>NC_136429.1:34987355-39787355 GCF_052849685.1 Lactuca virosa
TCACCAAGTATTTCACCCTACTCAGATGCTTCAAAGTTACTGACACAAACAAGCGTCTCCGTTCTCGAGAACCAGAACATAAATGTTTCTTTATTGGAGTCCTTCATTATGTCTTTACGAAGAGCCTTTGTCTCTTCATAGTTGCACAAATTTCCTAACAATGAGTTAAGATCCATTGTGTTGATCTTTTCATTGTTCTTAAGGACATCAATGTGATGTTCGCAGTGAGTCCAAGAACTTTAACACCATTTAAGATTAGTGTTTCGTGGTGCCCAACCTACACATATCATTCACTAAATAGTTAAATATGTTAAAGGTTTTGGTCAGTGTCTCACCTTGCTGAACAAAGAAGGGCTCATATCTCCGATTCAAGTTGTTGATAGTTATTGCTTGAACTTCTATAGTGCCTTCCTATGCCACTGTCAGCATCTCCATCATTTCATGAGCAGAGTCACAATTTTGAACTAGGTGATAAATATGGTAAGGAAGAGATTTTCCTATGGCATCCCTTGCCTTCACATCAAGACTTATGATTCCTTTACCTTCTTCGTTATAGCTTGACGTCGGCTACTACTTTAATCCACCAGCAGGCACATTATTGACCATAGGTTGATACATAGGAACGTGTGGACCATGATTGATGATGTCGAGCATACCATAGTCCATGGTTTCAAAAACAACCATGGATTTGTTTTCCACATGGCAAAATTATTTTCGTCGAATAATGGGATTTTGTTTGTTGCAGAGGATTTTGGATTATATTGGGATGAAGAAGACATAATGACTTGAAAGTATCAGAAAACTTGCTCTAATACCACTTGAAGGTTCGTAGATAGGATACAAACAAGTAAAGAACAATAACAAATAACATAGGGTTATCACAAAGATACTTTCACTAAGAAATGATTCTCACAAAAAGAATCAGCACAAAGCGGCAATTAGGGCTGCAAATAGAACAACCCAATTGCACGAATATATATTTGAACTAGAAACAATCCATACTGACATTAATGGGATTGATTCTAATCTAAATATATAAACTGATCCTAATCACTAAGATTGAGTAACAGTTAGCTAACAACTATATTTACATAGTACAAAGAGAAATAATCACAAAAGGTACACACTGATGCTAGACTTCGAAGTACATAAGATGGCGTTGGCGATGATGGTTGGAGTGAATTAGTACTTGACTCATCTGATTTTAAGGTTTGACCTTATTGGTAGGACAAAAATCATTATGAATGATGTGAATAATTCTTTGATATCCAAGGAACTAAAAAAAGAAAGGTGTCAATTGAAGAAGAAGTTTCCAGTTCCAATTTATTTTTAGGCAGATGAAGAACATCATATAGAGGTGGAGGTAACAAAGAGAAGTCAACTTTCGCATCTAAAGCCAACATTAAATGTGATAAGTGCAAGGAAAAGGGCACTTCAGAAGAGATTGTCCATTGATGAAGAAAGGGAATAATGAGATTGAATCAAGAAACAACAATAATGTTGTTGTGGTTCAAGGAAATTCTAATGAAGGTGGTGGATAGTGAAGTTTTGACTATATGTACATCTAGTTCAGATGATGTTTGGGTCTTGGAATCACTAGTACAAAAATGACTTACAGTCACACTTTTCGAAAAACGGTATGCCACACTTCTTATTAAAAGTGTGGCTAAAGGTCACTAAAAAAATTTAGAGACTGTTTTTGGATACTTTTAAATTAGTTTGTGTAGCCATTGTATAGATAATCAAAACTTTAACCACACTTAATTATACTAAATGTGACAATTATTAGCCACACTTGAACAATGTGGCCATATGTCACCATCACCCATGATTATTGACTAACATTATGATATTTTTTTATATGACACAATAGATAAATATATGGTGACATGATACAATTGTATATATTTCTATATCCTAGTGCCTTTTTAGACACATGAAATCCAATGTAGCTAACAGGTGATACATATGGTCACATTAAATATTTGTGTGTCCATAAGATGGTGTTTACTAGTGAATAATAAAAGCAAGAAAACAAGTTACTTTTAGTGGTTTATGGTCGTGTACCTTTATTATATATGTCAATATATGATTAACTGGCTTTGAAAAAAAACAAATATTATGAGTCTAAGTTGTATTTGGTTATGTTTACAATTATTATGTGTGTCTATAACTAAATTTGGTTACAAAAAAAATATAATGTATGATCAATATAATTATAGTATGGTCATTGAATGTGTGACGATAATTATGTAATGGTCATTATTTCCTACATCAAATGAGTTTTGGTTATATATCAGTTTGACATTTGGGACCTATTTTAGTCATATAACAGTTGGAGTGATGTCAACATGTACAAAACAAATTATTAAAGTTGCATTTGAACGGTTCCTTTAAGTCAACCAAAATACCCTCTAGAAGGGGACATAAATCGTTACTATGGTTTATACCAATTTCTTCAACCAACACCCTATAATAGTAAAAGACCATATTGCCCTTTTGCAGTTAAATTGTCTCAGTTTTCTTATATTCCATTTTACAACTGAAAATCCAAACCAAAATAGTTTCCCATAGAGAGTACCAACAATAGCATTCAACTTGAAAATACACATTTTCTACTTCTGATCACACAATTAAAAAAAAAACAATGAAACATTGAATGACTAAATATGTAAATTATATTAAATATGAATTGGCAGCAATGTTCTGGAAATAGTACAATTAAAAGGATAGAAACATATACTAAAATCTTATAATTAGATCTAAACACCAATTTTTTTAAACTAAAAAAAAAGTAATACGGATAATATTGTCAATTTGGGGTCGAAACACCATGCAGAGTAGTTACTAGCATGCACACTGGAGCAAAATTCCAATCAAACATCCAAAGAACATTTTCTTCTCTTTTATGGAAGTAACTTCCAAACAAACATCCAAGAAACACTAGCTTATACATCGTATTTAATACTGCTTTTTTTGGTCCATGTCAAATCCTTCTCATTGTCTCTGTTACACTTTCTCCACAGACCCCTAACTTCCTCTCTACCTGGATAGTATTAGAATATGAATTTTAGATATAAAGAAATACATATCAATGGGCAAGAGTACATTGCCATAAAATGCCATAGTACATTGTGAAAACTACCATAAAGAAAATAAACAAAAAAGATATAAATTAACTGCCACATAGAAAAAATGGTTGACAACTTAACATACACAATTATACATTAGTAGACGAAAAGGAACTCTAACTGCACATATTCTATCTTTAGAAAATTCACCCATCTATTCATACATTGTTTCCATTTGATTTATCAAATCATCCATATGTGATAACAACTTTGTAATATCTTCATGTAAACTTTGATTTTTAGCATCTAACTGTCTTTTCTTATCTTCAAACTGTTTTTGAAGCTTTTCACTTTCTAATTTATTGATTCCCTACAAGACTTTGATTCTCAATCTTGATTCCACATACACACACGCAAGTTAAAATAAAAATTTCTGAGTGAAAGTAAACATAAAGCATACCAAAATCAATAGCTTAGATCATCCCTTCTTGTTTTAAACCCAAAACCCAATTCTACAAACCATTGATCAAGTTTGACATCGACAAATTAAACAGGACTAGCAACAAAATCTTGTTTGAGGTTGTAACAAAAAAAATTCAATTCATTGAGGTTACTATCATCAATTTCGACCCAATTAACCACACTCGAAATTATAGATACACCTAAATCACATCAAGATATAGAACATACGATGTATGTTCTTCAATTTCCATATCCTATTTATCCTTGATCGATTTCTTTACTGCCTAAGCTTGATGCTCTGTAGTCGTATAGAAAAATCGAGATTTATTCTTGAATGTGAAGCTTATTGTGTTATAAGATATGTAGATGATTTTTAGGTTTAGGGTTAAAGGAAGATAACTGAACTGGTGGTGATCGATTTTGTTGGCGATGTTATCCCAAGTGGACGAGAACTGCGATGGTCGGGATTTTGGCGATGGAGCAGGTGGTCGGAGAGGCTAAAGTAGATAGAGAGGGAAAAGACGGAATGAAGTCCCAAAACGGAGATAGAGAATCAAAAGGGTAAACAAGAGCAATGGAGCAAGCTATAAAATTGGAACTGATTAAAATTTATTATCCCTAACAGGCGGGATTGGGGAAATTATTTTGAGGGAAAACCAAAATGAAAATTTTTAACATCTTAATTCTGTATATATTATTTGGTTAGTATTATACTTTCGATAAAAAAAATATTTAATACATTAGTTATTTACTAAACTCTCAATTCAGATTTTTATCTATGATAAAATTGAAATTCTCTATTACGCGCATATATATATATATATATATATATATATATATATATATATATATATATATATATATATATATATATATATAGCATTCAATCGAGAACATTTTTTATTGCGAGAATATTTGAGAACAAAAATCATTCTTTAATTTGCAAGGTGGCACTACCTACCACCCACCAACCACCCATCTCCACCACCTACAACTCACCAACCACCAACCACCACCGCCTACCACCACTCATCACCACTACCTACCACCTATCACCACAACCAACAACCCACTAAAACTACCCACCACCATCACACATCGTCACCACCAACAACAACCACCCATCACCATAACCTACAACCCACTACCACCACCCATCACCACCACCCACCTCCACCACTCATCACCACCAACACCACTACCACCCCCACCGTCCCCACCGCCACCATCACTATGAGTATCACCACAATCACTATTACCCGTCACCACCACCATCACCCGCCACTACCACCACCCCACCCAACAACATCACCATCACCTGCCACCACCACCCTACCCACCACCATCATCATCACCCGCCACCACTCATTACCATAACTTCCCATCACCACCACCACCCATCACCACTCACCACCATCACCACCCACTCATCTCCACTACCCACTTGCACCATCCGCCACAACCACCTCACCCCCACCAACCACCACACCTACACCCACAACCATCACCACCACCCGCCACCACCACCCTACCAACCCCAATCACCATCACCTGTCACTACCACCCATCCATCACCACTAACCACCTCCGCTACCTACCCATACATCACCATCACCATCACCACCACCACCATCATCATCACCAGCCACAACCCATTACCACCCACTCATCTCCAACACCCACATACACCACCCACCACAACCACCTCCACCCCCAACAACCACCACCCCCACCACCATCACCACCAACACCACCCACCACCATCACCATCGTCCCCACCACCACCATCACCATCATCATCACCACTATCACTATCACCATTACCCATCACCACCACCATCACCCGCCACTACCACCACCATCACCCGCCACCACCAACCTACCCACCACCATCATCATCACCCGCCACCACCCATTACCACAACCACCCATCACCACCACCACCCATAACCACTCACCACCATCGCCACCCACTCATCTCCACCACCCACTTGCACCACCCGCCATAACCACCCCACCCCCACTAACTACCACACCTACCACCATCACCACCACCCTACCTACCCCCATCACCATCATTTGTCACCACCACCCACCCATCACCACCAGCTACCTCCACAACCTACCACCACCTACCCACACATCACCATTACCATCACCATCACCACCACTACAATCATCATCACCCGCCACCACCCATTACCACAACCACCAATCACCACTCACCACCATCACTACCCACTCATCTCCACCACCCACTTGCACCACCCGCCACAACCACCCCTACCCCCACCAACCACCATACCTACTACCATCACCACCACCCTCCACTACCACCACCCACCACCCTACCCACCCCCTTCACGATCACCTGTCACAACCACCCCCAGCCACACCAACCACCACTTGTATTTCCAATTGTAAGTTTATATATTTTTATTTTATTTAATTATTTTTACATTTTAAATGTTCTAGTAGTTCCAGATATATTTAAAATTTCACCACCAACCCATCGAATTGGTTGAGCTCGAGTTTGAAGTTATGAATTAAAAAAATTAATTAGTTGAAGCGGGCTATTTGAATCCAGTTTCCCATTGAACCGTACAATTTCTGTTGAACAGCTGGTCTAGTCCAATTTTCAACACGATAATCAAAACCCTATCATTAAAAACCTAGATTTTTTTTAGTTTTTTTGATCTATATATTTAAATAAATAAGAGATGTACACAAAAATCATTTGAGTCTTGAACTTTTGATTGCATTAGACGCCAAGTTTATCCCTGGTTTTCTCTAGAAAAAAAAATTTGTGTCCTCTACTACTCTAAAAACCTAACCGTCGTTTCCCCTCACCATCGTCCTTTCCCTAGTTTTCTATAGAATTTTTTTGTCCTCTATTACGCCACCAGGTTCCCTCACCGTCACTTCCTTCACCACCATAACCGTACGATTTATATCAGTCTATTTTCTGTCGTGGGTAGCTTGGACACGAAAGAACTCAAAAATTGGGACTCGATTGCCGATTGTCATAGCGCCTAGAAAAACGAAACATCGTCGACGCTTAGACAAATGCCCATATGATGTCGATTGGAGAAACCTTGAAACACTCCCATCAATTTTGAATGTTGTTCAATAAGAAGTAAGAAACGATTTCTCTCTAATTGTTTATCAGTCGATTTTGATTTCTTAATACTCTAATTTCTGTAATTTCATGTTCTGAATCGTCTAATTCGCTACTTATGGTCCGATGGTTCAGTTCTTTTTTTCTCTTTGAGTGATGTAATATGATTCGTGGTTATCTATTGGACAAGGGACGCCAAATTCGTAAATGATACGATCCGATTTTGAAAGTCGTATGTGTTATCAGATATGTGTTATCTAATTTTTGATTCATCACCTATCATAGTGGTACTCTGACTTGACTGGAGTTGGAAGATTTGTGTGAGTAGAAGTTCGTCTGTCATCCCTGAGGTACTTTTCTTTTTGAAACCGTAAACATGATGTATTAGAAATCCTACCAAAGACATGAAACAGAGATGGTGGCACGTCCCATCTCTGAAAAATCCCTGGTCTTCGAATCACGTTTGTGGTCTATTTTCTCATAACCACATTTTTCCTTCTTCATCTTCTAGTCAATGGACCAAACGTGCAATCTTCGAACCATCATCCATACTTGATTATTTATTTGAAATCAAAACCAAGTTTTTGTGTTGTAGATCCATACAAAATTACTCAATTTTACACCTGACCATGAAGACTACGAGTGACTCGTAAGTGTCTATTATTTTGAATGAATTTGTTTCACTCTTTCTTCCTCTTATTTTCTTTTTAATTTGTTGAGCAGGGCCTTAATTTGTCCTTTTAATTTCATTTAGTTGAGCAAATCCATGATTGTTTTGTAATGGGAGAAAGTAGTGATGAAGAAAGGTATCAGACCTCATATTTGGGGCACTACTGGTCAAGAAGGTAACATATCCCTTATTTTTATTAAGATCTTTCATGAATTAGCCTTTTGTTTTTGTTGTGAGTGGTTGACTCCAAAATGAATGTGTAGCATGTACAAACCATGTGTTTGATGTAATGTCTTTATCATATTTTAATTTATTTATGATATTTTTCTTTTTTTTATCAGCAAATGGATTGTATTTGGTGCAGGGGTTGGAAGAACACATGAAGGTTGCAATGGTAATTTTCATCATATGTATGTGATGTTTTATGCATTTATATACATTTATTTTGACTTGGAACTTATTTTGCATATACAAATTTATTTTCAGAATGGAAGATGACACTTAACTTCTCAACGGAATTAGCTATTTAGGGATCCCTTGGTTCATACAATTGTGGAAGGAAACAAGCTCTTTTGGGACTATTCATCCTCTAACCCCCTTAACAGTATGGACTTTTGTTATATTGATTACGATACATGTCTTTATTAAATATTCAGATACCGCTATCAGAAGCTAATTGTCATCTAAACAGAAAGATTTTTATTGTTATAACTACCTTATTATCTAAAATATAATAGTTTTTCTTAAAAATGAAAATTTAATGCTACAGTATGATCCTGTTGGTTTTATTTCAGGTTGTAGAAAATGACATGCCAAATTGTGATTTGGAAAATTATGAAAAATTCCTTTTATGTCCAGGTCTGTAACATAATTCAAATATCATACTTTATATAGTTTTGTGCCACCGCAATTTTTTTGTTTTTATTTTTAATTTGAGAATTCCACCTCATAGACAAATTGGGACGACATCACTCATTACAATAAGCTGTAGATTGGGGGAGAAGCTGAAGTTGTAATAATTTGTTTTTATGTTTTGCCTAAAACTAATTTTAGTTTTTCATTTTAGATTATCTACTCTCAAAACAATTTGAATTTGAGAAGATGAAGTCATTATGAAAAAAAACTTTTTGAAATAAATGAAATCTTATTTATAGATAACTATATTCTACCAATAACGAAGACACACTTACATTTTATCACCAATAATAGCAATCTGTAACATCGAACTTGTAAAATATGTGCAAGTTACACTTTTATATTATTATTAGTAAAAATAAAAGTACATTCCTATTGTATTTAAAGAAATTTAAGTACATTGCTATTATATATTTAACCCGTATTAGTTACAATTTTCATATGACAGGTTGGGAATTTGACATTGAAGTTGGAAGTTTAGAAGGAAAGTCTAGACTGGCAGAAAATGATGCCCTTACACCATTACACGAGAAAAAGCAAACGAAATGCAAAAGTATAGGAAATGATGAGTTATACAACACTACGTGAGATAAATCAAAACTAAAGAGCAATGTTATTAAGAAAATAATGTAGATGTTTCCTTTATTAGTTTAAATTTATCTTATACTTTTTTGTTTAAGATAATTTTGAATTTGTTTAGATGTAAAAACTTTAATTTATTATTAATAAAAAATTGTTTTTATTACATTGTATTGTATGTTTTCAGTTTTTGTTGCATGTGATTTTTATTAGGTGGTTAATATGTTTATTTATGTTTGTGGCTAAATACAAAAAGACCATCATTTTAAAATGTAAATGTGTGACTAAAAATAACGAAAGTCATGAGAAAAAATAGTGTCTATAAGTATTTAATGGTCACATTTTAATTTATTATGTGTGACTAATAGTAAACAATAATCATGGAAAAATAATTATTGTGACTAAATAATAGCAAATGTCACACTATCAATAAATTCATACGGTCGTTGGATGAACAATAGTCACAATAAATAAAGCAAATGTTTCTAAATGATAAAATAGGTTATACTAATGTGGCCGTAAACTAATATTAAATCCATCCGTAATTCTAATAAAATGTGTGGCTTTATAATATTAATGGTGATGTTTCACTTAATTATGTGTCTCTATACGATAGACAGTAGTCACAATAAAACATTGTTTTTGTGACTAATTATTAGCAAATAGTCAGTTATGAAATTAATTACATGTGGCTATTTAGTGAACATGATCATGTTTACCGTAATTATATGTCTACAAAAGATACCAAATAGTCTTAATAAACTTTGAATTGTATGACAATTTATTAGCAAAACGCCACATTGAAGTAACATGTATTTCGCCAGTTAGTGATACACAATCACTACAATTACTAAAAAGTGTGTCTATTGACGGTTTAACACCACAATATTGGATAAAATGATTGATTATAGCAACAAAATTCTCTACCCAATAGCCACACTTTTATAATACGGCCACATGTTTTCATATCATACGGACACTACATTTTAAACTGACCATAAGACCTATACGATGGCGTCACCTTCCGTCACACTTTCAGTGAAAAAATAAAATGTCACTATACGCATATGGTCACACTTTTATGGTGTGTCCGTAGGTCATTTTTGTACTAGTGAATCTGGAGCATCCTATCATATGACATACAGTCATGGTTGGTTCAACTCCTTCAAAGAGTGGAATGGAACAATCAATACGGGTGATGACTGAGTGAGAAGTATCAAGGGAACTGGCACGGTACAGATTAAGATGCATAATGGTATGGTCAAGAAACTGGATGGTTGGTTCATCCTGGAGCTTCGCAACAATCTGATTTATCTTGGCACTTTGGCGAAGGATGGATTGAAGTATTTTGGAGATGGTGACTGCGTAAGGCTCTCCAAGGGTGCTCTTGTTGTTTCTAAAGCGAAAAATGAATCCTCATGGGATTTATATTTTGGAAGGTTGTACGGTTAAGGGAACGGTGACTGTTGTTGGATTAGGTGTCTAAGCTCATAACTATAATTGGTATGTACTTGACCCGAGAGTAGCATGGTCCATTTGGGTTGCATATCATCAGGACAATTTGTTAGGATGGACTTTTGAGAAGAGGTTATTTATTGTTTATTAATATATTATCAGTTCTAATATATTAATATGAAATCATATGATTTAATTAGTATTGATCAAGAATTAGTTTGGAATTAATTTAGTGATCAAAAGAGACTAATTAAATTAATGGGGACTAATTGTGTAAATTAGTTATATTTATATGTTGGGCTTATGATCCATGTTGGACTAAGTTTATGTACGGATACATAAAGAGTTGGGCCACGTGAACCATGGATCATAAACCCATGGGTATGGATTAGGGTTAACCCATGACTCTTGGAATCCCATATATAAATATGTGACTCCATAGCCAAAATCGGAGGCTACTAGTTCTTGGAGTTCATGGACGATTTTGGGTTCAAGATTCTCTCTCAAAATGTCATCCTTTGTCTTAGATGTGTTGTGATTTAATTTGAGGCATTCACACTATTGGTGCTAAGTTCCTAAGGGCCAAATACATCAAGGGCAACAAGCTACAACAAAAGGTATGTTATCTAACTTGTTTTATTACCCAAGTATTAAAAGTTTTGTATGCTAGGTAGGGTAATACCTTGGAAAATGAAAGTTTGCATGTATAATAGAGAAAACATGGATCCAAGGTATTTAGGGTTGCATGTACACCTTAGGAGTGTTAGAATGCTCAAAACCCATCAGTGGTATCAGAGCCTAAGGTTGTTTTCAATTATACTTGATGCTACTTGTTGTTTAAGCTTCAAAAATCGATTTTCTGTTGTTATGGACAGTGGACTCGCCGAGTCCCAGCACAATTCTGACCAACTCGTCGAGTTTGTTCTTGCACTCGACGAGTTGGTGTTCCAGAATGCAGATTTTCGATGTTTTTGGCTAGAATCGGACTAGGATCATTACCCTAAGCTATTTTTGAACTTATAAACCTATTTTTGATGTAGTAATGATCATGCTTATCCAATTTATAAGATAATTGTCAAAGTTTCATGTAAGTCCCTAATCTGCTTGTGTATCAATCAGATCCGTTTGATGGTGCGGAATCCCAATCAAACGGATGATGTCAGATCAAATAGAAGAGAATGAGAAGAAGAATATGATGAATCTTGTATGTATTGATATGAATGAAGATCCGGATACAAGATTCACACACACTTACACACTCTCTTTTCTCTCTCTTTCTCTCTCTAGAACACCTTGGATTTCACACACTTAAGCTCCTCTATTCTATGTGTTCATTATTCACATGCACTCCTCACCCTATATATATATATGGACCTAAGGCCAAGCCCAAAATACAAATAATCCAATGCTCGGTCCAAGCTACAATTAATCCTATACTATTTTTGGCCCAAATAATAAAAACAATAAATGCTTAGAAAAGCAAAGTATAAACCATATTTTTGACCCAACAATCTCCCCCTTGGTTTATAGCTTTCTTTTCTTTTCTTAAATGACCCAACAAGCTCCCCCTAAAAAATAGCTGGCTTTCTTGTTAATCTTCATTGGGAGCTTTGGCTTCAGCTTTACTCTTTGATATCTTCATGACTTCAAGATGAACATATGAATCTTTAATGAATGACTTCATCTTGAGCAGTTGGGCTTTTCTTCAGAATTTGGCTTTGAACGCACGTCGGATGAGGAGGCTTCTTGTACTGATTCTTGAAAGATAATGCTTTCAGTTTGAGAATCTTCAGAGAGAACATCAGAGAGAACTAATCTTCAGGATCACTTCAGCAGGTTCATAGATAGCAGCAGACTGATTGAGGAGGCTTCAATGCAATCTGTCACCTAATCTTTAAGTGCAGCTTCACCTTGCTTCTGGGGTTGAAAGATTGAATGTCGAAAGAATAATCTTCATTTCTTGCTCCTTCGAATGAGAATTCTTCGATGCTCACGGATGAAGCCTTGGCTTAGAAATCTTCGATACAAACTCCATGAGTTTCATCTTCGCCTGAATTCACTTTTCAAGACAAAACAAAACTAAAAGAAAACTTAGCACACAATATTTTTGGATTTTTCATATTTTCTGAAAAAGAAATAAAACAGAAATAACACTATTTTTGGATTTTTAATTTTCTGATTTTTGTTTGTTTTTTTTTTTAATTTTTAATTCTCCCCTAATATTTAAATTAGAAGAAAACTATGAACAAATTTAACAAAAATAAAATGATATCTAACTTTAAAAGTGATTTGGGATCAAAGTTTTTAGACAACCTTTATCCGTTTATCAGTACCTCTCCCTTCATGAATAGATCTGGTTAATCGCCGGTATTGTGGTCTACTTAAACACGAGAGATTGTGACAAAATTAGGACATACTATAAGTTATAAGACAAAGTGATCCTAAGTTCCTAGATACTATTACTTAAGGACCATTCAGCTGACGACGACCAGGGATATTGTTGTCCACCTAAATTGAGCAGCGAGATCTACAGACAATCTGTAAGTATTCAGTGTTAGTTGTATCAGAACATGTTTCCCGCTTCCTGATATGCTCCAGTAATCAAGGACTTCCAGAATACTCCTTACATCGGGTGAGCAGACAATTATTGAGAGAGAAGATAGATTTAGAATGCATATGCTATACACCCAGGTCGAATCTCTTCCAATCTCGTAGAGGGTGAAACATATGACTAACTGAAGTTTTAGAGGGATTGAGAAAAAGAATGATGCATATACTGTGTACCAGGTCGGATTGTGAGTCACGCAAAGGAGACAGTATATGGCTAACATATAGAAAGAATTACATAGATAGAAGATGCAGAGAGATTGAGTTGCATATGCTACATTCCAGGTCGGATCTTTCGATCACGCAGAGGAGGCAACATATGACTAACAGATAGAGAGAAAAAATATAACCTTCTACAGACCTAACTTATCGGAATTCACCAGTCATCCCATCAATACCGGAATTAAGGACAGAATCCGTACATCGAGGAAAAGTTAATCCACGGTTCCAAGTACAGGTTCTTTAATGTGACCAGTAGATTCCCATATATATCTCCCTGCTCAATCTATCCAAGCGTCGTATTGTCAGGCTAAACGGATCTAACTAGGTCAAGATTTGTCAAGTCTATGAATTCCTTAAGTTCAACTCTGCCTAGTCATGTCCATTTAGAATCTTTCGTGCCTACCAACGCATCAAACCCAGAGCATAGACAATTCAACTTTGGGTACGTTACGCAGACTCAGATTGCCTGTTATCACTTGATAATATCACTTCCCTAAACATCTCCCTCAAGCACATTCCATAACCAACATATATATTTTTTTTGATTTTTTGATTTTCTAATGTTTTTGGATTTTTTAAAATTTTCTAATTTTTGTTTTGTTTTTATTTCTCCCCCTAAATTTGTGCATAGGAGAGAAACGAAAGTAAATGCACAAATTTAAACTATCCTAAAACAAAAATTAGTCTTTAAAGCGAATCAGCTTAAGAAAAACTCAGGAGTATAGAGAAGAAAACTCAAACCGTAAGTCACCGATTGAATTTGCATCCAGAAGGTCTGAGAACAGCATGCGTAATCTCATAACAGATCCGAAAATTCTTCATGTCATTAAGCACTAACCCCATTTGTGATCTCTTCCTTTCTTCCTTTCCCGAAAAGGACACATACTCCCAAACAATGTTCTGAGTGTTGTACAGTTGAGAGATGTCTCCTATCATGTGCCAGGAATAGCCACTACCAACAAACCGAAGTCTGATGATATGTCTCCATAGCTGCTCCGACACATAGCGGGATCAGTTGGTCTTTCGAACCTAGTCCATTTTGAAACTGGGTCGACCTTTGTCATCCTTGCATGGTACTCTCTCCCATGACATATCCTGTTTATCACAAACAGAAGATGTAGAAATATTAGAGTCATTAGAAGATTTGCGAGAGTGAGCCTTTGGAACCCATTTGTAGTTGGGTTTAACCCATTTCTTTTTCGATCCGATGGGTGGCTCAGTACTTGCTTTTGATCTTGATGTCGTCCGTTGAGATAACTTTGATTTTGGATTCACGGGAGCATCTCTTGGATTTGGCTTCTTGGCCGACATTCCCTTCTTGCCCTTGGGATTCGGATTCTTGGCCTTGTGGGATTGATTCTTTGCCTTCTGTACGTTCCAGTCGCCATTGTCTGAACGTGACCTTGAGGGGTTTCTTTTGAAGTATCTCCCTCTTGGCGCGTTCTGCCAGCCTTGTGCATAGTAGGGAACATATGCGCGATTAGGACAATTTCTGGCAATGTGTCCAGGTGTTCCACAGTGAGAACATGTCTTTTTCTTCACTGTGAAGTTGTTTCTTCCTGCCGCTGGTGGCGTATCTTTGCCTTGTCGTCGGTTGTTCCCACATGCACAATTACAACAGGCACTCTGTTTCAATGGAATTGGTGGCCTGTATTTCTCAACAGCAGGTTGATCAGAAGCAACTGAGTTCGAAGCAACAGATTCAGATCTCAAGGAGATGTTGGTTTGTTCAGTAGTGTTCTCCTTGTTCTCATCTTCTGTTACTTTACCTGCACATGAAGTAGAAGCATTAGAATTTTCAACCTGAATACCTCCTGAAACAAAACCAGATGGCTTGCCATAAACCATGAATGGTTCGTTGGTAATCTCCTCTTTAGACAAAGGTTGATACTTATATGTATGATTAAAAGGAGGAGGTACATTATCATATCCTAAACCCTTTGACTGATTATGTTTAAATTGCATGCAATGGTCTGTCATGTTGGCAACTACTTCGCTTGATACATCAAAATTTTTTAAAATCAAAATTTGCAGTTTCAAATTGCCCTTTTAATGTATCAAGCTCAGTAATTAACTCAGCATTCTATCTCTTGATATAATCATAATGTTCACATTTTTCACTGTAGTCTTGCTGAATTCTCTTAAAGTCCTTTATCTTTGTTTCTAATTCAGCCTTCAGGGGTTTCTGTCCTTTCCTGAGTTGATATCCTTCATATCTCAGGTCCTCAACTTCTCTTTTTAATAAATCAATTTGTTCCCGAAGAAATTTAATCGTATCTTCACTAGATAGTGTACATGAAACTTCACATGATTGAGAACATGAAACTTCATTGACCGGGATATTTGCGGAACTCATTGTTTTTCGACAATTCAAAGCGTCAAGTTCTTCAATTATATCAGCAAGACTAAGACGATTGAGATCTTTTGTCTTCTTGATGACAGCCACATTCATATCCCACGACTTTGGATGTGCATTCAACAGCTTTTTGTTTATCTCAGATTTAGTCAAGAAGATCCCAGATATGTTCATATCAGTAGTAAGAGTTGTGAATCGTTGCAGCTGTGCCTCCAGAGTTTCTCCAGGAATGTAATCGAACATGTTGAATTTTTGTCTTAACATATCCTGACTCTCTTTCATGTCTTCGTAGACCTCAAAAGCCATTAAAAGCACAACTAGAAGCCAAAATCAAACATAAAAATCAAACCAAAAAAAATGCCCTTTGACTATAAACCTCAAAAGTCAACCTTAAAAGTCAAATTTAAAAAGTCAAACTCAAAAGTCAAACTTGAAAAGTCAAACCGAAAAGCTAAATTTGAAAATTTAAAAGTTAAATGAGAAAGTCAAAGTTTAAAGTCAAAGGTCAAATTTTAAAAGTCAAAATCAAAATTTTAAGTAAAAAGTCAAAAATAAAAGTCAAAAATTAAAAATTAAAATTTTTGGGTTGAAAATGAAATTTAAAAATAAAAGAAATTGATTTTTGGGCTGAAAGTGTGAAAAATGCGAAATTGGGAATCGAAGATATGATATTTGAGATAAATCACGAAGGCTTGTAACATGTGTTAAGCTAGATCAACTGGAAGGCGTGTTGGCTGATGAGGTGAGGCACCCGGGTCCTTCTTTCTTTTTTTTAATAAGTGCTGAAGGAGTAAGAGGCTGCTGCTGATCGTAGACCAAGCCGCGTTGCCGAGCCGTCCTCCAAGCCGCGATCCACCAAGCCGTATTCCGAGCCGAGACCGCACACGTTCGAGCCACAAACCGCCAAGTCGTATACTCCGAGCCGCAAGTCGCCGACCGTAAACTCCGGCGACCGTAAACCGCCGACCGTAAACTCCGGACCGTAAACACGTTTACGGCCGTAAACTCCGGACCGTAAACACGTTTACGGCCGTAAACTCCGGGAAACCCTAGCCGCCGCCGCCGCCGACCGTAAACCCTTCAAAGACCGTAAACTCTTCGCAGATTACGTGAAAAACAGCATTTTTCACCTCTTTTTGCTCCAAAACTCGATCAAAAACTCGTTTTTATCAAAAACGCGAAGAACAACCCCCCCCCCCTAATTTTCAGAGATCTATCCAAAAACGCAAGAATCTTTCAAAAATAAGATCAAATATGCTCCAGATCTGACAAAAATGACTGATACAAACCAAGCTCTGACACCACTTGTAAGTCCCTAATCTGCTTGTGTATCAATCAGATCCGTTTGATGGTGCGGAAACCCAATCAAACGGATGATGTCAGATCAAATAGAAGATAAGGAGAAGAAGAATATGATGAATCTTGTATGTATTGATATGAATGAAGATCCGGATACAAGATTCACACACACTTACACACACTCTCTTTTCTCTCTCTTTCTCTCTCTAGAACACCTTGGATTTCACACATTTAAGCTCCTCTATTCTATGTGTTCATTCTTCACATGCACTCCTCACCCTATATATATGGACCTAAGGCCAAGCCCAAAATACAAATAATCCAATGCTCGGTCCAAGCTACAATTAATCATATACTATTTTTGGCCCAAATAATAAAAACAATAAATGCTTAGAAAAGCAAACTATAAACCATATTTTTGACCCAACATTTCATGTTTGTATGATTATGCTAATTACATGAAATTTGTTTGATATAAATTATCTTGTTCATATGAGCTTAATCTAGATCATGGACATTATTTGATATGCTGATTAGTTTTTTAAAGATATTTATGGCCTTTAATGTACTCCATAACTTGTCCTCAAGTTATGGAAAATGAAAAGTTTTTCTTTTAAAAGACTTCATTAAACTCATAGGTTATGGTCTTGAAGAGTTTTTTTTTTCCATAAATGTTTTTATGAACTCCATAACTTGTCCTCAAGTTATGGATTTCCAAGAGTCTTTTCTTTAAAACCTATATTAAACTCATATGTTATGGATTCCAAAGGTTTTTGAATAGTTCAAAACTTGCCCTCAGGTTTTGGAATTTGTAAATGTAGAGTCTTCTTTTTGAAACATTTAGTTCCAAACCCTAGAATTTTAAAAGTTTAAAATTCAACCCTTATACTATTATAATAATATAGGTTTAACATTTATATATATATATATATATATATATATATATATATATATATATATATATATATATATATATATAAGAGTAAGGTTAGTGTTACCGTTAGTAGGCCTCATTCACGAAGCCGATTTATAAGGGGGGTATAAGGTTACTGCCTATAAAATGGCAGTTTAATGGGTGTCCACTCTCACCCACCGCTTCCTTGACTGGTGGAGGGTCGTTAGCCGAACGAGTTTGACAGGACATTTAAATTCTCATTAAAAGTATAATGAAATACTAAGTAACTAAACACTTATAAATTCCCAATCTTAGTTACTTAGGAAGATGTGAATTTGGTGCTAACCCATGAAATTGCATTTTTCACCTTGATAAGTCGTTAGTGGAGTGTGTGTGGTTAACCGACACCCTAATCTGGGACTGACAGTGCGTGCCAAAGTGTAGCTTGATGTTAATCATAGATCAATGGAGCGTGTATGGTTAACTGTCACATTGGTTAGGTGGTTGTAACATTGGGTGTACCAAGCTAATTTGCATGGTTATTCACACGTTGTTTGTGATCCTCGACATCCCATTCACAAACTTGAAGGGCACAATCAAGATTTAAACATGCCATTGAATTGTTCAATGAATCTCAAAGGATCTAGGAATTTCAATTCACGTAAAACCTAAAGTCCCTTTTCGTTTTTCGTGGTGGAAATTGGTAAATCGTCATTTACCTACCTTCAAATATTTTGCGATTTGGATTACGGCATCCCTCTTCCAGATTGTAAAGTATTGTGTTGGGTCCTAGCCTTAATATTTCGTTTGGGTGTTATATTAAGGACTAAAATCAACTAAACTTGAATTTCTCCCTCATAAATGTCTAAGTTCAGACAACTATGGTCTTCCCGAATCTTTTGAAAAAGCTTTCTTTATAAAGATGATTTTCCACAAGGCAATCAAGGTGAAAGATTAATCCCTTCTTTATGTTTTAGTGGAACTTCACTTCCTTCACCTCCTCCAATAATTCTCCCTAACCCACAAGTTCTAGGTCACTCAAAGCCCTATTGACAGGAAGGAAAGTCTGTATGTGCTCACATCTTGGAGATGAAGTTACATATTGACAAGCTGGGAGAGTTGGGTGTCGAAGTCTCAAGGAAGTTGGCAGTTGACTGGGTTCTTCAATCACTTCCTAAGTCATATAGCGGGTTCCCTTAAGGACTACTATATGGGAGACCACGACATGACCCTTATCGATCTTACTTATTTGCTTGTTGCTGCTGAATCAGCTATGATTTGGTGCACTGGTAAAGCAAATTTGATTGGAATGTCTATTTCCCAAACTTCCATGGACATTGACAATGGTAACATTGGAAGTCCATACAAGCTTTCTCTTCCAAAAGGAAAAGGATCGGCCATGGTCAAGTCATTTGACCAAATGGTAAAGAGAAAGGCTAAGTCTGAGATAGTACTGTGTACCATTCCAAAGAGTCCATATGTTTCTATTGCCAAGAGAAGGGGCATTGGTTGCGAAGCTGCGGTATTTACCTGAAGGACCACAAGGATGGTAAAGTCAGAGTGTATGTCTCTGCTTCAGGTAAGTCCACTATCTAACTCTATTGAGATCCTATTTGGAGATTCTTCATACATGATATAATGTAATTACATTTTGATGTTTTGAAGAATCGAAGAAATGAAAGGAAGCTTAAAAGAAGAGTATGATGAGTCTGATCGCGAAGAGATGGATTTCGATCGCATGGTTCGATGATCAGATTTGTGAGCTGCTGCTTAAGAGTTATGATAGATTGCTTAGGAATAAATAACAACATATTTTCACTTGTATTTGCATTGTAAGGATAAGTTTTTCCCAATTTTTATAAATAAAGAAAAATTTTGAAATTTATCTTATTTTTCAAATTTCCTTACAATGGCATTTGTGAAAATTTGTTGCCTATATGTTTCCATTGATAGCAATATTGGAATATGAATTTGATTCTTTTGTTTGTGGTAGTGTCATAATTTACAAAATAAGGAAAGATTCCCATCACCCAAGTTTCAGTTGGATATAAACTTGGAATCATGCAACTCGTAGTGTGTGATGAACGAGAACCTTCATCTTTGGGAAATTAAGACTAATTTCTTGTTCACATGTATATGTGAGTCAAGTGAAGGACTAGGGGATCAGGTACACTAGGTGTGCGCTAGTCAGGTCCACCACAGAGAACGATAAGGCTATTCGTCATGATTTACGAAAGTTTAGTAAATATGGTTATGCTTACAAGTTTAAGTATAATTCTGAAACATTGGAAAAGTTTCAATGTATGGTAGAAGAATGAGAAGAATCAAATTGGGCAGAAAGATACAAGTTTCTCCAATCTAAAAAGATGGGAGAGTACTTGAGTATCGTGTTTTATGATCATCTTAATGATTATGAAAACCATGTCACAATTGATCTTCTAAGGATATCTTAGTGCATTTGTATGGCTAAGAAGAGGAATCGTGAATTGTTGAAATGGTTAAATCAAGAAGATGAGTCATACTTCGTTCCAAAACAAGTCTTAGAGTCATACTTTATGATTGTGCCCTGAGTGACATAATCTTAGGAAAGGTTTATGACACTTATCAAATGTAGAGTAAAATGTTTTCTACTCGTGTACATTTGAAATTGGTAAGTTGTGATGTTTTGGATAAAACAAAAACCAACTAAGGCCAATTGTGTGAAGTGTTTGTCATGAAAAGAATCCGCACTAACTCTTGAATATTTGTTTTGTCAAGGAATGGTTCTTGACAAAGAATCTTATATGCCAAGAGGTCAGTGGGAGTCTTATAGATCTTGACAAGTTTCAAGAACTAATAGAGAAGAAAACCTATTGTTTATCACTAGCACAGACTCGAGGTTTGTAACCTATCGTGTTCACATGTTCTTATTTCTGTATCCATTCCAGTTAAATTTGACTATGCATGTGAGTTCTGTGAGTTCTCAATTGTTTTCATGACAACCTGGAAGCAATGGTAGGCCCTTGTGCTACCAAGTGGCAAGAAATTAAGATTGAACTAGTTCAATCCATATGAGTTGGATTTGTCACTAACTTTGTCTTTTGATTATGGTTTGACAAATTTACATGGATAGGAACACATACACCATAAAATCTAAGTGTCATAAGGTTTCTCTCCGATTCATGAAATAGATGGTGAGGAAACGCTTTCACTAAGTAGATTTTAAGGAGATAGTAGTTGTGATATTTGTATTCTCAAATTTGATTATGATTACGGCATAACTTTTCATAATTTGAATTGTGAGGAATGGCAAAATGTTTAAACATTTGAGACTTATTGTTGTAAGTTCTTAAATTTTTTAGACACACATGTGAGCTATCTAAGGAAAGGTGTATGAGTTTGAGAAGCCAAGATAAAGTCTTATCAAAGCATCTCGTATCAGAAATCTTAACTTTGGTAATGAAAGTCAATAAGTATTGATTTCTAGAAGTCCAGCTGATTTCTGGGTACATGTCAAAGCTAGTGGGAGCATAAATGTTATGCTAGTAAAAGTAATGATTACTATGCTAGTGGAGCATAATCAGTTATGATGAATGTTGCAAGTTAGCAATGTTAATTATAGAAAACAAAAGTTTCAATTCGCAAGTTGCAGGGTTTGAAAAGTTGTTTTACTATAATTAAGGGAGAGGAATTCATACTTCATTTCAAATCTAAAAGCTTAGATTGAGATTTTAATCAGATTTAGTCAAATATATATATGAATGTTATGTTGGAATGGTTCAACATAAGAAATTTCTATATATGGATGTGTTAAGTGCGTTCTTAAAATTCGACTATGATTACGGCATCCCTTTTCATAATTCGAATGATGAGAACATGGAAAATAGAAATATTATAACAAAAGACTGGTCAGGTAGCATGTCTTTATGTAAGACATCATGAATCGTGTCCTATATGCTTCAGATATAGGATCGATTATATGTGTTGTAATATTCATCTGTTCTAAATTTTCCAAATGCCTAGGGCATTAAGAGGGAAAAGGACTAGAACTGGATATGACTAAAATGATTAAGCAATTGTTGAGGACAATCTAAGGTTTACCAAAGATTGGTTGCTCATGGACACTTGGAAGTATGGTGTAAATGTTGGAAAGGACCATATTGACATATTCTGAAAAAGAGGCAACTCTTGTTTAGAAGTGATAGTCAAAATGGGGATATGGAAATGTTTCCATAAGTGGAAGTCATTCTTTAAATCTGTGTAAGATTAGAAAACTTAATGCAAGAAGGATGTTCAAAGGAATGTACTTTGAATGTGAGACTTCGTTTTCCATGGAATTGCTCTCCACTGGAATACTTTGTAATGTCTGTTGCCAAGTCTCTGTGACTTTTGTGCATAGTCATTACCAAAGGATCATTGCATATAAGTTTAGAATCTAACAGATTACAGTAAATGGCAAGAATTTGATATTCTTACATTTACAATAAGGATTTGGGATTATGAAATGACCATCATTGAAATATTGTCAATTGATCTATTTCACAAAGTAAGGACCATATACAAACATAGTGTGCATGCTTGGAGCATGACATAGCTATTGTTTTAATTCAAGTATTAAGTTGATTATTTGAAACATTATACAATGAATAATGAGTAATCAATATGACTCAAACGTTTTTGGGCCATATAGGATTAGTATTATTATTGTGTTTCACTTTGAATTTTTTGACTTCCTAAATAACTAGGTTATTCAAACCATCCACAGTCGGTCATACTTTGGAAGTAGGTATTGGGCAAGACCTTCATGAATGGGTATGTAGTTTGTCTAGGACAAGGGGGCTGCAGTGTTCATGAGTACTCCTGGAATAAGATTCGAGTATTGGATTCAACCCACGCTCATTTGAATCACTTCATGGATTTTATCATGAGTGATTGTGAGACGATAATATCTTATATTCTTGAAGCGGAGACATGTGAGTTGTATTTACAAGTCGATTGCACATTAACATATGTAAACGCACCAGTAACTTGGTGTTATAAAACATATCGTTGTGTATGATTTGATAAGTAGATAGAGAAAGCATATTAGTCGAAGTTTATCCATTCCTTTTTCCCTTAGAGGGATAAAAACGATATCTGTGGGCCCCTCGATAATTTAGTGATGACACCCTAAGCGTTCGGCCGAGCCTGGACTGATTTGATTTGTTCAATTAGTCGGTCGTCATAAATCGGAAATCAGGAAACAAAAGATGGACAGAGAGAATGATTATAATCCATGTGTTAGTCCATATGATATCTTGTAGAATGGAGGTTTATATGATCCTTTATCTAATGGACGCGTCATTGACTAGGTCAGAGTTCGACAACAGCTTTTAAGAGCTACGATTGCTAGTCAGGATTTTAGAGTCGTACTTGCAATAATAGTTATTAAACTTATCCAAGTGGGAGACTGTTGGATTAGGTGTCTAAGCCCATAACTATAATTGGTATGTACTTGACCCGAGAGTAGCATGGTTCATTTGGGTTGCATATCATCAGGACAATTTGTTAGGATGGACTTTTGAGAAGAGGTTATTTATGGTTTATTAATATATTATAAGTTCTAATATATTAATATGAAATCATATGATTTAATTAGTATTGATCAAGAATTAGTTTGGAATTAATTTAGTGATCAAAAGAGACTAATTAAATCAATGGGGACTAATTGTGTAAATTAGTTATATTTACATGTTGGGCTTATGATCCATGTTGGACTAAGTTTATGTATGGATACATAAAGAGTTGGGCCACATGAACCATGGATCATAAACCCATATGGATTAGGGTTAACCCATGACTCTTGGAATCCCACATATAAATATGTGACTCCATAGCCAAAATCGGAGACTACTAGTTCTTGGAGTACATGGACGATCTTGGGTTCAAGATTCTTTCTCAAAATGCCATCGTTTGACCTAGATGTGTTGTGATTCCATTTGAGGCATTCACACTATTGGTGCTAAGTTCTTAAAGGTCAAATACATCAAGGGAAACAAGCTACAACAAAAGGTATGCTATCTAACTTGTTTTATTACCCAAGTATTAAAGGTTTTGTATGCTAGTTAGGGTAATACCTTGGATAATGAAAGTTTGCATGTATAATAGAGAAAACATATATCCAAGGTATTTAGGGTTGCATGTACACCTTAGGAGTGTTAGAATGCTCAAAACCCATCAACTGTATCCATATATTTGGATCAATGTGATGATAAAAGAAAGTCGTGCCATCATTAGTTGGGACATATGAGCGAGAAGGAGTTGTTTTGGTGGATATGTAACTGGAAATGATAAACATGGTGAAGCTTGTGTTCAAGCGATACAACGCAGGGTGAAGTTCAGTTCGGTTCAACACTCAAGCAAGGATACCCTTAAGTATCACTCATCTATAGGGTCCTTATCATGTGAAGTCTCATGGTGGGCATTAATACTTTGTGAGCTTTATCTATGACTACTCAAGGAAGAAATGGATGTACTTTCTAAAGATAAAAGATGAAGATGAAGTGTTTGGGCAGTTCAAGGAGTCGAAACCATGGTTGAAAAACAGATCGGGAACCAAGTCATCTCACACCAAATAGAAAATGTGTTGGAGTTATTTAAGGTTCGTTTGACAACTTCTGGAATCTAAAAGGTAAAATGAGGCATCACATTATACGGCTAACACCACAACAAATCAGAGTGGTAGAACAGATGAACCAAACACTAGTAGTGCATGCAACTATCTACTAAGTTATCATAGAAATTTTGGATGGAAGTAGTTAACACTACTTGTTATCTGGTGAATGGATCTCTATCAACTGCCATTGACTATAAGAATCCTCAAGAGGTATGGTCTAGAAAACCCTATAATAGTTTTGTTTTACTATTACTTGGTTGCCCTCTTTACGCTCGTTTGAATGATAATAAACAGGATTTAAAGGAAATGAAGTTCATATTTCTAGGATATTCATCTGGAGGTTAAGGTCATCGTCTGTGATGTACAGAAGAAGGAAAGACTCTAAACATTGTTATTATCATAGACGTAACCTTTGAATCTGCTATATGTAGCCAGAGAGGAGGTGGTATAAGTATTGTGGGGAATGAGAAGGGTGATAGGTAGAAGGTGGAGTTTGCAACAGAAACCCCACACAGTTTGTGATGAATGAGGAACAATAGAGTGGCATGAAAGAACATAGACATGAGGAATCCCTTAAACAACCCAGGGAAGAAGTGTATGGTGATGTTGATCCCAGGAAATATAACTTGAAGAAGCTACTGGAGAAGAAGTTTGTAATGAATGATTTAGGAGTTCAAAAGAAGATAGTAGGGATGGAGACTCGAAGGGATAGAAGAGCACGATGGTTAAATATTTTTACTACATTGAGAAAATCTTGTGTTCGTTCTATTGTGATCATTCCAAACTTGTTGGTACTTCTTTGGCGGTTCGAGGCAATCGGAGAAAAACTCATTAGGAACTAGTCAAGTGGATCTTTCGACACTTGAAGGGAACGCTTGATGTTTGTCTGGTGTATGGTGCTAATGCACGACATACGAAATTGGTTGAATCATTTGACTCAGAACATGATGGTGATCTTGTGATAAAAAGAATATTGGTGGTTGGTCTCGTTTATAGTCTTGTTTTGAAAGTGGTGAAACCTATCATGTTCTATGACATCTTATGCATTCAAAGAGTGGAGAAACCAATCATGTTATTGGTTAATGGAATGATTGATTGTTTAATAAATGGAATGTTCAATTTTTAAAGTGACCACAAAATAAATACTTTCTTTTAATTTATAAATAAGGGAAATTGTTATAAAAACCATTATCTATTTTTTTTAGTTTTACGGTTTAACCATTCTTTTTTTCTTTAGTAAAACCATAGGATTTTAGAAATAAATATTTTGACAAATATCCATTTCACTAGTCTCTTTTTTCTTCTTTTCTTAGATGGAGAAAATCTTTTGCGTGAAAAAAAGCAACCAACTAAGTTCATTAGGTTTTTATCAAGATTTAAATAGACGTTAAGAATTTTTTGAAATAAACATAGATTTTACAAATAAATTGCAAAATTGGCATTGTATTTGGAAAAGCATCAAAACAAATTCATTTTGAAGAAATAAAGATTCTAAAAAAAATCACAAGTTTAACATGTGGGAATGAAAAAAAAAACACTTTATGAAATTTATTGTAGTAGAAATCTTGAATGCCCACTTCCACTAAAACAAAAAAAAAGATGTTTATATTGTATTTTTCACATGCAAAAATTACAAAAACAAAAACAAAAACAAAAATTTACTAAGAAAATGGCCTTTAAAGATTCCTATCACAAAATTAAAGGATTCCCGATTTTAGTTTCCTAGTTAGTCTTGTAGAGAGGAGACAGTAAAGGGGAAGCGGCAGTTACATACGTTCGGTGAATTGTGGCGAGGAGATAGTTCCTACAAAGGCGTCGACTAGTCAAGCGATCGGTGGAGGATGATATAATCGATAGCATTAGTCTTCTATAAATTTTTTGGATTTCTTATTTCCAGCGGAGGCGTTATTCTTCCGATCAACTATTGGAATGTAGTATTTTGATTATGAGTGACAATCCTACTCAGTGGAACAATATGGTTCTCATCAAGTTGGATATCTTTCTTTGGAAAGTCACTTTAAACCGGATCTCCATCCATGAATATCTTTCCCATAAAGGTATCAATTTGGATTATGTATTGTTCCGTTTATGTGACCTTCACACGGAGAATGAGGATCACTTGTTCATCGTGTGCCTTCCAATAGCCGATATTTGGAGGCTTATTGGGAGGTATTGGATTCACTTGTCCTACTTTTACCTCATTATGTTATATTATTTAGTGGTTGGGTTCCATGTCAATCAAAGATGGTTATAAAATAACATATTTATGTCGTGTTTATAACTACTTTTTGGGTATTATGGAAATTTCAAAAATAACACCATTTCTGGAGTGGCGAAGCCAAAGAAAGCATGGGTTTTTTATCACATTGTTTAACTTTCTTTCTTTCAAGCCTCATGTGAGATACACTAACACTCTACCTTAGTGGCGGTGGCTCGATGAGGATAGACAGATATGTTGAGCCACAAGAATGCGAGACGCCGAATGTGGGACGCCGACTCTAGCGCCGTGGAAAATATATGTGGAGTCCAAGGCTTTTTCTACACAAAAGATCCCTTGTGGAGAGATGAGAGACTCCAACAAATATAGAGACATAAAAGAACTTTTCGCATCAACGTGTAATATATTAGCAATTTCAAACTAAAATGAGTTTTTCACTTGTTCCAGAGTTTTGAACTTGTTTTTGGTACGTCTAGTTTGAGTTTCACATTGGGTTGTTGAGTTTCAAAATTGTTCTTGAGTTTCGAACTTGTTCTTTATATGTTGTTAAATGTGACTTGAGCATTTTGAGCATTCTCATTGAGCATTTGAGTTCAATGGAGCACTTTTAACTCAATGGAGCACTTGGGGTTCATGGAGCATGTGATAAAGGAATGGATGATCTGAAAAGGAATAGATCATCAGGAAAAGGAACAGATCAAGTGCCAAAAGAACATATTTTACAAAAGGAGGTATGGATCATCTTGTGATGCTCCATGATGAAGATGCGTCATTCAAAAGTGGATACCCCGTCCTTAGAGGTAGATGCGTCACTCCATGATCAAGGTGCGCCACATGTGCCTTGATGAGTCATGGCATCCCTTGATGAGCTACTTTTGTTATGATGCTCATGGATGATGCTCGTGGAAGATGCTCATAGAATATTCTCATCGATGATGCTCATGGAAGATGCTCATCGACGATGCTCATGGAATATGCTCATCGATGAAGTGCATCAAAGATTCTCATCGATGATGCTCATGAAAGATGCTCATTTATAATTGTTGTTGTGTTTTATATTCACTAAAAAGTTTTAAATTTATAATCCTAATTATTCGACTCTACTAAAAAACAAATAGACAGTGTACCTAGTCGCATAATAGTGAAATAGAGTAAGTAAGGAGTCGATCACAGTGAATGGTATTCTATTTAAGAAATAAAAAATAAAAGTTAAACTAAGAAAAAACAACTAAAATTTGGGTTTTATCTGGTTTTGCAAGTTCAGATTTACTTATTAGTTACTAAAAACTTTAAAACTAAAGCAAACAACTAAAGACAACTTTTAATAAAGAGATAAAGATACTTCCGTTTAGCTTTGAAATACCCTTTTTCCTATGATTAATTTCAATATATGACCAAATTTAATGTTACTAGAAGTCTTGGTCTGATCTCCTAGTGTTTTCACCAATTCATGAACTACTAGGAAATGGTCTCTCACAAGTTGAACACTTAATTGATTATAAAGATTTTGATCTATGAATGATAAATCTAAGGATTAATTATCTATGATCAAGACAAATAACCAAAGGATATATTATGGTCAAATAATGCTCTCTAGCATAGTGAAAGTAACTAACTTTATCACCTAATCTAGGATTTGGTCAATCACCGGCTCTATCAATTAAATGGTCATAAACAACTAGGTAACAAGTTCATGTAATCAAATTGGTCGTCTAAATACACAAAACTTGAAGGCTAAGCAATAAATATTGAAACTTTAGCATGATAGGTAGTGAATTATCAAACACAAACTAAACCAACTTCAATAATCCATAAAAAAAATAGAAATCAACTTGTAGTATTAGGGTTCATATAATTGAAACGAAAGTAACAAGGTATTAGCTCATGACTATACAAATAAAACACATATTCAACTAGTAAACTAGGCTAAACATGATTAAATCTAGGCAAACCGAATGATTAATGTTTAATTATTGCTACAATCTCTCTAACACTTGATCTCTAATCGTATTATGCCCTCCAAGGGTTCTTAGAAGCGTTATTGTCGCCTTATAATTGTAGCTCTACAGAAAGATCTCTAATTCTGACCTAAAATTCATGATTTATAGTTTCCTTAATTCAGCTTCCCCGTCGTGGCAAGTGGGTCGCCAAGCCGTGGAAGCTTGTTATGTTCCAACCTCTAACTAATTTTTATTGTCTTTTAATTACAAAGGTTTGGACTAAAATACGCAATTGATATAACTTCATTCAAAGGTTATTGTTCATGTTCAGAGCTTCAATACGGTTCGTTTTCGACATTTGCTTTGACTCATTCAGCGACTGTTGCCAACAAGCGAAGGTGTAGATAAGGATTGATGGAGGTAATAGAGAATGTGTAGAGAATGCTTGAGTGATGAAATAGCGAATGGGTACCGACTATCTCACTAAGAAGTATTTGTTATCATTGGCGAAGGAGTAGCGAATGTCTACTTATGTTTTTCACTGAGTAGGGAAGATCTAATCACAGATCCTTTGCAGCACTATTCGCTATCAATATCGAAGGACTAACGAAGGTAATATTTTTTATTGTTGTTTTAAAAAAAAATCAAAAACACAAAAATATTTTCTTTATTTTTGTCTTTTATTACTAAAATTCAAAATTCCTAAAAGATTTTCTTTATTATTGTCTTTCGTTTCTAAAAATCAAAAATCCCAAAAGATTTTCGTTATTCCTGTTGTTAATTTCACAAAATGAAAAACACATTTTTTTATTTGTCTTTTATTTCAAAAATTCAAAATTTAAAAATATTTTTTTATTTTTGTTTTCGTTATCATGATTGAGATGTTCATTATAACACATGTTGTTAATAAGCATGCACAAGTGAAGCTCAACAGGGATCAAGTAACATACATAACTCATAACTTGTTAAGTGTCCGTAGAAACATGCTGCAATATGTTGTCCAAAGCCTTATTGACTTATTGTTTACGAAGCCTTAATGAAAATTTTCTTCTAAATTTTTTTTCCCAATAGGTTGTATTAACAATAGTCCTCGAGCTACCTTTCTCTTCTCATTTTGAGTTAAGAGATGACTACATGGTCAAAAATTTTTGCAGAGGTACAAAGGATTTTCGTAACCAATCTTTTTCACCCTAAAGTTATTACACTTGCACACACAAAGAGGCATATCCCAAGACATCTATAGTCAAAAACAACTAGGATTTAGGTGTGCCAAAACTTTGTGTTTATGATCCTAAATCATTTTTCCATGATGAGGATGAGACCCAACAAATGTTATTGAAGGTTTGTATAGATCGGATACATTTCAAGTATAATAAACAAAAACAAACTAACTAATCAAAATAAAGAACATAAAAGTAAAGAACACGAAGAATTCACCAAATTGTCTTTCACCAAGAAAGGGTTTGTCTTCACCAAAAAGACGGTCACCAAGACGATTAAGGATACCAAGCCGTTCACCATTAGGGTTTCACCCTAGTGTTGTATATATATTAAACTAATCTAGTGGATGCCTTCATTTAAGGGATTGTATCTAATCTATATATAAACAGATCCTTATCACCAAGATATCAAATTTCTTATATATTCTATATTTACAGAGTATACCTACCTAATATACAAAGATATCTTCCTAATAATGATCACCATGATTATGGACTTCACGCTGACGCTGATCATTCTGGAGATGACGCTGGCATTGGTGCTGACGATGGCGCTGGCACTGGTGGTCAACATGTAATTGTGTTTGACTCATTAAATCATAAGGTGTGACCTTACAATCCCCCCCCTATCTGATGATCTCAAAACTAATCTTCAATAAATTCTTCAGCTTGTGCTCCCCTTGAGAGTAAGAACTTTTCTTCCCTTCCCCATTTTGGTTATCAGCTGTAGAGGCAGTAAGAACGGCGGAAACAATCAACATATCATGTATCATGAGGTGCAATGGAATGATAGATGACAATGAGATGATAGAATGTTGACATCAACCCCCCCCCTAAGATTTAGCTCCCTTCAGACAAACAACATCTGAGGTCTGCTCCCCCTTAGATAAATAATCTTTTTCTTTCAGGAGTGTCTGTTATTCAATGTATGATCAAGTGACAACATAGCAGAACTAAGATTTTCTCCCCCTTTTTGACAGCATCAATAGGTACTGCCTTATTTTTTATTTTTTTTATTTTTTTATTTTTTTTTATTTAAGAAGACATCAAGTAACCTGAAATAAAAAGAAAACATCAAATAAAGTTAGAGGATAAGATAGGTGTATCACACTATTATGTTGTTGCAATACTAGATCATTTACACAGAATTGCGAAGTCTCATCAGTGTATGGTTTTAAACGTTGAATCATTAACTTCTTTTATTAGAAGAATAAAGGGCGAGAGTTGGTAGGTGTGTGTAATACATCACGATACCAGATATTCCCTTCGGCACAGATTTGTCAAGCTCTCATCAGCTTATGGTATATTACGCTGAATCATAAAGCTTTAAAGAAGAATATATGGGCAAGAACGGGTTGGTGCATGTGATTGCCTACGGTACGTAGACTAACCATCAGCATAGAGTTTCAAACTTTTATTAGTGTGTGGTATATCACAGTGAATCGTTAAGTTCTTATAAAGAAGATTTGTGGGAAAGAAGTAGGATGTCTCAATCACACTGAGGTGAAATTTGCATGAATCATTGACAGTGATAACCCATCAGCAAGAAGTGGTTCAATCCTTACATCATAGAGTTACTTGCAGTCTAGAATCAAAGATTCACCATCAATTCATAATGGTAACTCAGACTAGGAGGTCAGGGACATGAATAACCCTTTTTAATTTAAGGACCAGACAAGTATCTCTTACGCTAATGACTGTGCAATCAGTGTAAGGCATTGGGTTATGTTTAATGTTTCAGCAGAACATGAGACTTGGTGCATAAGACAAGCATGCTTTTAGGGACAAGGTCAGGTAAGAGATGATTAACCAAGAAAATAAACACCCAATCCTTTCTATAATTTTCTGATTTGAACCAGAAAATCTCACTTTAAAGGTTTAGACAATGCTAGACAATTAGCGTGAGTGTGTGACTCAATGTCATCTCAACAAATGGCCTCGCTGATGAGATACTTAGAGAGATTTAGGCACATACAACAGCATGCTTCTAGGGACAATGATTTATCAAAAGTTACATACTTGGCTTATGAAATGTCACTGCCAAATCATGATATATACAATGATATTATCACTAGAGACCAAACCAAATGAAGCATAGGTCTCAGTTTCAAAAACCATTTTTACCTGCTTGTTAATTTGAGCTTATTTCCCTTTGTAAACCTTGATTGCTCCCCCTACACTTGTGGTTCAATTGTTTGCGACACCTTGTAAACACAGTGTATATTATGATATTTCTCGACAATTCCACTAAAGTGATGCAATGAATTTACAAATCATGAACTAAATACGTATTGACACATTAGGTAGAACGTCACCAAGACCCACTTGAAACTGTCTAAATACATCACATAATCAAGCATCCATGTTATCTCTCAATAAAAATATAATTTTTATAAGCTTTAGGGGGTAAATAAATTCTAATGTTCATAGATAATTTGAACAACAGACACAACGTTAATGGGTTGAATAAGGAACGATATTCTTATGAAACAATCAAAAGAAATCCCATTCATTCCGGTAGGGTTCACAATCATGTAAGCACTAATACTCAATCCTTTTATGTAACGAATTTCCAAAAAACAATTTTACATTATGATTTATGGCGTGGTTGTGGCCGATTGGAAAAATGGTTTGCGTTTATTAGATATTCGGGTATTAGTAATGTCGATTTTATGATCAAGAAGCTTTGTGACGTTTGGTTTAGGTATCATAAACTTTTTACATCAATGCCCTGCGTTGACAAAAAGGATCTTCATCATCATAATATCCCATCTAAGATCGAAAAACATGAAACTCCCATGTTATCTTATGCTAGTGTGGTTAGACATGGTTAGAGGTCAAGAGAAGGGGAACAATGAATCACTTGAGGTTGCTATTGTACATAATTCAGGAGACTTCATTATTGAAAACAGAAAATTGGCTTGTCTTGCCAAGGCTAGAGATTTCCCTACACTACCTAATCTTGGGATGCTATGTGATGATGAAGGATTTGATGACTTTCAAATACAGTGTGTAGGTGGACTTTAAGTGATGTTTTAATTCAATAAAAAAGACGCATGTAGGAAATTCATAATTTGTATAATTTATTTTAGACGATCCCGTGCAGGCCGACATCCACCGCTTCTAAAACGTGGGATGTTTCACAGTTTTGACACTTACAGCTTGAAACATTAAAAGCCAGAGCAACTACAGACGTTATTGTCATCTCACTGTTCTTTTCTTTGACCTTTTCGCTTGATTATTTCAGGTAAAATCCATCCAGAATACGGACATATTCTTGGATATATTATCTCCATTTGGCACTCCACCCTAATCAAGATTCATTCAACTCCTCTCCATTGTTGTGCCTATATATACATACACCCGATCAATCACTAACACCATCGATTATCACTCTCATCGGTACATTAATACTACAAATCTCACACTAATATGGACCTGGATTACGTTCATCATCATCGGTCAAACATGGAGTCGCCGGAGGCTGAGGATGATGTGTTCTACGCAGAGCTCACAAGGCAGATATTGGTGCTTATGGACGAAGACGATGAAACACATGCATGGAGAAATAGAAAGGGTGAGTCGCCGGAGTTTCAGGGGAGATCGGTGATGACGTCCGGGAACTACTTTAGTTGGTGGGAGGATGGGAGGAATTTTGAGGTGCCCTGTTGGATGGAGAGGTTGTGGGCAAGTAACGGTGCTGGGACAGGGGTGTTTATACCTCGAGTGGTGGTCGCCGGAAAGACCAGAAGAAGACGTCAGAATAAAGCACGGAGGAACGACGGAGGAAGAATGCATTCTTGTGCCGGACGTAAGACTCATGGTTGATTGTTTGTAGGAATACGAATATGAATTCGTAAGGTTAAAATGATGATTCGTTTTCTGCATAAAGATGTGATGACGCATGAGTCTCATGGTCGAAACAAGTAGAGATTTCAGATTCGTACCAATTCTTATAATTTATTGTACAATTGATTGTTAGAAGAATGGAATGTTTCATTTATAATTTGCTTACCACAAATCAAATACTTCTTTCCTTTACAAAAAAAACAATAATAAAATAAAATAATAGTGCATACTTTATTTTGGGCTCTTCTAGGAAAAGGCTTAACATGTTTTTTAACAAACTTAAATCTTTAATGAGCCTATTCGAGCAACCGATCTAAACTCATCAGTAACAGGTTTAAAAAGATTTTGTGTGAAGACAGGGCTGCCATTTACTGTCTTTTACTTTTACTGAGGTGGAGATCAAGGAGGCGGTTTGGTGTTGTGGGAGTGAGAAGGTGCCAAGTCCGGACGGATTTACTTTTAAGTTCTCGGAAACATTATTGGGAGTTGATAAATTTTGATGTTGTTATGTTTGTGAAAGACTTTGAGAGCTCTGCGGTATTGTCTAAAGGATGTAATTCTTCCTTTATCTCTCTCATTCCCAAGGTTAGAGGTCTTCTTTATTTAAAAGACTATAGAGCCATTAACCTTGTGGGTTGCTTATATAAGGTGTTATCGAAAGTGTTTGCTAATCGTTTGAAGAAGGTGTTGGACAATATCATTTGTCATGAGCAAACGTCTTATGTTGGTGGAAAAGCATCCAAGACGGTCCCATTTTACTTAATCAAATTGTTGCTTGGACCAAAAAAGTGAAGAAAAAAGCTTTTGTTTTAAGTCGATTTTGATAACGCGTTTGACTCGTTATGTTGGGAGTTCTTGGACTCGATTATGGACCAAATGAATTTTGGGTGGAAGTGGAGAAGATAGATTAGGAGTTGTCTTTCCTCTATTAGAGCTTTTGTGTTGGTCAATGGCTCGACGACGAAAGAATTTGATATTTGACGAGGTGTAAGGCAAGGAGATCCACTGTCTCCTTTTCTCTTTATTATAACTATGGAGGGTCTTCATGTCTCCATGGAGGCGGCTATCGATCTTCACTATTTTCACGAGCTTTCTCTCCCAAACAATAACATCTCTATTTCACATCTTATGTACACTGACGACTTGACATTCATTGGTGATTGGTCAGAGATTAACTTTGTTAATCTGAATAGACTTCTTTGTTTTTTTTATTGCGTCGCGGTTGAAAGTGAATTGACACAAGAGTAAAATATATGGAGTTGGTGTCGATGCTGAGGAGGTGAATAGATTCGCCATCATTTTAAAGTGTGAGTCTGCTTCTTTTCCGTTCACATATCTTGGTATTCTGGTGGAAGCTAATATGAAATTTGCTAAGAATTGGATCTTGGTTGTTGACAAGTTTAAGAACAAATTATCCAAATGGAAATTGAAGACTCTTTCGTTCGGAGGGCGCCTAACTCTAGTGAATTTTGTGTTCAATAGCTTGTCTCTCTATTATTTTTCTCTTTTTAAAGCACCTAAAATGGTTATTAGCTTGCTTGATTCCATTAGAAGGCGATTCTTATGGGGTGGTGATGAAAACATTAGGAAAATAAACCGGGTTGCTTGGGACGTGGTGATCAAACCAAAAAAAATATGATGGGCTTGGAGTTGGTTATCTTTGACGAAGCTATAGTGGCTCTCCTCGCCAAATGGTGGTGGCGGCTTAAAAATAGGTCTGATTCCTTTTGGTTTTCTTACATAAAATTGATTCATAATATTAAGTTGATGGATGGGAGACCTCTAGCTAAAAGCTCTATTAAAGGTGTGGCTTAGCATCTCTCAAATTAGTAATGAATTATTGGATAAAGGGGTTGTGTTGGCTGATTTCTTCAAGAGAGGTTGGTTGGCATTGGGGATAAAACATATTTTTGGAAAGATTGTTGGTGTGGTGACATCGCTTTGAAATATTTATGTCAGAATCTATATGGTGTTTAGTCAAACAAGGATTGTCCTGTTATGGGATATGGATAGAGTTAATGTGGAAGCTATTAACGATTTGAAGTGGAATTGGAGTTGGTATCGCCATATCAGGAAGAGAAGTCGATCAACTCTCGTTCCTAAGCAACATTTTAAATAACTTTCAGTTTGTTGGTGATTGTGACAGGCTTTAGAAAGGTGATGGCAACACTTCTTTCTCGGTTAGAGATTTCAGACTCCTCGTCGGTGCCTCCATTGATATAATTAATGTGCCTTTGTTCAAATAGGTGAAGTGGATCCCATTAAATGTTAATTGATTTGTGTGGAGACTGATAAGGAATCGTATCCCTCTTACCCCTAATTTATTGAGTCGTGGGGTTTATGTGGCTTCAACTTTGTGCCCCTTCTGTCATATTGATGAGGATCGTTTGAATCATGTGTTTTTCTCATGTCGTGTTGCCTCGAGACTATGGAAATGACCGGTGGAATAGTCTGCATTCTTGATAAGCATCCTTCTTCCTATTTGGAGTTATTGGAGATGCTAAATTCGAGTGTTTGGTGTAAAAAAGGCGTAAACTGCAGCTTTCTCTTGTATACACGACTGTTTGGAATGAGAAATGCTATTATCTACATATCTTAACAACAAGTTTTCATGTTTTTGGCGGATAATATTAGTATTAATACATTTAACTGGATTAAAAATAGGTCCAATTTTTCTAAGTTTGATTGGTTTTTATGTCTCATTTATCAAACTTTTGTTTTAATGTGGCTTGAGTTTCTCGCTTATTGCTCTTTTTTATTTTTTCTAATAGTGTTTGCTTTCCGTTAAAAAAAATGAGATGACAGTTCCTAAAGTTTTCGTTTTATAAGAGGTGAGCGCGGTGCGGTTCGGTGCAGTTATTGGCCAAAACCTCACCACTAACCGCAAATACGGTTAATACATTTTCAAAATCGTTTGGCGCAGTTATTTTTGTGGTGCGGTTAGACGGTTATTTTTGCGGTGCAGTTTTGTTTTTTTTTTTTGTGTTTCGGTTATTAACCGCATGGATTTGGTGAGGTTATTTTGTGTGGTTTTTTACCCGCAGTTTAAAGTTCAAAAAGTTTTAAGAGTTTAAACATATTACTTGTAATAATAAAAGACCATAATGTATAAGATAATTAACTTAAATTACAAACAATTAATATCTTAAAAACGTCAAATCACTAGTAAGTAACAATAAATATCTTAAAACTGTCAAATTTCACCATTTTCCAAAATTAAACATAAGCAAAAACCAACACTTTTGTTTTCTAGAATTTTATCATTTTTTCATTCATGAAACTTGTCTTATTTTTAATATTTAATACATTAATAATTAATAAAAAATTGTATATAATATATACGGTGCGGTGCGGTTTTTGAAAACTAATAACCGCACCGCACCACAAATTTGCGGATTTTAAAAAACAGAAAACCTCACTATCGGTTTTTATTGCGGTTGCGGTTTTTGTCATTTTTGTCGTTAATTTTAGTTGCGGTGTGGTTTTTTGCTCACCCTAAGAGTAGTTTATGTTGATTATCAGTCAAATGTTCTTTACTTATACGTTAAACCAAAAAAAAGTTATATGTTTGTGATGATCATTTGATATGGAGTTCGACGCATGTTTGAATTTTCTTCAAAATTAGCATGGTATACCATTCAAAAAAATAGTTACATATCAAACCAATATAGTTATAAATTTCACATTCTATGCTATGGTCTCGTAAACGATAAAACCATGACTTTATTTTTTGAAAAAAAAAATAGACAAAAAAAAAAAGTTAAAATCTCCAAGTATAAAGAGGACAAAAACAACCCAGCAATTGCTTACATATTCGATATTTGAGCAGATAATCTTGAATTTTAGTCGATAATATTAAAAAAAATCTCTATATTTTTAGCTAATCAATGATATAAATTGGTGACATTTGTAATAGAAAATCACAAAGAGTATTATCTAAGTGTATTCGTTCTAACCGTTGTGTAACTATATTAGTTATGTTTAACATTATTTATGTTTAACATAGAGTATATTTTTACCGTATAATTTAAACCTTGATAAAGAAATGACAAAAGAATAATTATTTTCATATAGAGGATTTCCTCGGTTGCTCATATAAAAAAAGTATGATAAAATTATAATAAGATAATATCATCCATCAAACAAATATATTAATATAGTAACGTTATAATAAAATAATATTTCATGAGACTTTAATATTACTATATATATTAGGAAAAACCTAAAACAATATTGTATAAATATGTGTAAAAGCATAATCAATCTCCAAAGCCACTCCTAAAATAAATTTGGCATATCCTATAAGAAACACCACCACCTAAAACCAAAAAAACAAGATAAAAGAAAAAAAGAAAACATTGTGAATGAAACAAGGCAATTAACTAAGCTAGCCTAGTGGTCTGACTTCATACTATAAGGTAACTGTATCCAAACATGCAAAAATACATACTAAAGTATACAATTTAGTGAGACGAACTCACCTGGACAATTTCTCAAAGGTTTAACCGTTAACCAGACAATTCAACTGGCGAGCAACACACCAACGGAGATTTACCTATAATATTATAGTTTATTAGTTTCTATGGGAATCTGTTAATGAAAAGCTAGATCTTTCACTAACGCCAATGAATATTAAGAGTTGGGAGGCAGGACCATTTCAGCGTGTAGCCTTTTAAGCCATCATGACCATTCTAGACATCTCTCTTGTAAGCAGATCAATCAGTATTATAACTGGAATTATTAATAAATCTTATTTAAATATTGATAATAACGACTATAACTATAAATATAAGTTACACTTAAAGCCTAGTAAACGTAGCTTAACTTACAGAGAGTTTTTAATGAAAACTGGAATTTATGCAAACGAAACTTCAATACCAAGCACTTCTATTCGTCGGTCCCTCATATGCCACGGTATCACATTAATTAGATTCTTCAGAACCCCGAAAATATCTTAGAAGTTCGGATTTAGAGAGAGAAGTGGGAGGTTTTTGGTGTGGAGAAAATGAATGAGCAAAAGGGCTATATATAGCGATTTTTCTAAGGTGCGCCACACCCTTAGTCGGGGTGTATTTGTGTGGCTCCGGTAGGGTGTCGACACGTGGCATATTTTTTTGGTGCGTTAGACACGCGTCGTGTCTCTTGTCGGGGCGCGCCCAGGCGCGATCGTATTTCAGTTTTTCTCAAAAAATCATATCTTCTTCATACGAGCTTCATTTTCAATGTTCTTTATATTCACGCGTAGCTATCGGCGAGATCTACAACTTTCATTTACACTCTGTCGGATAATTTTCACTTTAACTTTAAAGTTATATTTTTAACAGGCTTAGACTGTTAAAGCACGTATAAAAATCATAACTCTCTGATACAACGTCCGTTTGTGGATATCTTTATATCGACGGACTCCTATTAACGAGATCTTCGACTCTTATTTAGATTATTTTTCCTAACAATCAACCGATATCGATTACGATTTTTGTGTCGCACACTACTATGTTTTAACTTCTAAAAATCATAACTTCTTCATGCGAAGTCAGATTTGGACGTTCTCTATATGCGCGCTCTCGGTTTTATGACTATTATGAATTTCGTTTAGATTGCTTAGACTAATAAGCAACCTATCTAAAACTCATTTTTTACGATACGCAGAGTCGTGTCGGTTTAATCGCGAAACTTCGAAAAAGCATAACTTCTTCATACGAAGTCGGATTTAAACATTCTATATATCTACAGAAATCGTATCGATGTTTTCTATATATTATGATTATTTTGGTTCAAAAGTAACATATATACTTCGTATTTCATAATAATTGCTTAATATTATAATTTACAGAAGTAGTAAAAATGGGGTGTTACAACCGTATTATCCACACCAATTCTTACAACAATTCCCACCATAATACACACAACAATACTCCTGATCTCGAGTTTAATCCGTTTGATTCTATGTCCCAAACAGAATTTGTTCAACAAATTCAAACACCCATTTTTTATTCCGAACTCGAGTTCATTCTAGAAACCCAACCCACTCAAGCACCAAGTAAAAGAAAATAGAAGGTGGCGGCCAAAGGATGGGAACATGAGTTTCAGTATTGGCACAATCAGGGATCGATATTTCAGAAGATGTGAAGACAGGAAAAGACCAAAAACATGATTGTTTTTTTATGTGAGTTACAAAAAGTTTCCACAAAGGAATGAAGCTTCCACAGTATCGTTCAAAACACCAAATTTACTCAAAATAGGGTGTAACATCCCAAAAATACCAGCTAAAAATTTCATTTTTAAATTAGGTTAATACATAAAAACATCGTTACAAAACATTCATAATATTAATTCATGTCTGAAAACCGGTAACATCATAGTAAAATATTTAGAGTACATCCCAGAAAATCCATAGTGCGGAAACAAGAGTGTGTGTGTGATATGCCGCTACCGCGCCGACTCCTTTCCCCTAGCTGAAGAGGTACCTGAAACAAAACTGTAAACTGTAAGCACGAAGCTTAGTGAGTTCCCCCATCGTACCACATACCATACAATCACATAACATACAGATACTGTCAGGCATATCTGGGTGCCCGACCTACCCCTTCGGTCCTTTCGACCGGATACTGCCCAGCATATCTGGGTGCTGGCCTCCCCTTCGGTCCTTTCGACCGGATACTGGGGACTATTTCACCCCTCTACTACTACCACATAACATATATCACATAACCATAATCTGTCTAACATGACTAGGTATGACTACCCCTTTCGGCCCTATCGACCGGAAACCCTGGGGACTATCTCCCCTACTGCTACTAGCATATAACATCATATCATACTAGCACATAACATATCAGGTAGTAGCAAACCTAGATGATATCACAAAGACAATCATCCAACATACAACTCCTACTGGTGGGCCGGCATTGTGGCCGTAGACCCACCGCTACTGGAAGGTAACTCACCTCGAGGGTAGCTGCTGAAAACCCGCTCAACCTACGCCTGGCTGCCGCACCGGTAACCCTCCGGCTATCAATCTGTAATCATGGATTAGGTACTCATAAATACCCCTTAGGTCAAATGACTGGTCAAAGTCAACTTCTGATTGACTGGACTCGCCGAGTCCATATAGCGACTCGCCGCGTCCTTCTACGTCTAGCCCGACTCTGACTCATCGGGTCCCTGTTCCCACTCACTGAGTCAGCCTGACTCGCTAAACGGGGACAACTAACAAACCCGCGACTGGACTCGCCGAGTCCAAGGGGGGACTCGCCGAGTCCGACGAACAGATCTCACAATTCGCTCCAATCTTCCATCAGAACATCAACCTTGGAGATTTGGAGATTCTGGGACTATAGCTACACGTTAAATTGCTAATTCCACGTGCGACTACGAAGGGTTGGACCTCCTACACTTAAACCCTTCTTATCCTAGTGACAGTTCATATGACTCGCCGAGTTTGAAGAACGACTCGCCGAGTACCAGGCAATCTTCATAGGACTCGCCGAGTTGTTCATCCAACTCGTCGAGTCTAAGGCCATCTTCATGGAACTCGCCGAGTGCACTTTGGCACTCGCCGAGTTCCCTTCGACTCTTCACCCAATCTGGCCAAATCTGAGACATGCAACTGATCCAACTCATGGGTCTCAGTTCCTAGGGTCTGGTTATCACATATACACACGAAATCTGGGGGGTTTTAAGGCTTGAAGATCAACCATTGGGGACAAAAAGGAACCTAAGAGCTAATGAGCAAAGTGAGGGTTTTATTACCTGATTTGATGCCTTCCCCAGAGTAGATTTCGGGTCTACCTTCACTTCTGGAACACTCCAACTTCCTCCTTCTTCTTCTAAGCTCCAGAACCTTCTTTGGAAGATCAAAATCACTCAAGAACACTAAAGGAGATAGGGTTGTTCTCTACTGCTCTCTGGGAGGAAAATGGGACGAAATGGGTGTTTTAGAATGGGTAAAATAGGGTGCCAAGTCTGAAAATAGAGTTTCATCCAGACAGGTGGACTCGCCGAGTCCATATGTCGACTCGCCGAGTTCCCAGCTTAAATCCCGCGTCCACCTCGCTGCTACTCGGCGAGTCGGGACGCAGACTCGCCGAGTTCATGGCAAAAATTTAAGAAAATACTTAAATAAAATCGTACCAGGAATCGGGTGTTACATAGGGGAAGACAAACAAGTAAGTCATGTTTTTTAATGATTTGTATACAACATGAAACGTCAATGGAAAATCAGAGAAAGCGATGAAGTGATTTTATAGAAAGCTCTAAAAGTGTATCAAAAAGAAAACGGGAAGGCTTTCAAGTTTCTTGACTTTTGGAATCTTGTGAAAGATAAGAAAAAATGGGAAAAGAGAAAAACGTCTGATAAGCATATCAATAGTGGTTCAAAACGCTCAAGAACGTCTGAATCTGACTACACTATATTTGATGTTCGTGTTGGTTTCGACCTCAACGATGATGAAGTCATTCAAGTCACATCACTTTCCCAAAGAAATGGGAAGGGACAAAGAAAAACGTAAAGACAAAGGCAAAGCGGTAGATTCGGATGATTTATAGAAATGGGAGACAATGTGAAGGGTATAAAATAAAAAAATGACAAGTTCTTGAAAATTGCCTCGTGTAGGAAACAAAGAGACAGTGACATGAAAATATTAACGTTACACAACGAACATGACTGGTGATAGCTTATTTTATTTCCTTATTTTTATTAGTTTATTTTAGACTTTTAGCTCTTTTTATTAGCATTGCATTGTATATTCTTTATTTTCTTTATCATGGATCGTATTGGGGACTTTTTATTTTGCATGAGGAATTTTGCAGGATTTTGGAGCTCATTGCGGTTGCGGTTTGACTGGAGTTGGGCTTAGTGGGCTTTCTGATGCATTATTGGGCTTGGCGGATCCACCAAAGAAGATTTGGGCTTAAAAAGCTAAAGGCTTGGATGAAGTGGGCTTGTGAAGATGGATATTGGACTTTTATTTTGGGCTTGAAGCATCCACATTTGAAGCTAAAAGATGATTGGTTGATTTGAATCATGTGGCATATGGAGGGGACCAAGGGAAACTTTGATAATGGAATGGTTAGTGGAGGAAAAGGAGCCAATAGCAGCCCAGCAACACTTGCGCGGGTGGAATCTCTGTCGTGCGGGGTACCCGCGCAACTGCCCAGTTTTGGGCATTTTGGTCATTTGGCTTGCCATTACCTTGGGGGGTTGGATCTATCAGCTATCACTTCGATTTTACACCATTGGAGACCAGAAGAAGGCGATTTTGGAGCTCAAGACTCATTTCTTTTCATCTTTCCAAGTTATTGGTAATTTCTTTATGCAATTTGACTTTTGTGATTGTTGTTCTATTGCCATGAGTGGCTAAACTCTCTATTTTGGTAGACCTTGGCTAAAACCTCTGAATGTTTGTGGGTTTTTGAAGGATTTATGCTTATTTATCATTTATCTTATGTCTATGATTCTAGTTCATATTTCCTATGCTTGTTTAGTGCTTTGATCATGAGCTTGGTCCTTTAATAAGCAATTGTTGGTTTATTTCTTTGGTTTAGCATTGAATCATTGAATTTACTTAGAACAAGGGCTTTATGATGGTAGAAATCATCTCTAGCTTATGAATCATAACTCCTTTATGGATGTGTAAGCATTGACATCCTCTAGGAATTGGGGATTTCTTCATTCTAAAGGCTAATCAACTTCTTGGGTTCAATTGCTTCAATTGGATCTTTGATTTTGATTAAGAATGTGTGTTGTGGGCTTCCCCAACCTCCATACTACCTATGAGAAATCTTGGCACATCATGCTTCATGATTGCTATAACCAATTTGGGATGACTGATAAGCTTCATGTTAAATCCTAATGATAAACACACAAATGTTCATTGTGTTGAATTGCCTTGGTTTACCAATTCTCTCTAGTATTTGATCATCTCACTTTCTTGCTTAATTGCAAGTTTTTTTAGTTATTCAAGTCTTTTAGTTTTCAAGCAATCATAACACCCCCCCCCCTCTTTTAGTTTAATTGTTATGTTAGTTAGTTTGTTTACAATAGTTTTTTTAGATTGCATTGGTGATTGAATACAACCATTTCCCCGAGGATCGATACCCCTTTTTACCATTATATTACGTTTTATTTGCAAAACAAATGGTGTAATTTGCTTGGTGGACTTGACATCCCACCAAGTTTTGGCGTCGTTGCCGGGGAAATTGGTTATTGTTATTTGATTATGTAACGACCCAAAAATCAAGGGTAAAAATTTCATTTTTGATATAGCTAAAACATGGATACCATTTATTTCAAACATTTCAAATCATCATTAAGTAAAACGTTTATCAGAGTTCATCCCAAAATCATTCATTGCGGAAATGATAGGTGTGTGCACTGCGATCAATCCGAGCCCTTCTTTTCCAAATCAATGATACCTGAAACCAATAAACAAAACTGTAAGCATGAAGCTTAGTGAGTTCCGCAGAGCATACCCCACACAGTCCACAATATCACATAATCCATATTAGCTATAAATGCTACACAAACCATATCAATCACATATCCACGCATATCAACATATACGGATGCCGTGGGCTCGTCCCCAGGGTCGTACTCCAGGATGCCATGGGCTCTCCACATGGTCTTACACCTAAGTGTCATGGGCTCTCCCATGGTCTTTGATAGGAAAGCCATGGGCTCCCCACATGGTCTTACATCCAGATGTCATGGGCTCTCCTATGGTCTTCCATACAAACATACCACATATACCACTAGCATACTTCCTAGCACATAACCAGCTAACATGACACATAATACAACTTCAACTAATATACCACATATCATAAAATGGGCCGGCCTTGGTGCCTTAGACCCATTGGCATGGTGAGGAGACTCACCTCACACTGAAGAAGCTTCCCGCATGAATTCTTTAGCTGCTGCCTCGCCAGCTTCCCGAGCTGTCACTACCGATCAATATACTGAATTAGAAATTGTGTCCCATACCATAATCCTTAATCCATGCATGGGGTAAAATGACCATTCTACCCCTGGCCCAGTATGATCCAAAACTAAGGCCCAACCCAAAACAAAAGCCCAACACTAGGTAGGCTTTCCAAGCCCACCAGTGGCCCACTAATGGCCCAATTTTGCTAAATTGGACCCAATCCCTCTAATGGTCCTTACCTTAAGTCCAAACATATTCCTGGCCCAAAACATCTTTCTTCTGATGGTCCACTAAAAACCACCTAGCTAGATCTACATGAAAGAGTTGTCAAGGTTGAGACTTTATACCTCCAAAATCTTGCAAACTTGATGAAGGTTCTGGATCTAGAAGCTTGACTCCAACGCTAGCTTGATCATCAAGTTCCTTCTTCTCCAAGGTCCAAACATAACAAGTCATAACCCAACTAGATCCACATGAGAAAGGCACCAATATCCAAACTTCATACTTTCTGGAGTTAGATCAATATGATTAGGGCTTGGATCCACAAGCTTCAAGCCAAGCAATGCTTCCTCAAGGAACTCCTTCTTCCACAATAAGCACCAAAAACCCACTAAATCACCAAAAAGCTCAAGAATCACTCAAATGGAGGCTAAGGGCCGATTTCTAGGGTTTAGATGGATGGAGGCTGAAGATATTAGGGTTAGGTTATGAGATAAGGACTTTAAATAGGGTCCAAGACCCTAAAATAGGGTTCTGATCTGACTAGAGTACGCCCAACGTACATATGGTACGCCCAGCGTACTCCTGGGAACCTTCGCGACCATTCTGGTCAGTACGCCCAGCGTACTCCAAGGTACGCCCAGTGTACTGCCTTTTTCATTAGTACGCCCCGCGTACGCTTTGTGTACGCCCCGCGTACTCGGCTAAGCTTGGAAACCACGAAACTTCCGAAGGCCATAACTTCTTCGTTATAAACCCGATTCTGACGATCTTTATATCCACGGAAAGGTGACGGGAAGCCCTACACTTCTAACAACTCAAACCTTTCTTAAGACCTTTCGAACAAAAATCTATTTTCCCCAAAGGCCCGAACTGACACTTTACCGAAATACCCCTAGGCTCCCAAAATACGAACCGAACACCCGGATCAATTCTAATGCATCACCCACACCCAAATGGGCCTAGACCTTACCTTCCCAAGAGCCATAATCCTAATAATGACCGAACTTCGAGTCACAGCCTTAGACTAGGAGTCAATTCGGAACAGAGCGTTACAACTCTCCCCCACTTAAATTAGATTTCGTCCTCGAAATCATGCATCACCACCCTTGTCATACCGGACAACCTGAGCATCACCGCCACAAACCCGAGAATACCACGACTTTCCCATGGCAACTGAAACCAACTCTCGTAGGGTTCTAGAACCCGAAGATGAACAAATTCCTTGCAACCTGATCACATCTGCTCCATCTGAAATCTAAAGTTCCGAGATGGTCTGTCTCCCTGACAGACTGCCCACATCGAATCATCATCGAACTGATTCTATAAGAAAACCATCCTAAATAGAATACTTTCCACCCGTAATACCTTGAGGCTTCCAAAAGAGCAAAATCACCGGTCAACTGCGGCTACCAAATAACAAGCAATTCCACATACGGACCCCAAATCACTGAAGTCGCTCCAACTCCTCTTGTTGTCACATAGATGCTTTCCTGAAGAACAACCGGGACCTCCCTGGTCCCAACTTGTCTGCCCACTGTCCGAACCACCGGACACCTACCCGATCACTGAGCCTGAAACACACGCACAACAGTCCCACATGATCCCCGAAGGATACCTCGTCTGACAATAACTGCCCTACCTATACAGCCAATCATAGCCCCTTCCATCCATTTGATCCATCAGATCATGATAGGCTGGCAACCTGTCGCCACTGAATCCAACGCAACAGGTGAATGCTACTAGAATAACTGTAGTCTTACATCATGCCAGGTCTCCTTCAACCTACCGACTCCGGATTCTAATTTTGTTGCGACCTACTCACAACCTTACGAACTGGACCACCCTGGCCTAAGTCATCTGAACGAATCCGTGAATGCTACGGCTACACCCGCAGACTTACAACACTTTCCACAGTATCCGACTGCTGGTGAATGTTACGGCCCCCCCGTAGTCTTACAACACTTTCCACACTATCCGACTGCTAGTGAATGTTACGGATCCCCCGTAGTCTTACAACACTTTCCACACTCACATGATCACTTACCATCGCCCTATCGCTCACCTATCAAGCCGAACACATCTCAATCATTGAGCGCCCATGCGGTCTATCCTCCCAGTTGAACTCAAACACTGACTGGAACTCTACCTGGTTCCCTCCCCCAAAGCCTACTATAAGACATCAGACGACACGATCCAAATGTTGGGGAGTCTCCCGAACTCCCATCCACGATATCCTATATACAGTCAGCCCCTAAGGCCGCCTTTCCTCCTCCAAAGGGGAATGTGAGACGCATCCTCGTCTCACACTCGCTTTTATCCTGGATATCTGAATAACTCTCCCCCACTTAGATTCATTTAAGTCCGCTCAACATATGAGACTTGAAGGATTCCCAAACTCTCTCTCATTCCAATGACAAATCTGCTGACGGTCGGTACTTAACAAAGCTAGCATACCAAAAATATCCCTGCCCAAACAGCACACCACCTGATATCCAGCTAACACTTCTTGTATCCCAACAACATTAACAACGCCAACGCTTAAAAAGCAATATCACGCTCAGATCTCGGAGTCCAACGAACGGATAGTCTAACCAAACCTCAGCGACAACTCTCTCTTCCCTCGACAATCCCGATGGCTCTTTCAAACATAATTACTAAGGTTACTGGAAACTAGTCATAATTCCCTCGTACAAACCCTTGAACCAACTCCGAAAATGACTGGAGCAGGTGCACTCACTTCTCCTCCCTGATCGTCAGACAGTCGACCTCCTTGTCGTCCACCTGAACATGACAAAAATATAACGGGCTTGCTCCCTATGGGAAATCCCTGAAGAATTGGTCAAACCTACTACACCCGTAGCAACCCAGATCACTGAACAGATTCCGACAACGACTCAGAGCAATCACGGCACACGCGGAATCCGCTCCGCAATATACATTCGTCTGAAAATCTCTCAAAGATTCATCGACATGCTGAATGGAATCTGACAACGCTTGCTTACCCAGAAAAAAATAGCAGAAAACCGACCCGGGATCCAACTTATCACAATTTCCAAGCGATACAAATACCCGATATCCCCCGGAAATGGACGAAGGTAGCATATCCGCAAACATCTGAAGGAATCCTGACCACCTCCTCCTGTGATACCTCGACCACCCTGAGAACATGATGTAACACCTCATTCCAATCCCAATGACAATCCAAACCCTTGGAACGAAACTTCATCGCGCAGTTTCTGCAAGCATTGCACTGGATCCGACCCCGCTGGCCTCTCAAAAGCTTATCCAAACTCTTGGGTCTCTATCCGAGACCCTCCAATAAATTCACCTGACCTGAACCTCTCTCATTGAGGTGCTCCTAATCAATCTCCCGTCCTCGTCTCTGAGATCCATATCATTCAGGGTCTCGCACCCTGACACTCACACCAACTCAATCGCCAACGGCTGAACTACAATAGCTGGAGCATCCTCTGCTCTAAAACGACTATAAACTATTCCAAAGACAAGTTTCAAATTCACAAGCGCAATAAATCGCACAGTCAACCCTTGCCGCCTGATACAAGAGATCCAAGGCGGACTCGAAATCTTGGCAGTCCTTCCGCTAACTGACTCACTACCGGAGCCGGGACCAAACCCTAGTCCTTCCCCTTACATGCTCATCCGCATTCTGCACCGTAGCTATCGCCTCGGTCCAGTCATAACCAAGAATTCTCCTTCCCATGCTTCTTAGATTCTCCAAGACTTTCCTTGATTCGAATATGGATCCTGTGCTTTCAGTAGTACAGGCCCAATACTACCTTCCACACCTATCCATACTTTCCTCCGGAATCATCCCGAATCCTCTAAGTCATCTACTCCCGTGATGTACCAAATGTTTGCTAAACAACAGCACAATATCCACCGAAGCACCTCCTAGGTTCCCCCTAGGTTCCCAACCCACCCAGTCCTCAGCTGCTGAAGGAGTCCCAGTAATGTCAACCAGCTACCTTATGAATATAGCCACATGTAGCAGAGATCAGATAATCCTTCAAGTAAAAGACTCAATCCTAGAACGGTTAGACTCAAACAAGAGCTGCGGAATAGGGCCAAATCCACCACTCTGAGATTATCCAGCCTGTGCCACATGTGACCTAGCATATTCACTTAGTAGCTAGCTCACATTTCTAGAAGTCCCACAGAGCACAAAGCAAGCAGCATTCGGACAACAGAAACCTAACCAACATATTCCAATCAAACAATTCTACCTATACATACAATTCACAATCATGTGACTCATGCCACTAATCCCATCCTGGGCTTACCCTAGGGTAATCCCCGACCCACGAACCATCATAGAACATTCGGCCCATAAACCATGACCCATGTTGTCCACATCCACCCTCGTTGTCGATTGCCTTATGCATGCAAATTATACACAGAACATAATCTAATAGACTGTCGAGTAATAGACTCTACCCTAGGACCACAACCAGACGAGGAACAGGAAATAAGGCCAAATCAATTATTCTAGGGCTATAAGATCCTAACCGTATACAATTTTAAAACATACACTTAGCAGTTACAAATACCAATAATCCTTCTCATTCAAGCATGGCATACAATATTTCCAAAGCTACCAGGATCACATATCATGCCAATCTATCGCTGACTACTCAGCACTGGCATGCAAGTCTACCATCTCATACAACCTGTAAAGGCATCTCTCCTAGCCCTAACTAACATGCGATTCTCAGATTCATAAACCAAATCATAATAGATAACATATATGGGTATTCTGGGGAAACTTACTTGAGCTCAGCTGATTGCATGCACCACACCCTTTTCTTTTCTTAGAAAACTTCTTCCTTGAAAACATTTTTTTTCTTTTAAAAACGTTACAGATCCTCAGTTTAAGTTCAGACACACCCGAAAATGTGTCTAAATCCCTCAAACCAAGGCTCTGATACCAACTTGTAACGACCCAAAAATCCACGGTAAAAATTTCATTTTTGATATAGCTAAAACATGGATACCATTTATTTCAAACATTTCAAATCATCATTAAGTAAAACGTTTATCAGAGTTCATCCCAGAATCATTCACTGCGGAAATGATAGGTGTGTGCACTGCGATCAATCCGAGCCCTTCTTTTCCAAATCAATGATACCTGAAACCAATAAACAAAACTGTAAGCACGAAGCTTAGTGAGTTTCGCAGAGCATACCCCACACAGTCCACAATATCACATAATCCATATTAGCTATAAATGCTACACAAACCATATCAATCATATATCCACGCATATCAACATATACGGATGTCGTGGGCTCGTCCCCAGGGTCTTACTCCAGGATGCCATGGGCTCTCCACATGGTCTTACACCTAAGTGTCATGGGCTCTCCCATGGTCTTTGATAGGAAAGCCATGGGCTCTCCACATGGTCTTACATCCAGATGTCATGGGCTCTCCCATGGTCTTCCATACAAACATACCACATATACCACTAGCATATTTCCTAGCACATAACCAGCTAACATGACACATAATACAACTTCAACTAATATACCACATATCATAAAATGGGCCGGCCTTGGTGCCTTAGACCCATTGGCATGGTGAGGAGACTCACCTCACACTGAAGAAGCTTCCCGCATGAATTCCTTAGCTGCTGCCTCGCCAGCTTCCCGAGCTGTCACTACCGATCAATATACCGAATTAGAAATTGTGTCCCATACCATAATCCTTAATCCATGCATGGGGTAAAATGACCATTCTATCCCTGGCCCAGTATGATCCAAAACTAAGTCCCAACCCAAAACAAAATCCCAACACTAGGTAGGCTTTCCAAGCCCACCAGTGGCCCACTAATGGCCCAATTTTGCTAAATTGGACCCAATCCCTCTAATGGGCCTTACCTTAAGTCCAAACATATTCCTGGCCCAAAACATCTTTCTTCTGATGGTCCACTAAGGTCCAAAGGCCCAAAGTCCACTGCCTGGCCCAACCCGAGGCCCAAAACAGTCCAAGCCCACAACTGATGAGTACGCGGGGTGTACTCCCTTGTACGCTAAGCGTACTGGCTGAAGGTGGTGTCGTTGCGCGTACCTGCATGTATGCCCAGCGTACTCCTCTGTTAAGCTACTTTTTCATTAAGTGCTTAATACTCCATTCCAGCAGCTAAAATTACAGATCCAAGTCCTCTTCGACATCTTAATCCATAAAGTCGACTGCTTTAAGCCTTTGCATGGCTTAATGAATCCCAAACACCAAAGATGAATTCCTAAAGGTCAAAATCACTCCCAAAATGTCTCAAAACTTCTTAATACCTTAAGACCCCAGTCCAAACTCCCAGATTTGATTTCAAGGGACCTCTTAAGTCATAAAGTTTCCAACTTTATGACATAGCATAATTCAATGGGGTCCAAACCAAAACCCTAAGTCCCAAACTTCATCAAATGACCACTAAATCATGCATGGAAGGTTTATACCCATCAAGATCCAAACTTTGTGACTCCATAACCTCAATAAGGACCAAATATAGAGCTTCAAAGGTTCTGGAGTAACTTCTACTCACAAGAACCACCACAAAGGGACCAAAACCATAACTAAAACCCACCTAGCTAGATCTACATGAAAGAGTTGTCAAGGTTGAGACTTTATACCTCCAAAATCTTGCAAAGTTGATGAAGGTTCTGGATCTAGAAGCTTGACTCCAACGCTAGCTTGATCATCAAGTTCTTTCTTCTCCAAGGTCCAAACATAACAAGTCATAACCCAACTAGATCCACATGAGAAAGGCACCAAGATCCAAACTTTATACTTTCTGGAGTTAGATCAATATGATTAGGGCTTGGATCCACAAGCTTCAAGCCAAGCAATGCTTCCTCAAGGAACTCCTTCTTCCACAATAAGCACCAAAAACCCACTAAATCACCAAAAAGCTCAAGAATCACTCAAATGGAGGCTAAGGGCCGATTTCTAGGGTTTAGATGGATGGAGGCTGAAGATATTAGGGTTAGGTTATGAGATAAGGACTTTAAATAGGGTCCAAGACCCTAAAATAGGGTTCTGATCTGACTGGAGTACGCCCAGCGTACATATGGTACGCCCAGCGTACTGCTGGGATCCTTCGCGACCATCTTGGTCAGTACGCCCAGCGTACTCCAAGGTACGCCCAGCGTACTGCCTTTTTCATTAGTACGCCCCGCGTACGCTTTGTGTACCCCCCGCGTACTCGGCTAAGCTTAGAAACCACGAAACTTCCGAAGGCCATAACTTCTTCGTTATAAACCCGATTCTGACGATCTTTATATCCACGGAAAGGTGACGAGAAGCCCTACACTTCTAACAACTCAAACCTTTCTTAAGACCTTCCAAACAAAAACCTATTTTCCCCAAAGGCCCGAACTGACACTTTAACGAAATACCCCTAGGCTCCCATAATACGAACCGAACACCCGGATCAATTCTAATGCATCACCCACACCCAAATGGGCCTAGACCTTACCTTCCCAAGAGCCATAATCCTAATAATGACCGAACTTCGAGTCACAGCCTCAGACTAGGAGTCAATTCGGAACACAGCGTTACAGATTGTTTATGCCTAGGTCTACAAGAATCCGTGAACTACTCTACAATCCGGAGATTGAAAAAGAAGCAAAAAGATTGAAAAAATTAGCCAAACAAGCAAAGCAACAACAAATCGTTCAAGCTTCTTCCTCTTCTCCACTAATCAACATAGAAGATCAAGTTCATACTTCAAGTAATACCGACACCAAACCGAGTTCTCCAATTGTTGGTCAATCCTTTGAAGACATTCTGTTTGAAAACTACATAGCCATGAATCACACTCCACCTCACAATCCCAACCCAAACCCAAACCCAAACAATCAAGATGCCAATACCCCACCCCAACAACCAAGACAACAACAACAAGAACCTCTCATTGATATGCCACCTTGGAATCAAGCCCCTCCTCAACACCAACCCAATTATCAACCTACACAACCACACAACCAACAATTCCACCAAAACAACCAACCTCAAACCAATGCTTTTCAAGTTCAACAACAAGTACATTACCCAAATCTTATAATTTGTAATTGCTTTGACGATGAAAGCCGATGTCAAAAAATGTTATGCTAAGTAGGTTTTAAAATTTGTAGCTAGTTTTAATCGTTTGATGTGTGTTTTTTTTGTAAGTTTGTAGGTTTAAGATTTGTAGTTTTTTTATTTTATTTTCTAAGTTTTACGATTTTTTTAATGTCATGTTATGTTTTCTTAAGTAATGCAATGTAATGTTTTTTTTTAATTTTGAAGTAATAAAATGTTATGATTTTTTATTAAAATTAAAGTTTTTATTTTAATTAAGTTGTTATATATATATATATATATATATATATATATATATATATATATATATATAGCACCACACCTAGTGTGTGGCAAAGAAACCATATTTTTGTGGTAAAAGTGACATGATAGTGACGTTTCGGAGGTTTTAATGTGGTTTCAGTGACACCACTCCTTCCAGCATTACGTCTAGTTCCCAAGTTTAAGAAAAGAAAAAGAAAGAAGAGAAAAAAAACCATGAGAGAAAAGAAGAGAAAAAAAAGGAAAATAAAATTTGCTTTTGTGTTTCCGAATTAGAGAGAAAGTGTTGCCGAATTAGAGATAAATGGAAAGAAAATTAATCATTTTGTTCTTTCTTTCAAAATCTTTCCAAATCGGAAGGAAAGTTAGCAGGAAAAGTGATCATTTCATTTCTCTCTACTCCTTCCACTTCTCTCCTTTAATGAAACTCGAGCACACTAATTTTCGTATGGAAGTGTGTTTTAATCATCAACCAACATCATCAATTTTGTCTGATCGATTTGTGATTCATCGCCATCAAATTTTGGATCATCATGAGCAACATTGTTTGCCTTTATACTTAACATCCCCCTGGCGTACAGGCCCATCACAAGGAACTTTTTTTTTACATTCTCTATGTCTATATGAATCACTTCCATGCGTAATAAATTACATATTTTGTTACTTTCGGCATTGGACGACCGATTAGCCCAATATTGATTTGTCATGGGAATCAACTAACCTACTTTCCACAACATGATTAACAACAAATAATTATATTGTGTTAAGAGGCATACTGATTACGATACTAAAAAACTCTATGACATTCATATCGTTAATAATTTGAATAACTATGTTTGATACAAAATATTGGAAAGACAAATGAATGTAATTAGTGTATAACTTAGACTTCAAAGTTACCAACTTAACAAACCCAAAAAAGTTAATATAGTTGGTTAGATTCACACCATAACATATGTAATCTAGTGAAATATAATGCATAAAACCGTTTACACCTTTTTATTGTCCTCCACTACAAACAAATACTTTAATAAATTGAATATGTATACTCATTTTAACTAATAAAAATAAAGATGTCAAAATGCTTTAAAACAATCTCTAAAAAGCAGATGAAGAAATCATGTACAAATGTTGATTTTAATAACTCTAAAATGGTTCTATCTAATATTGTATCTTTCGGATTGTATTAATGTTAATCCGAAATATACGATTTTAGAATTTTGGAGTACCTATACGATTTTATTAATTAACTCATTTATAATATTTAGTTTTATCAATATACATAAAGGGGTTTTTTTACGTACCCCTAATTCTTATTTCTACTTTTTTTTTGTCTTTCTGTTATATTTTTTTTTTGTTTTTTTGTCTTTTTGTTGTCTTTTTGTTTTTTTACCTTTCTTTTATTTTTGTTTTTGTTTTTTAGATTTGTTTTTTTGTTTTAATAAATACATATTATTATTATTATTATTATTAAAAATATTTTTTTGTTCGTTCGGGCTATTTTTATGTTATTTTCTTTTCATTCAGACTATCGTTTTGTTATTTTTTTTCCGTTCAGACTATCTATGTATTATTTTTTCGTTCGGATTATTCCTATTTTATTTTTTCGTTCCGACTATCCTTTTATTGTTTTTCCATTCCGTTTATCTTTGTATTATTTTTCCGTTCGGAATATTCATATATTATTTTTTTCATTTAAACTATCTTTACATTATTTTTTTTCGTTCTAACTATCTTTGTATTATTTTTTGTCCTGACTACCCTTACGTTGTGTCAAATCATAATAATAATAATAATAATAAAAGACAACAAAGGACAAAAGACAAAAAAACAAAAACAAAACCAAATTATGTCAAATCAAAATACGTTTTAAAGACAATAAAATGACAAAAAAAATATGCACGAAGGAATTCTATGTATAATGGGTACGTACAACAACACTCATATCTAAAATAATACATATAAAATAACCTCTACCAATCTTTTTTTAATACGAAAAACGAATTAAGTGAAAGTTTACTCGTAATATTTCAGCGAACATCCTGGGTTCAAGCTAGTTTACAGTTTTACGGCTTTACCAATATTTAAAATTTAAATTTAAAAATACATATAAAATAAAGATCCTACTATACACACATCACTCTACTATATTACACTCAATTCCATGTTATTTTTTTTATCATTATTATCATATGATTTAACCTAATCATTATACTTAATAATAATTATCTTACAACCTAATTATTTCATAAACTTTATTATTTAATTACTATATTATTGTTATTACTTTTTTTAATTTTTTTATTTAATAATTATATTTTTATTACCAGTTAATTAATTATATTTACTTTTTGCTATTTAAATATTTTATTTCAAACTTATTTTTTAAAATAAGTTAAAAAAAAGAACAAAAAAATATAATTATTATATTTTACAAACTAATCATTAAATCATCATATAGTAAATTACAACATGCATCGCAATGTATTTTTATATTTACTGAAAAAATACTGAAAAAACTTATAGGTTTAATTTATGATTTTGTAATTTGTATAAAATTAAAAACCAATTATAAAAAATAATAATAAATAAAAATTTTAAAAAATTGATTAATTATTTTGTCTGCGATAACATTGAAATAGGAGGCATTTGGTACATCAAATAATTATACATATAAAAATTAAATATTAGAAATTATATTTCATCGTCGCTTCGTCGGACCACCGAATCGCCGGACCATCAGGCGTTACGCCGACACTGTCGGCATATTGTTTATAATTGTTTCTTACTTTTCAACTTTTCTTTAAACTTTTTACAACGTTTGAACATATATTTTTTACACTTTTTTCACAACAAAAAAAAATCTTTATAAAAATAATTCATGAGTTGTAAAAAAAAGTTTCAAATTCAAATGATTTGATTTTGTTAAGAGCGAGTTATAAACAGAAAAAACGTCAAAAAGTTAAAATTAAATAATATAAACGAACAATAACCTCAAAAAGTTAAAAAAAAAGGATAAGATAAACAAACAAAACGTAAAAAAAAAAAAAAAAAAAAAAAAAAAAAAAAAAAAAAAAAACATTAAATCTACATATTCGAATAAAACGACAAGAAAACTAAAAAAAATTAAATAAAATAATAAATCGTAATATTAATAAATAATTATTTTAAATAATTTAGATAATTAATATTATTTAATAAATTGATCATTTATATTCTGCTAATTAAAATTTAATATTATTAAATAAGTTGATCTTTTATATTTTGTTAATTAAAATCTCAAAATATAAAATTATACATATAAAAATTAAATATTAGAAGTTATATTTCATCGTCGCTTCGTCGGACCACCGAATCGCCAGACCATCAGGCGTTACGCCGACACTGTCGGCATATTGTTTATAATTGTTTCTTACTTTTCAACTTTTCTTTAAACTTTTTACAACGTTTGAATATATATTTTTTACACTTTTTTCACAACAAATAATAATAATAATAATAATAATAATAATAATAATAATAATAAACTTTATAAAAATAATTCATGAGTTGTAAAAAAAGTTTCAAATTCAAATGATTTGATTTTGTTAAGAACGAGTTATAAACAGAAAAAACGTCAAAAAGTTAAAACTAAATAATATAAACGAACAATAACCACAAAAAGTTATTAAAAAAAATAAACAAACAAAACGTCAAAAAATAAATAAAAAAACAACATTAAATCTACATATTCGAATAAAACGACAAAAAAACTAAAAAAAAAAAAGACTAAACTGCAAATTTGGTCCCTCTGGTTAGCAAAAAAGTGTGGATGAAGTCCAAAAAGTTTCCAACTTGCACCGCTGGTCCAAAATCACAAACTTTCCGTGGATTTGGTCCCTGAACAATTTGAAATGACTTTTTTACCCTTTTGATTTGTTTTTTCTATTTTCTTTATTAATTTAGTATTTAAATGTTTAAAAAAATAAAAATAAAATAAAATCCTACCCCATCCATCTCTCTCCACCGGTAACCTCTCTCTCTTTCTCTCTCTCTCTCTCTCGAAAAACCCTATTTCCCTCATCGTCTTCGTCATCCCTTCAAGGACAAAAACACCAGGTAACATAATTTTAGACCCACCTTAAAAAACCTTAAGCCACCACCGTCATTGAAATGATTCCCTAGAACTGGAGCAGTTTTTTATCTCAAATGGAATTCCCCCAAAAACCGATTCTCTTGAAAAATGGGGTTTCAATCTTCTAAAGCATCTTAACCTATCCTCCTAATTCGTAAACCCCACCCCTCCCTTTCTCTATTGGGTTCATCACACACAAAAACAACCACGAGTTAAAACCCATATCTGCAACAACTTTGGTGGTGAACTTGAGTCACTGTAAGGAATCAGAATCTGTATATTGCACCTTCAAGAAATTGAATCAGAATCTGGAGATTGGGCCTTCAAGAAATTGAGAAATGGAAATAATGGTGTTGAACAAGTGCTTGAAAATCAGACCTTCATCACATACATACACCGATGAACACATAAATTGACACCACCTGAGCATCTAAAAACCCTAAAATCTCGGATCTTAACAACTACACACATAAACTGATGGTCGCTTCGCTCTTGGAGGTTTCTCCGACGGTGAAAATCCTTTGCTGGAATGAGAGACTCAAGAAAGAGAGTAATAGAAGGAGGTGTTGGCTTATCAATGTTCTGAATCTGGTTTATCAGTATGTGTCTGTGTGTGTTTGTTAAATCAGGAAGAGAGAATGAGAGACACAAGAGAGAGAGAGAGAGAGGTATGTGTGTACACATATGTGTGTTTAATCAGCTTCAGTTTTTCCAAAACTTCATTATGTGTGCTCATATGTGTTGGATCTGCAGAATCTTTTCCCAGAACTTCATTGTGTTCATAGTTTATGTATGTGTATCAGTGTATGATTGTGGATTAAATCAGTAAGAGAGGGGTAGGGTTATCGGCGTAAGAGGTGGGGGTGGGAGGGGTGCTGATAATATTTTCTTTTTGCTTTTTTTTTCAACTACTGAATTACTGAAATACATAAAAAATGGAATAAACAAAATGGAAGGGCAAAATAGTCTTTCTAAATAATTTTAAAATTTTCAGTGACCAAAACCATAAAAAGTTTCAGTTTTTGGACTAATGGTGCAAGTTGAAAACATTTAGGACCTTATCCACACTTTTTGGATAACCACAGGGACCAAAAATGCATTTTTGTCAAAAAAAAATAAATTTAAATAAAATAACAAATCGTAATATTAATAAATAATCATTTTAAATAATTTAGATAATTAATATTATTTAATAAGTTGATCCTTTATATTCTGTTAATTAAAATTTAATATTATTAAATAAGTTGATCTTTTATATTTTGTTAATTAAAATCTCAAAATATAAAACGATATATAACAAATACAAAAATATGACATCTTAAAAAGAAATTTTTTTTTGAAAAGGACAAAGAAACAAGGAACCACTGAAAAGGACAAAGAAACAAGGAACCACCATGGTTTAGCAAAGAAAAAAAAATAAGTGGTTATTTGTACAAGCAGAGAAAGTAATAACGTTGCATACAATTTTTAGAATTTGATTGTTTAAAAAGAAAATAGATTGGTGTGTGATATGTATAGGATAGAGTAGTGTGTAAAAAAAATCTCATAAAATAATCTTTATGGCTTTACCAATATTTAAATCCTTTCAATTCAAATTCTAGAACCAAGTAATTCGGTAGTTAAGCTAATCATTTGACCAATTCACTAGCATAAGTTGCATAACTTTTTGCGACGTACTTGACTTCTCTTGCGTCATTGCTTTCGACCCTAATTTTCAACTAAATAGACTATTTTTTTTTCCAATTCATATAAGTTACAATCGATTTTTTATTTTTATTTTTTTTAAAGATCTCTCATTTTCTAAAAAAATTTATATAACAATCTTATATATATATAAAGCTGACAGAAAAACATACCAACACTTTGAAAATATAAAATTCGCAAGAATTAGATGTTAAAATCCATTAGGTAGAATATCTTAAACAATTTTGTATTTGGATCTATATTGTTGATATTTTAAAACAATGGTCTTGACTCTTACACTATTGAGTTGGTGCAGCCGACAATATATTCTTCTTGCAAAGTTGCAATGTGAACAGAAACCTTGACCAAATCTATTGTTCCTTTCTTCACAGAAATAAACGCCTTTTTTTTATAATTAATATTCTCAAAGTTGACAATTTTGACTAATTTTAAAGATTAAAACCTTGTTATCTCCTCTTAAACTATCTTTGACTCGTTGACTCACAACTTGCCAAGTGGGAAAACCATGGCCCCATTTGGAAGCTCAACATGATTCATCCTAATCAACTTCCCTATAAATACTCCATAAAAACGACTTTACTTCCAAATCCTAACACATCCATATCTGATATCTCTTCCATCAACATGAATCCCGACTACAGTCTTCATCGGTCAAACATGGAGTCACCGGATTTCGAGGATACAACCTTTTACACAGAACTCACAAGACAAATACTGCTGATTATGGATGAAGATGACGACACATATACAAGAAGAAACAGAAATGGAGCTTCACAGTTTCAGAGGACACCGGTAAGTGGTGGCTCCGGGAAGTATTTTAACTGGTTGGAGGGTCAAGGTGGTAGAAACGTGGAGGTTCCTGGTTGGATGGAGAGCTTGTGGGCCAATAATGGGGCTGGCACCGGTGTTTTCATACCCCGTGTGGCGGCCACCGGAAAAGTTAGGAGAAGAAGACACCATAAATCAAGAAAGAACAAAGATGGAGGAAGAATACATTCATTAGAAGGACAAAAGATTCATGTGTGATTATAGTACTAATTGCATTAGTAATTCGTTATTTTTGTACATAAAGTGATCTATATATATATATATATATATATATATATATATATATATATATATATATACTACATCTTGTTAATTTCATAATATACACAATTGGTTTACTTTATCACTTTAGCAATACTAGATAATTAATTACTACAGTTAAGCATGCTTCGGTGAGAATAGGCAAATGGCCTAAAGCTGACAATATCTTTGTATGTACACTTGGGATGTTACAATAAATGATCCAATTAAGAAATTAGACATACAATTAGATGCATAATTTCAATAGATAGGATCCAACCTTAGGTTGAGACCCGATAAAATTAACGATATAAAAGTTTAAAACAACCACATCAAACCATTACATTTTCAAAAACAAAATAAAACCATTTACAATCAAACAGTTATGGTTTCTTGTATACGGTCACGGTCAATATATTGACTTTGACTCAACCCATCCCTAACGCGTGCACTTCTATGTTGAAGACGTTGATGCAGTGTCTCTGACATCTGGTTAAAAAACTCTGGGTCCCACCTGTGTATCAACAACGGATCTTCCACGTAACAAATATATATCGATGTAACCGCACTTTCCACCACCACCATTGCCAACCCAACCTAGTTACCATTTATCATTTACCATAAATTATATATTACATTTATTTTTATTAAAAAACTAAACTTACCAAAATCATGCCCATTAGTATAGCTGTGGACCCCATCATCATCTCTCTGTCTGGATTTTCAATCCTAGTTAAAACAACAGCACAAGTTCCTGTTATAAGCCCACCTAATATCATACCCATTAATAAAACAGCACCAGAACAATCATATGCAATGAGTGCTTCAACACCAGTGGATTGAAACAGCTCCCATGCGTCTCTTGCTGAGTGATTGAAGCTTTTCCCATAAACAGCAATCTAAATTATTTATAAAAAAAAAAAAAAGATTTTCAGAGAATTCATAAAATTGTATATTATATAAGATAAGTTTATTATGCACCTGTACATATGCATATTTATTGAAGAAACGAACGAGAGTCTCCACTAGATGAAACAAGAAATCCACACAACATAAAAGACACTCGTTGTTGCCAATTTTTGATCTGAATCCTCTAATCTGAGAGACAAATTTATAGAAAAGCTAAAAAAGTGTATTTATTTATTTATATTTATATTTATATTTATATTTACATTTACTTACCTCCCATCTTAGTGTTCGAATAGCAGCTGTGAAAAGTGAACCATAACATATGCTTCCAAAAGAGGTAGTGACAGCGTACTTTAAAGATTGCAAAAGAGGGTTTCTTGGCATTGACGCCGCCTCTCTGCCACCATGAATAAGCACAAGAAACACCATACCAGAAACTATCACATGAACAGTGTTACAAAGCACAGCCCCTGTCCAAAACAAACTCACTGAAAAAACCTGAAAATTTTACAGTTTATTTCAACATATGTTATCACAAAAGAATGAAATTTTACATTTTTATGTGATTTGTTACAAGAAAAGAAACAACAAGTGGCCACCTCACCACAAGAAGCCACCATCGACCACCATCACCGATGCTTGAAGCCACCACACCGGATGCTCCAAACGACCATAATGCTAGCCAAAGAAGCATGACTAACATGAAAGCACATACGATTCTCATGATTTCTGGAAGCTTCCATACCATTTTTACAGCTCTTTGAAGAACCAACATTGTGAATGGAAGTCTAGATGGAGTGAAAGTTAAATAGAAGTTGAAAAAGATAACAACTTTAACTTTATGATGGATTCAAAGATGCTTATATATTATATTACCTGTCTATGACTGATATGATGTATAAGAAGTGTAATCCAGATCCAATAGCAAAAGCGACACCCCAGAAAACTAGTTTCCCCCAAAAACACAAGACGCTAACAACTGCGAGGTATGTGGTTAATATATGAACAGAGACTTTCATCATTTGATTTGAACGTGAACCAAGTAATAACAACCAAATCCATCCGATAACTGTACTGATTGCACCAGAAATGGCGTATAGTGGCCAGTAATCTTCTGTTAAACCGGTTTGATTTTCAAGAAACCTGTTTGTGTATTGATCGATGTTAAGCCTATCTTTCTTTCTGAACCAATTGAGTCCGACTATCCCAAGAGCGAAACCTACTAAAATCAGATGTAAAACAAAGATTCCTAGCCAGAAGACATCCCTCCAATGGCGTGAAGCTCCAAGAGTTGGATTCATTGATATGGCGTTCCCACGATCTGCACTCTAGAATACGATTATAATTAGACATTGCTATATGAAGAAGTAAGCGCCCATGGATTAATGATGTGTAAAGTTTATAGTTTGAGTGATCGAGATTAGTAAGAATTTTAACGATAACAACAAAATCAAAGCGATTAACATACGACATTTAACTTTTTTTCCCTTCCATATTCGCAAATTACCAATTTGATTCCAATTACTGAGAAATTGAAGTGGGCGGCAGTTACGATCAAAAAAAGACAAAAGCCAAGTGGCAATGCCGATATCAATACGTATGAACTAAGGATTATTAGAAAAAGAAGATGAACAGAAACAAGTTGACAAGTGGGAATGTCCAGAAAGAGAGGAAACAAAACAGAAAACTTGAGTACCTGTTGGGCTGTGGTGGTCATGGAAGCAGAGACGCCGGAGGAAGAAGAAGAAAAGCGGGTTTGCGCGTGATTCATTGTTAGATTAAACGATGGAGAGCGAATGAGTAGTGAGAATTAAAGAGAAAAATCATGAACAGGAAGTTGATAAATTAGGGTTTTTGAAGTAAGGGGGAAACGGAAATTCAACAGCCGAAGGAACAACATGAATCATGAGTCATGAATCATAGGGACAGTTGAATTGCGAGAGCGACAGATCAGAGACGGGATAATGTTAAGTTAAACTTAAACCCGGTCCAGACAAAACAAACCGGATGGATTCCTTAAATATATTGCTGTCTTTTGGTCCGTCTATTTATTCCTCAATGAATAATTTATTAATTTTTTTATTTGGAACGAATTAAATTAAGAGAAATTAAATTACCTTCTACCTTTCATGCCTATAATTATTCCTACCCAATAAAATTATGACAAATCATCATTCAATTTAATTGTATTTGATATATTTTAATATAGCCTTAATGAGTTAGTTAAAAAATATGGAATGATAACATTTGTCATTATTAGGTAGGAATATTTGTAGGCATAAAAAGTAGGAACCAATTTAATTTTTCTTAAATTAAAGAGAACGGACAACCATACATCTTGTTATTTTAATCATCAGTTAATTACAAAAGTCAAAAAGAACAAAAGTGGGAGTCATAGGATTTTGACTAAGCTTTTGCCAAATTCAAATAAAACTGAATAATTAATTTTTTCAAAACTAGTTTTTGTGAAATACCGAAATTTTTAGGGAATATCTTTTCTGGCAAATACTAATTTTCCAAATGGTTTGTGAAATTTCACTGAATTTTGTGATTCTTTTTTTTTTTTTTTTTTTTTTTTGACAAAAACCATACATCTTGACTTTTTAAGTAAAAATTAGGTTTCAGGATGACTTTGTGAAATGTTTGTAAAACAGGGTAAAGTTGGTTATGGATGCTAGCTGTAAAAATCAAATCAAATCATACCTTAAAACAAAAGTCTTTCCATTCGGAAATGAAACAAAATTAAACGAAAGTCCTTTCTAATTTACAATGTTTATTTGTACTTTGAAGTCTAGGACAGTTGGAGAAAATTAATGTGCTTTGGTTATATAGCGTAAGAATTTATAAATCGTTTCTTGCATTTTCCGCACGTATATCCATTATCTGTTAAGTAAATCTATTGCCAAGAAATTTTGTTTATAAGATTATCAGTTGAGGTATCGTTCAAATATCATAAATTCACTAACGAGTGAGATCCATAGTAAAAAATAATTGAGTTGGTTTTGAGAAGATTTGCAACGATCTAAGATAACATGTAGATACATAACTTGGATTAAATCAATAGTAAAGTTAAGTTGCTTTATATTTGTTTGATGCGTCATGCATAGGGGTGTCAAAAAAAACTCGAACCCGACGAACTCGACCCAACCCGTACCCGAATTAGATAAATAGGGTCGGGTTTAATAGGGTCTAAAAAGAAAATTCTGGTTAACCCGACAAACCCAAAAGTTACATAGGGTCGGGTTTCGGGTTGAGTTTTTTTTTTTTATGTTTTTTCGGGTTCGGGTCAACCCGAGTAACCCGATTAATGGTGTATATATGCAAACACAATGTACAAAAGTTAATGTATATGATACAACCCTTTTATGATTTTAAGATTACCTTGACAATTCATGTACATCTATACTTTAAGCATTCCAAACTATACAACGGTCATTGCAAAACCTTTTGAATTGGTGCACATAGACATCGTCGAAATCAAAGAATGCAAAAAATTAGAAAAGAAAATTGACTAATCTTTTCCATTGCTACAGTGTACAGTACATATGTTCATAAACAAATCCATGTATTTAACCTCTTTACCAATTTACATTTTACTATATTTAGTTATTCATATTAAATGGCCTAACGTTTATAACACAATATATAATATTGTTGAGAAGCTTAAGATTAAATACTCATGTCAAACCAATTCCCAACTATTTTAATTAAATATCATTTATTGTATTCTATAGTCCATCTTACATCCTAACCCGACCCTAATAACCCGAAACCCAATTAACACGAACCCGACTAATCCGTACCTTAATAGGCTCGGGTTTCAGGTAAAACTTAATTTTTAAAAAAACTCGACTAACCCGACTCGTTTAACCCGAAACCCGATTAACAGCCCTCATGCATGGTTGAAACCTCATGTTACTTAGTCAGAAACGTCATCTACTGTATACATTGTTGAATTGTTACATTTGAAATTTAAACAATATTAAATTTCATTTTTGGGTTGACTTCTAATCATGGTTGTAGAAATCGGAATTAATCTTGGAATAATTGTTTGGCATTCTCCAACCGACTAGGATTAGTGTGTTTGACGGAAATTATGGATTAATCGGTCTTGGCGGGATTAATCGGACAACAAAAGTCAAAAAAGTTAAAAAAAAAAAAGTTTAAAAAAATCAAAAAATTAAATTTTTTTGTACTCCAAAATTTCAAATATTATACAAAAATGTTCATATTTTCGTATTTTCAAATTTTCAAATTACAAATTCGTTTATTTTCTAATTTTAAAGTACTTATTTTTCTTAAAATATATTAATTTTTGATTAAGTTTAATATTTTATTAATAATCTATAGTCACCGATTAATTCCTGCCAAGACCGATTAATCTCTTAGCACCAGTCGACCGTCGAGCTACCGTCGAACGATTTTTACAACCTTGTATTTTCAAATTTTTAAATTTTCAAATTACAAATTCGCTTATTTTTTAATTTTAAAGTACTTATTTTTCTTAATATTTTTACAACCTTGTATTTGATTAAGTTCAATATTTTATTAATAATCTATGGTCACCGATTAATCCCCGTCAAGACCGATTAATCTTTTAATACCGTCGAACGATTTTTACAACATTGATTCTAATAAATCATATATAGAGTCGAGATTTTGTGGAGAGACTAAGACATTCCAATAATAACATAAATGGAAATATACAAGACCGTGTCGTATTGTATTGTGGGAAATACCAAATATATGAATCTGTTGCAAATAAAGGACAAGGGAGATGGAGACAAGTCATGTTAGTATTATTGATTTTTCTAGATGATTCATATAATAATTAAGTGATCACAATACTAATGTCTTATGTGTGTGATTAAAATAAACAGAGTTGGGCTTGATCCATTTACAGTGGGCTAAACTATTCATTTAATCTTAAATTCGTAACTGCAGCTTGGAAGGTTGCTGCAAATGCTTGTCTTTCGTTTTTTAATTATTAAAATATTTACCTTACTTCACAAAAAGAAAAAAAAAAAGAAAGAAAGAAAGAAAAAACCCTCAACTTTGGTTGTTATTACTTTCTGTCCAACTCTAGATACCTTAGCAATTTTGAAGCTAAAATTATACCAGGAAGCTAAGTGGTGCCATTGTTGTCAAAAATAAAAATTTCGTCACTGTCATACTTATCACACCTCTTCAACATCTTGTCATTTATAAAATTGATTAGCCATGCAATAATTTTTTATTTATTTTTATTATTTAAACAAATTAATTTATATAAAAACTAAAACTCATATTGGCTTGAAAAGGAAATTACAATAGAACTTAAACACTAAAAAATAGAACATAGAGATTAAAATACTATATACGAATGGGTTGAAATGGGTTTCTTGAATGGTTTTAAATGGGTTGAAATTATTTTTGGATTGAAATAGGGATTAAGATAGAATTGGGATTGGAATTGGAATTGATGGTGGAATTGGCTAAGATATGGATTGCAATATGTACACTCACCAACATAATAGAAAGCAGAAGGTGAAAAAAATAGGAGATTTATTTGACTTTGGTAGAAAATGGGTAAGGGTTAAAGTGGTTGTATTTTAGGTTTTTTTTTTTTTTTGGAGTTTTTGAATTGGATGGGGAATTGGAAGAAATCATTTTCACCTAGTAAAAAGAATGTATGAGTGAAATATTGAAGGTTGCTCTGTCTTAGAAAATTGGATACTTGTTAGTATTTATAGTGGTTGAAAGAGCGGTAAAATTTTGAATTTCTAGTTAAACATTGGATATATTTTTGAAAACTAAGAATAAATTTGAATTTTTGAATTTTTTGGCACCTTCTCTCTCATCGGCTAGCCATTGTCGAATTACCTTTTCGAGTTCCGGATGCCGAACTCAAGGAGTGGTGTACACTGAGTCCGGCTCATCCCGAGCCACACCCCACAGCCTTATAAATTACCCTTGAAACTTTATATCACCAACGGAAATTTTTTTTATCAACTTTCAAAAGAACTTTATAATATCCATTATTTTATAGAAGTTTATATTTTATTATAAAATACTTCAATTATGATTCTAGGATTATTATTATAGTATTATCGAATAAGAGGTATTAAGTATTTAACAAGTTTTCTTATAATTTATATTTTATTCATAATTTCTTATATCCATAAGAACTTATATAAGTTCTTTCTGATAGTAGAGAGTGGTTTAAGTTTAAAGACTTATGCTTATGTGTGAAATTAATTAATACAATATTTTGTGGTTACTAGCATGTAATTCTTTTTTTTTTTGTATGTACCCTTTAAGTAATTTGCATTCAATATTTGGAAATGTTTATAGCATGCATTGTGTGTGAATCCACATGCATGGTTCTTTGACTTAATTTGTGGAAGTGTTGTGGCGTGGGGTCTTGCTTGTTTCCTGATATAATGACCATATGCAACTAACAACACACATGTGTGACAAGGGTGTCATGTGAAGTAAGGACGAGGGTTGAAATAGTTGATTGTATGCATCTTATTGGTTCACATGGATATCATTAATAAGTTATTTGGTTTTTTTTTTCTATTTGACATTGTGTTTGCCTCATTAGTTGGGTTAACTCTGGATAATTTTTCTATATATAGTCTTATTTATCTTCTTTGTATTCATAATTTTCCATCAACAATGTAATCCTAACCGTTTTCTCTCTATGGAGTTTTTATCAACAATGTAACCCTTGCCGTTTTCTCTTAATATTATCATTAGTTTTCTATAGATTCTTATTAGTTTACATGACATTAGAGTTGTGTTCTATCCGTCTTTTACGATTATTTGGTATGTTTTTCTGATTCATTTATATATTTATTTTGGTTTGATTTGTTCGAATTTGTCGTTTTGAAGGTACTGTTGTTGTTATTTTGTCACTTTATGGTTTGTTTTGTTCGCTTTTTTTCGATTTTCACGTCGAGATCTGTTATATCGCGCCGTGAAAATACATTTTGATCGATATTTTTCGACGTGGTTTTGTGAATCTCTCCGCGAACGTGGGTTTGCAGTGACATTTTGGCCATTTTGGGTATTATTTTCTAATTCATTTATGTATTTCGTTTTTCTTGTTTTGTTCGATTTGTGGGTATGATTTTCTAATTTGTTTCTATATTTGTTTTGCTTGATATTTTCGATTTTTTCAACTTTGAGGGTTTCGATTATTGTGTCGGGTTTTCTGTTTATCTTTACTGTTCATCATTTGTGTGTTTTGGTTATTGCTCAAAATATTTCTTGTTTGGTAGTTGCATGCATGTGTAGTGTATTCGTTGTTGGTATTAGTTTACTTTTATTACACTTTTTTCTTTTTGCAATTTTCTCAATTATGAAACCTAGTCTAAAGTTGTATTACAATTTTCTTCTGTTGTCGGAGCTCTTGAAAACTTTGGTCGTCGAAAGTTTCCTACTATTGTTATTTTTATTGTCTGCGGTTCAATTCTTGTTTTTTTTTCGTAATTATGAAACATAGTCGAAAGTTTTATTGTTGTTTATTGTGTGTCTATTTTGGTTATTGTTTGAAGTTTTGCTTGTTTTGTTGTTGCAGATATTTGTTCGCATTCATTATTGGTATTAGTATGGTTTTATTATACTTTGCCTTTATTACAATGTCTTTTCAATTATGAAACTTAGTCAAAAAATTTATTAAGCTTAGTTTTGTTGTTTGATCTCTTGAAAACATTGGTCGTCGAAAGCTTCATACTCTTTTTATTCTTAATATTTGTGGTTCAGTTCATGTTTTTTTCGTTGATTTTAAAATCTTCTTATTAAGTTTTAGTTTTCAATTATGAAACTTAGCCGAAACTTTTATTAAGCTTTAGTTTTGTTGTTTGATCTCTTGAAAACCTTGGTCGTCGAAAGCTTCATACTCTTTTTATTCTTAATGTTTGTGGTTCAGTTCATGTTTTTTTCGTTGATTTTAAAATCTTCTTATTAAATTTTTTTACTTTTGCACGAATGTCGCTTCATGTTAAGAATAATTTTAATGCTTTCGTCTTACCTTTTTGTTACAAACATGGTTTGTTAAGGGTTTTAATGTTCTTCTATTTAAGTTTAGTGTTACGAAAAATATAGATGTTATGCTTCGTTTGGTATTATTTAAGAAAACATTTTCTTGTTCTTTTGTTATAACGTCCCACAAAAACTAAGTAAAAATTTTTGTTTTTAAGTCAACCAAACCATCAACCATTCATTTCAAAAACTATCAAAGTATGTCAATCTAGAAAATATTTATCAGAGTACAATCCAAAATCATAAAATGCATAACACGGGTGGATGTTGTGTCGTAATGCTGGGTTCTTCCCATTCGAACCGGAAGTACCTGAAAAAAACATTTTAAACATAACCGTAAGCACAAAGCTTAGTGAGTTCCCCAAAATACCACATACGATACATACAACGGGCCCCACTCGACATCGGGCTCAGCCCCATAGCCCGAACCCGAACCATCACCAGAACCTAAACCTTCTCGTGTGACCACCATACTGAAAAATAAACAATGCAAACCATCAGAAAACACTCGAAGAATCCCACACCCTACGAATTCCTTAGTATCCTCGTGACTCCCCTTGACTCGAGTACAAATCATATTCTTTTAGTAGTACAGACCCAATACTAACTTCCACACCTATATGTACTTTCCTCAACAGTCGTCCCGATTCCTCTAAGTGACTCACTTACTACAAAACATTTGTCATTCCCGCTAAACAATGAATCTGCCAAGCTAACATACTTCCTAGGCTCTCGCTTAGGATTTCCTTCACACCATTCTCCGATGTCAGTTGTAGAAGAAACTCCCACTAATACCCACTAACTATCTCACAAATACAATTGCATGCAACAGAATCTGAATAATTCTTCGACTGCAAGGTTTCACACTACAACGGCTGGACTCAAACAACAGCTGCGCAATAGAATTAAACCTAACCTTCTAAAATTATCTAATTTATGTAACATGTAACCTAGCATATTCGCTTGATGGTTAATTGATACTAGTGGAGGACCCTAAAAGCACAAATGCAACATTTAAGCATCGAGTTCTGCCCAGTACACTTCATAAACAGGCCATCCTATCATATCATCTAGAATCCATACTAGCATGCAGTTCTAGAGGCTCATACAGTATGCATACAAAGGCATCTCTCGTAACATACAATTATGAGCAGATGCTTAGCCCTAATTGTTAGGTTTTTCTACGCAGCGAAAAAATATAAACAATGATATACCTAAGTGTACATGCAACCGATGGATCTATGGTTTCATGCTAATTACATCTACCCTATGAAAACATAAACATAAAGAAGAAAAACATACCTCTTATGTAGCCCTTGATCTCCATGCTTGAGATCTTGATCCTCCATGAAGTTGCTTGGATGAGAGGACCCAAACCAGAATCCCTCTAATGGTATCACACCCAATGACACCAAAGAGTGGAATAAAAATAAGTAGGAGAATGGTCAATTTCACAAACCCTAAGAGGGTTAGAAATCGTCCCTATGGGAGGAGGAAGAAGAGGCTAAACTTCAAGCCAAGAATGAGCAAGGAAGAATGAATCCCTAAGGCCCTATTTATAGTCGTGGATGCCTTCAAGGGTTCCATCCTTAAGCCCATGTGGGGTGGATAACCCTAAGAACGAAATTCCCTTTATCCTAAGAGAATTTTCGTCTGTCACCCTTCTTCTTAGGGTTCTGGAATATTCCTGATCAACCAACTATTGATTAATTGAATATTCAACCTGTTAATTAATTAAACTATTAATTAGTTCCCAAAATATATTTCCAAAATATATTTCCAATTAGTTTCTAATTAATTATTAACCATAATAATTAATAGACCAATTTCTCCTTTATTTATTCTACTCAATTTGGGTCTTGAGGGCAACCCAAAAGGACCCTGTTATTATTAGAAATATTACCAATAGTTAATGACCTTGGACACACTTTCCAACAGTCTCCCACTTGGACAAGTCATCAACTATACGAGGACCAATACTTCTCCAATAATCAACAGCGAGTTAGCCATCCAATGCAACTACCAAATTCTTGATCTAATCATGATTCAGCCCTTAGATAAGTGATCAACTATTCCTTCGTTCTATGATATCTGTATGAATTCGAGACGTGGATAATGGTCAATCACAGAATTCAAGATTATGTTTCCTGATATAGATTTGTGACGACTGCATCTGACTACTAAATTGAACACATCAATTTCAGTCGGGGCTCGCCACGTACTTTAGATGTCAACACCAAATCATTAAGGGGCCTATAGATACCGCTTCTCCTATTAAGGCAGAAGGAACAAATAAACTTCGACTACATATTTTTTGTCTATTTCATCATGTCACACATTACATACCCTTTATAACCACCAGTTACGGATAGCGTTGGAGTAGACCAATGGATAACAGATTCATAGAGCAAACCCCCTCATGTATCTAGGTTTGAAGAATAAATGATATTATCGTCTTAGAATTACTCGTGACAGAATCCAAGAAGTAATCTCTAAGCGCGGGTTGGTCCAATACTTAAATCTCTATTATGTACTCATGAGTGTTATTGCAATCTCTATGCTATGTCCAATCATTATGGACAATCCACTAATACTCATGACAGTCTTGAATCACTACTTACTTCCAAGAGTGTGACCGACTGTGGACATTTGAGTAAATTAATACTCGGTAAGTGGGTTCCAAACATGCAAAAGGAGAAAAGAAGTAATAAGCTAATTGAAATTACCGAACTCCATCATATATTAAGGTCTCCACTTAATAATCTCCAAAACGAATTAACACTTATATTACTTTAAGTTCTCAAGTTTAAAACAAACCAAGCTAAGAGTGCTTAAGCCAATTCATTTGCAAATCTAACGCCCTTTTGACTTTGTCTAACTGTCAGACTTAGTTTGTAACATTGGCTTATGGAATGGACCGACAAGATTATCTTTCGATATGACTCATTGACTATGATGTCTTTACATTTTACTCACTACCAAATGTGTTGGTACTTACTGAGCATGTATCATGTGAACTTGTGAGACTTGGGATCCATACTTGAGGTAAGTTCGCCCTTATAGTCACAAGAACCTTCATAAGGACCATCAATGATTGAATTTCAACAAATATGTCACTAATGAATATCTTTCAGTCACATTGTCTTCTTTGCAATTTAACTAACTGCAATGTATTCTAAGTTTGTTAAATACACTATGGTGTATTACTTGGTAATATTCCATGCTAATACTTCACCATTTCGTAAAAGCAAGAATTTCGACTGTGAACGAAATCGTCTTTATCAGTGTGGAACTTAGCATCAATGTAACCTTTACAATGATCTCTTCCATACTTTCAATATCATTTGATTTGTCCTCCTAGGACACTTAAGAATGTTATTGATCTTGATTCATTGATTCTTGCCAAATTGATCTAATCCAACTTGTCATGCTCAAGGCATACGAGTCATTAGATCTGGTACATGTCATGACATATATGATCGATCCCATAGCAGAAGCATGTGGGACACGACTCATAACCTGTAGTTCAATAGTAAAACTAGGACATTAGCATTGCTTAATTTTATGCCATATTTTAATAAGCACAAACTCCTTTTTGAGTTCTGCATGTCGAGTTTCCTCAAGATTCCATGTACCTTTGCTCAATCAAACGAATCACTTTGATCTATCTCCATCGATCCTTATTATGTACGTGTTCTCTATCTCCCATGTATATCATAGCAAAACAATTCTCATACTAAGCCAAGTTTTTACTCTTGCTAAGTTAGAACACAGTTTCCTATGAATCGTACATTATCTATGTACAATACAAGGGTGACTACAATGCTCCCACTAGCATTGACATATATATGGTTTATCTATGTTTCTCAAAATTTAAACTCCTTGAACTTTCTCATTCAAAAAAAGATTCCAATTACTCCCACTAGCTTTGACATATGTATGGCTTATCTTTATTTCTCGAATTTCAAACTCCTTGAACTTTCTCATTGAAATAAAGATCCCACTTGCGAGATGCTTATTTCGCCCCAAAAATGAACTTAACAAGCTTACACATCCTTCACAACTTATCTTGGTTTGATTATGTGTCTGTTCCTATCCATGCTTATCTCTTCTTGAAGATCCACTTATAACTAATAGTTAAGGCCAAGTTCTTGATCTACCAAGTTTTCACATACATGGTATGAATCTCGCTTTCCATGTCTTCCATCCATGTTGTAGCCTTTAGGGCCTACCATAGCTTCCGATAGCTGGTATACTCTGATTGCTCCATACCAGTGACTCATTTACCTTAGTAATATAAACTCTTATATAACTAGGTGTATGACATCCTCTATTAGATCTATAAGGAAGATGTAGAAATATGTCAGTTTCCTCAGTAGCTCTTTCAATCTTGAATTGAATGTTAGGTCCAACTTTAGGCTCTTCATCGGTTGACTCTCGAATCTTATCAAGATCAATGTGGAAGACTGCCCTTCGAGCAACATACGTTTTGTTCTCAAAAGGATTGTTAAACAATTATCAGAAATGCTTGGTGGGTTCTCCAACGAGATAACACATCTCTATTCAAAGTTCCAGATTGTCGAGTGCTTCACGAAGAGCATAAGCCTCATGATCGTAGACTTCTACATGTGGCAGTGAGGACTAAACCCACTTCACATATCATAGAGTGTTTCATAAACCTTCTCAGTTGGTACAAGACCAAAGGACTTCTCGTAACACTATTCATAGTACAATCTACGAATTGTTAATATGCACAATGTGACTCATGTAGTACAAAGTCAATGAATGATTTGTTTCTCTATCCAACTAACACTCCTTGTGGTGGTGTTTTGGGTGGAGATAACTCGTGAGACTCTTTCACAATTCCTTAGATGATCAATAAATTTTGGAATGAGATTCTCACTATGAGTGTCTCATCCTATTGCCCAGTTGATTCTTAACTTCGCTTTATGATAGCTCTAAACACGTGAAAGGTTCCAGAATTACATTCATACGAAGTTGGTCTTACCATGTATTGTGGTTAATCTGAACGGTCCATTAGTAAAACTAAGTCCCAAAGATATTCACATCACCCAGTGATGTTATTCATCATTTATCTTGATAAACAAGATTTGCATTTATCATAAGACTCGAGGTCAAATGATATCCAAAATTCGATCCAACTGGGTACTTGGTAATGCGCTTCTCATTTATTTATCCAAGACTATGATTCCATAAATACATTTCACCTAAACCTTTTGGATGTATTTGAATCAGTACGTATTGTGGTTAATCCGAACGATCCACTAATTTCAACAGATATTTGCACCACAATAATACATCTTATTCAAATATTTGAATCAATTTTGAACTATTTCTACTATACTAGCTTCATAGATTTTGTGACTTTCTTTTAACATGTTATTATGCTCCACATTTAAATAAGTCAGAATTATCTCATGAACCATAGTATAAACAATTTCAATTACAATACCATAGACTAAACATTTGGGAAAAGAGTTGTTTTTTTTATCCCATGAATAGTAGAAAGGGCTTGATATTCATGATCAAATTATCTTCTCCATGTTTCAATCTTCTTATTTCATTTTATTCACTACACATTCTTGCAAATGCCAGTACTTAATCCTTAGTGAAATACTCTTTATAAGTAATGTTCTGATGGCATTGTGAATCCATATATTTGATTGAACACCAAACATGGGAGAACTAGTTGTCTTTTGATTCTATGGAAATGGCTCGTGATCTATGATCAAATTTAACTTCTTCATGTATTAGTCCTTTCACCTCAAATATATATTTTGGGCATGTATGCTTTCTAAGTCCGTTCTTGTTATGGAAACGAATTGCTATCAGAACATGTCTCAGAATAAGTCTTCCTTTGTCCTTGGCATTTGGTCCTAGATTAGGTATAGCAACACTAATCGCCTTTTAATCCATGGACAATTGGCTTTCTTCTTCTTGACACTTCTATTCATGATAGTAAAAATATGGGAGCGTTTTGAAGTTTGAGTTTCTATGATTGGCCGTGTTAGTTCCAAAAGGAAACATCAACATGCTACACAACTTTTTCATGGGCATTCCAACTTGTCATATCAAAATCATAATGAACTGATTATATGTACATGTCAACTAGTTGACTAACCCTAGTCAACTCCTAACTTCAGGAAATTTCATTTTACTTCAATATGTCAGTTTACAACGTACACTTGATGATTTCTCTTTCTAATAGATTAGAATGCAATGTTTGGAGTAACCTAGGAAAAGCTTTATCAAAGGCATGATCTTTCCTTTCGTTTATGAGAATTATTCCCAAACTATGAATTTAGACAAGACTGATCAACCTAATTGCTAATCCTTTCAAAGGTTTTATAGTAGTAGATTTTAGTGGATAAGGTTATAGACATCATTCAATATCAATTTCCATTATAGTTTGTTTTACTTATCCTTAGAAAATAATTACCCTAAATAGAATTATTTTAGAAGGATAGAATCCATATTTGGCTCCATGATGTGTAAAGGGATGCCGTAAACACACCATAAAGTTATTTAGGTAGGCAAAACCCTTTGCCAATTTCGATCACTACGAAATTCCTACATCTTTGAGATTCACTGACTATCAATGGCATGTTAATCTCAGCTTATGTTCATCTCAGATTCAATAACGAGGTCATTGTGGATCACAGATGGTGAATCGACCATACAAAATTGTGTGGTCCCCGGCTCAAGATACACTTGAGATCCGCGAGTTCCACATCATTCTCTACATATACTCTCAAATTGATGTGTCGATTAACCACACGAGCTCCATCAACAAGTTATAAAGAGAATGTGCAACTTTTATGGATAACATAAGATTCACATTAAATATATTGTGAATTAACCATGCAAAATCACATGGTCCTCGGCTCAAGTTACGTTTGAGATTTGCGAGTTCCATATCATTCTCAACTATACTCTAGATTGATGTGCCGGTTAACCACACGAGCTCCACCAACAGAATATAAAAAGAATGTGCAGTTTTCATGGATAATAGGAACTTCACATTCTATTAATAAAATGAGATTTTGTTTTATACTTGTATTTAGAATACTTTTAGATTTACCATTATCACTAACAAACCCTTTCGTTAACTCCATTCTCAAAATGCAATAGGGTGGTGAGGGTGGTAAGCCTGAAGCATATTAAAAACTAACCTCATTAGGAATCATAGAGACCTCCTTAAACACCTACATCATAATGGGTGAGCCTAGTCACGGTAAGACTGACAATGTCAATATTTAAAACATGTGAGGACACGTGCTGTAACTTTTTTATACATATAATAGATACAATTCTAAAATGTATAAAGGGTAAATTTAAAACTCTTTAAATTTAGTTGTCTATTATTAATTCTAATTAATTGAGAGGGCGCAATGTAACAATTAATAAATCATAAGGGGTTAATATTCAAACTTATAAATCTCTATTATAAATAATATTAAATATTTAAATTCACTATTTAAATAATAAATAAATATTAAATTCAAACTATCATATTTAAATAATATTTATCAATTTTCCATATCTAAAACATTTTAAATTTGGTATTTATCCATATTTGATAAAACTTCTAATTTGAAAAATGGAAGAAAAATCAAAACCCTAATTCTGCCGCGCTCACGTCGTGAGCCCTATGCTCTCACGTCGTGAGCAGTGATTAGGTTTTAACACTTACGAATTTTTCAATTATTCTTCTTTCATTCAATTTCAAACAAGTATTTTTCAGAAAACAAGGATCTAGGGTGGATGTAATCATGAACCAATGGCTCAGATACCATTGTTGGGTTTTCTACGCATCAAATACACTCTAAACTAGGTAGCAGAAAAATCAAAACAACGATATACCTAAGTGTACATGCAACCTATGGATCTATGGTTTCATGCTAATTACATCTACCCTATGAAAACATAAACATAAAGAAGAAAAAATGTGACATCCCCATTTTCACGACCAGAAAAGACCGATTTGTTTATGCTTCATTTTCAAAATCAGAGTATACTTTTAAAGAAAAGTGTTGCGGAATTTTTGTTCCCAGAAAAAAACATGATAAATATGTTATCAAAGCATTTCCGAAGAAATGTATTTTATTCATTTTAAAACTTTGGGATGTCAACGTCGATACAGAAACATAAGCATAAATAGAACTTACATTCATTTACACTAGTGATCTACATCACTTTAATCTCTCAGTGTAGTGCAGCTTTATATCGACACATGTGATACAAATAAACTGAGTGGGTCAGGTTGGGAAACCTGGTGAGTACATAGGGTTTTCAACCCACAACAATATAGTTATTATGTTTAAACATCAAACAATTAACCCGATTACTCATCCCCATTATCTTCTTTATTCTTAAGGATCTACCCTAAGAATCAGCTATCCTTCATTCATTCATTCCTAAGGTTTATCCTACGGAATACGCGCGACGTCCATTACTGATAATGTCATCTATTAGGCACAGCTGCCAATATTATCCTTTAGGTACAGCTACCAGGATTGCGTTGTTCTTAACTAGGCGCAACTGTCAATATCATCAATTAGGCGCAGCTGCCAGGATTATGATGTTCTCTATTAGGCGTAGCTGTCAATATTGTCCTACAGGCGCATCTGCTAGGATGTTTAGAGTACATCGCGTTTCAAAATCATCTACTGGTTGTGGTGCAGCTACCAATATTCATCTATATCATCTTTCATACCTCATCATTTATCTACCCATGTTCTACCCAACACATTTGTAGATATAAAATACATCTATACTTTTAGATCTGAAGAAAAGGTTCAGATCTAGAAAGAAAATACATCTACAGCCTAGATCTGAAGAAAAAGGTTCAGATCTGTAAACAAAATATATCTACAGCCTAGATCTGAAGAAAAAGGGTCAGATCTGAAAAGAAAGAAGTTAGATCTTTCATCCAACATAGATCTCAAAGTATAAAATACATATACAACTTAGATCTGAAAAACAAGAAGTTTAAATCTTTCATCTAGCATAGATCTCAAGTAAATATGCACACATAGCACGTAATTCATATAAAATACTTCATATCTATATGTAAGATGAAAGTAACTATGCACTCACCTGATAAGGAGTGATTTAGACAGCACTTCGCTTTTTAAAATAATCTTCTTTGACGAAACCGGGAAGTTTGCTCGAAAACCGGGCTCTACACAGGCAGAGTTTCAAACCAAAAAACCCTTTTTCTCGGAGACTACAGGCTCTCTGAGGCCTTCTTCTAGAGATAGAAAGGTTTCCTAGGCTTCAGGGGAGTTAGGATAGTCTAGAGAGAGAGAGAGAGTAGAGGGAGAAAGATGTGAGAAATGAGTGAGAAAAGTGGCTGGCTTCGCTGCCTTTTTATAGCATGCGAGGCCTCGGTACGCTGGGCGTACCTCGGACCTACGCCGGGCGTAAGGCTCGTTCCGTACACACGTGTCGTTCTTCGGATGGAGGGATGTGGCTACTCTGGGTCGGCAGAAAAAGTCAAAACGCGGGGTGTACGAGCATCGGTACGCGGGGCGTACTTCGGTACACCTTGTGTCCGAGGATACGTTGGGCGTATCCCTCGCACCCAGCTTCGAGATTTCCCACTCCAACTTCAAAAATTCATATCCTTCGCATACGAGCTCCGTTTTCAACGTTCTTTATATCCACACGTAGGTGAGCCCGTACTCTACAAATTTCGTTTAGACTTCGTCAATTAATTCTCAACCGATTTTAAATTTAATAGTATGAGAAGATTACACCGTTAAACGACCGTGTAAAACTCATAACTTCTACATACGGACTCTGTTTTCGTCTGTCTTTTATCGTTGAGATCCTATTGACGAGATCTTCGATTCTCGTGTAGGTTGTGTCAGCTAAAAACCGCTCAATCTAATATTCGAACTTCGAGCTGTGCACTGCCGATCCGAAACTTAGAAAAATCATAACTTCCTCATACGAAGTCAGATTTGGGCGTTCTTTTTATGCACGCTCTCGGTTTAACAGATACTATTACTTTCGTATAGATTGCTAGGACTAAAAAGTCATCTATCATAAATTCACTATTTACGTCACACAGTGTCGTGTCGGTTCTGTCGCGAAACTTCGACGTGCCATAACTTCTTCGTTTAAACTCGGATTTCGGCGTTCTTTATATCTCCGGAATTCTTGTCACGACCACTACAACTTTCTTCATAGATATCGGGCTTATATAACATTTTATTTTTGACGCTTATTTTTATCCTTTATTTATTATATTATTATAAACAAGTAATAAGCACACAAAGCACATAATTCACATAATATTCAAGTAATTCATCTTTATTACTTTAAAATGGGTTACAATGGTTGACCTAGACTATTACATCATCACATCAATGCTTAGCCTCGAAACACGGGCGTTACAAAAAACATACCTCTAATGTAGCCCTTGATCTCCATGCTTGAGATCTTGATCCTCCATGAAGTTGCATGGATGAGAGGACCCAAACCAGAATCCCTCTAATGGTATCACACCCAATGACACCAAAGATTGGAATAAAAATAACTAGGAGAAGGGTCAATTTCACAAACCCTAAGAAGGTTAGAAATCGCCCCTATGGGAAGAGGAGGAAGAAGAGGCGAAACTTCAAGCCAAGAATGAGCAAGGAAGAATGAATCCTTAAGGCCCTATTTATAGCCTTGGATGCCTTACAGGGTTCTATCCTCAAGCCCATGTGGGATGGATAACCCTAAGAACGAAATTCACTTTATCCTAAGAGAATTTTCGTCCATCGCCCTTCTTCTTAGGGTTCTGGAATATTTTTGGTCAACCAACTATTGATTAATTGAATATTCAACCCTTTGATTAATTAAACTGTTAATTAATTCCCAAAATATATTTCCAATTAGTTTATAATTAATTATTAACCATAATAATTAATAAACCAATTTCTTCTTTATTTATTCTACTCAATTTGGGTCTTGAGGGCAACCCAAAAGGAACCTGTTATTATTAGAAATATTATCAATAGTTAACTCCCTTGGACACACTTTCCAACACTAATCCAGCATGATATACACATATTCACATACTGAAACAAATAAACATATATAGGTATTTTGGGAAATAATTACTTGAGCTCGGCCGATTACACGCATCACACCCCAGTTTTTATAAAAACCCTTTAGAAAATCTTTTTCTTTTACCAATTCCTTAGTTTGAGTTCAGGAACACCCGAGAGTGTGCCCGAATCCCTCAAACTAAGGCTCTGATACCAACTTGTAACATCCCAAAAATACTAAGTAAATTTGTTTTTAAGTCAACCAAAACCATCAACCATTCATTTCAGAAACCATCAAAGTATGTCAATGTAGAAAATACTTATCAAAGTACAATCCAAAATCATAAAATGCAGAACACGGGTTGATGCGGTGCCATCATGTCGGGCCTTTCCCCTTCGAACCGGAAGTACCTGAAAAAAAAAACATTTTAAACATAACCGTAAGCACAAAGCTTAGTGAGTTCCATAAAATATCACATACCATACAAACAACGGGCTCCGCCAGGTATAGATCTGTCAGTAACATGTGATGGGCCCCAACTAACATATTCATCTGGCCCTGCCTGGTATCGAGCCCCGCCCGGTATACTTACAAACACATATAATACATGAAAGAGTCACACAGACAACTAGCATCCTATAACCATAAACCAATGGGCCAACATTGGTGCCTTCGACTCGCAAATATTGTGAGGAGACACCTCAATCCGATTATAAAACAACTCACCCACTCGAGCTGCTGCTATAAAGGTTCCTCACACTGGACATAACCAAAACCAACCCTAATTAATATTTAGGGTAATAACCTATAATCAAAGGTCCAAATCAAATTCTCTCTTACTAAGGGTAAAAGACTATTTTACCCCTCCCATACTAGACCCAACTAAGCATGACCCAAGGCCCAAAAATGGCCCAAAATGCACCTCTGGGAGTATGTCATGCGTACTCCTCCCTTACACCCTGCGTACTCGGTGTCCACAGAAAAGATCACAGGCCAAAACCCATTACGCCCCGTGTACATAGAGGTTACGCCCTGTGTAAAACTCTGTTGTCCAAAACTACTTTTTAAGCACTTAATACCTAAAGACTAAACGTCCAACTCACAGGTCTTAATCTTGCAAAGGTCTTAACTGATAAAGTCGACAACTTTAAGCTTTTTCATGGCTTAATAGAACCCAAAACCAAACCCTAGGTCTAAAACTTCACAAAATGACGAACAGTTCATGCATGGGAGGAATATAACCCTCAAGATCTGATTTTTATGCCAAAAGAACCTCAGAAACACCGAAAAATGATAATCCTGAGCTCCGAAGTAGATTTTACTCATAAGAACCAAAACCATGGGACCAAAAGCATGCAAATCTCAAGCTAACTGAGATCTACACAAAAGAATCATAAAGTGAGAGCTTTTTACCTTTGAAGTTGGCAAATGAAAAGGAAACTTTGGATCCACAAGCTTCAAACTCACCAATCCTCAATGGTGAACTTCTTCTTATTCCACAATGCACCAAGAACACTCTAAAGGTCCAAAACAAGCTTTCAAGAGTTAGGATTTTGAAATGGCCGTTTAGGGAGAGTGGGGGCTAATTATGAAGAAGCCTCATGGGACTTAAGGTGTTTAAATATGGGATCAACCCTAAATTTTTAGGGTTTTGGGTCATCTCGAGTACGTCCTGCGTACTTCTTGTGTAACCCCAGTGTACTCAAAGGAACCCCCACATCTTTTAATGAGCTACGCCCAGCGTACTCCTTGGGTACGCCCCATGTAATGGACCAAAATGAAATCATTTTTATAATTTAAGCCATAAATAAAAATACTTGGGAACACGTGTGTTACATTTTTTTTTGCTCTTGTCAAATGGTGCAAAATAGGGTGTTTTAATGCATTTCTTCTTTTGGAAAAAAAATCTCATTTGTTCATTCCCTGTTTTAAAAATTGCAGGAATGTTCCCTCTCATAAATAAAAATATTTGAAGGATGCTCCTTTTTTAAATTTTAAAAAAAAAAACACACACACAGATGTAATATCCTCTTTAAAAATTACACTTCGGTCGTCTGTAACATATGCAAAAATGGATTAAGAAGAGGGATAATAATGTAATTGTAACGTATGCAAAAATGGAATAAGAGGAGGGCTAATAATGTAATTGTAATTCCTCCAAAAACACTGGAGTACATACCCAAAAATCAGCTACATGCAATAAACAACAATATACTATTATTATGAGGTCATGTTTATTGTAGCTTCCTACTATTATACTTATCATGAGGATTATAGCATTCTACTTTCAAAGTAATAGCATTGTACTTTGAATCTAAGATGCTATAATTGAAAATCGCCTACACAGATACAACAAAATACATGCACAAATAAGCAACCAATTCTATAAACATAAACACGTTATAATTTCATTAACGATAAAGAAAAAAGAAAAAAATAAATAATGCAAGATCATGTAAAGATATAACAAATTTGAACAAAATTACAAGGATTATAATTCACGCTTAATGTTCCTATTGTATTGATTGAGATTATATAGTACAACAATTACAAAATAAGATACAAGATAACTTATAATTTAAATACATTTAAATAATTCCAGAGATAATCACGTTTTATCTAACCTTACGTTCTTTTTTTTTTCTTTTTTCTTTGTTATTGTTGCTGTTGGAAGATGTGCAAAGAAAAACAGTAAATTGCTCAATATAAAGATTAAGTAGAAAGAAGAGATAAAGCGTTTATTAAGATAGAAATACATGTAATAAATTAATACTTAACAAGTTTAACATATTAACCAGGCCAATTCACCATACCCATTTTAATTTGAATCATAATTATGAAAATTAATTAATTTGTTTTTAATTATAAAATTTGATATAATTTAGGACATCTATTAACGTGTCATTGATTTATAACTTCAATTTATTCATACTTTCTATAATCAAAATGTTACGTGATAACAAAATTAATCAAAATACCTTGGCTAGTCACTTTATTTACTTACATCTCATCCAACTATCATTGTGCCATTTGGTGTAATCCGTTAATTGTGAGAAATGCTTCTTGTACCATAACATAATATTACAAACAGTTAGCTAAAAAAATACAGTTAGCTAAAAAAAGACAGATTAAATGGGAATTTTTTTTCACTTTTCTGCATCTTTAACTACTTTTACTTAAAAACTTTAAACCGTTATTTTGATAAGAAAGTTTTTGTAACCACAATGCAAAAACTATCTATAAGAATTGAAAATTGGATATATTATAGTTTGCTGGTCATTTTTAACCTGCCTATTTTGATCCATTACCTAAGACCCACCAATTTTGTGTGTAAAACCTTTCTAACTAACCCACTATAATTAACAAATAAATTAGGATAAAATATGATGGAATTTTTTGCATTTGTCTAAAAATGAGAAACTTCTCCAGAAATTATATTCTGTTAAATCTCATAATAAAATGAAATAGTTTGTAACATCCGGTTTTCAAGTATTTCCATTTTAGCATTTGGCCTAGTTAAAGTTTCATATTTGGTCCTTTATGTCAAAAACCTTGCATTAAGCCCATACGTTGGGCGTACGTGAGGTACGCGCAACGTACTTGATCGATATCCGAAAATGTGGAGTCCATGCTAGTAAGCAAGGTGTACTAGCTCAGACCCAAACCCTAAATTTAGGGGTTTTCTCCCTATTTAATCAACATTATACCTCCCTTAGACCTCCTTGAGACAGTCTCCACTTCTTAAAAACCCTAATATCGAGCTTAAGCCTTGTGTGTGAAGATTTTGAAGTTTGTTAGAGCTTTTGGTGCTCTCAAGTTGAAGAAGAAGAGTATTGAAGAAGGTGATGTTGCTTGCAAGCGTGTGGATCCATGAACTACCTCACCTTGTGCATCTTTTGAAGGTATAAAGCTTATACCTTGGTGCACTTTTATCTAGATCTCTTTAAGAGGTTATTTAAGAACTTTTGTCCCCAAGCTTGGATCTTTGTGAGTATGGTGTATTCCAGAGCATATTAGTTGTCCTTTCATGTGTTTTAGGTCATGTAGAATCATAAAAATGCTTGCTTGAAGGTCCCTTTCTTTCCATGCAAGAGTGTGATGGTTTTGAGTATGATTTAAGTTAGGGTTTTGAGGTTTTAGCTTATTCCAGCCATGCAAAGGCTTAAAGTTATGGACTTTATGGATTTAAGACGTTCTATAGAGGTCAGATCTATGTTTGGATTGCATGTATTAATGATTAAGACGTTTAGGCATCATTTTTGGGATCAGACGACGTATGCCCAACGTACTTCTGGCTACGCCCCACATAGTCATGCATGACCCCGACTTACCTTATCCTTCAAGTATGCGACACGTTGGGAGCGTACACCCAGCATTCGCGCTGGGCGGTTGACTTTTTGATAATTTTGAATTTTGGTCAAAGTTTTAGGGTTTTGGACCATGGAAGGGGAAAATGGTCTTTTGCCCTTAAGGAGCATAGTTGTGGGTTTTGGACATGTGAGTTGGGTTAAGGACCTTAATTATTAATTACAGTTAATTATTGTGTTATTAGGAGGAGTGTAGTTCCGACAGTGCGGGTGTGGGATTTATCTGTTGTCAGTGTCAGGTGAGTCTCCTCACTTATTCTTACCTGTATGGTAGAATAGTTGTATATGTGATGACCAGTTGGGTCCTACTGTTATTACTGTGTTATGTTGTTTATATGTGACTAAGACTTCGTGTAGGGTTGCTGATAACCCACATGACATGTTGTTTGTCCACTAAGACTTTGTGTAGTCTCCAGGATTGCTGATAACCCACAGGGCATGTTGTTTGCCCACTGAGACTTCGTGTAGTCTCCAGGGTTGCTGATAACCCATAACTGTGTACGTGTTGTGTTGTATGAGATATCTTGGGGAACTTACTAAACTTTGTGCTTACAGTTGTTGATTAAATGTGTTTCAGGTACTTCTGAGGATCGCGGGAAGGTGAAGGTCTGATTGTATACACTCGCTAGGAGATTTGTTACTGGGCATTTTGTGGCACTTTGATATTTGCGGTGATGATTTGTATTTGATACTTGTGATTTTCTGATGATTTGGTTTTTGAACAATATTTTGGGTAATTTAAAACTGAAAATTTTGGTTTGAAATTTGAGGTGTTATATAGTTAAAAAGGTGAGAAGCTTCATATTAACCTTATTTCCCAGTGTAGTGTGACATCACTAAATTGAAGTTCAATCTTACCACTTCCTAGTCTTACGTGCATATCATTAATTAAAAAGTTTTTTTGGTTGTTATTATTATTTTTCTCTTCCTTCTACTTGTTTCACTTTTTTAGTACTTTCATTTACCTTCTTTTAACACTTTGATGTTAACAGTGAGGGAAAATGTATGAAGAAAACAATTACCATTAGTTTTAACCCCTTTTGGACAAAGGGTACTGAACCAGTAGCAATTATTATATTTCTTTGCTCGCATGTGTGTCTCTACACCACCAATGATTATGTGTTTAACATTATATGGACCCTGCATATTAGAAAGAGATGTGTGATGCTAAATTTAGTTAATTTAAGCAGAAAATGATTAATTAAAGGCTACTTTAGAGTGCATATCATAAGAACAACAAACCTGTCGATTCAACACCAAGATATATCCAAATAAATATACCATTCTTATTTTGAATGGATGCAAGAGCTCATGTATAAGGGTCACACCAATTAACTAAATATCTAAAACAAATTTACAAGTATAAGAAATTAACAGTGAGTGATTGTGTGTCAAAATGAAAAAAAAAATAGCAAAACCTACAGAGATGGATCTTTGAAGAATTGATATTACCTTTTAGACTGAGAGAGTGAATTCTCATATTTGATCAGAGCAAGATGATTGTTGTCACACCCCCGAACCAGACGGCGGAAACGTCCGAGGGCTCGCGTGACTCAAATTGAATATCATCACAATGATTATACATGAAACACAACATAAACTTCACCATGCATTAATACATAACGATTGACATTGTTCACATCCAGTACATTGTTTAAATATTACATATCCATAGCATCAATTGTTTGAGAGTTTTCAAAACATAACATCCTAACGTACTTGATATTACCCTTCAGCTTACCTGTTACCTGAGAATACAAGTTATTTTGAAAACGTCAACATATGGAATGTTGGTGAGTTCATAAGCAGGGTTGTGATAAAAATGATTTGTGTAGTTTATAAAACCCAGAAAATCCGATATTTTCTGAAAAGACAATTGTTTATACCGAAGTGTGAAGATCCATAAGTTGGTGCATGAATGATTTCAAAACGTGTATAAATGGGAAGTTTTGCATTATAGTTATTGAAAATACAAGCGAGTGGTGTTGATTTCCTCGAAAAACCCGATGTTTTCCGATAACATAATATAATTGTTTCAAATTGTTATGCCGCCACACGAGTGATTTTGATTACTCTTCCTTGATTACTCGGATAGTATTGGATTTATTTAATTACGTGAGTCGTTATAACCATGCATAATAATGACTAGTTCGTCTGTCTTGGCATCCTAATGAACGCCGGAATTGATCTTAAGATTTTGTCACCCTAGACTGGCCGAGTCTAACTGTAGCGAACAGCTGAGGTGTGGGGGAGTCACCCCCGTATAGATCTATACACAAACTCTCGCTCTTCTTCCAGGAGACTTTGATTATAACTACAGACTACGAACAACACTTAGAGGTGTCGCCCGTTATTACTCACTTAATCCAAACAAAATTGATTACTATTGATTAACGACCTGAATTTGTTTACTTTGATTACAAGTAAGCCTAACAAACGAGGAGAAGAGGATTACAAAGTCCTGCTAATTACGTGAGTTATTTTAGGCTGTTGTTTAAACGAAGAACGCGTTGGCCCATTTCACATATGATTTAATTGGACCTTACTAGCAACGCTAAAGGGCCACTGGGGTCCAATAGTACATAGAAGCCATTGAGGGTCTATTAAACATGTAATTTGGATCACAGGAGGCTTAATTGACATGTATTATTATCGTTAGGCCCAAAAGTCATGCCAATGGGTCACGAAGGCCCAATAAGCATGATTAAGATCTTTCAAGCCCAACTATTTGAATATTTACTTATTTTAGGTATACTATAATGGTCGGAAGTTTGATTAAACAATTGTTAAATTCTCAACGGCACGAAACTTGTCGGTTGTTTATAACGATATTTGAAAATATATGTATATTCTTCATTCTATTTTCATAAGTTGTAATTTGGTATTCTTTTGACCCAAATATCTTAAAACCAAAATAATTGACTCAAAATATTGGTTTGACCCATTCAGCCCTTCTTTAATAAAAATGACAATTTTAGTCTCTTACATAAAGAAAAAGACATTTTAGGCCCTTAACTCATTTTCTTGATCCATTTTTGACCCATAGACTTGTTTAAATAAATGTTTTTAGCTCAAAATTTACTCTTTGGCAGTTTCAGCCCTTCCAGCAAAGAGTCTTTCGGTTAAAGTCCAACTTTTTTGCAACTTTTACAATTTTGGCCCAAATTCCAAAAACTTTACATTTTTGATCCTTTTTGGAAAAGAAAAGCATTTTAACCCTTCAAATAGTTTTGTTTACCCCTTTTACCCCCTGTTTCGAGAATTATACCATTTCAGCCCCTTAAAATCGTATTTTTTTTTGCAATTTTTTTGGGCATATGGGCCGAAAAGCCCAAAAATTAGCTCATTAAGCTACAAATTACATTTCTAGTCCTTTAAAGAGTTTAATATTCATAAAAGCATTTATTTTTACTTTTTTGACTCTTTTAGTCCTTAAGAAAACTGTAAATGACAAATTTCAACCCAACTTTTGTTTATTTGACAATTATAGCCCAAAAATGAGTTTTATGTTGCATTATGTTTATTATGACTTTAGATAGAAAATTTTCTTGACTTGTTTAATGAAAAGTATATTAGATCATGTTTGTTTCCCCTCTTGTGCCATAGATCTCGAGATTTCTTCCCTTTTTGTTACATATTTACCACATAAACACATAAAATCACACATACATACATGAAATCACACATAACATACACATACACATAGATCTACACATTTTACTTGTATTCTCCCCCATAAAACTTGTGAAAACCAAAAATAGAGGGATATAAACTCACCTTTGCTTGTTGTTTTCATTTTTGAAGGAAGAAATGAAGAAAATTTTGTCCTAGCAAGCCTTCTTGGGTGGATCTCGATCTTAGAGGTTTCTAGGATGATGATCATGAGTTTATATGAGTTAAGAAGAGATTTTTGATAAAACAAAGAATCTAGATCATGGATCCAAGCATCAACTTACCTAAGATGATGATTTTTGTGGAATAACCTCCTTGAAAAGCTCTTAATCTCGAAAATTTTGAAGGAGAAGTGAAGAAGTGGTGGTGTGTTCTTGAGAGAATTTGTTTTAGAGAGATGGATGTAATGTGTGTGTGGATGTGTGTCTTCGGCCGAGGATAGAAAGGAGAGGGAGAAGAGAGATAATTGAGTTGACATGCATGGAAATATGGGATTTGCATGGATACCCCAAAGGTAATAAGGAGGTGGCTAATCCTCCTTAATCCTCTAATTTCCCTTTTTTTCTACTTGGGCCGAGAGAGAGAGAAGAGAGGAGAGGGTTTGGGCCTTGAGTGCTTAAGTCCAAGATATGGGCCCAATATACATCAAAGTATGAGTTTTATGGCCCTTTAGGGCTAATTAAATTTGTTATGGCCTAATAAGAGTATTTTATTTCATTCTAGGCCCATTATGGCCCAAAATGTTAAAATAAAAGAAAGTGGGTCCAATTAGAGCCCATATAAGAGTTCTAAGCCCAAAATAGTCAAATTGGAAGCTTATTGGTCCATTAGGCCCAATAAGAAAATCCTAGTCCAAAATGGACTTAAACCGGAATTTTTAAGGTTTCCAACCTTTGTTGACTACTTGAATGTTTTTGTAGAGTATTTGATAGGATTTTGTGATCATTGAACAAGCATCATACATGTTTTCCAAGCTTTAACTACAATGTTATCTTTGTTAAGGGTTTTACAAGGTATCAGAATGTGCCATAGATCTCGAGATTTCTTCCCTTTTTGTTACATATTTACCACATAAACACATAAAATCACACATACATACATGAAATCACACATAACATACACATACACATAGATCTACACATTTTACTTGTATTCTCCCCCATAAAACTTGTGAAAACCGAAAATAGAGGGGTATGAACTCACCTTTGCTTGTTGTTTTCATTTTTGAAGGAAGAAATGAAGAAAATTTTGTCCTAGCAAGCCTTCTTGGGTGGATCTCGATCTTAGAGGTTTCTAGGATGATGATCATGAGTTTATATGAGTTAAGAAGAGATTTTTGATAAAACAAAGAATCTAGATCATGGATCCAAGCATCAACTTACCTAAGATGATGATTTTTGTGGAATAACCTCCTTGAAAAGCTCTTAATCTCGAAAATTTTGAAGGAGAAGTGAAGAAGTGGTGGTGTGTTCTTGAGAGAGTTTGTTTTAAAAGAGATGGATGTAATGTGTGTGTGGGTGTGTGTCTTCGGCCGAGGATAGAAAGGAGAGGGAGAAGAGAGATAATTGAGTTGACATGCATGGAAATATGGGATTTGCATGGATACCCCAAAGGTAATAAGGAGGTGGCTAATCCTCTAATTTCCCTTTTTTTTCTACTTGGGCCGAGAGAGAGAGAAGAGAGGAGAGGGTTTGGGCCTTGAGTGCTTAAGTCCAAGATATGGGCCCAATATACATCAAAGTATGAGTTTTATGGCCCTTTAGGGCTAATTAAATTTGTTATGGCCCAATAAGAGTATTTTATTTCATTCTAGGCCCATTATGGCCCAAAATGTTAAAATAAAAGAAAGTGGGTCCAATTAGAGCCCATATAAGAGTTCTAAGCCCAAAATAGTCAAATTGGAAGCTTATTGGTCCATTAGGCCCAATAAGAAAATCCTAGTCCAAAATGGACTTGAACCGGAATTTTTAAGGTTTCCAACCTTTGTTGACTACTTGAATGTTTTTGTAGAGTATTTGATAGGATTTTGTGATCATTGAACAAGCATCATACATGTTTTCCAAGCTTTAACTACAATGTTATCTTTGTTAAGGGTTTTACAAGGTATCAGAATGTGCCATAGATCTCGAGATTTCTTCCCTTTTTGTTACATATTTACCACATAAACACATAAAATCACACATACATACATGAAATCACACATATCATACACATACACATAGATCTACACATTTTACTTGTATTCTCCCCCATAAAACTTGTGAAAACCGAAAATAGAGGGGTATGAACTCACCTTTGCTTGTTGTTTTCATTTTTGAAGGAAGAAATGAAGAAAATTTTGTCCTAGCAAGCCTTCTTGGGTGGATCTCGATCTTAGAGGTTTCTAGGATGATGATCATGAGTTTATATGAGTTAAGAAGAGATTTTTGATAAAAACAAAGAATCTAGATCATGGATCCAAGCATCAACTTACCTAAGATGATGATTTTTGTGGAATAACCTCCTTGAAAAGCTCTTAATCTCGAAAATTTTGAAGGAGAAGTGAAGAAGTGGTGGTGTGTTCTTGAGAGAGTTTGTTTTAAAAGAGATGGATGTAATGTGTGTGTGGGTGTGTGTCTTCGGCCGAGGATAGAAAGGAGAGGGAGAAGAGAGATAATTGAGTTGACATGCATGGAAATATGGGATTTGCATGGATACCCCAAAGGTAATAAGGAGGTGGCTAATCCTCTAATTTCCCTTTTTTTTCTACTTGGGCCGAGAGAGAGAGAAGAGAGGAGAGGGTTTGGGCCTTGAGTGCTTAAGTCCAAGATATGGGCCCAATATACATCAAAGTATGAGTTTTATGGCCCTTTAGGGCTAATTAAATTTGTTATGGCCCAATAAGAGTATTTTATTTCATTCTAGGCCCATTATGGCCCAAAATGTTAAAATAAAAGAAAGTGGGTCCAATTAGAGCCCATATAAGAGTTCTAAGCCCAAAATAGTCAAATTGGAAGCTTATTGGTCCATTAGGCCCAATAAGAAAATCCTAGTCCAAAATGGACTTGAACCGGGATTTTTAAGGTTTCCAACCTTTGTGACCACTTGAATGTTTTTCTAGAGTATTTGATAGGATTTTGTGATCATTGAACAAGCATCATACATGTTTTCCAAGCTTTAACTACAATGTTATCTTTGTTAAGGGTTTTACAAGGTATCAGAATTCCTGGTTGAGACAATTCTACCTGAAATAATTAAACCTAGTGACTAATAACTTCAATTTTGTCTTCAAGAAACCAAAAGCAACAAAAGATAGTATGAATGCCAAAAGAAAATCAAGTATTTCAGTCAAAGAAGAACAAATATACCTACATCGTGGGTTTATGGTTTTTTACATGGTGAAGCCTGGGTGATAGCGACTGTTGGGGATCTATGGTTTTCAAAGAAAGCAGCAGCGAAGATCTCTAGGGTTTTCTTTGACATTGCATTGCTTATTAGAAAAAACTAAGATGGAAACGGTGACTGATGGCAAGGTTAGGTTTTCTTTCACGTTGAAGGGTGAGTGACGGCGAATCGGTGGTTTTTCTGTAATGGTCGTAGGTTTTCTACAATATATGAAGAATATTGATGAAAATCAAATTGATGTTCCTTCAAGATTAATATATGTGTGAAAATTGAGAACCATGTCCCGAGATTTATGAGGTTTTTAAAGAAGGTGGATAGGGTTTCTGGTGAGGGAGGATGGCGGTCACAAATCTCAGTGATCAGTAGCTTGATATCTCGGCCACAAATTGGAAAGTCTTATCAATTTCCACCTATTGTTACCAGACGAATTGGATTTCAAAATTAGGAGTATAAGGCTACTGGGTGTGGGCAACATTAATTACATGTTATCACATCCAAAATGTCCACCTCATCAACTTGGTCACACTTATGGTGTTATAACACCCAATGTGGAAATGGGCAACACCAAATAACATGTGATAACACCTACCATTTTCTGTTTATTTTTTATTTTAATTTTTTGATGTTTTTAATTTCTATTTTTCTAATTTGTTTTATTTTTTTTTAATTTATGTCGTAATATTTATAAAAAAACATATAAATTAGTAAAACAAAATTCAACTAAATACTAAATTAAACATACCATTTTAAAACTAAAAACGACATTACAAAGCAAAAACAAAAGAAAAAAAACATTGAACAAAAGCATATGATAGTCCTAATAAGTTAAAAAACTTAAAACCGATAAACTATTCGTCGTCCAAATATTTCCGCTTGATCTTTGCCTTCATTTTCCGAAGCACTTGCGCTTGTCTCGATGGAATATTTTCCTCGCTAGTCGTTAGAATTGTTAAACCCTTCGTCATGCGATCTTCCTCGGCTTCTCGACGAAGGAACTCCAAATGCTCACGTTGCAAGTCATATCGTTCAATTTTGTGTGCTATCGAAGTCTACTTTCGCTTTCCTCCGCATGTTGTTGAGCCCGACTTCCTTTGTCGCGCCCTATCGGTCGTTGATGCGGGGAGATCTCTTCGATGTCGTTGAGGTTGTCCGATAACTCATATGTGTCCGCATTGAGGTCGATATTCGTGCGTGCATCGGAAACGTCGACCGAACCCGAGCCACGAGACCTCTTTGATTGTTGTTCCGAAAACGTATCTGTTTTATTCCATTTTGGTTCGTCCTTGACAATCTCTCAAATCTTTCGTGCTCGAAAACGTGACCCATCTCGGCATGATATTGGTCCATCGCGGCTCTAAAAACATCAAAATCGGCCACACCACTTTGCTTGTGCAAGGAAAGTTTGTTGTAGAGGGAATTGAACTTGGTGCACTTCTTGCTTATTTGAGTACACTTGCTACTCAACATATTGTGATTACGATCATTTTCATCATTCTTCAAAATAGTCTGAAATTTGCCAATGACAACTTCCCAAAAAGCGACTTTTCTCATATCGTTTCCTTTGTTGGGGTTTTTGATGTCTCGCACACCGCCAACGCGTATTCTTCCTCTGCAGTCCACCATGTTGGAGGTTCTTCTTCTGATTGCTCCACCGAGACCGCTTTCCCTTTATTTCTTGCTCTCCCTTTGTTGACCGTTTTTTTTTTCCGACTCCCCCCCCCCCCTCTTGCGTCTCGGCAACCGTTTCTTGCGTGGATGGTGGTTGTGTGGTATGTTGTTGCGTGGTAGCAAATGTGTTGAAAAGGTTTTGTGGAAGGGTTGTAGGGAATTGTGGTGGGGTGAGGCGGAATTGAAAAAGTTGCCGGAAAATGGAAGTTGCGGTGAGCTTTGCGATTTAAGGATGTTCGCGTACGCCTCATATTGTGCAAAAACGAGAGGAGGTGATGTGTTTGTGTTTGGAGGAGGAGTGTTGGGGTTTTGATCCATAGTGATTGAATGTGAAATTGGTTGAGTTGTATGTAATAAGATGAGAGAAATAGGTTGAATGTGTAGGTAAAAATTGAAGTTATATGTGTATTGATATTGGAGTTAAAATGGAATTTTTTTTACTACATGACCGTTTCATAACGGTCGAAAAAGTGATCGTTTCACTCGATGCAAACCGTTTCCTCTCGTTGTCACCATAACGCCTTGTACCATAACGGCCAAAAACGGGAATCGGGGCTAGTGTAGCAGGTGTTATAACGCCATTTTTTGGATGCCACATCAGAATAACGGAGAGGCGCATTGCCCGTTCCTAGTCGTCTAAAACTGGATTTGGAGAGCAAATTAATCGTTTGAGCGGGAAACATCAAAATAAGCTCCACCAAAAGATAACACGTGGAATAACATTGGTCTAAAAGATGGACACGTGGCATGTAGAAGAAGTTTTTATTAAGAATGGAGATAACTGTTTTCTCTCCATATAATGACCCTATGCAACTAACAACACACATGCGAGACAAAGGTGTCATGTGAAGTAGGGACGAGGGTTGAAATAGTTGATTGTATGCATGTTATTGGTTCACTTGATCGTATGGTTAGTTTAAATTATTGAATGCATTAAAAAAAAACATGAACTCACTATACATCAGGTTTACCAAATCAATCTTAAATTTTGCTAACAAGAGTATTTGCAATACTGATATCAATATTAATTAGGGGAAAGGAGAAGTCGAGCATCTCTGACCTTGGAGATGATGCACATACCACGCCATTAGGAAGAATTTATCATATCATGTATCCATGCATGTTTATGGCAGTCTTGGACAAAGTGAAGTGAAACAAACTCAAAAAATCTCGTCAAATTTAGCAATGAATTAACAAAAATAGTCAAATTCACGAATTCTGAGGTTTAACAAATTTGTAAGAAAAAAAAAACTATAAAATAAATATTAGAAAAATCAAAAATGTAAACAAATTGAGATTGCTAAGTTGCAAGCTTTTAAAAGTTTTGGTTGTGAGTTTAGATACCAAACATTGAAGCTGGAATGCAGGAAAGAAATAACTTAATTATCTTTGGTGAGAATCTCTATGATCAAAGCAATATAAACCATACATCTTAACCACCTCAACAACACCTTCCCTTGTTTTTTTATTTTTAGAAATATATATATTAGCTAAGTTTCAAATAGTCAATTTTTTAGTTTACTCGATGAATTTTTTAAAAATATACATTTTTTAGTTTATACGTGAACTTTATACAATCCTCACGAAATATTCACGAGTTTAACTCTATCAGGCATTGGCTAATTCACGGTTAAATGAAACGATGTTTTTATAATAGGGTTGGCTAAAAAGACACCCTAATTTACCATATAGACACCCTTATTTACTTTTGAAATATTTTTATTGGTTGAAATTGCATTGTTTTCCGTAAAAACTGATTATAAGTAGTTAGTTATAAGTTGACTTTTTAACAAGTGGTCAATGGGGTGTCCAAGATAATACAAACTTCGTGAATTAGCCAATGCCTGATAGAGTTAAACTCGTGAATATTTTGCGAGGATTGTATAAAATTCACGTAAATTCGCATACTTGACGTGCGTAAATACAAAATTCATCGTAATTTTTGAAAAAACCTAAATTTTTATTTCAATTGTGGATAAAACATAGAAGATTTAACCTAATTTGTTTGTAATTCTCAAAAAAAGATAAAGTTTAGATCGACACTAACCATGATGCTTAATGCCTTAACTTTTTGCATTACAAAATAAAAATTCAAAATAGTTAAAAAGTACACACAACTTACAATCTCACTTTAAACAGACCTCCACCTCACACCTTTCCCTTTTCCTTATTGTTGCGGTACCAATTATTTCGTTTCTGGGTTTCATGTTTAAAATAATATGTAATCTTAAGGTCCAATAAGTTCCATGTTTTAGGCACTTAAATATTAAATAGGATTTAAAAATTAAAACACATTTTTGGTTCAATAAACATGTCATCAATCAAAACATCATATGAAAAGTTCATTTCACATAACTAATTCTAATAATAACCATCAAGTATATCTTTTTATCGCCTATTTCTTTATACAACATGTAACCACCCTTTCAACTATAACCCAACATTTAATTATCGGTTAAGCTTCATCTTTTAACTTTAATTAGCAAGTTTAATGACTTAAATGAATGCCTAAAAAAGAAAAGTTTTTTTGACGTCTAATGAATAAAGGTGTTTTGAAGAAGGGTGCTGCTAATAAGACACATCTTAGACACCTTCTCATCATTTTTATAAAAAGTCAACCTATAATCAACTACTTATAATCAGTTTTTTCGGAAAACAATGCAATTTCAACCAATAAAAATACTTCAAAATTAATTAGGGTTGTCTAAATGGTAAAGAAGGGTGTCTTTTTAACCAACCCCTTTGAAAAAGGTAGGCATGGAAACGGATACCATCGTCTTTTAACACGTCCTCAAAAAGTGATTAAAGCGGATGATTGTCGGTGATTCCAAGACAAACTATAATACAAAGAAAATGTTAACAGTCTCAGGTACTTACTTTGACTAAATATAAAGGAAAGCACATTATATTTAATTTTAAATAGGGTTGGCTAAATAGACAATTTAACTTGTATTTGAAAAAAAAAAGTAATCTAACCATAATTTAAACATGTATTTGAAAATAAAATTAAAAAAAATACTTTTAGCAAAAATAATCATTTTGCCTGGATAATTTGGATTAGGAAAAAACATTTTTATAACAAAAAAACACATTTCGGACTAATATTTGTGAATTTCAGACCAACATTTCGTATTCTGTATTGAAATTTCGAAAAAAAAAAGAAAAAAAAAACTTCAAAATTTCAAGAAAATATCTGATTTCCGATGGACAATTCCAGAGAAAAAAATTATTTTTTTACTTAAATCTAATGAAAGCTTAAAAATTCATGGTGATGTGAACTATATTACGATATTAATATATAAAATCAGATATTTTATTGAAAAACAATAACATTAAACATTTCAAAATACACATTTCAGACTAATAGAAAATTAGATAAATTTTACTAAAAATTTGAAGAAAAAAAACTTTTGGATTTTGAAGATTATTGTACAGATGAAATAGATATTTTGGATAAAATAGATATTTTATTTGTTTGGATGAAATAGATATTTTGGATATGAGTAATCATATTTTTGGATATGATTAGTCCGATGATATTCCAAAGAAATTTATTATTTTTTAAAATCTGAAAAAAATATATATATTTATCTTTTAATCTTTTTAAAAATCTCATTTATAACAATTAGATTTACTTAATCTCCTTAAATAAATATTCATTTGTCTGAACTAATTTGGACATAAACACCATTTGATACTACACAACCACTACCAGTCAACCACATAAAAAAAATAGAAATAACAACGAACATTTCAGTTATTAATTACATAAATGTTACAAAGACCATTTTACCCTACATTCTTAATAGTTTGATGCGGAATTCCTCTCTTACAAATTACCATTTCTTTTGGAGCCGAATTAACTTTAGGAAGACAAAGCTTCGAAATCAAGCAATAAAAAAGTTGAAAATAAAATCAAATAAAAAAAAGAAATTCTTGCATCGAAGATTTTAGCATTTATTAGGGGAGAATCCAATGAGGGAGTTTTCTAGGTCATAACTGACACGTGTCCCTTGTTGTTGTACGTTCCCTATAATCGACAACGAAGACGACGTCGGAGCGAAGGCAAAACAAAACGTTCCTGACGAGTCAACCGGTATCAGGTAATTTTTAGCCGGTAAATCCAGTTTCTTCCCGTTGGAGAAATGAAAAGCCACCGTTGGCACCTCTACGCTCTTCTTCTCTGACAAGTCGTAGCAAGTATCGAACAGCGCCACTCCGTTCGCCGACGGCAACCCCTTCGTGCCCTTTACGAACGCGTCCCGTAGCGCATTGTATGCCTCCGTCTGCAACCGAGTCACCGCCGTACCGGAGTCAACTATAACACCGGCATTACCGTCGGTTGTTAGCTTAAATGTCGACGACGGGATATGTAACAGTTGGCCGGCGACGCTGAGACCTCTTAAACCGACGTAGTAAAACGTGTCGAGCTTGGTGCTTCGCAATAACGGTGCTGTAATGGCGTCGTGGGGGGTCGGTGAGTTGAAGTCCAGAGTTGATGCCGAGTCGGAGTCACGATCCACCAGGCAGTAGGAGTAGGAAGTCGCGTTTATCTGTGAAGGAAACGACAACGCTCCGCCGCCGAGACCGATTAATCCGGCTGCTCCGACGAACAATCCCTCGTTATTATGTCCACAGCCGATAGCTATATTTTGAACGGCGGTGGATCCCTCAAGAGTCACCGTCTCCGTCACGAAATCTCCGACGGTGTATGACCCGTCGCCATAGGATACTTCGTACAAGCAGGTGCCGTTTCTGCACTCTGAAACGTCGAGAGACTTGCATTGGTGAGCGTCGCAGGTGAGCGGAGAGTAGGAGGAAGACGACGCCGGCTCAAAAATGGGGTCGGCTTGCTGGTAGCAATCGCCGCAGGGTGCGCACTGTACCCAGTTGACGTCGCTACCGGTATCGAGTACCATATAAACCTGACTCGCCGGACGACCGATTCCCACTCGGCAGAAGTATTCTCCGCTTCCCTGACTCGTACCTGAAATTACCGGAACTTCCAAGTCCTCAGCTGCAAGCTCAGTGTCTACCGGCTTAAGATCCGCTTTCCTGACGCCATTAACGGCTAGATCTACCCTGGTTTGAAGGGATTCCACTCGTGATGAGTCACGAGCGAGTCTAGCTAACATAACTGACTCGTAATCTTGGTGTGAGGATTTGTGAACAGAGACTCGAGAATGCAGTTGCAGACTGAGAAGCGAAGAAGACGATGAGGAGTCAAAAGACGAGGCCATTAGCGACTGTGAAGGGCGAGGAGTGAATGAGAGGACATCGAGGGTTTTCTGAATGGAAGCAGATACATCGAGCTCCGAAGTTTCTCCGGTGGAAGTGGGTAAGTGGCTGCGAGAAAGAATGGATGGGAGTGATAAAGTGAAAAGAATACAGAGGAGAGGAAACCCAATTTCCGCCATTAGAGAAGGTTGGAGAGTGAGGAGTGAAAGTAGTGAACAGGGAGGGAAGATGGATATATACACAAGGGGTGATGATTAGATTAAGATTAAAAGATTTGTTAAGTAAAGAAGTGTCATTCGCGTGGCATTTTTGTTTAGAATAAATTATTTACATTATTTTTAGCTTAAGATTTACAGAAATAGTCTTTGTGGTAACTAGTAAGTGAAACCTTTTCTATATGGTTCAGATATTCTATTTGTTGCACCATTAGTCCCTAAAGATTATCTTGTTGCCAAAAAATGTTCACCATTAGTCCCTAAAGATTATTTTGTTGCCAAAAATGTTCATGACTTACAACCCACTTAAATTCCCTCGTGTGCATTACATGAGAGAAAAATGGTCAAACGGTCAAATGGGATTGCTCTAACATGGGACAATTCTTTTTAACATAACACAAATATACGTAATTTTTACCATAAATTGAACAACAATCGGTTGGAAAGAATAATCTTTTTGTCGAACCATAGTGACAGATACACATATAGTCAACCAGAAATTAGAACCATGAAACAAGACCAAAAGGCAACTATCTAGAAAGCACATTAGTTGCGAAATAGTAATCAAATATGAGACGAAATCAATTAAATACTTATCTAGAAAATACGAGTGCTAATCAAATACGATCCGTGAAATTGGTGATCAACATGCGAAGATATGTTACGATGCCATGAAGTTTAACACCCAATGACCCAAAAGGGATCATTTTATTAATATGAAAATGACGCATAACAATGAAATGGAAAGAAATTTATGTGTAGCTAGATAAACCAAACAATAATAAAAGGGCTTAAGCTAATTACACAATAAGCTAAATATTAAATATATGCCAGCGACTAGGAGCATCCTGAGTTAATTGTAACTTTATACTTTTTTCATTAGAATATGAAAATACTTTTATTCCATATGAACTTATATGTGACGAATGAATAATCATTCTATATATATATATATATATATATATATATATATAATTAAAGTAAATCGATTTTGATGCAATTTGGTGGGGAAAGCAGTGGCATAAATCACGGGATTAGGGTGTAGTCAAAGTTGAAGTTGTTGATCATTTTCCTTTTTAAAATAATTGTCTTGTGTTAACTGTTTTCGTGAATTATGCATAAAATTTGTTTTTAATTGATTTTTATTTTAGAAAATACATTTCAACTTAATATTTAACAGTTTATATTATCATTTTTTTTGTATAGTTAAAGGATCCGATTACTAAAATTGAAATTATAGATGACGATAATCTTATATTTTTCATAAATAATGAGAAATTTTCATATTGATTCCCCACAAAAACAAAAAACTTTGGAACATCCTTGCACCATTGGTCCATATGGTATCCAAATCAAACATGATTGATCCATTCAGTTGTTAAATATAACTTTTTTCTTTTTTCTTAAGTTATCAAATTACCTTTTTACCAAATCAAAAAACAATATACCATAGTGACCATTTTTGTAATGTATTCTATTAAGATAAAATAATTCCTTAAAATTTGTAAAATATTTTTTTATTTGTAATTAAATTGGATTCCTTCAAATTTATACAATATTTCAATATGTTATAAAAAATATACATAGGAATTGCTTCAACTAATTATTTTATCCTATCCATATCAGAGACTCGTCAGAGAAGTTCATGAATTGAATAAGCGCCAGTAAGCATTCAGACATTTCAAAACAACCCCAAAATCAGTGATCCACGATGCCACTTGGAGAATTCTTTGTATCTATGTTTCAACCAATGTAGCACAAACTACATCACCAATTTTGACACCATGATTAGCTACCAAAACATTGTGGGACTTGATATCATAATGTACTAAATTCCTTTTGAGTGAAGATAACCAAACCTAAGTAGAATGTAGCAAGTATAAGCTTTATCAAAGTCTCATAAACACGCCCACCTTGTTGGAGTGAAGCTAATCCAACTCAAGTAGAATCCTAACCACTGTCGTTTCATTTTAACTGTTTTATTCTTTATCTTTCTACCTATAAACACTTTCAATCATTCAATATTTCGTGAAATTAGATCATTCAAGAAATCCAGAAGTCATTTCTCGTTTTAACAATTTTTTTAATGAAGTTATCTAAAATGACTAACCATACAAGATTTTGAAACCGAAAGGACTAGCAGTACTGTAGTTTTGTGAAACATTGTCCTAAAGTTATACCTTTCGTCTGTCTTTTCTCACAAAGAGCAATTCTAAATTTTTTTCTAAATCGATTATAACATAGAAAGTAGATTCCGTTCACTAAAAACCACTATGTTTTTTTGTTCCAAATCGAACATCATTTATCAAATTTTGTTCAATTTTGACCATTTTCCATTTGAAACCATATAAATATATTTTTTATTACATTTTAAACCGAATAAATATATTTTTTTCGTTTAAAAACCACATTTTTATTTAAATACAAGGTGTTTCTTTTTTTGTTTTTTTTATATTCAAAGCATAATGTATAAATATGCATTAGTTATATCATGAGAATCAAATTAACCATAAGCTTCTAATAAGATGCAAAAATTTCACGGGTTGCAAACTTGACATCCGGGTTTTGATCGACTACACGCCTCCAAACCTTCAAACTCATTTTAAAGTTGTGTATTTAATATAAAATACGGTTTTTATATAACTAATACATATTTATACATAAAATTATGGTTTGAATGTATAAAAAACCTTGTATTTATACAAAAATATGGTTTTTAATTGAAAAAAAAACATATTTATACGGTTTAAATGTATTAAAAAAAATATTTATATGGTTTCAAATAAAAAATTGTCAACATTGAACAAAATTGGAAAAAATGATGTTCGATTTGGAACAAAAAAACATAATGTCAAAATTAAAAAAAAAAATTAAACTTAGTGTCAAAATCGAAAAAAAGTGAAAACATAGTGTTTTTTGTGGAAAAAAATTAATTTTGACACGTCAACATATCATGTCAGCATGCCACGTCATCAAAACCGACACGTCATCATGTCACGTCAGCATGTAACCTGGTTGACCGGTCAAGTTGTCAGAATTGTAACAAATTGAAAAACGCAATGTCAAATTTGAGACAAAAAAAACACAGTGTCAAATTAGAATTTTGGTGTAAACTGAGTGTCGTTTATGCTATTTACCCTTTAGTTTACATGTAAATATTTGCTGTTTTTTATGGGTGGCAGTTACTTTTGACAGATTAATAAAATTTGGTCATGTAAATTAATATGAAATCTTTTCACTTTTATTAAAAAACATATGATTTAATGATTGTAATTATTAATTAATAAGTTAAATCAACATTTGAGATTATTTTGGACAAACGTACATGAAACATGGAAGTCAGGCTTTATTGACCAGTAAATGGCGACCGGTGTTATTGGTGAAGGCAAAGTCGAGAAGAGTCCATGCATCAAGGCGGATGGTACGTTGGTTGGGTGGTGACCTAATTTAAGTTTAAATCTATTACCTGAATTACAGTTTCAGTCCTTTTAATATATGATTAATCAGTAACGCGACATTTTATAAAAAGCTTTTATAATTTCGGCAAATTCCGAAATGCTAACTTGTATGTTCTCTTTTCTATTTTGGTTGGATTTTTTGACGATTTACTAATGATTCCAATTATTTCCAACTTAATTTGGGTTCATTTTGTGTTAGTGATGGCTATATGTTATTGTTAAAACACATATGGCAAGTTGTCAACCAAAAATTGTAAAATCATACTGAATATTCATAAATGACGAAGCAAATTGTAAACTAACGAACAATAGAGACAAAATACGGATGGATTTATAGGTTATAACAAACATGTGAAAGCGGAAAATCACTTAACACTTAAGGGCACATATAACTTATAAAGGATCTATATCTTTACAAATAATAGCAACATACTATGAATATCAAGAACCCTAGAAAAACCCTAATAAAATAAAAAATTACAATAGTAGGGTTTACATACCTTTAGATTTGTTATAGCAAATAAATCTCTTCATCCTTTACTTTGCTTCTTCATAAAGCTACCACCAAAAGCTTAGGTTGCGTTTAGTTACGGAAAAACAATTTTCATTTTCCGTTTTTCGTTTTCTCTTTTCAGTTTTTGTTTTTCGTTTTCAGTTTTTTATTGAAAAATTTAGAAAACGCGTTTAGTTAAAACTTATTCATTTTTCATTTTCAGTTTTAGAAAATTAGAAAACGCGTTTAGATGTGTATATTTCTATCGGTTTTCATTTTAAGAAAACAGTAGCGGTGGTAGGGTGGGGTGGGGGCAGCGGCGGGGGCAGTAGTGGTGTCGATGATGGCGATGGTGGTGGTGGTAGTGGTGGTGGTGGTGGTGATGACAGGCAGTGGTGGTGGTGGCGGCGATGGTTGTGATTGCGGTGGCAGTGGTGATAGTGGTGATGGGGTAGTGGTGGTGGTGATGGCGATGGTAGGTCGGTGATTATGGTAGTGGTGTTGGCTGGGTGGGTGCTTGTGTGTGTGTGTGGGGGGGGGGGGGGGGTGGGTGTGGGTGGGTGTGTGTGTGTGTGTGTGGGGGGGGGGGGTTGTAGGTGTGAGTGGGGGTTGGGGTGGGTCTGTATTTGTGGGGTGGATGGGGGTTGGGGTGGGTGTCTGTTTATGTGTGTGTTTGTGGGGGTGAAGGTGGGTATGGCTGTGTGTTTATGTGTGTGTGTGTGTGTGTTTGTGGGTGTATGTTTGTGGTTATGTGTGTGTGGGGGTGGGGTAGGTGTGTGTTTGTGGGTGTGTGGGTGTGTGGGGGGGGGGGGGGCTTGGGAATGGGTGGATGTGCGTAGGTAGGGGTGTGGTGGGTTGGGGTGTTAAGGTGGGGGTAGGTAGAGGTGGGAGTAAGTGTGTGTTTATATTTTAGAAATATTTTAGAATTAGAAAAATGTGGAAAACAATAATTATTGGTTTTCCAAAAAATTTCAACTTCTTTGTAATTTTTGAAAATTCTCATTTTTCTTGGAAAAATTTTCCGAAAAATGGCCCATTTTTCCGCAACTAAACGCACCCTTAGTGCCTCTAATGGCTTGTACCCAAACCCTAGCAACTAGAAGACAAGAAGAGATAGGGGAGATGATGCAAATTTCGACTATTCTTTTGTACGAGGAGTGGACGAAAATGCATGGCCAAAGGGTCCTATTTATAGCTGCTCAATGAAGTCTTGGAAACCCTAATTTAAATATAATAATATTATTTTAAATTAGACAATTATCCAATTCTTTAATTATCCAAATGTAGGCTTCCAGAAATCCTAATTAGGGTCTCTAAAACCGTCCATATGTGGAAGGTTCTGGAACCTCTCCATTGCTCAACTATTGAGCAATTACAGCTTAAGTCCATGTGCCTTTAATTAAATCTAATTAACTGTAACACCCATAAAATTGATGAAAATTTTAAACTTTTTAAAACTAACCAGAAATCATATTTATTACAACATAGTTTTCAAAATATGTTTAATATCAGAGTTTTCCCAAAATCATAACACAAAACACGAGGAGGTGCACGATCAAGCCTTCGTCTTCCTACAATCATCTGAGGTACCTGAAACATAACCCAAAACTATAAGCCCAAAGCTTAGTGGGTTTTCCCCAAAATACCACCACACAAAACAAAGCATAAACACAAACACTCATGCCTGGCCCAATCAGCCTCGGGCTGGAATACCAGGCATGTTCACGATGGGTCCAGTCATCCTCGAGATGGAATACCCTCGTATCATAAGCATATTGGCCCAATTAGCCTCGGGCTGAAATACCAACATGTCAGGTCCAATCAACCATCGGGTTAGAATACCCAGGGTTTGTTGGCCTACCGCCTCAACCCTATTGCTCCTCCCGAGCCTCCGTGCCTACGGCTTACAGCCGGCCCACACCGGGTATCTTGGCCTACCGCACAAAGCATGACCGCCTCAACCCAACCAAACACAATATGTCTATATATAAACAATTAGGATCAAGTAGGCACATAATACAGGCAAACAACAATCATACAGTTCATTATTGCCTACTAATACACTCTCAACATACAGTCCCACTACCAACTAACCCCCATAGAATGCGTAACCATAAGTAACCAGAGGTGAGATAGCCACCCGAATAGATGGTCCTACTCTAGAACCACAACCCAACAAGGAACATGCAAGAGAGCCTAGACCAAGAGTTCTCAGGTTATCCTACATGACCAGCGACAATCCCTAAGAGCACTCTATAGATGATAACCAGCAAGCACATATAACATACAGTTCTACAGGTTATTACCACAAAGCAACATACTCAATACCAGGAGACATATCTAACTTATCACTGCAGCATACTCGATACCAAAACACAGATCTAACAGATCACTACAACATAGCAGCATACTCAATACCAGAACACAGATCTATCATATTACTGTAGCATAACAACATACTAAATATCCACAATCCAAGGAGTGTGTGGCCGTATATACTCATAGGTGAGATAGTTACCCGGACAGGTGATCCTACTCTACAACCACAACCAAACAAAGAACAGGTAAGAGAGCTTAGATCAAGAGTCCTCATTCTATCCTCCACGACTATATACAGTCATTAGGACATCCCTCTACTAGCAGATAATCAAAACTAGTGGGTCGACATTGGTACCTTCGACCCACGGGTACAGTAAGGTGAAACTTACCTCGATATGCCTGTAGATATTTACTGTAGCAATGAAGAACTCTACTAGCTTCAACTCACTTCCAATCACCTACAGGAAGATGCTTGAGTCAATACCCGATCACATGTCATAGTCACTTGCAACAGTGACCACCTCACATGAAATGACGATTAGGGTTAAGTAAGAACACTTAACCCATTAAGGACTTAATCAATTAAGGGTATGACTGATTAAGGTTTGACTTAGTCGTTCTCGGGTGAAATAATAATCCAATCAACAGCCCAAATACGCTCCCGATCATCGTCCAAATACAACTCCCCGATTCTAGGGTTTTTCACATAAAATGATAACTAGGGATAGTGTAACGCCCGCAGATTCGGGCTAGTCAATTTAAAGACAATAAGCGTCAAAAATAACTTTTTTTATGTAAGATTATTTAGAAGGATTAATCTTAACCAAGTGGTAGTATATGTTACAAGGGTTCCATACATATAAAGAACGCCGAAATCCGAGTTATAACGAAGAAGTTATGACCCGTCGATGTTTTACGGCAAAACCGGCACAGCACCGGGAGACGTAAATAGTGAATTTATGATAGAAGACATTTTAGCATTAGTAATCTAAACGAAAGTCGTATAAAACATTAAACCAAGAACATACAAAAAAAGAAAGCCCAAATTTGACTTCGTATGAGGAAGTTATGAATTTTCTAAGATTTGGCATAGCAGTGCACAACCTGAAACTTGAATTTTAGTTCGAGTGGTTTTTGGACTACGCGACCTAAATGAGAGCTTAAGATCTCATTAATAGGAACTCAACGATAAAAAGACAAACGAAAACGGATTCTATATGAAGGAGTTACGAATTCTTCGTGGTCATTTAACAGTCTAATCTCCTCCTACTGTTAAATTTAAGATCGGTCGAGAATTAGCCGACGGACTCAAAATGAAAGTTGTAGATCTTGTTTTTACCTAAGCGTGGATATAAATAACATCGATAACAGATCTCTTATGCGAGAGTTATGATTTTTCTAAGTCGGGAGGCTGCTGTACGAAATCGGGTGACGTGGCGAAATCCTGGTCGTTGCTTCCTCCCCAAGACTAGCCACCAGATGGTGACACCTGGCCTGGAACTCGACGAGTTGGAGGCCAAATCGATGAGTTTTGGTGATTTCCATCCTATAAATAGAGTGTCGGGGCACCCTCATTTCTCACACCTTCCAACTTCTCTTTCTCTCTCTAGAACCTCTATCTAGCTCCCCTTAAGCCCCCTAAAGTCTAGGTAAACCCCCTAGCACCCGAAGGAAGCCCCGAGGCTACCGAAGCCCCGAGAAAAGAGCCTTTCGGCTCAGAAATGCTGCTCCAAGCGGAGCCCGGTTTTGAGAAAACCCGCTATAAGTAAGCTACGCCTACCCTATCTTTAGTATAACTTATGTTTCAATATAGTAATTTTATTAGAACCTTATAATAAATATTTGGGCTATTATTATGAGTTATATAAGTGTCTTTATAATATCTTTTTAACCACTCGCGGGACGGGGAATCTGATTTGGAGGGCCGCTTGGGTTGCTGGATTCAGAAGTGTTATATGCCAAAATGATTCTGCCCTCCGGTGTTCCATGTCTGGCCCATGTTTGTACATAGTGGGTGAAGAGTATTATTTAACGCTTATATAATAGTAATAATAGCTAGACTATTAATTAGTCTCGGTGAATATTAAACTAAACTCTACTGGTAATGATACTAGGTTTTGTCGAAGGAAATTGTTTTAAGAGTAACGAAGTGTTGTCCGAGTGTCGAGTCACCACCTTATCAGGTGACTGCATAATTACTTTCATATTACACATAGATATGAAGTATTTAATATAAATTATGTGCTATGTGTGAATATTATCTGTATACTTGCTATCTATGTTGGATGAACAATTTTATACATGTTTTAAATGATTTAAAGTGTATATATATTTTATATCTACAAAATATGTTGGGTAGACATGGGTAGATGAAATATGAGTCGGATGATGAGGTGAGAGGTGAAATAGACCATGAGGTGAGGGTGAGAGGTGGACGATGTGAGAAGCCTTTTACCCAAATGTTGGCCCCGTCATCTAGTAGAGTATGGATGACAACCACAGACTATTCTAGACAGTCTAGTGGAACACTAGCAGGCTCGCAACATGTAGGTGTTGTGAACGATGTGTTCACCGGTGTACTCTAAAAACCCATTGACATGTATTGCGAGTGGACTCTAGAAAATGATACTGTCAATAAACGAGATAACCCTGGCAGTTGTGCCCGAAGGACAATACCGGCAGCTGCGCCTCATAGAGAATGTCACAATTCTGGCAGCTGCGCTTAAGGGATAGAACTAGCAGATGTGCTTGACAGCTGTGTCATAGGCAACGATGGACGTCGTGCCTACTATTAACGAGGAATAATCGATTCTTAGGGTAGATCCTTAAGAGTAAAGAAGATAATAAGGATGGGTAATTGGGTTAATTGTTTGATGTTTAAACATAATAATTATATTATTGTGGGTTGAAAACCCTTATGTACTCACCAGGTTTCCCAACCTGACCCACTCAAGCTTATTTGTATCACAGGGTCGATATGAAGCTACTTTACACTGAGAGATTTAAAATAGATGTAGATCACTAGTGTAAATGAATGTAAGTTTTGTTTATGCTTATGTTGTTGTATTGACGATGACATCCCAAATGTTTTAAAATGGATAAAAATACATTTCTTCGGAAATGCTTTGATAACGTATTTATCACGTTTTTTTTATGGGAACAAATTCCGCAACATTTTTATTAAAAGAGGTACTCTGATTTTTATAAAGCATAAACAAAATCAAATTTTTCTGGCTGTGAAAAATGGGGATGTCATAGTTGGTATCAGAGCATTAGTTTAAGAGAACTAGTAATAAGGATTTATTTCTAGACTTAAACTTAGAATGTTAAGCGATGATCGTGAGGAGTGTGTCTAATATATTTTAGGAAGTACACCTGAATAGACACAAGCACTAGCTTAATTAGGGAAGACGCCTAAAATGCTTTTATGTGCTAAATGATTTATGATGCTTTATGCTATCGTTTGATCGGATCTATGGTCTGTTGCCAACCAGATCTGGAAATTTTATGTGCTCAGGTTTCTAAACGTTTAATTACGATATTAGAACTGGCATGTAACTTTTTAGAGTAATAAAGAGGAATATGCGTGTAAATCTTCCTCTGTCTATATTCTCGTCTCGATACATCGAACGCCTGCTTTGGTGTATAGAATGTCATGATAAGGTGTAACATCCGGATTTCCAGGGATAATATTTTGAGTATTCATTTCGAGATATGAGGAGTGACTCGACGAGTTGGTGCCTTAACTCGTCGAGTAGAGTCGCGTTTTGGTGACGTGTTTAATGAATGGACTCGACGAGTCGGGTATCTGACTCGCCGAGTCAGCGCTGCGGAGGAAAACCCTAATTGTCCGGGTTTGTGACCTATTTAAAGGCCCTTATGGCCTTCATCTACGGCTACACTTCCCTTGAGAGACCCTAATCGATCCAGAGAACATAGTGTTGGGTCAAAATTATGGTTTATACTTTGCTTTTCTAGTTGATTGTATTTTTCTGTAATGTTATATGTGTTTACGGTCAGTGTTTACGGCCGTGAACAGGTTTACGGCCGTAAACCCATTCACGGCTCATGTCTACTATATATAGGGTGAGGAGTGCATAGTTGCCATAGAATAGAGGAGCTTATGTGTGTGTATTTGAAGGTGTTCTAGAGAGAGAGAAACGAGAGTGTGTGTTAGTGTGGGTGAATCTTGTATCCGGATCTTCATTCATATCAATACATACAAGATTCATCATCTTCTTCTTCTCCTTCTCTTCTATTTGATCTGATATCATCCGTTTGATTGGGATTCCGCACCATCAAACGGATCTGATTGATACACAAGCAGATTAGGGACTTACAATTGGTATCAGAGCAAGGATTGTATCAGTCAATTTTGTCAGATCTGGAGCTTATTTGATCTTATTTTTGAAGGATTTCTGCGTTTTTGGATAGATCGTGGCAAAATAGGGGGGTTTGTTCTTCGTGTTTTTGATAAAAACGAGTTTTTGATCGAGTTTTGGAGGAAAAAAGGGTGAAAAACGTTGTTTTTGGTCGTAACCAGCGAGGAGGTGGCGGCGTGTACGGCCAGCAGCTAGGGTTTCCGAAGCGTTTGCGGCCGGAAACAGTTTACGGCTCAGAGTTTACGGTCCGAGGTTCACGGCCAGGAGCATCGCACGTGTACGGTCGGAGTTTGCGGTCCTCGCCTCGGATTCGTGGTCAGCCTCGCATAGGGTCCGAAGTTCGCACTGCATACACTTAAAAAAAAGGCGAAGCGTTTTTGGGGGTTACAAGGATCGAACCCGGATCTCATACCTCCTTCCCCCTCCGCCTTACCAGTTGAACCAACATCTCACATGCTACAAACCTTCGCGATTTAATTTATAAGGCGTTCCTGTCTCGTTCATAATTTCGCATATTAACACTTTTAACCCAAAAAATCAATTTCCTTTATTTTTAAATTCTATTTTCTTCAAAATTTTATTTTTTAATTTTTGACTTTTAAATTTTGACTTTTTACTTAAAATTTTGACTTTGACTTTTAAAATTTGACATTTGACTTTAAACTTTGACTTTCTCGTTTAACTTTTAAATTTTCAAATTTAGCTTTTAAGTTTGACTTTTCAATTTTGACTTTTCAAGTTTGAATTTTGAGTTTGACTTTTTAAATTTGACTTTTGAGGTTGACTTTTGAGTTTTTAGTCAAAGGGCATATTTAAAAAAAAATGAGTTCTTCAAACGTTCCAGTCAATGAAGTTTCATGTAATCCATCTTGTAAAACTACGATTAAGTTTCTTCGGGAACAAATTGATTTATTAAAAAGAGAAGTTGAGGACCTGAGATATGAAGGATATCAACTCAGGAAAGGACAGAAACCCCTAAAGGCCCAGTTAGAGACAAAAATAAAGGACTTTAAGAGAACTCAGACAGAATACAGTGAAAAATGTGAACTTTATGATTATATTAAGAGACAGAATGATGAGTTAATTACTGTTTTTGATACATTAAAGAGACAATTTGAAACTGCAAATTTTGATTTTAGAAAATTTGATGGATCAAGCAAGGTAGTTGCCAACATGATTGACCATTGCCTGCAGTTCAAACGAAACCAGCAAAAGGGTTTAGGATATGATAATGTACCTCCTCCTTTTAATCATACATATCATTATCAACCATTGTCTAAAGAGGAGATTGCCAACGAACCATTCATGGTTTATGGCAAGCCATCTGGTTTTGTTTCAGGAGGATTTATTAATGTTGAAAGTTCTAACCCTTCTACTTCCCCTGCAGAGCAATCCTTAGATCAGTCAAAGCACGAAGTTGAAGGATCTGTTTCTGATAACAAAACTGAGTCTGAACCTGATGTTTCTGTTTCGAATGAAAACTCTATTGTTTCTGATGTTAAAATTGATGATACATCTTGTGATGCTTCTGTATCGGATCATGTTGAGTTGAATTTTTTTGACATATTTGATTATTTGTTTGAAAATACTGATGTTCCTGTTTCTAGCACATCTACTTCACGTGGAGGTAAAATAGCAGAGGATGAGAACAAGGAGAACACCATTGAACAAACCAACATCTCCTTGAACTCTGAATCTGTTGCTTCGAACTCAGCTGCTTCTGATCAACCTGCTGTTGAAAAATACAGGCCACCAATTCCAATGAAACAGAGTGCCTGCTGCAATTGTGCTTGTGGGAAAAATAAGAGACAAGCCAAGGATACGCCACCAGGGGCAGGAAGAAACAATTTCCCAGTGAAGAAAAAGACTTGTTTTCACTGTGGAACACCTGGTCACATTGCCCGAAACTGTCCAAATCACGCATACGTTCCCTATTATGCACAAGGGTGGCAGAACGCGCCGAGAGGGAGATACTCCAAAAGAAACCCCTCAAGGTCACGTTCAGACAATGGTGACTGGAACGCGCAGAAGGCCAAGAATCAAACCCACAAGGCCAAGAATTTGAATCCCAAGAGCAAGAAGGGAATGTCGGCCAAGAAGCCCAATCCAAAAGATGCTCCAGTGAAACAAAGACCGGTTAGGTCAAAGTCATCTCAACGGCCGACATCAACATCAAAAGCAAGTACTGAGCCACCCATCAGATCGAAAAAGAAATGGGTTAAACCCAACTACAAATGGGTTCCAAAGGCTCACTCTCCCAAATCTTCTAACGATTCTAATATTTCTTCATCTTCTGTTTGTGATAAACATGATATGTCATGGGAGAGAGTACCGTGCAAGGATGAAAAAGGTCAACCCAGTTTCAAAATGGACTGGGTTCCAAAGACCAACTGATCCCGCTCTGTGTCGGAACAACTATGGAGGCATATCATCAGACTTCGGTTTGTTGGTAGTGGCTGTTCCAGGCACATGATAGGGGACATCTCTCAGACCTTCTGGATGCAAATTCAATCGGTGAATTACGGTTTGCGATTTCTTCTCTATACTCCTGAGTTTATCTTACTCTAATTCGCTTTAAAGACTAATTTTTGTTTTAGGATAGTTTAAATTTGAGCATTTACTTTTGTTTCTCTCCTATGCACAAATTTAGGGGGAGAAATAAAAACAAAAAAAATGGTGTTAATGAAATGTGCTTGAGGGAGATGTTTTGGGAAGTGATATAATCATGTGATAACAGGCAATCTGAATCTGTGTAAGGGACTGAATCTGAATTGTCTAGGCTCTGTGTTCGATGCGCTGGTAGGCACGAAAGATTTAAAATGGACTTGACTAGGCATAGATGAACTTAAGGAATCTAGAGACTTGAAAAATCTTGACCTAGATAGATCCATTTAGCCTGACAATACGACGCCCAGATAGGTTGAGCAGGGAGATATACATGATAATCCACTGGTCACACTAAAATAATCTGTATCTAAAACCGTGGTTTAACTCTTCCTCGATGTACGGACTTTGTCCTTAATTCCGGTATTGATGGGGCGACTGGGGAATTCCGATAAAGTAGGTTTGTAGGAAATTATTTTCTTGCTTTCTTTCTGTTAGTCATATGTTGCCTCCTCTGCGTGATTGAAATACATCCGACCTGGACTGCAACATATGCAATTCTATTTCTCTGCATCTTCTATCTATGCAATTCTTCCTGTCTGTTAGTCATATGCTGTCTCCTTTGCGTGATTGAAATACATCCGACCTGGTACACAGCATATGCACCATTCTTCTTCTCAATCCCTCTAAATCTGGTTAGTCATATGTTTCACCCTCTGCGAGATTGGAAGAGATCCGACCTGGGTGTATAGCATATGCACTCTAAATCTGACTTCTCTCATAATAATTGTCTGCTCACCTAAAGTAAGGAGTACTTTGGAAGTTCCTGATTATTGGGGTATGTTAGGAAGCGGGAAACATGTTCTAGTACATTTAAAATTGAACAATCACTAGGTTGTCTGTAGATCTCGCTGCTCAATTTAGGTGGACAACAATATCTTTGGTCGTCGTCAGCTGAATGGTCCTTAAGGAATATTATCTAGGAACTTAGGATCACATTGTCTTGTCACTTATAGTATGTCCTAATTTTGTCACAATCTCTCGTGTTTAAGTGGACCACAATACCGGCGATTGACCAGATCTATTCATGAAGAGAGAGGTACTGATAAACGGATAAAGGCTGTCTAAAAACTTTGATCCCAATTCACTCTTAAAGTTAGATATCATTTTATTTTTGTTAAATTTGTTCATAGTTTCTTCTAATTTAAATATTAGGGGATAATTAAAAATTTTAAAAACCAAACAAAAATCAGAAAATTAAAAATCCAAAAATAGTGTTATTTCTGTTTTATTTCTTTTTCAGAAAATATGAAAAATCCAAAAATATTGTGCGCTAAATTTTCTTTTAGTTTTGTTTTGTCTTGAAAAGTGAATTTAGGTGAAGATAAGACTCATGGAGACTGAATCGAAGATTTCTGAGCCAAGGCTTCATCCGTGATCATCGAAGAATTCTCATTCGAAGGAGCAAGAAATGAAGATTAAATTTCGACATTCAATCTTTCAACCCCAGAAGCAAGGTGAAGCTGAAATTGAAGATTATGTGACGGATTGCATTGAAGCCTCCTCAATCAGTCTGCTGCTATCTATGAACCTGCTGAAGTGATCCAGAAGATTAGTTCTCTCTGATATTCTCTCTGAAGATTCTCAAACTGAAAGCGCTATCTTTCAAGAATCAGTACAAGAATCCTCCTCACCCAATGTGCGTTCAATGTCAAATTCTGAAAAAAAGCCCAACTGCTCAAGATGAAGTCATTCATTGAAGATTCATCAAGTTCATCTTGAAGCTGTGAAGAATTTGAAGATTAATGCTGAAGTCAAGCTCTCGATGAAGATTGACAAGAAAAGCCAGCTACTTTTTAGGGGGAGCTTGTTGGGTCAAATAAGAAAAGAAAGCTATAAACCAAGGGGGAGATTGTTGGGTCAAAATTATGGTTTATACTTTGCTTTTCTAGTTGATTGTATTTTTCTGTAATGTTATATGTGTTTACGGTCAGTGTTTACGGCCGTGAACAGGTTTACGACCGTAAACCCATTCACGGCCCATGTCTACTATATATAGGGTGAGGAGTGCATAATTGCCATAGAATAGAGGAGCTTATGTGTGTGTATTTGAAGGTGTTCTAGAGAGAGAGAAAAGAGAGTGTGTGTTAGTGTGTGTGAATCTTGTATCCGGATCTTCATTCATATCAATACATACAAGATTCATCATCTTCTTCTTCTCCTTCTCTTCTATTTGATCTGACATCATCCGTTTGATTGGGATTCCGCACCATCAAACGGATCTGATTGATACACAAGCAGATTAGGGACTTACACATAGAGAGAAAGAGGGAGCTAATTTTCATCATTTTGGGTGCATTCTTGCAAGGAAGAAGGAGAGTGTTCAAGCTAGATTGTTGGAGGGGCTCAGACCTACTATTACTTCATCAAAGGTTGTTGTTTGAGGTATGAATCCATGCCTATTTTTGTGTATTTAGTAGATCTCATGAATCTAGGGTTTCTTTGCCCCTTCTTTAGTTGGAATATGGAGCATATGGAGTCCCATTGAGGAATAGACATTAGATCTGGACCTTGAGAGGTCCAGAGAGCCCCAATCATCCAGCTTTATGCAGTCCCATAAGAGTTTTGAGTCTAGGTGTCCATTTTAAGAGTTATTTCATCAAATAGAGCCATATATGTGATGCATGAACATAAAGTTCAGACCTTTACGTGAATTTTAGGTGTGAGAAGGTCAGATCTATAAGTTAGAGAAACAGATCTGACCTCAAAAGGTCGATTGAGCATTGCCATGGAGGAAACTCATCGAGTCCATGAGAGGACTCGACGAGTCGGATCAGGTTGCTCCACGATTCGTGATCAGTGGTAACCCGTCGAGTGAAAGGTTAACTCGACGAGTTGAGTAAGGCCTTAGGAGGATTCAGAGGACACGCATGGACTCGCCGAGTCACCCGAGTGCATTCGACGAGTCTGGTCAAAGTTGGATATAAAGAGAGTATTGATAAGAGGCCATGGAGGGGTGGAATGGTCTTCTACCCATTCTTTTGAGATGAGAACATAAAGAGAGTACTGATAAGAGATATTATCATTTTGATAGGAGGAGGCTAGATCGGGGATATCAAGAACGAGCGTATACTAGACATCATACGAGGTGAGTCTTCTCACTATACATTACCTAGAGTGGTATCTATGTGCAGGCCGGAGGGTCTTATGTGTATGCGTATGTTTGAGATTTATGTGCATTATGTTATATGTATGATATGTGTTATATAGACCAGACCAGAGGGTCCAACGACTCATGAGGACAGAGGGTCCTCGATCAGACCGGACCGGAGGGTCCAACGATTTAGACCGGACCGGAGGGTCCAACGAGCTAGACCGGACCGGAGGGTCCAACGAGCTATGGGACTGGAGGCTCCCGCTGAGACACATTGACCTGAGGTTCATACCGAGTTATAGCCACGAGTGGCTTATGTGCTGTATGTGGTATTTTGGGGAACTCGCTAAGCTTTGTGCTTACCGTGTTATATGTTATGTGTTTCAGGTTTCACAGGATCGCGGGACGACATCGGCTTGATTGTACACACCAGAGAAAGAGTTATGTTTTGAGGATCCTGGATTATTAATGGAGTTGTGTTTTGAATAAACGAGATTTTTATACAAAATGTTATGATAAGTATGCGTTTTTAAAATGAAAAATTCGTTTGAAAATTTACGGTGTTACATAAGGACTCATAGCAGACTGAGCAAATGTAGGAAATGAGAAGGCTTACGATATTGAATGATACCTATCGAAAAATATTTTAAGAGTGATATCTTGCCTTTAGAATGCATCTAATAAATAATACGTCTAGTACCGGAGAAGTGCACTTTCGATTAGCAGAAAGAAAGATTTTTGGTATAATCCATGAAGTTATCCCATCGTCTGACATTTCCATCACCAACCGAGTTGAAACAAAATTGATCATTGAAGATAGGCATGGAAGAAGTCCTAGTAGAGTCTAGGAAAAACTATATGATTGTTTGGACACATTTATATGTGTTAAAATTGTTTTTCTGATAATAACTTGGAAAAATGCGAGACAATACTTGGGACTAGTATGAGTAGGTGTGAATGGTAGTAGAGGCCTATACTACCGGAAGCATAGGACTCACACTTGGATTAGGGAAAGTCACAAGGTTACCAAGAAGCTAGTAATTGATACCATTTTATTCAAGTATGTCGTTACCATTGTTTCGGTAATAACTAAGAAGATTGTTGTTATTCCGACCCTAGTGGTCATATCAAATTGAGTCCGACTAAGACGAGTATGTTACATGGTTCAGAGAACCAAGTCCGACGTAGCATCTGACTTAAGCTAAAAGATTGAAGTGAAAGACAATTAAAGCGATCAGTAGAGGTCTCGCGGTAGTTGCTTGTAGCTAGGAATGCTACCTTTTAAGATGTAATTATATCACATTAGAACATGAAGGGATGTATAGTCTGTTCTGGAAATTTGACTCTAAAAAGACCTGAGTCTAAGCGTTGCAACATACGATGATAGGTCATTACAATATGACACATCGGTCCATGGTAGTTATCCTAAGATTGTTAAGAAGAAGAAGCAGTCTCCAGTAAGGATCGAGATTGTGACTTGAAGGTCATAATTTGGAGTCCAACGTGAGATAGGGAGCAGGTGCAAGATCGAGCACCGCCTGCAGTTATGGAGTCCAAGAGTTAGATACTCGTTTGAAGCAACATAGAAGATACGATTATTACTTAGGATGTAGAGATAACGTAGCGAGTCATTATACAACCCTGTTTTGTTGATGATTCCGGGACGTAATCATCCTAAGGGGGAGATAATTGAAACGCCCGCAGATTCGGGCTAGTCAATTTAAAGACAATAAGCGTGAAAAATGACTTTTTTATGGAAGATTATTTAGAAGGAGTAATATTAACCAAGTGGTAGTATATGTTACAAGGGTTCCGTACATATAAAGAACGCCGAAATCCGAGTTATAACGAATAAGTTATGACCCGTCGAAGTTTTACGGCAAAACCGGCACGGCACCGGGAGACGTAAATAGTGAATTTATGATAGAAGACATTTTAGCCTTAGTAATCTAAATGAAAGTCGTAGAAAACATTAAACTGAGAACATCCAAAAAAAGAACGCCCAAATCTGACTTCGTATGAGGAAGTTATGAATTTTCTAAGATTTGGCATAGTAGTGCACAACCCGAAACTTGAATTTTAGTTCGAGCGGTTTTTGGCCTACGCGACCTAAATGAGAGTTGAATATATCATTAATAGGAACTCAACGATAAAAAGACAGACGAAAACGGAGTCCGTATGAAGGAGTTACGAATTCTTCGCGGTCATGTAACAGTCTAATCTCCTTTTACTGTTAAATTTAAGATTGGTCAAGAATTAGCTGACGGAGTCAAAACGAAAGTTGTAGATCTTGTTTTTACGTACGCGTGGATATAAAGAACGTCGAGAACAGAGCTCGTGTGTGAGAGTTATGATTTTTCTAAGTCGGGAGGCTCCTGTGCTAAATCGGGTGACGTGGCGAAATCCTGGCTGTTGCTTCCTCCCCAAGGCTAGCCACCAGATGGTGACACCTGGCCTATAACTCGAAGATTTGGAGGCCAACTCTATGAGTTTTGGTGATTTCCATCCTATAAATAGAGTGTCGGGGTACCCTCATTTCTCACACCTTCCAACTTATCTTTCTCTCTCTAGAACCTCTCTCAAACTCCCCTTAAGCCCCCTAAAGTCTAGGTAAACCCCCTAGCACCCGAAGGAATCCCTGAGGCTCCCGAAGCCCGAGAAAAGAGTCTTTCGGCTCAGAAACGCTGCTCCAAGCGGAGCCCGGTTTTGAGAAAACCCGCTATAAGTAAGCTACGCCTACCCTATCTTTAGTATAACTTATGTTTCAATATAGTAATTTTATTAGGACCTTATAATAATTATTTGGGATATTATTATGAGTTATATAAGTGTCTATATAATATCTTTCTAAACACTCGCGGGACGGGGAATCTGGTTTGGAGGGCCGCTTGGGTTGCTGGATTCAGAAGTGCTATATGCCAAAATGATCATGCCCTCCGGTGTTCCATGTCTGGCCCCTGTCTGTACATAGTGGGTGAAGAGTATTGTTTAACGCTTATATAATAGTAATAATAGCTAGACTATTAATTAGTCTCGGTGAATATTAGACTAAACCCTAGTGGTAATGATACTAGGTTTTGTCGAAGGAAATTGTTTTAAGAGTAACTAAGTGATGTCCGAGTGTCGAGTCACCACCTTATCAGGTGAGTGCATAATTACTTTCATCTTACACATAGATATGAAGTATTTAATATAAATTACGTGCTATGTGTGAATATTATCTGTATACTTGCTATCTATGCTGGATGAACAATTTTATACATGTTTTAAATGATTTAAATTGTATATATATTTTATATCCTCAAAATATGTTGGGTAAACATGGGTAGATGAAATATGAGTCGGATGATGAGGTGAGAGGTGAAAGAGACCATGAGGTGAGGGTGGGAGGTGGACGATGTGAGAAGCCTTTTACCCAAATGTTGGCCCCGTCATGTAGCACAGTATGGATGACAACCACAGACTATTCTAGACAGTCCAGTGGAACACTAGCAGACTCACAACATGTAGGTGTTGTGAACGATGTGTTCACCGGTGTACTCTAAAAACCCATTGACATGTATTGAGAGTGGACTCTCGAAAATGATACTGTCAATAAACGAGATAACCCTGACAGTTGTGCCCGAAGGACAATACCGGCAGCTGCGTCTCATAAAGAATGTCACAATTCTGGCAGCTGCGCTTAAGGGATAGAACTAGCAGATGTGCTTGACAACTGTGTCATAGGCAGCGATGGACTTCGTGCCTACTCCTTAGGACACTCCTTAGGAATGAATTAACGAGGAATAATCGATTCTTAGAGTAGATCCTTAAGAGTAAAGAAGATAATAAGGATGGGTAATTCGGTTAATTGTTTGATGTTTAAACATAATAATTATATTATTGTGGGTTGAAAACCCTATGTACTCACCAGGTTTGCCAACCTGACCCACTCAGGCTTATTTGTATCACAGGGTCGATATGAAGCTACTTTACACTGAGAGATTTAAAAGAGATGTAGATCACTAGTGTAAATGAATGTAAGTTCTGTTTATGCTTATGTTTCTGTATTAACGATGACATCCCAAATGTTTTAAAATGGATAAAAATACATTTCTTCGGAAATGCTTTGATAACGTATTTATCACATTTTTTTTCTGGGAACAAATTCCGTAACATTTTTATTAAAAGAGGTACTCTGATTTTTATAAAGCATAAACAAAATCAAATTTTTCTGGCTGTGAAAAATGGGGATGTCATAGTTGGTATCAGAGCATTAGTTTAAGAGAACTAGTAATAAGGATTTATTTCTAGACTTAAACTTAGAATGCTAAGTGATGATCGTGAGGAGTGTGTCTAATATATTTTAGGAAGTACACCTGAATAGACATAAGCACTAGCTTAATTAGGGAAGACGCCTAAAATGCTTTTATGTGCTAAATGATTTATGATGCTTTATGCTATCGTTTGATCGAATCTATGGTCTGTTGCCAACTAGATATGAAAATTTTTTGTGCTCAGGTTTCTAAACGTTTAATTACGATATTAGAACTGGCATGTAACTTTTTAGAGTAATAAGGAGGAATACGCGTCTAAATCTTCCTCTATCTATATTCTCGTCTCGATACATCGAACGCCTGCTTTGGTGTATAGAATGTCATGATAAGGACTCATAGCAGACTGAGCAAATGTAGGAAATGAGAAGGCTTACGATATTGAATGATACCTATCGAAAGATGTTTTAAGAGTGATATCTTGCCTTTAGAATGCATCTAATAAATAATATGTCTAGTACCGGAGAAGTGCACTTTCGATTAGCAGAAAGAAAGATTTTTGGTATAATCCATGAAGTTATCCCATCGTCTGTAACGCCCGTGTTTCTAGGCTAGGCATTAATATTGACATAATGGTCTAGGTTAACCTTTGTAACTCATTTGGAAGAAATGAAAGGGAATTATGTGAATATTATGTGTTTTATGCTTAATTATTAGGGTTTAATTAATTAAGAATAAAAATGAGCGTCAAAAATAAATATTGGATAAACCCGATATCTATTAAGAAACTTGTAGTGGGCGTGACAAGGATTACGGATATATAAAGAATGCCGAAATCCGAGTTATAACGAAGAAGTTATGACCTGTCGAAGTTTCGCGACAAAACCGGCACGGGGCCGATTGTCGTAAAAAGTGAGTTTTCGATAAACTACTTTTTGGCCTTAGTGATCTAAACTAAACTCATAGATTTCGTTAAACCGAGAGTAAGTATAAAAAGAACGCCCAAATCTGACTTCGTATGAGGAAGTTATGATTTTTCGAAGTTTCAGCTTAGCAGTAGATAGCAAAAAACTCGAATTTTAGATCGACTGATCGACACGACCTAAACGAGAATCGAAGGTCTCGTGATTAGTAGCACAACGGTAAAAAGTCTGACGAAAACGGACGTCGGATGAAGAAGTTATGAATTTTTAACGGATTTCCTGTCCCCGTCTGTTAAAAATAATAATATAAAAATTAATGTCAAAATTAACCGACGAAGTCTAAACGAAAGTTGTAGAGCATAATTTTACCTACACGTGCATATAAAGAACGTAAAAAACGGAGCTCGTATGCGAAAGTTATGGATTTTAGAAGTTTTGGCGCGAAAATCGAGGAATAATGCCAAAACCGGGAATTTTCGCACACGTGGACTTCGGCCACGTGTCTTCGCCTCGCATGTGCCATCTGTCCGGAATGTTGCTGAGTCATCCGACGCGTGCCCTCTTTTCCTTGTGTCCGAACCCTCGCAGAAGCCACGAGCTTCCCTCATCGGACCCGGACGTCGGTCCAATCAGATCATGCCAGCGAGGGCCTCACATGCGCAGCCACGTGCGAGCCTATGTCCTGCGAGCTTCGGATCTTTGCCACCTGGAGGCTTCTCAGCCGTCCGATCAGAAGCTTCCCCCTATAAATAGAGGGTTGCGAGACTTCCCGGGTAATTTTGGGATTTTGCCCTTTTTCACCCCTAAACTCATATTTTTAGCATTTTGACCTCCCCCGATCCCCCGAGATCATTTCCAACGCCCGGAACACGTCCCGGAGTGCCCGAAGGCCCGGAAAATTTATCTTTTTGGATTTGAAGCCCGACCTTTCGCAGAGCCCGGTTTCTCAATAAAACTCCCGGTTTTATTAGAAACGATCGTTTTAGGAAACGAATTGCTGCCCGATTTTCATTAAATCAGGTGAGTGTATAGTCACTTTCACCTTACACATAGATATGAAGTATTTACCTTAAAATACGTGCTATGTGTAAATATATTAATTGTTTATTTGAGGTGACTGTTGAATTGATGTTTTATACAAGTTTTAAACAGTATATATATTTTTATCTACAAATATGTTGGGTAAAACATGGGTAGATGAATTAGATGATGTGTGATGAAATAAAAGTGATGAGATGTATCGATGTTTAAGATGATCTAGTCATCTAGCAGAGTATAGACAATGGCCACAGACTATTTTAGATAGCCCAGTGGAACGTTAGTAGACTTGTAATCGGTACGTATGTTTGAACTATATGTTCATTAGGTATTTTTGAACTATGTGTTCATCCATTAGTTCTTCCTTTTGACACTATTACGTGTCGGGGTACGGGAGCGTACGGGAGTACTTTATCAGTATTTTCCCTATACTTTTATTTGGAAGAGCTTTGGAGTCTTTGTTCTTTTATGAAGTGATTGGACAAGCTTCATGAGTTAGTGATATAGATCATGAGTTAAATAGTGGGTGTGTGATGAAAGGTGAGTTGGATAGATGAGATGATCAGTGATATAGATCATGAGTTGAGAGTGAGTGGTGAAATATGGGAAATGCTTTTACCCAAATGTTGGCGTGAGTGGTGCAATATGAGAAAAGCCCTTACCCAACGTTGACCCCCGTCATTCAACAGAGTAGGGATGACAACCATGGACTGTTCTAGACGGTCTGCGGAACACTAGCAGGCTCGCAACCTGTAGGTGTTAATGGACTTAAGTGTTCATTCGCTGTACTCTAAAACCCCCGTCATTCAGCAGAGTATGGATGACAACCATGGACTGTTTTGATGGTCTGTGGAACACTAGCAGACTCGTAACCTTTAGGTGTTAATGGACTTAAGTGTTCATTCGTTGTACTCTATTCCCCTCATGAGTGCTTTTAGGGCATGTAAGGCTGGGGAAACCCCTTAAGTATGTTCATCAGCTGTATGGAAAACCCATTGACATGTATTGCAGGGAAAACTCCCGTGGGAAATACCGTCGATAAATAAGAGCTATGGACTTAGTATATAGAAAACCCATTGACATGTATTGCGGGGGGGGGGGGGGAACTCCCGTGGGAAATACCGTCGATGAATAAGAGCTATGGACTAGCACATGGCGACGATGTGACTTCGTGCCTATTTGACATAAATTGCTGAAGGAAAGCAATGTTGTCAACTTGTTGGTTGTTTTATGTTAGGATGTCTTGTTTGACATAACTTGCTGAGGGAAACCAATGTTGTCACCCCGATGTTTGTTTTATTTGACATAACTTGCTGAGGAACCCCCAAAGCAATGTTGTCACCCTTAGTGATAATCCTTAGGCTAGGTCCCTTGTGATAGTTGTTTTAGGGACGTAAAGTGAGGATAATGTGAATGGGTAATTAGGGTTATTTTTGGTTGATGAAATTAATAAATTTATTATTGACTGAGAACTTAATAAGTTTATTATTTATTGTGGGTTGAAAACTCTATATGCTCACCAGGCTCCCAAGCCTGACCCACTCAGTTTATTTGTATCACAGGTATTGATACGGAGTTGCTTTACACTGAGAGATTAAATGAGAAGTAGATCACTAGTGTAAATGAATGTAAGTTTTGTTTATGCTTATGTTTTTGTATTGACAATGACATCCCAATGGTTTAAGTGAATAAAATTCATTTCTTCGGAAATGATTTGATAACATAGTTATCATGTTTATATGGGAACAAATTCCGCAACACTTTTAATCAAATGATTACTCTGAAATTATTTTAAAAGCATAAATTAAATCGGTCTTTTCTGGCCATGAAATTGGGGATGTCACATCGTCTGACATTTCCATCACCAACCGAGTTGAAATAAAATTGATCATTGAAGATACGCATGGAAGAAGTCCTAGTAGAGTCTAGGAAAAATTATATGATTGTTTGGACACATTTATATGTGTTAAAATTGTTTGTATGATAATAACTTGGAAAACTGCGAGACAATACTTGGGATGAGTATGAGTACGTGTGAATGGTAGTAGAGGCCTATACTACCGGAAGCACATGACTCACACTTGGATCAGGGAAAGTCACAAGGTTACCAAGAAGCTAGTAATTGATACCATTTTATTCAAGTATGTCGTTACCATTGTTTCGGTAATAACTAAGAAGATTGTTGTTATTCCGACCCTAGTGGTCATATCAAATTGAGTCCGACTAAGACGAGTATGTTACATGGTTCAGAGAACCAAGTCCGATGTAGCATCTGACTTAAGCTAAAAGATTGAAGTGAAAGACAATTAAAGCGATCAGTAGAGGTCTCGCGGTAGTTGCTTGTAGCTAGGAATGCTACCTTTTAAGATGTAATTATATCACATTAGAACATGAAGGGAAGTATAGTCTGTTCTGGAAATTTGACTCTAAAAAGACCTGAGTCTAAGCGTTGCAACATACGATGATAGGTCATTACAATATGACACATCGGTCCATGGTAGTTATCCTAAGATTGTTAAGAAGAAGAAGCAGTCTCCAGTAAGGATCGAGATTGTGACTTGAAGGTCATAATTTGGAGTCCAACGTGAGATAGGGAGCAGGTGCAAGATCGAGCACCGCCTGCAGTTATGGAGTCCAAGAGTTAGATACTCGTTTGAAGCAACATAGAAGATACGATTATTACTTAGGATGTAGAGATAACGTATGGAGTCATTATACAACCCTGTTTTGTTGATGATTTCGGGACGTAATCATCCTAAGGGGGAGATAATTGTAACGCCCGCAGATTCGGGCTAGTCAATTTAAAGACAATAAGCGTCAAAAATGACTTTGTGATGGAAGATTATTTAGAAGGAGTAATCTTAACAAAGTATTAGTATATGTTACAAGGGTTCCGTACATATAAAGAACGCCGAAATCCGAGTTATAACGAAGAAGTTATGACTACATGTTGCGAGTCTGCTAGTGTTCCACTGGACTGTCTAGCATAGTATGTGGTTGTCATCCATACTAGATCATATAATGCATATCATAAATTATTTAGCACATAAAAGCATGTTAGGCATTTTCCTAAATAAGCTAGTGCTTATGTCTATTGAGGTGTATTACCTAAATTTATTAGACACACTCCTCACGATCATCACTTAGCATTCTAAGTTTAAGTCTAAAAATAAATCCATACTCCTAGTTCGCTTAAACTAATGCTCTGATACCAACTGTGACATCTGTGACAACCCGAAATTTCTATCTTGTACAGTCTTTCAAATTCAATCACATTCAGACTCGTTTCTGCTATCTTTTAGCATTGTTCAGGGTCTGTTTGAGTGTTCTAAGCATTGTGCATTCAAGGTTTGGGTTTAGGGATGAGATAACTTAAGTTCATCGCATTGCATTCGGGCCAAACACTCCATCAAGAGGAGTGTACGGCCGTACACATGGGTGTACGACCGTACACCCAAGGTGGCCGTGAACCCAAAAATATATATATATATATATATATATATATACTTTTCCTTTATTCTTTCTCATTTTCTCACACTTTCACCTCAAGAACCTCCATTCTCTCTCAACTACAAATCAAGAACACTTCATCTAATCTTCAAAAGTGTAAGTATTCCTTCCATTGAATTGTTGATACATGGTTTTATCTAGTGAAGATCCATGTTTTCATCCATGAAATCTTCTCTTTTGGTTAGATCTTCAAATCTTCTTCACTTTCACCAAGAACACCTACTTGTTCTTGAGCCTTGAACTCCTTAGAAGCCTTCAAAAGTGTGAGTATCTCTTCTATTTGCTTGTTAAGCTTGAGAAACACTTGATTCCTAGCCTTGATTCATCATCTAATGCATGAAGACCAAGGGTGTACGGCCGTACACACTTCATATGGCCGTAAACCCTTGTTTAATGCATGTATTGACCTCAAACTCACCCCATGTTCCAACATAAGATCTTAAACACTTAATGGATGCTAGTTAGGGCCGTAAACACCCATTTTTGCATGTTTCTTCAATGAGTGTATGATCGTACACTCCATGGCCGTACACATCATGGCCGTACACTACATGGGCCGTACACATCATGGACGTACACTCACTTAAGTGACCATAAACCCCTTTAATGCAATCACATGTGATTGTAACACTTCAATTCAAGTGTTTCCTAGTCCCTAAAGTGGTTTCCTATCATAATTAGTTGTTATATACAGTAATTATATCCATATATGTATCATTATATGCTCAATAGGATCCGTTTGTGTTCAAGACTTCACTTGACACTTAGCATCCTACCTCGACCTTTCACTCGAATCACTCACTACAGGTGAGTTCATACCCCCGTATTTTCATAGTTTTTTTATTTTTTGAAGGGAGGGGGGGATACAAGTCTAACACAAAGATTTTGTGTTATAAACAAATGGTTTCAAATATCTTATCAAAATGGATTTCACTTATATTTCTCCCAAAAATCATACTAGTATATATATATTTATATAAATAAGATTTAAAAGGCTTAGGACTGATAACCCACTTTGGTTCATTTTCCTTGTTTGGATGTGGGATTACAAGTATCAGTTATTTGTCCGAGTGTCATTTAAATTTTACTTATATATATTTGTATATGTATACAAGTATAAAAGTTAGTTCATTAAGTTTCAAATACCATTTGTAACATGTTGAGCAAGGGGTTGCATTCATGAATACTCGGTATCAATTCAGAAAGTACATATAAATTATAATAGGTATAATTTATGATACACAAAACATTAATTCATGATTCAAGTATACTAAAGTACATTGTTTTACAAGAACAAAGGTTTGATTCAAAACTAATCAAGGATATACATCTTTCAGATACATGTTAAGAATACTAATTCAAGAACATACTATCAATCATTTATTTCAGAGTGATTGGGTTTTCATAACTATTTCAGATACATGTTAAGAATACTAATACGTTAGTGTATAATTAACTAAGATTAAGTACATTTTCAAAGTACTAGTTTACAAGATATAGTTTACAGTATTACATTACAGTTTACAATAACAGTTGATGAAACGAGGCACACTCTCAGATACAAGTTTACAAAAGGATTACAAATACAGAACATTGGTTTACAAATAGTACAGTTTTGTGTAACTAAAACTACTTTTCATATACAACAGAAAATATAGGATTTTCTGGAACAGTTTACATATTCAAGAAACATAAAACATTCTTTCAAATATAAATACTTATCCACTCACTCAACTTTATGTTGATACTCTCTTTTCAAATTACTTGTATTCTCAGGGAACCAGTAGACAGGTACTCCCCGAGCTTTTGAGAAGATGGAGCTATTTATGTCTTTTCTTCTTCTTTTGTATAACTATTTGGTTTCAGTATACAATGATGAAACACATGTAAATACTTATACTTTTAAATACAATGGTTGTTTGTACTCTGATTACTATAATGCATGTGTTGTGATACTACAAATGAAGTCCTCCACCCCCGGACGTTTCCGCCGTCTGGTTTGGGGGTGTGATAGATTGGTATCAGAGCATTGTTTATAGTGAACTCAATATATCAATCCATAAAAGATATACAAACTATAAATACATTTGGGGCTAACAGCTCTGACTACAAGTATACTTTTAAAAATTTAAGTATTTTTACAAGAAGTGTACTAACACTCATACCCACAAGTACAGTATGATAATCATAAGAACTTAAAAGTATTTGGATGTTGAACATTACAGTCAAACCTGGGCAGTTATGTAATCATATCTGGGATTAATATAGTCTGATCAACTATATTGATTTGAGATATTACCAACATGTGTTTGGGAGTGATAGTGGTGTTGCGACATGTCTAAAACTTACCAACCATACATATTCAGAAGAACTCTAGAACAGAACATAAAGATTAAAATACTATAGGGGTATTTTAGGCACTATATACTAATAACAAACATGTGAAAACAAAAGAACAATTGAGGGTAGAACTATAAATATTAAGGGTATATTACAATTATATATAATTAAAGTTATATAGACTTAGAATATGTGATCTAGCTTCATTTCTTGTTCCTTGTTTGGTTGTGGATTTAGAGCCGGGTCATTTAATCGAAGGTCGATTATACTCAAGTTATATATAATTAGTATACACTTTATAGTTATAGTAATACCTAGAACAAGTCATACAGAATACATTACTTGTTAACTGTAGGTCTCTTTCATAGAAACTTGTATCCTTAATCAATCGTTACTAACTATATTCTATATCTCTTATCCATATTCTCGCTTAGATAACAATAGCTGGATTTCATCTACCCGGAGACCCGTACTTCCCCGGTCAAGGACAAGATGCAGAACCAGAAGAAAATCACAAAATTCCCTTAGGTGATGATTTTGCAGAAAATTTTCCTGAAGACAATGATGCCGGATCAGAAGCCTATAATCCACCGCCAGTTGCCCAAAATCCTAACCCTCGTCCGGTTTTTCAAGGCCCGATGCCTATGTGGGCGGAAAGCTTGGAAGCATGGAGTCAAGAGCAGGGTCAACCTATGCCATACAACGGAGACAGAAGCTTCTACAACCTGAGTGAAGGAGGCTCAGCAGACAGAGTCCTGCCAATTCTGGTCCGCAGGATTGCTCGAAATGAAATACAGGGTAGGACAGCCATCAACCGAATCATGGAAGTTGATGCCAATGCGGGAGTTAATACAATACGCATTCGTCGTCTTGAAGATGCTCGTGACAGAGCTATGAGAGACAATGAGTCTCTGCTGCAAGAATTAGCTAAAACTCGAGCTGAAGTCATAGAACTCCGAGCACGCCTGACAGTGTATGAAAGACATCTGCTTGCTGTGGAGCGTCAACTGGCTGAGTTGAGGTTTCGTCCAAGTGATACCCGTTGCCAGTAGGAGATGCTCTACTCTTTTCTCTTGTTCACTCTTTTGGTTATAGTTTAAGTCTACGGATATGTTCTAGCGTTATTTTTCATGTTTTTCAGTAAGACCGCGAAAATTTCATTTTCGGTAGGTCAGTATGATGTCGATATTTTTCCCAGAATTTGGTATATTGTAGACCTGTTTAGAGTCAAGTTTTCCAGACTTTATGTATTCAATAAGCCAATTTAAAAGACATGCATTTTCATACTCTTTGAAAAATAACCACTCAATTTCATATCATCCTGTTGCAAGTTATACTTGTCGTAGACTTCTACTTCCAATTCATTACAAGATTCATGTTGAACTATATGTTTTAGTTCAGAGATATCAAATTCATATTCACTCTTGATATCTTACCATATTTGTATCTTTTTAACTTTTATAGAAAAAGATGCCTCCTCGTAGAAATCCAAGACGTAACATTGTTAATGAAGCACCTCCGCCACCTCCGCCACCACCTCCTCAGTTCGACGCTGCTATGTTCCAAGCGGCAGTCACGGCGGCTGTAGCGGCTGCCATGTCTCATATCAATACTCCTGGTGCTAGTGGGTCGGGAGTTGGTGCACATCCTTCTAACCATGGCGAGAGTCATGGGCACTCACGAGAGTGCACTTATAAAGATTTTTCGAATGCCAAACCCAGGACCTTTAATGGGACTGGAGGAGTTATGGCATTAAGGCAGTGGATTGAGAAGACAGAAGCAATTTTCGAAATCTGCTCCTGTCCAGAGAGCAGCAAAGTCAAATTTGCTGCTTGTACCTTTTCGGATAGAGCTTTAACGTGGTGGAATGGTCATGTTAATTCACTTACTCTGGTAGTGGCTAACTCGATAAGCTGGGAGAACTTAAAAGCCATGCTAATGCGGGAATATTGTCCGCGAGGGGAAGTTCAGAAACTTGAGCAAGAGCTCTGGGGTCTTACAATGGTTGGTTCTGACATATCAACCTATACCAGTAGATTCTGTGATCTGGCAATTCTTTGTCCGGATATGGTTGCTCTGGAGAGCAAAAAGATTGAGAGATATATTTGGGGTTTGTCGCCCCAAATTCAGTCAAGTATTTTAGCTTCGAGGCTTGTTACTTTTGACAGTGCCAAAGAGATGACACAATCTCTTATCGACCACTGAGCCCGTCAAAACTCAGTGGTTACTGTACCAGAACAACCGAAGGGAAACAATAACAACAACAACAGTAAGAAGAACGGTTGGAACAAGAGGAAGGGCAAGTTTTCACAGGAATCCTCAAAGAAGCAACAACTAGTTGCAGTCAATGCTGCTACTGTACCTGCTGTTGTTCCTGTTAACCCTGCACCAACTAAGCCTTATGCTGGTAACCTCCCCAAGTGCAACAAGTGAAATTATCACCATAATGGAAATTGTCGGGAAATGCAGTGTCGTAACTGCAACAGAAAAGGGCATACTGCCCGATTATGTAGAGCACCACCCCAACCGCTTAACCAAGTACCTGCCGCTGGAGTAGGTCAAGCATGCTACCAATGCGGTGTTGTGGCCATTTCAAGAGAGATTGTCCTAAAGCTGGAAATGCTGGTGGACTTGGGAGAATTTTAGCCTTGGGTCATGAAGAAGCGGTAGTAGACCCTGCAGTAGTCACGGATACGTTTCTTCTCAACAACACTTATGCATGCATTCTATTTGATTGTGGTGCTGAGAAGAGCTTTGTGAGCCATAATTTCAAACATTTGCTAAATCAAAACTCCCAACCACTAAAAGAAACATTCACAGTCGAAATGGCTAATGGGAAATCCGAATCCACCAACGATATATACATAGGATGTACTCTTACCTTGAATAACTTCTCGTTACCAATAGACCTTATGTCGGTCTCTATCAAAAGTTTCGACATCATAATAGGTATGGATTGGTTGTGCCCTAACTATGCTGACATCCTATGCTATGAAAGAGACATTCGTCTGAACTTGCCAACAAACGAAACTCTTGTTATTTACGGCGACAAACCTGGAACGAACCTCCAGATCATTTCTTGCATCAAGGCACGGATGTACCTTCGCAAAGAGTACTGTGCTTTCTTAGCTCACGTAGTAGACAAAAAGCAAGAAGTGAAAGACATCGCGAGCATTATTGAAGTCTGCAACTTTCCCGACATTTTTCCTGATGATCTTCCAGGAGTGCCTCCCGAACGACAAGTCGAATTCAGAATCGACTTAATCCCTGGGGCTACCTCTGTAGCCAAATCCCTCTATCGTCTTGCACCTTCTTAAATGCAGGAATTATCCAGCCAGCTTAACGAACTCCTTAGCAAAGGTTTCATAAGACCAAGCTTCTCACCCTGGCGAGCACCGGTTTTGTTCGTGAAGAAGAAGGATGGATCATTCCGTATGTGCATAGACTACCATGAGCTGAATAAACTTACCATTAAGAATCGATACCCTCTGCCTCGCATTGACGATCTGTTCGACCAACTTCAAGGTGTGAGCTACTTCTCAAAAATAGACTTAAGATCCGGGTATCACCAGTTACAGATTTTGGAGGATGACATTCCCAAAACCACGTTCAGAACTCGTTATGGTCATTACGAGTTCGTAGTGATGCGATTCGGATTGACGAATGCACCTGCAGTGTTCATGGATCTAATGAACAGAGTGTGTCGTCCATTCCTGGACAAATTCGTCATAGTCTTCATTGACGACATCCTTATCTACTCAAGAAGTGAAGAGGAACATGGTCAACATCTTCGTCAAGTATTGCAAACTCTTAGATCAGAGAACTCTATGCGAAGTTTTCAAAGTGTGAATTTTGGATCAGGAAGGTTGATTTCCTAGGTCACGTGGTCAGTTCATAAGGAATACACGTCTACCCTTCCAAAATAAAGGCAATTGAAAACTGGTCAGCACCCAAAACACCTACAGAAATCCATCAATTCTTAGGTCTTGCTGGCTATTATCGCAGATTCATCCAAAACTTCTCTCGAATAGCTAAGCCTCTTACCACCCTGACGCAAAAGGGTGTAACTTTTAACTGGGGAGAAAAGCAAGAAACAACGTTCCAAACGCTGAAGCGAGCTTTGTGTAGTGCACCGATCCTGTCTCTTCCTGAAAGAACAAAGGATTTCGTAGTGTACTGTGATGCTTCAAATAAAGGACTTGGATGTGTTCTTATGCAAAGAGGAAAGGTTATATCCTATGCCTCAAGACAGATAAAGACACTCGAAGTCAACTATACAACACATGACCTTGAACTAGGAGCAGTAGTATTTGCTCTGAAGATCTGGAGACATTACTTATATGGCACGAAATGCACAATATTCACAGACCATAAAAGTCTCCAACATATCTTCGATCAGAAAGAGCTGAACATGAGAGAACGATGATGGGTGGAGCTACTGAACGACTACGATTGTGAGATTCTTTATCACCCTGGTAAAGCTAACGTAGTAGCTGACGCCCTTAGTAGAAAAGAATACTCAGGACGCCGAGTAAAGTCGTTGACCATGACAATCCATTCACATCTGTCCACACAGATCAGAGAGGCTCAACTTGAGGCCTTAAAACCTGAAAATGTGGCAGGTGAAACCATGAGACGAATGGGTAAAAACTTCAGAGTCAGGGATGATGGAGTCTACTGTTTCATGAACCGGATCTGGACACCAAAGTTTGGTGGTTACAGAGACGTGGTTATGAATGAAGCACACAAAACCCGATACTCCATTCATCCGGGTTCAGACAAAATGTACCTGGACCTCAAGAAACTATACTGGTGGCCAAACATGAAGGCCGAAATTGCTACCTTTGTGGGCAAGTGCCTTACTTGTGCCAAAGTCAAGGTAGAATACCAGAAACCTTCAGGTTTATTGCAACAACCTGAAATCCCTGAATGGAAGTGGGAGCGGATTACAATGGATTTCATAACCAAGTTACCCAAGACATCGGGTGGTTATGATACTATTTTGGTAATCGTCAATAGATTAACCAAATCCGCACACTTCTTACCAATCAAAGAGACCGACAAGATGGGGAAGCTAACAAGAACTTACCTCAAGGAAATCGTTAGACTGCATGGTGTGCCAATATCTATTATTTCTGACCGAGATAGTAGATTCAATTCTCGTTTCCGGCAGTCTTTACAAAAATCTTTGGGAACTAGGTTGGACATGAGTGTCACACCCCCGAACCAGACGGCGGAAACATCCGAGGGCTCGCGTGACTTAAATTGAAATATCATCACAATGAATATATATGAAACATAACACATGCATCACCAACCATTACATAGTACAATTGGTGTTGTTTACATCGAGTATAAGGTTTATATTATATGATTTCAAAATATAAAGTGTTTGGTGATTAGCTACTACAAAAGAAAACTTTCAACACACCGGATGCCTCCTTGTCTAATGATTACCTGAGAATACAAGTTATATTGAAAACGGTCAACATATATAATGTTGGTGAGTTCATAAGTGTGTTTGAGGTAAAGTAGTTTATGTCATTGGAAAAACCCAGAAAATCCGATATTTTCTGTAATAAAACTTTCTTGAAAAATATTGTGATGATCCTGTAAGTATATGCGTGAATGATTTCAAAACATGAATAAATGAGAAGTTTTGCATTATAATGTTTGAAAGTACAAGTGAGTAAGATTTATTTCCCCGGAAAACCCGATGTCTTCCGAATAAAAGTTATGATTGTTTTGCTTTATTGAATCGTTACATCGAATGAATATGATTTCCCTTGATTAATGATCTTCCTTTGATTAATGATTTCCCTTGATTAACGATTTCCATTGATTAATGATTTCCCCTGATTAATGATGTCGGATTTCTACGTGAGTCGTTATAACCATGCATGATAATGACTAGTTCGTCTGTCTTAGTATTCTAATGAACACCGAATTTTGATCTTAAGACTTTGTCACCCTAGACTGGTAGAGTCTAACTGTAGCGAACAGCTTAGGTGTGGGGGAGTCACCCCCGTATAGATCTATACACAAACTCTCGCTCTCCTTCCAGGAGACTTTGATTACAACTACAGACTACGACCGACACTTATTGGTGTCGCCCGTTATTACTCACTCAATCCACATGAGTTTGATTAACCTTGATTAATGATCGAATTTTATTTTATAAGCAAAGAAGGTAAGCCTAACAAACGAGGAGAAGAGGACTACTAGACCCTACTAATTTCGTATGTTATATAAGGCTGTAGGGTATACGGAAAGCGCGTTGACCCCTTTCGCATATAATTTACTTGGACCTTACTAGTAATGCATAATGGGCCACGGAGGCCCAATAGCATGTAAAAACCATTGAGGGTCCATTAAGCATGTAATTGGGTCACAGGAGGCCCAATAACATGCATTATTTATGTTGGGCCCAAAAGCCATGTTAATGAGTCACGAAGGCCCATTAAGCATGTTTAGAATCTCTCAAGCCCAACCACTTGAACTTGTTTTATATAGAATTAATGTTGCGAGTTATTTAATCGATGTGTCGTATAATTCACAAATTCGTTTTATAACGATTTATAGATTTGTAAAAATAGCTATTTTTCTATTTACAACCCATAATTTATAAACTTTTGCATATTTTGACCAAATCTTTATTATCAACATAATTGACCAAAAACATTAGTTTGACCTATTCAGCCCCTTATTTTTGTAAAGTTGGCAATTTTTGCCCTTTTTATAAAAACATGACATTTTAGGTCCTTGAACCATTTTTCTTGACATCTTTGACCCATAGACTTGTCTAAGTAATGTTTTTAGCTCAAAATTTACTCTTTGGCAGTTTCAGCCCTTTCAGCAAAGAGTTTTTCAGTTAAAGTCCAAACTTTCGCAACTTTTACAATTTTGACCCAAATTCCAAAAACTTTACATTTTTGATCCTTTTTGGAAAAAAAATCATTTTAACCCATGAAATAGTTTTGTTTACCCTTTTACCCCCTGTTTTGAGAAATTTACCATTTCAACCCCTTTAAAATCACATTTTTCGCAATTTTTGGGCCTATGGGCCGAAAAGCCCAAAATTTGGCCCATTAGGCTACAAATCACATTTCTAGTCCTTTAAAGAGCATAATATTCATAAAAACATTTATTTTAACTGTTTTGACTCTTTTGGTCCTTAAGAAAACCGTGAATGACAAATTTTAACCCAACTTTTGTTTATTTGACAAATATAGTCCAAAAATGAGTTTTATGTTGCACTATGTTTATTATAACCTTAGAGGGTAATTTTTCTTGACTTGTTTAGTGTAATACATCTTAGATCATGTTTATTTTCCTTCTTGTGCCATAGATCTCGATATTTCTTTCCTTTTTGTTACATATTTACCACATAAACACATGAAATCACACATAACATCCACATACACATAGATCTACACATTTTACTTGTATTCTCCCCCATAAAACTTGTGAAAACCGAAAATAGAGGGGTATGAACTCACCTTTGCTTGTTGTTTTCGATTTGAAGAAGAAAGGGAAGAGTTTGATGCTATTTTTCGGCCCTAGCAAGCTTTCTTGGGTTGATTTCGAACTTATGAAGCTTCTAAGAAGTAGATCACGGAAATGGTGTGAGTTAGGAAGAAGTTTTGATGAAATAGAGAGACTAGGTTATGGATCTAAACAATAACTTACCAATGATGATGATTATTATGGAATAACCTCCTTGAAGAGCCCTAACTCTCGAAAATTTTAAAAGAGAAGTAAAGAAGTTGTTGTGAGTTCTTGAGAGGATTTAGAAGTGAAATAAGTGTGTGTGTGTGTGTGTGTGTGTTGATACTCTCGGCCGAGAGTAGTAGAAGGAGAAGAGAGAAAGGTGATAGGATGGATGCATAGAAGTATGTGATTTGATGCATGGATATCCCATGGATAATTATGAAGTGGCACCATGGAAAGTCAACCCTCCCTTATCCCTTCTTTTCCTATTTTTTTCTTGTTTTACTTGGGCCGAGAGAGAGAGAGGGAGAAAAAAAGATTTGGGCCTTGGTGTTAGAGTCCAAAATATGGAGCCCAATTTAATAGTTTTCGGCCCATTTGTGCCTTTAGAGTGGGTTACAGCCCAAATGTGCATGCAAGAATGGATTTGTGGCTTTTTAGGGCTTATTGGATTGTTATGGCCCAATAAGGCCCATTAAAGGTAACTAGTCCATTTTAGACGTATAAATCCCAAAAGGGTTAAGCCTTATGAGAGTGGGTCCAATTAGAGCCCATTTAAGAGTTCTAAGCCCAAGATAGTCACATTGGAGGTTTATTGGCCCATTAGGCCCAATAAAGAAATCCTAGTCCATAATGGACTTAAACCGGGATTTCTAGGGTTTCCAACCTTTTGTTAACTATTTGAGTGTTTTGAATAGAGTATTTGATGGAATTTGGTTGTCATTGAATAAGCATCATACATTGCTTTCAAGTTTTTAGTTACAATGTTATCCTTGTTCAATGTTTACAAAGCATTAGAATTCCTAGTTGTGACAATGAGTACAGCCTACCATCCACAAACTGACGGACAAAGTGAGAGGACGATTCAAACTCTAGAAGATATGTTGCGAGCTTGCGTGATAGACTTTGGAAAGGCATGGGATACTCATTTACCCCTTGTCGAATTCTCTTACAACAATAGTTATCACACTAGCATAAAGACTGCTCCTTTCGAAGCTCTTTATGGTCGCAAGTGCAGATCACCTCTGTGTTGGGCTGAAGTGGGTGACACGCAGCTAGCTAGAAGCCAAGTTCCTGACAGTACTCTCACTGGTCCGGAAATCATTCGCGAAACCACGGAGAAAATCTTACAAATCTGGGAGCGACTTAAAGCTTCCAGAGATAGATAGAAAAGCTACGCTGACAAAAGAAGAAAACCTTTGGAATTCCAGGTCGGTGGTCGTTTCATGTTAAAGGTCTCACCCTGGAAGAGCATGATACACTTTGGAAAGCGTGACAAGCTGAATCCAAGGTATATAGGACCATTCGAGATTCTTGCTAGAATCGGTCCAGTAGCTTACAAACTCTGACTACCTCAAGAACTAAGTAGCATACATCTTGTTTTCCACGTCTCAAACTTGAAAAAGTGTCTGTCCGATGAGACTCTTGTAATTCCACTTGACGAAATCGAGATTGACGAGAGCCTCAACTTCGTGGAAGAACTAGTAGAGATCATGGACCGAGAGGTCAAGCAAACTGAAATATCCTCATCTTTTTGCTTAAGTTATTTGTAATTGCATAACTTCTTAGACTCTAATTTCCGGACGAAATTCTCTCTAACGGGGGGATAATGTGACAACCCGAAATTTCTATCTTGTACAGTCTTTCAAATTCAATCACAGTCAGACTCGTTTCTGCTATCTTTTAGCATTGTTCAGGGTCTGTTTGAGTGTTCTAAGCATAGTGCATTCAAGGTTTGGGTTTACGGATGAGATAACTTAAGTTCATCGTATTGCATTCGGGCCAAACACTCCATCAAGAGGAGTGTACGGCCGTACACATGGGTGTACGGCCGTACACCCAAGGTGGTCGTGAACCCAAACATATATATATATATATATATATATATATATATATATATATATACTTTTCCTTTATTCTTTCTCATTTTCTCACACTTTCACCTCAAGAACCTCCATTCTCTCTCAACTACAAATCAAGAACACTTCATCTAATCTTCAAAAGTGTAAGTATTCCTTCCATTGAAAAGGCCTCAGACGTACCACAACAGACTGACAGTAAAGGGATTGTGGGGTGTTTTTGTGTTGGTTCATAGAGAGGTCGATCGCGGAGAAATCACATTTAATAGAGGGTGAAACCGATACATGAGCCATGTCATATCACAAACGATTGACGAATTTTTTTTAGGGTACAAGGATAATGTCAATTTGAACGTTGTACCAACACAAATTTAAGTTTATGTATTTATTACTTTTTTGTATATTTTAAGATTCCATGCACCCTTATTTTTGCAATACAAATTTTATATAAACAAAAAATTTAGCACAAAACACATATTATACAAAAAAATACTTATTCTATAACGTTTGTCCGGAATCCTACTCCGGTATCCCCCAAAGTTTATTCCGAAATGACCTATTCCAGACAAAGTGATTATTTTATAAAAAAAATTGTATTTTTTTTTTTTTTTAAAACTTCATTTGATTAGGTTACTCATTTTCAATTTCATATTTTTTTGGGGTTGTTTAAAGGTTACTCATTTTCAATTTCATATTTTTTTGGGGTTGTTTAAATAGGTACTAGGTAGACGCAAAATTAATGGCTATTACAGTTTTTATTTAATTTTTGTGTAAATCATGGAAGAAGCTTAGGAGATTAGAGGTTTGGTTACATTTCTGTTTTTAAGTTTTATTTGTAGGGATAATCGTTAGTTTATAAGAAAACGATGAATAATAGATATATTGACAAAGCGTCTTTAGTCAGCAACCCTTTCCACCATTAAAAATGGAGTAATATATACTCTGACGGCCCATATACGTTACACAGACGGCACACTTCCATCAACTCACTCTCACCGGAATCTGTTTCACGGCTAACATTTCCATAGATTCGGTTGGGAATTGGCACATCACCTCCTCTTCCGCTTCATCTTCTTCGAATCAACCCAGCCGAGTCACACTCGCTTCCACTTTTCCTTCTCTACATCGCAATCATGACTTTGTCAATTGTCCAAGTTAGTTTTTGTTTTCGTTCTCTTTTTGTAATTCACATGATCCATTTTTGTAATTTGCCTTGTGATTTTAATCGACTTTTATATCCATTTTTGGTGAAATTAGGGGTTCAGCAAATCTCTTGCCATGACCGTTCTCTCTGAAATTGGTGACAAAACGTTTTTCGCAGCTGCCGTGAGTTCGATCCTTACTTCTTTTAATCTAATTTGCTACCTTCTTTTATTCCTTTTGTTGTTAAAAGGCTTTTAATTTTTTGGGTAAATCACCTAATATGATCCTCAGGTTGACAATATAAATCGATATCGTTTTCAATCTAGTTTCGACTTTTCCCCTTTTCACTTATAAATGGAATTGGTTATCTCAACTTTCTTCCATTGATATTCTCTAAACAATCTAATCATAGATACAATTATTTGAGCTTAGAATCAGAAATTAACAGACTCCATATGTTAATCGATGTTGTGATACTGGTTCTAGATCTTGGCAATGCGTTACCCAAGGAGATATGTCTTGGCGGGATGCCTTACAGCTCTCATCGTAAGCTCTTCTCTTCTCCTTTTTCTCCATATATTTGCAGATATCACCACTCAAAAACTCGACCCACTGGTTTTTTAGGTAATGACCATTCTTTCTGCTGCTGTTGGCATGGCTGCTCCGAATCTTGTATGTTTCTTAAGCACAATTCAACACATGCTTTGAATTGTGATAATCTGTTCTTTCTGTAATCAGTCAACATATCAAGTCGTGTGTTCATCTTCATCCCCATTTCTGAAATTGTTATGATTATAATGATGCAGATCTCAAGAACATTGTCAAAGCATATAACCACTGTGTTGTTTTTCGGTTTTGGACTATGGTCTTTATGGGATGCATATCATGATGGGTAACACATCTTCACAATTCACAATTTCTACATTATAATCTTTAGAACCCTTACAACAAATTATGATCTTTGTTTTGACTAACAGGGAATCTGAAGAGTTGGCTGAAGTTGAAGCTGAATTGGTCCGTATCTTTTTTCCCATTTTACCCTTAGTTTATACTTAAGTTTTGGATTACATTTTTCTTCTTATCATCTGTGTAGGATGCCAATATAAAACCAACAAATTCGGATAACAAGGTAAATCTTTATTTTTTTTATGTTGTTTCTTTATAATGTTGGTTTTAAATTCCAATATGTATTATGATCTTTCAGGCTGATGATGATTTAAAGAAAAAAAAGAGACCATTGTTGACTCAATTCTTCTCACCCATTTTTCTAAAGGTACTGATCCTGCAACTATTCAAAAAAAAAATAAAAAAAAATCAAATGATATGATATTTAAGAGGTAGCTATTTTGCAGGCTTTTACTATAACTTTTTTTGGAGAATGGGGTGACAAAAGTCAGGTGAATATGAATCTTGAAAGAATCTTGAAAAAATATATCATAAACATGTTTACAAAATCAAGATTTTGATTAAATGTTATAAATTTTCAGTTGGCTACAATAGGGTTGGCTGCAGCTGAGAATCCATTGGGTGTTGTTCTTGGAGGAATCTTGTAAGTTTATTTGTTTTAATTTGGTAATCTAGTTTTATTTTTATTTTTTTATATATTTTTTTGTTAATAGATTGTGTGTGTTTGTTAGAGGGCAAGCATTGTGTCAAACTGCTGCTGTGTTTGGAGGGAAGAGCTTGGCGACTCAAATATCTGAGAGATTTGTAAGTGAAAATTATTGATTTTTTGTTTTTTTGTTTTATATATATTTGAAATAAATGTTTGTGAATTTGATGCAGATTGCACTCTCTGGAGGAGTTCTTTTCATTGTGTTTGGACTCCAATCATTGTTTTCAAGGGTGGAATCATGATTCCATTCCAGCTTCCAGGTAGAAAATAGTTATCTGTGGTATTATTGTATATTATATTCTCCAATCCCTACATTGCTTTTTTGCTGTTTGCAGAAAAAATAGGAACGAAGAAGCAGTTGAATGAAGAAAAAAAAATACTGTTTTTTTAACATTTTGATAAAATTAAAGAAATTAGAGAAAAGAATTATTGTCCTTGTGGTAGTTGAAAACTTGATGTGTTTGGAAGTGTTTGGTATGATGGAATCAAGAAAGAAATGGAATGGAATCGTTCATTCCATAGGATGTGATTCCTAAAACCTAAAAGAATGTGATTCCTTAAATTTTATTCCTTTTTAGGTTTTTTTTTTTTTTTTTTTTTTTTTTCTCAATTCCATCGAAAAATTGAACTGACATTTTTTTTTTCTTGAAATTGTTTATAATTTTATTAAAAAATTCATTTTCTAAAATGACAAAAATTATTGTTTTCGTTATAGCTTATTTGAGGTTTAATAAGCTTATGTTATATTTAATTGTTACTTTTGTAGATAAAAGTTCGTTAATTAGAACTATATACATATTGTAATGTAAAATATTAAAATGAAAATTCATTTTATTTCTACACGACATTCAATTATGAATACAAAAGTAACAACTTATTTCATTATTTTGTTTGTTCCATCCGTGCCTATAGCGGCTGTATTCAATTCATCTCATTGATTTGTCATTCAATTTTATTGACCAAAGTAGCCCTCATCTAATTGCAACATGTCAACCGGTTTAAATATATTTTTGCTTTCCATTTAATAATTTATCTAATTGCAACATGAACTTTATGCAAACATAAAACATGAACTTGTTTATCTATACATGTTGAGTTGTAACAACGTGTAAAATACTTCCGTTATTGTAGGAGTTCTATTGATTTAGTCTATTCTACTTTCATAGTCTTCTGTATGTAGTTGAGTTGTGCCGTATATTTCTCATTCATCTTTGTATTTATACCAATTATTCTATTGTATCAAACACACTGAAATTCAATCTTTGTTAGCCTTTACATGGTATCAAGAGCCGCATAGTTTTTTTTTTTCTCTCATCTTCTCCAAATCGTATCTGTTCAATGGCTCACCCAAATTCCTCACTCCTGAATCTTGCAATCGGCAGTTCCTCTACTCTCAACCTTCAGATTCCCTCCATCAGCATCAAACTCGATCGTGACAATTACTCCCTTTGGCGGTCCACTATCATTCAAGCCCTAGAGACATTCGATCTTGAGGATTTTGTTCTTGATCCTCGCCCTCCACCGGCAACCACTTCTGTTACTGATGATAAAGGTGCTACCACCACCGAACCCAATGCTGAATTCACCATGTGGAAGAAACAGGACCGTTTTGTCCTCCTCTGGCTTAAATCTACCTTATTTGAGAGTGCCTTAGCCGTCGTTGTTCGTGCCACCTCTTCCCACATGGCCTGGCAAGCCATCGAAAGACCTTCCAGGCACACACTAGGGCACGTAGAATGGCTATGCGGGTTCAATTGCAATCTCTTGTCAAAGGTTCTCTGTCCATGATGGACTGTCTTCAGCAGAAACGATCCATAGCTGACTCCCTTGCAGAAAATCTCTACCCAATATCTGAAGAGGACCTTGTTGGTCACATCTTGTCTGGCCTCGACTCCTCTTATGGTCCATTCTACACTGCTGTCATGCTGCGACCTGATCCTATCTCAGTTGATGATCTCGCTGGTCTTCTACTTCAAGAAGAGGCTCGTTTGGAACAGGAGATTACTCGTCAAGGTGCTCTTCTACCCCAACCAAATTCCCAATCGGTATCTGCTACCTCTATTGCATCTGCTTACTCTGCAAATCGCTCGTCTCCAAGAAAGGTTAATTCCTCCAATACCGGTCCTCTTTCCTCTCCCAACCGCAACAATGACAATCGCAGACGACGACCAATGTGTCAACTTTGTAGCAAACCAGGCCATGAAGCCATTGACTGCTGGCAGCGGAATAATCAAGCTGACTACCCTTCCCGCAAGGCTAACCCACGTGATCAGTCTCGCCAAGCTCACCTGGTTCAATCTGGTTCATCTTCTACTGTTTTAGATCCCTCCTGGTACTTTGATACAGGAGCAACTGATCATGTCACTCCGGATGTGAAGAAACTTCATGGTGCTACTGAATATACAGGAGATGATAAACTCCAAGTTGGCAATGGTAAAAACCTTTTTATTTCTCATATGGGCTCATGTAAATTGCATCACCTGAAACTTCCTAATGTTCTTGTTGTTCCAAAACTTACCAAAAACCTTCTTAGTATCTCTAAATTAACTCATGACAATAATGCTTTTGTGGAATTTTGGCCTACTTACTGTGCTGCCAAGAATTTTCAGGGTCAAACCATGCTCCGCGGGGACACTAAGCATGGCTTATATCGCATTCCTCACTCCAGCAACAATAAGCAGCCTTCTGTCATGGCTCTCTCTGGTGTTCGGACATCTCTTCATGGCTGGCATCAACGACTTGCTCACCCACATGAACAGCTTTTGCGTCATTTAGTTTCTTTGTTTAAGCTTCCTGTTGTGTCCAATAAATTCCCGAATGTTTGTGAATCATGTCAATTAGCAAAGAGTCGTCGCTTCCCTCTCCCCACTTCTCACATTGCATCACAAACACCATTTGAGTTGATTTATTCTGATGTTTGGGGGCCATCACCCTTCTTGTCTATGAATGGAAATCGGTTTTTTGTTTTATTTATCGATGACTGCACAAAATACGTATGGATTTATTTTTTATCTCATAAATCTCAAGTGTTCTCTACTTTTTTGCATTTCAAAACTATGGTTAAAACTCAATTTCATAGTGACATCAAGAGCCTGCAATCTGATTGGGGTGGTGAATTTAGAAATGTTTCTCATTTTCTTCACCACCATGGCATCGAGCATCGAATCTCCTGCCCATACACTCAGGAACAAAATGGTGCAGTCGAGAGACGCAACCGTATAATTGTTGAAAAAGGCCTTACTCTATTAGCCCAGTCTTCCCTCCCTCATGGTTTTTGGGAACACGCCTTCAAAACCGCTACTTATCTCCATAATCGCACCATTACCCCTCTTCTTCAGTTTCACTTTCCCTATCAGAAATTGTATCACAAACCTCCCCAATATGATTTCCTCAAAACGTTTGGCTGCTTATGCTATCCTTTTCTTCGACCCTACAACAAGAATAAGCTCACTTACCGAACTTTACCTTGTATTTTTCTCGGGTACAGTACGTCTCATAAGGGGTACATATGTTTTCATCAACCTACTTCCCGCGTCTATGTCTCACGCCATGTTGTCTTCAATGAAGAGGTTTTTCCATATACAAACATCTCATCTATCTCACCTTCTATTCCTCCTCCACCCCCTTCATCTACTTCCACTGACCTTTAGCACACACAACCTCTCTACCAACACCACCTCCACCTACTTCCCCACCAACACCCTCACCTCTATCATCGTCATCTCCTACTCCAACTGTATCTACACCCGCCCACCAATAATCCACCATCAGCTCTCGATCTAAGCAAAAACAACCCTCCACATCTCATTATCGTGCAGCTGATCACAATACTCACCCAATGCAAACCAGAGCTCGCACCAACTCTTTAAAACCAAAAACCTTCACCACATCCATCATATCCTCCGATCCTGACTTTGAACCCAAATCTTTTACTCAAGCTGTCAAACATCCTTGTTGGCATCAAGTCATGCAACTTGAACATGATGCCCTTATGCGAAATAAAACATGGTCTTTAGTCCCTTGTCCTACTAATGTAAATCTTATTGGCTGTAAGTGGATATACAGGATAAAGAGACGATCGGATGGAAAAATTAAAAGACATAAAGCCCATTTGGTAGCTCAAGGCTTCAATCAAGAAGCTGATGTTGACTATTTCGAGACCTTCAGTCCAGTTATCAAGCCAACAACAATCCGTTTAGTTCTCTCCCTAGCTTTATCGAAAGGCTGGTGTCTCCGTCAACTTGACATCAACAATGCGTTTCTTAACGGTGACTTAAAGGAACAAGTTTATATGAAACAACCACGGGGGTTTGAAGATCCATCCAAACCCAATCATGTTTGTCGCTTACACAAGGCTATTTACGGGTTAAAACAAGCCCCACGGGCTTGGTTTACTAAACTCAAAAATTATCTTGTCACTCATGGGTTTAGGGCTTGCCAATCAGACACATCCCTGTTCGTTCACTGTTCTCCCACATCTGTCATTTATATTCTCGTGTATGTGGATGATTTAATAATCACAGGGTCCAAAGCAGATCAAATTCAGCGATTCATCAATCAACTTCATCAGGTGTTTACTCTTAAAGACCTAGGAGATCTAAATTTCTTTCTGGGGATACAAATTTCTAGAGACTCGAAGGGCATCAGTTTGTCTCAAGCAAACTACATTGCTGATATCTTGCATCGCACAAATATGACTGAAGCATCCCCTGTAACAACACCTGCTGATCCACAATCTTCTCTTCATCGCCAAGGTGATCTCTTTCATGATCCAAAAATGTTCAGACAAGTGGTCGGTTCACTGCAATAAGCTACCATTACTCGTCCCGACATAGCATATGTCATCACTCAGCCTCCACTGTTACTTTGTGACAATGTCGGAGCAATCTTCATGGGCAAGAACCCGGTAATCAGCACCCGGTCCAAGCACATAGCATTGGATTTTCATTTTATTCGTGAACAGATAGAATCTGGAGCTCTAAAAATCTGTCATGTTTCTTCTGTGGACCAGTTGGCTGTCGTATTTACTAAACCACTTCCAAAGGATCGACTCTCTCTTCTTCGTTCCAAGCTTCAAGTTCGACCCGTCCTTGAGCTTGCGGGGGGCTAACAACGTGTAAAATACTTTCGTTATTGTAGGAGTTCTATTGATTTAGTCTATTCTACTTTCCTAGTCTTCTGTATGTAGTTGAGTTGTGCCGTATATTTCTCATTCATCTTTGTATTTATACCAATGTATTCTATTGTATCAAACACAGTGAAATTCAATCTTTGTTAGCCTTTACAAGTTGGATTAAAAATCTCAACCCATTTGATTCATCAGGTTAACTCGAACCCAACCTATGTGTAAACTTCCATTTTTATATATTTGATACATAGTGTTGTATTTTTGTAACGTATACCTATTGAAATTTATAGATATATGTGGTTAGAATGTATGTTATTAGTTATATTGTTATTTAGCACATTTGTATAGCGTTATGCATAGTTGGCCTTAGGCCCAATATTTTGTGTATATAATTTGTATATGTTGTTACTTTTGAATCAATAAGAAAGATACATCATCATTCTTCATGCTACCATTATACAGATACATTACTTCAACAAACTTTGAGTATTAAATTAATTACTGATAAAACTTGTAAGAAGCAGAGTCAGCAATTATATTCCTGAATCCACCGATGGTTGAGGCTAGCATTATGAGCACTCCGATGAATATTCCCACCTGAAAAATCCATTTCATAATAATATAATCCCAACGTCTTTTTGCGTATATTTATGTGAATTTTTTAAAATTGTAAATTCTTACCCAATTAACTATCCATTGGGTAGTGAACTTCTTGGGTTTCTTCAGTATCAGCCATATTATACTTGGAAGCTGCAAAAATAATATAAAATAATTATAATTTTAAATACAAATGAATAATTAAATAATACTAATAATAATATAAATCTTACGAAATAAGAAGTCGGAGCAAACCCAAATCCACCGAAAAATCCAAGAAGATCGCCGAAGAAAGGAAACGTCACCGCCATGAACAACGTGAAAGCTTCAATTTTACATTAATTTTATCAAATATTTTAATTTATTTATATTACAAAAGAGAAAAAAAAAAATAATCCTTACCAACATAAGAAGTACGAACAACAAGTCTCAGTGCCACTCCAGAAGGAACATTGAATTTCTTTGTTAATCCTTTTTCTATTAAAGCAAATAATGGCATTGCAAATACCTGAAAATTATGTATAAGGTTAATTACATAATAAAAGAAATTATATATATTAGTTTTTTTTTTCTGTATTAAAGCTTAATTTTACTTCTTTTCAGTTTTCTTAAGAACCCTTATATTCTTTTATTTTATTTTTTCGATTTGGTAATTTTAGCAAATTTATGGGTAATGTTTCGGTTTAAAAAAAATGTTAAAGAGTTTTTTTTGGGGAAAAAATTGTTACATGATCCAAAAAATAGAAAAACATAAACATCAAATCGGAAAAATGTAAACATAGATATAAAGATCAAATAATAAGACAGAAATATATATATATATATATATATATATATATATATATATATATATATATATATATATATATATATATATATATATATATTTTAAAAAAAATAAATAAATAAATTGAGGTCATGATGTTTCTGAATAAAAAAATAGATAAAAAAATAATAAGTATAAATTACGCTATTTTAAACAACCTGATAACTGCCGAGAACATGAACGACGACCATCAAATTAGCAGCGGCGATGAGCCACGACGGTTTTTGCAGCGCAACCAGAACGTTATCGGTAACATCTTGACCAAACGCCCAATACCCAATAATCGCCACCGGAAAATAACAAACGGCGTTCACAAAATACGCCCCAATTGCGCCTTTCCACATCGCCACCCTCGATGGTTTCCCCGGCGTCGAAGGTATCGTCGCCTGAATTTCAAGCGCCACCGCATGCCCTGCATACGCAAACGAAATCTGACCCAACGCGTTAAAAACTCGAAATATCGAATCAGCGCCGCTTGTTATCTTGTAATCGTAGCTCACGTCTGGTTGTCTTCCTTTACTCAGGCAACCCGCCCATGCTATCGTCGAATAACTGTCACAATGAACAGATTCGGAGTCGAAATTCGTCAGATCTGATGGAAAATCGAATTGGTGGAGTTAATTAGTAATTACCATAGTGACATAACGGCGGCGGCGAGTGAAACGCCGTAGACGGAGTTGAAATTAGGGAGCTGAGAGAGGAGAAAATGTGTGGAGCCGAAGATGACGATCCAGTATGAATGTCTAAGCCGGATGCAGTCGTCGCAGACCATTTCCATGAACTTTTGGAGGCAAGTTCCGCCGGTGACCATGTACACAATGTTCACTCCGACTTGTACTATCAGCTGTTGTGGGAGTACTATCCATGGCCCTAGCTTCGGGCCGAAAGCATGTCTGGCTAGATCGATGTATCGATCGAAACGAACTCCGGTTGTGGATTCATGGAGTTGGATCAACAGCCAAAATGTGTGTAACGTCATGCACCATGAGATCACCATTACAGCCATACCTGGACCCCTGTTCATTGTTCAATATTCTGCAAATCAATATCTGTAAGATTTGAAAAAAGTATGAATTCAAGAAGATGAATTAAGATGTGTTTTCGTACCATCCTAGGTAGGCCATAGCGTAAGGTAAACTTAGAACGCCGGCACCGACCATGGCGGTGACTGTATGAAACGTCGAGTACCACCATTTCGCTTCCCGTCGTGGCCCTTGTTCTTCTTCTTCCCACTCTCCCTCCAATGGAGCTTCCTGTAATTTGATTTCATTTTGAAGAATGAAGGTACAAGCAATTCGATCAAAGTACAAGAGGGCTGTTTAACTAACCTTGGGAAGTGGAGGAGAAGAGGCGGAAACCATCGGAGCAACGGCGGATGGCGGCGAATTCTGGGTGACGAGTGAAGGTAGGCAAGAGTGATGGTTATGTCTTAATCTTTGAATTTCATCATGGTTTTGTAGTTGTGGTGGAGCTCTCGCTCTCTAGAAAAAGGTTTGTTGTTTATTAAGTGGAATAAAGGAAGTCATTCTCTTGCAAAAAGTGATGATGGTAAATTAAGTATATTGCTTTTGTAATAACTTATGCTTATTAATGGAGTATTAGATAGATCATAGATGTTGATCTATCAATTTTAAAGATTTGATGTAATAAATCTAGATACAATGCATCTTTGCGATGATATGTATCGATTTGGGTTGATTTTTTTTTCTTTTTTTCTAAAATGAACCAAAACCTTAGAAAGCCGGTTTTTTGATTTTCAAACCCAAATGTGTTTACTTTCTGGATGAGTTGGTTTTTCGATTTTCTAGTTTGGGTTTATAGGTTTTCGGTTTGAAATCGTGGGTTTTTGGGTTATAGTTTTTTTGGTTTTTGGGTTCGACCCCACCGAAGCCGCTATTAATGGTACTATATCCAATTTAAATATATTAAAATAACTTCAATTTTGTTCATCCTTATGCGATAGTATTTTTTTTTTTTGCTTATAGACTTTCGTAGGAAAAACTAAATCTAACATATTTTTCATATACTTTATGTTAGTGTATCTCAAATCGATGCAACACGGTTCTATAAGTGATTATATACGCCCAAGTCCCACCTCTTTTCACAGACTTTTTTGTAGAGTAAACCGGTAACTCTACATATATCTTATATGATATCAAGCAGACAGCTGCAACCATGTGGTTCAATGTGTATCCTCATCGAACATTCGTTTCTGATGGGGAGTGTTAGAGTATCTCATATCGGTATGATATGATCTTAAAAGTGTCTATGTATATTGAAGTCTTTTTTTTTCTAAGTGTTTTTTTGGAGAATAAATCAAGGACTACACCTCATGAATGAAACTTGAATAGTTGATAACAAATTTTGTTTGAATATTTACACTTTTCAATTTTGAACTTCAATAATATGCAAATGTTCTATAGAAAAGTATAATATTTCATTAAATTATTGAATGGCATGATAGTTGTAAAATTATTTGCAACAAATAAAGTATTCAAGTGGACTAGTGGAGTCATGTCCAGATATATGGGGAGGATTAAACCACTTTTGGTTAAGTAGTTTAAAAGAATTAAATTTGGAAGTATACTTAAAAAAAAGGCATGAGAAATATTAACGTGATTATAACGTTGGCGGATATGGTATACCTCTAAAACGATACAAAAACTGTGTTAATATATGGTTGGAATGTTTTTTGAAATAATGATATTATATTAATATATGGTTCTCAATTAAGTCTGCATGTCGTGTATATGTCTCAGACAAGAATTTATACGTCACAAATTTGAAAAAAAACGAACACGACACGAATTGTAAAACATGTTTTGGGTATCAAAAACAAATATGACATGCAATTAATTTGCGTGACATGTAACATAACACGAATAAACACATTTTTAACCGTGCTACATGAAAACACGGACAAACACGAATTTACACGTATTTAATTCGTGTCAATACGTGTTTATACATATTTATGTCTGTTTATACGTGTCGTGTGTCAACACGAATTAAATCCGTGTCTATACATGTTTAAAAAAGTAAATTCATGTTTGACACGTGTAAGACATGAAACACGAATTTCTAAAACACATACACGGAAACTGTAAATAGTACAACAAAAGACTTCAAAACAAACACAAAATAAGAAGAAAAGGGAAATTGAGCTACAAATACCATCTCTACAATAATTAAGCTAGACTTAAGAGGCCTAGACTCACCAGACCAGCACTAAAACTAATACCAAATTAATAAATAACCCAATGACCATATGCATAGTGAAATTCCACCACATGGAAACGAACCATAACCAAAGGCCTTGTCACAACATTCAACACATGGAATGTAGGGGTAAAATTGTCCAAGCCAATCATCAGGTAATTGTTCCCAAGCGAAAACAGAAACCACCCTTCATGCAATCTAATTTACCATTAATTTTGTGAAAACTACTAGCATGAATGCAGGGGTAAAATTGTCCAAGCCAACATCAGGGACTTGTCTCCAAGCGAAAGCAGAAATCATATTTCATACAATCTTATTCACCATCAATTCTGTGAAAGCTACTAGCAATAGTAGATCCAGTGGACCCATTAGAGACTTGTAAAACTCATGCCGTAAAATGTATACTTTACAATGCACTGTATTTTAGGATGTTATGAAGCCCTGAACCCATAATTGAGATAAGCCCTATTGTAGATAATAGTAGGGGCAAGTTTCTCCTTCTTTTCCAATTCCACATCCACGTGACTTTTTTGTCTTTTGTTTTTTTTTTCCAATTTTGTTTTTTTTGTTTTTAATTCTTTTTTATTTTTTATTTTATTATTATTATTGTTATTATAAATTTCGTATAAAATTCGGACAACATTTTAAAATTCGGATGAAATTTTAAAATTCGGAAGACATTATAAATTCGGACGACATAATAAAATTCGAACGACTATAGAAAACGGAACAAAAACAAAGTTTGTCTTTATTTATCACGGATATATTAATTGGTTCGGTATTATATTTGCGTGGTGCGTTATGCGGATTGAAAACAAACTTTACTTTTGTTCCATTTTATATAGTCGTTCGAATTTTATAATATTGTCCGAATTTTAAAATGTTGTCCGAATTTTATATGGTTATCGAAATTTATTATAATAATAATAATAATAAAATATAAAATAAAAGAAAAAACAACAAAAAAAAGGGAAAAAACAAAAAAAAAATGATGTCAAATCAAAAGTAAACATTTGATTAGATTGATATTACGAGGGTAAATTTGGTTAAGAAAGATACTTATAGCACAACCCATTGCATATCACCAAAAACAAGAAAATGGTTGTACGACTTCCTTTCCCGGTTTATTGATGCCTTGCTTATGTACTTTTTCTTTTATTTTTTGTTCGAAAATATTCAGGTGTTCGAAAATATATATTGTTCTTTATCATTTGGTTGAAGTCGTAGATGATATTTGTGTCTGAAGATGAGAATGTTTTGTGTACTTTCTTAATTCTTATGGTGTTTCATACAACATATTAATGTTTTCATTAACTTATATAATAAAATATTTATTTGACATTCATTATGCCATTATGTTTCAACCGATTAACTTTTATAATAAAATGTATACTTTATACTAAAACAGAATATAATTGCATAATTCGCTTAATAAATTGCTTTCTTCCAAAAGATACATTTATCTTTTTTAATAAAACTTCCTACCAATTATAGACATAATGAGTAATGCCACAATATGATCTCCGATATTTGGGTTAATTAATGTTTCAATCCTATTTGGCCACTAGTCTTTCTTTTTTCCTAAAGGCCTAAATATTAAAATGACTTATATAAAAAGGAATTTGGTCACAAACCCATAAACCATAAATCGTACCATAACCAAACAAAAATCGAAGACCATTACCAAACCAATATCGCAAATCTGAGACCATAACCAAAATCACAAACGATTACCTATTAGAGACCATAACCTAACCAAAATCGGAAATCAAAGAACACAACCATAAGAGACCTTAAATAAACCAAAACCGCAAATCATAGACCATAATAAAAAGTTAAAAACCATAAACATAAATTGAAGCAAGATTGACTAAATCCAACCAAATATTTGTAGGGCTGAGCATGGGTTGGTTTGGGTCGGTTTTGCCCCAAAACCAAACCCAAACCGAATGAACATCGGTTTCTGAAAATTTGAACCCAAACCGACCCTAAACCCATGGGTTCGGTTTTATGGTTTATCGGTTTCTAAATCGAGTTTTTGGGTTCGGTTTCGGTTTATGAGCTAAACCAAACTTGAAACTGTTTTTCTATCTTCCCATATCCTCACTTATATAGAAGTGAAGATGGCTTCAACTTTGATCCCTCAAGCGATGTGGGACAAAAGTAATAGCTTAATAAAACTCAAGAGGATATATGTTGTGCTTATCTACGCGAGCATATCTAGCTACGTTTCAATCATGTGCCGATGTGGGATGGGTTTATGCGAAAATAAAAGAAGTGAAATATTGCACACAGGTTTCAAACTTGAAATCTCCAGGAAAACACACGAGAGCCTTACCCACCTGAACCAACTCATGTTTTTGACATTACTTCGCTAAACATATTTATATTTGTATATAAATTATATATATATATATATATATATATATATATATATATATATATATATATATATATAATCGGTTCAGTTCGGTTTCTATCGGTTTTACCAAACCCAAAAACCAAACCCAAACCGAAATTTTCGGTTTTCAAAAAATCTAAACCCAAACCGTCGGTTTATGCTTCGGTTTCGGTTTCTCGGTTTCGATTTTGTCGGTTTTTATCGGTTTTTCGGTTTACGGGTTCGGTTTTGCTCACCCCCAAATATTGGTGGTAGCATATATGTGATATTCACTCTTATCTTATTCATATGGGGTGTTTGCCCATTCATCTTGTTCAATTTTAACAATCAATTTCCGAATTTCTTGTTACCCATTGATTTCCATATCTGTGTAGTGTAAAACATAAAGGCGTTCTTCTTTTTTATTTGAAAGCGAGAGTCAAATATGCCTTCTTATATACTTAATCGAACATTTTCTCACATGTTTCCAAAATCTTACAAGTTAAACTAATACCCCATTTTTTCGTTGAATCAAAGCTTTTCCACAGTCTAGCGATAATAGGTAGCATCGTAGATGAGGAGTGATGGTAGCAGATGACATCACATGCTGGTGTTGGAGGTAACCGATGTAGAGAGTGATCGATGAACGGCGCCAAGAGTTGGTATTGTATGAAGTAGTCACCGGGGAGCAGTGAGATGATGTTGGTGATTTTATTGTTACCTGACATTTTGTGTAATCAGAACTGACATGTGAGTCAAGGGGCTTATCGTTTGTACTCTATATTATATCTTTGATGAATGCGGAGTGCATGCATATATAAGGTCGGATTATAAGCTGATACGATAGAAATGTTGCTGTCAAGGGGGGCACACCCCATTTATTTTGAGATTTGCATAACTAATTTAGAGGATTAACCCTAATATGTCATGTATATATACGGATCCTCTTTTGAGCCGTATACAAAATCCTTTTCTCAGCTCTTCTTCTTCTAAACGAAACTTAGAACTCTCTGCGATTTGGCTTGTGTTTCTGTGCCTAGATACACAAGTGTCCTTTTTGATTATCCTATACTAGATTTTCTGTAACTCAGACATAGAGTGAAAATATCAGTTCGAAAAGTGAACATACACGATCCATAAGAAATCCGGTTCTCCACCATCACCCTACCTTATATCCCCCAACAGATGAGGCAACATAAGTGACTCACAATTGAAAGGTCATGAGTTCAAGTCTCGTTGGAGTCATATGTGATAATTTAGGAGTAAATTAGTTTGCCGTTCCAAAAAAACTATGAACATTTATAAAAGAAAAAATATTGTAATTTTTTAAAACTAATTAAGCTATATAGGAAGCTACATCACCCACTATTACCGGTGAAACCGGTTTTAAAAAAAATCCAATATTCTTCTTAACATATCATTTTTAATGTTTAGGGTCTTAAAATACCTGAAAAATATATTAATGAACATAGGATGGAAACCTAAGTTTATGGGACTACTATAACATTAACCTTTAACATCTTAATGGTAATGTCTTTTCTAATGTGGCTTAGAAAGTCTTATTGTGCTTCCGCACGCTCAATGTGGAGGGACCCAAGTGTAAAAAGGTTGTAGTTGAAGTACTTGAATAGAAATATGAAGAAAGGGGTCGTTTGGTTGGTGGCATGTCTTGAAATGATTACATTTTTTAGTTTGTACTTTGTCATGTTGCACTATATGTTAATATCTAGATATATGAAAGACATAATCATATAAGAAACTAAATGTGATTGTAGACACTTTTGTGTGTATTACAAGTCATAAGCAAATTGATGATATTCATCACCAAATTCTAAGAGTTGTGATGTCAACAAATAAAATAAAATAAAGTTGTTTGCTTGTTCCATACATGTTTTTTTTCTTCAAAATCTTCCCATGTGTAGGAATAGGATGAGAGAGAAGTTTTAGGTGCTGTTTGTTTTTTTAAAACAACCACTTCAGACCACTTATTGCTGCGCCGCGGAGCACACGCGCAACACTTGGCCTTTCGCAGCTGTTTGTTTTCCTGAAGACTTCTGACTTAAAAACTGTTGCGCGTGTTCAAACCTCTTCGTGCCTTACTTTAACTTACTGCAGCAGTCTGCAGACGTTAAAAAACAAACAGACTTTTTATTAAACGTTGCAGCCTTTTGTTCCACCTCTTCTACTACAGAGGATTGCAGAGGTGGTCCGCAGATTTAAGACATTTTCGCTTCGATAAAACAAACAACACCTTAGAAACTTGTCATTGCTATCTTAGAATAAACAAATAAAAGGTTTACTGAAAGTGCTACAAGTTGGTGAGGGGAACTGTCATGTAACTTTAATAGGAGGAAAAGGTGACCAATGGAGGTAGTTCACTTTACTTTTAACATTAGAAAAGAGATAAAACTTTGAATGTACAATATGAAACCGTGTAATTATTTGTTTTATTTTTCTGGATGATTGTATTATTTGTTGGCAGGACCCACTACCTTTTATAAAGAAATATTATTTCTGCAAATAAAAAATACTGAAAAAACCACATAATCCTAAACCGAAACGAAAACCAACAAAGCGGTTTTTAGTTTTGAAAAAAACCAAAATTTTCTGTGTTGTGTATTTTCATGAATATATACTTTCATAAATCTCCCCCATTTAATATTGTTTTAATTACTCTGAGTTGCTGTGATAAACAAATTTATAAAATCATATTGTCATTTCGACCACACAGGACCCACTACCTTTTATAAAGAAATATTTTTTGTATTGGCTTTAAGGATTTATTTAGACATAATGCCTAAACTAATCGTCAAACACCTTTTTCACATGTTTCAATTGTCTTCGACATGAATTCCCAACATATTTCAACATCGAGTCTTACAACATTTTAGAAACATAATCTATTTCCTGAGCACAAATTAGTTTTTGTCATTCAAGAGCAACATACCATTATTATAATGACAAGATAATCAACTTGAAATTCATGTTCGCAAAATACCATTATTATAATGACATTTTGTGAACAAGAACAAATAGTTACATCTTTATGGTGCTCTTTTAAAACAATGGTATTTACAAAATTCCAATATGAAAAAACATGGAAAGTTGACTAACTTCAATATACTTATAAAATTCCAAGGATCTAGATTTAATAGGAGTCTTATTTTCATAAACAAATCTAATAATAGGTTCAAATTAAACAGTGGGAGTATGGGACAAAAATACAAACACAAACATAAACATAGATGTGGTAATTAGGATGAAATTTATTTATATATTTATATATGAGTTAGTTAATAAAGCTCCCACTGGACATGCTTTGTGGCCCTTGAGATGACACCTGTCCCTGAGACACCACCATTTGTGTCCTCCCTCCAGGACCTTGAACATACCCTTGATTCATCCCTGTCCCCACCATCTGCTGCTGCTGTGGTGGTGCCGCCTGCTGCTGTTGCTGCCCCTGTGGCGGAATCTGCTGTAAGTGCTGCTGCTGCATCTGCTGTTGCTGTTGTTGCATTTGCGGGTGCTGTTGTGCTTGAAGCTGTTGCGGTTGTGGTTGCTGACCGGATATCTGTGGCTTAAACACCACCATGTCCTAACACCAAATAAAATTATAACAATTTTTATTTTTATTTTTATTTTGTTGTAAATAAGGATAAATAACAATTTAGTTACCCCAGGGAAAAGCATTCCAATTAGTCTACATGCTTTATCAGAAACAGAGAGTAGAAGTGTTTGTGAAGGCAACTGAATCACTGCACAAAGCTTCTTTTCTTGCAGTTGACCAAGGAATCCATGTTGATTCATTGCCCGAAAAACTAGAAAATCTGCTTTTCCCACGTATTGCCTGGAATTTTATTTTTAATTTTTTTAATTAATCAAATTATTTAAATGAAAACTGAAGATGGAAACAGTATATGACAAAAAAAAAATTTTTTTTTTTGGTAAAGCTTACTTGTTGTTCATGTGATCTTGAGATATAAGTCGCACTATTTGCATTGTTGGTGGCCAATTTGCTGCAAGTCTGAGAGAGAGAGAGAGAGAGAGAGAGAGAAAAAAGGGTATTTTAGGTATTTCAATATTAGTCAAAAACATTTCTTTAAATACTATCTGATGTGATGGGTGACTTACGATTCAGAAGCCGATGCACTCCGGTACCCCTACCATTTTTTTAAAAATCAAAATTCGTAAGTTTATTTTTATATATGTGAGACAAATTAAATTAAATAATATATTTAAACTTACTTCTAATCTTGTAATAAATACAGGCTGACCTTGTCTCTGACCCGATAAATTCCCCTGCATCATTTATCTCACACTTATATTATTCCAATTTCCAAATAAATGATTAATCATAAATTTATAATAATGTGAATATTGGTTATTATATTTATATTTATACCTCCCAGACTTTGACATATTTTGACTGTGCTGATTGCAATGCACCTGTTGATTGCTGTGTGAGACCAACATTAGCTGCTGTATTATTATTATTATTATTCACACCACCAGATTGCATTCCTTGTACTTGTTGCTGAGTCATCACCGGAGTTGGCATCATTGATCCCATTCCAGTCATGGTTCCGGTTCCAGTTCCGGTTCCACTACCTGTTTGACCTACACCTACCACACCACTCATCATATTATTCTGACTCATTCCCATTCCACTCTGCACCATTTGCGACCCCGGAATGCTCCCTTGACTCATCCCAGGAACGGAATTACCCATTCCAACGCTTCCTTGAATCGGTTGTGAAATATTCGATGTAGCCGAAGCAAAAGAACCAGGGACAGTTGATGTAGTTGACATTGCCATTGATGGAATCACTGATTGCCCAGATGAGATTACGGTTTGGGCAACCGGAATTGTGGATGCCATTCCGCTTGATATCATGTTGGACATATGCACAGCCATGGGATTTGGTATTCCCATGGATGTTCCTCCAGCAATGGCTGCTTGGTTGATGATTCTTGCTTGTGATAGGTTGTTGAGAATGTTATGATTTACAGTGACAGCTGGACGCATAGGTGGCTGTATATTACTCACAATTGGCTTCATATCTTGGATTCCATCATTACTTGATAACATTTCTTGTGAAACAGATAATGGTGATGACATTTGCATGGGTGGTGTAGGACGTGGGACAGGTGGCACGTGTTGGAATGATGGTGCAGGTATAGGTACAGGTACAGGTGGCACTGAAGTAACCGTTGTTGGCTCCTGAAATTTTTCAATAATTACCAAAATACCCTTTTTGTTTTCTGAAAGAATTAAAAGGTTTTCAATGGGACTTACCACTTTCACGGTTGCAGGAGGAATGTTTCCTACAGGAACTGGTTGTCGATTCATCATAGTCCCATTTGCTGTATATATAAAAAAAAAATACAAAATGTTTATATTAACTAAAATGAAATATGATATAAACATGAATTTGAAACAAAACCTGGTGGAACTGAAGATGGAGGGGGGGCTGAAACTGGAGGAATTGAAGATGCATCTACTTTTATAGGAGTTTGAGAGGGCAAATTTGTAATTCCTGATCGACTTAAAGCAGCACGAGCCTCCATGAATGTTTCTGAAATGAGTACAAGATAATGTGGATTTTTCACAATATCAATTGTAGGATCAGCTGCTGAAGGGTTCCTTTTTCCCTATAAAATCAAATACAATTATTAATTTAAGGAATATATTATATAATAATATAGGAAACTTATTAGAAAAATAAAATGTAATTATTAATTACCGCATTATAGACTGCTTTGAGTTTCGGTAGCTGTTTAGGGCATATAACTGATAAAGAAACGGAACACTGCTACGAAAAATACATATAAGTGTAAAAACATTTAACATTAATTAAATATCTATGTATAAATTTATTTATTAATAGTTTAATACCTGAGCAAATGCTTTAGCTATAGTTTCAGCATCTGATAAACGACTTTCTGATTGTGCTTCATTGTTATCAGTTGGTTCTATTTTTTGCATTGGGGGTCGATAAACTGGTGTTGGAAGTGGATAAGGATTACTTGCAGCCACAAGTATGCAATGTCTTTGAACACCTAAATTGTGTTGATTTTGGGACATACTTTGGGGAGGAAACATCTGTTCGTTAAAGAATGTAAAAATTTTAAATCCTTTGGTAAAAAAAAAAGATATGACACAAATTATGTTTGAATTTAAATACCATTAAAGCTTCACCAAGTCCTTCTGCAATTGCAGCATCACAAAAACCACCACCAGTGAAGTGAATGGCTGATAGCCATTCAAAGAAGTAATCAACATTTCTTGTCCACCCACTCCTTTGTACTAAGCAAGCTGGAATTTAGATTGATGGAAACCTTAAAAACACAAAATTTGGGGAAAGATTGTTTTTTTTTTAATATAAAAATGAATGAAATGAGAAAAGTAATACTGATACGTTATACGCACAGCTAAAAGATCCGTGAGCATTGAATATTATAAGTGCCAGCTCAGCAATAGTCCCTGAAGGTTTCTGTATGTTGAGAAAGTAAAAGATTTTTAAGTTAGTAGAAGCAATATGGCGCCAAAATAAATGATACGTTCAATAAAATGAGGTTACATATATAGGCTATGTTGTTATACTGTTGTTTTTGTAATGTTGAAATAGTAAGCTTAATTTAATTCAGAGTGTAAAGAGACATTAATTCTGATACGAATACTGGTAAGGCAGTATATATCAAATAAATAAAGAATAAAAAACAGAAATATATAGGATCTTAATCAAAGCATATGCCATGAAATCTTGCACAGGAAAGGAATGATGATGGACATTGTGAAGTGATGCTTAGATTAACAAATAGAGACTTACCAAAGACTCGCTATCACAGAAGGACCTGCATGAAAAAACAAAGGATTAGAAAAGAAAATGTGAACAGAAAAGCATACACAAGAACCCTAAAGACTACAAACAAAATACCCCCAATGTTCATCCATAGATATGATTATGACTGGTGATATATATTAAGAATTAATGAAATGTGTTTCAATATTCATGAACATACCTTGTTTTGAACCCATAAACCTAATTACACTAAGATTGAAAACAATTACTCTAGGTCAACTGGGCAAACCAATTAAGAACTCGATAAATCATTACATCCTAGGTTTGGCACTAGCCACAGAAAGGGGGTAAATCTACGAATATAGACCTTCAATGATACGTAATTTGAAATCCCTAAATCCAAAATACGACCATAAGAGTACCTGATAACTTTTTCGAGGTAATCGGAGACTATAGTGCGCCAGTAAGGACCTAGAGCGGCGGTACCTTCAACCACCAATATGAGCTGCTTTTTGTCCGCCATGTATATGTATAATTGCCAGACGCCCAGAGACTCGATCGATCAGCTCTTGTTTGTGGCACTATTGATCGTCTCAATCGAAGAAGATACACACGTGATAGAGCAATTTTCTCACACAATTATGGTGGACTTTTTCAAATTGAAACTTGTTTAAACCATGGATGCTGCTATTGTTCATAACCTGTGGGGGTCTTTGATCCTTTCGTCCCGGTATACACGTTGAACATGGAATCAAAACTCTCTGTTGAATATAATTTGTAAGCTGCTCTGATCTTTTCTTCCCAATGCACGAAGGGGTTTGTGCCCTGGTATATAACTTATACGAAGCGAAACTCCTCGAATGAAATTTGTCGCGTTAATAATTTCGAAGCTAATCTTTCTTTTCAATCCCACTTCAGCCTCATTTACTAGTTCTGTCGTCGCCAACATCTATTTATTTATTAAAAAAAAAAACTTGATATTTATGTATTGGGTTTAATGTCACAAAAGCTCTTAAATTTGCAGAAAATTATGGGTTTTACCCAAAGTCTTTTTTTGTGTCACATTTGGGTAGATTGTGTCATTTATGAGCTTTTATCGGATTTTACATTACTTAGTCTGTCACCTTGTTTGATGTTTTGAATTTCAAATTCTTATATATAATATACAATTGATTGAATTCCTTTCGTTTGTTTTTTCTCACTGAATTTTATATTAAAATTCTAAAGTTTTTGGTTTTGTAGATATACAACAGTTGGATTTGAAAAACACAATATTTGTTAATATCTCTTAGAAACCAACATATATGCTAACATTTTTTTTTATATATAGTGGTTTTTATTCTCTTTATTTTCTTTGAAATCGATTTAATTCGATTTATAGTTTATCTAATTTTGAACGTGTAAAAAAGATGATATATTCATTGTGAATTTGCAATTAAGCATTGTACTTAGAAATATGTGTTTTCTTATTTTAATTGATTGATATAACTACAGAAATTCCATTAAATAATTCCATTAATCTAGGTTAAGGATCCATTGTCACACCTCCATGAGGATGGTGATTTCCAATATTACTTTAGGAGGAATCTAGTTAACCTAAATAGTTTGCCAAATGGAGGATTGACTTATGTAAAGTCAACGTACATTGCTATATTAGACATTAAAGTAATAGAAATTAAAGTAAGATGATAGTTTAATTTGCTAGAGAGAATATTAAGAGGTTAGATATACTAAATAGTTGGAGTGACGACATAAAAAGCTCTTCATGTAAATGGTAAATACCTACTTAAATGATCATTCAAATAGTAAAAAGTCTTACAAATGACCATTAAAAATGCTTTCATGTTAAAAGGACATGACAACATGATGACAAAACTGCACCAATTAATCATCTATATATTGAGTTACCCTTTGAAAATAAGTATTTATTTGTAATGTACCTTAAAATTATTATTATTAGGGAGGAGGGAATCGTGAGTGGGTTGGGGGGAAGTACCTACAATATGTGAATCCCTCACCAGCGGGGGTCAAGGCTAGTAGGGTGATATGCGGGTTATGTAGCTCGCTGCTTCCTTTCTCTCTCTCTCTTTAGATCCTCTCATGCAATGACCACTTGTATATTTTGCTTTAAGACTTGTACAAACTAATTTTGTATGTTTTTAAATTAGTTTGTGAATTAAGGAGTGTTTGGCAAAAAAAAAAGTATTTTTTATTAGCTTATAGCTTATTAGCTTATAAACTAATAAGTAAGTGTGAAATAACTTATGAAAAATGACTTATTAGAGGTTTACCACCGGAATAAACTATTTTTATCCAAACACTTTCTTAACTTATAGCGGTGTGGAACTCTTAATAAGTTAATAAGTTGTTTTAATAAGATTAGCCAAACACATTAGTTTTATATGTTTTTAATGTTTTGTAAATTAATTTTGTGTGATTTTTATTAGTTTGTGTTTATATTAAAATTAAAAACTGTGTGAGTTGACGGAGTTGGAAAATATACGTTTTCATGTATTTTTGGTGTTGAGAAAAATAAAAGAGAAAAGAAAAAAAAAAAACTTGACGTGACACCTTATTATTATATAAATATATCCTATGAGTAAATGACAATTTTAGTTAACATTAGTTATGTGTTTTTGTAATAATGATATTTTTCCAGTTTTAACGTTTATTGCCTCTAAAACCTTTTTCGTAACATTTTCTCATTCCTCAACCATCTAATGTACATATACTATGAACAAATGTGCTCACATCTTTAAGGTGTTGTTTGTTTTTTTAAAAAAAACCACTTATTGTTGCGTCACGTAACACTTGATCATTCGCAGCTGTTTGTTTTTCAGAAGACTTCTGACTTAAAAACGATTGCGTGTGTGCTGCGTGGCGCAACATTTGACCATCTACTTCAAACTTCTTCACACCTTACTTTAACTTATTGCAGCATTCTGCAGATGTTAAAAAACAAACAGACTTTTATTATATGTTGCAGCCGTTTGGTCCCCCTCTTCTGCTGCAGAGGGTTGCAGAGGTGGTCCGCAGACTTCAAACATTTTCGCTTCGAAAAAACAAACGGCACCTAACTTAACCATTGAGGCTTAACTATGGACACCTACACCACCAATGACGGTCATAGAAATAAGTAGAAAACACATAAACGAATGATACATTACCAAAATAAGAACCTCGTTTATAAATATATGTCGATCTTGATTTTACTTTTAAATTACAGACACTTCACAATTTATATTTTAATAGGAATTGAATATCCCCAAATGTAATTCGATTAACAAAAATGTACGAATATATATATATATATATATATATATATATATATATATATATATATATATATATATTGCAAAATGAATATATGTGCTTTGAGTGTTGCAGTCACCAAATTGAAAATCCGAATATTTTAACGGTCGGGTTGACCAATTCTAAAAAAAATAATAATAAGAAGACCTGTTTGGCAACCTGAAAATCGGTCGTGTCGCAAAACACGGGTCCGGGCTTGGGCTAACACTTGAATTGGCCCGGATCTTAAGCCAAGTACGACCCACTAACTTATTTTTTATAATTTTGACCAAACTGTTAATTTTTTAGGCATTTCGTCTAAATCTTTTTTTAGCAAATTGTTGAATCTGTTGTTGCTGTTGTGGTTGAAGCTGTTGCTGAGTGGATATCTGTAATTCCAAGTAAATTACTTACTACCCCAGGTAAAACCATTCCAATTAGTCTACATGCTTTATCAGAAACAGAGAGTAGAAGTGTTTGTGAAGGCAACTGAATCACTGCACAAAGCTTCTTTTCTTGCAGTTGACCAAGGAATCCATGTTGATTCATTGCCCGAAAAACTAGAAAATCTGATTTTCCCACATATTGCCTGGAATTTAAATTTAAATGAATATTTAAAGGAACACTGAGTGTGAGAAAAAATAGATTTTGTTGAGCTTACTTGGTGTTCATGTGATCTTGAGATATAATTCGAACTATATGTATTGTTGGTGGCCAATATGCTGCAAGCCTGAGAGAGAAGGGTATTTTAGGTGTTTCAAAAATAGTCAAATATTTGCTTAAAAACTAGGGCAAATACCATAAAAGTCACAATTTTTTCACGTGTAATTGAGAAAAACCCTATTTTTTTTTTTGTTTGGCTTTGACCACAAATTTTACGCAAAGATATTACTCTAACCAACTTGACAAGTTTTATGGTTAATTCTGTTATCTTTTCGCAAAATCAGTCCTAAAGTTGTGTTTAAAGTCCAAATTTGGTCCTTGTAGCTTGCAAAAAATTACTCTAACCCACTTCTTTATTTTCATTTATTTTTATTTTTTTAGTTAAAACTAAAGTTGGTTTTATATATTTTTTTCGTTTTTTTATATATTTTTCGTTTGTTTTATGTTTTGTTTTTCGTCAATTTGATAACTTCTTTTTATATTTTTCAAAAAGTGTAACGTGTATGAATATATTAGAGTATATTACATTTTTGGTGCTTGAGTTTTTTTTTTGTTTTCTATTTTTTTTAATTTGGGTAATTTATGGTTTTTCTATTTTTTTTATTTTGATTCAATGTATGATATTTACAATTTATAATTATTAAAATAGGAAATAACTAAAAAACGAATATATATATATATATATATATATATATATATATATATATATATATATATATATATATATATATATACGAAAAATAAAAAGAATATAAAAAACGAAAAAAAGTATAAAACCAAGTTTAGTTTTGACTAAAAAATAAAAATAAAAAAGTTAAAAAAAAACATAAAACCAAGTTTTGGACATGTGGTGTAATTTTTTGCAAACTACAAGGACCAAATTTGGACTTTAAACACAATTTTAGGACTGATTTTGCAAAAAAAAATAACAGAGTTAACCATGAAACTCTCTAAGTGGGCTAGAATAATAACTCTGCGTAAAATTTGTGGGCAGAGCCAACAAAAAAAAAAAAAAAAAAAAAAACAGGGTTTTTCCTAATTACGCGTGAAAAAGCTGTGGCTTTTACATTATTTGCCCTAAAACTATGTAATGAGTGACTCACGTTTCAAAAGCCGATGCCTTCAGGTACCCCTACCATGTTTTTAAAAATTGAAACTCATAAGTTTTTTTTTTTTAAAGAATTAAATTACATAATATTTAAACTTACTTCTAATCTGGTAATAAAAACAGGTTGGCCTTGTCGCTGACCATATAAACTCCCCTGCGTCATTTATCTCACTTATATATTATTCCAATTTCCAAATAAATGATTAATCATAAATTTATAATAATGTGAATATTGGTTATTATATTTATATTTATACCTCCCAGACTTTGACATATTTTGACTTTGTTGATTGCAGTGCACCTGTTGTTTGTTGTGTGAAAGTGAGACCAACAGCAACATTAGCTGCTGTATTATTGTTATAATAAAGGTTAATAATTAATAAACATGAATTTGCAAGAAACCTGGTGGAGCTGAAGTTGCATCTGATTTTAGAGGACTTTGAGAGGGCAAATTTGTAATTCCTGATCGATTTAAAGCAACAAGAGCCTCCAAGAATGTTTCTGAAATGAGTACAAGATAATGTGGATTTTTCACAATATCAATTGTAGGATCAGCTGCTGAAGGGTTCCTTTTTCCCTACAAAATCAAATACAATTATTAATTTCAGGAATATATTATATAATACTATAGGAAACTTATTAGAAAAATAAAATGTAATTATTAATTACCGCATTATAGACTGCTTTGAGTTTCGGTAGCTGTTTCGGGCATATAACTGACAAAGAAACGGAACACTGCATGCAAAAAATACATATATAAGTATAAAAACAATCACCATTAATTAAATATCTATATAAATTTATTTACTAATAGTTTAATACCTGAGCAAACGCTTTAGCTATTGTTTCAGCATCTGAAAAACAACTTTCTGATTGTGCTTCATTATTATCAGTTGCTTCTGTTTTTTGCATTGGGGGTCGATAAACTAGAGTTGGAAGTGGATATGGATTACTTGCAGCCACAAGTATGCAATGTCTTTCAACACCCAAATTGTGTTGATTTTGGGGAGGAAACATCTATTCATTAAAGAATGTAAAAATTTTAAATCCTTTGATAAAAATAAAAGATATGACACAATTAAATTATGTTTAAGTTTAAATACCATTAAAGCTTCACCAAGTCCTTCTGCAATTGCAGCATCACCAAAACCATCACCAGTGAAGTGTATGGCTGATAGCCATTCAAAGAAACAATCAACATTTCTTATCCACCCACTCCTTTGTACTAAGCAAGCTGTCATTTAAATTCATAGAAACCTCAAAAACACAAAATTTAAGTAGAACGGTTGATAAGAATTTCGGGAAAATTTTGGTTTTTTATAAGAATAAACGAAACGAGAATAGTAATACGTTATACGCACGACTAAAAGATCCATGTGCATTGAATATTATAAGTGCCAGCTCAGCAATAGTCCCAGATGGTTTCTGTACGTTGAAAAAGTAAAAGATTTTTAAGTTAATAGAAGCAATATAGTGCGAAAATAAATGATACATTCAATAAAAGGTTACGTATATACGCTATGTAACAAATAGAGACTTACCAAAGACTCACTATCACAGAAGGACCTGCATGAAAAACCAAAAAAATTAGAAGAGAAAGTGTCAACAGAAAAACATACACAAGAACCCTAAAGACTACATTCAAAATAGCCCCAATGTTCATCCATAGATATGATTATGACTGGTGATATATATTAAGAATTAATGAAATGTGTTTCAATATTCATGAACATACCTTGTTCTGAACCCATAAACCTAATTACACTACGATTGAATACAATTACTCTACGTCAATTGGACAAACCAATTAGGAACTCGATAAATCAAAACGGGTAAAAAAAAAATAAAAAAATCATTGGCTTATTCTACGAATATAGACCTTCAGTTACACATAATTTGAAATCCCTAAATCCAAATATGACCATAAGAGTACCTGATAACTTTTTCGAGGTAATCGGAGACTATAGTGCGCCAGTAAGGAGCTAGAGCGGCGGTACCTTCAACTACCAATATGAGCTGCTTTTTGTCCGCCATGTATATGTAAAATTGCCAGACGCACAGAGACTCGATCGATCAGCTTTTTGTTGTGGCACTGTTGATCGTCTCAATCGAAGAAGATGCACATGTGATGGAGCAATTTTCACACAATTATTTATGGTGGACTTTTTCAAATTGGAAACTTGTTTAAACCAGGGATGATGCTATTGTTCATAACCTGTGGTGGACTTTTTGTAAGCTGCTCTGATATTTCTTCCCAATGCGAGAAGGGGTTCTAGAACAAAGGGGCTCTGATAGTTCTCGATAAACAATCTTTATTCACAGTTTCATTTAGAAATCATCAAGGTTTTTATCAAAAGTCAAACTTGTGTCATCTCTTTCTAGAACAAAGGGGCAAGAAAACTATTTATTTTTAGGTCATGTGTTATGTTTACATGTTATGTGTAAAATATTTGATTCTCATTATGGTAGTAGTACAGGGAAAGTTGAGAGGTAAAAAGCATGATAGATACAAGACAACATCAACTAAATCAAACCTTTTCTTATTGCAGGCAGGAGAAATCAAGAATCATCTAATCATATCAATGCTTTTGAGCTCATCAGAATGTCTTGGAATCTTGAACTCTTTGAGGTTCTTTGAGGAAAAAAATGAAAGAACTTGATGAGATTTTTTTTCCATGTTTTGAAAATTTCATGCATTGTAAAGCTTGTTGAGATTTTTTTTCTATGTTTTGAAAATTTCGTGCATTGTAAAGCCACATTTGGTTTAACTGTTTTATTTATCTTATATCTATAAAATCACGAGTGGATCCATGCTTTAGAAGGAGGGAACAATTGTTGTATTGCTTCTCATATTATAAATTAAAAATAATATTTGTAAGTTGTCTTTTTGTATTAGTATTATGTTTCCAAAATAGAAGATATTTTTTTTTATAAATTTAGATAATATATAAAATGTTAATTAAGAATTCTAAATAATAATTTATAAAAAGTAATTAAGAAATATAAAAATATATAATGTGACAAATTTAAAAAGTAATTATTATAAAAATATATAATTTATTTAAATTTCAGTTTATGGCAGCAGTCTGCAGATGTTAAAAAACAAGCATGCTTCTTATTACAGGTTGCAGCCGTTTAGTCTATCTCTTCTACTGCAGAGGGTTGTAGATGTGGTCTGCAGACTTCGAGGATTTTTGCTTCGAAAAAACAAACAACACCTTAGTGAGTTCTCCAAGTTACCATATACCACAATACATATACATGCATACAAACAATGGCTCACTATATGCCAATAATATGCATATTTTAGACTTACAGCCCAACCATTTCGTCTTCAACACGGTTCTACGTTTACTTACGACCTACGTGTCATTTCGTCAAAATGGGTCTATGTGTACTTACGGCCTATTTGTCATTTCGTCAACACGCGGACCTATACGCTCCCATCCTCTTTAACCGTTCCACCATCATCCCCTAACTAAGTCCAATATCACAACAATTTCGCACATAGAGACTGTATTTTAGATTCTACTAATATAGACACATTCATACTTCCTACTCTACTAGTGTGCACTTAAGCACGTAAAGGTTATACTACTAGCTTTACTCTACACATTCCTTATCCTAACATACATATATATATATATATATATATATATATATATATATATATATATATATATATTGTACTATAGCCTTTCTAAAATCCAATAACCAAGCCAACGTAACCATTCTAGACACCTCTCCCGTAAGTAGATCAATCAACATTATAACTGGAATTACTGATAAATCGTATATATATATATATATACATATATATATATATATATATATATATATATATATATATATATATATATATATATATATAAACGACTATGTATTGGCCCGAACCACTGCCTCAGGGCTTCGCTAAAGCACTTCAAAAACCCAGAAGGTTGTAATCGAGGGGTGGGTGGTCTCCAAAGAGTTTGGAGTGAAGAGAGTGTGAGGAAAGAGTGAGAATCGAAGAAGCCGAAGACATCTATTTATAGTAAGGTCGTAACGTCGATCCATCCACTGCCTGGCACGTGTCAAAACTGATGGGTTTTAAGCATAACAAACAAAAACTTATGTATGCATGCAACCCTAATTTCCCGATCTATGTTTTCTCTAATTGAACATACTGTTGGATTAGTGTCTAAGCTCATAACTATATTTGGTAAGTACTTGACCCGGTTGTGCATGGTCCTTTTGGGTTGCCTTCACCAAAGCAACTAGATAGGATGATTTATGAAGAGATAGGTTATTATGGTTTATTAATATATTATATGAATAATATATTAAAGGAGAAATCATATAGTTTAATTAATATTAGACAAGAATTAATTAAGAATTAATTATGTGGCTAAAAGAGATTAATTAAATAAAGGGGACTGGATTGCAATTATTGGATAATTGATTAATGGGTTGTGAAACCCTAGGAAGAAAGGAGTGGATGAAAATTAGATCGGAGCCCATCATATTTTCGTCCAAGGCCTTATTCTAGAAGGTCCCTTGGACTGCTTAAGGCCTAAGCAATCCAATTAGGGTTTTGACTGAAACCCTAGCAACACAAGTATAAATAGACCCCTAGGGCATCATAATTCGGCGACCAGAAACCCTAGAGAGTTCCATAGCCGAAATTTAGTGCCTCCCTCTCCTCTCTCCAAATATCATCTTCTTGCTTCTGGTGTTTGTAAGCCATTAGAGGAATGAGATTTGTGACTCTAAGCTCCAAGACAAGAAGATTCAAGTTATTGATTGAAGAGGTAATCATCTAGATCTGATTTCATATGATAATTTTCGAAATATGTATGCTAGATCTAGGGTTTATAAGTCTTGGATGAATAGCATGTACAATAGAGAAACCTAGATCCAAGCTTTAGGGTTTGCATGAGCACATAGGATGTTCTTTTGTATAAAACCCATCAGTGGTATCAGAGACTTGATTGGTTTCTATTGTATTGATGCCTTGTATGTTCATCTTGCTGAAAATCGTTTTTCTGCCCTCTGCCCGACCTGACTCGGCGAGTCACTTGCTGAACTCGGCAAGTCGGCCCAACTCGGCGAGTCCAATGAGTGACTCGGCGAGTCGGGGAGTCAGACAGAGGGATACTCGGGATTTCTTGCTGTTTTGCTGAAGGATAATTACCAAAACTGTTTTTGACTAATAAAATCTGAATTTTATTATTAATATGTGATTATCCTTACCAAAACAAAAGATAATTACCAATTATTTGAATAATAAATTCCTTATACGATAATATTTGATTATTTAAATTATTTGATGAATTATCTTGTGAATAAAATGGAATAGGTCAAATTTAGATAATCATTAAATTAAATGTTTGATTTAAATTATTTACTATTTGATCGTATGTGTTTTGAAAAGTTCAAAACTTGCCCTCAAGTTTTGGAATTTAAATTTTTAATTAAAAGTTTAATTTAAATCATTTAAATTTCAAACCCTAGAATTTTACAAGTTTAAAATTCACCCTATACTATTATAATATTATAAGAATAATAATTATATATGTATAACTTAAATGTTAGTCTTACCGTTAGTAGGCCTCATTCACGAAGCCGATCTATAAGGGGGTATAAGGTTATGGCTTATAAAATGACCGTTTAATGGGTGTCCACTCTCACCCACCGCTTCCTTGATTGGTGGAGGGTCGTTAGCCGAACGGGTAGGATAGGGCAAACATTTCCTCATTAAAAGTATAATGAATTTATAAAGTAACTAAATGTTTTTCAAAAAAATTCTCAATCTTAGTTACTTTAGGCAAAAGTGAATTGATGCAATTCCATGAAATTACACTTTGTACCCTTGCTAAGACGTTAGTGGAGCGTGTGTGGTTAACCGATACACTAATTGGGCTCTAAGCAAAGGTGGCAAAGGGTGATTCGATGTTTGTCATAGTTCGATGGAGCGTGTGTGGTTAACCGGCACGTCGAATAGGTGACTGTAACATTGAGGGCACCATGTATATTTGCATGGTTATTCACACCCGCTTTGTGATCCTCGGCATCCCAGTCACAAACTTGAGGGGCATATCGAGATTTAAACATGCCATTGAAAAGTTCAATGAATCTCAAAAGATCTAGGAGTTTTCAATACATTTAAAACTTATCTTTAATTTGTTTTTCATGGTGGAAAATTAGTGAATCATCATTCACTTACCTTCAAATTATTTGCTTGTTAGATTACGGCATCCCTCTTCTAATTTGTAAATAATGTTGTTGGATCCTAGCCCTAATTTCTCATTTGGGTGTTTAATTGGGGATTCATTTCTGATCAAACTTGTCTCTTTTCTATTTTAGATGTCTAACGTGAACAACAACGCTTCCGGCTCAAATTCCTCTGGCTCGTTCTCACTCATGAACTTGTATGGGAGAGTGGTCTTTAACGGGTCCAATTTCAATGATTGGATCCGCAACATCCGAATGGTCACTCGTTACGAGGACAAAGAGTATGTCCTCGATGAGAAGCTGAAGGAAATCAACATCAACACTGCCTCCGTTGAAGAGATCGCGGCCTTTGAGGCCCATGAGCGTGATACTACGAAAGTCCATTGCATCATGCTGGCGACTATGACTGCAGAACTCCAGAAGTCCTATGAGGACATGTACCCCTATGAGATGCATCAAGATCTGCTGGACCGGTACCACCAAAGCGCTAGGCAAGAAAGGTACGAGATCATCACTTCGATGATCACTGCCAAAATGGGTAATGGAGAGTCCCTTACTGCTCATCTGCAAAAGATGTCGAGATATGTCGATCGCCTGCTAAAGTTAAATGTTAACTTTGATGAAGAGCTGGCAATTGACATCATCCTTCACTCCTTGCCTCCCTGCTACAACCAGTTCCGCATGACCTACCACATGAACAAGGAGGAGGTCTCTTTGAGCAAGCTTCAAGGCTTGTTGAGGACTACTCAGAGCAACCTCAAAGACAAATTTGTTGCATCAACTCCTACTCCTGTTGTTGCCCCAGTCTTGGCAATTGGGCATGGAAATGGTAAGAAGAGGAAGGCCCCCTCAAAGAGCCACCATAAGGGAAAGTCCCATGATGGCACCTCTTCTAGTGGAAACAAAGCTGGTTCTGCTAAACCCAACTCCAACCCCAAGGAGGCAGAGTGCCATCACTGCCACGAAATAGGGCATTGGAAACGAAGTTGCCCGAAGTATCTGCAAGACATCAAGGATGGAAAGATCACGCCATCCTACGCAGGTATTTACACTATTAAATCTAATGATTTATCACATGCTATTTCTTGGGTTCTTGATACAGGATATGGTTTTCACATTTGTTCTGACTTGTAGGGCCTAATAAGAAATAGGGATGTGGAGCATGGGAAGATAAACTTAATCATGGGGAACAGAAGATCGTCGCCTGTCACCAAGATTGGAGTTTACTCTTTAGTACTTAGTAATGGATTAGGATTAGATTTAAATAATTGTTGCTATTCGCCAGATATGGCAAGAAACATCATTTCTTTTCATGGTTTGTATAGACAAGGGTTTAGATATTCATTTGATAATGAAAAGGGTTCTATTAATGCTTATCTTAATGGTGTTTTCTATTTTGAAGCATTGCCTTGTAATGGAATATATGAAACTGTGATGGTTGTAGATAACTTAGGAAATGATGTGTTGTGTATCGATTCTTCCAATAGTTTGGATAAAGCATGCTTGTGGCATTGTCGTCTTGGACATGTCAACAAGAAATGCATAGCCCAACTCCAAAAGGATGGAGTGTTGGAGTCATTCGACCTTAGGGACGATGACGTGTGCGAGTCTTGTTTGCTTGGAAAGATGATCACGTCACCCTTCAATGGTTCTTGTGAAAGGGGTGAGGGTTTATTGGATCTCATACATATAGATGTATGTGGACCTTTTAGATCCACCACAAGGGATGTGTGCCTCTTCTACGTGACTTTTACCGATGATTATAGGAAATATGGCTATATCTACTTAATCAGGCATAAGTCAGAAACCTTTGAAAAGTTCAAAGAGTTCAAACAAGAAGTGGAGAATCAATTGGGCAAGAAAATCAAGATGCTTCGATCTGATCGAGGTGGAGAGTACCTTAGTCTTGAATTCCACGACTATATAGAAAATATAAGATTTTTATGTGAAAATACGTTTTTTTTGTATAAATATGATTTATAAAGAAAAAACATATTAGAAACAATTCTTTGAGAAAAAAAAAGTTGTAAAAAAACTAAAGTTAGGATGAATTCATAATAAAATTCTAAAATTTGGGCAAAAAGGGTAAAGTTTGGACCAAATTTGTAACAAAATTTAAAATCTGAGCCAAAAGTGTAAATTTTGAACCAAATTTGTAATAAATTTTGAAATCTGGGCCAAAAATATAATTTTTGAAAGTTGGATGACCTGTTGACCGGGTCAAAGGGTTAAATTGAATACGATTACCAGTATTTGGGACTTAATTGAATAAAAAAAATATATAGAGACTAAATCGATTATGAGGCCAATATGTAGGGACTTTATTGCAGTTTTCCCATTTAAAAAAAATATGTTAAATTTCGTTTTTATTGAATTTAGATTGTTTCGAGTGGACACAACCGGTCCTGAAATTTTGAGGGTCCTATACAAAAAAACGACCGTATAAAATAGACTTTTTTTATGGTTTAAATGAAAAAAATATATTCAATTAAAACTATAGTAATTAAAACTAGAGTGGGAAGTGTATCGCTTAGCAGTCCTGATACACAACCGGTGGCGGATCCAACCCGGAAGTCAAGTGGGATGCATAGTTAACCGTTGATCGTGTAAATTAAAAGTAATAGAAAAAGAATACTTAAAAGTAGAATAACATTAAAACATTCAACTAAATGTCATTTTACAGTTGAAATAAGACATAGCTAAGAAACTTTTGATGATATTTTCATTGGTAACCTTGGAAAATCCTTCTCTTTCAAGCGTGCAAATTACACAATCATTTAACAATTCATCCAAAATCCGATTCCACAAATCTGACTTGACAAGCTCCATCGCGGAAAAACATCTATCCTCCGTTACGGTTGCAACCGGCAAAAGCAAGGACAACTTCAATAACCGGTAAACCAAAGGAAAGTTAAGATGCATATTACTTTCCACCATCACTTTAGCAAGGTCGGATATACTCTTCAAAGTAGCAAATCTTGCATCTTGTTGCATAAAAGTTGGGTAAACCGAAAGTTCATGTCCAACCTATCTTTAAAGCTAAAATCATGTGGATAGAAATCGATCAACGTCCGTAACTTTGATGGGTCAAAGTCACAAAATGAATCATGTGGATTCAAACCCGTCATACAAATAAACAATTCAGAACTTACTTCGTTAAAACGATCACCGAACTCTTGAATTTGCATATCCAAAACCATGTTGAAACAAAAAACTCGTAATAATGACGATTGGAGATATTGGTGTACCTTCTCCGGGCTCTTGGATTAACATAAATTTCATCCATATATGTTTACCATTCGAATGTTATTATTCTCACAAAAAGAGGTGATATCCAATATAAATGCATCAAACCCATCATTTCTCATCTTTTTTAATGTTGCAGTGGTTGATTTCATCAAACTTATAGCATTCGCAATATCTTGATCCTTTCTTTGTAGAGCTTGCGGCAATATGTTTGTGATCTCCGAAATTTTCAAAATCAACTGCGAGTGGAACACAAAATCAAATGATCGAAGATATATTCGAAGACCACTTGCTTGACGTTGACTAAAACCATTAAGGCCTTCATCTTCAATATATTTAAGCACATCAGTAATAGATGAAAACAAACTAGCCAAACGCGATAGAGTTTTGTAATGAGAATTCTAACGTGTATCTCTGGCTCTAGTAAGAGAAAGTTCTTGGTTTAATCCACTTCCGGTTTCAATTTCACCACGACCGATGGATTCTTCGAGTTTATCTTTTTGACTTTCACGCAACATATTTGTTCGTTTACAAGAAGCACACACAAGATTCATTAGAACAACTATCATATCAAAAAACACTCCAACGTCGTGATGTTTTTTTACAACCATGATAATAACTAGCTGAAGTTGGTGAGCAAAGCAATGAACATAATATGCGGAGGTATTTTCTTTCGTGATTAAAAATGTTAAACCATTAAAGTTCCCACTTATATTTCTTGCTCCATAATAACCTTGACCCCTGAACTAAACTCAATCCATATTAAAAAAATAAAGAGTCAATAATAGATTTCAAAGACAACACAAATGTCTCCTTCACATGAACAAGACCAATAAACCTTTCTTTAACAATCCCACATGTAACATATCGCAAAATTACCGCCATTTGTTCCTTTTTGGATATATCGTTGGACTTGTCAACTAATAAAGCAAAAACATCATCACCAATTTCTTCAAAAAAATTGATTTAAGTACTTCTTGTGCAAAACAATGAGCAATATCTTTTTGAATACATGGAGCCACCATTTGATTGTTCCCCGGAGCATTTCGTAATGTAACTTTAAATACACTCTCGTTTTGTTCCCGAATCAAAGTATATACTTCCAAGAAATTCCCTCTAAAAAGAGACATTTGAAACTCATTGTGACCACGAAAAGGTAATGCACATTTCAATAAAAAACTACAAGCATTAATGGAAGCATTTAATTGGATTCGATGTTCATTCTTAGCAACCTCATTTTGCTTATGAAGAGTTGTAGCAATTGATTGATTTTGTCTCATTAAGTCTCCACATTTTTTTTAAGTGCAATATAATGAGAACTATTAACAGTTCCCCCCTCATAAGTCTTAAGTCTTTCCAGTTTATTCCAACTAGTAAAGCCTTCTGTTACAAAAGCATCACCCTCGCCCCTTTTATTTTGTTCATATTTAAATAAATAACAACACAAAAAGGCTTCATCTGATTTTATACTGTACTCTAACCAATCACTGTAGTCATCATACCACGACAGATTAAAATGTCTTCCCCTATTTCCAAACATTCTTACACTGTATTTTTGAAGACACGGTTGACATGGTCCTTTAATCAAATATTTATGTCTTATATTGTCTATTTGATTAGGGTGATAATCTGAATTTTTTTTCCGATCAGTCGGATCCCAAGGAATGTTACTTGAATCAGTTTCAGTCGACATCTGTGGAATAAAACTAAGTTGGGGAATTTCAGTTGAAGACGGTCCCTATGACAATGGTCTTGATGAAGATGATTTTTGTGTTGTTATTTTTTGGTAAAATCTTTCCATTACCCCCTGTTTGGGTTAAACAATAAAACCCCATTAAACAATAATAATTGTTTAACAAAACCATTAAACATTGAACAAATACAAAGTAATTAAGTTAGAAATGAAAACAGTTAAGCACAAATATCTACTTTATCTCTCTATGACTCTGTTAAAAAGAAAAAACCACTAAACAAAAAAGTTCTTAAACAAAACCATTATTAAGCTATATACTTTTTCCTTGTCCCACATAACTATTAAGCAAAGCAAACAAACTGTATGAACCCATTTAACACAAATTAGTCATCGACAGTAACAAATGAAAGAAAATCAGTTTGCAAAACATAAATTAGTTCATAAAGGGTGTTTGGGATTAAATTTGAACCTCAAAAGTCCTTTTTGTAAATGAACTTTTTATAAAATGACTTTTTTGCAAAAAAAAAAAAATTTAAAATGTGTTTGAATTAGCTTTTGAGGGAAAAAGTCAAAAGTTGTTTTTAAAAAGTTTTTGGCTTAACTTTAACCTGTAAAATGACTAAAAATGACATGCTTACATATTTACAATGATTTACTACTTTACATATACTATTTTATACTTAACAATTTTTTTTACACACATATTATAATTTTGTTAACATTTTATTAGAAAATATAAAATATAAAATTCTTTTAAAATATTTCTAATTTTTTTATTAGACAATGATAATATTAAAATTACGTTCATACAAATTGTAAATAATTCATAAAAAAATATCATAGATAACGCCATATTACCTTCATCCCCGCAATGCGATTATATCTTGTGCAATAATATCTCGTATCGTTGCCATATACGAATCATCATCATTCGTGCAACGTGTACTTGGACCTTCTTCGTAAACTTCACTACTAGTACAACCTCGTATGGGATTGTATGATTCTTGTTGTGCCCTATATAAACGCTTCATCATACCTATCAACCTTCTAATATAGTTATGGATCGCCATCGATGCTATCACAATTTTCACTTGGTTCTTGTACTTGTAATTAACATGCATGTCTCTTAATAACGCCCACCTAGTTTTCCACACTCTAAAAGTTCGTTGAATGATATTTCTTAATGATGAGTGGAGATAGTTAAATTTCTCTTTCGGTCCACGAGGTTCACGAATAGCAGCCGTGTGTCCACGTCAAAAATCCGGTAAATGATAACGAATATTTACGCCTTTGTATGGAGCAAGATACCCTTTGGTATTTAGATATCCGACATCAACAACGTAATATTTATCTGTAAATAAAACAAACATTTGTTATTCGTTTCAAAGAAGTAGTAAAAACATAAAATTTGTGTTCCAAAAAAAATTATACTAACCACCCGTTGGATATTGAAAATTAAGATATGGTCTCTGTAAGGCTTCATTGAAAATTCTTGTGTCGTGTGCAGTCCCCTCCCAACCGGCCCATACAAATGTAAAACACATGTTAAAATCACAAACAACAATTATATTTTGTGTTGCATATCCCTTTTAACCAATGTTCTTCGCTTCCTCTTTTTGTGGAACTGATGCCCTAATGTGTGTCCCATCTATAGCACCAATGCAATCCTTCAAATACAAAGAAGATATCATAAATAAATTATTTGTTAAAGTTTGACTACCAAGTAACTGAACAATGGATAATACCTTGAACATTAGATGATACCGAGGGTTATTTAATATATATTCGGGAATATCATCATTATAGTTTGCGTCTGGCTTGATGATGTCGGCACTCAACTTTAGCACGACTTCCAAAACTGTATGGAAATGCCTATGAATCATTTCCCCCGAATGATTAAAAAATTATTGCACAAATCTATTGCTACACCCATGAACCAAAGTCATCAATAATATTCCTACAGACTCCTCAATAGATATATTTCGTGTTTGTTGCAGTCCGTAATTTGTAGCAAGATCTATGCATAACTGTCTAAAAACTGGTACGTGCAGTCTAAACATCTCATAACACCGTCTAGGATGGCCATTTAGTACTTCATTAATAAACATGTGTCATATGCAGTTTGAAGTGTGACATGGCCTACGTACGTTACGAGCTAGTATTATCCCTTTCAAAGCTAAGCCACATAAGATTTCAAATTCTCTATCCTCTTCCACCCAACATTCTTCATTATCATTAGATGAATTAGAGTCATCACTATCCATCCTACATAATACAAATAAAAAGATGTCAAGAAATAACACATAATATAAAATGTCGATTACATAACAACAAACAATAACACATAATATAAAATGTCGAATACATAATGTCAAAGGACAACACATAATGTCAAAGCATAACACATATTGTCAAATCATAACACATAATGTCAAAACATAACACAAAAAACAATAAGACATAATGTCAAATGCCAAATCATTATTTCATAAGTAACTTAAGGAACTCCATCTTTGCTTCATCAATTGTTGGAAACATAAAAGCTTCATGATTTTGCTTTTTGGTGAAGACAAGCAATGCTTGTGAAAATTCTTTGGACCCTTCACGAAAATTGGGAAACTTGATGACAATGGCCATGCAATCTACTATTGTTGGGGAAGGATTATTTTGTGGATAAGTTTGTGTGCTTTTTGTTGATATGACATCCAATAAAGCATCTACTTTTTCCTCATAAATTGAACTTTTACTCATGGTTGAACTGTTGTTGGAAACAAGCTTAGACCTCTTCCTTTTACTTCAACTGCTTTCATGGAAACTAGGAAAAAGAGGCTCATCATCATCTAAATTGATTTCATCGCTATCTCCTTTGCCCTCCATATTTTCTTCGTTCAGATTGCTATTGTTTTGAAAGTGTAACATAATCATAGTCTTATCTCCAATGACAACGGTATCCCGAAACAAAAGAGCATATTTCTCATCAAATATGCTCAAATCTGTGTTCCTAAATTTGGCATATTCTTTATTCTCCTGCAAGACAAAAAGATAATGTAAATAAAAAATGCTCAATCTATATGCAATCATAACTTAAAATAATTAAAGAGAATAGTAAATCATACCTTTATTTTCTCCTCCCACCACTCAGGCGATGCATCTATTAGGCTTCTCATCCCACCGAGTCTGGCTTCAAGCCTCATTAAGCGGCAGTGCCGAATATAAGGGTGGGCAATAGGGACGTTTGCACAGGGCCCATATATTCTAGGGGCCCAATTTTTTTACTTATATTATGTGTAATTAAAATTCCAAGCCCAAATGCTTAGCTCCAATAGTCCATCAAGCGTGCAGCAGTCCAGAGATAGACAAAATTCTGCCGACTTGTCGAGAAAGTTGAGATTTTGTGATTTCTGACTTTCTGTGACCGTGAGGTCGTGAAACGTGAGAAGGGCAGTTGATCATTCATCATTCAGGGACATTCGATTACTCCACAACGTGCAGGACATTCAGATTTCAGATTTTTATTCAGGGACATTAATAATCATTCAAATTTCAGAAAGTAGAAGGTGAGAAATGAGAAGGGAAGGAGCGGTATTATTCCACAATTTTCTTGTTTTATTTTGTTCCAGACTTCCAGTCAATCATAAATCATTCATCATTAAATTATAAGTTATTCAGACTTCAGTTATGTTTAATTGTTTGTTTTATTTTTGAGATATTGAATGTTGAACCAGAGTATCACAGGATCATATTAGATAATTAAATTACTTAGCAGAATTATTCATCATAAATTGAATTACAATTACATTGTAAATTGTTCCATTGAAATTGAATCAGAATGTGAATGTCATCATATTATAGTTAGTGAATGATGAAATCAGACATCATAAAAAAAATCAGTTTATGTAATTTAATTCGTTACACGTTAATGCCTAAGGGCCTTTTTTTCCACCTCGTCCCGGGCATTTGAATTCTCAGGACCGACCCTGTTAAGCGGTCATAAAGCTTCCACTCTTTTTTCATGTTCTCCAATTTGTTTGTTAGTTGTTTTTTCAAGGTTGTAACCTATTTTATCCTTCATGTGTTTTTGTAAATTCTCCCACCCAATATTATCAAAGTGAGTACCGGGTCTATGGCCTTTTCTTATTTCAGTCAAGCACGAATGGATAAACACCATGAAGCTACAATTATCCCATACGAATTTTGGTTTTTTCATTTTTAAAGATGTTTCACAATCAACAACATTAGTGTGGTTTTCATCCATTATCTGTGAATTACATAGTATCGACATTTAAACCACATAAATATCAACCTAACATGTAACTATTTCATCAATTTCACAAAAATAAGAAGCTGCAAATAAGAAAAAAAATGTAACTATTATATACAATTTCATTAATTTCATCAATTTCATTAACATTTGTAACTGATTTCACCAATCTTTCACGAAAAATAGTTAATCAAAACAAAAAATCGGAAACAATAATCAGAAATAAGAAGCTGCAAATCAGAAAAAAAAATGTAACTATTATATACAATTTCACTAATGTCATCAATTTCATTAACATTTGTAACTGATTTCAACAATCTTTCACGAATTCTAGTTCATCAAAACAGAAAATTGGAAACAACAATCAATTTCTCTCACTCTTATAAGTACCTGTTAACACAACACACAACACAGGTACATATGGATTTCTATACACAACCAGGTAACATATGGGGGTGCATTACAGAAGCAAATTAGAAGAAGGAGGTGCATAAGTACAGAAGCAAATCAATACATTTGGGGGGAAACGATGAAAAATCTCAGAATAAACAAAGCAAATCGGATCTGAAGCTTACCTAAACGGAGAAAGGGGTAGGCGACGTCGGTAATGGTCGTTGACTGAGGAGGATCGTCGGTGGGGAACGGGAGTGGTGAAGTCGATCGAAACGAGAAGATGAGAACAGTTTTGTAAGGTGGGAAAAAAAGACGAGAACATATATATAGGTGGCTGTGAATTGAATAGGGTAGTTGTAAGGGCATTAATGTAATTTACTTTTTTTGAGGTCCAAAAGTCGCAAAAGATACAAAAATGTGTCTTTTATCCAGCTAACTTTTTCTTTTTATCTAAAAGTTGTTTGCAGAACTTTTCCATTTACCAAACAACTTTTGGGACTTTTTGACTTTATGAAGAAGTTAAAAGTCCAAAAGTAGTTTAAAAAGGAACCCCAAACACCCTCATAATATCAAAGCAAAACTCATAAATCGGAATCAAATCAGTTTATATAATAATATAAACCATTAAGCAAGACAAACCCATTACTGGAAATTGAACATCAAATCAAACAAAATCAGGGGAATAAGCTTACTAATTCTCCGGCGACGGTGGTATACGACGTTAGACAAAGGAGGGTTATCTATGGTAGGCGGCAGCAGTTGGTGTTGCTCAGCCGACAATGAAAGTGGTAGTCCGTCACCGACGAGTGCATCGATGCTAATTTCTAGCGTTGTGCAGTGCAACAGTGCTAACTTTCGGCGGTGGGCGGTGGCTGTAGAGTGGTAACTTCCGGAGATTTCAATCTAGTTCTTGTTCTTTGGTATATTGGATCATGGTTTCTTCTAGTTCTAGGTCAAAACTCGAAAAACAGGAGAAAAACCAGAAGTGGGGAAACAAAGGTGTGTTGGATGAGTGGGAGTGGGACCAATCTTTTTTGAGTGGTGATCAATAGTTAATTTTTTTTATATCCAATCCTGGTAGGGACCATTTTTAGATGGAGGCCATGCTCCCCCATTCCTAAAAGATTGAATCTGCCAATGTGCACAACAATCAAGAAGGTTTCATGTAATCCTGTTTAGAGTAAATGGTTTTGATAGAATTTGTTTCAAATATTTAATATACATATATTAATTATAATTAATAAAAAAGAAAAAAGAACATATTATGCTAAAACTAAAGATGCTTAAAATCAAACTCATCCACCTTATACATTTAGAGAACAGCGTTGCTGATCATGAGAGAGAGAGAGAGAGAGAGAGAGACATTTGTCACATGGTTCAATGGTCAGAATTTGGAACTACTACTAAGGAGTTGGTATAGCTTTAATAGATTTATATTACTCGTTGGAGATGTCTAGAAATATAGTTTTTCATTTTATGCATTGTAAGGACAAACTCCAATTTTCTTTTTAGCAATAAAATGAAGTTTTTGTAGTTATTTTATCTTATAGTTCCTTGTAGTGGCATTTATGAAAAGTGTTGGTTATGTTTCTAATAATAACAATATTAATAGTGGATATTGATTCTTCAAGAACGTGCCTGTGGTACTGTCATAATTGACCAAGTGAAAAGAAATCTCATCACCAAGTTTCAGTTGGACAGAAATTTGGAGTCATACAATTCGAATTGCATGATGTATGAGAATCTTGTTCATTGGAAAATTATGACTAATTCATTGTTCACATATTTATGTGAGACAAGTGAAGGACTAATGGATCAAGTACATGTTGACATAAACTTTTCTGATCCACCACAAGGTACGATAACTCTTTTCATCATGATCTACTGATACTTCAACAAATATGATTATGTTTATAAGATTAAGCATAATTCTGATACTTTTGAAAAAGGTTCAAAGAGTAATTGAACGAATAAAATAATCTGTTAGGCAGAAAGATAAAAGATTCTCCAATCTGAAAAGAAAGTAGAGTGCTTTAGTATCATGGTTTATGATCATCTTAGCAATTGTGGAATTGTATCACAATTAATCCTCCAAGAACATCATAGTGCAATTTTATGACTAAGAATAGGAATCAAACGTTGTTGGAAATGGTTTGATCATAAGATAAGTCATACTTTGTTCCAATAAAGTTTTAGAGTCATGCTCAAGTAACTATAAACCGTATCTTGGAACTTATTTCAAACTAAGAAGGTTGAAAACACCACGAAATATGTGGAGTAAAAGTCTTTTCTTGTCGAGAATCCACATGAACTTTTGAATACTTGTTTTAGCTCATCAAGGAATGTTCCTTGAGAAAAAAACTCATATGTCAAGAAGTCAGTGGATAAACTCACTCTTAAAGATTACTTCATTGATTTTATCACGAGTAATTCTAAGATGATAATCTACTATTCTTAAGCAGAGATATATAGTTCATAATTTACGAATCAATTGTGCATTATTTTATCCAAACGTATCTCGCAATTGGGTCTTATAAAGAGTAATTTCATGCATGATTTGGTTAGTAAAATGTATGACTATATAGTCAAAGTAACTCGTTCCTTTTGCCTTAACAAGAAAAGTGATATCTTTGGGCCACTCGATGATTTGTTTCCGACATCTGAAGTGCTTGGTCAAGCCCGGACTAAATTGATGTTTTCAATTAGTAGTCTGAATTCTGTCGTCATAAATCGGGAAATCGAGAAACTAATATTAGACTATGAGATTGATTCTAATCCATGTCTTATGTCTATACGATATCTTGTAGAACGAAGGAATAGTTGATCACTTACCTTAGGGCTAACGGTTGATTTGAATCAAAGTTTGGTAGTGGCTTTGGAAAGCACACTTTGTTGTTTAAGTCAATGTTTATACTTGCATTTATAGTTATAGACTTATCCAAGTGGGAGACTGTTGGATTAAGGTGTCTAAGCCAATAACTAAATTGGTATATTCTTTTAGCTAGAAGCAAAGTCCTTTTTGCCCTCATAACTAGAACTTTTTAAGAATGACATTGAGAGAGAGATGATATGTTTGTTAGTTTATTATATGATTAATAAATTGTAATAAATGATTTGTTAATATATTATGATTAATATATTAATTAGAAATAGATAATTGATTTGTTAATTTATTATGTGAGATCAATTGTTAAATGATTGATTCATTAATTAATAAATTAATGTGAAATCAGTTAGAATTAATTAATTATTAATCAGACTTGATATGGAATTAACTTGGGATTAATTGGAATTAATTAAAGTTCCAAAGGTTGAATTGAAATTGTAATTGAGCAATGAAGAAAATTCTAGAACCCATATAGTGGTGAACGAAATTTAGGAGTGTTCTAAGGTTTCTGGAATATTCCTAAAGCTAATAAGGATATCATATTTGAATAAAATAAACCTTAATATTTTATTATTCAAATTTAGGGTTTTCCTTGTCTCATCCACACTATAAATAGGACCCCAAGGGTTATTATTTTCGTTCATATGATTCGCTTAAGGATACTCTAGCCGAAAATATCCTATCTCCTCTCTCCTTTTGTCTTCTAGTTATAGGGTTTTGGTGTGAACCATTAGAGGCATCATCTTTTTGGTGCTAAGGTTTCCAAGACCTTCACTACAAGGGGATTAAAGTGCTATGTTTACTACAACAAACAAAAGGTATGTAAACCTAATCCCATGATTTCGATTATATTAGGGCTTATGCTAGTTTTATTGTTCATAGTATGTTGCCTTCAAAGTGTTATGACATAGACCCTTTATAGGATGCATGCACCCTCTTAATTCTTAAGTGTTTTTCATATTGTACATGATTTTATATTCTATAAAACTCATCAGTGGTATCAGAGCTTTGGCTTGTCAAACATTTATCGCACATGAGATGAATTGAAGAAACAGTTTTCAGAAAAATTACTGATCTCATGACGTGGCAGAGCCTCTTTCACGACGTGAGATGTGTTTTTCCTAAATTTCGGTTGTTATCTTCCTAATCTAATTTATGGTATTAGTTTGGGTCATTATCTGGTATTAGTTCAGCTTGTTACAAAATTTGAATGCCTTGTGTGGTAATTAATAAAACGCTAAATATTGTGAGATATCCTTATTTAATAATTTTTAATTAGATAAATTAAATTGAATTATCTCTTGTGAATTTAATAACTGATTTAATTATAAGAATAATTAAAGGATAATTATAAATTCATTCTAGGTTTAAATTAATTGATTAATTATATGATAATTTAGATAATTAATGTTTGAACCTTGTATTTTGAAAAGATTTAAAATACACCATATACTATATATGATTAAAAGTTTAATATATTATATGTATAAGACAAGTCAGTAAATCAATAATAGGACTCATTCACGAAGCCATGTTATAAGGGGGTATAAGGAAACAGCCTATAAAATGACCATTGAATGGGTGTCTATTCTCACCCACCGCTCCCTTGCATGGTGGAGGGCCGTTAGCCGAACGGGTTGATAGGACATAACCTCATTAAATTATGATGCTATTAAAGTACTGGAACATTTTATACAAATCCCAACTCTAATTAAAGTACTGGAACATTTTATACAAATCTCAACTCTAGTTACTTTAGGAAAAATATGAAGTGTATGTTAATCCATGAAAACGCACATCACTCTTTATATGTCGTTGGTGGAGCGTGTGTGGCTAACCGACACATTAATGTGAGATTATAAAGTTGAGGTGATGGCAAATCGAAAATTATCATGATTGATGGAGCGTGTGTGGTTTACCGGCACATCAATTCGAGATGATAAATGACCTCGAGGTTGTCAAGCGGGTTTGCATGGTTATTCACATCTTAATTGTGATCATCGGCATCCCAGTCACAATTGGTAAGAGCATAATTCGATATTAAACTTGCCATTGATAAGATTCAATTAATCTCAAAAGATCTAGGAGTTTCATAAGATTGAAATTCGTAAAAGCCTTACCTACCTAAAATAGATTCTCAATTTGATTTCGGCATCCCTCTTCAAAGTTTGAATCGAAAATATGGATCCTAGCCTTAATTTAAATTTATGGGTTAATAATTATGATTAAAATCAACTAACTTGAATTTTCTTTTCTCCCAACCTTTTAGATGTCTTATGAAGATAGAAATGGTCTTCCTCATTCTTCTGGAATTGTTTTCCTCGTTCTGATAGAGATGGTCTTCCACATTCGAGTCCAGGTAAAACGTTTTCCCTTCTTTGATTAATGGTGGAAATGGACATCATCTATCTTCAACTCTTCCTCCTCGTCCTCCTGTGACTCTCCCAACATCACATTTTCCTCGAGTTGAAATATATGAAACTAATCAAGCCCTATTGGCATGTAAGCACAAAGATGGAAATTTATGTGTGTGTGTGTATGTTCTTAAAATGAAATCGCACATTGACAAGTTGGGAAGAATGGGTGTCGTATTCCTGATAGAGCAAGCCATTGATTTGGTTCTTCTATTGCTTCCAAGGTCATATAGTCAGTTCATAAAGAACTTTTATATGAGGAATCTTGTCGTGAACCTATTGATTTGACCGAGATGTTGATAGTTGTTGAAGCAGAAATGCTTAAGAACACAACCGAAGTAGAAATGCTTATAGGGTCTAATCCTAAAGTTTCCATGGACATTGACAATGGTGACATTTTTTATCAAGAAAAGGTTTATCTTCCCAATAGAAAGGGATCTGCCAACACCAAACCGTTTGATCATATCGTAAAGAGAAAGGATCATTCTAAAATCAATCCATATGTTGACCCCAATGAGTCCATTTGTTTCTACTTCCAATTGAAGGAACAATGGAAACAAAGTTGCCCTATATACCCGAAGGGTCTCGAAGATGGAAAAGTCAATTGGTGTGGCTTTACTTCAGGTAAATCCACTATCTAACTCCCCTTTTAAGTTCCCATTTATAAACTTTTTACATCATGTGATGATCACATTTTAATGGAATTGCAGGATCTAAAAGAAATAAGGAAGCTTGAACAAAGTGAGCTAAATCTGATCGTGAGAGATGGACATTTGTCACATGGTTCAATGGTCAGAATTTGGAGCTACTACTAAGGAGTTAGGATAGTTTTAATAGATTGCTATTACTCTTTGGAGATGTTCAAAAATATAGTTTTTCATTTATGCATTGTAAGGACAAGTTCCAATTTCTTTTTAGCAATAAAATGAAGTTTTGGTAATTACCTTATCTTATATTTCCTTACAAAGACATTAATGAAAAGTGTTGGTTATTTTTCTAATAATAACAATATTAATAGTGGATATTAATTCTTCAAGAACGTGCTTGTGGTACTGTCATAATTGACCAAGTGAAAAGAAACCTCATCACCAAGTTTGAATTGGACAGAAACTTGGAGTCATACAATTCGAATTGCATGATGCATGAGAATCTTGTTCATTGGAAAATTATGACTAATTCATTGTTTACATATTTATGTGAGACAAATGAAGGACTAATGGATCAAATACATGTTGACATGGACTTTTCTAATCCACAACAAGGTACGATAACTCTTTTTGTCATGATTTACTGATACTTCAACAAATATGATTATGTTTATAAGATTAAGCATAATTCTGATACTTTTGAAAATATTCAAAGAGTAACAGAACAAATAGAAGAATCTATTAGGCAGAATAGGCAGAAAGATAAAAGATTCTCGAATATGAAAATAAAAGAGAGTGCTTTAGTATCATGTTTTATGATCATCTTAGTAATTGTGGAATTATATCACAATTAATCCTCCAAGAACATCTTAGTGCAATTTTATGACTAAGAAGAGGAATCAGATATTGTTGGAAATGGTTTGATCATAAGATGAGTAATATTTTGTTCCAGTCAAGTTTTAGAGTCATGCTCTAGTAACTATAAATCGTATCTTGAAACTCATTTCAAACTAAGAAGGTTTAAAACACCTCGAAATATGTAGAGTAAAAGTGTTTTCTTGTCGTGAATCCATATGAACTTTTGAATATTTGTTTTAGCTTGTCAAGGAATGTTCCTTGAGAAAAAAACTCATATGTCAAAAAGTTTTGTCTATTTTTAAATTTCTATCCCAAATGATCATTGATTAACAAAAAAATAAGAATAGTAAAAAACTTGCGAAATGTGTGTGCTTTGAGTACTCGTCACTAAATTGAAAATTCAAATATTTTAGCAAGACCGGTTAACCAATCCTAGAAATATTAAAAGATATGTTTGACAATATGAAAATCGATATAGTTTATCTATTTATCAGTTTTGTGTATTTTGTGCATTGCACGGGCACCACCCCTGACCCCACCGTGTGTAAAGTATTTTCTTACATAATTTCATTAAATCCTCATTGTCATAACCTAACAATACAATACTTATATTTTCTTACATGGTGATTTTAATTACTTGTTTATAACAATTGTGTTGTGTTTTTAAATGATGTCTACACCAAAAATGTGTTATGCTTGATATGTTAAACGTTCAATCACTCTCCCATTTTCTTATTTGTGAGTGCATCGAAAATCCCAAAGTCCGAGTTAAACCTTTGAAAATACAACCCAATAACTTTTTATATTATATAGTTTTTACTTAGCTTTTAATTTTTTAGTCATTTCGTACTAATCTTTTTATTTTTTTACAAATTTTCACACCTTTTTTTACAACTTACTTTTTATATGTTTTTTTAAACTTCTTTCTTTAGGGAAAAAATTTACAACCTTTTTTTACATCTTTTACAACTTTGGTTTTTTTCTTTTTTTCTTTAAAAAAATACTACTTTTCTTAAAAACATTTATCCTAGACATTGTTGGGGTCAAATTCAAGGAACATCAACATAATTTCATTATCTTTTTGTTTGTTAGAGCACTTAGAGTTTATCTCTATTACGACGTCGTATTTTGATAAAACTATAAAGTAAAGTACACCTCCTAATTCATATTTGTGAGTTAATTTGTAAGTTACTTTGATACTTTAATTGACGAACATAAATACTTTTTTCCACTTTTCTTATTTGTCTTTGATAATGAGGGATTTACATAACAAATTAACTCACAAGTATGAATTAAGAGTCGATCCAATTGTGCAATTGACTTGTTCTTGGTGGTGCTCAATTGGTGCTTATGATACGTTCATGCTAAAGGAGACTAGAATTAGATTGGCTAACTTGAATCTCCCTTCAAGTGGTCTGGTCTCTAGGTGGAATACATGTCTTCCTATTAAGATTAACATTTTTGTTTGGGGAGTGCTTTTGAATAGCCTTCCTACTAGATGTAACTTGGATAAAAATAGGTGTTGATCTTGAGTCGTTATGTCCGTGTTGTGAAGTGGAACAAGAGGAGGGGAATCATCTGTGTTTCGAGTGTAACATTGCACGTCGTTTTTGGCTTAAAGTTGCTAAGTGGATGGATAAGTCGATTCCTAATTTTTGAGAGGTGCCGAAATTCTTTTTATGGATTGATGGTATTTCGCAACTCGGTTCTATAGGGTGATCATGGAATCGATTTGTGCTACCCTCATTTGGATTTCATGGACGTACCAGAACGGCCTTGTTTTTGGCAACAAGAAGTACAAGAAAGAGTTTATATTTGATTCTATCATTTCTTTTTTCTTATAATTGGTACTGTAATAGGAATCGTAAAAGTTAGGAAGAATCGGAATGAGTGGATGCTTAATCCCCTCATGAACTAATTTGTTCTTGTTTGCTAGCTCTTTGCTAGCCTTTTTAATACATTCCGTCGTTCAAAAAAAAGGTAAAATATAGTATAGTTGTTTGATGATTTTAATAGATTTGTGATATGTCATTGAAATGATAAAAATATGAATATAATTAATACCTATTAGTAAAATAAAACAAAAAAAATATTGGATGGTTTTGTCAAATCATATAGGTAAGATTAATTATAAAATATTAATATATGTACATAATTTTGGACGCAAAAAATGGTTAATATAATTGTATCTCAACCACCTTATTAAATTAGTGTCCATATAAATACTTATATATACTTGTGATTTTTTATGGATTATTACAACTCATCGATAGAATATTAATAAAGAAAGTATACATGATGGTTTTCAAGTTTTCTGTTGGTGTATCTTTTATATTCATGATTTTGATTGGCATGGTTAACATTGCTAATAGTGAAAATCTTGCTGAAGAGGAGAAGACATCTTTTGGACATGGTGAGGGAGTTAGAAAGGCTGAAGGAGTATTCGACGGTGGGTGTGGTGCCGAAAGAGGATCTAGTTGTGGGCTTCAAGGAGTAAAAAGGTTAAATTTGGGGATGGGGGTTGGTATGGGAGGTCCGGGAATGAGGTTTGGGTTCGGGGTAGGAATGGGGACTGGTACTGGTATTGGTAGTACTGGTACTGGTACTGGTACTAGTATTGTTACTACTGGTGGTACTGGTACTGGGGCCGCAAATATAGGGACTGGAACTGGGGATGGGGTCATAAATGAGACTATAAGTGTAGGGACAATGGATGCAAATGATACTGTGAATGCAAATACAGAAACTGAGATTGGAATCTAAATTTGGAGTTACACTTAATGTTGAAGAAAAAGAAGCTGGTGAAAATTGATGACTTTAAAACACTAATGCAACTTTTAGAATAATAAGGGAGCAAACAACTTGCTAAATCTATCTATTTTTAAATAAATATGCATTGTTTGATTTTTAATGGAACATGGATGTTTTATGTTTCTTAGTGTATTATGTATATCATGAAATAACTAAATGTATGAAAATGCATGTTTTATGTTTCTTTATGTATTATGTATATCATGGAATAAATAAATGTATGAAAATGAATGTTTTATATTTCCTTAGTTCTTATTCATCTGCATTCTCATACTACAAAATTAAAAAAATAAAGGAACAAGATTTTATAGTATTTTCATACTGTAGAATTAAAAATAAAGGAACAAGATTTTAGAGTGATGCTATTTAGTTATTAAAACCTATGCTAATAAAAACAAACAAATTCTGAGGTAAAATTACTCAAAAAGATCTAATTGACTTAATGAAGTAGCACTAAATAAGTCATAGAGATGAACATTGACCGGTTCGAATTGGTCTCAAGAAATAAACATTGATTAGATTAGTTTAGAACCGAGCAATCTAGGTCCGGTGTAAACTTAAAATCTAATTATTGGTTTGCGATTTTGGACTTCAAATAGTTTTGGTCCGATCTCGATCTCTCCAATTGGTCTAGGATTAGTCTCGATTCAATCTTAAACAAGTCTTATTTAGGTATTTAACTGGTCTCACATGTCATTTTTATTTTTATTTTTCAAATAATTTTCCCTATAAATATCATATCAAACATTTGCCAAACCCAAGTATTCTTTTAAACTGTAAAGATAGACATTTTAGAAAAATGTCTTGATCCTTTAACATCTTGTTCTGAAAGTTTTTATTTCTTTTGTAAAGCTTTTAGAGAAAAGCTTTATTTCCTGCAGGTTTTGACTAGGATAGATGGTTTTTACCAATCCTAGTTGAAATGCTTCATACACTTGTAAAGAGTTAGCATTTTTGTAGAAATTGTAGTGGCTTAAATTCTTCCCGTCAATATTGGAGAATTTTTCTTCTACAAATTTTTCTTCCGTTGCACTTCGAGCATACCTGTAACAATACTCAAAGTCTTTTATCTTGATTTCTACTGGGAGGTCAGGTGTGACTTCCTCAGTATTTTTGGGAGTTCTTCTTGGAAGGCTTCCAAGAACAGTTTTGGAACTTTTGGTAGAATTTAAGGCTAACTTGAACGTGTTAGGCCTTAAGGTCTCTGCTGCAGTAATAAGGTGTAGTTCTGAGCACCTTTCAGATCTTGTGTATTGATCTGCAGCTATCTTGGCTTCAAGAAAGTTATTAAACTTTTTATGTTTAATATTTTTAATTCCTTCTGTTGCCTTTTTGGTGATATTCCAGTCTTAAAATATACCAGCGTTGGGTCCATTGAATACAACGTAGTATGGTTTTGAATTTCTATTAGGAATTTGTAACAATTCCTCTGGGATTTGAATTCCCTTATCAGGTGTTCCTGATCCTAAAGATGAACCTTCAGTTTTTGGGATTTGAATTCCCCCTTTGGGTCTTAGACTAAAGTCTAACGGTGTAACCAACGTTATTGGAGTTTGTACTCCTGTCTGGATTTTTGGTAAATCCACAACCTTCAACGGATTTGTTGAGTCTTTACCTGGAGCTGTTTGCTCAGGACTAGACGTTTCTTTTCTTTTTAAAGGAGGTGAAACATTGACCTCTTGTTGTTCGATGTTCTTTTGAACACTTACATTTTCTTCTTGACTCGTAGGAGAGGAAGGAGAAGAAAGTTCCTTTTTATGTTCAGACATAAATAGTCTTACAATTTTTAATTGGTTTCCGACGAATTCCAATTCTTGTTCAAGAAGAGCTTGTTTGAGCATAAGCTCTTGTTCTTTCTCCATTTGAGAAAGGCTATGTACCTGTAGTCCAAATTATGGACTGAGGTTAAAACCTCTTGGGTCGTTAGACCACCAAAGTATAACGCCGAATGGCTTTGATTACTGCATGAAAAGAGTATCAAACCTGATTAGTTTTTCTGTTGGAATTCTCGAGTTAAGAAGTCTGCAAAGATATTCTTTTCTCCTTTAATGTGCTCTACTTCAAAGCTACATATGGAAAACCACATTTGCCATCGAACTAATCGACCTTGTTTGTTATCTCCAGAAATGTTATTTCTTAAAAAATAAGCAAAGTTTTTGTTATCTGTTCTTACTGTAAAATTTACAGGTGTTAGATAGATTGAAAACTTTTCAATTACTCTTTTAACGACAATATATTCTTTTTCATTAGAATGGTAATTTCTTTCAGCATCCTTAAAAGATCCTCAGGTGTATCTACAAATTAATTCTTTGGATTGATCCTCAGAATTTATTGCTTTAAGGATTCCTCCCCAATAATTATCTGAAGCATCAGTTTCGATAATTAATTTATCATCTAAGTGAGGATGATACAGAGGTGGAAACTCTTTTAGGTTCTTTTTTATTTTTGCCATATAGCTAGAATCATCTTCAGACCATGACCAAAGGACATCTTTCTTAAGTTTGCATTGTAAGGGACTTCTTATTTTTTTCAAGTTTAGGAATGTAGTCTGAAGCATATGTTAAGATTCCTAAAAATCTTTGTAACTGTTTTTTATCTTCAATTTTATTAGAAAATTTATGAATATTTTCCAAAATATGATTTTGAAGACGATGACTTCCTTGTTCTATTTCTAACCCAAGGAAATTTATTTTACTTTTAAAAAGTTGTGCTTTCTTTTTGGAAAGAATGATTCCAAGAAGATCACATTTTTTTAGAACAGCTGCTACGTGTAACAAATGTTCATTTTCATTGTTGCTGAATATGAGGATATCATCTACATAAACGCAACAAAATTTTTCAAAAGATCTGAATGCATTTTGCATATGTCTTTGAAATATGGATGGAGCTTGTTTTAGACCGAAAGGTACAACAGTCCATTGGTAATGTCCTTGGGGACATGTGAAAGTTGTTAAGAGTTGTGATTCAGCGTCAAGTAAAACTTGCCAAAAGCCAGATTTACAGTCGAAAGAGCTGAATATTGTTTTCCCTCTAATAAGGGTGAGAAGTCCATCTTTATTAGGGAGATTATGGCTGTCACCTATGGTTGCTTTGTTAAAAACTTTGTAGTTAACTACCATTCTTTTCTTTCCTCTTCTTATTTCTGCATCATTTTCGACAAGGAAAGCGGGAGATCTGTGAGGAGATTTACTTGGAATGATGACCTTTATTTCAAGTAGTTCTTTGATTTGTTTACTAAATTCTTCGACATCTTGAGGACTGTATTTCATAGGTTTAACTGTTATGATAGTGGTCGGGTCAATTAATTTTATGTTTGCTTTCATCCATTGTTTAGACTTTATTGGGTCTATAGGATTTTCTGAGCAAACTTTTTCAAGTAAACTTTCATTTTTGAAAATTTTTCTTGGTTAAGAAGAAATTTAAATTCTTCTTCATTCTCCCCCATTTTAAAAGGCAAAGTTTCTTCAATTTTGCTTTGAGAGATGTTGACAGGTTCTGGTTTTTTAATTTTTGAATTATTTTTCATTGATTCTAAAAATCCAGGTTTTCCATTTCTATAAGCGTTTGTGATTTTATCAATAATGATTTGAACACCATTGTTGTGGAAAGTAACTGTTTTGGGATTTTGTACAAATGGTCTATACAAAAGACAGAAGTTATTTCCTAGGATGAAATCTATTCCACATTCTTGTTGGTATACAGAGGGGATATGGAATATTTCTCCAGCAAGTCTTATCTATAAATCAACACATTTTTTGTTGATAATTACAGGTCCGGTTGTTGTGGACCATTTGTTTTTGGTAAGCTAGATTTCCTTTGGCTTTGCTGGGCAGATAGGTTTCTTGCTTGCAGATGCCTATCTGTACTAAATGATGAGGATGATATTTTATTTCATCCTTATCATTCCAGTATGGGATGCTACTGTTGAATTTTAGAAAAATGTCTTGATCCTTTTTGCAGCATCTTGTTCTGAAAGTTTTTATTGCTTTTGTAAAGCTTTTTAGAGAAAAGCTTTATTTCCTACAGGTTTTGACTTGGATAGATGGTTTTTACCAATCCTAGTTGAAATGCTTCATACACTTGTAAAGAGTTAGCATTTTTGTAGAAATTGTAGTGGCTTAAATTCTTCCCGTCAATAGTGGAGAATTTTTCTTCTACAAAATTTTCTTCCGTTGCACTTCGAGCATACCTGTAACAATACTCAAAGTCTTTTATCTTGATTTCTACTGGGAGGTCAGGTGTGACTTCCTTAGTATTTTTGGGAGTTCTTCTTAGAAGGCTTCCAAGAACAGTTTTGGAACTTTTGGTAGAATTTATGGCTAATTTGAATGTGTTAGGCCTTAAGGTCTCTGCTGCAGTAATAAGGTGTAGTTCTGAGCACCTTTCAGATCTTGTGTATTGATCTGCAGCTATCTTGGCTTCAAGAAAGTTATTAAACTTTTTATGTTTAATATTTTTAATTCCTTCTGTTGCCTTTTTGGTGATATTCCAGTCTTCAAATATACCAGCGTTGGGTCCATTGAATACAACGTAGTATGGTTTTGAATTTCTATTAGGAATTTGTAACAATTCCTCTGGGATTTGAATTCCCTTATCAGGTGTTCCTGATCCTAAAGATGAACCTTCAGTTTTTGGGATTTGAATTCCCCCGTTGGGTCTTAGACTAAAGTCTAACGGTGTAACCAACGTTATTGGAGTTTGTACTCCTGTCTGGATTTTTGGTAAATCCACAACCTTCAACGGATTTGTTGAGTCTTTACCTGGAGCCGTTTGCTCAGGACTAGACGTTTCTTTTCTTTTTAAAGGAGGTGAAACATTGACCTCTTGTTGTTCGATGTTCTTTTGAACACTTACATTTTCTTCTTGACTCATAGGAGAGGAAGGAGAAGAAAGTTCCTTTTTATGTTCAGACATAAATAGTCTTACAATTTTTAATTGGTTTATGACGAATTCCAATTCCTGGTATCAGAGCCTTGTTATGGATTTATCCTTAAGAAATAAAGGTAGAGGAGATTCTGAAGAACAACCTTCAGATCATACGTTAAGCTTCGTTGAAAATGAAGATGGTTTTCAAGGAAGCCTAATGATTAAACAAGAACTTCTTTCAAAAATTAAGAAAACATATCTTAAAATAAAGAAAGAAAATATATTCAGAAACGTTCCCTCAAGATTTAATATTTTGAATACGTTAAAAAGAAAAAACGAAATATTTTACTTCGTTAGTACAAAAGAAATGTCAGTCGACATAAAAGATACTACATGATCTATTTATCTACCACTATTAACCAAAGAACAGATAAACAGTAATCTAAAAAATATTCCCACAAAAATAAGATCTAAAATTAGAATGGTCCACATCGGAGCAGTAAAAATTCTAATCAAATCTCAATTTATAGAAGGAATTAGTTCTCTAATAAAAATGGCCTTGATTGATGATAGAATCAATCATCGACAAGATTGTATTCTTGGTGCAGCCAAAGGAAATCTAGCTTACCAAAAATTCATGTTTTCAGTTTATCCTAAATTTGCCTTAGATCTGAAATCAGCAAACTTAAATAAGATTTTATCTTTTATTCATCACTTTGAAAGAAGTGATCTCATGAATCCAGGAGATAAACCCTTCACAATAACCTACCTTATAGGATATGCATTGACAAATAGTCATCATAGCATAGACTATAAAAAAGAAGAATACATAGAACTTAAAGATGTATTCTCAGAAATAGGACATGTCAAAGATAAACAATTTTGTGACATAGATCCTCAAGATAGCTCTTGGGCTTTAAACATAGCCAGAAACAAAAAAGCTTTAGGAGAAAAGCTACCACCTAGAATCTCAATAGATTCTCTTCATATAGGTAAAATATCCAAATCTCTGGAACCTACTCCAAGAGATATACTCAAAAGCATAAGAAGTATGTCTTCTAGAGTTGATAATTTAAATCAAACGATTAGTCAACTAAGTGAAGTAATAAATGAGTAAGATAGACCTTCCTCATATTTACAAAAAGGGTATATCATTGAGACTTAAAAATCTTGATGATCCTAATCAGAAAAAAGAATATGCTTTTTCTTCTTCAGGAAAAGTAGGCGTTCAAACCCTAGCTAACCTTTGTAACAATATAAATCAGATTGTCGCAAGATGCTGGTTAAATACACTCAAAATAAATCACTATTTTGGAATTCAAAAAGATATTTCTAAAGATTTATCAAAAAATAATATACCTTTCAATCAATTTAAGAAAGATTTATGTCTTGCCCTTCAAAATGGAGAAAAAGTTGATAACAATCAGTTTGAAAGAATTTTTGCTCAGTTAGAAAAAATGAACAACATAATAGAACATAACTCGAAACTACTAGAAACTTTTAATAAAATTTCTAAAAACTTCGATGATCTACTAAAAGAAGTTGCCCATAAAGCTGTTCTTACAGACCAAATGAAAGATTTTAATCTTAGATTAAAAGAAGTGCAAAATCAGATAAAACAACTTATGGGATGACATCTATGGTTGACATTAAAGAATCACTTAATCAATTAAATGAAAAAGTTGAAGAACTATCAAAAAAGATTGATCAAATGATTAACCAAGGCTTAGTAACTACAAACCAATTAGAAGCCATCGCTTCTAAAATTATTAATGAAACGCAAAAGGAACTTCAAAAATGTTCTTGCAATAAAGAAATTATTGATATAATCAATAAAACTACTACAGTTTTAGATCCTAAAACTGAAGATAAAAGTCATTCACTGGTAAGTACTCATACCCTAATTATAATGTAGGAAATGAAGAACTAGGATCATCAAGGAATCCCAGTTCTATGTCATGGCCTAAAGACTACTTTAAGTCAACATGATAGATTATTTATCTAAAGTAGAAAAATTCTTCTGGGATAACTATGAAGATGAAGAATTAATAATCAATGGATCAAATGTATCTATTCTTGATCAAGCTCTTAGGTTACTAGATCTTGCTGAATCTAAAGGAAAGGATACAGTAAACTTAGAAATCTCTACCTATGAGGAACTTAAACAACTTTTTCACTTTGATGAAACGATTAACGTCATAGAAGAAACATCTGATAAAGAAACTTCTGTATATATTTCAAAAGAAGAAGTAGAATCTCTTTCTTCTGATATTGAGCCTAACTTCGGGATGAATAAAACCGAACCACATTTCGATCATCCTGGAGAATCTTCTTTTCAAGGTGAAAGAAGAAAAAGACCTAAAACTGAACAAGGTCATAGAACTGGCTCTATGCCAGATCTTCCCACTGGAAATCCAAACCAGTTCGGAACAAACGTTCTCAATATTGACAACATTGAAACAAATAGAAAATAAGTTATCGACAGATGGACTTCAGAAATAAGTCTAATCATTTAGACTAATAAAGAAAAATATGCAACAAAAGAATCTATCCTTTTATTGTTTGACCATAAAACATTAGGAATAGTTCAAAAATTTATCAAAAATACAAACTGGATTAGTCATAATCCAATGAAAGTATTCCAAGACATGCTTGATGCCATCTACATGATGTTCCTTGGTATAGATCTTATAGAAGACAAAGCCAATGAACAAAAAAGAGAAATCGAAAAAGCAAAGTCCAGACTTACGAATCTCACCATATGTGATATTTGCTTTCTAGATCATTACACGTGTGACTATGAAACAAATCTTTACAAAATAAATGATTCAAATCTATATCCTGAGTTGATCAAACAATATCTATTAAAAATTCCCATTGTAGGACAACAATCTCATAACAGATTTATAACTGAATCTACAAATGCTACAATTTACAGTCTTGCTTTTGCTAAGAGAATTGTTATTGATGAGATTCAAAAAATTTGTAATTTATCAAACACACAAAAAAGACTAAAACGTTTTAATAAAAATTGGTGTAGTCATTTAACAAAAGAAAAACCCTTAGAGTATGGATGCAAAGTTAACCATAAAACAAAAAATTCTTCAAAGAAATCTTTTAATAAATATTCAAAAAAGAACAAAAGATTTTCAAAAAAGAAAGATACTAGACGGTTTAAACCGGGAAAATATTTCCAAAAATCAAAATATTTTCAAAAAAAAGACAAAATTAAATTTTGTCCAAAAAATAAAAAGAACTGCAGATGTTGGGTTTGTAGTGAAGAAGGACACTATGCCAATGAGTGTCCTAATAGGAAAGATTACCCACAAAAAGTTAAACTCCTTGAAATAGCATCATCTATGGACCTTAGGCCTATAGAAGAACAATTTCAAGATGAACAAATCGTCTACACATTGATTGAAGAACCTCTAGATGAATCATCATCTTCTTCATCTACAGAATCAGACACTGATTCAGACTGACTCAAAGGTCATGAACTCTAAAAACGTGATACTAACTATCACAAATCATAATTCAATCTATGTTAAAGGTACCTTTAGATTCGCCGGATATAAACAGATTGATTTAAATTGTTATATTGATACAGGAGCTAGTCTTTGTATCGCAAGTAAATATGTTATTCCAAAAGAACATTGGATTAACACTCCAAAACCTATAAAGGTTTCCACAGCAAACGGACCTGTAATTATCAACAAAAAATGTGTTGATTTACAGATAAGACTTGCTGGAGAAATATTCCATATCCCCTCTATATACCAACAAGAATGTGGAATAGATTTCATCCTAGAAAATAACTTCTGTCTTTTGTATAGACCATTTGTACAAAATCTCAAAACAGTTACTTTCCACAACAATGGTGTTCAAATCATTATTGATAAAATCACAAACGCTTATAGAAATGGAAAACCTGGATTTTTAGAATCAATGAAAAATAATTCAAAAATTAAAAAACCAGAACCTGTCAACATCTTTCAAAGCAAAATTGAAGAAACTTTGCCTTTTAAAATGGGGGAGAATGAAGAAGAATTTAAATTTCTTCTTAACCAAGAAAAATTTTCAAAAATGAAAGTTTACTTGAAAAAGTTTGCTCAGAAAATCCTATAGACCCAATAAAGTCTAAACAATGGATGAAAGCAAACATAAAATTAATCGACCCGACCACTATCATAACAGTTAAACCTATGAAATACAGTCCTCAAGATGTCGAAGAATTTAGTAAACAAATCAAAGAACTACTTGAAATAAAGGTCATCATTCCAAGTAAATCTCCTCACAGATCTCCCGCTTTCCTTGTCGAAAATGATGCAGAAATAAGAAGAGGAAAGAAAAGAATGGTAGTTAACTACAAAGTTTTTAACAAAGCAACCATAGGTGACAGCCATAATCTCCCTAATAAAGATGGACTTCTCACCCTTATTAGAGAGAAAACAATATTCAGCTCTTTCGACTGTAAATCTGGCTTTTGGCAAGTTTTACTTGACGCTGAATCACAACTCTTAACAACTTTCACATGTCCCCAAGGACATTACCAATGGACTGTTGTACCTTTCGGTCTAAAACAAGCTCCATCCATATTTCAAAGACATATGCAAAATGCATTCAGATCTTTTGAAAATTTTTGTTGCGTTTATGTAGATGATATCCTCATATTCAGCAACAATGAAAATGAACATTTGTTACACGTAGCAGCTGTTCTAAAAAAATGTGATCTTCTTGGAATCATTCCGGCGATCAATAGAATAAACCAAAAAAAAAAAAAAACCGGCCCAAAACTGTTCAACCGATTATCCTAAGAACGAAAAATGACAATACTACTCGAGACCGCTCGGTTAAAATAGTTTTTGACTAATTGTAATCCATCAATTTTGAAGCCATGTACATTTAATTTCTATTCTCTATAAGATAATATAAACTAAATTTCTTTAGCTACCGATGGCTTTTTTATAGTAGATCAAAAACAAAATGTTTCAAAGATGATGCCCAAACGATCAGATTGAATTACAAATTACAAACAACATGAACACAAAGAAAAAAGATAACTCCAAAGTTGGATTCTTTATTAATTATCAACCGAAAAAAATGTCCTCAAAACAATGAAAACAGGATCCTTATAAGGAGGATAACATAAGCATTAGTTCTTAATCCTACGAGATCATAATTGATTAGGAAAAGATCCATAATCAATTATTTAAATCAAAAATCAAAATAAAAAGTTGTCGTAAATAAAAAAACAGATAAGACACGTTTTGAAGCCCTAAACGATCCCGGGTGGCCGAAAAACACCACACATCATGGCAAAGCGATGAGTTTTCTTAATCGGCCTATTTTACATGTTGTGTGCAAATTCATCCAATTCTGAGCTGTTTGATCACTTCGGCAGATTTGGCGTTGATGTCATCATACTTACATTCCTACTAGTGATGAGATTATCAAACCATGCATCAACACTTGTACTACCTGCATCAACCTCCCCCTCTTGAAAAGGACTCAACCTCGAGTCTGCTTCACCATCAGAATCCACAACGAAAGGTGACAAATCTGCAACATTGAATGTAGTAGACACATGGTAATCACCCGATAATTCAATATTGTATGCGTTATCATTGATTTTCTTCAAAACACAAAAAGGACCATCAGCTATTGGCTGGAGTTTACTAAAATGCCTATTCAGAAACCTCTATTTCCTTAAATTTATCTACACAAGATCATCTTCATGATAAACAATTTGCTTGCAATGTTTATTGGCTCGATCAACATACTATTTATTATGCTTCTCAATCTGCATACGAACCTGTTGGTGAAGCTCTTTAATCTGACTCGACTGCTCGTCACCTTCAACACTAAACCGATCAATAATAGCTAGAGGAGCTAAGTCAAGCGGGGTGATTGGATTTCTGCCATACACAATCTCAAATGGACTCTTTCCCGTAGTACGGTTAATTGATCGATGATAAGCACATTCTACTTGTGGAATAATAAGATCCCACTGTTTTGGACTATCACCAATCAAGAAAGTAACTTCATGAACCAAAAAATGACATTTCTTAGACTCATCCATCTTGATCCCTTCTCCCGAGATGACATAACCCAAGAAAGTAACTTCATGAACCAAAAAATAACATTTCTTTCCATTCACATACAACCTCTACTCGCGTAAAACTGAGAAAACTTGACGAATATGTGAGAGATTATCTTCAACAGTTTTGCTAAAAATCAAAATATCGTCAAATTACAATACTAAAAATCACCCAATAAATGACTTAGAAAAATGGTTCATGAGGTGCATAAATGTGCCTAGTGATGAATATGTGAGAGATTCTATCTTATACCTTTTTTTCTGAGCATGATACCAACAGTATCCTTTGTCCTCTATGACCCGATAGGATGTGGAGGTGTCCCATTGGTGGATCGTGCACCACTAGTGGTCATCTGCTATTGGTGTAGAGGAGACAAAGGTCAACGCTCTGAGGGTTATACTTGTCGCCCTGGGAGGTAACTAGATGTGTTCTGGCTTATTATAGACCGGAGATTATCGTCTGAACTGGGCACTAGAGCGCCAAGGTCCTAGTATAATACCTTGAGGGTGAGGGCCCAGGTTCGGCACTAGGCCTAGCAGCAACCGTTAAATAGGTTGTCTAAAATATAACAGTTCTATTATATTTAACGTATTATTGGAGGGATACGTTAAAAATTTCCCTACGATAGTAGACGTCGGAATTGGCGTAGCGTAGCTGAGTTGTTCTGGCCTTGATCAGAACACGTGTTCGGTGGAGATAGTCTGGATGTTTGCTGTTGTGATGGAGCCGTCAGCGCAGGCGGTTTCATCAAGGAGACTGTTCGATATTACTGTTCCTCATTTAAACCTCCCTTATTAGGGATAGTTTTCCTTTTACTCTTTCATTCTCAACTGCTTCCGATTTCCCTTTTCTTACTTTCTCTTCTTTCTTGTTCTTCCACTTCGAAAACAATGGCGATGCCACAATCTGGAATTGAGCCAAAACTGAAAGTGTTTGAGGCTTTGCAACTCTGCTTCGGTTTTATGCAGGACCATGGGTGCAGTTTCTGATTAAAGGGGCTATCATCAGTCGACCTCCGTTGGGTATATTTTAATACGTTCTTATTAATATTTTGGTTATTTGCAAAGATATATGATACTTATAAGATTAAATTATATTTTGCAGCCAAAAGGAACAATCTTGAAGAATAAGGATCAAAATTGACAATAAGCGGAACTTTGGAGGATTGAAGAATTAAAAGAAGGAAACCCCTGCGAAAAGCCCAAATCACGACGTGGCCATGAAGTACACAACTTGGAGTGAGTGTTCTAGAAGATAAGTGCACTGGAAGTCAGAGTCCTTTCCCGATAAGGATTTATCTCAAATCACGATGTGAAATTCATGTTCACGTCGTGAAGTGCGAATATTCCCAAAACTATATATATTCATTCACTTTCATGATTTTAGGAGGCTGACAAGTAATTTATTCTGGAGAGATAACCGTGTTGAAGGTCAGAAAAGGTGCGTAGAAGCATCCGTTTGTAACATTCCGTTTAAAAATAAATAAATAAATAAATAAAATAAAATAAAATAAGTAATAAAATAAATAAAGATAATAATAATGATAAATAAAATAAGTAGATAAATAAATAAATAATAAGCCTAAAGTCTCGAGATATGTTTTATATTTTATTTTATTTTAGCCCTAAGTCTGTATTAATTGATCAGTGTTAGCGGGGGAGTTAAATGTTATAATTTCATGAAAATGGGGGCTATATTGTAACGTTGGGACTTGAATTGTGATGAAATCTAGAAGCAAGGGGCTGTTTGGTAATTAATGGGCTTAATTTGAAAAGAAAAGGGGATGGAGGGACTGAACTTGTTAAAAAGAGGGAAAAGTTTGAATTGGAGGAGGCGGAGCTGAAACCCGTCACCCCTCCCTTGTGCCTTCTCATTTAAATGGTTCCTCCTAAAAACCCTAACCCTAATCTTATGCTTTAGCCGCCACCCTTATACCCCCAACCTCCTTCCGCCGTCACCTCCATTGTGGAGGTCGGAAACCACCAAGCCACAACAACAGTTGCCGACATTACGTCCATCGGACCGCTGAAGCCATCCGCCGGAGCAAATCTTTTCTATGTCGGGATGAGAGCACGAAAGTCGGGGTTTAGTTGCTGCTGTGAACCATCAAAACCCTAGCCGCCGGTGACGACGTGAGCGACCGCTGCCTTCTCCGCTCGTTCTCTTTCTTTTTCGTCGCCATCCTCAGCCGCACGACACGGCAGTCGTCGGCGCTGCGTGGAACTCGTGTTTGTGTGTGCGTGTTTTGCTGCTGCGATTTCCCTTACACCTCTCCATCCCTTCTGAAGCTTGTCCGGGCATTGCAGTCGCTGCCACACGGCTGTCACCATTTCGCACTTCGACCACCGCCTAGCTGCAGCCGCTCGCCGCCGCTGTTGAGTGTTTGTGTATGTGTTTTGTGTGTGTATTGTATGAGGCTTCGTTTGACCGGAACTCACGAGAATAGCCACCACCACCACCGTGAGGTGGTGGCTGCCGCCATTCGCCACTGCCGGCTACCACAGGGTGGCTGTGTGTGTGTGTTTTATTTAAATGTGTTATGTTTGGGTTAAGTATTGTAAAATGTAATTAGAGACTAGTATAATAAAGAAACTCAAAACCACCACCATGAGGTTGTGGCTGCCGCCACCAGCCGCCGTGTTGGGTGGCGGTGTGCTTGTTGTGTTTGGATTCGTTTGGGAAGCTTGGAAATTTTCTAGTGAAAAATCATAACCGCCACCACGAGGTGGTGGCCGCCGCCGTTGACCACCACTACCCAAGGTGGTAGTGGGTGGTGCCCAACTAACGAAACCCTAATGTGCCTAGTGAAACCCTACCGGGCCCAATGAAGCCCTAATTGACCTAAAAGCCCAACCATTTGACTAATGGGCTAGTATGCGGGTTGGAAACCCTAATTAGGGTTTGGAAAACCCTAATGTCATGAAACCCTAATTTTGGAGATTTATCGGGATACGCACGGGAATTATTTAATAAACTTAAAATATTAATTAATAATCATTGGCAAATTAACCTAGTCCAATAGTGGACTTAATGGATTAAGTCTTTAATGAGTTAAGTAAGAAACAGTTAACCTTAATTGTCATTTCATGTGAAAACCCTAATTTCACTTGGGCCTTGAGTTAGGCCTTTCTATTGGACTTTGGTGATTGGGCTACTGGTAGGATATCCACGAACAAGTAAATGGACTAAAACATTTGGATGGACTTTAGGGTAAGGCCCATGTGAGGGTTTGGGCCCAATTTGGAAAATTGGGCCACGTGATGGGCTTTGGTCAATTGGTTAACTATTGGGCCTATGGAGTGTAAGTTGGACCTCAGGCTTGGAACCCAATTATTAATTAGGTGTTGTTTTGATGTTGACAGCTCAGGAATTTGTCAAGCAGCAGCTGGAGTTTTGTCCGCGAGACGTCAGCAGTGTGAGGTGAGTTTCGCCTCACTGTACCCGTGGGTCTAAGGCACCAAGGCCGACCCACTATTATTGATTATCTGCTAGTAGAGGGGTGCCCTAAGGACCGTATATAGTCATGTAGGATAGACTGATGACTCTTGATCTAAGCTCTCTTACCTGTTCCTTGTTTGGTTGTGGTTTTAGAGTAGGGTCACCTGTCCGGGTGACTATCTCACCTTTGAGTATATACGGTTATGCATTCTTTGGATTGTTGATATTTATTATTCTGGTATGCTGTAGTAATCTAGTAGATCTGTGTTCTGATATTGAGTATACGGTTATGCTGTAGTGATCTGCTAGATCTGTGTTCTGGTATTGAGTATGCTGATATGCTGTATTGATCAGTTAGATCTGCGTTCTGGTATTGAGTATGCTGATATGTTGTAGTGATCAGTTAGATATGTGTTCTGGTATTGAGTATGCTGATATGTTGTAGTGATCAGTTAGATCTGTCTCCTGGTATTGAGTATGTTGCTTTGTGGTAATAACCTGTAGAACTGTATGTTATCTGGACTTGCTGGTTATCATCTATGGAGTGCCCTTAGGGACTGTCGGTGGTTATGTAGGATAGCTTGAGAACTCTTGGTCTAGGCTCTCTTGCCTGTTCCTTGTTTGGTTGTGGCTCTAGAGTAGGACTATCTGTTCGGGTGGCTATCTCACCTCTGGTTACTTATGGTTATGCATTCTATGGGGGTAGCTGGTGGCGGGACTGTATGTGGTGAGAGGATTAGTAGACAGTGGTGAGCTGTATGATTGTTGTTGCATGTATTATGTGCCTACTTGATCATGATTGTTTATATGTCGACATATTTTGTTTGGTTGGGTTGAGGCGGTCCTGCTTTGTGCGGTAGGCCAAGATACCCGGTGCGGGTCGGCTGTAATCCGTAGGCACGGAGGCTCGGGAGGAGCGGTAGGGTTGAGGCGGTAGGCCAAGAAACCCTGGGTATTCCAACCCGATGGTTGATTGGACTCGACATACTAGTATTCCAGCCCGAGGCTGATTGGGCCAGGCATGAGTAATTGTGTTTATGCTTGTTTTGTGTGGGGGTATTTTGGGGGAAACTCACTAAGCTTTGTGCTTACGGTTTTAGTTTATTGTTTCAGGTACTTCTGATGATTTTCGCAAGGCGAAGGCGTGACCGTACACATCCTCGTGATTTGGACTTATGGTTTCTGGGATACTCTGATATTAAACTATTTTAAAAACCTTTTGTAATAACTAATGGCTTTGGATGTTTGAAAAGTTTTAAATTGGCTTGATTTTATGGGTGTTACACCGTTGAAGAAGAATTGCTTGAGGTTTGTAAGATTGAAGAACATATTCACACATTAGTTAGGTAAACTATGATTTTGTCTTTTATTATTGAATTTGTGTTTGTGTTATCAGCCATGAGTAGCTAAATCTAGTAGCTTTCGTTTAGCTAGATGAAGCTTTAACTCTATGGTTTAGTTTATTGATTTATGGATTTTAATTGTTGGTTATGAGCTTGTGTTTGATTATCTCTACCTAGAATGTTAATATTTGACACTTAGATTGATTGAATACAGGTTCTGTGTAGCTTAGTGAACATTGAATTACATGAACTTGTTACCTAGTAGTTTAGTGATCATTAAATTGATAGAGCTAGGATCGACCCAATCTTAGATAAGTGATAAAAGTAGCCAACTTAGATGTGCTTGAGAACATAAATTGTGACCATAATCGTGTTTATTTTGATTAATCTTACATAGCCTATTTATATTTTATAACTAATTCTGTGTTTGCTACTGTATGACCATACATAGTTTTACATGAATTAGTGAAAACATTAGTAAATTTGGAATTGAATTGCTAATAAAATGATATTTGTTAACCAACATTAATAATCCATAATCAATAGTTAACCATAGAGCAGAAGTGGATTTGAACTAAATGGAAGTGTTTTTATTCATTGATTGAATCGTTAGTTAAGTGATTAAGTTTGTCTGAACTTGGAAAATCAGATAAAAACCAATTAAACTTTTGCTTGTTTTTAGGTTAATTTTTAGTAGTTAAATTAATTAATTAAACTTTACTATGCTATACACTGACTAGGTACACTGCCTATAGGTGTAATAATAGATAAGTAGTTAGGTTATAAATTCAAAGCTAGATAAGGTAATATCTTTTGCACACACCAGTCCCAATATTTGAAGCGGGACTAAGGTTACCGACGAATGATTTCTTCAACAAGATCATGTGTCAATATGGTTTCTCTGTGGACGATCTGATCCTAAATGTTGTGAACAAGATCGTAGGGTTTGAGCTGGCTTGTTGAGCCCTTGGTGTTCTTACCCAATTTTGGGCGTTCAAGGCTTACTTCAACTCGTCCACGTAGTTTGGTGTTCATACCTTCTCTTAGACACGAAACGTCCATGCATTCATCATCAACCAGAAGACGCCCAAGAATAGCTTGCAGGACAAGTGATTGTGGGCCAATATTAACCTGGTTGGTTCTGGTTATCCCCAGGTGACCACCATCTCTGACTGGGCAACACAATTGTGGGGTGCCAGTCTGACCGTGGTGCAGGCATTGAAGAATATTTGCATCATCGGTGAGGATTGGGAGGATTGCATCCTGGCGGCAGCCAAAATGAGCGCCGTCTGGCGGTCCCCAGGGACTATGCCTCATTTCTTCGTGGAGAAGGACGATAAGTGCTCTTCTCCTCCTCCCCCCATTTTACGTTGTTGGTAATCGAAAGGGGGTTGATGAGTCATTTGTTGTTTGTATTCGCAGGTATAGAAAGGGTGTTGTTCCTTGAGATGGTTATGTGGAGCAAGCACAAGGGTGATCTCCAGTACCATGTGGTACCCTTGATGGAGATCCTTCCTCCACCTGTTAGTGTCGATTAGGCATTGGCGCTTGCCGCTCCTTCTACCGTCTTGGGCAAGGGTTCCACCAGTCAGGTTGACCCTGGTTTTGTGGATGAACCCGTTGGTGGTGTTTCTCATAACGATCCAATAGTTCAGTCCTCTGAAAGATGAAGCAGCAAAGGAGGCGTTGATCGTAGGTAGACGTGTATCCACCAAGCGGCGGATAACGTGGATGGACTCCCCTATTACATAGGACAATGGCCCCAATACCATTGACAAACGTCTTGGAAAGAAGCGCAACATTGATTTTTTGCGTGGGGGGTCCAACTCAGCAATCGACATCCCTGATGATGACACTTCTCACCAGTCATAGGGGATCAACAAAGAGGCAGCATAATCGCCTCGTGAACCAAGGAAAGAAGCTGAGGATGTCACCAGTCTTGGTGGTGACGAGTATGTGAAGAAGATGAAGGTTGACCTCCAAACTTCTCCTAATTCTACTTCGTCTCCGATGAGAGACATCATTATTTCTGGCGCTCCCCCTACGCTATTGGTGGCTCCGGGCATTTATCTCCTGGATTGGACTCTCACTCCTGGGTCCCTACTCACCCTGTATGTCGTTGTGTATGAGTGGAATGGCCATTCGTTTCCTCCGGCTACAATAGAAGCCTTGGAGCTCCTCTCCAACTCCTATATGGCGAACAACCTCCAGTATGCGGCGGATCGGGTTGCCCCTACTTGGTGGCTGCAGCTAGGTGCCTTCTTCATGTGAACTCGGATTTGGTGGAATTAACTAGCATCAAAGCTGAGTGTGACGAATTGAGGGAGAAGGTGTTGGTCTTGGAGGAGGAGAAACGTAAATTTGAAGAGCAATATGACCTATTGTCCGGGGAGAAGGCTTCGGTGGAGGAACAAGTGACAAGCTTGGACGGAGAGGTGGAGCGCATGTCTCGGCAAGTAGAGACCTTAGAGGCGGAGAAGGAAACGTTGGAGGTTCAAGTGGAGCATCAGGGCAAGCAGTTGGTAACTGAGGGATCGATGAGGAAGATTTTGGGTGAGGACATGGCTTGGCTTCTCCAAAAGGGGGTTGTACGTGTGGTGGATCGGGTTATCGAGAGCCTGAAGTTCTCGTTGGGGGTTCGACAAATGAAGGCAAAATGTATGGAAACTAGTGTGGAGGGTGGCAAGCAAGTGGTGCGAGAGCAAGTAGGTACTGGAAAATTTAATCCAGATGAAGCAAGTGTTTTAGTGGAGTAGACCCAAGCAATGCATGCACTGTAACTAAGCCCACTACCTTGTTGCGCAAAGCCTTCATCTTCCTATCAACGATCGCGATTGGTCTCTCTACCTAATTCAAGCGCTCACCAACCTAAATATCATCCAAAGGAACCACTGCGGAATCATCAGCTAGCACTTCCGCAACTGAGAGACGTGGAATGTGTTGTGGATATGGTTGAGATTCTCAGGCAGGTCCAACCAGTACGCAACCTTGTCCACACAGACGATAATCCTGAAGGGACCAATATACCGGGGGCCCATCTTGCAGCGCTTCCGGAATCGGATGACACTTTTCCAAGGTGACACCTTCAGAAGCACATAATCTCCCACCTGAAACTCGAGGTTTGATCATCGCCGATCAGCATAACTCTTCTGGCGACTTTGCTGGTCTGCAGTCGACCTCGCACCTGCTGAATCAACATGGTGGTCTTAAGTACTACCTTAGTACTCCCCATATCCCCGATGCCCGACCTCGACCCAACAAACTGGGGTTCGACATTTCCTCCCATAAAGCATCTCGAAGGGTGGTCGGTCGATACTGGAGTGATAGTTGTTGTTGTTGGAGAACTCGGCCAATGAAAGGTAAGTATCCCAACTACCGCCAAAATCTAGCACACACACTCTATGCATATCCTTGAGAGTATGAATGGTCCTTTCACTTTGTCTGTCGGTCTGAGGGTGGTATGCAGTGCTGAAATGTAGTTGAGTTCCCAACTCGTCATGAAATTTCCTCCAGAACCTAGAGGTAAAGCGAATATCACGATCAGAAACCAACGACACTGGCGCCCTGTGGCTAACCACTATCCCCCTAATGTGGATTTCGACCAGCTTCTCGGCAGATATGCTCTTAGCGATAGGGATGAATTGAGCACTCTTGGTTAATCTATCAAAATGACCCAAATAGAATCAACCCCTCGTGCCGTCCTCAGAAATTTTGTAATAAAATCCATAGTGATCTCCTCCCTTTTCCACATGGGAATAGGTAATGGTTGCATCTCGCTATGGGGTCTCTAATGTTCGTCCTTGACTTTCCAGCATGTCAAGAACCACTACACAAACCATGTTATATACATCTTCATATAGGGACAACATTAACTCAGTCTCAAGTCTCTGTACATCTTTGAGGCTCCCGGGTGGATTGAAAACTTTGACTTATGAGCCTCCTCCACTAATCTATGTCTAACCCCACCAGCAATCGGAACCCAAACCCTGCCATACTGAGTCAATAACCCGCGACTATCCATAACAAACAACGAAATCTGACCCCTGATCCTCTCTTCCTTCTAATTTTCCTTCTTCAACCCTTCAACTTGCGCCGTCTTGATCAACTCTAACAGTGGTGAGACAATAACCATCCTTAGACATAAATATAAAATAGGTGCACTCGCTGCCTTGTGGCTCAAGGCATCGGCTAGAACATTGGCCTTCCTCAGGTGATACAAAATCTCACAGTCATACAGTCATAATCCTTCACTACATCCAACCATCTGTGCTGCCTCATGTTTAGGTTTGGCTGATCCATCAAATACCTCAAACTCTTGTGGTCCGTATAGATAGTGCATCTGACCCCATACAGGTAATGCCTCCAAATATTGAGGGAAAGAACTACATCCCCCAGCTCTAAATCTTGTGTCGGGTAATTTGCCTCCTGAGGCTTTAACTGCCTCGAAGCGTAAGCAATCACGTGAACCCTCTGCATAAGCACTACTCCCAATCCCGAAATCAATATGTCATAATAAACCACAAAATCATCTATACGCTCCGGAAGAGTGAGAATCGGAGCCTCACATAATCTCTATCTCAGAGTCTCGAAAGTTGCCTACTGATCAGGCCCCCACCGGAAAGTAACATTCTTCTTCGTCAAGCGGATCATTGGTACATCAATCTTGGAGAAATCCTGAATAAATCTCCAATAATAGACCGCTAAACCAAGAAAACTCTGAATCTTATAGGGTGTACTCGGAACCTCCCGCCACATCACCGCCTTAATCTTGGTTGGATCGACCAATATACCCTTCTGGTTGACGATGTGCCCCAACAACTGCACCTCGCACAACCAGAACTCACATTTGGAGAACTTGGCATAAAGCCTATCCCTCCTTAGGATCTCAAAAACCTCCCTTAAGTGCTCCTCATGTTGCTCCTTGGTCTGGGAGTAGACCAAAATATCATCAATAAACATAATCACCTACCGATCCAGCGTCAGTTTGGACACTCTGTTTATAAAACCCATGAATGTTTCTGGTGCATTGGTGAGCCTGAAAGGCATCACTACAAACTCGTAATGACCATAACAAATCCTAATGTCCGTCTTTTACACATCCTCATCTCTGACCCTCATCTGATAATATCCTGATCGCAAATCAATCTTGGAAAACCAAGATGCACCCTGAAGCTGGTTGAATAAGTCATCTACCCTCGGGAGCGAATAACGGTTATTCACCGTCAACTTTTTCAACTCTCAGTAATCAATACTCATCCAGTGTGAACCATCTTTTTTTCACGAATAGAATCGGAGCTCCCCATGGCGAATTACTCGGTCTGATAAATTTATTGTCTAACAGCTCCTGAAGCTATGTAGACAACTCCTACATCTCCGAAGCTGCTAAACGGTACGGCGCCTTGGCTATCGGCGATGCGCCCAGAATCAAATTAATCTGAAACTCCACCTACCTCTCAGGAGGCACTCCCGACAATTCCCCGGGAAACACATCGGGGAATTCCTGCAAAAATAGGCACATCGCCCACGATCGTCACCCCCGCAACTCAAGTATCTATCACATATGCCAGAAATCTAGAACATCCATGTCGAAGGTATCTCCTAGCTCTCGCATATGAACAGAGATTCGGTCCATGCTGAGCACCCTCACCATGAATTGAAAGATCTAGTATGCTCAAGTGTCATATATTAAAGTGATATTGCTAATTAACATATGATACTAATGAGTCACACTAACAACAACTTGATACAATTGATTATTTATTAGAAATTAAATAAATATTCAATACACTCTTATAATTAATTGGAAATTATTTATTTCATGGAAATAATAATTTTCATTAGCAAGTAACATTACATAATTCATATGGTATGAATTAATAAGTCATGTACAACATTTTGGAATATATGAATTCTTTTGTCTTTTACCAAAAAGTTAAAGTTTATATTTTATAAACTTGGTTTATAAAATATAAAGGTTTTGTCTTCTTTTTGCATCTTATTTTCGAAATTGAAGAGGGAAGAGGAAGGGCATGGCTTTCATGTTTCAATAATCAAAAGTAATGGAAACCATGGCTAGTCTTGGAAAGTATGGGAGACATGCTTGTCTAAAGTAAAAAAAAGTGCTAAATGGTTAAGGACTCGTGGACTTTGTTCCTATTATAAGACTAGCATCAAAGGTTTTCATTCGGGTGGCTTCTTATGCATCAAAACCATAACATGAGAGAGCTTGCTGCTCTCTCTCTCTCTCTCTCTTTTTTTTATAATTTTGAAGTTTACTTGCATCTTATACTCTCTTGAAGTTCATATTGGTTATGAACTTCAAACTTAAGAGATTAAGAGTTTTTCTTACAATACTAGCATCTTAAATCAAGTTGACAACTTGTTGGTGTCTCTAAAGTTCATCATTCTTCATCAACTTCCAAGCCTCCCAAGAGGTCCAAAGAACTACAAAGGTTTTTATTTGTTCTTCTTCTTCTTTGGTTGTGTTTGTTTTCTTTCCAAACTTTGCAAGAAGGTCCTTGGTGGGTTATAAACTTGTTTTATGTTATTCAAATCATCAAGTCTTCCGTTTCTAAATATTATGTTTTTCAAACTAGTTTTTGAATAAAATCCCAACAATTAGTATCAAGAGCCACCTTGCAAGTTTGGTTAGACTTTTTTTATTTTTGTAAAGCTTGGTTTTTGCAGAATATGGATAACTTGGTTTTGTATAAAAACAAGTTCATACATATTTTCTATGACAACTTTATAATTGTTATTTTATATGACAAAAGTTTTCATGCATCTTTTGTCATCTAAAGTTGTCTTAGAAAAACAAAGGTTGTTTAATGTGTATGTTGATATGTGTGATGTGCTTAAGTGGACCATTGTGTTTGTTGTGTTGTTGTTTTATAAAAATGGTTGTAATAATTTAGTTGTTCATATGGTATATAATAAATTAAATAGATTAGTTTTCTTGGTTTATTTTTGTAAGTAATAGATTAGTTTTTAGAAATAATTTATTTGTACAAAAATGTAACAAGAGATGAAGTTGGAGCCATTTTTTGAAGACAAAAGAGCCCTTTTCGAAGTTAAAATGTGTGCAGGATTTTCAGTGACAACTTCTTAAAACTGTCACTAAAGCTGCTTACAAAGGGCTGTTGGACTTTTAGCGACATTTGTTGAATTTTAGCTTTCAAGAAGTTTTTCAAATCTTTTGCAAGCAAATGGTGCTTACTCAAGTGTGAGCTTCTACAACAACAATACAAGAAGATTTTTGGTCCCTTAAAATGTCCCTTTAGTAATGGACTTGTCATTTTTTGTGTTGGCTCACAAAAATTATCATTAGTTGGTTATGTTTATGCACATATAAATTTATACATGTTTTTGTTGTTTATTTTATGAAATTATTAAGTGTGGTTGATAAATTAGTTTTTTTTTTCACATGCTAAAATAATTTTGGACAAAATAAACATCACATGAAGTTTGGTTTTCAAAATTTATAATGTGGACATAAGATGTAACAAGTTATAGCTTTAAAATAAAATCTGGTTTTATAAAAATGTTAATAACATCAAATTTTGAAATACTCGAATATAAGTTTTAAAATGGTGATTTTTATAACTTATACAAAATCCAAATATATAAGTAATAAAATGAAGTTTTATTAAAGATATAAAAAAGTTCAAATGCACTCAAACTTAATACCGGTTATTAAAATTGAATTGCGTCGAATTATATAAAAACTAGCTTTTTATATAGAACCTTTAAAAGGTGATTTTCTTTTGAAAATTGGTACCATGCTTTATTATATGCATGTAATAACCATGATATCATATGTTTTTTAAATTAGAATTATAAAACATATAAAAGACCCTTTTATAAACCTCAAATCTATGCACTCCATTTTGAAGAGCACTCGCACATCACTTGTATGCACTAGTGTGATAAAGAATACCTAACCGCTTAGTGTTATCTTTTGATGGTCGGGTGTCTTCGCGATTTCTATAACCAAGTTATAGGCCGACTACACAAGTTTTTCAAATTGGATGATTTGATCGGAAATCTTTTGTGATAAAGGATACCTAAGCAAGAGAGTTCTGAGGCATAGATGGGATCTGTTGGGTTTAAAGGGTTGCGCCATTGGGCCTTTGTAGTTCTGTCCTTTTTGTATTCTCGGTTTGGGCCTGTCCAACCGTGCTTATCTTTCTAGGGTTTAGTATATAAAGTGCATGCATGCATTCTTGTCATTAACGCTTCCATTATTATTGGTATTCATTGTGCTGTAAACCCTAGCACACTTCTACAGTCGAAGTTCTTCATCGAGCTCTTCTAAGGTGGAGCATAATTTAATCATTCGACATTCGTTTGATTCGTTCTTGTGTTCCTTTATTGCTTTATATTTGTTTATCTGTTTAGAATCTGTCGATCTATTGGCGCAATAATCTCATCAATTGGTATCAGAGCAGGAGACTGTGTAATACATACGCATCTCTTCTGTTTGAAGAATCCATTAGGGTTTCCGCTTTTATCGAATTTATAGGAGCCACTTTTCTTTATCGACGGTGTTTCTTGTGTTTGATAAAACCCTAAGTCAAACTTTACAAGTCTGATTCTAGCAGATAAAAGAAAAAGGTCATCATGTCTCACAACGACTCTCAACCCAATCTGATCAACATCTCCAACAACATTGGATCCACTACAAGGATTCCCATTCTCTACACTCAAGACTATGAAGTATGGATGCACCACTTCGAGGACTATGTGGTTGGATCGGAAGACAATGGCTACCTGATCTGGGAAGCTATTACCCTGGGTCCATTTGTTCACTCTGGAACGAATAAAAAAATTAAGACTCAAAAAGAGTATAACCAACTCTTGATAGATGTGGAGAAGATTCCTCAAGACGAGAAAGACAAGCCATGAGAATGATTAGATTCACTTTGCAATCTGACACTTTTCGTCTAGTAAACTCATGCACTACGGCAAAAGAAATATGGGATAGGCTAAAAGAGTTGTATTACACTGATGAGGATCTAGAGCACTCAATCCAAACCTTGTTGCTTTCTGAGTTCGGTGCTTTCCAACAAAAACCAGAAGAGAAACTCATTCAGACGTTCGATCGCTTCAACCATCTGCTTAGTAAAATGATCAAGCATGGTATTGAAAGGAAGGTGATAGAACAAAAAGTTACATTCATGAATTGCTTAAGACCCGAATGGATGGCAGTGGTATCGACTGTGAAGGCTCATGAGCAATTTAAATCCTATTCGCTGGTGAAACTGATGGGTATTCTCAAATCTCATGAAAGCGTGGTGTCAAAAGAAGCGAAAGTAGTTTTGGGTGTGGGATCCTTGGCACTTGTCTCTAAGAGCAAGAATACGATAGAAGAAGAGGAAGAATCAGATTTGTCAGAATGCGATCTGACAAGTGAGGAATATGCAATGATGGTTACTAACCCGAAAAGGTTTGCTCGTAAAAAGTTCCCTGTCAACAAGAACCGAAACTGGCAGGGAAGTTACAGTTCTGAAAAGACGAAAGAGGAGACCAAGAACACTCCTCAGAAGGACGAAGAAAAGAAAGAGAGCAAGCTTATGGGAGATTCAGGATATGATTGCAACTACTGTCACAGCAAGAACCACTTTGCTAAGGATTGCATGTTGAGAAATATGTCTGAAAAGAATGATGGTGAAGATGACGAAGCTTACTACATGCGTAAGCTGGAGGAACTGAAGAAGAAGAAAGCGTCTAACAGTTCTATGAATGCTTTAATTGTGTAGGAAAACTGTGATGATGACGAGTTTGGTGGCATGGAGGTCTGGTCTACCGACTCTGAAGACGATGAAGTACGAAAGCCCTCGCATGGCAGAGCCTTTGTGACGAAGAAAGAAAGTCAAAAGGATGCTGGACGATGCTTAATGGTGACGGATGGAGTATCACAAATGAGGGGCTATGTGACCGAAGGTGAACATGATGAAGCGTAGCAAAAGGAAGAGAAGTGTTTCGCTGCAAAACCTGTGAGTGAACGGATCAACGATTGCGATCATTTGATCGAGAAGGTACAATCCACTATCGAATCACTTAAAATACCAGTAACCAATTATGAAAAGGACTTAAACGAATTAAAATTCAAGTTTTCTAATTTAAGTGGAAGTCTGATGCAAACACGTCTAGCCAATGCTAACCTAACTGATCAACTCAGCAGGGTATCTTCCAAGAGTGAGGAAAGAAGGATGTGGATAGAGCAGAAGGAGTCAGAGTTAGTTAGGGCTAGGGATGAACTTATTTATTTGCAACGTGACAATTTAAAGTTTTTAAGCCAAAGGAATATTTTTTGTTTGATTGCTAAACGTCTATACACAAATATCACCCAGTTGCATCTAGATTGTGAGATAGGCAAAAAGATTCATAAAATGATTTTTCTCTTCCTTGAATTCAAGGAGGATGAAGTTGATCCTGAACGTTATGAGTGTGAATCTATTGTGTCCCCAGAAAAGGTTTCAGAAACCTACAAATACGGACTGGACAAAATTAAGGCCTTTATTGAGTCCAAAGAACACAAAAGCATGCTTAAGAATCTTTTGGATGAAAATGACAAATTAAAAATCAAGGCCGAGACCATACAGAAATTTGACTCATCGAATGTCAAATTAAGTTCAGAACATAAGATTAATATGGAAACCACTTCTGAATTTGACGATGACAGTGAGATGAGTGAAATCTCTGTAGAAGACGTAGTTGATTGTTCTGAGTTTCTTAAGACCGAACCCGAGCCCATGAAACCACTCATATCTGAAAATTATGTTGGGTACGCTCGCTTGTCCAAGGACAAATCCAAGGTCCTCAAAGAAAAGGCAATTGTTTATCAAAAGGTGCAAACTGTGCCTAATCAAGTGTATGCCGTCACAGGGGTAACTAAGAAATAAACAGTGGAGTTGACTTCCTTGGTGGACAAGGATAATGTTGAAGGTTGCGAAAATTACTTCTGGTCCGCCCCCATTGACAATGCTGACGAAACAGTCGGTCTGTTGGAGCGAACCTCATGGAGAGTCAAGGGCAGATACGTGGCCGAACCAATCAACAATCCTTCAAGTTTCGATAAACCAAGTACAAGTGGTACAAAAGAAATACCAAACGAACCACTGAAAGCTTCAAGCGAATCATCAACAACAACCGAAGCTCATGAGAAGAAAACAAAACCCAAAGCCAACATTCACATGACCCAAGAGCAACTTGCAGAACAGAAACGCCATAGGAGCAAAAGATACTTAAAGAATCTCAATGAGAGGAAACAGTTTTGGCAATCCCAAAACCCTACTTATGTGCCCTCCAATAAGGCTTCTACTCTCAAGATGAAAGAGAAATCAACAGCTAAATCTCCTTTAAACAGTCACTGCCAATGATTCAGTCCCAACAACCGAAAGCCTAGTTTCGGTCCTAATAACCGAAAGCCCAGTTTCGGTCCCAACAACCGAAAGCCCAGTTTCGGTCCCAACAACCGAAAGCCCAATTTCGGTCCCAACAACCGAAAACCCAGTTTCGGTCCCAACCACCAAAAACCTAATTTCTGTCCTAAAACCAACTATCCTCAACTGAAAAACGAACCAAGTGAAGGATATCAAAGGAAAGGGAAAGCTCATCTCGAATTCTGAAGCTAACATTAAGAAAACATTAGCTAACCCTAGGGATCAAAAGATTAACAAATCAACTAAAAATAAACCATGTGAATCACCTCAGCCAAAACAAGTGCATAACAAAATTAAAGTTTTTACCATCAAAAGAAAAGATGAAACCACATTAATAAAAAGAACATATTTTGTTGATCTTTCTGTTGCGCTTCCCTATTTTGTAAAAGACTCATGTTGGCCCAAGAGACTTTGGGTTCCTAAATCTGCTTAATTTTGCAGGTTATAAGTGACGAGCAGTTCGACGACGAATGGTATATTGATAGTGGCGGCTCACGTCATATGACAGGAAGAAAGGAAGAGTTAAGGGAGTTTTGGTCCCTTAAGGATGGTGGATGTGTCAAATATGGGAACAATTTGTATGGCACAATCAAAGGGTACGGTATGATCACAAATGGTGAATTCTCGATAAGGAAAGTAGCATACGTGGAGGGATTGCAACATAACCTCATAAGTGTCTCTCAACTAGTAGTGGGAACAAGATTGAAAGTTAAGTTCGATGATGAAGGCTTTGAAATAGTTGAAAAGCAAACGAAGAAAGTTCTGCTGAAATCTGAGCGCAAAGGGGAAATGTATCCTCTAAATCTCAATCCATTTAAAGGGAAGCCAGTAATTTGCCTGCTGACGAAAGCGAATTTAGATGAAAGTTGGTTGTGGCACCGAAGGCTCTCGCACCTAAACTTCAAAGATATTAACAAACTGGTGCTCGGTGATCACGTGCGAGGACTTCCAGTTCTCAAATTCGAAAAGGAGCATTTATGTGCTGCATGCGAAATGGGAAAGCAAAGCCGAAAGAGTCACCCTACTCGCATTAATACAAAGATCATCGAACCTCTTGAGCTTCTACACATCGACTTATGTGGTCCTTCAGCAATCGAAAGCTTCGGTGGTAGTAAATTCATACTTGTTATTGTAGATGATTTTTCACGTTTCACCTGGGTTTTCTTTCTTAAACAAAAATAAGAGGCGACTCCTAAGCTAAATATTTTCATCAAACAAGTGGAAGTGCAACTGCGAAAAGTGGTGAGGAATATAAGAAGTGATAACGGGCTAGAGTTCAAAAACTAAGAGCTTGAAGAGTTTCTAACTGAAAAGGGGGTGACCCACAACTTCTCTGCACCCTATACTCCACAACATAATGGGATTGTCGAAAGGCGAAACCGTTCATTGTGTGAAGCCGCCCGAACCATGTTGACTTTTGCCTCTCTACCGTTATATTTCTGGGTCGATGCTATAGCCGCTACTTGCTATACCCAGAACCGAACCTTCCTCAACAAGCGATTTTCCATCACCCCATACAAAATTCTGAACAATCGCAAATCCAATGTAAAGTTCTTTCATGTGTTCGGTTCAAGATGCTTCATTTTCAACTCCAAAGGGCATCGAAACAAGTTTGATGTCAAGGCAGAAGAAGGCATTTTTCTTGGGTATTCGCTTACTTCAAAAGCATATAGGGTTCTGAATAAACACTCAAAGAAAATTGAGGAAACCTACTATGTGACTTTTGATGATAACTACATGAAGAAAATTCGAACAAGCGAAGGCCCAACGGAGGAAATCTTTCCTGAATCAGGTTAAGTCTCGGTTCCCATATTCAATTTTTTTGAAGAATACATGATGCTTTTTGATGAACCCGAGAGAGCGATTCACTCAGAAGCAAAAGCAGTAGATAATGAAATCGATAACTTGAAAAAGATTATCGACGAAGCTGCTAAAGATATGGAAACTGAAGCACAAGATCCAACCGAGAAGCAGACCCCAAGCGAACCACTCGACTCAAGCAATCCTCCAACTTCAGATTACAATCCAAAAGAAAACTCTACTTTCCAGGGGTAGAATCCATCACCAACAATAAACCATAGTTGTCCAACCGAGGGAGAGAGTACTGAACCTGACATGGGCTTCGGTTCGCCATTTGAGGGGGAGAATGAAAATGCAAATGACGAAGGCGGTCTGTCAGAACTGGAAGAAGAAATTAATGCTGAGCTGGATCCTGCCTATGATCCAAATTACCCTCCTCTCACAAAATGGACAAAAGATCATCCTAAAACTCAAATCATTGGTAAATCATCTGAGGGAGTTCTCACACGCTCTCAATTGAAGGCGAAGCAAACTGCTTTATTTTCTCAAGTAGAATTCTGCATGTTTAATTCATTTGTCTCTAAAATTGAACTGAAGACGGTGAATGCTGCCCTTGATCACTCCGATTGGGTACAAGCTATGCAAGACGAAATCCATGAATTTGAACGAAATCGAGTTTGGAGACTGATTCCCACCCCAAAGGATGCATCAGTTGTTGGATTAAAATGGGTTTTCAGAAATAAGATGGATAAAGAGGGTAATGTTATTCGCAACAAAGCGAGGCTAGTGGTGAAAGGATACTGTCAGGAAGAAGGGATAGACTATGAAGAGACCTTCGCTCCTGTGGCAACGTTGGAATCAGTAAGAATCTTTCTGGCGTATGCTGCACACAAAAACTTCGAAGTTTTCCAAATGGATGTCAAGTGTGCTTTCTTGAATGGGGAACTAGAAGAAACTGTGTATGTTAAGCAACCACCTGGATTTGTGAACGAGAAGTATCCGGATCATTGCTACATTCTGGATAAAGCAGCCTACGGTTTGAAACAATCCCCGAGAGCATGGTATGAAACTCTAAGACGCTTCCTTAAGTTGTCAAAATTCAAACAAGGTTCGGTTGACCCAACCTTCTTTCACAAGAAAGAAGGCGAACACTTAATGATAGTTCAAATTTACGTCGATGACATCATCTTCGGCTCCACGAATCCTAGCTTAACAGCCGAATTCAGGAAGTTGATGGAGACTAAATTTGAAATGAGCACAATGGGTCCGATTAACTTTTTCCTTGGATTGAATATTAGACAGGGACCAGAAGGCATCTTTATTAATCAGGAGGCTTACACGAAGACTCTGATAGCGAAGTTCGGTATGATGGGAGACTCTAAAGTAAAGGTTCCTATGGCGTTTGGCACGAAGTTAACACCTTCTCTGGAACAACCGGCTGTTGACATGACCCTCTATCGCCAAATGATAGGGTCCTTAATGTATCTGACAGCTAGTCGACCAGATATAATGTTTTCTGTCTGTTATTGTGCCAGGTTTCAAGCAAATCCATGTGAACCTCACATGATGGCTGTGAAGAATATTTTTCGGTATCTGAAGCGAACCTCGTCTCTCGGTCTCTGGTATCCTGCAAAATCTGGCTTCTTTGTTCAAGCCTTCTTTGACGCTGACCTTGGTGGATGTGGTCTTGACCGAAAGAGCACTACTGGCGGGTGCCAATTCCTTGATGGTAAACTCATCAGTTGGCAATCAAAGAAACAAACTTGTGTGTCTCTTTCTACAGCCGAAGCGGAGTACATCACCGCATCATCCTGTACTTCACAAGTTGTATGGATACAAAGCCAACTTCGGGATTATGGTCTAAGCATGAAGAAGATTCCCCTCTACTGTGACTCTGAAAGTGCAATTAGAATCTGTCACAATCCAGTGCAACACTCCAAGACGAAACATATTGCACTAAGATACCATTTCATCAAGGACCATGTTGAAGATGGTAATATCGAAGTCCATTTCATTAGATCTGCTGATCAACTGGCTGATATATTCACCAAGGCCTTACCTGAAGCAAGCTTTAATAAGATACTCCAAGGCTTGGGAATGATGGAAGCTGAGTCAGTACCGAAACCCCTTTCTTGTCATTAAAATTGAACAAGCGAAATTGAGCGAACGCTCGGTCTATTTCGGCTCTAGAATTTTTGGGAACCGAAATGAACCGAACGCTCGGTCTATTTTGGCTCTAGAATTTTCGGGAACCGAAATGAACCGAACGCTCGGTCTATTTCGGCTACAGAATTTTTCGGGAACCAAAATGAACCGAACGCTCGGTCTATTTCGGCTCTGGAATTTTTGGAACCAAATTGAACCGAACGCTCGGTCCATTTCGCTTCATCTTATCTCAGAATTGGGTTCGGTTGTATATTTTTGTATATCTTGTTTATCCTTTCGCCTGCTTTAATATGGACTTTATTTTCTATTTTTATCATTTTTTCAGAAATTGCAAAAATCCAAAAATATTTTATTTTCTGTTTTTATCATTTTTTCAGAAATTGCAAAAATCCAAAAATATTTTATTTTATGTTTTTATCATTTTTCAGAAATTACAAAAATACAAAAATATTTCTATTTGTTTTAGTTTTTTCTCTCTCTATTCTTATCTTGTTTCAAGTTCACAGATGCTACACAAAATGACGTTGGGGCAGGTATAACTTTCTTATCTTTGTACTAGCTAGGTGTCCCTAGAAGATTGCTGCTGCATGTAGACCGAAGCCTCCAAAACTCTGAGTGAAGCCTTAATGATTCGATAAACACCAATCGTTTCTTCCCAATCAGGCTGCTTAAATCACTCAAGTCATGAGCTACATTCCTCTTCTCAGATTGAGTAAAGAGTTGTCTGCTTTTTCATTTTCGTATAGCAGAGGTACTTTCGGTTCCTTAACCACCTCCACTCATTTCTCCATTTGCTTTCGGTTCATCAACGTAACCCTTGACACTCTCAGATATTACCACTGAGGTTTATGGTTACACAACTTCTGTGTTCATGATCTTAGTTTCGTTCTACCACGAGCTGAGTGAAACCCAAAATCCAACACCAATAATGAATTGACGGTGAACAATCAAAAGTTCTAGCTCTCACCCATGATTTAACGAAACCACTCTTGTGGAATGTCACCTGAAATCTCTTTTTCTTTTTGAGTAATCTTTATGAAATTGTCTAAACACCAAGACGTTTTCTTCCCATAAGATCCAGTTTTAATTTTTTTTTTATTTCTAAAATACATCAAGTCACTGAATATCTTATCAAACCTACTTGTTTAACAGGCTACATCGGTCTCACAAGTACTTCGTCCACTTTCGGTCTTATGTCAAGAACCAAAGCATGGATTGAAGCTAAACCACCATCAATAGCCTTATCATAAAAAGATGTCTTTCAATGCTTCTTAACAAGTATTTGATCGTATTTTCACAGGGAACCACACAAGCACTTCAAAGTCTCTCTTGACTTTGAAGGAAGAGATTCGTGCCCGGGATCAACTGCTTCATGTCTTGATTGACATCACTAATATCCCACATAAATTTTGCTTTATTTCTTTATCTTTCACATTATCTTGCACGAAAATTTTTACGATTTTTCCAAACTCTGGTTCGATTGCTAATAAGCTATTTTCAGACATATAGCTTCAGTTCTTTATGGTGGTGTTAATTTATTTTAATAATAAAAATAAAATAAGGGTGAGTCAGCATGAATTTGAAACGGTTCAAAATTTGAACAGGAGATGAGGATGGAAAGGCGCGTGAATTTGAAATGGCACCTAATATCACGCCTGATGACGTCTTCTTCGAAAAACCCAGCTGCCAAATCATGCTTTTTCAGGCGTCGATTCAGAAGATAGTCGAATCATTACAGCGGATTTTTCTCTCTCTTGGCGATGGTATAAAAGGTTTTATTACACCTCTTAGGTTAATTTACCAATTCTCCACTCTCTCAAGAACAAATCGGCGATTTTCTACTGTTCATCTTCTTCTTCACACCTGCAACAATGGCTGAATCTTCCTCGGTTTACGAACAAACTACTCAGTCATCTCTTCTGACCATCAAACCCAATCAGAATCTGATCATCGAACTGAATCCATTTGTCTATGATTCGTACATGCTATATGTGGTTGAATGTCTCAAGTATTCTCCATTGGTGGTTGCTCTCACATAGGTTGAATGCGTTCCAATGTCGATGCTCTCTCACGTCTACTCAACTGCTCTCTACGATAAAGCTAAGGAGCGTATCTTCTTTGAGATCGTCAATCAAAAGAAGTCGATTTCAAAAGCTAGGTTTTGTTTATTGATGCACCTTGCTGTCACCGATTCTATGATTAACCCTGATTCCATTACCACTACTCAGTTGTTCACGATGTTCTGTGATATGGGGTACACTGAGCTTCTCACCACTGTCACCAAGTTCAAGAAATCCTGTCTTCCTCCTCAGTGGAACAGACTTTTTACTCTCCTCTCCAAGGGTTTATCGGAGAGGGTTGCAGGTTCTGATGGAACGAGCAGGGCGTTCATGACCCTTCTATATGGTCTGTATCATGGGGTTAATATGAATTATGGGTCAATCATATGGTCTCAACCGGTTCAGAGTATAAGTTCTTCTTCAAGGCACTCAGAAATTTCATGTGCTCGGTTTTGGACTATAGTCACTAATTGGGCGATGGAAAAGTTTCATGTTCCAACAATGGTGGATTCAGTCATGTCATCGATTGCTACCTTCCACACGACGAGGATCCTTGTCTCAGAACCCTCCAAATTTCTCTTCATCGGTTCGATTCCAGAGTCAATGTACAAATGTGTTTCTCCTGAAAGCAAGGTAATCAATGAGTACAAGAAGCTAACCCCTACAGGGCCACGTCAGCTTACTCCCGAAATGCAAAGCTCGCTAGACGCTACAGATAAACCGGTGAAAAGAGGGAAGGAGCCTGATAGAAAAGGGGAAATGGACGGTCAATCCTCAAAAGTTTCAACTCCCAAGAAGCGCAAGTCTGAACAACCAGCGCCTACTGCTCCAAAGAAACGAAAGATCAAGATGAAATCTCAAAGACCGAAGTCTCCTTCCCCATCTTCCAGTGACTCTGAGTATGTTCCTTCTAACACATAGCACGACCCCGAGTCAATTGACGACGAAGTTACTCAAACTGAAAGTCCGCCTAGAGGTAATTCGCCTCCACCCTCACCAACTAATGACAGTAACCGAAACTCACCTCCACGCTCTCCTCCATACTCGGTTCCTATTACTATTGCTCCCTTTCCTCCACCCATCTCATCTACCACTACTACCTCGGTTCCCATTCCAACCCCTTTGTTCACTACAGTTACTACCACTACTACTTCTCCAACCGAACCTACTGTTCGTGTCAACGTATCTGATACGGGGGCATCTACTTTCGGTTCTGATCCTCCCATTACCTCAGCACCTTTATGCCCACCTCCTTCACATGAATCTGAACCTGTTCTTGGCGGGGAAGACATAGAATTCGACTCTGTTTACTTCAGTCCTAATCGAGTACAGAGTGATGATGATGATGACGCTCCTGTGACGAAGAAGCATCTCAAGGCCATGAATGACAAACTTGACCAACTGCTCTCTTCCTCTTCTGGCAGTGCATATTCAGAAGTAGCAATCAAGGCTCTGTTGGCAACCATTGTCAAAGAGAATGACACTTCCATCACTAATGCTGTTAAAGCTATTGAAGCCTTAACCTCCACCTGTCAGAAAGATTCACTTGCAGTCGAAGCCTCCACCAAGGATTGCAAGCAGACGACCGCAAATGTCGAAAAACTAGTTTCGGATGCGCAAATATTTCTTGATTCTCTCCAAGCTGCCGCTCAGAAGAATGCTCAAACAGTGAACGCTTCGGTTGATAATCTTATGCGTTCACTGGAAGCTGAAAAGAAACATTTTGAGGAAGCTCACCAAGCAATTAAGGCCGCTAACACTGAGCTTCACACTTCAGTTGATGCTCGTCTCACTCAACTCGAAGCTGAGCTTGCTGTCGAAAACAAGATTATGGATGAGCTGGATAAGCGCACCTCTCAGCTTAAAGTTCAGAATCTCAAGCTCAAGGCTGCAAACAAGGAGATTGCAGAGTTAAAATCTGAGTGTGAAGTGATTAAAAGTTCGGTTGGTGATGTACATTTCATTCTCCTACACCTTCTGGAAGCCCATGACTAGATTCTTACCATCTCAATTCAACGCCACTTGGCTGAGAAGTTGAGACCTGCTCTGGATGTTTTGAGCAGAATTGAGGGTGTTCAGGAGCTAGTTGGCCCTCCGAAACAAGGGGGAGAAAATGTTACTCAGGGCAAGGGTCAATCTCAACCACCTCGAAAACCGAAAGTCACTACTGAGCCGAAGGGTAATGAAGCTTCGGGCAGTATGAAGGACAAGCGAAAGAAGAAGATTGGTGATGATGATGTGGATGAAAATGACGATGACACTGACACAAAAGGAAAAGCTTCTAAAATTGAAAGTCTTAAAGTCAAGCCTAGTGATCAAGAGATTGAGGCGAAGGTTCGAAAAGAGAAGAACTTCTTGATAAGGAGAGGAAAGCGAACGGAATTCTAGAACAAAGGATGCCTATGTTTCCTGAGTGGTCTATGGAAACGCTTTAGAGGGAGGTAATCGATGCACCAAGCACTCATTGGCTCGAACCGGTCCTTTCTTTTGGACTTGAGAATTCCAAGGACACACAATTTGATATGCCAATCACCCGAAAGGCATTCATTTTTCACTGTTTTGAGTCAACGGCTGGCATTCCTTCCCTAGACCCGAAGGTTGATCGTGATCTGCTTGAGTATTATCTTGAGTTTGCTCAGCCGCAATACCTGACCTGGAGTAATTATAAAATCACAACGGTCAAGGTGTTGAAACCCACTTCGGCAGGTAAGTTCATCAACATAAAGTTCAAAGTGACCAGAGGCTCTGATAGCTCGGTTCATATGATTTCCCTGGCTGATGTGCCGAATCTGAATCCTCATGATTGGATTCTCATGAACAACATTTTGCTGACTAATCAAAAGGAGTATGAGCCTATTATAGATCACATCAAGCGAATGCTCGTGTGCTATATTCATGAAGTCGCAAAGATGGATCAGGAAATCGCTTCCTCCATACATAAGAAGCCCACTGTGAAGCCAATAGGGAGGGCAAGCGATGTCAACGTGATTATTAAGGGTAAAATTGACCCCAAATTTCATATGGTCATGTTCATTAGGGGCGAAGGTCAAAAATGCCTGTTCGCTCTTATTGACAAACACCTGTTCTCCACCGCCTGCTTGGAGCATATTCTGGATATTATACACGGGTGTAATCAGAACAGCGAAGCCGATAAAAAGATGTTTATTGATATGCTTCGGTGTTATATTCTTTTCCGTCAAACTCTTCTTGCCATCATCCCCAGGCTGTTCAAGATTGCGAGGAAGACTAAAGTTACTCAACCGAAGTAGTCTCTCGCCTCAATTGGCGCAAAGGGGGAGATTGTTTGGTTTAAAGGGTTGTGCCATTGGGCCTTAGTAGTTCGGTCCTTTTTGTATTCTCGGTTTGGGCCTGTCCAACCGTGCTTATCTTTCTAGGGTTTAGTATATAAAGTGCATGCATGCATTCTTGTCATTAACGCTTCCATTATTATTGGTATTCATTGTGCTATAAACCCTAGCACACCTCTACAGTTCTTCATCGAGCTCTTCTGAGGTGGAGCATAATTTAATCCTTCGACATTCGTTTGATTCATTCTTGTGTTCCTTTATTACTTTATATTTGTTTATCTGTTTAGAATCTGTCGATCTATTAGCCGAATAATCTCATCAGGATCAAACAGGTCTAATTAAATTTTTTTATTAGCGATCCCATAAATCTAGGAATTATATAGTAAGATATAATTGATAATCGATATCTACCAGATTGAATTCAAATGGATGGGATAAAATATACCTAACCATTTATTTGTTTTACAAATTGGATCCTAGACTTTGATAATTAATGTTTATGAAACTAAAAGGGTATTAATTATTAAAGAGTTTAAATATTGAAAATATTAAATGAATTTTGTTAAAATTTTGTAGTTAAATAATTCATTCTCATTACTATGAAATTGTCATTTTATTTAATGAATTAATGAAACAATAACATTCACTAGATACAACTTCAATGAATGGGTTTATGTCTTAAGAGACAATCTCATGAGAGATATGAAATTGTATACACTTAAAGGTCCAAGTCCTAAAACTATTTGTTGTGAGCAATAAAACTGAACATGATACCTAGTAAAGGCATCATTGTGATGCTAAAGATGTTTCTAACATCAAACTAGGAATAGTTCAAGGCCTAAAAGTGTAACACCCAAAAATTCAAGCCAATTTAAACCTTTTTAAAAACATTACAAATCCATTAACTATTACAAAACGTTTTTTCAAAATGTATCATATGAGAGTTTTCCCAGAAGCATAAACAAAACATGAGGAGCTGTACGATCACGCCTTCGCCTTGCCGCGATTCACTGGTATACGTTAAACAATAAACTGAAACTGTAAGCCCGAGAGCTTAGTTAGTTCCCCCAAAATACCTATACTCACAACAATACACATATAATCATAAACAACATACTATGGGTCCTGTCAACCATCGGGTTGGAATACCCCAGGCCCTCAACCATCCGGTTTGAATGCCAACATACTATGGGTCCAATCATCCTCAGGATGGAATACCCCAGGCCCAAAACCAACAGGTTGGAATGCCCACGTACTATGAGTCCAATCATCCTCGGGATGGAATACTCATGGCCCACAACCAACAGATTGGAATGCCCAGGTCTATTGGATTTCGCACAAAGCAGATCAACCTCAACTGCCAAACAAACATGTGCACATACATAACAGATAACCACATAACAGTCTATAGACAACTACTGATCTGGCGAATCATGAAATATAGCACATAATATTATCCTACCCTCTAGGATACCGTTCTAACAGGCCATACCACATACATAACCAGATAACAATCCAAAGGGCCGACCTTGGTGCCTTAGACCCTTGAGTATGGTGAGAATAACTCACCTCCCAAATGTCGCACTGAAGTGATAGGCTCAAATCTCGAATCGCCCACACGAACTCCACCACCTATAGTTACCATAAAACCCTTTTTCATAAATTTCCAAATTACCAAAATACCCCAGAGGTCAACTGGTCAACCCTTGGTCAAAGTCCACGTCCACAGTCAAAGTCAACAGTCCATGTTGACCCAACTTGTCGAGTGCAGTTCACCAACTCGTCGAGTTCTTCCTGGACTCGAGAAGTCGTGAAATCCTAGGTCGACTCGTCGAGTTCCCCTATAACTCATCGAGTTCATACGTGTCCGAAGGTTGAGAGAAACCCTAGCCGACTCGCCGAGTCTTCGACTGACTCGCCGAGTTCAAGGCAATCTTCAACGGACTCGCCGAGTTGTTAATCCAACTCGTCGAGTACATGGCCATCTTCATGTGGCTCGCCGAGTTGACTATGCAACTCGCCGAGTCCCTTCAGACCTTCATCCATACATACACTTTTTAAGCCATGCCAATGTTCCAGATTACAGATCCAAGCTTCTAAGGCATGTTTATCACATAAAGTTGCAAACTTTACGTGCATGCAAGGCCCTAGAGGCTCTAAATGACCAATCTAAACTTCTAATGGAGCTTTACACCTTAGGAGAGTCTCATCCTTGCAAGAGCTGGAAGCTTTATGGACTTAGAAGCCCAAGAGAGTTCAGATACGAAGTTACAACTTCAGATCTTAGCTTATACACAAGAAAAGCTTCCAAACATACTAGGAAAGCCCTAAAATTTGCCCAAAAGGGATCTAGAAATGAAATGAGGTCAGGATAGCGATTTGATACCTTCCAGAAGATGTCAAATAAGATAAATTTTGGATCCCACAAGTTCCTTGCTTCTGGATACTTGATCTCCAAGCTCTTTTCTCCAAAAATCCTCTTCCAAGCTAAAGAATACACAAATGGAGCACACACACTTGATTAGGGTTTGAGAGGGACAAGAAGCAGTAAAGGGGAGGCTGGGGGAGGCCAATGATTCTTTAAATAGGGTGCAATACCCTGAAATTTAGGGTTTCATCTGCGAGCTCCTACTCGTCGAGTCCCTTTTTGGACTCGGCGAGTCGGTCACTAACACACGTGGACCAACCCGTTGCTACTCGACGAGTAGGGCAACCAACTCGTCGAGTAGCCCTTGAAATCAAGAAAATTCTTATATTAATTCAATACCTGAAAATCGGGGCGTTACAAAAAGAGTCACCTTTTTTATCTAAGATGCCCATGTTTTATGGATTGAACACCACTAAGTCCAAGAAATCCAATAATTCCCACATAGATGGATCTTGTTTCTTTTGTGGAGAAATTGGACAATAGAAGAGGTATTGCTCCTCTCATCTGGAAAATAAAGTCTTGAAGAGACTAGTACTTCAAGTATCTACTAGATAGAACTCATGCTTTTCATATAATACTTAGGTACTTGGTACTTAAATGTTAATCTAATATTTGTAAATGACTTGCAGATATTTACAGAAGAGTAACCAGCTGAGCACAATCAAGTTGGAACTACACTCTCGAAGTTTAGTTTATTAATTATGCTTGGAGCATTATGTACTTGTAATATAAAACAATGTTTGTTTTGGAACAATGTATGTTTTAATTTAGCTTGCCTAAATATATGTCGAGGTTTAATTTATGAATGATTGATTATTTCCTTAAATCGTTTTTCATAACGATCACCTTCATATTAGGAAATGATTAAAATTCCTTTTATGAGACTAGATCTCTTAATAAGAATTATAAAGTAAATATAAATGATTTATAAATAATAAGTTCTATATGCAAAATACTTTTGACTTAAACTTGTTTTAAATCAAACTCATCTTTGACATTGTTATCTTTATGATATATATGGCATTCACATATTCCAACTTCAAGAAAAGGGATCCTTGAAGGAAAATAATGTAGTTTATTTGACATATGTAAATCTTATTTATATATATAAAAGGTTCCTAATGATATTTTCACTAAGTAGTAGAGAAAATAATTATTAAGGTACTATACACTATGGTGTATGACTTCCTTTCTAATGAATGTCTATGATTTAGCACAAGATACCAAATCAACTTTATTGACAACTATAGTAGTTATAAATTATATTTTACATGGTAAAACATAATTGTGAAACCTTTGTTTAAGTTTTCAAATATAAAGTTGAAATACAAATCGGTAAGAACTATCTAAGGCCTTAATGATAATAAAGGATTAATTAAATCCTACTTGGTATGATTTGCTTTCTAATTGGTAGAAATGTCCTCCTTTTATTTCCTTGGGATAACACCTAGAACACTATCATTTTTACCTTAAGTAAAAAAACCAACTAATTAGTAGATATAACATTTTATTCATATGATCTTGTATGGAAAGGTTTCATCCCTATCTTATTAAATGTTTTGTGGATTTGAAGCTTGTGTTGGACTAAAAGATTTAGAACCCAAATCTACTACATAAATATTTATATAATACTCTAAATGTGGCTTAGATTATTATATTCAAACACACCAAGAATAAGTTTTCTTATTCCTTTGATAGTTGAGTTGGGTGAAAGCAAGCTTCTAATAACAAAGCAAGTGGGAGGTACATAGAACTTGAAACAACTCAAGAACCATAACCGTATGTAGTTACAGTTGGCACTAGATTTAACAAGGATTGTTAAACTTAAATAATAGCTATTCACAAACTCAAATTCTTCACATTAGTGGTAGAAATCATCTATGACTTGAGAAATGTGGAATCTCTCATTGATGAGCTTTTATTGATGGTTTCTAGCAAATCCATCAAATACCAAGATGTTATGTCAGATCTCGTATCTGATTAATGACTTAGAGCCATGAACATGATATGTAATCCATATATGATAATCAAGTGTGGTCTTGATTGAACTTTCTATCTATAGCAAGGCTAAAAGGAGTAAGTGATTCTTCTAGAAAGAATACATTACATGGATAACTATACACATTTAAAGCAAGACTTGTTATAAAGGATTTTCTCATACTCATGTCATTGACTATGATCAAACCTTTTTCACAAGTAGCTATGATTAGATCAATAAGGATATTGTTTACTATAAATTCATATTCTCAATATGACATATAGCAAATAGATTTCAAGAAAGATCGCTCTTCTTAATAGACATCTACTAGAAGATATCTATATAGAATAGCCTGGAGGTTTTCTTAATCCATGTTATCCTAACAAAATATGTAGAGCTTGAGATACACTTGTGGATATAAAGAAAATATCTCAATGTCACAATCATCATTTTAATGTAAAACCACAAGGTATGCTTTTATATCAAAATGAATAGAACATGTGTGTTTACTAAGAACTAGTGGAAGCATAGTGACATTCCTAATCTTGTATGAATGAGACATACTGAATCATGAGAAATTACATTCTGATCATGCCCGACCTTTTCACCTTGACTCAAAATGTGTTTTTAAAATGAAAGACTTAGGAAGGACAAGATATATTCTTGGAACGTAAAATCTATAAGGATAGATAAAATGAATGTTAAAAGTTTTAAATCCTTATGCATATATGGACAATATCTTGAAAGGGATCAAGATACAAAATTCCTTTAGAGGAATATTGGTATTGTCACATGGCACTAAGTTTTGAGCTAGCCTCAAAAGGACCTAGCTCATAGGTTTGAACTAGCTAAAATGATTTATATTCAATTTGCTTGGCAAATGAATCCATCATCTATACCATATTATGCATAAGACTTGGTGTATGATCATGCTATGAGCATATCATAATATACCAATTGAATACATGTTCAAGTCACCAGATGACTATAGAAACATTCTAAGAGTACTTTGGAAGAACTACAAGAATGTATCTGATACATATAGTTTAGAACAAAGAGTAAGTTTAGTAACTACAAGAGCTACATAAGATTCTGATTCTAAAAAATGTATATAATTATGAATTATAATTGGATTATGAATTCCTTGAGGAATAAAGAGTAAGTTTAGTTGGAAAGAGGTCCAAGCAAAACAAAATGACACAATATACTGCAAAATAAGAATACACTACTTTAGAAGTTGAATCTAATATGATTGGATGAATGAGTTTATTGAAAAACTATGTTGATCTCTGTCATTCAAGGATCACATAGAAATCTTTGTGACTTAGAGAGTATACTTAATCGAGCTAAGAGACTCTATATCACGAAAGAACACCAATACTCCAAGATATTTACCTATACCTAGAGTAAAGTCCAATATGGAGATGATAGTATTCGCAGAATTCACACAAATTAAGTTTAGTCGAACCCATTAACAAAGTCCTTCTTTTAAGCTAATATGACTGGTCACACTTAAGCTATAAGACTTTATTGTTCTAGAAATGGGATTTTGATTTGGATTTAGTGTAACACTCATAAAATAACGTCCCAAAAATTTCATTTTAAATCATTAAATAAACGGTAGTTATCAAAACATTCCATCAAAAGCGTGAATCATATATTCATAATAATAAAAATCAGAGTATCCATATCAAAAACATTTGTCAATATATCAGAGTAAACATCCCAGGCTAAAACATCGTGGTGTGTGCAATGCAGTCATCCCGAGCTCTTCCCTTTGCTACCGGAAGTACAAGAAACCAAAACTGAAAAATGTAAGCACGAAGCTTAGTGAGCTCCCCAAACTACCACATACCATACACATAATTACATATAAACATATCATGGGCCCCACCCCTTCATCGCGCCACGCCCGGCATCAAGCAAAGCTCGGTATACATATAAACATATCCACAAATGCACATAGAATAATCACATAACATAAGTATATAAACATTCCTCGGGCACTGCCCGACATCGGACCTAAATCCGGAAAGCATATAAACATTCATCGGGCACCGCCCGACGTCGATCCTTAGTCCGGAAAACATATAAACACGGACACATGCAAGAATCACGAAGACAACAAGCATACAAACATTCCTCAAGCATCGCCCCGCATCGAACCGTGGTCCGGAAAGCATATAAACATTCATCGGGAACCGCCCGACATTGGATCGAAATCCGGAACATACAATCATACATACGGGTCGGCATTGGTGCCTTAGACCCGTTCCTACGGGAGGAAACTCACCTCGATCCGCTGAAATCTGATAACACTCGGCTGCCGAACCGGTAATCCCACACTAGCAAAAAATAAATCTCAATTAGTAATTATGCCATAATCCATTAACCGCGGCCTCAACTCATAAGTCCCGACTCCTAGGGTAAAAGACCATTTTACCCTTTCCTTAATCGGTCCAACCCAACTTGGCCCAAGGCCCACTAATGAACCAACAACACAAATCGAGGCCCAAACCAAACCTAAGGTCCACTCAAAGTCTCGAGGCCCAACCATAGCCCAAATAGATAATTCTTATCCCAAAGAAACAAGCCCGAACCCTAAGACAAGTCCATGACCAAAAGCGCAGAAAGCCCACTGATGAACCGAACGCGCTGCGTTCCATGGTGGAGTGCACGACGTTCGTTGCCAGACCACAGATTGGGACCCTTTGCCCGAACGCACCGTGTTCTCGAGATGAATGCACAACGTTCCCGGACATTGTCCAAAAATTACCCCAAACGTCTTAATACCTAAAGTCCAACGTCCAAATCCTCAAAATAGCTTCATATCAGTGACTTAATTCATAAAGTTGTCAACTTGGCACCTCTGTATGGTCCAAAAGGACCCAATCATGATTTCAAGCATTCTAACTCCATAAAGAGGCCAAGATGCAAGCTTTTACCTTGAGACCTTAGTCCAAAATTCTAGATCTGATTCAAAAGGACTTCTTAAGTCATAAATTTTCTAACTTTATGACTTAGCATAACTCAATGGAACCCAAATCAAAACCCTAAGTTCCAAACTTCATCAAATGACTTCCAAAGCATGCATGGAAGGTTTTTACCTATCAAGATCCAAGCTTTATGATTCCATAACCTCAACAATGACCAAATATGAAGCTCAAAGGTTCTGGAGTAACTTCTACTCACAAGAACCACCATAAAGGGACCAAAACCATAAGCAAAAACCAACTAGCTAGATGTACATGAAAGAGTTGTCAAGGTTGAAACTTTATATCTACAGAAGATAGATCTAGGTGCACAAAGATTGGATCCAAAAGCTCTAAGTCAAGTATTGACTCTTCAAGAAGTTCCTTCTTTCTCTTTAAGCACTAAAACACACAAAAATACCCATGAATCTCAATAAATACACAAATGGTTGCTAGGGTTTTGTTCTTAGGGTTAGAGAGGATGGAGGCTGAAGAATGGAAGAGGTTTGGGTCCATAATGATGCTTATAAAGGGACCAAACCCTAAAAACGAGCTTTTGAATCTGCCCAGCGAATGCACTGCGTTCCCTTGGGGAACGCTCTACGTTCCCAACATGGTCCTCGTCCAATTTCCTTTTTGAACGTCATGCGTTCCTACCGGGTACGCCCTGCGTACCCGTTTTGGCCCAAAACCCCTTAAACTTCAAATGGTCATAACTTTTGCATCACTTATCCGTTTTCAACGTTCTTTATATTCACGAAAAGGTAACGAGAAGCCCTACACTTCTATCAACTTTATTTAGCCTAAAAACCAACTGGAATAGATTCCAAAATTCATAAAAGGCCCGGACCAACGTCTTTACCGATACCCTTGGGCTCCAAAACAGAAACCGAATACTAGGATCACTTAAACCATGGAAACTAGATCCAAAATGGGCTAAATCCTTCCTTTCCCAAAGCCCTAGACTGCATAACAATTGATGATTGAGCCGCAACCCTAAGCAACAAGGAAAATCTGAAACCGAGTGTTACATTTAGTATTTAGATATTGGAACATAGTAACAACAACTATTGCATAATGTTTTGATATACTGGGATATGATCATAACATCAGTACTTGTTGTGTTCTATATTAACATGTTTAATCCATGAATAATCTTATTATTCTAAAGTTTCCTAGTTGGTTATAATTGTGGGAACAATTATGAAGTAAGACTAATATGAATTGGATTGGTTGACTTTCACTAGATGAAGGTAAGCAATGGGTTCTAACCAAGTTTCATAGGTGCTTATCAAATAACAGGTATTCAACTGACCCGCATCAAGATCATTTCATGGATCGCTATCGTGAATGATACTTGATTAAAAGGTACTCTCTTTGTATCATTAACACCTGAGATACATAGTGGGACATAATTGTAGGAAGTACTATGCTTTGATATGGTTAATTGTTGGTCCTTAACTAGGCATTATAAAATACATTTTCAGGTATGGTATGACCTATGCAAGAGGCTTATGCAGTAAAGATAGGATTTGTTCCTCTTATGTGTTGAGAGTTAGACATCTAAGGCGCCTTACCAAAAGTTGAACACAATATGAGATTGATTGTGATCCATATATATCTCATGTTTAACATGATGTATGTGATAAAAGGATAACTGGTAAACTTACCTTATACACCAATTGTAACGTTGAGCTTTTTGGGAATTGGGCATTGATAGAATGGCACAAAGTTGTATGTTGATGGGGGTAGTGAAATGTTGCTAGACGTCCACCACTTTTTATATCGGTCTAATATGAGTCTTGCGCAAGTGGGGGATTGAAAGATCTAGTATGCTCAAGAGTCATATTAAAGTGATATTACTAATTAACATATGATACAAATGGGTCACACTAACAACCACTTGATAAAATTTATTATTTATTAGAAATTTATTTTAATAAATATTCAATAAACTCTTATAATTAATTGGAAATTATTTATGTCATGGAAATAATAATTTTCATTAGCAAGTAAAAATACATAATTCATATGGTATGAATTAATAAGTCATGCACAACATTTTGGAATATATGAATTCTTTTGTCTTTTACCAAAAAGTTAAAGTTTATATTTTATAAACGTGGTTTATAAAATATAAAGGTTTTGTCTTCTTTTTGCATCTTATTTTCGAATTGAAGAGGGAAGAGGAAGGGCATGGCTTTCATGTTTAAATAATCAAAAGTAATGGAAAGCATGGCTAGTCTTGGCAAGTATGGGAGACATGTTTGTCTAAAGTCAAAAAAGTACTAAATGGTTAAGGACTTGTAGAATTTGTTCCTACTATAAGACTAACATCAAAGGTTTTCATTTGGGTGGCTTCTTATGCATCAAAACCGTAACATGAGAGAGCATGGTGCTCTTGCTCTCTCTTTTGTTTATACTTTTGAAGTTTACTTGCATCTTATACTCTCTTGAAGTTCATATTGGTTACAAACTTCAAGCTTAAGAGATTAAGAATTTTTCTTACAAGACTAGCATCTTAAATCAAGCTGACAACTTGTTGGTGTCTCTAAAGTTCATCATTCTTCATTAACTTCCAAGCCTCCCAAGAGGATCCAAAGAACTACAAAGGTTGTTATTTGTTGTTCTTTTTTTGTGTTTATTTTCTTTCCGAACTTTGCAAGAAAATCCTTAGTGGGTTATAAACTTGTTTTATGTTATTCAAATCATGAAGTCTTCCGTTTCTAAATATTATGTTTTGAAACTAGTTTTTGATTAAAATCCCAACATGAATAACCAGTTCTCCCCTACTTAGGGTGTAACACTCACCAACTAGTGGTCACAATCAATCATAGCCCCATTGGGGTCCAACCAATCCATACCCACAATAACCTTCGACCCTCACAAAGGAATCATAACCAAATCGATAGAATATCTCTTGCTAAACGTATTCAGAACACAACCCCGATGAACCCTCGAAACACTAATTGAACGATCATCGTCGATCTATACCTCCAAAGGGTAATGTAGAGTCCCTAGAGGTTCGCTAAACTTCTTGCTAAGCGCAAGAGACACAAAAGATAAGGTAGCACCTGAATCGAACAGAACATGCGTAGTCATACCATTAACTAAGAACGTCCCTATACATGCTCAATAAAACATAAGCATAAATATGGAAGCAGTAAAATATATGGTAAAGATACATATCGATAACCAAATTTGGTGTTGCTCGTGCTTCCTCGGCTGTCAACTGGAACGCCCTTCTCTTCACCACAGGTGCCTCCAGCTTTCCCTGGCGGCCATCGATGATCCTTAAAGTGGTTGGTGCAGGCGCCACCACTGCCCTCTTGTCAGCCTTGGAGAATTGGCCTTTTTATGGTCTGTCTGATTGCAGTGGAAGCATATTAATGCTCCACAGGGGCATTCCTTGTTGAAATGGCTTGTCTGACCGCATCTGAAACAACTTCCTCCTTTCTCTCGACAACCGCCCTTATGATTCTTCCCACACTCGACACAATGGCCCCAACCATGATGTCCCCTCGATCTCGAGTTAGAAGTATAAGGATTCTTAGCCTAGCCATCTGATGTCGGTGTCTGCACTGGTTTCCGCATCCTCAGAAACTCCAAATCGATCTCCCCCTCCTGGGCTCTAGCAATCATATCATCCAGGGTTTTGCAACCCGACAAACTCATAGATGTCGTCCCTCAACATGTCATGGTACATCATCTTCTTCATCTCCTCATCAGTTGCATATTGTGGAACCAGTAAAGCTCTCTCCTGGAACTTGGGATTGATCTCCGCCATAGTCTTAGTGGTCTGGCGAAGGTCCTGAAACTCCCTCGCCAAATGCTACACCTCGATCGCTGGTGTAAAATATGCTCATAACCTCGTCACAAATCCTCCCAAGTCATGGCAGCCACGGACGTAGACCCCAATATGTGTCCAACCTCCTCCCACCAGCCACGATCTCGGTCCCTCATAAGGCAGTATGCAAACCCCACCTTCAACACCTCGAGGCAGAAGTACGTTCGCTGAGCATACTCCATGCCAACGATCCATCAGTGACTAACAATAGGGTACTTAGCCCCAAAGAACTCTAGAGCTCTACAAGCCTTGAACTCCGGAAAAGAGGGAGTTTGAGCACCCAACTGTCACGCTACAATCTCGGACCGAAGAGCCCCGAGATGTTCATCCAAAATCTCCATGATCCCCTCATTGATGGTACCGAAAATCACAGTGGTGGCCTCCATAATATCGCGAGTAATCTTCGACGTGATGAACCCACACATCCTCTCATCAATCGGTTCTGCACCAGAGCTAGAACTGGAACCATAACCTACTCCTCAAGTAGTCACCATACTGAAATACATACATACAACGATCAAAAACAATACTCGAGTGGTCTCTCACACCACAAGCTCCTTAGAATCTTTGAGATTATCCTTGACTCGAGTATAAATCCTATGCTTTCAGTAGTACAGGCCCAATACTACCTTCCACACATATCCGTACGTTCCTCAAGGGCCAACCCAAATCCTCTTAGTCACTCCACTAAGGAAAATTACACAACTCTATATAAATCAGCATACACAACACGCTACAATATTTCCTAAACTCACTCAGGAATCTTCATCTCACTTGCTCCTACACTACAAGGAACTTCTACCAACATTGGCGATTGCCTTATGCATGAAAATTTTACACAAAATGGGATCACATAGACTGTGGGATAAATGATTCTACCCTTAGCCCACAACTAGACAAGGAACGGGAAATAAGGCCAAACCAATCATTCTAGGGCTATATGATCCTAATCGTATACAATTTTAAAACATACATTTAGAAATTAACTAAGCCGATATAAATCCTGAGTAATACATTGCATCTAATCCCCCAAGGTTATAAGGCATCCCACAAATCATTAAACTCTAGCATCCAATCCCCTTAGGCTATAAATCCTGAGTAATACTTGTTGGATTAGTGTCTAAGTCCATAACTATATTTGGTATGTACTTGACCCGGTTGTTGCATGGTCCTTTTGGGTTGCCTTCACCAAAGCAACTGGACAAGATGATCTATAGAGAGAGAGAGAGAGAGAGGATATTATGGTTTACTAATATATTATATGAATAATATATTAAAGGAGAAATCATATTATTTAATTAATATTGGTCAAGAATTAATTAAGAACTAAAAGAGATTAATTAAATAAAGGGGACTGAAATTGTCAATTATAAGATAATTGAGTTTTGGGCTATGGATCTTATGGATTAAGGGAGTGGACGATTTCAAGGTGGAAGCCCACTGATAAATCGTCCAAGGGCGCTATTCCAGAAGGTTCTTGGAGCTGCTTAGGGCCTAAGCTATCCAATTAGGGTTTTGACTGAAACCTTAGAAGCTCAGCTATTTAAGGACCCCTAGGGCTGCATATTTCGGCTACCAGAAGAAAACCTAGAGTTCCTATAGCCGAAATTGTGCCTCCATTCCCTCTCTTCTCAATCATCTTCTTGCATTGGTGTTTGTGAGCCATTAGAGGTATTACAATTGTGATACTAAGCTCTTGAAGATTGAATATTCTTGCTACTATCAAAAGGTAATCATCTAAAGTTGTATTAGTTGTAGATCTCGATTTTTATAGTATGCTAGATTAGGGTTTGCAAGCTTTGGATGAATTGCATGTACAATACAGAAACCTAGATCCAAAGCTTTAGGGTTTTGCATGTGTACATAGGAATGTTCTTTTGCTCAAAACCCATCAGTGGTATCAGAACCTTGCTTGGTTTCTATTGTATTTGATGCTTGGTATGTTTGTTCATTGCTTGAATTCGATTTTTCTGCCTTCTGCCAGACAGACTCGTCGAGTCCCAAAGTGAACTCGACGAGTCAGATGAACTCGACGAGTTCTATAAGGGACTCGGCGAGTCAGACAAAGGGAATTTCAGGATTTTTGCTTATTTTGACTTGGGATAATTACCATAACTGTTTTTAATTAATAAAATCCGAATTTTATTGATTCTATGTGATTATCTTTGTCAAAGTAAAATATTTTATCATTTAATTAGATAATTATTGCCTTATGTGATAAACCTTGATTATTTGAATTATTTGATCAATTATCTTGCATGAAATTGGATTAGGTCAAAATTAGATGATCACCAAATTAATTGCTTATTTGTATTATTTGAATTTTGATCTAGATAGTTTTGAAATGTTTCAAAACTTGTCCTCAAGTTTTGGGATTTATATTTTTGATTAAAATTTAATTTTGAAATAATTAAATTCCAAACCCTAGAATTTTACAAGTTTAAAATTCACCCTATACTATTATAATATTATATGAATATATATTATATATGTATAAGATAAATGCTAGTCTTACCGTTAGTAGGCCTCATTCACGAAGCCGATCTATAAGGGGGGTATAAGGTTGCTTCCTATAAAATGGCAGTTTAATGGGTGTCCACCTTCACCCACCGCTTCTTTGATTAGTGGAGGGTCGTTAGCCGAACAGGTAGGATATGGCAACTAATTCCTCATTATAAGTATAATATATATATATATATATATATATATATATATATATATATATAGTAACTAAATGTTTTTACAAAATTCCCAATCATAGTTACTTTAGGAACAATATGAATATGATGCTATTCCATGAAATTTCACTTTGTACCCTTGCCAAGACGTTAGTGGAGCGTGTGTGGTTAACCGGCACACTAATTTGGGTCTTGCAAAGGGGGCAAAGGGTGACTCGATGTTTGTCATAGATCAATGGAGCGTGTGTGGCTAACCGGCACCTGGATTAGGTGACTGTAACATCAAGGGAACCATATACATTTGCATGGTTATTCACACCTTGTTTGTGATCCTCGGTATCCCAGTCACAAACTTGAAGGGCATATCGAGATTTAAACACGCCATTGAAAAGTTCAAAGAATCTCAAAAGATCTAGGGGTTTTCAATACATTTAAAACTTAATTTCCTTTTCGTTTTTGATGATGGAAATTAGTGAATCATCATTCACTTACCTTCAAATTATTTGTTGTTTAGATTACGACATCCCTTTTCTAAATTGCAAATAATGTTGTTGGATCCTAGCCCTAATTTTTCATTTGGGTGTTTAATTGGGGATTCTTATCTAATCAAACTTTGTCTCTTTTCTTTTCAGATGTGTAACTCGAAGAACAACAATGCTTCAGGCTCAACCTCTTCAGGCTCGTTCTCACTCATGAATTTGTGTGGGAGGGTGATTTTCGATGGGACCAATTTCAATGATTGGATCCGCAACATTCGAATGGTTACCCGCTACGAGGACAATGAATATGTCCTCGACAAGGAGCTGAAGGAGGTGAATGTCAACACTGCTACTCCAGAGGAGATCACTGTCTTTGAGGCCCACGAGCAAGATGCTACGAAAGTCCATTGCATCATGCTCACAACTATGAATGCAGAACTACAAAAGTCCTACGAGGACTTATACCCCTATGAGATGCATCAGGATTTAATAGACAGGTACCACCAGAGTGCCAGGCAAGAAAGGTACGAGATCATCACTTCGATGATCACTACCAAAATGAGGGACAGAGAGTCTGTCACTGCTCACCTGCAGAAAATGCAGAGATATGTTGACCGCGTGCTGAAGTTAAATGTTAACTTCGATGAAGAGTTGGCGATTGATATTATTCTTCATTCCCTGCCTCCTTGCTACAACCAGTTCCGCATTACCTAGCACGTGAACAAATAGGAGGTCACGTTGAGCAAGCTTCAAGGCCTGTTGAGGACTGTTGAGAGCAACCTCAAGGATAAATATGTTACATCAACTCCTACTGTCGTTGCCCCCATCTTGGCTACTGGGCAGGGGAATGGTAAGAAGAGTAAGGCTCCTTCTAAGAGCAACCATAAGGGAAAGTCTCATGATGGCACCTCTTCTAGTGGAACCAAGGCTGGTCCCGCTACACCCACCTCCAACCCAAAGAATGCAGAGTGCTACTACTGCCATGAGAAGGGACATTGGAAACGAAGCTGCCCAAAGTATCTGCAGGATATCAAGGATGGAAAGATAAAACCATCCTACGCAGGTACTTATGCTATTCAATCTAATAACTCATCGCTTGCTATTTCTTGGGTTCTTGATACAGGATGTGGTTTTCACATTTGTTATGATTTGCAGGGCCTAAGAAGAAATAGGGATGTGGAGCATGGGAAGATAAACCTAATCATGGGAAACAGAAGATCATCGCCTGTCACCAAGATTGGAGTTTACTCTTTAGTGCTTAGTAGTGGGTTAGGACTAGAGTTGAATAATTGTTGTTATTCGCTAGAAATGGCTAGAAACATCATTTCTTTTCATGGTTTGTATAAACAAGGATTTAGATTTTCGTTTGATAATGAAAAAGGTTCTATTAATTCTTTTCTTAATGGTGTTTTCTATTTTGAAGCATTACCTTGTAATGGAATATATGAAACTGTGATGGTTGTAGACAATTTAGGAAATGATGTATTGTATATCGATTCTTCCAATGATTCGGACAAAGCATGCTTGTGGAATTGTCTTCTTGGACATGTCAACACGAAACGCATAGCCCAACTGCAAAAGGATGGAGTGTTGGAGTCATTCGACCTTATGGACGATGATGTGTGCGAGTCTTGTTTACGTGGAAAGATGACCAAGTCACCCTTCACTGGTACTTGTGAAAGGGGTGAGGGTTTATTGGATTTCATACACATAGATGTGTGTGGGTCCTTTAGATCCCCCACAAGGGATGCGATCCGCTTCTATGTGACTTTCACTGATGATTATAGCAGATATGGATATATCTACTTAATCAAAAACAAGTCAGAAACCTTTGAAAAGTTCAAAGAGTTTAAGCAAGAAGTGGAGAATCAGTTGGGCAGGAAAATCAAGATGCTTCAATTTGATCGAGGTGGAGAGTACCTTAGTCTTGAATTCCACGACTACCTCAAGGAATGAGGAAACGTTTCGCAATTGACGCCACCCAGGACACCACAATTGAATGGTGTAGCTCAGAGGCGTAATCGAACCTTGCTCGACATGGTTCATTCCATGATGAGTCGTGCTTCGCTACCTATCTCATTCTGGGGGTATGCCTTAGAGACTGCCGCCCATATCCTCAACTTAGTCCCTACAAAGAAGGTTGCCAAAACACCTCAGGAGATGTGGACAGGGAAAGCTCCCTCGTTGGCACATATCAAGGTTTGGGGTTGCGAGGCATTCGTAAGACGAGAGGCTCACGACAAGCTCGAACCTCGTAATGAGCGATATATTTTCATCGGCTACCCGCATAAATCCTTTGGATATCTCTTCTATAGACCGAGTGACAATGTTGTCTTCGTTGCGAGGAGAGGGGTATTCCGAGAGCGAGAACTCATAAGACAAGGGGACAGTGGGAGGGAAATTGATCTTGAAGAGCTTCAAGAATCGAACGATGAAGGAACCTCTAACACTGGCGCTTAACCTGATCCCTGAGGAGGAAACTCCTGTTCAACCGATTGACGAGTCCTTACCTCTTAGATGTTCCAGAAGAGTTAGTGTTCCGCATGTGTTATATGGTTTTCATATAACAAGGGATGGTGATACGTTTATTAGTGACAGTAAACTAATAAATTTGGATGAGCCTAACTGCTACAAGGAAGCCATGGTAGGCCCAGAGTCTGCGAAATGGAAAGAGGCTATGGACAGCGAGATTCAGTCCATGAATGACAACCAAGTTTGGGATTTGGTTGACAACGTGACAGGTCGTAATACGGTCGGGTGCAAATGGATCTTCAAGAAGAAGACCGACATGGATGGGAAGGTACACACTTATAAGACGTGATTGGTTGCGAAGGGCTTTACTCAAACTCCAGCAGTTGACTATGATGAGACCTTCTCACCAGTTGTGAAGATAAAGTCTATTAGGGTGATGCTAGCCATTGCTGCATTTCATGACTATGAAATATGGCAAATGGATGTCAAAACCGCTTTCCTTAATGGGAAGTTGGTTGAGGATGTTTACATGAGTCAACCAGAGGGTTTTGTCGATGCGAAGCATCCTAATAGAGTGTGTAAGCTTGAGAAATCCATTTATAGATTGAAACAAGCTTCTCGGATATGGAATCTTTGTTTCGATGAGAAAGTCAAAGGGTTTGGCTTCCTGCGAAGCGAGGATGAGTCATGTGTATATGTCAAAGCCAGTGGGAGTATAGTTAGCTTCCTCGTATTGTATGTCGATGAGATACTAGTCATAGGAAACGACATCCCGACCCTGCAGGAGGTTAAGTCCTGGCTTGGGAAGTGTTTAGCTATGAAGGACCTCGGAGAGGCTGCCTATATTTTAGGAATAAGGATAGTGAGAAACAGGAGTAAAAGACTAATAGCACTTAGTCAGAATACTTACTTGGATAAAGTACTAAAACATTTTAGTATGGAGAATTCCAAGAAAGGGGAGTTACCAATCCAAAGCAACGCCAAACTGAGTACGACTCAAAGCCGATGTACAGAGACCGAGATAGCAGAGATGAGCTGAATACCTTACACGTACGCAGTTGGCTCAATCATGTATGTTATGACTTGTACTCGCCCTGATGTGGCCTTCGCTTTGAGCATGGTCAGCAGATATCATGGGAACCCTGGCAGAGCACATTGGACCGCAGTCAAGAATATTCTTAAGTACCTTCGGAGGACCAAGGAATGGTTTCTAGTCCTCGGTGGGAGTGATGACTTAAGGGTGAAAGGGTATAGTGACGCCATTTTTCAAACCGACCGGGACAACTACCATTCTTAGTCGGGCTGGATCTTTACCCTAAATGGAGGAGCAGTGACTTGGAAGAGTTCCAAGCAAGAGACCATAGCTGACTCAATGTGCGAATCAGAGTATATAGCGGTGAGCGAAGCGTCAAAGGAGGCGATATGGTTGAAGAACTTCATCAGAGACCTTGGAGTTGTGCCAACCATAAAGGAGCCTATGGAAATACTCTGCGATAATGAAGGAGCGGTTGCCTTGACCAAGGAACCGATGGATCATGGCAGATATCGACATATCGATAGGAAATATCACTTTATTAGACATCGGGTAGAAAAGGGACTATTTGTAGTGAAGAGGGTATCGTCAGAGGATAACACAGCAGATCCCCTTTCGAAGGGACTGAGTAAGGTTAAGCACTTGCAGCACGCTAGGAGCATTGGGATGAAGGATGATATTAGTTTAGATAAGATAGCTTCGAAATGTGTAATAGATAAATTGTAATTAACATTTGATGATTAAATAAAGGAGATTATTTATAAGTAAAGTTACTTTCTTGTGTTAATTATTTACGTATTGTTTCACTTTGCATGTTTTGACTTCCTGAATAATAGGATTATTCGAACAGTCCACAGTCGCTCATACTTTGGAAGTAGGTATGAAAAAAGATTGTCATGAATTGGTTTGTAGACTGTCTAAAGTGTATTAGACATAGCAAAAGTTTGCTACAACGTTCATGAGTGCTTATGAAATAATATTTGAGCATTGGATTAAACCCACGCTTGCTGGAATCACTTCATGGAATATATCACGAGTGATCGCAAGACAATAATATCATATAGTCTTTAAACCTAGATATATGGTTTATTGCTTGCGAGTTGGTTGTGCATTGATAATACGTAAACACATCAGTAACTTGATGTTATAAAACGCATTGTTGTGCATGATTTGATGAGTGAATAGTAAATGTATATAAGTCGAAGTTTATCTGTTCCTTTTATCCTAAGAGGGTAAAAGCGATATCTGGGTCCCTCGATGATTTGGTTTGACTTATGTGTCGGGCCCGGTCAGGACTAAGTTGATGTGTTAATTTAAGTTCTATGTTAGACGAATCATAGATCGAGAAACAAACTATTGGACAATAAGTGTGACTATATTCCATATATTTGTCCGCACGATATCTTGAGCACGGAGGAGTGTACGATCCCTTATCTAAAGGACAGGTTACTGATAAAATCAGAGTTTGACAGCGGTTTTCGAGAGCTATGATTGCTAACCGGATTCTGAAGTCGTACTTGCAAATTTAGTTATTAGACTTATCCAAGTGGGAGACTGTTGGATTAGTGTCTAAGTCCATAACTATATTTGGTATGTACTTGACCCGGTTGTTGCATGGTCCTTTTGGGTTGCCTTCACCAAAGCAACTGGACAAGATGATCTATAGAGAGAGAGAGGATATTATGGTTTACTAATATATTATATGAATAATATATTAAAGGAGAAATCATATTGTTTAATTAATATTGGTCAAGAATTAATTAAGAACTAAAAGAGATTAATTAAATAAAGGGGACTGAAATTGTCAATTATAAGATAATTGAGTTTTGGGCTATGGATCTTATGGATTAAGGGACTGGACGATTTCAAGGTGGAAGCCCACTGATAAATCGTCCAAGGGCGCTATTCCAGAAGGTTCTTGGAGCTGCTTAGGGCCTAAGCTATCCAATTAGGGTTTTGACTGAAACCCTAGAAGCTCAGCTATTTAAGGACCCCTAGGGCTGCATATTTCGGCTACCAGAAGAAAACCTAGTGTTCCTATAGCCGAAATTGTGCCTCCATTCCCTCTCTTCTCAATCATCTTCTTGCATTGGTGTTTGTGACCCATTAGAGGTATTACAATTGTGATACTAAGCTCTTGAAGATTGAATATTCTTGCTACTATCAAAAGGTAATCATCTAAAGTTGTATTAGTTGTAGATCTCGATTTTTATAGTATGCTAGATTAGGGTTTGCAAGCTTTGGATGAATTGCATGTACAATACAGAAACCTAGATCCAAAGCTTTAGGGTTTTGCATGTGCACATAGGAATGTTCTTTTGCTCAAAACCCATCAGTGGTATCAGAACCTTGCTTGGTTTCTATTGTATTTGATGCTTGGTATGTTTGTTCATTGCTTGAATTCGATTTTTCTGCCTTCTGCCTGACAGACTCGTCGAGTCCCAAAGTGAACTCGACGAGTCAGATGAACTCTGCGAGTTCTGTAAGGGACTCGGCGAGTCGGGGAGTCAGACAAAGGGAATTTCAGGATTTTTGCTTATTTTGACTTGGGATAATTACCATAACTGTTTTTAATTAATAAAATCCGAATTTATTGATTCTATGTGATTATCTTTGTCAAAATAAAAGATTTTATCATCTAATTAGATAATTATTGCCTTATGTGATAAACCTTGATTATTTGAATTATTTGATCAATTATCTTGCATGAAATTGGATTAGGTCAAAATTAGATGATCACCAAATTAATTGCTTATTTGTATTATTTGAATTTTGATCTAGATAGTTTTGAAATGTTTCAAAATTTTCCCTCAAGTTTTGGGATTTATATTTTTGATTAAAAGTTTAATTTTGAAATAATTAAATTCCAAACCCTAGAATTTTACAAGTTTAAAATTCACCCCTATACTATTATAATATTATATGAATATATATTATATATGTATAAGATAAATGCTAGTCTTACCGTTAGTAGGCCTCATTCACGAAGCCGATCTATAAGGGGGGTATAAGGTTGCTGCCTATAAAATGGCAATTTAATGGGTGTCCACTCTCACCCACCACTTCCTTGATTGGTGGATGGTCGTTAGCCGAACGGGTAGGATAGGGCAACTAATTCCTCATTATAAGTATAATATATATATATATATATATATATATATATATATATATATATATGTATATATATATATATATATATATATATATATAGTAACATCTGGGAGGGGGTCCTAGGACGAAGCTATGACTGTCTAGTTAATATGTGAATGAGAATATGGTGATTAGGGTTTTGGAGAATAGAGAGGTGATCCCTTCTTTTGGTGAAGAAGGGTTCCTTTTATACCTGTTGTTTTATGCACATGATCCTAACAGTGTCATTTGTCCCGTCTTGGCCGAAAGGATGTGGAGCAGTCCCATTGGAGGATCGTGCACCACTAGTGGTCATCTGTTATTGGTACAGGATAAATAGAGGACAACGCCCTGAGTGCTACACTTGTCGCTCTAAGAAACGACCACCTGTGTTTTGGCTTATAGTAAGCCTGAGATTGTCGTCAGGAATTGGCCTTGGACGCGAGGGTGCCAAGCATTAGGGTCCTAGTGCGAGGGTGAGGGCCCGGGTCTGACACTAGGATGGGTTGCGGCCGTTGGTTAGGTTGTCCTAAAGATAGCAGTTTCGTTATCTTCAACGTATTTCTAGAGGGATATGTTAACAAGTCCCCTAGTCTAGTAGACGTCAACATTTGGCATAGCGTAGTTGAGTTGTTCTAGCCTTGATCAAGACACATGTTTGGCGAAGATAGACCTGACGTCTACTGATGTGATGGAGCCGTCAGCGCAGGTGGTTTCATCATGTTAACTCTTCGATATTCCTGTTTCGCATTTAAACTTCCCTTATTAAGGATGGTTTTCGTTTTTACACTTCCCATTCTTCAACTGCTTTTGTCTTCTCTTTGTTTACCCTCTCTTCTTTCTTTTCTTGCTCTAAGAGAAAATGGCGACACAACGATCCAGAATTGAGCCAACCCCAGATGAGTTCGAGGCTCTTCAGACCTGGTTAGGTTTCATGCCTGAACAGGGGATGCAATTTCCCAGGAAAGGGGTGGCTATTTCTCAACCACCAGAAGGCAAGGTCAGAGTCCCCATTCCAATCTATGAGGTAGGTCTGAGGCTAATGATGACTGATTTTTTTGAAGAAATCATGCATCAATATAGATTCTTCGTGGATGACCTGAATCCCAACGCCGTCAACAAGATTATGGGATTTGAACTGGCCTGTCGATCCCTTGGAGTGCTTCCTCAGTTATGGGCCTTCAAAGCCTAGTTCAACTCTTCCACCCAATATGGCGTCCATACCTTTTCTCAGAGGCGAGGCATCCATGCGTTCATCGTCAACCAGAAAGCACCCAAGAAAAACTGGCAATACAAGTGGCTATGGTTGAATTGCAACCTGGTTGGTTTTGGCTACCCCCGGGTGACCGTCCATTCTGACCGGTCGCCACAAATGTGGGGTGCTAGCCTAACCATAACGCATACGATGATGAGTATTTGCTTTAAAGGGGAAGATTGGGAGGATTACATCCTAGTCGCAGCAGGGATGAGTTTCACCTGGAGGGCTTGGGGGATGATGCCCCATTTGTTCGTGGAGAAGGACGGTAAGTACTCTTCTCCTACCACCCCCCATAAAAAATATACCTTTTGAGGGAATAGGTTTATCCATTGTGTTTACTGTTTGTATTTGTAGGTATCGAAAGGATCTTGTCATTTGAAACAGTTCTATAGGGAAAGTATAAGGGCAATCTCCAGTACCGTGAGGTACCTCTGGTGGAGACCCTTCTGCCACTTGTTTGCGCTAATCAAGCCCTGGTGCTTGGTGCACTCCCTGTTGTCAGGGACGAGGGGTCTGGACCCCAAGTTGATCCGGCTTTGGTGGATGACCTCGTTGAGGGTATTTCTCGCAACGATCCTTCACCTACGAATTCTGAAGATGAACCAACGAAGGAGATGATAGTCGGCGGCGGCCACGAAACTACCAAGCGGCACATAGCTTGGACAGACTCCCCCCTTGCTGGAGACATTGGTACCAGTACCATTTACAAACATCTCTGCAAGAGACATAACATGGACTTCCAGCCTCGGGGAGTCCGACGTATTGATCAACATCCCCGATGATGACGCTTCACATTAGTGGAGGGGATGAACAAATAGGCAACAGAACCGCCTCAGGAGCCGAAGAAGGAAATGGAGGATGCCACCGACCTTGGTGGTGGTGAATATGGGAAGAAGTCGAAAGTTGACTTCCAAACTACCCCTGGATTTACTTTGTCTCCAATGAGAGACAATGTTGTTGCAGGTTCTTCCCCTTTAACTTTGGTGGCTCCCGACATCTTTCTCCCAGAGTGGACTCTTACTCGTAAGTCTCTACTGACGCAACAATCAGTTGAGTATGAGTGGATCCGTCACTCGTTCCCTCCGGCCACCATAGAAGCATTGGAGATCTTTTCTAACTCTCATATTGCTAACAACCTGCAATATGAGGCGGCCTAGGTTGCCCCATACTTGGTGGTTGCGGTCGGGCACATGTGTCACGTTAGCTTATATTTGGCAGAATTTACTGTCGTCAATTCTGAACATGATGAGTTGAGGGAGTTGTGGTTGGGCCTTGAGGCCGAGAAGTATAAGTTTGAGGAGCGTTACGACTTGTTAGATAGGGTCGTCTAATGAGGATCATTGATGTGCACAAAAGTACCCACTAATTTTATAATTTATAACCTAACTAACTTAACTAACTAAAATGCACCTAGGCAGTGTACCTAGTCGAATTATAGAATAGTTGGGTAAGTCGGGTGTCGATCGCAGGGAACGGTGTAACTAATTAATCTACTTACTACTAAATTAGCCTAATTATTAACAACTTAAAAGGGTTTTATCTGATTTTCAAGATCGGACGAACTTTACTCAAATTCAATCAATTACTAAAAACACTCCTGTTTAGTTCGAATCCACTTCTTCCTTATGGTTAGTTAACAATTATGGATTATCAAGTTGGTCACCAAATATTATATTATTAGCAATTTAAGTCCAAATTTACTAATATTTGACTAATTCATGTAAAACTATGCATGGTCACACACAATCAAACACAGAACCAGTTATAGATTATGGGTATGCTATGTAAGATTTATTATACAAACACGATTATGGTCATGATTTATGTTCTCTAGCACAGCTAAATTTATTTACTTTAATTACTATCTAAGATTTTGGTCGATCCTAGCTCTAGCAATTTAGTGTTCACTAATTCACTAGGTTAACAAGTTCATGCAGTTTAATGTTCACTAACTACACAAAACATGAGTTCAAGCAACTAAAGAAACAATTATTAACATGCTAGGTAGTAACAAATCGAACACAAGAAAATTACCAACTAACAATCCATGATAAATTAAACTAAACCATATGTCATAAGCTTCATCTAGCTAAACAGGAGTAGCTGGATTCAGCTACTCATAGCAGCACTCAAACAAGTATAAGTCATATTCAAAGTAATAAACATGTCAAAGTACCAAACAATCGAATGAATTATGTACTCTCTCTTCCTTTGGTGTGAACTCTATTCCAAAACTTTTTCTCCTCTAAAAATCGTCTCCAAGTCTTCCTTCTATCAGCCAAAAAGTCCCCAATTCGTAATGACCAAGAGTTTATATATTTTCTGGATTTGTCGGATTCACGTCGTGAGTCGATAAGCATCACGTCGTGAATATGACAATTTCGTGTTCGACAAGGATTCTTCCACCCGGATGCATATCTTCTAAGAATTCTCCACTCGCGTCGTGAATCCTGAACTATTCACGTCGTGAGTACGTCAATTGCTGAATTTTCCATTCTTCATTCCTTCAATCCTCCAAAGTTCCATGTTTTGTCAATTTCAGTCCCTATCTTCGAAAATGCTTCAATTTGGCTGTAAAATATAACTTTAGCTTATAAGTACCATTATTCTATGCAAATAACCAAATTATTAGTAAAAATGTAAATAATTATTGCCTAAAAATATGTATAAATATGGCAATATCAAAATACCCCACACTTGTGCTTTGCTTGCCCTCAAGCAAATTTAACTATTTTTAAACTTAAACATTCATCACCAACATCACATAGAACGATCCAACTCAAACTCAGCCATTATGCCAAGACCTCAACGTGTGCATTTGTGTCTAAAATTTTTCCTAAGTAACCCCCTCAATTCTAAATACTCACAACCCTCATACACACTTGCCCACTTCTTTTGAACAATGCTCATTTTATGCATCCCTCTGAATCCATCCGCAGAAAACCTTTTTTTAACCTCAAGGTATTTTTGTAAAGCTACCCAAGCATACATAAACTAGAGAATTACAACTTTAAGATACCACAATGGAGCTCTGGAATTCTTCTTTCTTTGACATTTGTTCTTCAATTTGTACTTTGAATTCACCACCTTTTTGTGTGATTTTTGGTATCTTCAACTTTTAATTTTTCAGAATTTTTGATCTTTGATCTTCAAATTTTGATACTTCTATAGCTCCAAAAATTCTTCAACTTTTCAGTAATTTCTCTCTTTTTTTTAATATCAATATCTCACTTTTTCCACTCAAAACCTACATGCTTAAGCAGGGGTGCTTAACTTCAACCTTTATTGGTAAGGTTATTAGTTTTCCTGGATACATTTCAAGTACAGACTGCTAAACATATCGCATCCCTCAAACTAAGCGAGGTTATGTTTTTGTCCCATGATTTCACTACAATAAAGGAGGCCACAAATGCACTATAACGTATATCGGCTCAACTAAACATTTGAGCCTTCATCGGATCATCCCACACAACATTAGCAACTTAAGTTTTCAGATTATCATTATTACTAGAATTTTTTATTTAGATTAGTATTTCAAATCTATTTCTAAAATTTTAAAATTTACTAATTCTAGCAATTTACTTTTAGCAATCTAAGTAATTACTTTTTCGACCTCCTACCCCACACTTATTACATACAATGCCCTCATTGTATGCATAAACTAAATAAAAGGAATAAAAGAAAGAAAAAGGAATAGACTCCCCTGGAATAGTGGCGTGATCGAACTCCATAAGTGTGGATAAAATGTGCATCTCGAAAATGAACCTCGTCTGAATAAGAACTTGGATCTAGATCTTGTGAAATAAACCATCGTGCTATCAAGCAACAAATTGAAACTTCAATCTTCCATAAGAGTGGTGTAAGTCTTCAAAATGTGTATAAGAATGTGGGAAAGCAGACGCCACATTGTATGGCAGAGGAAACGAGCCATAATAATCGTCATAAGAACTCCAAAATAAAATGGTGGTGAAAACAGAAAACTCACGACGTGAATAATATGTCCCACGATGTGACTTCGTGGAAATGTGCATTCTAAAATATCTCGTGACCCAACTCACGACGTGAGAACTGGGCAACTGAAAATTAAAACTACCCATTCTTCTTAATAAGTTTGGCATTCCACCTCAATATCCTTTTGGATAAAAACACTTCTAATTGCATAATTTCTTTGACGTTTCGCTAAATTCGACCTCTCTCTCGACTTAGCCCACACTTAATTTCAAATGTGGGTCTCGACTCGCGACTCTAGACTCTAGACAACCCTTGGCTAGACAAATACGCTCTCAATCTCCTTTCCGAGACTCCTTAGCAAAGCTGAAATAAAGCCACCAAAAGACAACCAAAAGTAACACAATAGTTTACAAGTCTTACAAACCATAACAAGTTCAAAATCAAATAAAACCAAACCAAACAAAATAAAAACTAAATAGATAATCAATCGTCATCTTCTTCATCCCGTGCTCCACTCGTACCAGCCCCATCGCCCCTCGAATGTTGATAAGAACTCCACGTTGGGCAAATGGGATAGTGACCCAAATGTGGTGGTTGCTCAATCTGGAAATGCCGGACCATATTCTCCATCGTACCCCCAATCCAATTAGTGCTCAATGACAGCTGATCAAAATAACCTGCCATATCGCCTCCAAAATACGCTTCTCCAAAAGGTGCGGGTTGATGCACCGACTGTCCTCTCTCTCCTCGTCCGCGCACATTCCTCCTCCGCGGCCTTGGCTGTGGTTGTTGCTCAGGCTGCTCACTAGGCTGCTCTCGATCATCACCCTCATCATCAGTATGCACAAGGCCCCAATGAGACCCATACTTCCGAACAACCCTCAATATCTCCAAGTATCCCATTGTGAACTCGTTACCCTCCATGCAAGTCAACGAGCGGGTAATGGCGGGAACGATTAAACCATAAGAACGGGCCAATCGAGTGATGAAATGGCCCCCACAGATAGGGCTTCCGGGGCGGGAACTTGTAGCAGAATCCGCTAAGTAGCGGGCCAGAAAATAAGGAATGTTGCAACACACTCCCGGCTGCAAAATACACCACAAAAAGAATAAATTTTGCTTCGTGACCTTATCCCCATGGCGTTTATGATTGATGGAGAAAGTGATGAATCGGTGTATCAAACGGTGAATGAGGGATCTTATGCTGCTCTCGGGTGATACTTCGGAATTGAATATTCCGGATGCAATGTTGTTCCACAATTCGATCCCCGAGGCCCCATTTTCATAGTCTCGAGCCGCCTCCCTCAAAAACATAGTAAATTCTGGAGTCATAGCTTCCTGGGCCGTGTATAACCCCATCCTCTAGGAAAATTCAATCAAACTGCACTCACTATATTCACCCCCGAGTCTAAAAACTAAGGCTTGCGGGAATGTAGGGTTTTGGACACTCTAATGGAATGCCACCGTTGCAAAGAATTCCACACACAATTCCTTATATACCCTTTCTTGGATACCGAATAGATTAAGCCAGCCCTTGCAAGTGAACGAAAACCCATTTCCCAAAAATATTTTTGTGAGAAATGGAGATAGCCTATCAAAGATTCTGACCTCCCTCAACCTTGCCCAATTAATTGTAGGGGCAACAGCAAATTCCCTGTTGTACAACCACCCTAGCCTGTTGTTGCAACGTGTCAAAATGTCTCGTGGCAAGGTGGTTGGAAAAGCGTAAAATGGGTGCAAACGTGCCACCCCTGTCGGAACTTCTCTTATGGGAGCCATTGCTACAGGAAACAAGACCAACAAAAATATCCCAAAAGATTAATATTAAACAGAAAATGAAACTGTAATTGGCCAGGATTCACATCGTGAATCCCTAAGAATTCACGTCGTGAATTCGTAAGCAGAGTGTAGAATCGGTCAAGGCAGGAATCAAATCGGGCCAAAAATGTCAATGGGGTTTACTCCTTGGGCGATTTCAAACTCATTACAAACACATGCAGCAAGAAATTCATAGATTTAGGGTATCGATTTTATAATCAAGTGGGATTCAAACCCTAACCCCTAAATCTAGTAAATAAATTAACAATAAACAATAAAAAGATGATCAAATTACCTAGAATGGTGAATAAGCACAAGAAGAAAATGGGAGGAATGTCGGCCGCAATTGCGAAGATGGGGACCAGAGGGAACACGTTCATTTCGTGGGAGATAAAGAAATGAACTAGGTCAAATGGGTTCTGTCTTTAAGCTGTGGTCCCGTGCTGTTCAAAATTCACGTCGTGAATTGCTACCTGTTCACGTCGTGAGGCCAATCTGGGCTATACAAATAGGCCATTCGATTTAAAGATTAAGTGGGCTGGACTACTATCAGGCTAATGAATTTGGTAATATATCGGCCTAAAAAGGAATCCATAAGTCATACTAGACTCACGTCGTGAACCATAATGATTCACGCCGTGAGTTCGTCTGTATCTTCAAATTTTAAATTTCAATTAATTAAACCACCTAATTTTATTACCACTAAATTCCACTGACCCCACACTTAATATCCTATTTTGCAGAAAGTGAATGATACGATCGATTACTTCAAAAACTAAAAAAAATAAAAAGAAAAAAAAATAAACCAAACTCGGGTTGCCTCCCGAGAAGCGCTTCTTTTTTATGGAGTCGTGAGCCGGACTCCGTGCCTCCTACGTTGAATCTTCAGATGAGTCCTTCACCAGCTGGATTTTCTGCTCCTTCCATCGCCTCTTATAAGCTTAAACTCGTCTAGTGTACGCCTTCTTCGAGTTTTCCTTTTTAGCTTTCGCCTCGTCTGTGTCAAGCTTTCTTTTGGTCCCTTTATTTTCCAAGTTCTCTTTATTCTTCAACTCCATAGGAATCTTTTCTTCTTTCACCATTGGACTTGTCTCCCTAGAAGTTACCTCATCTTTGTCATCATCACTCGATATTTCATCACTTTCCTCACTTATCAAAGATGTTGGATTCGTGTAGGCAATGACTTCAACTAAAAACGGGACAAATGCTCTTGGTTTTGGTCGTTTAACTTGTCGAATCGTTTTGATTTCTTCTTCCATGAGCTTCTCTAATTCTTCAAGTTCACTTTCTTCATCAATATTGTAAACCTCTTTTTGAACATCACTCCCCTTGAAACCATCTTCTATTCCAAAAATTTCCTTCTCATCTCCAACTCTCAAGGTGAGCTTGGATTCTCGTATGTCAACCAAGGCTCCAGCAGTATTAAGTAACGGGCGACCAAGAATAATCGGAACATCGGGATCTTCTTTCATATCCAAAACCACAAAGTCTATTGGAAAAACGAATTTCCCAATTTTTACGAGAATATCTTCCACAATGCCTCGGGGTTGTGTCACTCAACGATTTGCCATGTGAATAGTCATTTTTGTAGCCTTCAACTTCTGAATATTCAACTTCTGATAAAATGAATAAGGCATCAAATTTATGCTAGCCCCAGAATCGGCTAAAGCATAAATCTTCATATTATTCCCAAACTCACATGGAAGAGTGAGGCGTCCAGGATCCCCCATCTTCTTAGGTATCTCTCCCAATACAGCTTTTGAGCTTTGTTCACTTAGAATCACCTTAGAATTCTTCTTTAGTTGCTGACGAGTGTCTAACAAGTCTTGTAAAAAAAATTCATATTTGGGAATTTTGGATAACGATTCAACAAAAGGAGTATGAATCGGGATACCCCTCACACGCTTAATGAACTCCAAATGCTCTCTTTCCAGTGGACTAAGATCAGCTCGGGAAGGAAACGGTAAATTCGGACGATAAGCCTCAACGGATTTTGAAGTTTTTTGTTCAGACCATGCCCACGACGTGAGCATAGACGGCTCACGTCGTGAGCTCGCTATTTCAGCAGAATTTTGATTTTCGATCTTATACTTCTCTGGTTCTGGTTCTGGTTCGGGTTGCTTTTTCTCCACTTCTAATGCTTCTAGGAACTCAGAGATTGCCTCATCTTCAGTCTCAATCATCATAACATGGGATTGAGCATTCTTTTCGGGAAATTATGAAGATAATTTGTTGCTCACCAAAGTAGTTAGTTGACCAATTTGGACTTCGAGATTATGGATCGATGCTTAATGATTTCTTAATGAAGCTTGCTGGTAAATCATCATTTTGTGCTGTTCTTTCATCATATTCATGTGTTCCTTTAGCACTGCATCGATATCATCATGCCTTTTCTCAGATGCTTCCATAAATCAGGTCAAAATATTTTCCAAGTTTACTTTGTTTTCAGCTGGTGGTTGCTCTTTTTGATAGAAGCCTCGGCCTGTCTGCTTAAATTTCTCTTCCTTTTGCTTCTTGTATTCCTCATATGGCAGCCACTCTTTCTTTGGTTTTCTCCAATCCTCATCGTATTTATCCCCAATCGAGTAGCAAACTTGAGCCCTTTTGTTCCCATACTCATCCAAGCTTCAATCTTTAGTCAAGTGTGGTCCATTACATCGTTCACACCCAACTTTAATTGCGTGAATTGATTGGTCCATTTGGGTTAATCTCCGGTCCATAGTATTTAGCATAGCCATCATAGCAGCCATTTCTTCAAAATATGCAACCCCACTACCTTTTGCTCCATCTTGTATTGGGTTGTGGTACTCACGAGAGTGTCTTGCGAATTCTTCAACTAACTCCTTGACCTCCCTTTGATTCTTCTTTGTCAATGGCCCTTGAGAGTCAAGCAGTTGTCGTGTCATAACATTGACCCCATCGTAGAAAATAGACATCTCTTGTTGAACATTTAGATCATGTTGAGGACAATTTCTTAACAACCCCTTGTAGCGCTCCCAAGCTTCGTATAATGACTCCCCCGGTTGTTGCTCAAAGTTGGCTATTGCCTTCTTGAGTTTAGCTATCTTGGAAAGTGGGCAAAACTGATCTAGCAATTGCTCACGTATTTGAGCCCAAGTAGTGATTGTACCAGGAGGAGGTGCTTTCAACCAGTCCTTAGCAGCTCCCTTAAAAGTAATGGGAAGCATCCTTAGCAAGACGGTATCTCTATTCACATTTGGGACATTGAAATAATCTGTAATGTCATTGACCTCATCTAGATGCTTAAATGCATCCTCATGATCCTTCCCATAAAACGGTACATCTTTAAGTGGAGTGAGGATATGTCCCTTCAGCTCGAATGTGGCAGTGGCAGGAATCGTGGGTTGTACTAAACCGGGACCAACATCGTCTCGAATTCGCTTCTTATAAGCTCCCATGGACATTTCTTCAATGTTTGCCATCTTTTCTCCTTGATTGTCTTCGGGTTCACTTGTAAATAGTCCAAACTCGGTCTCAGATTCGTATTCGGATTCGTTTGGGATCGGTATTTGATCGATGCTCTCAACTTTGCTCTTGTCCTTTGAAGATGAACTTGACTCTCCCGTTTTCTTCCCCGACTTCTTTAAGAACACTGACTTGAGTTCTTATAAGGGTGTCTTCTTGGGTGTTTGATCTTCTTTCACGTTCTTACCTTTCTTTTTGTGAAGGGCAGACTCTGGATCTTCAAGAGGTGGCACCAAAGGTGTGTTGGACCCTCTGGTCATGTACTTCTACAAGATAAACAAAATAAAAAAAACGTAAAACTGAACTAAGAAAGACAAACAAAAAAACTAAGAAAACGGGGATTACAGGATTCACGTCGTGAGCCTGTAAAGCTCACGTCGTGAGTTCTGTGACGCAGAAAAAAATTGAAACTCAAAGAAAAAATTCTTTGCAGGTTTTACCCCACAAAAAAGGATCGATTAATTTAAAGCAAATAAATTAGCAATTACTAAGCCGTTCCCCGGCAACGGCGCCAAAAACTTGATGTGCACAAAAGTACCCACTAATTTTATAATTTATAACCTAACTAACTTAACTAACTAAAATGCACCTAGGCAGTGTACCTAGTCGAATTATAGAGTAGTTGGGTAAGTCGGGTGTCGATCGCAGGGAACGGTGTAACTAATTAATCTACTTACTACTAAATTAGCCTAATTATTAACAGCTTAAAAGGGTTTTATCTGATTTTACAAGATCGGACGAACTTTACTCAAATTCAATCAATTACTAAAAACACTCATGTTTAGTTCGAATCCACTTCTTCCTTATGGTTAGTTAACAATTATGGATTATCAAGTTGGTCACCAAATATTATATTATTAGCAATTTAAGTCAAAATTTACTAATATTTGACTAATTCATGTAAAACTATGCATGGTCACACACAATCAAACACAGAACCAGTTATAGATTATGGGTATGCTATGTAAGATTTATTATACAAACACGATTATGGTCATGATTTATGTTCTCTAGCACAGCTAAATTTATTTACTTTAATTACTATCTAAGATTTTGGTCGATCCTAGCTCTAGCAATTTAGTGTTCACTAATTCACTAGGTTAACAAGTTCATGCAGTTTAATGTTCACTAACTACACAAAACATGAGTTCAAGCAACTAAAGAAACAATTATTAACTTCCTAGGTAGTAACAAATCGAACACAAGAAAATTACCAACTAACAATCCATGATAAATTAAACTAAACCATATGTCATAAGCTTCATCTAGCTAAACAGGAGTAGCTGGATTCAGCTACTCATAGCAGCACTCAAACAAGTATAAGTCACATTCAAAGTAATAAACATGTCAAAGTACCAAACAATCGAATGAATTATGTACTCTCTCTTCCTTTGGTGTGAACTCTATTCCAGAACTTTTTCTCCTCTAAAAATCGTCTCCAAGTCTTCCTTCTATCATCCAAAAAGTCCCCAATTCGTAATGACCAAGAGTTTATATATTTTCTGGATTTGTCGGATTCACGTCGTGAGTCGATAAGCATCACGTCGTGAATATGACAATTTCGTGTTCGACAAGGATTCTTCCACCCGGATGTATATCTTCTAGAATTCTCCACTCACGTCGTGAATCCTGAACTATTCACGTCGTGAGTACGTCAATTGCTGAATTTTCCATTCTTCTTTCCTTCAATCCTCCAAAGTTCCATGTTTTGTCAATTTCAGTCCCTATCTTCGAAAATGCTTCTATTTGGCTGCAAAATATAATTTTAGCTTATAAGTACCATTATTCTATGCAAATAACCAAATTATCAGTAAAAATGTAAATAAATATTGCCTAAAAATATGTATAAATATGGCAATATCAATCATGTAATTGGTTTGGATGCAGAGGTGGAGCACCTGTCTCAACAGATGGAGAACTTGGAGGTGGAGAAAGAAGCGTTGGAGGCGAAAGTGAAGCAACTGGGCGAGCATTTGATTGCATAGGATTCAAGGAGGAAGGTATTGTAGGAGGATGTGGCTTGGCTTCTCCAAAAAGGCATCATTCGTGTGGTGGGCTGGGTGGTATGAATGGCCGCCGACGTTAAGGGTGGCAAACAGGTGGTATGGGATCAAGTTGCCACTAGAAAGTTTACCCCTGGATAGTCAAGTGTTATCATGCATTAGACCCAGGCAATGCATGTCTCTGTGAAAGCCTTCATGGAGACAGACTTTGCTTCTTATCTTCATCTAGATGAACTTGATTTGGAAGGCCTTCGCCAATTATGCAGCGATTCTGGCGTTGAGGAGAACCAACCTGAAGGTAGTTCCTCTAACTCTGGGCCCTCCTCTAATCCACTTGGTAAGTTATCTCTTCCATCCTCTTGTTCGGTTGACGCTTAAGAAACAAACATTTGAATAATTCTTGGTTTGGTTTATGGACCTGCGTGGTCTTGTTTAAGTCTGTGAAATGTCCGACAACCAATACACTACTGATGGTGCTTATGTTATGGCTTCTTTTATTTTAAAGTGTCTTTGCTTCTGATCCCAAGGGGTTTATGTTGGCCATTCTAGGTTTGAATTCTTCTCAAAGGTTAGTGTTGGTCTTTGAGGTAGCATATGTTATGGTTTCTTCCCACTGGGAATTAAAAAAAAAGCTCATTAGGAATTTGTTGAGTGTGATTCCCATTTGTTTGGAAAAATTTTAGGACTCAAAGAATACTCTCTTTTGGTTAATAAGAGTTGTTTATTCTTAGCCATAATGTTTTGACTTTGGCCCGGGAGTTCGCACTAATAAACTCGGGTATCGTTCTTATTTTGAGTCATGGGCCTATATTTTTAGGTCAAGGCTTTGGCTAGACTTTGCATATGAACTTTGACTAGTTCATGTTTTGTTAGGGTATTCCTTTTTAGTAAGGTTTGCAATTACCCTTTCAAGACTTTGTTCTAAGTCTTGGGCTAAAGATATTTACACTCTGGCCCTAGTTGTCTAAGTTAAACAGAGATCGTCACCTCGAGGCGTTTAGGACTTAGGCATTTTTTATATCAAGGGAAAGGTTATGAGCCTTTAAAGCCTTTTTTAGGTATCTTTTATATCAAGGGAGACAGACTTTGCTTCTTATCTACATCTGGATAAAGTTGTGCATGACTGGACTCGTTCTTTCTCAACACACATTCTCCTACCTCAAAGTTCTTCACTCGCATATGGCTATTATTTTAATTTTCGGTGCGACCTTTGTAGGTAGCTTGACGGAGCTGGGTGTCCTCGCGTTTCTCGTAAAGCATATCTAGGTCTTGATGTCGCCATGTTTCGTTGGTGTTTGCTTCAAAGTCTGTCACTCATAGTGATCCTATTATAATCTCAGGTGGGAGACCTGAATCCGTGCCATATGTTAAGCTAAATGGTGTTTCTACAATGTTGGACCTTGAGGTTGTGCGATATGACCAGAGCATTTTGGGCAATTCTTCTACCCATGCCCCCTTAGACCTCATCATGCATTTTTTAAGGCCATTGACAATAATCTTGTTTGATATCTTGGCCTGGCCATTGGCTTGGGGGTGTGCTACTGAGGTAAACCGACGATGGATCTGTTTTTCTTCACACCATTCTTTGAAGGGACTTCCTTCAAACTGGGTGCGATTGTCGTTGATCAAAACCCTTAGATGTGACAACCATCAAAATTCGATTTGGTTCTAGATTTGACTATACTTAGTTGCACATATAGGCACGACACATAATAGACTTAGTAACTAAAAGCTAAGTTATAACCTACTAGAAACTTGGAAACAAGTAGGATCGAATGATAGTGTACTTAGATTTCACATTGGTATGTGAATTCTACAACTACTTAACTGTAGAGACTATCCATATTCGGGTCACTCTTTGACTCGAACACATTTTCATGAATCATATACACACATCATGCATTTGACCTAGTAATAGAAATTAGGTCCGAGTCTCGTCGGAACTTAAGTCAAAGTTGAAAACTAAGACTAGTATACTTGATTCTTTAATTTCGCGTGAATCTCGAAACCACTGCATAGAATGCCAATAAACCAATAAAATAAGCTACAAACTTTATTTATAACTATAAAAGAGTTATAATACCATAAGATAATTTAAAGTCTCAAATATTCTATTTATTTTGATATCTAAATACTTACACTTGTAAATAAATTCTGGAAATATTTGTGGATGTCCCTTTAAGTTAATAAACATCTCTCATGAAGTTTCATCGATTTTTGTTACTGTTTAGTATGGTTTTTAATTTTCTTTTTTATTTAGCTCTAATAAATCATAAAACCACTTTAGGGAATGTGAAAATATTATTTCTTATTTTTTCGCAGCTTGTACCCTGTATTTAAAACTCAGAAAAATATTTTGGGAATTTTTCAAAATGTATATCTATTTTTCCATGATTTTTGTGTTTATAATGGATTAAAAACAGGAAAAATAGTTTTACTCATCCAAAGTTCATGACAATTTACCAGAAACTCTTATAATATGTTAGGATGATACATAAAATTTTTGATGATTTTTATCTTCTGTATTCTATTTTTCTTCTATTTTCCCAAGATTTAATACACTTAAATGTACAAAAATCATAAAATTGGGTTAAACAGTTTATAAATCCATTTTTATATTTTTCCCAGCTTAAGTATGTGTAATAACACTTGTAAAAAGGTTTTGTGAATTTTTGAAACTGTTATCTATTTATTTCTATTTTTATAGAATAAATACACAAAAATCAGAAAAATTGTGTTAAACTTTTTGAAAACACATATTAATATTTTTCCCAGATTATGTACACTGTAAAACAGTTACACAAAAATTATAAGAATTTTTCATGATAATTTACTATTTTTTCATGATTTTATGATTATTCAAGGAATTAAATGGTGAAATAGTTAGACAAATCAAAAATTCAAGAAAATTTATCTTAAGGTCTTTGACTTCAATTAAAACTGAAATACAAAGTTTGGGAAATTTAGAACTAAATTTATTTAGTTTTTGAATATTTAATCATTAGAACACCTCTTAAAATGTTAAATATTAACATTTCAATAATGAGAATTTTCCACTTAAATTGTTATATAACAATTGATCCATTGAAATTTAATTTTCACAGAAAAATGTTTGTAACTTATCAATATTAAATTTTGACACAATATTGGCATAATTCTATTGTAGTAGTAAGTATAGTAGTGTTAGATTTCGATTAGAGACTCACTAGCGAATACCATTATTGTAGGAATCGGTAGTGGTACACGTGGAACGTAGTTCAAGGCACCATTTGCATCATCTCAATGCATTGTGAGTATTCACGCACTCCCCTATTTTCGGTTTTTATGTTTTGGGGTGGAAAAGCATGTCCGAAAAACTATTTATTGTTCGTTGTATTTAAATTGATTCGTATCAAACTCGATTGCTATATTTTGCTATAATTTGCTATATTCTGCTATGTATGTCTCTGCAACACGGAACATGAGAACTTATCGTCTTAAGTCCCTTCCCTTATACTTTACTCCAACCATTAACTCTTTGAGCCAATGGTCATTATGGATAGCGCTATTAGGAATTGACAACTCCTCACTCGCCCGATTGCTTGAGTGCATGATACCATATAATCTATGGAACGATAAGCATAGATCTTGATAGGGCATCAGTCATAGGCTTGGTTGGGAACTCATTGTTTGCTCATACACATACAAACTTGTTACTTATTATAGCAACACACTTGTTTATTAATTATAGCAATGAACTTTGTTTCTCATTATAGCAATAAACTTTGTATCTCATTATGACAACGAACTTTTGTTACTAAATACTTATTTACTTGTTTTAGCAACAAACTTGGTTGCTTCTTAAAGTAACAAACTTGTTTGCTCCTTGTAGCAATGAACTTGATTGCTCATTATAGCAATGAAACTTGTTTACTCATTTTAGTAACAAACTTTATTTCCCATGACAATATGAACGTTGCATCTCATTTGGGCAACATACTTTATCTCTCATGATGACAACGAACTTTGTTTATGCAAACTTAATACTCATTTTTCCAATATATTTCTATTTATGGAAACTTTATCACTCGCTTTAGCAACGAACTTCTATTCATGAAAACTTATTTAATTATTTTAGCAATGAACATTTGTTTATGGAAACTGTTATCAATATTCAGATTATCATGAATTTCAAACTATATTATGTTATAATATTGTGAGTACTCACCAACTATTTTTATAGTTGACGCTCGTTTTACATGCTTTTTCAGGAATCGTCGAGTAAGTGGCACTTAGGGACACATCACTTTTAGGAGCATTCGCATTTGTTGTATTTCAATTTACATTGTAATTTCTTTTAAAAGTTGTTCAAACCCATTGTAAATTTGTAATGATTTTTAATACTATGGTTGGTGTTGTCTTTTAACTTTTGCTATGAAACCCTTTATACTGCCACGCCTCGTATTTCCGCTTTAGCGGGGTGTGACAGAAAATGGTATCAGAGCCAAAGGTTATAGAGAATACCGGTTTTCCTTTGGAGAACCACAACTATAGCCAAAAATTTTCAAAATGTTTTTAAAATACTGAACATACTACTGGTATAACTAATTCGAGTACGCACTATCGGACTTTAATTAAGTATAGTGTGGCCAACTATGCTTAATTAAGGAAGGTTAATGTGAGGCTGGAAACAGTTATACTAGAATTATGTTCCAAATAATTTTCAACTTAAACTTTTGAAAAACAAAAATTTTCGGTGTGCGTATGGCCATTGCATATTATAGGCATTCATCTAGATACACTTAGAAACTAAGTGCACTTTTATAACAATGCCTTTATTCAGAAATATCCGTATCCCTTATCATGTGCTAGGTTAACCACTTGGGTTATATCACTTGTCACTCTAGGAACAATGCACTTAGTACTGAGAATGAGTATTCCTCGGTATCATTTGACTTTAGATGTAAGGTTAACAGCTAGATTCACACTAGTAATAATCTTAAGTTGAAACCTATACCAATTATACCTCAGTACCTCTTCATCGTCTTCGTACTATAGTTACAACTAGGAAAGCGTTCTGATACCGACAAAGATGAAAATTGGAGCATCACGTAAGGAGGCAGATGAGTCGCTACTAAGTAATCACTTCGATACCATTGGCAGGCATTCCGGGTTCGACTCACGAGGAGACACGGAGGTTTAAACCATACATGAGACTTCTTTACTACGCTACGAATTTAGCTTTAGGTTGATTCCACCTTGAGCTTAAAACTTAACATAGGATATCCCTTTGACCTCTATAAAAGGTCGGAAATTGCATTGACACTTAAAAACTTTTTACAAACAATTTTTTTTCTTGTCCTTTATTTTGGGGAAAAGACATCATTACTCGCCTTAGTATTTAGGTACGATCAGCTAAACTAACATACTTATTCCTTACTTCTTAATTTTCCATCGAAAAATTATTTCGCTTCATCGGTTTTATTTATCATCGATAAAATATTTTATAACCACTTCATTCAACTTAGTAAACATTTCCTAACAATGTAAGCCATATTCTCGCTAAAATTCTTTTGACAACTTGCTTTAACTTAACACTTTTCTTCAAAACTCAATTTAACCAATATTTGGTTTTAACCTTGCTATTTCAATCTCATTTCAAATCCATTTCAATGGATAAATGTGCTTTTGAGGGCACATAAACCATTTTAAACATTGATTACCATTTTGACACGTTTTCGAAAAACTAGAAACATTTTCTTTTATAATCGTGTTTAAACTCTTTGCTACAAAACATAGACCTATGACATTGAAGTTCATTTTATGTGTAAAAGCTTAATTGAATCTTCAAAACACTTTTGTTTGACATTTTTAACAACTTTCTCATTTAGACATTGTACTTTACTTTAATGTGTTTTCTCGAAACCCAACATGATATTTATGTAAATTTCTACTTCAAACATGTTTATAAGACATCTCTAATGCTTGTATTTCAAAACATACATTATTTGTGTACTTTGCTTCAATGTAGTTTTATAATCTATAAAGTTTTTAAAATTTATAGCATTTGAAAACTTAGTGTTCACTTTTAAATTTCCAGTGACGCACCTTCAACAATGTATAATTACTCTTCTAAATCTATTGAGTCTTTACCTTATATGTTTTAACTATTATTGAACTCCATTCTAAAAAGTCAAATTGTCAGATTTTCAACTACCATTTGTAGTGCTTCTTCTTTTTCACAAATGGAGTTTAACTTAATAGATCACTCATGATTTTTAGCAAACACTTTAAAACTTCCACATGCCTATTTAATCATCAACATACATCAATTATTGAAGATTAAAATATATCTCAACCTAAGTTTTAAATCTACATATAATTATTGATCTTAAAATTTTAACAATAACAATTATCGTTGCTACCTTCTTTTTCTTTCCCCGCACTTGATTTCTTGCTCTCATTCTAATTTTAGATATTGCAAACCCACGATAATAACATAATACATTGACTATCTTTGTTTCTGTCTATTTTGCTTCTCGTGGTATCATGTTCGTACACATACAGACTAGAAGTCTACCCTTTCGTTTTGAGCGATTAATACGTGTATAGTTGTGAGACATAATTTTGATTTAGTCAACTTTGATATATTCAATTACGCCTTTTATCATATACATCTTGTTTTTATTTTGAAATCTACTATAAACAAGTGATCCTTATTTACATTTGCTCTTTCGTTCTAAATTCGGAAACTTGATTTAAAATGCAAGTTTCATTATATTTTTCCTTATAATTAATACACAAGATGAAGACCCTTATGCTTATAATTTTTCTATATCCGGAAAATATATGTGAATGATATGTTTCCTTATGTTTCTTCTTTCCTTTAAATACATCAAAAGTCTTGAATTTTACTATTATATATTCTCTAAATGATTGTTTTGTAGAAACACTAAATTAAGAATCCACTATTTTCAATGATCGATATTTTTACACATTTCTTAAAATAGCATTCTACTTTGTAATTTTCAGTGAGTTCCTAAACTCTCAACTTTGTTTTCATAAATATTCTACCCATAAGCTTGAATTTGTCCTGACTTAGACAATTAGACAATTTTTCAAAAGAGTAATCAAAATATTTTTGTATAAATTCCCTTATTGATGACTTAAACCTGTAACCTTAATTAATCTTTATATTATTTTACTACTTCGTTTGATCGCCAAACATGTATTTTCATTATCTTGGAATTATTACATATTTTGATAATAGTGAGATTAATTATCATTTCTAAACACACGTTTTGATAACAGTGAGATTTTTATCACTTCTAAACACTTAAAATGCTATCTACACAATGTGATTTAATCGCCTCCATTTGCGACAATGACTCTCTAAATATATATATTCTTCGAATATTGTTTTATTATAGTAAGAGTAACCGTGGTAGTAAATATTGCTTTGGGAATCCTCGATCGTTTCGTAACTTATTTTATAGACGACACTTAAATAGCCTTTACATTCGAGAGGTACCAAAACTTCGTTGCTTACCCTTAGTGTTGATTGAGAATGCAACTTAAGAATCAATGAGGATTTAATGCTCAATGCAGTTGGTGCTTCAGCAAAACTTGTAATGCTATTTTAAGTTAGATAATATCTAACTAGATATTCTTTTTCAACTAGGTCGCCATGGTTGGATCATGATTCCCATGATCCTAATTTCCCACAATCTAGACAGTAGAACTCGAATTAAGGAAACACTAATTTGATTATAACTAAAGAATTGGGCTCTTCCCTTGAGGAATTCACCCAAAATAATCAAAGAGCTTTTCAAGTCACCACCTCTCCAACTATACAATTGTATTCGGCTGAGTTCTAATAGAATGCGTCACGAATTGAATTTCGGGGCGAAATTCATTCAACCGGGGGAGAATGTGACAACCATCAAAATTCGAGTCGGTTCTAGATTTGACTATACTTAGTTGCACATATAGGCACGACACATAATAGACTTAGTAACTAGAAACTAAGTTATAACCTACTAGAAACTTGGAAACAAGTAGGATCGAATGATAGTGTACTTAGATTTCACATTGGTATGTGAATTCTACAACTACTTAACTGTAGAGACTATCCATATTCGGGTCACTCTTTGACTCGAACATATTTTCATGAATCATATACACACATCATGCATTTGACCTAGTAATAGAAATTAGGTCCGAGTCTCGTCGGAACTTAAGTCAAAGTTGAAAACTAAGACTAGTATACTTGATTTTTTAATTTCGCGTGAATCTCGAAACCACTGCATAGAATGCCAATAAACCAATAAAATAAGTTACAAACTTTATTTATAACTATAAAAGAGTTATAATACCATAAGATAATTTAAAGTCTCAAATATTCTATTTATTTTGATATCTAAATACTTACACTTGTAAATAAATTCTGGAAATATTTGTGGATGACCCTTTAAGTTAATAAACATCTCTCATGAAGTTTCATCGATTTTTGTTACTGTTTAGTATGGTTTTTAATTTTCTTTTTTATTTAGCTCTAATAAATCATAAAACCACTTTAGGGAATGTGAAAATAGTATTTCTTATTTTTTCGCAGCTTGTACCCTGTATTTAAGACCCAGAAAAATATTTTGGGAATTTTTCAAAATGTATATCTATTTTTCAATGATTTTTGTGTTTATAATGGATTAAAAGCAGGAAAAATAGTTTTACTCATCCAAAGTTCATGACAATTTACCAGAAACTCTTATAATATGTTAGGATGATACATAAAAATTTTGATGATTTTTATCTTCTGTATGCTATTTTTCTTCTATTTTCCCAAGATTTAATACACTTAAATGTACAAAAATCATAAAATTGGGTTAAACAGTTTATAAATCCATTTTTATATTTTTCCCAGCTTAAGTATGTGTAATAACACTTGTAAAAAAGGTTTTGTGAATTTTTGAAACTGTTATCTATTTATTTCTATTTTTATAGAATAAATACACAAAAATCAGAAAAATTGTGTTAAACTTTTTGAAAACACATATTAATATTTTTCCAAGATTATGTACACTGTAAAACAGTTACACAAAAATTATAAGAATTTTTCATGATAATTTACTATTTTTTCATGATTTTATGATTATTCAAGGAATTAAATGGTGAAAAATAATTAGACAAATCAAAAATTCAAGAAAATTTATCTTAAGGTCTTTGACTTCAATTAAAACTGAAATACAAAGTTTGGGAAATTTAGAACTAAATTGATTTAGTTTTTGAGTATTTAATCATTAGAACACCTCTTAAAATGTTAAATATTAACATTTCAATAATGAGAATTTTCCACTTAAATTGTTATATAACAATTGATCCATTGAAATTTAATTTTCACAGAAAAATGTTTGTAACTTATCAATATTAAATTTTGACACAATATTGACATAATTCTATTGTAATAGTAAGTATACTAGTGTTAGATTTCGATTAGAGACTCACTAGCGAATACCATTATTGTAGGAATCGGTAGCGGTACACGTGGAACGTAGTTCAAGGCACCATTTGCATCATCTCAATGCATTGTGAGTATTCATGCACTCCCCTATTTTCGGTTTTTATGTTTTGGGGTGGAAAAGCATGTCCGAAAAACTATTTATTGTTCGTTGTATTTAAATTGATTCGTATCAAACTCGATTGCTATATTTTGCTATAATTTGCTATATTCTGCTATGTATGTCTCTGCAACACGGAACATGAGAACTTATCGTCTTAAGTCCCTTCCCTTATACTTTACTCCAACCATTAACTCTTTGAGCCAATGGTCATTATGGATAGCGCTATTAGGAATTGACAACTCCTCACTCGCCTGATTGCTTGAGTGCATGATACCATATAATCTATGGAACGATAAGCATAGATCTTGATAGGGCATCAGTCATAGGCTTGGTTGGGAACTCATTGTTTGCTCATACACATACAAACTTGTTACTTATTATAGCAACACACTTGTTTATTAATTATAGCAATGAACTTTGTTTCTCATTATAGCAATAAACTTTGTATCTCATTATGACAACGAACTTTTGTTACTAAATACTTATTTACTTGTTTTAGCAACAAACTTGGTTGCTTCTTAAAGTAACAAACTTGTTTGCTCCTTGTAGCAATGAACTTGATTGCTCATTATAGCAATGAAACTTGTTTACTCATTTTAGTAACAAACTTTATTTCCCATGACAATATGAACGTTGCATCTCATTTGGGCAACATACTTTATCTCTCATGATGACAACGAACTTTGTTTATGCAAACTTAATACTCATTTTTCCAATATATTTCTATTTATGGAAACTTTATCACTCGCTTTAGCAACGAACTTCTATTCATGAAAACTTATTTAATTATTTTAGCAATGAACATTTGTTTATGGAAACTGTTATCAATATTCTGATTATCATGAATTTCAAACTATATTATGTTATAATATTGTGAGTACTCACCAACTATTTTTATAGTTGACGCTCGTTTTACATGCTTTTTCAGGAATCGTCGAGTAAGTGGCACTTAGGGACACTTCACTTTTAAGAGCATTCGCATGTGTTGTATTTCAATTTACATTGTAATTTCTTTTAAAAGTTGTTCAAACCCATTGTAAATTTGTAATGATTTTTAATACTATGGTTGGTGTTGTCTTTTAACTTTTGCTATGAAACCCTTTATACTGCCACGCCTCGTATTTCCGCTTTAGCGGGGTGTGACAGAAAATGGTATCAGAGCCAAAGGTTATAGAGAATACCGGTTTTCCTTTGGAGAACCACAACTATAGCCAAAAAATTTCAAAATGTTTTTAAAATACTGAACATACTACTGGTATAACTAATTCGAGTACGCATTATCGGACTTTAATTAAGTATAGCCTGGCCAACTATGCTTAATTAAGGAAGGTTAATGTGAGGCTGGAAACAGTTATACTAGAATCATGTTCCAATTTGGATCCGTTATACTAGAATTATGTTCCAACTTTTGTTTGGATCCGTTTTATGGGATCATCTATTAAGGGCTTGGTCCAATTTGGATCCGTTGCGATAACATCGACCTGTTTGTTATCGATGCTTCTTTCCGGGAGAATTTCCACCAAGACTTTCTTGGTTAGGTGATCTAACGATTTCGACGCTAGCGTTTTATGAGCATCGTCCCTCGCATTTTCTCCCTGGGGGATCTGTTTGATGGAGAAACTCTTGAATGATTGTGCCAATTCTCGCACTGCATACAGGTACCTTAGCATCCTTTGGTTCTTGGCCTCGTATGTACCATTGACCTAGTTGGTGATGAAGAGGGAGTCACTGAGCTCTGCAAGGCGTTTCACTCCGACCTCTCGATCTAGCCGAAGGTGTGTCATAATTTCTTCGTACTCGGCCTCGTTATTGGAGACCTAGAAGTTGAATCGCAAGGCGCACGTGATTTCATCTCTATTGGGGTTTTTGAAGATTAGTCCTACTACCGGCCCCTCCTTGCTGGAAAATCCATCAATGTGTAATTCCTAGATGTTCCAGCTCACTTCCAGTTCTAAAGGATCTATTGGCAGGATCGTTGGTATGCTCTTGAGTGTGTCGGGAATTTCGACTAGGAAGTATGCCAAGGCTTGAGTGTTGATGTCGTTGCGTTGTCGATAATCTATGTCATGCTTGCCTAGCTTGATATCCCATTTTGCTAGGTCTCCCGATTTCTATGGCCTTAACAGGATTTGCTTTATTGGGTACCTGGTCAAAACCTCAATCTTGTGGGCTTGAAAGTAGCGTCTGAGTCGTATGGATGCATAAATTAAATTGAAGACCAGATTTTCTAAGATTGGTCAATTGAGCTCAGGAACCTGTAATGCTCTGCTCACGAAGTGTATTGTAAATTGCTTCTTTTCTCTCTAAACGACTAGCACTGATGATATGGCTTCGCCGGATGCTGCCAAGTATATCTGCAAAGTTTCTCCTGGCAGGGGGCTCGCCATGGCCGAGAGCTGGTGCAAAGCTTCTTTCAGATGTTGTAGGGCATTTTCGGCCTCTGATGTCAATTTGAATTGGTTTTTATCTATACATCCTTTCAAATTTTGGAAGAGTGTGAGAGCTTTCTCGGCCGACTTAGTGATAAATATGTCGAGTGTTGTTAACCTTCCATTGATCTCTTACACTCCCTTGAGGCTGTGAGAGGTTTTAAAGTTGAGAAACTCCTATATTTTTTCCTGGTTTGGCAATATTCCTTCATTGGTTATTTGATAACCTAGGAACTGGCCTTCCTCCACCCCTAAAGTGCACTTGCCTAGGTTTAGCTTCGTCTACGCCCTCATCAAAGTTTGAAAGGTTTCTTCGATGTCGTGGAGCAACATTGCCTCGCCATGGCTTTTGATGACCATATCATCGACATATACCTCGACATTCCTATCGATCTTGTTTGCAAACACTTTGTCCATCAGGCGTTGGTATGTTGCTCCGACGTTCTTGAGACTGAATGGCATCTTCCGGTAGCAATAGGTACCACGATCGATATGAAAGGCCGTTTTATCCTCATCTTCTTTTCTCATATGGACCTGGTGATAGCCCTTGTAGGCATCAAGAGAGCACTTGGACTGAAATCCTTCCAAGGACTCGACCTTTTGATCTATCTTTGGGAGGGGCTAATGATCCTTTGGGCAAGCATTGTTCAAATCGAAGTAGTCAATGCACATCCACCATGATCCATCGTGCTTTTTCACCATCACTGAGTTCTCTATCCAAGTAGGGAAAATTGCCTCCCGAAGGATGCCTGCATCTACCAGCTTTTCCACCTCTGTATTAATTGCCTTGTTTCTATCACCAGCTCCCCTCCCCCCCTCTTTTTTTGCTTATTAGGGGTGCTCCCCAGGATAATGTTCAAGCTATGCTTAATGACCTCGCGGTAGACCTTTGTTATATATGCAGGTTTCCATATGAAGACCTTGGAGTGTTGCATCAAGAGGGAAACTAACTTTAGTTTTGGTTCTTCCAATAGGTTGTCGCATATTCGGATTGTTTACTCTGGGTCATGTAGATGAATGATGTGCTTTTCTGTGTGACAATCTTCCTTTGACTTTTTTGATGCTCGCACCAGCTCTGGTGCGGCAATGACTTGATGGCAGTGGTGTGCTCGTAGGTTAATGACAACTATAGCGGCTGACCTAGCGCGTGTGCTAAACTTGACAATACCATGGATTGTTAATGGTATGGTCTATAGCTGAAAGAGTGTCTGTCGCCCGATCATGATATTATGCTCTGTTGGGAGACACATCACTGAGAATTCGATCGTTCGTGTGATATTATCCCTCCCATCATGACTGAACAAGGTGAGCAACAGATGTATGGTGCCCGGTGGCCATAGGCTATGCCCTGTAAATCCTATTAACAGCCCACCTATAGGAGGCTTTAGTCCCTCCTTCTAAGAGGTGGGCAACTGCCTAAAGCAATATTCATACAGTATGTCAGTACTGCTACCATTGTCTATGTGGGCACGATAAACTTGCGTTTGGTGTATGTAGGCAGTGATCAGGAGTGGATCCCTGGGATCCCAATTTGGTGGCCTTGGGTCATCTATCGAGAATCTTATATGGAGTATGTTGCTAGATAATACCTTATTGCCATCCTTTGCTTTTTGGGGTTCGGCTCTTTTGCGGGGGGCGACGATGGCGAAGATGCCGCTCTCTTTGTCTTGGCGTTTGCTCGCGTCTTTTTGAGCTCGGTCGTTTTTCTGATCGGCATCGAACTTGGATCTCAGGTCCTTGGCGATATCAGAGAGGTTTTCCCTTTAGCTGTTTTTCTTCAATTTCTTTCTTCAGCACCGTGTACTCGCCAGTATCGTGAGTTTTGCTTTTGTGAAACTCACATTACTTGCCCTTTTCTTTTTCCGCCTTCGAAGGGCTTTTCTCGATGGCGTGGACATTGCTTCGGTGGTTCCAGTGTTCGTCTTTGCCAAATAGATGGTATCTCCGGGATAAATGTTGTGAGTGTCGGTTATCCTAGTCATGGCCCCCGTCCTGGCACTCTCGATGGCCAGTGTTGGGCGAGAAAGTGCTTCTTCCTGTTTTATGTATGCATTATCTCTTCACCTTCGATATGTCTAAGATATTTTTTGACTTTGTGCTTGAGCTCGTCCCTCGACTGGAGTACCGTCCCCTACATCTTCTTCGATAGAGGGCCATGGAGTAATACTTGGGCGAAGGCGTCAATGACAAGGAATTCCTCATGGCCCGAGACGTTTAGCATTGCCAGAGTGAATCTGTCGTAATAAGATCTTATCTACTTTCCCTCCTTTTTTGTCATGTCATTATTGAGTTCGCATATCCCTTACCTTTCTTTAATTGCATGAAATTATTGAGGAAAAGGTCATAACTTCTCAAACTCGAGATGCTGCTAGGTCATAGTGCCTTGAACCATTTTCCCGCATTTCTTGATAGTGTAACAGGTAAATACGTGCATGTGAACCGTTTATCCATCCTCAATGACGTCATCGTCCATTCATAATGTAACACCGTAAATTTTCAAGTAAATTTTTCGTTTCAAATAACACTAAAACACATGTCACATTTTCTCAAAATCATAAGTAACAATTTAACAACACATTTTAAAACTGTTTATTCACAAAACCAGGACCCTCTAAGATAACTCTTTCTCTTGTGTGTACATCGAGTCGGCGCCTTCCCGTGATCCTAAGAACAATCTGAAACACATAACACATAACACGGTAAGCACGAAGCTTAGTGAGTTTCCCAAAATACCACATACAATATATTAGCCACTCGAGGCTATACTCTGTAAGACCTTCTGGTCAATGTGTCTCAGTGGGACCCTCCAGTCCCACAGCTCGTTGGACCCTCCGGTCCGGTCTAAGTGAGAACCTTCCGGTCTCACTACTCGTTGGACCCTCCGGTCCGGTCTAAGTGAGGACCCTCCGGTCTCGTACTCTGATGGACCCTCCGGTCCTAACTCTGATGGCTCTGAGTAATATACAACATAAATCACAAAGAAATAATGCAGGATATCACAATACATAATATAACACATAAGACATCTCAGTCACACAAAATACCACTCATGGTAAGTATAGTGAGAAGACTCACCTTGAAGCAAGAAAGCACTAATCCTCGTACTCAAATCTCGAACCATCCACCGCCTAACACATAGGGCAAACATCTCTCATTAATACGCTACTCATACTAAAATATACCAAAGGTTGCTCTTCCTCTCTCTATAATCTCCTGGAATGGTAAAAGACCATTTTACCTCTCCAGGGTCTCTATTTCTCATGTTGACCAAACCCTAAAGTCAACAGAATCAAACTCGATTCAACAGCCCATATTTGACTTGACTCGCCGAGTGCACCCGTGTGACTCGTCGAGTCCCACCGATTTCCTCCGAAGTCTCATGAAGGTTGACTCAGCTCTTCGAGTTGACTCCCAACTCATCGAGTTATTACATGGCCATACACATCGGGACAAACCCTAGCTGACTCGTCGAGTCAGCTCATGGACTCGGCGAGTTCACTCGACCTAATTTCTCATTCACACATCCAAGGTCAGATCTACCACACCAGACTCTAGATCCAGCCCTTAAAGGCACAAAAGTCACATAAAGTCTCGACCTTCACGTTCATGCATGGCATATATGCCCAAAAATGTCAATTCAAGGTCTTATAAAGGGTTAGGTGCTCAAAGTCTACTCTTTAGCTCAACAAAGCTCAGGTCCTTGGGCTCACAAGACCTCTTACACTCCAGATCTGAGGTTTCAACCTCAAATCGTACACATAAGGCTCAATAACTCTAAACAATGGGAGAAAACCCAAGAAAACTCCGATATCAAGATCTCCTTAGAAGATGAGCAAATCAGCATGTTTACCTCAAGCAAGCACTGCTGAATTTGTGGATTCAAAGCCTCCTCTTGTCCCAATCCTCAATACTCTTCTCTTCTTCTTCAAAGAATGCACCAACAACCACCATTTTAGCTCCTCACTCATCCTCTAGCTCTAATGGCGATTAGGGTTTGCTCTCAGGGGTGTAGGGTAACAAGTGAGGCGGAAAATGGGGCATAAGCTCCCTTAAATAGGCCACAGACCCGAAGGTTTAGGGTTTCCTTTAGCAGCGCTGACTCGGCGAGTCGACTCACAGACTCGTCGAGTCAGCTCATTAATCCACGTCACCCAACGCGACCCTACTCGACGAGTTGAGGCACCAACTCGTCGAGTCACCCATGCAAACTCATTATTACATATAGAAATGGGATATCCTGGAACCAGGATGTTACAATTCTCCCCCACTCAATTTGGTTTCGCCCTCGAAATCATTCTTTAGAATCACACAGATCAAAACCCAATTGTCCGGGAAGCACCACCAAAGAGGATTTCATACCACACAACTATCTTCCTCCATAGACATCTGAATTCAGACTCCCAAACACAGAAAAGGACAGACCCATCTGCCGCTACGATACCCCTTCTGGCTCTCCAGAATCTGGAAACTCTAGTGGCTTGCCTCACTGCCAGACCGCCTTCTCAAGATATCACCATGTTATTCGCTGCTCAAATAATAGACCCCTAACTTACTGCCCCTATGACTCTCTCGTTGCGACTGATAGAAACAAGTCGAAGCCCCAAAAAAAATTGCCACCGATCACTCACACCACACATACTAAGCGTTCCATATCATACTCCAAGGAGCGAAAGGGTCACATTACACCAGAGACCCATCTATTGTACTGCAATCGAAATGCTATCTGAACAAAGAACTCTTAACACCCTGTCCTCAGTCCCAAGAAAATGATCATGCTCGCTCAGAAGTGTCCTCTGACATCTAAAATCATAAGCCCCAACTTCCTGTCCAATATCCCTTTCAGCACTGAGTACCAGGTCAACCCCCGACCCCATAGTTGAACCCCCAAAGGTTACCCATTACATGTCCCACCATGTCTCAGTGAATTTCTTTTCTCAATAACTATTTCGACCCATTGACACACACCAGTCACGAAGTTCGCTTTACCCAGGCGAATACTACAATCCCAACTGAAATCGTCTCACCCTCGACCTCTGCCGTCAACTACCCATTAGTTTCATGTGTCTCGTGGTTTTCCCATACCAACGTACTGACCCACTCAGGTCTAATACACCAGATGAGAAACAATACCCCTCCCATAATGAAATCCATTTCTAAATCCGGAATCTCATTCTGCCAACTCAAAACCCCACTAGAATCAAACTCAACTCGAGAGTCTAGTCCAGCACATAATTGGAACCAATCGTCCCAACGAAATACTCAACTCGCGACCCATGACACGCAACCCACGCGTACATCACTTCTCTGATTCCTTCCGATTGCCTAACTCAGAATAAAATGATCCCCGACCATTTTGGAGACCTCCGTATCTTTCCCGGTCTGGCCACCGGGTTCCCGAAAACCCAATCCAATAAGGCTACTCAAGCATAAGAACTCTCCTGCGTCATGATCTGACTAACGAATAACACGGCTCCCCGCAGCCCACGATACTTTCTAACTGGCTATTGAGTGCTACGGCTCCCCGCAGTACCACAACACCCTCTCGCTGACTAGTGAGTACCACGGCTCCCCGCTACTCATAACACCCTCTCGCTGACTAGTGAGTACTACGGCTCCCCGCAGTATCACAACACCCTCTCGCTGACTAGTGAGTACAACGGCTCCTCGCAGTATCACAACACCCTCTCGCTGACTAGTGAGTACTATGGCTCTCCGCAGTATCACAACACCCTCTCTCATATCCCCACAATCTCATCCTCAGGTCATTACTTCACTGCGTTGACTAATTCACGCTTCGCGGCCCAATCATAGATAGGTACACACACCCACCCAGGCTAAGCATCACTACTCCTGACAACCACCATCGGGACAAACACTTTTTCCCGCTGCAATTTGCATTCTCAGATAATCTCGCTTGATGTCAATTAGCTGAAAGGGCTCCCACTAGAACCGTAGACACCTGATACACCACTCGCCATCTCGTAACTCAAGTCTCAAAATAATCCGAAATTCAGGGCATTATACTCGGATACCTCGGTAATCCATCGCAGAACCTCACGATGTCTTGCCTCAGCAACTGATCTCCTACTTACGGCGTCATACTCAGATATAGCCACACATCCTTTCAGAATCTCACACAACTCGAAACTTCGGAGTATCCCAACTCTCAATTGAAACACGGAGGAATCGTCAATGACTCAGAACACGTTGACGACCATCCGAAACTCCCTCCTCTATTGCCCAAAACCCATGCAAGAATACACATACCGACCCTGAAGTTGGTTGCCCAGTCAACTTCTACCCTTCCCAGAGTGCATATAACAACCCATACATTGAACCAAAAATTCTCAACCACCGGGACTATCCTTACGAGCCAACCACCTCGAATTTGCCATTACGACCTCGAAGAATTCGTATCCACCACAAGGTCTCTGACCAACGCCCACCTGCCGTGAGGACACTCGTCCCTTCCTGAACACGTACAACATGCGCTATCTCGCTCTGCACCTCGCCTCGACCACCAATAATCCTGGTCTCATGTAACCGTACTGCAGGTCACCATATCCAGTCCTCTAACCGCTGTTGAACAAATCTCCGATATCCTCAATAAAATACCCAATTCTCCCCCACTCAGGGCTCGAACCATCTCCATTTGGCACACCAGCCATCCATTCTACAGACTGTTTCACCCGATACATCACACCTACTCTTGGAAAATACCACAAAACACCCGATGATCTTCCCGATAGGGACAAAGCAACTCCAAACATCCCGGATCTCAGATAAAATCCTCGAAAACTTCCCAATGTGATTGCCCCTAGTCATGTTGAATGCTTCAGACCGACACACCGCCGGATACTCCGACTGTCCCGACACAGTCCTGACTCTCACTCTGGAAATAATGCACTATTACACACCTCGTTCTGATTCCTCGACCAGTCTCCCAACGTCATTCAAATCTCATACTAACACACTACCAGACATCTCAACTGTCATGTAGTAGTCATAACTCTTAGTCTGAAATTTAATGAACTATCACACTCCTCATCTTCGACACCCCATCCAACGCACCATCATGAGAATTATTAAGAGAGCAGAAACCTTACTCGCACACTCAATATCCATCATAGAAAATGAGGGTCACCGCCCCAATATACTCCTCTTGATCACCCGACACTTTTGCTAACATATGCCCTACTATCCTCAAATAAGGTATATCCTTGACCTTGGCCATCTTAGTCATCACTAATGACCCTCTCATACTATAATATTACCTTGCGGCAGACATACTGCCCAGATACTCGGGTGAAAGATCACAACCCATGCTACCCCACAGGGTTACGTCCAAGCTCAAAAACCAAAAGTCCCAATATCTCTTCTGCTTCTCACGGAAAAAGGAAATAGCACAACTCTGGTCACAGAAAGTGACATCTCCTCTATCGGCCGATTGCTCAATTCATACCGGAATCCTCCATAAATCACCATCTTCTACTCACCCCTGAGTCTTGTGACTCCAACTGGCAATCTCACCAAAACTCCCTCGGAAACTAACTCGATTTCCCTCTCAAGGTAAGCTCCATTGAAACTCGTTCAACATGGCCCTCTGGCCTCATACTTTTTCATATCCGATCTCAGTCTAACCAATCACATCAGAATAACTGGTAAAACCATAAGCACTAACCGCCACGAGTAATGGTATTCGAACCATGTGGCCACCTCTCGATCTGCTATGAATCATGGTACCCGACCCATGTTATCTCTTCTCATTCCGCTACGAATTATGGTACTCGAACCATGTTCTCTCTTCTCAATCCGCTACGAATCATGGTACTCGAACCATGTTCTCTCTTCTCAGTCCGCTACTTAGAACTTCTAGAATTCTCCCTGTTTCGAGTATGGGTCCCCTTCTTTCAGTAGTACGTGCCCATACTACCTGCCACATCTACCCATACTTTCCACACAGATCGTCCCAGATTTCCTAAGTAGTTGTTCCACCTTCTCGATCACCAATCCTGATATGAAAGTTCGCCCTTCAGCGAATACTCTCCTCCGTCAGCATACTCATCTGACTAAGTTCACTCCCTAGGCTCTTCCTAGGTTCTCTCACTTCTCTGCCATCAGCTGCTGATGAACCCCTTATGATGCCAGCCATCTACCTTCTGAATATCGTCATATCCACTTAGTAGCTGACTCCCGTCATCAAGAGTTCCACAAAGCACGAAGCAAGCAACATTCGGGCATCGAATGATCTCTACCAACACGTACAACCACTCTAGGTTACAACTCCACTTGCTATGCTCATACTCAAAAGGATATCACCGAACTCAAGCAACTTTACCCCACGCAGCATCTGACTACTCTCTCAGTAGACTCCTCAAATGCTCATCTAGGTATCTCTCCTAGATTACTCCTCTACTCCAATCCCTCTCTAAAAAGGATTCATGTTGGATACTCTTACTCCGCACATACTCAAAAGCAAATCACAGATAGCACCATTCCTAGGCTAAGGCATCACAAATCAGGCCACTCTAGTCCTAAATTATGAAATACCGAGCCCACCTCTAGCATGCATAACATCTCATAAAATATCTCATAAATATCTCATAACACAAAGATAAGGGTATTTTGGGAAATCACCGTTCGGGCTCTGGCTGATTGTACACACTGCTCCAACTTGTTTTCTCTTAAACTCTTTCTCATTTTTAGAAAAATTTATCTCTTTTGAAAATCCTTCTCAAATCCTCAGTTTGAATTCAAACACACTCGGAGGTGCATCCAAATCCCTCAAACCAAGGCTCTGATACCAACTTGTAGCACCGTAAATTTTCAAGTAAATTTTTCGTTTCAAATCACACTAAAACACATGTCACATTTTCTCAAAATCATAAGTAACAATTTGACAACACATTTCCAGGATCCTCCAAGATAACTCTTTCTCTTGAGTGTACAATCGAGTGGGCGCCTTCCCGTGATCCTAAGAACAACCTGAAACACATAACACATAACACGGTAAGCACGAAGCTTAGTGAGTTCCCCAAAATACCACATACAACATATTAGCCACTCGAGGCTATAACTCTGTAAGACCTTCCGGTCAATGTGTCTCAGTGGGACCCTCCAGTCCCACAGCTCGTTGGACCCTCCGGTCCGGTCTAAGTGAGAACCTTCCGGTCTCACTACTCGTTGGACCCCCCGTTCCGGTCTAAGTGAGGACCCTCCGGTCTCGTACTCTGATGGACCCTCCAGTCCTAACTCTGATGGCTCTGAGTAATATACAACATAAATCACAAAGAAATAATGCAGGATATCACAATACATAATATAACACATAAGACATCTCAGTCACACAAAATACCACTCATGGTAAGTATAGTGAGAAGACTCACCTTGAAGCAAGCAAGCACTAATCCTCGTACTCAAATCTCGAACCAGCTACCGCCTAACACATAGGGCAAACATCTCTCATAAATACTCTACGCATACTAAAATATACCAAAGGTTGCTCTTCCTCTCTCTATAATCTCCTGGAATGGTAAAAGACCATTTTACCTCTCCAGGGTCTCCATTTCTCATGTTGACCAAACCCTAAAGTCAACAGAATCAAACTCGATTCAACAGCCCATATTTGACCTGACTCGCCGAGTGCACCCGTGTGACTCGTCGAGTCCCACCGATTTCCTCCGAAGTCTCATGAAGGTTGACTCAGCTCGTCGAGTTGACTCCCAACTCGTCGAGTTATTGCATGGTCATACACATCGGGATAAACCCTAGCTGACTCGTCGAGTCAGCTCATGGACTCGGCGAGTTCACTCGGCCTAATTTCTCATTCAGACATCCAAGGTCAGATCTACCATACCAGACTCTAGATCCAGCCCTTAAAGGCACAAAAGTCACATAAAGTCTCGACCTTCACGTTCATGCATGGCATATATGCCCAAAAATGTCAATTAAAGGTCTTACAAAGGGTTAGGTGCTCAAAGTCTACTCTTTAGCTCAACAAAGCTCAGGTCCTTGGGCTCACAAGACCTCATACACTCCAGATCTGAGGTTTCAACCTCAAATCGTACACATAAGGCTCAATAACTCTAAACAATGGGAGAAAACCCTAGAAAACTCCCATATCAAGATCTCCTTAGAAAATGAACAAATCAGCATGTTTACCTCAAGCAAGCACCGCTGAATCTGTGGATACAAAGCCTCCTCTTGTCCCAATCCTCAATACTTTTCTCTTCTTCTTCAAAGAATGTACCAACAACCACCATTTTAGCTCCTCACTCATCCTCTAGCTCTAATGGCGATTAGGGTTTGCTCTCAGGGGTGTAGGGTAACAGGTGAGGCGGAAAATGGGGCATAAGCTCCCTTAAATAGGCCACAGACCTGAAGGTTTAGGGTTTCCTTTAGCAGCACTGACTCAGCGAGTCGACTCACGGACTCGTCGAGTCAGCTCATTAATCCACGTCACCCAACGCGACCCTACTCGACGAGTTGAGGCACCAACTCGTCGAGTCACCCATGCAAACTCATTATTACATATAGAAATGGTATACCCTGGAACCAGGATGTTACACATAAGTGTCGACGTTTTAGTTTGGATCATTGGTACCGTCATACTTTGGAATGTTTGGTATCATCACCGAGTGTGGAATCTCATACTGCAGGAGTTCCTGGCAGAAAGCAGAGGTGATACTCCTTACCGGGCTTTCCGTGTGTGGATCTGGAAACCCACCGTACATCATGAATTGTTGACCATAATACAAGTTTCCATACACCTAATTGTACACCGCTTATTGCGAGATGTACGGTTGCTGTTGTGAGCTCGTTTGTGTGCCTTGATGCATCTGTGAGTTTGCTCCCAACTATTGGAGTATGTACAAGTCCGACCCCTGCGACTGCTGAGTGTGGGGATTGAGCTGTTGTGGTGACGACGAGTGAGGGTTAGACTCTTACGTCGAAATCATGCGAGAGTTGGATCCCTGAAATGGTGGCACTTGGGGAATAGATCCTTGTAATTCTTGGATGTAAGGGTTGAACACCAGTGGTTGTTGTGAAAATAGCAGAATATGCGACATGCCCACTATGGGAGAGAACTGATAGTTCGACATTGGATGTTGTGCAGAAAACAATATGGTTCCTGGGGACCAAGTGTTCGTCCCTACCTGTTGCAGTAGTGATTATGGCTGAGAAACCGGTTGTGACTATTGAGTTGGTGGTTGTGACTGTTGGGTCACCGTTATCTGTGGCACTACAGTTGTGGTTGTAACCAGATGCTCAGTTGTGACAGGTAACGGTCACCATAGGGCGACTATTACTTCCGATTCGGTTTCCGTCGTGGATCTTGGTGCTTGTGTTGTTGGCGTTTGGGTGGAGGCTTGTCCCTCTGATGCAGATGCTTGCGTTCCGTCAAGCGACAACATGGATTTGAGTGGGCTTGTTTCTCCTCTGTCGAACTCCATAGGTCCTTTACCCTTCATCGTCGATGTCTAGAGTCGTATCAAGGTTGTGTGACTCTGAGTACACGCTCGGATGACACCAAATGTTGTGATAAATGTTTGGGACTTGACACCGTCACTTGATGATCTTGGCTTGATAGAGTCTTGTAATCATAGAAATGAAGAGATAACGTCAGTCGACGTCCGGGAGGGGGTCCCAAGACGAAGATCTGACGGTCTAGTTAGTATGTGTATAAGAATATAATGATTAGGGTTTTGGAGAATATATAGGCGATCCCTTCTTCTGGTGAAGAAGGGTTCCTTTTATAAATGTTGTTCATGTACATGACCCTAATGGTGTCTTTTGTCTCGTCTGGGCTGACAGGACATGGAGGAGTCCCGTTGGAGGATCGTGCACCACTAGTGGTCATATGCTATTGGTGCGGGATAAACAGAGGACAACGCCCTGAGCGCTAAAATTGTCGCTCTGGAAAATGACCAACTGTGTTTTGGCTTATTACAAACTGGTGATTGTCTTTGGGAATTGGGCCTATGCACGAGGGCCCGAGTCTGGCGCTAGGACGGGCTGCGACTGTTGGTTAGTCCATCCTAAAGATAGCGGTTCTATTATCTTTAACGTATTACTAGAGAGATACGTTAACACATATAAATGGGACCAACCCAACATATATAAATGGGCCTAGCCCAACACACATAATAATAGGCCCAACCCAACATACCAATGGGCCTAACCCAACATACATAATAATGGATCCACCCCAACATATATAATAATGGGCCCAACCCAACATACATAAAAATAGGCCCAACCCAACATACATAATAATGGGCCCAACCTAACATACATAATAATGGGCCCAACCCAACATATAAATATATATGTCCAGCCCAACATAAACATGCAAGAGTCACAAAGACAACTAGCACAATCTAGTGGGTCGGCATTGGTGCCTTTGACCCACGAGTATAGTGAGAAGAATCACCTCAATATGAAGAAAGACAATACACACACCCGAACTTCCGACGCTAGAACTCCTCACACTAACCAAATTAACAATAAAACCCTAATCAAAATTAAGATTCTAATCCACCTTCGGGTCTTGGTTCATAATTATCTTACTTAGATAAAAGACCATTTTACCCTTCTGTGGCTAGAATCCACCCTACTTGACCTTAAAGTGTAACACCCAATTCAAGGTACTTTTCATTTTGACCCTTAGTGTGTAAATAGTTTGCAAATTTGGTCCCGAGGGGGCATTGTTGCCATTTTCGGAAAAATAGTAGTACGTTGGGTGTACTTCTCGTAAGCATGGTGTACGCAATCAGGGGATAAACCCTAATTTTAGGGTTTGGACCCTATTTAAGCAACATTATGATGTATGATCCTCTCATTTCCCAACCTCCATTACCCTTTGAGCCTCATTTTGAAACGCTAACCCATCTATAGAAGATTTGACCTCTTTGTGTGTGTTTTAGTGTGTGTTGGTGAACCTTGAGGAAGAAGAAACTTGAAGAAGGAGCTTTTATCAAGGGAGATCTTGTAGATCCAGATTCCACTCATCATTTCCAGCTTCATTAAGGTATAAAGCTTGGAACTTGCTCATTGTATGCTTAGATCTAGTTATTATGGAGTTTTGTTCACTTTTTAGTCCCATTAATCAGATCTAGTGGGATTCTTCCACTCCACAAGTTAGGAGTTACTTCTCTTGATGTTTCTGAGGTCCCAAGTCCATAAAGTTTGCATCTTGATGGTTAAGGATCAACCATGCATGTGTTTATGTCCATTTGGTGAAAGTAGGATGCTAAATCTATGGTTTGAGTTCATTTGAGCCATGCAAAGTCTGCAAGTTAGTAACTTTATGGATTAAGACGTTCCCCAAGGCTTGGATCTGAAGTTTGGACGTCTGGTTGTAAGCATTAAGTGCTAAATGGAAAAAAAATGCTTAATGGGTGTGTATGTTGGGCGTACACAAGCGTACGCTGCGCGTACGCGTTCGAGTCCCCGATCAGGCAAGCCACCCAATACGTCGGGCGTACTTCTGGTACCCGTAGCGTACCAGGTCTGGTCATGGGCTTTTGTGGTTTGGGCCATATTTGGATTATTAGAGTTTTGGGCTTTGTTGGGCCACTAGCCTTTCTAACTTTGGGCCATTGTTAGGCTTTGGGCCTTCTTGGATTTGGGCCCATATTGGCCTTTGGATGTCCTTTAGGAATTGGGCCACTATTGGGCTTTTATTGCTATTGAGTTTGGGCCTTGGTTATTGGGCGAAGTGAGGGAAGGGTAAAATGGTCTTTTACCCTGGATGTTGGACAAATGAACTGGATTCCCGGTTATGGTTTATGGCCCAATTATTAATTGGGGTTTTATTTGATTAGTTAGCGTGGGGATTCTCTGCTTCTGCAGCCCGAGCATCTGTGTGGCTGACAGCAGACTGAGGTGAGTTTGCTCAATATACTGTAGGACACTAGGGATTATATGTGCTTGTAGTCTTTGTGACTCCTGTTGTATGCGTTGTATGCCTGTGTGCTTGTTTGCTATATATATATATATATATATATATATATATATATATATATATATATGGGGTGAAATAGATCCGGGGGTGAAATAGTCCTGGTACAGCCTTGTGCCGACACATGAGTTGAAATGGACTCGGGGGTGAAGTAGACCCGGGGTGAAATAGACCTGGTACGGCCTTAGACCAACACATGAGTTGAAATAGACCCGGGGGTGAAATACACCCGACATAGCCTTGAGCTGGCATATATGTATGGTATGCGGTATTTTGGGGAACTCACTAAGCTTCGTGCTTACGGTTTTTAGCATATGTTTCAGGTACTTCCGGATCGAAGGGGAAGAGCTCGGGATGATCGCATCGCATACACCATGACTTCACTTATTTGACTCTGATGTATTTTGGATGATTTTGAACACACTATGATTTCCCTTTGGTTATGATAAACACGTTTGATTGATTTTTTATTTGACATAAAAACAAAAAAATTGGTTTTGAGTTTTTGGGACGTTACATAAACCTATTTTGACTAAAAATCAACTTCTGGGGCTACACCATGCGTACCATGCTCTACGCCCAACATAAAGCCTTCTGATGGAAAACGGGGCACAATCAGGTTGTGCCCTGCGTAGCCAAAATTACACCCTGCGTAATTACTCTGTTTTGCCAACTTATTATTAATTCCTTAATACATAAAGACCAAACACCTAAATATCATATATGGTCTTAAAGAACGTCCTAAGTGATAAAGTCTTTAACTTTATGCCTTTGCATGGCTTATAAGGACACAAGGCCAAACCCTAACCTACCAAACACTCCAATGCTCAATAACTTATGCATGGAAGGATGGGAGTGATCAAACTCCCATTTTTATCACTCTACAACCTCATAAATGATAGAAAATTCCACTCATGGGGTCTAGAGTAGATCATGCTCACTAGAACCAAGGTCAAGGGACAAAATGTTCATAAAAAAACCCATAACTAACTAGATCTATCAAAGGAATCATCAAGGTTCAAGCTTTGTACCTCCTGGACAATGTTGGAGAAGAACAAATTCTGGATCTACAAGCTATGGACTCCCAAGTATTGCTTTAATGACCTCCTTCTTCACAAAACACACAAAGAATCACTCAAATGCTTCAAATTTCACACTAAGGGGCTATGGTTTCGAGGTGAATGAGTGGAAGGGTGGAGGCTGAGTATGGAGAGAGTATTAAGGAGTTAAGGCCCTTAAATAGGGCTCGTAACCCCACAATTAGGGTTTAAACCCTATGCACCTACGCCCTGCGTAGATATATACGCCCTGTGTAGGGCATTAAACCCTCACAAAGACTTTTTGACCTACACCATGCGTAGGTGACTATCATACGCCCCATGTAGGACCAAACTGCAAAAAAAAATTAAAACTTTAATAATACAAGAAATGTACCTGAGGAAACATGTGTTACAGGAGAACTGCACTAAACAACGCTTACTAACCTTAACAACATTGCCTTTTTTTAGCTAAGCAAGTTAGTAGGGTTCTGGGTGATCTTCCTCCTCCAGCCTGAGTTTCTGCACCATGTGGGTTGAAACCACATTCTCACAACTTCCAGTATCAATGATCATGCTACACACATTGCCCTTGGTAGTACACTTGGTGCGAAAGATATTGTTCCTTTACTACAAATCATCATTAACGGACTTGGAAACAACAACATTCAGAACTTGTTGGATCACCAACGATTCTCCATGATCATGTTCAATTACTTCGGATTCCTCGTAGGCAATCTCATCCCCTTCAGTATCGTATTTTGGAACTGGCTCCTCTTCGGTTAAAGTCACCAACTAATGGTTCGGACAGTCGCGAGCAATATGCCATCTGCCTTGACATTTGTAACATCGCGGGAGTCGGTTATTGATACTGCCTGGGACACTAGGCGTAGGGGCATGTGCGTTTTGGACATGAGTGTTGGGTTTTAGTATACTACAACGTCCTATGGTGCACATACAACCCTAAATACCTTGGATCTATGTTTTCTCTATTATACATGCAAATGGTTTCCAAGGCATTAAACCTATAACTAGCATGCATTTGACATAAACCATATAATATACTAGTTAGGGAAACATACCTTTTATGTGGCTTGAAGTCTTGATGTATTTGGCCTTAAGAGCTTAGCACCAATAGTATGAAATGCCTCAAATGGAATCACAACACACCTAGGACAAAGGTGGCTCTTGAGAGAGAATTCCATGCACCAAAACACCTCCATATTTCTCTAAGAAAAGAAGTGGTGATTTTGGCTATGGAGTAACCTATTTATATGTAGGATTCCAAGGGTCATGGGTATAACCATAATCCATACCCATGGGTTTTATGATCCATGGTTCATGTGGCCCAACTCTTTATGTATACATACATAAACCTGGTCCAACATGGATCATAAGCCCAACACATATAAATATAACTAATTATCATAATTAGTCCCCATAGATTTAATTAGTCTCTTTTGATCACTAAATTAATTCCAAATTAATTCTTGATCGATACTAATTAAAACATATGATTTCATATTAATATATTATAACTTATAATATATTAATAAACCATAAATAACCTTCTCTCAAAAGTCCATCCTAACAAATTGTCCTGATGATATGCAACCCAAATGGACCATGCTACTCTCGGGTCAAGTACATACCAATAATAGTTATGGGCTTAGACATCTAATCCAACAGTCTCCCACTTGGATAAGTCTAAAACTATTATTGCAAGTACGACTTCATAACCCGACTAGCAATCGTAGCTCTTAAAGCTGTTGTCGAACTCTGAACAAATCAATGACGCACCCATTAGATAAGGGATCATATATTCCTCCATTCTAGATATCATATGGACTGAGACATGGATTATAATAATTCTCTCTGTCTATTTGTTGTTTCCCGATTTTCGATTTATGATGACTGACTGATTGAACAAATCAAATCAGTCCTGGCTTGGCCAAGCACTCACATGTGTCATCGCTAAATCATCGAGGGGCCCACAGATATCGCTTTTATCCCGAAGGTAAAAGGAATGGATAAACTTCGACTCATATGTCTTGTTCTACTACTTGTTGAATCATACACAAAGGCACGTTTTATAACATCGAGTTACCAAATGCGTTTTCGTGCAATCAATGTATAACCAACTCATGGTAACAACTCATATCTCTAGGTTTGAAGAATATAAGATATTATCGTCTCATGATCACTCGTGATAAAATCCATGAAGTGATTCAAATGAGCGCGGGTTGAATCCAATACTCAGAACTTATGAGCACTCATGAGTGTTGTAGCACCACTTTGTCCACCAACTTGGACCTCTACAAACCAACCCATGACAGTCTTGATTCATATCTACTTCCAACATATGACCAACTGTGGATGGTTTGAATAACTTAATCATTCAGGAAGAGCGACTTAGTTATTCTGGAAGTCAAAACATGCAAAGTGAAACACAAGAATAAATGAATCAAATATGGTATCAAACCCTATGAATATAAATAAACACTTTTATTTATCACCATACTGATTACTCATTATTCATTGTTTCGGTTTTATCAACTTTATACTTGAATTAAAAACACTAGTTGTCCCATGCTCCAAGCATGTACACTATGTTTTTCTTAAACAATAGCTTTGCCATACACCAAGTATGCACTCTATGTTTGTCTATGATCCTTACTTTGTGAAATAAACCAACTGGACATAATTTCAATTATTCTAATTTCACACTCCCAAATCCTTATCGAAAAATGTGAGAATTTCAAATTCCTATCATTTATCGAAATCTGTTTAGATTTTAAACTTATATGCACTGACCCTCCTTTAATGAATATGTACAAAGTCACAAAGACTTATCAACAGTCATTATAAGGTATTCCAATGGAGATCAACTCCATGGAAACTAAGTCTCATATTCAAAGTACATTGCTTTGGACATGCTTCTTGCATTAAGTTTTCTAATCTTACACAGATAACTTCCACCTATGGAGACAACTCCATATTCTCATTTTGACTATCACTTCTGAATAAGAGATGCCTCTTTTCAGAATATGTCAATATGGTCCTTCCAAAATTAGCACTATACTTCCAACTGTCCCTGAGCAACCAATATTTGGTAAACCTCAGATTGTCCTCGACAATTGCTTAATCATTTTAGTCATATCCAATTCTAGACCTTTTCCCTTCTTAATGCCTCTGGGCATTTGGAAAAATTTAGAAATGACAAATATTATAGCACATGCAATCGATCCTGTACCCAAAGCAAATGGTACACGATTCATGATGTCTCACATAAAGACATGATTCTAGACCAGTCTTTTGCTACAATATTTTTATTTGCCATGTTTTCAAAATTTGACTATGAAGAGGGATGCCGTAATCATAATCGAATTTTGAGAACACAATATATAGAATTTCCTTAAGTTGAACCAATCCAACATGAAATTTATATATATATATATTCTTGACTAAAGATGATTAAGGTCTCAATCTAAGCCTTTAGAACTGAAATGAAGTATATCCTCTCCCTTAATTATAGCAAAACAACTTTTTCAATCCCTACAGCCTCACGAATTGAAACTTTTGTTTTCTGTAATTAACATTGCTAACTTGCAACACTAACAATAATTATCATGCTCCCACTAACATGATGATTATTAGCATAACACTTATGCTCCCACTAGCTTTGACATGTACTCAGAAATCAGCTGGACTTCTAGAAATCAATACTTTATTGACTTTCTTACCAAAGTTCAGATTTCTGATACGAGATGCTTTGATAAAACTTTATCAAAATCATACACCTTTCCTTAGATAGCATGCATGTGTGTCTAAACAATTGCAGAACTATGAAAAGGGATGTCGTAATCATAGTCTCAATTGTTTAGACCTTTTGCCATCTGCTTCAAATCTACTTGGTGGAAGTGTTTCCTCACCATCATTTTCATGAATCGGAGAGAAACCTTATGACCCTTAGATTTTATGGTGTATGTGTTCTTATCCATGTGAATCGTCAAAACCATAGTCACAAGATAAGGATAATGACAAATCCAAACTCATATGGACTGAACTTATGCAATCTTAACTTCTTGCCACTTGGCAGTACAAGGTCTGCCATTGCTTCCAAGTTGTTATGCAATCAATTGAGAACTTTCAGAACTCCTATGCAAAGCCAACTTTAACTGGAATGGGCACAGAATATGTCAACACGATAGGTTATAAACCTCAAGTCGTGTGCTAGTGAAGAACCTCAGGTTTTATTCTTGATTAGTTCTTGAAATTCTTTTTAGGATCTTTAAGACTCCCACTATCCTCTTGACATATAAGACTATCTTGCCAAATATTCAAGAGATAGTGCAGATTCTTTATCAAGACAAACACTTCACACAATTGGCCTTAGTTGGTCTTTGTTTTATCCAAAACATCACAACTTACTAATTTCAAATGTACAAGAGTAGGACACTTTTACTCTTACATTTGACAAGTGTTTTAAACCTTTCTTTAAGATATGTCACTCAAGTTACAATCTTGGAGTATGACTCTAAGAATTGTTTTGGAACGAAGTATGACTTATCTTCCTGATCTAACCATTTCAACAATTCATGACTCCTCTTCTTAGTCATAAGAATGCACTAAGATGACCTTTAGAGGACTAATTGTGATATGATTTCTAAATCATTAAGATGATCACAAACATGATACTAAAGTACTCTCCCATCTTTTCAGATTTGAGAAACTTTTATCTTTCTGCCTAATTTGATTCTTCCCATTCGTTCTGCCATACATTGAGACTTTTCCAATTTTTCAGAATTATACTTAAACTTGTAAGTATAACCATATTTACTAAACTTTAGTAAATCAAATAGTCTTAACGAGCTTTGTGGTGGACATGACCAGTGCACAAGAATGTGTACTCGATCCCTTTAATCCTTCACTTGACTCACACATCCATGTGAACAAGTAATTAGTCTTGATTTTCCAATGCTTGAAAGTTCTCATTCATCATACTATTCAACTTGCATGATTCCAAGTTTCGGTCCAATTGAAACTTGGGTAATGAGGAACTTTCCTGATTTGGTAAATTTAGACACTACCACAAATGAAAGAATCAAATCCATTTTCCAATATTGCTGTCAGTGGAATCATATAAGCAACAATTTTCCACAAATGTCATTGTAAGGATACTTCAAATAAATAAAATTAAACAATTTTCTTTTATTTTAAAACTTTGCGGAAAAACTTATCCTTACAATCCACATGGAAAATTGTTGTTATCTATTCCTTAGCAATATATCATAACTTCTTAAGCAACTGCTCAAAATTCTGATGCGATCGAAATCCACCTTCGCGATTAGAATCAGCATATACTTCCTTTAAGATTTCTCTCTATTCTTTGATTCTTAAAACATCAACATGTGACCCAGTCACATCATGTAATGAGGATCTCAGAATAGAACTTAACAGAGTTAGATAATGAGCTCTACCTGATGTAGAGTCAAACTTATTGACTTTAACATCCTTAGGTAAATTTGGCAGCTTTGCAATCAACGCCCCTTCCTTTGGCAAAATAAACATATGGACCCTTTGGTAATGGGACTATCTCAGACTTAGCCTTTCTCTTTACCATTTGGTCAACCGGGTTGACTATGACCAATCCCTTTCCATTGGGAAGAGAATGCTTTTTCTGGATTTCCAGTGTCACCATTGTCACTGTCCATAAATTTTTTTTGGAAGTTGATCTTCTAATCAAATTTGCTTTACTATCGTTCCAAATCATTGCTGATTCAGCAGCACCAAGCAAATAGATATGATCATTAAGGTTCATGTCATAGTCTGTTTCATAGTAGTCCCAAAGGAACTCACTATGTGACTTAGAAAGTGATTGAACATACAACTTTCTCAAGACTTTGACACCCAACTCTCCCGGCTTGTCAATATGTGACTTCATCTCTAAGATGTGATCACACATAGACCTTGCTTGCCATTAGGGCTTGAGTGACCTTGAACTTGTGGGTTAGGGAGAATAGTTGGAGGAGGTGGAGGAAGAGAAGTATGACTTCCATGAGCCAAAATCGGGAAGTCATATTCATTAGGAAAGCTTGGTTTGGGAAGATCATTGTTGTCTAAACCAGACATCAACAATGGGAGAAATTCACGTAAAGTTGGTTTAAGTCCTTAATATAACACCCAATATGATATATTAAGGCTAGGACCCAACAAACTATTTTATAACTTGGAAGAGGGATGCCGTAATCCAAGCTATAAAATATTTGAAGGTAGGTGAATGACGATTCACCAATTTCCACCAAGATAAACGAAATGTATTATTAGGTTTTAATTGGTTTTGAAACTCCTAGATTCTTTTGAGATTCATTGAACTTTTTAATGGCATGTTTCAATCTCGAGTGTGCCCTTCAGGTTTTGTGACTGGGATGCCGAGGATCACAAAACAAGGTGTGAAGTAACCATGCAAATATACTTGGTACCCTTAATATTTACCCCTCAATCGATGTGCCGGTTAACCACACACGCTCCAACGATACTATGATAAACATTAAGTTACCCTTTGCCTACCTTGTTAAGTCCAGGTTAGTGTGCCGGTTAACCACACACACTCCACTAACAGCTTAAACAAAGTGCAAAGTGTAATTTCATGGATTAGCACCTTATGCACATTTTCCTAAGTAACTAAGATTGGGAATTTATAAGTGTTTAGTTACTTAGTATTTATCATTATACTTATAATGAAGGGAGAATTATAGTCCTTGTCCTACCTGTTCGGCTAACAACCCTCCACCGGTCAAGGAAGCGGTGAGTGAGAGTGGACACCCATTAAACTGCCATTTTATAGGCAGTAACCTTATACCCCCTTATAGACCGGCTTCGTGAATGAGGCCTACTAATGGTAAGACGACTTTATCTTATACATATCTATATAATTAAAATTATAATAATAGTATAAGGGTTGAATTTTAAACTTTTAAAATTCTAAGGTCTAGTTTGGAATTAAAGTATACATGGGGGGTAACTTTACAAATTCCAAAACTTGAGGACAAGTTTTGAAACCTTTCAAAACTCTTGGATTTTTCATAACTTATGAGTTTAATTAAGGTTTAATGGAAAAAAAAAATTTCAAGTTCCATAACTTGAGGACAAGTTATGGAAGACATTAAATCATTTAATGATGACATTAAAAATAGTGACTCTTCTATTTTCATAACCTATGAGACTTAATGACACTTTAAAAAGAAAAACTCTTCACTTTCCATAACTTGAGGACAAGTTATGGAGTTCATAAAAACCATTAAGATCAAATATTCCAATTAACACAATAATCAAATAATTTTTCTATGATCTAGATTAAACTCATAAGTAAAGATAATTCACATCAACAATTTTCAAGAAATTAGATAATCATATAAACTAATACAAATCTTGAAACTTTGACAATTATCCTTTGAAGACTCTTGGAATTCATAACCTAAAGAGTTAATAAATGAGACATTTCACATCCATAACTTATGGAAGTTTCAAAACTCTTAAGATCATAACTTTAAAAAAAACTTTTGAGTTCCAAAATTTTATGACAAAATTTGTAACTCCTTAAAACCATTTAGATCAAACTTTTAAAACAAATAAAATAATCATACCATTCTATCTTTTAATAAATTGACCTAATTCAACTCTTGTAGTAAAGTGACTCAAATTTTATAAATAATTAGTTTTTCATAAAATCAAGTAATTATCATAAAATTTGACAAACTTCATGTTTTTTTTTCTTTTTTTTTTCCTTCAACTTGAAAAAAAAAATACATTTGCATCAAATATAATAGAAAACAACCCATGGCTCTGATACCACTATTGGGTTTTAGTATACTACAACATCCTATGGTGCACATACAACCCTAAATACCTTGGATCTATGTTTTCTCTATTATACATGCAAATGGTTTCCAAGGCATTAAACCTATAACTAGCATGCATTTGACATAAACCATATAATATACTAGTTAGGGAACATACCTTTTATGTGGCTTGAAGTCTTGATGTATTTGGCCTTAAGAGCTTAGCACCAATAGTATGAAATGCTTCAAATGGAATCACAACACACCTAGGACAAAGGTGGCTCTTGAGAGAGAATTCCATGCACCAAAACACCTCCATATTTCTCTAAGAAAAGAAGTGGTGATTTTGGCTATGGAGTAACCTATTTATATGTAGGATTCCAAGGGTCATGGGTATAACCCATAATCCATACCCATGGGTTTTATGATCCATGGTTCATGTGGCCCAACTCTTTATGTATACATACATAAACCTGGTCCAACATGGATCATAAGCCCAACACATATAAATATAACTAATTATCATAATTAGTCCCCATAGATTTAATTAGTCTCTTTTGATCACTAAATTAATTCCAAATTAATTCTTGATCGATACTAATTAAAACATATGATTTCATATTAATATATTATAACTTATAATATATTAATAAACCATAAATAACCTTCTCTCAAAAGTCCATCCTAACAAATTGTCCTGATGATATGCAACCCAAATGGACCATGCTACTCTCGGGTCAAGTACATACCAATAATAGTTATGGGCTTAGACATCTAATCCAACAGTCTCCCACTTGGATAAGTCTAAAACTATTATTGCAAGTACGACTTCATAACCCGACTAGCAATCGTAGCTCTTAAAGCTGCTGTCGAACTCTGAACAAATCAATGACGCGCCCATTAGATAAGGGATCATATATTCCTCCATTCTAGATATCATATGGACTGAGACATGGATTATAATAATTCTCTCTGTCTATTTGTTGTTTCCCGATTTTCGATTTATGATGACTGACTGATTGAACAAATCAAATCAGTCCTGGCTTGGCCAAGCACTCACATGTGTCATCGCTAAATCATCGAGGGGCCCACAGATATCGCTTTTATCCCGAAGGTAAAAGGAATGGATAAACTTCGACTCATATGTCTTGTTCTACTACTTGTTGAATCATACACAAAGGCACGTTTTATAACATCGAGTTACCAAATGCGTTTTCGTGCAATCAATGTATAACCAACTCATGGTAACAACTCATATCTCTAGGTTTGAAGAATATAAGATATTATCGTCTCATGATCACTCGTGATAAAATCCATGAAGTGATTCAAATGAGCGCGGGTTGAATCCAATACTCAGAACTTATGAGCACTCATGAGTGTTGTAGCACCACTTTGTCCACCAACTTGGACCTCTACAAACCAACCCATGACAGTCTTGATTCATATCTACTTCCAACATATGACCAACTGTGGATGGTTTGAATAACTTAATCATTCAGGAAGAGCGACTTAGTTATTCTGGAAGTCAAAACATGCAAAGTGAAACACAAGAATAAATGAATCAAATATGGTATCAAACCCTATGAATATAAATAAACACTTTTATTTATCACCATACTGATTACTCATTATTCATTGTTTCGGTTTTATCAACTTTATACTTGAATTAAAAACACTAGTTGTCCCATGCTCCAAGCATGTACACTATGTTTTTCTTAAACAATAGCTTTGCCATACACCAAGTATGCACTCTATGTTTGTCTATGATCCTTACTTTGTGAAATAAACCAACTGGACATAATTTCAATTATTCTAATTTCACACTCCCAAATCCTTATCGAAAAATGTGAGAATTTCAAATTCCTATCATTTATCGAAATCTGTTTAGATTTTAAACTTATATGCACTGACCCTCCTTTAATGAATATGTACAAAGTCACAAAGACTTATCAACAGTCATTATAAGGTATTCCAATGGAGATCAACTCCATGGAAACTAAGTCTCATATTCAAAGTACATTGCTTTGGACATGCTTCTTGCATTAAGTTTTCTAATCTTACACAGATAACTTCCACCTATGGAGACAACTCCATATTCTCATTTTGACTATCACTTCTGAATAAGAGATGCCTCTTTTCAGAATATGTCAATATGGTCCTTCCAAAATTAGCACTATACTTCCAACTGTCCCTGAGCAACCAATATTTGGTAAACCTCAGATTGTCCTCGACAATTGCTTAATCATTTTAGTCATATCCAATTCTAGACCTTTTCCCTTCTTAATGCCTCTGGGCATTTGGAAAAATTTAGAAATGACAAATATTATAGCACATGCAATCGATCCTGTACCCAAAGCAAATGGTACACGATTCATGATGTCTCACATAAAGACATGATTCTAGACCAGTCTTTTGCTACAATATTTTTATTTGCCATGTTTTCAAAATTTGACTATGAAGAGGGATGCCGTAATCATAATCGAATTTTGAGAACACAATATATAGAATTTCCTTAAGTTGAACCAATCCAACATGAAATTTATATATATATATATTCTTGACTAAAGATGATTAAGGTCTCAATCTAAGCCTTTAGAACTGAAATGAAGTATATCCTCTCCCTTAATTATAGCAAAACAACTTTTTCAATCCCTGCAGCCTCACGAATTGAAACTTTTGTTTTCTGTAATTAACATTGCTAACTTGCAACACTAACAATAATTATCATGCTCCCACTAACATGATGATTATTAGCATAACACTTATGCTCCCACTAGCTTTGACATGTACTCAGAAATCAGCTGGACTTCTAGAAATCAATACTTTATTGACTTTCTTACCAAAGTTCAGATTTCTGATACGAGATGCTTTGATAAAACTTTATCAAAATCATACACCTTTCCTTAGATAGCATGCATGTGTGTCTAAACAATTGCAGAACTATGAAAAGGGATGTCGTAATCATAGTCTCAATTGTTTAGACCTTTTGCCATCTGCTTCAAATCTACTTGGTGGAAGTGTTTCCTCACCATCATTTTCATGAATCGGAGAGAAACCTTATGACCCTTAGATTTTATGGTGTATGTGTTCTTATCCATGTGAATCGTCAAAACCATAGTCACAAGATAAGGATAATGACAAATCCAAACTCATATGGACTGAACTTATGCAATCTTAACTTCTTGCCACTTGGCAGTACAAGGTCTGCCATTGCTTCCAAGTTGTTATGCAACCAATTGAGAACTTTCAGAACTCCTATGCAAAGCCAACTTTAACTGGAATGGGCACAGAATATGTCAACACGATAGGTTATAAACCTCAAGTCGTGTGCTAGTGAAGAACCTCAGGTTTTATTCTTGATTAGTTCTTGAAATTCTTTTTAGGATCTTTAAGACTCCCACTATCCTCTTGACATATAAGACTATCTTGCCAAATATTCAAGAGATAGTGCAGATTCTTTATCAAGACAAACACTTCACACAATTGGCCTTAGTTGGTCTTTGTTTTATCCAAAACATCACAACTTACTAATTTCAAATGTACAAGAGTAGGACACTTTTACTCTTACATTTGACAAGTGTTTTAAACCTTTCTTTAAGATATGTCACTCAAGTTACAATCTTGGAGTATGACTCTAAGAATTGTTTTGGAACGAAGTATGACTTATCTTCCTGATCTAACCATTTCAACAATTCATGACTCCTCTTCTTAGTCATAAGAATGCACTAAGATGACCTTTAGAGGACTAATTGTGATATGATTTCTAAATCATTAAGATGATCACAAACATGATACTAAAGTACTCTCCCATCTTTTCAGATTTGAGAAACTTTTATCTTTCTGCCTAATTTGATTCTTCCCATTCGTTCTGCCATACATTGAGACTTTTCCAATTTTTCAGAATTATACTTAAACTTGTAAGTATAACCATATTTACTAAACTTTAGTAAATCAAATAGTCTTAACGAGCTTTGTGGTGGACATGACCAGTGCACAAGAATGTGTACTCGATCCCTTTAATCCTTCACTTGACTCACACATCCATGTGAACAAGTAATTAGTCTTGATTTTCCAATGCTTGAAAGTTCTCATTCATCATACTATTCAACTTGCATGATTCCAAGTTTCGGTCCAATTGAAACTTGGGTAATGAGGAACTTTCCTGATTTGGTAAATTTAGACACTACCACAAATGAAAGAATCAAATCCATTTTCCAATATTGCTGTCAGTGGAATCATATAAGCAACAATTTTCCACAAATGTCATTGTAAGGATACTTCAAATAAATAAAATTAAACAATTTTCTTTTATTTTAAAACTTTGCGGAAAAACTTATCCTTACAATCCACATGGAAAATTGTTGTTATCTATTCCTTAGCAATATATCATAACTTCTTAAGCAACTGCTCAAAATTCTGATGCGATCGAAATCCACCTTCGCGATTAGAATCAGCATATACTTCCTTTAAGATTTCTCTCTATTCTTTGATTCTTAAAACATCAACATGTGACCCAGTCACATCATGTAATGAGGATCTCAGAATAGAACTTAACAGAGTTAGATAATGAGCTCTACCTGATGTAGAGTCAAACTTATTGACTTTAACATCCTTAGGTAAATTTGGCAGCTTTGCAATCAACGCCCCTTCCTTTGGCAAAATAAACATATGGACCCTTTGGTAATGGGACTATCTCAGACTTAGCCTTTCTCTTTACCATTTGGTCAACCGGGTTGACTATGACCAATCCCTTTCCATTGGGAAGAGAATGCTTTTTCTGGATTTCCAGTGTCACCATTGTCACTGTCCATAAATTTTTTTTGGAAGTTGATCTTCTAATCAAATTTGCTTTACTATCGTTCCAAATCATTGCTGATTCAGCAGCACCAAGCAAATAGATATGATCATTAAGGTTCATGTCATAGTCTGTTTCATAGTAGTCCCAAAGGAACTCACTATGTGACTTAGAAAGTGATTGAACATACAACTTTCTCAAGACTTTGACACCCAACTCTCCCGGCTTGTCAATATGTGACTTCATCTCTAAGATGTGATCACACATAGACCTTGCTTGCCATTAGGGCTTGAGTGACCTTGAACTTGTGGGTTAGGGAGAATAGTTGGAGGAGGTGGAGGAAGAGAAGTATGACTTCCATGAGCCAAAATCGGGAAGTCATATTCATTAGGAAAGCTTGGTTTGGGAAGATCATTGTTGTCTAAACCAGACATCAACAATGGGAGAAATTCACGTAAAGTTGGTTTAAGTCCTTAATATAACACCCAATATGATATATTAAGGCTAGGACCCAACAAACTATTTTATAACTTGGAAGAGGGATGCCGTAATCCAAGCTATAAAATATTTGAAGGTAGGTGAATGACGATTCACCAATTTCCACCAAGATAAACGAAATGTATTATTAGGTTTTAATTGGTTTTGAAACTCCTAGATTCTTTTGAGATTCATTGAACTTTTTAATGGCATGTTTCAATCTCGAGTGTGCCCTTCAGGTTTTGTGACTGGGATGCCGAGGATCACAAAACAAGGTGTGAAGTAACCATGCAAATATACTTGGTACCCTTAATATTTACCCCTCAATCGATGTGCCGGTTAACCACACACGCTCCAACGATACTATGATAAACATTAAGTTACCCTTTGCCTACCTTGTTAAGTCCAGGTTAGTGTGCCGGTTAACCACACACACTCCACTAACAGCTTAAACAAAGTGCAAAGTGTAATTTCATGGATTAGCACCTTATGCACATTTTCCTAAGTAACTAAGATTGGGAATTTATAAGTGTTTAGTTACTTAGTATTTATCATTATACTTATAATGAAGGGAGAATTATAGTCCTTGTCCTACCTGTTCGGCTAACAACCCTCCACCGGTCAAGGAAGCGGTGAGTGAGAGTGGACACCCATTAAACTGCCATTTTATAGGCAGTAACCTTATACCCCCTTATAGACCGGCTTCGTGAATGAGGCCTACTAATGGTAAGACGACTTTATCTTATACATATCTATATAATTAAAATTATAATAATAGTATAAGGGTTGAATTTTAAACTTTTAAAATTCTAAGGTCTAGTTTGGAATTAAAGTATACATGGGGGGTAACTTTACAAATTCCAAAACTTGAGGACAAGTTTTGAAACCTTTCAAAACTCTTGGATTTTTCATAACTTATGAGTTTAATTAAGGTTTAATGGAAAAAAAAAATTTCAAGTTCCATAACTTGAGGACAAGTTATGGAAGACATTAAATCATTTAATGATGACATTAAAAATAGTGACTCTTCTATTTTCATAACCTATGAGACTTAATGACACTTTAAAAAGAAAAACTCTTCACTTTCCATAACTTGAGGACAAGTTATGGAGTTCATAAAAACCATTAAGATCAAATATTCCAATTAACACAATAATCAAATAATTTTTCTATGATCTAGATTAAACTCATAAGTAAAGATAATTCACATCAACAATTTTCAAGAAATTAGATAATCATATAAACTAATACAAATCTTGAAACTTTGACAATTATCCTTTGAAGACTCTTGGAATTCATAACCTAAAGAGTTAATAAATGAGACATTTCACATCCATAACTTATGGAAGTTTCAAAACTCTTAAGATCATAACTTTAAAAAAAACTTTTGAGTTCCAAAATTTTATGACAAAATTTGTAACTCCTTAAAACCATTTAGATCAAACTTTTAAAACAAATAAAATAATCATACCATTCTATCTTTTAATAAATTGACCTAATTCAACTCTTGTAGTAAAGTGACTCAAATTTTATAAATAATTAGTTTTTCATAAAATCAAGTAATTATCATAAAATTTGACAAACTTCATGTTTTTTTTTCTTTTTTTTTTCCTTCAACTTGAAAAAAAAAATACATTTGCATCAAATATAATAGAAAACAACCCATGGCTCTGATACCACTATTGGGTTTTAGTATACTACAACATCCTATGGTGCACATACAACCCTAAATACCTTGGATCTATGTTTTCTCTATTATACATGCAAATGGTTTCCAAGGCATTAAACCTATAACTAGCATGCATTTGACATAAACCATATAATATACTAGTTAGGGAACATACCTTTTATGTGGCTTGAAGTCTTGATGTATTTGGCCTTAAGAGCTTAGCACCAATAGTATGAAATGCTTCAAATGGAATCACAACACACCTAGGACAAAGGTGGCTCTTGAGAGAGAATTCCATGCACCAAAACACCTCCATATTTCTCTAAGAAAAGAAGTGGTGATTTTGGCTATGGAGTAACCTATTTATATGTAGGATTCCAAGGGTCATGGGTATAACCCATAATCCATACCCATGGGTTTTATGATCCATGGTTCATGTGGCCCAACTCTTTATGTATCCATACATAAACTTGGTCCAACATGGATCATAAGCCCAACACATATAAATATAACTAATTATCATAATTAGTCCCCATAGATTTAATTAGTCTCTTTTGATCACTAAATTAATTCCAAATTAATTCTTGATCGATACTAATTAAAACATATGATTTCATATTAATATATTATAACTTATAATATATTAATAAACCATAAATAACCTTCTCTCAAAAGTCCATCCTAACAAATTGTCCTGATGATATGCAACCCAAATGGACCATGCTACTCTCGGGTCAAGTACATACCAATAATAGTTATGGGCTTAGACATCTAATCCAACAGTCTCCCACTTGGATAAGTCTAAAACTATTATTGCAAGTACGACTTCATAACCCGACTAGCAATCGTAGCTCTTAAAGCTGCTGTCGAACTCTGAACAAATCAATGACGCGCCCATTAGATAAGGGATCATATATTCCTCCATTCTAGATATCATATGGACTGAGACATGGATTATAATAATTCTCTCTGTCTATTTGTTGTTTCCCGATTTTCGATTTATGATGACTGACTGATTGAACAAATCAAATCAGTCCTGGCTTGGCCAAGCACTCACATGTGTCATCGCTAAATCATCGAGGGGCCCACAGATATCGCTTTTATCCCGAAGGTAAAAGGAATGGATAAACTTCGACTCATATGTCTTGTTCTACTACTTGTTGAATCATACACAAAGGCACGTTTTATAACATCGAGTTACCAAATGCGTTTTCGTGCAATCAATGTATAACCAACTCATGGTAACAACTCATATCTCTAGGTTTGAAGAATATAAGATATTATCGTCTCATGATCACTCGTGATAAAATCCATGAAGTGATTCAAATGAGCGCGGGTTGAATCCAATACTCAGAACTTATGAGCACTCATGAGTGTTGTAGCACCACTTTGTCCACCAACTTGGACCTCTACAAACCAACCCATGACAGTCTTGATTCATATCTACTTCCAACATATGACCAACTGTGGATGGTTTGAATAACTTAATCATTCAGGAAGAGCGACTTAGTTATTCTGGAAGTCAAAACATGCAAAGTGAAACACAAGAATAAATGAATCAAATATGGTATCAAACCCTATGAATATAAATAAACACTTTTATTTATCACCATACTGATTACTCATTATTCATTGTTTCGGTTTTATCAACTTTATACTTGAATTAAAAACACTAGTTGTCCCATGCTCCAAGCATGTACACTATGTTTTTCTTAAACAATAGCTTTGCCATACACCAAGTATGCACTCTATGTTTGTCTATGATCCTTACTTTGTGAAATAAACCAACTGGACATAATTTCAATTATTCTAATTTCACACTCCCAAATCCTTATCGAAAAATGTGAGAATTTCAATTATTCTGATGATATGCAACCCAAATGGACTATGCTACTCTCGGGTCAAGTACATACCAATAATAGTTATGGGCTTAGACATCTAATCCAACAATGAGCAGCCTTAGGGCCAGTGGGGGTCGTGGTCTTATTTACAGGGACAAATCGGTTGCTCATTATGCGAGCCTTACTCTTAAGTTGTTTCTCCCCTTTTAAGGCAAGTTGACACACATCTTAATATGTACAATAGGGTTGGAGACTCACCACATCCGAGATCTCGGGTTCCAACACCCCCAAAAATCGAGCAATAACTTGTTCTTCTTCTTCTACCACGTCACACCGCATCCGAAGTCGGTCAAACTCATGGATGACTTCCTGTACCGCCATGGTTTTCTGGGACAAATTATGGTACTCTAAGAAACCTGCAAGTTTCCGTTGTTTCTTCACGTGATCCCACCAAAGAGAGGCGTGTTTCCTCAATCGGATGACCACCACCTTCACTTTCAACTATTCTGAGATGTCTCGCAGATCAAACACCTGCTCAACGGTGCTTAACCATTCATTGAGCTCACCAAGATGAGCATGTCCCGTGAACTCGGGAATCTCAACCTTCACACCAATACTCCTTAACTGATCATCACGATATCCTCCTTCGCGACGATCTCAATTTGCCCTGACAAAAGGATTGACCACCTTGTCACCATCTACCCAGATGCTCGATTCTGATTCAGTCTCTTCGTCCGATGAGTCGTGATGCAACAAATCGAGTTCTTGGATCCGTCGTTGCAAACGTTCAATCTCTATGTCACATGGATCTCGTAAATCGACTCTGTCATTCCGTGGAACACGTCCACCACCGCGATGACCACAAGCTCCTCCACGACCACAAACCATTTGTTCAACCATTCGTTCGTTTTCTCTGATACCAAATGATGCACATACGATCGGATTGAATGACAAACTACAAACAACAGGGACACAAAAAAAAATAACTCCAAAGTTGGATTCTTTATTAATTACCAATTGGAAAAAAACCGACCTCAAAACAATGAAAACGAGATCCTTATATGGAGGATAAGATAAACATAAGCTTCATAACCCTCGGAGATCATAATTGATTAGGAAAAGATCCGCAATCAATTATCTAAATCAAAACTCAAAATAAAAAGTTGCCGCAAATAAAAAAAACAGAAAAAACGCGTTTTGAGGCCCAAAACGATTTTGAATGACCGAAAAACACCACACGTCACGGCAAAGCGTTGAGTTTTTTTAATCGGCCCATTTTACATCTCGTGTGCGAATTTCGTCTAATTCCGACCTGTTGGATCACTTCGGCAGATTTGACGTTGATGCCATCATACTTTTATTCCTACTAGTGCTGACATCATCTAGCCATGCATCAACAGTTGTACCACTTGCATCAAAAGAATTTTGGTAAAGTGCTTCAAGTTTAATTTGCTAGGTCCGGTTCGGGCCGGTTCCAACCGGGTCGGTTCCTTTGCTCATCCCTAATGAAAATTATGGATTAAAATGTATTCAAATATTGTTTTCATGCATTAGCTTGTATTTGATAACGATAATTCTTTATTATTATTTGTATTTAACATTGTTTACATTTTCTTACAGTATATGTTAATAAAATAAAATTTAAATTTTAGATTTAATAATAAAATAAAGTTTATAAATTTGAGATATAATAATAAATAAATATTTTAAATAGTTGATTAAAACCATATATTGATAGATCCATGATCTTTTTACGCCCGTTCGGACCATTTCAGCCCCAAATCGAAACGGGCATGGGCATGGGAAGTTTCTGGATTCGCGGGAACCCATCCTTACGATCCGATTGCCATCAAATCCCAAAATCTTAGCAGGGAAGAAACAGAAATTTAATGGATAGACTTTTGGGGTAAACATCGCCATCAAAACTCAAAACCCTCAATTATTGTGAAAAACTGTAAATACATCTCAATTTCATGTGAGGAACTTTTCAAACCCTAATTCACTTCATGTAACCATCGAAATTTGTTCAAATCCCCTTTATCATATTCAAGAACTTCCAAGAAGCATCCACGAAACTTAACTCGTTGGATTTTGTAACAGGAAGGCTTGATCCTAGTTGATTCGAGTTAGCCATGCTGCATTTCAAAGATCCTTCAAAGCTCAGAACCAAAAAGGTAATCTTCGTACATGCAACACTGTGATTATAAGTTCTCGCTAGGAAATTACAACAAACATCGTTAGTTTTTGCCCGATTATAGATTGTTTGGCGTATGGGTTCTCTATACTTGTATCCATGTATAAATTGGTGCGAGTTGTGTGCATAATTGGTGTAGTTTCTGAACTTATGGTATTGATGTAAGATATAAACAATCGATTTAGTGATGAATTATCGAGTATAAACTTAATCTCGACTTCAACAGATTGTTTTTGAAGATGTATACTGTGCTCAAGATTCAGGCACTCTCGAACAACTGAAAGAGTTGAGCTCCAAGCGTGTGAATGTTGAATCCATCAACGAAAACAACTCCATTACAAATGCCATTGCCAGGGAAATGTCAGGGGGATTAACTTCTCAGTATGAACAGGTTGATATATTTACCCTATCATTCTCTTACCTTACCCCATAAGATTGTTTTGTATCTTATTTTAGAATGGTGATAATGTTGTTCTTATTCCAGGATATTCAAAAGCTAGAACTTTATGTGCCATTATTGGAGAACTTGATTCAACATGTTGAAGTAATTGGTGATCATACAAAAGTGATTCGTTGGACATCAGATCTTAAGATAAGGTGGACAAGTCCTCTTAGTTCTTCATCTTTCTTCAACCTCATGGGTCCAAGATTTTTTCAGATTGATAAGCTGCAGTTTGAGCTTGGAATGGTTTTGTTCTTTTATGGTGCAATGCTTCGTGAATGGGCTTCCCATGTTTTAAAAACAGGTACAACTTAATCCTTTTTTCTTGAATTCTTTGTATAGTTATTGATGATTCTTTTGTTTTTATCATAGATTTAGTGCAATCCACAACCCTGTTCAGAAAAGCTGCAGGGGTTTATCATTATTTGGCTCATGAAATTCTTCCATCTTTACAACCAGCACTTACACCCGAAGCACCACCAGAAGCTTCTTCATCTGTTTCTTCAATTATGAGCTTCATCTGCTTAGCAGAGGCTCAGGTTAGGGTTCATGTTTCATCTCTTATTTCCTTTTTAGTTGTTTCAAGAAACATATTCATTATTTCCTTGAAAAAAAAAAATGCACAGATAGTAACTATAATGAAGGCTGAGGAGAAACAAATAGCTGTTGGGCTTTTAGCAAAGCTACACTATGGTGTAGTACAGTTATTTGATGAAGCCAAAAATTGTTTCTTGAAATCAGTCAAAGAATGCAAAGATTTGTCACCAAGTTTGATGGTATGCATGGGTTTTTGATTATTATTATAATAGAATAAAATACACAAATAAATAAAAGTAGGTTGATATTTGATGTATGCAGGAGTACATAACATGTAGTAAAGTGGTGCATGAGTTGAGAAGTTACAAATACATGGCACAGAGTCTGAAAGGGGAAGGGGAAATAGGGAATGCAATTGGGGTGCTTAAAAGGGTGTTGGAATGGAATAATAATAATAATGTTGTTGGAGGAATGGAATCATGGAGGGTGGTTATAAAGGAAGAGATTGAGTGTGTGAGGGAATTGGTGAGAAAATATACACATGAGAATGAGTTTGTGTGGCATGAAAAAATTCCTTATGAGGATGATTTGCCATTTGCCCAAGGGAGAAAGATTGCAACTTGCATAGATTATCATCCTCAAAGATGGGAAAGAAATCTTGCACTCAAGATTTAATACACCATAATTTCTTTTGAGCTATCAACAATTGTTGGGTCTTTTTATTTTTTTTAAAGAAAAGGTTAACAAACAGTATATAGATAGATATCTTTGTTTGAGGACCTATGTATAGATTTATGCGATGTTTTGCTTTGTGTTTGCTTTTTTTGTTTTTGTGAGATATATAGGATTTTGTCCTTTTTGAATGATATATAGTTGGAGATGCCTTTGTGTTATAGTTGGGTTCTGAAATTGGCCCAATTGAAAGTCCACACTCATTATTTTTGTACTAGAAATTTAAAAATAAATAAAAAAATTTCGGTCTACCGAAATAAAATAAAACAGGTAAGCCCTTCAAAAAAAATCAAAATATGATAATGACTTTGAAATAAATATAAAAAAACGAGTAAACATATAAATTCTTTTGTAAATAATGGTTTTGTTACATCAAATTCTCTCATGGTCTACGATAAGAATAATATGAGCCGCACAATTGGATGGGTAGAACTCATGAAGAAATTGGCGCCCGAATTCCAGTGGTGGATCTCAACAATCCACATCTACCCATCAACAAAAAGGCTACGACTTTTGAAAACCCTCGTAAAATCTAACAAGATCATACGCAAATTCCCCAATTTTTATTCAGCACCCAATTATTCTTCTTCAAGATTATGATGGCTGTTCAATGTAATCCACTACCCCAATTGCTCTACAGATTAAACAAAACAACAGCAAGGCAACAGTTCACACCATTAATTTCCAACACCCGTCTCCTCTCGACTCGAAAAAATCCAGCGTTCGTCACATCCTACACCCCGAAGCTCTCCAACAGCAGGTGTGTCCCAAATCCCAATTCTAAATTACATGAATTTTGGAAATACTTTTTGAATGTTTTGTCAGCTACTGGTTTACGTCATACGTATTATTGCAAATAGGGAAAGTGTTTATTACTAGTATAATAATTTATAGCATGATATTGTGCTAAAATTGACGTTAGAAATCAAAATTCTAAGTTCATCTCTTTTTTTGGGGATAGAGGGAGTAATAGGGTCGTTTCTGCTTTAATTTCCGAAGAGAAAGTTGCTGAATCGAGTTTTTCCGGCATTGATGCATTCCAGCTAACTTACTTGGAGGTGCGCTTTTGTAATTCTCTGATTCTCACATAGTATTTGAAAGTGATGAGATATAGTCGTATCTGTGGTCTTTAATTAGCACATTGTTGGACGTTTTTGATTTAGGGCAATAGCTGGTTATGGGAAGTGGGTGGAGTGAAGATTCTAGTTGATCCAATATTGGTGGGTAATTTGGATTTCGGAATACCTTTTCTTTATGATGCTAGCAAGAAATATTTGAAGAATTTCAAGGTACATTCGTTGTAGCCTCAAGGGAAACCTAGAAGTTTGAATCTCTAAGGAATTTTGTCACACATGTTCTAACAAATTGTAGCTTTATTTCAGCTTACCGATCTTCCTGAAATCGATTGCATATTAATTACACAAAGCCTTGATGACCATTGCCATTTGAAGACATTAAATCCTCTCTCTCAAAAATTACCAAATCTTAAAGTAATCGCCACTCCAAATGCAAAAACACTCTTGGATCCTCTTTTCACCAATGTAAGTTAATATAATTTCTCAAAACATCACGTTTTATATAATTCTAATAATTTATTACAAATATTATTTTATAAATTTCAGGTCATATACTTAGAACCCGGCCAAGATTCTAAAATTGAAACAAAAAACGGTTCTCATGTCAAAATACGGGCAACTGCGGGGCCGGTTCTCGGTCCTCCTTGGCAACGCCCCGAAAATGGGTACATAATTTTATTTTTTATTTTTTATTTTTTCAAAAATGAGCGAATCATGTATTGTTAATATCTATATAATATATGGTATTATAGGTACATTGTGACATCTCTACAAGGGCAATTGAGTCTTTACTATGAACCACATTGTGTCTATGACAAGGAGATTATTGGAAAGGAGAAGGCCGATATCGTCATTACACCCGTTATCAAGCAACTTTTACCAAGTTTTACTTTGGTTTCTGGACAAGAAGACGCCGTTCGTCTTGCAAAATTGCTTCATTCCAAGTAGTCTAACTTCAATCTTGATCTTGTCTTTTGAACTGACACGACAGGACAGGACAGGAAAGGTTGTGCAACGTTTGGTGTGCATTGAACTGTGACTTATGGGACAAAAGTTGCAATTTTTTATCCCCGCCAAAAAGATGCAAAAGACATAAATGCCCTTAATGTCCAGTCCCGTGGAAAATTAATATTGCATTTTCGTGATTGTTTTTTATTTATTTACAGATTTGTGGTGCCAATGAAAAACGGAGATCTTGATAGTAAAGGTGTTCTTGCAAGTCTAGTTAGGTCAGAGGGAACCATAGAATCATTCAAGGTTTATTGATATTTCTTGAATTTTACAACTTATTATAATTAATTAATATAAGTGAAAATTAAATCTGGTTAATTTTTTTGTAATACAATTACAGGGTCTTTTATTAAAGGAATTACCAAATGTAAAGGTACTAGAGCCTGTGCCTGGTGTACCCCTTAATATATCAGCATCTTAATCATTTTCATTAATTGGTTTTGTAAATAGATTTTATTCATAATCAATTATATCAAGTGCACAAACTATATTTTCTATAGATGTAAACTTTAATGTATGTATGCTGAAAATTAGGGTTCTATGACAGAATATTTGAACCACAAAATACGTATCGATCACATCTATCCCCTATTAATTTGATTTTGGAAAGTTATGGTTTGGTTTGGTTTTGTTTCAAGATAATTCTCAAAAGCATATTGGTTTGATTTGATTAAGCAAAATTGAAAACGAATATATATGGCTTGGCTATGTGGTTCAAATTGAAAACCACAACAAACTCAGTTGTGGTTTTATTGGGATTTGGAATTGAAATATATATATATTTCAATTAGTTAGGCCAAACAGAGGGCAGCGGGAAAGCTATGCGAGAAACGAACCTGCACCTCAGAACACAACACTGAGGCTGCAGGAACGGGTGAGATTTCCCATGTTCTCTCTTCTATTCTTACTGGCCAAAATTTTTTTTTCTTTCAAACGGTTGGATATATATATATATATATATATATATATATATATATATATATATATATATATATATATATATATATATATTCTAACAGCTAAATTTCAATATATCGGTTGATTCCGAGAATTTGGAGGACGTGTGCAATTTAGTTAAAAAGAGCCTTAAATCTTGAAAATTAAAAAAAAAAAGATAAAATTTCATACCAAATGGTAAAAAAAAACTCATTTCTACTTATAAATTATGAGATCGTTACCAAGAATCAAATTGTTTCCCACCATCAATTGCTTTATCTTCTCGACGTACAACTAAAAACGAAGCAATATCAAAGTTGATTTTAATCATGATCCCGCATTCAATTTTGATTCTCTTTGATTTAAAAGAATACCTCAATTATTCCTACACTCTTTCCACTTAACCCTACCACATAATAATTACATTTTATTTTTTTTCTTTAAATAACTAATGATTATTTAATTATTATGTTTTTTTTATTTTCTTCTAATATATACTAGTTTATTTTTTTTATTAATCTTGTTTTTTTATTTAATTTATTTATATACCTTTGTTTTTATGATTTAAAAATATTTTTTTTGACATTTTGTTTGAAGACATTGTTTAACGTAAAAAAACATGTTTGACGTTTTGTTCTTTTATTTTTTTGACATTTTGTTTGAATATTAGTATACTACTTTAAATCCCCTCACGTTTATAGGAATAGTCATGTGAGGCTACTTCACAAATTGACCACGTATGTTGCTGTTTCATATTTTTGGCATAATTGTTTCATTTTTTTTAATCTTTAACGTTTTGCTCAAATACATATTTTTAAGTTTTGTTTGTTTGTATTTATTCCAAAATTTTATTTTTAAAACTTATTCTTGTTTCGAACGACGAATTTAAAAAAATATGACTTTTTGTTTTAAAAAAAATATATGACGTTTTGTTTGTTTGTATAACCAAAAAATGTTTGACGTTTGAATATATTTTTAATGTTTTATTAGTTTATATTTATGACGTCGTTATAAAAAAATCTAAAATATTATATAATGTTTTAATTCTATTTAATAAAACATTTTATTAAAGTTATGTTATATAAAATATTATAAAGCATTTCTAATATTTTTTTTGATGTTTTTATTCATTTATTTTTTTTGGCATTTTGTTCAAATAACTTATTGTTATTATTTTTAGCTTTTTATTCTATTTTTATTCTTTTTCATAATCTGATTTTTTTTTAACTTTGAATTTATTCTAATAAAATACATAGTTATTAAAATCTTTAAAAAATCGAATGAATACTTTTGATAAAAAGTCATTTTTAATCGGATAGATATATCTTGACTTTTTAAAACTTATTTTTGTTTATGCATATGTATACAAAACAAAAAAAAAAGTAAAAAGAAAACGTTATTAGGTAACGGATTCAAACAAAATGTAATAGAAAATGACACTTATTTATCTTTGTTTGTGTAATCTATAATATCTTTTTATAAAGAGCGGATTTTTTAAGAAAAAAAATGTTTGAGATTTTGTTTTAAAAAAATGTTTGACGTTTTATAATAATAATAACACAACAACAACAACAATGATGATGTTGATGATGATGATAATAATAATAATAATAATAATTATTATTATTATTATTATTAATCCGGGCAACATCACCCCTGCAATTATTATTTTTTAGTCAGCTAACAGATTATCCAAATTTCCGGCATTAATGAACCTAATAATCATAAAAGGGTAAAAACCAAATATTTGTTGAAAACTTAAGGGTTTTATGGCATTAACCCAAAAAAATAATGATTGATTTGTACGGAATACTATGTCTAGGTTTTTGTTATCTAACTAAAAAGTAATAATTGCAGGGGTAGGATTATAAAATCTGGGGTAGGTATAACCGGTGACGGAGCTTGGACATTTATTTTGGGGGGACGAAAGTATAATATATATGAAAATCAAAGAGCAGGGGGGTCACAATATAAATTTTATATTTTTAGGCTAAATATATATAAAATCTAAAGAGTAAGGACTATTTGTGACAAAAAAAAATCAGGGGGGCCACAACCCCCTTGCCCTAAGCAAGCTCCGTCTATGGGTATAACAACACCCTAAAAGAAAACGTGTTTTGGTTTTCCGTGAAGACTAGAAGCTGATTAGTAACCTAAACAGAAAGGGGGGCACCTAACGGATTTACTACTATGTAAGGATAAACATTGGGCCTATGGTGAATGATGAGTCATGTTCATTGGCACCTCCTGAACTTGCATTGGGCCGACCCTATAAATACCTAGTCAACCAAACTTTATTTTATACCATTTCTACATATTCTTTAAAAAACCACTAAAACACAATGTCATTATTTTCGTCCTCCGATTTGACGACTCTAAGTAGAGACATTATTTTTAATTTTGTTTGTTTTTATGTATATTTTTATGTAATTTTTATTTGAGTTAATGAAGTGTTTTTAATTTTAATTAAATTTTATGTTTATTAATTATTTTTAAAAAAATATGTTAATTTTTTTAATTATAAATCTTAAAAATCAATTATTGTTATTTAAAAAAAATGAAAGTGAAATATTACCATTTCCTGTGTTTTGGTGAGGGAAAAAAGAGTGAGGGAAAAACTGACGTCATGAAAAAATCCAGCGTTCGTCACATCCTACACCCCGAAGCTCTCCAACAGCAGGTGTGTCCCAAATCCCAATTCTAAATTACATGAATTTTGGAAATACTTTTTGAATGTTTTGTCAGCTACTGGTTTACGTCATACGTATTATTGCAAATAGGGAAAGTGTTTATTACTAGTATAATAATTTATAGCATGATATTGTGCTAAAATTGACGTTAGAAATCAAAATTCTAAGTTCATCTCTTTTTTTGGGGATAGAGGGAGTAATAGGGTCGTTTCTGCTTTAATTTCCGAAGAGAAAGTTGCTGAATCGAGTTTTTCCGGCATTGATGCATTCCAGCTAACTTACTTGGAGGTGCGCTTTTGTAATTCTCTGATTCTCACATAGTATTTGAAAGTGATGAGATATAGTCGTATCTGTGGTCTTTAATTAGCACATTGTTGGACGTTTTTGATTTAGGGCAATAGCTGGTTATGGGAAGTGGGTGGAGTGAAGATTCTAGTTGATCCAATATTGGTGGGTAATTTGGATTTCGGAATACCTTTTCTTTATGATGCTAGCAAGAAATATTTGAAGAATTTCAAGGTACATTCGTTGTAGCCTCAAGGGAAACCTAGAAGTTTGAATCTCTAAGGAATTTTGTCACACATGTTCTAACAAATTGTAGCTTTATTTCAGCTTACCGATCTTCCTGAAATCGATTGCATATTAATTACACAAAGCCTTGATGACCATTGCCATTTGAAGACATTAAATCCTCTCTCTCAAAAATTACCAAATCTTAAAGTAATCGCCACTCCAAATGCAAAAACACTCTTGGATCCTCTTTTCACCAATGTAAGTTAATATAATTTCTCAAAACATCACGTTTTATATAATTCTAATAATTTATTACAAATATTATTTTATAAATTTCAGGTCATATACTTAGAACCCGGCCAAGATTCTAAAATTGAAACAAAAAACGGTTCTCATGTCAAAATACGGGCAACTGCGGGGCCGGTTCTCGGTCCTCCTTGGCAACGCCCCGAAAATGGGTACATAATTTTATTTTTTATTTTTTATTTTTTCAAAAATGAGCGAATCATGTATTGTTAATATCTATATAATATATGGTATTATAGGTACATTGTGACATCTCTACAAGGGCAATTGAGTCTTTACTATGAACCACATTGTGTCTATGACAAGGAGATTATTGGAAAGGAGAAGGCCGATATCGTCATTACACCCGTTATCAAGCAACTTTTACCAAGTTTTACTTTGGTTTCTGGACAAGAAGACGCCGTTCGTCTTGCAAAATTGCTTCATTCCAAGTAGTCTAACTTCAATCTTGATCTTGTCTTTTGAACTGACACGACAGGACAGGACAGGAAAGGTTGTGCAACGTTTGGTGTGCATTGAACTGTGACTTATGGGACAAAAGTTGCAATTTTTTATCCCCGCCAAAAAGATGCAAAAGACATAAATGCCCTTAATGTCCAGTCCTGTGGAAAATTAATATTGCATTTTCGTGATTGTTTTTTATTTATTTACAGATTTGTGGTGCCAATGAAAAACGGAGATCTTGATAGTAAAGGTGTTCTTGCAAGTCTAGTTAGGTCAGAGGGAACCATAGAATCATTCAAGGTTTATTGATATTTCTTGAATTTTACAACTTATTATAATTAATTAATATAAGTGAAAATTAAATCTGGTTAATTTTTTTGTAATACAATTACAGGGTCTTTTATTAAAGGAATTACCAAATGTAAAGGTACTAGAGCCTGTGCCTGGTGTACCCCTTAATATATCAGCATCTTAATCATTTTCATTAATTGGTTTTGTAAATAGATTTTATTCATAATCAATTATATCAAGTGCACAAACTATATTTTCTATAGATGTAAACTTTAATGTATGTATGCTGAAAATTAGGGTTCTATGACAGAATATTTGAACCACAAAATACGTATCGATCACATCTATCCCCTATTAATTTGATTTTGGAAAGTTATGGTTTGGTTTGGTTTTGTTTCAAGATAATTCTCAAAAGCATATTGGTTTGATTTGATTAAGCAAAATTGAAAACGAATATATATGGCTTGGCTATGTGGTTCAAATTGAAAACCACAACAAACTCAGTTGTGGTTTTATTGGGATTTGGAATTGAAATATATATATATTTCAATTAGTTAGGCTAAACAGAGGGCAGCGGGAAAGCTATGCGAGAAACGAACCTGCACCTCAGAACACAACACTGAGGCTGCAGGAACGGGTGAGGGGAAGATTTCCCATGTTCTCTCTTCTATTCTTACTGGCCAAATTTTTTTTTTCTTTCAAACGGTTGGATATATATATATATATATATATATATATATATATATATATATATATATATATATATTCTAACAGCTAAATTTCAATATATCGGTTGATTCCGAGAATTTGGAGGACGTGTGCAATTTAGTTAAAAAGAGCCTTAAATCTTGAAAATTAAAAAAAAAAAGATAAAATTTCATACCAAATGGTAAAAAAAAACTCATTTCTACTTATAAATTATGAGATCGTTACCAAGAATCAAATTGTTTCCCACCATCAATTGCTTTATCTTCTCGACGTACAACTAAAAACGAAGCAATATCAAAGTTGATTTTAATCATGATCCCGCATTCAATTTTGATTCTCTTTGATTTAAAAGAATACCTCAATTATTCCTACACTCTTTCCACTTAACCCTACCACATAATAATTACATTTTATTTTTTTTCTTTAAATAACTAATGATTATTTAATTATTATGTTTTTTTTATTTTCTTCTAATATATACTAGTTTATTTTTTTTATTAATCTTGTTTTTTTATTTAATTTATTTATATACCTTTGTTTTTATGATTTAAAAATATTTTTTTTGACATTTTGTTTGAAGACATTGTTTAACGTAAAAAAACATGTTTGACGTTTTGTTCTTTTATTTTTTTGACATTTTGTTTGAATATTAGTATACTACTTTAAATCCCCTCACGTTTATAGGAATAGTCATGTGAGGCTACTTCACAAATTGACCACGTATGTTGCTGTTTCATATTTTTGGCATAATTGTTTCATTTTTTTTAATCTTTAACGTTTTGCTCAAATACATATTTTTAAGTTTTGTTTGTTTGTATTTATTCCAAAATTTTATTTTTAAAACTTATTCTTGTTTCGAACGACGAATTTAAAAAAATATGACTTTTTGTTTTAAAAAAAATATATGACGTTTTGTTTGTTTGTATAACCAAAAAATGTTTGACGTTTGAATATATTTTTAATGTTTTATTAGTTTATATTTATGATGTCGTTATAAAAAAATCTAAAATATTATATAATGTTTTAATTCTATTTAATAAAACATTTTATTAAAGTTATGTTATATAAAATATTATAAAGCATTTCTAATATTTTTTTGATGTTTTTATTCATTTATTTTTTTTGGCATTTTGTTCAAATAACTTATTGTTATTATTTTTAGCTTTTTATTCTATTTTTATTCTTTTTCATAATCTGATTTTTTTTTAACTTTGAATTTATTCTAATAAAATACATAGTTATTAAAATCTTTAAAAAATCGAATGAATACTTTTGATAAAAAGTCATTTTTAATCGGATAGATATATCTTGACTTTTTAAAACTTATTTTTGTTTATGCATATGTATACAAAACAAAAAAAAAAGTAAAAAGAAAACGTTATTAGGTAACGGATTCAAACAAAATGTAATAGAAAATGACACTTATTTATCTTTGTTTGTGTAATCTATAATATCTTTTTATAAAGAGCGGATTTTTTAAGAAAAAAAATGTTTGAGATTTTGTTTTAAAAAAATGTTTGACGTTTTATAATAATAATAACACAACAACAACAACAATGATGATGTTGATGATGATGATAATAATAATAATAATAATAATAATAATAATAATTATTATTATTATTATTATTAATCCGGGCAACATCACCCCTGCAATTATTATTTTTTAGTCAGCTAACAGATTATCCAAATTTCCGGCATTAATGAACCTAATAATCATAAAAGGGTAAAAACCAAATATTTGTTGAAAACTTAAGGGTTTTATGGCATTAACCCAAAAAAATAATGATTGATTTGTACGGAATACTATGTCTAGGTTTTTGTTATCTAACTAAAAAGTAATAATTGCAGGGGTAGGATTATAAAATCTGGGGTAGGTATAACCGGTGACGGAGCTTGGACATTTATTTTGGGGGGACGAAAGTATAATATATATGAAAATCAAAGAGCAGGGGGGTCACAATATAAATTTTATATTTTTAGGCTAAATATATATAAAATCTAAAGAGTAAGGACTATTTGTGACAAAAAAAAATCAGGGGGGCCACAACCCCCTTGCCCTAAGCAAGCTCCGTCTATGGGTATAACAACACCCTAAAAGAAAACGTGTTTTGGTTTTCCGTGAAGACTAGAAGCTGATTAGTAACCTAAACAGAAAGGGGGGCACCTAACGGATTTACTACTATGTAAGGATAAACATTGGGCCTATGGTGAATGATGAGTCATGTTCATTGGCACCTCCTGAACTTGCATTGGGCCGACCCTATAAATACCTAGTCAACCAAACTTTATTTTATACCATTTCTACATATTCTTTAAAAAACCAGTAAAACACAATGTCATTATTTTCGTCCTCCGATTTGACGACTCTAAGTAGAGACATTATTTTTAATTTTGTTTGTTTTTATGTATATTTTTATGTAATTTTTATTTGAGTTAATGAAGTGTTTTTAATTTTAATTAAATTTTATGTTTATTAATTATTTTTAAAAAAATATGTTAATTTTTTTAATTATAAATCTTAAAAATCAATTATTGTTATTTAAAAAAAATGAAAGTGAAATATTACCATTTCCTGTGTTTTGGTGAGGGAAAAAAGAGTGAGGGAAAAACTGACGTCATGAAAAAATCCAGCGTTCGTCACATCCTACACCCCGAAGCTCTCCAACAGCAGGTGTGTCCCAAATCCCAATTCTAAATTACATGAATTTTGGAAATACTTTTTGAATGTTTTGTCAGCTACTGGTTTACGTCATACGTATTATTGCAAATAGGGAAAGTGTTTATTACTAGTATAATAATTTATAGCATGATATTGTGCTAAAATTGACGTTAGAAATCAAAATTCTAAGTTCATCTCTTTTTTTGGGGATAGAGGGAGTAATAGGGTCGTTTCTGCTTTAATTTCCGAAGAGAAAGTTGCTGAATCGAGTTTTTCCGGCATTGATGCATTCCAGCTAACTTACTTGGAGGTGCGCTTTTGTAATTCTCTGATTCTCACATAGTATTTGAAAGTGATGAGATATAGTCGTATCTGTGGTCTTTAATTAGCACATTGTTGGACGTTTTTTATTTAGGGCAATAGCTGGTTATGGGAAGTGGGTGGAGTGAAGATTCTAGTTGATCCAATATTGGTGGGTAATTTGGATTTCGGAATACCTTTTCTTTATGATGCTAGCAAGAAATATTTGAAGAATTTCAAGGTACATTCGTTGTAGCCTCAAGGGAAACCTAGAAGTTTGAATCTCTAAGGAATTTTGTCACACATGTTCTAACAAATTGTAGCTTTATTTCAGCTTACCGATCTTCCTGAAATCGATTGCATATTAATTACACAAAGCCTTGATGACCATTGCCATTTGAAGACATTAAATCCTCTCTCTCAAAAATTACCAAATCTTAAAGTAATCGCCACTCCAAATGCAAAAACACTCTTGGATCCTCTTTTCACCAATGTAAGTTAATATAATTTCTCAAAACATCACGTTTTATATAATTCTAATAATTTATTACAAATATTATTTTATAAATTTCAGGTCATATACTTAGAACCCGGCCAAGATTCTAAAATTGAAACAAAAAACGGTTCTCATGTCAAAATACGGGCAACTGCGGGGCCGGTTCTCGGTCCTCCTTGGCAACGCCCCGAAAATGGGTACATAATTTTATTTTTTATTTTTTATTTTTTCAAAAATGAGCGAATCATGTATTGTTAATATCTATATAATATATGGTATTATAGGTACATTGTGACATCTCTACAAGGGCAATTGAGTCTTTACTATGAACCACATTGTGTCTATAACAAGGAGATTATTGGAAAGGAGAAGGCCGATATCGTCATTACACCCGTTATCAAGCAACTTTTACCAAGTTTTACTTTGGTTTCTGGACAAGAAGACGCCGTTCGTCTTGCAAAATTGCTTCATTCCAAGTAGTCTAACTTCAATCTTGATCTTGTCTTTTGAACTGACACGACAGGACAGGACAGGAAAGGTTGTGCAACGTTTGGTGTGCATTGAACTGTGACTTATGGGACAAAAGTTGCAATTTTTTATCCCCGCCAAAAAGATGCAAAAGACATAAATGCCCTTAATGTCCAGTCCCGTGGAAAATTAATATTGCATTTTCGTGATTGTTTTTTATTTATTTACAGATTTGTGGTGCCAATGAAAAACGGAGATCTTGATAGTAAAGGTGTTCTTGCAAGTCTAGTTAGGTCAGAGGGAACCATAGAATCATTCAAGGTTTATTGATATTTCTTGAATTTTACAACTTATTATAATTAATTAATATAAGTGAAAATTAAATCTGGTTAATTTTTTTGTAATACAATTACAGGGTCTTTTATTAAAGGAATTACCAAATGTAAAGGTACTAGAGCCTGTGCCTGGTGTACCCCTTAATATATCAGCATCTTAATCATTTTCATTAATTGGTTTTGTAAATAGATTTTATTCATAATCAATTATATCAAGTGCACAAACTATATTTTCTATAGATGTAAACTTTAATGTATGTATGCTGAAAATTAGGGTTCTATGACAGAATATTTGAACCACAAAATACGTATCGATCACATCTATCCCCTATTAATTTGATTTTGGAAAGTTATGGTTTGGTTTGGTTTTGTTTCAAGATAATTCTCAAAAGCATATTGGTTTGATTTGATTAAGCAAAATTGAAAACGAATATATATGGCTTGGCTATGTGGTTCAAATTGAAAACCACAACAAACTCAGTTGTGGTTTTATTGGGATTTGGAATTGAAATATATATATATTTCAATTAGTTAGGCCAAACAGAGGGCAGCGGGAAAGCTATGCGAGAAACGAACCTGCACCTCAGAACACAACACTGAGGCTGCAGGAACGGGTGAGGGGAAGATTTCCCATGTTCTCTCTTCTATTCTTACTGGCCAAATTTTTTTTTTCTTTCAAACGGTTGGATATATATATATATATATATATATATATATATATATATATATATATATATATATATTCTAACAGCTAAATTTCAATATATCGGTTGATTCCGAGAATTTGGAGGACGTGTGCAATTTAGTTAAAAAGAGCCTTAAATCTTGAAAATTAAAAAAAAAAAGATAAAATTTCATACCAAATGGTAAAAAAAAACTCATTTCTACTTATAAATTATGAGATCGTTACCAAGAATCAAATTGTTTCCCACCATCAATTGCTTTATCTTCTCGACGTACAACTAAAAACGAAGCAATATCAAAGTTGATTTTAATCATGATCCCGCATTCAATTTTGATTCTCTTTGATTTAAAAGAATACCTCAATTATTCCTACACTCTTTCCACTTAACCCTACCACATAATAATTACATTTTATTTTTTTTCTTTAAATAACTAATGATTATTTAATTATTATGTTTTTTTTATTTTCTTCTAATATATACTAGTTTATTTTTTTTATTAATCTTGTTTTTTTATTTAATTTATTTATATACCTTTGTTTTTATGATTTAAAAATATTTTTTTTGACATTTTGTTTGAAGACATTGTTTAACGTAAAAAAACATGTTTGACGTTTTGTTCTTTTATTTTTTTGACATTTTGTTTGAATATTAGTATACTACTTTAAATCCCCTCACGTTTATAGGAATAGTCATGTGAGGCTACTTCACAAATTGACCACGTATGTTGCTGTTTCATATTTTTGGCATAATTGTTTCATTTTTTTTAATCTTTAACGTTTTGCTCAAATACATATTTTTAAGTTTTGTTTGTTTGTATTTATTCCAAAATTTTATTTTTAAAACTTATTCTTGTTTCGAACGACGAATTTAAAAAAATATGACTTTTTGTTTTAAAAAAAATATATGACGTTTTGTTTGTTTGTATAACCAAAAAATGTTTGACGTTTGAATATATTTTTAATGTTTTATTAGTTTATATTTATGACGTCGTTATAAAAAAATCTAAAATATTATATAATGTTTTAATTCTATTTAATAAAACATTTTATTAAAGTTATGTTATATAAAATATTATAAAGCATTTCTAATATTTTTTTTGATGTTTTTATTCATTTATTTTTTTTGGCATTTTGTTCAAATAACTTATTGTTATTATTTTTAGCTTTTTATTCTATTTTTATTCTTTTTCATAATCTGATTTTTTTTTAACTTTGAATTTATTCTAATAAAATACATAGTTATTAAAATCTTTAAAAAATCGAATGAATACTTTTGATAAAAAGTCATTTTTAATCGGATAGATATATCTTGACTTTTTAAAACTTATTTTTGTTTATGCATATGTATACAAAACAAAAAAAAAAGTAAAAAGAAAACGTTATTAGGTAACGGATTCAAACAAAATGTAATAGAAAATGACACTTATTTATCTTTGTTTGTGTAATCTATAATATCTTTTTATAAAGAGCGGATTTTTTAAGAAAAAAAATGTTTGAGATTTTGTTTTAAAAAAATGTTTGACGTTTTATAATAATAATAACACAACAACAACAACAATGATGATGTTGATGATGATGATAATAATAATAATAATAATAATAATAATAATAATTATTATTATTATTATTATTAATCCGGGCAACATCACCCCTGCAATTATTATTTTTTAGTCAGCTAACAGATTATCCAAATTTCCGGCATTAATGAACCTAATAATCATAAAAGGGTAAAAACCAAATATTTGTTGAAAACTTAAGGGTTTTATGGCATTAACCCAAAAAAATAATGATTGATTTGTACGGAATACTATGTCTAGGTTTTTGTTATCTAACTAAAAAGTAATAATTGCAGGGGTAGGATTATAAAATCTGGGGTAGGTATAACCGGTGACGGAGCTTGGACATTTATTTTGGGGGGACGAAAGTATAATATATATGAAAATCAAAGAGCAGGGGGGTCACAATATAAATTTTATATTTTTAGGCTAAATATATATAAAATCTAAAGAGTAAGGACTATTTGTGACAAAAAAAAATCAGGGGGGCCACAACCCCCTTGCCCTAAGCAAGCTCCGTCTATGGGTATAACAACACCCTAAAAGAAAACGTGTTTTGGTTTTCCGTGAAGACTAGAAGCTGATTAGTAACCTAAACAGAAAGGGGGGCACCTAACGGATTTACTACTATGTAAGGATAAACATTGGGCCTATGGTGAATGATGAGTCATGTTCATTGGCACCTCCTGAACTTGCATTGGGCCGACCCTATAAATACCTAGTCAACCAAACTTTATTTTATACCATTTCTACATATTCTTTAAAAAACCACTAAAACACAATGTCATTATTTTCGTCTTCCGATTTGACGACTCTAAGTAGAGACATTATTTTTAATTTTGTTTGTTTTTATGTATATTTTTATGTAATTTTTATTTGAGTTAATGAAGTGTTTTTAATTTTAATTAAATTTTATGTTTATTAATTATTTTTAAAAAAATATGTTAATTTTTTTAATTATAAATCTTAAAAATCAATTATTGTTATTTAAAAAAAATGAAAGTGAAATATTACCATTTCCTGTGTTTTGGTGAGGGAAAAAAGAGTGAGGGAAAAACTGACGTCACACTCAAAAGGTGAAAGATGTTTTGTAACATACACGTTATTAACCATGTATAATTATCGTGTTTTGTAAGCTTGATAGCTTAAAAGTGAATATTAATATATAATATATGAGTTTGAGCGTTGAGTTCTAACAAGATAGTTTTATGAGACTTGAAGTAAAACTATGTTTAGAATCATTCAAAAAATATTGGAAGTCTTATGAGATTCCGATCAAATGTCAACTATTAAAATTAACGAAAATATAAAGTTGGAAATAATTAAAAATGATGTTATTAAAAGTTGTAGATTATCTCGTTAGAAACATTTAGACGAAAACCTCATCGAAATCCGAGTTATAACGAAGAAGTTATGGCTCGTTAAAGTTTCGCAACAGAACCGACACGACGCTATATGACGTAAAAAGTGAGTTTTCAATAAACTAATTTTTAGATTTAGTGGTCTAAATGAAAGTCGTAGTATTCGTTAAACCGATAATTTTCATAAGAAGAACGTCCAAATCTGACTTCGTATGAGGAAATTATGATTTTTCTAAGATTCGGCATAGCAGTACACAGCCCGAAACTCGAAATAAAGATCGAGTGATTTTTAGCCGACACAACCTAAATGAGAATCGAAGATCTCGTCAATAGTAGTACAACGGTAAAAAGACAGACAAAAATGGACGTCGGATTAGGAAGTTATGAATTTTTAACAGACTTCTCCTGTCCCGGCCTGTTAAAAATATAATATTAAAAATGAAGTAAAAATTAGCCGACGGAATCTAAACGAAAGTTGTAGAGTATAATCTCACCTACTCGTGGATATAAAGAACGTAAAAAACGGAGATCGTATGCGAAAGATATGAAAATTTGAAGTTTATGGCACAAATTATGAGCCTGGACCAGAGAAGTACGCCCAACGTACTGTGAAGACACGTATCAGCTACCCAACGCCTTCGCATGATGGACGCATGTCCTAACCATGCCACGTACAAGGCCCGGGTTCCGATCAGAAGCCACGTCTCACTTTGCGCGCAGCGTACCGAGGAGTTACGCTTAACGTAGAGGATCAGAAGCCAGTACACCCAGCGTACCGAAGTACGCCCAGCGTAATGCGAGCCCTCGGACCACTATAAAAGGAAGCGAGGTTTTCCCAATTTTGTGTAGAATTTTGACTCTCTTTCACCCTCTACTTCCTTTCAAGCCACCCTAACACCCCCCCCAAGCCTAGGGAACTACCCCAACACCCGAAGCAAGTCCCGGCGCACCGAAGATCCTGAGAAAATAATATTTTTAGTCGAGACTCTGCCCACACAAAGCCCGGTTTTCAACTAAAATTCCCGGTTTCGTCAAAGAAAGTCATTTTTAGGAACGAAGTGCTGCCCAAATTATCATTTTATCATTCGGTTATTTCATGGTGAGTTCAATATAGGGACAATTGTATGTTATGTGTTATATGTTTAATGTGTTTTCCTGTGTTATCCTAGTTTTATACCGTTGATCATGTAGAGCATGTCTCGTATCACTTTTGGTATTGGCTTTGAGCCTTTGGCTATGTAGAGCATGTCTCGTATTATTCTAGTATCGGATTTATGCCTTTGGCCATGTAGAGCATGTCTCGTATCCCTTCCGGTATTGGCTTTGTGCCTTTGGCCATGTAGAGCATGACTCGTATCACTTTTGGTATTGGCATTGGGCTATGTAGGGCTGAAAGCCTGTATATTCTAGCAAAATGATAATCTGAAATTGTTTATTTTTTGTGCCACTTGGGCTGAAGTCTTATTGATGTATATCATGTTGAAATTGTTTGTATTTCATTGATTGTAAATCTTTGAATCAAATCATTGGTTGATATGGAAAGCCTGTCGTATGATACACATATGTCTTTATTGTTCTTTGTCCCTCTTTGCTCCTGTCATATTGATATATATATATATATATATATATATATATATATATATATATATATATATATATATATATGACATAGTGTTATATTGTACTTGTTATTGAACTCACTAAGCGTCACCCGCTTATCCCTCTCAGTGTTTAACTATTGCAGGTGATAAGCATCAAGAATAGTAATATACTGTAAAAAGATGTAGAATAGTTAATATTATCACTTTTGTACTTAGTGTATAAATTCCTGGGAAGTTATGTAATATATAAAACTTTGTAAAAATCTTAATAGTTGGTTTGTATCCACACTTTTGTAAATTATATCATGAATATGCATGTAGCATGTTTGGAGTAATAATATTGTATAGTTTAGAGAAAGGGGTTCTCACATTCATGGTATCAGAGCAGTAGTTTAAGCGAACTAAATCCCACAGATTGGTATTTAGACTTAAACTATTGAAAGTTCAATCTATGAACGGATTCAATGTAAGTATATGGATACAAACCATAGGAAAGACTTAAGTAAAATATTAGGTAATGATAAATCCTAATATTCTAAAATACTATATTACTCCAAATTTTCAGAACAATGGCTGAACAAGTGAGTAGCCATACACCAGATATGGGTGGAGATCCTCAACCTGATGAAGTAAATACTCCAGTATCCCCTCGTGAGGAGTGATTTGTGGATAAACTTACTGGTGTTATTCGAAAGACTCTCGAAGAACACAAAAAGGATAGTGATAAAGGAAAAGAGAAAGCCACCGGAGAATCTTCAAAAGGGGAGGCGAAACGTCCTTCATTCAAAACTTTCAAGAGTAATGGTGCTACAGAGTTTTCAGGTGTTCTTAATCCCATTGTTGTTCTTACATGGATCCAGAACATATAAAAAGTATTCTGTATCTCTCATGTGGTTAATGAAGACAAGGCTATTTATGCTTCTGCAATGCTCATCGGAGAAGCCTTAGTCTGGTGGGAAGCAACATTCGAAGCTCTCAACGAGTATGACCAGGATAATTTATCTTGGGAAATGTTCAAAACTCGCTTTCTAGGAAAGTATTGTCCTCTAGACATGAGGAGAAGATTGGAGAAAGAATTCCTCGAGCTTAAACAAGGAGGAATGACTATGAATGATTATGAAACTCAATTCAATCAAAAAGCACGGTTTGCTGCAAAGTATATTCCAACTGAAGACGATAAAATTCAATTATTCCTGGAAGGACTACGGTATGAAATCCGCGATTTCGTGGCTAATCGGGATGTTCTGTCATTTGATAAAGCTGTTGAGTATGCCCGAAAGCGCGACCATGACTTAGAAATACGTGGTGCCACTCATTCTGTTCCGAAACATCCACGTGTTGATCGAACTGTTCCTATTTCTTCTATTCCATCAACTCAATCCGCTCGATCGGATCCCAACAAACAAGTGCAATCTCATAACAGCTCTCGTGGCCGCGGTAGGTCACAATCTTTTTCTCTTCAGTCACCATCGTGTCGAAGATGTGGAAAGAATCATCAGGGCGAATGCAGATTAGAAAAAGGATCAGTGATTTGTTATGGACGTGGAGAAATAGGCCACATGAAGCCCGTTTGCCCGATGAAGAATGTTACTTGCTATGCTTGTGGTGTTACTGGCCGCAGGAAGCGCTTCTGTCCTACTCTTACTAGTCAAATGACAGGGAGTTAAGCTTCAGTTCAACAACCAAAGAATACTCCAACTAAAAAGGAGGAGGTGCCAAAAGCTAAAGGCCGTGCATTTCAGATTACCACAGAGGAGGCACACGAAGACCCGAATGTTGTGACCGGTACATTTCTCGTTAACTCTAGACCTGCTCACATATTATTTGATTCTGGTGCCTTAGATTCTTTTGTGTCTGATGAATTTGCGCGTTCTTTTCAAATTGCTTGCTATGCACTCGCTCAACTGTTTCATGTAGATACAGCGGGAAGTGTATCATTACTTGCCGATAAAGTCTATAGAGATTGTGTCATAGAAATTGAAGGTTATAATTTTCTTGCTAACCTGATTCCTATCTCCTTGCCCAACTTTGATATTATTCTCGGCATGGATTGGTTTTCAAAGAACCGCACAGAACTCTTGTGCTATGAAAAGATAGTACGCATTCCTATCGAAGGTAAGAATCCTATTTATGTCTACGGTGAACAAAGACTTAAAATCTTAAAAATAATCTCTTTCCAAAAAGCTCGTAAATTTATATCGAAGGGGTGTTCTACCTATCTGGCCTATACAGTTGATATCTCAAAAGAGGGGAAGAAAACTGTAAATGATATTTCCGTTGTTAACGAATATCCTGATGTTTTCCCCGACGATTTGCCTGGACTTCCTCCGGACAGGCAAGTAGAATTCCGAATCGACCTTATGTCTGGTGCTGCTCCGATTGCAAAGACTCTTTATCGTCTTGCACCAGCTGAGATGAAGGAAATGATGATTCAACTGCAGGAATTACTTGACAAAGGCTTTATCCGACCGAGTACCTCTCCTTGGGGTGCTCTAGTATTGTTTGTCAAGAAGAAGGACGGATCGATGCGAATGTGTATTGATTATCGCGAGCTAAATAAGGTAACTATCAAGAACAAGTATCCACTACTTCGTATAGATGACTTGTTTGATCAACTTCAGGGTGTTAGCTATTTCTCAAAGATTGATTTGAGGTCTGGCTATCATCAGTTGAAAGTACACGAGCATGATGTACCGAAGACTGCTTTTCGTACTCGTTATGGGCATTTCGAATTCCTTGTCATGCCATTCGGTTTGACAAATGCTCCTGCTATATTCATGGATATGATGAATCGGGTATGCCGTCCAATGCTCGATATATCTGTCATCGTATTCATTGACGATATTCTAATCTATTCCAAGTCTGAAGCTGATCATGCCATTCATATTCGTGAAATATTAGAACTTCTTCGAATGGAGAAATTATATGCTAAATTCTCAAAATGTGAATTTTGGCTTCGTCAAATTCAATTTCTCGACCATGTTATTTCTGGTTACGGTATATCAGTAGATCCTACCAAAATTGAAGCCATTCAGAATTGGGAAGCGCCTCGTAATGCTTCTGAAATTCACAGTTTCTTGGGTGTCGCGGGGTATTACTGGAGATTCATTAAGGACTTTTCACGCATAGATGTACCTATCACAAGTCTTACACGAAAGGAAGTAAAGTTCGAATGGGGTGAAGCCCAAGAAAAAGCTTTCTCAACTCTAAAAGATCTTTTGACTCATGCTCCAATCTTATCACTCCCAGAAGGTGATAATGATTTTTTCGTGTATAGCGATGCTTCAAGGTTGGGACTCGGTTGTGTGTTGATGCAGCGTGGTAGTAATAGCCTATGCCTCAAGACAACTGAAAGAGTATGAAAAGAATTATCCCACCCATGACCTCAAACTCGCTGCAGTAGTATTTTCCCTAAAACTATGGAGGCATTATCTTTTTGGTACAAAATGCCAATTGTTTATCGACCACAAAAGTCTCAAGTATATATTCAGTCAGCAAACATTGAATATGAGACAACAGTGAGCCATGGAGCTGATCAAAGACTATGACTGTGAAATCTTGTATCATCATGGAAAGGCCAATGTAGTTGCCGATGCACTTAGCAGGAAGGTTTATCATAATAGTGTGTGTTATGTTATTACCCACACTACCGTAAAGTTCACTATTCTTGGTGAACTAGAAAAATGGCAAGTTGAGGCCTTAAAGCCAGAAAATGTGAAGAAGGAAGGGATGATACATTATGCTGATATTTTACTTGATGATCCACGTGGACTAAAAGTATTTAAGAATCGGCTATGGATTCCAAAGATTGGTGGATTAAGACAGAAGATTTTAGATGAAGCCCATAAGTCTAAATTGTCAATACATCCTGGTACAAGTAAAATGTACTATGATGTACGAGCTGATTATTGGTGGCCTGGATTAAAGAGAGACATTGGAAGATACGTGCAGGAATGCTTAGTATGCTTACAAGTCAAAGCGGAACACCAAAAGCCATATGGTAGTCCAGAAGGTATTAATGTCCCCATGTGGAAATGGGAGGAGCTGTCCATGGATTTTATTACCAAATTGCCAAAGACTGTAAGACAGAATGATAGCATTTGGGTAATTGTCGACCGAATAACTAAGAGTGCACATTTTCTTGCCATGCGTGAAACAACTCCAATGGAGAAATACGCACAAGTATACTTGGATGAAATTATTGCGAGACATGGTGTGCCACTAAGATTATTTTCGATCGTGATACTCGCTTCACTTCTCATTTTTGGGCGAGTATGCAACATGAATTGGGATCTCGAGTTGCTCTCAACACAACTTATCATCCCCAGACAGATGGTCAGACGGAGAGAACAATCCAAACAGTAGAAGATATGCTTCGTGCATGCGTCTTGAAGTTCGGTGGTAACTGGGATAAGTACTTACCTCTTGTCGAATTTTCATATAATAACAGTTACCACACTTCAATCAAAATGCCACCATATGAAGCACTATATTGACGTAAATTTCGTACTCCATTATGTTGGCGCGATGTAGGACAGAAAATCCTTGGAGGCCCTAAAATGATTCAAGAAACCACTAATAAGATTCAAATTGTACGAGAAAGAATGAAAGCGGCCCAGGATCGATAGAAGTCCTATGAAGAAAAGAGGAGACGACCCATAGAATTCCAGGTAGGTGATTTCGTAATGTTGAAGGTATCCCCATGGAAAGGCATTATGCGATTTGGGAAGAAAGGAAAACTAAGTCCTAGATTTGTTGGTCCTTTCAAAATCATCCAGAGAGTTGGTAAACAAGCATACCGCTTGGAATTGCCTGAAGATTTGGCAGGTATTCATAATGTGCTTCATGTGAGTTATCTGCGTAAATGTTTAAGCATATATGATGAAATAGTTCCGTTATCCGAGGTGAAACTGGATGATAAATTAAGATATGTAGAAGAGCCCGAAGAGATTATAAACGAGAAAACGGTTGAATTACATAATAAAGAAGTGGAGTTGGTGTTTGTCAAGTGGAAACACCATCGAGGCCCAAATTATACTTGGGAAAATAAGAATGAGATAAGAGCGAAATATCCCCATTTGTTTAAATCGTTGTAATTTCGGGGACGAAATCCTCAAAAGAAGGAGTTATTTGTAACATACACGTTATTAAAAGTGAATATTATTATATAATATATGATTTTGAGTGTTGAGTTCTAACAAGATTTATGAGACTTGAAGTAAAACTATGTTTAGAATCATTCGGAAAATATTGGAAGTCTTATGAGATTCCAATCAAAAGTCAACTATTGAAATTAATGAAAATATAAAGTTGGAAATAATTAAAAATGATGTTACTGAAAGTTGTATATTATCTCGTTAGAAACATTTAGGCGAAAACCTCATCGAAATCCGAGTTATAACGAAGAAGTTATGACTCGTTAAAGTTTTGCGACAGAATTGACACGACGCTATATGACGTAAAAAGTGAGTTTTCAATAAACTACATTTTAGCTTTAGAGATCTAAATGAAAGTCGTAGTACTCGTTAAACCGAGAATTTTCATAAAAAACGTCCAAATCTGACTTCGTATGAGGAAGTTATGATTTTTCTAAGATTCGGCATAGCAATACACAGTCCGAAACTCGAAATAAAGATCGAGTGATTTTTAACCGACACAACCTAAACGAGAATCGAAGATCTTGTCAATAGTAGTACAATGGTAAAAAGACAGACGAAAACGGAAATCGGATGAAGAAGTTATCAATTTTTAACAGACTTTTCCTGTCCTGGCCTATTAAAAATATAATATTAAAAATGAAGTCAAAATTAGCCGACGGAATCTTGTGACAACCCGAAAATTTTATTCTTGTAAAATTTCGTCAAACTTATTCCTTCCATGATCTTAAATTAGATGGATTATTGGTTTATAAGTTTTGAAGCCTAGTTAACTAAGAGTGTTAAGGTTCGGAAGAGAAAAGCCTTAGGAATCAGGAACCTTCGCGTTGACCACAAAGCTTCGCACCCCGTAAAAGGAGCCAAGAACCTCGGACCGTGAACCTCGCAGCCATGAACGCGGCCGTGAACGGCTTCGGACCGTGAACATCTTCGGACCGTGAACTCCTCGGCCGCAATCACCTTCCTATATATAAGTGTATGATGCATTTTATCTTCATTTCTTCAGTTCTGTCCGTGATCTCTTCCATTCTCTCTCAAGTACCATCCTCAAGAACACCCTCTTCTTACATTAAACACTCCTTTTCTTTTACATCTCTTTGGTATACCACAAATGAAACGCCCGCAAATTCGGGCTAGTCAATTTAAAGACGATGAACATCAAAAATGATTTTTTTATGGAAGATTATTTAGAAGGAGTAATCTTAACAAAAGTTGTAGAATATTTCACAAGGGTTCCGTACATATAAAGAACGCCGAAATCCGAGTTATAACGAAGAAGTTATGGCCCGTCAAAGTTTCGCGACGAAACCGGCACGACACTACGCGATGTAAATAGTGAATTTATGATAGATGACTTTTTAGCCTTAGTAACCTAAACAAAAGTTGTAGTATACGTTAAACCGAGAGCGTGCATAAAAAGAACGCCCAAATCTGACTTCGTATGAGGAAGTTATGATTTTTTTAAGATTTTGCATAGCAGTGCGCAGGCCGAAACTCGAATTTTAGATCGAGCGGATTTTGGCCAACGCGACCTAAATGAGAATTGAATATCTCATTAATAGGAACTCAACGACAAAAATAAAGACGAAAACGGAGTCCGTATGAAGAAGTTACGAATTTTACGCGGACATTTAACAGTGTAATCTCCTCATACTGTTAGATTTAAGATCGGTCGAGAACTAGCCGTTAGAGTCAAAAGTAAAGTTGTAGATCTTATTTTTACCTACGCGTGGATATAAAGAACGTCGAAAACGGAGCTCGTATGCGAAAGTTACGAGGTTTAGAAGTTTGTAGGGTGCTGCTGCAAAAGGGGTGACGTGGCACAATCTTGGCCATTGCTTTCTCCCCAAGGCTTGCCACTAGATGGTGACATCTGGCACCAACTTCAGCCATACTTCACCCTATAAATACAACCCCTTCCACCCTCATTTCTTCACACCTCCACCCTTCTCTCTCTACTCTCTCTCTAAATCTCCCAAAACTCCCCTAGCGCTAGAAGAAAGCCCCGGAGCGCTCGACGGCTCCGAGAAGAAGAACTTTCGGCTCGGAAGTTCTGCCCCTGCAGAGCACGGCTTCTAGCCAAACCATCTCGTAGGTAAGATACGCCTACCTAATTTTTAATATAGCTTTGATTTAAATATAGTAACGTTATTAGGACCTTATAATAATTATTTGAGCTATTATTATGGGTTATATAAGTGTCGTTATAATATCTTTTTAACCACTCGCGGTACGGGGAATCCGGTTTGAAGGGCCGCCTGGGTTGTTGGATTTCAAAAGTGCTATATGCCAAAATGATCCTGTCCTCCGGTGTTTTATGTTTGGCCCCTGTCTGTACATAGTGGTTGGAAAATATTGTTTAAACGCTTATATAATAATAATAATAATAAGACTAATAATTAGTCACGGTAAATATTAGACTAAAATCTAGTGGTAATAATACTAGGTTTCGTCGAAGGAAATTATTTTAAAGTAAACGAAGCGCTGTCCGAGTACCGAGTCACCACCTTATCAAGTGAGTGCATAGTCCCTTTCATGAACATGATTTTAATACAAGTATTGATTGAAATATTAATTATATGTTTATGTGCGAGTTAATTGATGTTGCTTGAAATACGTGTTAAAGAACATACCTGATTATATATGATGATTTAGGATAAAGAGTAAACCTAAATTAATTATGAGGAATATTGGGTAGTATTTTCTTACGAGTACAAGTGAGTTATACTCAGAGAATAGAACTTTAGTATATGACATTGATCCGGGAGCATGGATTAGACATAGTCATTGTCCCTAGTCCGAGAGTATGGATTGGACATAGTCAACTGTCATTAATCCAGGAGTATGGATTAATACATAGTCAGTTGTCCTTAGTCCGGGAGTATGGATTAAGACATAGTCAGTCGTCCTCAGTCCGGGAGTATGGATAGGACTAGGGGTGAGCAAAAACCAAACCGATAAAAGAAAAACCGCAAAAACCGCAATAAACCGTAACCGAAAAACCAAAACCGACGCAAAAACCGATTGTGCGGATTTTATTTTTTTGAAAAACCGAATTTATTGGTGCGGTGCGGTTTTTTATCTAGAAACTAGACCACCAAAACCGAACCGCACCGCAAGCTTATTAACAATAAAATAAATCACTAATTTATATTATACAATTATACATATTATTTAAAAAACTAATAAATTCTAATTTATACATATATTATATATTGAACTTGACGGTAATTAGTAATTAGCTATTAGGTTTAATATGTGAGTTTTTCACTTTGTGTTTATGACTTAATGATTATGTGTAAAGTATAAATACTATGTGGGCTACAACTTGCAAGCTTGTAACTTCTAAGCACAAATTGAATAAATAAATGAGTTTGGGAATATGGGTTGCAAATGAAGTGATCAAGTAAACAACATAAAAAAACTCAAAATTACAGCTTCTAAATGTGAAGAAACGAAATGACAACATGTGATACAATCATAAATCTTCACATGAACACCACGGTTAAAAAAATCGTACCGGTGAACATAAAAAGCCGCACCATATCTTTGACTCGGTTTAAAACCGACACCGAACCGGTACAAACCGAAACCGCACTCAAAAACCGCAAAACCGAACCATTGAAAAACCGCACCCAACGGTTTCTAGAATTCAAAAACCACACCTTGCGGTTTGCGGTTCGGTTTGGGCCTAAAACCGCACCATGCTCACCCCTAGATAGGACATAGTCATTCGTCGTTAATCCGGGAGAATGGATTTACACATAGACACTTGTCCCTAATCCGAGAGTATGGAATGAGCACAATTATTGATCCGAGAGCATGAATTAGATCCGAGAGTATGGGTTAAGTAACAGGTAAAATTTAAGGTCCGAGAGTATGGATAGTCTCGTTGTAAGGATTAACGAGGTGGGGTAAGAGTTGCTTATATATATGGTGAAATTGTATATTTTGTGAGTTCTAAATTATATATATGATATAACATTGTGGGATTGAAATCCCTGTGTACTCACCAGGTTTCCCAACCTGACCCACTCAATCTTATTTGTATCACAGGTGTCGATATGAAGTTACATTACACTGAGAGATTAAAGAGATGTAGATCATTAGTGTAAATGAATGTAAGTTCTGTTTATGCTTATGTTTCTGTATTGACGATGACATCCCAAATGTTTTAAAATGAATAAACATACATTTCTTCGGAAATGTTTTGATAACGTATTTATCATGTTTTACTGGGAACAAATTCCGCAACATTTTCACTAAAAGAGGTACTCTGATTTTTATAAAGCATAAACAAAATCGGTCTTTTCTGGCCGTGAAAATGGGGATGTCACAGTTGGTATCAGAGCATTAGTTTAAGCGAACTAGGAATATGGATTTATTTCTAGACTTAAACTTAGAATGCTAAGAAATGATTGTGAGGAGTGCGTCTAATAAAATTTAGGTAATACACCTGAATAGACACAAGCACTAACTTATTTAGGGAAAATACCTAACATGCTTTTATGTGCTAAATGATTTATGATATGCATTATATGATCGTATCTATGGTCTGTTGCCGACCGGATCTGGAAACTTTATGTGTTCAGGTTTCTAAACGTTTAATTACGGTATTAGAACTGACATATAACTTTTCGAAGTGATAGGGAGATTTACACGTCAATCGTAAATAAAATCTTTCCTATCTTAATTATCGTCATTACACACTGAACGTCTGAATTGGTGTATAGATCGAAATGGCAAGAACCCGAAGTGGAGTTGGGAACGCGAACGGAAATAGGAATCAACCTCCAGTGATTGAGCAAATACCTGTTGTGGTAGCCACTCCTGAGCCCATCACGATGGCCGGAGTACAGGCGATGATCCAAAGGATATTGGATCGTCAAATGGAGGAAACCAGACGTTTGCTTCATCAGAATCGAGAGGAAGCTACAATACCAATCGAACAACCCGAACTGAATGATGGGCAGTCGGTAGGAGGGAACTACAGTGGGACCGTTGGTCAAGCCAACCCACCAATAGTTCGGCGAAACAACCAAGATGACGGAGACGAGAGGAACGGATGCAAGTACAAGGATTTTCTAACTTGCAAGCCATCGACTTTCACAGGAAAGGAAGATCCGATCGAAGTTATGGATTGGATATCGGAGATGGAGTTGGCCTTCATGATGTGTGGATGCAGAGGCAAGTTACAGACCACATTTGCAGTACGTCAGTTCCGAGGAGGTGCTGTGCGCTGGTGGAACACCCTGGGGAAGACTCTAAGCCCCAATGAGCCCCTGCAACTGACTTGGGCAGAGTTTTTGGTGCATTTCTAGCGCAAGTATTGCTCAGCCCAAAACCTGCTCGAGCTAGAGAACCAATTCCTAACTTTGAAGAAAGGGAGCATGTCCATCGATGAATACACCAACAACTTCACGGGAAAAAAAGGAGTTTGCTTTGCGCCTTGTCCCAGACGAGCTGACAAAAGTCGACAAGTACACAAAGGGACTTCCCTGGGAGTATGCGGTGTTGGTACGTCAGGCACCTACTCTAGAGGCAGCTATCTGGGCTGCCAAGTCTGTTGAAGATATGATCAAGGGAAGAGCCGCCAGCAAGGTTGAAGTTGGCGATAAGAGAAAGTTTGAAGGATCCACAAGGTCCGACGAGAAGAGAAAATTCTCAAAGTCTGGAGAAGGAGCACAATGGTGTGACAAGTGCAGAAGGAAGAACATTGGGAGACGCTCTAAAGAGATGACCTGCTTCAAATGCGGGAAGACTGGTCATTATGTCAGCGAATGCACAACCAAGAGAGAAGTTTTCTTTAGGTGTGGTGAAGAAGAACACTACAAGAAAAACTGCCCAAGGAGAGAAGAAGCTGTAAAGCCAAATGTGCCGCCAAAACCGAAGGCAAGAGCATTCCATATGATCCTAGACGAAGCAGCTGACAATGCAAGGAATCAGGAGTGAGGATGGATATCCGAAGATCAAGTTATAGTATCTTAAGATGTATCCTATTAGAGGCATAATATAGGATGAACTTGAACACCCATGTAATCGTTTCAAGGAATAATATAAAACCTTCGTTTTACTATCTAATGTGTTAAGCTGTTGTGTGATTTTCTTGTATGATGACTTGGAAAACTGCGAGACAATACTTGGGACGAGTATGAGTAGGTGTGAATGGTAGTAGAGGCCTATACTACCGGAAGCACAGGAACTCGCACTTGGATCATGGAAAGTCACAAGGTTACCAAGAAGCTAGTAATTGATTCCGTTTTATTCAAGTATGTCGTTACCATCGTTTCGGTAATGACTAAGAAGATGATTGTTATTCCGACCCTAGTGGTCATATCAAATCGAGTCCGACAAAGACGAGTATGTTACGTGGTTCAGAGAACCAAGTTCGATGTAGCATCTGACTTAAACCAGAAGAATGAAATCAAAGCGATCAATAGAAGTATCGCACTCGTTGTTAAAGAAGTTGGTACCTAGAAATGCTACATGTTAAAATGTGATTATATCACATTAGAACATGAAGGAAGTATATTCCATTCCGTAATTTGACTCTAAGAGACCTGAGTCTAAGCGTTGCAACATACGATGAGAGGTCATTAGAACGTGACCCATCGGTCTATTGTGGAAATCAAACAACTTATTTTAATTTTGTTAAGAAGAAGGGGTCTCTGATAAAGATCGATATTGTGACATGAAGGTCATGATTTAAAATTCTAACATGAGATAGATCGAGCACCGCCTACCATCAAGAAGTCCAAGAGTTAGATACTCATTCAAAGGAACATAAAAGTTACGATTAGTACCTAGGATGAAGAGATAACATATGGAGTCATTATACAACCCTGTTTCGTTGATGATTCCGGAACGTAATCATCCTAAGGGGGAGATAATTGTAACGCCCGCAAATTCGGGCTAGTCAATTTAGAGACGATGAGCATCAAAAATGAGTTTTTGATGGAAGATTATTTAGAATGAGTAATCTTAACCAAGTTGTAGAATATGTCACAAGGGTTCCGTACATATAAAGAACGCCGAAATCCAAGTTATAACGAACAAGTTATGGCCCGTCGAAGTTTCGCGACAGAACCAGCACGACACTGCGCGATGTAAATAGTGAATTTACGATAGAGGACTTTTTAGCCTTATTAACCTAAACAAAAGCTGTAGTATACGTTAAACCAAGAGCGTCCATAAAAAGAACGCCCAAATCTGACTTCGTATGAGGAAGTTATGATTTTTCTAAGATTTGGCATAACAGTACACGACCTGAAACTCGAATTTTAGATCGAGCGGTTTTTGGCCAACATGACCTAAATGGGAACTGAAGATCTCATTAATAGGAACTCAAATACAAAAAGACAGACGAAAAAGGAGTCTGTATGAAGAAGTTACGAATTTTACGCGGTCATTTAACAGTGTAATCTCCTCATACTGTTAAATTTAGGATCGGTCGAGAATTAGCCAATAGAGTCAAAAGTAAAGTTGTAGATCTTATTTTTACCTACGCGTGGATATAAAGAACGTCGAAAACGGAGCTCGTATGCGAAAGTTACGAGGTTTAGAAGTCGGCAGGGTGCTGCTACAAAAGGGGTGACGTGGCACAATCTTGGCCATTGCTTTCTCCCCAAGGCTTGCCACTAGATGGTGACATCTGGCACCAACTTCAGCCATACTTCACCCTATAAATACAACCCCTTCCACCCTCATTTCTTCACACCTCCACCTTTCTCTCTCTACTCTCTCTCTAAACCTCCCAAAACTCCCCTAGCGCTACAAGAAAGCCCCGAAGCGCTCGACGGCTCCGAGAAGAAGAGCTTTCGGCTCGGAAGTTCTGCCCCTGCAGAGCACGGCTTCTAGCCAAACCCTCTCGTAGGTAAGATACGCCTACCTAATTTTTAATATAGCTTTTATTTAAATATAGTAACGTTATTAGGACCTTATAATAATTATTTGAGCTATTATTATGGGTTATATAAGTGTCGTTATAATATCTTTTTAACCACTCGCGGTACGGGAATCCGGTTTGAAGGTCCGCCTCGGTTGTTGGATTTCAAAAGTGTTATATGGCAAAATAATCCTACCCTCCGGTGTTTTATATCTGGCCCGTGTCTGTACATAGTGGTTGGAAAATATTGTTTAAACGCTTATATAATAATAATAATAAGACTAATAATTAGTCACGGTAAATATTAGACTAAAATCTAGTGGTAATAATACTAGGTTTCGTCGAAGGAAATTATTTTAAAGTAAACGAAGCGCTGTCCGAGTACCGAGTCACCACCTTATCAAGTGAGTGCATAGTCCCTTTCATTAACATGATTTTAATACAAGTATTGATTGAAGTATTAATTATATGTTTATGTGCGAGTTAATTGATGTTGCTTGAAATACGTGTTAAAGAACATACCTGATTATATATGATGATTTAGGATAAAGAGTAAACCTAAATTAATTATGAGGAATATTGGGTAGTATTTTCTTACGAGTACGAGTGAGTTATACTCAGAGAATAGAACTTTAGCATATGTCACTGATCCGGGAGCATGGATTAGACGTAGTCATTGTCCCTAGTCCGAGAGTATGGATTGGACATAGTCAACTGTCATTAATCCAGGAGTATGGATTAGGACATAGTCAGTTGTCCTTAGTCTGGGAGTATGGATTAAGACATAGTCAGTCGTCCTCAGTCCGGGAGTATGGATAGGACATAGTCATTCGTCGTTAATCCGGGGGAATGGATTTACACATAGACACTTGTCCCTAATCCGAGAGTATGGAATGGTCATAATTATTGATCCGAGAGCATGAATTAGATCCGAGAGTATGGGTTAAGTAACAGGTAAAATTTAAGGTCCGAGAGTATGGATAGTCTCGTTGTAAGGATTAACGGGGTGGGGTAAGAGTTGCTTATATATATATATATATATATATATATATATATATATATATATATATATATATATATATATATATATATATATGGTGAAATTGTATATTTTGTGAGTTCTAAATTATATATATGATATAACATTGTGGGATTGAAATCCCTGTGTACTCACCAGGTTTCCCAACCTGACCCACTCAAGCTTATTTGTATCACAGGTGTCGATACGAAGTTACATTACACTGAGGGATTAAAGAGATGTAGATCATTAGTGTAAATGAATGTAAGTTCTGTTTATGCTTATGTTTCTGCATTGACGATGACATCCCAAGTGTTTTAAAATGAATAAAAATACATTTCTTCGGAAATGTTTTGATAACGTATTTAAAATGTTTTACTGGGAACAAATTCCGCAACATTTTCACTACAAGAGGTACTCTGATTTTTATAAAGCATAAACAAAATCGGTCTTTTCTGGCCGTGAAAATGGGGATGTCACAACAAAAGGCCTTCAAACATTCACCAAAACACCAAGATCTTCAAGTGTTCTTCATCTTTGGGCCGTGGACCCTTCATAGGGCCGTGAACCATTCAAGTTGGGCCGTGAGCACCTCAAGCCCAGCCGTGAACTCCATTTCAGCCTTCTAACTTGCTTCTAGCACTCTTTTGGTGAGTTATTATTGCATCCTAGGTTGTTTCCCAATCATCTTTATAGTTAGATTCACTAATTTCATGCCAATATGTATCATTATATGTCATTTAGGACTCGTTTGTGCCTCGAGACTTCATTCGTGGAACTTATCATCCTTACTCGAATCTTCAATTGAATCACCCACATAAGGTGAGTTCATACCTCTACAAATATACTTTTAAATGCTTTTTTTTTTGTGGGGGGGGGGGGGGGGGATACAAGTAGAACACAATGAAATTGTGTTAACCATTTACATGTGAAAACAACATCCAAAAGGATTTCTTATACTCAAAACTTGTCAAAACTCTTTTAAATCTTTTATAAACTTCTTTTATATCAAATCATATTCGTTTATCTATTTACGTATAAGTGTGTTTTAACAGACTTCGGACTACTGCTAGATACCTTGACTCATGTTCCTTGTTTGGTTGTGGGCTTGGGGTGGGATCACTAGTCCGAATGTTGGTTAAATCATAGTTATACTTATTAAATACACTAGTCATTAAAGCAGCGGCGGAAAACAGTTTCTGATAGTGATTAATTCATTTTGGTGAATAGTTCGTTAAAAAAAAATAGTTTATCTCTTGCTTAATGTTGGGCTAGTTCTTTTTTATGATTCTCGTCAAATACATAACACGCGCATTAGGATCAGCAAATTTTTATAACCAACTTGCTTTCTATGATTGCTACATAAAACATGTATTGTTGATCGATATGGACAATATGTGTTTGCGTGCCATTGGATTTAACCAAAATTTGACCTCGACAAATTTTCACCAGCCACACAAAGCATCCACAAGAGATTAGGATCAGCAATGAGTAAATAATAGAATTCATGTGAGAAAAATAAGTTGTTAATAATATTGTATAACAATCATAAGGTCATGCCTTAACCAACTTATAACACAGCTAAAACTCCCCGAAAAGATGGCGACTTTCAGTGTGGGTAGCACTACATAGTACATAACCTACTCACATTTTATGTTTCCTTACTCTGTTGTGGATCTGCTTTCCATATTTCACAACTCCATCTTCTTGTATCAAAGCATCAACAACTAACTACAAGAAAAAAAAATAAAGAAACCAACGAAAAAAATTGTGGCAAAATACATACACACTCACTATTTCAGTTCCTCACGCATCTCGAATTTTGTGGACTCCTCTTACCACATGAGAATAATATATATTATGGATAATTATAATACAATTTTGTTATTCAATCTTTTTCAAATTACAATCCAAAAAAATAATTATTTATATCGAATGAAAAAACATTTAAGAGTACAAAAAGAGAACTTTGGAATCAAAAATTTGGACAGAGGAATTATAATTGACATTTTCATATAATTTCACCTTTTATTCTTCTCATCAGCATACATTCTACTCATATAAGCCATAGACATAATATTTTATTAAAAAATTAATGATATAATCAAATGTACAAACACGTAGACAAAATGATATCTTTCTAAAATGTATTTCATATATATAAAGGTACCTTTACAGATAAATAGTATCAAAACATTCCAAATATATTAATAATAATAACATTAGTATCAATTATCAAATCATCTCACTTTTGCACATATCAATTCAACCTACCTTAATATGTTTATAATGATGACCTTTGTAAGCATGAGAATGGTAGGGTAGACGGACTCACCACCACATGAAAACTCCTACTACTGTAGAACCAACACCTGATGAGTTTCATAATCCTAGAAACTTCATTTCATAAAAGATTCGGTCAAGAATCATGCATCATATTTTTCATACCTCTTTTTTCTTTTCAGTTTGCTTCCTTTCGCCATATCTCATGCACACCGACTGCATATATAACATTTCTTGATTATCAAAATTGAGTCCCGTACATAAGGGGACCAGTGCCAAGTTCTATGGTGGAGTCCATGAAGGAAGCCATCCATAACCAACCCATGTTACCAAGTCTAACTATAATAAAACTCCCAACAAAGAATAAGCGCATGAAAAAGATTCTAATTAACCATATAATGCATGCCAAAGATTCTTATATGAGCTAAAAAGGGATATAAGCGAACCTTGATTTCAAATTTTGAATCCAATCCACCTCAAATTTTCCTAGAAATCCGCAAAGCAACAAAAATGGTTACATAAAATATATAGAGAGAATTAATCTTTTATAATAACATGTAAAACCAAAACTGATGTAATTATGAAACCTTTATAGAACAAGGATGCAAGCAAATAAGGATTTATTAAAGTTTGTTAGTGAAACTTTGTTTCCCTCCAACGCCAAGGCATAAAATTAAGCTTTCAGTTCCCTTTATTTAAAATTTAACTGTTAGACAAACACACAGTGAAAAATACACATTAAACAGATCATATATATACACATAGATTAAATAAAGCTTATACATGGAAATCAAATTCATGTGTTCCAACCACCATTTGAAACATCATGAACCAAAATTTTGAAATAAAACTATACCTGCAAATGGAATCAAAGCACACAAATCTTTCCTTTCATGGTTCCATTTATAGATCATAAAAAAGAGGGTAAAAGATCGAAGAAAAATGAAGTATCAGATCTTCGTTAATCGTCTTGTTCACCTTCATCCTTTAGATTTCTAGTCTTGCACCTCCATTCAGCTCACCTTCCCCAAAAACAAACGATTAGTAACTAAAAAAAATATAGATCTTAGTTGGCAAACGGGAAATCAAAGAAAAAACGATTGAGGTGGGAGGTTGAATGTTGTACCACTATTTCTGATGAAGAGGGAAAAGAGAGAAGAGGCAAAATCATCCCAGATAGGCAAGGAACGCTATCATAAGGAGCACCAACAACTCATACCGTTAAACCAATTCTTTTTTTATAAAGATTAAGTAAAAGAAAGAAATTATATAAATTTAGAACAACCAAAAAAATGAACTCATTCTTTGCAACCAGATCCTAATGGTTAGTTAAAACCCTAAAAAACACAAATCTTTCAAACAAACAAATTCCAAAACAGAAATAGAAACACAACTATAAAGAATAGATTGATGGTGAGAGGGAGAGGTTTTGATTAAAATGGGATAAAACTGAAATCGGAAAAAATAAACACCATAATTTTTGTTCTTGGTTATGCTCATCTTAATATCCTTGATTTTTGTTCCTGCGCCTCCCTTCACTCATATTTCTGTTTATCTCCACCCCGATTAAAACACCCTGCCATTCGGGAAAAAAAGCCTCAAAATTAAAACGATGAAACGATATAATTTAATACTTACGTTGTCGAGGGTGTGAGAATTCTTTCAAACTTGACGCTTTCGACTGTTCCAAGGCCAAGAGTATGATATTGTATACCATTCGACGATCATCGTTGCTTAATGGCGATGATTTGGTGGCGGTAAATGTTCGGTTATAGTGGTAAATGGTTGTCAGATAGAAGCGTTTAGGGTTTTTCTTAGAGAGAAACAGAGAGACGGAGGAGGGCAGTGAAACAGAGAGCGGAGAGGGAGAGACTGTATAACGGAGAAGATAACATAACACCAGATATCCGAGATATGGGCGATAAGGAGCCGCATTATAAGATGTTTGACTATCTATGCATTATTATTTGAAGGGGTGTGGTCAAAATCAAGCGATAATTAATGGTAAATCGGGGAATTAAAGAGCTAGGTCAAAATCATGCGAGAACTAAGGTTAGTATGCATTGATTAATTGTATTTTAAGCTTATACAATGGGACCTGCAGGTCTACGGGTGACAAATGTCATACCATTTTCGACGTCTTTAGATCGTCGTGTTTTATACTAGTCAAATCAAGCATGGTTATAACCTCATCACATTTTACCTTAATTTAACAAATTGGTTTTAAGGTAGTCAGTAGTTGTTTTATACAACACTACTGTATATCTTCGTTTTCCCATTACATTCATATAGTGATATTCTCACATCGAGTAATGTAATCTATTTCCTAGTAACATGAGCATTCAGTTAAAAGGGGGCCTATAATGCTAACTTTATGATTCCTTAGTTTATACATTAGGGTTATGTTTTAATCAGATCGGACAGGCAGTAGGATGTGTGCTTTCCGCTTCATTTCTTGTTCCTTGTTTGGTTGTGGGCTTAGAGCAGATTCACACAGTCTACTATCTATTCGATCTTAGTTAAATATATAACCCGTATACACCAAGTAATCATAGGGAGTAACAGGTATGAGTCAGTTCATAGCATACAAATTCAATATACCACTTTTTAGTACAAAAACATACTTTTCGGATAGATCATTAAGTAAGTGAAACTAGAAACTTATCTATAAAAGGTTTGATTCGCATTATTAAACCAATATAAGTTAAAGGATCTTTGGTGGTTAGTTCTATAATACCTTATTTTACACATCAGGGTTACATATAATTAATATCCGACAAGCAGTTGGATGTGTTTTTTCCGCCTTACTTCCTGTTCCTTGTTTGATTGTGGGCTTAGGGAAGATTCACACATTTAACTGTCCGTTCGATATTAGATTATATATAACTAGTATAAACTAAGTGATTATAGAAGGAACTATTGTGGTTACCATTTTACTAAAGGAAATATATAATTTTCTTAAGGAATGTTTTCTTCAAATATAAAAGAACTATTACAGTTAACTCCGTAAGTACCAAATGAATACGCCAGGGTTGTATACAATGAAGATCTAACAAACAATGGGATGTGTGACTTCTGCCTCATTTCCTGTTCCTTGTTTGGTTGTGGGCTTAGGGCAGATTCACACAATCGATTGTCTGTTTACTCTAATTTGTATATAACTTGTATCCATTTAGTACTCATACAAGGAATTGTAGAGTCATTTTTACTTATCATTCATCACATCAGAAAATATAGGATTTTATGGAGGAACAAGCGAACTTTTCTAAAATAACTTATAGTATACTTTTCATAACTAAAATACTTATGAACTCACCAGCTTAAATGTTGATCTACTCTTTCAAAATAACTTGTATTCTCAGGAAACTAGTAGACAGGTACGCGCACTGGGATTCATAAGATGGAGTATAGCAGCTTCATGTTTTGTTTTGTTATTTACTTTTGGAGTCAATCTTTTGTGAATCACATACTTTTTAAACACTTTAATATTAATGCAATGGTTGTTTGTTACTTTGATTACTATGATGCGTGTGTTGTGATACTAAGTATGACGTCCTCCGCCCCCGAACGTTTCCGCCGTTCCGGTTTGGGGGTCTGACAGATTGGTATTAGAGCATTGTTTATAGTGAACTAAGTATATCAATCTATAAAAGATATACAACTATAAATGCAATGGGGCCGAAGTGCTCTGACTAAAAGTATATTTTAAAATATAAAAATATTTTATAAAAGTATACATACCTGCTTATACATATATACATACTAGAACAAGTATCACAAGAAGAACAAAACATAAGTATTTAAAGGTTGGACACTGCGGTCAAACCTGGACAATTATGTAATCATATCTGGGATCAATATAGCCTAATCAACTATATTTATTTGAGATATGACCAACATGTGTTTGGGAGTGATGTGGTGTTGCAACAGTCTTAAAACTTACCTAACTCTATACACAAAGGATTTCTAGATCAGAACATAAAGTTAAACAAAGGATTTGTAGATCAGAACATAAAGTTAAAATACTACAGGAGTATTTTATGATACTATAAGATAACAACAAGTTTAAAACTTACCAGGTTCATACCATTAAAATACTATAGGAGTATTTTAGGCACTATAATAACTTATGTGAAAATTTAAAGACCCTTCTGGTAGGTCTATAATTTCGGAGTATATAATTGAGGTTTTATAGACTTAGAATTTGTGATCTATGCTCTACTTCATGTTCCTTGTTTGGTTGTGGTTTTAGAGTAGGATCACTTATTCGAAGGTCTATTTAATCTTAAATTATATACAACTTGTATGCATTGCGCAATTATAGGAGGACCCGGTAAGGATCACCCCATAAATGTTTCACTAAATCTCATAGATTCTTTAGACACTTCCACTCTCGCACGACAAACCTATATAGATGTAACCACTCCATCATAGCAATCAGCAGAGGAGTCAAGGAGGAACAAGAAGAGGTTCATGAGGAGTTTTCCAAGGAGGAATCAACCGAAGAAACCAAACGTCCTATGCGTCACACTAATAAATAATAACCCAAATTGACTTAGTGAGCTAGTGAATACACTACTCACACTATGTGTTAGGATTATTTCTTTTTCGTGCCGTCAGTAACAGATATTCAATTCACATAAATTCATTCGAGGATAGCCACTTCTGATTCATAAAGTTTATTTTATATAGACTCCCATTATGAATTGTTTTTCAGAATCCTATGAAAGTCAGAACCAGATACACTCAGAACTAGGATAACTTAGTCATTCAGCATTCGGCTTATAACCACTGCTATAGACTTATTTCCATCTCATCTTTGTATTCTTTTTAGCAAAAGATGCCTCGCGATAGACCTGTAAGGCGCGTAGTCAATACCAAAACAGAGAATCCACCACCGAAACACGACCCTGCTGCTCTCCAAGCAGCGATAACAACCGCAGTAATAGCTGCTATGAATCAAATCCACGCAAGTGGTACCAGTGGATCTGGTAGCGGTACCCACCTAACTAACCCCAGAGTTACCCACGGACACCCACGGGAGTGTTCGTACAAGGAATTCATGAACTGTAAATCCAAATCCTTTAATGGAAATGGGGGAGTCATTGCCCTAATGCGATGGTTCGAGAAAACAGATTCAGTTTTTGAAATCTGTCTGTGTCCAGAAGGGAGCAAAGTGAAGTTTGCCGCCTGCACCTTCTCCGACAGAGCTCTAACATGGTGGAATGGCCATGTTAAATCATTGACCCTATCAGTGGCTAACTCGATGGGTTGGGAGAACCTGAAAGAGATGATGTTGGAAGAATACTGCCCAAGAGGCAAAGTTCAAAAGCTGGAACAAGAGCTATGGGAGCATACCATGGTCAGCTCAGACATAGTGGCCTACACTAACATGTTTAGCGACCTGGCAGCAATATGCCCCGGGATGGTTACCCCGGAGAGTAAGAAGATAGAAAAGTACATTTGGGGCTTATCTACCCCGATTCAAGGAGATGTACTGTCTTCTAATCCAACTACCTTCGATAGCGCCAAACGTCTGGCCCAGAGACTCATTGACCATGGAGTCCGCCATGGCGTGGTGGTCCCCGTTCCTGAGCCATCAAAGGGAGGAGACTATAAACGAAATTCGGGGAAAAAGAGGAAGGAGCGAACAACACAGGAACCCCCGCATGAGCATCAAATAGTTACTATACATGCCGCCACAACACCTGCCACTCCAACGTCTGTCAGTCGATATGCTGGAACTCTCCCGAAGTGTGGTAAGTGTAACTACCACCACACCGGAGTATGCCGGGAAATGCAGTGCATGAATTGCTGCAGGAAGGGGCACACTGCCCGTTTCTGCAGGGCGCCGTAAATCAGGCCTGCTATGGCTGTGGTGAGATAGGACACTACAAAAGGGACTGCCCGATAACGAAGAACTCTGACGCGGATGGACGAATTCTGATGATCACCACAGGAGAAGCTGCTCCGGAACCACCAGCGAACAACACTACGTCTTCTAAATAAAAAATTACTTTAAAATTTTGATTTATACTTTAAAAGTAATTATAATAACTCACTCGTCCGAACAAATCACAACATTCATAGAGAACTAAAGATCCGTTTAGGTGAGCTATGATGGCTTAGTATGTACATCAGGGTTGTGCATAGCTAAGATCTTGCAGACTAAGAGTGAGTGATTCCGCCTTAATTCATGTTCATTGTTTGGTTGTGGATTTAGGGCAGAGCCACTCAGTCGACCGTCTTATTCATCTTAATTATACATAACTTGTATATGCCAAGCGATCATAGAGGTACCGAGGAGGATCATAATATAAAGTATCGACACTAGTTATCAAAGCACTTTCACTGTTAGTACTCGCTTATCGCGGTACGATTTGTGGCAGTGGTAATATCAAGGAGAAAACTGAGAGCACTAGAAATTCTACACAGAATACATTGTCGAGCACACTAGGGATACACCATCGTATAACAAACGTTTCTTTCAAATCGGCCTAACATTTGTTTCTATAAAGAGTCCTTCGCCATCATTCGTCATGGATTGAAGTGGTCTTCACCATACCAAGTTCATGTGTTTCGAAATTCCATCGCCTTAACCGACCGATTAACAAAACCCTCGTCATTCGTAACAACAACCCGACCCAGACCTCAGAATCATCTCCCTCATATTCTTGACCCTGAAGTACTCATGCGAGGAGTACCTTGCCCTCCGAAACCTTTCCGATGTATACTCAACAGACCTTCCTGAACTACCACTCGTCCGGCAGATCAAGTTCAAGCATAGAGGCTAAGGACGAATACAACCCACCTATCACTATTAAGTATATACACGAGGGTGGTATATAATTATGATTATGAGGATTTAGTATGTGTGTTTCCGCCCTATCTCTTGTTCCTTGTTTGGTTGTGGACCTGGGGCAGAGTCGCACATCCGGTCGTCTTACTAATCTTAATTATATACGACTTGTATACACGAGGTGATGATATATGGACCATGTATGAATCTTATCATGAACGTCAGGACAAAGTTGCCCAGGTTTACGAGTGGATATTCTACCATTCAGAGGAGTACGACCCCAAGAGTACTGCTAAGAAAGCTAATTTCGGCACGAAATTCCCTTTAATGGGGGGATGATGTGACAACCCGAAAATTTTATTCTTGTAAAATTTCACATTGGTCAAACTTATTCCTTCCATGATCTTAAATTAGATGGATTATTGGTTTATAAGTTTTGAAGCCTAGTTAACTAAGAGTGTTAAGGTTTGGAAGAGAAAATCCTTAGGAATCAGGAACCTTCGCATTGACCACAAAGCTTCGCAGCCGTGAAAGGAGCCAAGAACCTTGGACAGTGAACCATCGAGTCGTGAACCTCGCAGCCGTGAACGGCTTCGGAACATGAACATCTTCAGATCGTGAACCCTCGGTTCACGGGCGTGAACTCCTCGGCCGCAATCACCTTCCTATATATAAGTGTATGATGCATTTTATCTTCATTTCTTCATTTCTGGCCGTGATCTCTTCCATTCTCTCTCAAGTACCATCCTCAAGAACACCCTCTTCTTCCATTAAACACTCATTTTCTTTTACATCTCTTTGGTATACCACAAAAGGCCTTCAAACACTCACCAAAACACCAAGATCTTCAAGTGTTCTTCATCTTTGGGTCGTGAACCCATCATAGGGTCGTGAACCATTTAAGTTGGGTCGTGAACCATTCATCAATTTGGGCCGTGAACACCCCATTGGGCTGTGAACACCTCAAGCCCAGTCGTGAACTCCATTTCAGGCTTCTAACTTGCTTCTAGCACTCTTTTGGTGAGTTATTCTTGCATCCTAGGTTGTTTCCCAATCATCTATGTAGTTAGATTCACTAATTTCATGCCAATATGTGTTGAATCATAAAAGTGACCCCCTTGAACTCAGCTACCGCAACCATCTCAGCTACCGCAACCATCTTTCTACCGCAACCGCTTCAGCACCCGGAGTCAATCTTGTTCATCAGCAATCGCATCAGCAACCTGAGTCAGCTACCGTAGTCAACTTAGCTAGATTACGTTATTTGTCTTTTATGTAATACACTCTATTATCCAGTATGCCTTGCACGGCTGCTTATAGAGTTGTAATCTAGTGTAGTTCCTAAGTCTCTATAAATAGACTTACTCTCTTTGTATTCAAATAGGATAGGAAGAACCGATAACTTATGAATTCTATCTGAATACACATTCTGAAGTTATCTCTCTATCTTTCTTCAACTCATCTCTTCTTACTTAAATCTTATCATAATTCTGCTGATCATAATCTCTCTTCGGAGCAAGTCTTTAAGACTTAATCACTAAGCTTGATCTTCCTTATTAACTTGGAGTGAATGCATTCCTTGTTATGAATCAGCTTAAGTGTCTTCTTGATATAACAATTGCTGTCATTTCCATTCCTTTACATTTCCGCAACTAACTCTCTAACTATCTAACTATATTATTGTTGAGCTTTTAGATCCTTTGAGATTAACTATTCCGCATTATACTTGTTCTAACTTTTGTTCAAGTGTGTCTCCAAGTTTTTCTCTCAACAATTGGTATCAGAGCCAAAGTGGTTGCTTTTTGAAAACGGTACTCTGATTTTTCAAAGAGCCTTCTATACCACTAAAGCTCATTTCTTCAAAACAAAAAAAAACAATTTCAAATGGCACAATCATTATCTCTAAATGTTTCCAACAGTGTCGGTGGTTCTAACCGAGCCCCAATACTAGTCGCAAATGAATATCATCACTGGTCACAAAGAATGGAAAGGTACTTGAGAAGACTGGGTAGAGATGTATGGCGATCCGTAGAAGAAGGACCACATGTTCCAGTCCTTACACAAGTCCAAACTGACGGCTCTGCAACCAGGCTAGGAGGAGGTCAACCAGCCATGAACCGTCCCACCAAGGATGATCTCGATAAAATGGAAAATGATGTTGTTGCTTTTTATGAAATCTCCTGTGGAGTTGCTCCTGACAACTTCGATATTATCATAAATTGAAAATCAGCGAAAGAGATCTGGGATGTTCTCAAAAACCTATACGAAGGCTCAGAACAAGCACAAGATAAGAAGCTTACTACCGCACTCAACGAGTTCAACAACTTCAAAGCTCATACTGGAGAAAGTTTGGAAGACTCCTTCAAAAGGTTCAACCTGATAGTCACCAAGTTATCCAATGCGGGCACCATCCGCAGTAACCATGAAATCAATCTTCAGTTTCTTAATGGTTTGGGCAGACATTGGACTACGGCCAAGATGATAGTCCAAGGCGATAGAAAGATTCACTCCCTGTCACTTTACAAGCTCTATGGATGCTTCAAGCTCAAGAATCCACCGTACTCAAAGACTGTGCTGACTTCGGAGGACCACTTGCTCTCATAGCACAAGCTCCACCGCAGTCACCTTACCCTTCCTCGTATGACACTCTACCGCAGTCATACGAAGCGGATTCTGAATATGATGATGAAGAAGATTTTCAGAAGGCTATTGCTCTGCTTAGCCAACAGTTCAACCGTCTACCACGTCCTTCCTTCCGCAACAATCAGCAGTTCAACAAACCTCCATTCAACCGTAACTTCGGTTCTCAGAATAACTACTCTCGATTTCCCAAAAGTTCTCATCCACCACCGCAATCTCAGAATATTCAACCAAAGGAGGTACCGCAGTCTCCTCAAATCACTGACTCTAGTACTCCTTCAGAAGACAAGACTGATGTTGTAATTTGTCACAAATGCAACAAAGAGAATCACTTTGCACGAGATTGTAAGGCCAATGTAGTAAAAGACAGAGCATTCTACCTTAGAATGGCTCAAGAGTTGGAAGACAAAGAAAAAGCTGAAAAGGCAAGGGCATACGTGGCCCATGTCAAAAGAGACCATCAAGTCTGGTCATCCGGAGACGAAGATGAGGCCATCAGCAATGTCAAAGGAAAAGGGAAAATTTGCATGCTGGCCACTGCGGATGATGATGGGTCTACAATGTTGAACAAGAACTACTGCTACATGGCAAAGGATGGAACACTAAGCATCTTCGAATAGGTAAAACTCATGATCCAAACTCTAAACTATAGCATGCATGACTGTCAGCCTTATATAGATGATCTTAATGACACTTGTGCTGCCGTCCTTACAGACTATAATAAAGCCTTAGATGAGAACATTGCGTCCCAAGAGATGTTCCACGTGAGAGGACGACTGGATAACAAAAGACTTAAGATGGCTATGTTAGAGAAGTACCTAGAGTTAGAAAAGGATGCAAGAATGTTAAGTGAAACCCAATTAGAGATAACTTTGAACCAGAGAGATTTAGCTCAGAGAGAAATTGTATGCTTAAATCTCTTAATTGAAAAATTGTTTAATGAAAGTGAAGCTATTGAAAATTTGGTAAACAATGGAACCGTGGACAATACATACAATTGGGGTTGGTCAAATGGATATCCTACCTCAATGGATTCCTCACCCCGGTTCAACAAAGACAGACTGTATGTCCCTCCAGACCGAGAATTTCATTTCCCTATCAATGACAAGACTTTTCCCGAGGATATTAAAACTCACTTCGGTAGACTGCACAACTTAAGCAATAATTGTGTCATTGAGGAAATTGTGCCGGAGGTTTCGGGTCACACATGTGATCAAATTCGTATCTGTGGCACCATCTATCCAAATTCTCAAACTTCATCCGTAGTTGATGAAGAGATTGTTGTTGAGGGCCCCGAAGTCTCAAAAGACTTTCCATCTCTGTCCTCAGACCGCAGTGTCTCTCACTGTAGTCAAATGTCCCACAAATGTCCCACCGAAGTCCCATCTAAGACTTACTCAGCGGTAGTCAAGTCATCCCTACCGCAGTCATCAGTTCAAGGAACTGTGACTCTTCAGCCAATATTTCATGAACTACCTATAGAAAATTTTGAAGTAGGTCAATGTTCCCAAATTCCTGAATCCTCAAGTTCTGATGACTCAACTCCGCGTTTTCAAAATCATTCTAAGAATTCCAGGAAACCGCAGTTGAACAACAATGACTGCGGTTCACCAAAATCTTTGGCAAAAAAGGCTTTTAAAGAAGAAATCAGATCTCGCGGTACTAATAGACAATTTTTTTCAAAAAACAAGAAGCAAGTCAGATTTCCTAAATCCAAAAGTCCTAAAAAATTTGTTTTCTCTCACTACATTTTAAAAAACTCTTCTTTCAAGAAAACAAACAAAAAGGAAAGTTCAGTTTCAAAAGTCATTCCTACTCCTTCTGACACAACCCAAAAAGGTGTTCAATCTTTTCGAAACTATGTTTTTTAGGTCTATTCTTCAAATGATCCTAAATGGAAAGATATTTTACCCATTCCAACACTTTTAAAGTCACGTCAAAATTTCAAATGGAAGGGTATCTTACCAAATCCATCAAAAAGAATTCAGAAATCTACACGTGCTAAAACCTTTCATAAACAGACGTTTTCAAAACCCAAAAACACTCTTGTCAGGAATTACCCATCTCGGACCGGTAATAGATCCAAAACATCCTTAAAACCGCTGACCAATCACAATGTTAGATCAAAAGACAAAATCTCCTTTTGTTAATGTCAGTGTAGTTGTCAAAAGGTTTTATCTCATGTCAAATCGAGTCAGAGTCAGAAACCTCGTATTTTTTCAAAAAATCACAACACTCCAAATCTACTCAAACACCCAGGACTAGGCTCAAAAGTTGATAAGAGACCTGTCCCTGCAACCTCGGACCATGCATCACTCAGAAACACATCAATTGTCCCAGGCTCCAAACTTGTTTGGATGCCTAAACTAACCGTGTAATTCTCAGGCTTTGTGCAAGGAGGAACAAGAAGGAGAGTGGTTAATTGACAGTGCCTGCTCCTTGCACATGACCGGAAGGTTAGAGTACCTTCGGGATTTCAGGCCTATATGAAATGGTGGAAATGTCACGTTTTGGTAAGAATGCAAACGGTGTCATCCGAGGTTACGGTGTTCTCACTATGGGGAACTTTTCCATTCAGAAAGTTGCTTATGTAGAAAGCCTTAAACACAATCTCATCAGTGTTGGCCAACTATGTAAAGCAGGACATCGTGTTGAATTTGATGATCAATTTTGCTACGTAATGACGAGTGATAGAAACAATTGCCTGATCGAATCTCGATCCGAAGGTACCATGTACCCTTTGGATGTTTCTCTAATCATTGGTAAACCGCAATTGTGTTTCTTGTCCAAAGCTGTATCCGAAGTCAGCTGGCTATGGCACCGTAAGCTAGCTCATCTCAACTTCCGGTATATCAACAACTTAGTCACTGGAGAACTTGTCCGCGGTCTCCCTATTCTCAAATTTAGCAACGATACTCTCTGTCCGGCTTGTGAATGTGGTAAGCAGTCTAAAGCAAGTCACCCTCTGATAATGGACTCTTCTATTTCTGAACCACTGGAGCTATTGCACATTGATCTCTGCGGTCCATCAACCGTAGCCAGCCTCCACCACAAGAAGTATATACTGGTTATTGTTGATGCCTATACACGCTTCACATGGGTCTTCTTCCTCAGACTCAAATCAGAGACACCGCAGATCTTCATCAACTTCATCAAAGAAATCGAACTTCAGATCAAGCTTCCAGTTAGACGCATCCGCAGTGATAATGGAACCGAGTTCACTAATCATCTTCTTAACAGTTTCTTGGTGTCCAAAGGCATTTCTCACAACTTCTCAGCACCCTACACACCGCAACAAAATGGTGTAGTAGAAAGAAGGAACCGCACACTAGTAGAAGCAGCCAGATCCATGCTTAACTTCGCCCAACTTCCTCTCTACTTCTGGGCTGAAGCAGTAGCAACCGCATGCTTTGTCCAAAACCTAAGTATCGTGTGCAAACGCCTCAATAAAACACCATATGAGGGCCTTAACAACCGCAAGCCCAATGTTCGCTTCTTTCATATTTTTGGGTGTAGATGCTTCGTGATCAACAACAGAGATCAGCTCAACAAGTTTGCACCGAAGTCCGACGAAGGCATATTCCTTGGTTACTCCACTAACAAGGTTGCTTATCGAGTGCTCATCAGGCGTACGAGGCTGATCATTGAAAGCTTCGATGTGAAATTTGATGATTCTCACATCCGCGACGCCCCTCCATCTACTGAAACCACCGTAATCATGGAAAGTGATATTCCTGCCTCTTCAGGTCCCTTGAATCTAGTTGAAGTCAACTATGAGGATCTTTTCGATCCTATTGAAACGGCGAAACTATCCGAAGTTCTTGTGTCACCCGCAGCTCAACAACAACATGCTGATGTTTCTGGACCATCTCTATCTGAAGTAGCCTCTCTCAATACTTCCACCTCTCCGGTTGAGGGGGAAAGATCTACTCCGGATCTAGCCTCAACCGTCGAGGTTCCAGTACTTGATGTTGTTCAAATTCCTGTCCGCAGAGAAGCATTATCATCAAACGTATCTTCGGATTCGGATGATGAAATCATAGAAAATATCGACACTAGAACTGATCCAAGGATTGTCACTCTCCCATCCGCAGTCCAGGGGGAACCTTCTCAGGTTCCAGAGGAACTCCTATCTGCAACCCAGGGGGAACCTCTCCCAACTGCTCAAGAGAATTCCGTTCCAATAGATCAAGATGACTCAGCAGGATGTTCTCAAGTCCAGGGGGAACTGTCATCTCCAACCGCAGATTCCTCTGACATTCAAGATATTCCCTCTACCGCAGCTGCTGATCATCTGCTGCCACGTCTTCATGTATGGACGAAAGACCACCCACCAGGTCAAATCATTGGGAACCCATCCGCAGGCATCCAGACTAGATCTTCCAAGGACCTATCTGATCACTGCCACTATGCAGCATTTATGTCCTTGGTAGAACCCAGAACGATCAAAGAAGCATTGCTTGAACCTGACTGGATAGCCGCAATGCAAGAAGAGCTTGAAGAATTTCAAAGAAATAAAGTTTGGCATCTCGTTCCGAAGCCACGTGGTCACTCCATTGTTGGCACTAGATGGGTGTTCAAAAATAAGTTGGATGAATCTGGTGCGGTAGTCAGAAACAAGGCAAGGCTAGTTGCAAAGGGGTATAGTCAACTTGAAGGCATTGACTACGATGAAACGTATGCTCCGGTAGCACGCATGGAAGCTATCCGGATCTTTTTAGCATAGGCAACCCACAAAAACGTCAAGGTACACCAAATGGACGTTAAGAGTGCCTTTCTCAATGGGGAACTAAAAGAAGAGGTTTATCTTCAGCAACCTCCAGGCTTTGAAAATGTTGAATTCCCAGACCACTGCTACAAGCTTGAAAAGGCAGTCTACGGTCTGAAGCAAGCCCCAAGAGCATGGTATGAGACTCTTTCTGAATTCCTTGTCTCATCCAGGTACAAGAGAGGAGTGATTGATCCCACACTATTCAGAAAAGCAAATGGCGACCACCTCATGATGGTACAGATATATGTGGATGATATCATCTTCGGTTCGACTGATCAAGGCATGGTGGATGAATTTGCTAAGCTCATGACCAACAAGTTCAAAATGAGCATGAATAGAGAGATTAATTTCTTTCTAGGTCTTCAAGTGAAACAAGTACCGCAAGGCATATTCATTCATCAAGAAAAATACACCACTGAACTATTGAAGAAATATTCTATGGACAACTGTTCATCTGCTAAGGTCCCCATGGCCTTCGGTTATAAGATCTCTGTTGATCCCTCAGGCGTATCTGTGGATCACAAGACTTATAGAGGCATCATCGGCTCTTTGATGTACCTCACTGCAAGCAGGCCAGACATTGTCTTTGCAACTGGTGTATGTGCAAGGTATCACGCTGACCCAAAAGTCTCACATATGACCGCAGCCAAACAGATACTACGGTACCTGAAAGGAAGCAAATCTCTTGGTCTATGGTACCCCGCAGGCAATGACTTCAGCCTGCAAGCTTTCACAGATGCGGATCATGCAGGATGCAAGCTCGATCGAAAAAACACTTCAGGAGGATGTCAATTCTTGGGTGAAAGACTAGTCAGCTGGTCCTCAAGAAAACAAAAATGTGTCTCTCTATCAACTGCAGAAGCCGAGTATGTGGCCGCAGCCAGCTGTTGCTCTCAAGTCCTTTGGATGAAAACTCAACTAATGGACTACGGGTATAGAATGCTGCGGATACCGATCTATTGTGACTCTGAAAGTGCTATTGCTATTTCTCACAATCCAATTCAGCACTCCAAGACTAAGCACATTGAACTACGGTATCATTTCATCAAAGACCACATCTTAAAAGGTAATATTGAACTCATCTTTGTCCCTTCTCATGAAGAGATTGCTGATGTGTTCACAAAAGCGCTCGATTCAACAAAGCTTAACATCTTCCTGCAAATGTTAGGAATGATGAATCCAGATCCACAATTCTTTTTGAATTGTTAGCTACCGCAGACCATCCTTGGTCTCCGTTGCGGTTCTAATTGAGAATTACGTGTGATAGATGGTTTTAGTACCGTTGTCTAGGTACCGCAACCATATATCATACGTATCTCTCATGGGTCTTTATGGTCTGTTATTACTAATCTTTGTACAAGTGTTTTCCTCAGTTTCTCACTACAGTCTTTCCTTGTTCATCCGCAATGACGTTTCTCAACCGCAATGAAAGTTTCATCCTCAATGACGTTTCTCAACCGCAATGAAAGTTTCATCCGCAATGACGCTTCTCAACCGCAATGAAAGTTCCATCCGCGATGACGTTTCCAACTGCAATGAATTTTCCATCCGCGATCATCATGATAATTTCTCAACTGTTTTATCAACTCTTGAATCTTTGTGTGCTATTTAATGATCCTTCATTAAATTAAACATTAAAGACAAAAAACATTCTCTTTAGAAACTGTCACATTCTCTTTCTGAATAATACTTGTATCAAACCTATTTTAGGGATGATGACAAAAAGAACGTTTTTCAATAAACTCATCCTTAATTTGTCCTTTCCTCTCCTCAATACGTCCCATCCGTTACAACTTCTCCCATCACCCCCTCGATCACCTGACGTATTGACATGCGTCTGACTTTACATTAAATGCAAAACCCCTTTTGGAAATCTCCCAAAATCTCTTCAAACCCGTTTTAATTATGTGTGGCTGAGATTTAATCCAAAATTCATCGATTCCCCCCAAAACCCCAATCGACGTTTTACCCTATCCTTACCATTTACCTAGGGTTAAACATTTTTTTACCCCCTTTATAAACCCATCTTCTTCCCAAACAATACTTTACGTTTTCTGAATATCGATTCTTTCTCCCAAATTCCTCAAAACCTTCAAAACTTTCAAGAACTCTGTTTTCTTCTCTCAAATCTTCAACAATGGTGAAATCAGGTGCATCAAAGAAGCAATCCAAGGCTTCAGGTTCTGTAAGTCCAACAGGTTCCGACTCTCCAACAATCGCTTCAAGTAATTTCAGAGCAATATTTGAAGATCATCCTTCATATAATGCTCCCATCAAGCTTATGATCAAGTTTCTCAGGAACCACCCTCTGTTTGGTCCATTCGATGCATTTACAGACGTTGTTCCAGTTTCTACTCTATTTAAATGTGCATTCTCTGCATATCGCCCAATGGAGAACCCCCAAGAAGTTCACCTCAATCTCATGAACGATTCTTTGGTCATCTTGTCGAAAGAAAAGTTCTTAAATGCCATTAATCTTCTGGTTCACCCCTCCATCAAGATTTTCTCACCTTCAATGGCAGACGTTACATCCGCACTCTACCAGATGGGGTATCAGAAACCAATTCGAGGGAGTGGTGAGTTCAAAAAGAATCAGCTGCCTGCGGTATGGCAGTTTGTGTGTCATTTTGTCATCCGCTGCCTATCCGGCAGAACCTGAGGCATCGACAACATGGGACTGAAGCTACTGGAATTGGTATGGAGCATCTACACAGGCCACGACGTAAACTATGGACAAATCCTTTGGGACGACTTCCTCCAATACATTCCCAAAGATCACCCAAGGGAGAACCCAACCGAGCTCACATTTGCACGGTTCTGGTCACTTTGCATCTCAGACTTACATAGGCATCCAATCTCTATCTTCAAGAAAAGGAAAACAACCGATACCACTATCCATATGCGTGACCGGACCGATGCTGAAGCCTCTCAACAGGCTCCAGTAGTCCTTGGGGTGCCCGCACACCCATTCGACACCACCATCATTTTCCAGTCAGACTCAGAAAGTGAGTCTGATTCTCAACTACGTGGAGACTCCCCCCCAGTGCACTCCCAAGAGGACGACACTGGTTCACGCCCTAAGGTCTCCAGGGCTTCCCGACTGCATTTCTTTTCACCAGACGAGTTGCGCTCCATTCTTCTTTCTGTCACCCAAACACTACAAACACCTTCCCACCCGCAGGGCACTTCTTTCGCCCATGCCAGAACTGAGCAGAGGCCACACTTGACCACGGGTCAAGGAGACCGAGGAAGCTCAGGAAATCCTACTCTGCTTTCATCTTTTACAGGTGGTTTAGGCACGGTGAGCACAAATGTGCAAGGATCCGTGGACCCGAAGGACACTTCGGTGCGCTTTGAAGGATTTGACCATGATGCATCCAATGACTCTTGGTTACAGTACAATCCGGTTACTGAGTCAGACAAGAAGAAGTATGATGCGTTCCAAAAGGGCTTTCCAAGCCCGCAAGGAACAACAAATCAAGCAGCAACAACAGAAAGAACAGGAGATCCAGTCCGTGGCTAGATATCGGGCAAATGCCATCAGCAATGCCAGTACCGTAGCCACCATTCAAAAAATTCAGAACTGGATGGATCAGATGGCTGAAACAATTTCAAAAGCTCAAGCTTCAGGTGCAGCCGCATGTACCTCTAAAGTTCCTCCTACTCCAACTCCCATTCCATCTCCCACTCCTACAGTCAATCCATCACAAGACGAAGAACCTGCAATCGAACTCAGTTCAGCTCCCACCTTCGGTCTTGATGATGAAGACATCCAAGAAGTAAACAAGCCAAGCCCTTCTGATGATGACCTCATGATGTTTGAAGAAGAGGAGTCCAGCGGTTCTCAACATTCGACTTCCAAGCCTAAAGAGAAGAAGAAAAAGAAGAAGAATGTTGTCACCCGGAAGGAGTTCATGAGCCTTCAAACCAAAATCGATCAGATCCTGGCTGCAGTCCAGCCTACTCAACCGCAACCTGAAGACACTCCAGGACCGCAGTCACTGATTGAAAGAATAGAGCATTTGGAAACAAGGGAATGCATGGCTGCTGAACGAATCTCTCTCAAAGTAGAGATGGGGATCCGGTCCCTTGACAATAACCGCAAGGCTGACCACAAGGACTTCATGGCTGCAGCGGAACGCCTCATTACTGAGATGACCGCAATCAAAACGGATCTTCAAGCGGCCATCGTGGATCAAGCTTCTCAGTCTCAGAAATTGATAGATGAGACTCATATTGCTTATGAGTCCACTATCTCTGTTCTTCAAGCAACCATCAACAGACTACAGAAATCCCTTTCCTCCAACTTCCATGGCCCTGAGATCCTCCAGCTCACCAAAGAAATCCACAAGTTGCTCTTCAGCTCCTCCACTCCAAACAACCAACATTTGGCAGAAGCTCTCAAAGCTCAGTTCCAAGAAGTCTTCAACAAGGTGGATGGACTTAAGCAATGGCTTGAGGAAGCACCGGGGTTGCATCCCTAAAGAGGGGGAAGTGATGAAGAACAAGAAGTCCATCACTCTGATACTTCTATTCATCAGAGTCCCCCCATCATCACTGAAAAAATTCCCACACCACCGCAACCATCTCAACATACTCCATCTCCTCACACTTCACCTCCAAAAGATACTCCCAAAAAGCCAGAGACTCCTCCGCACTTCAAGAACTTGGCTGAAAACATGTCTTCTCCAAGCACCACAGACTCCCCTGCCACCGCTCAAAGGAAGCATGATTGGAAAGCAGCCAAGCTGGCAGAGTTAATTTGGAGAGAATGCGGGTTTAACACCATGATGGATGAGTCCTTGATTAATTCTTGGATCAATCCGCACCGCAGGCTCCTAGACGAAGATTACAGACCGCACCTCACTTATGCTGAACCCCCTGCTGATGGATACTGGGATATACCAATTTCTCCAAATGCCAAGTACTTCACTGTATTTGAGCAGTTTGACAAAAGCCTTCCAGATCACAAGAGACTGCCAATGGAGTTTGAGAGACTTAGTCTTTTTCATGCTAAACATGCCTCCTCCATTGAAAACATATGGTCTAACGACAGACCATCCGCAGTCAAGAACTACAAAGTCAGGAAATTTATGAAGGCTGACTACATCCAGTATACCCTCACCAGAAGGGAGCATGACTACATCCGCACCCAGGCAGACTTTCCTTGCATGAATCCGGAAGAAATCTTCCTTATTGCCAGGGTGTTCCAAAACAAGTCAGAAAAGCACCCTAAAATGCAGATAGCGCTTGAAAAAGCCAACTCTTTTCTCAGGGATACAGTCTGTGACTTTGCCAAGATAGATGCGGATATCTACCCCACCATCCTCAAGAAGTTTGATCTCCCACCTTTTGAACCTGTGCCAATGCCTACCGAAGGCTTCCAAGAAAGATCTCTAGGGACAACAAACTACCCTGAACTTGGAGTCATATTCAAAAGGAAGACTGACAACGTCAAATATTTCATTCCTATGACTGCCATGCACCGCCTGACCAAGAAACAACTTGACATCTGCCGGACTGAAATTGAAAGATCTAAGCATACTACCGCAGAAGTCAAGTTCGAGATCACAAGAAGAATCACATGGTTGGAAAACGTCAGGAAGTTCTGGTGGATTTTGATCAAGTTCCTAAAACTTGATAGCTGAACCGGAGTTAAAGAGGTCACTTAGGGGGAAATTGTTGAATCATAAAAGTGACCCCCTTGAACTCAGCTACCGCAACCATCTCAGCTACCACAACCATCTCAGCTACCGCAACCATCTTTCTACCATAACCGCTTCAGCACCCGGATTCAATCTTGTTCATCAGCAACCGCATCAGCAACCTGAGTCAGCGACCGCAGTCAACTTAGCTAGATTACGTTATTTGTCTTTTATGTAATACACTCTATTATCCAGTATGCCTTGCACGGCTGCTTATAGAGTTGTAATCTAGTGTAGTTCCTAAGTCTCTATAAATAGACTTACTCTCTTTGTATTCAAATAGGATAGGAAGAACCGATAACTTATGAATTCTATCTGAATACACATTCTGAAGTTATCTCTCTATCTTTCTTCAACTCATCTCTTCTTACTTAAATCTTATCATAATTCTGCTGATCATAATCTCTCTTCGGAGCAAATCTTTAAGACTTAATCACTAAGCTTGATCTTCCTTATTAACTTGGAGTGAATGCATTCCTTGTTATGAATCAGCTTAAGTGTCTTCTTGATATAACAATTGCTGTCATTTCCATTCCTTTACATTTTCGCAACTAACTCTCTAACTATCTAACTATATTATTGTTGAGCTTTTAGATCCTTTGAGATTAACTATTCCGCATTATACTTGTTCTAACTTTTGTTCAAGTGTGTCTCCAAGTTTTTCTCTCAACAATATGTATCATTTAGGACTCGTTTGTGCCTCAGGACTTCATTCGTGGAACTGATCATCCTTACTTGAATCTTCAATTGAATCACCCACATAAGGTGAGTTCATACCCCTACAAATATACTTTTAAATGCTTTTTAAATGCTTTTAAGGGGGGGGGGGGGGGAATACAAGTAGAACACAATGAAATTGTGTTAACCATTTACATGTGAAAATGTAACATACACGTTTTGAAATCGTGTTATGTAATTTGAAAAGTTAATAATATTATGAAATATTATGTGAAATTGAGTGTTGAGTTCTAACAGATAGTTTTTACTAGAAATGAAGTAAAACTATGTTTAGAATCACTTACAAATTATTGGAAGTCTTATGAGATTCCAATTAAAAGCCAAATAGTGAAATTTAGCGAAAATATAAAATTTGAAATAAGTAAAATTTTATTATTGAAAGTTGTAGACAATCTCGTTAGAAACACGTAGGCGAAAACTGTTGGATTAATGTATAAGTCCATAACTATATTTGGTATGTACTTGACCCGACTCGGCATGGTCCATTTGGGTTGCACTTCACCGGCACAATTTATATGGATAGTCTTTTGAGAATAGTATATTTATGATTTATATTAATATATTATAAGTTCTAATATATTAATATGGAATCATATTATTTAATTAGTATTGATCAAGAATTAATTTAGAATTAATTAAGTGATCAAAAAGAACTAATTAAATATGGACTCTTATATATAGGGAATGGGCCAAGTTCATTTAGGTTGGGCTAAGCTTTCATGGATGGTCCATGGAGCTTTTAACCCATGGATCCTATGTAAATGAAAGGTCATGGGTATTAAGGTTTACATGGATGTAACCCTAATCCTCCATAATATATAAAGGGGTCCTTGGCTCACAAAATTGGCACAAGTATGTGAAAATAAGAGTGGGCCGATTTTAGTGTGCATACATATTCTCTCAAGTTCTTCCAAGGTGTTTTGGTGATTTGTGATTCCATTTGAGGCTTCCACACTATTGGGGCTAAGCTCTTAAAGCTTGAAGACATCAAGCTACATCAAAAGGTATGTCATCTAACTAGAACTTTGTAGTATAGGTGCTTCATAATATGCTAGTTAGGATGAAACCTTGGAATAGTTAATATTTGCATGTATAATAGAGAAAACATATATCCAAGGTTTATAGGGTTGTATAATAGAGAAAACACCATAGGAGTGTTAGAATGCTCAAAACCCAACAGTGGTATCAGAGACATGGGTTGTTTTCTGTTATATTGATGCAAATGTTTTATTTTCAAGTTGGAAAAAAAAGGAAAAAAAAACATGACGTTTGTCAAATTTTAAGATAATTACTTGTTTTGTGAAAAACGAATTATTTGTAAAATTTAAATCATTTGTTATATGAGTTGAATTAGGTCAAATTTAGTAAAAGATAAAATGATATGATTATTTTATTAGTTTTAAAAGTTTGATCTAAATGTTTTAAGGAGTTACATATTTTGTCATAAAATTTTGGAGCTCAAAAGTTTTTTTTTTTAAAGTTGTGATCTTAAGAGTTTTTGAAACTTCCATAAGTTATGGATATGAAAGTTTTTTTTTTTTTTAAAAAAAAATTTGATTCAAAGTTTTTATGAAGTTACAAAATTTGGTGTTAATGTTTTAAAGAATTCCATAACTTGTTCTTAAGTTATGGAACATGGAAAGTTTTATCATAAAACATCATTAATTCCATAAGTTATGGAATCCAAAGGTTTTCAAAAATTACAAAACTTGCCCTCAAGTTTTGGAATTTGAGAAAAGTTTTTTATGAAAAAAAAAAGAATTGAATTCTAAAACTCTTGGGTTCATAACTTAAACAATTAATTAAATGGTTTTAATTTTGAGTTTAATAATTGGAATTATGATGTTTTGTTGAATAGTTCAAATTAACTCTTATGGACTTTATTAATAGTTAATTAAAGCGTTTAACTAAAAGAGTATTATTAAATCCATAAATATATGGTTTGAGTTTAGTTAAATTAAAAGTCTAGTTTAATTAATAGATTAAACCATCAAGTATTTTAAATGTCTAAAATACACCCTTATAATATTAATATATTATATGTATAAGAGCAAATCGTCTACCATTAGTAGGCCTCATTCACGAAGCCGGTCTATAAGGGGGGTATAAGGTTGTTGCCTATAAAATGGCAGCTTAATGGGTGTCCACCCTCACCCACCGCTTCCTTGACTGGTGGAGGGTCGTTAGCCGAACAGGTAGGACAAGGACTATAATTCTCCCTTCATTAAAAGTATTAATGATAAATACTGAGTAACTAAACCTTTTATTAATTCCCAATCTTAGTTACTTAGGAAAATGTGAATAAGGTGCTAATCCATGAAACTACACTTTGCACTTTGTTTAAACCGTTAGTGGAGCGTGTGTGGTTAACCGGCACACTAACCTGGATTTAACAAAGTAGGCAAAGGGTAACTTAATATTTATCATAGTATCGGTGGAGCTCGTGTGGTTAACCGGCACATCGATTGAGGGGTAAATATTAAGGGTACCAAGTATATTTGCATGGTTACTTCACACCTTGTTTTGTGATCCTCGGCATCCCAGTCACAAAACTTGAAGGGCACACTCGAGATTGAAACATGCCATTGAAAAGTTCAATGAATCTCAAAAGATCTAGGAGTTTCAAATCCAAGTAAAAACCTAATTAAATTATTTCGCTTTTCATGGTGGAAATTGGTAAATCGTCATTTACCTACCTTCAACTATTTTATAACTCGGATTACGGCATCCCTCTTCCAGTTATAAATAGGTTGTTGGATCCTAGCCTTAATATTTCTTATTGGGTGTTATATTAAGGACTTTAGATCAACTATCTTGAATATCTCCCAAAAGATGTCGAGTTCAGACATCTATGATCTTCCCAAATCTCTTGGAACTTTACTTCCTCCACCTCCTCCAATTATTCTCCCTAACCCACAAGTTCAAGGTCACTCAAGCCCTAATGGCAAGCAAGGTCTATGTGTGATCACATCTTAGAGATGAAGTCACATATTGACAAGCCGGGAGAGTTGGGTTTCAAAGTCTTGAGAAAGTTGGATGTTCAATCACTTTCTAAGTCACATAGTGAGTTCCTTTGGGACTACTATGATATGAACCTTAATGATCATATCTATTTGCTTGGTGCTGCTGAATTAGCAATGATTTGGAACGATAGTGAAGCAAATTTGATTAGAAGATCAACTTCCCAAAAACTTTATGAATAGTGACAATGGTGACACTGGAAATCCAGAAAAAGCATTCTCTTCCCAATGGAAAGGGATTGGCCATAGTCAACCCGGTTGACCAAATGGTAAAGAGAAAGGCTATGTCTGAGATAGTCCCATTACCAAAGGGTCCATATGTTTATTTTGCCAAAGGAAGGGGCGTTGATTGCAAAGCTGCCAAATTTACCTAAGGATGTTAAAGTCAATAAGTTTGACTCTACATCAGATAGAGCCCATTATCTAACTCTGTTAAGTTCTATTCTGAGATCCTCATTACATGATGTGACTGGGTCACATGTTGATGTTTTAAGAATCAAAGAATAGAGAGAAATCTTAAAGGAAGTATATGCTGATTCTGATCGCGAAGGTGGATTTCGATCGCATCAGAATTTTGAGCAGTTGCTTAAGAAGTTATGATATATTGCTAAGGAATAGATAACAACAATTTTCCATGTGGATTGTAAGGATAAGTTTTTCCGTAAAGTTTTAAAATAAAAGAAAATTGTTTAATTTTATTTATTTGAAGTATCCTTACAATGACATTTGTGGAAAATTGTTGCTTATATGATTCCACTGACAGCAATATTGGAAAATGGATTTGATTCTTTCATTTGTGGTAGTGTCTAAATTTACCAAATCAGGAAAGTTCCTCATCACCCAAGTTTCAATTGGACCGAAACTTGGAATCATGCAAGTTGAATAGTATGATGAATGAGAACTTTCAAGCATTGGAAAATCAAGACTAATTACTTGTTCACATGGATGTGTGAGTCAAGTGAAGGACTAAAGGGATCGAGTACACATTCTTATGCACTGGTCATGTCCACCACAAAGCTCGTTAAGACTATTTTATTTACTAAAGTTTAGTAAATATGGTTATACTTACAAGTTTAAGTATAATTCTGAAACATTGGAAAAGTCTCAATGTATGGCAGAACGAATGGGAAGAATCAAGTTAGGCAGAAAGATAAAAGTTTCTCAAATCTGAAAAGATGGGAGAGTACTTTAGTATCATGCTTGTGATCATCTTAATGATTTAGAAATCATATCACAATTAGTCCTCTAAAGGTCATCTTAGTGCATTCTTATGACTAAGAAGAGGAGTCATGAATTGTTGAAATGGTTAGATCAGGAAGATGAGTCATACTTCGTTCCAAAACAATTCTTAGAGTCATACTCCATGATTGTAACTTGAGTGACATATCTTAAAGAAAGGTTTAAAACACTTGTCAAATGTAAGAGTAAAAGTGTCCTACTCTTGTACATTTGAAATTGGTAAGTTATGATGTTTTGGATAAAACAAAGACCAACTAAGGCCAATTGTGTGAAGTGTTTGTCTTGATAAAGAATCCGCACTGTCTCTTGAATATTTGGCAAGATAGTCTTATATGTCAAGAGGATAGTGGGAGTATTAAAGATCCTAAAAAGAATTTCAAGAACTAATCAAGAATAAAACCTGAGGTTCTTCACTAGCACACGACTTGAGGTTTATAACCTATCGTGTTGACATATTCTGTGCCCATTCCAGTTAAAGTTGGCTTTGCATAGGAGTTCTGAAAGTTCTCAATTGGTTGCATAACAACTTGGAAGCAATGGCAGGCCCTGTACTGCCAGGTGGCAAGAAGTTAAGATTACATAAGTTCAGTCCATATGAGTTTGGATTTGTCATTATCCTTGTCTTGTGACTATGGTTTTGACGATTCACATGGATAAGAACACATACACCATAAAATCTAAGGGTCATAAGGTTTCTCTCTGATTCATGAAAATGATGGTGAGGAAACACTTCCACCAAGTAGATTTAAAGCAGATGGCAAAAGGTCTAAACAATTGAGACTATGATTACGGCATCCCTTTTCATAGTTCTAAAATTGTTTAGAAACACATGCATGGTATCTAAGGAAAGGTGTATGATTTTGATAAAGTTTTATCAAAGCATCTCGTATCATAAATCTGAACTTTGGTAAGAAAGTCAATAAAGTATTGATTTCTAGAAGTCCAGCTGATTTCTGAGTACATGTCAAAGCTAGTGGGAGCATAAGTGGTATGCTAATAATCATCATGTTAGTGGGAGCATGATAATTATTGTTAGTGTTGCAAGTTAGCAATGTTAATTATAGAAAACAAAAGTTTCAATTCGTGAGGCTGCAGGGATTGAAAAAGTTGTTTTGCTATAATTGAGTGAGAGGATATACTTCATTTCAGTTCTAAAGGCTTAGATTGAGACCTTAATCATCTTTAGTCAAGAATATATATATGAATTTCATGTTGGATTGGTTCAACTTAAGGAAATTCTATATATTGCGTTGTCAAAATTCGATTATGATTACGGCATCCCTCTTCATAGTCAAATTTTGAAAACATGGCAAATGAAAATATTGTAGCAAAAGACTGGTCTAGAATCATGTCTTTATGTGAGACATCATGAATCGTGTACCATTTGCTTTGGGTACAGGATCGATTGCATGTGCTATAATATTTGTCATTTCTAAATTTTTCCAAATGCCCTGAGGCATTAAGAAGGGAAAAGGTCTAGAATTGGATATGACTAAAATGATTAAGCAATTATCGAGGACAATCTGAGGTTTACCAAAGATTGGTTTCTCAGGGACAGTTGGAAGTATAGTGCTAATTTTGGAAGGACCATATTGACATATTCTGAAAAGAGGCATCTCTTGTTCAGAAGTGATAGTCAAAATGAGAATATAGAGTTGTCTCCATAGGTGGAAGTTATCTGTGTAAGATTAGAAAACTTAATGCAAGAAGCATGTCCAAAGCAATGTACTTTGAATATGAGACTTAGTTTCCATGGAGTTGATCTCCATTGGAATACCTTATAATGACTGTTGACAAGTCTTTGTGACTTTGTACATATTCATTACAGGAGGGTCAGTGCATATAAGTTTAAAATCTAAACAGATTTCGATAAATGATAGGAATTTGAAATTCTCACATTTTTCGATAAGGATTTGGGAGTGTGAAATTAGAATCATTGAAATTATGTTCAATTGGTTTATTTCACAAAGTAAGGATCATAGACAAACATAGAGTGCATACTTGGTGTATGGCAAAGCTATTGTTTAAGAAAAAACATAGTGTACATGCTTGGAGCATGGGACAACTAGTGTTTTTAATTCAGGTATAAAGTTGATAAAACCGAAACAATGAATAATGAGTAATCAGTATGGTGATAAATAGAAAGAGTTTTATTTATATTCATAAGTTTTGATACCATATTAGATTCATTTATTCTTGTGTTTCACTTTGCATGTTTTGACTTCCATAATAACTAAGTCGCTCTTCCTGAATGATTAAGTTATTCAAACCATCCACAGTCGGTCATATGTTGGAAGTAGATATGAATCAAGACTGTCATGAGTTGGCTTGTAGAGGTCTAAGATGTTGGACAAAGCGGTGCTACAACACTCATGAGTGCTCATAAGTTCTGAGTATTGGATTCAACCCACGCTCATTTGAATCACTTCATGGATTTTATCACGAGTGATCATGAGACGATAATATCTTATATTCTTAAAACCTAGAGATATGAGTTGTTACTATTAGTTGGTTATACATTGATTGCACGAAAACGCATTGGTAACTCGATGTTATAAAACGTGCCTTTGTGTATGATTCAACAAGTAGTAGAACAAGCCATATGAGTCGAAGTTTATCCATTCCTTTTACCTTCGGGATAAAAGCGATATCTGTGGGCCCCTCGATGATTTAGCGATGACACATGTGAGTGCTTGGCCAAGCCAGGACTGATTTGATTTGTTCAATCAGTCAGTCATCATAAATCGAAAATCGGGAAACAACAAATGGACAGAGAGAATGATTATAATCCATGTCTCAGTCCATATGATATCTAGAATGGAGGAATATATGATCCCTTATCTAATGGACAAGTCATTGACAAGGTCAGAGTTCGACAGCGGCTTTAAGAGCTACGATTGCCAGTTAGGTTTTGAAGTCATACTCAATAATAATTTTAGACTTATCCAAGTGGGAGACTGTTGGATCAATGTCTAAGTCCATAACTATATTTGGTATGTACTTGACCCGACCCGGCATGGTCCATTTGGGTTGCACTTCACCGGCACAATTTATATGGATAGTCTTTTGAGAATAGTATATTTATGATTTATATTAATATATTATAAGTTCTGATATATTAATATGGAGCCCGTATGAGAATAATTTTCTATACGCGTGCATATAAAGAACGTCAAAAACGGAGCCCGTATGAGAAAGTTATGGATTTTACAAGATTGGGTACATTTTTCAAAAAATTCCGCATGAATAGTGTTCGATCCACGTGGCATCTTCTGATTGGACCGCAGCCTCGCGTGGCACCCTCTGATTGGTCCGAAGTCGTCACCCTCTTTCCCCATTGGACCAAAGCTCGGTCCACTCAGGAGCTCCCATCTGTCCGAAGTTGATGACGCGTCTGATGAGCTGGTGCCTCGCATGCGCGCCCCGTGTCACCCTTCCGAGCCTCGCACGTGGACTCCTCGTAGGTGCGACGTCTGGCCTCCGAACCAAGACCCTTCTGCCGCGTGGCCTTCGCATCTGCTGACCCTCCTGTTGGATTAATGTTTAAGTCCATAACTATATTTGGTATGTACTTGACCCGACCCGGCATGGTCCATTTGGGTTGCACTTCACCGACACAATTTATATGGATAGTCTTTTGAGAATAGTATATTTATGATTTATATTAATATATTATAAGTTCCAATATATTAATATGGAATCATATTATTTAATTAGTATTGATCAAGACTTAATTTAGAATTTATTAAGTGATCAAAATGAACTAATTAAATATGGACTCTTATATATATGGAATGGGCCAAGTTCATTTAGCTTGGGCTAAGCTTTCATGGATAGTCCATGGAGTGTGTAACCCATGGATCATATGAAATGAAAGGTCATGGGTTTAACCCTAGTCTCCATACTATATAAAGATGTCCTTGGTTGGTGAAATTTGCACGAGTGTGGGTACACTAAGAGGGCTAGCCGATTTCACTAGAGAGAACCAAAGTATTCTTATTCTCAAAGTCTTCGAAGGTGTTTTGGTGATTTGTGATTCCACTTGAGGCTTCCACACTATTGGGGCTAAGCTCTTAAAGCTTGAAGACATCAAGCTACACCAAAAAGGTATGTCATCTAACTAGTCTTTGTAGTATAGTTGCCTCATAGTATGCTAGTTAGGATTAAAGCCTTGGAAAGTTCTTATTTGCATGTATAATAGAGAAAACATAGATCCAAGGTTTATAGGGTTGCATGTACACCATAGGAGTGTTAGAATGCTCAAAACCCAACAGTGGTATCAGAGCCTTGGCTTGTTTTCTTGTTACACTTGCAAAAACTGCTTAAAAATCGAAGTTTTTTGCTGTCTGGACAACGGACTCGGCGAGTCCATCAGGGGACTCGACGAGTCCATGCCTTAAAATGTTCAAAACGATCCAACTCGCCGAGTTGGTTCATGCACTCGACGAGTTGGACCCCCAGACAGACAACGTCAAATATTTCATTCCTATGACTGCCATGCACCGCCTGACCAAGAAACAACTTGACATCTGCCGGACTGAAATTGAAAGATCTAAGCATACTACCGCAGAAGTCAAGTTCGAGATCACAAGAAGAATCACATGGTTGGAAAACGTCAGGAAGTTCTGGTGGATTTTGATCAAGTTCCTAAAACTTGATAGCTGAACCGGAGTTAAAGAGGTCACTTAGGGGGAAATTGTTGAATCATAAAAGTGACCCCCTTGAACTCAGCTACCGCAACCATCTCAGCTACCACAACCATCTCAGCTACCGCAACCATCTTTCTACCATAACCGCTTCAGCACCCGGATTCAATCTTGTTCATCAGCAACCGCATCAGCAACCTGAGTCAGCGACCGCAGTCAACTTAGCTAGATTACGTTATTTGTCTTTTATGTAATACACTCTATTATCCAGTATGCCTTGCACGGCTGCTTATAGAGTTGTAATCTAGTGTAGTTCCTAAGTCTCTATAAATAGACTTACTCTCTTTGTATTCAAATAGGATAGGAAGAACCGATAACTTATGAATTCTATCTGAATACACATTCTGAAGTTATCTCTCTATCTTTCTTCAACTCATCTCTTCTTACTTAAATCTTATCATAATTCTGCTGATCATAATCTCTCTTCGGAGCAAGTCTTTAAGACTTAATCACTAAGCTTGATCTTCCTTATTAACTTGGAGTGAATGCATTCCTTGTTATGAATCAGCTTAAGTGTCTTCTTGATATAACAATTGCTGTCATTTCCATTCCTTTACATTTTCGCAACTAACTCTCTAACTATCTAACTATATTATTGTTGAGCTTTTAGATCCTTTGAGATTAACTATTCCGCATTATACTTGTTCTAACTTTTGTTCAAGTGTGTCTCCAAGTTTTTCTCTCAACAATATGTATCATTTAGGACTCGTTTGTGCCTCAGGACTTCATTCGTGGAACTGATCATCCTTACTTGAATCTTCAATTGAATCACCCACATAAGGTGAGTTCATACCCCTACAAATATACTTTTAAATGCTTTTTAAATGCTTTTAAGGGGGGGGGGGGGAATACAAGTAGAACACAATGAAATTGTGTTAACCATTTACATGTGAAAATGTAACATACACGTTTTGAAATCGTGTTATGTAATTTGAAAAGTTAATAATATTATGAAATATTATGTGAAATTGAGTGTTGAGTTCTAACAGATAGTTTTTACTAGAAATGAAGTAAAACTATGTTTAGAATCACTTACAAATTATTGGAAGTCTTATGAGATTCCAATTAAAAGCCAAATAGTGAAATTTAGCGAAAATATAAAATTTGAAATAAGTAAAATTTTATTATTGAAAGTTGTAGACAATCTCGTTAGAAACACGTAGGCGAAAACTGTTGGATTAATGTATAAGTCCATAACTATATTTGGTATGTACTTGACCCGACTCGGCATGGTCCATTTGGGTTGCACTTCACCGGCACAATTTATATGGATAGTCTTTTGAGAATAGTATATTTATGATTTATATTAATATATTATAAGTTCTAATATATTAATATGGAATCATATTATTTAATTAGTATTGATCAAGAATTAATTTAGAATTAATTAAGTGATCAAAAAGAACTAATTAAATATGGACTCTTATATATAGGGAATGGGCCAAGTTCATTTAGGTTGGGCTAAGCTTTCATGGATGGTCCATGGAGCTTTTAACCCATGGATCCTATGTAAATGAAAGGTCATGGGTATTAAGGTTTACATGGATGTAACCCTAATCCTCCATAATATATAAAGGGGTCCTTGGCTCACAAAATTGGCACAAGTATGTGAAAATAAGAGTGGGCCGATTTTAGTGTGCATACATATTCTCTCAAGTTCTTCCAAGGTGTTTTGGTGATTTGTGATTCCATTTGAGGCTTCCACACTATTGGGGCTAAGCTCTTAAAGCTTGAAGACATCAAGCTACATCAAAAGGTATGTCATCTAACTAGAACTTTGTAGTATAGGTGCTTCATAATATGCTAGTTAGGATGAAACCTTGGAATAGTTAATATTTGCATGTATAATAGAGAAAACATATATCCAAGGTTTATAGGGTTGTATAATAGAGAAAACACCATAGGAGTGTTAGAATGCTCAAAACCCAACAGTGGTATCAGAGACATGGGTTGTTTTCTGTTATATTGATGCAAATGTTTTATTTTCAAGTTGGAAAAAAAAGGAAAAAAAAACATGACGTTTGTCAAATTTTAAGATAATTACTTGTTTTGTGAAAAACGAATTATTTGTAAAATTTAAATCATTTGTTATATGAGTTGAATTAGGTCAAATTTAGTAAAAGATAAAATGATATGATTATTTTATTAGTTTTAAAAGTTTGATCTAAATGTTTTAAGGAGTTACATATTTTGTCATAAAATTTTGGAGCTCAAAAGTTTTTTTTTTAAAGTTGTGATCTTAAGAGTTTTTGAAACTTCCATAAGTTATGGATATGAAAGTTTTTTTTTTTTTTTAAAAAAAATTTGATTCAAAGTTTTTATGAAGTTACAAAATTTGGTGTTAATGTTTTAAAGAATTCCATAACTTGTTCTTAAGTTATGGAACATGGAAAGTTTTATCATAAAACATCATTAATTCCATAAGTTATGGAATCCAAAGGTTTTCAAAAATTACAAAACTTGCCCTCAAGTTTTGGAATTTGAGAAAAGTTTTTTATGAAAAAAAAAAGAATTGAATTCTAAAACTCTTGGGTTCATAACTTAAACAATTAATTAAATGGTTTTAATTTTGAGTTTAATAATTGGAATTATGATGTTTTGTTGAATAGTTCAAATTAACTCTTATGGACTTTATTAATAGTTAATTAAAGCGTTTAACTAAAAGAGTATTATTAAATCCATAAATATATGGTTTGAGTTTAGTTAAATTAAAAGTCTAGTTTAATTAATAGATTAAACCATCAAGTATTTTAAATGTCTAAAATACACCCTTATAATATTAATATATTATATGTATAAGAGCAAATCGTCTACCATTAGTAGGCCTCATTCACGAAGCCGGTCTATAAGGGGGGTATAAGGTTGTTGCCTATAAAATGGCAGCTTAATGGGTGTCCACCCTCACCCACCGCTTCCTTGACTGGTGGAGGGTCGTTAGCCGAACAGGTAGGACAAGGACTATAATTCTCCCTTCATTAAAAGTATTAATGATAAATACTGAGTAACTAAACCTTTTATTAATTCCCAATCTTAGTTACTTAGGAAAATGTGAATAAGGTGCTAATCCATGAAACTACACTTTGCACTTTGTTTAAACCGTTAGTGGAGCGTGTGTGGTTAACCGGCACACTAACCTGGATTTAACAAAGTAGGCAAAGGGTAACTTAATATTTATCATAGTATCGGTGGAGCTCGTGTGGTTAACCGGCACATCGATTGAGGGGTAAATATTAAGGGTATCAAGTATATTTGCATGGTTACTTCACACCTTGTTTTGTGATCCTCGGCATCCCAGTCACAAAACTTGAAGGGCACACTCGAGATTGAAACATGCCATTGAAAAGTTCAATGAATCTCAAAAGATCTAGGAGTTTCAAATCCAAGTAAAAACCTAATTAAATTATTTCGCTTTTCATGGTGGAAATTGGTAAATCGTCATTTACCTACCTTCAACTATTTTATAACTCGGAGTACGGCATCCCTCTTCCAGTTATAAATAGGTTGTTGGATCCTAGCCTTAATATTTCTTATTGGGTGTTATATTAAGGACTTTAGATCAACTATCTTGAATATCTCCCAAAAGATGTCGAGTTCAGACATCTATGATCTTCCCAAATCTCTTGGAACTTTACTTCCTCCACCTCCTCCAATTATTCTCCCTAACCCACAAGTTCAAGGTCACTCAAGCCCTAATGGCAAGCAAGGTCTATGTGTGATCACATCTTAGAGATGAAGTCACATATTGACAAGCCGGGAGAGTTGGGTTTCAAAGTCTTGAGAAAGTTGGATGTTCAATCACTTTCTAAGTCACATAGTGAGTTCCTTTGGGACTACTATGATACAGACTATGATATGAACCTTAATGATCATATCTATTTGCTTGGTGCTGCTGAATTAGCAATGATTTGGAACGATAGTGAAGCAAATTTGATTAGAAGATCAACTTCCCAAAAACTTTATGAATAGTGACAATGGTGACACTGGAAATCCAGAAAAAGCATTCTCTTCCCAATGGAAAGGGATTGGCCATAGTCAACCCGGTTGACCAAATGGTAAAGAGAAAGGCTATGTCTGAGATAGTCCCATTACCAAAGGGTCCATATGTTTATTTTGCCAAAGGAAGGGGCGTTGATTGCAAAGCTGCCAAATTTACCTAAGGATGTTAAAGTCAATAAGTTTGACTCTACATCAGATAGAGCCCATTATCTAACTCTGTTAAGTTCTATTCTGAGATCCTCATTACATGATGTGACTGGGTCACATGTTGATGTTTTAAGAATCAAAGAATAGAGAGAAATCTTAAAGGAAGTATATGCTGATTCTGATCGCGAAGGTGGATTTCGATCGCATCAGAATTTTGAGCAGTTGCTTAAGAAGTTATGATATATTGCTAAGGAATAGATAACAACAATTTTCCATGTGGATTGTAAGGATAAGTTTTTCCGTAAAGTTTTAAAATAAAAGAAAATTGTTTAATTTTATTTATTTGAAGTATCCTTACAATGACATTTGTGGAAAATTGTTGCTTATATGATTCCACTGACAGCAATATTGGAAAATGGATTTGATTCTTTCATTTGTGGTAGTGTCTAAATTTACCAAATCAGGAAAGTTCCTCATCACCCAAGTTTCAATTGGACCGAAACTTGGAATCATGCAAGTTGAATAGTATGATGAATGAGAACTTTCAAGCATTGGAAAATCAAGACTAATTACTTGTTCACATGGATGTGTGAGTCAAGTGAAGGACTAAAGGGATCGAGTACACATTCTTATGCACTGGTCATGTCCACCACAAAGCTCGTTAAGACTATTTTATTTACTAAAGTTTAGTAAATATGGTTATACTTACAAGTTTAAGTATAATTCTGAAACATTGGAAAAGTCTCAATGTATGGCAGAACGAATGGGAAGAATCAAGTTAGGCAGAAAGATAAAAGTTTCTCAAATCTGAAAAGATGGGAGAGTACTTTAGTATCATGCTTGTGATCATCTTAATGATTTAGAAATCATATCACAATTAGTCCTCTAAAGGTCATCTTAGTGCATTCTTATGACTAAGAAGAGGAGTCATGAATTGTTGAAATGGTTAGATCAGGAAGATGAGTCATACTTCGTTCCAAAACAATTCTTAGAGTCATACTCCATGATTGTAACTTGAGTGACATATCTTAAAGAAAGGTTTAAAACACTTGTCAAATGTAAGAGTAAAAGTGTCCTACTCTTGTACATTTGAAATTGGTAAGTTATGATGTTTTGGATAAAACAAAGACCAACTAAGGCCAATTGTGTGAAGTGTTTGTCTTGATAAAGAATCCGCACTGTCTCTTGAATATTTGGCAAGATAGTCTTATATGTCAAGAGGATAGTGGGAGTCTTAAAGATCCTAAAAAGAATTTCAAGAACTAATCAAGAATAAAACCTGAGGTTCTTCACTAGCACACGACTTGAGGTTTATAACCTATCGTGTTGACATATTCTGTGCCCATTCCAGTTAAAGTTGGCTTTGCATAGGAGTTCTGAAAGTTCTCAATTGGTTGCATAACAACTTGGAAGCAATGGCAGGCCCTGTACTGCCAGGTGGCAAGAAGTTAAGATTACATAAGTTCAGTCCATATGAGTTTGGATTTGTCATTATCCTTGTCTTGTGACTATGGTTTTGACGATTCACATGGATAAGAACACATACACCATAAAATCTAAGGGTCATAAGGTTTCTCTCTGATTCATGAAAATGATGGTGAGGAAACACTTCCACCAAGTAGATTTAAAGCAGATGGCAAAAGGTCTAAACAATTGAGACTATGATTACGGCATCCCTTTTCATAGTTCTAAAATTGTTTAGAAACACATGCATGGTATCTAAGGAAAGGTGTATGATTTTGATAAAGTTTTATCAAAGCATCTCGTATCATAAATCTGAACTTTGGTAAGAAAGTCAATAAAGTATTGATTTCTAGACGTCCAGCTGATTTCTGAGTACATGTCAAAGCTAGTGGGAGCATAAGTGGTATGCTAATAATCATCATGTTAGTGGGAGCATGATAATTATTGTTAGTGTTGCAAGTTAGCAATGTTAATTATAGAAAACAAAAGTTTCAATTCGTGAGGCTGCAGGGATTGAAAAAGTTGTTTTGCTATAATTGAGTGAGAGGATATACTTCATTTCAGTTCTAAAGGCTTAGATTGAGACCTTAATCATCTTTAGTCAAGAATATATATATGAATTTCATGTTGGATTGGTTCAACTTAAGGAAATTCTATATATTGCGTTGTCAAAATTCGATTATGATTACGGCATCCCTCTTCATAGTCAAATTTTGAAAACATGGCAAATGAAAATATTGTAGCAAAAGACTGGTCTAGAATCATGTCTTTATGTGAGACATCATGAATCGTGTACCATTTGCTTTGGGTACAGGATCGATTGCATGTGCTATAATATTTGTCATTTCTAAATTTTTCCAAATGCCCTGAGGCATTAAGAAGGGAAAAGGTCTAGAATTGGATATGACTAAAATGATTAAGCAATTATCGAGGACAATCTGAGGTTTACCAAAGATTGGTTTCTCAGGGACAGTTGGAAGTATAGTGCTAATTTTGGAAGGACCATATTGACATATTCTGAAAAGAGGCATCTCTTGTTCAGAAGTGATAGTCAAAATGAGAATATAGAGTTGTCTCCATAGGTGGAAGTTATCTGTGTAAGATTAGAAAACTTAATGCAAGAAGCATGTCCAAAGCAATGTACTTTGAATATGAGACTTAGTTTCCATGGAGTTGATCTCCATTGGAATACCTTATAATGACTGTTGACAAGTCTTTGTGACTTTGTACATATTCATTACAGGAGGGTCAGTGCATATAAGTTTAAAATCTAAACAGATTTCGATAAATGATAGGAATTTGAAATTCTCACATTTTTCGATAAGGATTTGGGAGTGTGAAATTAGAATCATTGAAATTATGTTCAATTGGTTTATTTCACAAAGTAAGGATCATAGACAAACATAGAGTGCATACTTGGTGTATGGCAAAGCTATTGTTTAAGAAAAAACATAGTGTACATGCTTGGAGCATGGGACAACTAGTGTTTTTAATTCAGGTATAAAGTTGATAAAACCGAAACAATGAATAATGAGTAATCAGTATGGTGATAAATAGAAAGAGTTTTATTTATATTCATAAGTTTTGATACCATATTAGATTCATTTATTCTTGTGTTTCACTTTGCATGTTTTGACTTCCATAATAACTAAGTCGCTCTTCCTGAATGATTAAGTTATTCAAACCATCCACAGTCGGTCATATGTTGGAAGTAGATATGAATCAAGACTGTCATGAGTTGGCTTGTAGAGGTCTAAGATGTTGGACAAAGCGGTGCTACAACACTCATGAGTGCTCATAAGTTCTGAGTATTGGATTCAACCCACGCTCATTTGAATCACTTCATGGATTTTATCACGAGTGATCATGAGACGATAATATCTTATATTCTTAAAACCTAGAGATATGAGTTGTTACTATTAGTTGGTTATACATTGATTGCACGAAAACGCATTGGTAACTCGATGTTATAAAACGTGCCTTTGTGTATGATTCAACAAGTAGTAGAACAAGCCATATGAGTCGAAGTTTATCCATTCCTTTTACCTTCGGGATAAAAGCGATATCTGTGGGCCCCTCGATGATTTAGCGATGACACATGTGAGTGCTTGGCCAAGCCAGGACTGATTTGACTTGTTCAATCAGTCAGTCATCATAAATCGAAAATCGGGAAACAACAAATGGACAGAGAGAATGATTATAATCCATGTCTCAGTCCATATGATATCTAGAATGGACGAATATATGATCCCTTATCTAATGGACAAGTCATTGACAAGGTTAGAGTTCGACAGCGGCTTTAAGAGCTACGATTGCCAGTTAGGTTTTGAAGTCATACTCAATAATAATTTTAGACTTATCCAAGTGGGAGACTGTTGGATCAATGTCTAAGTCCATAACTATGTTTGGTATGTACTTGACCCGACCCGGCATGGTCCATTTGGGTTGCACTTCACCGGCACAATTTATATGGATAGTCTTTTGAGAATAGTATATTTATGATTTATATTAATATATTATAAGTTCTGATATATTAATATGGAGCCCGTATGAGAATAATTTTCTATACGCGTGCATATAAAGAACGTCAAAAACGGAGCCCGTATGAGAAAGTTATGGATTTTACAAGATTGGGTACATTTTTCAAAAAATTCCGCATGAATAGTGTTCGATCCACGTGGCATCTTCTGATTGGACCGCAGCCTCGCGTGGCACCCTCTGATTGGTCCGAAGTCGTCACCCTCTTTCCCCATTGGACCAAAGCTCGGTCCACTCAGGAGCTCCCATCTGTCCGAAGTTGATGACGCGTCTGATGAGCTGGTGCCTCGCATGCGCGCCCCGTGTCACCCTTCCGAGCCTCGCACGTGGACTCCTCGTAGGTGCGACGTCTGGCCTCCGAACCAAGACCCTTCTGCCGCGTGGCCTTCGCATCTGCTGACCCTCCTGTTGGATTAATGTTTAAGTCCATAACTATATTTGGTATGTACTTGACCCGACCCGGCATGGTCCATTTGGGTTGCACTTCACCGACACAATTTATATGGATAGTCTTTTGAGAATAGTATATTTATGATTTATATTAATATATTATAAGTTCCAATATATTAATATGGAATCATATTATTTAATTAGTATTGATCAAGACTTAATTTAGAATTTATTAAGTGATCAAAATGAACTAATTAAATATGGACTCTTATATATATGGAATGGGCCAAGTTCATTTAGCTTGGGCTAAGCTTTCATGGATAGTCCATGGAGTGTGTAACCCATGGATCATATGAAATGAAAGGTCATGGGTTTAACCCTAGTCTCCATACTATATAAAGATGTCCTTGGTTGGTGAAATTTGCACGAGTGTGGGTACACTAAGAGGGCTAGCCGATTTCACTAGAGAGAACCAAAGTATTCTTATTCTCAAAGTCTTCGAAGGTGTTTTGGTGATTTGTGATTCCACTTGAGGCTTCCACACTATTGGGGCTAAGCTCTTAAAGCTTGAAGACATCAAGCTACACCAAAAAGGTATGTCATCTAACTAGTCTTTGTAGTATAGTTGCCTCATAGTATGCTAGTTAGGATTAAAGCCTTGGAAAGTTCTTATTTGCATGTATAATAGAGAAAACATAGATCCAAGGTTTATAGGGTTGCATGTACACCATAGGAGTGTTAGAATGCTCAAAACCCAACAGTGGTATCAGAGCCTTGGCTTGTTTTCTTGTTACACTTGCAAAAACTGCTTAAAAATCGAAGTTTTTTGCTGTCTGGACAACGGACTCGGCGAGTCCATCAGGGGACTCGACGAGTCCATGCCTTAAAATGTTCAAAACGATCCAACTCGCCGAGTTGGTTCATGCACTCGACGAGTTGGACCCCCAGACAGCATATATTCGACTGTTTTGGCTAGAAATGGACTAGGAACATTACCCTAAGTTGTTTTTGAACTTATAAACCTATTTTTGATGTGGTAATGTTCATGCTAATCCAATTTCAAAGATAATTGTCAAAAGATTCATGTTTTGTATTAGTTTAAGAGTATTGTTAATTACATGGAAAAGTTTGATGTGAATTATCTTTGTTCATATGAGTTGTTTAGATTAATAGAAAAGTTAATTGAATAGTTATTTTCAATCCATTTTAATCTAAAAGTTGATTCTAAAATGTGTTTGTGTAACTTGTCCTCAAGTTACATGAAAAGTCACATTTAAGTTTCTTAAAACTCATAAAAAATTGTCATAGGTTACAAAATGAAGAGTCTTGTTCTCATTAAATGGTTTTATGACTCCATAACTTGTCCTCAAGTTGTGGAGGTTCAAGAGTCTCTTCATTAAATAAAATATGTGTAACCTTAGTTAAACTCATAAAGTTTCCATAAGTTATGAATTATGAAGAGTCACTTTCTTAATTAGTTTAAAGTCTTCCATAACTTGTCCTCAAGTTATGGAACTTGAAGAGTTTTTTAATTAAAACTACTTTAAACACATAAGTTATGGAATAGAAAAGTTTTGAAAGTTACAAAACTTGCCCTCAAGTTTTGGAATTTGAAAAGGTTTCTCTTATGAATACTTTAATTCCAAGTTTAGCCCTTAGAATTTTAAAAGTTAAAATTCAACCCTTATACTTTATAATATTATAAGTTAATAATATATATATGTATAAGAGCAAGTCAGTCTTACCGTTAGTAGGCCTCATTCACGAAGCCGGTCTATAAGGGGGGTATAAGGTTACTGCCTATAAAATGGCAGTTTAATGGGTGTCCACTCTCACCCACCGCTTCCTTGACTGGTGGAGGGTCGTTAGCCGAACGGGTAGGACAAAGATTATAAATTCTCCCTTCATTAAAAGTATTAATGATAAATACTAAGTAACTAAACCTTTTATAAATACCCCATCTTAGTTACTTAGGAAAATGTGAATAAGGTGCTAATCCATGAAAGTACACTTTGTACTTTGTTTAAGTCGGTTAGTGGAGCGTGTGTTGTTAACCGGCACACTAACTCGTATTTAACAAGGTAGGCAAAGGGTAACTTAATGTTTATCATAGTATCGATGGAGCGTGTGTGGTTAACCGGCACATCGATTGAGGGGTAAACACTTAAGGGTACCAAGTAATTTGCATGGTTACTTCACACCTTGTTTTGTGATCCTCGGCATCCCAGTCACAAAACCTGAAGGGCACACTCGAGATTGAAACATGCTTTTGAAAAGTTCAATGAATCTCAAAAGAATCTAGGAGTTTCAAAACCAATTAAAACCTAATAATACATTTCGTTTATCTTGGTGGAAATTGGTGAATCGTCATTCACCTACCTTCGAATATTCTATAGCTTGGATTACGGCATCCCTCTTCCAAGTTATAAAATATTGTGTTGGGTCCTAACCTTAATATTTCATATTGGGTGTTATATTAAGGACTTTAAATCAACTATCTTGAATATCTCCCAAAAGATGTCTAGTTCAGACATCTATGATCATCCCAAATCTCTTGGAACTTCACTTCCTCCAGCTCCTCCAATTATTCTCCCTAACCCACAAGTTCTTGAAAAGTTTAAGGTCACTCAAGCCCTATTGGCAAGCAAAGGTCTATGTGTGATCACATCTTGGAGATGTAGTCACATATTGACAAGCCGAGAGAGTTGGGTGTCAAAGTCTTGAGAAAGTTGGTGGCTCAACTACTTTCTAAGTCACATAGTGAGTTCCTTTGGGACTCCTATGAAACAGACTATGACAAGACCCTTAATGATCTTATCTATTTGCTAAGATCAACTTCCTAAAACTTTATGGACATTGACAATGATAACATTGGATATCCAGTAAAGCTCTCTCTTCCCAATAGAAAGGGATCGGCCATAGTCAACTCGGTTGACCAAATGGTAAAGAGAGAGGCTAAGTCTTAGATAGTCCCATTATCAAGGGTCCATTGCCAAAGGAAGGGGCATTGGTTGCGAAGCTGCCAAATTTACCTAAGGATGTTAAAGTCAATAAGTTTGACTCTACTTCAGGTAAAGTCCATTGTCTAACTCTATTAAGTTCCTACTTGGAGATTCTTATTACATGATGTGACTGGGTCACATGTTGATGTTTGAAGAATCAAAGAAAAGTGAAGAAACTTAAAGAAAGAATATGTTGAATCTGATCGCATAGATGGATTTCTATCGCATAGTTTGAAGATCGGATTCTTGAGCTACTTCTTAGGAGTTATGATATATTGCTTAGGAATAGATAACAATAAAGTTTTGATGTGCTTTTGCACTGTAAGGATAGTTTTTTTCCGCAAAGTTTTTAAAGTAAAAGGAAAATTTTTGATTTTATTTATTTTAAAATATCCTTACAATGGCATTTGTGAAAATCTTTGTTGCTTATAAGATTCCATTAAGAGCAAGAGTGGAAATATGAATTTGATTCTTTCATTTGTGGTAGTGTCCAAATTTACCAAATAAGGAAAGATTCTCATCACCCAAGTTTCAGTTGGATAGAAACTTGGAATCATGCAAGTTGTATAGTATGATGAATGAGAATTTTCAACTTTGGAAAATTAAGACTAGTTCCTTGTTCACATGTATATGTGAGTCAAGTGAAGGACTAAGGGATCGAGTACACATTCTTGTGCACTGATCAAGTCCACCATAAAAGATCGATAAGACTATTCGTCATGATTTACTAAGGCTTAGTAAATATGATTATACTTACAAGCTTAAGTATAATTCTGAGACATTGGAAAAGTTTCAATGTATGACAGAACGAATGAGAAGAATCAAATTAGGCAGAAGGATAAAAGTTTCTCAAATCTGAAAAGATGGGAGAGTACTTTAGTATCATGTTTTAAGATCATCTTAATGATTTTGAGACCTTATCACAATTCATCCTCTAAGTGCATTCTGATAGTTAAGAAGAGGAGTTATGAATTGTTGAAGTGGTTAAATCAAGAAGATGATTCATACATCGTTCCAAAAACAATTCTTAGAGTTATACTCTAAGATTGTAACTTGAGTGACATGTCTTAAAAGATGTTTAAAAACACTTGTCAAATGTAAGAGTAAAAGTTTTCTACTCTTGTACATTTGAAATTGGTAATTTGTGATGTTTTGGATAAAACAAAGATCAACTAAGGCCAATTGTGTTAAGTGTCTGTCTTGATTAGAATCCACACTATCTCTTGAATATTTGGCAAGAAAGTCTTATAGGTCAAGGAGACAGTGGGAGTCTAAAAGATCCTGAAAGGGTTTCAAGAAGTAATCAAGAATAAAAACCTGTATTTCATCACTAGCACACAACTAGAGGTTTATAACCTATCGTGTTGACATTTATGTGCCCATTCCAGTTAAGTTGGCTATACATTTGAGTTCTACATGTTCTCAATTGTTTGCATAGCTACTTGGAAGCAATGGCAGGCCCTTGAGCTGCCAGGTGGCAAGAAGTTAAGATTGCACAAGTTCAATCCATATGAGTTAGGATTTGTCACTAACCTAGTCTTGTGATTATGGTTTGACAAATTCACATGGATAAGAACACATACGCCATAAAATCTAAGTGTCATAAGGTTTCTCTCCGATTCATGAAAATGATGGTGAGGAAATTCTTTCACTAAGTAGATTTTAATTAGATAGCAATTGTGATATTTGCAGTTCTCAAAGTCGTTAGTGGAGCGTGCGTGGTTAACCGGCACACTAAATTGACTTATGAGAAATGGCAAAAGGTCTAAACAATTGAGACTATGATTACGGCATCCCTTTTCATAGTTCTGAAATTGTTTAGACACACATGTGAGCTATTTAAGATAAGGTGTATGATTTTGATAAAGTCTTATCAAAGCAATCTAGTATCAGAAATCTGAACTTTGATAAGAATGTCAATAAAGTATTGACTTCTAGAGGTCCAGTTGTTTTCTGGATGCATGTCAAAGCTAGTGGGAGCATAAGTGTTATGCTAATAATCATCATGTTAGTGGGAGCATGATAATTATGATAAGTATTGCAAGTTAGCAATGTTAATTATAGAAAACAAAAGTTTCAATTCGTGAGGTTGCAGGGGTTGAAAAAGTTGTTTTGCTATAATTAAGGGAGAGGAAATTATACTTCATTTCAATTCTAAAAGGCTTAGATTGAGATTTTAATCATCTTAGTCAAGAATATATATATGAATTTTATGTTGGTTTGGTTCAACTTAAGAAAATTCTATATATTGCGTTCTCAAAATTCGATTATGATTACGACATCCCTCTTCATAGTCAAATTTTGAGAATATGGCAAACAAAAAAACATTATGGCAAAAGTCTGGTCTAGAACCATGTCTTTATGTGAAACGTGTCCCATTTACTTTGGGTACAAGATCGATTACATGTGCTATAATATTTATCCTTTCTGAATTTTCCAAATGCCTTGGGGCGTTAAGGAGGACAATCTAAGGTTTACCAAAGATTGGTTGCTCAGGGACAGTTGGAAGTATAGTGTTAATTTTTGGAAGGACCATATTGACATAGTCTGAAAAGAGGCAACTCTTGTTCAGATGTGGTAGTCAAAATGGGAATATAGAGTTGTCATCATAGGTGGAAGCAATCTGTGTAAGGTTAAAGAAACTTAATGCAAGAAGCATGTTCAAAGCAATGCGCTTTGAATCTGAGACATCGTTTCCATGGAATTGCTCTCCATTGGGATACTCTGTAATGATTGTTGCCAAGCCTTTGTGGCTTTGTGCATAATCATTACAAGAGGAACAGTGCATATAAGTTTAAAATCTAAACAGATTTCGATAAATGATAGGAGTTTGGAATTCTTACATTTAAGACAAGGAATTGGGAGTGTGAAAAGAGAATCATTGAAATTATGTTCAATTGATCTAATTCACAAAGAAAAGGATCATAGACAAACATAGAGTTCATACTTGGTGTATGGCAAAGCTATTGTTTAGAAAAAAACATAGTGTACATGCTTGGAGCATGGGACAACTAGTGTTTTTAATTCAAGTATAAAGTTGATAAAACCGAAACAATGAATAATGAGTAATCAGTATGGTGATAAATAGAAAGAGTTTTATTTATATTCATAAGTTTTGGTACCATATTAGATTCATTTATTCTTGTGTTTCACTTTGCATGTTTTGACTTCCATAATAACTAGGTTATTCTTTCGGAATGACTAATTTATTCAAACCATCCACAGTCGGTCATATGTTGGAAGTAGATATGAATCAAGACTGTCATGGGTTGGCTTGTAGAGGTCCAAGTTGGTGGACAAAGTTGTGCTACAACACTCATGAGTGCTCATAAGTTCTGAGTATTGGATTCAACCCGCGCTCATTTGAATCACTTCATGGATTTTATCACGAGTGATCATGAGACGATAATATCTTATATTCTTCAAACCTAGAGATATGAGTTGTTACTATGAGTTGATAGTACATTGATTGCATGAAAACGCATTGGTAACTTGATGTTATAAAACATGCATTTGTGTATGATTCAACAAGTAGCAGAACAAGCCATATGAGTCGAAGTTTATCCGTTCCTTTTACCTTCGGGATAAAAGCGATATCTGTGGGCCCCTCGATGATTTAATGATGACACATGAGTGCTTGGCCAAGCCAGGACTGATTTGATTTGTTCAATCAGTCAGTCGTCATAAATCGGAAATCGGGAAGCAACAAATGGACAGAGAGAATGATTATAATCCATGTCTCAGTCTATATGATATCTAGAATGGAGGAATATATGATCCCTTATCTAATGGACAAGTCATTCACAAGGTCAGAGTTCGACAGCGGCTTTAAGAGCTACGATTGCCAGTTAGGTTTTGAAGTCATACTCAATAATAGTTTTAGACTTACAATATCCTGGGTAGTTATGTAAAATATTAAACCATAGTTGGTTTGTATCCAATCTTTTGTAATCACTTTATCAATGTAAAAATATTATTTTATAAATATGCATGTAGCATGTTTTGGAGTAACTATATTGTCAAGTATGAAAGTTTGGGTCTTTCAAAAATATGAAAGTATAGAAAGGGGTTCTTTCAATGATGGTATCAGAGCAGTGGTTTAAGTGAACTAAATTCCATGGATTGGTATTTAGACTTAAACTATTGGAAGTTCAATATATGAACAGAATCATTGTAAAGATATGGATACAAAACATAGGAAACACTTAAGTGGGGTATTGGGTAGTGATAAACCCTAGTATTCTAAGACATTAAGTTACTTCAAAAATTTTAGAGAATTAGTTTATGTAAACTAGGAATTTTGAGAATTTCTAGATTTAAACATGAATTGTTAAGTGAAGATGATACAATATGTATCTGGTATATTTTAGGTTAAATACCTAATGGGGTAAGCACTAGAATATTAAGAGGAGATATGCCTTATATTCTATTAAGTGCTAAATGATAAGTAAATATAGCATGCTTTAGGTTTCATACCTATATTGCTAATATTTGAGGAAGTTTAAGGTCTGTTGCCGACCTTGGTTTAGAAAATTTTATGTTCAGAATTCTAAGAATTTTCGTAATAGAATTTACATGAAACTTTTCGAAGTAATAAAGATACTTATGATAGTTAATATTGATAAGTTTATTGATAAACGATCGAAGGATATCGTGAAATAATAAATATGAAGTGTAATCGTAAATAGTGTATTAATACCAACAGAGTGGTAATATGCATTTAAAATATGTAAGATAATATAATAACATCTTTGGAAGAAAGATGTGCGTTTAAAATACTTTTAGATGAGATAAATGTTTTGGCATAACCGATGAAGTTGTTCCACCGCTGTCCAGATTAAAGCAGTAATTGTTTATAGAGTCGGAAGAACCAAGATGGTGATAAATACTTCAACAATATTGAAATTAATGTGGTACCAGATTTAGAAGAATTAAACGAAGATCAAAGGAAAGGCTAATGAAGGTTTTAGACTCAATAGGCCAAGGCTTTGTGATGTAGTAGGTAGTTCGAGTAGTAACCCTATACAAGATGTTCAAACTTAGTATTTAATAATATTGAGTGATGATTGACTACTATCACATCCTTATGGAAGTTCCATTGTGTGTTAAGCCGACTTTAACATACATGATTAGGATGGTGAAATAAGTTATTTGGTTGTGAAAAGGCTGAGTGGCTTACTTGTTAGAGTAAGGTAGAGTACTTAGTTGAAGAAGATATATACTCATATTATTATATGAGAAGAAATGTTGTAATTAGAAATGGTAGAGAACCAAGTTGAAGCTAGTAGAGCTTGCTGAGATGCAGCTATAATGCAGACTTCTTAGGATAGACTCCTATGAAGTAGACTTAGACTTACTCAGATACAAGAATAACGATGTCATGAAAGGATAATGAAACCAACTAATGTGCATGATGGTTTGCATGAGTTAAAAGTAGATGCAAGAAGTTGAAGACCGTTTGTCCCCATACTGCTAGAGTAAATTTTGGTATAGTGTGTCTTGTAGAATAGACACTACCCGAGAAAGAATTTATATGAAGAAATGGAAGTAAAATTTCTATCGACCTATGGAAAGGTATTAGGATATACTAAATCGAGCTTATACATAAAAAGAAGGTGAATTTAAGTAACCCAAGATATGTTTGATAGAAGCGCGAAAACCCTAGTTGAGTCTAGGAGAAATTGTTGTATGTACTTGTTTGAACACACTTAGGTGTGAAATTTACTTTGTGAAAATTTTGAATGGTGACTTGGGAACTGCGAGACAATACTTGGGACGAGTATGAGTAGGTGTGAATAGTAGTAGAGGCCTATACTACTGGAAGCACAGGACTCACGCTTGGATCAGGCAAAGTCACAAGGTTACCAAGAAGCTAGTAAATGATTCCATTTTATTCATGTGTGTCGTTACCTTCGTTTCGGTAATGACTAAGAAGATAATTATCGTTCAAATCTTAATGTCATAAAGAATCGAGTCCGATTAGTATAAATCCGCGAAAGGAGTTGATTGGTTCAGAGAACCATGTCTTATATAGTGACAAAACTTCAGTAGGAATACTGAAGAAGTAAATGGTCAAGGTAGTCGATAGAAATATAACAATCTTCATTAAAAGATTGAGCAATCGTTAACCAGAGATGTGACTTGCTATGTGGTGTTACTGGCCACAAGAAATGTTTCCGCCCTACTCTTACTAGTCAAATGGCGGGGAGTCAAGTTTTCGTTCAACAATCAAAGAGTACTCCAACTAAAAAGGAGAAGGTGCCAAAAGCTAAAAGATGTGTATGTAGGAAAGCACGAATTAGAGATACGTGGTGCTATTCTTTCTATTCCAAAGCATCCACGTGTTGATCAAACTCTTTTGTTTTCTTTATTCCATCAGCTCGGTTTATTCGATCTGATTCTAATACAAGAGTTTGGTTCGTTATGTATCCTATGCGTTATAAAATGAAAGGTCATTAGAATAAGACCATTCGATTTGTTGTTATAACAAAAGTAAAGGCCTTATCTTGGGTTTAGTCTATAAACCAAGAAGGAGCAGGATTTTGCAATGAGAATTGAGTTTTAACTCAAAGATTAGGATCGAAGGCCTAATAGAGAATGATGAGCGGGTGCAGGTTTGAGCACCGCTAGTAATTAAGAAGTTTGAAGTGTTTGACAATTGTTTGGAAAACCAAAAGTTAAATATCGTATATTTTAGATTACCACAGAGGAAGTAAGTTAGGACTCGAATGTTGTGATTAGTAATTTTCTCGTAAACTTTAGATCTACTCACATCTTATTTGATTGTGATGCCTCAGATTTTTTCATGCCTTATAAATTCGCACATTCTTTTCAAATTGTTTGTTACGCAATTGTCCAATCATTTCATATAGATAACATAGGAAATATATCATTACTTGCTGATAAAGTCTATAGAGATAGTGTCATAGGAATTGAAGGTTATAATCTTCCTGCTAACCTAATTCCTATCTCTTTGCCCAACTTTGATATTATTCTCGACATGAATCGATTGTCAAAGAACTACGTAGATCTCTTGTGCTATGAAGAGATGATATGCATCCCTATCGAAAGGAGGGATTCTATTTATGTCTACGGTGAAAATAATAAATTTCTTTCTTAAAAACTCGTAAATTTATATCGATGGGATATTCTACTTATCCAGCTTATACAGTTAATACCTTGAAAGAGGAGAAGAAAACTATGAATGATAGCCTTTGGATAATTATCGACCGGCTGATGAAGAGTGCATATATTCTCGCCACACGTGAAACGGCTCCATTGGAGAAATACGCGTAAGTTTACATAGAAGCTTCCTCTCTCCCAGCAAGCAAGATGAGATCACCACTTCTCTCGGACTTCCTTTACTTCGTAACCTTAGCTAGAGTCTTAGCTGGGAACATTCTATTCCGAAAGTCAGGTCAATGCCACAGCTTCTTCTCAAGCATCAACATCACAAAATCATTGCGAGACATGGTGTGCCACTAAATATTATTTCCGATCGTGATACTCGCTTCACTTCTCACTTTTGGGCGAGTATGAAAAGTGAATTGGGATCTCGAGTTGCTCCCAACACAGCTTATCATCCCCAGACAGATGGTTGGACGGAGAGAACAATCCAAACAGTAGAAGATATGCTTCGTACATATGTCTTAGAGTTCGGTAGTAAATGTGAACAGCATTATGTTGGCATAATGTAGGACAGAAAATCCTTGGTGGTCCTGAAATGATTCAAGACACCACCAACAAGATTCAAATCATATGAGAATGAATGAAAGTAGCCCAGGATCGACAACAGACCTGTGTAGAAATGGAGGAGACGATCCATAGAATTCCAAGTGGGTGATACTGAAGGTAACCCCGTGGAAAGGTATTATGAAATTTGAGAAGAAAAGGAGATTGAGTCCTAGATTTATTGGACTTTTCAAAAATTATCTAACAAACATACCGCTTGGAATTGCCTGAAGATTTGGCAGGTATTCATGATGTATTTCATGTAAAATATCTATGTAAATGCTTGAGCGTATATGATGAAACGATTCCATTATCCAAGGTGAAACGGGATAATAAATTTATACTTAGGGAAAATAAGAATGAGATAAGAGCGAAATATCCTCATTTGTCCAAATCTTTGTGATTTCGGGGACGAAATCCTCAAAAGGAGGAGGTAATTGTAACATACACGTTTTGAAATCGTGTTATGTAATTTGAAAAGTTAATAATATTATGAAATATTATGTGAAATTGAGTTTTGAGTTCTAATAGATAGTTTTTACTAGAAATGAAGTAAAACTATGTTTAGAATCACTCACAAATTATTGGAAGTCTTATGAGATTCCAATTAAAAGCCAAATAGTGAAATTTAGCGAAAATATAAAATTTGAAATAAGTACAATTTTATTATTGAAAGTTGTAGATAATCTCGTTAGAAACACGTAGGCAAAAACCTCGTCGAAATCCGAGTTATAACGAAGAAGTTATGACCAATCGAAGATCCGCGATAAAACCGGCACGGTGCCGAATGACGTAAAAAGTGATTTTTTGATAAACTACTTTTTAGCCTTAGTGATCTAAATGAAAGTCGTAGCATTCGTTAAACCGAGAATTTTGATAAAAAGAACGCCAAAATCTGACATCGTATGAGGAAGTTATGATTTTTACAAGTTTCAGCTTAGCAGTAGACAGCTAAAAACTCGAATTTTAGATCGAGTGATTTTTAGCCGATACAACCTAAACGAGAATCGAAGGTCTCGTCATTAGTAGTACAACGGTGAAAAGTCTGACGAAAACGGATGTCGGATGAAGAAGTTATGAATTTTTAACGGATTTAACAGTCCCGGTCTGTTAAAAATAATAATATACAAATAAAGTCAAAATTTTCCGACGAAGTCTAAACGAAAGTTGTAGAGCATAATTGTCTATACGCGTCCATATAAAGAACGTCAAAAACGGAGCCTGTATGAGAAAGTTATGGATTTTACAAGATTGGGCACATTTTTCAAAAATTTTCGCATGAATAGTGTTCGATCCACGTGGCATCTTCTGATTGGACCGCAGCCTCGCGTGGCACCCTCTGATTGGTCCGGAGTCGTCACCCTCTTTCCCCATTGGACCAAAGCTCGGTCCACTCAGGAGCTCCCATCTGTCCGAAGTTGATGACGCGTCTGATGAGCTGGTGCCTCGCATGCGCGCCCCGTGTCACCCTTCCGAGCCTCGCACGTGGACTCCTCGCAGGTGCGACGTCTGGCCTCCGAACCAAGACCCTTCTGCCGCGTGGACTTCGCATCTGCTGACCCTCCTAGCCTCGGATCCGAAGCTTCGGGCCTTCCCCCTATAAATAAGAGGGCTGCGAACCCTCCCGAGGAAAATGGGAAAATTGCCATTTTCACCCCCTTCTTCCATATTTTTACTATCCCGACATCCCCCGAAGCCCCGGTACTTATTCCAAAGCTCGAAACACGCCCCTAGATTCCCGAGAAGCCCAAAAAATTTATCTTTTCGGTTTCGAAGCCCAACCCTCGCAGGGCCCGGTTTTCAAGAAAATTTCTGGTTTTCAACGAAGAAAGTCATATTTAGAGCCGAAGTGCTGCCCAAATTATTATTTTGACCCCCGGTTAATTTAAGGTGAGTTTAATATATAGGAACAATTGTATGTTATGTGTTATATGTGATATGTGCTTATCCATGTTATCATCTCGAGTTGTTGTTTCCGCTATAGGCATCACTTGGGTATTGGTATGAACCGTTGACCATGAAGTGTATGACATAGGCATCACTTTGGCTTTGGTAGAATAATATTCCTGAGTATTTTCTCGTGTTAATTTTTATTCGCTACGTTTAATAGCAAAGTAATACCTTTGACCATGTGATCAGTGAAAGGACTTAAATTCATATTGGTACTGGTATATAGCCTCTGGCCATGTAGAACATGTCTCCGTAAGAGAATGATTTCTATTCTATGGTATTGGCAAAAAGGGTTAGACAGGGCGTGAAAACTTGAAATCTACCAAAAGGTTAATCTGAAGTTGTATGTCTTCTGTGCCATTTGGGCCAAAGCGTTATTGATGTATATCAAGTATGGAAATTGTTATGTCTCAATGATTGTATATCTTTGAATCAAATCAATAATTGTTAGGGAAAGCTTATCACATTATGCCTTTGTTGTTCCTTGCTCCTATTTGCTTCTGCCATATTGGTATATATGGCATAACGTTATATTGTATCTATTATTGAACTCACTAAGCGTTATCGCTTACCCCTCCCAATGTTTTAACATAATGCAGGCAATAAGTACCCAGTATAGTTGGAAGACTTAGAATAGTTGTAATATTATTTTTTGTATTTTGGTTTAGGTTTGTATAGACTTACAATATCCTGGGTAGTTCTGTAAAATATTAAAACATAGTTGGTTTGTATCCAATCTTTTGTAATCACTTTGTCAATGTAAAAATATTATTTTATAAATATGCATGTAGCATGTTTTGGAGTAACTATATTGTCAAGTATTAAAGTTTGGGTCTTTCAGAAATATGAAAGTATAGAAAGGGGTTCTTTCAGAAAACAACATCAAAAGGATTTCTTATACTCAAAACTTGTCAAAACTCTTTTAAATCTTTTATAATCTTCTTTTATATCAAATCATATTCGTCTATCTATTTACGTATAAGTGTGCTTTAACAGACTTAGGACTACTGCTAGATACCTTGACTCATGTTCCTTGTTTGGTTGTGGGCTTGGGGTAGGATCACTAGTCCGAATGTCGGTTAAATCATAGTTATACTTATTAAATACATATGTGAATATTAAACCCATTTTTAAGGTTCATTCTTAACTCAGTTGCTTATGGTTAGTAATTGAGTATTTTCTACAATCAGTAAGAGTTCAAACAATCATACTAGTAAACTATAATAGGTATAGTTTAGAGGATTACTACCTACTACTTCTAGATCAGTGAAACTTACAGGAGTCAGTTCATACATGAGTCAGTTCAAACATACTATAACTAGAACAAGAAGGAACATACTATGACTAGAACAATAAGGAACATATATTCTATAACAAGAACAAGATAACAATAATGTGAGCCACTACTTCATGGCATAGCAATATACTTGTTGTGTCATGTTTTGTAACCACAGTCTCCTGGAGGGAGAGCGTGAGTTTGTGTATAGATCTATACGGGATTGACCATCCTACACCTTGTTGTTAGCTACAGTGGGACCTGCAGGTCTACGGGTGACAAATGTCATACCATTTTCGACGTCTTTAGATCGTCGTGTTTTATACTAGTCAAATCAAGCATGGTTATAACCTCATCACATTTTACCTTAATTTAACAAATTGGTTTTAAGGTAGTTAGTACTTCAGTAGTTGTTTTATACAACACTACTGTATATCTTCGTTTTCCCATTACATTCATATAGTGATATTCTCACATCGAGTAATGTAATCTATTTCCTAGTAACATGAGCATTCAGTTAAAAGTGGGGCTATAATGCTAAGTTTATGATTCCTTAGTTTATATATTAGGGTTATGTATTAATCAGATCCGACAGGCAGTAGGATGTGTGCTTTCCGCTTCATTTCCTGTTCCTTGTTTGGTTGTGGGCTTAGAGCAGATTCATACAGTCTACTATCTATTCGATCTTAGTTAAATATATAACCCGTATACACCAAGTAATCTTATGGAGTAACAGGTATGGGTCAGGTCATAGCATATAAATTCAGTATGCCACTTTTTAGTACAAAAACATACTTTTCGGATAGATCATTAACTAAGTGAAACTAGAAACTTATCTATAAAAGGTTTGACATTATTAAACTAGTATAACTTAAAGGACCTTTAGTGGTTAATTCTATAATACATTAGTTTATACATCAGGGTTATATATAATTAATATCCGACAAGCAGTTGGATGTGTTTTTTCCACCTTACTTCCTGTTCCTTGTTTGGTTGTGGTCTTAGGGAAGATTCACACATTTAACTGTCCGTTCGATATCAGATTATATATAACTAGTATAAACTAAGTGATTATAGAAGGAACTATTGTGGTTACCATTTTACTAAAGGAAATATATGATTTTCTTAAGGAATGTTTTCTTCAAATATAAAAGAACTATTACAGTTAACTCCGTAAGTACCAAATGAATATGCCAGGGTTGTATACAATGAAGATCTAACAAACAATGGGATGTGTGACTTCCGCCTCATTTCCTGTTCCTTGTTTGGTTGTGGGCTTAGGGCAGATTCACACAATCGATTGTCTGTTTACTCTAATTTGTATATAACTTATATCCATTTAGTACTCATAGAAGGAATTGTAGAGTCATTTTTACTTATCATTCATCACATCAGAAAATATAGGATTTTCTGGAGGAACATGCAAACTTTTCTAAAAGAACTTATAGTATACTTTTCATAAATAAAATACTTATGAACTCACCAGCTTAAATGTTGATCTACTCTTTCAAAATAACTTGTATTCTCAGGAAACTAGTAGACAGGTACGCGTACTGGGATTCAGAAGATGGAGTATAGTAGCTTCATGTCTTATTTTGTGATTTACTTTTGGAGTCAATCTTTTGTGAATCACATACTTTGTAAACACTTTAATATTAATGCAATAGTTGTTTGTTACTTTGATTACTATGATGCATGTGTTGTGATACAAAGCATGACGTCCTCCGCCCCCGAACGTTTCCGCCGTTCCGGTTTGGGGGTGTGACAAATCTAAACGAAAGTTGTAGAGTATAATCTCACCTACGCGTGGATATAAAGAACGTCAAAGACGGAGCTCGTATACGAAAGATATGAAATTTTTAAGTTTATGGCACAAATTACGAGGCTGGACCAGAGAAGTACGCCCAACGTACTGCGAAGACATGTATCAGCCACCCAACGCCTTCACATGATGGACGCATGTCCTAACCGTGCCACGTCCGAGGCCCGGGTTCCGATCAAAAGCCACGTCTCACACTATGCCCAGCGTACCGAGGAGTTACGCTCAGTATAGAGCATCAGAAGTCAGTACGCCCAGCGTAATGCGAGCCCTCGGACCACTATAAAAGGAAGCAAGGTTTTCCGAATTTAGTTTAGAATTTTGACTCTCTTTCACCCTCTACTTCCTTTCAAGCTACCCTAACACCCCCCGAATCCTAGGGAACTACCCCAACACCCGAAGCAAGTCCTGGCGCACCGAAGATCCCGAGAAAATAATATTTTCAGTTGAGACTCTGCCCACACAAAGCCCGGTTTTCAACTAAAATCCCCGGTTTCATCAAAGAAAGTCATTTTTAGGAACGAAGTGCTTCCCAAATTATCATTTTATCATTCAGTTATTTCACGGTGAGTTCAATATAGGGACAATTGTATGTTATGTGTTATATGTTCAATGTGCTTTCCTGTGTTATCCTGGTTTTATACCGTTGATCATGTAGAGCATGTCTTATATCACTTTTGGTATTGGCTTTGAGCCTTTGGCCATGTAGAGCATGTCTCGTATTATTCTGGTATCGGATTTATGCCTTTAGCCATGTAGAGCATGTCTCGTATCAATTCTGGTATTGGCTTTATGCCTTTGGCCATGTAGAGCATGACTCGTATCACTTTTGGTATTAGCATAGGGCTATGTAGGGCTGAAAGCCTGTATATTCTAGCAAAATGATAATTCGAAATTGTTTATTTTCTGTGCCACTTGGGCTGAATTCTTATTGATGTATATAATGTTGAAATTGTTGTATTTCATTGATTGTAAATCTTTGAATCAAATCATTAGTTGATATGGAAAGCCTGTCATATGATACACATATGTCTTTGTTGTTCTTTGTCCCTCTTTGCTCCTGTCATATTGATATATATATATATATATATATATATATATATATATATGACATAGCGTTATATTGTAACTGTTGTTGAACTCACTAAGCGTCACCCGCTTATCCCTCTCAATGTTTAACTATTGCAGGTGATAAGCATCCAGAATAGTAATATACTGTAAGAAGATGTAGAATAGTTAATATTATCACTTTTGTACTTAGTGTATAAATTCTTGGGAAGTTATGTAATATATAAAACTTTGTAAGAATCATAATAGTTGGTTTGTATCCAGACTTTTGTAAATTATATTATGAATATGCATGTAGCATGTTTGGAGTAATAATATTGTATAGTTTAGAGAAAGGGATTCTCACATGTTTCCTATACACACCCCGGGTCTTAGTTTGTTGATATGGGTATTAGCTACATATTTGACAAAAACTAACTCATAAGTTAAGTATGAATATGTAAAATAATGATTAAGTTTGGGAAAAAATTAACTTGGTATGTTAAGTAGGAATATGTAAAATGACTTTAGACCATCTCCAACCCACCTCCATTTTCCCCCATAAATGGAGTAAAAATGGAGCAAATAGTGTTTCATCTCCAACCCTACTCTATTTTTTACCCTATTTTTACCCCCAAAAAGTATATTCCTAGTATATATTCCATTATTCCTACTTACATAGATTGTCAAACACACCCCTCTACTAATTTAGTTTTAACAAATATATAATCTATATTTTTTTCATTACATTATTATTAAATACAAACGATTATATTTATAATAAACTTATAAATAAATATTATACATGCATTTATAAAAATATTACACATACACGCTTTTAAATAAATATTAAACAAATAAATAATAGTATTGTCACTTGTTGATTTTTATTAGATTATTATTGTAATATGCAGGTTAACTACAAGTTTAATAGCATATGTTATCGTGTTTGTAATATATATTTTAATTATAAGTTTTTATAAAATATGTTATCGTTTTTTAAAATTTCAATATGTATTTAAATTTTTATATGAATTTGATGAACAAAAAACAAACTTTATATTAATAATTAATTAATATAATTTAATATATAACAAAATATTATAAGTATTAAATATTATATTTAAATTATAATTAGTAGGTAAAAATGTACTAGAAATGTATAAATATATAACAGAGGGACTAAAACCGACAACGCAAAGTTCACCCCATTTTGGGAGAAATGAATAGTATAATACCATATTTGGTGTAATACTATTCATATCCTCCAAAATTAGGGAATAAATGGGGGAAGGTTGGAGAAGAATGAAGGAAGAAATGATGAAAAATGGAGAATGGGAGTGGGTTGAAGATGCTCTTAGAGAGCATGTATAAGATTTGTTTTTTTTTTTTTTTTGTATAATTATTAAACGGTATATTTGAAAGAATTTCAAAAAAAAAATCTAAAAACTGAAAAATAAAATAGATATGATGCGACAAACACAACTTAAAAGAACGAAGAGATTTAGTGGTAATGTATAGATCAATTGTGTTAATTAGGTTAAATTATGTTCATTATAATTTATTTTATATTAAAATAGTTCTAAAAAGTATTGTAAACAGTCAATTATTTATGATATATTTATTTTTTAAATTAATTGCAAAATAAAGCAAATGCTTACATATAAAAGTAAGAAAGAGCAATTTTATCATTTAAGATGTGTATGTGTCGCAAATCCTTTACAAATAAATCAATATTTTCATGAAAATGATGGATTGAATTTAATTCCAAACCTCCAAATTTTGAATCCTTTTGACAAACACCAAACCAGAAGACCAAAACACCCCCAAATGACTTTTACTATTTGTTTATATACTTGGATATCATGGAAAACTGTATCGTGTGAAAAGAATTATATCTGTAGATATTATTAACAATTTAAATATAATATAAATTATTAAGCAAATCTAGACCATTTACTTGGAAGAATAGCCAATAAAAACTGATTTGAAAATGAAATCATAACGAATCATTCTTTAGTTTAATTTTTTTTATGTTTTTTTCTTTTTTTTAATTTCATTTACAGTGTTGGAAGATGTGATTCAATGGATTGATCTGATTCATGTTTTTTCGATGAAACTTATGAGGATGGAAGCTATAGTAACGATGTTATGGTGGATTATTTGGAACTTTCAGAATGACATTTCATTTAGTGATCATATAGATAGAAGAAATTTATTAATCGATAGGTTGAAAATGATAACAAATCATTGATATAATTGATTCGTTTTTCCCGAATAGGAAACTCAGTGTTAGTCACTGTGAGGTAAGAAAATGATAACAAATCTTAAAATTTATTTTCTATATGAAGATCCAAAATACTTTTCGACGTTATTATGATATGTTGTCTTCTTATTATCATTCAATATCTTATGCTAATATATAGGTCACGTACTATTCATGATCACAAAGAATATGGTTGAATTTTAGTATTATATTATATTATATGACTATTATATATTGTGTAAAATACTGTGTGATTTCCGAATATTTTTTTCTCTTATAAATTGAATGCACGTTTTTGTTGTAGGGAGAAAGAGACAAATGACCTTTCATTCACCCAAGGGACGTATTCATTGTTTCAAAACATTTCGAATACTACCTTCTTTTCTATTACTACAAGTTAAACATTTTTTTAAGAATATATAAAAATAAATGTTATATTATGCATATAAATAATATAAATACGATGACTTATATATTCTATTAATTTGGTCAAAGACCACTATGGTAAAAAAAATTATAAAATTATAATAAAAACATTATTTTGTATATAATAAAAATATCAAATATAATAATAATAAATATCAAGCTCTCAGATTCCAAGCTAATTTTTTTGGAAGCAAACGTCAAGTCATATTGATTGTATTTCGATTTTTCTTTTTATAGGTGATATTATCTATCCATATCCATGATCCATGTCAATCTCTTGGAATTTACTTTCATGCTTCTCCTTAAATTCATATTGTTATTTTTTATTTTTTTTATATTATTTTTTATTTTTTTTTATAGATACAAACATTTTTGTATTACATGTCGATATATCACATACGTATACATATATACAATGGCAAATTGCAAGAAAATAATTTTATTACAATAAAATTTTGATTTTGAAACCAAATTATTTTTTCTTAATTATATCATTATATTTATAATTTTGTTGCAATATCAACAAAAAAACAGGTTCTCATTGTTCTCCCGGTGACCATTTTCCCGAATTACAATAAAGTCATTAAGTTTACTAAAATTTGATTTTGACACCGAGTTTCAAATTGCAAAAAGATCTTTGTATTACCAAAAATTTTGATTTTGACACCGGATTTTTTTTCTCATTTATGTCATTACATTTATAATTTTGTTGCAATGTCAACCAATTGACCGATTCATGAGATGTTATTGTAGTTTAGAAGCTCGGTTTAGAAGCTCAAATTGTACAATAAATAAATGAAGGTTTGTCTAATGGTTCAAACTCACTTACAAGTTAGCAAAAAAAGGCATAGTCACCCTTTCAGCAAATACTATTGTGGTTTAGAAGCTCGATTTGTACAACAAGTAAATGAAAACTCCTACAAGATCGATTTGTACAATAAATAAATGAATACCCATACAAGGTCGAATTATTTGTACAACAAATAAATGAAGACCCCTATAAATAAAGATCCGTACAAACTTGCTTCTAAACCAATTGACCGGTTACCATCAATCTAGCAGGATAACAAATAAATAACATGACAATATTGTGATGTGGAAGCCACGTAAGATCTTATGTGGTAGGATTAAGTTTCAAATATAGGGTTTGCTTCGAATCTAGTTTTACATATCTTTTTAGGTCGATCAAGTGGTTCAAAGTTACTAAAAAGTCAGCAAAAAAGGGCGTACTCACCCTTTTGGTGACACTTTTTATTATAATGTTTAATGTTTAATTCTCGTCAGAGTATTTCTTTACAAATGGCATCTGAAGATCAATCTAGTGCTTCAAACTCACTTAAAAGTCAGTGAAAATGACATATTCACCCTTTCAGGCGGTGTTATTGTGGTTTAGAAGCTTGATTTGTATAACAAGTAAATGAAGACCCCTACAAGGTCGATTCAGGAGATGATTAGTGAGTTTGAACCACTAAATCGACCTTGTAGGGGTCTTCATATACTTGTTGTACAAATCGAGCTTCTAAACCACAATAATATCTCCTGAAAGCGTGATTATGCCCTTTTCACTTATTTGTAAGTGAGTTTTGAACAATTGGATTGACCTTCATTTATTTGTTGTACAAATCGAGCTTCTAAATCGAGCTTCTAAATCGAGCTTCTAAATCGAGCATCTAAACCACAATAACATCTTCTGAATCGGTTAATTGGTTGACATTGCAACAAAACTGTAAATGTAATGACATAATTAAGAAAAAACTCGGTGTCAAAATCAAAATTTTATGGTAATAGAGTGACTTTCTTGCAATTTGAAACTCGGTTTCAAAATTGAAATTTTGTTAAACTTAATGACTTTATTACAATTCGAGAAAAGTGGTTACCGGGAGAACATGGAAAATCGGTCATTTGGTTGATATTGCAACAAAATTGTAAATATATTGACATAATTGAGAAAAAAAATAACTCGGTGTGAAAATCGATGTTTTGTGGTAATATATTGACTTTTTTGTAATTTTATAATACATACAGAGTATGCATATACTTGTGTATAAACATATATGTATGTATGTATGTATGTATGTATGTATGTGTGTGTGTATATGTGTATATATATATATATATATACACTTGTCAATTTGTCATAGAATGTATATGTGGTGATAAAATCAACTTTGACATGATACCGGACACGACAATTAGGAATTCGTTGGGGAGTGACATCAATCATAGAGAAATCGAAGGAATAATGATTATGGTAATTTGGTCATATCCATATGAGACAACCAACTGATGCTTTAGGAGAGTGGTTATGGAAATTTCAAAAAGAAATTGTTCTGTAAATTTCAAAAAGGATGAATGAAAATGCTTCAATTGTGGATGAGTTGATCACTTTGCTCGTGACTGTAAAGCTAAAAAGATCAATGTTAAGGAGGAATCTTATGACACTGAGTGTAAGATGTTGATAAGGTATCTAAGCGAATAACTAAATTGGTATATTCTTATAATTATAAATAGTACCTAAACTATAACTAGGACCCTAAGGCCTATGATTTTCGTACATAAGATTACCTAGAGAATACTCTTTCCGAAAATATCCTCATTCCTCTCTCCTCTTGTCTTCTAGTTCTAGGGTTTGGGTGTGAGCCATTAGAGGCGTCATCCTTTTGGTGCTAAGCTTTCCAAGACCTACACTACAAGGAGATTGAAGTGATTTGTTTACTACAACAAATCAAAATGTATGTAACTCTATACTTGGTAATCTCAAATTACACTAGGGTTATGTTAGGTTTAGTTGTTCATTGTATGTTGCTATGAAGGTGTATGACATAAATCTTTTGTAGGATGCATGTACTCTATTAATTGTTAATTTTTTTCCGCATTGAGCAATTTTGCCTCCTATAAAATCCTTCAATGGTATCAGAGCTTAGGCTTTTCAAACATTGATTGCACATGAGTTGAATCGAACTAAACTTTTTTTTTCGCAAAATACTTATCTCACGACGTGAGAGCTTACTCTCGCGACGTGAGCACAACTTTTTCCAGAATTTCTGTAATTACCCTCCTAATCAGATTTATGGTGTTATTTTTGGTAATCATTCGGTATTAATTATGTTAGATTCCGAATTTTGAATGTTTTGGGTGATAATCCATAAACCCTAAATTTTATAAGATATCCTTATTTGATAATTTTTAATTAGATAAATTAAAATTATCTCTTATGAATTTAATAATTAATTTAATAGTAATGTAATTAAAGGATAATTATAAATTCATTATATGTTTAAATTGATTAATTAATTATATGATAATCTAGATAATTAATATTTAAACCTCATATTTTAAAAAGATTTAAAATACACCTTATATTATATGATTAAAAGTTTAATATATTATATGTATAAGACAAGTCACTCAAATCAATAGTAGAGCTTATTCACGAAGCCATACTCTTAAGGTGTATAAGGAAACGGCCTATAAAATGACCATCATTGGGTGTCCACTCTCACCCACCGCTCCCTTGTATGGTGGATGGTCGTTAGCCGAACGGATTTGATAGGACATAACCTCTAAAAGTATGATACTATAAAGTAACTGGACCTTTTATAAATCTCACTCTATTTACTTTAGGAAAAATTTAAAATTGTTTGCTAATCCATGAAAATGCACATCACTCTTTATATGTCGTTAGTGGAGCTTGCATGGCTAACTGACACACTAATTTGGGACTATGAAGTTTAGGTGATGGAAAAATCGAAAATTATCATTATTGATGGAGCGTATGTGGTTAATCGGAACATCAATTCGAGATGATAAATGACCTCAAGGTTGTCAAGCGGGTTTGCATGATTATTCACATTTTAATTTTGATCCTCGGCATCCCAGTCACAATTGGTAAGAGCATAATCGAGATTAAACATGCCATTGATAAGATTTAATTAATCTTAAAAGATTTAGGAGTTTCATGTGATTGAAATTGGTGAGATGACTCTACCTACCGAAAATAGATTTGAATTTGATTACGACATCCCTCTTCAAAGGTCGAATCGAAAATATGGATCCTAGCCTTAATTTAAATTATGGGTTAATAATTAAGGATTAAAATCAACTAACTTGAATTCTTCATTCTCCCAAATTTTAGATGTCAAATCAAGACAATGATGGTCTTCCTCGTTCTTCTGGAAATGTTTTTCCTCAATCTTCTAGAGATGATCTTCCACTTTCAAGTCGAAGTGAGAATTTTTTTCCCTTCCTTAGGAAATGGTGGAACTGGACATCGTCTCTATTCAAATCTTCCACTTCCTCCTACTGTGACTCTCCCAACATCATGTTTTCCTCGATTTGAAAGATATGAAACTACTCAAACCCTATTGGCATGTAAACATGAAAATGGAAATTTTGTGTGTGCGCACGTTCTGAAAATGAAATCGTACATTGACAAGTTGTAAAGGATGGCTGTCGTATTCCCAAAGGAGCAAGCCATTGATCTGATTCTTCTTTCGTTTCCTAAGTCATATGGTCAGTTCGTTGAGAACTTTCATATGAGGTACCCTATATGATCTGACCTAAATGTTGATGGTTGTGAAGCAGAAATGCTTAAGAACACAACTAAAGTAGAAATGTTCATAGGGTCTAATTTCATGAATTCCATGGACATTGATTAAGACAATGTTGATGATCTAGAAAAAATTTCTCTTCCCAATCGAAAGGGGTCGGCCAAGATCAAACCGTTTGATCGTATGGTAAAGAGAAAGGCTCGTTCTGAGGTCATCCCACATGTTGACCCCAATGATTTCATTTGGTTCTACTACCAATTGAAGGTTCATTGGAAGCAAAGCTGCCCATATTACCCGAAAGATCTTAGAGATGGTAAAGTCAAGTTGTGTGACTCTACTTTAGGTACATCCACTATCTAATTCCATAAGTTCTTGTTCCCAAACTCTTAATACATGATGTGATGATCATATTTTGACGGTATTGTAGAATCTAAAAGAAATAAGGAATCTTGAACAAAGTGAACTAAATCTGATCGTGAAAGTTGGACTTTGGTCGCATAGTTCGTTGGTTGGAATTTGGAGCTATTACTAGGGAGTTAGGACAATAGATTGCTATTACTATTTAGATATGTTTAGAAATATAGTTTTTCATTTCATGCATTGTAAGGACAAGGCCTAATTTTCATTTTATTTCAATAAAAGTGAAGTTTTGGTTTACGTAGTTGCCTTATCTTATTTCCTTGCAATGACATTAATGAAAGTGTTAGTTATGTTTCTAATAATAGAAATATTAATTGTGGATTTGATTCTTACGATATCTTATGTGGTAATGTCATAATTGTCCAAGTGAAAAGAAATTTCATCACCAAATGGACAGATACATGGTTTTGTACAAGTCGTTTTGTATAATATATGAATCTTGTTCATTAAAAACTATGATTTAATTCATTGTCACATGCTTATGTGAGGCAAGTGAATGACAAATGGATCTAGTACATGTTGATATGGACTCTTCAGATCCACCACAAGGGACGATAACTCTATTCGCCATGACTTATTGATGTTTCAGTAAATATGATTGTGTTTATCAGATTAAGCATAATTCTGATACTTTTGAAAGTTCATGGGTAGTAGAACGAATAGAATAATCTATTCGACAGAAAGATAAAAGATTATCCAATCTGAAAAGAAAGGAGAGTGCTTTAATATCATGTTTTGTGATCATCTTAGTAATTGTAGAATTGTATCACAATACATCCTCCAAGAATATCTTAGTGCAATTGTATGACTAAGAAGAGGAAACGTACATTGTTGGAAATGGTTCGCTCATAGACGAGTCATGCTTCATTCTAATCAAGTTTTAGAGCCATGCTCCAGTAACTATGATCGTATCTTGAAACTAAATTCAAACTAAGTAGGTTGATAACACCTCATAATATGTGGAGTAATAATGTTTTCTTACTCTAACACATTGAAAATTGGAGTTTTGATGTTTTCATTGATCGAGAAACAAAAGATAAATTGAGTCCTATTCTGTGTAGCGTTTTCTTGTCAAAAATCCGCACAAACTTTTTAATATCTGTTTTAGATCATCAAAGAATGTTCCTTAAGAGAAAACTAATATGTCAAGAAGTCAGTGGGAGTCACGTTGAACTTGAGTTGAAAGAGTCAAACAACAATGATAGTTATCACTAGCACGCGACCTAAGGTTAATAACTTGTTGTGTTTAATTGACATATTTCTATGCACTTCCAATTGAGTTGGTAATACGTATGAGTTATATGTTCTTCATTTAACTACAAAAACAAAGCACGTTGGTCAGCGAAAGTACATTGATCCATATCGGTGAGCTGCTAACAACATGGAAGCACTGGTCGGCCTTTTAAGCTACTATAAGTCAAGAAATTTAGATTAGCAAACTCCAGTCCCTGAAGGAGACCTAAATGTGATTTTGGTTTGTCCTAAAACTTGTCTTACGATTGTAGGTTGAAAATGAAAGTTCTACATGGATGGGAATGTATGTACCTTCGAATCTAGGTGTCACAAGGTTTTGCTCTAATTCATGAAAATGGTTATGAGGAAACACTTACGCTAGTAGATTTTAAGGATCTGATAAAGATTAGTACGAATATTGTTTGTATTAATTGCATGCTCAAATTCAAAATATGATTACGACATCCCTCTTTATATTTCGAATTGTGAGGAATGGCAATGAACTTCTTGGACTTTCAAGAGATATATTTATCGTGTCTTGAAAGTGTTTAAACACATACACTATCCAGATAAAGTGCATAAGCTTAAGAAGCCTAATTAGAGGCTAATTTGCAAGTTTAAACACATACACTATCCCTCTTTATATTTTGAATAGGGAACGATGTCTCTAATTTGCAAGTTGCAAACGTTGGGAACTGTTTCTCTATAAGTGGACATAAGGGAGAGGACACTCATACTTCGTTACGAATCTAAAGGTTTAGATTATATAGTTTAACTTAGTCAAAGGCATATATGAATAGCGTGTTGAAATGGTTCAACATTGGAGATTCTACATATAGAAATATTTTAGCAAGAAATTGAACACATAGTGGATCCTTGTAATAATGAGTCAAGTCTCATATGTTTCGGATATATGATCGATTACAATTGCTATAATATTCGATAATTATATTTTTCAAATGCCTTTAGCATTGTGTGAAAAGAATTAGAATTTGTAACGCCCGTAAAATCGGGCTAAGCATTTAAGATATAATATAAGTTTCGTATTAAGAAAAATAGGAAATATTAACCGAATCGTCCGTAAACTGTAAAAATAAGTGCGCCAAAACACACACACACACACACACACACACACACACACACACACATATATATATATATATATATATATATATATATATATATATATATATATATATAAAGTACACATCGTCCCGATCCCAAAAATATAAATTTTGTAGAAATCTAACTCCGTATGAATTAGATATGATTTTTATAAGATATAGAAGTCAATCGCGCACAAGGAATGTGTGATGTTAAAAGCTACGAAGAGAATGGTTGACTTTTACCTAAATTTACCAAAAGGACAATCGTAGTACTCTTTAAGATCAGAATTTTGAGAAAAAAAATGCAAAAAATGGAGTCCGTACGAAAGAGTTATGATTTTAGCAAAATCATTTAATCTTATAAAAATAGGGACGAAAAATAAAGTCAAAATAAGTTAATGGCTTCTATAGGAAAGTTCTAGATATCTTTTAGAGATTTCCGGGGATATAAAGAACATCGAAAACATAGTATAAATGAAGAAGTTATGGAATTTACAAAATCTACGATTTGCGCCCCGCGCACTACGCGCCAGGTGCGCGACGTGCACTTCTAGAAGGTGAAAACGCGAACCACAGAGAGGCCGACATCTGGCACAAAGTGGTTGGGGAGTCATAGCCATAAAATGCATAATGTGCACCCCTTTTTGCACGCCTTACACCCCGAAAATGGCTATAAATAAGAGTCCAAGCCTCCTTCCCTTCCCACGCCTCCAAAGTGTTGGATTAATGTCTAAGTCCATAACTATATTTGGTATGTACTTGACCCGACCCGGCATGGTCCATTTGGGTTGCACTTCACCGGCACAATTTATATGGATAGTCTTTTGAGAATAGTATATTTATGATTTATATTAATATATTATAAGTTCTAATATATTAATATGGAATCATATTATTTAATTAGTATTGATCAAGAATCAATTTAGAATTAATTAAGTGATCAAAAAGAACTAATTAAATATGGACTCTTATATATATGGAATGGGCCAAGTTCATTTAGGTTGGGCTAAGCTTTCATGGATGGTGCATGGAGCTTTTAACCCATGGATCCTATGTAAATGAAAGGTCATGGGTATTAGGGTTTACATGGATGTAACCCTAATCCTCCATAATATATAAAGGGGTCCATGGCTCACAAAATGGGAACAAGTGTGTGAAAATAAGAGTGGGCTGATTTTAGTGTGCATACATATTCTCTCAAGTTCTTCCAAGGTGTTTTGGTGATTTGTGATTCCATTTGAGGCTTCCACACTATTGGGGCTAAGCTCTTAAAGCTTGAAGACATCAAGCTACATCAAAAGGTATGTCATCTAACTAGAACTTTGTAGTATAGGTGCTTCATAATATGCTAGTTAGGATGAAACCTTGGAATAGTTAATATTTGCATGTATAATAGAGAAAACATAGATCCAAGGTTTATAGGGTTGCATGTACACCATAGGAGTGTTAGAATGCTCAAAACCCAACAGTGGTATCAAAGGCATGGGTTGTTTTCTGTTATATTGATGCAAATGTTTTATTTTCAAGTTGAAAAAAAGGGAAAAAAACATGACGTTTGTCAAATTTTAAGATAATTACTTGTTTTGTGAAAAACGAATTATTTGTAAAATTTGAATCATTTGTTATATGAGTTGAATTAGGTCAAATTTAGTAAAAGATAAAATGATATGATTATTTTATTAGTTTTAAAAGTTTGATCTAAATGTTTTAAGGAGTTACATATTTTGTCATAAAATTTTGGAGCTCAAAAGTTTTTTTAAAGTTGTGATCTTAAGGGTTTTTGAAACTTCCATAAGGTATGGATATGAAAGTTTTTTTTTTAAAAAAAAAATTTGATTCAAAGATTTTATGGAGTGACAAAATTTGGTGTTAATGTTTTAAAGAATTCCATAACTTGTTCTTAAGTTATGGAACATGGAAAGTTTCATCATAAAACACCATTAATTTCATAAGTTATGGAATCCAAAGGTTTTCAAGAATTACAAAACTTGCCCTCAAGTTTTAGAATTTGAGAAAAGTTTTTTATGAAAAAAAGAATTGAATTATAAAACTCTTGGGTTCATAACTTAAACAATTAATTAAATGGTTTTAATTTTGAGTTTAATAATTGGAATTATGATGTTTTGTTGAATAGTTCAAATTAACTCTTATGGACTTTATTAATAGTTAATTAAAGCGTTTAATTAAAAGAGTATTATTAATCCATAAATATATGGTTTGAGTTTAATTAAATTAAAAGTCTAGTTTAATTAATAGATTAAACCACCAAGTATTTTAAATGTCTAAAATACACCCTTATACTATTATAATATTAAAAGTTTTATATATTATATGTATAAGAGCAAGTCGTCTTACCATTAGTAGGCCTCATTCACGAAGCCGGTCTATAAGGGGGGTATAAGGTTACTGCCTATAAAATGGCAGTTTAATGGGTGTCCACTCTCACTCACCGCTTCCTTGACCGGTGGAGGGTCGTTAGCCGAACAGGTAGGACAAGGACTATAATTCTCCCTTCATTATAAGTATAATGATAAATACTAAGTAACTAAACACTTATAAATTCCCAATCTTAGTTACTTAGGAAAATGTGCATAAGGTGCTAATCCATGAAATTACACTTTGCACTTTGTTTAAGCTGTTAGTGGAGCGTGTGTGGTTAACCGGCACACTAACCTGGACTTAACAAGGTAGGCAAAGGGTAACTTAATGTTTATCATAGTATCGTTGGAGCGTGTGTGGTTAACCGGCACATCGATTGAGGGGTAAATATTAAGGGTACCAAGTATATTTGCATGGTTACTTCACACCTTGTTTTGTGATCCTCGGCATCCCAGTCACAAAACCTGAAGGGCACACTCGAGATTGAAACATGCTATTGAAAAGTTCAATGAATCTCAAAAGAATCTAGGAGTTTCAAAACCAATTAAAACCTAATAATACATTTCGTTTATCTTGGTGGAAATTGGTGAATCGTCATTCACCTACCTTCAAATATTTTATAGCTTGGATTACAGCATCCCTCTTCCAAGTTATAAAATAGTTTGTTGGGTCCTAGCCTTAATATATCATATTGGGTGTTATATTAAGGACTTAAATCAACTTTACGTGAATTTCTCCCATTGTTGATGTCTGGTTTAGACAACAATGATCTTCCCAAACCAAGCTTTCCTAATGAATATGACTTCCCGAGTTTGGCTCATGGAAGTCATACTTCTCTTCCTCCACCTCCTCCAATTATTCTCCCTAACCCACAAGTTCAAGGTCACTCAAGCCCTAATGGCAAGCAAGGTCTATGTGTGATCACATCTTAGAGATGAAGTCACATATTGACAAGCCGGGAAAGTTGGGTGCCAAAGTCTTGAGAAAGTTGGATGCTCAATCACTTTCTAAGTCACATAGTGAGTTCCTTTGGAACTACTATGAAACAGACTATGACATGAACCTTAATGATCATATCTATTTGCTTGGTGCTGCTGAATCAGCAATGATTTGGAACGATAGTAAAGCAAATTTGATTAGAAGATCAACTTCCCAAAAACTTTATGGACAGTGACAATGGTGACACTGGAAATCCAGAAAAAACATTCTCTTCCCAATGAAAAGGGATTGGCCATAGTCAACCCGGTTGACCAAATGGTAAAGAGAAAGGCTAAGTCTGAGATAGTCCCATTACCAAAGGGTCCATATGTTTATTTTGCCAAAGGAAGGGGCGTTGATTGCAAAGCTGCCAAATTTACCTAAGGATGTTAAAGTCAATAAGTTTGACTCTACATCAGGTAGAGCCCATTATCTAACTCTGTTAAGTTCTATTCTGAGATCCTCATTACATGATGTGACTGGGTCACATGTTGATGTTTTAAGAATAAAAGAATAGAGAGAAATCTTAAAGGAAGTATATGCTGATTCTGATCGCGAAGGTGGATTTCGATCGCATCAGAATTTTGAGCAGTTGCTTAAGAAGTTATGATATATTGCTAAGGAATAGATAACAACAATTTTCCATGTGGATTGTAAGGATAAGTTTTTCCGCAAAGTTTTAAAATAAAAGAAAATTGTTTAATTTTATTTATTTGAAGTATCCTTACAATGGCATTTGTGGAAAATTGTTGCTTATATGATTCCACTGACAGCAATATTGGAAAATGGATTTGATTCTTTCATTTGTCGTAGTGTCTAAATTTACCAAATCAGGAAAGTTCCTCATCACCCAAGTTTCAATTGGACCGAAACTTGGAATCATGCAAGTTGAATAGTATGATGAATGAGAACTTTCAAGCATTGGAAAATCAAGACTAATTACTTGTTCACATGGATGTGTGAGTCAAGTGAAGGACTAAAGGGATCGAGTACACATTCTTGTGCACTGGTCATGTCCACCACAAAGCTCGTTAAGACTATTTGATTTACTAAAGTTTAGTAAATATGGTTATACTTACAAGTTTAAGTATAATTCTGAAACATTGGAAAAGTCTCAATGTATGGCAGAACGAATGGGAAGAATCAAATTAGGCAGAAAGATAAAAGTTTCTCAAATCTGAAAAGATGGGAGAGTACTTTAGTATCATGTTTGTGATCATCTTAATGATTTAGAAATCATATCACAATTAGTCCTCTAAAGTTCATCTTAGGACATTCTTATGACTAAGAAGAGGAGTCATGACTTGTTGAAATGGTTAGATCAGGAAGATGAGTCATACTTCGTTCCAAAACAATTCTTAGAGTCATACTCCAAGATTGTAACTTGAGTGACATATCTTAAAGAAAGGTTTAAAACACTTGTCAAATGTAAGAGTAAAAGTGTCCTATTCTTATACATTTGAAATTGGTAAGTTGTGATGTTTTGGATAAAACAAAGACCAACTAAGGCCAATTGTGTGAAGTGTTTGTCTTGATAAAGAATCCGCACTATCTCTTGAATATTTGGCAAGATAGTCTTATATGTCAAGAGGATAGTGGGAGTCTTAAAGATCCTAAAAAGAATTTCAAGAACTAATCAAGAATAAAACCTGAGGTTCTTCACTAGCACACGACTTGAGGTTTATAACCTATCGTGTTGACATATTCTGTGCCCATTCCAGTTAAAGTTGGCTTTGCATAGGAGTTCTGAAAGTTCTCAATTGGTTGCATAACAACTTGGAAGCAATGGCAAGCCCTGTACTGCCAGGTGGCAAGAAGTTAAGATTGCATAAGTTCAGTCCATATGAGTTTGGATTTGTCATTATCCTTGTCTTGTGACTATGGTTTTGACGATTCACATGGATAAGAACACATACACCATAAAATCTAAGGGTCATAAGGTTTCTCTCCGATTCATGAAAATGATGGTGAGGAAACACTTCCACCAAGTAGATTTGAAGCAGATGGCAAAAGGTCTAAACAATTGAGACTATGATTACGGCATCCCTTTTCATAGTTCTGAAATTGTTTAGACACACATGCATGCTATCTAAGGAAAGGTGTATGATTTTGATAAAGTTTAATCAAAGCATCTCGTATCAGAAATCTGAACTTTGGTAAGAAAGTCAATAAAGTATTGATTTCTAGAAGTCCAGCTGATTTCTGAGTAAATGTCAAAGCTAGTGGGAGCATAAGTGTTATGCTAATAATCATCATGTTAGTGGGAGCATGATAATTATTGTTAGTGTTGCAAGTTAGCAATGTTAATTATAGAAAACAAAAGTTTCAATTCGTGAGGCTGCAGGGATTGAAAAAGTTGTTTTGCTATAATTAAGGGAGAGGATATACTTCATTTCAGTTCTAAAGGCTTGGATTGAGAGCTTAATCATCTTTAGTCAAGAATATATATATGAATTTCATGTTGGATTGGTTCAACTTAAGGAAATTCTATATATTGCGTTCTCAAAATTCGATTATGATTACGGCATCCCTCTTCATAGTCAAATTTTGAAAACATGGCAAATAAAAATATTGTAGCAAAAGACTGGTCTAGAATCATGTCTTTATGTGAGACATCATGAATCGTGTACCATTTGCTTTGGGTACAGGATCGATTGCATGTGCTATAATATTTGTCATTTCTAAATTTTTCCAAATGCCCAGAAGCATTAAGAAGGGAAAAGGTCTAGAATTGGATATGAATAAAATGATTAAGCAATTGTCGAGGACAATCTGAGGTTTACCAAAGATTGGTTGCTCAGGGACAGTTGGAAGTATAGTGCTAATTTTGGAAGGACCATATTGACATATTCTAAAAAGAGGCATCTCTTATTCAGAAGTGATAGTCAAAATGAGAATATGGAGTTATCTCCATAGGTGGAAGTTATCCGTGTAAGATTAGAAAACTTAATGCAAGAAGCATGTCCAAAGCAATGTACTTTGAATATGAGACTTAGTTTCCATGGAGTTGATCTCCATTGGAATACCTTATAATGACTGTTGACAAGTCTTTGTGACTTTGTACATATTCATTACAGGAGGGTCAGTGCATATAAGTTTAAAATCTAAACAGATTTCGATAAATGATAGGAATTTGAAATTCTCACATTTTTCGATAAGGATTTGGGAGTGTGAAATTAGAATCATTGAAATTATGTTCAATTGGTTTATTTCACAAAGTAAGGATCATAGACAAACATAGAGTGCATACTTGGTGTATGGCAAAGCTATTGTTTAAGAAAAAACATAGTGTACATGCTTGAAGCATGGGATAACTAGTGTTTTTAATTCAAGTATAAAGTTGATAAAACCGAAACAATGAATAATGAGTAATCAGTATGGTGATAAATAGAAAGAGTTTTATTTATATTCATAAGTTTTGATACCATATTAGATTCATTTATTCTTGTGTTTCACTTTGCATGTTTTGACTTCCATAATAACTAAGTCGCTCTTCCTGAATGATTAAGTTATTCAAACCATCCACAGTCGGTCATATGTTGGAAGTAGATATGAATCAAGACTGTCATGGGTTGGTTTGTAGAGGTCCAAGTTGGTGGACAAAGTGGTGCTACAACACTCATGAGTGCTCATAAGTTCTGAGTATTGGATTCAACCCACGCTCATTTGAATCACTTCATGGATTTTATCACGAGTGATCATGAGACGATAATATCTTATATTCTTAAAACCTAGAGATATGAGTTGTTACTATGAGTTGGTTATATATTGATTGCACGAAAACGCATTGGTAATTCGATGTTATAAAATGTGCCTTTGTGTATGATTCAGCAAGTAGTAGAACAAGCCATATGAGTCGAAGTTTATCCATTCCTTTTACCTTCGGGATAAAAGCGATATCTATGGGCCCCTTAATGATTTAGCGATGACACATGTGAGAGCTTGGCCAAGCCAGGACTGATTTGATATCTGTGGGCCCCTCGATGATTTAGCGATGACACATCTGATAAAGATTAGTACGAATATTGTTTGTATTAATTGCATGCTCAAATTCAAAATATGATTTCGACATCCCTCTTTATATTTCGAATTGTGAGGAATGACAATGAACTTCTTGGACTTTCAAGAGATATATTTATCGTGTCTTGAAAGTGTTTAAACACATACACTATCCAGATAAAGTGCATAAGCTTAAGAAGCCTAATTAGAGGCTTAACAAAGCATCGCGAAATAGGAATCTGCACTTCCATGAGAAAGTCAAAAGGTATTGATTTATAGAAGTCAAGTTGTTTTCTGAATACGTGTCAAAGCTAGTGCTAGTTAATTGTTATAATGGTATTGAATGTTGACAATACTATCTATAGGGAACGATGTCTCTAATTTGCAAGTTGCAAACGTTGGGAACTGTTTCTCTATAAGTGGACATAAGGGAGAGGACACTCATACTTCGTTACGAATATAAAGGTTTAGATTATATAGTTTAACTTAGTCAAAGGCATATATGAATAGCGTGTTGAAATGGTTCAACATTGGAGATTCTACATATAGAAATATTTTAGCAAGAAATTGAACACATAGTGGATCCTTGTAATAATGAGTCAAGTCTCATATGTTTCGGATATATGATCGATTACAAATGCTATAATATTCGATAATTATATTTTTCAAATGCCTTTAGCATTGTGTGAAAAGAATTAGAATTTGTAACGCCCGTAAAATCGGACTAAGCATTTAAGATATAATATAAGTTTCGTATTAAGAAAAATAGGAAATATTAACCGAATCGTCCGTAAACTGTAAAAATAAGTGCGCCAAAAAACACACACACACACACACACACACATATATATATATATATATATATATATATATATATATATATATATATATATATATATATATATATATATATATATATATATATATATATATAAAGTACACATCGTCCCGATCCCAAAAATATAAATTTTGTAGAAATCTAACTCCGTATGAATTAGATATGATTTTTATAAGATATAGAAGTCAATCGCACACAAGGAATGTGTGATGTTAAAAGCTACGAAGAGAATGGTTGACTTTTACCTAAATTTACCAAAAGGACAATCGTAGTACTCTTTAAGATCAGAATTTTGAGAAAAAAAATGCAAAAAATGGAGTCCGTACGAAAGAGTTATGATTTTAGCAAAATCATTTAATCTTATAAAAATAGGGACGAAAAATAAAGTCAAAATAAGTTAATGGCTTCTATAGGAAAGTTCTAGATATCTTTTAGAGATTTTCGGGGATATAAAGAACATCGAAAACGGAGTATAAATGAAGAAGTTATGGAATTTACAAAATCTACGATTTGCGCCCCGCGCACTACGCGCCAGGTGCGCGACGTGCACTTCTACAAGGTGAAAACGTGGACCACAGAGAGGCCGACATCTGGCACAAAGTGGTTGGGGAGTCATAGCCATAAAATGCATAACGTGCACCCCTTTTTGCACGCCTTACACCCCGAAAATGGCTATAAATAAGAGTCCAAGCCTCCTTCCCTTCCCACGCCTCCAAAGTGTTGGATTAATGTCTAAGTCCATAACTATATTTGGTATGTACTTGACCCGACCCGGCATGGTCCATTTGGGTTGCACTTCACCGGCACAATTTATATGGATAGTCTTTTGAGAATAGTATATTTATGATTTATATTAATATATTATAAGTTCTAATATATTAATATGGAATCATATTATTTAATTAGTATTGATCAAGAATCAATTTAGAATTAATTAAGTGATCAAAAAGAACTAATTAAATATGGACTCTTATATATATGGAATGGGCCAAGTTCATTTAGGTTGGGCTAAGCTTTCATGGATGGTGCATGGAGCTTTTAACCCATGGATCCTATGTAAATGAAAGGTCATGGGTATTAGGGTTTACATGGATGTAACCCTAATCCTCCATAATATATAAAGGGGTCATTGGCTCACAAAATGGGAACAAGTGTGTGAAAATAAGAGTGGGCTGATTTTAGTGTGCATACATATTCTCTCAAGTTCTTCCAAGGTGTTTTGGTGATTTGTGATTCCATTTGAGGCTTCCACACTATTGGGGCTAAGCTCTTAAAGCTTGAAGACATCAAGCTACATCAAAAGGTATGTCATCTAACTAGAACTTTGTAGTATAGGTGCTTCATAATATGCTAGTTAGGATGAAACCTTGGAATAGTTAATATTTGCATGTATAATAGAGAAAACATATATCCAAGGTTTATAGGGTTGCATGTACACCATAGGAGTGTTAGAATGCTCAAAACCCAACACAAAGATCTTCTCTCTTGAGTTGATTTCGATTTTAGCTCGTTTTCCCTTAGTTTTAGTCTTCGGTGAAGCCCTACGACCCCTGAAGTAGTAGTAGAAGCTCTGCCAGTTCAATTTCCTAACTTTTTTCAGGAAGAACCTCAATAAGTTAATCTACACTCTAGTCTTTTCAGTGTAACTTATATTTATAGTCATAAGTTGTTATTATGAACCTATAAATAAGATATATCAGAAATTCCATGTCATTATACTAATCGATCTACTTACGGGAGAGGTGTCTAGAATGGTCACGTTGGTTTGGTTCTTGGATTTCAGAAAATCTATTATGCCAAAATGGTCTGGCCTCCCAACTGTCCTATCTGGTTGATCCTTACTTGATAGATCTTGATGTATACATTGGGATTAGTGAGGAATCTAGACTATAATTATTATGAGTCTAGGTCTTTTCAAAGTACGAAGCGAAGATCTGCCGAAATCGTCAGTCACCCATTTTATCAAGTGAGTGCATAGTCCCTTTCATGAACATGATTTTAATACAAGTATTAAATAAAGTATCAAATATATGTTAGAAAGTTTATGTGCGAGCTATATGCTTATTGTTTGTTTTATGTGTTAGAAATGTATTTAAGAATATATGCCATGCGAACCGTATATGGTTCTATATATGATAAACAGGTATATGTCTATTTTCACATAATAACAATAATAAAAATATCATTAGGGAAATAGAAAAACGTATATTAATACTTCAAATACTCTACACTAAATATATACACTAAGATAGGATAGTGATATCTAAACAGAGTTGGTATTAGAGGTTTGGTAGCTATGCCCATTAATAATATAAGACTAATTCAATTAATTGTGATATCGGGTAGTCTCATTTCAGACGTGTGTGTGTGCAAGTTAGGAACGGAGAGTTGAATTATGTTCCTTGACACTTTCCGATGTTGATGTACGATAGCTCCGTACGGGAGTACGATATAGTGTTCCCCTTGGGATGACCAGATATGGTGGGTCCCGTTCAGACAACTATAATGTTATGTCTATATATTCTTGGATAACTAGAAATTGTAGGTCCTGATCAGACAACTGTAATGGTATGTATGCATATTTCTAAACGGTTCATCAGGCAGGATAATCCTTCCTGATAACCATAGACTAGGATCTGTAAGGATCGATTGGGTGTAGGTAGGAATAAGTATGAGGGTATGTAGATATCCAAATCAGATGCATATCTATGTTGTTTGGTAATAATTGGTTTTACAATATTATTGAAATATATATATATATATATATATATATATATATATATATATATGTTATAACATTGTGGGATTGAAATCCCTATATATCTCACCAAGTTTCCCAACCTGACCTGCTCAGTTAATTTGTATCACTAGTATCGATGCAAAGATACATTACATTAAGAGATTAAAAGATATGTAGACATTAGTGTAAATTAATGTAAGGCCTGTTTATACTTATGTTTTATATCAGTTATGACATCCCAAGTTTTGAAAGAATATAAATATCGAACGTTCCTTAAAAAATGTTTAATGTTAATATTTTCTGACATTGGAATAATATTTTTGGGACCAATTCGCCAAGAAAACAAATATTCTATTTTAAAATAAGCATAAATAAAAAGTTTTAAAATGATCATAGATTTAGGGATGCCATAGAATTTGATGTGACTAAAGTTGTTGAACAAATGTTAAGAACATTTTGAGGTTTACTGAAGACTGGTTGCTTGTGGATAGTGGGAGTATGTTATTAATGGGACGGACCATAGTGACACGTTCTACATTGAGATGATTCTTGGTCAGAATGTTTGCCATATGGAATATGAAATGTTTTCATAATGGGAGATGTTTGTAAAATCAACATGTGAGTTGGAAAATTTAATACAAGTGAAGTGTTCTAGGAATGTACCTTAAAATTGAGACTTCATAACCATGGAATTGTTTCAAGTAACAAGTTCCAGTGGAACATTCTATGATATCGTAGGTCCAGTCGCTGTGACTTAAGAGCCTCGACATCACAGAAGGACAATTCATGTAAATATGATATTCCACTACATCTTAGATAAAGTACAAGAATTTGAAGTTGTGAAATGAGCATCATTGGAATAATTTTCACTCGATCTATTCATCAAGGAAGGACCATAGAGAGACATAGTAAGCAATGTTCATAACATAGGCATGATTGATGTTATCCCATTCAAGTGGTTAGTTGATTACTCGAAACATTATACAATGAATAAATTTGTAATTACTATGGTGATTATATAATCAGTAGGTTTGAAACTCTAGTTAATTAATTTATTATTGTGTTTCACTTTGCATGTTTACTTTCCTGAGTAATTTTAATATCATTCAAAGTTCCACAATCACTCATACTTTTGGAAGTAAGTAGTGAATTAAGATTGTCATGCATTGATTTGAGATTGTAGATTGAGGTTAAAACATTATAATTGGAATTGACACGATATTCATGAGTACTTTGAAAATAGAGATTTTAATTATTAGATAAACACACACTCAGAGATTGTTGCATGGATTTTATCACGAGTAATTCTAAGTCGATAATAACAACTATTCTTAAGCGGAGATATATAGTTCGTAGTTTACGAATCAGTTGTGCATTGGTTTACCCAAATGCATCTCGTAACTGGGTGTTATAAAGAGTAATTTCATGCATGATTTGGTTAGTAAACTATATGACTATATAGTCAAAGTAATTTGTTCCTTTTGCCTTAACAGGAAAAACAATATCTTTGGGCCCCTCGATGATTTGTGGCCAACATCTGAAGTACTCGGGCGAGCCCGGACTAAATTGATGTTTTCAATTAGTAGTCTGAATTTAGTCGTTTTAAATCAGGAAATCAAGAAACAGAATTTTGGACTATGAGATTGATTCTAATCCATGTCTTATGTCGATACGATATCTTATAGAATGAAGGAATAGTTGATCACTTATCTTAGGGCCAACATTTGATTTGAATCAGAGTTCGGCGGTGGCTTTGGAAAGCACTTTTTGTTGTTAAGTTCAAGTTCTATACTTGCAATTGTAGTTACAGACTTATCCAAGTGGGAGACTGTTGAATAAGGTGTCTAAGCCAGTAACTAAATTGGTATATTTTAGTAATTAGAAGCAAAGTTGTTTTTGGGTTGCCCTCATAACTAGAACTTGGTTAGAATGAGATCAGTAGACAGAGGATAATTTCTTAGATTGATAAACTAATTGGAAATTATGAGGAATTAATTTGTTAATATATTATGTGATTAGTATCTTAATTGGAAATAGAAAATTGATTTGTTAATTTATTATGATTAATAAATTTATTTGAAATCAATTAGAATTAATTAATTATTAATCAGAAGTAATCTGGAATTAATTTTGGATTAATTGTAATTATATAAAGGTCCAAGGATTGAACAGTAATTGTTCATAATTGAGCAATAAATGAAGATTCTAGAACCCATATAGGTGGTGAACGAAATTAGGAGGGATTCTAGGGTTTCTAGAAGCCTCCTGGTTGTAAATAAGAAAGGATTTGAATTGGGATTAAATCTATTATTTAATCATTCAAATCTTGCTTTGTCCCTAAGTTACCTAAACAATAAATATGACCCTAAGGCCTATGATTTTCGTTCATAAGATTACCTAGAGAATATTGTTGTCGAAAATATCATCATTCCTCTCTCCTCTTGTCTTCTAGTTCTAGGGTTTTGGTCTGAGCCATTAGAGGCATCATCCTTTTGGTGCTAAGCTTTCTAAGACCTACACAACAAGGATATTGAAGTGACTTATTTACTACAACAAATCAAAATGTATGTAGCTCTAAACATGGTAATTTCGAATTATACTAGGGTTATGTTAGGTTTAGTTGTTCATTGTATGTTGCTATCATGGTGTATAACATAGATCTTTTATAGGATGCATGTACTCTATTAATTGTTAATTTTTTCCGCATTGTAAAATTTTGTTTCCGATAAAACCCTTCATAAAAAACTGGTGGCCTCTCTAAAAAGGAAAAACATGGAGTCCAAAATTCTCGTTGTTGAAGAAGAAGAATGGGTTGATGAAGAGGGGATATCCAATAATGAAGTGAAAAAGGATGATTGTTTGATGGCAGTCACTAATGATTTTGTTACTGATGGAGAAAGTGGAAGCCCAGGTACTTTTAAAGTTGATCTCACTAAAGCTGCTAGTAACTCTAAATTTCAGAATTGAGATTCCTCCTCGTTGGATTAGTTTAATAATTTTGTAACTTATTCAGAAGATGAAACAAATCCATAATATTTGAGTATTTGAGCCTTGATCTTTCAAAATCTAATCAAGAAAATTTTAAACTAAGAAACCAAATTGAATCTTTAAAAACCGAATTATCCAAAAACAAGAAATATATTTCTCTGATGAGCTTGCAACTTCGTAATGTATCCCTTATAAATCATGATCTTAATAATGAGAAAGACTTTACAATTCAACTTGCTAAAAAAATTCAAAGTATTACTAAAAACTAGGCTCTTTCCTGTTTTAAAACCACTAAGATTGTGAATGATCAAGTTCTTCATTAGTGTGAAAAGATCATTGGAGGAAATCTTGATGAAGCTATTGATATTTTCAAAAAGATGGAATCCAAACCAAATTTTCCTTCTCAGTCTGAACTTATTCATAAATACAAAACTAAATTCATAAGTGGTGGTATTATAAATCATCAAGACCTTATAGACAAACATCATGTTACTAACCCTAATGGTCATACCTCATGTGTCACTCCTCTAACTGTTATTGACCCTTTTGTCAAACGTGTGACTATTTGTAAAAGGGCCATAACACTGCTACTATTATTAAGTTTCTATTTCTAATGGTTATATTGGATTTAAATTTGTATTTTACTAATATCTAGATATTCAGAAATATGTAGCAATGATATGTAATCTCTTTTGATATATGAGATATCTCTTTTGTGTTAAATATTATTGCGGTCTATGTTAGCATATTATTTAATCCTTGAATAATGTAATTTTTCAAAATTGTCCATAGTCAGTCACTGTTGTAGGAGCAACTGTGAATTAAGACTAATATGGATCGGCTTGGTTGATTTTAAGTGGTGAAATAGCAAAGTGGTGCATCCAAATTCATATGTACTTGTTGGAGAACTACTATTGGATATGACCCATGTTAAGAATCACTTCATGAATCATTATCACAAGTGAATCTTGAACACATGTAAATATCTTTATATCTTTCAACCTGAGATACATGTTGGAGAACTCAAGTGTGGAGATTGTTATACTTTGACATGGTTAAATGTTGTTCGTAACTATGCAGTCATAAAAGCTTTCATTGGGTATAGCATGAAATATATGAGAGTGTGTATGTAGTCAACATGAGATTTGTTCCTCTTATGTGTTGAGATTTAGACATCTAAGACGCCTTACTTAAAGTTGGATATCAAATGAGAATGATTTTGTTCCATGTCTCATATCCAACATGATGTTCGAAACAAAGAGAATATTGATACAGTTACCTTCTACTTCAATTATAGCTATTGAGCTCCTGGAATTGGATTTTGATTAATGGCACCTCTTCGTGTGTCGATAGGGGCAATAGCCCGTTGCTAGATGACAGCTACTATTTATGTCAGTTTTTAATGAATCTTGTGCAAGTGGGAGATTGTTGGATCTATATGCTCAAGAATCGTTATTGAGTGATATTAAATAATGCAACATGATCCCATATGGTCACACCTTAATCAAGTTGGTACTTATTGAATATTTATTAAGTAATTGGTTATTAATAGATAAATTCAACTCTTTTATTTAATTCGAGAAAATTTATTGTTTTATGAAAACAAAATTATAAGAAGTAGAAAACTAGTCATTATATGATATGGTATCATATAATAAGTCATGTACAAAGTTTTGGACACTTTGGTTAACCATGATTAAATAAATGACTTACTCTACCATATTTAAAAGACTAGTAAGCAAATTTTGTCCTCTTTAGGGCCTTGTGGCCGAAAGTTACTAGAGGGATGGAGGTTGCTTGTCAACCTTCATCTTCTTGTCTCCCATGCCTCTCTTAGTAGCTAATACTTTAGATTATTATATTCAAAATGATTTACCTTGCATGGGATATATAAAGAGGCTTTTATGCATAAAAAAGTTGCTAGTTTTTCTAGTCTCTAACTTCTTCCCATTTCTCTCCAAAACCGTAAGTTGTAGAAGCTTGGAGCTTCTCTCCTCTTTGTAGATTACACTTGGTTTTTGGTGCTTTTGTGTCTTCCTTTTATATCTTAATTGTTTAAGCACTTAAAGGCTTAAATAACAAATCATACAATAAGGAATCTAGCAATTCTTGGTACCTTAGTCTTGGTGGTGGATTATTTATAGAGAAGTTCAAGCTACTTGTTCTTGCCAACACCCAAAATTCAAGAGGATCCAAAGGCTACAAAGGTTGTTATACTTAAACACCCTATGGTTGTTTTAGATCATTCTAACCTATTTAAGAGGATCCTTGATGGTTCGGTTTTGTTATACACTTGAAATTTACTAGAAATTTTTAAAGCTTCCGTTGTCTGGTTTTGTGAAGAAACTATGTATTTTATATATCAAAACTCATCAGTGGTATCAGAGTCATTTTTTAAATGTTAGAATGATTTTTCATGTTATGATAATATTTGATTTTTGGAAAACAAGCATGAATTTCTTTTTGGCTAAAGAAATGTCGATATTTGTTTTCTTTGGCAACTTGTTGTTAAAAGTGTTTATTTTTTATATAACCATTTTTCCATGCATTTTGGTTATATAAAAGTTGCCTTAGAAAAAATAAAGATTTGTTTTTTGATATGTTTGTTGTGTATAAACAAGCCATTAGGACATTGTCGTTGTTATTTGTTTATTCATATGCTGATGTAATAGATAAATATATATTTTTTCATGTGTTTATTTTTATATGTAATAAATTAGTTTTTAGACTTGTTGTATTTTATTTTTAAAAGAAATGTAAAAAGATGGAGCATGACGATCTTATGAATATATGAAGACATGGTGCCTTTTGAAGACCTCGAAGCTAACTATTAAGTCCTTTACGATATGACTTAATATCTGATGTGATGTCTCACAATAAATATTACTAGAAAAATGGTTTTGTTTATATACTTTAAAATGCATGCTTGTGATGTTAATTTTTGGTTGTTATAAAATGTTGTATGTATGTAAATGTGGTTCTCATGCTAGAAACATTTTCATAAAAATTAACATCAAACTTGGGGTTCAGAATTTTATATAAAAGTTTCCAACATAAGATGTCAAAAAATGAGTTTTTGTTAAAAAAAAGTTTTAATTTTTTAGAACTCTTAAATAGCCAAACTTTTAAAGATATAAAAGGTTTAAAATGATTTTTAAACTTAATCTGAACTCCATAACTCTATAATAAAATGTTGTTTTATTAAAAAGTTAAAAACCGGTTCCAATCGTTATACCGTCGAATAAAAATTAAATATAAATTCTAACGAGTAAAATTGAATATAAAATAAATTCAACCTTATAAATTTTGGAACACTTCAAATGTACATTGGAATATTTTATTCATGGAATATTCATTTTACAAAATGTTTTAAAATGCTAGAATAATAAAACATTGATAAAAGCCATTATTTTCAAAACATCAAATCTATGCAATCCACTTAAAAATCACTTAGTATTTTTGTGCAAAAATGGCCAAGGTGTTTTATATTTATCTATAGGATAAAGGTCACCTAACCATTTGTGAAATATAATTCACAATATTTTTTAAATGAATGATTTGATCAATTTCTTATATGATAAAGGTCACATAAGCATAATAGTTTTACGCACAGATGGGATAAACATGTCATTAAAAATAAAGTAGTTTTTTTTGGATCCCATTAATCTAAGAATTACATAAGAGTTGTAATTAGTTATCGCAACCTACCGATCAACAAAATCACTTGTGTTGTGTGTCACCGCCTCAAGTTATTTTTGGTGATGTGGATCTTAGTATTTCAAATTTAATTCAAAGGGTAATTAATTATAAAAAGAAATTATATCAAAGATATTAAAATGAATCTTATTAATTTATAGATGACTACCCCAACTGTAACCACCTCATCACTCACCATCCGATCCATCCTTGAAAAAGAAAAACTAAGTGAACCCAACTTTCTTGATTGGTTCAGACAACTAAGAATTGTTCTCAAGCTTGAGAAAAAGGACTATGTCCTTGATGAACCAATCCCGGAAGAGCTCCCAGCCAATGTTGCCAAAACATTAAAAGATGCATGGACAAAACATGTAAATGATTCGACCGAAGTGACTTGCATCATGCTTGCAACTATGACTCCTGAACTTCCAAAAACTTTTGAGTTTCATGAAGCATTTAATATGATTGAACAACTTATAATCATGTTTCAAGTTCAGGATAAGCAAAAGATGTTTGAAACTTTGAATGCTTTCAGTGATTGCAAGATGGTTGAGGGATCTTCTGTGAGTGAACATGAACTCAAAATGAAAGCTTATGTTGAGCAGCTTGCCCGCCTCAGATTCCCATTTTGGGATGAGCTAGCGACCGATGTGATCATAGCCTTAGTACGTAAGTCATTCAACCAATTTGTGATGAAATTCACAATGAATGACTGGTAGAGGAGCATTAATGAGCTTTATAACATGCTCAAGAATGTCGAGGAAAACATCAAGAAATCTGGGAACAATCAAGTGCTGATGATCCGTGAGGGTCAAATCTCCAAGAAGAAAACCGGTAATAATACGGGTAAGGGGAAAGGCACAGCTACCAAGAACGGCAAGGGCAAAGTAAAGGGTCAAGGGAAGCCTCCTGCTACCAACCCAACTCCTAAGCCTAAGCCTGCTACTGACTCTGAGTGCTTTCACTGTAATGAAAGGGGACACTGGAAAGACAACTGTCCCAAGTACCTCGAGGAAGTTAAGAAGGATAAGGACAACCAAGTTGGCACCTCAGGTATATATGTGATTGAATTATATACATTTCATACGAATTTTTGGGTATTCGATACTAGAAGTGGTACTAACATTTGCAATGATTTGTAGGGACTAAGAATGTTAGGGAACTCGGAGATGGCGATTTGGATTTCCATGTGGGCAATGGCACTCGAGTAGTTGTCAAAGCCATAGGACAATATCATTTTTTGTTTCCAAATGGTCTTAATCTTATTTTGAAACATTTTTTATGTACCTAATATAACTAGGAATATTGTCTCTACTTCTTGTTTGTAAGAACAATGTTTTTGTTATAAGTTTGACTTTGATTCTAAAAACTTATATGTGTTTAAAGATAATGTGTTCTATTTTGAGACTAGTCCCAATAATGGAATATATGAAATCGATTTAAATGGTTCATACCAAAAGGATAATTCAATGTACAACTTAACAAATAAGAAAGCAAAGTTAGACTCAAATAAAACTTATTTATGGCATTGTTGACTTGGGAACATAAACAAAACTCGCATTGCTAAGCTTCAACAGGATGGAATATTGTAATCAAAATGCTCTGAGTCTTTTGATGTATTTGAATCATGTCTATGTGGCAAGATGACCAAATCTCCTTTTACCGATGTTGGTGAAAGAGCTTCGGATCTATTAGGACTCATACATATTGATGTATGTGGATCTTTTAGAACAATGACCCGAAGCGGTGAAAGATACTTCATTACATTTATTGATGACTTCAGTAGATTTGGATATGTGTATCTAATAAAACACAAACATGAAGAATTAAATGTCTTCAAGGTATTCCAAAATGAAGTACAAAATCAACTTGGTAAAAATATTAAAACCATATGATCAGATCGTGGTGGTGAATATTTAATTTATGAATTTGATGAACATCTCAAGAATTGTGGCATAGTGTCACAACTCACTCCACCGGGAACACCTCATCATAATGGTGTCTCGGAAAGGAGAAATCATACTCTACTTGATATGGTATGATCGATGATGAGTTATACTTCCCTTCCTCATTTTTTGAGGATATGCCCTCGAAACCGCAACTCGAATTGTAAACATGTTCCCAACTAAAAAGGTTAGTAAGACTCCTTATGAGTTATAGCATGGAAAAGTTCCAACAGTGTCTTACTTAAAGATATGGCGTTGTGAAGCATATGTTTAAGGAGATAGTTCTAACAAGATTGACCCTAGATCTCAAAAGTGTATCTTTGTGGGATACCCAAAAGAAGCCGTGGTTATTACTTCTTCTAGAAAGAAGAGAACTGAGTGTGCATAGCTTGAAAAGCAATGTTTCTTGAAAGTGACTTAATCTTGCATAAAGCAATTGGGAGCCACATTGATCTCGAAGAAATTCGAGAGACACAAACTTTAGTTGAGAATGATAATCAACAAAGCATTATTGAACCTGAAATTATCGTTTAGATCCCGAAAACCACACCAACTATACGACGCTCCAGTAGACCTCGTCAAGAACCTGACAGATTTGGATTTGTCATTCCTGAAGAGGAAGTCTTCTTGATGGATCAATGTGAGCCCATCAATTACAAGGCAGCTACTTTAGACCCATAGTATAATAAATGGCTTGAGAGAGCTGAAACTCAATCCTTGAATGACAATCAAGTATATTGATGGGTTTTGATACAAAATATAAGTTTGTTTTTCACAAAAACTGGCAACGGAAGACTTTAAAAATAACAAGTTTATTTTTAGTTCATAACAAACCAAACCATCATGGATCCATTTATAGAGGTTAGAATGGAATAAAAAAACACAACCAAAGAGTGTTTAGAATGACAACCTTTGAAGCCTTTGAACCCACTTGGTTTTGGGGTGTAATGAAGATGGAAAGATCAAAGAATATATCTTCTCTATAAGTATCCACCATCAAGAGTAAGGCACTTGGAATGCTAGTTCCTTCTTGTATTCTTGATTGTCTTAAGCCTTTAAGTGCTTAAATCAAATAAGCACTAAAGGAGACAACTCAATAAGGCCTCTAAACACCAAAGTAAAGCACCAAACTTCAAAAGAAAGGATGCTCTTCACACTTACAATTTTAGAGAGAAAGAAGGGAAGAAAGTGAGACCAAAAACTTTATTAAAACTCGTGCAAGGCACTCCTTTAAATACTCCATGAAAAGTAAGGTCTAACCATTAAAATACTCTAAAGTAATGGTAGCCTTTAGAAACATGGGAGACAAAGCATGGAGATTGAAAAGCAACCCCCTTATTTGTTTAATATTTTTGGCTATACCTCTTGAAAAGAGAAGAGTTCTTTAAAATCTATAAACTCAAAGTTTATAAAATATAAACTTTGTCTTTAGGTCAAAGACAAAAGAATTCAACAAGTCCAAAAGGTTGCGCATGACTTATTAATTCATACCATATGAAATAATAACTAGTTATACTCTCTTATAATTATTATTTTCACAAAACAATAATTACTCCTTAATTAAAATACAATAATTGATATTATTTATTAATAATCACATTAATAATAAATATACAAAATGTGCCAACTTGATAAAGGTGTGACCCTATAGGATGATATATTATTATCAATGTCACTCAATAATGATTTGTGGGCATATAGATTCAACAATCTCCCACTTGCACAAGATTCATTACAGACTGACATAGACAGTACTACAGTAGCTGACGTCTAGCAACGGGCTACTACCCCTAACAACATATGAAGGGTGTCATCTCATCAACAACCAATTCCAGGAGCTCTAAGCTACAATTGTTACTAAAGGTGTGATATCAATTATTCATTTGTCTCAGACGTCATGTCGAACATGAGATATGGATCGCCATCAATCTCATTTAGTGTTCAACTTTTAGTAAGGCCTTATATGTCTAACTCTTAATGAATAAGAGGGACAAATCCCATCTCGACTACATATGCCCATCAATGTAGTTCATGTCATACCCAACGATGACCCTTATGACTGCCTTTAACGGAACAACGTTAAACCATGTTAAAGCACAACAATTCCTACACTTCAAGTCCCAAATATGTATCTCAGGTCTAAGAATATAAAAATACAACCTTGATCAAAACATCACTCTTGACTACGATCCATAAAGTGATTTTGATGCGGGTCAAGTCCAATACTTATTCTCCTAAACAAGTACCTATGAAGTTGGTAGCAGCTCTTGCTAATCTCATCTCCATGAGAATCCACCAATCCACTCATATTCGTCTTACCTCATAGATGCTCACGCAACTATGAACAACTATGGACATTTAGAATAACCTAGTTATTCAAGGATTTAAACATGCTAATATAGAACACAAAAATTATTCAATGAAAGAATCATATCCAACATATCAATTCATTACAATATATGTTGCTTGTACCGTTCCAATATCCAAATACTAAATTTCAATCAAATACATCTACTTATATCAACAAGGCCCTATAGCACCAGCTTGACTTTCATGCTTTAGCTAATGAAGGAGCTTTGTCAAGTAGATTTGTCAAACCTTATTTGTATAAGCTTTGCGAATACAAACATTTTTAGTTATATATATATATATATATATATATATATATATATATATATATATATATAACTCATATATAAGGAAAAATATTGAGAATGTATTAGATGCTTAAATATGACTTAGATACCAATACTTGCGTAATAGGATTACTCATAGTCATAATGACCCATACATTAAGCTTCTTAGCATGTGATTCTCCAAACCACAACATACTCTAACTCTGATTTGTAACTGTAATTAAAATCTACATGGAAACACTATTCATATAACTTTCTCTTCATTCATAATGAGGATACGCCCGATTGTGATTGAGAATCATCTCAATCTATTTGAAAGTTTAGCACATGTGTAACAGCTTTAAACATAGATTTCTTTCAAATACTATGCAGATAGGAATATTCCTATAGTTCTCGCAAGTACTTTAGAATGTTCCTATAAGTCACACAATGACTTGTTCTCAAACTATACTAGAATCATTCGACATGCTCTAAGCATACGATTTATTTGGCCTTCATGCATAATCATGACATATATGATTACTCCAATTGCAACAACATATGGAATACAATCATGTTATCTAGTTCAAAAACATTTGCACTAGGGTTTTTCTCAAAATCATGTCATGTGGTACTTGACAAAATGACTCTCTTAGAGTCCTTTATCTTAAGCTCTTAATATCCTTGAAAATTAATGCAATTTTACTTAATCCTTTAAATTTCCATGATCTATCTATATAGATCTTTATTCCAGGTATTAGTATGTCGACTACATACAAGACTAGGAATGTTATTGCGCTCCCACTAGCTTTGTAGAAAACACTAAAGTCATCTTGATTTATAATCAAATCACACTATGTAATTACTTTATAAGAAAGAAGATTCTTACTTTGAGATGTTAGCTTAAATCTTGGAAATATTTTCATTCATGTATGTTTTCTCTTCTGAAAACTCACTTACTCTTTATATTCATAATGTATCGAGGAAGGCTAATCAAGCCCATACTTGATAATCATACATGAATGCATATCTATGTGTTTTATTAGTTTATGATCAACTATTGAGCAGATTCAACAATAGTTGAAAACTTTCTAGTTCCAAATTGTGATGCATTTAGTTTATAGATCTTTAGCTCTTAAAGTTCCAAATTTCTCCCACTTAGAAAAAGAACTTTTTAACCACTTGTCTTATGGAATGACAATTAGTGGGATTAGAGGAAACTTCATCTTAAGCAATCATTTAGGATAGTATACATAAATGAAATTAGTAGATGCTAGAGTGGTTAAACTCATTGTCTAACATAAGCTCCATAACTCCATACATTTTAGATAAGGGCAACCCATTACATCCTTAGTCTAATGAAAGTATTTAATCCACTTCTTCGAGAACAACTATTGGATATGACCCATGTCAACAATCACTTCATGGATTGTGATCATAATTGAATCTTGAACACATGTAAATATCTATCTATCTTTCGACCTAAGATACATATTGGAGAACTCAAGTTTGGAGATTGTTATACTTTGACATGGTTAAACATTGTTCATAACTATGCAGTCATAAAAGCTTTTATTGGGTATAGCATGAACTATATGAGAGTGTGTATGTAGTCAAGATGGGATTTGTTCCTCTTATGTGTTGAGAGTTAGACATCTAAGGCGGCTTACTTAAAGTTAGATGTCAAATGAGAATGATTTCATTCCATATCTCATATCCAACAAGATGTCTGAAACAAAAAGAATATTGATACAGTTACATTATACTTCAATTGTAGCTACTGAGCTCCTGTAATTGAATGTTGATTGATGGAACCCCTTCATGTGTTGTTAGGGGCAGTAGCCTGTTGCTAGATGTCACCTACTGTCTATGTCAGTCTTTAATGACTCTTGTGCAAGTGGGAGATTGTTGGATCTATATGCTCAAGAATCATTATTGAGTGATATTACTTAATGACACATGATCCTATAGGGTCAGACCTTAATCAAGTTGGTACTTATTGAATATTTGTTGAGAAAATGGTTATTAATAAATAAATTCAACTCTTGTATTTAATTAAAGAAAAATTATTGTTTTATGAAAACAATATTATAAGAAGTAGAAAACTAGTCAGTATATGATATGGTATCATATACTAAGTCATGTACAAAGTTTTGGACACTTTGGTTAACTATGATTAAATAAATGACTTACTCTACCATATTTAAAAGACTAGTAAGCAAATTTTTTCCTCTTCAGGCCCTTATGGCCAAAAGTTACTAAAGGGATGGAGGTTGCTTGTCAACCTTCATCCTCTTGTCTCCCATGCCTCTCTTAGTAGCTAATACTTTAGAGTATTATATTCAAAATGCGTTAACTTGCATGGGATATATAAAGAGGCTCTTATGCATGAAAAAGTTAGTTTTTCTGGTCTCTAACTTCTTCCCATTTCTCTCCAAAACCGTAAGTTGTAGAAGCTTGAAGCTTCTCTCCCTTTTGAAGATTACACTTGGTTTTTGGTGCTTTTTTGTCTTCCTTTTAGTGCTTAATTGTTTAAGCACTTAAAGGCTTACAGAAAAAATCGTACAAGACGGAATCTAGCAATTTTTGGTACCTTAGTCGTCGTGGTGGATTAATTATAGAGAAGTTCAAGCTACTTGCTCTTGCCAACACCCTAAATCCAAGAGGTTCCAAAGGCTACAAAGGTTGTTATACTTAAACACCTTATGGTTTTTTTATATCATTGTAACATCTTTAAAAGGATCCTTGATGGTTCGGTTTTGTTATACACTTGAAATTTAATAGAAAATTATAAAGCTTCCGTTGCCGGTTTTTGTGAAAAACTATCTATTTTTCATATCAAAACCCATCACATTCCACCAGAACTACATCTTGTAGCACTAATAACTTTTCTGTTACTAGAACCGATGACAGAGTTTTAAATTAAATAAAAATGATTCTACTCCATTGAAACCCAAGTTTTTTGAAAAACAAAACCCTTCTTTCGAAAGAAAAGATGTTATGGAATAAGAAAGTGCTATTGATGTGGTGATCCATATTATAAAGTAGAAAACTATACATTTGAGGAAAACACAAAAAGGGATAACAATAGTTTGATTCGAAACAAAAAATGGTTAAAGAAAGAAAATTCCTTAAATTGTCTTCTTGTTGAATGTTGTAAAAATCTTTAGCTCTGCTAAGTCTTCCATCGTTAAACCCATTGCAAAATGGGTCAATAAAGTGCTCTAATTATTTATAAGTGGTGCAGGGTCAAGAGAATATTTGGTATTTAGACAGTGGATTCTCTCAATATATGACAAGATTCAAATCACTCCTGGAGAATTATGTGAAGAAGGATGGCCCTGTAGTCACCTATGGAGACAATGGCAAAAGAAAAACAAAAGGTTTTAATATAATCAAGTGCAAATCTTTTCAGTTCTCAAATGTGTTTTATGTGAAGGGTTTAAAGCACAATCTCATCTCTATCAGTCAGTTGTGTGATGTTGATTATGGAGTTCACTTCATCAAGACGGAAGGAATGGTCATTGACTCAAAAAATGTTACTGTTCTATCAAAGAATCTTCGTAGTGACATCTACATCCTAGACTTGTTCTCCGTTTATAACTCTCTTAGGTTTGTTTCTTCTCTCGTTCCCAATCTCATCTGAATTGGTTGTGGCGAAAGAAACTTTCTCACCTTTACTTTAAATCTATATCTAAGATTTTTAATGATCGGCTTTTGAGAGGATTTCCTTAGATGAAATTCGTTAAAGACAAAGTTTTTGCTGCATGTGAAAAAGCGAAACAAACCAAGTCTTTATTTAAACCAAAGTTGTGTTCATCCATCACTGATCCATTTCATCTTCTGTATATGGATTTATTTGTTCCTGTTCCTTTTGAGTCTTATGATGGTAAAAGATTTTCATTGGTAATTGTAGATGAATTTTCAAGGTTCACATGGGTAATGTTTTTACCCAACAAAAGTGATGTAGTTAATGAGATCATCTTCCTGATCTAAAAGAGTGAAGTATTATATGATCGAAAAGTCAAGCAACTCAAGGGAGATCATGACACTGAGTTTCGAAATATCACTCTTGAAAGCTTACGTGAAGAAAAAGGAATTGCTCAAAATTTCTCTATTGTTAGAACTCCTAAGCAAAATAGAGTCGCTGAACGCCGAAACAAGACTCTTATTGAAGCAGGAAGAACTATGGTTGTTGATGCTGATCTTCCTCTCTCATTTTGGGCTAAAGCTTTTACATAGCTTGTTATACATAGAATTGATCTATAATTGCAAAGTGTCCTGGCAGGACTTCTGTTGGGGTCAGAAATGGCATCGACCAAGCCCTCACACGATGGCCTGGAGTGTCGTAATAGAATGTCTGGTCCTGGAGGGATGAATGCGCTATATGGGTAAGGTTGCGCCCTTTCCAACACCAATTGGTTTTAGATCAACAGGTAGCGCTGATGCTCAACTAGTGGTATCAGAGCCAGTGGAAAGGGTTCGATTCTCTCAGGGAGCAATTTTTGAGGGGGGAGGGAGGATTTTTGGGGGTCAGAAATGGCATCGACCAAGTCCTCGCATGATGGTCTGGAGTGCTGCAATCGAATGCCTGGTCCTGGTGGGATGAATGCACTATATGGGTAAGGTTGCGCCCTTTTTAACACCAATTGGTTTTAGATCAACCGGTAGCGCTGATGTTCAACAACTTCATATGAGTTGATTAAAGGTAAAAAGCCTGACATTTCTTATTTTCACGTTTTTGGTTGTGTTTGTTTTATTTTGAGTCAGAAAGATCATCTCTCTAAGTTTCAATCCAAAGAAGACGAAGGAATATTCTTGGGGTACTCATTTATCTATAAGGCCTTCAGGGTGTTCAATTTGATAAAACAAATTGTTCAAGAATCCATCCATGTTAAGTTCGATAAAGAATCTTTCTATAAAGATTGTATTGATCATTCTTAGTTAATTTTGGATGAGATTATCTCTTCCTCATCCCTTGGATCCCATGATTCTGAAGCTCCTATTGTTGTTGTTCCGTTCGTCTCATCAAATCCTAATTTAGATTATGCTTTCACTCCTTATCCTAATTTTTGAGTTCTTATTGATGATGATTCTTCTTATCCTGATACTGAAGTTGTCATTGATAATAAGACCCCTTATTCTAATCAATCCAATATTCATGGTGTTCATCGTCAACTTCTCTCTCAAGTCATTGGAGATCCTTATGTTGGTGTTCGGACTCGACGTCTAGCAACTTCTAATTTTTGCATGTTTGTTAACTTTGTCACTCTTATGGAACCCAAGAAGGTTAATGAAGATTTAAATGATGCTGATTGGATTAGAGAAATGCAATATGAATTTCTTGAATTTAAAAGGCATAATGTATGAACTCTTGTGACTCGTCCTCAAGGAAAAACTGTTGTTGGCACTCGCTGAGTATTTCGTAACAAGTTGGATGAAGATGACATCGTTACAAGAAATAAGGATAGACTTTTTGCTCGGGGATTCACTCAAATGGAGGGACGGGACTATGATGAAACTTTTTCCCCTGTCTCCCATCTCGAAGCCATTAGACTCTTTATAACATATGTTTCATTCATGATGTAACACCCGCAAATTCGGGCTAGTCAATTAAGATATACTAAGCGTTAAAAAAGACTTTTTAATAGAAGATTATTTAAGATAAATAATATTAACCAACATTATAGTATATGTGACAAGGATTCTATACATATCAAGAACACTGAAATCCGACTTAGTATAAAGAAGTTATGTTTCTTCTAAGTTTCGCGACTAAACCGGCACGCCTCTGCATATCGTAAAAAGTGAAATTTTTATAAATTACTTTTTAGACTAAGTAATCTAATAAAAATGATAGTAGTCATAAAATTGTGAGTGTGCATATAGAGAGCGTCCAAATCTGACTTCGTGAGAGGAAGTTATGATTTTTTGAAGTTCAACGCACCAATGCAAGTACAGAAATCGACATTTTAATTGGTTGACTGTTAACCGAAACAATCTAAATGAGATTTGAATATCTCATAAGTATAAACTCACCGATAAAAAGACAGTCGAGAACGGAGTTCGTATGAAGGAGTTACGAATTTCACACAGACTTTAACAGTCTCAACCGGTCTAAAATGAATTTTTTTAGATCAAAATTTAGATGTTGAGACCTTAATGAAAGTTGTAGAGCTCACTGAGAGGATTATGGGGATATAAAGAACGTCAAAAATGGTGCTCGTATGTGAAAGTTATGGCCAAACGAAGATCTGTAAAAATACTGCATGTGCTGGTGACATAGCAGCACTGGAGTGTGCTATGTAGCAAGGTCGGCCGGTCACTCCTCCAAGAGACACATCGACGTAGCTTCACAAGATTGTGACACGTGGCACGTTATAGAAGGGAGATGTGTGGCTGAATATGATCGTGACACGTGGCAAACAAGCACAGGAGCCAGCAAGACTCAAGGACACGACGCGCCCTATGGTCATGCGATGCACGCTCCCCCTAGTAGTATATATATACCCCTCTGATTTTGCCATCATTTCACACCAATTTCACTCCCATTTCTCTCTGGAGTAAATTTCTTGCTGAAGTCCGATTTTGGAGGTTCCTTAGGATATTTAGCATGTTCTGAGGGGTCTAGTTGTCCGGCAAATAAAAGCTTTCAGTTTTAGTGCTCTGCCCGCATAAGTTAAGCTACACTCTTTTTCTTTCAGTGCAACTTATATTTATTTTCATAAGTCGTTATTATGAACCTATAAATAAGATTTATTTGTGATTCCAAGTCATTATACTGATTGATCTACGTACGGGGATAATGTCTTGGCTGGATTTAGTGAGGTGTTTAAAGTAGGATTTCCAAATAGTAAACTTTGTATACCAAACAGACCCTACCTCTGATATGATCCTACCTGGTTATTCCTTAGTTGATAGATCTTGATGCAGACATTGCGGTTAGTGAGAAATCTAGACTGTCATTAGTCACCAGGAATATTAGAATAAGACTTCGTATAAATCATACCTAGGTCGCGTCAAAGGAAAATTTAAAGGTGTTAGGTGAAGCTCTGCCAGAATCACCAGTCATTCTACTAAGTCATGTAAGTGCATAGTTACTTTCAGCTTACACATAGATATGTATTTTTATTATACTTATATTGTATCGGGTAAAAAAAGGTAGAGAGGAAGAGAGGAAGAGAGGAGATAATGGTGAGAGACCATGCCAGAGATAAAATAGTGGCGAGAGACCATACCATAGATAATATAATGGTGAGAGACCATGCCCAATTGAGAGCAATCATCTAGTAGAGTATTGATGACGACCATGGACTCTTCTAGACAGTCCAGTGGAACACTAGCAGACTCGCAATCTGTATTTTTTAATGAATCATACTATATGGGAGTATGGATTGTGTGTTCATTCGAGTAATCTATCCATGACATTTCTATATTTATACATATATTTCGGCATTATTGTAATACATTTTAAGCTAATATTTAGTTAATTGCATAGATATTTGGTACTTATTGAGTTTAATTATATTTTGCAGCCAAATAGGACATTCTTGAAGGAAAAGGACTAAAACCGACAACAGCTGGAACATAGAAGGACTGGAGCTGAAATTGGGAGCATTACAGAGCTTAAAAGGAAGAAAAACCATGAAAATGTAAGTCCAACGGCGTGGCTTCAGAGTACCGTCACGTGGCAAGAGGAAAAATCTCGATGATATGTACAATAATGGAGCTCACCACGTGAGCATTATAATATCACGTGGCTTCAGAGTACCGTCACGTGGCAAGAGGAAAAATCTCGATGATATGTATAATAATGGAGCTCACCACGTGAGCATTATAATATCACGTCATGAGGAGGATTCTTCCAGAAGATAATTACGTGGAATGCAGTTTCCTTTGTCAGACACGAATTGTACTGATCTCATGATGTGAGATATGTTTTTACAAAACTATAAATACTCCTTGAGACATTCGACTTAAAGAGGGTTGGAGTTGATATTATGGAGATATAGTCGAATTTAGAAGCCGGAGAAGAGCCAAAAAACAACCCTTTGGAAGAGAAGAAGATTGAAGATCAAGACTTTGAAGATTACACATCACATTTGGTTTCTATTGATTTAATTATGTCAAATTCTTATGTATTTATGTTCTTATTTTCTGATATGAGTAGTTAATTAGTAGGATTTCGTTTAGTGTAGATGAACCCTAATAATATGTGTTAGTTTCTTATATTTGGATTTTATGAAGTTAGTTAATGCATGTGTTTGATTATCATTACCTAACATGTTAAAGATTACATCTTTGTTGCTTTGATTCAAGTTAAGTGTAGTTTAATGACCATTTGAATTGCATGAACTTGTTACCTAGTTGTTTATGATCATTAAATTATTTCAATGTTCTAAATGTCACAAGATATGCAGTTTTACTAAGGATGCTTCCAATAACACTTACAGGAGAAGCAAAAGTATGGTTGAAGTCTTTAGCACCTGGAACGATAAGAAGTTTGCAGAACCTTCGTGAAGCGTTTATCGGGCAATTTAGTCCTCCCTCAAATATATCTAAACTCAAGAAAAAGATTTCTAATTTTCAACAAGATGATGGAGAATGCTTATACGAAGCTTGGGAGAGATATAAAGGCCTTTTGAGAAATTGTCCTCAACATGACTTGAATGTGAAACAAGAAGTATCTATTTTCTATGATGGGGTGAATGTTACAGCAAGTCAAGTCCTTGATTCGCAAGGCCCAATGACAAAGAAAAATTTAGCCACCATTAAATAGTTGATTGAAGAATTTGCAAAGCACTCGAGAGAATACCACAATCTACGAGAGGATGTGACTAGAGGAAAGCGAAGTGGCAAGGGAGGAGATTTGGCAGATGTTAAGGCTAAGTTAGAGAATATGGACCGACTAATGACGAAAATTAATCAATCTATACATGCCATATGAGTTGGCTATGATAATTGAAATGTGCCACACTTAACCAAAGATTGTGATTTGGATGAACACGGAAATAGGAAAGCACAAGTGTGTTATTCAAGTGGTGACAAATATAATGAAGATTGGAGAAAGCCAAAGAAATAATGGTTGCCATATGAAGAGGACATGAAGCAAAAAAAAATATCGGCAAACCGGACGCAGCTACTACCAAAAAGAACAACCACCACCCGAGAAGAAGATGAACTTTGAGTCAATGCTTAATAGGTTTACGGAAGACTATGAAAAACAAATCGATGCTAGTGATGTAACCATTAGAAATCAACAAGCTTCCATAAAAAATATTGAGACTCAACTCAGGCAATTGAATACACTTGTTACCGAAAGGTTACCACCCAAGAATACTGATCCAAAACCACAATCACATGTCATGGCCATAACCACTGAAGAAGACCCTTATTCAAAGCTTATTATGATCCTTAATGAAGCTTTGAAGCAGCCTGATGCACAACGGAAAAGAATGAAGATCAAAGAAAAGATAGGGTTGATGCCCAGTTCTCACGACGTGAGCAACAGAAGCTCACGTCGTGGGCTCAGTGTGAACAGTAAAGTTTGTCTTCTGTTAAACCTTACCAGCCTCTGTTATCTTTTCCTTATCAAGCGAGGGCACATCTATTGGAGCAAGAGCACAAAAGATTTATCAAGCAAGTCAAGGGTATTCCGATTAATACCCCATTTATTGAATCGTTAGCAAAAATGCCCGAATATGCAAAATTCCTTCAACATCTTTTTGACACTCGCCAAAAATTAAAGAATACATCCAGGGTTGAGCTTAATGAACAATGCTCAACGGTAATCATGGAATGCATACCAACAAATATGGGAGATCTAGGAAGCCTTACACTACCATCTGAATTTGGAAATTCTACAAAAACATTTGCCTTAGCCAATTTTGGAGCTATCATGAATTTAATGCCTTACTCTTTTTATTAAAAACCGTATCTTCCATAATTGAACACTATAAGGATGGCGATCCATATGGAAAATCGATCGGTAACTTATCCTCGAGGCATTGTTGACGATTTATTGGTAAAAATTGAGAAATTTGTTTTTCCAATTGAGTTTGTAGTTATAGACATGAAAGAGGATGAAAATGTACCCATTATCCCTGGACGCCCATTACTTAACACCGCACGGGCCTTGGTGGATATTCGTGAATCAAAACTTACTTTACGAGTGGGAAAAGAAGAGATGACATTTAGGATTGAAGAAGGATTCGAGAAGTCTGAGAATCAAGATGAAGTGTTCTTTATGGATAAAGAAAATGAGCTTGAAGAATTAGAGAAATTAATGGAAGAAGAGGTCCAAAAAAGAGAAAAGCCAAAAGAAGAATTAAATCTTACTAAGCAAAGAGCCTTAATTCCAATGATCTTTGAAGTCTTTGCCTTTACTACACCAAAAGTTCAAGATGAAGAGGTTCGTGAAAGCGAAGAGAAAAGTTTAAGTGATGAAGGGGATGATAAAAAAGGCAAGGAAGTAAAGCTTGATGGAATGGAGCTAGACAAGGAGTTATCTAAAAATAAAGAGAAGAACATGAATGAAGATATATCCCAAGGAGTTAAAAGACAACATGAGGCGTACGACCATCAAACGAAAAAGGAAAATTAAAAGAAAGAGGATATAAGGAGAGTTCAAGCGTACAAGAGGAGGTGGAAGGAGCAACAGGAGAAGAGAGAAATTACGCTCCCAAATGACACAACTAAGAGCGGGAAGGAGTCCGGCTCACGACTCCTAAAAAAGAAGCGCTTCTCGGGAGGCAACCCGAGCTCGATTTGCATTTTCTTTTCTTTTTCTTTTTAGTTTTAGTTAGTTTTGCATTTATTTATTTGATTTGAAGGATAGTCGTCTTAGTTATCTTCCAGTTTTAAAATTATATGTGGGATTAAATTTATGAGTGGTGAAAAACGTTTTTTAAGGAATTTTTTAATGGTTTTTTGTAAAATTTAACACCCACGGCGTAGGCTTAGATACCACGATGTGGGGAATAAGGGAAGGCCCATTTATTCCACTAAGTTTAAAACTCACGACGTGAGTTTAAAAAGGCGACCAATACTTATATGGTCATGGGCAATTGGACTTCCACTTTTCTTAAAAAAAACCACTTACGAACGAGAACTCACGTACTCTGGTCCCCACATCGATTTTCTGCAAACTTCATTCGGATTTACTTGTTTTCGTTTTCCAACTTCGACTAAGGTATGATTCTCGCGCTTTAACTTGTTAATTTTACTGATTTTGAGCATTTAGAGTTAAGGTTTGTTCTTAGGATGAATATGTCGAAATTGGTTTGATTCAAAATGAAATTGCTCCTGCATGTTGGTTTTATGGACTTAGAATTACTACTAAAGAAAACCCTATAAATTATTTCGGTTCGATCTGACCATAATACTGCCTGAATGAATTCTTGACGCCGAACCAAGCTCACGATGTGAGAATTGGGTAACCCATCTACTGTCTTTTTTGTTAAATATTTACGGTTGTGTTTTCATTTGGGTTTTGTTTGTTGTTTATTTTGTAGGTAAAATGGCTCCAAAAAAGTCTACTACACAGTCCCAAGGGGATGTATCAAGCCTACGCCCATTTCATGAGTTTCTGGATAATATCCCACATGAAATATTGAATGTGACATCCCCATTTTCACGGCCAGAAGAGACCGATTTTTTTATGATTCATTTTAAAATCAGAGTATACTTTTAAAGAAAAGTGTTGCGGAATTTTTGTTCCCAGAAAAACATGATAAATATGTTATCAAAGCATTTCCGAAGAAATGTATTTTATTTATTATAGAACTTTGGGATGTTAACGTCAATACAGAAACATAAGCATAAACAGAACTTACATTCATTGACACTAGTGATCTACATCTCTTTAATCTCTCGGTGTAGTGTAACTTTATATCGACACATGTGATACAAATAAACTGAGTGGGTCAGGTTGGGAAACCTGGTGAGTACATAGGGTTTTCAACCCACAATAATATAGTTATTATGTTTAAACATCAAACAACCAACCCAGTTACCCATCCCCATTATCTTCTTTACTCTTAAGGATCTACCCTAAGAATCATCTATCATTCACTTTTTCATTCCTAAGGATTCTCCTAAGGAATAGGCACGAAGTCCATCTTTGCCTATGGCTCAACTGCCAATCTTATCTATTAGGCGCATCTGCCAGGATTATGACGTCCTTTATTAGGCGCAACTGCCGATATTATCCTTTTGCGCAGCTGCTTGGATGTTTAGAGTTCATCGTAGTTTCAAAACATCTACAGGTTGTGGCGCAGCTACCAATAATCATCTATATCATCTTTCATCCCTCATCATTTATCTACCCATGTTCTACTCAACATATTTGTAGATATAAAATACATCTATAGTTTTAGATCTGAATAAAAGGTTCAGATCTGAAAACAAAATTCATCTACAGTCTAGATCTGAAGAAAATGTTCAGATCTGAAAACAAAATACATCTACAGTCTAGATCTGAAGAAAAAGTTTAGATCTGAGAACAAAATACATATACGGTTTAGATCTAAACACAAAGAAGTTTAAATCTTTCATCTAGCACAAGTCTCGGGTAAATATGCACACATAGCACGTAATTTATATAAAGTACTTCATATCTATGTGTAAGATGAAAGTAACTATGCACTCACTTGATAAGGTGGTGATTCCAACTTGGACAACTTCGCTTCTTAAAAATATGATTTCCTATGACGAAACCGAGAGGTTTGCTTGAAAACCGGGTTCTGCGCGGGCAGAGTTTCAAACCGAAAAACTCTTTTTCTTGGAGTCTTTGGGCGCTCTGGGGATTTCTTCTAGTGCTAGGGAGGTTTTCTAGGCTTCGGGCTGGTTTAGAGTGGCTAGAGAGAGAGAGAGAGAGTAGAGAGAGAAAAAAGTTGTAAAAAGTGTGAAAATGAAGGCTGACCTCGCACCCCTTTTATAGACCGAGAGGCCTCGCAGTACGCGGTGCGTAGGAGCGAAGGTCGTACAGCACGTGTCACTCTTCGGATGGATCGACGTGGCCGCTTCCAGACCGCAGAAAGAATAGACCGTGGGGCGTTCCCTTCTCGTACGCAGGGCGTACTCCGAACGTGAGGCGTCCGAAGGTACGCTGGGCGTACCCCTCACATCGAGCTTGCATTTTGCCATTCTGACTTCAAAAATTCAGAACTTTCGCATACGAGCTCTGTTTTTGACGTTATTTATATCCACACGTAGGTGGTACCGTACTCTACAACTTTCGTTTAGACTTCGTTGTCTAATTTTGAACCTATTTTTAAAGTTATATTTTTAACAGTCCGGGACAGGAAAAGTCCGTTAAAAATTCATAACTTCTTTATCCGACATCCGTTTTTGTCTGTCTTTTTACCGTTGAACTACTATTAATGAGACCTTCGATTCTCGTTTAGGTTGTGTCGGCCGAAAACCGTTCGATCTACTATTCGAACTCCGGGTTGTGTACTGTTAATCCGAAATTTGGAAAAATCATAACTTCCTCATACGAAGTCAGATTTGGGCGTTATTTTTATGCACGCTCTCAGTTTAACGAACACTACGACTTTTATTTAGATCGCTAAGGCTAATAAGCAATTTATCGTAAACTCACTTTTTACGTCACGCAATGTCGTTCCGGTTCTGTCGCGAAACTTCGACAGGTCATAACTTCTTTGTTATAACTCGGATTCGGCGTTCTTTATATCTTCGGAACCTTTGTCACGACCACTACAAATTTCTTCATAGGTATTGGGTTTATCTAACATTTTATTTTTGACGTTTATTTTTATTATATCTTTACAAACAAATATATAATCACATAAAATCACATAATTCACATAATGTTCAAGTAATTCATCTTTATTACTTTAAAATAAGTTAAAATGGTTGACCTTGACTATTACATCATTATACTAATGCGTAGCCCAGAAACACGGGCGTTATAATTCTCTCCCCCTTAGGATGATTCCGTCCCAGAATCATGTATCAGCAAACAAATACAGATAGCAACTCATCATGTCACTCTCCGTTTCCCAGGTGAGGTTTGGCCCATTCGTATGTTCCATCGCACTAACACTAAGTTGACCATCTTGCGTCGTAACTTCCTTGTCTTACGGTCAACAATTGTTTCGGGTTCTTCAATCAGCCTCTTATTCTCATCCATTCTTAACTCTAAAATTGGAATTATGTCGGGAACTTCTCCCTTGAACTTCCTCAATAACATATATGGAAAGTGTTATGAATACCATCTAGTTCTTTTGGTAATTCAACCTTGTAAGCTTGGTTCCCAATCTTCTGAAGAACTTTGAATGGTCCAATAAACCTTGGACTCAACTTTCCTCTTTTCCCAAATCTTATAAGTCCCTTCCATGGTGAGACTTTAAGCAAAACCAAATCTCTAAATTCGAATGTCATCGGTCGTCTTTTCTTGTCAACATAGCTCTTTTGACGATATTGAGCTGCTAACATCCTTTCTCTAATCACTTTTAGCTTTTCAGCAGTCTGATGGACTATTTCGGGGCCCATAAACTGCTTTTCTCCATCTTCAAGCCAACATGACGGCGTACGACTAACATCCTTTCTCTAAGGTGTCGTCTTGATGCTCGAATGGTAACTATTGTTGTAGGAAAACTCTACCAGGGGTAAGCGCTCATCTTAGTTACCTTGGAACTCTAAGGTACATGCTCTTAGCATGTCTTCTAGTGTTTGAATCGTTCTTTCGCTCTGACCATCGGTCTACAGATGGTAGGTTGTACTTAAACACAACTTCGTACCCAATTCCTCTTGTAGACTCTTCCCAAACCTTGACGTGAAATGACTATCACGATCTGGTACAATCGTTAGAGGAACACCGTGAAGTCTTACAACTTCCTTCACTTAAGAATTTGCAAGCTTATCCATCGACCATCTCTCATTGGCTGCTATAAAGTGTGCACTCTTAGTGGAACGATCAACAACTACCAAAATCATGTCGTGACCGTTCTTCGTCCTGGGCAGTTTAGTCACAAAATTCATGGTGATGTCATCCCATTTACCCATGGGTATAGGTAAAGGTTCTAAACTCCCATACAGTTTCTGGTGTTGTGCCTTAACTCTCGCACATATCACACACTCGGCCACATACTTTGCAACATCGAGCTTCATCGTCGGCCACCAGTAGTAGGGTTTCATCTCCCTATACATTTTTGTGCTTCCAGGATGAATCGAGTACATGGTCTTGTGAGCTCCTTCCATCAGAAGATCTCTTACTTCGCCCATTTTGGAATACCTTCACTCCTTGATTATTCATACCGAACACCAACATTTTTCCTAAACGTCTTTCCTTTCGGTTATTCTTCTCTAAAGCTTCCTCCTGAGCTTTCTTGATGCTTTCCACAATCGTTGCGACAACCTCTATTTATTGTTTCGATTATCTTTCACTTCAATCTTTTGGCTTAAGTCAGGTGCTACATCGAACTTGGTTCTCTGAACCACGTAACATACTCATCCTAGTCGTACTCAATTTGATACAACCACTAGGGTCAGAATAACAATCATTTTCTTATTCATTACCGAAACGATGGTAACGACGGACATGAACAGAACATAACCATTTACTAGCTTCTTGGTAACCTTGTGACCTTCCTTGATCCAAGTGTGAGTCCTGTGCTTCCGGTAGTATAGGCCTCTACTACCATTCACACCTACTCATACTCGCCCCAAGTATTATCTCGCTGTTCTCCAAGTCGCCATTCAAGGATTTCACACAATCATTTAACACATCAGATGACAAAATCAAGGTTTTATATTATCTCTTGAAACGATTACATAGATGTTCAAGTTCACCCTAGACTATGCCTCCTATATTAGGCTACATCACATGATCCTATTTATATGGATACTCTATAGATCCTTCCTCTTAATTCCTTGCATGCTCACCTGCTTCATCAAGGATCATCTGGAATGCTCTTGCCTTTGGCTTTGGCGGTGCATTAGGCTTTGTAGCTCCTTCCCTCTTTGGGCAGTCTTGCTTGTAGTGCCCTTCTTCATTACATACATAACACACCCTTTTGTTGAATGTACACTCATTGGCGTAATGCCCATACTTCCCACACTTGAAACATGTCACCTCCTCGCCATATTTTCTAGAGTGTTTCTTCTCGCACTTATTACACCATCTTACTTCACCTTTTCCTCCTTCGAACTTCTTCGAACCAGACTTCAAGAATTTTTTCTTCTCGTTGGACCTTGAGGAGCCATCGAACTTCCTTTTCTCACCAACTTCAGTTCCCTCCAGAGCCCTTTATTTTAACTGCGTCTCAACATTCTTGGCTGCTCTAACGACAGCCTTCAACGTGTTTGCCATTTTGACTGTTGGGCCAAAGTCTGATGGCAATCCGTTAGCAAATTTCTCTATCTTGGCGAGTTCAGTCGGCACCAGGTATGGAAATAACTTCATCTTCTCATTGAATACAGTAGCATAATCATCAATGCTATTTTCTCCCCTTCTTCAAGTTCTGGAACTCATTGTTTAGATCTATCAGATCTATTTTGGGGCAGTACTGCATTTTCAACTGTTCCATGAACGCTTCCCAAGACATCTTCAGAGCTTCTCCTCATGGCATCGTATCTGCTAATAACTTCCACCACCTTAAAACCCCGGTCTTCAGTTGTCTAACCGCAAAGATGGTTTTCTGTGTGTCGCTACAGTTGCAGCTTTCAAATACCATCTCCATTTCAGAGATCCAGTCCATAATCTCTACTGGCTTTGGGCTTCCGGAGAGACTTGGTGGTTTGGCACCCAATAAGTTCTTATACATGTGTCCATCCCTGTCGATTCCCCTCTCTGGGTCATTCCTTCTTGCGACTGGGGGTTCAACTTAACTGACAGTGCAACTGTAATTCCCTTCATCTGACTGTCTGTCATTCAGTTCTGGTTGTTCAACAGGCATCGAAGGTTCATCCCTATTATTCAGCAACAGTTGCCTCATTTCTTCCCTCTGTTCAGCCATCATAGCACGTATCATGGCTCGTACTCTAGCCATCGTGACTGGCTCTGGTGTAGCTTCTACTATCGGCACCTGCTCTATCCCTTGGGGACGAGGCTGTTGATTTTTGTCCCCATTTGCGTTTTCGAGTCCACTTCGGCTTCTCACCATGTTGGTCTATACACCAAGGTAGGCGAATTTAGATCTTTATTTACGATAGATGTTTAAATCCTCCTTATCACTCTGAAACGTTACATGCTAGTTCTAATATCCTAACCGAACGCTTAGAATCCTAAACACGTAAGGTTTCCAGATCTGGTCGGCAACAGACCATAGATCCGAAAAAATAATATCATATACAACAAACATAAAGCATTTAGCACATAAAAGCATTTTAGGCATCTTTCCTAAAATGAGCTAGTGCCCGTGTCTATTCAGGTATACTACCTAGAATAATATAGACACAGTCCTCACGATCATTGCTTAGCATTCTAAGTTCAAGTCTAGAAATTTTCCTAAAATTCCTAGTTCTCTGAAACTAATGCTCTGATACCAACTGTGACATCCCCATTTTTCACGGCCAGAAAAGACCGATTTGTTTATGCTTCATTTATAAAAACAGAGTATACTTTTAAAGAAAAGTGTTACAGAATTTTTGTTCCCAGAAAAACATGATAAAAATTTTATCAAAGCATTTCCGAAGAAATGTATTTTATTTATTTTAAAACTTTGGGATGTCAACGTCAATACAGAAACATAAGCATAAACAGAACTTACATTCATTTACACTAGTGGTCAACATCTCTTTAATATCTCGGTGTAGTGTAACTTTATATCGACACCTGTGATACAAATAAACTGAGTGGGTCAGGTTGGGAAACCTGGTGAGTACATAGGGTTTTCAATCCACAATAATATAGTTATTATGTTTAAACATCAAACAATCAACCCAATTACCCATCCTCATTATCTTCTTTACTCTTAAGGATCTACCCTAAGAATCATCTATCATTCACTTTTTCAATCCTAAGGATTCTCCTAAGGAATAGGCACGAAGTCCATCTTTGCCTATGGTGCAGCTGCCAATGTTATCTATTAGGCGCAGCTGCCAATATTATCATGTAGGCGCAGCTGTCAGGATTATGACGCTATCTATTAGGCGCAGCTGCCGATATTATCCTTTTGCACAGCTGCTGGGATGTTTAGAGTTCATCGTAGTTTGAAAAACATCTACAGGTTGTGGCGCAGCTACCAATATTCATCTATATCATCTTTCATCCCTCATTATTTATCTACCCATGTTCTACCCAACATATTTGTAGATATAAAATACATCTGTAGTTTTAGATCTTAAGAAAATGTTCAGATCTGAAAACAAAATACATCTACAGTCTAGATCTGAAGAAAATATTCAGATCTGAAAACAAAATACATCTACAGTCTAGATCTGAAAACAAAATACATCTACAGTCTAGATCTGAAGAAAAGGTTCAGATCTGAGAAAAAAAATACATATACGGTTTAGATCTGAACACAAAGAAGTTTAAATCTTTCAAACCGAAAAACTCTTTTTTCTCGGAGCCTTCGGGCGCTCCGGGGCTTTTTTCTAGTGCTAGGGAGGTTTCCTAGGATTCGGGGTGGTTTAGAGTGGCTAGAGAGAGAATAGAGAGAGAAAGAAGTTGTAAAAAGTGTGAAAATGAAGGCTAGCCTCGCACCCCTTTTATAGACCGAGAGGCCTTGCAGTACGCCGGGCGTACCTCGAATCTACGCGGGGCGTAGGAGCGAAGGTCGTACAGCACGTTTCACTCTTCAGATGGATCGACGTGGCCATTTCCGGACCGCAGAAATATTAGACCGCGGGGCGTTCGCTTCTCGTACGTAGGGCGTACTCCGAACGCGAGGCGTCCGAAGGTACGCTGGACGTACCCCTCGCATCTAGTTCACATTTTGCCATTCCGACTTAAAAAATTCATAACTTTCACATACGAGCTCCGTTTTCCACGTTATTTATATCCACGCGTAGGTGGGACCGTCCTGTATAACTTTCGTTTAGACTCCGTTGGCTAATTTTGAACCTATTTTTAAAGTTATATTTTTAACAGGTCGGGATAGGAAAAGTCCGTTAAAAATTCTTAACTTCTTCATCCGACGTCCGTTTTTGTATGTCTTTTTACCATTGAACTACTATTAATGAGACCTTCGATTCTCGTTTAGGTTGTGTCGGCTGAAACTGTTCGATCTACTATTCAAACTCCGGGTTGTGTACTGTTAATCCGAAACTTGGAAAAATCATAACTTCCTCATACGAAGTCAGATTTAGACGTTCTTTTTATGCACGCTCTCGGTTTAACGAACACTATGACTTTCATTTAGATTGCTAAGGCTAAATAGCACTTTATCATAAACTCACTTTTTACGTCACGCAATGTCGTGTCGGTTCTGTCGCAAAACTTCGACAGGTCATAACTTCTTCGTTATAACTCAGATTTCGGCGTTCTTTATATCTCCAGAACTCTTGTCACGACCACTACAACTTTCTTCATAGGTATCGGGTTTATCTAACTTTTTATTTTTGACGCTTATTTTTATTATATCTTTACAAACAAGTATATAATCACATAAAATCACATAATTCACATAATATTCAAGTAATTCATCTTTATTACTTTAAAATAAGTTACAATGGTTGACCTTGACTATTACATCATTATACTAATGTGTAGCCCAGAAACACGGGCGTTACATTGAACAACTACACAAATAAGTTGGGATGGCTCTACAACCGCGAATTTGCCGTTTGGCTACCATTGACTGGGACAAACTTAATGTAATTTAGATTTTGGAAAGATTACACCCGTATCTCACAAAGATTTTTAAAGAAGATGGGGTTTCTTTTACATGCAACATATGAAAAAATCTATTATCGATCAAAGAACCGGTTTTCAAAGAGAGGTGTGTTGAGTTTTTCTCAACAATTTCTTTTGAAGCAAACACAATTGACCCTCACTTTGCTACGACTTTGGTTTTTCATCTCGGTGGCCAATATAGAGAATGTAGTTTGGTCGAGTTCGCATGGAGAATGGGTTTATATGAACAACACGAAGCAATGTCTCCTATTTTTGATACATTTTTAGGGCGGCTGCATGTGACTATTCTGCCAGGGTAAATGGGTATGATTTTCGGACAACAATTGCTAATGGAGGATTTCATCCGAGGGTATCTCAAGAGAGCCAAATCCGGTCTCCCATCCATTGCCTCATCCACCACCTCGTGACATTTTCCATCAACCATAAAAAATATGAAGACAAGGTCACAAGACTCAACTTATTTTTTATGTGGAGCATCATAAAATCGGGAGTTTGTTGCAATATCCCTTATTTTCTTGCGTAATATTTGGCGGGTAAAGCAGTCACATTAAGAGTCGGGAGCCCAATAATGGGTGGGCACTTTGTCACTCGCTTGGCAAAATCATATAGTGTGTTCATTCCGAGAGTGATTCGTACTTTAACATGCATCTTACATTGAGTTTTTTTGGAACCAATGAATGTTGTAAATATGGGAACACATTGGGGGATACTGGTCGATGATGAAGCGGTACCATTAGAGCAACCCGAAGAGCAGCCGAGACCACGAGGACGCCGAAATGTTAGAGGACGAGGAGAGCGGGGTCATCCACAAGAACAATTTTAGAATGCACCCGTTGGAGGTGTACCCACCGACCCTTTCCAAAATCGGGTCGGCTACTATTTGGACAACATACAAGGGGCCATACACTATCAAAATCGGGCTATCGGTGGAATTTGTACACATTTTCAAATTGATCGCCAGTCCAACATGCCACCACATTGTCCATACATTCCAACTTGGGAAGAGATTTGGGCGTCGCACAACTTTGGGGTCGGGTCGAATGGAACGCAAGGTGATGGAGACAACGAGTGACTTATTTATCCTTTTTATTTGAGTTTTATTTTTATTTTTTTATTCTTAGTTAATTTTTGGTATGTTTTAATGTGTGCTTTTATTTTTATTTGGTTTTTTTAAAATGATGTAACCAAATGTTGAATGTTTGTTTTCTTTTTGCAACCTAGGAGTTTGTTTTGTTTGCAGAATTGATGTTTTATCGAGAGAAAAAAAAGAGAGAGAAACCGTTAGCGTTAGAGATAAGAACCGAAGACCACACTTTTTAATAAGTGTGGGGTGACAATCGTGTGTGAAGAGAAATTAGAAAATATAAGAGAGAGATACAGAAAAAATATGGGTCTTAAAATTGGTCTTAATCACTTAAGAAGACAATAGAGTTTACACAACATGAAGAATTTAAAGAAGAATTGCAGTCTATTTTGGCCCATTTCTCACGACGTGAGATACATCCCTCACATCGTGAGCTTGATATTCATGATTCAGAGTTTATTTGTTCCAGACTCACGTTGTGACTCTCTATTCTCATGACGTGAGGTTTCAAATATCGTTTTTTTGCTCTTTCTTTCAACCATAAAACGTGGTGTATGCTTTACCACGTTTGGGCTAAAGTACAATTCTTACTTTAAAGATTTTATGGACCATACTTGTTGACGATACAAGTCTTTAGTTTACATTTTATTCGGCAAATTCATGAGTAGCTGCAAAAGTCCAGTTCCAGTAGCATATTCAAGATGTTCAAGCCTTCCCACCAACGATCATAATTTGATCTCCTCACTACTACCTGAGGGGAGCCTATTCATTTTTCTCCATTTTATTGTTTTTTATTGCATTCGTTATTTTTAGCATACAATGAGGGCATTGTATGAAATAAGTGTGAGGTAGGGGTCGAAAAAGGATTTTCAAGCATGAGTTGGAAAAATGCTAGAAAATTTTAAAAAAATTAATAGGCTTGCAAAAATAATAAATCTAGTCATTTTAAAATTTTGATATTATTGCATATGGGCTAGTTAGCTAGTATTATATGAGATGATTCAATGGGAATCCTAAGATTTAGTTGAACAAATATGTTATAATGTATTTGTGGTTTCCCACTCTTAGTGAAATCGTGGGACAAAACACGTAAGTCTGACTCATTCAGTTTCTTTGTATCACAAGTAACATTACGCAAATACATTCCACTGAGAGATTCAAAGAGTATAGGCCATTAGTGCAATGAGTTATTGTAAGACCTATAATGATTACGTTTATGCTTATGTATCTTGTATCAGCTTTGACTTCCCAAAGTTTATAATAACTAATTGAAAACATTTATTCGGAAATACTTTTTATAGGACAAATTCTGCATTCATAAACAAACTTTGTTTTTTTAAATAAGCATAAATAAAACGGTCTTTTATGGCCGAGAAAACTGGAGATGTCACACATAAATTTCAAAGTTTTTCAGGTGGATGTAAAGACCACATTTCTACATGGAGATCTCGAGCAAGAAGTCTTTCTCAAACAACCTCTTGGCTTTGAAAGCAAAGAATTCATTAATCATGTTAATTAGTAGGGTAAAGTTATTTCTGGCTTGAAGCAAGCTCCAAGGGCCTGATACGATACACTAACGTTGTATCTTCTTCAAAATGGATACAAGAGAGAAGTTATTGACAACACCCTGTTCATCAAGGAATCAGGAACTGATTTCATTCTTGCTCATGTATACGTCGATGATATTATATTTGGATCAACAAATGAAGATGATAAGTGGGATGGGGTTGAGTTCATCTTATTTTCTTATGATTTTAAATTAAAATTTGATTAAAGAAAATATAAAAAAAAATTAAAAAAAATCTTTTTATATGGGTGATAGATCAAACACAATAGAAATTGAAACTACATGGACCTTCCATAAGACTGAAAAAAGTTAAGGACTAAACTTGATATTTCTAGAAACATTGACCATTTTGAAGATTTGTCTATATATAATGTATCTATACATAAATTAAAGCAATCTAAAAAGACATATATTAATGGGTGTTTGAGTTTGCTCATTTGAAGTACTTATTGACTTATTTCGGTTTGACATCGGTAAAAATGAGTTTTTAATGTGCGGATAAAAAGATTTCATAAGCAGTTATTGATTTAAATAAAGAATTTTTCATAAGTCAATTCTTACTTACTTGTTAACTTAATTGTTTTATTATTACACATAAAATAAGAGTTTGCCAAATAATAAAAATTTATTATCAACTTATTTCGTTTTGATACCGGATAAATTAATCCAAACATTTTTTTTTGTAAAACTTCGTTATTACACCGGATAAGCTAATAAATATTTTTACAAATAAATATAAATATAAATTGTTTTAATAAGCAATCCCAACTACCTGTGAATGTAACAAGAAACAATTGATGGTGAGAGATAGATTTTATTTTGTTTAATTGAATACCATATTTAGTTATGACTTTGTCTATAATTAATTTGTTGCCAATTCAGCGTGTCACTTTGTGTAGCAAATTAATTGGTATCGTCGATTAACATGATGGGATTTGTTAAAGATCTCTTATATAATTTTGATACGAAAAAATATTTACATTTGAAAAGATAAGTAAACGGTCAATTTCAGGTTTAACTTGTCGGGTCTTGCATTTAGTATTAGTATGACATTATTGTTATCTTAACAAACTTGACGTGAATTATACTTATTTATAGATATACTTTGTATTTCTAAAATTACTGGTCTTGATTTATGCACTAAAAAAAATTGTATATGGGCATGTTTTGTTAAAATAGTTGGTAGCGGATAGGTAGAAGATGGAAACTGATAGCTAATAGTGGAAAACTATAACTTTTTATTGTTATATTAATGTTTGATAAAAATAATTGTAAATTTTTTAAATGTATAAAACTAAATAAAAATATAATTGTTTAGAAAGGATAAATATATAAATATAAGTTTAAGCAACTTTGAAAATTGATTCAGAAACAGTAATTTTTTCTTAAACGCTACAACATTAATAACTTTTAGATTTAAAGCCTTTTTATTTAAATTAAATGGTAAAAACTCATACTTGCAAACAAAGTTTTTTGTTTAAATTGATTTTTTTTATTAAAAAATAAAAACTAACAAATCCAAAAACTTGGTGACAAACACACATTGGTTTTCAAAAACATATTCTAAAATTGATATAAAAAAATCAACAAGAAAAAGAAAATCATAAAGACCATTTATGAGGATAGATAAATATTGGAATTGATAAATTCCGAAAATAATTTCGTTCATATCATGTACTCGACGTGACGTGATTAACATATCTATATCATTAAAATCGATTTTTTTTAATTTTAAAATGACATTAAAAATAAATTGAATTGAAATAGATAATATAAAAGAAGGTGCAAAAGCGCAATTTGATGTTGGTTTGAAGATGCACCCAATTTTAGAGTACAAGCAACTATGTACGAGATACAAGTTGGTGATGAATGATTATATATTATAAATGGAATCTATGATGATAATATTAAAAATTGAGGAATATACTCCACCAATTAGCAATGACGATTTTACCCTACAAACGCCCTCGAATATTCGAATATATACCCACTTAAAAAACATAATATGTCTATTTTATTTTAGTTTATTTTATTTAACATGGTCCCAAATATTATTTTATATTATCTAATTTATTAAGAATATTTTATTCCCTTAAAACAACTAATATTTTTTCTTGCCCAAATAGCAATATTTAATTTGATATATAACAATGTTTAAAATTAGAACTATCTGTTAGTAGCTTCCAAAAAAATTGGATAATTCTAATATAATAAAATATAATTTATATTGCAAACTTTTGAATTGTACCTATGCACATTTACTCAAGCATTGTATAAAATAATTGTACACAATAAACTGTTATTTACTAGTATACATGACGTGTGTTTTGTTAAAATAAAATGTAATAAAAAGGAACTATAAATCATAATTTATTTATTGATCTTTTATAATATTGGTTGATAATAAATAAATAAAATTGTAATTAAACCGTCTAAAAACAAATTAAAAAAGGGTCCTTATAATAAAATACACTATTATATTTTATTGTGATGGAGACAACACTAAATAGATTATCCAATGGAGGTTTGTCTTTATGCATGGAAAATAAATTGATAGTGTAATATATGTGTACCCGTCGCCAAATTTACATCAAGATGCCACGTGTAATAAATTTTTGTACGGAGTTTTGGTATTTGGAATTGACACTATATTTGTTTTGTTTTTTTATTCCTTCAAATTTACGATATAATATGTGAATATTTTGCTTGCCAGGTGTTCAATTATTTTTACCAGATTAATGTTTTGCTTTTAATAGTATTAAACAAGTTAATTCATTTATCACGTTATTAATGAGGTTTGTTACTATATATATAAATTATGCTGTTAAAACTACAATAAGCATTACATAAGGGTACAACACTTCACATATTTTAATATAAATTTTAATATTTCATTATACAAAACTTTTACATAAAGAAAGTTAATTATTGGTTAACTAACATCAAATAATAACAAAAAAAAAGTATCAAGATCAAGTGATCAGCTTAGGTGCAACCAATACTAGTATTCGTGACACGACACACAAGTTTTATCATGTTAAAACTTTTTTTCAACAAAACAGATACATGAGCCTACGGTTTCACTGTGTTTAATCGCATTTGAGAATGAAGATTATCATCTCATATCTTCATATTAATATCACTGATATCTTATGTCGTTAAGTTTAGATTAAAATAACCATCAGCTTCTAACAAAAAAAAGAAAGGAAAAATACAATATTTGTAATAATAATACTCATTGATGTTCAATGTTTATGTGAAATTCTTAGTTTACTATCCAAATAGTCGTTGCGGGTAAATTATATATATATATATATATATATATATATATATATATATATATATATATATATATATATATCCGGTAAGAAGGAAATTTTTGGTAGAAGGTAAGAAGTTTTTTTCTATATATTTTTTTGACGAACAAAATAAATGAATCACTAGATGATTCATTTGTAAGATGATTCACAAGAAAAAATTCTCAAAAAACATCTTTATGATTCAGTTTTAAGTAAATTAAGAAAAAATTCACTTTTATGACAATTTTAGTGAATAACAACAAAATCATTGTATAAATGAATCATCGAGATGTTTTTTTGAGAATTTTTTATTGTGAATCATCTTACAAATGAATCATCTAATGATTCATTTTGTTTGTTCGCGAAAAAAATATGTAGAAAAAAAACTTCTTACCTTCCTACCAAAAATTTCCTCCTTATTTGATCTTGACTCTATATATATATATATATATATATATATATATATATATATATATATATATATGGAAAACAAAAAACCCTAAAAATCATAAAAATGCATAAAAAATACTTAGAGATCACAAAACTTTTTTTTGAATTTTTTTTATAAAAAATCGCAGCTTTTTATTAAAATTCGCTGAAAAAAAAAATACAAAATCAATTTTTTTTTTATAAAAAAAAATTCAAAATTTTTTTCAACGAATTTCTTTAAAAACCTACGATTTTTTCATAAAAAATATCAAAAAAAAAGTTTTGTGATCTCTAGGTATTTTTTTATGTATTTTTATGATTTTTAGGGTTTTTTTGTTTTCCAAATAACCCTTCCCTATATATATATATATATATATATATATATATATATATATATATATATATATATATATATATATATATATATATATATATATAATTCTAGGATCATGTTGCATCATTGTGAGATACATAAACACTTCACCTCTAGAGATAGAGGCTTGATGATAATACGTATGCATGTGTAAAGTCATAGGGGTGTTACACATCGGCTCTACTACTACGTAAGATATATGTATAGTTCAAAAAATGTCTTTTTAAAAGAGCTCATATAAAAAGAGTAGGAACATCAAAATATATCGACACTTATAGATAGAGTTGCGCCTATTGTGTATACGATTTATCATTAAACTCACTCGAGTTGTTTAAAATCTACCATTGTGATCGAGTATTGTAGGTTAATGTTTTTTTTTTTTGTACACGATTTACCATTAAACCATGTCATATTCATCTTCTCCTACCAAAACCATCGACTCCCACCACAAGCGTCCACATCTCACCGACATCATTCACCTCCAGCAATAAATACAACATTCCATCACCACCATTTTCTACTGCCACAATCCATCTCCACCATTCATCACCAAGTAACTTATCTAAAATTAGCTTGAACCTATAGCAAAATCGATTCAAACTTACATTCAAACCTAAAAATCTATCAAAACCTTTAATCAGTTCAAACTAATATTCCGCCAATAAAATTGTATCATTTAACGGAAGTGGTTAATGGTGCACACAATTCAAGAAGAAAAAGGTAGGAGGAGGAAATGGGGTAGGGTGCTTTTCACGAAGCAACAGGAGATGCACGGGCGGAATTTTATTAGGGCGAGGGGGGATGTAGATGGAAAAGAACAATGAAAGGTGTGAGCGGCGGTAGGAAGAATGTGAAAGGTAATAAAGAGCGGGCGGTTGTTTTCATTGGAGAGAAGGGTGAGACTAAGCAATTTGCAATGTTTTATAAAAAAAGTAATAATAATAACATGTAAAGTGGTATTTCTTTTTGTTCTTGGAATTGTGTTGGCTTGAAAAAATATCGAAAAATTTGATGATGAATTGTGTTGGCTTGAAAAAATATCGAAAAATTTGATGATGGCAATAAAAAGATGAAAATGATTAATAGGTATAGAAATAAATTTAAAGATAAATCGTATATGAAAATATAAGCTTAATGATTTTTCTTAAAAACATCAAGGGTGGGTTTAACTGTTTTTGAATCTATTTAACTAAATACGCAATAGCAAAGTCAAAATACTGATTTTGAACAACAAATATTATCAAAGATATATTTAATAGTAAATCCTATAAAAATATTGCTAAATGTGTACATAATTATAGTATTTCTTTACCATATAAAGTCATTTTCACAAAATAATGAAATATTAATAAAAAAAATCTTGTTAAAATACGTTTTAAAATAAATTATAAACTTCAATGAGGTTTTATTATCTATCATATTCACGTGCACCCATTACTTGTAAAATTAGACCAAAATAATCTAACATTTTTCTATACTTTTACAGCATTCAACCGATCAGCAAGACGAAAGAGATCAAACAGGGAAAATGGCCTCCCTACAAAAATACCCTACACAAACTCCGAGTGGCTGTCAGAATGCCGGAATGTCAAAAAACTGGCGAGGCTGTGGTGGTGTGGGTGGAGGAGGAAGTTGACGGTGAATCTTCATGGCTGTGACCACCATCTTTTTCACCGGAATTACTTTTGTTTAGGGACATAGATGCTTCTGGAAGAGACGGCGGATGAGAAGCAATGGGGGCATATACACCTTTGGAGTTGTTGGTTTCGCCGGAAGTTGGTGTTGAGGTGGCGGCCATGGTGGTGTATTCCGGTGGTGTCATCCATATTCCTCCGACCACCACAAATTGAGGTGTTTGTGGGTTGTTATTGTTATGGATTGTAGGTGTTGGCCTTCTTGTATGCAAACGATATTTCTGTAAAATTCATATACAATTTTTTAGAGGATGAATTATTAAAAAAAACAAATGTAAAGAAAATAAAAACAAAAATGCAAACCTGTAAATGGCTTTTAACTTCATCATTTGTGAGCCCATCAACCTTCATTAATTCCCGAATTTGTTTTGGTGTAGCAACTGTATTAAATAATAAAATAAAATAAAATTTCAAATTCAAGATAATTTAATTTATTTTTTTAATTAAAAAATGAATTTGTTTAATAAAATAACACCGACGACGACCTACCATGGGCGCCGCCGAGTTGTTGAAGAGAATGGAGGAAACGCCGATGTAACTCCGGCGACCAACACCTCCTTGCTTTCCTATTAGACTGTCCTTTATCTTCGCTTTTGCTTTCTCCACAACCACCGTTACCGCTGCCTGTCTCCGCCGTGGAACTGGCCGCCGCTGTAGGACCCGTGGCAGGTGCAGGTGATAATTTACCAGTTCCAGCCGCCGGAGCTGCGTCGGAGGTTTTTTCTTTCTTGAATGGATGAAAAGCGCCACAGCCATTTCTCGTAACCTCGACAACCGAAACTCTTTTGGGTGATAACTCCTGAAAATTGTGTAAAAATCCAATCTTTAACCAAAATTAATATTTCCAAAATGAAATTGTTGATAAATTACAAGTAATTACCACTGGATCTGGGGTTTGAATAGAGAGTTGAGCAGATCTAAGCCAATCGGATTTCTTAGAAGGAAATGATGATTTATCTTTGGTGGATATAACCTTGGGTTTATGATTAAATTGTTGTTGTTGTTGTTGATCATCTTCATCATGTGCAGATGAAGTTCTTTTCATGGGAATAAATTCCTCCAAAATTGGACCTTCACTTGATGTCTGCTCAGAACATTCAGATTGGCCATTGAAGTAATCAGTCGTCGTTCCAGACATTTGCTGTTTGCATCCATCAATTGCTGAAACCCAAATCATAAAATTTCAATCAAAAATTGATAAATTTCTATAACAACAAAACCCTAAACTCAAGAAACAAAAACCCATCTAGAAACTGTTGAAGACAAGATGCGAAAAATGGTGAAAATTTGCAAAATTTTCAAAACGTGAAAAAACAAAAACACAAACAATATTTAACATTAACCCATCAAGGATCTGTGCAGAAAAATGTCAAAAAAAACCATCATGAATTTACACAAAAATTTACAGAATAACTACAAATTTCTCTCTCTTTCTCTCTCTCACGAACGTATGAAACTGTGTGTAGTCCATTTCTGGGAAGATCGCCATTAACATACCTTGAGTAACAAGCTCAAGACAAAGAGGAAGCTCGCGTTCGAACACCTGAATCTTTCTGCGTTCCGATTCCAAAGCTTCCATATACTCTCGACATCTCTGCATTTTCTCTCCAAAATCACTCGAATTGTTGTGAAAAACCATTGAGTCGCTCCAAAAGTCACTCGGTTTTGATGAATCAAATCGACCCAAAATCTCTCTATCAAAGGGGCATTAAATGTAAGAGAAAATTTTGTCTGGGGGCATAGAGAGATCCGGTTTGAACGAGAATAAAAGGATCTAAAGAAGAATCAGAAAAGGGAATAAACTTGGCATACAAGATAATATACATATAAATAATTCTAGAGAGAGAAACAGTCTCTTTCCTTTTTCATTTTCATTTTTATTTTGTAAAATTTGGAGAAATCGAAGGTGTGTTGAAGAAGGTGTCGAAGTCGGGTCGTCGCGTACGAAAAGAATCTTTGATAATGGTTTTGTAGGGAAAGTCTATTCCAGATCAAGAATCTCTAAAAATCCATCAAAACTGCATAACAAACTTGTACATTGTGCATAGATGATTGTACGATAAGCTTTTTTGGACATGGAAAAGGTAGATATTTTGGGATGATAGAGAGAGAAAGTGAGGAGAGAGAAAGGGAAAGGAAGAAAGTTTGTTTGGGGGAGTGGTTTGAATATTCGAGAGTGATTCCTATCTGTGGGTTGGCAGTGACGTCACACATGGGTTGCAGATAAGATCAAATGCACATTCTCTATTCTCACCACATTACTTCCATTTCTTCTACTTTGGGCAATGTTTCCGAGTTTTAATACTAAATAGATATTCTAAGAAAGTTATAATTTTTAAATTATTTATACCTATTAGATAAAAAGTTATCTAGACTTTATTATTATATTTTATTTTAGTAATTACCTAAATAAAGTATTTTAATATAATTAATAATAACAAAATTTTATAAATTATATAATGTTAACTTAAAATAGTAGGTGTTATTCAAATAATCATCATAATCAAAATTAACAAATAATTAAGAATTAATAAATTATAAAAAATAAAAAATAAGAATAGATTAACTTAATATAAAAATTATTATTTTATAGTTATTATTCATAACATAATAACTTTTACCAACATATATTTTTGTCAAAAAAATTTATATAATTTTAACATGTATAATATACAAACATTTACATATTGATTATTAAAATTTACTCAAGAGTGATTCCTACATATATTGATTATTAACTTTTACCAACATATATTTTTGTTAAAACATTTATGTTGTTTTGGTATGGTATAGCGTGTTTTTAAAATTTACTCAAAAAACTTATTGGTCATTCAAAAAATAACTAGTCAAAAGTTATATTTAATGATTAAAATGCCACATTTGTTTTGGTATGTTTTAGTGTAGATTTTCTGTCTTGGAACTCGAGACATTTTGTAATGAGAAATTAATTATCCTCCTAATTTTATTCCTACATATCTTCCTATCCATTTGAAATGATGACAAGTATATTAAAATATTATTAATCTTATCCAAATATAACACATGTCACTATTACACATTGGTAGGAAGATAAGTATGATGAAATTGTAGGAGAATATTTAAGTTCTCGTTTGTGATTTATGTAAAGACTAAATAACATCAATGGTCCATGTAGGTTAGTAACTTCGTACTTTTGATCTAACTTTTGAATAATTTTCCATCTTTATGGCTTTTAAATATTATGGTTTTAGTCCTTTATCTATCTAAAATAAATATATTGCTCTTCTACAATTTCTTTTATCACTATTTTAATCCCTATTTAATAATATGTTATTATTTTAATATAATGAACCCCCATCCACGCCACATCTATCTAAAAACCCAACCTCACCCCCTTCATATCGTCTTTTTACCTATCTATCTTCGTTCTTCATCATCCTGCCCTCTTCATAGTCTTTAACGACAAAATAAAAACCCAAATCTCTTACGACCAAAAACCACAATCATATTTACAAGTTTTGATGCATTTGGATATTGAGTATGATCTTTGACTCCTTAACCTTAATATAAAGTTGACTTATACAATAATTATACATAAAAGGTAGGAAAGTTCTCTTGTATACAGATTTCCCCCAGCACAGATTTAGGAGCCTTAATGTTTAGTCTAGTATTGTAAAAAGAAAAAAAGAAAAAAAGAAGAAGTGGTTAGGAGAGAACAAGAATGATGGATTCCCATGAGGACATCCTGATTGATTCAATCAACAAAGTGAATATTGAGAGCCAAACAGAGTCTGGCCCATATCTCAGTCCCAATATAGTTGTGATGACTTTCTAGGTTACAAAAACAATGTACTAGTGGAATTTCATATAAACATTTATGGGTATATGCAACCTAGATGGATATATGACATTTTCACTATTATGGCAACATACTTTATGAAACAAAACTTCTAACCCTGTTGTAATCGAAAATTACAAGTAAGAAAACATAAATTTGCTTAAATTGAATTAAGCTAAACAAGTCTTCTTGAAATCTCCTTGGAAAGTTTAGCTCCAATAGTGTGGTAGTCTCTAATGTGTCACACCCAAACCCTAAGAAACCCTATGATCAGTACTTAGGAGAGAGAGGAGAGGAGAAATGTTGATTTATGCTTATGAAAGGCTTAGGATCGGTTTTCTAAGGGATTAGGCCCCTGTATATAGCTGACAATAGATAATCCCTGAAACCCTATATTTGAATTAAAATAATAATATTTTATCCCAATACATATCTAGCTTCCTCATCTATCTTCTTCACAGGGACGAAGCTTATGTAGGGCTAGGAGGGGCTGTGCCCCCCCTGTTTCTTTTTTCATAACTAACCCTTAACTATTAAATTTTTTACATATTAAGCCTAAAACTAGAAATTTTGACTTTGGCCCCCCCTATTCCTCAATTTTTATACATATTTTATTTTCGCCCCCCCCCCCCCCCCCAAATCAACACTTCAAGCTCCGTCACTGCTTCTTCATACAATCTTTATATCCACATGTTCGTATTTAAGTCTACTATAACTTTCGTTTAGATTACACCCGTTAAAAATTAATATATTTTTAATTACGATCTTTATATACATGTTTTCTGTATGAATATATGTATGAATATTTTCTTATAAAATCTTATGTAAAAATGTATTACTTTTTAACATGAGTAATATAAGTTGTTTGGTTGCTTAGGTCTTATATTTTGAACGTCATAACTTCTTTATATGATCTCATATTTTAACGATATTACATTCATGCGCTCACATTTAAGTCTACTACAACTTTCGTTTAGATTACTGCTATTAAAATTTAATATATTTGTACTTACAATCTTTATATTCATGCGTTCTTTATGAATGTATATATGAACATTTTTTTATAAACATAAGTAAAAATATATTACTTTTTAACGGGAGTAATCTTAATGAAAATTGTAGTAGACTCAAATACGAACACATAGATATAAAGATCGTTAAAATTCGAGATCGTATGAAGAAGTTACGACATTTAGAACACAAGACCTAAGCATCAAACAATCGAGGCCGTGTTGGCTATAAGCATGAACGGTTTCGAACATCTCATTAATGATTGTCCCCATGTATGATGCCTTCAAACAAACCTAAAGAAATTGTTCATAAGTACTGAATATGTAAAAAAAAAGACTTATTTTGCAACAAAAAAATATTAGAACTAAACATACAAAAAATATTAAGAAATAAATGTGTACAAAGTGAAAAATATATTATTCTATTAAGTCATTTTTTTCGGCTTATCTGAAATAGTCGATTATTAGGATTGAATGTGTACAATTAAACAAGTTGAAAGACAAATATTAACGAAAAAAACTCAATAATCAAACATGTATAAATCAAAAAATATTTTACGTTACGTATTAACAATCAATAGTCCTTAATTTATGTAAACCTTATCAACTATTTTTTAGATTCTAATTTTGAAAATATCAATTATAAGGTTGTACGGTACAACCTAATGTAGTATGAAGTTGTGTTAGAAAAGTAAACGAGATTCCGAGTCCGGATTTTGGAATATTCTCTTCTTGGAGTGGGTTGAGCATCACTAATCACGAGAACGAAAAGATACAAACCAAAAATTTAAGAAATTTCTTTATATTTATTTGGCTGGAGGCGCATGGTACGACACGTGCCCCAACGTCGCGTTTAATTATCGTTAGGTCCCTATCAATTCATGTTTGGCTTTTCGGGACCTCCAAAGGGCCATCTCCCTACGCTGTCGCTTTTTCACGTCTTCTTCCGTTTTCTACCCACCTCTCACCATATTCGCGTGGACCTACGCGCCGCTGGCTTCTCGAATCTATTGCGGCCCTTTCCCGTTGTTTCCGGAAGAACAGAGAAAAATCCAACGTAGCCAATTGTTTAGTATTAGGGTAAATTACAAGAATGGTCCCTTTGATTTGATATATCTTGTACTTTGGCACTTTACTTTTTTTTTATAACTTTTTTAACAGCCCATAAAATTTTATTTTGTCATGGTCCCTACCTATGTATAAAGACATTTTATCCTAGAGTTGGTAAAATCGATCCAACCCATCAATCCAACCCGAACACAACCCAAAATTAGCAGGTTGGATTGGAATTTTCAACTCATTTAGGATAAATGGGTCAACCTGTCTAACCCATTTAATTAAATAGTGTTTTTGTTAGATTTTGATGGTTTTTTTTTTCTTTTTAGGTTTTGAAGAGTTTGTCATTCATGTGGAGAAGAAAGAAAATATGGAGAACAAGAGTGTCTTATAGTAGAATGTATTCCGCCAGAATGTACAAAACGAATCTTAACAGTATTATTCTTTCAGAATGAATTAGTGTTTTTTGTTGGATTTTGATGTTTTTGTTGCATTTGTGATAGGAATGGCTTGAAGACCTTATAGGAATGACGTGAATAATGAATCAAAGATTGATCACACTCACAATTTAAGAATGTTGTTGTTTTACAAGAATTACACTTGTTATTCTTTCAGAATGTTGTTATTATTCAAGAATGTTCTTTTTGTATCACAGTCATAAAATGTAATTATTTGATATATTATTAGTTCACGAATCGATCTTGTATATTGTTTCATAATATATTTATTCATGTTTTCTTCTTATTTATGTATTCTTAAAAGAACTCATAAACTGTTATTCTAACAGAATGTTATTCAATAGAATTTCATTCTAACATAATCGCATTCTGACAGAATAAAATAGGTTATAATCGGTTATGATTCCAAATTAAATTAGAATTGAAATTGAATTAATTTTAAAAAAAATCAGAATTATTCCATAAAATTCAAAATTTTCATTTTTTAAATATAGTTAATTGTCTAAAATACCCTTTTAATTAAATTTGAGTGATAATATGGTACATGATATTCCATTGTAATATCATAGACCCTCAAAATCATAGTCATTCATTATTTTCATCCATTGGTCCAGAATTCTCCTTACATGTACACAATAGTTATCTAGAACACAATAACCTAACCATATATATATATATATATATATATATATATATATATATATATATATATATATATATATATAAGTTAAAAACTCTTTAGTGGTGATTAATTAGTTGAAAGTTTTTTATTCTGATAAGTTGAAAGTTAATATATATATATATATATATATATATATATATATATATATATATGTGTGTGTGTGTGTGTGTGTGTGTTGGGTTATTTAATGTGTTGTGTCAAATTGTTATGTACGTAATTAATCTTATGTTAACAGATTGGGTATGTCCATTCGTCTTTATGATTTGCTAGGGTTAGACTATTTAATGTGCATGCATGTATCGTTCTAGGGTTATCGATTATATTGCCCTACTAAGCATTTACAGAAAATTTCACATTGAACTCTTCTAAAGCTTTGATAATATTAAGCATTCATCACATCTTTGATCATTGTTCTTGTTATTTGATTCACTTTACTGTTTAGAATCTATCGATCTTAAGTTTATTGTTCCTACAATTGGTATCAGAGCAGGGGATTGTGTAACTCATATGCTAATCTTCTGTCGAGTTTTGTTAGGGTTTGCGGTTTTATTGGATCTGTCTTGTCTTCTTCATCGTTTCTATCAATTGTAGACGTCAGATCTAAACCCTAGTTTTACCCTAAACTCATTTATTGTTTTCCACATCTGATTATATACAAGTTTTTGTGATTCTCTAAATCATGCAACATGAAGATCCTCATACTCTTTCCTTCAATTTGTCCAGTAGCATCGGATCTACTACCAGAATCCCAATCCTTTTTCTACATGATTACAAAGTTTGAGCACTGCACTTCGAAGACTACGTTCTCAGCATTGAAGAACATGACACCCTAATATGGGAAGCCATGACGCAGCAGACATTCGCTCACACTGCTACAAGGAGGATCATCAAGACTCAAGTCGAATACACTACTCTTCTTTTTGACGTTAAAGATGTTCCTAAAGATGAAAGAGACAAGTTGTTAAGCAACATCAAGGTAATGAGAATAATCAGGTTCGCTTTTCCTCCATACACTTTTCGTCTGGTGAGTGCGTGTGAGACTGCGAAGGAGATATGGGACAGGTTGAAAGAGCTTTATTCAAGCGATGCGGATTTATAACACTCAGTTCAAACATTGTTTCTATCGGAATTTGGTGCTTTTGTTCAAAATCCAGAAGAAAAACTTGATCAAACATTCAATCGTTTTAATCATCTTTTAAGTAGGATGCTTAAACACAATCTCAAGCATGAAAAGATAGGTCTGAATGGAAAGCGGTTGTGTCTATAGTGAAAGCTCATGAACAGTTCAAGAGCCACTCTCTGGAAAAGCTTGTGGGTATCCTAAGATCCCACGAAGATGAAGTATAGAAGGATGTAAAGCTTGTCTCTAGCATGGGTTCGTTAGCCTTGGTTGCGAAAGGCAAAAAGGTTGTTGAAGCAGATTCTGAATCTGACTTTTCGGATAGTGAACTTACCAAAGAGGAACATGCTCTTATGGTATCTAATCCCAAAAAATTCATCAAAAAGAACTTTGGTCAGTTTAAGAACAGGAACAGGCAGGGAAACTTCAGCTCAGAAAGGTCAAGAGAAGAAAGCTTCAAGAATTCTCAAAAAGAAGAGGATAAGCAGGAAAAGAAGTTGTTAGGAGATTCTGGCTATGATTGCAATTACTGCCATGGTAAAAATCATTTTGCTAAGGAATGTATGTTAAGAAGGTTGAATGAGAAGAAGGATGATGAGAAAGACGAAGCCTACTATCTTCAGAAGATAGAGGATTTGAGGAAAAAGAATGATGAGAACACAAAGCCTGCTTTGATTGTGCAGGAAGGTGATGACGAATTTGGACATATTGAAGTATGGTCCACAGATTCGGAAGATGAGGAGGTTCGGAAGCCAACACATGGTGGGTGTTTTGTTGCAAAGTTTGAAGCATAGAAGTACGAAGGAAAATGTTTGATGGTTCAGAGCGGGGTCTCAGAACAGAGGGGATACGCGACTGATGGCGACCATCCCTCTAAAAATTGTTTTACTACGAGACATGTTTCTGAACAGGTGAGTGAATGCGAGAAGGTCATCAATAAGTTACACTCAATACTCTAATTTGTTAATATTCATGTTTCACGATACGAATCCGAATTAGATGATTTAAATTACACTTTCTCTAAAATTGGAGAGAGAAGGATGTGGATAGAGAAGTTAGAAATAGAGCTTAATAGATCAAAGGATGATGTCATTTATCTTAAAAGAAACAATTTAGCACTTTTGAAACAACGAAATATTTTCTGTTTAATTGCAAAGCGTTTATATTTCAATATCACTCAACTGCATCTTGATGTGAAATAGGTAAAAATATACACAAAATGATTTTACCCTTTCTCAAATTGAAAGAGGATGAAATCGATGCAGAGTGCTATAAGTGAGAATCTATTGTGTCCTCTGATGATGTTTCCGATTCATACAAGATTGGGCTTGACAAAATAGAAGCTTACCTTCAGTCCAAAGAACATAAAAATATGTTAAAGAAAATGATGGATGATAAAGATAAAGAACAAATTAAATCTAATACTGTACAAAAATTTGACTCGTTGTGCACAAAATTAAGTTCATAAAATTCTTTTGATGCTGAAAATGTTTTTTGAATTTGATGAAAGCGACATGAGTGAAATTTCTGTAGAGGATGAGATAGATTGTTAAGCATTTGTACAAAATGAGGCTGAACCAAAGAAAAATCTGATTTCTGAAAATTCAATTGAATATGTCCGTGGTGTTAAAAATAAAGGTTCGAAAGTTTTAAAAGAAAAAGCCACAGTCTTTCCGAAAGTAAAAATTGTTCCGAATCAAGTTTTCATAAAAACCGGACTGAACAAAAACGATACTTCAGAACTAACGTCCATGGTAGACAATGATAATGTAGAATGGTGCGACGAATTCTTTTGGTCAGGTCCTATTGACAATGCAAATGAAACCAAAGGTCTTTTCGAAATGACCTCATGGAAAACGAAAGTGAGATATGTTGCACAACCTCTGAATCATGTAAATCATTATTACGATAAGGCAAGAACAAGTGGCACGAAGGATATTCCGAGTGAGATCTCTTCAGAACAAACTAACACTCCAATCAGAAAAGAGAAACCTAAAACTAACATTCGTAAGTCAGCTGAGGAACTCATTGCTAAGAAACGACAACTGAATGCTAGATATAAGAAGAACTTGCAAGAAAGAAAACGATTCTGGAAAAATAAGAATTCTAATCAAAATTCTGTTAATTCAGAAAGATCTTCAGTTCAAAATACGAACTCTTCTCTTATTTAGAAACCGAAAGCTAAACCTTTTTCAAAAACACAAGTTTCAAAACCACAACTTTCAAAACCACAAATTTCAAAATCTGTTGAAAAATCAAAATCCAGTTGTCCTCCGAAAACAAAATTTTCAAAATCAGTCAACACATCAAAAGATGTTAATGGCAAAAATAAAACTGTTTCGGAACTTGAGATAAGTCTCGAGGAATACGGAGCGAATTTAAAAAGAGAGGAAAAGGAGTTTGCAAAAAAGGTGGCTAAGCAACATAAAGAATCTAAACAAAGAAAAGTTCATTTTGTTGAAGTTAATCTTGATGAAATAAATGAAGGTTTTTAAAATATTCAAAATGAGAGAATAGTGTTTTGCTAAAAAGAACTTTCTGGGTTGATACGAATGTAACTTTTCCTGTTCTTAAGAAATCCTCACAAGGACCCAAGATGGTTTGGGTTCCTAAATCTCTCTGAATTTTGTAGGTAATGCCTGACGAACAATACGAATTTGAATGGTGCATCGACAGTGGTTGTTCGCGTCACATGACAGGAAGGAGAGAAGAACCGAGGGAATTCTGATCGTTGAAGGATGGTGGAAGAGTAAAGTATGGAAACAATGCCACAGGGGAAATTAAAGGCTACGACATGATTACGAATGGAGAATTCTCCATTCGGAAGGTAGCTGTGACAACCCGAAATTTCTATCTTGTACTGTTATTCAAATTAATCAAAGTCAGACTCGTTTCTGCTACCTTCTTGCATTGTTTTGAGTCAATTTGAGTGTTCTAAACCACTATCTTCAAGTTAGAGCTTAGATTTGGGTTCCACAAGTTCACCCGACCCAAAAATTGGCCAAACACTCCAACTTAAGGAGTGTACGGCCGTACACTTAGGTGTGTGGCCGCACACCCCTCCTCTGGCAGCACACTTACGACTATAAAGCTAATACTTGGCCTTCATTCAACCCTTTTCACCCTCCTAGACCAGAACTCGTTTTCTCTCAAGTAGCTCCTGATTTTTCAGCTAGATCTTCAAGTGGTAAGTGTTTCTTTCCTATGATTTGTTGATTCCTTACTCCATCTAGTGTAAATCACTGATTTCATCCATGAAATCACTCCATTTTGGTAGATCTTCAAGTGTTCTTCAGTTTCACCAAGAACACCTACTAAGTTCTTGGGCTCCAAACACCCCTAAACGCTTCTACATCGTAAGTATACTCCTCCTGCATGTTATCTGCTAGATTTGAGCCTTAGAAAACGTCCAGAACATGATCATCAAGGAGTGTGTGGCCGCACACACCCATGTGGCCGTACACCCCTTATTTTAGTGCTTAAGGGCCTCAAACTCAAGTTGTATGCTAGCACATGATCAAGGACACTTAGGGGATGCAAGATATGACCTTGGAATAACGTTTTTGACCATTTTTCCTAGGAGTGTGCGGCCGTACACTCCATGGCCACACACACCAGGCCGCACACCCAATGGGCAGCACACCTGGTGGCCGCGCACGCCCCTGTGTGGCCGTACACCCATTTTGTACAACCTTTGGTGCTTCTAACACTTCAATCTAAGTGTTTTCTAAGTCCTAGGGTGTTTTCCTTTCATGATTAGTTGTATAAAGACTAATTATATACATATATGTGTCAATATATGCTTATTAGGATCCGTTGTGCTCAAGTCTTCACTTGGCACTTAACATCCTACAAACTGAACTTTCATTCGTACCACTCACTACAGGTGAGTTCATACCCCTTTAACTTACCTTTTAAATGATTTTAAATGCTTTTATGGGGGGGGGGGGGAATACAAGTAGAAACATTATAGTTATTATATCAAATCACATGTGATTAATAGCTATCAAACAATGGATTTCTTATACTTCAAACTGTGTTTTCAAACAAACTACTTCAAATCGTTTTACAAACTCTTTTATATGCAAAACTCCTTACCAAACTCTTTTAAACTTATATTTTGTCAAAAGCATATCTATATAGGTATAGTTATATAAGTAGGATTGAAAGGACTTAGGACTGACAACTCGCCTTACTTCCTGTTCCTTGTTTGGTTGTGGACTTAGGGTATCGGTTGTTTGTCCGAAGGTCGTTTGAATCTTAGTTATATATTATGTATATGTATATAGATATAAAAGTTCTTTATTCAGTCCAGATCCTTTGGGTAGCAAAGGTGTTCAATCATGTTCATGCATACCAACAACATTTCTAGTAAACTATAATAGGTATAGTTTAGAAAGTCACTAATACTATTACTAGAACAACGAAACATACTAAGAGTCAGTTCATACATGAGTCAGTACATACTATAACGAGAAACAATACTTACTATAAAGAGAAACAGATAGAGAATACTATAACGAGAATCAATACATACTACATACTAGAGAACATACTGCATACTAGAGAACATACTACATAATAGAGAACATACTACATACTAGACGGAGAGAATACTATATTATAATATAAGATAATACTAGAATACTATAACATTAATGTGAGATACTACTTCGTGGAGTGGCATATACTGCTGTGACACGTTTTGTACCCAGAGTCTCCTGGAGGGAGAGCGTGAATTTGTATATAGATCTATACGGGGTTGACCATCCCACACCTTGCTGCTAGCTATAGTGGGATCTGCATGTCTACGGGTGACGAATGTCATATCTTTTCGACGTCTCGAACGTCGTGTTATACTAAGTCAAATCAAGCATGGATACAATCATATCACATTTTACCTTAATTAAACTAACCAGTTTAAGGGTAGTTAGTACAATTAGTAGTTACCTAGATAAAACTACTAGTACATCTTTATTTTCCCATTTTCTTTCACATTGTGATCTTCTCACATAAACGGTAATGGAAAACTATATTTTTGGTAATGATAGTCATACTTTGGGAAAACTCACAGCTTTACAAAAGAACAAACATAGAAAACAGTTGGGTCTTGGTAGAAGACCACTTTAGTAGAAAATATAGGATTTTCTAGGAAGTTACAAACATTTTTCAACAAACTCTTACATCAAACATTTACAAATACTTTCTTCAAGTTATACAAACAACGACACTAAAATACTTATGAACTCACCAGCTTAAATGCTGATCTACGCTTTCAAAATAACTTGTATTCTCAGGTCGGCAGTAGACAGGTACCGGTGATCAGGTTTTTGAGAAGATGGAGCACATTCAAGACTCATCTTTCATTTTGATTATTCATTTTTGGTGTCTTATAAATTACTGAACACACTTGTATTAAAATTATTACTATTAATGCAATGGATGATGTTGTTGCTTGTTTACTATTATGCATTGTTGTGATACTATACATGACGTCCTCCACCCCCGAACGTTCCGCCATTTCGGTTTTGGGGTGTAACAGATTGGTATTAGAGCATTGTTTATAGTGAATTGAGTATATCAACCCATAAAAGATATACAACTATAAACACAACGGGATTTAAAATACTCTGACCAAGAGTTTATACTTTTAAATAATAAAATATTTAACCTAAGTATATATACCTGCATTCATACTAAAATCAGTGTCACTAGGAAATAACAAAAGTATTACGATTGTTGGACAACACGAGTGGTCTTGGGGACATATAATCAGATCTGGGAGTGATATAGCCTGATCAACTATATCTTTCCGAGAAGTGATTAGCATGTGTCCAGGATTGTTTGTGATGTTGCAGCAAGTCCAAAAACTTACCAACACTACTACAATGAAAACATTAGAACAGAACATAAACTTAAAATACTATAGGAGTATTTTGTGTTACTATAATTACTTATGTGCAAACTAAAAAGATCTTTATTAGTATTTCAATAGTTGTTGAGCGGATACGCTAAGGTTACATGTGACTAAGGTATTATAGACTTAGAATCTGTGATCTTTGCTTTACTTCCTGTTCCTTGTTTGGTTGTGGATTTAGAGTTAGGGTCACTTATTCGAATGTCTATCCTGTTTTGGTTACATATGACTGGTATGCACTACGCAAATGTTGGAGTAACTGATAAGGAACATCTTATAATTATCTTAATTAGTTCGTCTATTAATTATTTCTCTTACCCCCTTTCTCGCTTAGATAACATGGCTGGATTCCATATCCCCGGAGACCCGTACTTTCCCAACCAAGGCAACGGTGGATGGCTTGATGTTGAGCCCGAAGAGGAACCCGAAATCCCACTGGATGATGACTTCGCTGAGAACTTCCCGGAGGATTCTGACTCCGAGCCCGAAGTCAATGATCAACCCCTAGTAGCTCCAAACCCAAATCCAAACCCACGTCCGGCATTTCAAGGCCTCACACCTCTGTGGGTAACAAACTTGAATCGATGGAGTCAAGAACAGGGTCAACCCATGCCATACAATGGGGACCGAAGTTTCTATAACCTGAGCGAGGGAGGCTCAGTGGACAGAGTTCTGCCTATTCTGGTCCGTAGGGTTGCTCGTAATGATGAGCAAGGTAGGGCGGCCATCAACCGAATCATGGAGGTTGATGCTGATGCGGGAGTCAATACCGTACGCATCCGCTAGCTGGAGTCTGCTCATGCAAGAACTCAGATCCAGAATGCGGCCCTACAGAGAGAACTTACTGCAACCCAAGCCGAAGTCAGGGAACTCCGAGCTAGGCAGGCGACATCTGAAAGGCGCATGAGGGACATGGAGCGCCGTCTGTCAGAATCAAGGACTCATTCTAGTAGTTCTCGTCGTAGATAGAGTCTACTCAACTTTCTCTTTTGGATACAACTTAGGTCTATGTAAAAGCTCTAGTTTTAGTTTCATGTCTATGTTAAGACCTTGAACTTTCGGTCGATAGGTCTTTATTCTGTCGAAATTTTCTTACCTTGGTGTGATGTACAACCTTCTATTAGGTCATTTTTCCCAAACTTATTACATCTGTAATACCAACTTTATTGACAGATATCTAATTTCATGGACACTTTTATCCAAATGCATTCATTTTCTAGTGCTAGATTTCTATTCAATCATACTTTCATCTGTGTTGTTGGGCTATGGAGAGTTAGTCCATGTTTCACTCTCATCATTCTCTCTCTCAAATTCTTATCAATGTCTTCATCTGTTAAACTTATAGCTACAAGATGCCTCCACGCCGAGTAACAAGACGCAACCCTCCGAATTGAACTCCACCTCCTCCTCCTCAATACAACCCAGCAGCAATCCAAGCTGCTGTGAATGCGGCTGTTACAACAGCCCTAGCACAATTCAACTCAACCGGTACCAGCGGGAGTGGGACGAATGTGCCTCCCACCCCAGTTGAAACTCAAGTGCGCTCTAGGGAGTGCTCGTACAAGGACTTCACCAGCTGCAAACCCAGGGCATTCAACGGTACTGGCGGAATCATTTCCTTCTCGCAATGGTTCGAGAAGACAGAGTCGATCTTTGAGATCTGCGCCTGTCCGGACGGAAGCAAGGTAAAATTTGCCTCTTGCACCTTCGCGGACCGAGCTTTGACGTGGTGGAACATCCATGCCAAGTCACTATCTCTAGTAGTGGCTAATGCTATTGTCTGGGAAGCTCTTAAGGAGCTAATGATCGAGGAATACTGCCCTAGGGGCGAAGTCCAGAAGTTGGAGCAAGAGCTCTGGAGCCTAACCATGAAGGGATCCGACATAGTTTCCTACACTGCCAGATTCAGCGATCTGGTGGCGCTATGTCCATCAATGGTCCCCACCGAAGCGAAGAAGGTGGAGAGGTATATTTGGGGGCTGGTGCCTCCATTTCAAGGGAACGTTCTAGCTTCTAACGCCACTACCTTCGACAGTGCTAAGCGATTAGCACAAAGACTCATTGACCATGGGGTCCGTACCCCGTCAGCAACAACAACCCTAGCCATCTCAGAACCCTCCAAAACCGCTGCCAACAAGCGGAAGTTCTGGGATGACAAGAAGAAAAAGAAAGATGCCAAAAAGCAGCAGGTCGTAGCTGTTCATGCTGCGATGGCACCTGCCGCTGCTGTGCCGGTAAATCAGTACGCGGGAAACTTGCCCAAGTGCAATAAATGCAGTTTACATCACAATGGACCCTGACGGGAAATGCAGTGCTCTAACTGCAACAGGAAGGGGCACACTACCCGCTTCTGCAAGGCTCCGGCAAACCCAATTACCCAAGTCCCCGGCGCTGGTGTGGGCCAGGCTTGCTACGGTGGTGGCGAGGTGGGCCACTACAAGAGGAACTGCCCGAAGGCAGGGAATGCCGGCGGCGTGGGAAGAGTTTTGGCTATAGGCCACGAGGAAGCAGTTGTTGACCCCACAATGGTCACTGGTACGTTTCTCCTCGATAACTCTTATGCATGCATACTGTTTGATAGTGGAGCGAATAGGAGTTTCGTGAACCAGAAATTTGCTCACTTGCTTAAAAATAAATCGCATGCACTTAAAGAACCGTTCACTATAGAAATGCCTAACGGAAAGACAGAGAGCACTAGCAGCATATACATAGGATGTACACTAACACTAGATAGCCATTCGTTTCCTATCGACATCATGTCGGTCTCAATTAAGAGTTTCGACGTCATAATCGGCATGGATTGGTTGAGTTCTCATCGTGCCAACATTATGTGTTACGAAAAGGCGGTTCGCCTTAATCTGCCGTCTAGCGAAACTATAGTTATCTACGGCGACAAACTCGACACCAACCTTCGCCTCATCTCGAGTATCCAAGCCCATAAATTCTTGCGGAAGGAATGTCGCACATTCCTTGCTCATGTTGTCGACGTGAGCCAAGAGACGAAAGACATTAAGAACATTCCAGTAGTGTGCGATTTTCCCGACATCTTTCTAGAAGAACTCCTAGGATTACCTCCGCAACGTCAAGTCGAGTTCAGAATCGACTTAGTTCCAGGGGCTACCCCGGTAGCCAAATCACCCTATCGTCTAGCACCAGCTGAGATGCAGGAGCTATCCAGTCAACTTAACGAATTGCTTAGCAAGGGCTTAATTAGGACAAGCTTCTCACCATGGGGAGCACCGGTCTTGTTCGTCAAGAAGAAGTACAGATCGTTCCGTATGTGCATCGACTACAGAGAACTAAACAAACTGACCGTCAAAAATCGTTACCCTCTGCCTCACATAGACGACTTGTTTGACCAACTTCAAGGGGCGAATTTCTTTTCAAAGATAGACCTGAGATCCAGATATCATCAGTTATGAGTACTAGGGGAGGATGTTCCGAAGACAGCCTTCCGAACTTGTTATGGGCACTACGAGTTCGTAGTGATGCCGTTCGGATTGACCAATGCGCCCGCAGTATTCATGGATTTGATGAATAGGGTGTACCATCCTTACTTGGATCAGTTAGTCATTGTCTTCATCGATGACATACTTATATACTCTCGTAGTAAGGAGGAGCATAGTCAACACCTTCGACAGGTCTTGGAAACATTGCGATCAGAGAGGCTCTATGCGAAGTTCTCGAAATGCGAATTTTAGATCCGAAGAGTCAAATTCTTAGGACACGTGGTTAGTGAAGAAGGAATACACGTGGACCCTTCCAAAATCAAAGACATTGAGAACTGATCAGCACCGAAGACGCCTACGGAAATTCGTCAATTTCTAGGCCTCGCTGGCTACTATCGCAGGTTCATTCAGAACTTCTCTCGGATTGCGAAACCGCTTACAACATTGACCCAGAAGGGCGTGGCCTTTGTCTGGGAAGAGAAGCAAGAAAAAGCGTTCCAAACGCTAAAGCGAGCCTTATGCACTGCACCGATACTGTCCCTCCCCGAAGGGACAGAAGACTTTGTGGTTTATTGCGATGCATCCAACCAAGGGCTCGGCTGTGTTCTGATGCAACGAGGTAAGGTCATCGCCTATGCCTCAAGACAGCTGAAGACACACGAGGTCAACTACACCACACATGATATTGAGTTAGGAGCAGTGGTATTTGCTCTGAAGATCTGGAGACACTACCTATACGGTACGAAGAGCACTATCTTTACAGACCACAAAAGCCTACAACACATATTTGACCAGAAGGAGCTCAACATGGGACAACGATGGTGGGTCGAGCTACTCAGTGATTACGAATGCGAAATTCATTATCATCCCGGCAAGGCCAACATAGTAGCTGACGCCCTAAGTCGGAAAGAATATTCTGGTCGTAGAGTCAAATCATTGACTATGATTATCCATTCACACTTGTCCACAAATTAAGGAGGCTCAACTCGAAGCTTTGAAACATGAAAATGTGGCGGGTGAATCTCTGAGAGGGATGGATAAAAACTTGGAAGTCAAGGGTGGCGAAGCCTTATATCTCATGGATCGGATCTGGACACCGAAGCATGGTGGTTTCAGAGACTTGGTCATGACCGAAGCGCACAACACTCGATATTCCATCCACCCAGGTTCAGATAAGATGTATCTGGATCTTAAAAAGTTATACTGGTGGCCTAACATGAAAGCAGAGATTGCTACCTTCGTAAGTAAATGCCTTACTTGCGCCAAGGTTAAGGTCGAATACCAGAAACCATCAGGTTTGCTTTAGCAACCGGAGATACCTGAATGGAAGTGGGAGCAAATCACGATGGACTTCATAACCAAATTACCCAAGACAACGGGTGGTGTCGATACCATTTGGGTGATCGTAGACAGGTTAACAAAGTCCGCACACTTCCTGCCGATCAAAAAAACTGACAAGATGGAGAAGCTAATAAACACTTACATTAGGGAGATAGTACGACTGCATGGTGTTCCCATATCCATTATCTCCGATAGAGATAGTAGATTCACTTCGAGGTTCTGGCAGTCGCTACAAAGTTCCCTAGGAACTAGGTTGGACATGAGTACAGCCTACCACCCTCAAACCGACGGACAAAGTGAGAGGACTATTCAAACTTTGGAAGACATGTTGCGAGCCTGCGTGATAGACTTTGGGAAAGTATGGGATACTCATTTACCCCTTGTTGAATTTTCCTACAACAATAGTTATCACACGAGCATAAAGGCTGCTCCATTTGAAGCCCTCTATGGCCGGAAGTGCAGATCCCCTCTATGCTGGGCTGAGGTGGGCGACACACAGTTAGCTAAAGGACGAGTTTCTGACAGCACTCTCACAGGTCCGAAAATCATTCGGGAAACGACAGAGAAGATCGCTCAGATTCGGGAACGACTGAAAGCCTCTAGAGACCGACAGAAAAGCTACGCGGACAAGAGAAGGAAACCGTTGGAATTCCAAGTGGGTGACCGTGTTCTATTGAAGGTCTCACTGTAACGTCCAAAAATTTCACGCCAAATTCAAACTTTTTAAATCACAAATAAAAGTCAAAGAGTATTGTTTACAAAATGTTTTCAAATCAATATCCATCAGAGTGTCCCAAAATCATAACATAAGGATGAGGAGCGGTATGGTCACGCCTTCGCCTTGCCACGATCTCCTGAAGTACCTGAAACAATAAACTGAAAACTGTAAGCCCGAGGGCTTAGTGAGCTACCCCCAAAATACCAATACCACATTGACAATACCATATCAGTAACAATCAATCAATCAATCATGCATACTGGGCCATCGGCCTCATTGGTCCGCCCTACCGGGCCTACAGTCTATCTGAATCTATTCATGCATACTGGGCCATCGGCCTGACTGGACCGCCCTACCGGGCATACAGTCTATCAGAATCTATCCCGAGCCTTCGGCATGACTGGTCCGTCTCGTGGGCCTGCAGTCTCCCCGGACCGCTCATAGGGTATGTTGGCCTTCAGCACAAAGCAGGACCGCCTCAACCCAACCAATAAGCAAATAACCAAGTTCGCATAACTATCATATACTGGCATATACAAACATCAAACATATCTGTCATACTGATCATCAACCATAGAATCCTCTCGTAACTAGAGTACCGACCTAGCAGGTCACTAACATACCAATCCTTACGGATCATAAAGCATAACATACTGTCTACCCTGATTCCGATCTAGCAGACCAAACCATATGCATCATACCATAACAATAACAACTAAAAGGGTCGGCCTTGGTGCCGTAGACCCTATCGATATAGTGAGGATAACTCACCTCGCAGATGCTGACTCGAAAGGTAAACTCCAATTCTCGGATCACTTGACACAGACTCCACCACTTATGACCATAGTACAATATACTCATAAGTCCTTAAATCTGTAAGGTACTCCATAACCCACCAGTCAACCCCTGGTCAAGGTCAAAGTCCTCAGTCAAGGTCAACAGTCCATGTTGACCCCCAACTCGCCGAGTACCCTTGGCTACTCGCCGAGTTCCTCGAAGCACATTCCACTCGCCGAGTCATCGGGGTGACTCGTCGAGTTCCTTCGATTCCCGTTCAAACTCTAAGGCCACCCGTCGAGTTTCCTCCTTGCCACTCGACGGGCACACACGCATACATATCCTAGGGAAAACTCATCCGACTCGCCGAGTTGTTCTTCAACTCGTCGAGTCTTATGGTGATCTTCATCGGACTCGCCGAGTTGTTCATCCAACTCGTCGAGTTCACGACCATCTTCATGTGACTCGCCGAGTCAACCTTGCGACTCGCCGAGTCCATTCAGTCCTTTTTCCATACAGACTTGTTTTGAGCCATGCAGGGGCTCCAAATCACAGATCCAAGCTTCTAGGGCATGCTTTTCACGTAAAGTTGCAAACTTTATGTGCATGCATGACTAATAAGGCTCTTAATGCCAAAACTAAGTTCTTAATGGGGCTTTATGCACAAGGAGGGCCTCATTCTCGACCAAAATCAGAGCTTTATGACTCTAGAACCCAAGAAGGTTACAGATCTGAAGTTACAACTTCAGATCTAGCTCATATCCCACATTACCATCTCAACCAAACCATAAAAACCCTAGATCTCAAGCAAAAGAGGTCTAGAAGAAAAAGGAGAAAAGATGACGACTTGATACCTCCAAATGATGCTATTTGAGGTAGATTTATGATCTCCCACACTTCCTTGCTCCTAGCCCTTTTGTTTTCCCCAAGCTCCTTTCCTCACAAGATCTCCTCTCCAAAGCTTTACACACACAAGAATGAAACACCACACAAATTAGGGTTCTCTGAGCTCTCAAAGGACTGCAAAGAGGCCAAAGGAGGCTTATGCTTTCTTAAATAGGGTACAAAACCCCGGGATTTAGGGTTTCATCTGCCAGCTCCTACTCGCCGAGTCCCAATATGGACTCGTCGAGTAGGTCACTTAACACGCGATCCCACTCCGCTGCTACTCGACGAGTAGGTCAACCAACTCGTCGAGTAGAGCTTCACCCAATAAATCTTATTTAAACAATACTTGAGAATCAGGGCGTTACACTCACCCTTGAAGGGCTTGATACGCTTCGGAAAGCATGGAAAGCTAAATCCAAGATACCTAGGCCTTTCGATATTCTCACCAGAATCGGCCCTGTAGATTACAAACTCAAACTACCTCACGAACTCAGTAACGTACATTCTAGTTTCCACGTCTCGAACTTGAAAAAGTGTCTGTCCGACGAGACTCTTGTTATCTCACTCGACGAGATCGAGATCAATGAGAGCCTCAACTTTGTGGAAGAACCGATAGAGATCATGGACCGAGAGGTCAAGCGAACGAAACAAAGTCGTATCCCGATAGTGAAGGTTCGCTGGAAAGCCAAGCGAGGACCTGAATTCACTTGGGAGCGAGAGGATCAGTTTAAACTGAAATATCCTCATCTTGTCGCTTAGTTATTTGTAATAGCTTATTTATTTAAACTCTAATTTCGGGACGAAATTTTCTCTAACGGGGGGATGATGTGACAACCCGAAATTTCTATCTTGTACTGTTATTCAAATTAATCAAAGTCAGACTCGTTTCTGCTACCTTCTAGCGTTGTTTTGAGTCAATTTGAGTGTTCTAAACCTAGTATCTTCAAGTTAGAGCTTAGATTTGGGTTCCACAAGTTCACCCGACCCACAAATTGGCCAAAAAATCCAACTTAAGGAGTGTACGGCCACACACCCCTCCTCTGGCAGCACACTTACGACTATAAAGCTAATACTTGGCCTTCATTCAACCCTTTTCACCCTCCTAGACCAGAACTCGTTTTCTCTCAAGTAGCTCCTGATTTTTCAGCTAGATCTTCAAGTGGTAAGTGTTTCTTTCCTATGATTTGTTGATTCCTTACTCCATCTAGTGTAAATCACTGATTTCATCCATGAAATCACTCCATTTTGGTAGATCTTCAAGTGTTCTTCAGTTTCACCAAGAACACCTACTAAGTTCTTGGGCTCCAAACACCCCTAAACGCTTCTACATCGTAAGTATACTCCTCCTGCATGTTATCTGCTAGATTTGAGCCTTAGAAAACGTCCAGAACATGATCATCAAGGAGTGTGCGGCCGCACACACCCATGTGGCCGTACACCCCTTATTTTAGTGCTTAAGGGCCTCAAACTCAAGTTGTATGCTAGCACATGATCAAGGACACTTAGGGGATGCAAGATATGACCTTGGAATAACGTTTTTGACCATTTTTCCTAGAATACTATAACATTAATGTGAGATACTACTTCGTGGTGCGGCATATACTGCTGTGACACGTTTTGTACCCAGAGTCTCTTGGAGGGAGAGCGTGAATTTGTGTATAGATCTATACGGGATTGACCATCCCACACATTGCTGCTAGCTACAGTGGGACCTGCAGGTCTACGGGTGACGAATGTCATATCTTTTCGACGTCTCGAACGTCATGTTATACTAAGTCAAATCAAGCATGGATACAATCATATCACATTTTACCTTAATTAAACTAACCAGTTTAAGGGTAGTTAGTACAATTAGTAGTTACCTATATAAAACTACTAGTACATCTTTATTTTCCCATTTTCATTCACATTGTGATCTTCTGACATAAACGGTAATGGAAAACTATATTTTTGGTAATGATAGTCATACTTTGGGAAAACTCACACCTTTACAAAAGAAAAAACATAGAAAACAGTTGGGTCTTGGTAGAAGACCACTTTAGTAGAAAATATAGGATTTTCTAGGAAGTTACAAACATTTTTCAACAAACTCTTACATCAAACATTTACAAATACTTTCTTCAAGTTATACAAACAACGACACTAAAATACTTATGAACTCACCAGCTTAAATGCTGATCTACGCTTTCAAAATAACTTGTATTCTCAGGTCGGCAGTAGACAGGTACCGGTGATCAGGTTTTTGAGAAGATGGAGCACATTCAAGACTCATCTTTCATTTTGATTATTCATTTTTGGTGTCTTATAAATTACTGAACACACTTGTATTAAAATTATTACTATTAATGCAATGGATGATGTTGTTGCTTGTTTACTATTATGCATTGTTGTGATACTATACATGACGTCCTCCACCCATGAACGTTCCGCCATTTCGGTTTTGGGGCGTGACAGTAGCCTATGTGGAAGGCCTATTACATAATTTAATAAGCATTTCTCAGTTGGTTGTAGGTACAGGGCTGAAAGTGTCATTCGATGATGAGGGATAAAAAATTATTGAGAAGAAAGTGAAAGTTGTGCTTCTGAAATCCCGAAGAAAAGGCGAAATGTATCCTTTGAATATGAAAACGATTAAAGTAAAGCCATCCATTTACCTTCTTACGAAATCATCTTCGGATGATAGTTGGCTGTGGCACCGAAGGCTCTCGCATCTAAATTTCAAGGATATAAACAAACTTGTACTTGGCGATTTTGTGCGAGGCTTGCCTCTTCTGAAGTTTGAGAAGGAACATTTGTGTGCTGCTTGCGAGCTAGGAAAGCAAAGTCATAAAAGTCACTCGACAATTATCAATACCAAATTAATCGAACCACTAGAACCGTTACTCTTTGATCTTTGTGGGCCATCAGCCATCGATGGCATTGTGGTAATAAGTATATTCTAGTTATAGTTGAAGATTTTTCAAGATTTACTTGGGTTTACCTTTTTAGACAGAAATTGGATGCGACTTCAAAGCTAAAGGCTTTTACAAGCAAATCGAGCTTCAATTGTGAAAGATCGTTTCGGAAAGTTCGTAGTGATAACGGTTCTGAATTCAAAAACCAAGTGTTTAAAGAATTCTTAACTGACAAGGGAGTTTCTCACAACTTCTCTACTCCTTACACTCCTCAGCAGAACGATGTCGTTGAAAGACGAAATAGATCTCTTTGCGAAGCTGCAAGGACCATGCTATCTTTTGCGAACCTTCTACTTTATTTTTGGGCTGATGCTATAGGAACTACTTGTTTCACTCAAAATCTCTCTCTAATCAATAAGAGATTCCTTATCACACCTTATGAGATTCTGAACAAACGAAAACCTTAACGTTAAGTTCTTTCATGTCTTTGGTTCCAGGTGTTTCCTATTCAATTCCAAAGAGCAACGGAACAAATTTGATGTGAAAGCATACGAAGGAATCTTCTTGGGGTACTCTCTTACTTCTAAGGCATATAGGGTTCTGAACAAAAAGTTGAAAAAGATAGAAGAAACCTATAATGTCACCTTTGACGACAATTATCTAAAGAAGTATCAGAAGACTGATTGTCATGCTGCAAAAATCTTTCCTTCAACAAATCCGATGACGATTCCACTTTCAAACCTTTATAAGGAATTCATGAATTTGTTTGATGAGCCCACAAAGGCCATTTCTTCAGAATCAAATGCACCAAATAATAAGGAAGATGAATTGAAGAAATCATTGATGATGCTGCCAAAGATCTTGGAAATGAGCCACCTATTCTGAAGGGTTCTGATATTCCATCTTCGCCACAAGGTTTTGATGCTCCAGTTTTGGGGGAGGGTTCTACTTCAACGTCCATAACTGATACACCTGTTCAGGGGAAGGATTCAAATCCCGAAGTCAACACTGATATTCCAATCCAGGGGGAGAATCCGATTCCGAACATTGAGTCACATGCAAACTTCCAGGGGGAGAACGAGAATGAAACTAATGACTCATACGCTCAATCGGAATTTGAAGATGTAAATGCCTAATTGGACCCAACCTACGATCCGAACTATCCGCCATTGGCCAAATGGACTAAGGATCATCCTAAATCTCAAGTTATCGGAGCAGAAACTTCAGGAGTTCTCACAAGAGCTCAACAAAAAGCGAATCAAACAACATTATTTTCAAAAATGGAATTTTGCATGTTTAATTCGTTCATCTCCAAAATTGAGCCTAAAACTGTGAAGATTGCTCTTGATCATTCAGATTGGGTGCAAGCTATGCAGGAAGAGCTTAATGAGTTAGAACGTAACAAAGTATGGAGATTAATTCCAACTCCGAAGGATGCATCTGTGGTCGGATTAAAATGGGTATTTCGGAATAAGCTTGACAAAGAAGGCAATGTAATTCGAAACAAGGCACGATTAGTTGTGAAGGGATACTGCCAGGAGGAAGGCATAGAATATGAAGAGACATTCGCACCGGTTGCAAGGCTATAATCAGTTCGGATTTTCCTTGCCTTTGCAGCTCATAAAAATTTCGAAGTCTATCAAATGGACGTGAAATGTGCATTTCTGAATGGTGATTAGAAGAAACAGACTATGTGGACCAACCACCAGGGTTTGTAAACGAGAAATATCCAAATCATTGCTACATCTTGGATAAGGTTGTGTATTGAAAGTCCCTAAATCTGCTTGTGTATCAATCAGATCCGTTTGATGGTGCGGAATCCCAATCAAACGGATGATTTCAGATCTAATAGAATAGAAGGAGAAGAAGAAGAAGATGAATCTATGATGTATTCAATGAAATGATTGATGCTCCATACACATAGTTCACACACACTCTTCTCTCTTTTGTTTCTCTCACACCTTAGAATGCACACACTTAAGCTCCTCACTCTTACCCTCACATGCACTCCTCACCCTATATATATATGGACCTAAGGCCAAGCCCAAAATACAAATAATCTAATACTATTTTCGGCCCAAATAATAAATACAATAAATGCTTAGAAAAGCAAAGTATAAACCATATTTTTGACCCAACAATCTCCCCCTTGGTTTATAGCTTTCTTTTCTAAATGACCCAACAAGCTCCCCCTAAAAAGGTAGCTGGCTTTTCTTGTTAATCTTCATTGTGAGCTTGGCTTCAGCATTTATCTTTAAATTCTTCACAACTTTAAGATGAACTTGATGAATCTTCAATGAATGATTTCATCTGGAGCAGTTGGGTTTATCTTCAAAATTTGACATTGAACACGCATTGGGTGATGAGGCTTCTTGAAAAGATTCTTGAAAGATAGCGCTTTCAGCTTGAGAATCTTCAGAGAGAACATCAAAGAGAACGAATCTTCTGGATCACTTTAGCAGGTACAAAGATAGCAGCAGACTGATTGAGGAGGCTTCAGTGCAATCCGTCACATAATCTTCAATTTCAGCTTCACCTTGCTTCTGGGGTTGACAGATTGAATGTTGAAAGAATAATCTTCATTTCTTGCTCCTTCGAATGAGAATTCTTCGATGATCATGTGACAAACCCGAAATTTTCATTTGTACAAACTCTACAGTCAAGCACTACAAATAATAGTCAAATTCATTTCAGTACATTTTTAGCCGGATTTAATTCCGTTTGGGTGTTTTTATTTTAAATTCGTCAAACAAATTAATAAAAGGAAGTGTCGTTTAGAAGTGTTGTGTAGCAAACAATCAAACAACACCTTAGCTAGGTGTTTACGGCCAAACATGAGGAGTTTGGGCCGTAAACTCCTTTTTACCAAGGACTCATGCATATAGCATGAGTTTACCCATTATTTCCTCACTTCTCACTTCCTAACTCAAGAACACCCACCATTCTCTCTCAACTACCATAAGATCATCTTCCAAATCTTCCAAAAATGTAAGTTTTTCTTCAGTTGTTTTGTTGTATAACACCTTATCTAGTGTTTATACATCATTTCATCCATGAATTCTTCATTTCTACTTAGATCTTCAAGTGTTCTTCAAAACACCAAGAACACCAAGAACACACACTAGTGTTCTTGGCCCTTAAACACTCTTACAAGCTTCCTATAAGTAAGTACACTCTTCCTAACTAGTTACTTGCTTAGAATACTTGCTAAACCATGGAAGAACACCAAAAACCCTAAAGAACACTTGTGTTTGAGGTCAAGGGATATCCTTGAACCGTTAACACCATCAAGTGGTGTTTAAGTGCCCCTAACACCTTCTAAGGCTTGGATATTGGACTAGAACTTTGCATGCATGAGCTAGAAACCCCAAATCACGAAATGGTTGGAGTAACCATGAGTTTACGGCCATAAACTCATGGGTTTACGACCGTAAACTCAAGGGTTTACGACCGTAAACTCCCAAGGGTGGTCCAAGGACCGTAAACTCCAAAGATGAGCCCTTTTGTGCCCTAGACCCTTCCTAAGCCTTTGATTCAAACCTAGAACACTTCCTTGAGGGGTATAAGACCTTAAATCACAAAATGGTACCATTTACCATGAGTTTACGGCCGTAAACTCATGGGGGTTTTGACCAAAAACCGTAAACTCATGTATTGGTGCCAAATTGGAGGTAAACTCCAATGTGAGTCCATACTCTCCTTAGATACAACCCTTTAGCACTCCTAGCACTTGAAACTAAGTGTTTCCATGTATTAGAGTGTCTTTACTTGATTAATTAGTTATTAAATGACTAATTAGATACATTTATGTATCACTACATGTTACATAGGATTCGTGTGTGTGTTCAAGTCCTCACTTGACACCTAGCATCCTACCCGACACTTCCATCCAAACCACTCACTGCAGGTGAGTTCATACCCCTGAATTAACCTTTTAAATGATTTAAATGCTTTTATGGGGGGGGGGGGGAATACAAGTTGAACATTTCTAGTTATTTCTTTAATCACATGTGATTAATAACTAGAACAAACAGGAAGATTTGCTACTACTTTCAAATTGCTATCAAACTTATGGATTTTCAAGCTTTCAAACCTTTTATTAAACTCTTATGATGCTAAAACAGTTTTCAAACTCTTTTATACTTGCAATATTTTCAAATCCATATCTACACCAGTATATTTATATAAGTAAGACTTAAAGGACCTAGGACTGATAGCTCACCTTATTTCCTGTTCCTTGTTTGGTTGTGGACTTAGGGTACCCTGTTATTTGTCCGAATGTCGTTTAATTCTTAGTTATATATCATGCATATATGTGTTGGTTATAAAATCTTTTCTTCAAGTTCAGTACCTTTGCGTAACAAAGGCATCCAAACAACCTTACTATTTAACTATAATACGTATAGTTAAGGGATTACTACTCACTACTACTATTACAAGGACCCATACATGAGTCACTACAAAAGTACTACATTGAGTAACAGAACATACTATACACTATACAAGAGAACATACTATACACTATACAAGAGAACATACTATACACTATACAAGAGAACATACTATACACTATACAAACATTAAATACTAAAACAGAATGTGACATACTACTTCTCGATACGACACTTCATTGTGCTATCACCGTGTAACTAGAGTCTCCTGGAGGGAGAGCGGGCATTATGTGTATAGATCTATACGGGACAGACACTCCCACATCCCGACTGCTAGCTACAGTCCGAGCCGATAAGGCCCAGGGGTGACAAAATGTCACCATACTACGTGTGACCTGGAGGGTCATCAGTTATTCAGCCGTCGATCAGCATGGTTACAGACGAGTTCACATTCAAACCTTAAATGAACTAAATAAGGATTTAAGGCAAAAATAGACTTTTCGAGGCGTACCGCCTGGGGTCTACATATTTCTACTTTGGACTTTTCGAGGCGTACGGCCTGGAGTCTACATATTTCTACTTTGGACTTTTCGAGGCGTACCGCCTGGAGTCTACATATTACTACTATAGACTTTTCGAGGGGTATTGTTCATTCAGTACCACCTGGAGTCTGTATTTCATTACTTGGTGACTTTGTCACATACTCGTTTCAGTAAACTATATTTTTATACTAATAGTTTTTACTAGGGAAAACCCTTACATTTACAAAAAGACAAATATACAAACACTCGGGTCTTGGTAGAAGACTACCTTTTTACTGGAAAACATAGGGCTTTCTAGGGAGTATACTATTTACAAAACATTTGAAATCGATCACTACACTACATTCTTATTAACATTTTTATACAAGCAATGGCACTAAATACTTATGAACTCACCAGCTTTATGCTGATACTCGCTTTCAAAATAACTTGTATTCTCAGGTCATCAGTAGACAGGTACAGATGAAGCTTTTGAGAAGATGGAACGCATACAAGACTCCTCTTTTATTTTGATTATACTTTTGGTGTCTTACAAACTATACAGAACACGCTTGTATTACAATTATTATATTAATGCAATGGATGTTGTTGCTTGTCTTTACTATTATGCATTGTTGTGATACTGTACATGACGTCCTCCACCCCAGAACGTTTCCGCCGTTCTCGGTTTTGGGGTGTGACAGATTGGTATCAGAGCACTGTTTATAGTGAATCAAGTATATCAACCCATAAAAAATATACTAACTATAAACACATCGGGATTAAAACACTCTGACCAAGAATATATACTTTTAAATAATAAAATATTTAACTAAGTATATATATACATCTATTCATACCAGGGTCAGTATCATACTAGAACAGAATAAAAGTATTATGATTGTTGGACATCACAATTAGGCTTAGAGACATATAGTCAAACCTAAGGGGATATAGCCTGATTAACTATATTTTCTGAGGAGTGACTAGCATGTGCCTAAGAATGATTGTAATGTTGCAACAAGTCTAAAAAATTTTTACCAACACTACTACAACAAGAACATTAGAACAAGATACCATAGGGGTATTTTGTGCTACTCTAATTACTTATGTGCAAACAAAAAGGATCTTCATAAGTACGTCTATTAACTATTCTGTCCCCATTCTCGCGTAAATACTATGGATGACTTAAGGGTTCGCCCAAGGGGTGCCCGTCGCCAGTAGAGGATTATCTGCTCATCCTTTCTCTTCTTAAAAGAATAGCCTCTCTCTTCAGTATCTCTGTTTCACTTGTCTGTAAACATTCCTAACTTTGTAGGTACTCTAACTAGACTTCTAAGCTGCCAACATTTTCCTTTATGGTTTGATGTAAGACCTACTGTTAGGTCACTTTTCCTGAATTCATTTTACATCATTAATACCAGTAATATTGGCAGTTGACTAATCTATGGGAAAGTCTGTGCTTTTGCATTTCCCTACTCTATTGTTATGACTCTATCTGATATTTGGACTATGGCAATTTAGTCCATGGAACCCACTCATCATACTCACAATCGATTCTTACTATTATCATCATCTCTATCAATTTTCAGTAAAAGATGCCACCTCGTCCTCGTCCGACCAGGGGCAGACCTGCAACTCAAACTCCACCACCACTACCTCCTCCACAGCAGTTCGATGCGGTGATGTTCCAGGCAGCTGTGACTGCAGCTGTGACCGCCGCCATGGCCCAAGTAAACTCTGGCGGTGTTAGTGGAACGGGGACTGTCACTAACTCTAGCCATGGTGAAATCCATCCACGTGCACGGGAGTGTACTTATAAGGATTTCATCAGCTGCAAACCTACATACTTCAACGGAACCGGAGGGATCCTTGCACTGTCCCAATGGATCGAAAGAACAGAAGCAATCTTCGAGATGTGCTCGTGCCCTGAGGGAAGCAAGATAAAATTTGCTGCTTGCACCTTCAGCCAAAGGGCCCTGACGTGGTGGAATGGCCATGTCAAATCACTCTCACTGGTAACATCCAACGCCATGGGCTGGGACACACTGAAGGACCTTCTGACAAGGGAGTACTTCCCGAGGGGCGAAATTCAGAAACTCGAGGAGGAACTCTGGAACCTCAAAATGCAGGGTTCCGACATAGTGGCCTATACAGCCAGGTTCTGCGCCCTGGTGGCTCTATGTCCTAACATGGTTCCCACCGAAAGCAAGAAAATTGAAAGATACATATGGGGTCTGGTACCCCCATATCGAGGGAACGTTCTAGCCTCACACCCTGCGACCTTTGAAAGTGCCAAGGAATTGGCCCAAAGACTCATCGATCATGAGGTTCCTTCTACCCCATCAACAACTACAACCACTACCCCAGCCCCAACCAACGCGACCAACAAAAAAGGAAGTGTGGGGACCGAAGGAGGGGTAAATCAAATCAACCTTCTTCCAAGAACCAACCCCTGTACCAGCCAAAACATATGCAGGGAACTTACCCAAGTGCACCAAGTGCTCTTTCCATCATAACGGCCCCTGCCGTGAGATGCACTGCACTAACTGCGACCGGAAGGGACATACCGCCCGGTTTTGCAGAACACCACCCAAGTTCCCAGTACCGGAGTGAGTCAAGCCTGCTACGGTTGCGGCGAGACAGGACACTTCAAAAGAAACTGCCCGAAAGCTGGGAATACGGGAGGAACTGGAAGACTACTTGCTATGGGCCACAATGAAGCCGTAGCAGACCCCACGGTAGTCACGGGTACGTTCCTTCTCGATAACTCTTATGCTTGTATCCTATTCGATAGTGGGGCAGAAAGAAGCTTCGTAAACCAAAAATTTAAACACCTACTTAAACAATCACCGCAAACACTAAAAGAAACCTTCGTCGTAGAAATGGCTAACGGCAAGACAGAGAGTTCTCACGAGATTTACTTAGGTTGTTCCCTCACGCTAGATAATCATTCATTCCCAATCGACCTCATACCGGTAGCTATCCAGAGTTTCGACGTCATCATAGGCATGGACTGGCTGAGTCTCTATCGTGCCGACATTCTGTGCTTCGAAAAAGCAGTCCGCCTGAATCTACCGAATAGCGAAACCTTGTTAATCTACGGAGACAAATCCGGTACGAGCCTTCGTATCATCTCGAGTATTCAAGCCCAAAAGTACATGCGTAAGGAATATCGTGCATTCCTGGCGCATGTTGTTGATACGAGCCAGAAAACAAAAGACCTAAAAGACCTCCCCGTAGTACGCGACTTCCCCGACGTCTTTCCGGAAGAACTCCCAGGATTACCCCCGCAACGTCAAGTCGAGTTCCGAATCGACTTAATTCCAGGAGCGACCCCAGTAGCGAAATTGCCCTATCGTCTAGCACCTGCTGAGATGCAAGAACTGTCCGGTCAACTTAACGAACTGCTCAGCATGGGCTTTATAAGACCAAGCTTCTCACCCTGGGGAGCACCAGTCTTGTTCGTAAAGAAGAAAGACGGATCGTTCCGTATGTGCATCGATTACAAGGAACTCAACAAGCTTACAGTCAAGAATCGTTACCCTCTGCCTCGCATAGACGATTTATTTGACTAGCTGCAAGGGGCTAGCTACTTTTCCAAGATTGATCTGAGGTCCGGGTATCACCAGTTACAAGTGCTGGAGGAGGATGTCCCGAAGACAACCTTCCAAACTCGTTACGGACACTACGAGTTCGTAGTGATGCCATTCGGACTGACCAATGCGCCCGCAGTGTTCATGGACTTAATGAATAGAGTATGCCGTCCTTACTTGGATCAGTTCGTCATCGGCTTCATAGATGATATACTTATCTAGTCTCGAAGTAAGGAGGAGCATAGCGATCATTTACGACAAGTCCTAGGAACCTTATGATCGGAGAAGCTATATGAGAAGTTCTCTAAATGCGAATTTTAGATCCGAAGAGTCGAATTCTTAGGGCACATGGTTAGCAAAGAAGGAATCCACGTGGACCCCTCCAAAATTAAGGCTATTGAGGACTGGTCAGCACCAAAGACGCCTACAGAAATTCGTCAATTTCTAGGCCTCGCTGGCTACTACCGCAGGTTCATTCAAAACTTCTCTCGAATCGCGAAACCTCTTACGACATTGACCCAGAAAGGCGTGGCCTTTGACTGGGAAGAGAAGCAAGAGAAGGCATTCCAAACGCTGAAGCGAGCCTTGTGCACCGCACCGATACTGTCCCTCCCCGAAGGAACAGAAGACTTTGTGGTCTATTGCGATGCGTCAAACCAAGGGCTCGGTTGTGTTCTGATGCAACGAGGTAAGGTAATCGCCTACGCCTCAAGACAGTTGAAGACACACGAGGTCAACTACACCACACATGATCTCGAGCTAGGGGCAGTTGTGTTTGCCCTAAAGATCTGGAGACACTACCTGTATGGTACAAAGAGCACCATCTTTATAGACCACATAAGTCTACAACACATATTCAAACAGAAGGAGCTCAATATGAGACAACGACGGTGGGTAGAGCTACTCAATGACTACGAATGTGAAATTCGTTATCATCCGGGTAAAGCCAACGTGGTAGCAGACGCCCTAATTTGGAAAGAATATTCTGGTCGAAGAGTCAAGTCATTGACCATGACTATCCATTTGCATCTATCCGCACAAATTAAGGAGGCTCAGCTCGAAGCTTTGAAACCTGAAAATGTAGCGGGAGAATCCCTGTGAGGAATGGATAAGAACTTGGAAGCCAAGGGTGACAGAGCCTTATATCTCATGGACCGGATCTGGACCCCGAAACATGGTGGCTTCAGAGATTTGGTCATGAAGGAAGCGCACAACACTCGATACTCCGTCCACCCGGGTTCAGATAAGATGTATCTGGATCTCAAAAAGTCATACTGGTGGCCTAACATGAAAGTTGAGATTGCTACCTTCGTAACTAAATGCCTTACTTGCACCAAGGTCAAGGTCGAATACCAGAAACCGTCAGGTCTACTCCAGCAACCGGAGATACCTAAATAGAAGTGGGAGCGGATCACTATGGACTTCATAACCAAGCTACCCAAGACAACGGGTGGACTTGATACCATTTGGGTCATCGTCGACAGACTGACCAAGTCCGCACACTTCCTACCCATCAAAGAAACCGGCAAGATGGAGAAGCTCACAAGAACATACATTCGGGAGATAATACGACTGCATGGTGTTCCTATATCCATTATCTCCGACAGAGATAGTAGATTCACTTCGAGGTTCTGGCAGTCACTACAAAGCTCCTTAGGAACGAGGCTGGACATGAGTATAGCCTACCATCCTCAGACCGATGAACAAAGTGAGAGAACTATCCAAACCTTGGAAGATATGCTGCGAGCCTGTGTGATCGACTTTGGGAAGGCGTGGGATACTCACTTGCCTCTCGTCGAATTCTCATACAACAACAGTTATCACACGAGCATCAAGGCTGCTCCATTTGAAGCCCTCTATGGCCGAAAGTGGAGATCCCCTCTGTGCTGGGCTGAGGTGGGTGACACCCAGTTAGCTAAAGGATAAATTCCTGACAGCACTCTCACGGGTCCGAAGATCATTCGGGAAACGACAGAGAAGATCGTTCAGATTCGTGAACGATTAAAAGCCTCTAGAGACCGACAGAAAAGCTACGCAGACAAACGAAGGAAACCTTTGGAGTTCCAGGTGGGAGACCGAGTCCTTTTGAAAGTCTCACCTTGGAAGGACTTGATACGCTTCGGAAAGCGTGGAAAGCTAAATCCAAGATACATAGGGCCTTTTGAGATTCTCGCTAGAATCGGCCCCGTAGCTTACAAACTCAATCTACCCCGCGAACTCAGTAACGTACATCCTACCTTCCACGTCTCGAACTTGAAAAAGTGCCTATCCGACGAGACTCTTGTAATTCCACTCGACGAGATCGAGATCAACGAGAAACTCAACTTCGTGGAAGAACCTGTAGAGATCATGGACCGAGAGGTCAAACGAACGAAACAAAGCCGCATCCCAATCGTCAAGGTTCGTTGGAACGCCAAGCAGACTGATTGAGGAGGCTTCAGTGCAATCCGTCACATAATCTTCAATTTCAGCTTCACCTTGCTTCTGGGGTTGACAGATTGAATGTTGAAAGAATAATCTTCATTTCTTGCTCCTTCGAATGAGAATTCTTCGATGATCATGTGACAAACCCGAAATTTTCATTTGTACAAACTCTACAGTCAAGCACTACAAATAATAGTCAAATTCATTTCAGTACATTTTTAGCCGGATTTAATTCCGTTTGGGTGTTTTTATTTTAAATTCGTCAAACAAATTAATAAAAGGAAGTGTCGTTTAGAAGTGTTGTGTAGCAAACAATCAAACAACACCTTAGCTAGGTGTTTACGGCCAAACATGAGGAGTTTGGGCCGTAAACTCCTTTTTACCAAGGACTCATGCATATAGCATGAGTTTACCCATTATTTCCTCACTTCTCACTTCCTAACTCAAGAACACCCACCATTCTCTCTCAACTACCATAAGATCATCTTCCAAATCTTCCAAAAATGTAAGTTTTTCTTCAGTTGTTTTGTTGTATAACACCTTATCTAGTGTTTATACATCATTTCATCCATGAATTCTTCATTTCTACTTAGATCTTCAAGTGTTCTTCAAAACACCAAGAACACCAAGAACACACACTAGTGTTCTTGGCCCTTAAACACTCTTACAAGCTTCCTATAAGTAAGTACACTCTTCCTAACTAGTTACTTGCTTAGAATACTTGCTAAACCATGGAAGAACACCAAAAACCCTCAAGAACACTTGTGTTTACGGTCAAGGGATATCCTTGAACCGTAAACACCATCAAGTGGTGTTTAAGTTCCCCTAACACCTTCTAAGGCTTGGATATTGGACTAGAACTTTGCATGCATGAGCTAGAAACCCCAAATCACGAAATGGTTGGAGTAACCATGAGTTTACGGCCGTAAACTCATGGGTTTACGACCGTAAACTCAAGGGTTTACGACCGTAAACTCCCAAGGGTGGTCCAAGGACCGTAAACTCCAAAGATGAGCCCTATTGTGCCCTAGACCCTTCCTAAGCCTTTGATTCAAACCTAGAACACTTCCTTGAGGGGTATAAGACCTTAAATGACAAAATGGTACCATTTACCATGAGTTTACGGCCGTAAACTCATGGGGGTTTTACCAAAAACCGTAAACTCATGTATTGGTGCCAAATTGGAGGTAAACTCCAATGTGAGTCCATACTCTCCTTAGATACAACCCTTTAGCACTCCTAGCACTTGAAACTAAGTGTTTCCATGTATTAGAGTGTCTTTACTTGGTTAATTAGTTATTAAATGACTAATTAGATACATTTATGTATCACTACATGTTACATAGGATCCGTGTGTGTGTTCAAGTCCTCACTTGACACCTAGCATCCTACCCGGCACTTCCATCCAAACCACTCACTGCAGGTGAGTTCATACCCCTGAATTAACCTTTTAAATGATTTAAATGCTTTTATGGGGGGGGGGGGAATACAAGTTTAACATTTCTAGTTATTGCTTTAATCACATGTGATTAATAACTAGAACAAACAGGAAGATTTGCTACTACTTTCAAATTGCTATCAAACTTATGGATTTTCAAGCTTTCAAACCTTTTATTAAACTCTTATGATGCTAAAACAGTTTTCAAACTCTTTTATACTTGCAATATTTTCAAATCCATATCTACACCAGTATATATATATATATATAAGTAAGACTTAAAGGACCTAGGACTGATAGCTCACCTTATTTCCTGTTCCTTGTTTGGTTGTGGACTTAGGGTACCCTGTTATTTGTCCGAATGTCGTTTAATTCTTAGTTATATATCATGCATATATGTGTTGGTTATAAAAGCTTTTCTTCAAGTTCAGTACCTTTGCGTAACAAAGGCATCCAAACAACCTTACTATTTAACTATAATACGTATAGTTAAGGGATTACTACTCACTACTACTATTACAAGGACCCATACATGAGTCACTACAAAAGTACTACATTGAGTAACAGAACATACTATACACTATACAAGAGAACATACTATACACTATACAAGAGAACATACTATACACTATACAAGAGAACATACTATACACTATACAAACATTAAATACTAAAACAGAATGTGACATACTATTTCTCGATACGACACTTCATTGTGCTATCACCGTGTAACCAGAGTCTCCTGGAGGGAGAGCGGGCATTATGTGTATAGATCTATACGGGACAGACACTCCCACATCCCGACTGCTAGCTACAGTCCGAGCCGATAAGGCCCAGGGGTGACAAAATGTCACCATACTACGTGTGACCTGGAGGGTCATCAGTTATTCAGCCGTCGATCAGCATGGTTACAGACGAGTTCACATTCAAACCTTAAATTAACTAAATAAGGATTTAAGGCAAAAATAGACTTTTTGAGGCGTACCGCCTGGGGTCTACATATTTCTACTTTGGACTTTTCGAGGCGTACCGACTGGAGTCTACATATTTCTACTTTGGACTTTTCGAGGCGTACCGCCTGGAGTCTACATATTACTACTATAGACTTTTCGAGGCGTATTGTTCATTCAGTACCACCTGGAGTCTGTATTTCATTACTTGGTGACTGTGTCACATACTCGTTTTAGTAAACTATATTTTTATACTAATAGTTTTTACTAGGGAAAACCCTTACATTTACAAAAGGACAAATATACAAACACTCGGGTCTTGGTAGAAGACTACCTTTTTACTGGAAAACATAGGGCTTTCTAGGGAGTATACTATTTACAAAACATTTGAAATCGATCACTACACTACATTCTTATTAACATTTTTATACAAGCAATGACACTAAATACTTATGAACTCACCAGCTTTATGCTGATACTCGTTTTCAAAATAACTTGTATTCTCAAATCATTAGTAGACAGGTACAGATGAAGCTTTTGAGAAGATGGAACGCATACAAGACTCCTCTTTTATTTTGATTATACTTTTGGTGTCTTACAAACTATACAGAACACGCTTGTATTACAATTATTATATTAATGCAATGGATGTTGTTGCTTGTCTTTACTATTATGCATTGTTGTGATACTGTACATGACGTCCTCCACCCCAGAACGTTTCCGCCGTTCTCGGTTTTGGGGTGTGACAGATCACGGATGAAGCCTTGGCTCAGAAAATCTTCGATACAGTCTCCATGAGTCTCATCTACACCTGGATTCACTTTTCAAGACAAAACAACACTAAAAGAAAACCTAGCACACAAATTAAAACAGAAACTAAAATATTTTTTGGGTTTTTGATTTTTCTGATTTTTGTTTGATTTTTAATTTTCTGATTTTTTTGTTTGATTTTTAATTTTCTGATTTTTGTTTGATTTTTAATTTTCTGATTTTTTGTTTGATTTTTATTTTTCTGATTTTTGTTTTTTTTAATTCTCCCCCTAAATTTGTGCATAGAGGAAAACTATGAACAAATTTAACAAAAACAAAAATATTTGGGATCAAAGTTGTCAAGCAATCCAATATCGTTTATCAGTACATGCCTGCATGTCTAGATCTGGTCAATCACTGGTATTGTGATCCACTTAAACACAAAGGATGTTGACAATTTGGACAGATTATAAGTGACAAGTCATTGTGATATATATATATATATATATATATATATATATATATATATATATATATATATATATATATATTCCTAAATGGACATTTAGCTGACGACGACCAAGGATATTGTTGTCCACTTAAATTGAGCAGCAAGATCTACAGACAACCTATTAAATGGTTCAATTTTAGATGTACTAGAACGTGTTTCCCACTTCCCGATATACCTCGGTAATCAAGAACTTCCAAAGAACTCCTTACTTTAGGTGAGTATTCAATTATTAAGGAGGAAGTTAGATATAGAAGTGCATATGTTGTATCCCAGGTCGGATGTCTTCCAATCACACAGAGGGAACAACATATGACTAACAGAGATAGAGGGATTGAGAGGTAGAATGTTGCATATGCTGTGTCCCAGGTCGGATCTTCTGATCACACAGAGGGGACAACATATGGCTAACAAATAGAAAGAATTTCATAGATAAGGAGGTGCGTAGAATTAGAGTTGCATATGTTGCAATCCAGGTCGGATATGTTCCAATCACGCAAAGGAAGCAACATATGACTGACAGATAGAAAGCAATAAAATAATTTCCTACAGACCTACTTTATCAGAACCCCCCAGTTGCCCTATCAATACCGGAATTAAGGACATGAGTCCATACATCAAGGAAATTTTCAGCCACAGTTCTAGATAATTAACTTTTAGTGTATCTCGCAGGTTCCCATGTTTATCTCACTGCTCAATCTACCCGAGTGTCGTATGGTCAGTCCAAATGAAACTATCTAAGTCTATATTGTCTTGTCCTTTCATGGTCAATCAATGTCTAGTCCATTTGAATCCTTTGTGCCTACCAGCACATTGAATACAGAGTCTAGACAATTCGGCTTTAGTGCATTACACACATCATAAATTGCCCTTTAGCACTAGACTTCATATCACTTCCCAATAATACCTACTAACGAAAAACTATTAAGAAAATGAAAAATTGTCTTTAAAACGAATCAGAGTAAGATAAACTCAGGAGTATAGAGAAGAAAACGCAAACCGTAATTCACCGATTGAATTTGCATCCAGAAGGTCTGAGAACAACACGCATATTCTCAGAACAGATCCGAAAATTCTTCATGTCATTAAGCACTAACCCCAAGAGTGATCCTTTCCTTTCTTCCTTTCCCGCAAAGGACACATACTCTCAAACAAAGTTCTGAATGTTTGTTCACTTGAGAGATGTCCCCTATCATGTGCCTGGAACAACACTACCAACAAACCGAAGTCTGATGATATGCCTCCATAGCTGCTCCGACACCGAGCGGGATTAGTTGGTCTTTGGAACCCAATCCATTTTGAAACTGGGTCGACCTTTGTTATCCTTGCACGGTACTCTCTCCCATGACATATCCTGTTTATCACAAACAGAAGATGAAGAAATATTAGAATCGTTAGAAGATTTGGGAGAGTGAGCCTTTGGAACCCATTTGTAGTTGGGTTTAACCCATTTCTTTTTCGATCTGATGGGTGGCTCAGTACTTGCTTTTGATCTTGATGTCGGCCGTTGAGATGTCTTTGATTTTGGCTTCACGGGAGCATCTCTTGGATTTGGATTCTTGGCCGACATTCCCTTCTTGCCCTTGGGATTCGGATTCTTGGCCTTGTGGGTTTGATTCTTGGCCTTCTGCGCGTTCCAGTCACCATTGTCTGAACGTGACCTTGAGGGGTTTCTTTTGGAGTATCTCCCTCTTAGCGCGTTCTGCCACCCTTGTGCATAATAGGGAACGTATGCGCGATTAGGACAATTTCTGGCAATGTGTCCAGGTGTTCCACAGTGAAAACATGTCTTTTTCTTCACTGTGAAATTGTTTCTTCCTGCCCCTGGTGGCGTATCTTTGCCTTGTCTCTTATTTTTCCCACAACCACAATTGCAGGAGGCACTCTGTTTCACTGGAATTGGTGGCCTGTATTTCTTAACAGCAGGTTGATCAGAAGCAGCTGAGTTCGAAGCAACAGATTCAGAGTTCAAGGAGATGTTGGTTTGTTCAGTAGTTTTCTCCTTGTTCTCATCCTCTACTGCTTTACCTGCGCAGGAAGTAGAATCATTAGTATCTTTTACCTCAACACCCTCAGTTGCCTGTTCAGCAGCTGGTTTACCGTATACCATAAATGGTTATCGGTCAATCTCTTCCTGAGTCAAGGGATTAACATAATACGAATGGTTAAATGGAGGAGGGACACTCTCATATCCTAAACCCTTGGTTTGATTATCTTTAAAACTCAATTGTTTTTCAAATAAGGACTCGACTGTCTTACTTGACGCATTATAATTTTTGAAACTAAACATCTGTTTTTCCACACTTAATTTTCAAAGCGTCAAGTTCTTCAGTTACAGCAGCAAGTTGTTTCTTAATGTAATCGTAATTTTCACACTTGTTGCTGTAATCTTCTTGTAATTTCCTAAAGTCCTTAGTCTTGGCCTCTAATTGAGCTTTCAGAGGTTTCTGACCTTTCCTAAGAGTATAGCCTTCGTATTTGAGGTCCTCATTTTCTCTTTTTAATAAATCGATTTGATCTCGGAGAAATTTAATCGTAGCTTCAGAAGATGGAGTACATGAAACTTCATTTACCGAAATTGATGAGGAACTCATTTTTTTTTTAAAAAAAATATGCCCTTTGACTAAAAACTTAAAAGTCAACCTTAAAAGTCAAATTTAAAAAGTCAAACCGAAAAGCTAAATTTGAAAATTTGAAAATTTAACGAAAAAGTCAAAGTCAAAAGTTAAAAATAAAGTCAAAAATTAAAAACTAAAATTTTTGGGTTGAAAAAGGAATTTTAAAATAAAAGAAATTGATTTTTGGGGTTAAAAGTGCCAATTTTCGTAAGTTGAAACCGAGAAGGACAGCTTATGTTTTAAAATTCGAAGGGATGACATAAAGGATCTGCTAGTCGAGTTGGTAAGGCGCAGACTTGATCAACTAGAGGTCCCGGGTTCGATCCCCGGCACCCCCAAATCCGTTTCCCCTTTTTTAATATGCGAAGGAAGATGTGCGATGCGATGACTTCTACTGCTGCTGACCGAGACCGAAGCGAAGACGCTGGACCGAACACGTGCACCGCAAACCTCGGACCGAAAACTCCGGCCGAGAACTCCGACCGAAAACTCCTCGGAAATCGCTGGTTAAGACGAAAAACAACGTTTTTTTGCTCCTTTTTGCTCCAAAACTCGATCAAAAACTCGTTTTTATGAAAAACGCGAAGAACAAACCCCCTTATTTTGCCCAGATCTATCCAAAAACGCAAAAATATCTTCAAAATAAGATCAAATAAGCTCCAGATCTGAAAAAATTGATTGATACAACCAAGCTCTGATACCACTTAAAAGTCCCCAAATCTGCTTGTGTATCAATCAGATCCGTTTGATGGTGCGGAATCCCAATCAAACGGATGATTTCAAATCTAATAGAATAGAAGGAGAAGAAGATGAAGATGAATCTATGATGTATTCAATGAAAAGATTGATGCTCCATACACATAGTTCACATACACTCTTCTCTCTTTTGTTTCTCTCATACCTTAGAATGCACACACTTAAGCTCCTCACTCTTACCCTCACATGCACTCATCACCCTATATATATATGGACCTAAGGCCAAGCCCAAAATACAAATAATCTAATACTATTTTCGGCCCAAATAATAAATACAATAAATGCTTAGAAAAGCAAAGTATAAACCATATTTTTGACCCAACATGTATGGTCTAAAACAAGCGCCTCGTGCATGGTATGAAACCCTACCTTGATTCTTAAAACAATCCAAATTTAAACAAGGATCGGTCGACCCAACATTCTTTCGCAAGAAAGATGGTGACCATTTAATGATCGTCCAAATTTATGTTGATGATATCATTTTTGGATCTACTAATCCTAGATTAACAACTGAATTCCGAAATCTGATGGAAACTAAATTTGAGATGAGCTCAATGGGTCTTATTAACTTTTTCCTTGGTTTAAACATAGGACAGAGTTCAGAGGGCATTTTCATCAACCAAGAAGCCTACACGAAGACTTTGCTTGCAAAATTTTTCATGGTGGGTGATTTGAGGGTCAAGGTTCCAATGACATTCAGAACGAAGCTAACACCATCCTTGGACAAGCCAGCAGCGGATATGACTCTTTATCGACAAATGATTGGTTCTTTAATGTACCTAACTGCTAGTTGTCCAGATATTATGTTTTCTGTTTGCTATTGTTCCAGGTTTCAGGCGAATCCTCGTGAACCACATATGACTGCTGTGAAGAACATCTTCTGATACCTAAAAAGACGACCTCTCTCGGAATTTGGTACCCTTCCAGTTCCGGATTCTTTGTATAAGCGTTCTCTAATGCTGATCTTGGTGGATGTGCTCTCGATCGTAAAAGCACTTCTGGGGGATGTCAGTTTGTAGATGGCAAACTTGTAAGTTGGCAATCAAAGAAGCAGACGTGTGTATCCCTATCTACTGCAGAAGCTGAATACATCGCGGCTGCATCATGCACTTCTCAAATCATTTGGATTCAGAATCAGCTAAGGGACTATGGGATAAACATGAAGAGGATCCCTCTATATTGCAATTCAGAAAGCGCAATGTGGATATGTCATAATCAAGTGCAACACTCAAAGACAAAACATATTCCACTGAGATATCATTTCATCAAGGATCGCGTTGAGAATGGAAATATTGAAGTGCATTTTGTTCGATCCTCTGATCAATTGGCTGATATCTTCACGAAGGCCTTACCTGAAGCAACATTCAATCATATTTTGCAAGGTCTCAGAATGATAGAAGTCGAATCAGTTCCGAAATCCCATTCGTAATCAAAAGTTACTGTTCACTTCCGAGCGTTCGCAATCATTCAGATTTTACTGTTCACAATCTGAGCTTCAGAACGGTACGGAGCGCACTATTCATCTGGGTTTCGGAACGCCTCTGTTATTTTGTATACTATGTGTTTTCCGATTGATTCAGAGCTTCGGAACGCTTCGGAAGCCACTGTTCATTTAGATTTCTGAACTTATTTTTCCTAATTTTTTTACTTTATTTTCTGTTTTTTTTTTCTTTTTTAGAAAATTCAAAAATCACAAAAATATTTTTCTTTATTTCTGTTTTTATTTCTTTTTCAAAAAATTCAAAAATCAAAAAAGTATTTTTCTCTATTTTGTTTTTATTTCTTTTTCAGAAAAATTCAAAAACTAAAAAATTATTTTTCTTCATTGTGTGTGTGTGTTATCTTCAAAATACGTTCTTGTTTCAGGTACACTTTTTGTAATCTTCAATTCCGAACGATGGGGTAGGTATAATATTCCGAATTTTTGTACTAGCTAAGTGTCCCTAGAAACATGTTGGTGCATGTTGACCCAAGCCTCTGAGACTATGTGTTTGAAGCCTTAATGAAACTTTCACATCCCAATTACGCTGATATTCACAAAAGTCATTGATCTGCCTTACTCTTCTCACAATGAGTTAATAGTTGACTGCATCGTCACTATTTTATAACAGAGGTACACCTTTCTCTTCGGAACCATCTCTAACATTTCTCCATCAAACTCACTTTCATACAATGTAACCCTTGAGACTCTCAGAAATTACCGCAGAGGTGTATGGTTGCATAACTTCTGTGTTCATGATCTTTAAATCGTTATCACAACGATTTAAGTGAAATCCAAAATACGAAACCTATTTCTGAATTAACGGTGAACAGTTAATATGTTCTAGATTTTTCACCAAGGAATTGACGCAAATAACCTTTGGGTTCGTACCTACAAAAGCATGAAATCTTAATTTTTTTTCTGAGTGATCTTTATGAAAAGAAAAGCTCTCGACCCAAGACTTTTCTTGCCAAAAGATCCAGTTTTAATTTTTTGAGATTTTCAAATTTTATCTTGTTTCTCAAAATATATCCAAAGCTTACTTGTTTTTATGGCTACACCAGTCAAAAAAGTACTTCATTCGGATTTTTGAACTTATGTTGAGTTTCAGAATTCGATTGGAGCTTTAGCCACCCATATCAGCCTATGAAAATAAGCCTTTCACTATTTATTCACAAATAGATGATCGTAATTCAACGGGAAACCACACAAGCACTTCCGAGTCTCTCTTGACTCTGAAGGAAAAGATCGTTGCCCGGGATCCAACTGCTTTTGTGTCGATTTTTAATTGACATCACAGAATCCATTAGATATAAAAATGCTTTATTTCTTTTTCTTTGGCACGCTCTTGCACAAAAATCTTTATGATTTTTCTAAGTCTTGTTATGATTCCGATTGGTTACTGATTATTCCGAGACAGGTTATGGCGATTGGTGATTGATTCCGAAAGAGCATAATTGAAACGACGATTTGTTAAGGATAAGATTTCAATCAGGCGCATCAATTTTTGAAATCCCTAACATCACGTGTGTCAGTTCTAACGTTGCCTGACACACAACAGCTGTCACGCCATCCCAGGCTACTTTTACGGGATTTAGGAACGTCAAACGGCGTAATTTTCTCTTTCCACTTATCTCAGACGTATAAAAAGGGTTTTTTAAGGTTTATTTCTCTCATCGCTCACAAAATACTCTCAAAGCAAAACCCCTTTCTCTCTCTACTTACTGTTCATCATCTTTTTCGTTGATACCATGGTTGGTTCATCTGAGACTGCATCGTTTGCTGACCAATCGACCTCAGTGCTCATGCTTAATGTGAAACCTCGTCAGAATTTGATCCTCGATCTTACAGCTTCACACTACAATGACGTCTTACGACCGATGATTGAGTGTTTGCGTTTCTCGTCATTGGCTCAAGCATTGACCATGGAAAAATCCATTTCTTTTATCCATCTTTCAAAGGCATTCTCTATTGCATCTTATGTTCTTGCTGATGACACGATTAATTTTGAGGTTAACTCTCGAAAAACCTCGATTACCAAGGCTCGATTTTGCAGAATGCTAGCGTTTGGTACGTCTGAGGGTCTGGTTGATCCTGATTTGATTTCTTCGGTTGATATCATTAACATGTTTTATCAAATGGGCTATAATGTGAGCTTACTCTCCCATCCAAGTTCAATAAGTCTAACCTTCCTCCTGTATGGAATGGTCTCTTCACCTTGCTGTTCAAGAGCTTTTCTGAACGCGTTGCCGGCTCCGACGGTGCAAGTAAGCTCTTTACTACCATCATTTACGGTTTGTATCACGACATCAACTTGGATTACGGCTATATTCTCTGGGCACAACTTATTCAAAGTACATCTTCTACCACTTGGAATTCTGAAATTTCCTGTGCTCGGTTCTGGTCCATTATCATTAAAAGAGATCGGGTTCACTTTAATGTTTCTTTCGCTAATGATGTTGTTGTTGCTGCGATTCTGATCCTATAGACGTCAACGTTTATGTTGACCGTTCCAACTAAGTCCAGTTTCATTGGATCGATTCCAGAGGTCATGCTCGCAAAGGTGCCTCAGGACAATGCTATAGTGAATGCCTATCGGAAGTTGCCTTCGTCAGGTCCTCGTCCAATGACTGATGAATTGCGAATGAGAATTGAAGAGGCCAATAAACCGAAGAAGGGAACAAAGAGAAAGGGCAAAGGTGGTCCTTCAAAAGTGGTTAAGACTCCGAAGAAGAAATTCAAAAAGCAAGTTCGCAAACCAAAGTCTCCTTCTCTAGTCGTTGATGAGGATTCATAATCCCAGACTGTTTCGGATTTCCGAAGGGATCATACCGTCCAGCATGAAAATGATGATACTGCTGTGACCTCGGCACCTCAAACCTCCACTCCAATTCCGAAGGTATCTTCTCCACCCAATTCATTTATGCCATTTTCTGATTCCTTTCAGATGCACACTCCTCCACCATCTACGACCACCACTTCATCTCCTATCTCCATAACTGTTCCCATAACCATTGCACCACTACCCAACATATCTGTGAGTGTTTCTCAACCTCCGATTTCTGTTCCACTCTCCACTACATTATATTCCAACTCTACAGCCACAACCTCTACTTTTTTTAGTAATTCGATGTCTACTGTCAACGTATCTGATGCGGGGGCATATGATTTCGGTATTACTATCGTTCCAAACACTTCAACAGCTTCTCCTTTACGTGAAGATGATCATGATATCATGTATGGGGATGATCAGGAAAATCTACATGATTTTGTCTTCATCCCCTTTACAGTTCATCAAACCAGTGATAACGATGAAGATCCTATGACTAAAGGGCAGTTTAAAGCACTCAATGATAAATTGGATTCTCTATTGGAGTCTTCAAAATCCTCGTCAAATTATTAGTATTTGCTTCAGTCTCATAAAGCATTAATCGAGACATTAACCAAGGAGCATGTCAAAATCCTGGCTGAGTCTACAAAAGCAGTTGAGAATTCTAAGAAAACTGTTAAGGAAACGACCGAAAGAGTCGAAAAACTACATGCTGAAGTTCAACAGTTTATGGTTGATTTCTGAAGCGCATCTGATAAGAACAATGCAACGAATAATAAAGTCATTACGAGTCTCGGAACTACTTTACAAACTGAAAGAGAAGCCTTTTCTCGTGTTCGGGGTGAACTACAAACTGACTCCTCTGAGATGATTGCTTCTATTGTTTCGAAGATCGAGCAGCTTCAGAAAAATCTTGCTGCTGAAAATACGATCAAGGAAAAACTGACTAAGAAGACTGAAAAGGCCACAGTTCTATCTGTCAAGCTGAATTACGCAACCACATGTCTGGATCATCTGGAATCTGAGAAGGCTGTATACCGAAGCTGTATTTAAGAGATTAATCAGTTTTTGCAAAGCCTTATTGAGTCACGCGATTCAATGCTCACTATCTCAGTCCGATGGTACCTCTCTGACAAACTCAACCCTGTCTTTGCACTGCTCAATCAATTACAGGGTGTTTCGAAAAGCCGCGCTATTCCAAAACAAGGGGGAGATAATGTTACCAAAGAAACTCGCAAAGAAGAACCTAAACCCCAACCTAAGACAAAATCTGATGAGCATCATGAAGAGAAACCAAAAGTTGACCAGAAGAGTAATGAAGCTTCTGGGTCAAAAGGAAAAGAAAATATTTATGATGATGATGATGAAGAAGAGGAGTTATTTGAAGAAGAAAAGCTTGTCAGGAAAGAGAGGAATAAAGAGCTTGATGAAATTATGTGTGTTCGTAAAGAACTAGAAGCTCAAGAAAGGGAAGCTATGGCTGCGAAAGTTACTTTGAAAACACAAGAATATCTCTTTCCTCAGTGGACAATGGAAAGGATTCTGAATGAGGTTGTCGACAATCCAAGCTTGTATTGGTTGGAGCCTATGGTATCCTTCGAACTGGTGAATTCAGTTGATTCTCAGTTTGATTTTCCAGTTACTCCGAATGCATTCTTATTTAGAGGTTTTGAACATATTGAGAAAGCTCCACTTTTGGACTACGATGTCAATAATAATGTAACACCCGGTTCCCGATATGTATTTTAAATTTAAAAATTGTATGTTTTTACACTGGGACTCGGCAAGTTGTAGGCCCAACTCGTCGAGTAGACTAGACTTTGGACGCGGGTTTTAAGTAACCTACTCGACGAGTCGGGAGCCCGACACGGCGAGGAGGACTCTCTGGATAAACCGTAATATTTGATGGGTTTTTAGCATTCTAACACTCCTAAGGTGTGCATGCAACCCTAGAAATCTTGGATCTGTGTTTTCTCTATTATACATGTAAACTTTCATTTTTTCAAGGTTTCATCCTAACTAGCATACCATGAAGTATATGTAATACAAAAATATAGTAGAATGACATACCTTTTCTTGTAGCTTGATTCCTTAAGCCTTTAAGAGCCTAGCACCCCAAGTGTGATGCCTCAAATGCTTCACACAACACCACCAACAATTGGAAGAACTTGAGAGAAGTATACTTGCACTCACAAAATCGGCTAGCCCTCTTTTCTTTCACTTAAGTGCCGATTTTGGTAGGTGTGGGGTCCTTTATATAGTGTGACACAACTAGGGTTACACCATGCAAACCCTAATGACTTTCCATATCCCTCATGCTCCATGGGTTAAAACCTCCATGGAGTATCCATGGGTTACCACATGGGTTTAGCCCAACATAAAGGATTTTGGATCATAAGCTCACTTTATAAGAATGAATGATTTACACAATCAATCCCCATTTATTTAATTAGTCTCTTTTGATCACAAAATTAATTCCAAATTAATTATTGATCAATCCTAATTAAATAATATGATTTCATATTAATATATTAGAACTTATAATATATTAATAAAACATAAATATCCTCTCCTTATAAGTCCATCCTTACAAATTGTTCCGATGCCATGCAACCCAAATGGACCATGCTACTCTCGGGTCAAGTGCATACCAGTTATAGTTATGGGCTTAGACACTAAATCCAACAATATTTAGGGTTTGCACCCTATTTAAATGCCTTATCTTGTCCCAACCCAGCCTCCATCGTCTCTCTCAGTCCATAAAATCCCTAACTCGAAACCCTAAACCATTTGGAGTGTTCTTCAGCCATTTTGTGTGTTTTTTTGGTTGTTTTAAGCTTGAAGAAGGAAGTAGAAGCTTGGGGGTTCCAGAAGAAGCAAGTAGATCCAGAGGTTTTGCTTTATTTTCAGTTCATTCAAGGTAAAAAGCTTCAACCTTGAACATCTATCTTTTAGATCTCTAGTTAGGGTTCATTTCTACCTTTTCTAAGATTTAGTAGAGCCATATTTGGTATTTTGTGGTGCTAAGGGGTATTACTTCAGATCTGGAACCATTGAGGGTTCCCATGGCATAAAGGTGCCAACATTATGGCTATGGGAGACCCATTTTTGAGCCAAAAACCCCATGCATGAACGTCAAGTTTGTAGCTTTACGTATAAAATGGACCCTAAGAGGTCAGATATATGTTTTGGATGCTTTAAGACCATCTGAAATCGACAGAACAGTTTTAGACATTGAGGGACTCGACGAGTCGCTTATGAGACTCGGCGAGTCAGGTAGCATTTCCCCCCAAAACCCTTCTGATATCGAGCAGTGTGTGAGTTGGAAGAGAACTCATCCAGTTGGGTCCATTATGGACCTGAAGACCAACGTACTCGACGAGTTCAAGGATGAACTCGGCGAGTTCAAGGCAATATCCCAACCATATGAAGATGAACTCGACGATTTCAAGGATGAACTCGGCGAGTCAGGACCGAACACCTTAGAACGGATGAAGATGAAATCGACGAGTTCAAGGATGAACTCGGCGAGTCAGTTGTAGAAGGTCCCGAATTTGTATGAAGGATAACTCGGCGAGTCAGTTGTAGAAGGTCCCGAATTTGTATGAAGGATAACTCGGCGAGTGCGTGCAAGACTCGGCGAGTAGGGTCGAGGTTCTAGTGTTTTGAGGATTTGGGAACTCGGCGAGTTGTTGGGTCAACTCGGCGAGTTAAGTCAACCAGACGTTGACTTTGAATTAGAGTTGACTTTGACCAAGGTGTTGACCTTGACTTTGACTTTGACCAGGAAATGGTAATTAAGGAAGATTGTTATGTGTAGGTTCTGAGAGGAGTTGATTCCGGCAACAAGTACAGTTCAGACACTTACGACATTGAGGTGAGTTACCTTCCAGTAGCGGTGAGTCTACGGCCACAATGCCGACCCACTAGTAGGAGTTGTTGATTAGATGATTGTCTTTGTGATAATTATCTAGGTTTGCTACTACTTGATATGTTTTATGTGTTAGCATGATATGATGATATGTGATAGTAGTAGTAAGGGGAAATGTCCCCGTGTCATGGTCGTAAGGACCGAAGGGTAGGTCGGGCACCCCAGAATTGCCTGGCAGTATGTTCATGCTATGTTATTATATGGTAGTAGTAGTAGGGGTGAAATAGTCCCCGTAGTCGGTTCAGATGAACCGATGGGTAAGTCAAGCACCCCAGAATGGCTTGACCTGGGTAAGTTAAGCACCCCATAATGGCTTGACATGAGTAGGTCAGGCACCCCAGAACTGCCTGGCAGTATGTATGTTGTATGGTATGTGGTATGATGGGGGAACTCACTAACCTCTGTGCTTATAGTTTTCATTTTTGTTTCAGGTACCTCATCAACGAAGGGGAAGGAGTCGGCACGGTAGCAGCGCATCGCACACATATGATTTCCGCATTTTGAGATCCATGGGATTGTACTCTGACATTATTATTATTTCATGACATGTTTTTATGACACTTGACTTATGGGTTATGAGTTTGATAAGACATTGAGGTTGTTTTTCAGTGAATGGTTTTATAAATTACTTAATAAAAAACGAAATTTTTGGTCTAGAAAATTGGAATGTTACACATTGGTATCAGAGCCCTGGTTTGAGGGATTCGGACACACATTCGGGGGTGTCTGAACTCAAATCGAGGGTATGAAATATTTTTACAAGAAAATAGTTTTCTAAAAGTTTAAAATAAGGAGTTTTGAGAAAGAACAAAGTATGTGATGCGTGCGACCGGCAGAGCTCAAGTAAGTTTTTCCCAAGATACCCATACATGTTATGTTATGATATGATTATGAGAACTGCATGCTAGATTAGGGTTAAGGATCTAGGAAGGATGCCTTGTATTCATATTATATGTGTATGAGAACTGCATGCTAGATTAGGGTTAAGGATCTAGGAAGATGTCTTATATGCATGTTATATGTTCCTATTGAGTTACATGCTAGAACTGATTACTTAGTAATATGATGACCGAATAGGACATGCTTGGTATGGTTACTCAATGCACGAATGCTGCTTGCTTTGTGCTTTTAGGAGTTCTAGTTATCTTTAACTAACTAGTAAATGAATACGTTAAGTTACATATTGCAAGGACTAAGTAAGTTCAAAAGATTAGGTCTAGCCCTATTTCGCAGCTCTTGTTTGAGTCCAACCGTTGTAGGGTAGGACCTCTCATTCGAAGAATTATCTGGTCTTGGTGATATGTAATGGTATTCGGTAGCTAGTTAGGTAAAGGTAGTAGGGATTCCTTATGCAGCTGATGGCGGAGAGTAAGACGGAGAGTTACCCTAGGGTAAGCCTAGGATGAGATTAGTGCAGAGAGCAGTGGAAATAGAAGGGACTTGGTAAAGCCAAGGCAAAACTTGAGGAAAGTACGGATAGATGTGGAAGGTAGTATGGGCCCGTACTACTGAAAGCAAAGGATCCGTACTCGAGTCAAGGAGGGCCAAGATAGAACCAGGGAACTTCTAGTATGTGAGACCTTCTGAGGTTACGTATGACGCTGACGATTATGTGTTTGTTTCAGAATGGTGATGATTACGTGACACGGAGGAGGTTCAGGGTCAGGATCAGGTTCAGGATCAGGTGTCGAGCCCGTTAATGAGGGACTACGTGAGTTCATTGCTTCAGAGATCACTAGAGGAATCCTTGAGTCGACCCCGGTGATTTTCGGGTCGATCAAGGAGGGGATTATTGAGCTGATGGAGGATCGCCTCAGGGCGTTTAGGAGTGACTGGGCCGCTAGCCAGTCAGGGGCACGCACACTGTCCTTTAAGGACTTCAGGGGATGCGGTGCACCAGACTTCCACAGGGTGAAGGACCCCATTGTTGCCAGGAGATGTATTGCAGACATGCAGTCTGCTCAGTTGACTAGCTTCTGCCCTGAGGGGTCAAAGGTTCGGTACGCTGCTGGATGTTTGAGGGACAGGGCTAGATTTTGGTGGGAGTCAGTTCGTGATTCTTTGGGAGCCTTAGCCGTTGAGGCGATAACCTGGTCTGACTTTGTGACCAGGTTTAGGGCTGAGATTGCGCCGACTGTGGAGCTTCAACATCTGGCCAGGGAGTTTCTTGACATGAGACAGACCACTGAGACGGCGGCGGAGATTACCGCCAAGTTTCGGGAGAGGGCCTTACTGGTGCCTTAGTATGCAGGAGATGAGGAGATGCGGAGGACCCGCTATCATGATATGTTGAGAGCTGATATCTGGGAGCATGTTAGCTACTTAGCATGCCCGACCCTGGATTCCATGATTGACAGGGCGAGGGAGAGGCATATCGAATTAGAGCACATCAGGGAGATTGTAAGGGTCGAAGTTATATTGCAAGGTGTCGAAATGTAATGTTATTTTACAAAGGCATTTGGTGTCGAAACTAAAAAGCTTAGTCCATTGTAATTTTTTGTATGCTTTACTGTTTTCCTATAAATAGGAAATGTTACTGTTAGGTGCATTTTGTGCACCTTTTTGCACACCTTTTAGTCCCATTTCATGCATCTATTTAGCATAATTGTTCTTCCTTTTCTTGCATTTCATCATATTCATGTTAGTCTCTAGAATAACCTTATTTGCACACTTTCATGTCTTTTTCAGGTAATCCGGAGCTTGGAATGCGCTTTGGGAGGTGCCGGGAAGCATTGGTAAAGATTTCGGGATGATCGGGCGAAGAACGAAAAAGTTGAAAAAATCAAGTTGGGAGTCGGAGTCAGAAGGGTACACGGGCCGTGTTGGATTTACACTGCAAAATCAACACGGGCCGTGTCGACCAAAAAGGAAAGCTGTTGACCAAGCTGAACACGGGCCATGTCCTTTTTGCCCTATGCTGAACACGGGCCGTGTTCGACCCAAGAAAACTAACTTTTGGCAGTTTTTCTATTTTTCATATTACGGGAAATTGGGTCATTTGGGGACACACACAACATATCAGAGCATATTTTGAGAAGGGAATTCGAAGGTTATTGCAAGGGATTGATCAATAATCATTTGGAAACATTAATTCTAGCATTTTGTAAGTTGTAATCACACATTTTTCCATCTTTTGTTCTTGTGATTTGTTCTTAGTCATGTGTGGCTAAGAAACCCTAGTTTCTAGTTCTTGTTCAAAACATGTTGATTGCTTGACTTGAAGCATATGATTTGATGTTTGATTTGTGATTCTATTCTAGTGATTATGTTTCTGTTTAAACTAGAACCCTTAAATTTGATTTGTGTTTGATTGGCCACTTTCATGAATTGAATTTTTGTGCAGTTAATTAACTTTTAGGGCACCTAATCGTTCTATTAAGTTAATAATCGGTAACAAGCAATAAGTTTTCTTATTGTAAAACATATATCACATGTTTTCACACTTCCGAGCGTATGAGAAGAAATGAACATTGTTGGGAAGCTTGTATAAAGCTTAATGCCGTTTTTCAATACAATCTAAGAGCGTGTTTAGGTTGAATTAGTAAAGCTAGGTTTAGTCAAAGAGCGTGTTTTGGTTAGATAATTTGGCAAGCGAGAGGTGTTAGAGCATGTTAATATCTTTCAGTACCAACTTAGAATAGAAATCTTGAATTACATCAAGTCATAATCAAGTTGAACAACAACATTGAGAACTAGAACTGGAAGCACTTTTACAACTTGTTTACAAATCTATTTCATTTTCTGCGTGTTTCAAAGTCGATTGTTATTTTCATTATTTGACCTTTGCAAAACAAACCCCCCCTTTGTGACCAAAGTACCTTACGCAAAGAGGTATAGAATTTTATCCCGTGTCTCTGTGGTTCGACCCTGCTTTCCCTATACTACCTTTTTAGTGCATTAAAGCAGTGTATTTGGAGTCTGTTGTACCCCTATTATTTGTTGGGTTTGACACGCCTAACAAATTGGCGCTGTTGCCGGGGACACGGTGTTACTAATTGTTTATGCCTAGATCTTTCCGTACATGTACACCATTTCCAATTGACTCCGAGATAGAGAAGACTGCAAAGAAGCTACGGAAGCAAGCAAAGCTTCGAAAGAGGCAACCGGTTTCCGGAACTTCTTCATCATCTACCCCTCCGGTCATCAACATTTGGGAGGAGATACCCCTCTCAAGTGTGTCCGCATCCGAAACAGAAAACCCCTCATCATAATTATCTCAACCATCCTCACCCATAAATACCACCCCTCTCTCTTCATCTACTCATAACATCCCAAACACTACACCCACAGAAACCTCAATTCCTACTCATACCATGGGAGATAACCATGGAGGGAATCCACCTCCAAACCCACCACCCGAGCAAACTCTCCGTCAATGGTCGAGGCAAGAGGTTACTCAACAACCTCTTTGCATCACATATCCAGCAGCCACAAATCTTGAACTTAAATCTGGACTCATCCACCTACTCCCTACCTTTAGAGGTTTGGAAAATGAAGATCCTCACAAGTTCCTCACTAAGTTCCATGTTGTATGCGTGGGCATGAAACCACACAATGTCACGGAGGATCAAATCAAGCTTAGGGCATTCCCCTTCGCAGTGCAAGATGCAGCCAAAGACTGGCTTTATGACCTCCCACCGGGGACGGTAACTACTTGGGTAGATCTTGCAAGGTTGTTTTTGGATAAGTACTTTCCCGAGATGAAAGCTTCAGCCCTATGGAGGGAAATCATTGGAATCAAGCAACACAAGAGAGAAGCTTTTCACACATATTGGGAAAGGTTCAAGAAACTTTGTGCTCGATGCCCAAAGCATGGAATCACCGAATACCAGCTCCTCTAGTATTTCATTGAAGGCATGAATCCAATGGAAAGAAGGCTTCTTAATGCCTCCAGTGACAGATCTTTACCCGACAAGACTCCCACTGAAATCCGGAACTTGATCAAAAACATGGCTGAAGATTCTAAAGATTCAAGTCATGATGAAGAATGGTACACGGATGCACCCCGAGGTGTAAAGGAAGTCCAAACTCCTCAAATTGAAGCTCAATTGTCCGATCTTACTAAAGTGGTTATGATGCTAGCCAAAGACAAAGGTGTGCAGCCCACACCCCGCCCGTGCGGTATTTGCACTGTGACAACCGTCAATTTTTGACCAAGTCAAAGTCAACCAAAGTCAACGAGTCAAACCGGTCAACTCATCTAACCCTTGTACATTAGGGTTTCCATTATGTTTCTTATTGAACAACTCGCAATCTTAATACAAAGTATCACTTAGAGTTTTCACGTGTTCGGAAATTCTAAACCCTAATCAGGGCAAGTGATGAAACTACTCGATAAAACATTATTCCTTAACCCTCAGGGGCATATAACAATCATAACGAGACTTAACGGGATGTACAAACCTTGCGTTGCGAAGCCAAACACTCAAAAAGGTCACAAAAGAAGTCTCTCCCAATCTCTTTCACTCTAACTCTCCCAAAACTCTCTAAGTAGGAGAAATCGCTACAAGTGTGTGTAATCTCTCCCAAATCTCTCCAAGTATGTGAAATCTCTCCCAAATCTCTCCAAGTATGTGAAATCTCTCCTAAATGTCTCTCTGTATGAGAAATCTCTCCAAGTATGTGAAATCTCTCCCAAATCTCTCTCTGTATGAGAAATCTCTCCAAGTGTGTGAAATCTCTCCCAAATCTCTCCAAGTATGTGAAATCTCTCCCAAATCTCTCTCTGTATGAGAAATCTCTCAAAGTATGTGAAATCTCTCCAAAATCTCTCTCTTTATGAGAAATCTCTCCAAGAATGTGAAATCTCTCCCAAATCTCTCTCTGTATGAGAAATCTCTCCAAGAATGTGAAATCTCTCCCAAATCTCTCTCTGTATGTCAAATCTCTCCAAGTATGTCAAATCTCTCCAAAATCTCTCTCAAAATCTCTCTCAACTCCATATAATCACTCGAGGCATCCCGGCCCTTAAATTAGTCGAAAACCGCTCGAAAACGGAAGTCTACGCGAAAAACAGCCTTAAGGAGCCGAAACCCCTCTTAGGAGCCGAAACTCCTCTTAGGAACCGAAACCCCTGTTAGGAGCCGAAACTCCTCTTAGGAATCGAAACTCCTCTTAGGAGCCGAACCTCTTAGGAGCCGAACCTCCTGAGAACCGAAACCCTCTCAACCGAAATGGACCGAGCGCTCTGTCTATTTCGGTCCCCTGAAAATTTCGAGCCGAGACTTGACCTTCGGCTCTCCCTTCCTACCTTCGGTCCGAGAAGACTTCCCACCTTCTGTCCGAAGAGCGAGCCTGCGCAGCCGAACCCCTCCACTCTCGGTTCCTCTTCTACTCTCGGTTCCCATGCACAACCGAGCCTCACCTTCGGTTCTAAGCTCCTAAGGAGCCGAACCTTCGCATCCTCGGCCTGAATTTCGGAATTTCGCATTTTTGCCCGGTTTTCGACCACGACTCCATTTTAAGCCCGTTTTTAATTATTTTAATGCGAGATTTTCGCCCAAACTCGTATTTTAACATAATAAATCCCAAATATTCATATTTTAACTATATTTTGGGGAAAATCATTGCCTAAGAATAAAATCTAATTGGTGAGATATTTAGGTGGAGCGTTGACTTATCCTTTGAACAAGGACACAAGCAACCTCCCCATACCTTAATAGTACAACCCCTAGTCACTATTCACCCATACCTAGTCAATCATTGTCCTTTTCCCACTCTTTTTCAGCCATAATCTTGAACAAAAGCTGGAGATATCATCCTCTCTCCTCCCACTTTATTCACTATTTCTTAAGAAAAACAAACACATCTCTCCCACTTTCTCTCTCTAAAAATTCGAGATTCAAAGGCTGGTCTTGGGTTTTTCCTCCGCATTTGGTAAGTATCTTCCTCCTACACTTAGATATTCTACTATCCTTCATCCAAATCATAGATTGCTTACACAAATATCGTCATATTTGTGTTAGATCTTCAAATCTTCAAGCATCTCCCAAGTATTCTTGAGTTGAACACTACCTTTCTCCATCATCCATCTACTGAAATCACTCAAGGTGAGTTCATACCCCTATCTTTTCATGTTTTTCTTAAGTTTTAAGGGGGGGAATACAAGTTAAAACACCAAGAAGACAACTAAACTCATTTAACAGCCTTCATCAGAAAAGTTCAACTCCATTCACGGACTGTTTTGGTCAACTTAAACATTTTAGTTTTCAAAACTGTATTAGGTGCACATAGTTCAGGTTCATACCTTTAAAATGACTACTTGCACATCACCAAACGATTTTTCTACGATTTATGGTGATTTTTACAAAACTGCCTATCATTTCAAAAACGAATTCGGACCAGTCTGTGAATATGAACATTTTAACACAAGTTAAAGACTTCCAAAAATCATAATAAAAATTATGAACAAACTAGACACATTTTATGAACTCTCAGGATTTACGGATTCAGTTTTCGACTTCGTATGATTTTTCTAAAACAGTGCAGAACGGTTAAAAACTAGTTAACAGCTTATAACTTTCATAACACTTTGTAATATGTTGAGCAAAGTGTATAACCATAAGTTCTAAATATTGAATGTATTATCTTGTTAGTTTATCATCTTAAACTGAAACTTAGTCATTTATGATAAGGTTTACTCATTCATTTCGAACACATATAATAAACTTCAATAAGTATAGTTTATGGATTTTACTACACGAAAAAGGTTTTACTCTCAAAACAAATGGGTTTTTCATATCCTACGTGATAAACTATAATAGTAATAGTTTAAGGATTTCATATCACTAATTTATTCAGAAAAAGTGATTTTTCTTCCTCCACGGAAGAGGTTTTAATATCAAACTATGTGTAAACTAGTTAACTTAGGTTGTGAGGCAATTCTCTCCCCGTACGTCCGAGTACGGGATCCCAATTCCTGTAAGTTATAACCAGAGTCTCTTGTAGGGAGAGCATGATAATTGTGTATAGATCTATATTGGGTTTGACACCCCACACCTTGCTGCTAGCTACAGTGGGACCTGCAGGTCTACGGGTGACAAGAGTCATAGTATCTTAACTTCTGAAAAACGTTGTACAGGTTATTTCTCATCATAGTATGGTTATAGCGACTCACATAGGTAGTTAACAATCTTTTAAGTTTACATGGAAACTTCTACTTTGAAAAAGGGTTTTACTTCTAAATTAAACGAGTTTATGCGGATTTAAACTTGCAAGAATTACTTTAAGTATGGTAAAATACTTGTTTATTTTCGGTCCTGGGATTTAGGACTACCTAACTTTAAAAAGGGTTTTATGTCGATTTAAAACCACTTTTATATCTTTAAGTATGGAAAATACTTGTTTATTTTCGGTCATGGGATTTAGGACCACATAACTCTTATAAGAAAAATATAGGATTTTCTTTGGAATCATATCTCTATTAAAAACTATATTTCATCTAGAATTGTTAGACTTCAACTATAATTGCTAAGTGTATATGCTAGAGTTATATAAGAATCTAGTCATAATCGACTTAGAATTGGTGGGCCCGCCTTACTTCCTGTTCCTTGTTTGGTTGTGGACCTAGGGCAGACCCATTATATTCGACAGTTTATTTAACTTAAATTTTATATAACTTATATACATTGGGCGATTATAGAAGGAATTTATGGGTCTTTCTAGGGTTCATTATCGCATAACATAGAAGCATTCATGTCACTTAATAAAGAAAATATTGGATTTTCTGGAAACATACTTTGTCGCTTTTACAAGGAAAACGGTTTCTTTCTCAAACAAAACTCTTATGAACTCACCAACTTAATTGTTCACACTTTTTCAAAACTCCTTGTATTCTCAGGAAATCAGTGAAACAGGAAAACCAACAGCATTTTGAGGATGGGACGATAAATCGTCAAATAGTTCATTTTGTCATCATAATGTAATTGATTTTGAAACATGTAAACTTATTCTATGGTGTAACCTTTTCAATTATATTTATGATGGCTGTATTTACTTTGAGCACTATTATACTCGTTGTTGTGATACTATACATGAAGTCCTCCACCCCCGAACGTTTCCGCCATCCTTGGTTTGTTGGTGTGACATGCACTCTAGTGGGGCACCCAACCGATATGTTCCCACAACTTCAAGACGAGGATTATGCGGAAGCAAATGCGTTAGGAGGATATTCCGGGTCAAACCAAAGGGGATTTGAGCACTCACGAAATGACCAAAGATGGAACAACAATCAAGCTTGGGGAGGAAATCAACAGGGAAATTATCAACCTAATCAACCACATCAATACCAACAAAGACCACCATTTCCTCAAAATCAACAAAGACCACCTTTTCAACCTCAAAATTTCCATCCAAGGCATCCACCACAACCACCTCCACAAGCGGGTTCATCAAGCATGTCACTAGAAGATATTGACAAGAGCCTTGCCACTAGCACTCAAAGCTTCCAACAAGAAATGAAAGCAAGCATAAAAAGCTTGGAGCAACAAGTTTCACAACTTGCTCAATCCGTGAGTAAGATGGAATCACAAGGCAAGCTACCATCTCAAACCGAGAAGAACCCGAAACACAACGCATGTGCCATTACCTTAAGAGGTGGGAAAAGCTATGAAGGTCCAAAGATGTCGGATGAAGAAGAGGAAGAGAAAGAGATTGAGGTGGAAGAAGCTGTCAAAGAAGAGGAAAGGAAAAATACTTCCGAGTCAAAGAAACCAAGAGAGACCGAAGTGAAACTCACACCAGCTCCATTTCCTTCAAGGCTAACAAGTACAAAGAGAGAACGGGAAGATGACGAAATCATGGCAATGTTCCGAAAGGTTGAAATCAATATCCCCCTTTTAGATGCTATTACACAGATTACTAGATATGCTAAGTTTGTTAAGGAACTTTGCACATCTAAGAAAAAACTTAAAGGAAATCAAACTGTAAAAGTAGGGGAAACGTTTCAGCCGTGTTACAAAAACGGCTACCAAAAAAATGCAAGGACCCGAGTGTTTTCACGGTTCCTTGTAAAATGGGTAACCTTTTTGTACCACGCGCCATGCTAGACCTTGGAGCATCAATTAATGTCTTACCATATTCAAGCTATAAGACAATGGGAATTGGAACTTTATCAAAAACCAGAGTTATTATTCAACTTGTCGACCGGTCTTTGGTACACCCAAAAGGTGTATTGGAGGACGTGTTAGTGCAAGTCAATGAACTTGTATTTCCTGCTGACTTTTATGTTTTGGATATGGGTGAGGACAACACCCCACAATCGAGCTCCATCCTTTTGGGGAGACCCTTCATGAGTACTGCAAAACCAAAAATAGACGTAGCAAATGGTACTTTGTCTATGGAGTTCGATGGTGAGGTGATCAACTTTAATATCTTTGAAGCTATGCGTTATCCTAGTGATATTCATTCTTTAAACTTCATAGATGTTATTGATTCATATACTAATGATTGTTTCGAGTTGTCATGCCAAGATGTGCTAACCACCATCTTGAGCAAGCATTTTGATGAAACAGGGATCAAGAATCTGGCTGATAAGTATATGTTGGAGGATGAGTTGATTGAAGCAATCAACTCCTTGGAAAAAGCACAACCTTTGAGAGTTGAACCAACCCGCATGAAGCTCAAAAATCCCGAGTCGAAACTCCTTCCATCCATAGTACACCCTGATGGGTTTTAAGCATTCTAACACTTCCTAAGTGTACATGCAACCCTAATAACCTTGGATCTATGTTTGTCTAATTATCATGCAAAGTTGAAATTCCAAGGTTATATTCCTATCTAGCATACATGGGGAACATTTATAACTTGAATGAAAGATAGAATAACTTACCTTGTTGTTGATTATGATCCTTGAAACCTTGTGAGCCTAGCACCCCAAGTGTGATGCCTCAAATGCTTCACACAACACCAAATGCAAAGGAGTAAACTTTGAGAGAATCTTACACTTGCAAAATCGGCTCTAGCCCTCTTGTTTCTTAGTGTGGCCGATTTTGGGGAGAACACCTTTGTTTATATAGTGTGTTGTATTAGGTAAACCCTAATGTAACATGACTCTTCATTTCTTGATCCATGGGTTAACTCCATGGAGCATCCATGGAGCATCATATGGGTGGAACCCAACTTGATAATCCATGGAGCCTCTTAGCCCACTATATAAGATATGGAAGATTTACATAATCTACCCATATATTTAATTAGTTATCTTTTGATCACTTAATTAATTCTAAATTAATTCTTGATCAAACTAATTAAATAATATTATCAATATATTAGAACTTATAATATATTAATAAACCATAAGTGTTATTTCTCTCATTTTAGTTTATCCAATTGCATGGTGCCATGCAACCCAAATGGACCATGCCGGGTCGGGTCAAGTACATACCAGAAATAGTTATGGACTTAGACACCTTATCCAACAGTCTCCCACTTGGATAAGTCTAATAACTATAACTGCAATACTTCAGGAACCGATCGGCAATCGTAGCTCTTTCAAGGTCTCTCAGAACTAAGAAGATGATGATACGCCATTTAAGATAAGTGATCATATAATCCTCTGTTCTAGATATCAGCCGGACAAATACATGGAACAATGTCTTACTTATTGTCCAGCAGTTTGTTTCCCGATTTCCGATTTGTTTGACAAAGAACTTAATTGAACACATCAACTTAGTTCTAACGGGGCCCGGTACATAGGTCAAAACAAAATCATCGAGGGGCCCAGATATCAGCTTCTAATCCAAGAAGGAACAGATAAACTTCGACTCATATGTTTGTTCTACTACTCATTGAATTATACACAAGAGCACGTTTTATAACATCGAGTTACCAATGCGTTTTCGTACAATCAATGCATAATCAACTCATAAGTAACAAATCATATCTCTAGGTTTGAAGACTTATATGATATTACCGTCTCACGATCACTCGAGATAAATTCCATGAAGTGATTCCAGTGAGCGTGGGTTGAGTCCAATGCTCAGAACTTATGAGCACTCATGAGTGTTGTAGCCATGTCCAACAACTTAGACCTCTGCAACCAATCATGACAGTCTTGATTCATACCTACTTCCGACATATGACCGACTGTGGAGGTTCGAATAATATGATATAACAAACATAATTATTCTGGAAGTCAAAACATGTAAAAGAAATATAGTAAACGATCGACAAGAGATAGCAACACTTTACTCATAAATAAAACACCTTTTATTCATCATTTAATGTCAATTACACTTTACAAATTTCAAGGTTATCTAACTACTAAATCTAATATCATCCTTCAGCCCTATGCTCTGAGCATGCTGGAGATGCTTAACCCGAGTCAGTCCCTTCGTGAGGGGATCTGCTGGATTCTCATCCGATGATACCCTCTTTGCCACGAGGAGTCCTTCTTCTATTCGATGTCTGATGAAATGGTATTTTCTGTCGATATGTCTGGATCTCCCGTGATCCCTTGGTTCCTTGGCTAAGGCAACTGCACTTTCACTATCACAGAAAATTTCCGTTGGCTCTTTAATAGATGGTACAACTCCAAGGTCTCCAATGAAGTTCTTCAGCCATATCGCCTCCTTTGCTGCCTCGCTAGCTGCTATATACTCTGATTCGCAAGTTGAATCAGCCACTATCTCTTGCTTGGAACTCTTCCAAGAAATTGCTCCTCCGTTTAAGGTAAAGACCCAGCCTGACTGAGAGCAGAAATTATCCCTATCAGTATGAAAGCTAGCATCACTATACCTACAACTCTCAAGTCTTCACTCCCTCCGAGGGTAAGGACCCAGTCCTTAGTCCTCCGTAGGTACTTGAGGATATTCTTTACCGCAGTCCAGTGTGCCTTTCCAGGGTTCCCATGATACCTGCTAACCATGCTCAAAGCAAAGGCTACATCAGGCCGAGTACACGTCATAGCATACATGATCGATCCTACAGCCGAAGCATAAGGTATTCGACTCATTTCTGCTATCTCAGCCTCAGTACTAGGACTTTGTGTCTTACTCAATCTGGCGTTACTCTGGATGGGTAACTCTCCTTTCTTGGAGTCCTGCATGCCGAATCTCTTCAGCACCTTATCCAAGTAGGTACTCTGACTAAGTCTAATTAGTCTTTTACTCCGGTCTCTCAAGATCCTTATCCCTAGAATATAGGCAGCTTCTCCTAGGTCCTTCATAGAGAAACACTTCCCAAGCCAGGACTTAACTTCCTGCAGAGTTGGGATGTCATTTCCTATGAGTAGTATGTCATCCACATACAATACCAAAAAGCTAACTATACTCCCACTAGCCTTGACATATACACAAGATTCATCTTCACTCCTAGAAAAGCCAAATTCTTTGACTTTCTCATCAAAGCAAAGATTCCATCTGCGAGGTGCTTGCTTTAACCGATAAATGGATTTCTCAAGCTTACACACTCTATTAGGGTACTCTGTATTGACAAAACCCTCTGGCTGACTCATGTAAACATCCTCAACCAACTTTCCATTAAGGAAAGCGGTTTTGACATCCATTTGCCATATTTCATAGTCATGAAATGCAGCTATGGCTAACAGAACCCTAATAGACTTAATCTTGGCCACTGGAGAAAAGGTCTCATCATAATCAACTCCCGGAGTTTGTGAGAAACCCTTTGCAACCAGTCGCGCCTTATAAGTGTGTACATTACCATCCATGTCGGTCTTCTTCTTGAAGATCCATTTGCACCCTACAGTCTTACGACCTGGTACATTCTCAACCAAGTTCCAAACTTGATTGTCATACATGGACTGTATCTCGCTGTCCATTGCCTCTTTCCACTTGGCTGACTCAGGGGCTGCCATGGCTTCCGCGTAACTGTTAGGTTCATCCAGACCTATCAGTGTCTCATCACTGATAAGTGTATCACCTTCCGCAGTAATATGGAATCCATAGTAATGCTCAGGTGCATTCCTAACCCTTGTGGAACGCCTCAGACGTACAGACTTGTCAATTGGCTCAACAGGAGTTTCCTCCACAAGTTGAGTGCTAGGGTTTGAAGTTCCTTCACCACTTGACTCTTGAATTTCTTTAAGGTCAACTTGCCTCCCACTGTCGCCTTGGCTTATGAACTCTCTCTCTCTCTCTCTCAAAAGAAAGCCCTCCTAGCTACAAAGACCACATTCTCACTAGGTCTGTAGAAGAGGTAACCAAAGGATTTCTGTGGGTAGCCGATGAAAATACACCTCTTACTTCGAGGTTCAAGCTTATCATGAGTCTCGCGTCTCACGAAAGCCTCGCAACTCCAAATCTTAATGTGGTCTAGTTTGGGTACTTTACCAGTCCACATCTCATGAGGAGTTTTGGCAACTTTCTTTGTGGGGACTAGATTAAGGATATGGGCGGCAGTCTCTAAGGCATACCCCTAAAATGAGATTGGTAGCGAAGCTCGACTCATCATGGAACGCACCATATCCAAAAAGGTTCGATTACGCCTCTCAGCTACACCATTCAACTGCGGTGTCCTGGGAGGTGTCAATTGTGAGACAATCCCACATTCCCTAAGATAGTCGAGGAACTCTGAACTAAGATACTCACCACCTCGATCAGATCGAAGCATCTTAATGTTCCTGCCCAATTGATTCTCGACTTCCTGTTTAAACTCTTTAAACCTCTCAAAAGTCTCTGACTTATGCTTGATTAAGTAGACATATCCATATCTACTGTAATCATCAGTAAAAGTCAAATAATAACGATTAGCATCCCTTGTGGCATGTTTGAAGGGCCCACACACATCTGAGTGTATAAGATCCAACAAACCTTCACCCCTCTCACAAGAACCTGTGAAGGGTGACTTTGTCATTTTTCCAAGTAAGCATGATTCGCAACTATCATCTGACTTTAGGTCAAATGACTCCAATACTCCATCCTTTTGGAGTTGGCCTATATGTTTCTTGCTTATATGTCCAAGACGACAATGCAATAATGATGCTTTATCCAAGTTATTATCATTAACATAATCAATACACAATACATTATTTCCTAAGTTATCAACCACAGATACAGTTTCATACACACCATCACAAGGTAATGCTTTAAAATAAAGAACATTATTAAATAAAAGCATTAATCGAACCAACTTCATTATCAAATGAAAAGGTGAAACCTTGTTTATACAATGCATGAAAGGAAATAATATTTCTTGCCATTTCTGGCGAATAACAACATTTATTCAAATCTAAACTAAACCCACTACTTAGCGATAAAGTATAAACTCCAATCTTGGGGACAGGTAAAGCTTTCCTATTCCCCACGATTAAGTTTATTCTTCCATGCTCCACATTCTCACTTCTTCTTAGTCCCTGCAAATCAGAACAGATATGAATAACACAACCGGTATCAAGGACCCAAGAGTTAGAATGGGGTGAGTTATTAGATAAGATAGTGTAAATACCTGCATGGTTGGGTTTAACTTTCCCATCCTTCACATCTTGCTGGTACTTTGGGCAGTTCCGCTTCCAATGTGACTTTTCATGGCAATAGAAGCATTCAGCCTCTTTTGGGTCAGAAGAAGGAGTGACGAAACCTTTCTTGGTTCCACTTGAAGAAAAGCCATCAAGGGTCCTAGCCTTGGTACCCTTCGAAGAGCTCTTCCTCTTCTTCCCTCGACCTTTCCCGATTGCCAAAACCGGGGCGGAGTTTGGAGTAGGAGTGTTAACAACCGACTTACCCTTAAGACCTGTTTCTGCGGTCTTGAGGAGTCCCTGAAGTTTGCTGAGTGTGACCTCTTCCTTATTCATGTGATATGTCATGCGGAATTGATCATAGCACGATGGTAAGGAGTGCAAAATGATATCTATTGCAAGCTCCTCAGGGAAGTTCACATTAAGCTTCAGCAACCGATCCACATACCTTTGCATTTTCTGCATGTGGCTCGTGACGGATTCCCCATCCTTCATCATGGTTGTTATGATAGAGCATATGATTTCATACCTCTCTTGTCGTGCACTTTGATGGTATCTTTCCATCAGATCTTGGTGCATTTCAAAAGGGTAGAAGTCCTCATAGGACTTTTGGAGTTCCGCTGTCATGGTGGCCAACATGATGCATGCCACTTTTGTAGCATCCCTTTCATGTGCCCGAAAGTCAGCGATCTCCTGGGGAGTTGCAGTGGTCTCATCAATCTCCTTAAGCTCCTTGTCAAGGACATATTCTTTGTCCTCGTAGCGGGTAATCATCCTGATGTTTCTGATCCATTCATTGAAGTTGGATCCATCACAAATGACTTTCCCACACAAGTTCATAAGGGTAAAGGAGCCATTAGGATTAGAGCCAGAAGCAGCATTGTTTGAAGACATCTGAAAGAAGAGAACAATATTAGTTTAGATATTAAGAGAGTCCTTAATAAAACACCCAAATGTAATATTAAGGCTAGGATCCAATCACAATATATTATAACTTAGAAGAGGTATGCCGTAATCCAAGCTATAACATATTTGAAAGGTAGGTGAATGACGATTCACCAATTTCCACCATGAAAAACGAAATATAGATATTAGGTTTTTAATTGGTTCTTAGAAATTCCTAGATTCTTTTGAGATTCAATGAACTTTTCAAAGGCATGTTTCGATCTCGAGTGTGCCCTCCAAGTTTTGTGACTGGGATACCGAGGATCACAAAACGAGGTGTGAAGTAACCATGCAAATCACTTGGTACACTCAATGTTTATTACTCAATCGATGTGCCGGTTAACCACACGAGCTCCACCGACCTATAATAAACTTTAAGTCACCCTTTACCTACCTTGTTAAGTCCAAGTTAGTGTGCCGGTTAACCACACGAGCTCCACTAACGACTTAAACAAAGTGTAAAGTGTAATTTCATGGATTAGCACCTTATTCACATTTTCCTAAAGTAACTAAGATTGGGAATTTAATAAAAGTATTTAGTTACTTTATAATATTCATCATACTTTTAATGAGAATTTATAAGTCCTTGTCCTACCCGTTCGGCTAACGACCCTCCACCGATCAAGGAAGCGGTGGGTGAGAGTGGACATCCATTAAGTTGCCATTTTATAGGCAACTACCTTATACCCTCCTTATAGACCGGCTTCGTGAATGAGGCGTACTAGCGGTAAGACGACTTGATCTTATACATATATATATATTAGTAACTTATAATATTATAAAGTATAAGGGTTGAATTTTAACTTTTAAAATTCTAAGGGTTGGAACTAAAGTTTTAATCAAGACTTTACTTGTTCCAAAACTTGAGGGCAAGTTTTGTAAACTTCCAAAACTTTTCATTTCTTATAACTTATGAATTAATTGAGTAATAAAAATGAAGACTCTTCATTTCATAACTCTTGTGTTCTTTTAATGGCTTTAATAAAAGTGAGACTTTTGGTTTTCCATAACTTGAGGACAAGTTATGGACTCCATTAAAACACATTATGATCATGAATTAAACTACCAAGAAGGTTACAAACAATTCCTATGATCATCTAATCTTCATAAGTTCAAGAACATGAATATGAACACTTTCAAGAATCAAAAATTACACTTAAAAACTTGTAATTTTGATAATTGTCATTGTAAATGGATTAGCATAAACATTACACCATCTAAAACAAGTTTTAAAACACCAAAACAGTTTAGGGTAATGTTTCTAGTCCATTTCCAGCAACAAATGTCGAAATTCTGAAAACTGCAGCCTCTACTCGTCGAGTGCAAGAACAGACTCGACGAGTAACTTGCATTTGTTCATGGACTCGTCGAGTCCCCCCATGGACTCGGCGAGTTCATACGAGCAGAAAACAGAAAAACAATTTTTTCAAGCAGTTTGCACAAAAAATCAACAAACAAACCTGGCTCTAATACCACTGATGGGTTTTGAGCATTCTAACACTTCCTAAGTGTACATGCAACCCTAATAACCTTGGATCTATGTTTGTCTAATTATCATGCAAAGTTGAAATTCCAAGGTTATATTCCTATCTAGCATACATGGGGAACATTTATAACTTGAATGAAAGATAGAATAACTTACCTTGTTGTTGATTATGATACTTGAAACCTTGTGAGCCTAGCACCCCAAGTGTGATGCCTCAAATGCTTCACACAACACCAAATGCAAAGGAGTAAACTTTGAGAGAATCTTACACTTGCAAAATCGGCTCTAGCCCTCTTGTTTCTTAGTGTGGCCGATTTTGGGGAGAACACCTGTGTTTATATAGTGTGTTGTATTAGGTAAACCCTAATGTAACATGACTCTTCATTTCTTGATCCATGGGTTAACTCCATGGAGCATCCATGGAGCATCCTATGGGTGGAACCCAACTTGATAATCCATGGAGCCTCTTAGCCCACTATATAAGATATGGAAGATTTACATAATCTACCCATATATTTAATTAGTTATCTTTTGATCACTTAAGTAATTCTAAATTAATTCTTGATCAAACTAATTAAATAATATTATTAATATATTAGAACTTATAATATATTAATAAACCATAAGTGTTATTTCTCTCATTTTAGTTTATCCAATTGCATGGTGCCATGCAACCCAAATGGACCATGCCGGGTCGGGTCAAGTACATACCAGAAATAGTTATGGACTTAGACACCTTATCCAACACACCCACCAAGTCTTGATTTGAATACTCTCCCTGATCATCTCAAGTATGTCTATCTTGAAGAGGAAGAGACATTACCGGTGATAATTTCAACCAAGCTAGCAAAGGAAGAAGAAAAAGAGCTGGTTGGAATTTTGAAAAAGTACAAGGAGGCTATTGGTTGGACCATTGTGGACATAAAGGGGTTGAGTCCATCATTATGCATGCATAAAATATTGATGGAAGAAGACCTTTAAGCCAACCCGTGAAGCCTAAAGGAGATTGAATCCACCTATGATGGAGGTGGTTAAAAAAGAGATGATGAAGCTCTTGGATGCACGTGTAATCTACCCCATTTCTGATAGTAAGTGGGTAAGTCCCGTACAAGTTGTCCCGAAAAAAGCCGGAGTCACCGTTGTCAAAAACTCCGAGGGGGAATTGGTACCCACCCGTGTGCAAAACGGGTGGAGAGTTTGTATCGATTATAGGAAGTTGAATGCTTCCACCCGCAAAGACCACTTCCCTTTGCCATTCATCGATCAGATGTTAGAACGATTGGCTGGGAAATCCCACTATTGCTGCCTTGATGGTTTTTCTGGTTTTCACCAAATTCCGGTTGCCCTGGAAGACCAAGAGAAAACCACATTCACATGTCCCTTCGGCACCTTTGCGTATAGACGCATGCCCTTCGCCTTGTGCAATGCACCCGCGACCTTCCAAAGATGTATGGTGAGCATATTTTCAGAATATGTCGAAAATATCATAGAGGTTTTCATGGACGATTTTACCGTTTATGGAAATTATTTTAATGAATGTTTGCAACCAAAATCTTACAAAGGTGCATTGACACGAACTTAGTCCTTAATTATGAAAAATGTCATTTTATGGTTGACAAGGGCTTGATACTTGGACATGTGGTGTCACAAAAAGGTTTAGAAGTTGCCAAGGCCAAAACAGATGTTATTAAGAGCTTACCATACCCGACAAATGTTCGAGAAGTGCGTTCTTTTCTTGGCCATGCAGGTTTTTATCGGCGGTTTATAAAGGATTTTTCCAAGATCACGGTGCCGATGTGTCAACTTCTACAAAAGGAGGCCGATTTTGAGTTTGGTGATGCATGTAAAAGTGCATTTGATCGCTTGAAGGATTTGTTGACATCCGCCCCCATCATCCAACCGCCAAATTGGGATCTTCCATTTGAGATCATGTGCGACGCTAGCAACACCGCGGTTGGGGCAGTTTTGGGATAAAAGGTGGACCGAGCCCACCATGTCATCTACTATGCATCCAAGACTTTGGATAGTGCACAAAGCAACTACACCACAACAGAAAAAGAGTTGCTTGCTATTGTGTTTGAACTAGAGAAATTCTGGCAATACCTCCTTGGAACTAAAGTGATCATATATTCGGACCATGCAGCCATAAAGCACTTACTTACAAAGAAAGATTCGAAGCCAAGGTTAATACGGTGGATGCTGCTTTTGCAAGAGTTCGATATTGAGATCAAAGATAAAAGCTGGAAAGAGAACCTAGTCGCTGATCATTTGAGCCGAATAGTCCAACCCGAAGATGCGACTCCCATTCATGACGCATTCCCAGACGAGTACTTGTTTGCTATCCAAACACCACCTTGGTATGCGGATATATGCAACTTCATGGTCACGGGAAAATTCCCACCCGATCTCACGAGGTCATAGAGAGATAAGATCAAGAAAGATGCAAGAAGGTACATTTGGGATGAGCCGTACCTTTGGAAACATTGTGCAGATCAGGTAATAAGAAGATGTGTTGAAGAGCATGAGGTACAATCTATCCTCAACTTTTGTCATAGTTATGCTTGCGGAGGGCATTTTGGTCCTCAAAGAACTGCCAGGAAAATTTTAGACTGTGGATTTTATTGGCCTCGACTCTTTCATGACTCTTACACTTTTTGCAAAAGTTGTGAGAGATGCCAAATGACAGGTTCTTTGAGTTCCCGAAATCAAATGCCCTTGACCCCTATCTTGGTTTGTGAAATATTTGATATATGGGATATTGATTTTATGGGTCCTTTTCCTTTATCTTTTGGGAATTTATACATCCTTTTGGCTGTTGACTATGTTTCCAAATGGGTAGAGGCAAAGGCAACAAGAACTGATGATGCTAAAGTTGTTGTAGATTTTGTCAAGGCTAACATTTTATGTAGGTTTGGAAATCCAAAAGCCTTGATCAGTGACAGAGGCACACACTTCTGCAACAAAACTCTTGGATCGTTTCTCAAGAAGTATGGAGTCCAACATCGGGTGTCCACGGCTTATCACCCGCAAACAAATGGACAAGCTGAAGTGTCAAACAGAGAAATCAAGTCCATACTTGAGAAAACAGTGAACACAAACCGCAAAGATTGGAGTTTGAGATTAGATGATGCTCTTTGGGCATACCGCACTGCATATAAAACTCCAATTGGGATGTCACCTTACAGACTCGTGTTTGGCAAAGCTTGTCACCTCCCTGTTGAACTGGAACACAAAGCTTTCTGGGCTATAAAAAAGCTAAACATGAAGATTGATGAAGCGGGTGTTCACCGAAAGCTAGAGATTCAAGAGTTGGAGGAGATAAGAAATGAAGCATTCGAGAGTTCACGCATCTACAAAGATATAACCAAAGCATTCCATGATAAGTACCTCTCCTGTAAGACCTTTCAAATTGGTCAAAAGGTATTACTCTATGACTCTCGACTTAAATGGTTTTCCGGTAAGTTACGGTCCCGGTGGGTGGGTCCGTTCATTGTTACTAATGTATTTGATCATGGTGCAGTTGAGATTAAGAGTAACAAAACTGGAAAAGTGTTCAAAGTTAATGGTCACATGTTAATGTTTTTCTATGAAGGTGTGACAACCCGAAATTTCTATTCTGTACAACCATTCACTTCAATAGAAGTCAGAACAGTTTCTGCTAACTTTTGAGCTGTGTAGAGTCAGTTTGAGTGTTCTAAAGCCTAGTACTTCAGGAGATAACAGGAGAGAGGATGCCCTAGGGTTTATTGTGCACCAATAAAGTTCCAAAACTCCAAGGGTTTGGAGTTTATGGCCTAAACAAGGTGTTTACGGCCGTAAACCCCAAGGGTATAAATATGGCACTTAGCCATTTTATTCACTTTTTCACAATTTCAAAGCTAGAACTCAAATCCTCTCAAGTATCATCCGACTTTTCCTTCTTGATCTTCAACTTGTAAGTGTTTCTTACCCTAATAAGTTGATATCTTACTTAATCTAGTGATCTTACATGATTCCATCCGTGAAATCATTCCATATGTGTAGATCTTCAAGTTTCACCAAGAACACACACTAGTGTTCTTGGACTTTTAACACCCTTTCAAGCTTCTACATAGTAAGTACTCTTACCTTGGCTTGTTATAAGGCTTGTTACACTTCTTAATCATCTAGAAAACACAAGGAAACACAAGATCAAAGGTGTTTACGGTCAAAGATGTTCTTGGACCGTAAACCCTAATGAAGGGGCCAAAGTGTGCCCTAGTCCCTTACCAAGCCTTGGATACTAGTCTAGATCATATCCTTAAAGTGCTTAGGACCTTAAACACCAAAAATACCATAAACCATATGGGTTTACGGCCATAAACCCAAGGAGAAATGGTCCATGGACCGTAAACTCCACAAAGGGGTGAAATGGTGCCCTAATCACTTCCAAAGGCTTAGACTTGAAGTAGGAATGCTTCTTATGACCTTTAAAGCTTCAAAACACAAAATGGTAAAAGTACCATGAGTTTACGGCCGTAAACTCATGTGTTTACGACCGTAAACTCAATAAGAGTTTGTCCCAGAACCGTAAACTCATAAAGAGTTTACCCTTGGACCCCAAACTCAATAGCCAAGTCCTACAACCCTTAGATGCAATCCTTAGGACTTATAGCACTTAAATCAAGTGTTTTACATATCTTAGGATGTCTTAACTTGGTTAATTAGTTGTTAAATGACTAATTGGATACATATATGTGTTATTATATGTTAACTAGGATCCTTGTGTGTGTTCAAGTCTTCACTTGACACTTAGCATCCTATAACATCCGTTCATCCAAACCACTCACTACAGGTGAGTTCATACCCCTTAATTAACCTTTTAAATGTTTTTAAATGCTTTTATGGGGGTAATACAAGTTGAACTATTATAGTTATTATATCAATCACATGTGATTAATAACTACCAAACAAGTGGATTTCTTACTTTTCAAACTGTGTTACCAAACTGTTTTACAAACTCTTTTACATACCAAATGCTTTTATCAAACTCTTTTACATGTCAAACACTTTTACTTAAACTCTTTTAAACTTATATTCTGTTAAATGTGTATCTATATAGATATAGTTATATAAGTAGGATTGAAAGGACTTAGGACTGATAGCTCACCTTACTTCCTGTTCCTTGTTTGGTTGTGGACTTAGGGTATTCAGGTTATTTGTCTGAAGGTCGTTTGAATCCTAGTTATATATTATGTATATGTATATAGGTATAAATGTTCCTTCGTGCATTCAGTTCAATACCTTTGGGTAGCAAAGGTATACACACATGTTCATACATACAAACAACATTACTAGTAAACTATAATAGGTATAGTTTAGGGAGATACTAATACTATTACTAGAACAGTGAAACATACAAAGAGTCAGTTCATACATGAGTCAATACCATACAGAGAGAACATACATACATGCTAGACAGGGAGAGAACACACAATACAACTAGCACATACATATACTAGAACATTACTACAGTTATGTGAGCCACGTAACGGGGCATGGCATTACCTGTCATGGCCGTTTTGTATCCAGAATCTCCTTAAGTGGGGAGCGTATGAGTTTGTGTATAGATCTATACTGGATTGACTATCCTACACCTTGCTGCTCGCTACAGTGGGACTTGCAAGTCTACGGGTGCCAAACGTCATTTCTTCCGACGTCTTACATCGTCGCGTTTATAGTCGGTAGCAGGATACAGGCCGATCACATGGTACTTTAAATAACAATTGGTTTAAGGTAGTTAGTACAACAATAGTTACTTAATACAACACTACAGTACTATTTCATTTTCCCATTGCATTCAAATTGTGATATTCACACAATAAACAGTAATGTAAAAACTATATTTTTGGTAAATGATAGTCAGATTTGGGAAAATACATACTCTAACAAGAGACACACACACATACACTAGATGCCTTGGTAGAAGGCTACTTTTAGTAGAAAACATAGGGTTTTCTAGGAGAGTTCAAACAATTACAAACTTTTACAAACTTATACATTACAGACTTACAAACACTTTCATACAAATACAGATACTAAAATACTTATGAACTCACCAACTTTAAAGCTGATAAACTCTTTCAAAATAACTTGTATTCTCAGGTCACCAGTAGACAGGTACCGGTGCCAGGTTTTGAGAAGATGGAGCTCGTTCAAGACTCATCTTTTATTTTGATTCATATTTTTGGTGTCTATATAACTTGACAGAACACACTTGTATTAAATTATATTATTAATGCAATGGATGATGTTGTTGCTTGTTTACTACTTTTCATTGTTGTGATACTATACATGACGTCCTCCACCCCCGAACGTTTCTGCCGCTACGCTTTTTTGGGGTGGATACACTAAGGTTATATGTAACTAGGATGTCATAGACTTAGAATCTGTGATCTTGGCTTTACTTCCTGTTCCTTGTTTGGTTGTAGGCTTAGAGTTAGGGTCACTTATTCGAAGGTCTATCTATCTTGGTTACATATGACTAGTATGCACTACGCAAATGTTGAAGTAACTGATAAAGATCATCTTATAATTATCTAGATAGTTCGTCTATTAATTATTTCTTTATCCCTTTTCTCGCGTAGATATAATGGTTGGATTCCATCTTCCCGGAGACCCGTACTATCCCAACCACGACAATGCAGGATGGCTTGGAGAAGAGCCAGAAGATGATCACCCAATCCCATTGGATGATCACGAAGCTGAAGGCTTTTCTGATGATTCTGACTCAGAGCCAGAAGTCAATAACCTACCCCCAGCTGCTCAAGACCCAAACCCAAACCCCCGTCCAGCATTTCAAGGACTCACGCCTCTGTGGGCCACATACTTGAACAGATGGAGTCAGGAACAGGGACAACCCATTCCCTACAATGGAGACAGAAGCTTCTACAACCTCACCGAGGGAGGTTCAGCTGACAGGGTCCTACCCATCATGGTTCGTAGGATTTTTTGGAACACGGAACAAGCTCGAGCGACTATCGACCGGGTCATAGAGATTGACGTCAACTCTAGCGTTAACACAGTCCGCATTCGCCAGCTAGAGTCTGCTCATGAAAGGACTCAGGTCCGCAATGCAGCCCTACAGAGGGAACTTGCTGAAACCCAAGCTGAAGTCAGAGAACTTCGAGCTCAGCAAGCAAGGTCTGAAAGGCGTATGAGGGACATAGAACGTCTTCTGTCGGAGTCAAGAACTCACTCTAGTAGTTCTCGTCGCCGATAGAGTCTCATCTACTTCTCTCTTGGATATAACCTAGTTTGTGTAAAAACTCTAGTCTAATTTCCTATCTTTGTAAATCTTAGACCTGTTAGGTCTTGATTAGGTCGTAGTTCTGTCAAAATTTTCCCATCTCGGTTGATGTAAGGCCTACTTCTAGGTCATTTTTCCCGAACTCATTACATCTTTAATTCCAGTATTATTGACAGATATCTAATCTCATGGAAATTATTATCCAAATGCTATCATCTGTTAGTTCTAGATCTACATTCAATCGTGCTATTCAATTGTGCTGTTGGGCTATGGAGAGTTAGTCCATGAGTCATTTTCATCAATTTTCCTATTAAATTCTTATCAATATCTTCATCTTTGTAAACTTATAGTTGAAAGATGCCTCCACGTCGATCAATGAGACGCGATCCTCCGATAACTGCAACACCACCTGCTCCTCAAATCGATACGACAGCTCTGAATGCTGTTGTAGCTGCGGCTGTGGCTACAGCCATGGCACAATATCATTCTTCTGGTTCCACTAGAGGAGGAACCCCGGTTCAATCTACTCTTGGTGAAGCTCCTGTGCGCTTGAGAGAGTGCTCCTATAAGGACTTCACTAACTGCAAGCCCAAGTCCTTTAGAGGGACTGGCGGAGTCATTTCCCTCTCGCAATGGTTCGAGAAGACCGAATCGGTTTTCGAAATCTACTCCTGTCCAGAAGGGAGCAAGGTCAAGTTCGCCGCTTGCACCTTTGAAGACAAAGCCCTGACATGGTGGAATAGCCATGTCAAGTCACTATCTCTTGTGGTGGCTAATGCTATGGGCTGGGAAACTTTGAAAGACCTCATGATTGAGGAGTACTGCCCGAGGGGCGAAATCCAAAAACTAGAGGAGGAACTGTGGAGCCTAACCATGAAGGGCTCCGACATAGTCTCCTACACCGCCAGGTTCTGTGAACTGGTGGCCCTCTGTCCCAACATGCTTCATACAGAGGGGAAGAAGATAGAGAGATTCATATGGGGGCTGGTGCCTCCATTCCAGGGAAATGTTTTGGCTTCAAACCCCACTACATTCGATAGTGCCAAACGATTGGCACAGCGGCTTATAGACCATGGGGTTCGTACCCCGGCCGCAACAACAACCCTGGCCATCTCAGAACCCGCCAGAACCGCTGATTCCAAGCGGAAGTTCTGGGATGACAAGAAAAAGAAGAAGGTTGCCAAAAAACAGCAAATCATGGCAGTTCATGCTGCGTTAGCACCTGCCACTGATGCTGCTCCGGTAAAGCAGTACGCTAGAAGTTTGCCTAAGTGCAACCAGTGCAACTTCCACCACATTGGAGCCTGCCGGGAAATGCAGTGTTCGAACTGCAACAGGAAGGGGCACACCGCCCATTTCTGCAAAGCTCCGGCGAGGCCACTCAACCAAGTCCCCGGCGCAGGAGTGGGCCAAGCTTGCTACGGTTGTGGTGAGGTGGGCCACTACAAGAGGGACTGCCCTAAGGCAGGGAATACCGGTAGAGTGGGAAGGGTTCTGGCCATAGGCCACGAGGAAGCAGTTGCCTACCCCACAGTGGTCACGGGTACGTTTCTCCTCGATAACTCTTATGCATGCATACTGTTTGATAGTGGAGCGGAGAGGAGCTTCGTGAACCAAAAATTTGCTCATTTACTTAAGCAAAAATCACGAGCCCTTAAAGAACCGTTCACTGTAGAAATGGCTAATGGAAAGACAGAGAGCACTAGCAGTATATTCATAGGGTGTACCCTAACACTAGATAGCCATTCATTTTCGATCGACCTCATGCCGGTCTCAATTAAAAGTTTCGACGTCATTATCGGCATGGATTGGATGAGTCTTCATCGTGCCGACATCATGTGTTACGAAAAGGCTGTACGCCTTAATCTGTCGTCTGGCGAAACTCTAGTAGTATATGGCGACAAACCCGGCACGAACCTTCGTATCATCTCGAGCATTCAAGCTCAGAAATTCTTACGAAAGGAATGTCGCGCATTCCTTGCTCATGTGGTCGATGTGAGCCAAGAAACGAAAGACATTCAGAACATTCCAGTAGTACGTGACTTTCCCGATATCTTTCCAGAAGAACTCCCAGGATTACCTCCGCAACGACAAGTCGAGTTCAGAATCGACTTGGTTCCAGGGGCTACCCCCGTAGCCAAATCGCCCTATCGTCTAGCACCTGCAAAGATGCAAGAACAGTCCTGTCAATTTAATGAACTGCTCAGCAAGGGCTTTATAAGACCAAGCTTCTCACCCTGGGGAGCTCCAGTCTTGTTCGTCAAGAAGAAAGACGGATCGTTTCGTATGTGCATCGACTACAGGGAGCTCAACAAACTGACCGTCAAAAATCGTTATCCTTTGCCTCGTATTGACGATTTATTTGACCAACTTCAAGGGGCGAACTTCTTTTCAAAAAGCGACTTAAGGTCCGGATATCACCAACTACGAGTGCTAGGGGAGGATGTTCCGAAGACAGCCTTCCGAACTCGTTATGGGCACTACGAATTCGTAGTGATGCCGTTCGGATTAACTAATGTGCCCGCAGTATTCATGGATTTAATGAATAGGGTGTGTCGTCCTTACTTGGATCAGTTTGTCATCGTCTTCATCGATGACATACTTATCTACTCTCGTAGTAAGGAGGAACATAGTCAACATCTGCGACAAGTCTTAGAAACACTGCGTTCAGAGAAGCTCTATGCTAAGTTCTCAAAATGCGAATTTTGGATCCGAAGAGTCGAATTCTTAGGGCATGTGGTTAGCGAGGAGGGAATACATGTGGACCCTTCCAAAATCAAGGCCATTGAGAGCTGGTCAGCACCAAAGACGCCTACAGAAATTCGTCAATTTCTAGGCCTCGCTGGCTACTATCGCAGGTTCATTCAGAACTTCTCCCGCATTGCGAAACCTCTTACAACACTGACCCAGAAGGGCATGGCCTTTGACTGGGAAGAGAAGTAGGAGAGAGCGTTCCAAACGCTCAAGCGAGCCTTGTGCACCGCACCTATACTATCCCTCCCCGAAGGGATAGAAGACTTCGTTGTCTATTGCGATGCGTCAAATCAAGGGCTCGGATGTGTTCTGATGCAGCGAGGTAAGGTCATCACCTATGCCTCGAGACAGCTGAAGACACATGAGGTCAACTACACTACCCACAATCTTGAGCTAGGAGCAGTTGTGTTTGCTCTGAAGATCTGGAGACACTACCTGTACGGTACAAAAAGCACTATCTTTATAGACCACAAAATCCTACAACATATATTCGACCAGAAGGAGCTCAACATGAGACAACGACGGTGGGTCGAGCTACTCAGTGATTACGAATGTGAAATTCGTTATCATCTGGGTAAAGCTAATGTAGTAGCTGACGCCCTAAGTCGGAAAGAATATTCTGGTCGTAGAGTCAAATCATTGACTATGACTATCCATTCACACTTGTCCACATAAATTAAGGAAGCTCAGTTCGATGCTTTGAAACCTGAAAATGTGGCGGGTGAATCTCTGAGAGGGATGGATAAGAACTTGGAAGTTAAGGGTGGCGGAGCTTATTATCTCATGGATCGGATCTGGACCCTAAAACATGGTGGTTTCAGAGACTTGGTCATGAACGAGGCGCACAAAACTCGTTATTCCGTCCACCCGGGTTCAGATAAGATGTATCTGGATCTTAAAAAGCTATACTGGTGGCTTAACATGAAAGCAGAGATTGCTACCTTCGTGAGTAAATGCCTTACTTGCGCTAAGGTCAAGGTCGAATACCAGAAACCTTCAGGTCTTCTACAACAGTCGAAGATACCGGAATGGAAGTGGGAGCGGATCACTACGGACTTCATAACCAAGTTTCCCAAGACAACGGGTGGACTTGATACCATATGGGTCATCGTCGACAGATTGACCAAGTCCGCACACTTCCTGCCTATCAAAGAAACATACAAGATGGAGAAGCTTACAAGAACTTACATTCAGGAGATTGTACGACTGCACGGTGTTCCCATATCCATTATCTCGGACAGAGATAGTAGATTCACTTCGAGGTTCTGGCAGTTGCTACAAAGTTCCCTAGGAACTAGGCTGGACATGAGTACAGCCTACCATCCACAGACCGACGGACAAAGTGAGAGGACTATCCAAACCTTGGAAGATATGTTGCGAGCCTGTGTGATCGACCTTGGGAAAGCATGGGATACTCATTTACCCCTTGTCGAATTTTCCTACAACAACAGTTATCACACGAGCATAAAGGCTGCTCCATTCGAGGCCCTCTATGGCCCAAGGTGCATATCCCCTCTGTGCTGGGCTGAGGTGGGTGATACCCAGTTAGCTAAAGGACGAGTTCCTGAAAACACTCTCACGGGTCCGGAGATCATTCGGGAAACGACAGAGAAGATCGTTCAGATTCGTGAACGATTGAAAGCCTCTAGAGACCGACAGAAAAGCTACGCAGATAAACGAAGGAAACTGTTGGAATTCCAGGTGGGCGACCGTGTTCTATTGAAGGTCTCACCCTGGAAAGGCTTGATACGCTTTGGAAAGCGTTGAAAGCTAAATCCAAGATACATAGGGCCTTTCGAGATTCTTGCCAGAATCGGCCATGTAGCTTACAAACTTAACTTACCACGCGAAGTCAGTAACGTACATTCTACTTTCCACGTCTCGAACTTGAAAAAGTGTCTGTCCGACGAGACTCTTGTAATCCCACTCGACGAGATCGAGATCAAGGAGAACCTCAACTTCGTGGAAGAACCTATAGAGATCATGGACCGGGAGGTCAAACAAACGACACAAAGCCGTATCCCGATAGTGAAGGTTCGCTGGAACAACAAGCGAGGACCTGAGTTCACTTGGGAGCGAGAGGATCAGATGAAACTGAAATATCCTCGTCTTTTTACTAAGTTATTTGTAACTACTTATTTGCTTAAACTCTAATTTCGGGACAAAATTCCTTCTAACGGGGGGATGATGTGACAACCCGAAATTTCTATTCTGTACAACCATTCACTTCAATAGAAGTCAGAACAGTTTCTGCTAACTTTTGAGCTGTGTAGAGTCAGTTTGAGTGTTCTAAAGCCTAGTACTTCAGGAGATAACAGGAGAGAGGATGCCCTAGGGTTTATTATGCACCAATAAAGTTCCAAAACTCCAAGATTTTGGAGTTTACGGCCTAAACAAGGTGTTTACGGCCGTAAACCCCAAGGGTATAAATATGGCACTTAGCCATTTTATTCACTTTTTCACAATTTCAAAGCTAGAACTCAAATCCTCTCAAGTATCATCCGACTTTTCCTTCTTGATCTTCAACTTGTAAGTGTTTCTTACCCTAATAAGTTGATATCTTACTTAATCTAGTGATCTTACATGATTCCATCCGTGAAATCATTCCATATGTGTAGATCTTCAAGTTTCACCAAGAACACACACTAGTGTTCTTGGACTTTTAACACCTTTTCAAGCTTCTACATAGTAAGTACTCTTACCTTGGCTTGTTATAAGGCTTGTTACACTTCTTAATCATCTAGAAAACACAAGGAAACACAAGATTAAAGGTGTTTACGGTCCAAGATGTTCTTGGACCATAAACCCTAATGAAAGGGCCAAAGTGTGCCCTAGTCCCTTACCAAGCCTTGGATACTAGTCTAGATCATATCCTTAAAGTGCTTAGGACCTTAAACACCAAAAAGACCATAAACCATATGGGTGTACGGCTGTAAACCCAAGGAGAAATGGTCCATGGACCGTAAACTCCACAAAGGGGTGAAATGGTGCCCTAATCACTTCCAAAGGCTTAGACTTGAAGTAGGAATGCTTCTTATGACCTTTAAAGCTTCAAAACACAAAATGGTAAAAGTACCATGAGTTTACGACCATAAACTCATGCGTTTACGACCGTAAACTCAATAAGAGTTTGTCCCAAAACCGTAAACTCATAAAGAGTTTACCCTTGGACCCCAAACTCAATAGCCAAGTCCTACAACCCTTAGATGCAATCCCTAGGACTTATTGCACTTAAATCAAGTGTTTTACATATCTTAGGATGTCTTAACTTGGTTAATTAGTTGTTAAATGACTATTTGGATACATATATGTGTTATTGTATGTTAACTAGGATCCTTGTGTGTGTTCAAGTCTTCACTTGACACTTAACATCCTATAACATCCGTTCATCCAAACCACTCACTACAGGTGAGTTCATACCCCTTAATTAACCTTTTAAATGTTTTTAAATGCTTTTATGGGGGGGGGGAATACAATTTGAACTATTATAGTTATTATATCAATCACATGTGATTAATAACTACCAAACAAGTGGATTTCTTACTTTTCAAACTGTGTTACCAAACTGTTTTACAAACTCTTTTACATACCAAATGCTTTTATCAAACTCTTTTACATGTCAAACACTTTTACTTAAACTCTTTTAAACTTATATTCTGTTAAATGTGTATCTATATAGATATAGTTATATAAGTAGGATTGAAAGGACTTAGGACTGATAGCTCAGCTTACTTCCTGTTCCTTGTTTGGTTGTGGACTTAGGGTATTCAGGTTATTTGTCTGAAGGTCGTTTGAATCCTAGTTATATATTATGTATATGTATATAGGTATAAATGTTCCTTCTTGCATTCAGTTCAATACCTTTGGGTAGCAAAGGTATACACACATGTTCATACATACAAACAACATTACTAGTAAACTATAATAGGTATAGTTTAGGGAGATACTAATACTATTACTAGAACAGTGAAACATACAAAGAGTCAGTTCATACATTAGTCAATACCATACAGAGAGAACATATATACATGCTAGATAGGGAGAGAACACACAATACAGCTAGCACATACATATACTAGAACATTACTACAGTTATGTGAGCCACGTAACGGGGCATGACATTACCTGTCATGGCCGTTTTGTATCCAGAATCTCCTTAAGTGGGGAGCGTATGAGTTTGTGTATAGATCTATACTGGATTGACTATCCTACACCTTGCTGCTCGCTACAGTGGGACTTGCAAGTCTACGGGTGGCAAACGTCATTTCTTCCGACGTCTTACATCGTCGCGTTTATAGTCGGTAGCAGGATACAGGCCGATCACATGGTACTTTAAATAACAATTGGTTTAAGGTAGTTAGTACAACAATAGTTACTTAATACAACACTACAATACTATTTCATTTTCCCATTGCATTCAAATTGTGATATTCACACAATAAACAGTAATGTAAAAACTATATTTTTGGTAAATGATAGTCAGATTTGGGAAAATACATACTCTTACAAGAGACACACACAGAGACACTAGATGCCTTGGTAGAAGGATACTTTTAGTAGAAAACATAGGGTTTTCTAGGAGAGTTCAATCAATTACAAACTTTTACAAACTTATACATTACAGACTTACAAACACTTTCATACAAATACAGACACTAAAATACTTATGAACTCACCAGCTTTAAAGCTGATAAACTCTTTCAAAATAACTTGTATTCTCAGGTCACCAGTAGACAGGTACCGGTGCCAGGTTTTGAGAAGATGGAGCTCGTTCAAGACTCATCTTTTATTTTGATTCATATTTTTGGTGTCTATATAACTTGACAGAACACACTTGTATTAAATTATATTATTAATGCAATGGATGATGTTGTTGCTTGTTTACTACTTTGCATTGTTGTGATACTGTACATGACGTCCTCCACCCCCAAACGTTTCCGCCGCTACGGTTTTGGGGTGTGACAGAAGGTTTCCAAGAGAAATACATGAAGGTTGATAGCTTGGAACACCCGGACTACATTGAGTGAATCTAAAGGGCAAAGTCGAGCCAACGACTTAAAACAAGGGCAGCTTATCGGGAGGCAACCCGGGGGTATTTCTGTCTTTTCTTTAAAAACGATTTCCATTTCTTTGAGTTTTTGGTTTTCAATGTTCCAAATGCATTTAAACATGATTTAAAATCACCAAACGGACCTTGGGATGCAAAAACATTTCATTTGAATGAGAGGGAAAATTTTTGGTTCAAAAAGTGGAAGTGGCAATCAGAGGCTAACACGGCCCGTGTTACTCTTGCCTTATAATGAACACGGGTCGTGTTCATCAAAGGGAAAACAACTCCGCAATCAGAGGCTAACACGGCCCGTGTTACTTTTGCCTTACAATGAACATGGGTCGTGTTCATCATAGGGCAAACAATTCCGGAGTCAGAGGAGTACTCGGCCCGTGTTCCTCTTGGCTTATAATGAACACGGGTCGTGTTCATGCATATCTCTGGCATCATGACCCCAACACGGGCCGTGTTCGCGCAGCAGAGCCTGTGGGTTTTAATGCTAAAAATCGGGATTTTGCCTCATTCTTCCACACATTCATTCCCAAACAGCCTCTCTCTCCCAAGAAAACCCCAAGGTCCGATTTTCATCAAAAATCCCTTGATTCTTCACGATTTAGGATTAATTCTTCAAAGAGGTTTGATTTTCATCTTCCCCACTTCATCTCCTACATCTAATACACCATCTTCTTACACTTTCATGGTGGATTTGGGGGTTTTTGACAAACCCTAGGTCTGAAATTTTCTAAGAATTTTGGTGTTTTTGTGCTTAAATCTTCATGTAGGCAAGCTTAGGGAGGTTGAAGAAGGTCTTTCTCATCAACAACAACGCATTTCCACTAACGATTCGGTAAAATATTTCCAACTCTTCACTTGTGGATTTTGTGTTTGTATGGTCAAATTGCACTCATTTTGGTTGTATTGGACTTGACAATCACTTAGAAATCACCAAGAACCGAATTTCTCGCGAAATTTTGGTGGTCAAATTCGTGTTGACTGGACCCGTTGACCAGTTGACTTTTTGACCAGTTGACTTTTTGACTTTACCTCTAAATTTTGCATATGGAAGGTGAGAGTTCTAAACGACCTCGGCACACCAAATCGTCGGCCCGCCGTCGTAGGTCCCCATCACCGCCGTCCAGGTCCCCGTCACCCCCACCTTCATCTCCACCCAATCCGACACATTGTGGTGTGGTTTGTCGTGGCCCAATTCAAGCCGCCAAACTTGAGGCCTTTCTCCAACGCGTGCACACTACCCAACAATTCGCGCATGTGCCATCTCTCCATGAGTTGCACATCTACAACCAAGTCCACACACTGTTCCAGCACATTGAATGGCAGGGGTTGTTAAAGGTCCACGAACTCAGCTATAAAGTTCCAACTGTCGAGTTCTTATCTTCATTTGATTTGGACCACGGTGTCCTAAGCTTCCGACTTATGAACCAAGATCATGCCCTGTCCTTATACCAAATCAATGCCATAGTTGGAGCCCCCACAGAACACACCTTTGGCCCCTATGACCCAATCCCAGGATACAGTGATCTTACGTGGTGGACCGACCTTACGCGTTAGCTCCCCTATGTCTCAAGTTCTGCTAAGGCCTCATCTCTCATCCACCCTGTGATGAAAGTGGCCCACATGATCGTTGCTTCACTTGTCGTCCCTAGAGAAGAAAGAAGCACCATTAGCGCCCTTGAGCTCAAAATACTCTACGCGATGGCCCACCCGGACGATAATCTCATTCCTCACTATGGCTCATTCCTTTGTAACAAACTCACCCGCCTCAGTACATCACGGTCCGGAAAAATATCTTGTGGTGGCATTGTCAGTTTATTGGCCAAAAGTGCTCCATTCCAGGCCCCATACCTCGGAACTCACCAACCCCTGCTCGTTGAAACCTACCTGACCACGGGAGTTTTAGAATCTATGAGAATGTTTCGGGCGGAGGACGGGAACCATAATTGGACCGTGGGTCAAAACCACGATCCAAGGCTCCTCATCACCCCGGAGAACAAAGACATCCTTGCCCTCAGGCGTCCTAACAATTTCACTGACTGGAAAATCAAGCCATATCTCTTCCCCGGAACCTTCACGGAAGAGGAAGAGGAGGAAGATAAGGAGAGTGACGGGGCGACACCACAAAACTCCCCTCCCATGGGTGGTGCTACCTCATCTCATCATGCTGGATACCTATCATATCACCAGCAATATTTGGATCAATTCCAATCGATCCATGCCCACCTCGACACCAACCATCAAGATGTCACGAACCTAACCCAAAGTTTTTCCGCCTTCACCACTCAATACGCTCGAGATCAAGAGCGTCAGCACAAACATTAGGAGGACTTTTGGGCTTGGACCTGAAATCCCAGCTACTATCCTCCTCCTCCTCCGCAATAGGTTGTTCCGCCCTCTCCAAGCATCGGGGACGATGCTTATATTTAAGCTTGGGGAGGGGTAGAGTTGTACATTAGGTGCATTTTCATGTTGCATTTTCATGTTCACATCCATATTCATGCATGCATTGTTTAAAAAAAACTTTATACGAGATGATGGCACTCTTTACATACAATAGCTCCATGAAGTGGGAAATCGAGAGCTCAAATGAGAAAAAAATACTGAAGTGACCGGATAGTTGCCGGAAGTGTAGAATCAGCTATCATAACTAGGGGACCCAAACACCGTAATTCGAGACCCCCGCCTTAGATAATAAAAAAAATGGAATACTGAAACGTTTTTGTGGGCGGTAATAACAGCTTTAGGATGATTTGCTTCTGAATGTTTAAAAATAATCTTTATCTGCAACTCTGGACCCACAGAACACGGACCTATTTGTTGACACGCGTTACCCTCGCGGTGACAGAGAGCTTAAGTATCAGATCCACACAGTCAAGAAAGAAGAAAGGGTACAACTGTCACATCCAGTACCCCAATCAGAATTTCAAGTGCCAAAACGAAGAAACTTTCAGAAATTCAAAAGTTGATTGAAGAATTCAAAGTTCAAAATGAAGATACAAATCCAAGTTCAATCAAAATCAAAAGCCGCCTCAAAGTCATATCTGGCGAATGAAGAACTGTGTGATATGATACTTGTGGCTCTCAAAAAAGTGAAAGCAAAGGAGCTGGGCCCCTTCCGGTGGGCTCACTGTTTCAGCGAAAGCTGATTCGTCGTGACGGGTTCTTAAGGATGCGTCGATCCTGATTCTTGGCCATCTAGTCTTAAAGACATGAGATCCGGACTGTGTTATTTTCGCCCATTAAGCTAATTAAGGTATGAAGTTTAACTAAAACTGTGGTTGGATTATTGGGTTACACCGTTTAGGGTCTTCTTCACTTTGGGAGTCTGTGATATGTGGAAGGTAGCATGATGGTCGCTTAGGTATTAATGATTGGAGCCCCACTGATGTAAGGTCTGATCGTATATGTCCATATTTATAAAAATAAAAAAAAATGATTACTTGTGTTCTTAAATTTTTCTTTGGTTCATTTTTGTCTGTAAGTATCCTTTGTACATATGTTTCTTTTTCATAGTTTTCATTGCATGCATTCATTCCTAGCCTTTAGGATCTTTCTGTCCCTTTTTGTTCTATGTTCCTTTTTGTCATCTAGAAATCGTCCTGTTTCGTCTGATTCTTGTTCTTCCTTGAGGACAAGAAAGGTCTAAGCTTGGGGAGATTTGTTAGGTGCATTTTGTGCACCTTTTTGCACACCTTTTAGTCCCATTTCATGCATCTATTTAGCATAATTGTTCTTCCTTTTCTTGCATTTCATCATATCCATGTTAGTCTCTAGAACAACCTTATTTGCACACTTTCATGTCTTTTTCAGGTAATCCGGAGCTTGGAATGCGCTTTGGGAGGTGCCGAGAAGCATTGGTAAAGATTTCGGGATGATCGGGCGAAGAACGAAAAAGTTGAAAAAATCAAGTTGGGATTCGGAGTCAGAAGGGTACACGGGCCGTGTTGGATTTACACTGCAAAATTAACACGGTCCATGTTGACCAAAAAGGAAAGGTGTTGACCAAGCTGAACACGGGTCGTATCCTTTTTGCCCTATGCTGAACACGGGCCGTGTTCGACCCAAGAAAACTAACTTTTGGCAGTTTTTCTATTTTTCATATTACGGGAAATTGGGTCATTTGGGGACACACACAACATATCAGAGCATATTTTGAGAAGGGAATTCGAAGGTTATTGCAAGGGATTGATCAATAATCATTTGGAAACATTAATTCTAGCATTTTGTAAGTTGTAATCACACATTTTTCCATTTTTTGTTCTTGTGATTTGTTCTTAGTCATGTGTGGCTAAGAAACCCTAGTTTCTAGTTCTTGTTCAAAACATGTTGATTGCTTGACTTGAAGCATATGATTTGATGTTTGATTTGTGATTCTATTCTAGTGATTATGTTTTTGTTTAAACTAGAACCCTTAAATTTGATTTGTGTTTGATTGGCCACTTTCATGAATTGAATTTTTGTGCAGTTAATTAACTTTTAGGGCACCTAATCGTTCTATTAAGTTAATAATCAGTAACAAGCAATAAGTTTTCTTATTGTAAAACATATATCACATGTTTTCACACTTCCGAGCGTATGAGAAGAAATGAACATTGTTGGGAAGCTTGTATAAAGCTTAATGCAGTTTTTCAATACAATCTAAGAGCGTGTTTAGGTTGAATTAGTAAAGCTAGGTTTAGTCAAAGAGCGTGTTTTGGTTAGATAATTTGGCAAGCGAGAGGTGTTAGAGCGTGTTAATATCTTTCAGTACCAACTTAGAATAGCAATCTTGAATTACATCAAGTCATAATCAAGTTGAACAACAACATTGAGAACTAGAACTGGAAGCACTTTTACAACTTGTTTACAAATCTATTTCATTTTCTGCATGTTTTAAAGTCGATTGCTATTTTCATTATTTGACCTTTGCAAAACAAACCCCCCTTTGTGACCAAAGTACCTTACGCAAAGAGGTATAGACTTTTATCCCATGTCTCTGTGGTTCGACCTTGCTTGCCCTGTACTACCTTTTTAGTGCATTAAAGCAGTGTATTTCGAGTCTGTTGTACCCCTATTATTTGTTGGGTTTGACACGCCTAACAGTTACTTAGAGTTAGATAAGAGTTTTGGGAGTCTGTCTTGTCTATTCTCTCTTTGTAATTGCGAAGCATAATTGAGCTGAAACAAGATCTTATTTAATCTCGGTGTTCTTAATTCTCGTTACTCTGATTCTACGTTCATTACTCGATTCAATACTTCATCACTTAGGTGCCCATTAATAGGCTTGATAGGTTCCGAATACTATTTATTTATTTATTGGGCCTCACTGACCCATTAACATGCGCGACAGACCTTGGATACTAATTGCGTGCTATTTGGGCTTGTAAATACCTTTCATGTGAAATGGGCCTTAGTTGTCCTTTTACATGTATTTTGGGCCCATGTTATATAACCTCATTCCTTTCGGGCCTAAAAGTGACTTACATGCTTCGTGAGCCTTAGTTGCTCGCTTACATGGTTCATTGGGCCCGAAATGAGTTTTATATGTTTCTCTTCGCGCAAAACTCGATTAAGGATCTAGTGAGACTTGTCGGTTGACACCTATTGAGTGTACGATCGTAGCCTGTAGTTATAACCAGAGTCTCTTGGAGGGAGAGCGGGGTTTTGTGTATAGATCTGTACGGGGATGACACCCCACACCTGAGCCGTTCGCTACAGTTAGACTACATCAGTCTAGGGTGACGATAACCTTATCCTATTTTTCCGTCGGCGTTCACCAACGCCAAGACAAGCGAAATTGTCATTATTTAGTATGGTTATGACGGCTCACTTGGAGGAATTAACGTTATGAAGTTTGTGGAAGACCATTCTCTTTTCTCTTGGATTACTCGAAACCTACTCACACTGGTACTAAACCTCGGGGTTGGTACGACAACATTCTCTTTTCATCTTTTACAGGCAACATAGGTTTGTCTGGGGGCATTCTATTTACATTCTCTTCATTCACTTTTGGCATTCTATTAATCAATAACACACATGCATTAATACAAGATAGGACACAAACATACTAAACTATTTTAAGAAAATACAGGATTTTGTTGTGATTACAAAGTTATACAAATCATTTTCTCAAACATGCTTATGAACTCACCAACATTTTTATGTTGACATTTTTAAATTAACTTGTATTCTCAGGAAACCGTTGAAGCAGGGTGGACTGAACAAACCTATGGATGTTTTGTTATATTTTCATTCCTCGGACTTTAATTATTTTGGCATGTAATATTCAAACACGATACTCGATGTAAACAATGAATGTTATTATATTACATGTGTGGTGATGATGATGTTATGTTTCAATTATATACTTTGTGATGATACTTCAAGGATAAAGTCACGCGCAAGCCCCCAGACGTTTTCGTCGTCTGGTTCGGGGGTGTGACAGATTGGTATCAGAGCATTGTTTATAGTGAACTGACATATCTAATCATACAAGATATGCAACTATAAATACAATGGGACTAAAACACTCTGAATAAAATACATACCTAGGTGTGCATTAATGCTACAACCCTAAAGGTCTATGGAGGAAATTGAACACCATGATTAAACGTGGACAGTTATGTAGTTGTATTTGGGATAAAATATAGCCTGATCAACTATATTTATTCAAAATACAACCAACATGTGGCTGTGAGTGATCATGTTGGGAAATGAATCTAGAAACTTACCTCATATCCAAAAAGCTTTTAGAGAACTCAAACATAAACAAAATTAAAATACTATAGGAGTATTTGGTGTGCTATTTGTTTCTAGTATATATACACTTTCGTGCAGACACTATGGTCGGGTATCATTAGCCAGGAGACCCCTATCTCCCTAGGCAGGGGAATACAGGGTGGCTTGACCCAGAGGAAGACCCAGAAAGATACTCGGGGGAAGAATCAGGGGACGAACATGAAGTAGAACTTGCAGATGGACCCTTCGAGTTAGTGGTGGACCTCGAAGAGGGAGAGCTCGAGGGCAATGACGATGATGACTCGGGTATAGAGTCCGAGGTCATCAATCCTCCATACATGGCCAGAGTACCGACTTATCGTATGGGCCCTGATTTCCCCACGCCTCATGGTCATACGATATTGGAAGATGGAGTCACCAACAGGGGGTACGACCGCCCTACGATATGAACCAAGGTCCCTTCGATCTTAGTCATGGAGGACCAGCTGACCGGGCCCTCTCAAACATGGTCCGGCGCACCCGAGATATTGATAACCAAGCTCAGGACACCCCAAATCAAATGGACCAAATGTAGGCTGCTGTTGAGAGAGAGATGAGAGACAAACACAGGGAGCGATCGGGCACTTCCAAGCGAGACATTCAGTTTGGGAGGCACGAATACGAGACACCGAGCGACAAGTAGCACATCTCCAGGGTGCATCCACTTCATCAGCACCACCACCAGACACTTTCCACCACAATTAGGATCAGCTCCCCCCCCCACTACTACCCGTTATGACTCTCTTTCGTGTACTAATATGGTACTCACTAATGAAACAACTATTTGTTCTTCTTATTTCGTGTTATTGCATGAGTCCACTTATATGCACAACCGAACCCCCGAAACCGCTAGATACTCAAGGGTCTCGAAACCAAAACAACCTATATACTTTATGGATAGACTTAATATTTGTGCCAAATCTACGATTACCCACTACCATAAATACATCATAGGGATGTAGATTGGATCATTGTGAATCATACGACGAAACGCGAAGTTTATAGAGTACAACCAGAAATGACCATCGTTACTTACGATCTTGCTTATCATCATGCATCAGAAAATGTCATCCCACAGAAATAACAAGCACACCCGTGAGACACCGATCCTGCACATGGACTCTGCTACATTCCAAGCTGCTGTAACAGCTGTCGTAACCGCTGCTATGGCACAACTCATCGCAAACAACACCAACAGAGGTGGAAATAGTGTCGACCACTCCAGCCGAAGTAACAACCCTGGAAAGCAATGAGTGACAGCTTATCAAGGCACTCCAAACCCCAAACTTAAGAGCAGGAAGCGAGAGTCTGGGAGTACGAGAAAGGGACATCTAACTCAAGGGTCCTCGAAGAAACAACATGTTGTTGATGTCCATGCGGCCATGACACCTACTACATCAACACCAGCAAGACCATATGTTGGAAGCCTTCCGAAATGCAATAAGTGCAATTTCCATCATAAGGGAGGCTGCCGGAAGCCGTATTGCAATAGATGCAACAAGAAAGGACACACCGCCCGATACTGCAGATCTCAACCACGACAGAACCAACAGCCAAACTACAACAACAACAACAACAACAACAACAACAACAACAACAACCGCAACAACAATAACAACAACAACAATGTTGGGGCCAGTCACACTTGTTATGGGTGTGGAGGAGCTGGTCATTTCAATCGCGACTTCCCCAAAGCAAACAACCAGGGGCAGGAACATCAGGAAGAGTGTTGGCAATAGGTCCAGGTGAAGCAGTTCAGGACCCAGCAGCTGTTACCGGTACATTCCTACTTAACAACACTTTCGATTGCATCCTATTCGATAGTGGAGCTGAGCGAAGCTTCGTTAGTAACAAATTCAAACACTTACTAAAACAACAACCCCAGAAGCTAAACGAAGCCTTCACGGTGGAGATGGCTAATGGGAAAATCGAAACAACCAAAGATGTTTACGTAGGGTGCACATTAACAACTTAATGATAGGTCTTGTTTTCTATTACTTGTTACTTTCATATTGATATCTGTTTGAATCTATCGATCTTAGAGAATATTATTATCATCAATTGGTATCAGAGCAGGAGGCTGTGTAAAACATACGCATCTCTTCTGTTTGAAGAATTTTCTTAGGATTTCCTCTTTTATTGGATCTGTTAAGCCATCATTGTTGAATCATGAAAAGTGACCTTCTTGAACTTTAGCTACCGCAGCCTACAAGCACCCGCAGTCAAGCTCCCTCATCAGCAACCGCATCCGGAGTCATAATCTACCGCAGTCACTTTTACTAGATTACTTTACTTGTCTAATTTTTGTAATACTCTCTATTGTCCAGTATGCCTTGCATGGCTACTCTTAGAGACGTAATCTAGTGTATTTCCTGAGACTCTATAAATAGAGCTCATTCGTTCTTATTCAATATAACTTGGATCTTATCTTTTCAATCTCTCTATCTTATCACACATCTCTTCTTACTCTCAAATCTTACTAGAATATAACTGATTATAACCTCTCTTCGGAGCAAGTCTTTTGTGACTTAATCACTAAGTTTGATCTTCCTTATTAACTTGGTTTGAATGCATTCCTTGTTATGAATCAACTTATGTGTATACTTGATATAACAATTGTTGTCATTTCCATTTCTTTACTTTTCCACAACTAACTCTCTAACTATCTAACTCTAACTTATTAATATTATTGTTGAGCTTTTAGATCCTTTGAGATTAACTATTCCGCAATCTACTTGTTCTAACGTTTGTTCAAGTGTGTCTCAAAGTTTTTCTCTCAACAATTGGTATCAGAGCCATAGTGGTTGCTTTTTGAAAAACAGAACTCTGATTTTCAAAGGGCCTTCTATACCACTGAAGCTCATTTCTTAAAAAAAAAAAAACTTCAATTGTTGAAAAACGGAACTCTGATTTTCAAAGGGCCTTCAAAGGGCCTTCTATACCAATTGGGGTTGGTCGAATGGATATCCTACCGCAATGGATTCCTCACCCCGGTTTAACAAAGATAGACTGTATGTCCCTCCAGACCGAGAATTTCATTTCCCAGTCAATGACAAGACTTTTCCCGAAGACATCAGAACACACTTTGGTAGACTCCATAATCTAAGCAATAATTGTGTCATTGAGGAAATCGTGCCTGAGGTTTCGGGTCACACAAGTGATCAAACTCTTATCTGTGGCACCATATACCCAAATTCTCAAACTTCATCTGAAGTTGATGAAGAAATTGTTGTTGAGGGTCCGGAAGTCTCGCAAGACTTTCCATCTCTACCCTCAGACCGCAGTGTCTCTCACTGTAGTCATGAATCACAGAAGTCCCATAAAAGTCCCATAAAAGTCCCACAACAGTCCCAACTAAGACTTACTCTGTGGTAGTCAAATCATCCCTACCGCAGTCCTCGAACAATAGTTCTGCAACTCTTCAACCGATTCATCACGAATTACCCATAGAAAACTTTGAAGTGGGTCAATGTTCTCAAATCCCTGAATCTTCAAGTTCTGATGACTCAAGCCCTCGTTTTCATAAACTTTCAAAGGATTCCAGGAAACCGCAGTTGAACAACAAAGACTGCGGTTCACCAAAATCCTTAGCTAAAAAGGATTTCAAAGAGGAAATTCGATCCCGAGGCACAAATAGACAAAATTTTTCGAAAAACAAGAAGCATGTCAGATTTCCAAAGTCCAAGAGTCCAGAAAAATTTGTTTTCTCACACTACTTTTCGAAAAACTCTCCCATCAAGAAAATATACAAAAAGGAATGTCCAGTTTCAACAGTCATTCCTAATTCATCTGACACAACCCAAAAGAGTGTAAAGTCTTTTCAAAACAATGGTTTTCAAGTCTATTCCTCAGATGATCCAAAATGGAAGGGTATCTTACCCACTCCAACACTTTTAAAGTCACGTCAAAATTTTAACAAGTGGAAGGGTATTCTACCAAATCCATCAAAAAGGACTCAAAGATCTACACGTGCTAAACCTTTTCAAAAACAAACTTTTTCAAAACCCAACAACACTCATGTCAAATATTACCAACCTCATACCGGTCACAAGTCCAATTCATCTTCTAGACCGCTGACCAAGCATGGTGTCAGAACAAAAGACAAAATCACAATCTGTAAATGTCAATGTAATTGCCAAAAAGATTCATCCTATGTCAAATCTAGTCGGAGTCAGAAACCTCGTAATTTTTCAAAAAGTCACAACACTCCAAAACTGCACAAACATCTAGGACTAGGATTGAAAGTTGACAAGAAACCCGTCCCTGCAACCTCGGTCCATGCATCATTCAGAAATTCACAAATTGCCCCGGGCTCCAAACTAGTTTGGATGCCTAAGCTAACCGTGTAATTCTCAGGCTATATGCAAGGAGGAACAAGAAGATGAATGGTTAATTGGCAGTGCCTGCTCCTTGCACATGACCGGAAGGTTAGAATACCTTCGGGATTTCAGGCCAATTTGCAATGGTGGAAATGTCACATTCGGCAACAATGCGAATGGGGTCATCCGAGGTTACGGTGTTCTCACTACGGGGAACTTCTCTATTCAGAAGGTTGCGTATGTAGAAAGCCTTAAACACAATCTCATCAGTGTTGGCCAACTATGTAAGGCAGGCCACCGAGTTGAACTTCAGTTCATCAAGGAGATAGAACTTCAGATCAAGCTTCCAGTAAGACGTATCCGCAGTGATAATGGAACCGAGTTTACTAATCATCTCCTCAACAGTTTCTTGGTTTCCAAGGGCATCACTCACAACTTCTCAGCTCCTTATACACCACAACAAAATGGAGTAGTAGAGAGAAGGAATCGCACTCTAGTAGAAGCAACAAGATCCATGCTCAACTTCGCACACCTTCCTCTCTACTTCTGGGCTGAATCAGTAGCCACCGCATGATTTGTTTAAAACCGAAGCATTGTGTGCAAACGTCTCAACAAAACACCATATGAGGGCCTTAACAACCGAAAGCCAAATGTCCGCTTCTTTCATATCTTTGGGTGTAGATGTTTTGTGATCAATAACTGAGATCATCTTAACAAGTTTTCACCGAAGTCTGATGAAGGCATCTTCCTTGGCTATTCCACTAACAAAGTTGCTTACAGGGTTCTCATCAGACGTACAAGGCTAATCATTGAAAGATTCGATGTAAAATTTGATGATTCTCACATCCGCAACGCCCCTCCATCCACTGAAACCACAGCAATCATGGAAAGCGATATTCCTGCCTCTTCAGGTCCTTTAAATCTAGTTGAAGTCAATTATGACGATCTTTTCGACCCTATTGAAACGGCGAAATTATTCGAAGTTCTTGTGTCTCCGGAAGCTCAACTGCAGCACGCTGATATATCTGGTCCATCATTATCCGAAGTAGCATCTCTCAGTACTTCCACCTCCCCGGTTGAGGGGGAAAGCTCTACTTCGGATCAAGCAACAACCGTCGAGGTTCTAGTACTTGATGTTGATCAAGTTCCCATCCGCAGAGAATCATTACCATCAAACGTATCCTCGAATTCGGATGATGAACACATAGAGAACATTGACACAAGAACTGACTCAAGGATTATCACTCTCCCATCCGCAGTCCAGGGGGAACCTTCTCAGGTTCCAGAGGAACTCCCATCAGCAATCCAGGGGGAACCTCTTCCAACTGCTCAAGAAAATTCCATTGTCGCTCCAACAATCCAAGATGATTCCGCAGCATGTTCTCAAATCCAGGGGGAACTGCCATCTCCAACTGGAGAGACTTCTGATATCGAAGACATTCCCTCTACCGAGCTGCTGATCATCAGCAACCTCGTCTACACGTATGGACGAAGGACCACCCACCAGGTCAAATCATTGGCAACCCATCCGCAGGTATTCAGACTCGATCTTCCAAGGACTTATCTGATCACTGCCACTACGCAACATTTATGTCCTCGGTTGAGCCCCGAACGATCAAAGAAGCATTACTTGAACCTGACTGGATATCCGCAATGCAAGAAGAGCTAGAAGAATTTCAAAGAAACAAAGTGTGGCAGCTCATTCAGAAGCCACGTGGTCACACCATTGTTGGTACTAGATGGGTATTCAAAAACAAGGTGGATGAATCTGGTGCGGTAGTCAGAAACAAGGCAAGGTTAGTTGCAAAGGGATATAGTCAACTTGAAGGCATTGACTACGATGAAACGTATGCTCCGGTAGCACGCATGGAAGCTATCCGAATCTTCCTAGCATACGCAGCCCACAAGAATATCAAGGTTCATCAAATGGATGTAAAAAGTGTCTTTCTCAATGGTGAACTAAAAGAAGAGGTTTATCTTCAGCAACCTCCGGGCTTTGAAAGTGTTGAATTCCTATACCACTGCTACAAGCTTGAAAAGCAGTCTACGGTCTGAAGCAAGCCCCAAGAGCATGGCACGAGACTCTTTCTGGATTTCTTGTCTCGTCCGGTACAAGAGAGGAGTGATTGACCCCACTTTATTTAGAAAAGCAAATGGTAATCACCTTATGCTAGTACAAATATATGTGGACGATATCATCTTCGGATCACCTGATCAAGGAATGGTGAATGAATTTGCTAAGCTCATGACAAACAAGTTCCAAATGAGCATGAATAGAGAGATTAACTTCTTTCTAGGACTTCAAGTGAAACAAATTCCTCAAGGAATATTCATTCACCAGGAAAAATACACCACAGAACTGCTAAAGAAATATTCTATGGACAACTGTTCTTCGGCTAAGGTCCCCATGGCTTTTGGATATAAGATCTCTGCTGATCCCTCAGGCGAATCTGTGGATCACAAGACTTATAGAGGTATCATAGGCTCTCTAATGTACCTCACCGCAAGCCGACCAGACATCGTCTTTGCAACTGGTGTATGTGCAAGGTATCAGGCTGACCCAAAAGTGTCTCACATGACCGCAGCCAAACAAATACTACGGTACCTTAAAGGAAGCAAGTCTCTTGGATTATGGTACCCCGCAGGCAATGACTTCAGCCTTCAAGTATTCACAGATGCGGATCACGCCGGATGCAGATTAGATCGCAAAAGTACCTCAGAAGGATGTCAATTTCTGGGAGGAAGACTCGTCAGCTGGTCATCAAGGAAACAAAGTTGCGTTTCTCTGTCTACCGCAGAAGCCGAGTATGTGGCCGCAGCCAGCTGTTGTTCTCAAGTCCTTCGGATGAAAACACAACTCATGGACTACGGATATAGAATGTTGCGGATACCGATCTATTGTGACTCTGAAAGTGTTATTGCTATTTCTCACAATCCAATTCATCACTCCAAGACTAAGCATATTGAGCTACGATATCACTTCATCAAAGACCACATCCTGAAAGGTAACATTCAACTCATCTTTGTCCATACTCATGAAGAGATTGCTGATGTGTTCACAAAAGCGCTTGACTCTACAAAACTTAACACCTTCCTGAAAATGTTAGGAATGATGAATCCGGACCCGCAATTCTTTTTGAATTGATAAGTACCGCAGACCATCCTTGGTCTCTGTTGCGGTCCTAACTGAAAGTTACTTATGATAGATGGTTTTGGTATATCCTGTGTACCGCAGTCTATGTACCGCAACCATATATCATACTTATCCTTCATGGGTCCTTATTGTTTGTTATTACTAACTTCTTGTACAAGTGTTCTCCTCAATTCCTCTACTGCAGACATTCATCTGTTCATCCGCAATGACATCTGGTTATCCGCAATGAAATCTCCATCCGCAACTGCCTTGATGGTTTGTCAACTGTTTCATTAATCTTTGATTCCTGGTGTGCTATTTAATGATCCTTCATTAAATAAGAAAACATTAAATAAAAAACATTCCTTGAGAAACTGTCCCCTCACCTTTTTGAATAAACCTTGTGTCAGACCTATTTTAGGTATGATGACAAAAAGAACGTTTTTCCATAAACAAATCCTTAATCTGTCTTTTCCTCTTAACCAGCACGTCCAATCCGTTACAACTTGTCTTTGCACAACGGATTAAACCAACCCCATCCACACGATCACCTGACGTGATGTTGTACGTCTGACAGTTCATTAAATGGAAACCCCTTTTTGGTAAATCTCAAAAAACATTTTTAAACTGTTTCATATTATGTGGCTGAGATTTAATCTCCCAAATCAAAAGAACCCCCCCAAACGTCCTTTTTACCTTATCCTTTTTTACCTACGGTAAAAATAGTTACTATTCAAATTCATCCCTATAAAAACCTTTCTTCTTCCCCAAGAACACTTTACGCTCTCTGAACTTTGAATCCTTTCTCCTTTTTTGCACTCTGTTTCTACACTTTCTCTCAAACTCCTACAATGGTGAAATCTGGTGTATCCAAGAAACACTCCAAAGCATCTAGATCAGTGAACCCTACTGGTTCAGACTCTGCTTCAAGACATCCCACACCTACAATTGCCTCAAGCAATTTCAGAGCCGTGTTTGAAGATCATTCATCCTATAATGCTCCGATCAAGCTGATGATCAAGTTTCTGAAAAATCACCCCCTGTTTGGCCCCTTCGATTCGTTCACAGACGTTTTCCCGCTTTCAACCCTATTCAAATGTGCCTTTTCAGCCTATCGACCACTCGAGAACCCACAAGAAGTGCATCTTAACCTTGTTAACGATTCTTTGGTCATTCTGTCTAAAGAAAAGTTTCTTTCTGCCATTAACCTTCTTGTTCATCCCTCAATCAAGATTTTTACTCTATCCATGGCGGACATCACTTATTCACTTTACCAAATGGGATATCAGAAGAAAATTAAAGGGATTGGGGAATTCAAGAAAAACCAACTGCCTGCGGTCTGGCAATTCATTTGCCATTTTGTCATCCGCAGTCTATCCGGCAGAATCGGAGGCACGGATAACATGGGACTCAAACTCCTAGAGTTAGTATGGAGTATCTTCACTGGCCATGACGTAAACTACGGTCAGATACTATGGGACGATTTTCTGCAATACATTCCCAAGGAGAGCCCAAGGGAGAACCCTACTGAACTTACATTTGCAAGGTTCTGGTTCCTCTGCATTTCAGACCTCCATGCGGATGCAGGAATCAACATGGGCAGCGACATCAACTTCTTTGTCACCAAGGATCTCAAAAGGTACAATACCTCATCTGATCAATCTGTTTTTGGACCTATTCGAAGACTTCCAACCCACATTCTTTCCACTCTTGGTCTTGAGACTGCTGATGTCTCAGATCATATTGAGGCTACGGAAGGTATTGCCCCATACCTTCCTACCCCGCCTCTTCAAAACCCATCTGCAATCATTACCCCTGGAAGTACCGCAGTCCCATCTTCCACTACTCTCTCCAATCTTTCTCAAAGAAGAAAGAAATTAGCCTCAACCCATCAAGTCCCCTGCAACGTCTCCAAGAAACAAAGAACCCCAAAGAAGGATGCGCCCAAACCAACCGCACCCACAAAGAAACGTAAAATCACCCCAACCGCACCCACAAATGATAGTGACTCTGATGAGGATGTGCAACCAATTGCCATCCTTAAGAAAAGGAAAACCAATCCCACTGGCCATATGCGTGACCGGACAAATACCGAAGCCTCTCAAAAGGCCCCGGTAGTCCTTGGGGTGGCTGTAGACCCATTCAACACCACTATCCTCTTCCAATCAGACTCAGAAAGTGAGTCTGATTCACCGCATCATGGAGACTCCCCCCTAGTTCACTCCCAAGAGGATGACACTGGTTTACGCCCTAAGGTCTCCAAGGCTTCCCGACTTCATTTCTTTTCTCCCGAGGAGTTGAACTCCATCCTCTTGAACGTAACCCAAACACTACAAACACCTTCCCAACCGCAGGACATTTCTTCCGCCCTTGCCAGAACTGAGCCGAGGCCAAACTTGACTACGGGTCAAGGAGACCGAGGAATCTCAGGAAATCCTACTCTGCTTACATCAGTAACAGGTGGTTTAGGCACGGTGAGCACAAATGTGCAAGGATCCGTGGACCCGAAGGACACTTCGGTGCGATTTCAAGGATTTGACGGAGAAGAATCTAATGACTCGTGGTTGCACTACACTCCGGTGTCCGAGTTAGATATCAAGAAATATGCCGCTTTCCGTAGGGCATTCCAAGCACGCAAAGAACAGCAAATCAAGCAACAGCAACAGAAGGAACAGGAAATCCAATCAGTGGCTAAGTATTGGGCAGACGCAATAAACAATGCCAATACCGTAGCCACCATACTGAAGGTTCAAGACTGGATGACTGAAATGGCTGAGACAATCCTAAAAGCTCAATCCACTGGTGAAGGTGCAGGCCCCTCCAAAGTCACTCCAACTCCAACTCTAACTCCAACTCCAAATCCAATCCCAACTCCAACTGTTCAAGAATCACAAGACGAAGGAATCGCAATAGAAGTCAGCTCTGCTCCAACCTTCGGTTTTGATGATGTTGATCTTCAGGAGGTAAATAAGCCTAGTCCTTCTGATGATGATCTCATGATATTTGATGAAGAAGAAGAATCCAGTGGCTCTCATCATTCAACTTCTAAGCCCAAAGAGAAGAAGAAAAAAAAGAAGAATACGGTCACAAGAAAAGAATTTTTGAGCCTGCAAGCAAAGGTCGATCAAATTCTTGCTGCGGTCAAGCCAACTCAACCGCAACCAGAAGACATGCCCGGACCGCAGTCGTTGATCGAAAGGATAGAACGCTTGGAAACTCGTGAGCGATTGGATGCAGAAAGAATTTCTCTCAAGGTAGAAATGGGAATTCGGTCCCTGGATAACAATCGTCAAGCAGATCACAAGGCATTCATGGCTGCTGCGGAACGCCTCATCTCTGAGGTAACCGCAATCAAGAAAGACTTACAAGCAGCTGTGACATCCCCTAATTTCTCGGCCAGAAAAGACCGATTTCGTTTATGCTTTTTAAAATAAAAATCAGAGTAATCCTTTTAAAAAGGGTGTTGCGGAATTTGCTCCCATAAAAACATGATAATTATATTATCAAATCATTTCCGAAGAAATGTATTTTATTCACTTAAACCATTGGGATGTCATCGTCAATACAGAAACATAAGCATAAACAGAACTTACACTTACTTACACTAGTGATCTACATCTCTTTTAATCTCTCAGTGTAAAGTAACTTCGTATCGATACCTGTGATACAAACAAACTGAGTGGGTCAGGCTTGGGAGCCTGGTGAGCATATAGGGTTTTCAACCCACAATAAATAATTTATAAGCTTAAACATCAAACAATCAACCCAATTAACCAATCCCCATTATCTTATTTATTTCTTAAGGATTTACCCTAAGAATCAAATCTCACTCATTCCTAAGGATTCATCCTAAGAAATAGGCACGAAGTCCATCGCTGCCCAAGGTTTATACTACAAGCACTAACAAACCTCGATCAAGAATCGACTATCCTTCATCCAATCATTCCTCAGGATTGACCTAAGGAATTTATCCAAAGTCCATTGCTACCAAGGTTCATACAACAGGCACTACGTCACATAGTCGCCAGGGTTTATACAATAGGCACTACGTCTCATAGTCGCCAAGGTTTATACAATAGGCACTACGTCTCATAGTCGCCAGGGTTTATACAATAGGCACTACGTCTCATAGTCGCCAGGGTTTATCTAATAGGCACTACGTCTCATAGTCGCCAGGGTTCATCTAATAGGCACTACGTCTCATAGTCGCCAGGGTTTATCTAATAGGCACTACGTCTCATAGTCGCCAGGGTTTATCTAATAGGCACGAAGTCACATCGTCGCCAAGGTTTACGCAACATGCACTAAGTCCATAGCTGCCAACGTACTAAATCCATAGCTACAAACGTACATATATACTGTACTAAATTCACAGCTACTAACATACATCTATACTGTACTAAATTCATAGCTACTAACGTACATCTATACTGTACTTCTATCCCTCATACTTTATCTACCCATGTTTTACCCAACATATTCGAAGATAAAATATATATACACTTTAAATCATTTTTAACATGTATAAAACATTCATTCAACACCCATCTCGAATAAACAAACAACATATATACACATAGCACGTATTTTATATAAAATACTTCATATCTATGTGTAAGATGAAAGTGACTATACACTCACCTGATTTAATGAAAACCGGGCAGCAATTCGTTTCCTAAAACGATCGTTTGTAATAAAACCGGGAGTTTTATTGAGAAACCGGGCTCTGCGAAAGGTCGGGCTTCAAAACCGAAAAGATAAATTTTCCGGGCTTCTCGGGAATCTCGGGGCGTGTTTCGGGCTTTGGAATAAGTACCGGGGCTTCGGGGGATGTCGAGATAGTAAAAATATGGAAAAAGGGGTCAAAAATGGCAAAATCCCATTTTTACCCGGGAGGGTTCGCAAGTCTCCTATTTATAGGAGGGGAAATCCGAAGGTCGGCCGAGAAGGGACACGCGGCAGCGAGGGGTTCGGACACGGGGTAGAAGCAGCAAAGGCCAGCGAGGCTCGGATGCAGCAGCTGGCGCGCTTCCATGCGAGGAGTCATCGGCTTCGGACTCGTCATCGGCTGGGTCTCCGGCTCGGACAGCTGGAGGCTTCTTAGCGGACCCAGCTTCGGTCCAATGGGAAAAAAGGGTGACGACTTCGGACCAATCAGAGGGTGACACGCGTACTGCGGTCCAATCAGCAGCGAGCACATATCCGACACGTGTAAGCCTCGCATGCGAGGGTGACGTGTCCAAAGATGACTCATCTGAAATTTCTCGAAAATTGTGCCAAATCTTGTAAAATCCATAACTTTCTCATACGGGCTCCGTTTTTGACGTTTTTTATATGCATGCGTAGAGAAAATTATGCTCTACAACTTTCGTTTAGACTTCGTCGGAAAATTTTGAATTTATTTTTATATTATTATTTTTAACAGACCGGGATTGGTAAATCCGTTAAAAATTCATAACTTCTTCATCTGACGTCTGTTTTCGTCAGACTTTTTACCGTTGTACTACTAATGACGAGACCTTCGATTCTCGTTTAGGTTGTGTCAGCTAAAAATCACTCGATCCAAAATTCGAGTTTTTAGCTGTCTACTGCTAAGCTGAAACTTAGAAAAATCATAACCTCCTCATACGAAGTCAGATTTGGGCGTTCTTTTTATCGAACTTCTCGGTTTAACGAATACTACGAGTTTCGTTTAGATTACTAAGGCTAAAAAGTAGTTTATCAAAAACTCACTTTTTACGACATTCGGCACCGTGCCGGTTTTGTCGCGAAACTTCGATAGGTCATAACTTCTTCGTTATAACTCGGATTTCGGCGTTCTTTATATTTTCGGAAACCTCGAGACATATACTAGAACTTGGTTAAGATTAATCCTTCTAAATAATCTTCCATCAAAAATTCATTTTTGATGCTTATCGTCTCTAAATTGACTAGCCCGGATCTACGGGCGTTACAATTATCTCCCCCTTAGGATGATTACGTCCCGGAATCATCAACGAAAATAGGACTTGTATAATGATTCCATACGTTATCTTTCCATCCTAAGTAATTACCATAATGCTCAATCTTACACCTGCTCATGGTACTAGGTTGGACTTTTAATCGTAACCTACAAGTTACAAAATAAATCCTTACTGAGGACTCCTTCTTCTTCTTAGGATAAGTACTTCCCCTTATCTATTGTAACAAATCGATGGGTCATGTTCTAATGACCTTCATCGGATGGTGCAACGTCTAGACTCAAGTCTCTTTGAGTCAAATTCCAGAATGGAATATACCTTCGTTCGTATCTTAATGTGATATAATCACATTTTAGCATATAGCATTTCCAGCTACAAGCTTTATTAACAACGAGCGCGATGTTATCGATCACATTAATTTCAACCTTCTGGCTTTAGTCAGATGCTACATCAAACTTGGTTCTCTGAACCACATAACAAACTCATCGTAGTCGGACTCAATTCGATATGACCACTAGAGTCAGAATAACAATCATCTTCTTAGTCATTACCGAAACGATGGTAACGACAGACTAGAATAAGACGGAATCAATTACGAGTTCCTTGGTAACCTTGTGACTTTCCCTGATCCAAGTGTGAGTCCTGTGATTCCAGTAGTATAGATCTCTATTACTATTCACACCTACTCATACTCGTCCCAAGTACTGTCTCGAAGTCCCCAAGTCCTAAAATCACAAAACAATTTAACACATACGAATGTGTCCAATTAATCATAAAATTTTCCTAGACTCTACTAGGATCTCTTTCATGCGTATCTTCAATCATCAATTCTACTTCGACTCGGTTGGTGATGGAAATTCCAAACAATGGGACAACTTCAAGAATTACACCAATCGTTCCATCATCCTGCCAATCGAAGCTGTACTTCAGACGTACCATACTCCTCTAAACGTTTCATTATTTTATCAAACATATTCTAAGACAAGATACCACTCTTACGATATCTTCTGATAGGTATCATTCACTATCATAAGCTTTTCATTTCCTCCATCTACTCAATTCTCTACGAGTCTTCACCATTTTGTACACCCAAGCAGACGTTCGGTGTACCAGGCGAGAATTTAAGATAGGAAAGCTTTATTTACGATAAACGTATAAATCTCCTTATCACTTCGAAACGTTTACATGTTAGTTCTAATCTCGTAATCATACGCTTAGAATCCTACACTCATAAGGTTTCCAGATCCGGTCGGCAGCAGACCATAGATCCGAATAAATAATAGCATATAAGGCATCCTTATAGCTATAACATAAAATATTTAACACATAAAACATTTTAGGCATCTTTCCTAAAATAAACTTGTGCTCGTGCCTAAATTATGGTAGACACTCATCTCACAATCATCACTTAGCATTCTAAGTTTAAGTCTAGAAATCCTACAAATTCCTAGTTCGCTTAAACTAATGCTCTGATACCAATTGTGACATCCCCTAATTTCTCGGCAAGAAAAGACCGATTTCGTTTATGCTTTTTAAAATAAAAATCAGAGTAATCCTTTTAAAAAGGGTGTTGCGGAATTTGCTCCCATAAAAACATGATAATTATATTATCAAATCATTTCCGAAGAAATGTATTTTATTCACTTAAACCATTGGGATGTCATCGTCAATACAAAAACATAAGCATAAACAGAACTTACACTAGTGATCTACATCTCTTTTAATCTCTCAGTGTAAAGTAACTTCGTATCGATACCTGTGATACAAACAAACTGAGTGGGTCAGGCTTGGGAGCCTGGTGAGCATATAGGGTTTTCAACCCACAATAAAGAATTTACTATGCTTAAACATCAAACAATCAACCCAATTACCCAATCCCCATTATCTTATTTATTTCTTAAGGATTACCCTAAGAATCAAATCTCACTCATTCCTAAGGATTCATCCTAAGGAATAGGCACGAAGTCCATCGCTGCCCAAGGTTTATACTACAAGCACTAACAAACCTCGATCAAGAATCGACTATCCTTCATCCAATCATTCCTCAGGATTGACCTAAGGAATTTATCCAAAGTCCATTGCTACCAAGGTTCATACAACAGGCACTACGTCACATAGTCGCCAGGGTTTATACAATAGGCACTACGTCTCATAGTCGCCAAGGTTTATACAATAGGCACTATGTCTCATAGTCGCCAGGGTTTATCTAATAGGCACTACGCCTCATAGTCGCCAGGGTTTATCTAATAGGCACTACGTCTCATAGTCGTCAGGGTTTATCTAATAGGCACTACGTCTCATAGTCGCCAGGGTTTATCTAATAGGCACTACGTCTCATAGTTGCCAGGGTTTATCTAATAGGCACGAAGTCACATCGTCGCCAAGGTTTACACAACAGGCACTAAGTCCATAGCTGCCAACGTACTAAACCCATAGCTACCAACGTACATCTATATTGTACTAAATTCACAGCTAGTAACGTACATCTATACTGTACTAAATTCATAGCTACTAACGTACATCTATACTGTACTTCTATCCCTCATACTTTATCTACCCATGTTTTACCCAACATATTCGAAGATAAAATATATATACATTTTAAATCATTTTAAACATGTATAAAACATTCATTCAACACCCATCTCGAATAAACAAACAACATATATACACATAGCATGTATTTTATATAAAATACTTCATATCTATGTGTAAGATGAAAGTGACTATACACTCACCTAATTCAATGAAAACCGGGCAGCAATTCGTTTCCTAAAACGATCGTTTGTAATAAAACCGGGAGTTTTATTGAGAAACCGGGCTCTGCGAAAGGTCGGGCTTCAAAACCGAAAAGATAAATTTTTCGGGCTTCTCGGGAATCTCGGGGCGTGTTTCGGGCTTTGGAATAAGTACCGGGGCTTCGGGGGATGTCGAGATAGTAAAAATATGGAAAAAGGGGTCAAAAATGGCAAAATCCCATTTTTACCCGGGAGGGTTCGCAAGTCTCCTATTTATAGGAGGGGAAATCCGAAGGTCGGCCGAGAAGGGACACGCGACAGCGAGGGGTTCGGACACGGGGCAGAAGCAGCAAAGGCCAGCGAGGCTCGGATGCAGCAGCTGGCGCGCTTCCATGCGATGAGTCATCGGCTTCGGACGCGAGGAGTCATCGGCTTCGGACTCGTCATCGGCTGGGTCTCCGGCTCGGACAGCTGGAGGCTTCTTAGCGGACCGAGCTTCGGTCCAATGGGAAAAAAGGGTGACGACTTCGGACCAATCAGAGGGTGACACGCGTACTGCGGTCCAATCAGCAACGAGCACATGTCCGACACGTGTAAGCCTCGCATGCGAGGGTGACGTGTCCAAAGATGACTCATATGAAATTTCTCGAAAATTATGCCAAATCTTGTAAAATCCATAACTTTCTCATACGGGCTCCGTTTTTGACGTTCTTTATATGCACGCGTAGAGAAAATTATGCTCTACAACTTTCGTTTAGACTTCGTCGGAAAATTTTGACTTTATTTTTATATTATTCTTTTTAACAGACCGGGACTGGTAAATCCGTTAAAAATTCATAACTTCTTCATCTGACGTCTGTTTTCGTCAGACTTTTTACCGTTGTACTACTAATGACGAGACCTTCGATTCTCGTTTAGGTTGTGTCGGCTAAAAATCACTCGATCCAAAATTCGAGTTTTTAGCTGTCTACTGCTAAGCTGAAACTTAGAAAAATCATAACCTCCTCATACGAAGTCAGATTTGGGCGTTCTTTTTATCGAACTTCTCGGTTTAACGAATACTACGAGTTTCGTTTAGATTACTAAGGCTAAAAAGTAGTTTATCAAAAACTCACTTTTTACGACATTCGGCACCGTGCCGGTTTTGTCACGAAACTTCGATAGGTCATAACTTCTTCGTTATAACTCGGATTTCGGCGTTCTTTATATTTTCGGAAACCTCGAGACATATACTAGAACTTGGTTAAGATTAATCCTTCTAAATAATCTTCCATCAAAAAGTCATTTTTGATGCTTATCGTCTCTAAATTGACTAGCCCGGATCTACGGGCGTTACAGCAGCCATTGCAGACCAAGCCACCCAATCTCAAAAGTTGATAGCTAAGACTCACACTGCATATGAGTCCACTGTCTCAGTTCTTCAAGCTACTATCAACCGACTTCAACGATCTCTGTCAACCAACTTCCATGGTCCTGAAATCCTTCAACTCACTAAGGAGATTCACAGGCTGCTCTTTAACCCCACCATCCCCGACAATCAACAACTGGCATATGCCCTTAAAGCCCAATTTCAAGAAGTTTATGCCAAAGTTGATGGCCTACGACAATGGCTTGAGGAAGCTCCTGGGTTGCATTCCTCAAGAGGGGGAAGTGAAGAAGAAGTCCATCACTCCAATCACTCCATCTCACAACATCAAAGTCCCCCCATCATTACAGAAAGAATTCCTACACCGCAACCCTCACCGCCACCATCTCATCAGACTCCACCACAAAAAGAAATCACTCTTGAAAAACCAAAGACTCCCCCTCACTTCAAAAATCTGGTGGATCACATGTCCTCTCCAAGTTCAAATGACTCCCCTGCCACCACCCAAAAGAAGAAAGACTGGAAAGCAGCTAAACTTGCTGAGCTTATATGGAGAGAATGCGGTTTTGACACTATCATGGATGAATCCTTGATAAACTCTTGGATCAATCCCCACCGCCGACTGCTGGATGACGACTACAAACCATATCTCACATATGCTGAACCCCCTTCGGATGGCTACTGGGATGTTCCAAACTCCCCAAATGCTAAATACTTCACAGTGTTTGAGCAGTTCGACCGCAGCCTTCCAGACCACAAAAGACTGCAAATGGAATTTGAGAGACTTACCCGATTTTATGCAAAGCATGCCTTTACCATTGAGAAAATATGGTCTAACGATAGACCATCCGCAGTCAAAAACTACAAGCCTCGGAAGTTCATGAAGGCTGACTTCATCCAATACACTCTCACTAGAAGGGAACACGACTATGTCCGCACCCAAGCTGACTTCCCCTGCATGAATCCTGAAGAAGTCTTTGTCATAGCTAGGGTGTTCCAGAACAAGTCGGAGAAGCACCCGAAGATGAAGATAGCGCTTGAAAGGGCTAGCACGTTCTTGAAGGAAACTGTCTGTGATTTTGCTAAAATCGATGCAGACATCTATCCCACAATTGCCAAAAAGTTCGATCTGCCACCACTCGATCCTGCACCAATGCCTACCGAAGGCTATCAAGAAAGATCCTTAGGTGCAACCAACTTCCCTGAACTCGGAGTCATTTTCAAAAGGAAGATCGATAAAGTCAAATACTTCATTCCTATGACTGCCATGCATCGCCTCACCAGGAAACAACTTGAAATCTGTCGAACCGCAGTTGAAAGATCAAAGCACACAACTGCCGAAGTCAAGTTCGAGATTTTAAGGAGGATCATTTGGTTGGAAAACATCAGGAAGTTTTGGTGGATCCTGATCAAGTTTCTTAAACTTGATAGCTAAAGAAAAGTTAAAGAGGTCACTTAGGGGGAAATTGTTGAATCATGAAAAGTGACCCTCTTGAACTTCAGCTACCGCAGCCTACAAGCACCCGCAGTCAAGCTCCCTCATCAGCAACCGCATCCGGAGTCATAATCTACCGCAGTCACTTTTACTAGATTACTTTGCTTGTCTAATTTTTGTAATACTCTCTATTGTCCTGTATGCCTTGCATGGCTACTCTTAGAGACGTAATCTAGTGTATTTCCTGAGACTCTATAAATAGAGATCATTCGTTCTTATTCAATATAACTTGGATCTTATCTTTTCAATCTCTCTATCTTATCACACATCTCTTCTTACTCTCAAATCTTACTAGAATATAACTGATTATAACCTCTCTTCGGAGCAAGTCTTTTGTGACTTAATCACTAAGTTTGATCTTCCTTATTAACTTGGTTTGAATGCATTCCTTGTTATGAATCAACTTATGTGTATACTTGATATAACAATTGTTGTCATTTCCATTTCTTTACTTTTCCGCAACTAACTCTCTAACTATCTAACTCTAACTTATTAATATTATTGTTGAGCTTTTAGATCCTTCGAGATTAACTATTCCGCAATCTACTTGTTCTAACGTTTGTTCAAGTGTGTCTCAAAGTTTTTCTCTCAACAGTCATTCCTTCATTGACGTTGTTCATAGATCTCGATATTACCCTATTCAATCTTTACAAGTCTAATTATTAGCACATATCTGAAAAAGGTCATCATGTCTCACGAAGATTCACAAACCAATCCGATCAATATCTCCAACAGCATTAGATCCACAACCAGAATCCCAATTCTATACACTCAAGATTATGAAGTCTGGATGCATCACTTTGAGGACTACGTCATTGGTTCCGAAGACAATGGTTATCTTATCTGGGAAGCAATAACATTGGGTCCTTTTGTTCATTCTGGAACAAATAGAACTATTAAGACTCAAAAGGAGTACAACAAACTCTTAACTGATGTGGAGAAGATTCCTCAAGACGAAAAAGATAAGTTGTTGTGTAATGTTAAAGCCATGAGAATGATCCGATTTGCTTTACAGTCCGATACTTTTCGTTTGGTAAGCCCATGCACCACGGAAAAAGAGATCTGGGATAGACTTAAAGAGCTGTATTCCACTGATGAAGACCTAGAGCATTCTATCCAAACTCTATTGCTCTCTGAGTTCGGTGCTTTCCAACAAAAGCCAGATGAAAAACTTATTCAGGCATTCGATCGTTTCAACCATCTTTTGAGCAAGATGATCAAGCACGGTATTGGAAGAGAAGTGATCGAACAGAAGGTCACATTTATGAATGGTTTAAGACCCGAATGGATGGCTGTGGTATCAACTGTGAAGGCTCACGAGCAGTTTAAAACCTATTCATTGGCGAAGATGGTAGGTATTCTCAAGTCTCATGAAAGTGTTGTGACAAAGGAAGCGAAAGTGGTGTCTGGTATGGGATCCTTGGCCCTTCTCTCTAAGGCGAAGAATGTGGAAGAAGATGAAGAAGAGTCAAAAATGTCAGAATGTGATATGACAAGCGAAGAGTATGCAATGATGGTTTCCAACCCAAAGTGGTTTTCTCGCAAAAAGTTCCCTATTGCCAAGAACCGAAACTGGAAGGGAAGATATAGCTCAGAAAAGGCGAAAGAGGAGATAAAAAATAATCCTCAGAAAGAAGAAGAGAAGAATGAGAGCAAACTGGTAGGAGACTCCGGATACGATTGCAACTTCTGCCATGGCAAAAACCACTTTGCCAAAGATTGCATGTTAAGAAAGCTATCGGAGAAGAAGGAGGGTGAAGATGATGAAGCATACCATATGCGCAAGCTGGAGGAGATAAAGAAGAAGAAAGCCTGTAACAATTCAATGAATGCTTTGATTGTGCAGGAGAACGCTGTGGATGATGAATTCGGTGGCGTAGAGGTCTGGTCTACAGACTCTAAAGATGAAGAAGTACGTAAACCCAAGCATGGAAAGGCATTTGTGGCGAAAGAAGATAGTACTGAGTTCACAGGGAGATGCTTGATGGTGATAGCTAGAGTGTCACAAATGAGGGTCTACACGACCGAAGGCGAGTATGATGAGGCGAATCAGAAGGAAGATAAGTGTTTTGCTGCCAAACCTGTGAGCGAGAGGATCAACGACTGCGATCAGTTGATCAAGAAGGTACAATTCATTCTCGAATCACTTAAAATACCTGTAACAAACTATGAAAAGGAATTAAACGATTTGAAATTCAAATTTTCTAGTTTAAGTGGTAGTCTAATGCAAACACGCCTCACAAATGCTAACCTAACCGATCAAATTAGCAGGGTGACATCCAAGAATGAGAAGCAAAGGATGTGGATTGAGAAGACGGAGTTAGAGTTAGTTAGGGAGAGAGATGAAGTTATTTATTTGCAACGTGATAACTTGAAGCTTATGAAACAAAGAAACATTTTTTGCTTGATTGCTAAACGTTTATATACTAATATCACTCAATTGCATTTAGACTGTGAAATCGGAAAAAAGATTCACAAAATGATTTTGCCCTTCCTGGAGTTAAAGAAGGACGAAGTTGATATTGATGGTTATAACTGTGAATCTATTGTTTCTTCAAATAAAATATCTGACGCCTACAAGGTTGGTCTGGACAAAATCGAGTCCTTTATCAAGTCCAAAGACCATAAGGACATGCTTAAAAATCTTTTGAACGACAATGATAAATTGAAAATAAAGACCGAAACCATGCAGAAATTTGACTCATTGAATGCCAACTTAAGTTCAGAAAACAAAATAAACGTTGAAAACACTTCTGAATTTGACGAAGACAGTGATATGAGTGAAATTTCTGTAGAGGATGTGGTTGACTGTTCAGAAATTGTCAAAAGCGAAACCGAACCTTCCAAAGGTCTTATATCTGAGAATTCGATTGAGTTCGCTCGAATGTCCCAAGATAAATCCAAAGTTCTGAAACCAAAGGCAGGTATACACCACGACAGGGGTTACTCAGAAACAAACAACCGAACTTACAGCCATAGTAAACGAAGATAACGCAGGTGGTTGTGATAATTATTTTTGGTCCGCCCCTATCGACAATGCAGATGAGACTGTCGGTTTATCAGAGAGAACCTCATGGAGGGTTGAAGGCAGATACGTGGAAGAACCACTCAACAAGCCTACAAGCTTTGATGTACCAAGCTCAAGTGGTACCAAAGAAATCCTAAGCGAACCAATAACGGCTGCAAGCGAAACCTCTTCATTGAAGAGTGAAACTCATGCTGAGAGACCGAAGCTAAGGGAAAACATACACAAGTCTCAAAAGCAGCTTGCTGAACAAAAACGCCAGCGAAACAAAAGATATCAAAAGAATCTTAATGAGAGGAAGCAGTTTTGGAACTCCCAAAACTCCAATTATGTTCGCACAGAAAAGGCGTCAAATCTCAAGGCGAAAGCAAGTTCAAAGGATAATTATGATCCATGCACTCACTGCCAATCCTGCAGTCAAGTGAACCGAAAGCCTAGTTTCGGTCCCAAATCTTGCAGCGAAAAGAACCGAAAGGCTAGTTTCGGTCCCAAGACTAGCCTTGATAAGAACCGAAAGACTAGTTTCGGTCCTAAATCTCATCCTCCTCATTCTCAACCAAAGCAGAATCCTAACAAGGATGTCAAGGATAGCAAGGGAAAAGGGAAGCTCGTCTCTGAAGACAAAACGCAAACAAAGAAGACGCCAGCTAACCCTAGGAAACACGAAAACAAGTTTGTTAAGAATCAAAACAAAAATCCTCAATATGTTTTAAACAAACTCAAAGTCTTTACCATCAAAAGGAAATACGAAACCACACTAATAAAAAGAACTTATATGGTTGATCTTTCTATCGCTATTCACTGTTCTGTAAAAGGCTCATGTGGACCCAAGCAACTTTGGGTTCCTAAATCTACTTGATTTTTGCAGGTTATAAGTGACGAGCAGTTCGACGACGGATGGTACATTGATAGTGGCTGCTCATGTCACATGATAGGAAGGAGGGAAGAGCTAAGGGAGTTTCGGGCTCTTAAGGATGGTGGATGTGTCAAATACTGGAATAATTCATATGGAACGATCAAAGGCTACAGAATGATCACAAACGGAAAATTCTCAATCCGGAAGGTAGCATATGTAGAGGGATTGCAGCACAATCTCATAAGTGTCTCTCAACTAGTTGTGGGAACTGGCTTGAAGGTTTCGTTCGATGATGAAGGTTCGGAGATTCTTGAAAAGAAAACGAAGGTTGTCCTGTTAAAATCCAAGCAAAAAGGAGAAATGCATCCTCTAAATCTTAACCCAATTCGAGGAAAGCCAGCTGTATGCCTTTTAACGAAAGCACACTCTGACAAAAGTTGGCTATGACACCGAAGGCTCTCACATCTCAACTTTAAGGATATCAACAAGTTGGTTATCGGTGATCATGTATGAGGACTTCCACTTCTCAAATTTGATAAGGAACACTTGTGCGTGACATGCGAGATGGGAAAGCAAAGCCGAAAGAGTCATCCCACAATTGTCAACACAAAGATAATCTAACCTCTTGAGCTTCTTCACATCGATCTATGTGGTCCTTCGGCCATAGAAAGCATCGGTGGTAGTAAGTACATTCTAGTTATTGTTGATGACTTTTCACGTTTCACCTGGGTTTTCTTTATTAAACAGAAATCAGAGGCAACTCCAAAGCTCAAAGCATTTATAAAGCAAGTGGAACTTCAATTAAGAAAGGTGGTTAGAAATGTCCGAAGTGACAATGGGCTGGAATTCAAAACCAAGAGTTTGAAGAATTTCTCGCTGAAAAGGGAGTGTCTCACAACTTCTCTACTCCCTATACTCCACAGCAAAATGGCGTAGTTGAAAGGAGAAACCGTTCGTTGTGTGAAGCGGCCCGAACCATGCTCAGTTTCGCTTCTCTACCTCTGTACTTCTAGGCTGATGCAATTGTTGCTGCCTGCTATACCCAGAACCGAACCTTCCTCAACAAGAGATTTTCCATCACTCCATACGAAATCTTGAATAATCGCAAGCCAAATGTCAAGTTCTTCCATGTGTTCGGTTCAAGGTGCTTTATTTTCAACTCCAAAGAGAACCGAAACAAGTTCGATGTAAAGGCAGATGAAGGGATTTTTCTTGGTTACTCGCTAACTTCAAAGGCATATAGGGTTCTGAATAAACGTTTAAAGAAACTTGAATAAACCTACTATGTCACCTTTGATGATGATTACGTGAAGAAACTTCAATCCAACCCATGTTATATAACCTCATTCCTTTCGGGCCTAAAAATGACTTACATGCTTCGTGAGCCTTAGTTGCTCGCTTACATGGTTCATTGGGCCCGGAATGAGTTTTATATGTTTCTCTTCGCGCAAAATTCGATTAAGGATCTAGTGAGACTTGTCGGTTGACACCTGATGAGTGTACGATCGTAGCCTGTAGTTATAACCTGAGTCTCTTGGAGGGAGAGCGGGGTATTGTGTATAGATCTATACGGGGATGACACCCCATACTTGAGTTGTTCGCTACAGTTAGACTACATCAGTCTAGGGTGACGATAACCTTATTCTATTTTTCCGTCGGCGTTCACCAATGCCAAGACAGGCGAAACTGTCATTATTTAGTATGGTTATGACGACTCACTTGGAGGAATTAACGTTATGAAGTTTGCGGAAGACCATTCTCTTTTCTCTTGGATTACTCGGAAACCTACTCACACTGGTACTCAACCTCGGGGTTGGTACGTCAGCATTCTCTTTTCATCTTTTACAGGAAACATAGGGTTGTCTAGGGGCATTCTATTTACATTCTCTTCATTCACTTTTGGCATTCTATTAATCAATAACACACATGCATTAATACAAGATAGGACACAAACATAGTAAACTATTTTAAGAAAATATAGGATTTTCTTGTGATTACAAAGTTATACAAATCATTTTCTCAAACATGCTTATGAAGTCACCAACATTTTTATGTTGACATTTTTAAATTAACTTGTATTCTTAGGAAACTGTTGAAGCAGGGTGGACTGAAGAAACCTATGGATGTTTTGTTATATTTTGTTTCCTCAGACTTTAATTATTTTGGCATGTAATATTCAAACACGATACTCGATGTAAACAATGAATGTTGTTATATTACATGTGTGGTGATGATGATGTTATGTTTCAATTATGTACTTTGTGATGATACTTCAAGGATAAAGTCACGCGCAAGCCACCAGACGTTTCCGCCGTCTGGTTCGGGGGTGTGACACCGAGCAGTTCACCTTGGGGAGCCCCGATCCTGTTTGTGAAGAAGAAGGACGGGTCGCATCGGATGTGCATAGACTACCGGGAGCTGAACAAGGTAACTGTGAAGAACCGTTACCCACTCCTGAGGATTGATGATCTTTTCGACCAGCTACAGGGGGCATCTTGGTTTTCCAAGATAGATTTGCGTTCAGGCTACCATCAGATGAGGGTCAGAGACGAGGGTGTACAGAAGACATCGTTTCAGACTCGCTATGGCCACTACGAGTTCGTGGTGATGCCCTTCGGGCTCACCAATGCTCCTGCCGCGTTCATGGACCTCATGAACCGCGTATGTAGACCGATGCTGGATCGGTCTGTGATAGTTTTCATCGATGACATCTTGGTTTAATCCAATACGTAGGAGCAGCATCAGGAGCACTTGTGGGAGGTGTTGGATACCCTGAGGAGGGAGATCTTGTATGCCAAGTTCTCCAAGTGTGAGTTCTGGTTGCGCGAGGTGCAGTTTCTGGGGCACCTTGTCAACCAGAACGAGATTTTGGTTGATCCGGCCAAAGTAGAGGTCGTGATGAGATGGGAGGTTCCGAAGTCTCCATCTGAGATTCAGAGTTTCCTAGGATTGGCAGGCTATTACCGGAGATTCATTCAGGATTTCTCCAAGATAGGCGTACCCTTGACCCGACTGATGAAGAAAGCCGTTGTTTTTTGCTGGGGGTCTGAGCAGCAGGCAGCGTTCGAGACATTGAGGCACAGGCTATGCGAGGCGCCGATTCTCGCCCTTCCAGAGGGCGTGGAGGATTTTATGGTATACTGTGATGCGTCCATCTCAGGGTTGGGCGTGGTATTGATGTCGAGAGGGCATGTTATCGCTTACGCTTCGAGGCAGCTGAAGCCTCACGAGGCAAACTACCCGACGCACGATTTGGAGCTGGGGGCGGTTGTCTTCGCCCTCAAGATTTGGCGACACTGCCTCTATGGGGTCCGTTGTACCATCTACACGGATCACAAGAGTTTGAGGTACCTCATGGATCAGCCGAATCTGAACATGAGGCAGCGTCGGTGGCTAGATGTGGTGAAGGATTACGATTGTGAGATCCTCTACCACCCGGGGAAGGCCAATGTGGTGGCTGATGCTCCTAGCCTCAAGGTTTCCCCGATCAGAGACATTTGCTTGTGGATGACAGTAGTGACTCCACTGTTGGAGCAGATCCGAGAGGCCCAACAAGAGGGTATGAAGGAGGAACATCAGAAGAGCGAGCGTATTGTGGGGTCAGGTTTCCTCCTTCGACTATGATAGTCGTGGGTTGTTGATACTACACCGTAGAGTGTGGGTTCCATATCATGGAGGGGTGCGCCGCATTTTGATGGAGGAGGCGCACAAATCCCGATTCTCGATTCATCCCGGGGCGACAAAGATATACAGAGATCTTCGTCCTGATTACTAGTAACCCTGCATGAAGCAGGATGTAGCCTGGTACGTCGAGAGGTGCCTAGCCTGCAGGAAGGTCAAGGCGGAGCACCAGCGGCCTCACGGCAAGATGCAGCCGTTGGACATCCCCATGTGGAAATGGGAAGATATAACCATGGATTTCATCACCAAGCTTCCTAGGACCGCGCGGGGAGTGGATTCCATATGGGTCATCGTGGATTGGTTGACCAAGAGTTCCCATTTCATAACAATCCAGGAGAGCATTTCGGCCGAGAAGCTGGACGACATCTAAATTCAAGAGGTTGTAGCTCGACACGGAGTGCCAGTCTCCGTGATTTCTGACAGGGATGTGCGGTTCACTTCCAGATTTTGGAAGAAATTCCACGACGAGTTGGGTACTCGTCTGCACTTTAGCACGGCTTTTCACCCGCAGACGGATGGTCAGAGCGAGTGGACCATCCAGACTTTGGAGGACATGCTACGGGCATGCGTTTTAGACTTCAGTGGTAGCTGGGATACCTACCTTCCCTTGGCAGAGTTTTCCTACAATAATAACTACCACGCGAGTATCGACCGTCCTCCCTTCGAGATGTTATATGGGAGGAAGTGCAGGACCCCGAGCAGGCTTCAGACTGCTCAGAGTCGGAGAGGATCCAGCAGGTCCGGAGCAGGCTTCAGACTGCTCAGAGTCGGCAGAAAAGTTATGCCGGCAAGCGCCGTTCGGACCTGGGTTCCAGGTCGGGGATATGGTCCTCCTAAAGGTGTCACCTGGGAAATGTGTCATCCGGTTCAGGAAGCGGGGACAATTGGGCCCCAGATATATCAGTCCTTTCAGGGTTGCATCCCGGGTGGGCAAGGTAGCGTACAGGCTGGACCTGCCAGCCAACCTTAGTCAGATTCACAACACCTTTCACGTCTCCCAGCTACGGAAGTGTCTGGTATACGACTCAGCGGTGGTACCACTAGAGGACATTGAGGTGGATGACAGCCTGAACTACATTGAGCGACTAGTGGCTATCCTCGATAGGAAGTCGAGGAATAAGAGGGTCGAGCTGGTGAAGGTGCAATGGCAGCATCACAAGGGCTCATAATGGACTTGGGAGACGGAGGACGAGATGAGAGAGCACTACCCCGAGCTTTTTACGGATGCAGCAGCAGACTTCGAGGACGAAATATGAAATAAGTGGGGGAGGGTTGTAACACCTGGTTCCCGGTACGTATTTTAAATTTAAAAATTGTATGTTTTTACACTGGGACTCGGCGAGTTGGAGGCCCAACTCGTCGAGTAGACTAGACTTTGGACGCGAGTTTTAAGTAACCTACTCGACGAGTCGGGAGCCCGACTCGGCGAGTAGGACTGTCTTGATGAAACCCTAATATTTAAGGTTTGCACCCTATTTAAACGCCTTATCTTGTCCCAACCTAGCCTCCATCATCTCTCTCAGTCCAAAAAAGCCCTAACTCGAAACCCTAAAGCATTTGGAGTGTTCTTGAGCCATTTTGTGTGTTTTTTTGGTTGTTTTAAGCTTGAAGAAGGAAGTAGAAGCTTGGGGATTCCAGAAGAAGCAAGTAGATCCAGAGGTTTTGCTTTATTTTCAGTTCATTCAAGGTAAAAAGCTTCAACCTTGACCATCTATCTCTTAGATCTCTAGTTAGGGTTCATTTCTACCTTTTCTAAGCTTTAGTAGAGCCATATTCGGGATTTTGTGGTTCTAAGGGGTATTACTTCAGATATGGAACCATTGAGGGTTCCCATGGCATAAAGGTGCCAAATTTATGGCCATGGGAGTCCCATGCATCATATAAACCCCATTTTAGAGCCTTTTGAGCCAAAAACCCCATGCATTAACGTCAAGCTCGTAGCTTTACATATAAAATGGACCCTAAGAGGTTAGATCTATGTTTTGGATGATTTAAGACCATCTGAAATCGACTGAACAGTTTTGGACATTGAGGGACTCGGCAAGTCGCTTATGGGACTCGGCGAGTCAGGTAGCATTTCCCCCCAAAACCCTTCTGATATCGAGCAGTGTGTGAGTTGGAAGAGAACTCAGCCAGTTGGGTCCATTATGGACCTGAAGACCAACGTACTCGATGAGTTCAAGGCAATATCCCAACCATATGAAGATGAACTCGATGAGTTCAAGGATAAACTCGGCGAGTCAGGACTGAACACCTTAGAACGGATGAAGATGAACTCGACGAGTCAACGACTAAACACTTTAACTCAGATGAAGGTGAACTCGACGAGTTTAAGGATGAACTCGGCGAGTCAGTTGTAGAAGGTCCCGACTTTGTATGAAGGATAACTTGGCGAGTGCGTGCAAGACTCGGCGAGTAGGGTCGAGGTTCTAGTGTTTTGAGGATTTGGGAACTCGGTGAGTTGGGTCAACCAGACGTTGACTTTGACCTAGAGTTGACTTTGACCAAGGTGTTGACCTTGAATTTGACTTTGACCAGGAAATGGTAATTAAGGAAGATTGTTATGTGTAGGTTCTGAGAGGAGTTGATTCCGGCAACAAGTACAGTTCAGACACTTACGACATTGAGGTGAGTTACCTTCCCGTAACGGTGGGTCTACGGCCACAATGCTGACCCACTCATAAGAGTTGTTGATTAGATGATTGTCTTTGTGATAATTATCTAGGTTTGCTACTACTTGATATGTTTTATGTGTTAGCATGATATGATGATATGTGATAGTAGTAGTAGGGGGAAATGTCCCCGTGTCATGGTCGTAAGGATCGAAGGGTAGGTTGGGCACCCCATAATTGCCTGGCAGTATGTTCATGCTATGTTATTATATGGTAGTAGTAGTAGGGGTGAAATAGTCCTCGTAGTCGGTTCAGATGAACCAATGGGTAAGTCAAGCACCCAAGAATGGCTTGACCTGGGTAAGTCAAGCACCCCAAAATGGCTTGACCTGGGTAAGTCAAACACCCAAGAATAGCTTGACATGGGTAGGTCAGGCACCCCAGAACTGCCTGGAAGTATGTATGTTGTATGATGGGGGAACTCACTAAGCTTCGTGCTCACATTTTCAGTTTTGTTTCTGGTACATCTTCAGCGAAGGGGAAGGAGTCGTCACGGTAGCAGCACATCACACACATATGATTTTCGCATTTTGAGATCCATGGGATTGTACTCTGACATTATTATTATTTCATGACATGTTTTTATGACACTTGACTTATGGGTTATGAGTTTGATAAGACATTGAGGTTGTTTTTCAGTGAATGGTTTTATAAATTACTTAATGAAAAACAAAATTTTTGGTCTAGAAAATTGGGATGTTACAAATAAGCTCTTCTCATTTTATCTCAAGTATGGCCAACCGCAGTACAAAATATGGAGCTTAAAGAAGATGGTCATTGTGAAAGTCTATGCTCCGTTTCCTACTGAACATTTCACTAATGTCAAACTTAAGGGATTCCGAGGAGCTAGTCGCATTGAAGAAGATTTCACTCTTGCTGATTCTCCGTGTATTAATCTGAATGATTGGATTTCATTGTTTATGATTTTGTCTAAGGATGAAGTAAAGTATGAGCCGATTGTTTCTCATTTGAAAAGAATATTGATGTGCTATATTCATGAAGTAGCAAAGATGGATATAGAAATTGTTGCTGTTTTATAGAAAAAGCCAGTTGTGAAACCTGAACAAGAACCGAAGGACTTCTGAAAGCTGAAGCTGGGTAAAATCAATAAAGAAAATTGGACTGTGGTGTACCAGCGAATGGATAGTGAAAAGGTTGTAAAAAACATGTTCTTCCTGCTCGACAAACATTTATACTCCACAACTGCTTTGAATCACATTTTAGGTCTGGTTGAAGCTACAAAGTCGAACAACGCTGATGATTTGAAGTGCTTTACTGACATGATCAGTTGGTATCTCGCGATCCGACATACCCTTCCGAGTATGATGACTCAACTCTTTAAGGTTGAAAAGAGACATACATGAAGAATCTCCTTTCTTTATTTGAAACAAATGGGGAGATTGTTGGGTTATTTAATGTGTTGTGTCAAATTGTTATGTACATAATTAGTCTTATGTTAACGGATTGGGACTGTCCATCCGTCTTTATGATTTGCTAGGGGTAGACTATTTAATGTGCATGCATGTATCGTTCTAGAGTTATCGATTGTATTGCCCTACTAAGCTTTTATAGAAAAGTTCACGTTGAACTCTTCTAAAGCTTTGATAATATTAACCATTCGACACATCTTTGATCATTGTTCTTGTTATTTGATTCACTTTACTGTTTAGAATCTATTGATCTTAAGTTAATTGTTCATACAATCAATATATATATATATATATATATATATATATATATATATATATATATATATATATATATATATATATATAAAAGTTAAAAACTCTTTAGTGGTGATTAATTAGTTGAAAGTTAAAAAGTTGTTAGAGTTTCCAATCAATATGATTTAAGAAAAATGGTTACCTTGAACCATATTGATTTGAAATGATCTCTTTTATAAGATATATACAATGAAGATTCGTTAAATAATCACTAAAAATGTAAAGAGCCATACATATCGGTTGATGTTGAATTAAAAAAAATTAAGAATGAGAAACTAAGACTTGAGAAAGAATCATGTGGGACTTAGGCCCCGTTTTTTGTTTTTGTTTTTCCTTCTTTAAGTCCTGAATTAATAAAATGTAATGAATTAATAATTATATATGAACTGATAAAGTATTTGCTGATATAAATGTTTATTTTTTGGTCTGATTACACTGTCTGATCTGAATAAACGATTATTTTACCATCTCGTTTAAAAATAATTAATAAATTACTTTAATAATTGTTATAAAATATAAATATACAAAATGATCATTTATTTAATAACAATAATAAATTAAAAATGTACATGGCCACATTAAATAACTTTTAAATTTTAAATAAATTAAAAATAAAATTAAAAATATACATCATCACATTGTAACTCGAAATGAATAATTGTTATACACAAATTATGTATAATTAATTAGATTGTTCTGGAGGAAGGTTAACAAAAAAAAGTACAAGTATAAAGATTGCAACGAAGGAAACATGATTTGTTAGGAGGGTATTTTTGGAAAAATGGATATAAAACTACCACTTAATGATAAGGATATCATTTTCCTAATTTAATTTATTAAGACTTTTTTTTTAAAGATTAAGTAAAAAGGAAACATACGTATATATCTTAACCCATTAAGTTTTCTAAATATTAAGTGCATTGAGTAATAAAAATACCCTTAGACTTAAACGAGTAACCATCTCTTTGGTTATTTTTCTTGTTTTGCGTTAGTGAGATTAAAGAAAAACACAACAAAACATTCACGTACAATGTACAAGATGTTAGTTAGAAGGTATAAAATGTATTGCTTACTATTTATAATTTATAATTTAATATATAAAATATTAAATAGAGTCAAATATGTCATGCATAGTATACGTTTTTTTTAAAAGAATTATTTTTGATATCTAAAAAGATGTTACCGAGCAGTTTGTTGCTCTTTACCCGTTACATCTATATAAAACTTTTTTTTTAATTTATAAAATAAATCGTATAGTCCAATATATATAAAAAAAATAGGGACACAATAATACCCACCTTAGTTGAACCCTCTAACTCTTATTATTATTATTATTTTTAAAATATCTATAAAATATAATTATATTTAAAATCGTACATCTTATTATATACAAATTTGATTTTAAAAATTAGCTTAATAAAAAGAGAAGTTGGAGGATTTTTAATTTCTCTAAATAAAAATATGGTCCCACTTTTAAAGATATCTTAAACTAAACCAAATATAGCCTTTTCAACACAATTCTTGGTGGATCCGGATCGGTTTGGTCGGCCGAGACCAAATTTTGCCCACCCATGGCCATGGATATGACACGGACACCTACGTGGAAGCCATTGCAAAAATGTCAATCAAAATTAATTGAGATAAATGTTACACCTCCCAAATTTTCAAAGTGAATAAGCACCAAGTCACTACTAAACTAAAATGTAATATATTGAGACAAAATAGTCAAACATAAATGAATACTCACAAACAAGGTTTAATATTAATAATGCAAATTAATCCATCAACCATTTAAATAATATACATGAAAAAAAAAGAATTTAATACGGTTTGATAATCGATACGATAATACATGAAGTATAGATAGGATTTATGTATTCAAAGGAGAACACCATATGCAAATGTGCAATTACAAAACTCCAAATTATAAAACTAAAAAAATATTATTCCTTTGGGCTGCCTATATATGCTGCTTGCGTATTGGGCCTTTAATTGGATCCACCGATTCACATAAGGAGTAAATATAAAAGGGGCCAATACCATGTCCATGAGTTAGTCTTGGAAACACTATCTCAAGGTGGTTTGTTTATGTGTCGTCAATCGTGATGGCTCAATAGATGTTTTCAACGCATCAAGTACTTGCACATCATACGTTATTGGTTTGTTTATATTTAGACAAAGTATTATTTTGTCTTTGTGTGAAAAATAATAATATGCAGCAGAGGATACGACATGTATCTATGACGATTTTTTATAGATACGTTACCGTTAAGAAATCCCGCTACATTTTATTTTTATCAATCATTATATCTATATTAAATGATCACAAGTGTCAGATTTAATAAAATTAATTTTTTTATTCTTAATGGCTATTTGATTGCCAATGGGCTTAGCCCATTATACTGAACTCGGTAACATGGATCCAGACATGAGACCTATCATTAAGCAGTTGGTTCGAATTTTGATAGTAAGGCTAGGGGGTTCCTCAACAATAAATGTCCTAAAGGCAACCATGAGGGGGATGGTGTACACCGGTGAACACATCGTTCACAAACACCTACAGGTTGCGAGCCTGCTAGCGTTCCATTGGACTGTCTAGAAGAGTCTGTGGTTGTCATCCATACTCCGCTAGATGACATAATCAACAACAACAACATCGAGGTCTGTCATCATTTTATCACACATCGTCTATTACATCTACCCATGTTTTACCCCAACATTTTGTAGATATAAAATACATATACAGTTTAAATCATTTAAAACATGTATAAAAATCTTTCATCAGCATAGACAGCAAGTATTCAGACAATATGCACACATAGCACGTAATTTATATTAAATATTTCATATCTATGTGTAAGATGAAATTTCCTATGCACTCACCTGAAAAGATGGTGACTTTGCACTCAGACAACGCTTCGTTACTCTTAAAACAATTTTCCTCGACAAAACAACGAGTTTTTATTAAAAACCGGGCTTCGCTGGAGCAGCGTTTCTGAGCCGAAAGCTTTTCTTCTCGGAGCCGTCGGGGGCTCCGGGGCTTCCTTCTCGTGCTAGGGAGGTTCCCTAGACTTGGGAGGGGTTTAGGGAGGCTAGAGAGAAGTTAGAGAGAGAAAGAAAGGCTTATGGTGTGAAGAAAATATGAAGAGTTCACCCTTTATTTATAGGGATTTTATAGTAAAGTAGCCCCTATGTTTCGTCCGTATCTTCCGCGTACGAGCTCCGTTTTCTATGTTCTTTATATCCACGCGTTGGTATTTACGAGTACTACAACTTTCATTTAGACCACGTCGGCTAATTCTCCTTCTATCTCAGATTTACAAAAACTGTATCGTATTTATCGCGCACGAAGAGTAGCGACTAAGCTTCGTCCATATCTTTCGCATACGAGCTCCGTTTCCGACGTTATTTATATCCACGCGTTTGTATTTACGAGTACTACAACTTTCATTTAGACCCCGTTGGCTAATTCTCATTCTATCTCGGATTTACAAAACTGTATCGAATTCGCCGCGCTCGAAAAGTAGAGACTAAGCTTCGTCCATAACTTTCACATACGAGCTCCGTTTTTTACGTTATTTATATCCACGCGCTGGTAAAAATAAAATCTATAACTTTCCTTTTTACTCCGTCGGCTAATTCTCGACCGATCTTAAATTTAACAGTAGGAGGTGATTACACTGTTAAATGTCCGTGTAAAATTCATAACTTTTACATACGGACATTTTTATTACTTCAAAAAGAGTTACAATAGTTGACCTAGACTATTACATCATCTATTTATGCTTAGCCCCGAAACCCGGACGTTACAATTCTCTCCCCCTTAGGATGATTCCGTCCTGGAATCATGCATCAGCAACCAGATGTGGATAGCGACTCATCATGTCACTCTCTGTTTACCAAGTGAGATTCGGCCCATTCGAATGTTTCCATCGGACTAGCACTAAGTCGACCATCTTGCGTCGTAACTTCTTAGTCTTACGGTCAACGATTGCATCGGGCTCTTCGATTAGCCTCTTATTTTCATCCATCCTTAACTCTGAGATTGAAATTATGTCGGGAACTTCTCCCGTGAACTTCCTCAAATAACACACATGAAAGGTGTTATGAATACCATCTAGTTCTTTAGGTAATTCGAGCTTGTAAGCTTGGTTCCCAACCCTCTGAAGAACTTTGAACGGTCCAATAAACCTTGGACTCAGCTTCCCTCGTTTTCCGAATCTTATAAGTCCCTTCCACGATGAGACTTTAAGCAAAACGGAATCTCCAACTTCAAAAGTCATCGGTCGTCTTTTCTTGTCAGCATAGCTCTTCTGACGATCCTGAGCTGCTAACATCCTTTCCCTGATCACCTTTAACTTTTCAGCAGTCTCATGGACTATCTCGGGGCCCATAAACTGCTTCTCTCCGGTCTCAAGCCAACAAGACGGCGTACGACACTTCTGTCCATACAAAGCTTGATAGGGTGCCATCTTGATGCTCGAGTGGAAACTGTTGTTGTAGGAAAACTCTACCAAAGGTAAGTGCTCATCCCAGTTACCTTGGAATTCTAGGGTACATGCTCTTAGCATATCTTCGAGTGTTTGTATCGTTCTTTCGCTCTGACCATCAGTCTGCGGATGGTAAGCTGTAATCAAACACAACTTCGTACCCAATTCCTCTTGTAGACTTCTCCAAAATCGTGACGTGAAACGACTATCACGATCCGATACAATCGTTAGAGGAACACCGTGAAGTCTTACTATCTCCTTCACTTAAGCATTTGCGAGCTTATCCATAGACCACCTTTCGTTGGCTGCTATGAAGTGTGCACGCTTAGTGAAACGATCCACGACCACCCAAATCATGTCGTGACCGTTCTTCGTCCTGGGCAGTTTAGTCACAAAATCCATGGTGATGTCTTCCCATTTACCCATGGGTACAGGTAAGGGTTCTAAACTCCCATACGGTTTCTGATGTTGTGCCTTAACTCTTGCACAAGTTACACACTCGGCCACATACTTTGCAACATCGAGCTTCATCGTCGGCCACCAGTAGTAGGGTTTTAGGTCCCTATACATTTTAGTGCTACCGGGATGAATCGAGTACATGGTATTGTGAGCTTCTTCCATCAGAAGATCTCGTATCCCTCCCGTCTTAGGTACCCAAATTCTATCTTGGAATACCTTCAGTCCTTGACTGTTTGTACCGAACACCAACGTTTTAACCAAACGTTCTTTTTTTCGGTCATTCTTCTCTGTAGCTTCTTCTTGAGCTTTCTTTATACTTTCTACAATGGTCGAGACAACTTCTATTCTCAACGCTCTTGGCCTTTTTCTCTCAAGGTTGACTTTTCGACTGAGAGCATCAGCGACAACATTTGCTTTACCAGGGTGGTAAAGTATCTCACAGTCGTAGTCCTTGAGTAACTCTAGCCAGGGTCGTTGCCTCATGTTCAACTCCTTCTGATTAAAGAGATACTGGAGACTGTTATGATCAGTGAAAAGTTTGCACTTCATTCCATAGACGTAATTCCTCCATATCTTTAGAGCAAAAACTACCGCTGCCAACTCCAAATTGTGAGTGGGGTAGTTCTTTTCGTGCTCCTTCAATTGTCGAGATGTGTATGCTATCACCTTTTCTCTTTGGGTCAGAACACAACCCAACCCGACTCCAGATGCGTCACTATAGACCGCGAAGTCTTCAACTCCATCGGGTAGAGAAAGAATCGGTGCTTCACATAACTTATTCTTTAGCTTCTCGAATGCTTCTTCGTGCTTCTCGCTCCATGTATAAGTATCTCCTTTGTGGGTCAAAGCTGTTAATGGAGCAGCTATCAAAGAAAAGCCTTGGATAAACCTTCGGTAATATCCAGCTAATCCAAGAAAGCTTCGAATCTCTGTGGGACTCTTTGGACGTTCTCACTTCATCACAACTTTGATTTTTTGCTGGGTCAACCATCATTCCCTCCTGGTTAACCACATGACCCAAGAATTGTACTTCTCGGATCCAAAAATCGCACTTGGAGAACTTTGCATACAACTTCTCCTTCTTCAAGACTTCCAACACTTCTCGTAGATGCTTGCCATGCTCCTCTTGGCTTTTCGAGTAGATCAGAATGTCGTCGATGAACACTATCACGGATTTATCGAGGAATGGTTTACAAACCCTGTTCATCAAATCCATGAATGCTGCTGGAGCATTGGTTAGTCCAAACGACATAACCAAGAACTCGTAGTGTCCATATCTTGTTCTGAATGCAGTCTTCTCGATATCCTGCTCTCTCACCTTTAGCTGATGATATCCTGACCTAAGATCGATCTTTGAGAAATAGCTCGAACCTTGCAGCTGGTCGAATAAGTCATCAATCCTCGGCAATGGGTATTTGTTCTTCACCGTTGCCTTGTTCAGCTCTGTATAATCTATGCACATCCTCATGCTTCCGTCTTTCTTCTTCACGAATAGCACCGGAGCTCCCCAGGGTGATGAACTAGGTCGAATGAAACCGTTGTCCAACAACTCCTGAAGTTGCGTCATGAGCTCCTTCATCTCCGTCGGTGCTAATCGGTATGGTGCTTTCGCTATCGGTGTTGTTCCTGGTAACAAGTCTATTCTGAACTCTACTTGTCTATCAGGCGGTAATCCAGGAAGATCTTCGGGAAAGACTTCTGGATAATCACACACAACCGGTATATTCTGCACCTCCTTCTTTTCCTTCTTAGCATCGATCACAAATGCCAAATATGATGCGCATCCTTTGGACAAACATTTCCTGGCTTTCATCAGGGAGATGATTCCAGAATTTACTCTATGTTTTCCCCGTACACCATAAATGACTCTTTTCCAGGTGGGTTCACCCTTACTATCTTCTTTTGCCATTGTATCTCGGCGTTGTTGGCGCTAAGCCAATCCATTCCCAAAACGATATCAAAACCATTCAACTCTATGGGCAACAACTATTCATGGAATTCGTTTCCATTTAGGTCGATGACGATGTTCCTAATACGATCACTAACAGGTACGAATTTGCCACTGGCAACTTCTACAATCAGGGCATTATCAAGTTTTTCTACGGGAAATGCTAGTTTCCCACCAAACTTATGTGACATAAAGGAGTAGTTTGCTCCGGAATCAAACAGTATATTGGTAGGCAAACCATTTACAAGGAAGGTACCTGAAGCGACATCGGCTGCCTCCTTTGCAGCTTCGAGCGTCATCTGGAAGGCTCTTGCCTTCGGCTTCGGTGGAATGTTGGGTCTTCCTGCCTCCTTCTTCTTCGGGCAGTCCCTCGAAATATGCCCTTCCTCGTTGCACTCATAATAGACCTTCTTAGTGAACGTGCACTCGTTGGCATAGAGCTCGGGCTTTCCACACTTGAAACAGGTGACCCCTCTGTCACATTTTCCTTGGTGCTTCTTCTTGCATTTGCGCACCATTTTGCTTCGGCTCCTCCTCCTCTCGAACCAAACTTCGAGAATTTACACTTCTTGCTGGACCTCGAGGATCCATCGAATTTCCTTTTCTCACGAACCTCGTCCCTCTCCAGACCCATTTCCTTCTGTTGGGTCTCCACATTCTTAGTTGCTCGAACCGCTGATTTCAGAGTGGTTGCCATCTTGACCGTCGGGCCAAAGTCGGCTGGCAGTCCATTTGCGAACCTCTCAAATTTGGAGAGTTTGGTTGGCACCAAGTAGAAGTTCGAGACGAGAATAATAAGATAGGGAAATCTTTATTTACGATAGACGTATAATTCCTCATTGTCACTCCGAAAAGTTACATGCTAGTTCCAATACCGTAATTTATACGTTTGGAAATTTGAACACATAAAGTTTCCAGATCTGGTCGGCAATAGACCATAGATCTGATCAATTAACATCATATAAGGCATCAATCATTTTGCACATAAAGCATATTAGGCATACTTTCCTAAATAAGCTAGTGCTCACATCTCATAATCATCGCTTAGCATTCTAAGTTTAAGTCTAGAAATCCTACAAATTCCTAATTCGCTTAAACTAATGCTCTGATACCAACTGTGACATCCCCATTTTCACGGCCAGAAAAGACCGATTTTGTTTATGCTTTGTTTAAAAATCAGAGTAACATTTTAAATAAAAGTGTTGCAGAATTTGTTCCCAAAATAAAATATGATAAAGATTTATCAAAGCATTTCCGTAGAAATGTATTTCATTAAAAACCTCGGGATGTCATGTTCGATACAGATCAAAAGCATAAACATTACAATATAAGCCTTACTACATTTATTCATATCTACAGGCCTATATCCGTAATGTCTCATCCCAAACATCATATCTATGCTCATGCACCACTACCTGTAATACAAGAAACTGAGTGGGTCAGGCTTGGGAGCCTAGTGAGCACATAGGGTTTTCAACCCACAATAAATAAGTTTATTAATTTCATCAACCAACAATAACCCGATTACCCGTTCCCGTTATCCTCACTTTACGTCCCTAAACACCTATCATAAGGGACCTAGCCTAAGGATCATCATCGGGATGGACACTACTGCTAAGGGGGTTCCTCAACAATAAATGTCCTAATGGCTTGACTACCCAGGTCAAGCCATTCTGGGGTGCTTGACTTACCCGTCAGTCCTTACGACCGACATCCGAGGACTGTTTCACCTCCTACTACTACCACATAATATCATAGCATAAACATATTGTCAGGCAATTCTGGGGTGTCCGACCTACCCTTCGGTCTTAACGACCGAACTTGGGGGACTATTCTCCCCTTACTACCACTATCACATATATCATATCATGCTAGTACATAAGCATATCAGGTAGTAACAAACCTAGATGAATATCACAAAGACAATCATCTAACATACAACTCCTACTAGTGGGCCAGCATTATGGCCGTAGACCCACCGCTACTGGAAGGTAACTCACCTCACACTGCTGAAGTCCCGTAGACACAATCCCAGCTGCTGGATGACAACTTCCCGAATTGTCAATATCAATTGGGTTCCACTACATAACCATAAGTACATTCTTTGGATAATTACTACATTACCCCAAGCTTGGCTTATTCAAGCCTAAGGCCCAATCCATAGGCCCAAAGTCAATTAGGAATCAAAGCCCAACACATGGCCCAATTTTCCAAATTGGGCCCAGGCCTATACATGGTCTTATTCTAAGGCCCAACATCATGTAATCATTAAGGCCCAAACTACGGCACATCTATGGCCCAATTTTCCAAATTAGGCCAAACCCCTTACATGTGCCTTACCCTAGGCCTATTAAATTATTTTAGCCCATTTGCTTGTTCTTGGATGGTCCATTATTATCCCAATCATCAAAGCCCAATATAAAGGCCCAAATTAAGGCCCGAGTGAAATTAGGGTTTCACATAAAATGATGATTAGGGTTAAGTTTCCTACTCAACCCATTAAGGACTTAATCCACTAAGGACTTAATCCATTAAGTCCAATATTGTTTAGATTAATTCTTGCCAATGATTATTTTTTTAATATTTCAAGTTATCAAGTAATTCCCGTATGTCCCGATTAATTCCCCAAATTAGGGTTTCATTGCATTAGGGTTTTCCAAACCCTAATTAGGGTTTTCCAAACCCTAATTAGGGTTTCCAACCCAAATACTAGCCTATTTATCAATTTGTTGGGCTTTTAGGTCAATTAGGGCTTTATTGGGCCTATTAGGCCCACTAGAATATCATTAAGTCCATCAGGGTTTTATTTGGGTCAATTAGGGTCCATTAGAGCTTACAAGGCCCATTAGGGTTTCAAGCACCCTAAACGAATCGAACTCAACGAGGCAAGCACACCGCCACCCGACACGGTGGCCGGTGGCGGCAGCCACCACGTAACAGTAGTGTTGACGGATTTTCTTCACTATTCCAATTAATACAAAATTACAACGAAATAATCAAACCGCACACACACACACACACACTAGGCTAAACACACACAAACACATAACCACCTTGTGGTGGCCGATGGTGGCGGTGGGGTGTTCCTTTGAATTTCCATCCAAGAATCGCTTCCAGCAGCCTTATACCATTGCGACACACGAACACATACATCATAATACGCACACAGCCACCTTTCACGGTGGCTAGTGGCGGCAGAAAAGCATTTCCGACGACAGAACACTCCGTACACACGCAACGATCGGCATAATGCAGCAGTGCACGCACTCACACAAACACGAGCAGGAACACCCGTGAAACACGACTCGACATCCAACAGCTTTCTTCTTCCGATCGCTTGCCATCTCAGCTCCCATCGGCGGTCCTTGACTCCAACAGGAACATCTCAACGATGGCTGTTCGGTGGTGAAAAACGGTGCGCATTCGACCGAGAACAGTGACGTCGCCACCATGGTCTCGTTTCTCCGGCTTCACAGACGAGGAGGAGGCGGCGGTAGGGGTGGCAACGGACACTCGTGGAAATCACGTCGTTGACTGCTCTCACCGGAGGATAGGGACCGTGACGGCTCGGCTGGTCGGAGTCGACAAAAATCAGTGGTACGGCGGTCGTTCGGGGACGTGAGCGGTCGGAGAAACGCAAACAGGTGGCGACGACGGCTGGGAATGTTCACACATGGCGGCTGAGATGCACATGAGAGGTGGTGACGGCTGCTTTCCAACATTAGGGTTAGGGTTAGGAGGTAACGGGTTTATATACCCGTTTCATACAACTTCAGCCCATAATGATGGATATGACCCCTCCTTCTTCATTTCCTTTCAAACTTAGTCCTTAATTTACCAATTCAACCCCATCTTCTGAAATCCTTTACAAACTAAGTTTCATATTTTACTAAGTGGCCCCTCCCTCAACAATTATTGTCAATAGAGTCCGAAATTTACCTTTTTAACCCTCAGCCTTAAAATTCCTTACAAAGTAAGTATAATACTTACCAAACAACCCCCTGTCTTCTAAAATTGCAACCTTTGGCTCCCGAAAACCAACACCGTGCTATATAATTATTGATTTTAGGGCTATTATATAATCATTAATTAATTTATTTATTAAATAAATAAACGGAGTGTTACACACGTCATTGACTAGGTCAGAGTTCGACAGCGGCTTTTAAGAGCTACGATTGCTAGTCGGGATTTTGGAGTCATATTTGCAATAATAGTTTTAGACTTATCCAAGTGGGAGACTGTTGGATTAGATGTCTAAGCCCATAACTATTATTGGTATGTACTCGACCTGAGAGTAGCATGGTTCATTTGGGTTGCATAACATCAGGACAATTTGTTAGGATGGACTTTTGAGAAGAGGTTATATATGATTTATTAATATATTATAAGTTCTAATATATTAATTTAATATCATATGATTTAATTAGTACTGATCAAGAATTAGTTTGGAATTAATTTAGTGATCAAAAGAGACTAATTAAATCAATGGGGACTAATTGTGTAAATTAGTTATATTTATATGTGTTGGGCTTATGATTCAAATTGGACTAAGATTATGTATGAATACATAATGAGTTGGGCAACATGTACCATGGATCATAAAACCCATGGGTATGGATTTGGGTTATACCCATGATCCTTGGAATCCTACATATAAATATATGCTCCATAACCTAAAAAAATGTGTGCTTCTATTCTTAGAAAAAGATGGACGATTTTGGTGCATGGAAATTCTCTCTCAAGAGTCACCTTTATCCTAGGTGAGTTGTGATTCCATTTGAGGTGCAACACTTGGGGCACTAAGTTCTTAAAGGCCAAAGTCTTTCTAGCAACATCAACAACATCAAGAGGTATGTCTAAAACATGTTTTTATTATACATATGTTATTTGCATGCTAGTTATAGGCTTAATGCTTTGGAAACACCATTACATGTATAATTAGAGAAAACATATATCCAAGGCATTTAGGGTTGTATGTGCACCATAGGATGTTGTAGTATACAAAACCCAACAAGTATGTCCATCGATGAATATACCAATAACTTCATAGACAAAATGGAGTTTGCTTTGCGTATTGTCCCAGATGAGCTGAAGAAAATTGACAGGTACGCAAAGGGACTTCCATGGGAGTATGCGGTGCCAGTGTGTCAGGCACTTACTTTGGAGGCAGCTATCTGGGCTGCCAAGTCTGTTGAAAATATGATTAAAGGGAGAGCCGCCAACAAGGTTGAAGTTGGCGAAAAGAGAAAATTTGAAGGAACTTCAGGTTCCAACAAAAAGAATAAGTTCTCGAAGTCTGGTTCGAAGAAATTCGGAGGAGGAGCCGAAGCAAAATGGTGTGACAAGTGTAAGAAGAAACATGTTGGAAAATGTAGCGAGGAAGTCACTTGTTACAAATGTGGAAAGCCTGAGCATTATGCCAATGAATGCACCTTCAATAAGAAAGTTTGTTATGGGTGCAATGAAGAGGGGCACATTTTGAAGGATTGCCCACAGAAGAAAGAGGCAGCAAAGCCTAATCTCCCACCAAAGCCAAAAGACAGGGCTTTCCAAATGACATTGGAATCCGCAAAGGATGCAGGGGATGTCGCTTCAGGTACCTTTCATGTAAATGGATTGCCTGCCAATTTATTGTTTGATTCTGGAGCGAATTACTCCTTTATATCACATAAATTTGGTGAAAGACTAGCATTGCCTATAGAAAAACTTGATGATGCCCTAATTGCAGAAGTTGCTAGTGGCAAATTCATACCTGTTAGCGATTGTATTAGGAATATTGTCATTGACTTGAATGGGAATAAGTTCCATGAGGAGCTGTTGCCTATTGAGTTAAACGGCTTCGACATAGTATTGGGAATGGATTGGCTTAGCGCCAATGATGCAGAGATATTGTGCAAGAAAAAGGCAGTGAGGGTAAACCCGCCTGGAAAAGAATCGTTTATGGTATATGGAGACAAGTGCATAGTGAATTCTGGAATCATTTCCTTAATGAAAGCCAGAAAATGTTTGTTTAAAGGATGCACCTCATACTTGGCATTCGTGATCGATGCTAAGAAGGAGAAAAAGGATATGCAAAGTATACCAGTGGTGTGTGAATATCCGGAAGTTTTTCCTGAAAATCTTCCTGGATTGCCCCATGATAGACAAGTGAAGTTTAGAATAGACCTGTTACCAGGAACAACACCGATAGCAAAATCCCCATATCGATTAGCACCGACGGAGATGAAGGAGCTTATGACGCAACTTTAGGAGTTGTTGGACAACGGTTTCATTAGACCTAGTTCATCACCCTGGGGAGCTCCGGTGTTATTCGTGAAGAAGAAAGATGGGAGCATGAGAATGTGCATAGATTACATAGAGCTGAACAAGGCAACAATAAATAACAAGTACCCGTTGCTAAGGATTGATGACCTGTTTGATCAGTTGCAAGGTTCGAGCTATTTCTCAAAGATCGATCTTAGGTCAGGATATCATCAGCTAAAGGTAAGAGAGCAGAATATTGAGAAGACTGCGTTCAGAACAAGATATGGACACTACGAGTTCTTGGTTATGTCGTTTGGACTAACCAATGCTCCAGCAGTATTCATGGATTTGATGAATAGGGTTTGTAAACCATTCCTCGATAAATCCGTGATAGTGTTCATAGATGATATTTTGATTTATTCAAAAAGCAAGCAGGAGCATGACAAGCATCTGCGTGAAGTGCTAGAAGTTCTGAAAAAGGAGAAGTTGTATGCAAAGTTCTCCAAATGTGATTTTTGGATTCAAGAAGTCCAATTTTTGGGTCACGTGGTTAACCAAGAAGGGATTATGGTTGACCCAGCTAAGATTGAAGCTATAACAAAGTGGGAACAACCAAAGAGTCCTACGGAGATCCGAAGCTTTCTAGGATTAGCTGGATATTACCGAAGGTTTATCCAAGGCTTTTCTTCGATAGCTGCTCCATTGACAGCTTTGACCCACAAAGGAGCTACTTATACTTGGAGTGAGAAGCATAAGGAAGCATTCGAGAAGCTACAAAAGAAATTATGTGACGCACCAATTCTTCCTCTACCCGATGGAGTTGAAGACTTCGCAGTGTATAGCGATGCGTCGGGAGTCGGGTTGGGATGTGTTCTAACTCAAAGAGAAAAGGTGATAGCATATGCATCTCGACAATTGAAAGAGCATGAAAAGAACTACCCCACTCATGATCCGGAGTTGGCAGCGGTAGTATTTGCCCTAAAGATATGGAGGAATTACCTCTATGACACAAAGTGCAAACTTTTCACTGATCATAAGAGTCTTCAATATCTCTTTAATCAGAAGGAATTGAACATGAGGCAACGACGCTGGCTAGAGTTACTCAAGGACTACGACTGTGAGATACTTTACCACCCTGGTAAAGCAAATGTTGTTGCCGATGCTCTCAGTCAGAAGGTAAACCTTGAAAAGAAAAGGCCAAGAGCGTTGAGAATTGAAGTTGTCTCGACAATTGTGGAAAGTATAAAGAAAGCTCAGGAGGAAGCTTTAGAGAAAAATGACCGAAAGGAAGAACGTTTGGGCAAAACGTTAGTGTTCGATATAAACGTTCAAGGACTGAAGGTATTCCAAGATAGGATTTGGGTACCTAAGATGGGAGGAATAAGAGATCTTCTGATGGAAGAAGCTCACAAGACCATGTACTCGATTCATCCCGGCAGCACGAAAATGTATAGGGATCTGAAACCCTACTACTGGTGGCCGACGATGAAGCTTGATGTTGCAAAGTATGTGGCCGAGTGTGTGACATGTGCGAGGGTTAAGGTACAACATCAGAAACCGTATGGGAGTTTAGAACCTTTACTTGTACCCATGGGTAAATGGGAAGATATCACCATGGATTTTGTGACTAAACTACCCAGAACGAAGAGCAGTCACGACATGATTTGGGTGGTCGTTGATCGTTTTACAAAAAGTGCACATTTCATAGCAGCCAATGAGAAGTGGTCTATAGAAAAGCTTGCAAAGGTTTACGTGAAAGAGATAGTGAAAGCTCATGGTGTTCCCCTGACGATTGTATCAGATCGTGATAGTCGTTTCACGTCAAGGTTTTGGAGAAGTCTACAAGAGGAATTGGGTACAAAATTGTGTTTAAGTACAGCTTACCATCCGCAAACCGATGGTCATAGCGAACAAACGATTCAAACATTGGAGGATATGCTGAGAGCATGTACCATGAAATTCCAAGGTAACTGGGATGAACATTTACCTCTGGTAGAATTTTCCTACAATAATAGTTTTCACTCGAGCATCAAGATGACACCTTATCAAGCTTTGTATGGACAAAAGTGTCGAATGCCATCATGTTGGCTTGAAGCTGGAGAAAAACAGTTTATGGGACCCGAGATAGTTCATCAGACTGCTGAAAAGCTGAAAGTGATTAGGGAAAGGATGTTAGCAGCTCAGGATCGTCAAAAGAGCTATGCTGACAAGAAAAGACAACCGATAACATTCGAAGTTGGAGATTTGGTTTTACTTAAAGTCTCGCCGTGGAAGGGACTTATAAGATTTGGTAAAAGAGTAAAATTGAGTCCAAGGTTTATTGGACCATTTAAAGTTCTTCAGAGGATTGGGAATCAAGCTTATAAGCTAGAATTATCAGAAGAACTAGATGGTATTCATAATACTTTCCATGTGTGTTATTTGAGGAAGTTCACGGGAGATGTACGTTACATAATTCCAATTTCTGAATTGAGGTTGGATGAAAGCAAAAGGTTAATTGAAGAACCGGAGGCAATTGTTGACTGTAAGACTAAGAAGTTGCGACGCAAGATGGTCGATTTAGTGCTTGTGCGACGGAAACATACGAATGGGCCAAATCTCACCTGGGAAACGGAGAGTGACATGATGAGTCTCTATCTGTATTTGTTTGCTGATGTGTGATTCCGGGGACAGAATCATCCTAAGGGAGAGAAAATTGTAACGCCCGTGTTTCTAGGCTAGGCATTAATAATTATGTAATAGTCTAGGCCAACCTTTGTAAATTGTTTTGAAATAATAAAATGTATTATTTGATTATTATGTGTTTTATGCTTAATTATTATGATTTAATGAATTAAGGATAAAAATAAGCGTCAAAAATAAATGTTAATAAAGCCGATATCTATGAAGAAAGTTGTAGTGATTGAAACAAAGATTTCGGAGATATAAAGAATACTGAAATCCAAGTTATAACAAAGAAGTTATGACCTGTTGAAGTTTCGCGACAGAACCGGCACGACGCTGTATGACGTAAAAAGTGAATTTACGATAAAGTGCTTTTTAGCATTAGTGATCTAAAAGAAAGTCGTAGTATACATTAAACCGAGAGCGTGCATAAAAAGAATGTCCAAATCTGACTTCGTATGAGGAAGCTATGAATTTTCTAAGATTTGACATAACAGTATGCAGCCCGAAACTCGAATTCTAGTTCGAGTGATTTTTAGCCGAAACAACCTAAACAAGAATCGAAGATCTTGTTGATATTAGTTTAACGGTAAAAAGACAGACGAAAACGGACGTCGGATGAAGAAGTTATGAATTTTTACGGACATTTCCTGTCCCGGCCTGTTAAAAATATAACTTTAAAAATAAAGTCAAAATTAGCCGACAGAGTCTAAACAAAAGTTGTAGAGTATCACCTACGCATGGATATAAAGAACGTCAAAAACGAAGCTCGTATGCGAAAGTTACGAATTTTTGAAGATTGAAAATTTGGAGTACGCCCAGCGTACTCGTGTAAGTGTTCCGGAGTTCATCACCTCCCCTACTCCTTCGCATGAGTGCCATGTGTCGTAGCCTTGACGCGTCCGATGTGATCTCTTCATACGCCCAACGTACTTGCTGAAGAAGGAGTACGCCCAACGTACCACAAATTTACGCCCAACGTAACTCGAGTTTTCAGTCCCTATAAATAGTGATCGAAGCCAGCCGATTTTTGGTTACAAAATTTTACTCCTCTCACCCTTAGACTTTCCATTTTGCTAATTATATCATCCTAGCATCGTAAGCAAGCCCCAGAGAGCCTGAAGATCCCGAGAAAAAGAGTTTTCGAGCCGAAACTCTGCCCGCGTGAATCCCGATTTTTGGGAAAACATCTCAGTTTTATCGGAAACGATCGTTTTAAGAAACGAAGTGCTGCCCGATTATCGTTAAATAAGGTGAGTGTGTAGTCACTTTCATCTTACACATAGATATGAAGTATTTTCTATAAAATACGTGTTATGTGTAATTATATTATTTGTTTATTTGAGATGGGTGTTGAATAGATGTTTTATACAAGTTTTAAACTGTATATGTATTTTTATCTACCAATATGTTGGGTAAAACATGGGTAGATGAAATAGTTGATATGTGTTAAAATGACGAGAGACCTCGATGTTGTTGTTGTTGTTGTTGTAGTCATCTAGCGGAGTATAGATGACGACCACAAACCTTTCTAGACAGTCCAGTGGAACGCTAGCAGGTTCGCAACCTGTAGGTGTTGGTGAACTATATGTTCGCTGGTGTACTCCATACCCCTCATGGTTGCCTTATTTGACATAAATTGCTGAGGAATCCCTAAAGCAGTGTTGTCACTCTGATGAAAATCCTTAGACTGGGTCCCTTATGATAGGTGTTTAGGGACGTAAAGTGAGGATAAAGGGAACGAGTAATCAGGGTTATTGTTGGTTGATGAAATTAATAAATTTATTATTGGTTGATGAAATTAATAAATTTATTATTGGTTGATGAAATTAATAAATTTATTATTATTTGTGGGTTGAAAACCCTAAATGCTCACCAGGCTCCCAAGCTTGACCCACTTAGTTTTTTATATTACAGGTTCTGGACCCAGAGCATAGTTGGATGATGATGAAGGATTTTTGGATTATAGACCAGTAGATGTAAAAATCTGTTGTAAAGCTTATAATATATTGTTTATGCTTTTGGTCTATATCGGAACATGACATCCCGAAGTTTTGATATATAATGAATATATATATTTTTTTAAGAAATGTTTTGATAAATTTTTATCATGTTTTGTTTTGGGGACAAATTCCGCAACATCTTTTAAAAAATTTCTCTGATTTTATTTTAAAAGCATAAATTAAATCGGTTTTTTCTGGCCGAGAAATTTGGGGATGTCACATAAATGAATGTGTGAATGAATATATTAGGCTAGAAAAGTTACAATTTTGCCTTTTTTTCATACAAAAAAAATCAGGTTTTAACATAGTTAATAAGTATTTACAATACATAGTTAATAAATATTTGTGAAATGAGGGTTCTTAAAGTTTTAAACTTTTTTGGGTTCTCATTTTGAATATATATATATATATATATATATATATATATATATATATATATATATATATATATATATATGCTGGAGTATATTTTTGAAAGACAAATTAAAGATAAAAACAAACAGATGAGATAAGAAAGTAAAAGCAATAGAAGTCCCAGATAGGAAGGTTAAACTGTGTGTTTGCCATGCTCGCTGCAGCACATCTTAAATTAGTTTAAAGCTGTAATAGATAAATAATTTTTTATAATGCCTGCAACGTATTCGCGTAGTGGTTATGTATATATATTTTTGTTGTTGTTAGCCTGTAAAGAAAAGAAAGGGTAAAGCTTTGGGTGAAACCCCAAAAGCAGTAAGACTATCAGTGGTCCTTCGTTACCTTTCTGACAAAATACTCGATCAAAGTGTTAGTATTAGTAGTATCAGTCCTCTTAACCCCAACTCAGATAAAGACTGCAATGGATCTCTCTATGTGTTTGGTGTGTGTGTGTGTGTGTTTGTTTGTGTGTGTATATATGTTTTGTGTGTGTGTGTGTGTGTGTGTGAGAGAGAGAGAGAGAGAGAGAGAGAGAGAGAGAGAGAGAGAGAGAGAGAGAGAGAGAGAGAGAGAGAGAGAGAGAGGTGATGCAATTGCAAACCTAAGCAACAGTAAGATCTGTGATAGTACTTTAGAAATGTCTGCTAAGTTTACAAATGTTAGCTGCAGTGATCATAGAGTTCACTTGACCACACACACTCTCTCTCCAGATCACTTTGACTCACTCACTCTGTGTTTAGGGTTAATGTTCACCAGCTGAACTGGGACTTCCAACATAAATTAATGCATCACAGACAGATTTATGCATGGCTAGCATGCATCACCTTTTTGTGTCCTCTCTCTCACTCACACACACGTACACAGAAACTGTCTCCTTGGTTGAAGATTCATGAGATGCCCAATACCTGTACCCACATGACATAAGATGTTAAACTTTTGCCTTCTTATTTGAGTGTCTCGATTTTTCTTTAGGAGGATCAACAACTTCATATTTTTATTACCTAATTAATAAGTTTGAAATATAGATGTAAATTTTTTTTTAACTTTACAACTTGTGCACGATTGTCCGGGCCCATGATCCGAGATTTCTACCCTTTGATAGGTATATTTAGGGGCACCTTAAAGGTCATGTGACAAATTTGTTGTGTGTGACATATTCATGTGATCAACTCTAGATTAGGCGACCGGGGTGCACCTATATAATAACTACATAATAACAGGCCTTAAAACATACTTAATATCCTACGCAAAGGTAAACATACCTAATATCTACGAATTCTTTCCCTTCAAACTTGATCAACATATCAAACTTGCTTGTCATGTCCTTTACAGATTCCCCATTCACCATTTTTACAGAAAAATTTAATATTTGTTTTAAAAACTGGGTTTTGTTGCTTGAATTAATAAGAGTCAGTGATTTCACTTTCAGATTAACGTATTTCGATGATACAAATGAAATCTTCAATTGGATAAAACTCAGTAGAATTCAAGAACAAAAAATGAGAGAAATCATGATCTTATATGCACCAGAATAATGACCAAAAACGGGTATATCACCCCTTGGACACTGCTTCCAGGGGCGTTGCCCCCATGACCCCCGTGGTTCAGGGGTTCTGCCCCTAAATAAAAGTGTACTTTAAATCTAATTAAACTCAAAAAGTGTGCATTCCGCACCATCCTTATTTATTCAATATTTATCAAGATCACATTGGTCAACAAGTTAATCTCATTAAATTTAAATAATATTGGTGATACAAATCACCAACACATCTCAATCCAGATAGAAACCCCGTGTCGACCCTCACAAACCGTAGAATCATAATCACAAATATCAAAGGGTGTGTGATTCTATTAAGTTAGCTTTGGTTACAATGATTTCAGCTGGAAAATTTGGAAGTTGTGTAATAAGTCTATTTTCAAGGCCAAGAAGGTTTGTAAGGACCATATTTTTTTGCAATTAGATTGGTGTCGTATAATTGGGGGTTGTTAGCCCATACCTCCATTAACAAATCGTTACTCCATTTAGCTCTACTCTTAAGCGGCCAAAACCTTTACCTCATAAGCTAAAGTATTTGTTCTCTACACCTTGCCTAAAGTCGAATGATTGGTAAGCGGAAAAATTGCTTTAAACCCTCTATAATTCCTTTGTGTTAGCCTCTGGCTAGCCTGTTTAATTAATGAATCGCCTTTTTCTACACAAATAATAATAATAATAATAATAATAATAATAATAATAATAATAATAATAATCACAAAATACCAAAGGTTTGTGCAAGGTTGCAACCATAACAAAGATTTTCTACATTCCTATCCAAACTGTATTTAACCTTTGATAAGAAGTTGAATATTAATAATCATCCAAAATCTAAGAAACACCAATTTGACACCATGTTTACCAACCTTCTTTGTAATGTACACGTCCCCAATCTTCCCGAATTTATTGAAGACTTTCCACATATCTTTTAAGGCCAATCCGTAGGTAAATTTAATCAGCAACATTTTAAAACTATACTAATAATATATTTTATAAACTCTATATGAATAATTCCCAAAATTATTCTTGTTGTTAAATTTGGGGCCCTTGATATAAACAAAGGAATGTTAGTAAATGCATGTGCATATATTTTTTAATACCAGATTAATTTTATACAATATATTTCATACATCTGTGCAATATACGAAATTAAATAGATGATTATTTCATAAGGATTACATATATAACAGACCGATTGAGTGGAATAAACCCAATTCATATGCACTAGTGACTTCACTCATAATACAGTTTATGTCTAGCTTGGCACCAAAAGTTAAACATTATCGACGGTTAATATTTAACTTGCCATGAGTTTAGTCACTCTTTCTCCTCACACCTCCTATGTCCATGCATGTTTTGTTATCAAAGGGAAACATTTAATTCTCCGTAGTTTAGAATATTTTTACAGTTCCATGCAGTTATTTTTTAGACGTTACATAGTTTAATTTTATTTTCTTTAAACCCGAACAAAAAGTATCCAAACAAATGGCTATAGATCTAGGGCAAAAATTGTGGGGACTAGGAAAAGGACAAGGCGTCGTGGTGAGAATCTAGTCTTCTCTAATATGAAAACATATGAATCCTTACAAAAGCTTTCCAAAATTGTTCTAGCATGCATTTCTCACTGATATCATATAATAGGAGCAATGCATGTGTGCGTAATTAAGAAGCAATTTGGAAATAAACTGTCACTAATCTGTTTACATAGAGAAGTAGAGTTAGTAAATCATGGAAATTTTAGAAAGCTACCATCATGGTCTGCATTACTACTTCTCTTGTCTTCTTCATCAAGAATATCGTTTTCATCTACCTCAATTAAGTCTTCAGAATTAATGTAATGAGGTGCATGACCATTTCCAAAGGCATGAACATGGTCTTTAAGAGACCTTTTGTGCTTAAAATCCGATCCACAAACACAATACCATAACTTCCCACAATTCTTCTCGTGAGTCCTCCAATCACCTCTTACTGCAAAAGGCTTCCCGCATTTTCTACACCCAAAGGGCTTCTCACCATGCTTTCTTTTGTAGTGTGTTTGAAGCGTCCTGAAGTCTTTGAGTGGCTTCGATCTGGGGTGGTCTATGTTGTTCTTGCAACCCTCCGCACAACAGTAACAAGGTAATCTCAGCATTGATGATGCAGGTTTTGTGCCTCTTAAGGATTCAGGACCTTTTCTGTATTGTGATCCATGCCCCCACATATGCATCTAGGGAGTATATATATAGAAGAAAAATTATTAGAAATAACAGAAAACACATAAAATTACAAAGACCATGATAATATCCATAAAATAGTAAATATATAACTGAGAAAAAATAAGTTATTTTCGAATACGGATCAGGAGAAAAAAGTTTAATACAGATAAGTACACTTAAAGAGATATCGAGAATAGGAAGCAAACAAGGGAGAAGTACTTATAATTGACAAAGCATGTTAAAAAGGCTTATCTAAAGTACCAGAAGGTGAAAATCATTCAACCTAGCATTAAAAAAAAAGCAACTTAGGAGAATTAAACACCAGTATTTTCTTCAAAAAGAAACATTAGTCAACTATTTTTCTTCACAATTTTACCGTAACTCTGCAAAATAGTCGTGACTTGCTCACAAGTCTTTGTCCATGTGCAGCAATTAATTAGTACGTAGAAAGACTACAATGGCAGAAAGTTTAATTAGTTAGTTAAAAATATATTCCCCCAAAGTCACATCCGGAGAATCAACCTGCATGTTGTTGTAGCGGTTGAATGTCTTGTTGCAAACTGTGCAAGAAAACTGTGTAGGGCCAACCATGATTTGTGCTGTTGTGGGGATCCAATACTGTAAATGATCAACTGATATGCTTATGTTAGGATTAGTGGAGAAGCTGCTGGTGTCTCCTTCTCCTACTGATGACGCAGTTGGTGGTTGACCCATGTGAAGTGCGACTGTTACACCATCGTCGCAACTATCAGTAGTACTGTTATTGAGATTTAGTTTGAGGTTAAGATCTTTAATAGGATTTCGGTGAAAGGAGTAGTGTGAGGAGGATGAGATATTTGAGTGATGATGGTGGTGATGAGAGTTGTGGTATTTGGATAAGTCATGGTGTTGGGCTTGTCCAGGAGGGCTAAGAGAGAGTAGAATCGAATCCTCATCCACTTCATCACCATCCAAACACCCATTACTCTCGCTTGTTGTTGCCATGTTTGTAAAGCTAGACCAAGTTTGTCTTTACAGAATGTCACATATTTAGGGTATGTGCATTGCTAAAGAAGAGAAGTTGAAATGTGAAAAAAAAACACACACACAGAGAAACAGAGAGAGAAACTGGAGCGGAGAGAGATCCAAGAAGCTGGTTTGATGCTTTTGTAAAAAGACAGTCATGAAGATGACACATACATACAGACATATAGATAAAGAGGTCTCTCAAGAAAGAAGTATTAAGATTTGGGTGTTAGTAGAGAAAACAAATCATCATCATGAGAGAGAGAGAGAGAGAGAGAGAGAGAGAGAGAGAGAGAGAGAGAGAGAGAGAGAGAGAGAGAGAGAGAGTTTTAAGTTATGACTATTGGCGGAGAGCACAATGGATCGAGAGAAAAACGTTAAAGAAGGTATTAAAGAAGATAAAGGAAAATAAATTCAAAATTTTTTGGGTGGAATCATGATATGATGCAGCGATTGAAAGAAAGAGAGGGAGGCAGTGTGCACGTGGAATAGGGATATAAAAAATTTGGAAGGTGATTGTTTTGGCGTGTATAGAAATGGGGGAGACAAGGACTCGGCAAAAGACAGGTGAGAAAAAAAGAAACTGCACTACATAGAATGGTGTACCAATCTCATTTACCTCCATTAATTTTCAATTCCAATCTACCCAATCCATCATCATATACTTAATTTCACCTTATACACATAATAAGTTTCCTATATATAGACGAGCTTAACCTAATACTTTTTACTAGCTTGTTTTCGGCTGATCAAAGTAAGATCAGAGCTTCTTTTCCTTCTTTTTTGAAAGCCTTTAAAGTAATATCGAATTTCAAAACTCTTGTTCATCTAATATCATTAAACCCTGCTTAAAGATAATACCTGGACAAATTAAGTAATTAATTACTCTATATTATCATGAAAAGTATCTTTATAATTACAACAACAAGCTCCACCAAATATCTTTAATTAGTGATGAGCTTGAACATTTTGTCGGATCAGAAGTTCGGTCTGTGATATATAAAAATGGATGATTAATGATCTTTCAAATTTTGTGTTCGATAACTCGTTGCTAAATAATTAAAAATACTTAAGAAGATGTAAAGCAAACATTTTGAATGGTATACACGAAACAGAAAGACCTAGTTCATAGTTGTCTAGTTGAGTGTTCTTTTGCTAATTCTTATCAGCCTAATTAGCTGTTGATTTCATTACTGACTGCCAACTTAAGTAATTGTTGAGTATTTTCGTAAATATACTGGTTCAAAATATATATACGTTTAATATATCAATGGCCATTCTTATATGATTAATTAGCCAAACTCAACCATGTTTGTTATCATCATCATTTGTATCAAACAATGAGGCATATAAATGGAAGTTTCTCTCTGTTCCACTAAAATTGCATATTTTTTAACAAAAATTCACTCCAGAGCCTAACCCAGCAAGCAGAAGCTGGAATCAGGCTAAAAACAAGAACATATACATAATAAGTAAGGCAAGTGGAGGGCTCATCCACTCAGTCCACTAAAATTGCATGACATGGCTTGGTATAAAATCTAACAAAAGAATTGGAATATAGGAAATTACCAAGTTAACCTCGAGTAAAATCCCAAGCTTCAAGGGTAATTAAATTAGTTCTTGTAGGTAAGAATTATTTCCAGAAATAAAGCACCACGACAAATCTTACCATGTATCAAAAGAATTATTATAATTTTATTGATCGGACGAATGTGTAAATATTTTTGTGGGATATTTATTGTATGTATTATGTATATGTATTCACTGTACATTCAAGCAACGAAGACAGGTTTATCAAGTACTCTCCATGACATAGATAGGTATCTGGACCATGGAACTCCTTGGAGAGCTACTGTTAAAAGGCAGGCGTGAGTCTCTCTCTCTCTCTCTCTCTCTCTCTCTCTCTCTCTCTCTCTCTCTCTCTCTCTCTCACACACACACACACACACACACACACTCACTCACTCACAGTCCCTCACTTTTCTAGTTAACATGTAAAGGAGATGTTGAAAGAGATGTACGTGCCAGCAATACAATGATGGAAGATGTTACACTACATAGTGCAAACCAAGGATCCATCAAATATCACACAAGCAAAAGTAGCTAGTACGTACTCTTTTAATTATTCGTAGTCTTTTTCAATTTGTTAGTCACATGAAAAGTCTAATTCACCAATATTCACGATTTGATTTGACACATTGTTAGATCAAAGTAGCTTGGTATCGCCTAAATTGCAAGCTTATCATAATTTCTTGCTACTCGTATATAACAAGGATGATCTGCAACAGACGTATATGCATCAAAAAGGACAGCTGCAAATGGTATAATGAATTGATGTAGGAACATGTACATCCTACAAAATACTAGTAAAAATTTCAATATACCAATGCAGGTCAAGAAATTAAACATTGGTTGTTTTGTATTAGTGTGACGTGTCTGTGCGTCAATTAATTGAGTTCGAGTGACTGAAGTGAATAATGATGGCATATGTGCACGAAATGATTTTTTTTCACCTGAAGAACACACAACAATATATGGCTCGCATCTATAAAGTATCTCATGAACAATTATATGAAAATTGGTTGATATTGGTCTTGGCAGATTAATAAAACCAATATTGTTGAGTAATGATTCAAAAGGTAATTGTAATTAATAATTCTTATTAGTGGTTAGCTAATTTGTTGGATAGTGTGGTAGATTTTAGCATGATTGTTAATCCCGATCTTTATCTTAAGATGAAGATCCTACAATTTTAAAATCTTACGAGCAAAAAACGATCTCGATCACAAACAAAGATGTATATTTGTACTAGGAATTATACTGGAATCTTAAGATCTCCACTAGGATCTGAAGATCTTAATTCGATCTAGTCCCCCCACTTTAGTTTTATATGTAGCTGTGACTCAAAAAATTATTCGTTCAATTAGAAATCGAGAACATATTGCACGATGTCTCATAGAGCATCAAAAGTTCATTCTTTCATCTTGAATTACATAGAGTATCGTGATACTCATGATATTCATTTGTAATCTTATGTCTTTGGTTGTATATGGTCATGAAGATCATGTTTTTTTTAAGATTTTTCTTCCTAATTTTTATAGTCTACAACAATAAGAATTGCGGTTCATGCTTAAGAATTTAAAATCGATTGTAACGTTAATGTCTTAATCAACATCAATACTACATACACAGGATTTTGCTAACAAATTTCGAGACTATTCATTTGGGTAGGATCTTACGATCCCTATTAGATTTTACGATTAAGATTTTGAAAAAAGTAAAATGATCTTTAGTAGGATCTTGATCTTGATAACCTTTAATTTTAGGGGTTTGTTCTTAAGCTTCCCCTACTTTCCTTTTTTCTTTAAATAGATAGATTGTTTTCTATTTTTTCGTTTATAGAATTGTATGGTAAAAATACTAATAACATGTATGTTGTTTAAAATAAGTTAGTCGATATATTATTAAATTCTAAAGATTTTATTGGCTTAAAAGTATATTACTATAACACTAAATAAAGTGTTAACAAGCAAGACAATAATTTATTTATCCATTTAATATTTATCTAACAATCAACAAGGAACTTTTGTATCTTTTAAACCTTGTGTTACATAATTAATATTAATATGTAAAAAGAAGAGTTGTAGTAATTAAGATTAGTAAATATAATACAGTTAAAATATCAACCTGTTATATTATCACTACAAGAAATCATATTATTGTCGGCAACACAGACTTTTAACGGTTTGGGGACTAAATCCGTGTGAACCCTTTCTGGTAAACCCCATCATTTCTATCAATCCTTCCGATCGAGACTCTAATCCAATGGACGGGGATCCATTTCGCATAAAGCCAATAGCGGCGATATCAAAACCGACGATTTTTGTCGCCGCTATTTGTCGAAAAAAATATGCGGCATAATTTCCCTCCACAGTTGTAGTCGCAATTGAATAGAGTCGCCGCTAAAAGTTTTGAGGTCGTCGATATTAATTGACGCCGGTATTGTTTGACGCAAATAAGCAAAAGCGATTGTCTCTCTTTCCGCTTTCAACTTCTAACCTTTTCTCTCGTTTTTTCTTCCCCATTTCGTCGATGAGTCACGCAGCATCGATCGATTCAGGCCAACGAGGACCACCATGCCTCTGGAAACTCCCCACTGTGACATTCTGACGAAGGGGAAAAGAAGATACCGGCGACTGTAATGTATCTCCGGTGACGATAGGGCATCTTCTCTGCATTTCTCTTTCGCTTTCTCTTGTAACATCAATTTCTAGCTTATAATCATGATCAGTGTTGTAAAACTCGCCGAGTTGGCCGAGTACTTGTTCGAGTACTCCCTACTCGGCCCCTTACCGAGGCGAGTTACAGAATCCGAGTACTCCCCAATCGGACCATTACCGAAGCGAGCAGTGTTTTAAAACTCGGTTAACTCGATGATTAATATGTATAATATACTTAATGATTTATTATGCAACACACACGTGTGATTATTACTACATATATATCTTAAATTTTCAGCAATTATTCATGAAGTGAGATCATTGTGTGTTTTTCAGTTTTTTTGTATTCACATGTATCTAATTTTGTTATATATTTCAAACAACTTATGATTTTTATTTATGATTTTTACATATATAATTTCCCTAAATATATTTCTACATGAATTACCGAATCTGAGTACTCATTACTTGACAATCGGTCGAATAGGTACCAAGTAGCCAGTTCTACAACCTTGATCATGATTAATTGCAAAAAAAATGTCAATTTAAGTTTTTCTCAACACTTCATTGTTGGTTGTTACTGTCACCGCCGACCATTGTTGTTAGTGCCAACAAATACGACACCACTACACCATCAATTGATTTTCGGCCACCACAGGTTCTATTTGTAATTGTGTTTATCCTCCAAGTACAAGAAATAGCAATGTACTATGGTTTTTTGTCCCTAGTCTAAAAATAACAATGTACTTTGGCATCAATAAATGCATGTTGATTTGGTAATTGTGTTTATGTCCCAAGTACAAGAAATAAAAATGTGTTTTTTGGTATTTCTTGTATTTAAGTGCAATAAATAGCAATGTACTTTGGTAGTTTTTGTTTATTTTAATATTTTAGCTTATAAGTTTATGTATGTTGTTATTTATTATGTAGTTGGAAAATGTTCGTGCAATGCTCAACGACCCGACGTGTAGGAAGGAACTTTATGTGTTTTTTCAATCAGAGAAACCAAAAAGTGATGATCAAGTAGGAAACGAGGGGAGCAAAGATATTGGTTCGTCGGATTAGTTTGTGTTTTGTACGTTAGACTTGTTGTGACATAACTTTATAACACTTTTGTTGTTTTTTTTGGTATTTGTATGAAATTATAACACTTTGGTACCTAACTGGATGTCGTTATGTAATTTTTTTTTCTGCATTTAATGCTGTTAGGTACCGGTTTTTCTGCACACAAAAAGTGTTGATTTAAAAAAAATGAAAAATAATATTACCGGCGATATTATTACCGACGACATATACTATTACCGACGAGAGAGGTATTACTGGCGACAGTGGGCATTATCGATAACAGTTATTAGCGGCGAAAAATATCTTTAGCGGCGACATTTTAACCAATAGCGATATGACAGTACCAACTCCTTTTTGTAGCGACGTGTCGCCGCTATTTCTTTTACCGACGATAAATCCATGTTTTAGTGACGATTTTTATCGCCGCTAATGTCTTGTTTTCTTGTAGTGTATTAAAAATTAGTAGGCATTGTTTAGTATGAAGGAATGAAATCATGAAGAAATAAAATGGACAATGTAACCGAATGATCAATAAAAATAAAAAATGGTATGAATCCATACATTTTATTGTCTTATTTGATGGAAGGAAAAGAACAAAATAAGTCATTAATTCAATCTTATTTTTTCTTATTAATAAAAAAGGTAAAGAAGAATAAAGTTCATAAAGAAATAAAAAAAGAAAAGAATGTTAATTTATAAATATGGATTTTATTTAATTAAAAATAAATCGATAAATAAATTGCATTTTAACATATTTCATGTTATTTTTTATTAAATTGTTCGAAATACATATTATTTGTTTTGAAAATTGTTAAAAAGAATTATCTAGTTATCTAAAACATTAAAAAATAGCAAGAACAAGATATATCATGAAATCTTATATATATATATATATATATATATATATATATATATATAGGTTCCGTTGAGATTTAAAATAAAATAGAGATCTTGAGATTCAACATCAGCCACGTAATTCACATCTACCGCCACCACTACCACCACCTTTGCCACTAGCCGACCCCATCACTGACACCTCAGTCACTTAAACCATTGTTACCTGTAACATTCATTTTTTGGTATGTCTCTTCTTAACCCTAAGTGTGAATTCTTTTCTTTTTGGCCTTCAAGCTAGTACGCAGGGCGTACAAGGTGGTACGCTTAGCGTACTAGCCCGGAGTGATCGCACCTTTGGTCCACGTACGTTGGGCGTATATTGTGTACGTATAGCGTACGTGTGGTTAATGAAACTTTAATTTTTAGGGTATTGCACCCTATTTAAGCCATATTATAGCTTTATTTGGTCATGTTTAGACAACCTCCATCCCCTCTTGTCCAGAAATCAAAACCCTAGTGAGTTCGTGAGAGTTTTGAGCCATAAAGAGTGATTGCTGGTGCTTTATGAAGGAGTAGAAGAAGTGAACCATTTGGAGTTGTGCTTGGAGCTTGAGGATCTGAGATTTGTTCACCATTTGCTATCCTTGTGAGGTAAAAAGCTTCCATCTTGCTAACCTATGATGTTAGATCTAGTTTTGGTGCCATTGTGTGCTTTTTGAGACCATGGAATGATTGTTGAGCCTCTTGATTTACTCCAGAAGTGATTGATGGTAGATCTAGGGTTCTTTTTGTCCCTTTGTGCATAAAAATGCAAGCTTTGAGGTGTTTATGGACTCATGCATGTGTTAAGACCCTTTGTTAAGTTCTTTTGAGCCATAGAACCCAATTAAGCCATGCATGCACGCAAAGTTGCCAACTTTACGTGATAAACCACCTTAAGGAAGTCAGATCTAAGTGTTGGGTTGAAGTCTTAACCGATTAAGAGCTTAATGATGGAAGTTGGCAAAGCTGGGGAGTACGATGGGCGTATAAGCCCCAAAGCGAGTATGCTAAGCATACGAGCTGAGTACGCTCTGCGCACTCAGCAGTGGGCTTCATATTTGTGGGCTTCTCGGTATTAGGCGCATGTTGGACCTTAGTAGTCTTGGGCCTTGTTGGGCCATAAGAATCCTGTTTTTGGGTTGATTCTATTTTATTGGACTATTTTGGTTGGAGGCTCATGAAGGGATTTGGGCCCAATTTGGAAAATTGGGCCATATATGGACTTTGGGTGATTATTTTGGAAATTGGGCTTTTTTTTGGGACAGTTGGTTTAGGCCTTGGCCTTGGGCCAAGTTAGGAAAATGGTAACAAGGTCTTTTACCCTAGTTTGGACTCTTAGTGTGAGTCGGGATCTAATTATTAATTAGATGTTATTTTGTGAATATAGTGAGGGGATTTTAGCGGGCCAGCAGTTAAAGATTTATTTGTGAGATTCAACAGTCTGAGGTGAGTTTCCTCACTGGTTTTAGCAGGTCGAAGGCACCAATGATGACCTATGATTATTAAGTTAGGATGCTAGAAATCTGCGTGACTCTTGCATGTGTTATGTGTTGGTATGTATACCGAGCAGGACACGATGTCGGGCGAGGCCCGATAACTATATTATATGCTATTGCTATTGTGATTATCACAGGTGTTAGCATGATTATATGTTTATATGTTTATTATGTGTATCGGGGAGTGTTGCAAAACTCGGCTTACTCGGCCGAGTACTCGGAATTGGCCCTCCACTGAGGCGAGTTATGTGAACTCGGCAAAAAAACTCGGATTAAGTCAAACTCGGACAAAAATCGGTCAACATTGGGCAAAACTCGGTCAACATCTCATTAACTCGGGCCTACTCGGTATTACTCGGTCTTACTCGGTCAACAAAGTCAAACTTGGCCAACTCGGTCAAACTCGGTCAAAGGGTCAAAATTGTCATAAAAAGAGAAAAAAATCAAGAATTTCAAGATTAATATGTATAATACACTTAATGATTTATTATTTAACACACACACACATGTGATTATGACTACATATATATCTTAAATTTTCAGTAATTATTCACGAAGTGAGAAAATTTTGTGTATTTCAGCTTTTATGTATTCACATATATCTAATTTTGTTATATATTTCAATCAAATTATGATTTTAACTTATGATTTTGACATATATAATTTTCCTAAAAATATTTCTACATGAATTACCGAATCCGAGTACTCCTCGAGTACACCCGAGTACTCGCTACTCAGTAGTCGGTCGAGCAAGTACCCAGTAGCGAGTTCTACAACCTTGGTATCGGGCAGGGCCCGATGTCAGGCGGGGCCTAATGAATGATAGATCTGTAATCCGAACGGGGCTCAATGTCGAGTGGGGCCCGAGGCCGAGTGGGACTCGATGTCGGGCGAGGCCCGATGTGGGGCGAGGACCAAGTATGTGTTTATTTATGTATGGTATGGGGTATTTTGGGAGACTCACTAAGCTTTGGGCTTACAGTTTTCAGTTTATGTTTCAGGTACTTCAGGATCGAAAGGGAAGAGCCTGGGATGATTGCAGATCACACAACACCTTTTTCCGCACTTTGAGATTTACTCTGATATGATATGATGTAGTGACATACTTTGGTCTATTTGGGTTGTATGAAAATGTTTTGAAATAATGTTTTATTTAAATTAAAAATGAAATTTTTTGGGACATTACTAGTTGGTATCAGGGACTTGGTTTGAGGGATTCAGACATACTCTCGGGTGTGTCTGAACTTAAACTAAAGATTTGGTAAAGTTTTTTTTTCAAAAAGAAATGTTTTTAAAGAAAAGAGTTTTCTAATACAAGAAAGGGTGTGGTACATGCAATCGACCGAGCTCAAGTAAGTTTTCCCAAGATACCCATACATGTGATCTGCTCAATATTTGCATGATAGAATGCTACCAGAGATGCCTTTGTATGCCTATTGTATGAGCTTTTAGACTTGCATGCTAGTACTGATCAGTCAGTGATAGGATGGCCTGATTAGGTTATGCTTGGTTTTGATTGCTTGATGCTCGAATGCTGTTTGCTTTGTGCTTTTTAGGAGTTTTCACTAGTTTAGGCTAAATAGTAAGCGAATATGTTAAGTTACATATTACTAAGACTAGATAATTTTAGAAGGTTAGGTTTTAACTCTATTACGCAACTCTTGTTTGAGTCCAACCGTTGTAATGTGAGACCTCTCATTCGAAGAATTATTTGGTTTTTGTGATATGTAATGGTATTCGTGAGATAGTTAGAGGAAGTTAGCGGGAGTTCCTTCTGCAGCTGATGGTGGAGAGTGGTGTGGAGTTTTCCCTAGGAGAACCTAGGAAGAGATGTAGTCTTGGGAGACTTATCTTGATTAGGGTTAATTGTATGGATATAAAGTGACTTGGCGGATTCAAGGCAATCCTTAAGGAAAGTACGAATAAATGTGGAAGGTAGTATGGGCCCGTAATACTGGAAGCAGAGGATCCGTACTCGATTCAAGGAGAGTTGCGATGAAACCAGGAAGCTTGTAGAGTTTGTGATCCCTCGATATATTTTGATGCGTATTTTGATGGTTTATATGGTCTATTTTCAGTATGGTGACTCTGCGAGGCAGGACGGTTGGCAATTCTGGTGTTGGGGAGGGCTCGGGCTCAGGTTCTGGAGTCGGGCAGTTGGATGACCAGACGAGGGACTTCATTTCGTCTGAGATTTCGCGTTGCATTCTTGAGCAGACTCCTGTGATCTTTGGTACGATCAAGGAGGGTATTCTAGAGATTTTGGATGAGCGGTTAAGCTCATTTTGTTCTGAGATGGTGGCCTTGGTAGGGGCACGCTCATTGACCTTCAGGGAGTTTCGGGTGTGTGGGGCTTTGGACAACTACGGGGAGAAAGACCCGATAGCGAGTAGGCGATGGTTAGCATATGTTGCTAATGCTTTCCGCAACAGCAGTTACCCCGAGGGGGAAAAGGTCAGACTTGTATCTTGTCTTCTAAAGGACAGAACATGAGACTAGTGGGAGGAGGTTGGGTGCTGCTTTGGTGATGAGGCAGTTGATTCCATGTGATGGGATGATTTTGTGACCAGGTTCAGGGATGAGTTTGCACCAGTGATTGAGGTGCAACAGTTGGCACGAGAATTTCAGGATCTCCGCCGGACTATTGAGACAGTGGCTGAGATCACCGCAATGATTTGAGAGAGGGCACTTTTGGTTCCGCAGTATGTGGCGGACGAGGAGATGAAGAAGGCAAGGTGTCAAGAGATATTGAGGAGCGATATTCGGCAGTTTGTGATCCGATCCAGTTGCAAGACACTGGAGGATGTGATAGCGAGAGCCCGAGATGGGAGATTGATATTAAGATGGAGAGGAAGAGGAAGAGTAAGTCAGATCAGGATCAGGTTTTAGGGAGTTCGGGCAAAAGGCCCAAGGTTCAGGATTCAAGAGCGAGAGCCCAGCAAGGCCGGAGCCGCAGTGGGAAATGCGGCAAGGCGCATGACGGACCATGCAGGGTGGGTGGTTTAGGATGCTTGAAGTGCGGTCGGACGAGTCATTATAGCAGGGATTGTACTGCTATCACCACCACCCCAGGATCAAATCTGATTTGCTTTCATTGCAATAAGAGGGGACACAAGAAGTCCTAATGTCCGAGTTTGGTTGCTGCAGGCCCAATGCACCTGTGGTAAGAGCAGGGCTTTCCAATTGATGGTCGAGGAGGTTCGCGCGACACCTGATGTGGTGATGGGTATGTATCTTCTCCTTACCTCCTTCTTTATATTGAATTGCTTGCTTATATTTATGTGTTTCATTTTAGGCTCGTTCCTCGTGAACGGTATTTCCGCTTTGGTATTGTTTGATTCAGGGGCTACACAATCATTTGTATGGCGTGCGCTTAGCAAGAGGTTTGCTAGAGCTCCGGGGGATCTGGATTGTCCTTTAGATGTCGATATTGCAGATAATCGATCTGTCTGGGTAGCGAGGGTTCATTAGTGTTGTATTCTTCAGATGTTCAGCGAGCAGTATCCGATTGATTTCGTTCTCATTCCTTTGCGTGGGAACAAGGTTATTGTGGGTATGGATTGGCTTGATGGGTTTTAGGTAAAACAAATAAACTAGAAAACAATTCCTAAGTTCACATGCAACCTACTTTGGATCTATGTTTTAACTATTGAACATATAACTTTGAATTGCAAAACAAGAACCCTAGAGGAGAGAGGCTAATTTCGAAATTAAAAAACTAGGGTTTAGGAGTTACATACCTTTCAATTGTTATAGCAAACAATTGACAATCCTCTTGATCTTGATCTTGATCTTCTTGGAAGCTTAGCACCACAAATGTAATGCTTCTAATGGAATCACACCCAAGAACTAGCAAGAAGGAAACTAGAAGGAGAGAGGGTAGAGGGAGTATGCAATTTTGGCCCTAGGGTTTCTTCCAAAGAAATCAGTGTCCTCAAATGTGAGCCAGGAGGCTCCTTAAATAGCTGAGGGATCTAGGGTTTAGGGAAAACCCTAGTTATCCTTTGCTTAGGGCCTAAGCAAAACCCAAGGGCCTTATCTGGACCCCTTGGACGAAATCTCTAGGGTTTCCCCTAATAATTTCGTCCACCTCCTTCCAAGGGGGTTCTGGAACCTTCCACTCAACTATTAGTTAATTGCAAACTAGTCCCTGCACTTTATAATTAATTCTTTTAACCCCAAAATTTATTCTGATTAATTTCTGGCTAACTATTAATTAAACATAATGATTTCTAATTAATATATTAATCTTTTAACATATTAATAAATCATTTATATTAATTTATTAATCTTATAAATTAATATCTCTCCTTTCATAATTTCCTTGTCCAGTTGCTAGGTTTGAGGGCAACCCAAAAGGACTGTGCTGCTATCAATTCAAGTACATACCAATTATAGTTATGGGCTTAGACACCTAATCCAACAGTCTCCCACTTGGATAAGTCTGTAACTATAATTGCTAGTATGCCTTCTAAATTTGACCAGCAAATTGTAGCTTCCAAAAGCTGCTGCCGAACTCTGACCCAGTCAGTTACGTGTCCTAAGATAAGTGATCATATAATCCTTCGTTCTGCTAGATATCCCTAGTCATAAGACATGGAATGAAATCAATCTCTTTGTCCAGAATCTATGTTTCCCGATTTCTGATTTGTGATGATGTAGGACTTCTAATTGAACACATCAATTTAATCCTGGCTGGGCCCAGCACATAAGTCAACACCAAATCATCGAGGGGCCCACATATATCGCTTTTCCGGTTAGGGCAAAAGGAACGAATAAACGTTGACTCATATGCTTGTATCTTTTACTCATCAAATTATACATGACAATACGTTTTATAACACCAAGTTACTGATGCGTTTTCGTATCACCAATGTATAACCGACTTTGTAAATTACAACTCATATATCTTCGTTTCAAGATTATAAGATATTATCGTCTCAGTATTACTCGTGATGAATTCCATGAAGTGATACTCTGAGCGAGGGTTTATCCAATACTCAAATCTCAATTTCTGAGTACTCATGAACATTGTAGCAATTCTATTGTCATGTCTATCCTTAGACAATCTGCATTCCAATTCATGACAGTCTTAATTTACTACTTACTTCCAAAAGTACGAGCGACTGTGGAGTTTCGAATAACCTAGTTATCCTGGAAGTCAAAACATGCAAATTGAAACACAATAATAATAGTCGAATCCAATATGGCCCCAAACTTTTGAGTATAAACAAAACTCCTTTTATTTAGTCACCATATTAATTACACATTATTCATTGTATAATGTTTCGAGTAATCAACTTATTACTTGAATTTTAACAACAATTGTCCCATGCTCCAAGCATGCACACTTTGTTTCCTATGGTCCTTACTTTGTGAAATAGATCAATTGAAAAACTTTTCCAATGATGCTCATTTCACATTCCCAATCCTTATTATTAGTGTTAGAACACAAGGTTCTTGCTACTACTAGAATATGCTAGATTCTAACATTTTATGCAACGATCCTTTCGCAAAGTCATAGCACAAAAGTCACCAAGACTTGGCCAATGAAATTACAAAGTACTCTTATCAAAAAATGTCACAAGACAGCTCCATAGACGCGAAGTCTCACATTCAAAGTACATTCCTTTGAACATCCTTCTTGCATAAAAGTTTCTAATCTAGACATAGACTCTCAACATCCAACTCCCAATATGGAAACATTTTCATATTTGCCATATGACAACTCATTCTTAATAGAATCTTATCTATTCATAATAATGTTGATATGGTCCATCCAATACCATACTTCCAACTACTCACAAGCGACCAATCCTCAGCGAACTTTGGATCGTTCTTTGATAGTTGTTTAATTATTTTAGTCAAAACCGATTCTAGTCCTTTTTCCCTTTTAATGTGCTAGACATTTGGAAAATTTAAGAATGGTCAAATATTATAGCATTTGCAATCGATCCTATACCCGAAGCGTATGGGACACGATGCATAATGTTCTTACATAAAGATATGATACTTTATCAATCTTCTGCCATAATATTTTATGTGTCACGTTCTCACAATTCGAACTATGAAGAGGAATGCCGTAATCATAATCGAAATTTAAGAACACACTATGTATCCTTTGACTAAATTTATTAAAATTTCTCAATCTAATCTTTAGATTTTTGAAACGAAGTATAATATTCTCTCCCTTAATTATAGCAAAAATAACATTTATGCTCCCACTAGCTTTGACACGTATTCAGAAATTAGCTGGACTTCTAGAAACCAATTACTTATCGACTTTCTATTCCAAAGTTCAGATTTCTGAAACCGAGACGCTTTGATAATCCTTTATCTAAGCTTCTCGAACTCATACACCTTTCCTTAGATAACCCATATGTGTGTTGAAACATTTCTAGAACAAGTCTAAAATGTTCAGACCTATTTGCCATTTCCCACAATTCGAACTATGAAGAGGGATGCCGTAATCATAATCGAATTTGAGAAATACAAATTACATAATGCTATCTTCAAAATCTTTCTTAGTGAAAGCGTTTCCTCACAGTCATTTTCATGAAGGAGAGAAACCTTATAACACTCAGATTTTGTGGTGTATGTGTTCCTATCCATGTGAATTTGTCATAACCATAATCATAAGACAACAATTGTGACAAATCCAAACTCTTATGGATCGAACTTGTCTATTCTCAATTTCTTGCCATCAAGAGTCCCACCTTTGCTTCCAAGTTATTTAGCAACTCACCCCTACCTTTCAATGTACTTTCCATTGATCAAGGTGCCTTGCCCCTATGTAACCCATTGAGATCTCATAGAACTCACATGCATAGTTGACCAACCTGGAATGGCACATAAACAATAATATGTGAACACGATAGGTTAGAAACCTCAAGTCGTGTGCTAGTGATTAACTATCAGTTTATTCTTGATTTGTTCTTGAAACTTTTCAAGACAATTGAGACTCCCACTGACCTCTTGACATATATGATTCTCTTTTCAGGAACCTTTCCTAGACAAAACAAATATTCAAGAGTTAGTGTAGTTCTTATCAAGACAAAACACTTCACATAATTGGTCCTAGTTGGTCTTTGTCTTATCCAAGACAACACAACTTACCAATTTCAAATGTGCAAGATTAAGAAAGCCTTTTCCAAACTCCACATTTGATGAGTGTTATAAACCTACTTAAGACCTGTCACTCAATTCACAATCTTGGAATATAACTCTAAGACTTGATATTGGAACGAAGTATGATTGACTTCTTGATTTTAACAATTTCTACAATTCTTGATTCCTCTTCTTGGACATACAAATGTACTAAGACTTACTTGGAGGATCAATTGAGACATGGTTTTTTAATCATTAAGACTTATCATAAAACACAATAAAAGGTACTCTCCCTTCTTCTTAGAATAGAGAAACTTTTATCTTTCTGCCTACTTGATTCTTCTTATTCGTTCTGCTATTGATTGAAACTCTTTCAATCAACTCAGAATTGTACTTAATCTTATAAGTATAACCATATTCACTAAACTTTAGTAAATCATGACGAATATCTTTATCACTCTTGTGGTGGACTTGATCAATGCACAACCTAGTGTACTCGATCTCCTAGTCCTTCTCTTGACACTTTGTCAAAGAATTAGTCTAATTTCCAAATATGAAGTTTCTTATTCATCACGCAACCAAGTTGCATGACTCCAAGTTTCTGTCCAACTGAAACTTGGGCGATGAGAATCTTCCTTTATTTGGCAAATTCTCGACATTTCCACAAATAACATAATTAAGAATCAAATCCATTTTTGATAACAATACACAAACATCAATTTTTCATAACGATTTCATTGCAAGGATATATAAAATTATTCAAACCAAAAATTTTATTTTATTCATAAACGCAGCGGAAAACACGTCCTTACAATGCAAAATCAACTGAAAAACTATGTAATCAAATCTATCATAACTTTCTAAGCTCAAAATCTGATCTTCGAATCCATGCAATCGTGATCCATTTCTTCGTGATCAGACTCATCTTGCTTTTCCATCAAGCTTCCTCTCTTTTCTCTGATCCTGCAAAACATTCAAATGTAATCTTATCACATTATGTATTAAGAATCAATGAATAGGAACTTAATGGAGTTAGATAATGGATTTTACCTGAAGCAGAGCCATACGTCTTGACTCTCCCATCTCTTAGATCTCTCAGGTAAATAGGGCAGCTTCGTCTCCAATGCCCCTTCTCTTGGCAATAGAAACAAATGGACTCTTTTGGAATAGCACAAGGAACTATCTCAGAATTTACCTTTTCTGGATTTCCAATGTCACCATTTTCAATGTCCATTGAAGTTTGGGAGTTTGATTCACAAGACAAATTTGCTTGATCAGTACGCCAGATCATTGCTGATTCAGCTGCTATCAGCAAATAGGTCAAATCAATGAGGGTCACGTCGTGAACCATCGTATAGTACTCTCTTACGAACTCACTATACGAATCAGGAAGTGACTAAAGAACCCAGTCAACAGCCAACATCTCTGAGATATCGACACCCAACATCCTTAACCTATCAATGTGTGACTTCATCTCTAAGACGTGTGCACACACAGGTTTCCCATCTTCGTGCTTACGTGCCAATAGGGATTGAGTGAGCTTGAACTTTTCAAGCCTTTGAACTTGTGGGTCAGGGAGAACAATTGGAGGAGGTGGAGGAAGTGAAGCATGACTCTCATTTCCTTGATCATATCTTGGAATGCCATCTTTATTTGGAAAGCTTGTTCCAATGGATTTGGGAAGACCATTGTTAGATTCAGACATCTACAAAACGGGAGAAATTCAAGTCAGGTTGATTAGAATCCTTGATGTAACACCCAAACGAAACATCAAGGCTAGGATCCAACACAATATTCCACAAATTGGAAGAGGGATGCCATAATCCAATTTGCAGAATATTTGAAGGTAGGTAAATGACGATTTACCAATTTCCACCATGAAAACGAAAAAGAAGGTTAAGTTTTAAATGTATTGGAAACTCCTAGATCTTTTGAGATTCATTAAACTTTTCAATGGCATGTTTAAATCTCGGATTATGCGCTTCTATTTGTGACTGGGATACCGAGGATCACAAACAAGATGTGAATAACCATGCAAATGTGCTTGGTAACCTCATTGTCTTTATCATTAACTATTGATGTGCTGGTAAACCACACACGCTCCATCAAAATGACAATTATGAGATACCTATTACTACTCTTTATTAGTGCCTTTTAGTGTGCTGGTTAACCACACACGCTCCACTAACGACCAATAAAGCATAATGTGCAATTTCATAGATTAGCATACTTTTCACATTTTTCCTAAAGTAACTAGAGTTGGGATTTTGTAAAATAATGTTCTAGTACTTTCTTTAATAACATTATACTTTTAATGAGATGTAGTTGTCCTATCAAACCCGTTCTGCTAACGACCCTCCACTAATCAAGGAAGCGGTGGGTGAGAGTGGACACCCATTCAACTACCATTTTATAGGCAGTTTCCTTATACCCCCCTTATAGACTAGCTTCGTGAATGAGGCATACTAGCGATTTGACTAACCATATTCTTATACATATATAATATTAAACTTTTAATTATAATATATATATAAGGTGTGTTTTAAACTTTTTAAAACTTTAAGGTTTATATATAAATTTCGAAAATTAAGCCATTAATTTTAAATTTAAAATAAACCAAATAACTAGATTTAATATTTATCTATTAATTAAGTTTTAATCAACCTTGTAAGGATTATCTAATCAAATTAAACAATTAATTTAATCCTAATCCTTATCCCTCTAAATTTCGAAAATTAGGAGTAAAGGATAATATCCTTATTCTTCTCAATTATCCAATTAGGCAATAATTATCCAAAAAAAGATAAAACCCTAAAATAACTAGCAAATTTCGAAATTTAGGGGATGAGATGATTAACTTTTAATCAATTTATTAAATCTTGTAAGGATTATCTAATCAAATTAAACAATTAATTTAATCCTAATCCATATCCCTTCTAGATTTCGAAAATATGGGGATAGGATAATTTCCTTATTTTTCTCAATTATCCAATAAGGCAACTATTATCCAAAACAAAGAAACCCTAAAAGGGATAAGCAAATTTCGAAATTTTAAAGGGAGGAGGCTAGGGTTTTCAAAACCCTAACCCTAATTTCGATTAGGGTTCATGGAGGCTAGGGTTTTCGAAAACCCTTTGAACTAAAACCCTAAAATCGAAAATTTTGGCCTTTAGGGTTTAATGGCTATAAACCCTAATTTGCAATTCAACCAATATAGCAATTCAATTTAAAACAAACAATGGCTCTGATACCACTGATGGGTTTTAGGTAAAACAAATAAAGTAGAAAACAATTCCTAAGTTCACATGCAACCTACTTTGGATATATGTTTTAACTATTGAACATATAACTTTGAATTGCAAAACAAGAACCCTAGAGGAGAGAGGCTAATTTCGAAATTAACAAACTAGGGTTTAGGAGTTACATACCTTTCAATTGTTATAGCAAACAATTGACAATCCTCTTGATCTTGATCTTGATCTTCTTGGAAGCTTAGCACCACAAATGTAATGCCTCTAATGGAATCACACCCAAGAACTAGCAAGAAGGAAACTAGAAGGAGAGAGGGTAGAGGGAGTATGCAATTTTGGCCCTAGGGTTTCTTCCAAAGAAATCAGTATCCTCAAATATGAGCCAGGAGGCTCCTTAAATAGCTGAGGGATCTAGGGTTTAGGGAAAACCCTAGTTATCCTTTGCTTAGGGCCTAAGCAAAACCCAAGGGCCTTATCTGGACCCCTTGGACAAAATCTCTAGGGTTTCCCCTAAGAATTTCGTCCACCTCCTTCCAAGGGGGCTCTGGAACCTTCCACTCAACTATTAGTTAATTGCAAACTAGTCCCTGCACTTTATAATTAATTCTTTTAACCCCAAAATTAATTCTGATTAATTTCTGGCTAACTATTAATTAAACATAATGATTTATAATTAATATATTAATCTTTTAACATATTAATAAATCATTTATATTAATTTATTAATCTTATAAATTAATATCTCTCCTTTCATAATTTCCTTGTCCAGTTGCTAGGTTTGAGGGCAACCCAAGAGGATTGTGCTGCTATCAATTCAAGTACATACCAATTATAGTTATGGGCTTAGACACCTAATCCAACATGGCTGATCTACAATAGGGCAGTGATCGATTGTGAGCAGCTGTTAGTTCGGATTCGAACCCCAAGTGGGGGAGAGTTATTGGTTCAGGGAAAGAGAGCTCAGAGTGGGCCGAATTTGTGTTCAACGGTGAGGGTCAGGCGTTATTTCAGCTAGGTTGTTCTGGATTTGTCGCCTATGTTATGGATATCCGGGATAAGGGTATGGCGATCGTGGATGAGATGTGCCGATTCTGCGGGATTATCACGATGTGTTTCCATAGGATTTTCCTAGTGTGCCTCTAGAGAGGCAGGTTGAGTTTAGGATTGATCTGGTTCAAGGTACGACTCCGATAGCCAAAGCACCGTATTGGTTGTTTCCTCCCGACATGCAGGAGTTGTCTACACAGATGTAGGAGCTATTAGACAAGGGATTCATCTGACCGAGCAGTTCGCCATGGGGAGCACCGATCTTGTTTGTGAAGAAGAATGATGGGTCCCATCGTATGTGTATTGACTACCGGGAGCTGAATAAGTAACAGTGAAGAACCGTTATCCACTCTTGAGGATTGATGATCTATTTGACCAGCTTCAGGGTGCATCTTGGTTCTCCAAGATTGATTTGCGATCGAGTTATCATCAGATGAGGGTTAGAGATGATGATGTGCAGAAGACAGCTTTTCAGACTCGTTATTCTCATTACGAGTTCATGGTGATGCCTTTTAGGCTCACCAATGCTCCAGCCGCGTTCATGGATCTCATGAACCGCGTGTGCAGGCCGATGCTGGATCGATTTGTGATCGTATTTATTGATGATATCTTGGTCTATTCCAAGACCTAGGACCAACACGATGAGCACTTGAGGGAAGTGTTGGAAACTTTAAGGAGAGAGAGACTTTTTGCAAAGTTCTCAAAGTGCTTGTTCTGGTTGCGTGAGGTGTAGTTTCTAGGGCACCTTTTTAACCAGAATGTTATTCTGGTCGATCCGGCCAAGGTCGATGCTGTGATGTGGTGGGAGGTTCCAAGGTTCCCATATGAGATTCGGAGTTTCCTTGGTCTAGCAGGTTATTATCGAAGGGTTATCCAGAATTTTTCCAAGATAATTGTTCATTTGACTCGGTTGACAAAGAAGATGGTTACATTTCGCTGGGGGCCTGAACAACATGTAGTTTTTGAGACCTTGAGACAGCGGTTTTCTGAGGCAGCGATTTTGACCCTGCCAGAGAGTGTTAAGGATTTTTTGTTTTATTGTGATGCGTAAGTCACATGGAGTGAAGATCAACCCAAGTAAAAGAATTGTGTTCCGTAAAAAAAATGTTCATTTCATTACCATACATGATTTTTTATACTACGTAATAAATACTCAATTTCATTCTTTCTTTTGTAATTACGTACCAAATGATACTTTAATGTTTTAATTTATCAAACATTCACTATATGTACTTATTAAATAGAGTTAAATCAACATGTGAGAGTTGAACTAATTAAATTAACAAACGCCAATAAAGTTAATAGATATTTAAATTAACCATTATCAATATATTCTTAAAACTAGTTGTGAGACCCGTATATTATACGAGTTAGATAAAACAAAAAAAAATAAATAGTAAGGTTTAAACAAAAATTAATTTAAAATTGAAATTTTTGATTTAAAATTTAAAATTTAAAATTTAAAGTTAAAAGTAAGCATATTAAATACAACACATGAGTAGTAATATTGTAATTTATTAATTATTTTCAATTTAGGCAATTATTAATTGAGGTATAAATGTGATATGTTAATTAAGAAAAAATAAAAATGAGAAAATGACATGGAAATAACATTTATTAAAAAAATACCAGAAAATGATATGTGTCTAAGTTAATAAGAAAGTGATATTTGACAAAATTATTTTCATTTATTAGGAATGATAACTGATTAACTGTCTTTTTAATAATTGTTTTTTCTTGATTATAATTATATGACATATTAGATTACGGAATAACGTTTTTTTTTTTTTTTAAAGTTTCCTTCTTACAAATTATATAATAAAAAATTAATAAAATAGTATGGTAAGAATATTTGCATTGATTGAATTCTTAGGATTTTAATAATAATCAAAAGTCATTTTTACGTATAGTAGACTTCTTAAAAAAATTTTAAAAAAAATATAGCCTTATAAGAGGCTATATTTAATTAAGAGAAATTGAATACTTGAAAAGTTTCAAAAAAAAATTTAAAGTCATTTTTTTAAGATATATTAATTACGAGAAATTGAATACTTGAAAAGTTTCAAATAAATATACTTTAACATAAAGGATTTAGCTTGAACTCTATTAAAAACATGAAATAGTAGTTCCACATAAATAATAGTGTAGTGTGTAGCCTGATATAAGAGGCATAACATATAAATAAATATTGTAATCATTTTCGACAGTTATAAAATTTCTAGTTGCCTTACATTGGTGTGTGACACTATGAAATTATGATTTCAACATGATGGATTGGTTAAGAATAAATTTTGGTATAATGCGTCTTGTAGGCAGGAAACTACACGGGAAAGAATTTATACCAAAGGTTAGGAAGTGGAATCGGGGTCGAAGATACACATGAAAGAAATCGTAGCGGAGTCTAGGAAATTGTTGTATATGATTACTTGGACACATCTTTAAGTGTTAAAATTGCTTTTGTGATCTTTAGGAAAATAGTAACTTGGGGGCTGCGAGACAATTCTTGGGATACGTATGAATAAGGTGTGAAAGATAGTATAAGCTTGTACTACGGAAAAGCACAGGATTTGTACATACATTAGGAAAAGTCACAAGGTTACCAAGTTACTAGTAATTGATTTCGTTTTGTTCACGTCTGTCGTTACCATCGTTTCGATAATTACTATGAAGATGAATATTATTCTAACCTTAGTAGTCATAATGAATCGAGTCCGACTAATCTACGAAGTGAGTTTTGATGTAGCATCTGACTTTAGCTAAAAGATCGAAGGGAAAGATAATCGAAGCGATCAATAGAAGTATCGCAGTCGCCGTTAGGATTAAGCAGTCTGTAGCTAGAAATGCTACATGCTAGAATGTGATTATATCACATTAGAACATGAAGGAATGTATCTTTCATGTTAGGATCTGACTCAAAGAGACCCGAGTCTAGTCGTTGCATCATACGATGAAAGGTTGTTAGAACATGAACCATCAGTCTATTATGATAATCAAAGTAAAGACCTTATCTTGGGTTAAGTCAATTCTACAAGGAGCAGGAGCCTCAAATAGAGATCAGATTTAGAATGAAGAGCAAGTGCAAGATTGAGCACCACCAACAATCAAGAAGTATCAGAGTTAGAAACTCAATAAAATAGACATAAGAGTTACGGTTATTACCTGGGATGGAAAGGCAATGTGTAGATTCATTATACAAGCCTTGTTTTGTTGATAATTCCGGGACGTAATCATCCTAAAGGGGGGGGGGGGTAATTGTAACATCTGCAGATTCGGGCTAGTCAATTAAGATATTATAAGCGATAAAAATGATTTTTTGATAGAAGGTTATTTAGGATAATAATCTTAACCAAAGTTATAGTGTATGTGACAAGGATTCTGTACATATAGAGAATGTTCAAATATGACTTCGTGAGAGGAATTTATGAATTTTCTAATATTTCAGCGTAACAGTATACGGCTCAGAAACCGAAATTGAAATCAGTTGATTGTTAGGAAAAACAATATAAACGAGAGATGAAGATATCACCAACACCTATCCGTCGATATAAAGACAGTCGAGAACGGATATCATACGATAAAGTTATGAATTTTTAACGAACGTTAACAGTCTAAGCGTGTTAAAAATATAACTTTAAAAATAAATTCAAAATTATACGACAGAATCTAAATGAAACTTGTAGATCTCGTCGATGGATATGTGTGGATATAAAACCCATTGAAAACGGAGCTCGTATGAAGAAGATACAAATTTTTAAAGGAATCAGAAATTTTTGCGGCAGCTGCGTGCATCTGACAAGCCATAGAATTTCGACATGTGGCACCACATAGAAAGTGACACATCACCCTGTCCGACAACATTTGCGGCATGCAAGGAACATAGTGTGCGGTGCACATTCGATTTTTGCCTATATAACTGTGATTTTCAGCATTCCTCTTCACACCTCTTCTCTATTTCTCTCTAGATTACCTCCTAGCCTTTTAGTCTCTTTTACTCCCGAGTTCTCGGTTACATTAGTGGAGCCCTATGGTGTCAGATAGTCGGTCAATAAAAGCTCCCGGATCAGAGTTATGCATGCATAATCCCCAGTTTTCATCAAAATACTTTGTAAGTTAAGCTACACTTACTCTTCTTTAAGTGTAAGTTTTAATTATAGTCATAGTCGTTATTATGAACCTATAATTAAGATTTATTAGTGATTCCAAGTCATTATACTGATGGATCTACATACGGGAGTAATGTCTAGGCTATATTTAGTGAGGTGTTTAAAGTGGGATTTCCAAACAGTATACTATGTATACAAAACGGACCCTACCTCCGATATGATCCTACCTGGTTGTTCCTTACTTGATAGATCTTGATGTAGACATTGGGATTAGTGAGGAATATAGACTATCATTGGTCGCAAGGAATATTAGACTAAACTTAGTGACATTGTATCAAGGTCTCGTTAGAGGATAATTCAAGGAGTTTGGCGGAGCTCTGCCGAATTCTCCAGTCGCCTACCTAAGTCAAGTGAGTGCATAGTTACTTTCAAACTCACACATAAATATAAGTATCATATATGCTTAAGTGTTATGTGCGCTGTTTTGTTGTGTTTAATATATTATTATGATAGAATTTTTACTTGATCTAATCGTATGTTATTGTGACATCCCCTAATTTCTCGGCCAGAAAAGTCCGATTTAATTTTATGCTTTTTTAAAATAAAGTCAGAGAAATCCTTTTAAAAGATGTTGCGGAATTGGTCCCCAAAACAAAACATGATAAAAGTTTGTCAAAACCTTTCTTTAAGAAATATATAATTTCATTTCATATCAAAACCTCGGGATGTCATGTTCCGATACAGATCAAAAGCATAAACAAGACATTATAAGCCTTTCAACAGTTATTTACAACTACTGGCCTATAATCCAAAAATCTCTCATCATCCTCCGACTATACTCGGGGTCCACTACCTGTAACATAAAAAGCTGAGTGGGTCAGGCTTGGGAGCCTGGTGAGCATATAGGGTTTTCAACCCACAATAATAATAAACTTATTAAGTTCATCAATCAACAATAACCCTGATTACCCATTCCCGTTATCCTCACTTAACGTCCCTAAACACCTATCACAAGGGACCTAGCCTAAGCATTTTCATCGGGGCGACAACACTGCTTTGGGGGTTTCCCAGCAATTTATGTCAAATAAGGCAACCATGTGGGGGATGGAGTACAGCAAATGAACACCCAAGTTCATTAACACCTATAGGTTGCGAGCCTGCCAGCGTTCCACTAGACTGTCTAGAAAAGTCTGTGGTCGTCATCCATACTCCGCTAGATGACTGGATCACTATCACATCGAGGCCTCTCATCATTTTATTTCATCACACATCAACTATCTACCCATGTTTTACCCAACATATTTGTAGATAAAAATACATATACAGTTTAAAACTTGTATAAAACATCTATTCAACAGTCACCTCAATTAAACAATTAATATAATTACACATAGCACGTATTTTATAGAAAATACTTCATATCTAGGTGTAAGATGAAGGTGACTATACACTCACTTGATTTACTGATAATCGGGCAGCACTTCGTTTCCTAAAACGATCGTTTCTAATAAAACCGGGAGTTTTATTAAGAAACCGGGCTCTACGAAGTTTGGGCTTCAAAACCGAAAAGATAAATTTCTCGGGCTTCTCGGGCACTTCGGGGCGTATTTCGGGTGTTTGGTATAATACCGGGGCTTTGGGGGAAGTTGGAATGAAAGAAATATTGAAAAAGGGGTTAAAAATGACAAGTTTTCAAAATATACCCGGGAGGTCTCGCACCTTTCTATTTATAGGGGCAAGGCTCCTGATCCAAGGGCTGAGAAGTCTCCACGCCTCAGTAGATCCGAAGCGAGGGCAGGTGCCTTGCACGTGCGAGGGGTGAGCTGTTGGCCTCTGATTGGACCGAGGTCTAGGTCCGAGGCTTCGGTCGTGGCACAACATGCGAAGGTCGGACACCTCAGGAGAAGGCACGCGTCGGACCCTCGGCTGCACAGCGCATCGATGACTAAGCTCCTTCGGACACGAGGCGACACTCGGACTGCTTCGGTTGGGCCTCCCTTCGGTCGAATCAGCAGCGAACACGTGGCATGCATGCGAGATTCCGGGTGACGTGGCCGAACACCAGCCATGCGAAATTCCTCGGTTTTAGCATTTTTTTTTCTCGATTTTTGTGCTAAAACTTCTAAAATCCATAACTTTCGCATACGGGCTCCGTTTTTGACGTTCTTTATATGCACGCGTAGGTAAAATTACGCTCTACAACTTTCGTTTAGACTTTGTCGGCTAATTTTGAACTTAATTTTTATATTATTATTTTTAACAGTCCGGGACAGGAAATTCGTTAAAAATTGATAACTTCTTCATCAGACGTCCGTTTTCGTCTGTCTTTTTACCGTTGTACTACTATTGACGAGACCTTCGATTCTTGTTTAGGTTGTATCGGCTAAAAATCACTCGATCTAAAATTCGAGTTTTTAGCTGTCTATTGCTAAGCTGAAACTTAGAAAAATCATAACTTCCTCATACGAAGTCAGATTTGGGCGTTCTTTTTATACATACTCTCGGTTTAACGAACACTACGACTTTCGTTTAGATCACTAAGGCTAAAAAAGTAGTTTATCAAAAACTCACTTTTTACATCATTCGGCACCGTGCCGGTTTTGTCGAGAAACTTCGAGAGGTCATAACTTCTTCGTTATAACTCGGATTTCGGTATTCTTTATATATCTGTAATCCTTGTCATGCCCACTACAACTTTCTTAATAGATATCAGCTTTATCTAATATTTATTTTTGACGCTCATTTTTATTCTTAATTAATTAAACCCTAATAATTAAGCATAAAACACATAATTTTCACATAATATTCACATAATTCCTTTTCATTTCTTCAAAATGAGTTACAAAGGTTAACCTAGACTATAACGTCAATATTAATGCCTAGCCTAGAAACACGGGCGTTACAGTTATACTTAATAATATGATTGGGTAGTAATAGGTTATGTAATATAATAAATGAGAGGCTGTGATAGGGCTGTATAAGATATTGGTTGTGATAGGTTAGTGAGAGTTGTGCGAAACAATCAGTCGTGACTTGTCGTGTTTATCAAAAAGTACTATTGTATTGTCGTGTCTATCCAAAGTACCATTGTACTTGTCATGCCTACCCCACAAGTACTACCATAATATCATGTTTACCCAAAGTACTATTGTACTGTTGACTGTCGTGTTATGTCTGAAGTATTGTCACACTGTTATACCTAATTACTTAGGGAAATATAGATGACTATTGTCAAAGATCCTTTAGAAAAGATCTCTCGAGATCTAGGATTAGGAAGTGAAACTAACGAGAATAGGATAACTGGATTATTTAAATGTTGAAGATTATATAATTAAAATTATAATATTGTGGGTTGAAAACCCTATGTGCTCACCAGGTTTCTCAACCTGACCCGCTCAGTTTCTCTGTATCACAGGTAGCGATATGAAGGTACTGTTAGATAATGTAATTATCTGCTGAGAGATTTAAGGAGTTCTTAGACTGCTAAAATATTGACGTAAGGCATGTTTATGCTTATGTTCTTGTATTAGTTAGGACATCCCAGTCTTTTAAAATATAAAATCTTCTAAAATGCCTTGATTTTTGATATTATATCATGTCAAGGATCTTTCGGGACCAATTCCGCAATAACAAATGTTTTAAATAAGCATAAACTAAATATTTTAAATAGGCCGTGATGATGGCGTTGTCACACAAACACCTCATCTTTAGTCTTTAGAATGTATGACCAGGCCTTCCTTGAATAGTCATCAATGTATGTCACAAAGTATGAGCATCCTCCTTGAGACTTCACTGGTGCAGGACCCTACAAATGTGGGTGAACATATTCCAGGATTTCCTTGCTTATGTGTTGACCGATACTGAACTTCATTGCGATGCTTTCCCTTGACACAAGCTTCAAAACATTTTATCATTCTAGTAGCCTCTCCACCATGAACTCTTTGTTTACTTAGAACTAACATGCCCTTCTCACTCATGTGCCCCAACCTACGATGCCACAGATCTAGCTTGTCATCGCCTTCATTTAAGGATTGAGAGATAGCCACCGTTCCCATAATTATACTACCTTCTAGGATATAAATCCCTCTACGATTCATCTTCCCTTTCATTATAACTAGAGCACCTTTTGTGACTTTGACCCAATCACCTTCATCAAAATACCACATCCCATTCTTACCCAATGTACCAAGAGAAATTAAATTCTTTCGAAGTTTCGGAACGTACCAACAATTTAACTTTCTGACCAAGTCATCGTGCATTTTGATCTGCATCGTGCCACTACCATTGATATTGCTCACCCAATCATCCTCCATCTTGACTGTGTCATCCCACTCTTTGAAGGAGTCGAACAAGTCACGATTATACGTCTTATGATAGGATGCTCTAGAATCCAAGACCCAAGCATCTGCAGAACTATATGTACTAATAAGCAGTACATCACCATCTTGCCCATCATCAGAACTTTCCTGAACTACAACATCAGTGTTATTGCTGCTTGATTCACTCTTGAACTTCCCATATTTCAGTTGTGGACAATTTCACTTGAAGTGCCTGTTCTCCTTACAATTATAACATTTTGCATTTGATGAACCTTAGACTTTGATTTTGAACGTGATTTACCTCTATTTCCCCCTTTCATCTCTTCTGTCCTTCCTCTCCCTACGAACAAACATGAACTGCACAACTCTTATCCAACTGAAACTTTTCTTTTCAGTTCCTTGGACATCAGAGAATCCTTCACATCATTCACATTGATCGCTGTCCTACCATAGAGCATGGTATCACCAAAATTCTCATATGAGTTCGGAAGAGAACATAAGAGAATGAGTGTCTGATCTTCATCTTCAATCTTCACATCAACCCCTTGTAGATCCAAGATGATATAATTGAAGTTATCCAGATGATCACTACTAGAAAAACAGCCTTTTACGACGCGCAATGCGTGTCGTAAAACGCTCAGACGACGCACAAATGCGTGTCAAGGAAGGCCCTGTCATAACGAGAGACGACACGCTTTTGCGCGTCGTCTATTTACGACGTGCATTTACGATGTGCATTTATGACGCGCATTTACGACACGCAGTTATGACACGCAATGTGTATCAAGGAAGGCCCTGTCATAAAAGAAGATGACACGCATTTGCGTGTCGTAACCTTACGACGCGCGTGTTTATGACACGCAATGTGTATCAAGGAAGCCCCTGTCAAGAAAGGCCATGTCATAAATGAAGATGACACACATTTTTGCGTATCGTAATTTTAAATGTTTAAAAAAATATTATTTATAGATTTACTAATATTCAAATTAAATTTGCAATTAATGTCTAATAATAGAAAATAAAACATCATATACAAAAAATGCAATCCATTGTATAAAATTTAATGCCATACAAATAATCGTCTCATGGAAAGATAAAACAAATCAATAGAAGTTGTAACAGATTTTCAAACTAATTAGATACAAGAAATATGAAAAACTTGAAATCCCTGATATTAATAGTTCTGATAGAAGCTTCACGTGAGATACATACAGTTGGACCAGTAAGAAAGGATGTTCCTGAATCCACAATAGCAGCACAAGAACATGTACACGATATCTTCTGCTAGAAGGTGTCGATCCAAAACTACTGTTGAAGGTTGTCATGATAGCTGTTAAGATTTAAGCATATATAACAAGAAACCAATCAGTGACTATAAGAAGTTGGATAGGGACAAATCCAATTTAAATAGACAAACGAGAAACAATAGACTTTAAAAACTTACATGTAACAGGATGATCAAAGGTTTCATGGTATGAAAAGGATACATATACACACATGTTGGTACCAGATCACGGTGCTCAAATTCCTCAACAGATATGACCATGCTTGTATCAGTGTGAACCGTTGAATCATCTCCATATATGCCTAACCACCTTCTCCTTCTCCTTGCATCCTTTCCCCATCCACAAAATTAATGCTGCCTTGTAATTCGTACCCATCTGTGTACAACAATACACTGTTCATATTATTGTATCCCACATCAGTGCGACACTGTCATATAAGTGTCTATATATGTCGGAATGTTGGAGTCTCCCACATCTTTTTGGATATTTTTATGAAAAAATCGTACCTGGGTAACTAGGGGATAGAGTTGTAGGGTGTTATAGCTACATAAGAACTGGCCCTCAAACATGGATAATGGAAACAAGAGATAAGAATATTGAGAGGTTTAATTTTGTATGAAATCTGTGTCAAAATTGAAAGGAACTTTATTCAAACCCTAAAAACAGGCGTATGTACACGAGCATGTGGTTCTTGATGAAACAAGAATTATAACCGAATTGCCACTGGAATAACAAAAGTGCGTAGCTGATGTATAAATATATAATGCCAACTTTTGAGATGAAAATATGTTAGGGGATTAAGTAGAAGAAATTACCCAGAACCAAAAGAAAGAAGCTAGCTCAAACGCGTTCTGCATACGAATTGATCATGAGTTATGAAGTTGTGTTATTAGCCCTAAAATCAAACACTTGATGGAAATGAAAAATCAAATGGAAGGAAACTACACAAACCTGGAAAAGAATAAAATGGATTAAGCTGAGCAAAAGTTCTGGATTTTTATACCAAAAGAGTTCATATCGAGGCTTTAACCTTCTTTCAGCAAAGAAGCCTCCTGTATTGCAGCACTTTCAAGTGCCAAAGTAGCAATAACATGTTGCAGTTTTTTCCCCACAAGCTGAACATAAACACACACACACACAGTCAGAATATGAAAAAAGCCAATAGCTAACAATGATAAAAGTGACTTCTTATAGTAATAGGAATGATAGCAATCCAAAAATAAAGATTCGATCCTGCAAGCAAGGTACATAATTATTTATTCAAAATTAGGATATCTTTTAGTATCTTTTAATTTAGGATAAGATTATCTATTAACACTTATATATAGGGTTTTGATATGTCTTTTTGGTTATGATGGAATAAGAATTAAAGAGTTTTCACTCTATTTTGGAGAATCGCTATATCTCGAATAACAGGTCTTATCAACCCCCTTAGAAAAACTCAATAGATGATGGCCTATAAAGAATGATTACAAAATACCAAACCATACTTGGAAGTGACATGCATAAGAAACTCAAAAATAAAAGATAAATCCATTCCTTTTTAGCTCAAAGATCACATGTTGACTGCTAATGTTGCTGCTTTTCTTCATCTGTCAGATTGGAACCACTTTCCTTAGCCTGCAACACCCGCTGCTTCCCTTTAAACTGATGCAAGAATTTATTTAGTGCTTCAGTTGCAGATAGTTCTCCAAAACACTAAGCTTATTGTACTTTGAAAAATGCTCGATCATAGCATTGTACTTGAAAACAAAATCTTATTAGGTGGTTCACTTATAATAAGTTATAATCCAGCTATCAAAGTAGGATACTATAATGAACAAATCAATGAAGATGTATTCTTTTCTTACACGTGATGGCGAATAATCAGACGTTGGTAGTCACACTATAAAGGACTAAGCTCCTTTAGAATTTTTCCAATGTTCTCAGAGTGCTTCAACAGCCTGCAATAATTATTATATATAATAGTATAATATATTTCAGTCACATATGAAAAAAAAAGATAAACAAATAAATAAATAAATAAAGATATTTTGACATGTTTATTATTAAATGATTTATTTCCATTTATCCTTGATGCTAGTTCCAACATATATGAAAGGTAGTTTTGTCTTTTGTGCTTTTTAATTATCTGTTTGTTATGTCTAGACCATTACCTGTATGCAGGAGGGACAAGGTAGTTGGGGACAACCTTTTTATATTTTAGAAGGAGGCTGATTATTAGTGAAATACCATTTCTTATGAAAACCATCACCTGAAATAACAAGATGAAATTACATATGTAAGATGAAAACCGTCACCTGAAATAACAAGTGAACCCCTGTGCAATTGTCCTAATCTATTTCTTAAAGGAATAATGGAGTGCAATATAGATGAAGCTACAAGGGATAAATAAACTGTTGAATCAAAATTCTCTAGAAAGGACATAATGGGGGCCAAGAAATTTTCTTTAAAGGCCTAAACTTTGTACCCAGATATTGATGGAATTTCCCAACTTGTAGCAGTTCTAGATGTGTATGTTGCTGCTGAAAACAAAATAAACGGGGGCAGAATGGTCATGTTCAGAAATTACTTATTGTGAACAAAAATATCTTTTAAACATATCAGATATAAGACATAATTTTTTTAAGGAAAGATCTAAATTTCGTTAGGCTTACTTGTTGAACATGGAAATGAAAGAGATGAAGAATACGGGGGCAAAATAGTCATGTTCAGAAATTTAACATATATGTTGCTAAAGTTTTTTTTTTTTGAAAGAGAATCTGTTGCTAAAGTTGACGATTTATGGACCAAAAACGTTATGAAACCATGCAATGAGTACCAAAATATATACATACATATGGTGTCATAAATATAATGGGTTTGGTATCTGGGTCGCAAAGCCCATATGTTAAACTTGTGAAAATGACCATTTTGCCAATTGCCAAATGGGAATAAAGAAATATTTAACTATAAAAAGAAACTCCCTGACTCCAAGATGTTAATAAGTTGATAACAAATAAAATAGATCAGTTTCAGCACCAAGGATTGTAACAGCATACTCGATGATGAAACAAAATGGAGCTGCTCTGCTTCTTATGGTATACAAATTTTTGTCTGCAAAAATCAACATCTAAAGTTCCAATGCAGATTAACGATATTTGGAGCTGATCAAAGAGAAATAAATCACTATGGTCATGCAAAAGCAAGTTAACTCAAGTGTCAGACTTTGCTTAGTTAAAAGAAGCATTCTTAGTTTATGGGTGTATCGTATTATACTTATAAGAAACATGTGTGGCATGTATAACCATTATGATTTATGATACATCCACATATCAATCGTCAACACATAACCATTATAAAAAGTAGCTAATTAGAAAGAGAAATGGCATCATAAACTTAGACTAATGAAACTGGAAAGGGTCAAGGGAGGCAAAAGAAATATGAAAATTATTTAGAGAAATATTTCACTTAAAAGATAGGAGACAAAATTCAAATCTAGAGAACAACTAGAATCAAGTCTCGGTTTACTTGCTATTGTGCAGAGTGCTTAACCTCATGGATTGTAAGCCAAACAAATAATATTCACTTGAAGAATGAAGTAAATTATAAGATACTGGTCATCCTGGTCAACTTGACTAAAAGAGATATAATGGCATGCTTAAATATATTTAAATATATTTATGAAGCTTTCAGTATTCTATCTGATAAAGAAAAAAGATCAACATATGACCATAAGAAAAATGACGAGCCAACTCAGCCTTCTAAAGGACTAACACGTCAAGGGAGTGGAATCATTAGCTCATTTGGACAAGCTGAAGAGCTTCGTTGTGTAATTGCTATAGTTCGTCATTAAGATTTACAACCTTATTTTTGTTTTATAAATTAGGGCAAATTTCAAAAGATAGAAACATACTTCACTTGTTTGCAGTGGTGATAGAACTCCAAAGCAAAAGGTAAAGTTGAAGGACTTGTTAGATGCTACACGTAATTTGTGTATCGTATCAGTTTTGACCTTGTCTTTTTCAAGCATCCACTGCAAGGTTATAACTCCTTTTCAAGGTTATAAATCCTTTTATTTGGTTGCTTGCTTTCCGCATTGTCAATGATCACATCTGAACAGGTGATTCTTCAGAGCTTAATTCATGCCTCACAATAACACATAAAAGAACAATACATGTAATCTACCTCAATGTTATTGCTATTGTACATTACACTTCAGATTTAATAAAAACATGTGTAGTTCCTTGCTCAAAATATATAATATAGCATTAAAACACAAGAGTCGCTCATTGGGGCATTTTATCAAACAGTTGGTGTTCACCAAAAAGTATCCCTAAACAGGCAGTGATTAATTATTCAAAGATTACCAGGTTGCTGTCTTATGTAGTAACAAAGCAACCAAAAATAACAAGCATAGCCCGAGTTGTAGGAGCGTAGAGAAATAAAACATCAATTGTGTTTAGAAGATTCAAAAGATTTACAAACAGCCTAATTCTGAGAAAAAGTGTTTACTGATGACTATACTAAGATTTAATTACTCACCTGTATATATAAAGGCCTGATCGTTCCATCATTGGCAGTGGGTAACAAGTTCACGACATCAACCACTCTGTAGTCACGAAACCTTGTGGTCAGATTCTTGAGGGTTTCAACGACCCTTGTAGGATCGAGAGTAACTATGTCGCAGGGTTGTGATGCCATACCGGGAATCCATAGCCAAGCTGGGTGAAGGAATAAGACGATTTAATAAGATAACTCTAAAATAAGAGATAGAAACCTAAATTGCCTTTTAGGTTTTGAAAACATGAATTCAAGGAGAGGAGGAAACCTTGTCGGGCTTAGAATCCCTAGTTCTTCGTCATAGAGCCCTCAATCGTAATGATTTTGTAAGGTCTATTTTTTATAGCAAAAAACCCTCAATCTCAATAGTCGTGTTCCGCCTTAATATTTGACGAAGGTAAAAGCTAAACTCCATCATCTCCAAACGATTCCATACAATTTCAACCCGTTGTAATAGCCTCTTCAGTTGTTCTATTATGTCTCGTACCCGTTGATCACCACCAAAAACCCTAGCACGTACTAAGTCGATAGAAAAATGAGAGAATCGGGATTTTAGAAGAAAATAAAAGACCTCCCGCTACCTACTACGAAGGAAGACGCATGTTAGGGTTCTTCGTCTGTGTGTTGTTTTGATTTATCTATGGGAAATCAGAAACAAACGAGAATCAAGCTTTGCATTCCATACTTCATAGCGATAACTCATGGAATTCAAAGAGCTTCATTAAGCCAAACCATGGAAAAGAGAAAAGTAGAAACGAAGGAAGATGAGAACAAGGCGGGGTTTTCTAATTTTTGGGGATTTTGTTCCCGCTTAGCTATTAAAGGTTGGAAAATGCGCGTTCCATTAAAATTTATAAAGCGACATCCTTAGACGACACGCATTTTACTATAGGTGCCCTCCGTGTTTTTTTATTTAGACACTAATTTAAGGGCACACAATAATGCGTGACCTAAATCCTTAAATTTTTTTGAAGAGATGACACTTTTTTAATGTCACACGCTTTTGCGTAACATAAATCAAGGAGTGTCATGGTTTGCGCGTCGTAAAAGGGTCTTTTTCTTGTAGTGGATCTTTCACTTTGGGTACTTTCATACATTCTTAGAGTGCACATCCTTTGCTTTTGATACAACCTGTTTATCAGAGAGTTGTTCTGTTAATTTTCACAAAGTTTCTCCCAAAGCCCAGAAGTTGCTGTTTGATCCACGACCTCCCTCAATACTTCATCTGTCAAAACCAACAGAATGGTATGTGCCTTCGTCAGAATGTCCACCTTCTTTTCATCCGCCATGTCCTTTGGCAATTTTGCATCTCCTTCCAGTGTCGTTGCACATCCTTGTTGAACCAGAAGAGCCCTCATCTTCACCTTCCATAAATTGAAATCATTTGAACCATTAACTTCTCCAAATCAAACTTGTGAGTAGACATCTTCAATTATAGGAACACAAACCGCAACTATGATATCACTTGTTAGGAAGGAAAGAGGATAACTAGCAAAACCAAAAGCGCATAAGACACTATATTTACGTGGTTCGGTCAAGGTAACTTACATCCACAAGCAGGGGGAGTATTCTTTATTTTTGAGTTCTCAAACAGTGGTTACAAGTACAATTTCACATAGATTCACCCATCACTCTAGAATTATAGACACTTCAAATGACTTAGCATGCATCCGTATTTATACTTGAGGGATCAGACCTAAAACCTTAATAGGCCAAGCCCATTGGCCCATAGGCCCATAAATGGTGTCAACGAATCACAATCCGCTATGTAGTAGCTTCTAGAACATTCTTCCATGACATACAACACATGTATATCAACACCACACATGATAGAGCACCTTGAGCCATAATGGAGCATCATGATACACAAGTGGCGCATCATGAACACTAATGGCCCAACATCCAAGGTGGCAAACCATGGTGTATTCCTTGAGCATCACCAACTTTTGAGCATCATAGAGGACTTCGTGACTCATCAGCGATATCATGGCTTATCGAGGAACCAAGATGGTGCAACACCTTGCCATTTGGCGCAACATGCACCCAAATGGCGCAACTTCTCTTCTAGATGGTGCAACATCATCTATAGGGGACAACGACTCTTCTTCATAGTGAAACATCTCCTATATGGTGCAACATCTCATATATGTTGCACAACACCCTACCTCATGGCGCAATTTCAGACATGATGGCGCAAGATGTTATCATTTGGCGCAACATCCCTAAGGATGGCGCAACTTTTATCAACATGGCGCACCAATCCCCCTTTTAGAAGATCCGTTCCTTTGACACTTGATCCATTCCTTTGTCAAATGATCCATTCCCTTCTCATATGATTTGCTCCATACTTCACATGCTCCATGAACCTCAAGTGTTCCATTGAACTGAATCGCTCCATGAGAATGCTCCAAATGCTCACGTCAAATTTAACTATATATATATATATATATATATATATATATATATATATATATATATATAAAATTTCGAATAATTGACAATCACTAATTAAAAGATTAATTTGTGATACCAAATGTATTATATAGTTTTCTATAATAAAATACGAATATATGTAACATAATATTGTAAATACGTGAATTATATATAATTCCTATAATAAAAAAATTAGTTCTCATAAGTAATAATTTTAAATACCATAATTTAAAAAAAGTTGAGTTTTAAGTGTCATAATATTACCAATTAACTAACATAAGTTAAAAACGGTTCATTTGTGGTGATTAATTAGTTGAAACTTAAAGAATTTATTATTAAAATAAAATAATATTGTGTTTAATTAACTCCGAAGTGAAGTGTCTTTGAAGTTTTAAATGAATAGGGTCTAAAATTTTGACTATCTTGAATTATGTTGAATTATGTTTATTTGTATGGTCTTTATTTTAAGATATATATATATATATATATATATATATATATATATATATATATATATATATATATATATATATATATATATATATATATATATATATAGGATGCGGTTCAATAGAGAACCATAATTAACCAAGGAACCAAGGAACCAATCTTTTTTTCAACTTTTTTCAACGATAAAAAAAAAACGAAAAATACAGAAATTGATAACTTTTTATCATTTTTCCAATGATATCAAATTCAATTTTTTTTACGTCAAATTCACAATGTGAATCTTTGAAAATTCACAATGTGAATCCGGATTCACACGGTGAATCCGAAAAATATTTTTCACATTCACAATGTTAATATATGAATTTAGATATTTTTAGATTTTTTTTTTCGATAAAGAATAAGCTCTAGAAATTGAAAAAAAGTTTTGGTTTCTTAAATAACCAATAATTATGGTTCTCTATTGAACTTTATATATATATATATATATATATATATATATATATATATATATATATATATATATATATATATATATATATATATATATATCCGATTCTCTTCGAGGCCATTGACACCGGCGCACATCAAAAGCGTAACATCAACTTTTGTATTAGTCTATATATAAGCGTCCCAATATTTTTTCAAAATTAATCCCGACTTCTTATAGCAACTATTTTATTTGTTTTACAAATATTTCAACTACTATGATACTTTTTATAAAATAAAAAAATTAATATCTTTATAATATTTTTATAATATGATTAACATAAACTTATTAGTTTATATTGGATATAATAATTAGTAATATGTAATTTTGTTTGTTGATACTATATATGTTTTATTAAATTTTTCATCATTTATCTTTTTATAACTTTTTATAACTGTTAATAAACTAATCATTAATTCTTATAGTTTTTAAAATTAATCATTATTTTTTGGGTTTGGAGCTCTTAGATACATTGGATTGGCACATATTACATACCATGGTAGGTGATATGTCATGGGCGATGATGTGTTGAATACGACACCGTCTTGTTGTTACTATGGACAGACAGTAGGGGGCTAGTGGGGAGCTCTTAAAATTAATCCCGACTCCTTTTATGATGTAAGACTATAAACTCACATACAATATAGATATATATCTCACTCAAATGGTTTATTATATATATATATATATATATATATATATATATGTATATATATATATATATATATATATATATATATATATATATATATATATATATATATATATATATATATATATATATATATTACGATGTACGTCTAAACCTCCACTAATCTAAAATTCTAGCTCCGCCCCTGGTTGTTACATGAAAGTGAACCTCTAGCAATCCGAAACCAAACCAGAACCGAAATCCAAGTGCATTCTGAAATGTGAAGGGTTCCGAAGTCAAGCTTCTTCCAAAATGAAGACATATCCGAGACATTGCTACTTTTCAGTGTTATTGAGTCTGTACAAGCATTTAATGCTTCTTGTTGTTTAGTACTTGTTTGATTATACACTTCACGGGATAAAATCGAGTAAATCTTGTGTGTAAGCTTTTTGACATCTCAGGTTTACATTCTCCATGCACCTATTGTATTTTGTCTTTTTATCACTCCTTAGCTATTTAAGGAGATGAGTTTTCCATGCATTATAACCTTTTGAAGCAATATTCTCTTTCACATAAAATACTAAATATCTTGCAAGTCAAATCTCTTTCTCCATCATTCTTATTGTTCTTAAGTTATCTTTACATTGTTCATACTCATTTTATCTTACTTGCATGTTTTGTTGAATACTTTGTTGATCTTCTTACTTCGAGACAAAACTGGTTTCCTAGACTTGACTAGACCTATATATTAGCAGCAGATATTGATCTTAAGTTAATTCAATGTTTGAGTTTTCAAACCTTTTATTAGCAGCAGAAGCGGTATATAGAAGAACTTTTAACCTAAAAACTTTTATCCCAACCCGCCAACCCAACCCGAACCCAACTCAAAATTAGTGGGTTGGGTTGAGATTTTCAACCCATTTAACGTAAATTGGTCAACCCGTCTAACCCATTTAATTAAATAGGCTGGATTGGGTACAAATTATCAACAAATTTTCAAGTCGTCAACCCATTTAACTTTAATATGTATATATATATATATATATATATATATATATATATATATATATATATATATATAACTTAATAATTATTTGAATATTATCATGTATTAATCAAAGTATTAATTTGTAAATTATAATGTTGCATTATTATTATCTGTGTTTAATAAAATTCAATCCTAATTTCCATTCTTTTTTTAGCGTCGATAAACTGGTCACTCTCCAAAGTCACTGTGAAACTAAACATTTTTAATGTTATTTGAACAATTTATTTGTATTTATGAATTAGGATTGTGCTTTTGTCATAATTATGAAGTTTTATTTACGCTTTATAATTTAAGTGGTATAATATTTAATTATATAATTTATTTAATTGATTTTAAATGTGTTAACCCAAGTTTAACCCATTTATTTAATAGGTTGGGTCGAGAACTACATAAACAGGTCAACCCGGTGACAACCCATTTATCTAAAAGGTTGGGTTGGGTTGGAAATATCAACCCGTTTAAATAAACAGGTATGGGTTGGGTTGAAATTTTCAACCCAATTATTAAATGGGTTGAACCCGAACCCAACCCAGGTCGACCCATTGCCACCTCTACATCCAAGTACATCAGAGTAATATAAAATGCGGAACGATGTGGTGTGTACACTACAATCATCACGAGCTCTTCCGCTTCGAACCAGAAGTACATGAAACATTAACTAAAAATCGCAAGCACAAAAGCGTAGTAAGTTCCCAAAAATACCACATACCATACATATCAAACATATAATGGGCCCCGCCCGACATTAGTCCGCGCCCTGCATCGAGCCCCGTTCGAAACAGATCTGTAATTCATCAGGCCCCGCCCGATATACATACAACATATAAACACATGCATAAAAATCACAAAGATAAATAGCATACAATATAATCATCAGGCCACTCCCGGCATCGGGCCCCGCCAGGTAAACATATAAACACATAACACATGCTAGAGTCACGCAGACAACAAGCATCTTAAGCATAACAAACCAAGGGTCGACATTGGTACCTTCGACCCGCTAAACACAGTGAGGAAACTCACCTCAAGCTGCAGTATCTCTCAGATAAATCTCAGTCTGCTGGTTCGAAAAATCCCCGCGCTAACATCATCAAATAAATATCCAAATAATAATTAGATCTCGATACATAATCAAGAATCTAAGTTACTTGTCCAATACTCAAGGTAAAAGACCATTTTACCCTTCTTCTTATTTGGCCCAAAACTAAGGCCCAACCCATCTATTCAAAAGGCCCAAATTCCTTAAATGGCATTCCAAGACCCAATAAGGCCCAACTTCCTAATTGGGCACAAAAACTATCATGGACCTAAACCCAAGAAGCCCATAGTCTATCCATGGCCCAAAGTCAGAAGTCCAATGGCCCAACAAGGCCCAAATCCTAAAAGCCCAAAATATGGCCCAAACCCGAGGAAGTCAACCCAAAAGTCAAAGAGCTTAGTACGATGTGCTACTCAGACTTACGTTTGGCGTACTCCTTCTGGGCCAGTACGCTCAGCGTACGAGATGAGTACGCCCCACATACTCCGCAGACAGCCAACCCACCCATTAAGCACTTAATTCGTTAAGCAAACATGCCAAACTCTTAGATCTGATTCTAAGAAGTGACTTAACATGTAAAGTTGGCAACTTTACACCCATGCATGACTTAATAGGACCCAACACTTAAAAGGAAGCTGAATAAGAGCCTTAATACTTGCATGCACCAATATCTCTCATAAAGATTACATTTTTATGGACAAGGGACATCAATGGAGCTAAGATCTAACAACCATGGCTTCTGGAGTAGATCATAAGCTCAACTTTAGCTCAAAAGACACAAAAATGCATAAATAACACCCTAACTTGGATCTAGCAAAAAGAATCATCAGGATGGGAGCTTTTTACCTCAAATGACTTGCTATGCTGAAGATGACCCTGGATCTACAAACCCAAGCAACCTTCAAGTGTTCTTCTTCTTCTTCTTCTCACTAAAACACCACAAAATCTCAGTTTCAAGCTCAAAACTCACAAGTGGCACTTAGGGTTTCGTTTTTAGGGTAGAGAGTGATGGAGGTTGATCAATAGAATGTCCAAGACTGGTATAAGTTGTTTAAATAGGGCACAAACCCTAAAAATTAGGGTTTTTCCCTGCCTTGCGTACGTCGTGCGTACTCCCACGTACGCCCAACATATGTGGGTGCATGTGTTGAGAGAAAACTTAGAGACACACTTGAACAAACGTTAGAACAAGTGTATTGCATAATAGTTAATCTCGAAGGATCTAAAAGCTCAACAATAATATTATTAAGTTAGAATTAGATAGTTAGAGAGTTAGTTGCGGAAAGTAAAGAAATAGAAATGACAACAATTGTTATATCAAGTATACACATAAGTTGATTCATAACAAGGAATGCATTCAAACCGAGTTAATAAGGAAGATCAAACTTAGTGATTAAGTCACGAAAGACTTGCTCAGAAGAGAGGTTATAATCAGTTGTATTCTAGTAATATTTGAGAGTAAGAAGTGGTGCGTAGTAAGATAGAGAGATAGAAAGAATAACTTGAGAAGTGTATTCAGAATAGATAGATGCGTAAGTTCTCTCTTTTTAGATACAAGAGAATGAGCTCTATTTATAGAGACTCAAGAAGTACACTAGATTACATCTCTAGGAGTAGCCATGCAAGGCATACTGGACAATAGAGAGTATCATAATAAAGACAAGTAAAGAGGGTGCTGGATGGCTGCGGTAGCTGAAGAGGTTGACTGCGGTAGGTAGACTCCGGATTCGGTTGCTGATGAAGGAGCTTGACTGCGGGTGCTGGATGGCTGCGGTAGCTGAAGAGGTTGCGGAAGCTGTAGTTCAAGAGGGTCACTTTTTATGATTCAACAATTTCCCCCTAAGTGACCTCTTTAACTTTTGTTCAGCTATCAAGTTTGAGGAACTTGATCAGGATCCACCAAAACTTCCTGATGTTTTCCAGCCAGGTGATTCTCCTTAAGATCTCGAACTTGACTTCTGCGGTAGTGTGCTTCGATCTTTCAACTGCGGTTCGGCAGATGTCCAGTTGCTTCTTGTTAAGGCGATGCATGGCAGTCATAGGAATGAAATATTTGACATTATCTATCTTCCTTTTGAAAATGACTCCAAGTTCAGGAAAGTTGGTTGCGCCTAAGGATCTTTCTTGATAGCCTTCGGTAGGCATTAGTGCAGGCTCGAGAGGTGGCAGATCAAATTTCTTGGCAATGATAGGATAGATATCTGCATCGATCTTGGCAAAATCACAGACCGTTTCCTTCAGAAAAGTATTGGCCTTTTCAAGCGCAATCTTCATTTTCGGGTGCTTTTCTGACTTGTTTTGGAACACCTTGGCAATAAGAAAGATTTCTTCCGGATTCATACAGGGAAAGTCTGCCTGGGTGCGGATATAGTCATGCTCCCTTCTAGTGAGGGTATACTGGATGTAGTCAACCTTCATGAACTTCCGAATTTTGTAGTTCTTGACTGCGGATGGTCTATCGTTAGACCATATATTTTCAATGGAAGAGGCATGTTTAGCATGAAAAAGACTGAGTCTCTCAAATTCCATTGGCAGTCTTTTGTGGTCAGGAAGGCTGCGGTCGAAATGCTCAAATACTGTGAAGTATTTGGCATTTGGAGAAATTGGGACATCCCAGTATCCATCAGTAGGGGGTTCAGCATAGGTGAGGTGGGGTCTGTAATCTTCATCCAGCAGTCTGCGGTGAGGATTGATCCAAGAGTTTATCAAGGATTCGTCCATCATAGTATCAAAACCGCATTCTCTCCATATAAGCTCTGCAAGTTTGGCTGCCTTCCAATCGTGTTTCCTTTAGGTGGTGGCAGGAGAGTCAGTTGAGCTTGGAGATGACATGTACTCAGCTAGGTTTTTGAGGTGAGGGGGAGTTTCTGGCTTTTCAGGAGTGACCTTCTCTTGCGGTGAAGTGTTATGAGGTGGAGTATGATAAGATGGTTGCGGTGAAGGCTGCGGTGTAGGAATGTTTTCTGTGATGATGGGGGGGCTCTGATGTTGTGAGATGGAGTGATCAGAGTGATGGACTTCTTCTTCACTTCCCCCTCTTGAGGAATGCAACGGAGGAGCTTCCTCAAGCCACTTTTTAAGGCCATCAACCTTGGCAAAAACTTCTTGAAATTGAGCTTTGAGGGCTTCGGCCAACTGTTGATTATTGGGAACGGAGGAGCTGAAGAGTAACCTGTGTATTTCCTTGGTGAGCTGGAGGATCTCGGGACCATGGAAGTTGGAGGAAAGGGAGCGTTGTAGTCTATTGATTGTTGCTTGAAGAACTGAGATAGTGGACTCATACACAGTGTGAGTCTTAGCTATCAGTTTCTGAGACTAAGTGGCTTGATCCGCAATGGCTGCTTGGAGATCCGTTTTGATTGCGGTCACCTCAGTGATGAGGCGTTCCGCAGCAGCCATAAAATCCTTGTGATCTGCTTTGCGGTTGTTGTCAAGGGACCGGATCCCCATTTCCACTTTGAGAGAAATTCTCTCAGTAGCCAAGCGTTCTATACGTTCGATCAGTGACTGCGGCCTGGGAGAGTCTTCTGGTTGCGGTTGAGTGGGCTTGACCGCAGCTAAGATCTGATCGACTTTGGCTTGTAAGCTCAGAAATTCTTTCCTGGTGACAACATTCTTCTTCTTTTTCTTCTTTTCTTTGGGTTTAGAAGTCGAATGGCGAGAGCCACTGGATTCCTCTTCCTCATCGAACATCATGAGGTCATCATCAGAAGGACTGGGCTTGTTAACCTCCTGGATGTCTGCATCATCAAGACCGAAGGTGGGAGCAGAACTGACTTCTATTGCGGTTCCTTCGTCTTGTGATTCATGAACTGTTGGAGTTGGATGTGGAGTTGGAGTCACTCTGGAGGTACCTGCACCTGCACCTTCACCTGTTGCCTGAGCTTTAAGGACTGTTTCAGCCATCTCGGTCATCCAGTCCTGAACCTTTTGAATGGTGGCTACGGTATTGGCATTATTGATTGCGTCAGCCCAATACCGTGCCACTGACTGGATATCTTGCTCCTTTTGTTGTTGTTGCTTGAGCTGTTGTTCCTTGCGGGCTTGAAATGCCCTCTTGAAAGCGGCATATTTCTTGATTTCTGACTCAGTTACCGGAGTGTAGCGTAACCATGAGTCGTTTGATTCATCCCCGTCAAATCCTTGAAAATGCACCGAAGTGTCCTTCGGGTCCACGGATCCTTGCACATTTGTGCTCACCGTGCCTAAACCACCTGCTGCGGATGTAAGCAGAGTAGGATTTCCTGAGCTTCCTTGGTCTCCTTGACCCGTGGTCAAGTTTGGCCTCGGCTCAGTTCTGGCATGGGCGGAAGAAGTGCCCTGCGGTTGGGAAGGTGTTTGAAGTGTTTGGGTGACGTTCAAAAGGATGGAGTGCAACTCCTCAGGCGAAAAGAAATGCAGTCGGGAAGCCCTGGAGACCTTAGGGCGAGCACCAGTGTCATCCTCTTGGGAGTGAACTGGGGGGGAGTCTCCACGATGTTGTGAATCAGACTCACTTTCTGCGTCTGATTGGAAAATGATAGTGGTGTTGAATGGCTCTGCGGCCACCCCAAGGACTACCGGAGCCTTTTGAGAGGCTTCAGTATCGGTCCGGTCACGCATTTGGCCAGAGGTATCGGTTTTTATTTTCTTAAGGATAGCAATTGGTTTCCTATCCTCATCAGAGTCACTATCAGGTGTGGTTGCGGTAGGTTTGGTTTTACGTTTCTTAGTGGGTGCGGTTCGTTTGGGAGCATCCTTCTTGGGTGTTCTTTGTTTCTTCTTGGTGGCCAATTGCTTTCTTCTTTGAGAAAGATTGGAGAGAGTAGTGGCAGAAGGGACTGCGGTACCTTCAGGGTTAATGGTTACGGATGGGTCTTGGAGAGGCGGGGTAGGAGGGTATGGGGCAATACCTTCCGTAGCCTCAATGTGATCTGAGACATCTGCAGTCTCAAGACCAAGTATGGAAAGAATGTGGGTAGGGAGTCTCCGAATTGGTCCAAAAACAGTTTGATCAGAAGAAGGATTGTACCTTTTGAGATCCTTGGTGACAAAGAAATCTTTGTCACTGCCCATGTCGATTCCAGCATCCGCATGAAGATCTGAAATGCAGAGTGACCAGAACCTTGCAAAGGTGAGCTCGGTTGGGTTCTCCCTTGGGTTGTCCTTGGGAATATATTGAATAAAGTCGTCCCATAAGATCTGCCCGTAGTTTACATCGTGTCCTGTGAATATACTCCATAACAGCTCTAGAAGCTTCAGTCCCATATTGTCTGTGCCTCCGGTTCTGCCGGATAGACTGCGGATGATGAAGTGGCAGACAAATTGCCAGACCGCAGGCAATTGATTTTTCTTGAATTTGCTAATTCCCCTTATCTTTTTCTGATAACCCATTTGGTAAAGGGCTGAAGTAACGTCTGCCATGGATGGGGAGAAGATCTTGATGGAGGGATGAACAAGAAGGTTAATGGCAGAAAGAAATTTTTCTTTGGACAGAATGACCAAAGAATCATTAACCAGGTTAAGGTGAACTTCTTGAGGGTTTTCGATTGGGCGATAAGCTGAGAATGCACATTTAAAGAGGGTTGAGATTGGGACAACATCTGTGAAAGCATCAAAGGGGCCAAACAGGGGATGATTCTTCAGAAACTTAATCATCAGCTTGGTTGGAGCATTATAGGATGGATGATCTTCGAACACTGCTCTGAAGTTGCTTGAAGCAATAGTGGGAGAGTCTGAACCAGTAGGGTTTACTGATCCAGATGCCTTGGATTGTTTCTTTGAAATACCGGATTTCACCATTGTTGAGGGTTGAGAGAAAGAGTAAAGAAACAAAGTTCTTGAAGGATTTGAGAGGGAAGGTTCAATGTTCAGAAAGCGTAAAGTGATTTTGGGGAAGAAGACGGGTTTATAAAGGGATGAGATTTTTTACCCTAGGTAAAAAAAAGGATAAGGTAAATCGTCGATTGGAGGGAATCTTTTGAATCGGAGATTATATCTCAGCCACATAAAATCAAACGGTTTAAAAAAGATTTTTGTGATTTGCCAAAAGAGGGTTTGCATTTAATGAAAGGTCAGAAGGACATCATCACGTCAGGTGATCGTGGGGTGAGGGGAAAGGAAGTTGTAACGGATGGGACGTTCTGGATAAGCGGAAAAGACAAATTAAGGATGTGATTATGGAAAAATGTTCTTTTTGTCATCATACGTAAAAATAGGTCTGACACAAGGCTTATTCAGAAAGAGAATGAGACAGTTTCTCAAGGGAATGTTTTTTTTATTTAATGTTTTATTTAATGAAGGATCATTAAATAGCACACAAAAGATTCAAGGGTTGATGAAACAGTTGAGAAATTATCAATGTGATTGCGGATGGAAACTTCATTGCGGATGAGCAGGTGTCATTGCGGATGAACAAATGTCATTGCGGATGGATAGATTTATGACTGCAGTAGAAGAAACTGAGAAGAGCACTTGTACAAAAGTTAGTAATAACAAACAATAAGGACCCATGAAAAATAAGTATGATATATGGTTGCGGTACCTAGACTGCGGTACCAGAACCATCTATCATAAGTAACTTTCAGTTAGAACCGCAACGGAGACCAAGGATGGTCTGCGGTATCTAACAATTCAAAAAGAATTACGGGTCTGGATTCATCATTCCTAACATTTGCAGGAAGGTGTTAAGTTTTGTGGAGTCGAGCGCTTTTGTGAACACATCAGCAATCTCTTCATGAGAATGAACAAAGATGAGTTCAATGTTACCTTTCAAGATGTGGTCTTTGATGAAGTGATACCGTAGTTCAATATGCTTAGTCTTGGAGTGCTGAATTGGATTGTGAGAAATAGCAATAGCACTTTCAGAGTCACAATAGATCGGTATCCGCAACATTCTATATCAGTAGTCCAATAATTGAGTTTTCATCCAAAGGACTTGAGAACAACAGCTGGCTGCGGCCACATACTCAGCTTCTGCGGTAGACAGAGATACACAGCTTTGTTTCCTTGATGACCAGCTGACGAGTCTTTCACCCAGAAATTGACATCCACCTGAAGTGCTTTTTCTATCTAGTTTGCATCCGGCATGATCCGCATCTGTGAATGCTTGAAGGCTGAAATCGTTGCCTGCGGGGTACCATAGACCAAGAGATTTGCTTCCTTTTAGGTACCGTAGTATCTGTTTGGCTGCGGTCATATGTGACACTTTTGGGTCAGCCTGATACCTTGCACATACACCAGTTGCAAAGACAATGTCTGGCCTGCTTGCGGTGAGGTACATCAAAGAGCCTATGATACCTCTATAAGTCTTGTGATCCACAGATTCACCTGAGGGATCAGCAGAGATCTTATAACCGAAGGCCATGGGGACCTTAGCCGAAGAACAGTTGTCCATAGAATATTTCTTTAACAGTTCAGTGGTGTATTTCTCTTGATGAATGAATATCCCTTGCAGAACTTGTTTCACTTGAAGTCCTAGAAAGAAGTTAATCTCTTTATTCATGCTCATTTTGAACTTGTTGGTCATGAGCTTAGCAAATTCATCCACCATTCCTTGATCAGTCGATCCGAAGATGATATCATCCACATATATTTGTACAAGCATAAGGTGGTTACCATTTGCTTTTCTAAATAACGTGGGGTCAATCACTCCTCTCTTGTACCCGGAGGAGACAAGGAATTCAGAAAGAGTCTCATACCATGCTCTTGGGGCTTGCTTCAGACCGTAGACTGCTTTTTCAAGCTTGTAGCAGTGGTCTGGGAATTCAACATTTTCAAAACCTGGAGGTTGCTGAAGATAAACCTCTTCTTTTAATCCCCCATTGAGAAATGCACTCTTAACGTCCATTTGGTGTACCTTGACGTTCTTGTGGGCTGCGTATGCTAGGAAGATCCGGATAGCTTCCATGCGTGCTACCGGAGCATACGTTTCATCGTAGTCTATGCCTTCAAGTTGACTATACCCCTTTGCAACTAGTCTTGCCTTGTTTCTGACTACCGCACCAGATTCATCCAGCTTGTTTTTGAACACCCATCTAGTGCCAACAATAGAGTGACCACGTGGCTTCGGAACGAGCTGCCAAACTTTGTTTCTTTGAAATTCTTCTAGCTCTTCTTGCATTGCAGCTATCCAGTCAGGTTCAAGCAATGCTTCTTTGATCGTTATGGGCTCTACCGAGGACATAAATGCTGCGTAGTGGCAATGATCAGATAGGTCCTTGGAACATCGAGTCTGGATACCTGCGGATGGGTTACCAATGATTTGACCTGGTGGGTGGTCCTTTGTCCATATGTACAGACGGGGCTGCAGATGATCAGCAGTTGCGGTAGAGGGAATATCTTGAATATCAGGAGAGTCTGCGGTTGGAGATGGCAGTTCCCCCTGGACTTGAGAACATCCTGCCGAGTCATCTTGGTTTGGAACGAGAATGGAGTTTTCTTGAACAGTTAGGAGAGGTTCCCCCTGGACTGCTGATGGGAGTTCCTCTGGAACCTGAGAAGGTTCCCCCTGGACTGCGGATGGGAGAGTGATAATCCTTGGATCGGTTCTCGTGTCAATGTTCTCTATGAGTTCATCATCCGAATCCGAAGATACGTTTGATGGTAATGATTCTCTCCGGATAGGAACTTGAGCAACATCAAGTACTGGAACCTCGACGGTTGTTGCTAGATCCGGAGTAGAGCTTTGCCCCTCAACCGGAGAGGTGGAAGTATTGAGGGAAGCGACTTCGTATAGAGATGGTCCAGAAACATCAGCGTGTTGTTGTTGAGCTGTGGGTGACACAAGAACTTCGGATAGTTTCGCCGTTTCAAAAGGATCAAAAAGATCATCATAATTGACTTCAACTAGATTTAAAGGACCTGAAGAGGCAGGAATATCGCTTTCCATGATTGCGGTGGTTTCAGTGGATGGAGAGGCGTTGCGGATGTGAGAATCATCAAAATTCACATCGAAGCTTTCAATGATCAGCCTTGTTCGTCTGATGAGCACTCGATAAGCAACCTTGTTAGTGGAATAACCAAGGAAGATGCCTTCATCAGACTTCGGTGCAAACTTGTTAAGCTGATCTCGGTTGTTGATCACGAAACATTTACACCCAAAGATATGAAAGAAGCGTACATTTGGCTTGCGGTTGTTAAGGCCCTCATATGGTGTTTTGTTGAGGCGTTTGCACACAATGCTTCGGTTTTAAACAAAGCATGCGGTTGCTACAGTTCAGCCCAGAAGTAGAGAGGAAGGTGTGCGAAGTTGAGCATGGATCTGGCTGCTTCTACTAGTGTACGGTTCCGTCTTTCTACTACTCCATTTTGTTGCGGTGTGTAGGGAGCTGAGAAGTTATAAGAGATGCCCTTGGACACCAAGAAACTGTTGAGAAGATGATTAGTGAACTCGGTTCCATTATCACTGCGGATACGTCTTACTGGAAGCTTGATCTGAAGTTCGATCTCTTTGATGAAGTTGATGAAAATCTGCGGTGTTTCTGATTTGAGTCTGAGGAAGAAGACCCATGTGAAGCGTGTAAAGTCATCTACTATAACCAGTATGTACTTCTTGTGATGGAGACTGGCTACGGTTGATGGACCGCAGAGATCAATGTGCAATAGCTCCAGTGGTTCAGAAATTGAAGAATCTATTACCAGAGGGTGACTTGCTTTGGACTGTTTACCACATTCACAAGCCGGACAGAGAGTATCGTTGCTGAATTTGAGAATAGGGAGACCTCTGACTAGTTCTCCTGTGACCAAGTTGTTGATGTACCTGAAGTTGAGATGAGCTAGCTTGCGGTGCCATAGCCAGCTGACTTCGGATACGACTTTGGATAGGAAGCACAACTGCGGTCTACCAATGATCAGAGAGACATCCAAAGGATACATGGTACCTTCGGATCGGGATTTGATCAGACACGTGTTCCTATCACTTGTCATTACGTAGCAAAATTGATCATCAAATTCAACTCGATGTCCTGCTTTACATAGTTGGCCAACACTGATGAGATTGTGTTTAAGGCTTTCTACATAAGCAACCTTCTGAATAGAAAAGTTCCCCGTAGTGAGAACACCGTAACCTCGGATGATTCCATTCGCATTGTTGCCGAATGTAACATTTCCACCATTGCATATTGGCCTGAAATCCCGAAGGTATTCTAACCTTCCGGTCATGTGCAAGGAGAAGGCACTGTCAATTAACCATTCTTCTTCTTGTTCCTCCTTGCACAAAGCCTGAGAATTACACGGTTAGTTTAGGCATCCAAACTAGTTTGGAGCCTGGGGCAATTGGTGAATTTTTGAAAGATGCATGGACCGAGGTTGTCTTTATTGAACCGGGGTGAGGAATCCATTGCGGTAGGATATCCATTCGTACCAACCCCAATTGTACGTATTGTCCACGGTTCCATTGTTTACCAAATTTTCAATAGCTTCACTTTCATTAATTTTTTTTCAATTAAGAGATTTAAGCGTACAATTTCACTCTGAGCTAAATCTCTTTGGTTCAAAGCTATCTCTAATTGGGTTTCACTCAACATTCTTGCATCTTTTTCTAACTCTAGGTCATTCTCTAACATAGCCATTTTGAGTCTTTTGTTATCCAATCGTCTTCTCACGTGGAACATCTCTTGGGACGCAATGTTCTTTTCATCTAAGACTTTTTTATAGTCTGTAAGGACGGCAGCACAAGTGTCATTAAGATCATCTATGTAGGGCTGACAGTCATGCATGCTATAGTTTAGAGTTTGGATCATAAGTTTTACCTGTTCGACGATGCTTAGAGTTCCATCCTTTGCCATGTAGCAGTAGTTCTTTTCCAGCTCTGTAGACCCATCATCATCCGCAGTTGCCACCATGCAGATTTTCCCTTTTCCTTTGACACTGTTGATGGCTTCATCTTCGTCTCCGGATGACCAAACTTGATGGTCTCTTTTGACATGGGCTATGTATGCCCTTGCCTTTTCCTTATCTTCCAACTCTTGAGCCATTCTAAGGTAGAATGCTCTGTCTTTTACTACATTGGCCTTACAATCTCTTGCAAAGTGATTCTCTTTGTTGCATTTGTGACAAATTACAACATCAGTCTTGTCTTCTGAGGGAGTACCGGAGTCAGTGGTTTGAGGAGACTGCGGTACCTCCTTTGGTTGATTAATTTGAGATTGCGGTGGTGGATGAGAACTTTTGGAATATCGAGAATGGTTATTCTGGGAACCGAAGTTACGGTTGAATGGAGGTTTGTTGAACTGTTGATTCTTGCGGAAGGAAGGAGGTGGTAGACGGTTGAACTGTTGACTAACCAGAGCAATAGCCTTCTGAAATTCTTCTTCATCATCATACTCTGAGTCAGCTTCGTATGACTGCGGTGGAGTGTCATACGAGGGAGAGTAGAGTGACTGCGGTGGGGCTTGTGCTATGAGAGCAAGTGGTCCTCCGAAGTCAGCACAGCCTTTGAGTACGGTGGATTCTTGTGCTTGCAGCTCTCCATAGAGCTTGTAGAGTGACAAAGAGTGAATCTTTCTATCGCCCTGGACTATCATCTTAACCGTAGTCCAATGTCTTCCCAAACCATTATGAAACTGAAGATTTGTTTCATGGTGACTGCGGATGGTGCCCGCATTGGATAACTTGGTGACTTTCAGGTTGAACCTTTTGAAGGAGTCTTCCAAACTTTCGCCAGTATGAGCTTTGAAGTTGTTGAACTCATTGAGTACGGTAGTAAGTTTCTTGTCTTGTGCTTGTTCTGATCCTTCATACAAATTCTTGAGAACTTCCCAGATCTCTTTTGCTGATTTGCAATTTATGATAATATCGAAGTTGTCAGGAGCAACTCCACAGGAGATTTCATAAAAAGCAACAACATCATTTTCCATTTTATCGAGATCATCCTTGGTGGGACGGTTCATGACTGGTTGACCTCCTCTTAGTCTGCTTGTAGCGCCGTCAGTCTGGGCTGGTGTAAGGACTGGGACATGTGGTCCTTCTTCTACGGATCGCCAGACATCTCTACCAAGTCTCCTTAAGTATCTTTCCATTCTTTGTGACCAGTGATGATATTCATTTGCTACCAGTATTGGGGCTCGGTTAGAACCACCAACACTGTTGGAAACATTCAGAGATAACGATTGTGCCATTTTTGAAGTTTTTTTTTTAAGAAATGAGCTTCAGTGGTATAGAAGGCCCTTTTGAAAATCAGAGTTCCGTTTTCAAAAAGCAACCACTATGGCTCTGATACCAATTGTTGAGAGAAAAACTTAGAGACACACTTGAACAAACGTTAGAACAAGTGTATTGCGGAATAGTTAATCTCGAAGGATCTAAAAGCTCAACAATAATATTAATAAGTTAGAATTAGATAGTTAGAGAGTTGTCTGGAGTCTACTACGAACCTACTGAATCAACTCTAGTTTGAGAGTTGTCTGGAGTCTACTACGAACCTGCTGAATCAACTCTGGAGTCTACTACAAACCTTTAGGAGAACCATATCCCCAACCTCAACCTCTAGATCTGATTGGCGCTTGTCAGCATAGCTCTTCTGCTGACTCTGAGCTGTCTGGAGTCTACTACGAACCTGGTGAATCAACTTGGTAGTCTTGAGTACCACTTCGGTACTCCCTATGACTCGCAAACCGACCTCACCCCAACAAATTAGGGTCTTGCATTTCCTCCCATAGAGCATCTCAAAAGGGGGTCGATCAATGTTGGCGTGATAACTTTTGTTATACAAAAATTCCGCTAACGAAAGATACATATCCCAACTCCCACCAAAATCCAATACCCACACTCGAAGCATATCCTCCAAGGTCTGAATGGTCCGCTCGCTTTGTCCATCATTCTACGGGTGGAAGGTCGTGCTGAAATGCAGGCGAGTACTCAACTCATCGTGGAACCTCTTCCAAAATCTGGAAGTAAACCGGTCGTCCCTGTCTGAAACCACACAAACCGGCACCCCGTGCCGTTCCATGACCTCCCTGATGTATATCTCGGCCAACTTCTCTACAGAGACACTCTCCTAATCGGAATAAAATGCACGGTCTTGATCATTCGATCCACGATGACCCAAATCGAATCCACTCCGCACGCAGTCCGAGGCAACTTCGTAATGAAATCCATGGTAATCTCCTCCTATTTCCAAACGGGATGTCTAACGGCTGCATCTTGTGTAACGCCCTGATTCTCAGGTATTGACTTAATGTGTGAGTTCTTGATTTCAAGGGCTACTCGATGAGTTGATTGCCCTACTCGTCGAGTAGCAGCGGGTTGGTCCACATATTTTAATGACCTACTCACCGAGTCCAAGATGGGACTCGACGAGTAGGAGCTGGCAGATGAAACCCTAAATCTCGGGGTTTTGCACCCTATTTAAAGGATCATTGGCCTCCCCCAGCCTCCCCTTTACTGCCCCTTGTCCCTCTCAAACCCTAAATCGTGTGTGTGTGTGTTCTTTTGGTGTGTTCAAGCTTGGAGGAGGAACTTTGGAGAAGGAAACACTTGGGGAAGCAAGGAAATCAAGGCTAGGAACTCGTGGGGAGCTAAGAGATTCATCAGTTGTCACTCTCTGGAAGGTATTAAGTTGTTCCTTTAGCTTATCTCTCTTTTAACCTCTTTCGGATGGGTTTTATGAAAGGCTCCCCATGTTTAAGCTAAGATCTGAAGTTGTAACTTCAGATCTGGACTCCCTTTGACCTCTAGATCCATAAAGTCATCAGCCTTGCCTAGTAGGAGCCTTCCCTCAAGTGCGAGACTTCATTGCAAGCTTATTTTTTCCATTTAAGGGTCTTAAAGCTTTGCATGCACGTAAAGTTTGCGACTTTACGTGATAAACGTGCCCTAGAAGCTTGGATCTATAATCTGGAACCTTGCCATGGCTTAAAAAGCATCTGCATGGATAAAGGTCTGCAAGGACTCGGCGAGTTGGATGAACAACTCGGCGAGTCCGTTGAAGATGGCCATCAACTCGACGAGTTGATGAACAACTCAGCGAGTCCGTTGAAGATTGCCTTGAACTCGGCGAGTCGTTCGAAGACTCGGCGAGTCGGCTAGGGTTTCTTCCAATTCTTGGACACGTATGAACTCGGCGAGTTAAAGGGGAACTCGACGAGACAATCAAGGATTTCACGACTTCTCGAGTTCAGGAAGGACTCGACGAGTCAGTGAACTGCACTCGACGAGTCGAGTCAACATGGACTGTTGACTTTGACTGTGGACTTTGACTTGGACCAAGGGTTGACCGGTTGACTTCTGAGGGTATTCTGGTAATTCGGAGATTTATGAAAAAGGGTTTTATGGTAACTATAGGTGGTGGAGTTCGTGTTGGTGATCCGGGAGTTGAGCTTTCTAGTTTCAAACGTCAGTTGCAAGGTGAGTTATCCTCACCATATCAACAGGGTCTAAGGCACCAAGGCCGGCCCTTATGGTTTGTATTTTGATTATTACATAATATGTGCATTGTTTCGCATCCTGTTAGTTAGGATGGTGATATGCTTATGCTTAGTGATCGGGTTCGGTCGATATCCTACTTACAGGATTATGCTATGATATGACCTGGGTATGTCGGTGTCCTGGTTTAGGACTTTGCTATGCTATTTGATCTGTTAGATCGGTTTGTCTGTTATTATGATAGCCTATGAATATATATGCACATGTTGTTTGATTTGGGTGTTGGGTTGAGGCGGTCCTGCTTTGTGCTGAAGGCCAACATAACCAGGGCGGTCCGGATAGACTACAAAACCCAAGAGGGTATGATAGTCAGACCGAAGGCCCGACGAGCGGTCCGGATAGGCTGAAGGCCCCGCGAGGCGGTCCAGACGTGCCGAAGGCTCGGAGAGCGGTCCAGATAGACTGAAGGCCTGCGAGGCGGTCCAGTCAGGCTGAAGGCTCATTGGGCTTGCTTTTTGGTTATATGTTTATATGGCATGGTTACGTGGTTGGTATTTTGGAGGATAGCTCACTAAGCTTTCAGGCTTACAATTTCAGTTGTTGTTTCAGGTACCTCTGGTGATCGCGGGAAGGCGAAGGCATGATCGTACCGCTCCTCTCGCTGTTATGACTTTTATAATTTGATACTGGGATACTCTGATAACTGTATTTGGAAAATAAACTATGTAATGACTTAATGGATTAAAATGTTTTTAGAAGTTTAAATTGGCTTGAATTTTGGGTGTCACAAGTTGGTATCAGAGCCTTGGTTTGAGTGAATTGGAGGAACATGCGTGTGAATCCAGTCTCAAATCAAGGAAAGGTTTTCAAAATGATTTCTAAACGATTTTCAAAATAAGCGAATGAGGATGCAGGATGTACGATCAGCCGGAGCCAGTAAGTATCCCCAAAATACCATACCGTTATTTGATTATGTGATATGTTTCAACAGCATGTTAGTACTAGGCTAGGGATCTTCCGGAATTACATGATAGAATTGTCTGATTACATGATGCCTTCTAGCCTAGGGTTATCTTTATATGGGATTGACATCATTACTGTAGTTGCTTAGTGTATGCATCACGGATATACATAACTAAGATCTTATAGCCTGAGAATGATTGATTTGGCCTTATGTTCTGTTCTTGTTTGATTGGGAGCTTAGGGTAGGATTGGATATTCGAAAGTCTATAGGGTCCAGCGTTATGTATGACTAGCATACACTAGTGCTGCAACGTTGATGGAAGTTCCATGGACGGGTGGGTTGTGTGAGGCCGGGAGGCCAGTTATGAGATATTTAGCATTTCCTCTAAGAGTGAGGATTGAGCGCTTGCCATGTTGAGTTTTCAGTTAGGGCATTGTGGTGATGCTTGAGGCAAATATGGGTATGTCACACCCCCGAACCATCAGAACGGACGGCGGAAACGTTTGGGGGCAGGCGACTTCATGCCGGGTATATTCGAAAGTAAACACAACAATTACATTACAATATGAATATTTACATCTGTTTGAAAACATTATTTGTACATATCAGTATATTCGAAAGTAGCAAAAGATAAAGACGAGACTCCAAAATTGCTCCGTCTTCTCCAAAAACTGGCACTGGTACCTGTCTATTGTTGTCCTGAGAATACAAGCGGTTTTGAAAACGTATCAGCATAAAGCTGGTGAGTTCATAAGCATGTTTTTGTATTGAAAACTAGTCACTGAATTTGTAAAATTGATTTCTTTTTATTATAAGTAAATATGGTTCGTGACTAAAACCTTTGATATCAAGTTCTGAAATATGTATGCATGCTTTCCAAGAAAATCCCATATTTTCTAACATGTTTGTAGATTACTGTATGAAAAGTATGTTCCGTTTGAAAACACTGGTTACCGCCAGCATGAATGGTAGTTTTATTACTCAAATAAAACCAAAAGTTGGATTCCTGGAATATCCTCCAGTAAGTACATAAGTAGTTTTATTAATTAAATAAAACTATTGAAGAAAGAATTCTCGAAAACAAAAGTTAGTTTATACTTATTGTGAGTCGTAAACCATAATAATATGACCGGTGACCTCCTTGACGTTTCTTCAGGCCTCGTACGATTACAAAATTTGTCACCCTAGGCGTGCCCGCCTAACTGTAGCTTACAGTTCAGGTGTGGGATTGTCGGTCCCGAATAGATCTATTCACAAATTTCACGCTCTCCCTCCAGGAGACTCTGGTTATACTACCGGTGAGGATTTATTGGTACCCCGAAGGGCATAACGAAGATAGATCTCACAATCCTGTATTAACTAGTTTACATGTAGTTCGGTTGTTCTCGAGTTCGAAATCGTTGTAAACGGTGTAGAGTATAAATAATTATACACAAAATAATTATTTAGCAAAATACTCTAGTTATCTGTATGGATAAAATAAATCTGTCATAGTTTATGTGCGAATCTGTAGAACCGATAAAGAATTCCCCAAACTATACCTATTATAGCTTGACTGATAAGTTGTGTTTATGTACTGTTCTGGAAACTATGCAATTTATGTTTAGAAATCATCCCTTATGCTCTCCATATTACAAAAGGGATAATGTATCTAGATGTTTGGTAAAACCGTTGTAATTGCATCAGTTTTTAAGTTATGAAAACCTTTATGTTTAGCTTGTATTCCCCCTGAAAACGTTTTAAAAACTACAAAAGCGTAGGGGTATGAACTCACAGTTTGATGTAGGATTCGAGCGTATGATCGGTGTGGATGCTGAGTGTCAACTGGTGTTTCGTACGCAAGTGGATCCTATTAACATATGATAACACATATGTGTGTTAGAATTAGGGTGTTTCATGACTAAACATGATGGGAAACCACCATAAGGACCTGGAAATGCATGAACTAAATGTCGGGACCTTATATGATCGAACGAGGGAGGTGTACGGCCACCCTTTGGGTGTGTACGGCCATGGGTGTACGGCCCATGAGTGTACGGCCGTGCACTCATGATGGGGAGTGTTTTGAGGTTTTTCCAAGGTCCTACAAGCATCTAATGAGTGTTCTAGGTCCCAAATTGAGTGTTATTGCAACTTTGAGGCCAAAAATGAGCATCAAAGTGGGTGTATGGCCAAGAGGATGTGTGTGCGGTCGTACAAGGGAGTGTGCGGCCGTACAGAGGGGTGTGCAGCCGTACAAAGGGGTGTGCGGCCGTACACTCTTCATCCATGCCCAAAATGTCGATTCTTAGCTGTTTCAAAGCTAATACCAAGTCCAACTAGCAGATGGAGGCCAAACTCTCACTTTGGAGAGCCTTTAAGGTGTGTACGACCACCTTATGAAGGTGTGCGGCTGTACACCTTCAAAGGGGTGATGAACAAGATGAAAACTTGATGAATTAGGGATTAGATTAAGAAGTCTTACAAGTATAACAAGCTAGATGATAGAATACTTACGTTTTTGAAGCCTTTGGAGGGTCCTTATATGAAGATTCTAGAGAGAGAAAGTAGTGTGCAGCCGAAAGGGAAAAAGAGTGAATGAAGGGGGTCTCCTCCTATATATAGAGGTGGGTGTACGGTTGAGGGGTGGGTGTGCGGCCGCACACCCATGTGTACGGCCGTACACTCCTCCCGAGAGAGTGTATGGCCCGAATGTTGTACTATGACTTGGTATTACTCGACCTAGAACCCAACCTTTGATTGTACAAGGCTTAGATCGATTTATCAAACCCTTAAACGATTTTAAATAGTGATAAAATCGAGTTTAATATTGATATAATTGATCAATTGTACAGGATAGAAGTTCTGGGTTGTCACATCATCCCCCCGTTAGAGGGAATTTCGTCCCGAAATTCAAACATAAAAATACAATTTATGGACTCGGAAAGAGATGAGGATATTTCTGTTTGATTTGATCTTCGTGCTCTCAAGTGAATTCAGGTCCCCGCTTGGCATTCATGCGAACCTTCACTATCGGGATGCGACTTTGCTTTGTTCGTTTGACCTCCCGATCCATGATTTCGATTGGTTCTTCCACAAAATTGAGTTTTTCGTTGATTTTAATCTCATCGAGAGGGATCATAAGGGTTTCGTCGGATAAACACTTTTTAAGATTCGAGACGTGGAAGACGGGATGTATGTTACTAAGCTCTTGAGGTAAACGAAGTTTGTAGGCTACGGGACCGATCCTAGCGAGGATCTCGAATGGTCCTATGTACCTCGGGTTTAGCTTCCCTCGCTTTCCAAAGCGTATCATGCCTTTCCAGGGTGAGACTTTTAGCAGGACACGGTCTCCAACCTGGAAGTCGAAGGGTTTTCGTCGTTTATCGGCATAGCTCTTTTGTCTAGCTCGTGAGGCTTTCAGTCGTTCTCGGATTTGTATGATCTTTTCTGTGGTTTTGCGGATGATTTCTGGACCAGTGAGAGTGCTGTCAGGGACTTGCCCCTTCGCTAGCTGCGTGTCGCCTACCTCAGCCCAACACAGAGGGGATCTGCACTTGCGGCCATAGAGGGCTTCGAAAGGCGCAGCCTTGATGCTGGTGTGGTAACTGTTGTTGTAGGGAAACTCGACCAATGGCAAATGGGTGTCCCACGACTTACCGAAGTCAATGACACATGCTCTCAACATGTCTTCCAAAGTCTGGATGGTTCTCTCACTCTGTCCATTTGTTTGAGGATGGTAAGATGTGCTCATGTCCAGCTTAGTTCGAAGAGCTTTCTGCAGGGACTGCCAATATCTCGAGGTACACCTGCTATCTCGATCGGAGATAATGGACACATGCACACCATGCAGTCGGACTATCTCTTGGATGTAGATTCGCGTGAGTCTCTCCATTTTGAAAGTTTCTTTGATTGGTAGGAAGTGAGCGTATTTCGTCAATCGATCGACTATTACCCAGATGGTGTCATACCCACTAGGAGATTTGGGTAATTTGGTGATAAAATCCATAGTAATCCTTTCCCACTTCCACTCAGGTATATCCGGCTGGTGGAGTAGACCTGAGGGCTTCTGATATTCGACCTTCACCTTGGCGCAAGTCAGGCACTTGCCCACGAAGATAGCGATCTCTGCTTTCATGTTTGGCCACCAATACAACTTCTTGAGATCGAGATACATTTTATCCGAACCTGGATGAATGGAGTATCTGGTACTGTGAGTTTCGTTCATGACAAACTCTCTGTAACCACCGAACTTTGGGGTCCAGATCCGGTCCATGAAATAATAGACTCCGTCTCCCTTGATCTCTAGGTTCTTTTCCATTCCTCTCAAGGCTTCACCCGGCATGTTCTCTGGTTTTAAGGCTTCCAGCTGAGCCTCCTTGATTTGCGCGGATAAATGGGAATGGATGATCATGGTCAGTGCCTTCACTCTACGACCTGAGCATTCCTTCCGGCTAAGGGCATCTGCCACCACATTGGCTTTGCCGGGATGGTAGCGTATTTCGCACTCATAGTCACTGAGCAGCTCTACCCATCGCCGTTGCCTCATGTTCAACTCCTTTTGGTCGAAGATGTGCTGCAGGCTTTTATGGTCCGTGAAGATAGTGCACAGAAATTCAGAAAACTTATTTTACTCATCGCCGTTGCCTCATGTTCAACCAAGGAACCAATCTTTTTTTCAACTTTTAAAACTTATTTTTTATCAAAAAAAAAACTAAAAATACAGAAATTCATAACTTTTTATCCTTTTTCCAATGATATCAAATTCGATTTTTTTTACGTCAAATTTACAATGTGAATCTTTGAAAATTCACAATGTGAATCCGGATTCACACGGTGAATCCGAAAAATATTTTTCACATTCACAATGTTAATATATGAATTTAGATATTTTTAGATTTTTTTTTCGATAAAGAATAAGCTCTAGAAATTGAAAAAAAGTTTTGGTTTCTTGAATAACCAATAATTATGGTACTGTTCTAGAAAACTATGCAATTTATGTTTAGAAATCATCCCTTATGCTCTGCATATTACAAAAGGGATAATGTATCTAGATGTTTGGTAAAACCGTTGTAATTGCATCAGTTTTTAAGTTATGAAAACCTTTATGTTTAGCTTGTATTCTCCCCTGAAAACGTTTTAAAAACTACAAAAGCGTAGGGGTATGAACTCACAGTTTGATGTAGGATTCGAGCGTATGATCGGTGTGGATGCTGAGTGTCAACTGGTGTTTCGTACGCAAGTGGATCCTATTAACATATGGTAACACATATGTGTGTTAGAATTAGGGTGTTTCATGACTAAACATGACGAGAAACCACCCTAAGGACCTGGAAATGCTTGAACTAAATGTCGGGACCTTATATGATCGAACAAGGGAGGTGTATGGCCACCCTTTGGGTGTGTACGGCCATGGGTGTACGGCCCATGAGTGTAGGGCCGTACACTCATGACGGGGAGTGTTTTGAGGTGTTTCCAAGGTCCTACAAGCATCTAATGAGTGTTCTAGGTCCCAAACTGAGTGTTATTGCAAGTTTGAGGCCAAAAATGAGCATCAAAGTGGGTGTATGGCCAAGAGGATGTGTGTGCGGTCGTACAAGGGAGTGTGCGGCCGTACAGAGGGGTGTGCAGCCGTACAAAGGGGTGTGCGGCCGTACACTCTTCATCCATGCCCAAAATGTCGATTTTTAGCTGTTTCAAAGCTAATACCAAGTCCAACTAGCAGATTGAGGCCAAACTCTCACTTTGGAGAGCCTTTAAGGTGTGTACGGCCACCTTATGAAGGTGTGCGGCCGTACACCTTCAAAGGGGTGATGAACAAGATGAAAACTTGATGAATTAGGGATTAGATTAAGAAGTCTTACAAGTATAACAAGCTAGATGATAGAATACTTACGTTTTTGAAGCCTTTGGAGGGTCCTTATATGAAGATTCTAGAGAGAGAAAGTAGTGTGCAGCCGAAAGGGAAAAAGAGTGAATGAAGGGGGTCTCCTCCTATATATAGAGGTGGGTGTACGGTTGAGGGGTGGGTGTGCGGCCGTACACCCATGTGTACGGCCGTACACTCCTCCCGAGAGAGTGTATGGCCCGAATGTTGTACTATGACTTGGTATTAATCGTCCTAGAACCCAACCTTTGATTGTACGAGGCTTAGAACGCTTTATTAAACCCTTAAACGATGTTAAATAGTGATAAAATCGAGTTTAATATTGATATAATTGATCAATTGTACAGGATAGAAGTTCCGGGTTGTCACATCATCCCCCCGTTAGAGGGAATTTCGCCCCGAAATTCAAACATAAAAATACAATTTATGGACTCGGAAAGAGATGAGGATATTTCTGTTTGATTTGATCTTCGTGCTCTCAAGTGAATTCAGGTCCCCGCTTGGCATTCCAGCGAACCTTCACTATCGGGATGCAACTTTGCTTTGTTCGTTTGACCTCCCGATCCATGATTTCGATTGGTTCTTCCACAAAATTGAGTTTTTTGTTGATTTTAATCTCATCGAGAGGGATCATAAGGGTTTCGTCGGATAAACACTTTTTAAGATTCGAGACGTGGAAGACGGGATGTATGTTACTAAGCTCTTGAGGTAAACGAAGTTTGTAGGCTACGGGACCGATCCTAGCGAGGATCTCGAATGGTCCTATGTACCTCGGGTTTAGCTTCCCTCGCTTTCCAAAGCGTATCATGCCTTTCCAGGGTGAGACTTTTAGCAGGACACGGTCTCCAACCTAGAACTCCAAGGGTTTTTGTCGTTTATCGGCGTAGCTCTTTTGTCTAGCTCGTGAGGCTTTCAGTCGTTCTCGGATTTGTATGATCTTTTCTGTGGTTTTGCGGATGATTTCTGGACCAGTGAGAGTGCTGTCAGCGACTTGCCCCTTCGCTAGCTGCGTGTCGCCTACCTCAGCCCATCACAGAGGGGATCTGCACTTGCGGGCATAGAGGGCTTCGAAAGGCGCAGCCTTGATGCTGGTGTGGTAACTGTTGTTGTAGGGAAACTCGACCAATGGCAAATGGGTGTCCCACGACTTACCGAAGTCAATGACACATGCTCTCAACATGTCTTCCAAAGTCTGGATGGTTCTCTCACTCTGTCCATCTGTTTGAGGATGGTAAGATGTGCTCATATCCAACTTAGTTCCAAGAACTTTCTGCAGGGACTGCCAATATCTCGAGGTACACCTGCTATCTCGATCGGAGATAATAGACACAGGCACACCGTGCAGTCGGACTATCTCTTGGATGTAGATTCGCATGAGTCTCTCCATTTTGAAAGTTTCTTTGATTGGTAGGAAGTGAGCGTATTTCGTCAATCGATCGACTATTACCCAGATGGTGTCATACCCACTAGGAGATTTGGGTAATTTGGTGATAAAATCCATAGTAATCCTTTCCCACTTCCACTCAGGTATATCCGGCTGGTGGAGTAGACCTGAGGGCTTCTGATATTCGACCTTCACCTTGGTGCAAGTCAGGCACTTGCCCACGAAGATAGCGATCTCTGCTTTCATGTTTGGCCACCAATACAACTTCTTGAGATCGAGATACATTTTATCCGAACCTGGATGAATGGAGTATCTGGTACTGTGAGTTTCGTTCATGACAACCTCTCTGTAACCACCGAACTTTGGGGTCCAGATCCGGTCCATGAAATAATAGACTCCGTCTCCCTTGATCTCTAGGTTCTTTTCCATTCCTCTCAAGGCTTCACCCGACATGTTCTCTGGTTTTAAGGCTTCCAGCTGAGCCTCCTTGATTTGCGCGGATAAATGGGAATGGATGATCATGGTCAGTGCCTTCACTCTACGACCTGAGCATTCCTTCCGGCTAAGGGCATCTACTACCACATTGGCTTTGCCGGGATGGTAGCGTATTTCGCACTCATAGTCACTGAGCAGCTCTACCCATCGCCGTTGCCTCATGTTCAACTCCTTTTGGTCGAAGATGTGCTGCAGGCTTTTATGGTCCGTGAAGATAGTGCACAGAAATTCAGAAAACTTATTTTACTCATCGTCGTTGCCTCATGTTCAACCAAGGAACCAATCTTTTTTTCAACTTTTAAAACTTATTTTTTATCAAAAAAAAACTAAAAATACAGAAATTCATAACTTTTTATCCTTTTTCCAATGATATCAAATTCGATTTTTTTACGTCAAATTCACAATGTGAATCTTTGAAAATTCACAATGTGAATCCGGATTCACACGGTGAATCCGAAAAATATTTTTCACATTCACAATGTTAATATATGAATTTAGATATTTTTAGATTTTTTTTTCGATAAAGAATAAGCTTTAGAAATTGAAAAAAAGTTTTGGTTTCTTGAATAACCAATAATTATGGTACTGTTCTAGAAAACTATGCAATTTATGTTTAGAAATCATCCCTTATGCTCTGCATATTACAAAAGGGATAATGTATCTAGATGTTTGGTAAAACCGTTGTAATTGCATCAGTTTTTAAGTTATGAAAACCTTTATGTTTAGCTTGTATTCTCCCCTAAAAACGTTTTAAAAACTACAAAAGCGTAGGGGTATGAACTCACAGTTTGATGTAGGATTCGAGCGTATGATCGGTGTGGATGCTGAGTGTCAACTGGTGTTTCGTACGCAAGTGGATCCTATTAACATATGGTAACACATATGTGTGTTAGAATTAGGTTGTTTCATGACTAAACATGACGAGAAACCACCCTAAGGACCTGGAAATGCTTGAACTAAATGTCGGGACCTTATATGATCGAACAAGGGAGGTGTATGGCCACCCTTTGGGTGTGTACGGCCATGGGTGTACGGCCCATGAGTGTAGGGCCGTACACTCATGACGGGGAGTGTTTTGAGGTGTTTCCAAGGTCCTACAAGCATCTAATGAGTGTTCTAGGTCCCAAACTGAGTGTTATTGCAAGTTTGAGGCCAAAAATGAGCATCAAAGTGGGTGTATGGCCAAGAGGATGTGTGTGCGGTCGTACAAGGGAGTGTGCGGCCGTACAGAGGGGTGTGCAGCCGTACAAAGGGGTGTGCGGCCGTACACTCTTCATCCATGCCCAAAATGTCGATTTTTAGCTGTTTCAAAGCTAATACCAAGTCCAACTAGCAGATGGAGGCCAAACTCTCACTTTGGAGAGCCTTTAAGGTGTGTACGGCCACCTTATGAAGGTGTGCGGCCGTACACCTTCAAAGGGGTGATGAACAAGATGAAAACTTGATGAATTAGGGATTAGATTAAGAAGTCTTACAAGTATAACAAGCTAGATGATAGAATACTTACGTTTTTGAAGCCTTTGGAGGGTCCTTATATGAAGATTCTAGAGAGAGAAAGTAGTGTGCAGCCGAAAGGGAAAAAGAGTGAATGAAGGGGGTCTCCTCCTATATATAGAGGTGGGTGTACGGTTGAGGGGTGGGTGTGCGGCCGTACACCCATGTGTACGGCCGTACACTCCTCCCGAGAGAGTGTATGGCCCGAATGTTGTACTATGACTTGGTATTAATCGTCCTAGAACCCAACCTTTGATTGTACGAGGCTTAGAACGCTTTATTAAACCCTTAAACGATGTTAAATAGTGATAAAATCGAGTTTAATATTGATATAATTGATCAATTGTACAGGATAGAAGTTCCGGGTTGTCACATCATCCCCCCGTTAGAGGGAATTTCGTCCCGAAATTCAAACATAAAAATACAATTTATGGACTCGGAAAGAGATGAGGATATTTCTGTTTGATTTGATCTTCGTGCTCTCAAGTGAATTCAGGTCCCCGCTTGGCATTCCAGCGAACCTTCACTATCGGGATGCGACTTTGCTTTGTTCGTTTGACCTCCCGATCCATGATTTCGATTGGTTCTTCCACAAAATTGAGTTTTTTGTTGATTTTAATCTCATCGAGAGGGATCATAAGGGTTTCGTCGGATAAACACTTTTTAAGATTCGAGACGTGGAAGACGGGATGTATGTTACTAAGCTCTTGAGGTAAACGAAGTTTGTAGGCTACGAGACCGATCCTAGCGAGGATCTCGAATGGTCCTATGTACCTCGGGTTTAGCTTCCCTCGCTTTCCAAAGCGTATCATGCCTTTCCAGGGTGAGACTTTTAGCAGGACACGGTCTCTAACCTGGAACTCCAAGGGTTTTCGTCGTTTATCTGCGTAGCTCTTTTGTCTAGCTCGTGAGGCTTTCAGTCGTTCTCGGATTTGTATGATCCTTTCTGTGGTTTCGCGGATGATTTCTGGACCAGTGAGAGTGCTGTCAGGGACTTGCCCCTTCGCTAGCTGCGTGTCGCCTACCTCAGCCCAGCACAGAGGCGATCTGCACTTGCGGCCATAGAGGGCTTTGAAAGGCGCAGCCTTGATGCTGGTGTGGTAACTGTTGTTGTAGGGAAACTCGACCAATGGCAAATGGGTGTCCCACGACTTACCGAAGTCAATGACACATGCTCTCAACATGTCTTCCAAAGTCTGGATGGTTCTCTCACTCTGTCCATCTGTTTGAGGATGGTAAGATGTGCTCATATCCAGCTTAGTTCCAAGAACTTTCTGCAGGGACTGCCAATATCTCGAGGTACACCTGCTATCTCGATCGGAGATAATGGACACAGGCACACCGTGCAGTCGGACTATCTCTTGGATGTAGATTCGCATGAGTCTCTCCATTTTGAAAGTTTCTTTGATTGGTAGGAAGTGAGCGTATTTCGTCAATCGATCGACTATTACCCAGATGGTGTCATACCCACTAGGAGATTTGGGTAATTTGGTGATAAAATCCATGGTAATCCTTTCCCACTTCCACTCAGGTATATCCGGCTGGTGGAGTAGACCTGAGGGCTTCTGATATTCGACCTTCACCTTGGCGCAAGTCAGGCACTTGCCCACGAAGATAGCGATCTCTGCTTTCATTTTGGCCACCAATACAACATCTTGAGATCGAGATACATTTTATCCGAAGCTGGATGAATGGAGTATCTGGTACTGTGAGTTTCGTTCATGACAACCTCTCTGTAACCACCGAACTTTGGGGTCCAGATCCGGTCCATGAAATAATAGACTCCGTCTCCCTTGATCTCTAGGTTCTTTTCCATTCCTCTCAAGGCTTCACCCGGCATGTTCTCTGGTTTTAAGGCTTCCAGCTGAGCCTCCTTGATTTGCACGGATAAATGGGAATGGATGATCATGGTCAGTGCCTTCACTCTACGATCTGAGCATTCCTTCCGGCTAAGGGCATCTGCCACCACATTGGCTTTGCCGGGATGGTAGCGTATTTCGCACTCATAGTCGCTGAGTAGCTCTACCCATCGTCGTTGCCTCATGTTCAACTCCTTCTGGTCGAAGATGTGCTGCAGGCTTTTATGGTCAGTGAAGATAGTGCACTTGGTTCCGTAGAGATAATGTCTCCATATCTTCAGTGCGAAGACCACCGCTCCCAATTCCAGGTCATGCGTTGTGTAGTTGACTTCGTGTGCTTTCAGCTGTCTGGAGGCATAAGCAATGACTTTTCCCCGTTGCATGAGCACACAGCCTAGGCCTTGATTGGATGCATCACAGTAGACAACGAAGTCCTCCGTCCCATCGGGCAGAGAAAAGATAGGTGCGCTGCATAGGGCCCGCTTCAATGTTTGGAACGCAGTGTCTTGATTTTCACTCCAACAAAAGGGTACGCCTTTCTGAGTCAGATTGGTTAAGGGTTTGGCAATTATCGAGAAATTTTGGATAAATCTACGATAATAGCCAGCTAGACCCAAGAATTGACGGATTTATGTGGGCGTCTTCGGTGCTGACCAGTTCTTTATCGCCTCGATTTTGGAAGGGTCCACGTGTATGCCCTCCTTGCCTACCACGTGACCTAGGAAGGTTACTTTTCGAATCCAGAATTCGCACTTGGAGAATTTTGCGTACAGCTTCTCCACCCTTAGAGTTTCCAGCACCAATCTCAAGTGATGTCGGTGTTCTTCCTCACTTCGGGAATAGACAAGTATATCGTCGATGAACACGATCACGAACTTGTCCAGGAAAGGGCGGCACACTCGATTCATCAGGTCCATGAATACTGCCGGTGCGTTGGTCAGACCAAAGGGCATTACTACAAATTCGTAGTGTCCATAGCGAGTTCGGAATGCTGTCTTGGGCACATCATTCTCGTGAACTCGCAACTGATGGTACCCTGATCTTAGGTCTATCTTGGAGAAGTAGTTGGCTCCTTGAAGTTGATCGAAGAGGTCGTCGATTCGAGGAAGAGGGTAACGGTTCTTAACGGTGAGTTTGTTCAGTTCACGATAGTCAATACACATCCGGAAGGATCCATCCTTCTTTTTCACGAACAAGATCGGGGCTCCCCAGGGTGAGGAACTCGGTCTGATGAATCCTTTGCTGAGCAGCTCATGGAGCTGACTAGATAGCTCCTGCATTTCTGCTGGCGCTAAGCGGTAAGGGGATTTAGCCACGGGGGTAGCTCCGGGGATTAAGTCGATGCGAAACTCGACTTGGCGTTCGGGAGGAATTCCCGGAAGCTCTTTGGGAAAGACATCAGGAAAGTTGCAGACTTTGGGGATGCTCTCGAGGTCTTTAACTCCATGCTTCTCGTTAATGACATGAGCTAGGAATGCATGATATTCCTTTCGCAGAAGTTTCTGGGCTTTGATGCCCGAAATGATGTGGAGGTTTGAACTGAGTTTATCACCATAGATCATGAGAGCTTTGTCAGAGGAAAGATTGAGACGAATGGATTTTTCGTAACAAAGGATATCAGCACGATTGGAGCTCAACCAATCCATGCCAATGATGACATCGAAGCTTTTTATAGAAATTGGCATAAGGTCGATGGGAAAAGAATGATCATTTAAGGTAAGGGTGCAACCGCGGATTATATCTTTAGTGCTCTCTTTCTCACCGTTAGCCATCTCGACGGTAAACGTTTCAGTTAAGGGTTGAGGTTTATTTTTAAGAAGATGTTTGAATGCATGACTAACAAAACTTCTCTCAGCACCAGAATTGAAAAGAATGCATGCATAAGAGTTGTCAAGGAGGAACGTACCCGTAACAACGGTGGGATCTGCAACTGCCTCTTTTTGGCCCATCGCTAGCACTCTCCCTGTGCTACCTGTTGTTGTTGCCTTGGGGCAGTTTCTCTTGTAGTGCCCGACTTCCCCACAACCATAACAGGCTTGACCGACGCCTGCTCCGGATGCCTGATTGGTTGGTTGGACTGGTGTTCTGCAGCCTCGAGCCAGGTGGCCCTTCTTGCCACAGTTGCTGCAGAGTATTTCACGACATGGGCCGGGGATGCGGTGATGATAGTTGCATTTGATGCACCAAGGGAGGGTACCAGTATATCCACTGGTAGGTGCTTGAGTTGCAGGAGCAGCGGCAGGAGTAGTAGCAGCGTGAACTGCCACCGTATGTTGTTTCTTGGTGGGCTCCTGGGAAGACTGGCCCTTTCGTTGCTTCCAGAACTTTCTTTTCTCACCACTTCCCTTAGCTGGTCCAGGAGTGGCTGTCACATTATCGAGATCAACGTCGTGATCTATGAGAGTCTGTTCCAAACACTTGGCGCTGTCAAAAGTGTTTGGCCTGGCGGCCAAGACATTCCCTTGAGTTGGGGGCGTCAATCCCCAGATATATCTTTCAATCTTCTTGCTCTCTGGGGTGACCATTCCTGGGCAAAGAAGTGCTAGCTCTTCGAAAATAGAAGTGTAGGCAGTAATGTCAGAACTTTTCATCTTCAAGTTCCATAGCTCGTGCTCCAGTTTCTGCATCTCGCCCCGTGGGCAGTACTCAGCTAGCATGAGTTCCTTTAAACTTTCCCAACCCATAGCATTCGTCACTGGCAGGGTTAGGGATTTGACTCGACCATTCCACCAGGTCAGTGCTCTTTTGGCGAAAGTGCAAGCGGCGAATTTTACTTTGTTAGCTTCAGAACAGGAACAAATTTCGAAGATAGACTCGATCTTCTCGAACCATCGAGTCAGGGCAATAATACCTCCATTGCCGTCGAAGGATGTAGGTTTCGCAGTTATGAAGTCTTTATAAGAGCACTCCTTCTGGTGTCCCTGACCACCTTCATGATTTTGGGGATGAGTACCACCTCCCTGCCCGCCAGATCCGCCAGGATTAATCTGTGACATCACGGCAGCCACAGCAGCAGTAACAGCTGCCTGGAACATAACGGGATCGAATTGAGGAGGTAGTGGTGGCGGTGGTGTGTTGTCATTTCTTCTGATGGGTCTTCGTCGGGGAGGCATCTTGTTCTAGAAACAACCAGGAAGAAGAGGATGGTGAGTCCTCTAGAATCGAATCAAGAGATATGAAACAATATATTCCTCACTATGATAGCTAGAGTGTTCTACTAAGCGATAAACAAGGAAAAGCTACCAATGCAAATAAGTTATCGCTAAAAAGGAATGAGTAGTAACACTTGGAAGAGAATCTCTGCAAATGAATTTGACTCTGGTAAAATACTCCTATAGTATTTTAGGTTGTCTGATTTGTTCTATCGACGTCTTGTTGTATGGATACTTGGTAAGTTTTAGACCTGCTGCAACCCCACAGTCACTCCCAAGCACATGTTGGTCATGTCTCGAATGAATATAGTTGATCAGGCTATATTGACCCTAGACATGATTGTAGACATGATTACATAACTGCCCAGGTTTAACCGCAGTGTCCAACATCCAAATACTTATGTTTTGTTCTACCCATAATATTGTTTCTGGTATGTAGGTATGCTTGTATACTTTTCGTAAAATACTTATATTTTTAAAAGCATACTTTTAGTTCAGAGTACTTCATCCCCTTAGTGTTTATAGTTGTATACCATGTAAGGTTCGGTATACTTAGTTCACTATAAACAATGGCTCTGATACCAATCTGTCACACCCCCAAACCGTCAGAATGGACTGCGGAAACGTTCGGGGGCGGGTGACTTCATGCGTAGTATCACAACAATTGTATCATAGCAATCAAAGTAAACACAACCATTACATTACAATATGAATATTTACATCTGTTTGAAAACATAATTTGTACATATCAGTATATTCGAAAGTAGCAAAAGATAAAGACGAGACTCCAAAATTGCTCCGTCTTCTCCAAAAACTGGCACTGGTACCTGTCTATTGTTGTCCTGAGAATACAAGCGGTTTTGAAAACGTATCAACATAAAGCTGGTGAGTTCATAAGCATGTTTTTGTATTGAAAACTAGTCACTGAATTTGTAAAATTGATTTCTTTTTATTATAAGTAAATATCGTTCGTGACTAAAACCTTTGATATCAAGTTCTGAAATATGTATGCATGCTTTCCAAGAAAATCCCATATTTTCTAACATGTTTGTAGATTACTGTATGAAAAGTATGTTCCGTTTGAAAACACTGGTTACCGCCAGTATGAATGGTAGTTTTATTACTCAAATAAAACCAAAAGTTGGATTCCTGGAATATCCTCCAGTAAGTACATAAGTAGTTTTATTAATTAAATAAAACTATTGAAGAAAGAATTATCGTAAACAAAAGTTAGTTTATACTTATTGTGAGTCGTATAACCATACTAATATGACCGCTGACCTCCTTGACGTTTCTTCAGGCGTCGTACGATTACAAAATTTGTCACCCCAGGCGTGCCCGCCTAACTGTAGTTAACAGTTCAGGTGTGGGATTGTCGGTCCCGAATAGATCTATTCACAAATTTCACGCTCTCCCTCCAGGAGACTCTGGTTATACTACCGGTGAGGATTTATTGGTACCCCGAAGGGCATAACGAAGATAGATCTCATAATCCTGTATTAACTAGTTTACATGTAGTTCGGTTGTTCTCGAGTTCGAAATCGTTGTAAACGGTGTAGAGTATAAATAATTATACACAAAATAATTATTTAGCAAAATACTCTAGTTATCTGTATGGATAAACTAAATCTGTCATAGTTTATGTGTGAATCTGTAAAACCGGTAAAGAATTCCCTAAACTATACCTATTATAGCTTGACTGATAAGTTGTATTTATGTACTGTTCTGGAAAACTATGCAATTTATGTTTACAAATCATCCCTTATGCTCTGCATATTACAAAAGGGATAATGTATCTAGATGTTTGGTTAAACCGTTGTAATTGCATCAGTTTTTAAGTTATGAAAACCTTTATGTTTAGCTTGTATTCCCCCTGAAAACGTTTTAAAAACTACAAAAGCGTAGGGGTATGAACTCACAGTTTGATGTAGGATTCGAGCGTATGATCGGTGTGGATGCTGAGTGTCAACTGGTGTTTCGTACGCAAGTGGATCCTATTAACATATGGTAACACATATGTTCGTTAGAATTAGGGTGTTTCATGACTAAACATGACGGGAAACCACCCTAAGGACATGGAAATGCTTGAACTAAATGTCGGGACCTTATATGATCGAACGAGGGAGGTGTACGGCCACCCTTTGGGTGTGTACGGCCATGGGTGTACGGCCCATGAGTGTACGACCGCACACTCATGATGGGGAGTGTTTTGAGGTGTTTCCAAGGTCCTACAAGCATCTAATGAGTGTTCTAGGTCCCAAACTGAGTGTTATTGCAAGTTTGAGGCCAAAAATGAGCATCAAAGTGGGTGTATGGCCAAGAGGATGTGTGTGCGGTCGTACAAGGGAGTGTGCGGCCGTACAGAAGGGTGTGCGGCCGTACAGAGGGGTGTGCGGCCGTACACTCTTCATCCATGCCCAAAATGTCGATTTTTAGCTGTTTCAAAGCTAATACCAAGTCCAACAAGCAGATGGAGGCCAAACTCTCACTTTGGAGAGCCTTTAAGGTGTGTACGGCCACCTTATGAAGGTGTGCGGCTGTACACCTTCAAAGGGGTGATGAACAAGATGAAAACTTGATGAATTAGGGCTTAGATTAAGAAGTCTTACAAGTATAACAAGCTAGATGATAGAATACTTACTTTTTTGAAGCCTTTGGAGGGTCCTTATATGAAGATTCTAGAGAGAGAAAGTAGTGTGCAGCCAAAAGGGAAAAAGAGTGAATGAAGGGGGTCTCCTCCTATATATAGAGGTGGGTGTACGGTTGAGGGGTGGGTGTGCGGCCGCACACCCATGTGTACGGCCGTACACTCCTCCCGAGAGAGTGTATGGCCCGAATGTTGTACTATGACTTGGTATTAATCGTCCTAGAACCCAACCTTTGATTGTACGAGGCTTAGAACGCTTTATTGAACCCTTAAACGATGTTAAATAGTGATAAAATCGAGTTTAATATTGATATAATTGATCAATTGTACAGGATAGAAGTTCCGGGTTGTCACATCATCCCCCCGTTAGAGGGAATTTCGTCCCGAAATTCAAACATAAAAATACAATTTATGGACTCGGAAAGAGATGAGGATATTTCTGTTTGATTTGATCTTCATGCTCTCAAGTGAATTCAGGTCCCCGCTTGGCATTCCAGCGAACCTTCACTATCGGGATGCGACTTTGCTTTGTTCGTTTGACCGCCCGATCCATGATTTCGATTGGTTCTTCCATAAAATTGAGTTTTTCGTTGATTTTAATCTCATTGAGAGGGATCATAAGGTTTTCGTCGGATAAACACTTTTTAAGATTCGAGACGTGGAAGACGGGATGTATGTTACTAAGCTCTTGAGGTAAACGGAGTTTGTAGGCTACAGGACCGATCCTAGCGAGGATCTCGAATGGTCCTATGTACCTCGGGTTTAGCTTCCCTCGCTTTCCAAAGCGTATCATGCCTTTCCAGGGTGAGACTTTTAGCAGGACACGGTGTCCAACCTGGAACTCCAAGGGTTTTCGTCGTTTATCGGCGTAGCTCTTTTGTCTATCTCGTGAGGCTTTCAGTCGTTCTCGGATTTGTATGATCTTTTTTGTGGTTTCGCGGATGATTTCTGGACCAGTGAGAGTGCTGTCAGGGACTTGCCCCTTGGCTAGCTGCGTGTCGCCTACCTCAGCCCAACACAGAGGGGATCTGCACTTGCGGCCATAGAGGGCTTCGAAAGGCGCAACCTTGATGCTGGTGTGGTAACTGTTGTTGTAGGGAAACTCGACCAATGGCAAATGGGTGTCCCACGACTTACCGAAGTCAATGACACATGCTCTCAACATGTCTTCCAAAGTCTGGATGGTTCTCTCACTCTGTCCATCTGTTTGAGGATGGTAAGATGTGCTCATATCCAGCTCAGTTCCAAGAGCTTTCTGCAGGGACTGCCAATATCTCGAGGTACACCTGCTATCTCGATCGGAGATAATGGACACAGGCACACCGTGCAGTCGGACTATCTCTTGGATGTAGATTCGCGTGAGTCTCTCCATTTTGAAAGTTTCTTTGATTGGTAGGAAGTGAGCGTATTTCGTCAATCGATCGACTATTACCCAGATGGTGTCATACCCACTAGGAGATTTGGGTAATTTGGTGATAAAATCCATAGTAATCCTTTCCCACTTCCACTCAGGTATATCCGGATGGTGGAGTAGACCTGAGGGCTTCTGATATTCGACCTCCACCTTGGCGCAAGTCAGGCACTTGCCCACGAAGATATTGATCTCTGCTTTCATGTTTGGCCACCAATACAACTTCTTGAGATCAAGATACATTTTATCCGAACCTGGATGAATGGAGTATCTGGTACTGTGAGTTTCGTTCATGACAACCTCTCTGTAAGCACCGAACTTTGGGGTCCAGATCCGGTCCATGAAATAATAGACTCAGTCTCCCTTGATCTCTAGGTTCTTTTCCATTCCTCTCAAGGCTTCACCCGGCATGTTCTCTGGTTTTAAGGCTTCCAACTGAGCCTCCTTGATTTGCGCGGATAAATGGGAATGGATGATCATGGTCAGTGCCTTCACTCTACGATCTGAGCATTCCTTCCGGCTAAGGGCATCTGCCACCACATTGGCTTTGTCGGGTTGGTAGCGTATTTCGCACTCATAGTCGCTGAGCAGCTCTACCCATCGTCGTTGCCTCATGTTCAACTCCTTCTGGTCGAAGATGTGCTGCAGGCTTTTATGGTCAGTGAAGATAGTGCACTTGGTTCCATAGAGATAATGTCTCCATATCTTCAATGCGAAGACCACTGCTCCCAATTCCAGGTCATGCGTTGTGTAGTTGACTTCGTGTGCTTTCAGCTGTCTGGAGGCATAAGCAATGACTTTTCCCCGTTGCATGAGCACACAGCCTAGGCCTTGATTGGATGCATCACAGTAGACAACGAAGTCCTCCGTCCCCTCGGGCAGAGACAAGATAGGTGCGCTGCATAGGGCACGCTTCAATGTTTGGAACGCAGTGTCTTGATTTTCACTCCAACAAAAGGGTACGCCTTTCTGAGTCAGAGTGGTTAAGGGTTTGGCAATTATGGAGAAATTTTGGATAAATCTACGATAATAGCCAGCTAGACCCAAGAATTGACGGATTTATGTGGGCGTCTTCGGTGCTGACCAGTTCTTTATCGCCTCGATTTTGGAAGGGTCCACGTGTATGCCCTCCTTGCCTACCACGTGACCTAGGAAGGTTACTTTTCGAATCCAGAATTCGCACTTGGAGAATTTTGCGTACAGCTTCTCCACCCTTAGAGTTTCCAGCACCAATCTCAAGTGATGTCGGTGTTCTTCCTCACTTCGGGAATAGACAAGTATATCGTCGATGAACACGATCACGAACTTGTCCAGGAAAGGGCGGCACACTCGATTCATCAGGTCCATGAATACTGTCGGTGCGTTGGTCAGACCAAAGGGCATTACTACAAATTCGTAGTGTCCATAGCGAGTTCGGAATGCTGTCTTGGGCACATCATTCTCGTGAACTCGCAACTGATGGTACCCTGATCTTAGGTCTATCTTGGAGAAGTAGCTGGCTCCTTGAAGTTGATCGAAGAGGTCGTCGATTCGAGGAAGAGGGTAACGGTTCTTAACGGTGAGTTTGTTCAGTTCACGATAGTCAATACACATCCGGAAGAATCCATCCTTCTTTTTCACGAACAAGATCGGGGCTCCCCAGGGTGAGGAACTCGGTCTGATGAATCCTTTGCTGAGCAGCTCATGGAGCTGACTAGATAGCTCCTGCATTTCTGCTGGCGCTAAGCGGTAAGGGGATTTAGCCACGGGGGTAGCTCCGGGGATTAAATCGATGCGAAACTCGACTTGGCGTTCGGGAGGAATTCCCGGAAGCTCTTTGGGAAAGACATCAGGAAAGTTGCAGACTTCGGGGATGCTCTCGAGGTCTTTAACTCCATGCTTCTCGTTAATGACATGAGCTAGGAATGCATGATATTCCTTTCGCAGAAGTTTCTGGGCTTTGATGCCCGAAATGATGTGGAGGTTTGAACTGAGTTTATCACCATAGATCATGAGAGCTTTGTTAGAGGAAAGATTGAGACGAATGGCTTTTTCGTAACAAAGGATATCAGCACGATTGGAGCTCAACCAATCCATGCCAATGATGACATCGAAGCTTTTTATAGAAATTGGCATAAGGTCGATGGGAAAAGAATGATCATTTAAGGTAAGGGTGCAACCGCGGATTATATCTTTAGTGCTCTCTTTCTCACCGTTAGCCATCTCGACGGTAAACGTTTTAGTTAAGGGTTGAGGTTTATTTTTAAGAAGATGTTTGAATGCATGACTAACAAAACTTCTCTCAGCACCAGAATTGAAAAGAATGCATGCATAAGAGTTGTCAAGGAGGAACGTACCCGTAACAACGGTGGGATCTGCAACTGCCTCTTCTTGGCCCATCGCTAGCACTCTCCCTGTGCTACCTGTTGTTGTTGCCTTGGGGCAGTTTCTCTTGTAGTGCCCGACTTCCCCACAACCATAACAGGCTTGACCGACGCCTGCTCCAGATGCCTGATTGGTTGGTTGGACTGGTGTTCTGCAGCCTCGAGCCAGGTGGCCCTTCTTGCCACAGTTGCTGCAGAGTATTTCACGACATGGGACAGGGATGCGGTGATGATAGTTGCATTTGCTGCACCAAGGGAGGGTACCAGTATATCCACTGGTAGGTGCTTGAGTTGCAGGAGCAGCGGCAGGAGTAGTAGCAGCGTGAACTGCCACCGTATGTTGTTTCTTGGTGGGCTCCTGCGAAGACTGGCCCTTTCGTTGCTTCCAGAACTTTCTTTTCTCACCACTTCCCTTAGTTGGTCCAGGAGTGGCTGTCACATTATCGAGATCAACGTCGTGATCTATGAGAGTCTGTTCCAAACACTTGGCGCTGTCAAAAGTGTTTGGCCTGGCGGCCAAGACATTCCCTTGAGTTGGGGGCGTCAATCCCCAGATATATCTTTCAATCTTCTTGCTCTCTGGGGTGACCATTCCTGGGAAAAGAAGTGCTAGCTCTTCGAAAATAGAAGTGTAGGCAGTAATGTCGGAACTTTTCATCTTCAAGTTCCATAGCTCGTGCTCCAGTTTCTGCATCTCGCCCCGTGGGCAGTACTCAGCTAGCATGAGTTCCTTTAAACTTTCCCAACCCATAGCATTCGCCACTGGCAGGGTTAGGGATTTGACTCGACCATTCCACCAGGTCAGTGCTCTTTTGGCGAAAGTGCAAGCGGCGAATTTTACTTTGTTAGCTTCAGAACAGGAACAAATTTCGAAGATAGACTCGATCTTCTCGAACCATCGAGTCAGGGCAATAACACCTCCATTGCCGTCGAAGGATGTAGGTTTCGCAGTTATGAAGTCTTTATAAGAGCACTCCTTCTGGTGTCCCTGACCACCTTCATGATTTTGGGGATGAGTACCACCTCCCTGCCCGCCAGATCCGCCAGGATTAATCTGTGACATCACGGCAGCAACAGCAGCAGTAACAGCTGCCTGGAACATAACGGGATCGAATTGAGGAGGTAGTGGTGGCGGTGGTGTGTTGTCATTTCTTCTGATGGGTCTTCGTCGGGGAGGCATCTTGTTCTAGAAACAACCAGGAAGAAGAGGATGGTGAGTCCTCTAGAATCGAATCAAGAGATATGAAACAATATATTCCTCACTATGATAGCTAGAGTGTTCTACTAAGCGATAAACAAGGAAAAGCTACCAATGCAAATAAGTTATCGCTAAAAAGGAATGAGTAGTAACACTTGGAAGAGAATCTCTGCAAATGAATTTGACTCTGGTAAAATACTCCTATAGTATTTTAGGTTGTCTGATTTGTTCTATCGACGTCTTGTTGTATGGATACTTGGTAAGTTTTAGACCTGCTGCAACCCCACAGTCACTCCCAAGCACATGTTGGTCATGTCTCGAATGAATATAGTTGATCAGGCTATATTGACCCTAGACATGATTGTAGACATGATTACATAACTGCCCAGGTTTAACCGCAGTGTCCAACATCCAAATACTTATGTTTTGTTCTACCCATAATATTGTTTCTGGTATGTAGGTATGCTTGTATACTTTTCGTAAAATACTTATATTTTTAAAAGCATACTTTTAGTTCAGAGTACTTCATCCCCTTAGTGTTTATAGTTGTATACCATGTAAGGTTCGGTATACTTAGTTCACTATAAACAATGGCTCTGATACCAATCTGTCACACCCCCAAACCGTCAGAATGGACTGCGGAAACGTTCGGGGGCGGGTGACTTCATGCGTAGTATCACAACAATCGTATCATAGCAATCAAAGTAAACACAACCATTACATTACAATATGAATATTTACATCTGTTTGAAAACATAATTTGTACATATCAGTATATTCGAAAGTAGCAAAAGATAAAGACGAGACTCCAAAATTGCTCCGTCTTCTCCAAAAACTGGCACTGGTACCTGTCTATTGTTGTCCTGAGAATACAAGCGGTTTTGAAAACGTATCAACATAAAGCTGGTGAGTTCATAAGCATGTTTTTGTATTGAAAACTAGTCACTGAATTTGTAAAATTGATTTCTTTTTATTATAAGTAAATATCGTTCGTGACTAAAACCTTTGATATCAAGTTCTGAAATATGTATGCATGCTTTCCAAGAAAATCCCATATTTTCTAACATGTTTGTAGATTACTGTATGAAAAGTATGTTCCGTTTGAAAACACTGGTTACCGCCAGTATGAATGGTAGTTTTATTACTCAAATAAAACCAAAAGTTGGATTCCTGGAATATCCTCCAGTAAGTACATAAGTAGTTTTATTAATTAAATAAAACTATTGAAGAAAGAATTATCGTAAACAAAAGTTAGTTTATACTTATTGTGAGTCGTATAACCATACTAATATGACCGCTGACCTCCTTGACGTTTCTTCAGGCGTCGTACGATTACAAAATTTGTCACCCCAGGCGTGCCCACCTAACTGTAGTTAACAGTTTAGGTGTGGGATTGTCGGTCCCGAATAGATCTATTCACAAATTTCACGCTCTCCCTCCAGGAGACTCTGGTTATACTACCGGTGAGGATTTATTGGTACCCCGAAGGGCATAACGAAGATAGATCTCATAATCCTGTATTAACTAGTTTACATGTAGTTCGGTTGTTCTCGAGTTCGAAATCGTTGTAAACGGTGTAGAGTATAAATAATTATACACAAAATAATTATTTAGCAAAATACTCTAGTTATCTGTATGGATAAACTAAATCTGTCATAGTTTATGTGTGAATCTGTAAAACCGGTAAAGAATTCCCTAAACTATACCTATTATAGCTTGACTGATAAGTTGTATTTATGTACTGTTCTGAAAAACTATGCAATTTATGTTTACAAATCATCCCTTATGCTCTGCATATTACAAAAGGGATAATGTATCTAGATGTTTGGTTAAACCGTTGTAATTGCATCAGTTTTTAAGTTATGAAAACCTTTATGTTTAGCTTGTATTCCCCCTGAAAACGTTTTAAAAACTACAAAAGCGTAGGGGTATGAACTCACAGTTTGATGTAGGATTCGAGCGTATGATCGGTGTGGATGCTGAGTGTCAACTGGTGTTTCGTACGCAAGTGGATCCTATTAACATATGGTAACACATATGTTTGTTAGAATTAGGGTGTTTCATGACTAAACATGACGGGAAACCACCCTAAGGACCTGGAAATGCTTGAACTAAATGTCGGGACCTTATATGATCGAACGAGGGAGGTGTACGGCCACCCTTTGGGTGTGTACGGCCATGGGTGTACGGCCCATGAGTGTACGACCGCACACTCATGATGGGGAGTGTTTTGAGGTGTTTCCAAGGTCCTACAAGCATCTAATGAGTGTTCTAGGTCCCAAACTGAGTGTTATTGCAAGTTTGAGGCCAAAAATAAGCATCAAAGTGGGTGTATGGCCAAGAGGATGTGTGTGCGGTCGTACAAGGGAGTGTGCGGCCGTACAGAGGGGTGTGCGGCCGTACAGAGGGGTGTGCGGCCGTACACTCTTCATCCATGCCCAAAATGTCGATTTTTAGCTGTTTCAAAGCTAATACCAAGTCCAACTAGCAGATGGAGGCCAAACTCTCACTTTGGAGAGCCTTTAAGGTGTGTACGGCCACCTTATGAAGGTGTGCGGCTGTACACCTTCAAAGGGGTGATGAACAAGATGAAAACTTGATGAATTAGGGCTTAGATTAAGAAGTCTTACAAGTATAACAAGCTAGATGATAGAATACTTACTTTTTTGAAGCCTTTGGAGGGTCCTTATATGAAGATTCTAGAGAGAGAAAGTAGTGTGCAGCCAAAAGGGAAAAAGAGTGAATGAAGGGGGTCTCCTCCTATATATAGAGGTGGGTGTACGGTTCAGGGGTGGGTGTGTGGCCGCACACCCATGTGTACGGCCGTACACTCCTCCCGAGAGAGTGTATGGCCCGAATGTTGTACTATGACTTGGTATTACTCGACCTAGAACCCAACCTTTGATTGTACGAGGCTAAGAACGCTTTATCAAACCCTTAAACAATGTTAAATTGTGATAGAATCGAGTTTAATATTGATATAATTGATCAATTGTACAGGATAGAAGTTCCGGGTTGTCACAGGGTAGGTGTGGAAGGTAGTATGGGCCCGTACTACTGAAAGCACAGGACCCATACGCGTGTCAAGTCACAATCCCTAGGGATTAGTAGGGAGTTGACTCCCAGCTATTTATATGGATTATCTGATATGTTGTGCTATGTTTCAGAATGGTGATGACGAGACGCTTTGTGGCTGGATCCGGTTCGGGATCAGGATCAGGGGACGGAGGCCAGGAGGGGCCAACAGCGCCTGAGCCGATGGTACAGATGGGTACGGACGAGTTAGATGCCAGGATTCAGGAGATACTACAGGATGAGGTTGCTGCTGCATTCCGGGCACAGTTACCAGAGATGTTTGGGTCGATTAAGACCGCCATGGTGGAGTACTTTGATGAGCGTTATGCAGCCCTTGCAGAGGCAGCCGCCGCAGCAGCTGCATCAGCTGTATCAGCGGCAGGGGGAGGAGTCAGTAGGGGTTTCCAGTACTGGGACTTCGATAACACGAAGCCCCCGACATTCGACGGTACACAGGACCCTATTCGAGCCATAAGGTGGCTATCCGACGTGGAGGGTTGTTTCTTCACGTGTTCATGTCCTACTGACCAGAAGGTCAGGTGCGCCCTGAACATGCTGAGGCTCGGGGCCAAGGACTGGTGGAGACTGACGACAGGGTCATACACGGATGAGCAGAGAGCTGCGGTTACTTGGGAGCAGTTCCGGGACATGTTCCGCGCCCATTACATTCCACGGGTCGAGAGGGAACGTTTGGCACAAGAATTTTTTAGTCTGAGACAGGATGGAGAGACGGTGACGGAGATCACCCACATGTTCACTGAGAGGGCGATGTTCTGCCCTGAGTTCGCGTCTAAGCAGGCCCAGATGACACGTTATCTGAGCATGCTCAAGACTGATATTCGACAGTTTGTTGCCACACAGCGATGTGATACTCTATTGGAGTTACAGGAGGCCGCTAGGCGGCGTGAGTTGGAGATCGAGCTACAATTGAGGGAGCAGCGGCCGGCCCCGGTGCAGTCGCAGCCGGCGCCGAAGCGGTCTAAGACCGCTGATTCTAGGACCGGGGGTCAACAGGGCCGCACTTGTGGAAAGTGCGACAAGGGTCATACTGGAGCCTGTCGATCTAGTAGCGGGTGCCACAGGTGTGGCAAGGAGGGGCATTTTGCTAGGGACTGCCGTCAGTCTGCCCCTGCCTCGGATATGAGGATATGCTATCATTGTCATCAGGTTGGTCACGTGAAGACCAACTGTCCACAGCTGGCGGCCAAGCCGGCGCAGGCTCCAGCGCCAGCTACACTGAGGATTACCGATGGGAGACAGGGTAGGGCAGAGCCCCCGAAGGCTCAGGGGCACGCCTTTCAGCTTACGGCCGAGGAGGCTAAGGCAGCACCGGACGAGGTTGCTGGTATGTTTATGTTCTTTATCTAATTTACTATATCTGCTGTATGCTTATCTGTTGTACCTGTGATTAGGTACGTTTTTAGTGAACTCTTTGCCTGCTTTGGTCTTATTTGACTCGGGGCGAGTCGGTCCTTCGTATCTCAGTCATTTTGTCCGTTGCGAGTGTCTATCGCCAACGAACACAAGGTTTCTGCTTCTTCAGTTTATCGAGGGTGTGACTTGGAGATTTACGGGGTGTCCTTTCTGATAGATTTGATTCCGATCCGCATGGGGGAGGTGTGCATGATTGTAGGCATGGATTGGCTCAGTCGGTTCGGTGCTATGATTGATTGCGAGGGACAGCGAGTGGTAGTTCGAACCCCAAGTAGGGGAGAACTGATTGTATATGGAGAGGGAACCAGAGTGGGATCATGGTTTTGTTCAGCTGCCAGGGATCGGCAGTACATTTAGCACGGGTGTGCGGGTTATCTAGCGTATGTGGTAGATACACGAGTCAGGGATCAGATTTCGGTTTCCGATGTATCGGTGGTCAGGGAGTTTGCAGATGTGTTTCCGGAGGAATTGCCAGGGATACCTCCGGAGAGACAGGTCGAGTTCAGGATCGACCTGGTGCCAGGTGCGGCCCCTATCGCTAAGGCGCCATACCGATTGGCACCGCCAGAGATGCAGGAGCTGTCGTCGCAACTACAGGAACTGCTGGGCAAGCAGTTCATTCGACCTAGCAGTTCTCCATGGGGAGCGCCGATTCTTTTTGTCTGGAAGAAGGACGGTTCGCACCGGATGTGCATTGATTACCGGGAGTTGAATAAGTTAACGGTGAAGAACCGTTACCTACTCCCGAGGATAGACGATGTCTTCGATCAGTTGCAGGGCGCATCTTGGTTTTCCAAGATAGACTTGAGGTCTGGGTATCATCAGGTCTGGGTCAGAGAGGAGGACGTGGAGAAGACCGCGTTCCAAACTCGTTATGGACATTACGAGTTCGTGGTGATGTCGTTTGGGCTCACCAACGCGCCATCAGTGTTCATGGACCTGATGAATCGGGTCTGCAGACCGATGCTTGATCGCTCGGTCATAGTGTTTATAGATGATATCTTGGTGTATTCCAAGACCCGAGAGCAGCATGAGGAGCATCTGCGAGAGCTGTTGGGAGTTCTGAGACGAGAACGGATGTACGCCAAGTTCTCGAAGTGTGAGTTTTGGTTACGAGAGGTCCAGTTCCTCGGACATCTCGTTAACCGGGAGGGGATTTTGGTCGATCCGGCAAAAATCGAGGAGGTTATGCAGTGGGAGATTCGGAAATCTCCCTCAGATATTAGGAGCTTTCTGGGATTGGCAGGGTACTACCGGAGGTTCATACGAGATTTCTCCAAGATTGCAGTACCCCTCACTCATCTGACGAGGAAGGGGGTGGATTTCCGGTGGGGCCCCGAGCAGCAGAGGGCGTTTGAGACCCTCAGTCAGCGTTTGTGTGAGGCACCAGTCTTGACACTCCCGGAGGGAGTTGAGGATTTTGTGGTGTTCTGTGATGCATCCATCACAGGTTTAGGGGAGGTCCTCATGCAGAGAGGACGAGTGATAGCCTACGCATCGCGGCAGCTGAAGCCGCATGAGACGAGATACCCTACGCATGACTTGGAGCTGGGGGAGGTGGTGTTCGCCCTCAAGATATGGAGACATTACCTCTATGGGGTCCACTGTACCATTTACACGGATCACAAGAGCTTGAGACATATCATGGATCAGCCGAACCTGAACATGAGGCAACGCAGGTGGCTGGATGTAGTCAAGGACTACGATTGCGAGATCCTTTACCATCCTGGTAAAGCGAATGTGGTTGCGGATGCCTTGAGCCGCAAGTCAGCTGGGTCTTCCACCCCCGCGGTATGTATGAGGATAGCGGTGGATTCTCCGCTTGTGAGTTTGATCAGAGATGCCCAGGTAGAGGGCATGCGATCGGAGAATTGGAAGCTGGAGAAGATCAAGGGTGAGAATACCCGGTTCGTGCAGGATAGTCGGGGACTATTGACCCGATGTGGTCGGGTTTGGGTTCCGATGTCTGGTGGGGTTAGGCAGACGGTTATGGAGGAGGCTCATAAGTCTCATTTCTCTATTCACCCGGGGGCCACTAAGATGTACCGGGATTTGAGTTTGAGCTATTGGTGGCCGTGCATGAAGCGAGAGATCGCTTGGTACGTCGAGAGGTGCTTGACCTGTAGGATGGTCAAGGCTGGTCAAGGCCGAGCATCAGAGGCCGCATGGAAAGCTGCAGCCTCTAGAGATTCCCATGTGGAAATGGGAACAGATCACGATGGATTTTATTACCAAGTTGCCGAGGACGGCGAAGGGGTTTGATGCTATATGGGTCATCGTGGATCGATTGACCAAGAGTGCCCATTTCTTGGCTATGCGGGAGAGCTCATCGGCCGAGAAATTAGCCGAAGTGTACGTTCGTGAGATCGTGTCTCGCCATGGGGTCCCCGTTTCCATTGTCTCTGATCGGGATGTCAGGTTTACCTCCCGCTTCTGGCAAAAGTTTCACGAGGAGCTGGGCACGCTGTTGCACTTCAGCACAACATTCCACCCGCAGACAGACGGCCAGAGCGAACAGACTATTCAGACCCTCGGAGACATGTTGATGGCGTGTGTCATCGATTTCGGTGGGAGTTGGGATTCTCACCTACCGCTTGCGGAGTTCGCCTACAACAACAGCTATCATTCTAGCCATGACGCCCCGCCATTCGAGCTGTTTTACGGGCGGAGATGTCGCACCCCAGTTTGTTGGGGTGAGGTTGGCCACAGGGTGATGGGTAGGACGGAGGTGGTCTTGCAGACTACCGAGAAGATTCAGCAGATTAGGCAGCGGCTGCAGACCGCTCGGAGTCGGCAGAAGAGTTACGCCGACCGGCGCCGCTCCGAGTTAGAGTTTCAGGTCGGTGACATGGTACTCCTGAAGGTCTCGCCCTGGAAAGGCGTGATCCGCTTCAGGAAGAGGGGAAAATTGGGTCCCCGATATATTGGGCCGTTCAGGATCATTGCTAGGGTTGGCAAGGTAGCTTATAGGCTAGAGCTGCCAGAGGAGCTTAGTCGGATACACAACACTTTCCACGTTTCGCAGCTGCGAAAGTGCATTATGGATCAAGAGGAGGTAGTGCCGCTGGATGATATTCAGGTTAATGAACGCCTGAATTACGTAGAGAGGCCTGTGGCCATACTGGAGAAAAAGATGAAGATTCTGAGGAATAAGGAGATACCTTTGTTGAAAGTACAGTGGGAGCATCGGAAGGGGTCCGAGTGGACGTGGGAGACGGAGCCTGAAATGCGGGAGCATTACCCGGAGTTATTCGCTGCAGCAGACTTCGAGGACGAAGTCTAGTTCAAGCGGGGGAGAATTGTAATGCCCCGATTCTCAGGTATTGATTTAATGTGTGAGTTCTTGATTTCAAGGGCTACTCAACGAGTTGATTGCCCTACTCGTCGAGTAGCAGCGGGTTGGTCCACGTATTTTAATGACCTACTCGCCGAGTCCAAGAAGGGACTCGACGAGTAGGAGCTGGCAGATGAAACCCTAAATCTCGGGGTTTTGCACCCTATTTAAAGGATCATTGGCCTCCCTCAGCCTCCCCTTTACTGCCCCTTGTCCCTCTCAAACCCTAAATCGTATGTGTGTGTGTTCTTTAGGTGTGTTCAAGCTTGGAGGAGGAACTTTGGAGAAGGAAACACTTGGGGAAGCAAGGAAATCAAGGCTAGGAACTCGTGGGGAGCTAAGAGATTCATCAGTTGTCACTCTCTGGAAGGTATTAAGCTGTTCCTTTAGCTCATCTCTCTTTTAACCTCTTTTGGATGGGTTTTATGAAAGGCTCCCCATGTTTAAGCTAAGATCTGAAGTTGTAACTTCAGATCTGGACTCCCTTTGACCTCTAGATCCATAAAGTCATCAGCCTTGCCTAGTAGGAGCCTTCCCTCAAGTGTGAGACTTCATTGCAAGCTTAGTTTTTCCATTTAAGAGTCTTAAAGCTTTTCATGCACGTAAAGTTTGCGACTTTACGTGATAAACATGCCCTAGAAGCTTGGATCTGTAATCTGGAACCTTGCCATGGCTTAAAAAGCGTCTGCATGGATAAAGGTCTGCAAGGACTCGGCGAGTCCGTTGAAGATGGCCATGAACTCGACGAGTTGAAGAACAACTCGGCGAGTCCGTTGAAGATTGCCTTGAACTCGGCGTGTCGTTCGAAGACTCGGCGAGTCGGCTAGGGTTTCTCCCAATTCTTGGATACGTATGAACTCGGCGAGTTAAAGGGGAACTCAACGAGCCAATCAAGGATTTCATGACTTCTCGAGTTCAGGAAGGACTCGACGAGTCAGTGAACTGCACTCGACGAGTCGAGTCAACATGGACTGTTGAGTTTGATTGTGGACTTTGACTTGGACCAAGGGTTGACCAGTTGACTTCTGAGGGTATTCTGGTAATTCGGAGATTTATGAAAAAGGGTTTTATGGTAACTATAGGTGGTGGAGTTCGTGTTGGTGATCCGGGAGTTGAGCTTTCTAGTTTCAGACGTCAGTTGTAAGGTGAGTTATCCTCACTATATCAACAGGGTCTAAGGCACCAAGGCCGGCCCTTATGGATTTGTATTTTGATTATTACATAATATGTGCATTGTTTCGCATCCTGTTAGTTAGGATGGTGATATGCTTATGCTTAGTGATCGGGTTCGTTCGATATCCTAGTTACAGGATTATGCTATGATATGACCTGGGTAGGTCGGTGTCCTGGTTTAGGACGTTGCTATGCTATTTGATCTGTTAGATCGGTTTGTCTGTTATTATGATAGCCTATGAATGTATATACACATGTTGTTTGATTTGGGTGTTGGGTTGAGGTGGGCCTGCTTTGTGCTGAAGGCCAACATACCCAGGGCGGTCCGGATAGACTACAAAACCCAAGAGGGTATGATAGTCAGACTGAAGGCCCGACGAGCGGTCTGGATAGGCTGAAGGCCCCGCGAGACGGTCCAGACGTGCCGAAGGATCGGAGAGCGGTCCAAATAGACTGAAGGTCTGCGAGGTGGTCCAGTCAGGCTGAAGGCTCATTATGCTTGCTGTTTGGTTATATGTTTATATGGCATGGTTACGTGGTTGGTATTTGGGGGATAGCTCACTAAGCTTTCAGGCTTACAGTTTCAGTTGTTGTTTCAGGTACCTCTGGTGATCGCGGGAAGGCGAAGGCATGATCGTACCGCTCCTCTCGCTGTTATGACTTTTATAATTTGATACTGGGATACTCTGATAACTGTATTTTGAAAACAAACAATGTAATTACTTAATGGATTAAAATGTTTTTAGAAGTTTAAATTGGCTTGAGTTTTGGGTGTCACATCTTGATGTGAGGCCGCTGGTGCTCGGCCTTGACTTTCTTACAAGTACCAAGCTACATCCCGCTTCATATAGGGTCACCAATAATCATGTAGAAGATCTCTATACATATTTGTTGCCCCAAGATGAATGGAGAATCTCTATTTGTGCGCATCCTCCATCAGAACCTATGACAACCGTCACTTTCTGGTCAAGTCAAAGTCAAAGAAAGTCAACAGGTCAAACTGTTCAACTCAACTAGTGCTAATATGTTAGGGATTACCTTATGACTACTAATGCATGACTCTAAATCTTAATGCAAAGTAACACTTGAAAGTTTCAAATGTTTAAAATTCTAACCCCTAATCAGATTGAGGGAGGTAACAACTCTATAAAACACTATTACGTGCCCTTCGGGGGTGTATAACACTCAAAGTGGGATGTAACTAAGCCTACGGTCTTTGAACTACGAAGAAAAACTTTAATAATGGCCCCCGGCAAAGTCTCTCTCAAACTCTTCCATTGTATCTATCTCTCTCCCAAATCTCTCCAAGTATGTGAAATCTCTCCCAAATCTCTCCAAGTATATGAAATCTCTCCCAAATCTCTCTCAAAACCTCTTTCAACTTTTCATAATCACTCGGGGCATCCCGACCCTTAATTTAGTCTAAAACCACTCGAAACGGGAAGATTAATGGAAAAACCGCCTTATAGGACCGAAACCCTTCTTAGGAATCGAAACCCTTCTTAGGAACTGAAACCAGCCTCAGGACCGAAACCTCTTTAGGACTGAAATGAACCGAGCCTTCGGTCCATTTCGCTTTCGGTTCATTTCTCTTCCAAGTACTTCCGCTCCTATTCGCTTTCGGTCCGGATCGGACCCTCGGGCCGAAGTCACTTTCGCTTCACCTATCTTGCCTTCGCATGCTCCTAGGAACCGAACCCACTTTCAGTCCTCAGCATTAAGAACCGAAACCTGCCCTCGGTCCTCAACACTAAGAACCGAACCTCCGCAGGTTCGCCTCCTTTGTCCGGTTTTCGTGTACTTTCGCGTTTTAAGCCCGTTTTTCATAATTTTGACGGGGGTTTTTCACCCAAACCCATATTTTAATATATTAAACTCCATAGACCCATAATTTAATAATATCTTTGAGGGAAAATCATATCTTTGGACAATATCTTGTACAAGACATGGCTTTGGAGTGTTGACTTAGCCAAGAATCTATGACACCAACCACCCACCCACTCCATGACCACTACATGTCACTATTTCCACCTTGCTCTAGTCAATTCGAGATCTTCCCATACCTCCATCAAATCTCTTCCATCAGCCCACTCTCTAATCCCTCACTCTTCCATCTATAAAACCCCACTCTCCTCCTCCCAAGATACACTTTTACTTCCTCTTATATTCTCTCTAGAAACTCGAGTTCCTCCAAGAGACCCAAGTCCTTCCCATGTTGCTGGTAAGTTTTCCTTCCTACACATAAACATTCTACACAACTTTACCAAAATCATAGAATTCTTACACAAATATCGACATATTTGTTCTTAGATCTTCAAATCTTCAAGCACCTCCCAAGTGTTCTTGACTTGGAAACCTCTCTTCTTCCACATTCATCTCAGGAAATCACTCAAGTTGAGTTCATACCCCTACATTTTCATTTTTTCTTCTAGTTTTAGGGGAGGGGGGGGGGGAATACAAGTTAATACACCAAAAACTTAACTAAATTCAAACAAAAGCTTTCATCAGAAACATTGAGTCCTATTCACGGACTGTTTTGACCAACTTAGACTTAATATCTTTGAAAACTGTTTAATATGCAAGTATTTCAGGTTTATACCTTTCTAATGACTACTTGCACATCTCCATACGATTTTTCTACAATTTATGGTGATTTTCACAAAACTGCCTATCATTTCAGAAACGAATTTGGACCAATCTGTGAATATGAACAATTTCACACAAGTTAGACACTTCTAAAAATCATAATAAAAATTATGGATAAACTAGACACATTTTCTAAACTCTCAAAGTTTACGAATTCAGTTTTCGACTTCGTATGATTTTTCTAAAACAGTGCAGATAAGTTAAAGACTACTTACATAGCTTACAATATCAATAACACTTTGTAGCATGTTGAGAAAAGTATATAGCGATAAGTTCCTAAATATTGAATGTATTTCTTGTTAGTCGAACATCATAAACAGAAATTAGTCATTCATGATAAGGATTTTCATACACTTCTAATAAATAAAATAAACTATAATGAGTATAGTTTATGGATTTTACAATACAAGCATACTACATGAAAAAGGTTTTACTCTCAATACAAACGGGTTTTTCATATACTACATGATAAACTATAATAGTAATAGTTTATGGATTTCACATCACGAATTTATTACACAAAGGGTGATTTCACTTCCACCATGGAAAAGGTTTTACATTCAAACTATATGTAAACTCGTTAATGTAAGTTGTGAGACAATTCTTCAATTGTACTCTTAGAGTACGGATTAAAAATTTCCTGTTTACTTATAACCAGAATCTCTTGTAGGGAGAGCGTGATAATTGTGTATAGATCTATATTGGGATTGACACCCCACACCTTGTTGCTAGCTACAGCGGGACCTGTAGGTCTACGGGTGACAAAAGTAAAAACGTTGTAGCAGGTTCATTCTAGTTATAGTATGGTTATAACGACTCACATATGGAGTTAACAACATTCCAAGTTTACGGGGAAAATTCTACTTTAAAAAGGGGTTTTATCTATTTAAAACTACAAACACGTTATAAGAACAAAATACACACATATTCTTGGTCTTGGGATTTAAAACTACATGACTTTTATAAGGAAAATATTAGATTTTTCTTGGATACATATTAAAATTTCAAACACGTTATAAGTACAAAACACACACATGTTCTCGGTCTTGTGATTTAAGACTACATGACTTTTATAAGGAAAATATTGGATTTTTCTTGGATACACATTACAATTTCAAACACGTTATAAGTACAAAATACACACATACTCTCGGTCTTGGGATTTAAGACTATATGACTTTTTATAAGGAAAATAAAGGATTTTTCTTGAATTATACATTACCATTACAAACAAAGGTTTTCAAACTCTACATCCAAAAGCTTATGAACTCACCAACTTAATCGTTGACACTTTTTCAAAACTACTTGTATTCTCAGGAAATCAGTAACACAGGTAAACCGCAGCTTTTGAGGATGGGACGCTAAGGCGTCAAACAGCTCATTTTGTCATCATAGTGTAAACGATTTTGAAATATGTAAACTCATACTTTGGTGTAACTTTTTCATTTATGTTATGATGGTTGTATTTACTTTGAGCACTATTATACTCGTTGTTGTGATACTATACATGAAGTCCGCCACCCCCAAACGTTTCCGCCATCCTTGGTTTGGGGGTGTGACAGATTGGTATCAGAGCATTGTTTATAGTGAACTGAGTATATCGAACCACATAAGATATACAAACTATAAATGCATTGGGACTAAAGTCTCTGATTTAAACATTTTCAAATAACTATACTTTTAGAAATAAATAGTTTCTTGTTAAAAGTATGAGTACATGCATACATACTAATATAGTGTCATGTCAAGGACGATACAAAAGTAAAATGAGGAGTTGGACACTACGAGTAGGCCTTCGGATATGTAATCAGACTTGGGACGAATATAGCCTAATCAACTATATTTATCCGAGATGTGACTGATGTATGTCGGGGAATGGTCGTAGTGAGCAACAAGCCTAAAAACTTCCCATACAAGAAAATCGTTAAGAACCAAACATGACATTTAAAATACTATAGGAGTATTTTGTGGTACTATAACTTATGTGAAAACTAAACAGATTCTTGCTAGTAGATCTACAATCACTAAGTGGATGCGCTAAAGTTATATATAACTTAGATATCATAGACTTAGAATTTGTGATCATTGCTTTACTTCCTGTTCCTTGTTTGGTTGTGGTTTTGGAGTATGATCACTTATTCGAAGGTCTATCATATCTTTTGTTATATGTAACTGGTATGCACCATGTCATTATAGAAGTAACTAAGGAGGATCAAACCCGTATAAGTATTTCTAGGAATATGATTATTATATGCCTCTTACCTTACCCCTATTCTCGCACGGACATCATGGCAAGATTTTACTTACCAGGAGACCCCTACTTTCCGAACCTGGAGAGTTAGTGGGTGATTAGGAAAAGAGTCGGAAGTGGAGCCAGAGGTCGTCAACTCTCCTTACATAGCCAGGGCTCTCGCGAACCATTTCGACTACATCAAACATGTGCCCCGTTGGGCAGCATTGATCGAGGGGTGAAGTCGCCAGCAGCGACAACGATCGCCATTTAGAGACCAACGAGGTTGCAATAACCTCAACCATCGGGGACCAAAACAGGGAGACTGCGAATCGAGTTCGGGAACTACGTGCTGCTACAGACGCTACCATCTCACAAACTCGAGACTTGGAAAGAGACTATTATTTTAGAGACCAACTCATTAAGGACCTTGTCGCCACTCGGGCGAAGGCAAGAGAGCGTCAGGATAGACACTCGACACTCGAAGAGAGAGTGGTCGCAGCCGAGCGTAGGTTAGCAGAACTATAGGACGCATCGACTTCGTTTCAAGCACCACCGGGGACGTATTATCGTGAGCAGAGTTCATGTTACTCACAAGACCTCGTAGATTAGGGCTATGAGTGTGCGTTGGTGCTACTCTCCTCCATGTGTAAGCTCGACCCTGCGACTTGGTGATTTCACTAGTCGAGGGATGTATTTGCGGTCCAAACTTTCCTTGCAATGATGTTGTGTAGACCTGCATCGGGCACAACAAAATTTTCTCTAAAACTAAATATACTAGAATCATACAAATGAAATGGGCATGCGTATTATTTCATTGGGAGCAATACTACCAAAAATTCATAAGTTTATTACATATAGACTCTCATTATGAATTGTTTTCAGAACACCATAAAAAAAATTGGAACACGATACACTCAGAACTAAGATAAACTTAGTGAGATAACTCACGACGTATAAACCCTTATTCAAGACTCATTATCATCTCACCTTTTTAAACCTCATAGTTGAAAGGTGCCTTTTTCGTAGGCCTATAATGTGCGATCATACCAACACTAATGCACCGGATCCCATCAGAACACCTCAGCGAAGTGTGTTTAGGGAAAACATAAGCCTAGGATGGGTAAAACTTAACGCCCGTACAAAACCTGTTTCTACCCACTACCATAACTCCATCTCAGGAATGTTAGCAGAAACATCAAGAATAGTTCAGTAAAGTGCAAAATTTATATATGTATATATAAATGGTAAGGATATAACTAGAGATAATCATCCCCACTCACGAAATCGTTTCTCCCCATGCAACAGAGTTATGTCATCACAAGGAGGTAACCAGCCAACAAGCAAGGCACAAATCCTGCAGATAGACTCTGCTACTTTTCAAGCTGCGGTTACGGTAGTCGTGACAGCCGTCATGACACAACTCAATGCTAACAATGCCAACGGAGACGAAGGAGGTGTCGGAAATACTAACCGCAGTAACAGTCAAGAACACCAGCGGGTGTCTACCAACGAAGACGCCTCAGACCACAAACCCAAGAGCAAGAAACGAAAGTTTTGGGACAAAATGAAGCGCAACCTATCTGAAAAATGCATTAAAAGACAATGATTCGTGGCTGCCCCTGCGATTACAACAGCAGTCACGACACATGCCTCGACATTAGCCACAACGTCTGACACTCAAGCACCGCTCAGACGATATATGAGAACACTTCCAAAGTGTAACAAGTGTAACTACCATCACAAAGGGGTTTCCCAGGTGTTGCACTGTAAAAACTGCAACAGGAACGGGCATAATGCCCGCTTCTGCAGGACCCAGACCCAACACATCGCTTCAATCACCAATACCAGTGTAAGTCCAGTATGCCACCTATGCGGTGAAACGGGACACTTCAAGAGAGACTGTCCAACTGAGAGGAATGACGGGGGAGCAGGAGGAGTGTAACAAACAAACCAGCAGGAGCAACAAGGAACCTTATTAGGACTTTTGTAATGTTTCCAACAACAAGAACGTTTAAGTACCATATGTTTGTAAGGAATGTGGTATGTATGCTAAGATTTTAGTCTTTCAAAAAGCAGTTAAAATACTCTCTCGTTTAATCGAATCAAAACACTCCTACTATCAGTACTAGTAGCAGCAATGCGAATCATCTGCAGTAATAATAACACCGACCAATACAGAACATACTAACAAGAATCACATGATGCTCTATCTCTCTAACGAATAATTCGTACGAATACAACTTAACATATGTTTTACTAAAGAGATCCGAAGTCGTCATCCGATTTGGATTGGTTTTGTCCTCATATTCCCAATTAAACGGCTACGAAAAGACCCTTCACCTAACCCGCTGAATATCAAAACCCTCGCCTCTCTTAAACACAAATCCGACACGGACCTCCAGGTCATCCCTCGTTGCTAAACCCGAAGTACTCATTGGAAGGCCATTATACCTTCCGAACCTTTTCAAATTATTCCTAGTAAACCCTTCGAGAATATCACTCGTATAGCAGGTCAAGATCAAGCACGGAGGCTTGGGACGAATACGGTTAGTCTATCATTAATAAGTGTATACGCGAGGACAATATATAATTAAGATTCTACGGACATTGGATGTGTACTTCCGCCCTATTTCCTGTTCCGTATCTAGTTGTGGAATTAGGGCAGAGTCACCCATCTGACTGTCTTACCAACCCCAATTACATACGACTTATATGCGCGAGTTAATGATAGATGGACCAGGTACGAGTCCTACCAGGAGCTTCGGGACAAGGCTGCCCAACCGTGCGAGTGGGCGTTCTACCATTCGAATTAATATAGTCGCGTAAATTGAACCCATATGCTCCCTACCGATCTAATCGACAAACGAGAAACACTAAAACAGGCCCTATGCAGCGCTCATAGGAGAAGTCATTACTTATGCCTCAAGACGATTAAAGACGTACGAGGTCGACTAGGTCACTCATGACCTCGAACTAGGAGCAGTAGTATTCGCCCTAGAGAATCTGGAGGCACTATCTCTACAACATGAAATGTATAATCTTCACCGATCATAAGAGCCTAGAGTCCCATGAACCGGATCTGGACACCAAAGTTAGTGGATTCAGGGGCGTCGTTACAAACAAAGCACACAAAACTCGCTACCCCGTTCATCTAAGCTCAAACAAGATGAATCTGGACCTCAAAAAGGGATATCGGTGGCCGAATAGGAAAGATGACTACGCTACATATGTGGGCGAGTATCTGACTTGTGCTAAGGTCAGGGAGGAATCACAGAAGCCTTCGAGCTTCCTACAACAACCAGTGATACCCGAAAGGAAGTGGAAATAGATAACCATGGAATTCATAACCAAGTTACCACGCACTTCCTACCAATCAAAGAAACCGACAAGATAGAGAAATTGATTAGATCATACATCAAAGAGATTGTACGGCTGCATGATGTGTCAATGTCCATCACCTCCGATAGAGACAGTAGATTCATTTCGCAAATTTGGCAATCACTCCAAAAGTCTCTGGGAACTAGGCCGGATATGAGTACGGTCTGCCACCTACAAACCGACAGGTAGAGCAAAAGAAACGGTTCAAACCCTGGAAGAAATGCTAAGAGCTTGTGTGACTGACTTTGGTAAAGCTTGGGATACCCATTTACCACTTTTCGAATTTTCGTACAATAACAGTTATCACACTAGCATCAAGGTCGCTCCATTCGAAGCTCACTATAGTCACAAGTGCAGATCACCGCTGCACTGGACTGAAAGGGGAATTACACAACTAGCAAAGGGACGAGTCCCTAACAGCACCCTCGTTGGCCTTGAAATCATAAAGAAAGACCACGGAAAAGATCGTACAAATCCGAGAAAGACTGAAAGCATCTCGAGAGCAACAAAAGAGTTGCACAGATAAGCGATGCAAACTCTCGGGATTACGGGCTGGTGACCGAGTTCTACTAAAGGTCCCACCATTGAAAGGAATGATACGTTTCGGTAAACATAGGAAACTAAATCCAAAGTACACCGGGCTATTCGAAATCCTTGCCAGGATTGGTCTAGTGACATCCAAACTTCGACTACCACGAGAGCTTATTAATGTGCATCCGACCTTCCACGTGTTTAACTTAAAGAAGTGCTTATCCGATGAGACTCTCATTATTCCTCTTGTCAAGATTGAAATCGATGAGAGTCTCCACTTCGTGGAGGAACCGGTAGAAATCGTAGATTGAGAGATCAAAAGAACAAAACAAAGTTGCATCCCTAGTGCAAAGGTCCGTTAGATCATTAAACAAGGGCCTGAGTCCACCCGGAATCGCGAAAAACAAATGAGACAAAAATACCCACATCTTTTCCCCCAACTCTTGAAGTCCCGGTCAAAGTGCTAATTTCGGGACGAAATTCCTTCAAACGGGGGGGATGATGTGACAACCGTCACTTTCTGGTCAAGTCAAAGTCAAAGAAAGTCAATAGGTCAAACTGATCAACTCAACTAGTGCTAATATGTTAGGGATTACCTTATGACTACTAATGCATGACTCTAAATCTTAATGCAAAGTAACACTTGAAATTTTCAAATGTTTAAAATTCTAAACCCTAATCAGATTGAGGGGGGTAACAACTCTATAAAACACTATTGCGTGCCCTTCGGGGGTGTATAACACTCAAAGTGGGATGTAACTAAGCCTACGGTCTTTGAACTACGAAGAAAAACATTAATAATGGCCCCCGTCAAAGTCTCTCTCAAACTCTTCCATTGTATCTATCTCTCTCCCAAATCTCTCCAAGTATGTGAAATCTCTCCCAAATCTCTCCAAGTATATGAAATCTCTCCCAAATCTCTCTCAAAACCTCTTTCAACTTTTCATAATCACTCGGGGCATCTCGACCCTTAATTTAGTCGAAAACCACTCGAAACGGGAAAATTAATGGAAAAACCGCCTTATAGGACCGAAACCCTTCTTAGGAACCGAAACCCTTCTTAGGAACTGAAACCAGCCTCAGGACCGAAACCTCTTTAGGACCAAAATGAACCGAGCCTTCGGTCCATTTCGCTTTCGGTTCATTTCGCTTCCAAGCACTTCCGCTCCTATTCGCTTTCGGTACGGATCGGACCCTCGGGCCGAAGTCACTTTCGCTTCACCTATCTTGCCTTCGCATGCTCCTAGGAACCGAACCCACTTTCAGTCCTCAGCATTAAGAACCGAAACCTGCCCTCGGTCCTCAACACTAAGAACCGAACCTCCGCAGGTTCGCCTCCTTTGTCCGGTTTACGAGTACTTTCGCGTTTTAAGCCCGTTTTTCATAATTTTTACGGGGGTTTTTCACCTAAACCCATATTTTAATATATTAAACTCTATAGACCCATAATTTAATAATATCTTTGAGGGAAAATCATATCTTTGGACAATATCTTGTACAAGACATGGCTTTGGAGTGTTGACTTAGCCAAGAATCTATGACACCAACCACCCACCCACTCCATGACCACTCCATGTCACTATTCCCACCTTGCTCTAGTCAATTCAAGATCTTCCCATTCCTTAATCAAATCTCTTCCATCAGCCCACTCTCTAATCCCTCACTCTTCCATCTATAAAACCCCACTCTCCTCCTCCCAACGTACACTTTTACTTCCTCTTATATTCTCTCTAGAAACTCGAGTTCCTCCAAGAGACCCAAGTCCTTCCCCTGTTTCTGGTAAGTTTTCCTTCCTACACATAAACATTCTACACAACTTTACCAAAATCATAGAATTCTTACACAAATATCGACATATTTGTTCTTAGATCTTCAAATCTTCAAGCACCTCCCAAGTGTTCTTGACTTGGAAACCTCTCTTCTTCCACATTCATCTCAGGAAATCACTCAAGGTGAGTTCATACCCCTACATTTTCATGTTTTCTTCTAGTTTTAGGGGGGGAATACAAGTTAATACACCAAAAACTTAACTAAATTCAAACAACAGCTTTCATCAGAAACATTGAGTCCTATTCACGGACTGTTTTGACCAACTTAGAGTTAATATCTTTGAAAACTGTTTAATATGCAAGTAGTTCAGGTTTATACCTTTCTAATGACTACTTGCACATCTCCATACGATTTTGCTACAATTTATGGTGATTTTCACAAAACTGCCTATCATTTCAGAAACGAATTTGGACCAATCTGTGAATATGAACAATTTCACACACGTTAGACACTTCTAAAAATCATAATAAAAATTATGGATAAACTAGATACATTTTCTAAACTCTCAAAGTTTACGAATTCAGTTTTCGACTTCGTATGATTTTTCTATGATTTTTTTTTAAAACAGTGCAGATAAGTTAAAGACTACTTACATAGCTTACAATATCAATAACACTTTGTAGCATGTTGAAAAAAGTATATAGCGATAAGTTCCTAAATATTGAATGTATTTCTTGTTAGTCGAACATCATAAACAGAAATTAGTCATTCATGATAAGGATTTTCATACACTTATAATAAATAAAATAAACTATAATGAGTATAGTTTATGGATTTTACAATACAAGCATACTACATGAAAAAGGTTTTACTCTCAATACAAACGGGTTTTTCATATACTACATGATAAACTATAATAGTAATAGTTTATGGATTTCACATCACGAATTTATTACACAAAGGGTGATTTCACTTCCACCATGGAAAAGGTTTTACATTCAAACTATACGTAAACTCGTTAACGTAAGTTGTGAGACAATTCTTCAATTGTACTCTTAGAGTACGGGTTAAAAATTTCCTGTTTAGTTATAACCAGAATCTCTTGTAGGGAGAGCGTGATAATTGTGTATAGATCTATATTGGGATTGACACCCCACACCTTTCTGCTAGCTACAGCGGGACCTGCAGGTCTACGGGTGAGAAAAGTCATAGGATCTTGACGTCTGAAAAACGTTGTAGCAGATTCATTCTAGTTATAGTATGGTTATAACGACTCACATAGGGAGTTAACAACATTTTAAGTTTACGGGGAAAATTCTACTTTAAAAAGGGGTTTTATCTATTTAAAACTACAAACACGTTATAAGAACAAAATACACACATATTCTTGGTCTTGGGATTTAAAACTACATGACTTTTATAAGGAAAATATTGGATTTTTCTTGGATACATATTACAATCTCAAACACGTTATAAGTACAAAACACACACATGTTCTCGGTCTTGTGATTTAAGACTACATGACTTTTATAAGGAAAATATTGGATTTTTCTTGGATACACATTACAATTTCAAACACGTTATAAGTACAAAATACACACATACTCTCGGTCTTTGGATTTAAGACTACATGACTTTTTATAAGGAAAATACAGGATTTTTCTTGAAGTATACATTACCATTACAAACAAAGGTTTTCAAACTCTACATCCAAAAGCTTATGAACTCACCAACTTAATTGTTGACACGTTTTCAAAACTACTTGTATTCTCATGAAATCAGTAACACAGGTAAACCGCAACTTTTGAGGATGGGACGCTAAGGCGTCAAACAGTTCATTTTGTCATCATAGTGTAAATGATTTTGGAATATGTAAACTCATACTTCGGTGTAACTTTTTCATTTATGTTATGATGGTTGTATTCACTTTGAGCACTATTATACTCGTTGTTGTGATACTATACATGAAGTCCGCCACCCCCGGACATTTCCGCCATCCTTGGTTTGGGGGTGTGACAGAACCTGATGCATACCACCCCAATACGGAACCCACACTCTCCGATGGTGAGTCAATAACCCTTGGCTATCATAATCGATGGAAGCCACATGACCCACTATGCGCTCACTCCTCCGTTTCTCTTCCTTCATAGCCTCAACATCAGCCTCCTGAATCTGCTCCAAAAGTGGAGTAAACACGGTCATCCTCAAACAAATATCCCCGATCGAAGCCGCGAACGCCTTGCGGCTAAGAGCATCGGCCACCACATTGGCCTTCCCGGATGGTAAAGGATCTCACAATCATAATCCTTCACCACATCCAACCACTGACGCTGCCTCATGTTCAAATTCGGCTGATCCATCAAATACCTTAGGCTCTTGTGATCCGTGTAAATAGTATAGTGGAACCTATAGAGGTAATGTTGCCAAATATTGAGGGCGAAAACCACAGCCCCCGACTCTAAATCATGCGTCCGATAAATTGCCTCATGAGGCTTCAGCTGCCTCGAAGTGTAAGCAATAACGCGACCCTTCTCCATCAGAACTTCACCTAAAACTGTGATCGATGTATCACAATAAACCATGAAATTCTCGACACCCTATGGCAGGATCAAAATTGGCGCCTCACACAATCTCTGTCTCAGGGTCTCAAAAGTTGTCTGCTGCTCAGGCCCCCAATGAGAAGTGATTGTCTTCTTCATCAACTACGTCAGAGGAACTGCTATCTTGAAGATACCCTGAATGAACCTCCGATATTAGCCTGCCAACCCAAGGAAACTCCAAATATCAGATGGAGACCTCGAAACCTCCCACCTCATTACGGCCTCGACCTTGGCCAGACCGACTAGAATACCGTTTTGGTTGACAAGGTGCCCCAGAAACTGCACCTCATGCAACCGAAACTCACACTTGGAGAACTTCGCATAACGTCACTACATCCTTAGAGTCTCCAATACCTCCCTCAAGTGCTCCTCATGCAGCTCATGGGTCTTAGAACATAACAGGATGTCATCAGTAAACACAATCACAGACTGATCCAACATCGCCCGGCATACGCGATTCATGACGTCCATGAACACGGCTTGAGCATTGGTGATCTCGAAAGGAATCACCACGAACTCGTAATGACCATAACAAGTCCATAAGGCCATCTTCTGCACATCCTCCTCTCTAACCCTCATATGATGATAACCTGAACGCATATCAATCTTATAAAACCAAGATGCACCCTGAAGCTGTTCAAACAAATCATCAATCCTCGGGAGTGAATAACAGTTCTTCACCGTTAGCTTATTCAGCTCTCGGTAGTAAATACACATCCGATGAGACCTATCCTTCTTCTTCACAAATAGGATCGATGCTCCCCATGACAAACTGAGTGGTCGAATGAATCCCTTGACTAAAAGCTCATGCAGCTGCGTAGACAACTCCTACATCTCCGGAGGAGCTAACCGATATGGTGCTTTGGCTATCAAAGCCGCACCCTGGACCAAATCAATCCTAAACTCCACCTGTCTCTCTGGAGATACCCTAGGAAAATCCTCCGGAAACACATCTGGGTACTATCGTACAACCGACACATCCTCCACAATCGCATTACCCTTATCCCGGGTATCCATAACATAGGCAACATATCCGAAACAACCCTAATGAAGATATCGTCTGACCCTAGTTGCTGAACATAGAATTGGCCCACACAGAGCTCTCTCTCCATGAACCACTAACTCTCCCCCACTCGGGGTCCGAATACATACCAACTGTTGCTCAAAATGAATCACCTCCCCATTGGGGCTCAACCAGTCCATTCCTACAATAACCTTGTTCCCGCAAAAAGGAATGGGGACTAAATCAATCGGATACTGCTCGCTGAATATCTCAAGAACACAACCCCAATGAACCCACGATGCCTAGAAAGATCGATTGTCCATAATCTCAACATCTAAGGGGCAATCCAGCTCCCTTGGAGCTCTAACAAACCTCTTGCTAAGTGCAAGCGATACAAAAAATCGGGTAGCCCCCGAATCAAACAATATGAATACAGAGATACCGTTCACAAGGAACTATCCTATAATAAAACACACAAATATAAGCATGCAATTCAATAGAAGTAAAGTGATAAGGAGAAGATACATACTCTTCACCACATTAGGTGTTGTGCAAGCCTCCTCGACCGTCAGTTGAAAATGCCTGCTCCTCAACACAGGCGCATCCGCCTTGCACTGGCGGCCATTGGTAATCCGTAGAGTCGCTAGAGCGGGTGCTACCACTGGTCCTGCTATTGCCAAACTCAGACAATTGACCTTCTTGTGGCCCCTCTGATTGCAATGGAAGCAAATCAGATCAGATATCGGGGTAGTGGTGCTAGTAGCAGTGCAATCCTTGCTAATATGACCCGTCCGACCGCACTTGAAGCAGCCAGAACAACCCACCTTACACGCCTTATCGTGCGTCTTATCGCACTTTCAACAGCGGCTCCGACCTTGATGGCCTCTCGATATCGAATCAAATACCTTGGGCTTCTTGCATGAACCCCCTGAAACCTAAGCCTGATTCAACTTCCTCTTCCTCTCCATATCTAGATCAATCTCCCTCTCTCTGGATCTCATAATAATATCCTCCAGTGTCTTGCAACTGGATCCGCTCACGAACTGCCGAATGTCACTCATCAACATCTCATGGTACCTCGCCTTCTTCATCTCTTCATCTGCCACATACTGCGAAACCAAAAATGCCAACTGCTGTACCTCAATTACCGGTGCAAACTACGCTCGAAAACTAGTCACAAAGTCATTCCATGTCATCGAATCAACCGCCTTATCAACCACGGAGCGCCCAACCTCCTCCCACCAATCTCGAGCATTGTCTTTCCGAAGACATGTGACATCCCCAATTTCACGGCCAGAAAAGACCGATTTAATTTATGCTTTTAAAATAATTTCATAGTAATCATTTGATTAAAAGTGTTGTGGAATTTGTTCCCAGATAAACATGATAACTATGTTATCAAATCATTTTCGAAGAAATGTATTTTATTCACTTAAACCATTGGAATGTGATTGTCAATACAAAAACATAAGCATAAACGAAACTTACATTCATTTACACTAGTGATCTACTTCTCTTTTAATCTCTCAGTGTAAAGCAACTTCGTATCGATACCTATGATACAATTAAACTGAGTGGGTCAGGCTTGGGAGCCTGGTGAGCATATAGGGTTTTCAACCCACAATAAATAATAAACTTATTAAGTTCTCAATCAACAATAAATTTATTAATTTCATCAACCAAAATAACCCTAATTACCCATTCCCATTATCCTCACTTTACGTCCCTAAAACAACTATCACAAGGGACCTAGCCTAAGGATTTTCACAAGGGGTGACAACATTGCTTTTCCTCAGCAATTTATGTCAAACAAGACATCCTAACATAAAACAACTAACAAGGTGACAACATTGCTTCCCTCTGTAATATATGTCAAATAAGACAAACACCGGGGTGACAACATTGCTTTCCTTCAGCAATTTATGTCAAATAGGCACGAAGTCACATCGTCGCCATGTGCTAGTCCATAGCTCTTATTCATCGACGGTATTTCCCACAGGAGTTTCCCCCCGCAATACATGTCAATGGGTTTTCCATACAGCTGATGAACATACTAAGGGGTTTCCCAAGCCATACATGCCCTAAAGGCACTCATAAGGGGAATAGAGTACAGCGAATGAACACTCTAGTCCATTACCACCTACAGGTTACGAGCCTGCTAGTGTTCCACAGACCGTCTAAAACAGTCCATGGTTGTCATCCATACTCTGCTGAATGACGGGGGTCAACGTTTGGGTAAGGGCTTTTCTCATATTGCACCCATCACGAAGGGGAATAGAGTACAGCGAATGAACACTCAAGTCCATTAACACCTACAGGTTGCGAGCCTGCTAGTGTTCCGCAGACCGTCTAGAACAGTCCATGGTTGTCATCCATACTCTGCTGAATGATGGGGGTCAACGTTTGGGTAAGGGCTTTTCTCATATTGCACCACTCACGCCAACGTTTGGGTAAAATCTTTTCCCATATTTCACCACTCACTCTCAACTCATGATCTATATCACTGATCATCTCATCTATCCAACTCACCTTTCATCACACACCCACTATTTAACTCATGATCTATATCACTAACTCATGAAGCTCGTCCAATCACTTCATAAAAGAACAAAGACTCCAAAGCTCTTCTAAATAAAAGTATAGGGAAAATACTGATAAAGTACTCCCGTACGCTCCCGTACCCTGACACGTAATAGTGTCAAAAAGAAGAACTAACAGATGAACACATAGTTCAAAAACACCTAATGAACATATAGTTCAAGAACACTTGATGAACATATAGTTCAAACATACGTACCGATTACAAGTCTGTTAACGTTCCACTAGTCTATCTAAAATAGTCTGTGGCTGTTGTCTATACTTTGCTAGATGACTAGATCATCTTAAACATCGATACCTCTCATCACTTTTATTTCATCACACATCATCTAATTCATCTACCCATGTTTTACCCAACATATTTGTAGATAAAAATATATATACAGTTTAAAACTTGTATAAAACATCAATTCAACAGTCACCTTAAATAAACAATTAATATATTTACACATAGCACGTATTTTAAGGTAAATACTTCATATCTATGTGTAAGGTGAAAGTGACTATACACTCACTTGATTTAACGATAACCGGGCAGCACTTCGTTGCATAAAACGATCGTTTCTAATAAAACCGGGAGTTTTATTGAGAAACCGGGCTCTGCGAGGGTCGGGCTTTGAAACCGAAAAAATAAATTTCCCGGGATTCTCGGGCACTCCGGGACGTGTTCCGGGCGCTGGAAATGATCCCGGGGCATCGGGGGATGTGAAAATAGCCAAAATATTGAAAAGGGGGCCGAAATTGCCAATTTTCCAAAAGTATCCGGGAAGGCTCGCAAGCCTTCTATATATAGGGCCGAGGTTCGGACCCGAAGCAGTGAGAAGAAGACACACGTCGGAGTCTGCGAGGTTCGGAGGCTAAGGCGGTGCGAGGATCGGACAGGTGTTGTCTTCGGATTGGTCCAGCTCCGGATGACTCACCTGCTTCGGATGACTCACCGAGCTCGGACACGAGGGTCCACACGCGTCGGATATGCGAGGGTCGAGACTTCGGTCGAATCAGGAAGTGACACGCCTCGCCAGCTGGCCTCGGGTGACTCAGCAATTCGGACACGTGGCGCGCTACGAGCGAAGGTGACGTGGCATTTCCGGGTGAAGCTCATCCATGCGAAATTTCTCGAATTTTGTGCCAAAATCTTCTAAAATTCATAACTTTCGCATACGAGCTCCGTTTTTACGTTCTTTATATGCACGCGTAGGTAAAATTACGCTCTACAACTTTCGTTTAGACTTCGTCGGCTAATTTTGACTTTAATTTTTATATTAATATTTTTAACAGACCGGGACAGGAAATCCGTTAAAAATTCATAACTTCTTCATCCGACGTCCGTTTTCGTCTGTCTTTTTACCGTTGTGCTACAAATGACGAGACCTTCGATTCTCGTTTAGGTCATGTCGGCTAAAAATTGCTCGATCTAAAATTCGAGCTTTTAGCTGTCTACTGCTAAGCTGAAACTTCGAAAAATCATAACTTCCTCATACGAAGTCAGATTTGGGCGTTCTTTTTATACCTACTCTCGGTTTAACGAACACTATGAGTTTCGTTTAGATCACTAAGGCTAAAAAGTAGTTTATCAAAAACTCACTTTTTACGACATTCGGCCCCGTGCCGGTTTTGTCGCGAAACTTCGACAGGTCATAACTTCTTCGTTATAACTCGGATTTCGGCATTCTTTATATATCCGTAATCCTTGTCACGCCCACTACAAGTTTCTTAATAGATATCAACTTTATCTAATATTTAATTTTGGCGTTCATTTTTATTCTTAATTAATTAAACCTTAATAATTAAGCATAAAACACATAATTCATATAAAATTCACATAATTCCTTTTCATTTCTTCTAAATGAGTTACAAAGGTTAAACTAGACCATTATGTCAATATTAATGCCTAGCCTAGAAACACGGGCGTTACAACTCTCTCCCCCTTAGAATGATTCCGTCCCCGGAATCACACATCAGCAAACAAATACGGGTAGCGACTCATCATGTCACTCTCTGTTTCCCAAGTGAGATTTGGCCCATTCGTATGTTTCTAACACATAAGCACTAATTTGACCATTTTACGTCACAACTTCCTAGTCTTACGGTCAACGATTGCCTCAGGTTCTTTAATCAACCTCTTGTTTTCATCGAACCTTAATTTAGAAATGGGAATTATGTCGGGCACATCTCCCGTAAATTTTCTCAAATAACACACATAAAAGGTATTATGAATACCCTCCAGTTCTCCCGGTAATTCTAGCTTGTAAGCTTGATTCCCGATCCTCCGAAGAACTTTAAATGGTCCAATAAATCTTGGACTCAACTTCCCCTTCTACCAAATCTTATAAGTCCCTTCCACGGCGAGACTTTAAGTAAAACCGAATCTCCAACTTCGAATGATATCGGTTGTCTTTTCTTGTCAGCATAGCTCTTTTGAGCAGCTAACCTCCTTTCCCTAATCACTTTCAACTTTTCAGTAGTCTGATGGACTATTTCAGGTCCCACAAACTGCTTTTCCTCAGCTTCCAGCCAACATGACGGCATTCGACACTTTTCCCCATACAAAGCGTGATAAGGTGCCATCTAGATGTTCGAGTGGAAACTGTCATTATAGGAAAATTCTACTAGAGGTAAGTGTTTACCCCAGTTACCTTGGAATTCCAGGGTACATGCTCTCAGCATATCCTCCAATGTTTGAATTGTTCGTTCGCTCTGACCATCGGTTTGTGGATAGTAAGCTGTATTCAAACACAACTTGGTACCCAATTCTTCTTATAGACTCCTCCAAAATCTTGAGGTAAAACGGCTGTCACGATCGGATACAATCGTTAACGAAACACCATGAAGCCTCACACTTTCCTTCACATAAGAATTCGCAAGTTTATCCATAGACCATTTCTCGTTGGCTGCTATGAAATGCGCACTCTTAGTGAAGCGATCAACGACCACCCAAATCATGTCGTGACCGTTCCTTGTTCTGGGCAGTTTAGTCACAAAATCCATAGTGATACCTTCCCATTTACCCATGGGTACAGGTAAAGGATCTAAACTCCCATATGGTTACTGATGTTGTGCCTTAACCCTAGCACAAGTTACACACTCAGCCACATACTTAGCAACATCGAGCTTCACCATCGGCCACCAGTAATAGGGTTTTAGATCCCTATACATTTTCGCACTGCCGGGATGAATCGAGTACATGGTTTTGTGAGCTTCTTCCATCAGAAGACCTCTTACTCCTCCCATCTTAGGTACCCAAATCCTACCTTTGAATACCTTCAGTCTTTGACCGTTCGTATCAAACACCAACGTTTTATCCCAAACGTTCCTCCTTTCAGTCATTTTTCTCTAAAGCTTCCTCCTGAGCTTTCTTTTATACTTCCCACAATTGTAGAGACAACTTCAATTCTCAACACTCTTGGCCTTTTCTTTTCAAGATTCACCTTCCGACTGTGAGCATTAGCAACAACATTTGCTTTACCAGGGTGGTAAAGTATCTCACAGTCGTAGTCCTTGAGTAACTCTAGCCAGCGTCGTTGCCTCATGTTCAATTCCTTCTAATTAAAGAGATATTGAAGACTCTTATAATCAGTGAAAAGTTTGCATTTAGTACCATAAAGATAGTGCCTCCCTATCTTTAAGGCGAATACTACCACTGCCAACTCCAGATCATGAGTGGGGTAGTTCTTTTCATGCTCCTTCAATTGCCTCAATGCATACGCTATCACTTTATCCCTTTGGGTCAGAACACAACCTAACCCAACTTATATAACAACGAATGCGATACTTCTATTGATCGCTTTGATCAGTCTTTACTTCAATTCGGCTTAAGTCAACTGCTACATCGAACTTGGTTCTCTAAACCACATAACCAACTCATTGTAGTCGGACTCAATTCGATATGACCACTAGGGTCGGAATAACAATCATCTTCTTAGTCATTACCGAAAAAATGGTAACGACAGACTAGAATAAGACGGAATCAATTACAAGTTCCTTGGTAACCTTGTGACTTTCCCTGATCCAAGTGTGAGTCCTGTGCTTCCAGTAGTATAGATCTCTACTACTATTCACACCTACTCATACTCGTCCCAAGTACTGTCTCGCAGTCCCCAAATCCTAAAATCACAAAACAATTTAACACATACGAATGTGTCCAATTAATCATAAAATTTTCCTAGACTCTACTAGGACTTCTTCCATGCGTATCTTCAGTCATCAATTCTACTTCAACTTGGTTGGTGATGGAAATTCCAAATGATGGGATAACTTCAAGAATTACACCAATCGTTCCATCATCCTGCCAATCGAAGGTGTACCTCGGACGTACCATACTCCTCTAAACGTTTCATTATTTTATCAAACATATTCTAAAGGCAAGATACCACTCTTACGATATCTTTTGATAGGTATCATTCACTATTATAAGCTTTTCATTTCCTCCATCTACTCAATTCTCTACGAGTCTTCACCATAACGTTTTGTACACCCAAGCAGACGTTCGGTGTACCAGGCGAGAACTTAAGATAGGAAAGCTTTATTTATGATAAACGTATAAATCTCCTTATCACTTCGAAACGTTTACATGTTAGTTCTAATCTCGTAATCATACACTTAGAATCCTACACACATAAGGTTTCCAGATCCGGTCGGCAACAGACCATAGATCCGAACAAATAATAGCATATAAGGCATCGTTATAGCTATAACATAAAATTTCTAACACATAAAACATTTTAGGCATCTTTCCTAAAATAAACTTGTGCTCGTGTCTAAAATATAGCAGACACTCATCTCACAATCATCACTTAGCATTCTAAGTTTAAGTCTATAAATCCAACAAATTCCTAGTTCACTTAAACTAATGCTCTGATACCAACTGTGACATCCCCAATTTCACGGCCAGAAAAGACCAATTTAATTTATGCTTTTAAAACAATTTCAGAGTAAGCATTTGATTAAAAGTGTTGCGGAATTTGTTCCCAGATAAACATGATAACTATGTTATCAAATCATTTCCGAAGAAATGTATTTTATTCACTTAAACCATTGGGATGTCATTGTCAATACAAAAACATAAGCATAAACGAAACTTACATTCATTTACACTAGTGATCTACTTCTCTTTTAATCTTTTAGTGTAAAGCAACTTCGTATCGATACCTATGATACAATTAAACTGAGTGGGTCAGGCTTGGGAGCCTGGTGAGCATATAGGGTTTTCAACCCACAATAAATAATAAACTTATTAAGTTCTCAATCAACAATAAATTTATTAATTTCATCAACCAAAATAACCCTAATTACCCATTCCAATTATCCTCACTTTACGTCCCTAAAACAACTATCACAAGGGACCTAGCCTAACGATTTTCACAAGGGGTGACAGCATTGCTTTTCCTCAGCAATTTATGTCAAACAAGACATCCTAACATAAAACAACTAACAAGGTGACAACATTGCTTCCCTCTATAATATATGTCAAATAAGACAAACACCGGGGTGACAACATTGCTTTCCTTCAACAATTTATGTCAAATAGGCACGAAGTCACATCGTCGCCATGTGCTAGTCCATAGCTCTTATTCATCGACGGTATTTCCCACAGGATTTTCCCCCCGCAATACATGTCAATGGGTTTTCCATACAGCTGATGAACATACTAAGGGGTTTCCCCAGCCATACATGCCCTAAAGGCACTCATGAGGGGAATAGAGTACAACGAATGAACACTCTAGTCCATTAACACCTACAGGTTACGAGCCTGCTAGTGTTCCACAGACCGTCTAAAACAGTCCATGGTTGTCATCCATACTCTGCTGAATGACGGGGGTCAACGTTTGGGTAAGGGCTTTTCTTATATTGCACCCCTCACGAAGGGGAATAGAGTACAGCGAATGAACACTCAAGTCCATTAACACCTACAGGTTGCGAGCCTGCTAGTGTTCCGCAGACCGTCTAGAACAGTCCATGGTTGTCATCCATACTCTGCTGAATGATGGGGGTCAACGTTTGGGTAAGGGCTTTTCTGATATTGCACCACTCACGCCAACGTTTGGGTAAAAGCTTTTCCCATATTTCACCACTCACTCTCAACTCATGATCTATATCACTGATCATCTCATCTATCCAACTCACCTTTCATCACACACCCACTATTTAACACATGATCTATATCACTAACTCATGAAGCTCGTCCAATCACTTCATAAAAGAACAAAGACTCCAAAGCTCTTCCAAATAATAGTATAGGGAAAATACTGATAAAGTACTCCCGTACGCTCCCGTACCCCGACACGTAATAGTGTCAAAAAGAAGAACTAACAGATGAACACATAGTTCAAAAACAACTAATGAACATATAGTTCAAGAACACTTTATGAACATATAGTTCAAACATACGTACCGATTACAAGTCTACTAACGTTCCACTGGACTATCTAAAATAGTTTGTGGCCGTTGTCTATACTCTGCTAGATGACTAGATCATCTTAAACATCGATACCTCTCATCACTTTTATTTCATCACACATCATCTAATTCATCTACCCATGTTTTACCCAACATATTTGTAGATAAAAATATATATACAGTTTAAAACTTGTATAAAACATCAATTCAACAGTCACCTTAAATAAACAATTAATATATTTATACATAGCACGTATTTTAAGGTAAATACTTCATATCTATGTGTAAGGTGAAAGTGACTATTTTATTGAGAAACCGGGCAACACTTCGTTGCATAAAACGATCGTTTCTAATAAAACCGGGAGTTTTATTGAGAAACCGGGCTCTGCGAGGGTCGGGCTTTCAAACCGAAAAAATAAATTTCCCGGGCTTCTCGGGCACTCCGGGACGTGTTCCAGGCGTTGGAAATGATCTCGGGGCATCGGGGGATGTGAAAATAGCCAAAATATTGAAAAAGGGGCCAAAATTGCCAATTTTCCAAAAGTATCCGGCAAGGCTCGCAAGCCTTCTATATATAGGGCCGAGGTTCGGACCCGAAGCAGTGAAAAGAAGACACGCGTCAGAGTCTGCGAGGTTCGGAGGCTAAGGCGGTGCGAGGCTCGGACAGGTGTTGTCTTCGGATTGGTCCAGCTCCGGATGACTCACCTGCTTCGGATGACTCATCGAGCTCGGACACGGGGCTGCACACGCGTCGGATATGCGAGGGCCGAGACTTCGGTCGAATCAGGAAGCGACACGCCTCACCAGCTGGCCTCAGGTGACTCAGCAATTCGGACACGTGGCGCGCTACGAGCGAAGGTGACGTGGCATTTCCGGGTGAAGCTCATCCATGCGAAATTTCTCGAATTTTGTGCCAAAATCTTCTAAAATTCATAACTTTCGCATACGAGCTCCGTTTTTGACGTTCTTTATATGCACGCGTAGGTAAAATTACGCTCTACAACTTTCGTTTAGACTTCGTCGGATAATTTTGAATTTAATTTTTATATTATTATTTTTAACAGACCGGGACAGGAAATCCGTTAAAAATTCATAACTTCTTCATCCGATGTCCGTTTTCGTCTGTCTTTTTACCGTTGTGCTACAAATGACAAGACCTTCGATTCTTGTTTAGGTCGTGTCGGCAAAAAATCGCTCGATCTAAAATTCAAGTTTTTAGCTGTCTACTGCTAAGCTGAAACTTCGAAAAATCATAACTTCCTCATACGAAGTCAGATTTGGGCGTTCTTTTTATACCTACTCTCGGTTTAACGAACACTACGAGTTTTGTTTAGATCACTAAGGCTAAAAAGTAGTTTATCAAAAACTCACTTTTTACGACATTCGGCCCCGTGCCAGTTTTGTCGCGAAACTTCGACAAGTCATAACTTCTTCGTTATAACTCGGATTTCGGCATTCTTTATATATCCGTAATCCTTGTCACGCCCACTACAAGTTTCTTAATAGATATCGGCTTTATCTAATATTTAATTTTGACACTCATTTTTATTCTTAATTAATTAAACCCTAATAATTAAGCATAAAACATATAATTCACATAATTCCTTTTCATTTCTTCTAAATGAGTTACAAAGGTTAACCTAGACCATTATGTGAATATTAATGCCTAGCCTAGAAACACGGGCGTTACAAGACAGGATGCAAGTCTGATCTTTGCCACATCGGGACAACTGCTAGTGCTGAAGGCGTTAGCAGCATCTACTAACCATTGTCTGGTCGCAATCAATTCCTTCTCCCCGAAGTACTTCGGAGCCCCACATGCTTGGAACTCCCAGAAGGTCAACGTGCGAGCCCCCATCAATGCCACCATCTCAGAACGAAAAGTGCTCAAACGCTCATCCAAAATCTTTAGAATTCCCTCCTTGACCGTACCAAAGATCATAGGAGTCTGCTCAAGTATGTTGCGGGTAATCTCAGATGAAATGAACTTCTGTGTCTGATCATCCAACTGTCCGGCTACAGAACCCGAGCCTGAACCCTCACCAGCATCAGAACCACTAACCGGTCTTCCTCGAAGAGTCGCCATATTGAAAATAGACCATACAATCCATCAAAACATGCATAAATATATATCGAGGAGTCTCACACTCTACAAGCTTCCTGCTTTCATCCCAGGTCTCCTTGACTCGAGTACGGATCCTCTGCTTCCAGTAGTATGCGCCTCTACTACCTTACGCATCTATTCGTACTTTCATCAAGGGTTGCTTTGAATACTCCAAGTCACTCCTTATCCACACATACAATCCTCAACTAGACAAGGCTCCCAACACTAAATATCTTCATAGGTTTTTCTAAGGCAACCACCACACTACTCCCCGCCATCAGCTGCAGAAGAAACTCTCTCTAACATCCTCTAACTAGCTCACTAGTACAATTACATATCACCGACACTAGATAATTCTTTGAATGAAAGGTCTCACACTACAATGGTTGGACTTAAACAAGAGCTTCACAATAGAGTTAAAACCTAATCTTCTAAAATTACTTAGTCGCAACAATATGTAACTTAGTATATTCGTTTACTAGTTAGTTGAAGCTAATGGGAACTCCTAAAAGCACAAAGCAAGTAGTATTCGAGCATTGAGTAATCGGAACAAGCATAACCTAAACAGGACATCCTATCACTGACTGACCAGTACTAGCATGCAAGTCTACAAGCACATACAGTAGGCATATAAAGGCATCTCTCCTAGCATTCTATCATGCAAATCCAAAGCAGATCCTTAGCCCTAACTAGCATGCAATTCACAGATTCCCAAATCAAATCATATCATAAAACATATGTGGGTATTTTGCGAAAACTTACTTGAGCTCAGTCGATTGCATGCACCACACCCGTTTTTCTTTTATTAGAAAACCCTTTTATAAAACTTTTCATTTTGAAAAATTATACCAAACCCTCAGTTTGAGTTCATACACACCCAAGAGTATGTCTGAATCCCTCAAACTAAGGCTCTGATACCAACTTGTCACGTCCCAAAAATTAAAACTAAAAAATTTGATTATTAATTTAATAAACCATTATCCAAAATAACATCATAGAAACCATGGGGAATCAAAGTGTCTCAATAAACATCCAAGTACATCAGAGTAATATAAAATGCGGAATGATGTGGTGTGTGCACTGCAATCATCATGGGCTATTCCCCTTTGAACTAGAAGTACCTAAAACATAAACTGAAAACCATAAGCACAAAGCTTAATGAGTTCCCCAAAATACCACATACCATACATATCAAACATATAATGGGCCCCGCCCGTCATCGAGCCCCGCCCAACATCAAGCTCCACTCGGAACAGATCAATCAGTCATCAGGCCCCGCCCGATATACATACAACAAATAAAACATGCATAAAAATCACAATGATAAATGGCATACAATATAATCATCAGGCCCCGCCCGGTAAACATATAAACACATAACACATGCAAGAGTCACGCATACAACTAGCATCCTAAGCGTAAGAAACCATGGGTCGGCATTGGTGCCTTCGACCCGCTAAACACATTGAGGAAACTCACCTCAAGCTCCAGTATCTCTTAGATAAATCTCTGTATGCTGGTCCGGAAAATCCTCGCGCTAAAATCATCAAATAAATATCCAATTAATAATTAGATTTCGACCCATAATCAAGAATCTAAGTTACTTGTCCAATACTAAATGTATAATACCATTTACCCTGCTTCTTATTTGGCCAAAAACTGAGGCCCAGCCCATCTACTTAAAAGTCCCAAATTCATTAAATGGCATTCCAAGACCCAATAAGGCCTAACTTCCTAATTGGACACAAAGACTATAATGGACCTAAACCCAAGAAGCCCATAGTCTATCCATGGCCCAAAGTCAGAAGTCCAATGGACCAACGAGGCCCAAACGCTAAAAGCCCAAAATATGGCCCAAACCCAAGGAAGTCAACCCAAAAGTCAAATAGCTGAGTACGCTGGGTGTACTCAGACTTATGCTTGCGTACTCCTATCGGGGCCAGTACGCTCAGCGTATGATATGAGTACGCCCCGCGTACTCCGTAGACAGCCAACCCCACTCATTAAGCACTTAATTGGTTAAGCCAACATGTCAAACTCTCAAATCTAATTCTAGGAAGTGACTTAACAAGTAAAGTTAGCGACTTTACACTCATGCATGACTTAATGGGACCCAACATTCAAAAGGAAGCTTAGTAAGAACCTTAGCACTTGCATAGACCAATATCTCTCATAAAGATTACATTTTTTGTGGACAAGGGACCTCAATGGAGCTAAGATCTAACATCCATTGCTTCTGGAGTAGATCATAAGCTCGACTTTAGCTCAAAAGGCCCACAAAGGCATATATAACAGTCTAAGTTGGATCTAGCAGAAAGAGTCATCAAGATGAGAGCCTTTTACCTCAAATGACTTGCTAAGCAGAAGACGACCCTTGATCTACAAGCCCAAGCTACTCTCAAGCGACCTCCAAGTGTTCTTCTTCTTTTTCTTCTCATGAAAACACTACTAAATCTCAATTTCAAGCTCAAAACTCACAAGAGGCACTTAGGGTTTAGTTTTTAGGGTAGAGAGTGATAGAGGCTGATCAATAGAATGTCCAAGAGTGGTATAAGTTGTTTAAATAGGGCACAAACCCTAAAAATTAGGGTTTTTCCCTGCCTTGCGTACGTTGTGCGTACTCCCACGTACGCCCAGCGTATGTGGGTGCATGCGCGATCCAGAAGTGGGCTAGTACGCTAAGCGTACTCATAGAGTATGCCCCGCGTACCAGCTAGGGACTATAATTAAATGAATTTTTGTATTTAGGGGCTAAAGGAAACATACCAAATTCTAGAGGGTTACACCGTCTAACTTAGATCCAATCAGATATGACAGTTATTCATAGAGCCTATGAGTCTGCCATAGATGTTATTGAGAAGCTAGATAGTGAATTGACTCATCTTAGATTATGTTTTGAAGATCGCAAGCTTAAGATAGAATCACCAGAGAGAGAAAGAGCTTATAATGTCTAAGGATGAATGTGTCATTTTAAAATACAAATATGAAATCACTTTTTGGGAAAGAAATATCTTAGTTTCTGATAACAAACGTCTTAATGCCAAGATTGATGATTTGCGCAACTCTATTGATGTTCTTGAAGCAAACGAACAGATGACACATAATTTTCGTCACCCATGGTCGAAAGCACCAGGTCTCAGAAGCGAGTTTTCGAAACATGTTGTTCGTCTATTGAAGGAACTTTAGAATCTAACATTTATGGGAGACGTTCTGAACCGTACTCATTCGGATACCCCTATCTCTCCATTGGGCGTCTTCTGATAGTGATGTAGATGAATAAGTTGTGTGTGACGATTCATCTGACTCTTGTATCTCTAACTCTGATGTGATTTCAAAATCAACTCTAGTGCCAATTAAGGATAGGTTCAACAATCCATCGGCGGGACAAACTTCCAAGTCATCATCTGACTCTCGGAAGAAACCTTGGCTGAATAAGAAAGATATTGTTCACTCCAACACCGAAGCTAAGAATGCCCTTAAGAAAGAAATTAGGTCTAGGCAAGATTCCATATTCATTGAGAAGTCCGAGAAGAAACTGTCTCGAACAGTTAGTCCAGCCACTAGGAACCACAACAGCTTTATGCCTATTAGGATCCTTAATAGGTCATCTAATCCTCCTAGTTCGGTTGTTCAAAACAAATATGTCAATAATAGTCCAAAAAAGGTCACTATTTAGACCCCTTCTATGAAAACTGGCTCTCCTCGAAAAGTTTCTTTTGTGTTTATTGCTAAATCCGATGGCATGATTTTCAAACCAAAACAATTTTCGAAACCAAATGTGCCTTCCAAAGCAGCAAGCAAAGAACATGTTGCTAGGAACCATGTTATTCAGAAATCATCAAAATATTCAAAACAAAAGTTTGAATGGAAAGTAAAAAGGTTTGAAAACACATCTGTAACATCTGTCTACACAGTGATTCCTACAACATCTGAAAAAACTGTTGGTCTGAGAAAAGCAGTATCCAAACAACCTTTGGTTTATTACGATTTTTGGATAAATGAAAAGACCTTGACATTCTGCTTCTTTCCAAAAGAATCTCAGAACAAGATATTTGAGATTCCAATTGATCAAAAGACCAAATCCATGTCCAAAGCCCATGCCAAAGTCCCTAAGTCTATCTCGGAGCCTAAAAACTCCAAAACTCTCTGATTTTGCAGGCACTTTGTGACTCGGAACAAGATACAATATGGTATATTGATAGTGCTTGTTCCATTCACATAATTGGGCAGAAGGACTTTCTGTGTGATCTAAAGCATGCTCCTAACATTGGTTACGTGACATATGGCAACAATTCAAATTCACAAATTTGAGGTTATGGTGTCTTGACTAATGGAAATTTCTCTGTCTCTAAAACGGTGTGGTTGAAAGAAGAAACAGAACTCTCGTTGAAGCCACTCGATCGATGTTTAACTTTGCAAACCTTCCTCTCTATCTTTGGGCTGAAGCTGTGTCCATTGCCTGCTTCACTCAAAACCAAAGCATCATCAATTGCCGTCTCAACATGACACCGTATGAAGCCATGAATAGTCGAAAGTCGAGTATCTCGTTCTTACATGTTTTAGGTTGCAGATGCTTTATCAAAAACAATCATGATCAACTCACCAAGTTTCAACCAAAATCCGATGAAGCAATCTTTCTGGGATACTCAGCCAAATCCAAAGCCAACAGAGTTCTAAATCGTAGAACTCGCGTACTTGAAGAAAGCTTTGGTGTCACTTTTGATGATAATTTTGTTCAGAACTCAGATCCATCTCATGTTACAACTCACATCATGGAGTCTGATGCTCCATCCCCTGGGTCTCCGAATTCCCAAATCACCCATGAAGTCGACTTCGAAAGCCTGTTCGAACCATTAGAAACTACTCTTGACTCGGAATCTCAATCAAGACCGTCCTCATCAGTTGAACCTCCGATTTCTCAAAATGTCTCTAGTCCGACACCCATTTTTCCTCCATTTGATTCCAATCCAATTCACCTTCTCAGGTTGAGGGGGAGAATAGTCATCCAACCTTCGAATCAAATGTTGATGGATTTCAAGATGCAGTAGATCAATTCGCTGAATTTTATCCCATCCCGAACAACAATGAAGACGATGCCAACTTCTTTGACTTTACGAACAATGACGACGTCGAAATATTTGGTTCAGAAGTTCATGGGTAGCATCATCCTCAAATTCAAACTGTTCAGGGGTAGGAACATAACCCCATTGTTGATATCAGATCATCTGTTGCACAAGAACTTCTGAGATTGCAAATCTAGACAAAGGATCATCCTCCAAATCAAGTCATTGGAAATCTCAATACCGGTGTTCAAACTCGCTCTACTACAAACATTCAAAATGAGTTTCACTTCTCGGCATTCATATCAATGGTTGAACCAAAATCCATCAAGGAAGGTTTAGAACATGTTGATTGGATTACAGCCATGCAAGAAGAGTTAGCAAAATTTGACAGAAATCAAGTTTGGACTCTTGTCCCTCCTCCTCAGGATCACCCTATTGTTGGCACAAGATGGGTCTTCCGAAACAAGCTTGATGACACTGGAGTTATAATCAGAAACAAAGCCAGATTGGTGGCCAAAGGATTTACTCAGATCTAAGGACTCGACTACGACGAGACCTCTGCTCTTGTTGCTCATCTTGAAGCCATCCAAATCTTTCTCGCTTATGCAGTTTACAAAGGCTTTAGAGTTTACCAGATGGATGTTAAAAGTACCTTTCTCAACGGTGAACTTGATACCGAAGTGTATCTTCAACAACCCCCTGGTTTTGTAAATCTTTCATATCCAAACTATTGTTACAAACTTCAAAAAGTTGTTTATGGCCTCAAGCAAGCTCCACGCGCTTGGTACGAGACTCTCACTAATTTTATAAAGTGTTTTGGTTTTCGAAGAGGAATTCTTGATCCTACCTTATTCCGAAGATCGAATGGAAACCATCTTATGTTAGTCCAAATATATGTTGACGACATCACCCTTGGATCCACAGATTCAATGATAGTTGCTGATTTTGCAAAGTTAATGGTTAGTCGATTCCAAATGAGCATGAATCGTTAATTAAGTTTCTTCCTTGGACTTCAAGTCACGCAGACCAACATGGGAATCTTTATTCGTCAAGAGAAATATATTTCCAAACTTTTGAAGAAGTATTTAATGGACACATGTGCCTATGCAAAGGTTCTAACAGGTTTCGGACACAAGATCTTCTCAGACCCATCAGGTGTTGTTGTTGATCAGAAGAATTATAGGGGAATGATTGGATCGCTACTCTACCTTAGTGCAAGTCATCCGCACATCATGTTCTCTACACCCATGTGTGCTAGATTCCAGGTTAAACCAAAGATGTCTCATCTTCTGGCTGTCAAGCAAATTTTCTGATATCTCAAAGGAACAAAGAACCTCGGAATTTGGTATCCGGAAAATGAAAGTTTCCTTCTTCAGGCATATTTCGACTCAAACTATGGTGGTCTTCAAATGGATAGAAAGAGAACTTTTGGAGGTTGTCAGTTTTTGGGTGGAAGATTGGTTAGCTGGTCATCCAAAAAACAGAATTGTGTTGCTCTCTCAACAGCCGAAGCAGAATACATCGCTACTGAAAGCTGCACTTCACAAGTTATTTGGATGAAATCTTAGCTTCTAGACTATGGTTATCGATTTCAACAGATTCCAATCTATTATGACTCTCAATTCTCAATTGCAATTTCTCTCAATCCAATCCAGCACTCCACGACTAAGCACATTGATATTCGGTACCATTTCATTAAAGATCATGTTTTAAAAGGGAACATCAAACTCATTTTTGTTCCCTCTGATGATGAAATTGTTGATGTCTTTACTAAGGCATTAGATGAAACCAAATTTAATGGATTTCTGAACAAATAGGGAATGATGATGCCTGATCCACTATTCTTCCAAGAGGCTTGTAGTCTCTAATGGAAACATTAGAAAGTTAAATAATTCTGAAGTCAAATTTGTTTCTCCTCGAAATCGTTTACTCTCGGAAAATATAGGATCATCATATGTATTTTTTTTTGTCTAACCTCTTCTTCTAGTTTTTAAGCTGTTCAACTTTCCTCATCACTTGAAGCTTCTGACCGATATAGTTACATCGGAATACTTGCAATCATCCCATCGCGGAGTTTATGTCAAAAACAAGTGTGTTATGAAGTTCATCTTGGAATTCAAATATGAAAAGGTAATGTGAGTTCATCTCTTATCTTCTTCCGAGCTCTATTCCTTCAATTCTCGAATTCTCAAATCTTTTGAAACTAGTCCTCTAAGATCTTCATCCATTTTTACCTCTGATATTCAGTTTGAGACTATGCCATCTTGAACTCTATATTATGAACTAATGATGTGTTCATATTCTTTCTGAAGTATCTTATGACATCTCATGTCGGAATCCGATTATTCTAAGATCCTCAGCAATAAAAGAATTTTAAGGTTGTCAATAAAGTTTTTATTTCGAAACGTTTTTCATTTATATATTAACGGTAATTTTTCTTCATGATTATCCTTTTAGTTCTCAATAAACGTGCTTTGGCACACGTTCCAATAAAGCGCATTACAAAATCAGAACTGAAACAACAGTTTTCTCGTTTGGAACAAATAAACATCCCATATTTTGTGTGCTACAGTTATTTAGGATGCCGTTTTTGGCAATGCATTTAATCCAGCCCATTTTGTGTTTGGGTGTCATTATTACTTTCTTCGACCCGAACCGAAATTTCCAACTTATAAAAGGATTTTGAATCCTCACTATTCCCACTTTTCAATTTTGTTATCGTCTTCCTATAGCCTTTCTCTTTGTACTCTATTTTTTGAGCTCTCAAACATTCATCAATGGCGTCCTCTCAAGCAGTTTCTAAACCTCCAAGAATAAATCATCTAAGGGATCTGCTTCATCTTCCTTAACTGATTTCATACTCAGAGAAACCACTCAACTTTTTTCGCTTGATCCAATGGATTACGATGAATCCATTCGAGTAATGATCAAGTTCATCTCCAGACATCCTGTCGCAGTTCCTCTCACAAAACTCCCAAACCCTAACCTTCCACTTTGCATTCTACACAAAGCTTTTGAAAGGATCAAGATTGAAAACAATGTACTGGAAGTGAAGATTGTTGATGATAAGATTGTTCCTGTTCACAAAATTAATTTCCTTAAGGCAATCGGCATTCCTGAAAACTCCAAGGCTTTTCGTGTTCAATAACCCACAACTGAAGAGTTTCAGACGTTTCTCAATCAAATCGGGTATAAAGGAGAATTCAAGGCCAAAGAATTTAAGAAATCTGCAGTTCCCGGGTTATAGATCGTACTGATGCATCTCGTCCTCCGTGGATTTTCCAACAAGCATGGTGGCACAGACACCATGAGCAAGGAATGGTTGTATGTTGTGTACAACAAATTCTCTTGAAGAAACAACCAGGTGCTCTGGCAAGACTTTCGGAAGTTCACCATCAAGAGGAAGCCAAACGAGATATCAAGTCCAAGATTTTGGGCTCTCACTTTGCAACAACTTTACCTTGAGAGACATGAAGCCATTCCTCTCAATTCTAACATTCAAGAGGTATGGTGCTCATTTAAAGGCATTAAAACCTATAGGTTACCGAACCAATCCTCTTTCGGACCTATCAGACAATTGCCAATTCATATGTTAGTAATTGTTCCATCCGACTTACTATATTTCAAACATCATCTTGAGACTTCGGTTGTCTACAACCCAAAACAATCTACCCCAGTCTTAGATGATCTGCCCTTGAATGTGAACAAACCAGTTTCTACTGGTGGCCATAAGATGAAAATGGCAAAACGAAAGGCCTCTCCCTCAAAAGTCTGAACCAAAAAGAGAACCAAAGCCAGTGAATCCTCTCAACAGGATTCACAAATTGGCATTCGATCTGACTCTGGATCACCACCTACCCCTCTCATCCACTCTTCCGAAGTACCCTTCGGAGTTTCAATATCACATGCAAACACTCACGAAGAGTATGCACATAATCTACCCCCATCTTCCCGAAAAGATGATGCAAGTATTGAAAATAGTCCCTTAAATCCCCATGGGACACACCCACGAGTCTTTTCAGAAATCCGATTCGATTCTACACAAGCACAATTAGGGGCTCTTGCCTTTGATTCTAAGCTTTCCGAAGCTAGAGCAGTCCCTCCTACTTCGAAAGCCTCAACCGGTCTGATACATGCTTCAGGTAAAGGACGATCGAGTATTTTTGACAAAGACCGGTCTGATTTTGTTGACATTTCTCACTCTAGACATTCGGAGCTAACAATAACACAAGTGGAGATACGCTTATTTCCATTCGTCAAAGAGCTCTTCAAAACCGTCTTCCATTCACTTTTACATCCGATGAAGAGATTGATCATGTGTTCCATCCTTCCAAAGGAGCTTAGCAAACCGCTACAGGAGATTTTCCCGATCCTACAATTGTTTCAGATGATCCTCCTCCGACGTTTACAAGCGAAGAAACTCCCAAGCCTCCTACCGACGAGGATCTCTTGGATGATTTAATGTTCGAAGATGACAACACATCGGTTGGTGCTATTCCGATCCTCACATCCTTCAACATGTTACAGAAGCCCTCCTCCTCCAAACCAACTTATGATTTCAGTCTTTTCTCCTCCTCTGAGGAATCTAAAGAAGAAGAAGAAGTAGATGTTGAAACCAACAAGCACCCGTCTCCTGTTATCTTGGAAAGCAATCAAGGCAACGAGGATCAAGCCATTCCAGTTGATACTCCCAAGCCTTCCAAACCTCAAGATTATGCTAATGACGATGACGATGATAAGAAGTATGAGAGTTCTACCTCGGACACAAGATCTTCAGATGAAAACATTGCAGATCCTTTTGCCTTGTTAGAACTCTGAGACAATGTTGCAGCTGCCGTCTCCAAAGCTGTCTCCCTCGACAAAACAGTCGCATGCCTTAATTCCAAGATTGATCAAAAGGTTACAAGTCTCGATTCCAATCTAGAGCTCATTCTCAAATCTCTTTTCGAGCTCAAAGATGATGCCCCTCCGAACTCGATCAAGCCAATCAACTCGACCAACTCATTACCCTCTGATTCAAGCACACTCTTGAAGAAGTCGAACAGAAGTATAACGACAATCTCTGTAACACCCGTTCCTCAAAGTATAATTTAAATTATTTAGTTATTAATTGTTTTGGACTAAAACATGGGCAATGGAGTCATTTGGAGTGGGTTTAGGAAGCGGGCCGCCCATAATACGTACGTCGGGCGTAACCTGGCGTACGCGGGGCGTAATGGCCATTGGATTCGAGGGACGCGGGTGCGTACGCCCGGCGTACCAAGAGGTACGCCCAGCGTACGCGGGCAGATGCTAAACCCTAATTTTAGGGTTAAGGACCTATAAATACATCATTATAGCCTCCCCTTTTGGCCTCCTCACCTGTCCATCACCTCCAGAGAAAGCCTAACTCATTCATACTCTTCCTTGTGTGTGTGTTTGACATTGTTGAGCTTATTTTGGCAAAGAAGGACTTGGAAGAAGAAAGGAAAGGTTGGATAAGAAGTCCTTGAGTACCTTGAGCTCAGGGATCTGGATTAAGCTCATCATATGGCATCCAGAGGAGGTATAAAGCTTCTAATTTTCCTCCTCAAAGTCTAGATCTAGGGTTTTGGAAGATTTGGACCTTTTTAGGTCCAAAGATTGGAGCTTGATCATGAAACTTTGATTTTACGTTTAGGGTTGCCACCCTTGAGGCTTTTGTTAAGTTGCAAGCTTTGAGGCTTTTGTTAAGCCATGCAAGAGATCTAGCCTTTTCTTCGGAAGTTCATTGTCATTTTTAGTGTTCGGCTCATTTGATGGATTGCGAGCCATCAAGTGACCAACTTTATGGGCTAGGACAAGGTATTGGACCCAGATCTGTAGTTTGGACGTAGTGTCTTAAGGGATTAAGTCGTTTTGGAAGATATGGCTTAACAAGAGAGTACGTTGGGCGTACACGCCAGTACGCGCAGCGTACAAGCCATTCAGGCAGTACACGCAACGTATAGATGGGTACGCTCAGCGTACGCCCAGTCAGTGGGTTTTAAGTTATTGGGCCTTGGTTTGTGTAACGCCCGTAGATCCGGGCTAGTCAATTTAGAGACAATAAGTGTCGAAAACGACTTTTTGATAGAAGATTATTTAGAAGTATTAATCTTAACCAAGTTATAGTATATGTTACAAGGGTTCTGTACATATAAAGAACGCCGAAATCCGAGTTATAACGAAGGAGTTATGACCTGTCGAAGTTTCGCGACAAAACCGGCACGGCACCGGGAGACGTAAATAGTGAATTTACGATAGAACGACTTTTAGCCTTAACGATCTAAAAGAAAGTCATAGAATACGTTAAATCAAGAGCGTGCATGAAAAGAACACACAAATCTGACTTCGTATGATGAAGTTATGAATTTTCTAAGATTTGGCTTAGCAGTGCACGACCCGAAACTCGAATTTTAGTTCGAGCGGTTTTTCGCTTACGCGACCTAAATGAGAGTTGAAGATCTCATTAATAGGAACTCAACGATAAAAATACAGACAAAAACGGAGTCTGTATGAAGAAGTTACGAATTTTACGCGGACATTTAATAGTGCAATCTTCTCATATTATTAAATTTAAAATCGGTCGAAAATTAGCCGATAGAGTCAAAAGGAAAGTTGTAGATCTTGTCTTCACCTACGCCCGGATATAAAGAACGTCAAAAACAGAGTTCGTATGCGAAGGTTATGAATTTTTAAAGATGGGTTGTTTTACCTGCGTCCGACGCCACGTGTCAGCACCAGACTTCGCCTTGGAGCCTACGCAAGGCTCACGACGTGAGCACCCTTTCTCACGACATGAATCGGCCCAGACAACCTATAAATAGAGGCGTAAATCACCCCCAAAACTCACACCTTTCATACTCTTTCTCTCCTATTACCCCCAAACCCTCTTCCCTCTTCCCTAGCACCTCCTAGGTGTTAGAGGCGAGTCCCGGAGCGCCGGAAGGCTCCAAGAAGAAGAGCTTTCGGCTCGAAAGTTCTGCCCCTGCAGAGCCCGGCTCCTAGCCAAACCCCTGGTAAGTGAGATATGCTTACTCTACCTTAAGTATAGCTTATGTTTAAATATAGTAATGTTATTAGGACCTTATAATAAATATTTGGGCTATTATTATGAGTTATATAAGTGTTGTTATAATATCTTTCTTTAACCACTCGCAGTACGGGGAATCTGTTTTAAAGGGCCGCATAGGGTTGTTGGATTTCAGAAGTGCTATATGCCAAAATGGTCCTGCCCTCCGGTGTTTTATGTCTGGCCCTGTCTGTACATAGTGGTTGGAGAGTATTGTTTAAACGTTTACATAATAATAATAATAATAATAATAATAATAATAATAATAATAATAATAATAATAATAATAATAATAATAAGACTAATAATTAGTCACAGTAATATTAGACTAAAATCTAGTGGTAACAATACTCGGTTTCGTCGAAGGAAATTATTTTGAAGTAAACGAAGCGATGTTCGAGTACCGAGTCACCACCTTATCAAGTGAGTGCATAGTTACTTTCATCTTACACATAGATATGAAGTATTTAATATAAATTACATGCTATGTGTGAATCTTATCTGTATACTTGATATGCTGGATAAACAATTTTATACATGTTTTAAATGATTTAAACTGTATATATATATTTTATATCTACAAAATATGTTGGGTAAACATGGGTAGATGAAATATGAGTCGGATGATGAGGTGAGAGGTGAGATAAACCATGAGGTGAGGGTGAGAGGTGGACGATGTGAGAAACCTTTTACCCAAATGCTGGCCCCGTCATCTAGCAGAGTATGGATGACAACCACGGACTATTCTAGACAGTCCAGTGGAACACTAGCAGGCTCGCAACCTGTAGGTGTTGTGAACGATGTGTTCACCGGTGTACTCTAAAAACCCATTGACCTATATCGCGAGTGGATTCTCGAAAACGATATTGTCAATAAAACCATGGCAGATGCGCCTAAAGGACTCTACCGGCAGAAGCGCCTAATAGAGAACCTCATAACCCCGTCAGATGCGCCTAAATGACTATACCGGCAGATGCGCCCCATAAAGAATGTCACAATTTTGGCAGCTGTGCCTAAGTGATAATATTAGCAGCTGTGCTTGATAGATGTGTCATTAGTAACGATGGATTTCGTGCCTATTTCTTAGGAATGAATAAACGAGGAATAGCTGATTCTTAGGGTAGATCCTTAAGAGTAAATAAGATAATGGGGATGGGTAATTGGGTTGATTGATTGTTTGATTGTTTGATGTTTAAACATAATAATTAAATTATTGTGGGTTGAAAACCCTATGTGCTCACCAGGTTTCCCAACCTGACCCACTCAAGCTTATTTGTATCACAGATGTCGATATGAAGCTACTTTACACTGAGAGATTTAAAAGAGATGTAGATCACTAGTGTAAATGAATGTAAGTTCTGTTTATGCTTATGTTTCTGTATTGACGATGACATCCCAAGGTTTTGAAAATGAATAAAAATACATTTCTTCGGAAATGCTTTGATAACGTATTTATCATGTTTTTCTGGGAACAAATTCCGCAATATTTTTTTTATTAAAAGAGGTACTCTGGTTTTTATAAAGCATAAACAAAATCGGTCTTTTCTGGCCGTGAAAATGGGGATGTCACAGTTGGTATCAAAGCATTAGTTTAAGCGAACTAGGAATAAGGATTTATTTCTAGACTTAAACTTAGAATGCTAAGCGATGATCGTGAGGAGTGTGTCTAATATATTTTAGGAAGTACACCTGAATAGACACAAGCACTAGCTTATTTAGGAAAATGCCTAAAATGCTTTTATGTGCTAAATAATTTGTGATTCTTTATGCTATCGTTTGATCGGATCTATGGTCTGTTGCCGACCGGATCTAGAAATTTTATGTGCTCAGGTTTCTAAACGTTTAATTACGATATTAGAACTGGCATGTAACTTTTTGGAGTAATAAGGAAGAATACGCGTCTAAATCTTCCTCTATCTATATTCTCGTCTCGATACACCGAACGCCTGCTTTGGTGTGTAGAACATCATGGTGAAGACTCGTAGTGAATTGAGTAAATAGAGGAAATGAGAAGGCTTACGATAGTGAATGATAACTATCGGAAGATATCGTAAGAGTGATATCTTGCCTTTAGAATACGTCTGATAAAATAACAGTACGTGTAGAGGAGTACGGTGCATCCGAATGTACACATTTGATTGGCGGGATGATAGAACAGTTGGTGTAATTCCTGAAGTTGTCTTGTCGTCTGACGTTTCCATCACCAGCCAAGTTGAAGCACAATTATGTTGAAGATATGCATGGAAGAAGTCCTAGTAGAGTCTAGGAAAATTTTTAAGATTATTTGGACACATTCGTATGTGTTAAAATTGTTTTGTGATTTTAGTAAATAAGAACTTGGCGACTGCAAGACAATACTTGGGATGAGTATGAGTAGGTGTGAAAGGTAGTAGAGGCCTATACTACCGGAAGCACATGACTCACACTTGGATCAGGGAAAGTCACAAGGTTACCAAGAAGCTAGTAATTGATTCCGTTTTGTTCATGTATGTCGTTACCATCGTTTCGGTAATGACTAAGAAGATGATTGTTATTTCGACCCTAGTGGTCATATCAAATTGAGTCCGGCTACGATGAGTATGTTACGTGGTTCAGAGAACCAAGTTCGATGTAGCATCTGACTTAAGCCAAGAAGATTGAAGTAAAAGATAATCGAAGCAGTATCGCCCTCATAGTTAAAGAAGTTGCTAGCTAGAAATGCTACATGTTGAAATGTGATTATATCACATTAGAACACGAAGAAAAGTATATTCTATTCCGGAATTTGACTCTAAGAGACCTGAGTCTAAGCATTGCAACATACGTTGAGAGGTCATTAGAACGTGACCTATCGGTCTATTATGGAAATCGAATAACTTATCTTAAGTTTGTTAAGAAGAATAAGGAGTCTCCAATAAGGATCGGGAGTGTGAATCGAAGGTCATGATTAAAGGTCTAACATGAGACAGAGAGCGGGAGCGAGATCGAGCGCCGCCTACAGTCAATAAGTCAAAGAGTTAGATACGCATTCGAAGGAACATAGAAGTTACGATTATTACCTAGGATGAAGAGATAACGTATGGAGTCATTATACAACCATGTTTTGTTGATGATTCCGGGACGTAATCATCCTAAGGGGGAGATATTATAACGCTCGTAGATCCGGGCTAGTCAATTTAGAGACAATAAGTGTCGAAAACGACTTTTTGATAGAAGATTATTTAGAAGGATTAATCTTAACCAAGTTATAGTATATGTTACAAGGGTTCCGTACATAGAAAGAACGCCGAAATCCGAGTTATAACGAAGGAGTTATGACCTGTCGAAGTTTCGCGACAAAACCGGCACGGCACCAGGAGACGTAAAACGTGAATTTACGAAAGAGCGACTTTTAGCCTTAATGATCTAAAAGAAAGTCATAGAATACGTTAAACCGAGAGCGTGCATGAAAAGAACGCCCAAATCTGACTTCGTATGAGGAAGTTATGAATTTTCTAAGATTTGGCTTAGCAGTGCACGACCCGAAACTCGAATTTTAGTTCGAGCGGTTTTTGGCTTATGCGACCTAAATGAGAGTTGAAGATCTCATTAATAGGAACTCAACGATAAAAAGACAGACGAAAACGGAGTTTGTATGAAGAAGTTACGAATTTTACGCGGACATTTAACAGTGCAATCTTCTCATATTATTAAATTTAAAATCGGTCGAGAATTAGCCGATCGAGTCAAAAGGAAAGTTGTAGATCTTGTCTTTACCTACGCGTGGATATAAAGAACGTCAAAAACGGAGTTCGTATGCGAAAGTTATGAATTTTTAAAGATGGGTTGTTTTACCTGCATCCGACGCCACGTGTCAGCACCAGACTTCGCCTTGGAGCCTACGCAAGGCTCACGACGTGAGTAGCCTTTCTCACGACATGAATCGGCCCAGACAGCCTATAAATAGAGGCGTAAATCACCCCCAAAACTCACACCTTTCATACTCTTTCTCTCCCATTACCCCCTTCCCTAGCACCTCCTAGGTGTTAGAGGCGAGTCCCGGAGCACCGGAAGGCTCCAAGAAGAAGAGCTTTCGGCTCGGAAGTTCTGCCCCTGCAGAGCCCGACTCCTAGCTAAACCCCTGGTAAGTGAGATATGCTTACCCTACCTTAAGTATAGCTTATGTTTAATAAATATAGTAATGTTATTAGGACCTTATAATAAATATTTAGGCTATTATTATGAGTTATATAAGTGTCGTTATAATATATTTTTTAAACCACTTGCATTACGGGGAATCTGGTTTAAAAGGCTGCATAGGGTTGTTGGATTTTAGAAGTGCTATATGCCAAAATGTCCTGCCCTCCGGTGTTTTATGTTTGGCCCCTGTCTGTACATAGTGGTTGGAAAGTATTGTTTAAACGCTTACATAATAATAATAATAATAAAACTAATAATTAGTCACGGTAAATATTAGACTAAAATTTAGTGGTAATAATGTAACACCGTAAATTTTCAAACGAATTTTTCATTTTAAAAACGCATACTTTTCATAACATTTTGTATAAAAATCTCGTTTATTCAAAACACAACTCCATTAATAATCCAAGATCCTCAAAACATAAATCTTTCTCTGGTGTGTATAATCAAGCCGATTCCGTCCCACGATCCTGAGAAACCTGAAACACATAGCACATAACACGGTAAGCACAAAGCTTAGTGAGTTTCCCAAAGAGTTTTTGGTCATAAAAGCCCCCAATTTTACTCGAAATGGTTGGTTATGCCCAAAGTGGGATTTTTTGTGTGATCATGCCTCAGATACCTGATAAATTGTTCAGCTTTGCCCCTTAACCGGATTTTACCTTCAAATGTCGGTCACCACTTGCTGATTGGGTGAAGTTGCTGACTCACACGTGACGTGGCTGGCCAAGCGTCGGCTTTGCTAACTTTTTCCAGGGAAAAAATAAAGAGATGAAAATGGAGGAAGTGGGTTTCGAACCCGAGTCTTCACTGCACCAAAACAACTCGCTTACCACCAGGCTAGGGGACTTTGTTTGAAAACTATTCTCAAATACTATACTTATCATCTAACATGCTGATGTTATTATTATTATTATTATTATTTATTATTATAATAATAATTATTATTATTATTTATTATTATTATTATAATAATTATTATTAATAATAATTATTATTATTATTATTATTATTATTATTATTTATATTATTATTATTATTATTATTATTATTATTTTTATTGTTTATATTATACACGTTTATTCTTACGTAATTATACATTTTAAACATGTATTTATATATGTATAACGAAATGTATTTATATATATGTACAACAAATTTATATATATTGAAAACGCTTTTATATGTATTAAAAACTTTTTTATATGTTTAAATATATATAAAAATATTATTTATACATATAAATAACATTTTGTATGGCTTTTATATGTTTTTATATGAATAAAAAAGTTTTTATATGTATAAAACACATTTTATATGTATAAAAAAAGTTTTTATACGTATAAATAACATTTTGTATGCTTTTATATGTATAAATAAAATTTTATATGTATAAAAAAAGGTTTTTTGTATAAAAAATTATACATATAAATAACATTTTATATGTTTTTTAATACATATAAATATGTATATATATACATATAAAATCGTATAAATAACATTTTAAAACATTTTTAATAATAATAATAATAATAATAATAATAATAATAATATTAATAATAAATAATAAATAATAATAATAACAACAAATTTTTCCAGAATAGTATAGATTAAATATATTAACTAAGGCATAAATACATAAATTTCGTTGTAGCCTAGTGGTTGAAAGCCTCTTCCGTCTCTTGGGAGACCCGAGTTCGAAACCCGTCCCTCTCCCCTCTTTTCGACTTTTTCTGGTTTTAAAAAGTGACACTGACGTGGCTTAGAAGGTCAAAACCCTCCTACTCATCAAAGTTCTTCCGGTCAACTTAGATAACCGGCCTTAGAAGGTTAAAACTGGATAATGGGCAAAATCTAACAAGTTTTCCTAAATGTTAGGGTATTAATGAACAAAAAAATGGACTTTGGGCATAACCAACTATTTCATGTAAATTTAGGGGCTTTTATGACAAAAACTCTTCCCCAAAATACCACATACAGCACATAAGACACTCGAGGCTATAACTCGGTATGACCCTCTGGTCAATGTGTCTCAGCGGGACCCTCCAGTCCCGTAGCTCGTTGGACCCTCCGGTCCGGTCTAGCTCGTTGGACCCTCCGGTCCGGTCCAGTCTGATCGAGGACCCTCTGGCCTCATGAGTCGTTGGACCCTCTGGTCCGGTTTATAAAACACATATCATACATATAACATAATGCACATAAATCTCAAACATACGCATACACATAAGACCCTCCGGTCTGCACATAGATACCACTCTAGGTAATGTATAGTGAGAAGACCCACCTCTTATGATGTCTAGTATACGCTCGTTCTTGATATCCCCGATCTAGCCTCCTCCTATCAAAATGATAATATCTCTTATCAATACTCTCTTTATGTTGTCATCTCAAAAGAATGGGTAGAAGACCATTCCACCCCTCCATGGCCTCTCTTGAATCAGTTAGACCAAAACCCTAAGGTCAACGAAAGTTAACTCCATTCAACGGTCCAACTTTGACCAGACTCGTCGAGTGCACTCGGGTGACTCGGCGAGTCCATGCGTGTCCTCTGAATCCTCCTAAGGCCTTACTCGACTCGTCGAGTTAACCTTTCACTCGACGGGTTACCACTGATCACAAATCGTGGAGCAACCCGATCCGACTCGTCGAGTCCTCTCATGGACTTGACGAGTTTCCTCCATGGAAATGCTCAATCGACCTTCTGAGGTCAGATCTGTTTCTCTAACTTATAGATCTGACCTTCTCACACCCAAAAGTCACGTAAAGGTCCCATCTTTATGTTCATGCATCACACATATGGCTCTATTTGATGAAATAACTCTTAAAATGATAACCTAGACTCAAAACTCTTATGGGACTGCATAAAGCTGGATGATTGGGACTCTCTGGACCTCTCAAGGTCCAGATCTAATGTCTATTCCTCAATGGGACTCGATATGCTCCATAGTCCAACTAAAGAAGGGGTAAAGAAACCCTAGATTCATGAGATCTACTAACCATACGAAAACAGGTAGAGATTTTTACCTTAAACAACAGTTTTGAATGGAATAGAAGTAGATCTAAGCCCCTCTAACAATCTAGCTTGAACACTCTCCTTCTTCCTTGCAAGAATGCACCCAAAATGATGAAAATTAGCTCCCTCTTTCTCTCTATGCTCTCTGGATCGATTAGGGTCTCTCAAGGGAAGTGTAGCCGCAGATGAAGGCCATAAGGGCCTTTAAATAGGTCACAAACCCGGACAATTAGGGTTTTCCTCAGCAGCGCTGACTCGGTGAGTCAGATACCCGACTCGTCGAGTCCATTCATTAAACACGTAATCAAGACGCGATTATACTCAACGAGTTAAGGCACCAACTCGTCGAGTCACTCCTCATATCTCGAAATGAATACTCAATATATTATCCCTGGAAATCCGGATGTTACAATTCTCCCCCACTTGAATTAGATTTCGCCCTCGAAATCGCTCCTCAACCACATAGATAGAAACCAAACACCCGAAAAGCACCACTGAAAGGATCTCACACCAAAACGATATCTTACTCCATGGATACCTGAACCCAAACAGGAACTCCTAAATTCGGAACAAAACCGACCCCTCTGCCGCTAAGATACCCCTTCTGACTTTTCAAGTCTGGAACTCTAGTGGTCTGGTCCGCCGCCAGACCGTCCACTCAAGATATCATCACGTTATTCGCTCCTCGAATAACAGACCCCGATAACTCACTGCCCCTCTGATTCTCACAAGATAAGCCCAACAATCGGCTACCGATCACCCATGTTAGACATACCAAACGATCCCAAACACACTTCCATAGATGAAAGGGTCACATGCTACCAGAGACCCATCCACTGGATTGCTGTCAGAATCCGTCCGAACATTGAACCCTCAACACCCTGTCCTCAGACACAAGAAAATAATCAAGCTCGCTCAGAAGTTTCCTCTGACATCTAAAATCATATGCCCCAAAGCGTCTCACAGAATTCCTTCTCATAACAACTATCTCGGCCCAATGTCACACACCAGACACGACGCTCGCTTTACCCCAAGCGATTACTATAATCCCAACTACAATCGTCTCACCCTCGACCTCTGTCGACCACTACCCATTAGTCTCATGCGTCTCGCGGTCTTTCCCACACCAACGAACCGACCCACCCAGTTCCAAGACACCAGACGAAAACAATACCCCTTCCAAAAGAAATCCATCTCTAAATCCGAAATCTCAATCCATTTACTCGATACGCCACAAGAATTAAACTCAACTCGAGAGTCTGGCCCGACGCGAATTTGGAACCACCCGTCCCAATAAAGCACCCAACTCATGACTCATGACTCGCAACCCACTCGTACATCACTTCTCCGATCCCTTCCCATTACGGTCTCCACAACCTAACTCAGGATATAATGATTCCCGACCATTATGGAGACCTCCGCCTCTTTCCTGACCTGACCACCAGGCTCTCGGATACTCAATGCAATAAGGCTACTCAAGCCTACTCAATGCAGTAAGGCTACTCAAGCCTAAGAACTCTCCTGAGTCATGCTATGACTAACGAATAACGCAGTTTCTCGCAGCACCACGACACCCTTTCACCGACTAGTGAGTACTACGGCTCCCCGCAGTATCACAACACCTTCTCTGACTAGTGAGTACTACGGCTCCCCGCAGTATCACAACACCTTCTCACTGACTAGTGAGTACTACGGCTCCCCGCAGTATCACCACACCCTCTCACTGACTAGTGAGTACTACGGCTCCCCGCAGTATCACAACACCTCCTCACTGACTAGTGAGTACTACGGCTCCCCGCAGTATCACCACACCCTCTTACTGACTAGTGAGTACTACGGCTCCCCGCAGTATCACCACACCTTTTCTTGCTGCAATCCACATTCTTAAATAATCTCGCTTGCTGTCACTAGCCGAAGGGCTCCCACTGGAATCATAGATACTTGATACTCCACTTACTATCTCGTAATTCAAGCCTCAAAATAACCCGATAATCAGGGCATCATGCTCGGATACCTCGGTACACCATCACCGAACCTCACGAAGTCTTTCCTTACCCACCGATCTCCTGTATACGGTATCATACCCTGATACCGCAAAGCATCCTTTCAAAGTCTCGCAACTGATCTACCTCTCGCACCACTCGTAACTCCGAAATATTCCAACTTTCAATTGAAACACGGAGGAGTCGTCAGCGACTCTAAACACGTAGACGACAATCCGAAACTTCCTTCTCTATTGCTCAAAACTCATGCAAGAATACTCATAACGACCCTGAAGTTGGTTGCCCAATCAACTTCTTCCCTTCCCACACTGCATATAATAGCCCATAACTTGAACCAGAAATTCTCAACCGCCCAACTAACCTTACAAGCCAACCACCTCGAATTCACCATTATAACCTTGAAGGATTCCTAACCACCACAAGGTCTCCGACCAACGGCCACTTGCCGTGGAGACACTCATCCTTTCTCAAACACGTACCACATGCACTATCTCTCTCTGCACCTCGCCTTGACCACCAGTAACCCTGGTCTCAGGAATCCGCACCGCAGGTCTCTATATCCGGTTCTCTAACCGCTCTTGAACAAATCTCTGTTCTCCTCAAAAAAGTACCCGGTTCTCCCCCACTCAGGGTTCGAACCATCATCAATTGGTTCACCAAAAATCTATCCCACAGACTGTTTTTACCAGTAACATCGCACCTACTCTTGGTAGGTGATACGCAAGGCTCGATGATCTCCCCAATGGAGATCAAGCAATTCCAAATACCCCGAATCTCAGATGAAATCCTCAGAAACTTCTCATCATGACTACCTCTAGTCATTCAGAATCTCGTACCATCCCACTACCGGACATCTCAACTGTCCAATAGTAACCCTGACTCTCAGTCTGAAAATAATGAACTAACATACTCCTCATCCTCGACTCCTCAACCAACGTCCCATCATGTGAATTATCATAAGAGGAGAGACCTCATTTCCACACTCGATACCCAGCATAGACAATAAGAGCGACCGCTCTGATATACTCCTCTTGATCGTCCGTTGCTGCAGCTAACACATGCCCTACTATGCTCAAATAGGGTGTATCCTGGTCCTTGACCATCTCAGTCCCCACTGACAACCTGCTCATGCTATATCCTTACCTCGCGGCAGACGTACTGCCCGGATACTCCGATGAAAGATTGTAACCAAAGCTACCCCACAGATCTCACCCCCAACCTCGGAAACCGAAAATCTTAATACCTCTCCTGTTTCCCACAGGAACAGAAATAGCACCGCTCAGGTCACAGAAAATGACATCTCCACTATCGGCCGGTCGCTCAGCCCATACCGTATTCTCCCATAACGTACCATCCCTACTCATCCTTGAGTCTTGCGACTCCAACTGGCATCTCACCAACAATCCCTCGGAGCTAACTCGATTTCCCTTTCAAGGGATGCTCCACTAAAACTCGTTCATCATGGCCCTCTGGCCCTATATTCTTTCACATCTGATCTCAGTCTAGACAATCACCACAGAATAATCGGTAAAACCAGAAACACTAACTGCCACGTGTCCTGGTACTCAAACCATGTGACCACCTCTCGATCTGCTATGAATCATGGTACTCGAACCATGTTATTCCTCTTAATCCGCTACGAATCATGGTACTCGAACCATGTTCTTTCTTCTCAATCTGCCTCAAATCATGGTACTCGAACCATGATATCACCTCTCGATCTGCTACAAATCATGGTACTCGAACCATGACATCACCTCTCGATCTGCTACAAATCATGGTACTCGAACCATGACATCACCTCTCGATCTGCTACAAATCATGGTACTAGAACCATGACATCACCTCTCGATCTGCTACAAATCATGATACTCGAACCATGACATCACCTCTCGATCTGCTACAAATCATGGTACTCGAACCATGACATCACCTCTCGATCTGCTATTTATATCCTCCGGTATACTCCCTGCATCGAGTATGGGTCCTCTGCTTTCAGTAGTACGGGCCCATACTACCTGCCACATCTACCCATACTCTCTACACGGACCATCCCAAAGTCCCTAAGTAGCTGTTCAACCTTCGCAATCACCAGTCCCGACACGCATGCTCGCTTCCCAGTGAAATGCTCTACTCTGCCAGCGTACTCATCTGACTAAGGTCACTTCCTAGGCTCTTCCCAGGTTCTCACACTTCTCCGCCATCAGCTGCTGAGAAACTCCTTATGGTGCCAGTCATCTACCTCCTGAATATCGTCACATTCACTTGGTAGCTTACTCCCATCATCGGGAGTTCCACAAAGCACGAAGCAAGCAGCATTCGGGCATCGAATAAACACGCAAAACCCACTCTAGGTGATAACTCCACCTGCTCTACTCATACTCAAAAGATACCACCAAACTCAACAACTCTACCCCTCGCGGTTAGCTAACTACTCTCTCAGTAGGTTCCACAAATGCTCATCTAGGTATCTCTCCTAGATTACTCCTCTACTCAAATCCCTCTCTAAAAGGATTCCTGCTGGATACTCTTACTCAGCATATACTCGAAAGCTCATCACAGATAACAACAACTCATAGGCTAAGGCATCACAAATCAGGCCACTCTAGTCCTAAAATATGAAATACCTAGCCTATCTCTAGCATGCATAATACCTCATAACATATCTCATAATACAAAAGTAAGGGTATTTTAGGAAATCACCGTTCAGGCTCTGGCTGATTGTACACACTGCTCTTCCTTGTTTTCTCTTAGAAACTCTTGTTCACTCTAGGAAAATCATTTCTTTGAAATTTTTTCTCAAATCTTCAGTTTGAGTCCATATTTACCCGAAGGTGCATCCGAATCCCTCAAACCAAGACTCTGATACCAACTTGTAACACCGTAAATTTTCAAACGAATTTTTCATTTTAAAAACGCATACTTTTCATAACATTTTGTATAAAAATCTCGTTATTCAAAACACAACTCCATTAATAATCTAGGATCCTCAAAACATAACTCTTTCTCTGGTGTGTACAATCAAGCCGATGCCGTCCCGCGATCCTGAGAAACCTGAAACACATAGCACATAACATGGTAATCACAAAGCTTAGTGAGTTCCCCAAAATACGACATACAACACATAAGCCACTCGAGGCTATAACTCGGTATGACCCTCCAGTCAATGTGTCTCAGTGGGACCCTCCAGTCCCGTAGCTCGTTGGACCCTCCGGTCCGGTCTAGCTCGTTGGATCCTCCGGTCCGGTCTAAATCGATGGACCCTCCGGTCCGGTCTGATCGAGGACCCTCTGGCCTCATGAGTCGTTGGACCCTATGGTCCGGTCTATAAAACACATATCATACATATAACATAATGCACATAAATCTCAAACATACGCATACACATAAGACCCTCCGGTCCGCACATAGATACCACTCTAGGTAATGTATAGTGAGAAGACTCACCTCGTATGATGTCTAGTATACGCTCGTTCTTGATATCCCCGATCTAGCCCCCTCCTATCAAAATGATAATATCTCTTATCAATACTCTCTTTATGTTCTCATCTCAAAAGAATGGGTAGAAGACCATTCCACCCCTCCATGGCCTCTCTTGAATCAGTTAGACCAAAACCCTAAGGTCAACGGAAGTCAACTCCAGTCAACGGTCCAAATTTGACCAGACTCGTCGAGTGCACTCGGGTGACTCGGCGAGTCCATGCGTGTCCTCTGAATCCTCCTAAGGCCTTACTCGACTCGTCGAGTTAACCTTTCACTCGATGGGTTACCACTGATCATGAATCGTGGAGCAACCCGATCCAACTCGTCGAGTCCTCTCATGGACTCGGCGATTTTCCTCCATGGAAATGCTCAATCGACCTTCTGAGGTCAGATCTGTTTCTCTAACTTATAGATCTGACCTTCTCACACCCAAAAGTCATGTAAAGGTCCCATATTTATGTTCATGCATCACACATATCGCTCTATTTGATAAAATAACTCTTAAAATGATAACCTAGACTCAAAATTCTTATGGGTCTGCATAAAGCTGGATGATTGGGACTCTCTGGACCTCTCAAGGTCCAGATCTAATTTCTATTCCTCAATGGGACTCCATATGCTCCATATTCCAACTAAAGAAGGGGTAAAGAAACCCTAGATTCATGAGATTTACTAACCATAAGAAAACATGTAGAGATTTATACCTTAAACAGCAGTTTTGAATGGAATAGAAGTAAATCTGAGCTTCTCCAACAATCTAGCTTGAACACTCTCCTTCTTCCTTGCAAGAATGCACCAAAAATGATGAAAATTAGCTCCCTCTTTCTCTCTATGCTCTCTGGATCGATTAGGGTCTCTCAAGGGAAGTGTAGCCGTAGATGAAGGCCATAAGGTCCTTTAAATAGGTCACAAACCCGGACAATTAGGGATTTCCTCAGCAGCGCTGACTCGGCGAGTCAGATACCCGAATCGTCGAGTCCATTCATTAAACACGTCATCAAAACGCGATTCTTCTCGACAAGTTAAGGCACCAACTCGTCGAGTCACTCCTCATATCTCGAAATGAATACTCAAAATATTATCCCTGGAAATCCGGATGTTACAAATAATACTAGGTTTCGTCGAAGGAAATTATTTTGAAGTAAACAAAGCGATGTCCGAGTACCGAGTCACCACCTTATCAAGTGAGTGCATAGTTACTTTCATCTTACACATAGATATGAAGTATTTAATATAAATTACATGCTATGTGTGAACCTTATCTGTATACTTGCTATGCTGGATGAACAATTTTATACATGTTTTAAATGATTTAAACTGTATATATATTTTATATCTACAAAATATATTGGGTAAACATGGGTAGATGAAATATGAGTCGGATGATGAGGTGAGAGGTGAAATAAACCATGAGGTGAGGGTGAGAGGTGGACGATGTGAGAAGCCTTTTACCCAAATGATGGCCCCGTCATCTAGTAGAGTATGGATCACAACCACGGACTATTCTAGACAGTCCATTGGAACACTAGCAGGCTCGCAATCTGTAGGTGTTGTGAACGATGTGTTCACCGGTGTACTCTAAAAACCCATTGACCTATATCGCGAGTGGATTCTCGAAAACAATACTGTCAATAAAACCGTGGCAGATGCGCCTAAAGGACTCTACCGGCAGAAGCGCCGAATAGAGAACCTCATAACCCCGGCAGATGCGCCTAAAGGACTATACCGACAGATGCTCCCCATAAAGAATGTCACAATTTTGGCAGCTGCGCCTAAGTGATAATATTAGCAGTTGTGCTTGATAGATGTGTCATTAGTAACGATGGATTTCGTGCCTATTCCTTAGGATAATCCTTAGGAATGAATAAACGAGGAATAGCTGATTCTTAGGGTAGATCCTTAAGAGGAAATAAGATAATGGGGATGGGTAATTGGGTTGATTGATTGTTTGATGTTTAAGCATAATAATTAAATTATTGTGGGTTGAAAACCCTATGTACTCACCAGGTTTCCCAACCTGACCCACTCAAGCTTATTTGTATCACAGGTGTCGATATGAAGCTACTTTACACTAAGAGATTTAAAAGAGATGTAGATCACTAGTGTAAATGAATGTAAGTTCTGTTTATGCTTATGTTTATGTATTGACGATGACATCCCAAGGTTTTGAAAATGAATAAAAATACATTTCTTCGGAAATGATTTGATAACGTATTTATCATGTTTTTCTCGGAAAAAATTCCGCAACATTTTTTTTATTAAAAGAGGTACTCTGATTTTTATAAAGCATAAACAAAATCGGTCTTTTCTGGCCGTGAAAATGGGGATGTCACAGTTTGGGCCTAGCTTTGGTCATAGCAGTAGTTGGGCCGTATTGAACCTTCAGAAGCCAGTTAAGGGCCCAAGAATTGGTTTGGGCTTCGAAGGAAAGCCCATTTGAAGATTTCAGGTACTTCAGCTAGCAAAGGGAAGGGCTCGAGTTGATGGCATGGCACACACCACAGTTTTTATTAGCTTGGGAGCTTACTCTGATATTTTATATGAGACAGTTGTATGTTGACAGATTTTATGAGATTTTGAGATACATGTTTGATGATTTTATATTATGATGATAATATTATGGTTGTTAAATGATTTTAAAAACGAAATTTTTGGTCACGATTTTTGGGATGTTTCAATCTCGATCATCACATCTCCACCACCACTATGCTCAAGATTCATGACAACATGATTATGCTACCGACGAACTCATCAAGCAGACTTATGTTCGTCATGAGAAACAAATTCAAAGGCTGGAAAGGAGATTCGGAAAAGGATGAAATGAATATGATTATGAAACAGGTTCTTATCAAGCTAATCCATGCCACTTGGAATATTGTTGATGTTCTAAAAAACAATTTCGATGAGATGATCATAATTATTGATGAAACATTTGCCCATCTTAAATCTCAAGCTCCTACAGCCGAAGCTTACGATGCTCTCTCCAAACAGATCAACATGAGCTTTCAAAGAGTGTTCAAACAGTTGATTGAACTTCAAGGTGAAGCCAAAATTGCATCGAATGCAGGGCCTTCCAATGCAAGAGGGGGAGGAGTTAGTAATAGAGAAATACGGATTCAATGGAAACCTATCTTGAAGTTTGTGCTCCGAGATGAATCGTCTGATGAACAAATACTCAAGGTTGAAACTCTTGAGCCTCTTGAGTTGGGTGATGAAGAAGATGAAGACCTGGTTGAAAATGGGATTTTAGGACTTCAAGCTATCATGGAACGTTCAGAGGAAGTCGAGATATGGAAAAATCAAGACCAATCTAACTTTCGGATGCAGATAAGCTGAAATAGTCCTCAGTTACGTGGTCATCATCTTTAGCAGAAACGTTCATACGAAGTCGAGATATGGAAAAATCAAGACCAATCTAACTTTCGACTCATTCCGAGCTACTCAATCTATGCTTCCACCAATCCCTGCTCCGAGGATCGCTTAAATCGATTTAGGTTCTTCAACCCGGAAACCTGATGATCTCCCTGAAGAGCCTTTGATTCCTCCTTCACCTGAATTTATCATTACCGAGTGTTCAAAAAATCATTTTTGGCATGAGCGAAACTCCACAAGACAAAGTAAAACACATTGCTACCAAATCAGATAGCCCAGTGAAGACGTTGAAAAAGTTTGAGGGCTGGTCTCAAGAGCAAATCGATCAAACTTTGGAAGAAAGCATATGGATTCAAGCACTGAAAGACGATCCGAATCCGATGATAGGCATATCTCCTCTTTTCTGAGAAGGAGTTATTCGCAACATACACTTTGTGCCCTTCATGTATTATGATCTTCCAACACAGGATGCCAGTCAACTTTATCTGCCAATCTCTCCTCACGGTCACTTCTATATCAAGTGCGCTCCTCTTCATCTGAATGATGATCCTCAAATAATCATCAGAATAGAGTGTGAGAGATTGAGAACCTTTTACTCCGTCAACGCACAACCCCAAAAGGAAGTCTGGTCTCGGAAGAGGATTACCAAGATCATTGGATATGGTAACAAGGTTCAGAGCAAGCTTGATCTTAATTGTATGTTGTACATATATTATGTCTCTCGGAATAAAGAATCAACCATCACCACCACGGATACCGACTTTTCCTCAATCAACCGAAATGACATTCTCACCATTGTTGCTCACTTCCGAGATCGTCAATGAAGTGACACGAGCATCAGAGCTTACAATGCTGCAATCAATTTCTTGAAGGAATACATTGCTGAGTTTTGTAGGTCCGACATTGAATTTGCTCACCTGTTCGGAACCGAGAACGTTTTGGAAAAAATCACTACCGAACTCCCTGAAGCACAGATCTTGGCAGAAGGCCCCATTGAAGAACCGTAACTCGGCTATGTCTATCTCAAAAAGAAGACTAACCGAAAAGAATTCTTTAGAGTTCTTTACAAACATCTTGTTCCGAAAATGTAACGCCCGTGTTTCTAGGCTAGGCATTAATATTGATGTAATAGTCTAGGTCAACCTTTATAACTCGTTTTGAAATAATAAAGATATATTATTTGAGTGTTATGTGCTTTATACTTAATTATTATGATTTAATAAATTAAGGATAAAAACAAGCGTCGAAAATAAATGTTAGATAAACCCGATATCTATGAAGAAAGTTGTAGTGGTTGAAACAAGGATTCTGGAGATATAAATAATACTGAAATCTGAGTTATAATGAATAAGTTATGACCTGTCGAAGTTTCGCGATAGAACCGACACTACGCTGTGTGACGTAAAAAGTAAAGTTATGATAAAGTGCTTCTTAGCCTTAACGATCTAAATGAAAGTCGTAGTACAAGTTAAACCAAGAGCGTGCATAAAAAGAATGTCCAAATCTGAATTTGTATGAGGAAGTTATGAATTTTCTAAGATTTGGCATAGCAGTATGCAGCCCGGAATTCGAATTATAGATCGAGCGATTTTTAGCCGACACAACCTAAATGAGAATCGAATATCTTCTTAATAATAGTTCAACGGTAAAAAGACAGACGAAAACGTACGTCGGATGAAGAAGTTATGAATTTTTAACGGACTTTTCCTGTCCCGGCCTTTTAAAATATAACTTTAAAAATAAAGTCAAAATTAGCTGACGGAGTCTAAACGAAAGTTATAGAATATAACTTCACCTACGCGTGGATATAAAGAACGTCAATAACGGAGCACGTACGCGAAAGATATGAATTTTTGAAGTTTCTGACACAAAATTCGAGGCTGGTCCGAAGGAGTCCGCCCAGCGTACTCGTGTACGTGATCCGGAGTCGGTCACCTCCCTACTCCTTCACATGATGGACGTGTGTTGGTAGCTATGACGCGTCCGAAGCTCGGAACCCGAACAGGCGCCACGTCTCGTACGCCCAGCGTAGTGGCTGGTGAAATAGTACGCCCCGCGTACCATGATATTACGCCCAACGTACCGAGGGTCAGGCTCCTACTATAAATAGCAAGCGAAGCCCTCCGAAAATGGTTGCTAATTCTCATACTCTTTCACTCTCTATACCCTTTCTAGCTACTCTAAACCACTCTGAAGCCTAGGGAACCTCCCTAATACCCGAAGCAAGTCCCGAAGCCCAGAAGTCCCCGAGAAAATAAATTTTTCGAGTCGAAACTCTGCCCGCGCAGAGCCTGGTTTTTGAGAAAACATCCCGGTTTCATCGAAAAAGATTGTTTTAAGGGACGAAGTGCTGTCCATTTATCGTCAAGTCATGTGAGTGTATAGTCACTTTCATCTTACACATAGATATGAAGTATTTTATATAAAATACGTGTTATGTGAATATATATTGTTTGTTTATTTGAGATGTATGTTGAATGAATGATTTATACAGGTTTTAAATGATTTATACAGGTATTTGTATTTTATATCTACAAAAATGTTGTGTAAAACATGGGTAGATGAAATAGTTGGTATGTGATGAAAGATGAGTTGGATAAATGAGATGATCGGTGATATAGATCATGAGATGAGGGTGAGGGGTGAAAATGAGAGAAGCCCTTACCCAAACGTTGGCCCCGTCATCTAGCAGAGTATGGATGACAACCATGGACTATTCTAGAGGGTCCGTGGAACACTAGCAGGCTCGCAACCTGTAGGTGTTGTGAACAATATGTTCACCTGGTGTACTCTAAAAACCCATTGACATGTATTGCAGGTGGATTCCCGTGAACAATATTGTCGATAAATGAGAGCTATGGACTTAGCACCTGTTAGATGAACCCTGGCAACTATGAATTTAGTGCCTGTTGTATAAACCCTGGCGATGATGTACTTCGTGCCTATTCCTTAGGATGAATCCTTAGGAATGAGTGATAGATGATCCTAAGGGTAAATCCTTAAGAAATAAAGAAGATAATGGGGATCGGTAATTGGGTTAATTGTTTGATGATAAAACACAATAACTTTATTATTGCGGGATGAAAACCCTATGTACTCACCAGGATTCTCAACCTGACCCACTCAAGTTATTTGTATCATAGGTGTCGATACGAAGCTACGTTACACTGAGAGATTAAAGGAGATGTAAATCACTAGTGTAAATGAATGTAAGTTCTGTTTATGCTTATGTTTTTGTATTAACGATGACATCCCAAAGTTTTAAAATAAATAAAATACATTTCTTCGGAAATGCCTTGATAACATATTTATCAAGTCTTTCTAGGAACAAATTCTGCAACATATTTCTAAAAAAAAATATACTCTGATTTTCAAATAAAGCATAAACAAATCGGTCTTTTCTGGCCATAAAAATGGGGATGTCATAGTTGGTATCAGAACATTAGTTTAAGCGAACTAGGAATTTGTAGGATTTCTAGACTTAAACTTAGAATGCTAAGTGATGATCGTGAGATGAGTGTCTACCATATTCTAGACACGAGCACTAGTATATTTTAGAAAAGATGCCTAAAATGCTTTTATGTGCTAAATGCTATATGTTTGCCATATATGATATTATTTGTTCGGATCTATGGTCTGTTGCCGACCAGATCTGGAAACCTTATGTGTTCAGGATTCTAAGCGTATGACTATGATATTAGAACTAGCATGTAAATGTTTCGGAGTGATAACGAAGATTTAAACGTCTATTAAAAATAAAGATCTAAATTCACCTACTTTGGTGTATAGATCGAAATGGCAAGCACTCAAAGTGGATTCGGAAACGGTAACCCGCAGCTCGAGCCATCACGATGGCAGGGGTACAGGCAATGGTGTGGACGATGTTGGATCAATAGATGGAAGAGACAAAACATTTACTTCAACAAAGTAAGGACGAAGTTACTGTTCCGGTACGCTAGGCACCTACTCTTGGGGAAACTATCTGGGTTGCTAAGTCTATTGAAGAAATGATCAATGACAGGACCACCAACAAGGTTGAAGTTGGCAAGAAGAGGAAATTTGAGGGGTCTTCTAGGTCCAACAAGAGCAACATGTTCTCAAAGTCTGGCAAAAGAGGAGGTAAAGAAAAATGGTGCGGGAAGTGAAAATATAAACACTCTAGAAAGAAGGTGACTTGCTTCAAGTGTGGAAAGTATGGGCATTACGTCGATGAATGTACGTTTCCCAAGAGGGTGTGTTACGGATGTAGGGAATAAGGACATATTTCTAGGGACTGACCGAAGAAAAATGAAGTAGCAAGGCCAAGCGCACCGCCAACGCCAAAGGAATTTCAGAATATCCTCGACGAAGAAAATAACAACGCTAGGAATTAGAAGTAAAGACTTGATATCCGAAGATCAAGTTATGAAGTAGCAATGTGAATAGTAAAATGTGGTGTAGCATATTAGAGGCATAGTATAGGGTAAACTTGAACCTCTGTGTTATCGTTTTAAGAAATAATATAAACCCTGGTTTTGTTATCTGATGTATTGAATGACTATGTGAAATTCTTGTATGGTGACTTAGAGAACTGCGTGACAATACTTGGGATGAGTATGAGTAGGTGTGAATGGTAGTAGAGGCCTATACTACCGGAAGCACATGACTCGCACTTGGATCAGGGAAAGTCACGAGGTTACGAAGGAGCAAGTAATTGATTATGTTTTGTTCTAGTCTGTCGTTACCATCGTTTCGGTAATGACTAAGATGATGATTGTTATTCTGACCCAAGAGGTTATATCGAATCGAGTCCGACTAAGATGAGTTAGTCATGTGGTTCAGAGAACCAAGTCTGATGTAGTATCTCACTCAAACGGGAAGATTGAAGTATCCCAATCATTATTAAAGTAAGAGGCTTGTAGTTAGAAGTACTACATGTTAGAATGTGATCACATTGTAACACGAAGGAAGGTATATTATGTTCAGAAACTCGACTCTAAAAGACTTGAGTCTAAGCAGTACATAATACGATGAGAGGTCATTAGAACATGACCCATCAGTCTACCATGGTAATCGAAGGAAAGAACTTATCTTAAGTTTGTTAAAAAGAAGGAGGAGTCTCCAATAAAGATCGATATTGTGACTTGAAGGTCACAATTGAAAGTTCAACATGGGATAGGGAGCGGGTGCAAGATCGAGCATCGCGTGCATGCAAGAATTCCAAAAGTAGATACTCATTCGAAGGAAACATAATAGTTACGACTATTTCCTAGGATGAAGAGATAACGTATGGAGTCATTATACAAGCCATGTCTTGTTAGTGTTTCCGAGAACGGAGTTGAAGACTTCGTAGTCTGTAGCGACGCATCTGGAACTGGGTTGGTTTGTGTTCTAACCCAAAAGGATAAGGTGATAGCACATGCATCGAATTGAAAGAACATGAAAAGAACTACCCCACTCATGATCTGGACTTGGCAGCGGTAGTATTCGCCCTAAAGATATGGAGGCATTATCTTTATGGCACAAAATGCAAACTTTTCACTGATCATAAGAGTTTTTAATATCTCTTTAATCAGAAGGAATTGAATATGAGACAACAACGCTGGCTAGAGTTGCTTAAGGATTACGATTGTGAGATACTTTATCTCCCTGGTAAAGCAAATGTCGTAGCTGATGCTTTAAGCCGAAAAGTAAGCCTTGAAAGGAAAAGGCCAAGAGCATTAAGAATTGAAGTTGTCTCAATAATTGTGGAAAGCATCAAGAAAGCTCAAAAAAGAAGCTTTAAAGAAAAATGACCGAAAGGAAGAACGTTTGGGCAAAACGTTAGTGTTCGATACAAACGGTCAAGGACTGAAGGTATTCCAAGATAGGATTTGGGTACCTAAGACGGGAGGAATAAGAGATCTCCTGATGGAAGAAGCTCACAAGACCATGTACTCGATTCATCTCGACAGCACGAAAATGTATAGGGATCTAAAACCCTACTACTGGTGGCCGACGATGAAGCTAGATGTTGCAAAGTATGTGGTCGGGTGTGTGACGTGTGCGAGAGTTAAGGCACAACATCAGAAACAATATGAGAGTTTAGAACCTTTACTTGTTCCCATGGGTAAATGGGAAGACATCACCATGAATTTTATGACTAAGCTGCCCAGAACAAAGGACAATCACGACATGATGTGGGTGGTCGTTGATCTTTTTACTAAAAGTGCACACTTCATAGCAGCCAATGAAAAATGGTCAATGGATAAACTTTCAAATGCTTACGTGAAGGAGATAGTAAGACTTCACGGTGTTCCTTTAAATATTGTATCAAATCGTGATAGTCGTTTCATGTCAAGGTTTCGGAGAAGTCTACAAGAGGAATTGGGAACGAAATTGTGTCTAAGTACAGCCTACCATCCGCAAACCGATGGTCAGTGCGAACGAACGATTCAAACATTGGAGGATATGCTAAGAGCATGTACCCTGGAATTCCAAGGTAACTAGGATGAACATTTACCTTTGGTAGAATTTTCCTACAATAATAGTTTCCACTCGAGCATCAAGATGGAACCTTATCAAGCTTTGTATGGATAAAAGTGTCGAACGCCGTCATGTTGGCTTGAAGCTGTAGAAAAGCAGTTTATGGGACCTGAGATAGTCCATCAGACTGCTGAAAAGCTGAATAGTGATTAGGGAAAAGATGTTAGCAGCTCAGAATCATCAAAAGAGCTATGCTGACAAGAAAAGACAACCGATAACATTCGAAGTTGGAGATTCGGTTTTACTTAAAGTCTCACCGTGGAAGGGACTTATAAGATTTGGTAAAAGGGGAAAGTTGAGTCCAAGGTTTATTGGACCATTTAAAGTTCTTCAGAGGATTGGGAACCAAGCTTACAAGCTAGAACTAGATGGTATTCATAACACTTTCAACGTGTGTTATTTGAGGAAGTTCACGGGAGAAGTTCCCGACATAATTCCAATTTTTGAATTAAGGTTGGATGAAAGCAGGAGGTTAATTGAAGAACCAGAGGCAATTGTTGACCGTAAGACTAAGAAGTTGCGACGCAAGATGGTCGATTTAGTGCTTGTGCGATGGAAACATACGAATGGGCCAAATCTCACATTGGAAACGGAGAGTGACATGATGAGTCGCTATCCGCATTTGTTTGCTGATGTATGATTCCAGGGACGGAATCATCCTAAGGGGGGGAGAATGGCAACGCCTGTGTTTCTAGGCTAGGCATTAATAATGATGTAATAGTCTAGGTTAAACTTTGTAACTCGTTTTGAAATAATAAAGATATATTATTTGAGTGTTATGTGCTTTATACTTAATTATTATGATTTAATAAATTAAGGATAAAAATAAGCGTCGAAAATAAATGTTAGATAAACTCGATATCTATGAAGAAAATTTTAGTGGTTGAAACAAGGATTCCGTAGATATAAAGAATACCGAAATTCGAGTTATAACGAAGAAGTTAGGACTTGTCGAAGTTTCGCGACAGAACCGGCACGCCGCTGTGTGATGTAAAAAGTAAATTTACGATAAAGTGCTTTTTAGCCTTAGCGATCTAAATGAAAGTCGTAGTACACGTTAAACCGAGAGCGTGCATAAAAAGAATGTCCAAATCTGAATTCGTATGAGGAAGTTATGAATTTTCTAAGATTTGGCATAGCAATATGCACCCCGGAATTCGAGTTATAGATCGAGTGATTTTTAGCCGATACAACCTAAACGAGAATCGAAGATCTTGTTAATAGTAGTTCAACGGTAAAAAGACAGATGAAAACGGACGTCGGATAAAGAAGTTATGAATTTTTAACGGACTTTTCCAGTCCTGGCCTGTTAAAATATAACTTTAAAAATAAATTCAAAATTAGTCGATGGAGTCTAAACGAAAGTTGTAGACTATAATTTCACCTACGCGTGGATATAAAGAACGTAAAAAACGGAGCATGTATGTGAAAGATATGAGCTTTTGAAGTTTCTGACACAAACTTCGAAGCTGGTCCGAAGGAGTACGACCAGCGTACTCGTGTACGTGATCCATAGTCGGTCACCCCCTACTCCTTCGCATGATGGACGCGTGTTGGTAGCTATGACGCGTCCGAAGCTCGGAACCCGATCAGGCTCCACGTCTCGTACGCCCAGCGTACCGAAGTTACGCCCATCGTAGTGGCTGGTGAAATAGTACGCCCCGTGTACCATGATATTACGCCCATCGTACTGAGGGTCAGGCTCCTACTATAAATAGCAAGCGAAGCCCTCTGGAAATGGTTGCTAATTCTCATACTCTTTCACTCTCTATACCCTCTCTAGCTACTCTAAACCACCCCGAAGCCTAGGGAACCTCCCTAATACCCGAAGCAAGTCCCGAAGCCCCGAAGTCCCCAAGAAAATAAATTATTCGAGTCGAAACTCTGCCCGCGCAGAGCCCGGTTTTTGAGAAAACATCTTGGTTTCATCGAAAAAGATTGTTTTAAGGGACGAAGTGATGTCCATTTATCGTCAAATCATGTGAGTGTATAGTCACTTTCATCTTACACATAGATATGAAGTATTTTATATAAAATACGTGCTATGTGAATATATATTGTTTGTTTATTTGAGATGGATGTTGAATGAATGATTTATACAGGTTTTAAATGATTTAAACGGTATATGTATTTTATATCTACAAAAATGTTGGGTAAAACATGGGTAGATGAAATAGTTGGTATGTGATGAAAGATGAGTTGGATAAATGAGATGATTGGTGATATAGATCATAAGATGAGGGTGAGGGGTGAAAAATGAGAGAAGCCCTTACCCAAACGTTGGCCCCGTCATCTAGCAGAGTATGGATGACTACCATGGACTATTCTAGATGGTCCGTGGAACACTAGCAGGCTTGCAACCTTTAGGTGTTGTGAACAATATGTTCACCTGGTGTACTCTAAAAACCCATTGACATGTATTGCAGGTGGATTCCCGTGAATAATACTGTCGATAAATGAGAGCTATGGACTTAGCACCTGTTAGATGAACCCTGGCAACTATGAATTTAGTGCCTGTTGTATAAACCCTGACGACGATGTACTTCTTGCCTATTCCTTAGGATGAATCCTTAGGAATGAGTGATAGATGATTCTTAGAGTAAATCCTTGTGAAATAAAGAAGATAATGGGGATGGGCAATTGGGTTAATTGTTTGATGATAAAACACAATAACTTTATTATTGTGGGTTGAAAACCCTATGTACTCACCAGGTTTCCCAACCTGGCCCACTCAAGTTATTTGTATCACAGGTGTCGATACGAAGCTACGTTACACTGAGAGATTAAAGGAGATGTAAATCACTAGTGTAAATGAATGTAAGTTCTGTTTATGCTTATGTTTTTGTATTAACGATGACATCCCAAAGTTTTAAAATAAATAAAATACATTTCTTCAGAAATGCCTTGATAACATATTTATCAAGTTTTTCTAGGAACAAATTCTGCAACATATTTCTAAAAAAAATATACTCTGATTTTCAAATAAAGCATAAACAAATCGGTCTTTTCTGGCCATAAAAATGGGGATGTCATAGTTGGTATCAGAACATTAGTTTAAGCCAACTAGGAATTTGTAGGATTTCTAGACTTAAACTTAGAATGCTAAGTGATGATCGTGAGATGAGTGTCTACCATATTCTAGACACGAGCACTAGTATATTTTAGGAAATATGCCTAAAATGCTTTTATGTGCTAAATGCTATATGTTTGCCATATATGATATTATTTGTTCGGATCTATGGTCTGTTGCCGACCAGATCTGGAAACCTTATGTGTTCAGGATTCTAAGCGTATGACTATGATATTAGAACTAGCATGTAAATGTTTCGGAGTGATAACGAAGATTTAAACGTCTATTAAAAATAAAGATCTAAATTCACCTACTTTGGTGTATAGATCGAAATGGCAAGCACTCAAAGTGGATTCGGAAATGCCTTGATAACATATTTATCAAGTTTTTCTGGGAACAAATTCCACAACATATTTCTAAAAAAAATATACTCTGATTTTCAAATAAAGCATAAACAAATCGGACTTTTTTTGCCGTAAAAATAGGGATGTCATAGACAAAGATCCTTTAGAAGTTCGTTTTCAATGCTACAAAAAGTGATTCTCCTGAGCATGTCAAGAAGAAGTTCATCGAACATCTCATGTGGTACTTAGAAGTCTGAAGTTGGCTCCAAAGTGCCTATCTCTTTGTGTTTGATGATGCAAAGTAAGGATTTGTTTGATTGCTAAGTTCACTTAAGGGGAGATTGTTGTTACATGAAAGCGAACCTCTAGCAATCCAAAGCCAAACCAGAACCGAAGTCCAAGTGCATTCCGAAATGTGAAGGGTTCCGAAGTCAAGCTTCTTCCGAGATGAAGACTTATCCGAGACATTCCTAGTTTTCAGTGTTATTGAGTATGTACAAGCATTTAATGCTTCTTGTCATTTGGTACTTATTTGATTATACACTTCATGGGACAAAATCGAGTAAATCTTGTGTGTCAGCTTTTTGACTTCTCAGGTTTACATTCTCCATGTACGTCTTGTATTTTGTCTTTTTGTCACTCGTTGGCTATTTAAGGAGATGAGTTTTCCATGCATTATAACCTTTTGAAGCAATATTCTCTTTCACATAAAATACTAAGTATCTTGCAAGTCAAATCTTTTTCTCCATCATTCTCATTGTTCTTTAGTTATCTTTACTTAGTTCATACTCATTTTATCTTACTTGAATATTTTGTTGAATACTTTTTTGATCTTCTTACTTCGAGACAAGACTGGTTTTACCATACTTGACTTGACCTATATATTAGCAGCAGACATTGATCTTCAGTTAATTCAAAGTTTGAGTTTTCAAACCTTGTCTGTGCACTAAGGTGCTGTTTGTTTTTTTAAAGCAAAAAATTTATGAAGTCTGCAGACCACCTCTACAACCCTCTGCAGAATAAGAGGTGGACCAAACGGCTGCAGACTATAATAAGAAGCGTGTTTGTTTTTTAACATCTGCATGTCGATGCAAATGTTAAAAAATTAAAATAAACTGATTTTATATACCAGAAATAGTTTTTTAATACCGGAAATTTAATAATGTATGACATTTCAGCAAGAATTTATGATATTTCAACAAAAAAAAATAATGATATTTCAACAAAATAAAAATATATTTCAGCAAGAAATTATCATTATTCAATATAAAAATAAATGAAAATAATAATTCAGCAAGAATAAACAAAAAAAATGTGAAACAAGAATTCAGCAACATATAATCAAAGATTTCAGCAAGAAAAAAAAAAGAGGTTGGAAGAGACAATACAAGTGCTGCCCGAAACAGAACACGCATAGAGGATTTTCACTCTGAAGACTTCTAAAAAACAAAACAGTTGCGATATGAAACGTGTTGCGCGTGTGTTGTGTCGCGCAGCAATAAGATGTCTGAAGATGTTTTTTACAAAAAACAAACAACACCTAAGTTGTGCACTTTCACGTCTAATAGTGGTACTACAGATGATGCCATGGAGTCGCCACACAAGGCTCAGATACCTTACAAAAAAACCAACGGATATGTTGGCAATGATCAATAATTTCTAGTATTTAAATTTAATATATATTCTTGTTTTTTTAAAGAGTAAATACCATACTCCATATCAAACGTTTTACACCACCACAATACATTGAATTCATACAAACATAATTTTTTATACTTTAAAAAATGAATCCAAACAACCCTCCGGTAAAAAAAATCGCATGCTAGTGGTCCAAGAAAACCGATTGTAAATGTTATTCCTTTGGATCCGTCGGTTTATCGACCATAACTTGATGTCTTTATAATTTCTCCCCAACCACGACCCCAACCCCAACACTTTCACTACCAACATAAACCACAACAATATTACACTATGCAATCCCTTAACCCAACATTATTATAAAATTTTCTCCTCTCTCCGAGTACGTTCAAGGAAGCCAACCCCAACACCAGAATTCGAATTTGTTCGGGAACCAAACCGGAACCGAAACCCGAATTTATTTAGGAAACCCAAACGGAACCATCCAACCCCAAAAGACGAGAATAAGAAAAGGAAAAAGCAACAGTTAGAAAAGAAAAAGTGGTCGCTCAACAATGGTCACCGGAAAAAGTGAAACAATTAGCGGAATCATGAGTCAATATTTTGGAGGATCCCGTAACTGAAAATACGTAAAAAGAAGATCATTTTTGGTGACGCATTACAAAGCGATTACACATCATTTTGGGTTGTGACGAGTATCGTACAAAAGACCAATGTACTAGCAAGTTTCGCGAAATGATAAAATAATTACAGAATTAAACGGGACGTACAACAACTTGCTAACTCAACGAAAAAGCGGAGAAAGGGATATAACTATTTTCGAGACGACGTTTTAAAATTTTCAAATTGATAACAATAGGAGGTCATTCAAATTTATCGATGTTTGGAAATTTTTAGCCACGTCCCCAAAATGAGTAAAAGAATATGGTAGCAAAGAAGGGGGTTCGAAAAGAACCAAAGTTTTCGAGACATGTGACACTACTTCATCGGATGGTCATTTTTGGGTTGATTTCAACGGAGAGGATGAGCTCGAACTCGAAGAGGTAGTCCGCGCGATAGGTTAAGATAAGGCGAAAAAGAGAAGGTTTTCGTCTAATGCATCGCGAGTCAAAAGAAGAGATGACGTGCGGAAGGTGGAAAATAAACTTTATAATTTGAATTTCAAAACTCTTTTGCAATTCGAAATGGAGAAATTGGACAAGAAGAGAAGCAAAAACCCCGAGAAGAAAAACAAAACACTCTCACCTGAAACGAGCTCGAGATGGTTTTGAGAACTAGAGAGGAAATTATGAAAAAATATTTCAACCAGACTAATGTTTAGTGTTTTTATTTAATTTTCGTTTTTAGGTATGTAATCGTTTCTAATTAAATTAATGTAATATTTCTCTTATTATTATTATAAATATGTATTTTAAATATTTATATAATTATTAAATTACTTTTTAAAAAAAATATGGTGAGGTATTGTACAATTTCCTATCATTTTTTTGAAGGGAAATCTTCAGAAAATTCCTAAAATTTTACCCTAATTTACGAAAATGTCTCAAACTAAAATTTATTTACGAAAAAACATGAATTACCAGTAAAATTGACGATTTAACCCAAATTTCCCGGTTTACCGGTTTCATTACTTACCTGTTTCATTAAAGTTCTATTATTTTATCATAATTTACGAATAAGTCTCAAACTAAAATTTAATGATGATTTAGCCATTTTTTGCATGTAACATATATTTTACTGGTTTCATTGCTGACTTGGACGTCTAGTCATTAAATGAGTTAATGAGATGGATATGTTGGGTTATATAATACTATGTTTACCATAAAATTTGATATCTTGATATACTGTACATTTTCTTGGAGTATAAAATGCATCCAACGAAGACTGCAATAATTACATAAACTAGCAACAACTGCGTCATTTTTTATGTTTGTAAGAAATTTCAAATTGTCTATCTAACCTTATGTAACTCAATATATTCATCTCATCAAACATTAACTCATTTTCTACCATTTTTTTCCTGGAAATACACATTTTATTGGTTTCATTGTTGACCTAGATACATAGTCATAAATGATCCGATGAGATAAATATCAAATTTTACAGTAAATGTAGCATTATATAACCCATCTTATCCATCTTATCAGCAAATTTAATGACTAGGTGTCTAAATCAACAATGAAACCGATAAAATGTATATTGCATGGAAAAAAAGGCTAAATCATCACCAAATTTTAGTTTGGGACTTATTCGTAGATTAAGGTAAAATAATGAGACTTTAATAAAACAGGTAAATAATGAAACCGATAAACCATGAAAAATGGGTCAAATCGTCATTTTTACCGGTAATTCATGTTTTTTCTTAAACAAATTTTAGTTTTTGACTTTTTCGTAAATTAGGGTAAAATTTTAGGATTTTTCTACAGATTTCCCTTTTTGTAAATTAAGCAGAGGATGAAAAGAAAATGATGTGACACAAGACAAAAATATAGTAAAATGAGATACCAAACACAACAGCCTTATATATAGCCTTATATATAGAAAGATCTCTCTAAGGCCTAATGTATACTCTTATTTCATATTCATTTGTTCTGAGTTGTCATCTTATTTTCCCCCTACTATTCTTTCACTCTTCAAAATCCAATAAATGATCACCTTTCATTCCACGTCCCTTTTTTTTTAAATATATATTTTATACAAAATATATACTTTTTTGTAGTGAAATAAAAACCAAAAATTTTATATTTTTTTATAATTTTTTAATATATATAATTTAATAAAAACTGAAAAAGAAAAAAATAAATAACAAAGTTGAGAAAAAGAGAGCGAGTGGAAACTCCGTACGCAGGGAAACCGATACCTAACCGCATCCAGGATGTATTGTTCCTTTGATGCCTATCCTAGTTAGTAAACCACAAAATGAAGACATTTATACTGTTTGGAAGGTGATTTGCAAAAAATTTGACACCTGGCAAGGCATTGCAATTGTATTTGAGAGATCCACTAATGGAAGCTCTAAATCCTCTCCTCTCTTTATAATTATTTCGACACTTGGCACTTAATTTTAAATTTTCCCCAAATTTACCTCATTTCCTATTTTTAATCATTCTATTTAAACTGTAAAACCACGCGATTTCATTAATCACGTAATTAGTTAGCTTTTTAAATTCAGCAATTTCCAATCAATTTCTATTTCTGGTGATTTGGAAATACCTACCAAATTTAGACCCACAATATAAAACATATTGAATGTATGATATATATATATATATATATATATATATATATATATATATATATATATATATATATATATATATATATATAACTTAACTTATACAAAAACATTAATTAACAAAATCATGTCAAAATCTTCTAACACTTTGTCAAGATTTCCGCACCAGTTCTTGTGATTAAAATAGTGTGCTCAAATTGAGCTGCAGGGCTTCCATCCTTTGTTAAGGTAGTCCAATTATCTTCCCATGTAACACACTCTGTTCTTCCAAGTGTAAGAATTGGTTCTACACAAAATAACAACATACTTTCCTTAATTCCAAATTTTTTTATTAATCTTTATTTTTCATCAGAATCAATCAATTAATTAATTACCAATAGTAAATGTTTGGCCTTCAACCATGCTACCAGGCTTCTCATTTCCTACATAAAAAAATAAACCATAGTTTCAAAAATATAAAAAATACATGGTTAGGTTTTAGAAAAATAAATAAAATAAAAAAATAAAAATAACATACGGTGATGAAATATAAGTGGCTCTGAATGAAATACAGTTCCCACACCATGTCCCACAAAACGCTCCACAACACCATAGCCAAATTTTTCCGCATGTTCACTGTGAGAATCATGTAAAACTAAATTTTATAAAAAAAAAAAAATTATACTATTTGTTTTATATACATTTAAAGTAATTACCTAATTCTTTTCCCAATTTTTCTAAAAAGAGCACCATCTTTGCAAACAGAAATGCCTCTCTCCAAGCACTCTTCAGTAACCTGTCATCAATGGAGAAATGAAATTGAAAAAACTAAAAAATAAAAATAAAAATTCCATTAATTCTAATAATCTTTATCAATTTTAATGTGAGGTGTACCTTCACAAGTCGTTTTGTGGCTTCATCAACATTTCCACATAAAAATGTCTTTGAGGTATCACCATGATAACCCTAATAAAAAAGATACATCAAAAACATATAATATTTCTATAACAAAAAAAAAAAAAAAAATATGATAATCTTACATTTAAGTAAACTGTGACATCAATATTTATAATATCTCCATCCTGCATAAAAGAGATAATACCTATTAAGTCTATAACTATAAGCCAATGTGTATTGAAGAACAATATGAAGAACAATATGTGCTAAAGGATGGAATGGAACCAGCAATTGACGGGAATCAGGTATTCCATGACACATACACTCATTAACTGAAGTGCAAACACTTTTTGGGAATCCGCCATAGCCAAGAGGTGAAGGGTAAGCACCATTGTCTATAATCATTTGGTGAACTGCTTTATCAATCTCGTTAGTTGTCACTGATGGCTGGTAGATTACAGAATTTCATGAATTTGAAGATTATTTGAAGTGGATATGAAGATTAGGTTAAGTTCAAGTTCTTACCCTAACTAAAGTTCCAGCGTGCTCAAGAACCCTAGCAGCGAGCTCACAAGCAGCTCTCATGCGAGCAATGCCTTCTTCATCGTGAATTTGGAACTCACTTGAAATCTCTGGTAACAATTTTGTGCTTACGTAAGGAGGCTTCAGTATGTGATCAGGAACAGGAAGACGTGGTGATACCTTTAGTCGCCTTAAAGGTGTTCTTCGTTTAATTGGTGTTGAAGTTTGTTGCTCACGTGCCCTTCGTATTCTCATGGCTTCCTCTAATCCTGATAATCTCTTCGCCAAAACCATGAATCGTTTTCTACCGTTGAAATCGTTACCTGAAATTGCGAATCATACAGCCAAAACATTTGATTAAGGGGATTTCAAACATGAAATTAGGTCTCATTTAATGCAAACAGATTCCAACTACGCTATGCTTAATCAGTTAGTTTCCTTTCAAATTTTGAAAGAATTCGACATTATCATAGGAAGGGTTATGGTGGAATTCATTAAAGGAAAAGCACAAAAACGTATGATTAGTTTCGGATTGAAGAAGAAAAGAAACACAGTACAAGATTGAGTAGAGATATCAGATATGCAAGTAGTAGTTATTGTGTAAGTTACCGGAGATTGATGGGGAGAAGGCGAGCGTAGCCCTTGAGAAAAGAGAAGAACATGAAGAGGACAAGTTTTCTCCATGGAAACAAGATGAAACTGAAGCAGCAACCGAAGCCATTGCAGTTGAAGCTTCTTGTTTCTTGAAACTGCAATTGGAAAACCAAAAGAGGATAAAATATTTTTGAAATTAAAAACCAAAAAGGTTCAACCCCAAAAATTTACGACCTTAAGCCTTTAACAACATGAACAATTGGGCTAGCTCATCTTCATATTAGGATTTGGGCCAGAATTTAAGCTTCACTAGAAGTTTGAATTTTTGATTTTGGGTCATATAGAACAACGTGGTTTGTATCTTTTGTAATAAACTGTAAATTTGGAAGTTTAATTCAAGTGTTTTTATTAGTGATTTGTGACTTTGGTGATCAAATTAGAAATTGAATTAAATGTGGGTGTAAACTAAACTTAAACCGTAAAACTTATTTTGTTGTTTGGGTATTGAGCCTATAAAACTAAACTAAGTGATTTTTTTTTATTGTGATGAATTTAGGTGTTTGGAATTGTTTATTTAAAATAGCATGTATTTATTTAAAGTGTTTGTTAATTTAAGCAGTAAGTTTCAAAAAAATGTGCTTGGTAACTAATGTTGTATCAAAACATAATAAATTAAAAATGCGTTTTCTATATAACATACCAAGAGAAAAAATATTTTAACATTTCTACAGAAATTTTGGCAAAACGTTTGTGTGATATATATATATATATATATATATATATATATATATATATATATATATATATATATATATATATATATATATTGGAGAAAGTGGCCCATGTCTCGACACATTTATTCACCTTTGTGTAATATTACATATACAATATCCAACAAATCCATACCATAAACAAAATGTATACATCTAACTATGTTCAAAACTCTCAACAATACTACACAACTTGCAACCCAATGGACACTACAAATACTTACCTCTAAACAAGAACTACTTTGACACTTGCCTAAAAATCAACAAGAAGCATTTAGCTTAAAATATTTACATACCTCTTAACGTTATCCATCTTAAATAGTATAATTTCTAGTAGACTAATTACTAGAAAATCATATGATTTCTAGATAACAAATGGTATAATAATCACAATAACTTCTAGTAAATAAGACGCTACAATATACAACACGAATGCAATGTAACATAATGCATATAACCTTATCCTACCTGTCCAACTAACTCGACTAATTCAATATATCTTACCATTAGTCCAAATTATATTGAATAAAAGATTCATGATTAAACAAAACCTTTTAAATATCACAACAGAATGTAGCTCCCAATATTAAGTGGAGTTTCATGATATTCATCTCTTTATATATTTAGAACTCTTCATTATTATACTCTATAATAGCTTTTACATGAGTTAATTATTTTTCATAATACTTTAGCTCCTACTTGAGCACAAAACATATCTCATAATCACTTCTTGAGCAAAATACATATCTCAGTAACACTCCTATTTGAGTTTGAGATTATATCTCATACACTTTGTATAGAGAAAAAGACATATCTTAATAACGCTCATACTTCAGCCTGTGATTTTACAAAGCACAAATAATAGACCGGTATCTACACATAGGCTACTCACAACATAAATCAGTGACCGGTACAAATTTAGACTATTACTCAAGGTTCTAAATAACGTGAGGCGTGGCTTAGCGGCAAGGTAAAAGTTAAGCCATGACAAGCTTTGGCGAGCCATGACATTTTTCAAGGCGTGACTATTTTATATATATATTAAAAGAGATAAATCATATAATTATTGATTTTTATCAAGTATATCAAGTTTTTAGAAGTGTTATATTATTATTTAATATAAAAAGTTAACAAAAACTCAATTATTTTAGGTCCGATAAAAAAAATCAAAAAAAAAAAAAAAAAAAAAACTCGCGTCATATCGCGATAAGGCGCGCCTTGACACGTTATTTGGGCGTCACGCTTAACAAACTCGGTTTGGACATTTTCGTAACGGCTACACCACGCCTCGCGCCATGGCACGCCTTGAGGCGCGTCATGGCGCGTTTTTTAGAACCATGCTATTACTGCATACCTCTTACCGTTAGTCCGTTACCCGTATTAAATAGTATAGTTTTTCATCGTTACCTAAAATACACATATGCATTATAAATAAATTTTATACTCATGACTGTTACTCACCTGGATGATTTAGTCGATGCCTCTTAGAGGCCCAAGTTAGTCCAACTTCAAATCATCCCAAAAAAATGGACACTGTACGCATGTTTTTTTTCTTCTTAAAAACAACTAATTGACTTTTGAAACCAATAAGCTAAAAAAAAGTTTGACAATCTCACAAAATACTTTCCAAAATAGTTTTTCAATACACCTCAAAAATGAGCTTTTCAAAAATGAGCTTTCCAAAAGTTTGGCCTGAGAACGTGTCAACCCGTTCACATGGAAGAAGTTGCTTTGTGTTTTGATAAAGGGTTATGTGGGTCGATTGAGGACATTGTGGTTTGCGGGGGTCCGTTCTTTGGGGACCTTCAATGACGACTGACTTCGTTACCAATTAAGCTCGGTGGATTGGGGCTGTTCTCAGCAGTAGAGGCTTCCTCCTATGCTTTTGTGGCCTCACGAGCTCAATCGTGGGTGTTACAAGACCACATCTTACGAAATAGTGGCATATGTGGGATGAATTTAGATTATGTTTGTGCTTTGGCCTGTCTTCGTGATACGATTTCGGGCTTTGATTTCAACGGTTTCACTAATAAGGACACCGCCCCTCCAAAAGCCCAACATTCACTGGCGAGTGCCCTTTTTAGTAAAATTGTCCAAGACATGGAAGTTCACTTCGACATAACGATTAAGCAGAAAGCAATTTTTGAGTGTCTAAGGGCCCCACATGCTCAGGATTTTTTTATGACTATTCTTATTGACGGTCTTGCAGCATATGTCGCAAGTGGAGTATCGTGTCATCCTCAAGTATCGCCTTATGATCCCTTTATTTCCGGCTGACGAGACGTGCCCTGTTTGTCGTAAGGTATGCTTGGACTCCTTTGGGGAGCATGCAGTTCATTGTAAAGAGTTCCCGGGTTTCAAGTACCGACACAATCTGGTTAGGGATGTTCTTTTCGACATATTTAGGCGTGTTGGGGTTTCTGCCAAGAAAGAGGCACCTGTGAATTTTCTGACTGACCCATTGGAAGGAAGATCAACACTTAGACCAGCTGATGTTTTAGTATTTGGATGGGCTGGAGGAAAACATACATGTGTGGATCTAACGGGGGTTTCTCCTCTTGTGGGCTTGGGGAGTGGGGTTTTCTCTGTGGGGCAAGCTGCTTTAAAAGCTGCATCAAGCAAAGTGGCAAAACATGAGAAAGCGTGCATGGAAAATCAACACACGTTTATACATTTTGCATTTGATACTTTCGGTTTCCTTACGCCAGAAGTTGTGGAGCTACTCAATAGAGTCCAACGGGTCATGCATAGTAATGTTATGACTCCAAGATCTATAGATGTTTTTAAAAAAATTAGTTTTGCCATCCAAAAAGGGGTTGCGGCACAGCTTGTTGCTCGTTTACCCGCTACGTTTATGTAAAACTTTCTTCTTGTTGGATGGAAAATGTAAAAGTAAGAAAAGGGAAAAAAAAAAAAAGTTGTGCTCTTGTTTACTTTATGGAATCCAAATAATGATTAAATTAAGTAATTAACATTCATCTCCAACCTAACTTGTTAAAACTGCTTTTGGCTTTTTTTATTTCAATTTACCAAAATACCTTTCACTTAACTTATCTATCTAACCCTTTTTGTTCATTTTACATATATAAGCTAACTCAAACATTGAAAAAAAAACAATTTATTGACTTATTCACTTTTGTCACCATAAAAAGTAATTTAAACACTTTTTTAAAAAACTTTGTTTGTCATCCTCATAAATCAATAAGCATTTTTGCCAAAAAAAAATACACTTTTAGAGTTTAAAAACCAATCTCAAATGCCCCTTTAGATGCTGGAAATCTGGAACGCGTCTGAGAAGTGGAAACAAAGAAAGTGTAAGCCAAACCAATAAGAATTAGGGTGTCTTTCACAAAGCGACAATTCCACATAGGCGGAAACCAAATAGGCGTCCTCGTGAGTCATGGATCGAAAATACATATTAGATCGGCTCGTGAATCAACATCTAAAGACTTCATCACTCTCAGTTCTCTCTTGCTCTTATAGTGCTACGACCATGTTCCCATAATATCACCTTCCTTCATTCCTTTTCTCTACTCCTCATTTCTTAACTCTCGAATATCAACAGATTCACTCACGAATCATTGCTTCTCAATCTCGATCGAATCACACATTTCTGAATCGATTATTTCTCTCTCACACTCTGATTTTAGAAATTGATTATAAGGTTTGATCAATGCTTCTGATATTTTAATTTTGTTTTTTTATTTTTTTATTGTTTCTCATTCTCGGTTAGGTCCTAATTTCTGAATCGACTACGTTATGATTACTAAATCGATTAGGTTTTGATTTCGTTTATGCTTCTCACATTTGAAATTTTGTTTGATCGAAGCTTTTGCATAATCAAAATTTGTATAAGCTTTTGTTTATGCTTCTCACATTCGAATTTTTAACTTGTGAGAACACAAGAAGATATTCATGAGAGATAGGCGATCAAGAAATGATGGCAATTTGATAAATTGGATCGGAGAAAGTAACAAATAAATAAAAAAGATTAATAGAAAATACAAAATAAATGGGTGATAGATTCATTTTATCAAACCTAAAATATTTTAACTAATGGATATTAGTTTTAGGGATCAAATCTATAACCAAACTAAGCCAAAAAGAGTATTTTTGATATTGAAACTTTTTTAGACTTTAATAAAAGAAAAGTACAAACCATAGAAACTATTTACTTTTCTCTTTAACCATTTGATTCTTTTAGAGATCAAAACCAAAATAAAATCAACCCAAGAAGGATAGCCGAGAAGGATAGTCAACATTGCAATTGAAAATTTGATCGGATTCAGAAAAATCATAAAACCATAGGCATGGATTAATCAGGACCCTAAATTGTTATTTCTTTGATTTTAAAAAGTTAAATATGACTAATGTCATAACAAAGTTCGTAAATACCACTAATATCATAACAAAATAGATTAATACAACAATAAACATTCCTCAAATAGTTTCTATTGAGATAAAACTTTTTTAAATTGATATAATTTTATCGTTTAGTATTGTTTCGTTCATTGTGTAGGCATGGATTAATCATTAGGCGCATTCTAATCGAAGATTAATTGGGTCATAGTCGGGATTTTTTGCAACACAGCTTAACAGAGTAAATCGTATTTTTAATCTTTAGTCAATTAATATCTTAACTCCAATCCACCGACTAGCTAAAGTTAAACATTTTTTTTTATAACTTTATTGCTAAATAATTACATAAATAGCCCACGTGACATAGTAAAATTATACGGTATTAATTAAAATAAAACAAAAAGTCATGCCCATTGTAATACACACTATCCCACTAAGTAAAATACAAACCAACATGGCATGACTATTAAAATGACATTTCTCTACAAAATTAGGGTTTAAGTCCCGTGTAGCATTATTATATAAAAATAAAATAAATATTTAATAATCTATATTTAATGATTCTGATTAACTATTAATATATAACAAAATAAGAAAAATCTAATGTGAAAACGTTGATTTAGAAGGTCAAAATCTATTATTCTATTCTAATAAATGAAAATCTTTTGCTACATGTAACGTTTTTAATGATTTGGCCACATGTCATTTTGTAGTTATTTTCAATTAAAGTTTTTCCACATGACAATGACATTTTGTGGTGTTTTTTTTCATTTTATTGAATCCATATACTCCCTCCGTCCCAAAATTATTGTCCACCTTATCATTTTAGTTTGTCCCAAAATTATTGTCCACTACCAAAAGTAAATATACACTTTTACCATATTACCCATAACATTTAATAAAGTAAACTTGAATAATTATAAATGCATATTTTTCATTGTTTTTAGAAAAGGGCAAGAGAGTCATTTTACTCAAAAAGACAAAACTAATGATCGTTTTTCTTAATCTGTGTGTTTTTTTGTCTGTAGACAATAATTTTGGGACGGATGGAATAGTATTTATAAGTCAAATAGATTTTCCTTTCTCGATGTAATAAATGGATTTCAATTTTAGAAAGGTAATAAATATAGATTATGTATTACCCAAATTCAATTTACCCAAAATTATTATCTCGATTTTAACTATAATTAAAGTCAACAAATAGAGATATTGTATTTAACTCTAAATATATACTTTTGCAACAAGAACATATATATTCGGTTCATAAGTTGAAATAATTTATTTATTATAAAAAAAAATCTAAATAATTTGATGCCTCGATTTTAAGTTTCAGTAATTACTTTTAGGGGTGAGGATGGTGCGGTTTGGTGTGGTTTTAGGGCCAAACCGAACCGCAAACCACAAGGTGCGGTTTTTAAATTCTAGAAACCGTTGGGTGCGGTTTTTCAATGGTTCGGTTTTGCGGTTTTTGAGTACGGTTTCAGTTTGTACCGGTTAGGTGTCGGTTTTAAATCGAGTCAAACATATGGTGCGGTTTTTTATGTTCATCGGTACGATTTTTTTAACCGTGATGTTCATGTGAAGATTAAAGATTGTATGACATGGTGTCATTACGTTTCCTCAAATTTAAAAGCTGTAATTTTGAGTTTTTTTATGTTGTTTACTTGATAACTTCATTTGGAACCCATATTTCAAAGCTCATTTTTTTTAATCAATTTGTGCTTAGAAGTTATAAGCTTGCAAATTGTAGCCCACAGAGTGTTTACCTTTACACATAATCATTAAGTCACAAACACAAAGTGACAAACTCACATATTAAACCTAATACTTAATTACTAATTACCGTCAAGTTCAATATATAATATATGTATAAATTAGAATTTATTAGTTTTTTAAATAATATGTATAATTGTATGATATAAATTAGTGATTTATTTTATTGTTAATAAGCTTGCGGTGCGGTTCGGTTTTGGTGGTCCGGTTTCTAGATAAAAACCGCACCGCACCAATAAATTCGGTTTTTCAAAAAAATAAAATCCGCACCATCGGTTTTTGCGTCGATTTCAGTTTTTCGGTTGCGGTTTATTGCGGTTTTTGCGGTTTTTCTTTTATCGGTTCGGTTTTTGCTCACCCCTAATTACTTTAGTCGCGAACCAAAACTCGACATTGTATTTGTATTCAAAATTGGTGGTAAAAAAATATTAAGTTAACTTATCTATAAAAAAAATACAACCATAAGTTGTGTTTTGAACTTTTGGAATGTGGTGGTACAAAGTAAGATGTAAAAAATAATCTTTTAACTTGAAAAAAAATAAAAATTGCAAAATTAACTATATAGAAAATATTAATTAATAAAATTATTAACCATAGATACGTCGTTATGATAATTATACTTTGAATGGTGATAAAAAAAAGTATGACATGATTATAAAAATATAATTATTTGTTATTTTAAATATTATCGTAAATCCAAAACATAAATTATATTATTAAATTTACTTATAAAAAATTATTTAGATAATATATTTAAAAAGATTTAAATGTTGTAAATGTATAACCACAAGTCAATTTAAATAAAAATAATAAAAAAGTCATTTTTATTATAATTCAATTTTTTTTCCAAGGAAGTGGTTTTTAATTAATTAACAGAAAAAGTTACATTGCATAAACTTACAAACAATGCTTTATATATCGATTAACCATCATATGATCGAAATTAAAAAAAAAATCAATAGATAAGCGATTTCTAAATAAACAATTCAACGTTAAATTGTAATACTAAATCGTAAATCATATTTAATTTTATTTAAATGCAAATTGCGAGTAGATGTTATTGAATTATACGAGTATATTATCTACCTATGATTGTATGTTATATGACAACAATTTTCCCTTATTACTTAATTAAGGTACTTATTTATTTATCATTTATGTTGTATGTTGTATTTATTTATATTTTTCTAAAAAAAATGTTTAACGTCTAGACTTTCATATGTAGCCTTTTGTTTTAATCAATCCGTGTATTATATAGGTCTCACAACTAGTTATACTAATAAATAAAGGTTCATGCTGCTACATATCATTCTCTCATTTCATTGGTCACAAGTCATTTTATCATAATTTTGAGATATTTATTTTTTACTTGTCATTTATTTCATTTTTCTTTTTTTCTTTTTCCAATATATCATTAATTTAGTTTCCATTAATTAAATATGTCATAATGACTATTAATTTTAAATGTCAAATTTAAAATTTAAAATTTTAATTTCAATTTCTAATAAATTACAGTTTAAACCTTCGTATTTAATAGATTGTTATAATTAACCCGTTTAGTACACGAGTCTGACAATTAAACACGTAATTTTAATTTATTTATTTTTCGCATGTTAGTTTTTTATTTTTTTATTTTTTCTCATAATTTTCACTTATTTCAATTTTCAAATTCAAATAAACTTCTCGTTTACTCCTTCGTATTTAACATTTTGTTTTAATCAACATGTATAGTATACGAGTCTCACAATTACTTAGCTATTAAACATATTGCAGTATCGTATCTTATCTTCCCTATATTAATTAGTTACGAAATTAAGTAATTATTGATTACATAATAATGAATGTGGCATTTAACTACTCCCATATGAAATAATTTTTTTAAACAGTTAAATGTAATCTAACTGTGAGGCATGTCGATCAGTGGGTTTGGGTTGTACAGGTGTGGGCAGACGGGTCACATGAGTAGGGATTGCCCCCAGAGTGCATTGATCTGTTTTCACTACAACCAGACAAGCCATAAAAATGTCGATTGTTCGAGGTTGTCAGGAGGGCCGGTGGCGGTGCCTGCATCAGCCACCTTGAGGATTACCGATGGCCGCTAGGGAAAGGCGGATACACCTGTGGTGAAGAACAGAGCTTTCCAGCTGACTACCGATGAGGCTCGTGCAACACCGGATGTGGTTACCGGTATGTATTTTTTTAATTATATCTTATTTGCATTCCTTATTTATGCTTATAATTATATCTAATCCTGTATAGGGACTTTCTTAGTCAATTGTTTGACTGCTCATGTTCTGTTTAATTCGGGTGCTACCCGATCCTTTGTATCTCTTACGCTTAGCATTAGTGATGCTCCTGGGATTTTAGATTATCCGTTGGAAGTCGAGATTGTCGATGATCGTTATGTGAGTGCTTCAAGGGTTCATCCTGGGTGCGTTCTGAATCTGTTCAGCGCGAGGTATTTTATTGATTTGTTGTCGATTCCTCTACGAGGGTCGAAGGTTATTATTGGGATGGACTGGTTGGGCCCCAAGGGTGTCGTGATTGACTGTGAGCACCAGCTAGTGAGAGTTCGAACCCCAAGTGGGGGAGAACTGGTTATTCCTGGTGAGGGAATTTCTCATGGGCCGACTCTCTTTTCTGCTGCGATGGCCAGAAGATATTCTCACCAGGGTTGTTCTGGGTTTCTGGCCTATGTGGCAGATACCCGGGTTGAGGGCATGACGACATTGAGTGAGGTGCCTATTGTTCGGAATTTCATCGATGTGTTTCCTGAGGAGTTGCCAGGAGTGCCTCCCGAGAGGCAAGTCAAGTTCTGGATTGATCTAGTGCTTGGTGCGGCTCCAATAGCCAAGGCACCATATCGTTTAGCACCACCGGAGATGCATGAGTAGTCTGTGTAACTTCAGGAGCTGCTAGACAAAGGATTTATTCAGCCGAGTAGTTTGCCTTGGGGAACGTCGATCCTGTTCGTGAAAAAGAAGGATGGTTGATACAGGATGTGTATTGATTACCGAGAGTTGAATAAGTTAACGGTGAAGAACCGTTACCCACTACTTAGGATCGACGATTTATTTGACCAGCTTCACGGTGCATCTTGGTTTTCCAAATATTGATTTGTGATCAGGCTACCATCAAATGCTGGTCAAATACGAGGATGTGCAGAAGACGGCCTTCAGGACTCGCTATGGTCATTCCGTGAAACATCCCAAAAATACGGTCCACAATTTTCGTTTTTAATTATTCATAAAATCATAAGTACCATCCATCATCTAATAAAAACATAAGTAATGCATCTCAAATCATCACCATAAAATACTGTATCAAAATCATATGTCAAAATATCAGAGTCTAAAACATCCCAGGCTGAACAAATGGTGTGTGCACTGCAATCATCCCGAGCTCTTCCCTTTGCTTCCGGAAGTACCTGAAACCAAAACTGAAAACTGTAGGTACGAAGCCTAGTGAGTCTCCCCAAACTACCACATACCATACACATAACATGCAACTAGGAGATACGGGCCCCACCCACTCTCATGGAGATTCGGGCCCCGCCCACACTCCGCTGTCTAGGAGATTCGGGCCCCGCCCACACTCCGTTGTGTAACATTCATACAAGTATCACACAAACAACAAGTATATCTATTCCTATCAAGAAATCACATATCTATACTCAAATAATGGTTACGAGATTCGGGCCCCGCCCACACTCGGCTACTATGAGATTCGGGCCCCACCCACACTCAGCTACTAACGTATCATATGTACGGGACGTCCTTAGTGTCGTAGACCCGTTCCTACTGAAGGAAACTCACCTCATATGCTAGCTGTGATATCTCGTGTGAGGAATCTCTGACTGCTGCTCCGACGACTCCCCGACTATCAATTTCATAATAACACTTAATCAAAATCTGATAATCCTTCTTAGGGTAAAATGACCATTTTACCCCTGGTCAAAGTCAATGCTTGGGTTAAAGTCAACCTTCTGGTTGACCCAACTCGTCGAGTTGTTCCATCAACTCGTCGAGTCCTAGAACCTGAAATCGCGATCTAACTCGTCGAGTTTCCCCCTGACTCGTCGAGTTCCCAGGCTACTCACAGTCGCGATCTACCGATTTAACTCGTCGAGTCCCTTCACCGACTCGTCGAGTTCTATTTAATAAGCTAAAACGGGACAAACTAACTTAACTCGTCGAGTCCCTCTATGGACTCGTCGAGTTCCTCTGTGTGATTGAGCCATCTCAATGGATTAAGCTCCTACCCTTCAGATCTAGACTCAATACTTCACCTACACATTGGGAATACACTTTTAAGGGTAAAGTTTCCAACTTTACCCGCTATTAGTCCTTCTTAACGGGTTTAGCTCAAACCCTAACTCTCTAGAACATAGATCTTGGTCTACAAGCCAGAAAACTCTAAACCAATGCACACTATAATAGATCTTGGCCTTGGACATCAATTAGACACGTAAAGTTCCAAGCTTTCCTTCCATGCATGGCTTTTTTAGGCTAAAAAGACCAAAATAATGCTTTTAAGCTTGCATGGGCCTTCCATAGTCATAAAGTTTGCAACTTTATGCCATAGAACCCCTTCTAGATCCCAGATCTGAAATGTAAGTCACTTAGGACGTCCAAATCCCAAAGACGAAGGTTCTTGAACCAAAACCCTCATAAAAATGGAAGTAAGTAGATCTAATGAATGAATGATCAAGTTAGAGACTTGATTACCAGAAAGTGATGAGGATGGAAGGAAATCCCTGGATCTACTATCTCCTCCTTGAACTTTCTATCTCCTTCTTCTTCTTCTAGCTTCAAGAACACACAAAATCACTCAAGAATGGCTCACACACTCACAAAATTCTCTAGGGTTTCGTGGATTATGGTTTAGGACTTGGAGGCTGGAAATGAGGCCAAGGGGTGGGGGTTAAGGAGCTGAAATAGGGTGCAAAACCCCGAAATTAGGGTTTCAATCTGGCCGATCTACTCACCGAGTCAAGGGCTATTGACTTGTCGAGTAGATAGTTCAAACCCCGCGCATAATTTTCCCTCTACTCGACGAGTTAGGGCCACCATCTCGTCGAGTTCATCTTTCAAAATAAATAAATAAATAAATAAGTTAAATGCATACTAGGAGACCAGGCGTTACAATTCTCCCCCACTTGTCAGACTTCATCCTTGAAGTCTGCTGCATCTGAAAACAACTCCGGGTAGTGCTCCCTCATCTCCTCCTCGGGCTCCCAAGTCCACTCTAAACCTTTGCGGTGCTGCCACTGCACCTTCACTAACTAAACAACCTTGTTCCTCAAGGTTTTTGTCTTGCGATCCAGAATCGCCACAGGCCTCTCAATGTAGTTCAGGCTGTCGTCAACCTGAATATCCCCCAAGGGCACAATCGCCGAATCATCCACTAGGCACTTCTGCAACTGGGAAACATGGAAAGTGATGTGGATCTGACTGAGATCTGCTGGTAGATCCAACCGATACGCCACCTTGCCCACCCGAGCTATAACCCTGAAAGGACCAATGTACCTGGGGCCCAGCTTGCCCCGTATTTGGAACCGAATGACACCTTTCCAAGGTGACACCTTCAGGAGGACCATATTGCCCACCTGAAACTCCAAGTCCAAACGCTGCTTGTCGGCGTAGCTCTTCTGCCGACTCTGAGCAGTCTGGAGCCTGCTGGATCCGCTCTGTAGTCTTGAGTACTACCTCAGTACTTCCCATGACTCTCTGACCGACCTCACCCCAACAGATTGGGGTCCTACACTTCCTCCCGTAAAGCATCTCGAAGGGAGGTCGGTCTATGCTGGCGTGGTAACTGTTGTTATATGAAAATTCCGCTAACGGAAGATACGTATCCCAACTGCCACCGAAATCCAAAACACATGCGCGTAGCATGTCCTCGAGAGTCTGTATCGTCCTCTCGCTCTGTTCGTCTGTCTGAGGGTGGAAGGTGGTGGTGAAGTGGAGACGAGTACCCATCTCCTTGTGAAACCGCTTCCAAAATCTAGAAGTGAAACGGACATCTCGGTCTGACACCACCGAGACAGGGACTCCATGTCATGCCACTATCTCGCGCACGTATATCTCGGCCAACTTCTCGGCCGAGATACTCTCCTGGATCGGGATAAAATGAGCACTCTTGGTCAACCGACCCACGATGACCCATATCGAATCTACTCCACATGCGGTATTGGGAAGCTTGGTAATGAAATTCATAGTGATATCTTCGCATTTCCACATGGGAATGTCCAACGGCTGCATCTTGCCGTGGGGGCGCTGATGTTCGGCCTTGACCTTCCTGCAGGTCAAACACCACTCCACGTACCAAGCAACGTCCCGCTTCATGCAGGGCCACCAGTAATGAGGACAAAGATCCCGGTACATCTTCGTCGCCCCATGATGGATGGAGAACCTCGACTTATGGGCCTCATCCATCAGGACTGCCGTACTCCTTTAGGCCCTCAACCTGTGCCTCTCTAATCCGCTCCAACAATGGAGTAATCACCGTCATCAGCAGACAAATGTCTCGAATCGGAGCCGCTACTGCCTTACGGCTCAGGGTGTCGGCCACCATATTAGCCTTGCTCAGGTGGTAAAGGATCTCACAGTCATAGTCCTTCACCACATCTAACCATCGACGCTGCCTCATGTTCAGATTCGACTGATCCATGAGGTGCCTCAAACTCTTGTGGTCCGTGTAAATGGTACAACAGACCTCGTATAGGTAATCCCGCCATATATTGAGGGCGAACACGACTGCCCCCAGCTCCAAATCATGCGCCGGATAGTTAGCCTCGTGAGGCTTCAACTGTCTTGAAGCGTAAGCTATCACGTGACCCCGCTGCATCAATACCGTACCCATGCCCGTAATCGACGCGTCATAGTAAACTACGAAGTCATCGATGCCCTCCGGTAAAGTCAGGATCAGTGCCTCGCACAACCGCTGTCTGATAGTCTCAAAGTCTGCCTGCGGCTCAAGCCCCCAGCGGAAGGTCATCGACTTCTTGGTCAGTCGGGTCAAAGGAACAACGTTCTTGGAGAAGTCCTGAATAAATCTCCGGTAATAACCCGCTAGACCCAGGAAATTCTGAATCTCAGTTGGAAACCTCGGAATCTCCCACTGCATCACGACCTCTATCTTGGCTGGATCGACCAGAATACCCTTCTGGTTGACAAGATGCCCAATAAACTGCACCTCGCGCAACCAAAACTCACACTTGGAGAACTTTGAAAAAATTCTCTCACTCCTCAGTGTCTCCAGAACCTCCCTCAGGTGCTCCTCATGTTGCTCCTGAGTCTTGGAATAGACGAAGATATCATCAATTAAGACTATCACAGACCGATCCAGCATCGATCTGCACACGCGGTTCATGAGGTCCATGAACGCGGCTGGAGCATTGGTGAGCCCAAACGGCATCACCACGAACTCATAATGACCATAGCGAGTCCTAAAAGCCGTCTTCTGCACATCCTCATCCCTGACTCGCATCTGGTCATAACCCAATCGCTAAAATCAATCTTGGAGAACCAAGATGCACCCTATAGCTGGTCAAAGAAATCATCGATCATCGGGAGGGGATAACGGTTCTTCACATTTACCTTATTCAGATCCCGGTAGTCTATGCACATCTGATGCGACCCGTCCTTCTTCTTCACAAACAGGATTGGGGCTCCCCATGGCGAACTACTCGGTCTGATAAATCCCTTGTCTAGCAGCTCGTGCAGCTGCGTGACAAATCCTGCATCTCGGGAGGAGCCAACCGATATGGTGCCTTGGCTATCGAAGCCGCACCAAGGACCAGGTCAATCCTGAACTCAACCTGTCTCTTCGGAGGTATCCCAGGTAAATCCTCCGGGAATACTTCCGGGTACTCTCGCACTACCGGCAAATCATCCACTGTCGCCTTACCTCTATCCCGGGTGTCCATAACATAGGCGACATAACCCGCACAACCCTACTAACAGTAGCGCCTCACTCTCGCTGCTGAGCATAGAGTCAATCCACCCTCGGCCTCTCGCCCTGTATCACTAACCCTCCCGCACTAGGAGTCCGAATCCTCACTAGCTGTTGCTCACAGTCAATCACTGCCCCATTGGGGCTCAGCCAATCCATACCCACTTGTCACACCCCCGAACCAGACAACGGAAAATGTCCGGGGGCTTGCGCGTGACTTCATCTTGTAATATCATCACAATTGTATATAATAGAAACAAGACAACACCATCATCATACATATCAAAATACAACCATCATTGTTTACATCAAGTACAATATCATAAATTACATGTCCACAAATAATTAATGTATGATGATAACAAAATATAACAAATTCCACAATTTCCTGCTGACCTTTCTGCTTAACGATTCCCTGAGAATACAAGTTATTTTGAAAAAAGTTAACATATATAATGTTGGTGAGTTCATAAGCATATTTGAATGAAAAGTTTTGAATTGTTTGTAAACACCAGAAAATCCGATATTCTCTGAAAATGGTTTGAACGTGATGTATCAAAATCAAGTATTAATGCATGTGTGTTTTCTATATTTGGAATGTATATAAAATGTAATCGAAATAAAACCCTGTATTTTCTGTAGTAAGTAAAAGGCATTGTTTAGCTGTATATTTCCCCAGAAAAATCCTATATTTTATAGTTTATAAAAGTGTTGTGGTCTCAACCCTAAGACCGAATATCAGTGTATGAATGTTTTTGTATCAACAAGATTTTATAGGTGTCCCATAAAATTATGTTGGAGAGGATCTCCATGTGAGCCGTTTTAACCATGCTTGATTATATGACGAATTCGCCTGTCGTGGCGTTTTTAGGCGCCGACTTGATTAAGGTAAGGTTTGTCACCCTAGACTGGCCAAGTCTAACTGTAGCGAACAGCTCAGGTGTGGGGTGTCACCCCGTATAGATCTATACACAAACTCTCGCTCTCCCTCCAGGAGACTCTGGTTAATACTACATGCTACGATCGTACACGCTAAAGGTGTCAACCGACATGTCTCACTAGCATCCTTGACTGAGTTTACGCGAATATTGTATTATGTTATATGTATAATGTTTCCGAGCACCTTCTATGTTTGAATAGCCCAACGAGTATGTATATGAATGTACGAGGCCCAACACACATGTAGGAGGACCATTAAGGCCCAATAAGCATGTGATGTATAGTCTAGGCCCAATAAGCATGTATTTGGGCCACTAAGGCCCAATCAACAAGTAATGTATAATCCAGGCCTAATATTCATGTGAATGGGCCACTAAGGCCCAATAACATGGATCACAGGTATTAGGCCCAATAAACATGAAAATTTACACCTTTAGTCCATTTATATGTAAGTTGACAACTTTTGGCCCAAATAACCATAAATTGATATATTTGACCCATTAATATAAAATTTACATTTTCAGACCCTTTTTAAATAAAATGACATTTTCGGCCCAAGTTTTGTAAAAATAACGTTTTCGGCCCAAATATATATATATTGACATTTTAGACCCAAATTTAAAAATGTTGTCATTTTCAGCCCATAAAACCGTAGATTTTCATTTTTGGCTCCAATTTGTATAGAATGACATTTTTGGTCCACAAAAATCATAATTTTTACATTTTGGGCCCAATAACCTTAAAGGCCAATAATATGGCCCATTATGCGAAAATTACACTTTTGGTCCCTTAAATGTCATGAATATCATAAAGACCCACTTTTTAAAATAAAATGACTCTTTTGACCCTTGTAAAAACCGTAAATGTCAAGAAGGTCTCATTCTTTTGTTTATTTGTCAAAAATGGCCCCTTTTCAAGATTTTGTTTAGTTTCTTATGAATCTTCACATGTTTAACACATTTATCTTTATAGTAAGTTGTATGAAGTGCTTTAGTTTACAAATATCACAACTTTTGGTTAGAATTTTTGAGATCTATAGTGTTTCATCACATAATCACAACTTAAATAAAGTAAAACACACATAACATGCATAATTACATAGATCTACCACATATGCAACTTGTATTCTCCCCCAAAACATGTTAAAACCGAAAACAATGGGTATGAACTCACATTGCTTTGTTGTTCTCGTTTTGATGAAGAGATGGAAGGAGATGATGTGATTCTCGGCCCTAGCAAGCTCCTTGAGATGATTTTTAAACTTAGATGGTTCTAGTGAAGTATAATCCACGGTTTGGAGCAAATGAGTAACAAGTTTTAACAAAATTATGAAGTTAAACTTGCTTGAGTAAGAGTAAATTACCAATTATGGATGAGGACTTGATGCAAACTTCTTAAAAGCACCCACCATTGGTCACGAAATTTTGAGGAGTAGAGAGGAGTTCTTGAGAGAGTCTTGAAAGTGTTTGAAAGGAAATGGAAGGTGGTGGGAGGGTGTGTTCGGCCGAGTGTAATAAGAAGAGAGGGAAAAGAGATGAGAGATTGAGATGTGATAGGTGCTTAGAGACATGAGACTAGTTGTTTATTTGAAGGGTAATTAGCATAGAAAACCACTAGATAATTATGAGGTGGCACCTCAAATATCCTCCCATTTGTTTTCCTTTTTTTGTTTATATGCATAATGGGCCGAGAATTTAGGCTAGAGAGATGAGAATGAAATGATTTGGGCCCAATATTGGCTTTGTTCGAATCTTAAGAAGCCTAATAATATTTTTCAGCCCATTGGGCCCTTATTAAGGTTCTCGGCCCAATGAAGCCCAATTAGAAGGGTTTACGGCCCAATATGGCAAATGAAATCAGTTATGGCCCAAGAAGGCCCATTAGAGATAAGATGCATTATTCTAGGCTAACATGACCCAAATGCTAAAATCTTATAAATGTGGGTCCAATTAGAGCCCAATTCTTAGGCCCAAAATAGTCAAACTGAAGGTTTATTGGTCCATTAGGCCCAATAAGAGAATCCTAGTTCATATTAAACTTGAACTGGGATTCCAAGGGTTTTCAACCCTTGGTTGACTATATGAGATGCTTTGTATAAGGTTTTGAACTTTAATTGTGAACATTAATTAAGTTTGTTGTCATTGAATGAGCATAGTGTATAATATCAAATTAGGGTTACAAGTATTATAGTAGGTGGTGTTTACATGAGACTAGAATTTCCTAGCTAAAATGCTAGTTGTGACACCACTGTAACCTTATTCCCTCGTAGAGGAATAGGAATCAGGTCCACTAAAAACTGCTCATCAAATAACTATAGTGTACAACCTCTGTGAACCCTCGTAACCCTAACGGTCCTGTCATCTACTTTCTCCACATCAGATGGGCAATCCAGCTCCCCCAGAGCTCCTACGAATCTCTTGCTGAGTGCGAGCGACACAAAAGATTGGGTGGAACCCGAATCAACCAGTACCAAGGCTGATATATCGTTCACTAAGAACGATCCTATAACAAACACATAAACATAAGCAATAATCAATACAAATAAAGAGATAAGGAGAAGATACATACTTGCAACGACATCAGGAGCTACACATGCCTCCTCTGCTGTCAACTGGAAGGCTCTGCTCTTTGCCACTAGCGCCTCTGCCCCGGCCCTGACAGCCGTCTTTAATCCTCAATGTAGCAGGGGCGGGTGCCTCCACCTTCCCTGCTACGGCTAAACTCGTACACTGGGACCTCTTGTGGCCCCTCTGATTGCACTGAAAGCAAATCAGATCAGATGATGTGATGGTGGTGGTAGCAGTACAATCCTTACTGACGTGCCCAGTTTGGCCGCACTTGAAGCAGCCCGAACTACCTGCCCTACACGGCCCATCGTGCCCCCTACCACACTTGCCGAAGTGGCCTCGGCCCTGCTGGCCCTTACCTCAGAAATCTACCTTGGGATTTTTGCCCGTGCCCTCCCCGCCAGACACCGACTCTGGCTTCCTCTTCCTCTCCATCTCTAAATCAATCTCTCTCTCACGAGCCCTAGCAATCATATCCTCCAGCGTCTTGCAGCTGGAGCGGCTCACAAACTGGCGGATATCACTCCGCAACATCTCATGATATCGGGCCTTCTTCATCTCCTTGTCCGCCACATACTGCAGAACGAGAAGGGCCCTCTCCCTGAACTTGGCGGTGATCTCCGCCACAGTCTCTGTTGTCTGCTCAAGATCCTGGAACTCCCTAGCTAACTGTTGCACCTTAATTACAGGTGCAAACTTGGCCCTGAACCTGGTTGAAAAATCACTCCAGGTCATCGCATCCAAAACTGCATCATCTCCAATGGCTCTCCCAACCTCCTCCCACCAGTCACGTGCCCTGTCCTTCAGAATACAGGACGTAAGTCTAACCTTGTCCCCCTCGGAACATCTGCTGGTGCAGAATGCGTTGGCGACATCTGCCAACCATCTGGTACTCGCAATGGGGTCCCAAGCCCGATGGTAATCTAGAGCTCCACAAGCCCTGAACTCCCTGAATGTCAGTGAGCGTGCCCCTAGCATGGCCGCCATCTCGATACGGAATGCACCCAACCTCTCATCAAGTATCTCTAGGATGCCCTCCTTGACTGATCTAAAGATCACAGGAGTCTGGTCTAGAATGCTGCGTGTGATCTCAGAAGAGATGAACTCCCTCGTCTGCTTATCCAGCTGCCCGACTCCAGAGCCCGAGCCTGATCCCTCACCGACGCCTGAGCTGCCGCCTGGCCTAGTGCGTAGTGTCACCATACTGAAAATACACCACAACAAACATCAGTATACTCATCATAACTCAAGGGATCTCACATACTACAAGTTTCCTGGATTCATCTCAGCCTTCCTTGATTCGAGTACGGATCCTCTGCTTTCAGTAGTACGGGCCCATAATACCTTCCACATCTATCCGTACTTTCCTCGAGAACTGCCTCGACTCCACCAAGTCCCTTCTACTACTACCACTACTGATCTCATGCTAAACTCATCCTAGGCTTCCCCTAGGGTAATCGCCAACCCACTCTCCGCTATCAGCTGCATAAGAAGTCCCTGCTATCTCCCCCTAACTAACTCGTGAATACCATTACATATCACTAAGACTAGATAATTCTTCGAATGAGAGATCCTACCCTACAACGGCTGGACTCAAACAAGAGCTGCGCAATAGAGCTAGACCTAACCTTCTGAAATTATTTAGTCCTCGCAATATGTAACTTAACATATTCATTTACTAGTTAGTAAAAGATAACTGGAACTCCTAAAAGAACAAAGCAAGCAGCATTCGAGCATCGAGTAAACATAATCAAGCATACCTCATTCAGGCCATCACTGAAGAATCTGTACTAGCATGCGGTTCATAAAGCTGAGATACATATAACAGGCACATAAGGCATCCTTCCTAGATCCTTAGTCCTAATCTAGCATACAATTCTCATAAAGCTGATACACATATAATAGGCATATAAGGCATCCTTCCTAGATCCTTAGTCCTAATCTAGCATGCAATTCTCATAAACATATCATAACATAAACTTGTATGGGTAATTTGGGAGTACTTACTTGAGCTCGGCTTATCGCATGCACTACACCCTTTTTCTCTGTTCAAAGTTCTTTTCTCTTTTCAAAATTCCTTTTGTAAAAAAAATATTCTTTTGAAAATTTTCATACCAAGTCCTTAGTTTGAGTTCAGACACACCCGAGAGTGTGCCCAAATCCCTCAAACCAAGGCTCTGATACCAACTTGAAACATCCCAAAATTACGGTCCAAAAATTTTGTTTTTAATTATTCATAAAATCATAAATACCATCAATCATCTAATAAAAACATAAGTAATTCATCTCAAATCATCACCATAAAATATTGTATCAAAATCATATGTCAAAATATCAGAGTCTAAAACATCCTAGGCTGAACAAATGGTGTGTGCACTGCAATCATCTCGAACTCTTCCCTTTGCTACCGGAAGTACCTGAAACCAAAACTGAAAACTGTAAGCACGAAGCTAAGTGAGTCTCCCCAAACTACCACATACCATACACATAACATGCAACTAGGAGACACGGGCCCTGCCCACTCTCATGAAGATTCGAGCCCCACCCACACTCCGCTATCTAGGAGATTTGGGCCCCACCTACACTCCGCTGTCTAGGAGATTCGGGCCCTTCCCACACTCTGCTATTTAAGAGATTCGAGTCCCGCCCACACTCCGTTGTCTAACATGCATATAAGTATCACACATACAACAAGTATATCTATTCCTATCAAGCAGTCACATATCTATACTCAAATAATGCTTACGAGATTCGGGCCCCGCCCACACTCGACTACTATGAGATTCGGGCCCCGCCCACACTCAGATACTAACGTATCATATACGGGCCGTCCTTGGTGCTGTAGACCCGTTGCTACTGAAGGAAACTCACCTTGTATGCTAGCTGTGAAATCTCGTGTGAGGAATCTCTGACTGCTGCTCCGACGACTCCCCGACTATCAATTTCATAATAACACTTAATCAAAATCTGATAATCCTTCTTAGGGTAAAATGACCATTTTATCCCTGATCAAAGTCAACGCTTGGGTCAAAGTTAACCTTCTGGTTGACCCAACTCGTCGAGTCCTAGAACCTGAAATCGCGATCTAACTCATCGAGTTCCCAGGCTACTCACAGTCGCGATCTACCGATTTAACTCGTCGAGTCCCTTCACTGACTCGTCGAGTTCTACCTTAAGCTAAAACGATACAAACTAAGTCAACTCGTCGAGTCCCTCTATGGACTCGCTGAGTTCCTCTATCTGATTGAGCCATCTCAATGGATGTTGGGTCAAAAATATGGTTTGTACTTTACTTTTCTAGGAAAATATATTTTTCAGTCTAGGACCGTAAACATATTTTTCAGTCGAGTCCCTCTACGGTTGTATGTGTGTTTACGGTTGTGTGTACGACCGTACACGGGTTTACAGCCGTAAACCCGTGTACGCCCAACTGTCTCATATATTTAGGGTGAGGAGTGCATAAGGAGTAGAAAGGCTAGAGAAGGAGAGCATATTCTAGAGAGAGAAAACTAGAGAGAAGAATAGTGTGTGTGAGAGAATCTAATGTGTATGGAGCATCACTCATATCTTTGAATACATCATAGATTCAAGTTATTCTTCTTCTCCTTCTCTTCTATTTTGATCTGGCATCATTCGTTTGATTGAGATTCCGCACCATCAAACGGATCTGATTGATACACAAGCAGATTGGGGACTTACAAGTGGTATCAGAGCTTGGATTGTATCAATCAATTTTGTCAGATCTGGAGCTTATTTGATCGTATTTTTGAAGGATTTTTTGCATTTTTAGATAGATCTCTGAAAATTAGGGGGGGTTTGTTCTTTGCGTTTTTCATAAAAACGAGTTCTGGATCGAGTTTTGGAGCAAAAAGTGAGAAAAACGTCGTTTTTCTTCGCATCAGTTGAAGGTGTACGACCAGTTGAAGGTGTACGGCCGTAGACCCGTGTACAACCGTAGACCCGTGTACGGCCTCGGTGTACGACTCAACAGCCTCTCACGTGTACGGCTCGGTGGTTTGCGGTCCAGCAGCGTTTCTGGTTCGCTTCGTTCTCGGCCTCGCACCTAGCACCTCGCACGTATTCGTTCAGCAGCCTCGGTCTCACATTCGCAGCAGTCGTCCTCGCATCCTCGCTTCCTCGTGCGTACATCTAAAAAAATAGGAAATGAAATTGGGGTTGCCGGGGATCGAACCCGGGTCTTCTGATTCCTCACCACAGCGCCTCTTCCAACTCATCTAGGCTGCGAGTTGATACTCTCCTCCCACATTTAATTCAAAAGGCTTCTTATTTCGATCCAAGTTTCGCAATTTTGTCATATTCAGCCCAAAATTCAATTTCCTTTTATTTTTAAATTCTATTTTCTTCCAAAATTTTAGTTTTTAATTTTTTGACTTTCTAAATTGACTTTTGACTTAAAATTTTGACTTTGACTTTTAAAGTTTGACCTTTGACTTCAAGTTTGACCTTTGACTTTAAACTTTGACTTTTTCGTTTAACTTTTAAATTTTCAAATTTAGCTTTTCGGTTTGACTTTTAAGTTTGACTTTTCAAGTTTGACTTTTAAGTTTGACTTTTTAAATTTGACTTTTAAGGTTGACTTTTGAGTTTTTAGTCAAAGGGCATATTTTTAAACAATGAGTTCCTCAAACATTCCGGTCAATGAAGTTTCATGCTCTCAAACTTGCATTAAAACTGTTAAAAATTTGCGTGAACACATCGATTTATTAAAAAAAGAAAATGAGGAACTTAAATATGAGGGGTACCAACTTAGGAAAGGCGTTCATTATAAATATCTTAAGAAAGATTTTGAAAGAACAATTAGAGGCCAAGACTAACGACTTTAAGAAATTACAGTCAGAGTACAGTGACAAATGCGTTCATTATAGATATCTTAAGAAAGATTTTGATGCTGTGACTGCCGAACTTGAAGCATTAAAAGCAAAATATAAAGATGTTGAATTCAATTTTAAGAAATTTGATGTGTCAAGTGAGGTAGTTGTGTCCATTATAGAAAAACAATTAACATTTAAAGATAATCAAAACAAGGGTCTAGGGTATCATGATGTTCCACCTCCTTTCAATGATCACTACACTGTCACCCTTCTGACTAAGGAAGAAATTGAAAATGAAGCACACCTTAAGTATGGCCAACCCCCTGCTTCAGCTTCAGTTAAGACTGAACAATCAGGGCCAACTGAGGGTGTTGAGGTGAAGAATTCTGATGTTTCTACTTCTTGTGCAGGTAAAGTAGTGGAAGAAGAGAACAAGGAGAACACTTTTAAACAAACCAATGTCTCCTTGAACTCTGAATCTGTTGCTTCTAACTCAGTTACTTCTGATCAACCTGTTGTTGGTAAGTACAGGCCACCAACACAAGCGAAACAAAGTGCCTGCTGCAAGTGTGCTTGTGGGAACAATCAACGACAAGGCAAGGACACGCCACCAGGGGTAGGAAGAAACAACTTCCCAGTGAAGAAAAAGACATGTTTTCACTGTGGAACACCTAGACACATTGCCAGACATTGTCCAAATCGTGCATATGTTCCCTACTATGCACAAGGGTGGCAGAATGCGCCAAGAGGGAGATTTTCCAAAAGAAATCTCTCAAGGTCACATTCAGACAATGGCGTATGGAATGCCATGAAGCGCAAGAATTCAAATCCCAAGGCCAAGAATCCATCTCCCAAGGTCAAAAAGGGAATGCCGGTCAAGAAGCAAAAATCAAAGTCATCTCAACAATCGGCTTCCAGTTCAAAAGCAAGTTCCAAGGTACCCATCAGATCAAACAAGAAATGGGTTAAACCTGAATAAAGATGGGTACCAAAGGTTCAATCTCCCAAATCATCTAATGATTCTAATATTTCTGCATCTTCTGTTTGTGATAAGCAGGACATGTCATGGGAGAGAGTACCTTGCAAAGCCGACAAATGTCAACCCAGTTTCAAAATGGATTGGGTTCCAAAGACCAACTGATCCCGCTCTGTGTCGGAGCAGCTATGGAGGCATATCATCAGACTTCGGTTTGTTGGTAGTGGCTGTTCCAGGCAGATGATAGGGGACATCTCTCAACTGTACATCATTCAGAACTTTGTTTAAGAGTATGTGTCCTTTGCGGGAAAGAAAGAAAGGAAAGGATCACACATGGGGTTTGTGCTTAACGATGTGAAGAAGTTTAGGATCTGTTCTGAGACTATGCGTGCTGTTCTCAGAACTTCTGGATGAAAATTCAATCAGTGAATTACGATTTGATTTTTCTTCTCGATACTCCTGAGTTTATCTTACACTGATTCATTTTGAAGACAATTATTTTCTTTATTAGGTATTGTCTGGGAAGTGATATCAAGAAAGTGATAACGGGCAGTCTAAACATGTGTAAGGGACTGAATCTGAACTGTCTAGACTCTGTGTTCAATGTGCTAGTAGGCACGAAGGATTTAACAGTGTGGATTTACATAGGATTGTTTAGACTGACCATACGACGCTTGGGTAGATTGAGCAGTGAGATAAACACGGGAACCTACAGGATACACTAAATTAACATGTATCTAGAAGAGTGGTTCAACTTTTCCTTGATGTACAGACTTATGTCCTTAATTCTGGTTCTGATAGGGCAACTGGGGGGTTCTGATAAAGTAGGTTTGTAGGAAATTATTTTCTTGCTTTCTATCTGTCAGTCATATTTTGCTTCCTCTGCGTGATTGGAAGAGATCCGACCTGGAATGCAACATATGCAACTCTATTTCTATGCATCTTCTTTATCTGTGCAATTCTTTCTACCTGTTAGCCATATGTTGTCCCCTCTGCGTGATCGGAAGATCCGACCTGGGATACAACATATGCACCCTATTATCTCTACAATCCCTCTATCTTTGTTAGTCATATGTTGTCCCCTCTACGTGATTGAAAGAGATCCGACGTGGGACACACCATATGCACATATTTCTTAATCTGACTTCCTCCTTAATAACTGTTTACTCACCTAAAGTAAGGAGTTCTTTGGAAGTTCTTGATAATCAGGGTATATCGGGAAGTGGGGAACATGTTCTAGTGCAACTAAAATTGAACCATTTAGAGGTTGTCTGTAGATCTCGCTGCTTAATGTAAGTGGACAACAATACCCGTGGTCGTCGTCAGCTAAATGGTATATTTGAAAAATTTGTCGATATCCTTCGTGCTTAAGTGGACCATAATACCGGCAATGGACCAGATTTATTCATGAAGGTGAAGGTACTAATAAACAAAGTTAAGACTGTCTCACAACTTTGATCCCAAATATTTTTGTTTTTGTTAAGTTTGTTCATAGTTTTCCTCTATGCACAAATTTAGGGGGAGAATTAAAAAAATTCAAAAAATCAAAGAAAAATTCAAAAAAATTCAAAAAATCAAACAAAAATTCAAAAAATCAAACAAAAATTCAAAAATTCAAAACATCAAACAAAAATCAGAAAATTTTAAAAAAAAATCAAACAAAAATCAGAAAATTAAAAATCCAAAAATAGTGTTATTTCTGTTTTATTTCTTGTTCCGAAAAAAATCAAAATCCAAAAATATTTTTGTTTCTGTTTTAATTTTCAGAAAATATGAAAAATACAAAAATATTATGTGCTAAGTTTTGTTTTGTCTTCAAAAGTGAATTCAGGTGTAGATGAGACTCATGGAGACTGTATCGAGAATTTCTGAGCCAAGGCTTCGTCCGTGATCATTGAAGAATTCTCATTCGAAGGAGCAAGAAATGAAGACTATTCTTTCAACATTAAATCCTTCAACCCCAGAAGCAAGGTGAAGCTGCGCTTGAAGATTATGTGATAGATTGCATTGAAGCATCCTCAATCAATTTGCTGCTATCTATGAACCTGTTGAAGTGATCCAGAAGATTATTTCTCTCTGATATTCTCTCTGAAGATTCTCAAGCTGAAAGCGCTATCTTTCAAGAATCTTTTCATCAAGCCTCCTCACCCGACGAGCGTTCAACGTCAAATTCTGAAGAAAATCCCAATTGCTCAAGATGAAGTCATTCATTGAAGATTCATCAAGTTCATCTTGAAGATGTGAAGAAATCGAAGATAAACGCTGAAGCCAAGCTCCAAATGAAGACTAACAAGAAAGGCTAGCTACTTTTTTAGGGGGAGATTGTTGGGTCAATTAGAAAAGAAAGCTATAAACCAAGGGGGAGATTGTTGGGTCAAAAATACGGTTTATACTTTACTTTTCTAGGAAAATATATTTTTCAGTCTAGGACCGTAAACAGCTTGGTGTTTACGGCTGTATGTGTGTTTACGGTTGTGTGTACGGCCGTACACGGGTTTACGGCTATAAACCCATGTACGGCCAACTGTCTCATATATATAGGGTGAAGAGTGCATAAGGAGTAGAAAGGCTAAAGAAGGAGAGCATATTCTAGAGAGAGAAAACTAGAGAGAAGAATAGTGTGTGTGAGAGAATCTAATGTGTATGGAGCATCACTAATATCTTTGAATACATCATATATTCAAGTTATTCTTCTTCTCCTTCTCTTCTATTTTGATCTGGCATCATCCGTTTGATTGGGATTCCGCACCATCAAACGGATCTGATTGATACACAAGCAGATTGGGGACTTACAATGGATTAAGCTCCTACCCTTCAGATCTAGACTCCATACTTCACCTACACACTGGGAATACACTTTTAAGGGTAAAGTTTCCAACTTTACCCGCTATTAGTCCTTCTTAATGGGTTTAGGTCAAACCCAAACTCTCTAGAACATAGATCTTGGTCTACAAGCCAGGAAACTCTAAACCAATGCACACTATAATAGATCTAGGCGTTGGACATCAGTTAGACACGTAAAGTTCCAAGCTTTCCTTCCATGCATGGCCTTTTTGGGCTAAAAAGGCCATAATAATGCTTTTAAGCTTGCATGGGGCTACCATGGTCATAAATTTTGCACCTTTATGCCATGGAACCCCTTCTAGATCCTAGATCTGAAATGTAAGTCACTTGGGACGTCCAAATCCCAAAGAGCAAGGTTCTTGAACCAAAACCCTCATAAAAAAGGAAGTAAGTAGATCTAATGAATGAATGATCAAGTTAGAGACTTGATTACTAGAAAGTGATGAGGATGGAAAGAAATCCCTGGATCTACTATCTCCTCCTTAAGCCTTCTAGCTCCTTCTTCTTCTTCTTCTAGCTTCAAGAACACACAAAATCACTCAAGAATGGCTCACACACTCACAAAATGCTCTAGGATTTCGTGGATTAAGGTTTAGGACTTGGAGGCTGGAAATGAGGCCAAGGGGTGGGGGTTAAGGAGTTTAAATAGGGTGCAAAACCCCGAAATTAGGGTTTCACTCTGGCCGATCTACTCTCCGAGTCAAGGCCTCTTGACTCATCGAGTAGATAGTTCAAACCCCGCACATAATTTGTCCTCTACTCGATGAGTTAGGGCTACCAACTCGTCGAGTTCCTCTTTCACAATAAATAAATAAATGAGTTAAATGCATACCAGGAGACCAGGCGTTACATTCGGAGTTTGTGGTGACGTCATTTAGGCTCACCAATGCACCAACAGTGTTTATGGATCTCTTGAAGCGGGTTTGTAAGCCACTGGTTGACCATCCGGTGATAGTATTCATAAATGATATTCTGGTCTACTCCAAGACCAAGGAGCAGCACGAGGAGCACTTGCGAGAGGTATTGGAGACCCTGAGAGGAGAGAGAGAGAGAGAGAGAGAGAGAGGATGTATGATAAATTCTCCAAATCTGAGTTCTGGTTGTGAGATGTGCAGTTCTTGGGGCACGTCGTCAACCAGAAGCGTATATTGGTCGATCCAGCCAAGATTGAGGTTGTGATGTGATGGAAATCCAAGGACTCCATCTGAGATTAGGAGCATTCTAGGTCTTGCAGGGTATTATCAGAGGTTTATCCAGGACTTTTCCAAGATTGTGGTGGCATTGACCCACTTGACGAAGAAGAACGTTACTTTTCGGTGGGGGCCGATCAGTAGTTGGCCTTTGAGGCGCAGAGACAGAGATTATGTGATGCCCCGATTCTCTCACTTCCCGAGGGTATGGATGATTTTGTGGTTTATTGTGACGCATCTATACCAGGATTGGAGATATTCTTATACAGAGGGGTCACATGATTGCTTACACTTCGAGGCAGTTGAAGCCTCATGAGGTGAATTATCCTACGCATGATTAGAGTTGGGCGTTGTCATTTTTCCCTCAAGATTTTGAGGCACTATCTGTATGGTGTTAGTTATACTATCTACACTGACCACAAGAATCTGAAGTACCCGATGGATCAGCCAAATTTGAATATGCGGCAGCGAAGATGGTTGGATGTGGTAAAGGATTATGATTACGAGATCCTGTACCACCTCGAAAGGCCAATGTAGTGTCTGACGCCTTGAGCCGTAAGGCAGTGAGTACACCTTTTAGGAATGTATGTTTGATGATGGTTATTATATCGCCTTTGTTGGATATGATCAAGAAGGCTCGGGTGGAGGGACTAAAAAAGGAGAATTGGAAGGCATAGCGAATCAGGGGGCAGATTCCTCTATTTGTTAGAGACGGTCGGGGATTGTTGACTCGGTGTGGTAGAGTTTGGGTTCCGGCTACTGGCGGGGTGAGGCAGACAATTTTAGAAGAGACTCATAAGTCAATGTTTTCGATCCATCCGGGATCCACAAAGATGTATAGGGATTTGAAGCTAAGTTATTGGTGGCCCTGTAGGAAAAGAGAGATAGCTTGGTTTGTGGAGCGGTGCCTGACTTGTCGGTAGTTTCAGACCAGGATGTTCATTTCACCTCCAGGTTTTAGAGGAAGTTTCATGAGGAGTTAAGTACTCAGCTGCACTTCAGTACGACATATCATCCTCAAAATGATAGACAGAGCGAACGGAAAATTCAGACGCTCAAAGATATGTTGAGGGCGTGTGTGTCAGAATTTAGAGGAAGTTGGGATAATTACCTTCCACTGGTCGAGTTCTCTTACAACAATAGTTATCATGTCAGTATTGATCGACCGCCCTTCGAGATGTTGTATGGGAGTAGGTGTAGGACCCCAGTCTATTGGGGCGAGGTAGGGCATCAAATCATGGGAAGTACAGAAGTAGTACTTAAGACCACTGAGTTGATTCAACAGGTGTGCGACAGGTTGCAGGTCGCGTAAAGCCTACAAAAGAGTTATGCAGACCAGCGACGTTCTGACCTCGAGTTTCAGGTGGGGGATTTAGTGCTTCTGAAGGTGTCACCTTGGAAAGGTGTCATTTGATTTCGGAAGCGGGGAAAGCTGGGACCCCGATTTATTGGTCCTTTTAGGATTATCACCCGGGTGGGCAAGGTTGCATACCGGATGGATTTTCCTGATAAGTTCAGTCAAATCCACAACACCTTCCATGTCTCTCAGTTGCGGAAGCGTATAGCCGATGATTCAGCTGTGATTCCTTTGGATGGTATTAAGGTCGATGAGCGCCTTAACTATGTAGAGAGACCGATTGTGATTCTTGATAGGAAGACCAAGACTCTGCACAATAAAGTAGTGAACCTAGTGAATGTGCAATGACATCACCGAAAAGGCTCGGAATGGACATGGGATCTTGAGGACAAGATGAGGGAACACTACCCAGATTTGTTTGTAGCAGCGTGCTTCAAGGACGAAGTCTAATTCAAGTGGGGGAGATTTATAACGTCAGTGTTCTAGGTAATTTCCTATTCTACCTATATTTCTTAAAAATTGACAAATTGGTCCCTACATTGGGCGTAGGAGTCAGGTACGTCGGGCGTACGAACCTTGCATGAGATCGGGAGCCTCTCATGTATGCTGGGCGTATGTACATGTACGATGGGCATATGCAAGACGGGGAAAACCCTAATTTTTAGGGTTTGGACCCTATTTAAAGACCTTATGGCCTCTAACCCTTCTCACCTCTCAGCCTCCATTTCTCTTAGCCTCCCTTTCGAACCCTAATCCTTGTGTGTGAAGTTTTAAAGCCTAGAGAGTAACTTTTGGTGTCTTTGGTGGTGAAGGAAGATCCTAGGAGTTGTGGTATTGCTCTTATGCTTGTTGGATCAAGAATCTCCTCAGGTTGGTGCATCTTCTAGAGGTATAAAGTTCATACCTTGGAGCTTTTCTTTTTAGATCTTATCCAAGTCTAGTTTTGTATTCTTTTTGGTCCCAAGACTTTGATCTTTGTGTGTATCGAGTACTCCAAAGTTTTAGGTTGTCCTTTCAGAAGTTTTAGGGTGTGTTAAGTGATAAAAAATGCAAACTTGGACCATGTCATCACTCCATGCAAGAGTTATGGAGTCTTAGATGACTAAAAGAGTTAGGGTTTTGGTGTTGGGCTCTTTGTAGCCATGAAAAAGGATAAAGATTGCAACTTTATGGCTATTTATGTTTTTTAGACTTGGATATGAAGTTTGGACATTAGGTCTTAAGGCATTAAGATCTTAATGCAAGGTTTTGGATCCTGATGCGTATGTTGGGTGTAATTTAAAGTACTCTGCGCATACTGCATCTTGGTCCCGTAATTCCTTCCACATTAGAGGGTTGTATGCGGGGCGTACGAGATAGTATGTGGGGCGCACTACTCGGATTCAGCTCTGGGCCATTAGGAACTTTGGACTTCGATTAATTGATTAGGAATGGGAAGGGAAAAATGGTCTTTTTCCCTCAATTGATAAATAATGAATTGGACCATTTTTTATGGGTTAAAATTTTAATTATTAATTAGGGTTGTTATTGGGTTACGTTTAGTGTGAGGAGCCATGTTCGCATCAACTCGAGTGTATGATTTAGTTATCTTCAGTTAGAGGCGAGTCTTCTTACCACCTTAGTGGGTCGAAGGCACCAAGGTCGGCCCACTATATCGTATGTGTAGAATGTATGCTATTGTATGGCTTTTACTATTGTGATTATATGATATATGCATGTAGCCAATATGGGCTCAGAGTTATTATGGGCTCGGGGTTAATATGGACCCGGGGGTTGATACGGACCTGACACAGCTATATGTTGTTAATTAGAGTTGATACGGACTCGGGGGTTGATACGGGCCTGATGCAACCTCGTGTTGTTATAAAATGTATGATGTATGTTGTATTTTGGGGAAACTCACTAAGATTTATGCTTACAGTTATGTTTTGGTTTCAGCTACTTCCGGTTCTAATGGGAAGAGCCCGACATGATGGCACAACATCCTCACCCTCACTATTTCCGCATTTAGGATTTATTTTACTCTGATATTTTGTGGTAGTATGTATTTGGATGGTTTTGAAACATGTCATGTTTGGGGTTGATGAAATTAAAAATGAAATTTTTACTTATGGTTTTCGGTATTTTACAATGTATATAAGATATAAGAGACTTGTTAATTACTACCTGTAAAAATATTGACAATTTAAGTTTTTTTTTAACGGGTTGTATTGACATCTTTTATTACAAGAGAAAGAGAGAAATTAAGAATGGGATTGATTGAATTGATTAATAGAAATACCTAAGTTATTACATCTATATACCCATCAACTAACAAACTATATTGTAACAAACTAATATGTAAATTACATAAAACTCCTTAAACATACATTAATGACGATAATACCATTTATGCTTAACATTCTCCCTCAAGATGGTAGTGCATAATATATGTTCAAGATGGTAGTGTAGAATATATGTTTTGTAGTTCCATCTTGGATAGAAAAGGCTCAAGCTTGGTAGATGGTAGAAACTTAATGAACATGTCAACAAGCTGAAATTTGGATTTAATAGGCATTAATTAACAACTTTATCCCTAACAAAATGGCAATTCACTTCAATATGTTTGGTTCTCTCATGAAATGTTGGATTGGTGGAAATTTTTATAGTGGCATCATTGTCATAGAAGAGTAAAGCAACATCATGATGGTATATATGAAAATCTTTGAGAAGTTGTTTCCACCAAATCAATTCACAAGTTATAGAAGCTATATCCTGATATTCAACTTCTACAGAAAAACGATAAATTATAGGTTGTTTCTTGGATTTCCATGAAACTAGTGAATCTCCAAGGAATATGTAGAAGCCTGTTACAGATCATCTAAAATCCATGCATTTGGCCCAATCTGAATCACAAAAAGCTTTAAGCTTTAAAGAAGATTGAGAAGGTGGATTTTTTTCCCTGGACTCTATTTTAAATATTTGATCAAATGACATGCAACATGAAAATGAGTTAGACGAGGTTGAGACATAAACTGGGAAAAATTTTTGAATTGAAAAAGAGATATTTGGCCTTGTTATATTCATGGATAATAGTCTTCCAACCATGTATCTATATTGAGATCGATCTTCAAGTAAATCACCAACATCATCTGTTAGATTAAATCGTGTATCCATTAGTAGACATGGGCTTTGCGCCCAATGATCTCATATATTCTATCAATTGCTAAGCATAATTTCTTTGTGAAACAAAGATGCCACTTTTCGATTTAGCAATTTCCAATCCCAAAAATAACCTAAAGAACCTAGATCTTTCAGTTTGAATTTGTTGCTTAATTGTCTTTTGATTGCTTCAATCTCTTTAGTAGACGAACATGTAATTAGAATATCATCTACATATACCAATAAAGCAACATAATTCGAACCTTTCCCTTTGTAGAATAATGAGTAATCCACATAGATTATGTGAATCCACTTTGTAACATGAAAGAAGAGAATTTATCAAACCACTGTATCGAAGCCTCTCTTAATCCATAAATGGAGTTTATGAAGTGTTCATAACATATTAGTTGATTTTGACAATTCCCCATGAATTGATAATCCTTGAGGTAATTCCATATAAACTTCCTCATTTAGATCTCCATTTAAGAAAGCATTGTTCACGTCTAGTTGAACCAAATTCCAATACTTGGTTACTGCAATTGCAAGAAGCATTTTGACTGTGACCAGTTTTGAAATAGGGTTATATGTGTCAAAGAAGTTAACACCCTCTTGTTAATAGAATCCATTTGCTACTTATTGCATTTTATGCCTTTGAATACGGCCATTACTTACATGTTTGATCTTATAGACCTGCCTACATCCAACTATATTTTTATATGGAGGTAAATGGACAACTAATCATGTATGATTGACATGCATGGCATTGAGTTTATCAGCCATAGCATCAGATCATTCTTTATGTTTTGTAGCCTCATTGTAACGTTTTAGCTCAATAATTGTAATACTATTCATGAACAAATTTTTGTGTTTCTCAGAAATATTATCATAGATGATGACATGCTCCAAAGGATAAGAATCTTTAGTGTGAGTAACTGAATTACAATGGAAGTCTCTTAAGCATGAAGGAACATTATGTGACCTTGAAGATCTATGAACACGATGACCAATATAAGTAAGATTTGGTGGATTAGGATTATGTACAACATTAGATTGTTGATTTTGTTTATTGAAAGAAAATTTTGGCACTGTGGGCATTTCTTGAAAGACTTCATTGACTGGTATTGGAAGCATAATTTGGCTAAAGGAATCAATATTAGTATCTATATTTGTTATCATGAAAAGGAAAAATGGTTTCATGAAAACAACATCCTTGGAAATGATAAACTATTTAGTAGTCGAATCAAAACTTTGTATGCTTTCGTGTTTAGTGGATAACCAACAAATAAACATGATCTTGTATGATATCTAAATTGGTTATGTTGGCAGTTAGAATTGATACATATGCAAAACAACCAAAAGTTTTCAAATAATAATATGAGGGTGCTTTACCAAATAGTTTTTAAAATGGAGTAAGATTATTTAGGAGTTTTGTATTATCCAGATCCCGAGGTAATTCAATTTCCAATAGTTTAAGAATTTTAAGGTTGTCACGACGTGGGAAAGGCGCCACAACATGTCACTTCAAGAAAAATTTGGAGTTCATTTAAGGCCGCCACGATGTGGCAGTATATGGCCATGGCGTGGTAGCTGGCGAATGACAAAACCCTATTTCTGGGTTTTGCTCCCAATTTAAAGGAATGAGGAGGCTGGGGCTTGCTCACCCTCAGCCTCCATCAACCTCTTTGAGATTTTGAAAGCCCTAATCCCCTCCTCCTTTGTTTAAACCTTGTTTTGGTGCTTTTTTGAAGCCATTGAAGAAAGGAAGAAGAAAATGTGAGCTTAAAATCCACAAGCAATCCATTATCCTTTGTTGTAGCAACCTTCTGGACCCTTGTAAGTGTCCAAGACTCGATTTTATCATGATAGGTGGTCAGATCTTGAGTTTTCTCCCTAAATCTTCATGTCATTTATTATTGAGTAGTGAGATCTCGTAAGGTTTGAAACTTCATGAAACTCCAGGGCATTTAGTTCCTTTGATACCTTGGATGTGGATTAATATTGAGTTTTAGTATCATGCAAGAAAGTTTTGGTCAAAAACCTTCATTTTGACCTAATAGAGTCTAAGACATGCATTGGACATGCATGTCTTGAAAGTAAAGATTTTAATGTTATGTAATGTTAGAAACGTTTCTGGAAGTGTGGAACTAGGAGCCTTCATGATTAAGTGCTTAATGACTTAAGCCAAATTATGTTTTGCCCATTCTAGAACTAGGAAGTGAGATCTCTATCTCTTAGAGAGTCTAAAGGGATAAAGTTGGAAACTTTATCCACTTGGACCTTAGAATGGACCAGATCTGAGCTTTGGAGCCCTTAAGATCAAAGAAATTGACTTAATACATTAAGTTGTTAGGAGCCCAGTGCCCAAGGCATGGCGACTGGGCTAAGGCCGTCTGTTTTGGCGATTTGTGGCCACGACGTAGCCAAGGAAGGCCACGACGTGGTGACCAACTGGAGATGAATTTAACGTCGACCGTTGACCATTGAATTTGACCAAGTTTGACTTCAGGTCATTTTGGGTATTTTGAGTAGTAGATTGAAGCTTGAGTCCCTGTTATTGTATAGGTGATCAGTAGAGGCAGTATTCAGAGCAGTTATTTGTTCAGCTGTCATTTCAAATTGTGAGGTGAGTTTCCTCACCGTACCTGTGTGTCGAAGGCACCAATGTTAAGATGTTGCTATGCTGCAGTGATCTGTTAAGATCTGCATGTTTATCTATTTGTTGTTAAATGTTTATCTGTTGCATATGTCGACATAGTGTGGTTGGGTTGAGGCATTACTGCTCTGTACGGAAGCCAACAAACCCGAGAGCAATTCAGACATAAGTTGTGGGCCAACAAGGCTAGCCAGACTTATGTTGTAGGCTCGGTAGCAATCCAAACATGAGTTGTAGGCCTAAAAGGTAAGCGAAACTCATGTTATTGGCTCAGGGGTAATCTAGTCCGATGACTGTGGACCCAACATACATACTGTTATTTGTTGTGTGTGGTGGTATTTTGGGGGAACTCACTAAGCTTTGACTTATAATTTAAGTGTTATGTTTTAGGTACTTCGGATGATCATGCATATGTGTACATGCAACCCTAATTGCTTTGAATCTAAGTTTTTCTCTAGTAATATATACAAATAGAAATTCCAAAGAAAGAACCCTAATACTAACATACATAACTCAAAGTATATATGGAACTAGGGTTAAGATGTTACCTTTCTTGTTATCTAGTAATAACAAGTAATCCTTCTTCAATACCCTGACCTTCGAAAGCCTAGTTCCCCAAGCGTTGCACCTCTAATGGAGTCACAAACACCACAAGCAAAGAATGAGGGAGAAGGAGGAAGAAATCAGCTAGGGTTTCTTTTGGGAAGCATGTAGGCAAATTTCTAGAGGCTGGGGTTCCTTTTATAGTTGAGGCTGCTAGGGTTTTGAGCTGGAAACCCTAATCTCCTTGCTTAGGCCCTAAGCAGTCTATGGACCCCCATATGATAGGCCTTGGATGGAAAATCTATGGGGCTTGCCATAGATTTTCGTCATCTCCCTTTCAATAGAGTCCATCAGCCCAAAACTGCAACTATCACTTTATTTACATAATCAATCCCCATTCTTTTAAGCAGTTCCTTTAACCACTAAATTAATTCCAAATTAATTTATGATTAAACACTAATTAAATAATATGATTACTAATTAATATATTATTCTTATAATATATTAATAAACCATTTATTAACCTCTTTCTCCAAAACTCATCATGTCCACTTGCTATGGTGAAGGCAACCCAAAAGGACCATGCTCTAATCAAATCAAGTACATACCAAATATAGTTATGGGCTTAGATACCTAATCCAACAGTCTCCCACTTGGATAAGTCTAATAACTTCAATTGCAAGTATGGCTTCAGAATCTGATCAGCAATCGTAGCTTTCAAAAGCCGTTGTCGAACTCTGACCTAGTCAATGACGCGTCATTTAGATAAGGGATCATATAATCCGCCGTTTTGAAAGATATCATGTGAACAAAGACATGGAACATAATCTTTCTCAATGTCCAACAATTTGTTTCCCGATTTCAGATTTTTTTGACAACAAACTTAATTGAACACATGAATTCAGTCCTAACCGGGCCCGACACATAAGTTAACACAAAATCATCGAGGGGCCCAAGATATCACTTTCACTCCTTGTGTAACGCCCGTAGATCCGGGCTAGTCAATTTAGAGACGATAAGCATCAAAAATGACTTTTTGATGGAAGATTAATTAGAAGGATTAATCTTAACCAAGTTGTAGTATATGTCTCGAGGTTTCCGAAAATATAAAGAACGCCGAAATCCGAGTTATAACGAAGAAGTTATGACCTGTCGAAGTTTCACGATAAACCGGCACGGTGCCGAATGTCGTAAAAAGTGAGTTTTTGATAAAATACTTTTTAGCCTTAGTGATCTAAACGAAACTCGTAGTGTTCGTTAAACCGAGAGTAGGTATAAAAAGAACGCCCAAATCTGACTTCGTATGAGGAAGTTATGGTTTTTCGAAGTTTCGGCTTAGTAGTAGACAGCTAAAAACTCGAATTTTAGATCGAGTGATTTTTAGCCGACATGACCTAAACAAGAATCGAAGGTCTCGTCATTAGTAGCACAACGGTAAAAAGTCTGATGAAAACAGACGTCGGATGAAGAAGTTATGAGTTTTTAACGGATTTCCTGTCCCGGTCTGTTAAAAATAATAATATAAAAATTAAAGTCAAAATTAGCCGACGAAGTCTAAACGAAAGTTGTAGAGCGTAATTTTACCTACGCGTGCATATAAAGAACGTAAAAAACAGAGCTCGTATGCGAAAGTTATGGATTTTAGAAGTTTTGGCGCGAAAACCGAGAAAATTCGCATAGTCACGTTTTTGCCACGTCACCCTTCGCATGCAGCCTCCATGTGGCATCTTCTGATTGGACCGCAGCCTCGCGTGGCAACCGCTGATTGGTCCGAAGTCGTCACCCTTCTTCCTCATTGGACCGAAGTCCGGTCCTCTCTTGGTCCGACACGTATCCGAGGAGCCACCCTTCTCGCTTCTCCTTCTGACGCGTGGCTGCTGACTCGCCCCGTGTCCGAAGTGGTGGACCAATCCGAGCCTCGCACCTGGCCTCCCTCGCATGCGAGCCACCTGCCCTCGCTGCTGCCATGCGCTTCGCCCCCTCGCTGCCGCGTGTCCCTTCTCGGCCGAAGCTCCGGATCTCCCCTCCTATAAATAGAGGGCATGCGAGATTGCCCGGGTACTTTTGGGAATTTGGCATTTTCACCCCCTTTTTCAATATTTTAGCCATTTTCGCTTCTCCCGATGCCCCGAGATCATTTCCAATGCCCGGAACACGTCCCGGAGTGCCCGAGAAGCCGGAAAATTTATCTTTTCGATTTTGAAGCCCGACCCTTCGCAGAGCCCGGTTTCTCAGTAAAACTCCCGGTTTTATTAGAAACGATCGTTTTAGGAAACGAATTGCTGCCCGATTTTCATTAAATCAGGTGAGTGTGTAGTCACTTTCACCTTACACATATATATATGAAGTATTTACCTTAAAATACGTGCTATGTGTAAATATATTAATTGTTTATTTGAGGTGACTGTTGAATTGATGTTTTATACAAGTTTTAAACTGTATATATTTTTATCTACAAATATGTTGGGTAAAACATGGGTAGATGAATTAGATGATGTGTGATGAAATAAAAGTGATGAGAGGTATCGATGTTTAAGATGGTCTAGTCATCTAGTAGAGTATAGATAACGACCTCAGACTATTTTAGATAGTCCAGTGGAACGTTAGTAGACTTGTAATCGGTACGTATGTTTGAACTATATGTTCATAAAGTGTTCTTGAACTATATGTTCCTTAGGTGTTTTTGAACTATGTGTTCATCCGTTAGTTCTTCTTTTTGACACTATTACGTGTCGGGGTACGGGAGCGTACGGGAGTACTTTATTAGTATTTTCCCTGTGCTTTTATTTTGAAGAGCTTTGGAGTCTTCGTTTCTTTTGTGAAGTGATCGGACGAGCTTCATGAGTCAGTGTTTTCATTTCCGATGCCGGATAGGGGTGAGTCTGGAGGTTCAGACCACAGCCTAGGCATTAGTCAGTGTTTTCATTTCCGATGCCGGATAGGGGTGAGTCTGGGGGTTATATACCTCACGATATTCAGACCACAGCCTAGGCATTGATAACTACCCCTGACTTAATTGTCTTGTGGTTCTTTCTTTTACGAACAAAGGTTCGTGGTTAAACTTATTCCATTCATTCGATATCTTTATCGATCCTTGTTTGCTGCTAGGGGATTTCTGAAGCAATTTTGTTAGTTGGTTGTTCATATCGATCCTTTAGGCTAGATCTAGTAAGATCACTGTATAGGATCAGTATGTGGGGATCGACGTTGTTAGTGTCTGTTGTATAAACCTTGGCGACGATGTGACTTCGTGCCTGTTTGACATAAATTGCTGAGGAAAGCAATGTTGTCACCCTTTGACATAAATTGCTGAGGAAGCAATGTTGTCACCCTTTGACATAAATTGCTGAAGAAAGCAATGTTGTCACCTTATTGTTTGTCTTATTTGACATAAATTGCTGAGGAAAGCAATGTTGTCACCCTTTGACATAAATTGCTGAGGAAGCAATGTTGTCACCCTTTGACATAAATTGCTGAAGAAAGCAATGTTGTCACCTTATTGTTTGTCTTATTTGACATAAATTGCTGAAGAAAGCAATGTTGTCACCCTATTGGTTGTCTTATTTGACATAAATTGCTGAGGAAAGCAATGTTGTCACCTTATTGGTTGTTTTATGTTAGGATGTCTGGTTTGACATAAATTGCTGAGGAAAACAATGTTGTCACCCCGTTGGTTGTCTTATTTGACATAAATTACTGAGGAACCCCCGAAGCAATGTTGTCACCCTTAGTGAAAATCCTTAGGCTAGGTCCCTTGTGATAGTTGTTTTAGGGACGTAAGGTGAAGATAACGGGAATGGGTAATTAGGGTTGTTTTTGGTTGATGAAACTTAATAAATTATTTGTTGATTGATAAACTTAAAGAGTTTATTATTTATTGTGGGTTGAAAACCCTATATGCTCACCAGGCTTCCAAGCCTGACCCACTCAGTTTGTTTGTATCATAGGTATGGATACGAAGTTGCTTTACACTGAGAGATTAAAAGAGAAGTAGATCACTAGTGTAAATGAATGTAAGTTTTGTTTATGCTTATGTTTTTGTATTGACAATGACATCCCAATGGTTTTAGTGAATAAAATACATTTCTTCGGAAATGATTTGATAACATTTTTATCATGTTTTTCTGGGAACAAATTCCGCAACACTTTTAATCAAATGATTACTCTGATTTTATTTTAAAAAGCATAAACGAAATCGGTCTTTTCTGGCCGTGAAATTGGGGATGTCACACCTTGCGATGAAAGGAACAGATAAACTTTGACTTATATGCTTGTACTATTTGCTCATCAAATCGTACACAACAATGCGTTTTATAACATTAAGTTACTGATGCGTTTATGCATTATCAATGCACAACTAACTCGCAAACAACAACTCATATATCTCGGTTTAAAGATTATATGATATTATCCTCTCACAATCACTCGTGATAAATTCCATGACGTGATTCAAATGAACGTGGGTTTAATCCAATACTCAAATCCTATTTCAGGAGCAACCATGAACGTTGCAACAAACCTTTGCTATGTCTAAGCACTTAGACAATCTACAAGCCAATTCATGACAGTCTTCATTCAATACTTACTTCCAAAGTATGATCGACTGTGGATAGTTTGAATAATCTTATTATTCAGGAAGTAAAACTTGCAAAAGTGAAACAATAGCAAACAATTGACACAAGATAGTTAACTCTACTCATAATCATCAAATGTCAATTACATTTATCTATTACAAGTTTATAACTATCTATCTAATCACTAAAACTAATATCGTCCTTCATACCAATGTTCCGTGCATGCTGAACGTGCTTAATCCTACTCAGACCCTTTTTGAGGGGATCTGCAGAATTCTCTTCTGATGATACCCTCTTGACGACGATGAGTCCTTCTTCTACCCGATGTCTGATGAAGTGGTATTTTCTGACAATGTGTCTGGATCTTCCATGATCCCTTGGTTCCTTGGTTAAGGCAACTGCTCCTTCATTATCATAGAAAATCTCCATGGGCTCCTTTATGGCTGGTACAACTCCAAGGTATCCAATGAAGTTATTTAACCATTTAGCCCCCTTCGATTCTTCGCTTGCTGCTATGTACTCTGATTCACACGTTGAATCAGCCACAGTCTCCTGCTTGGAACTTTTCCAAGTAACTGCTCGTCTATTTAGGGTAAATACCCAGCCCGACTGAGATCGGAAGTTATCTCTGTTGGTCTGAAAGTTGGCGTCACTATACCCTATCACTCTCAAGTCTTCACTTCGACCAAGTACAAGAACCCAGTCCTTAGTCCTTCGTAGATACTTAAGAATGTTCTTAACTGATGTCTAGTGATCTCTACCAGGGCTCCCTTGATATCGACTAACCATGATCAACGCAAAAGCCACATCAAGGTGAGTACATGTCATAGCGTACATGATCGAGCCAACGATGGAACCATATGGAGCTCGACTCATCTCCGCTATCTCTACATCAGTACTTGGACTTTGAGTCTTACTCAGCTTGGTATTGCTCTGGATAGGTAGCCCCCCTTTCTTGGAATTCTCCATGTTAAAACGTTTTAGCACCTTATCCAAGTAAGTACTTTAACTAAGTCCTATTAGTCTTTTACTCCTATTTCTCAAGATCCTTATCCCTAGAATATAAGCAGCTTCCCCTAGATCCTTCATAGCGAAACACTTCCCAAGCCAGGTCTTAACCTCCTGCAAAGTTAGGACGTCGTTTCCTATGTGCAGTATGTCATCAACATACAATACTAGAAAGCTAACTATACTCCCACTAGCTTTGACGCACACACAGGACTCATCCTCACTTCTAGAGAAACCAAAATCTTTGACTTTCTCATCGAAACAAAGATTCCATCTGCTAGATGCTTGCTTCAATCCATAAATGGATTTTTCAAGCTTGCACACTTTTTTGGGGTATTTAGCATTTACAAAACCTTCTGGTTGACACATGTAAACATCTTCAGCCATCTTCCCATTAAGTAAAGTAGTTTTGACTTCCATCTTCTAGATTTCATAATCATAAAATGCAGCGATAGCTAATATCACCCTAATAGACTTGATCTTGGCCACCGGTGAGAAGGTCTCATCATAGTCAACCCCTGGGGTTTGAGTAAATCCCTTCGCAACCAGTCGTGCCTTGAACGTATGCACCTTTCCGTCCATGTCGGTCTTCTTCTTGAAGATCCATTTGCACCCAACTGTCCTTCGACCGCGTACATTGTCAACCAAGTTCCAAACTTGATTGTCATACATGGACTGGATCTCATTGTCCATTGCATCTTTCCATTTTACAGACTCAGGGCCCACCATAGCTTCCTTGTAGTTATTAGGTTCATCTAAATTTATCAATGTACTATCACTGATAAACGTATCACCTTCTGCAGTTATATGGAAACCATACAGTACAGTTGGAACACTAACTCTACTGGAACGCCTTAGAGGTAATGATTCGTCAACCGGTTCAATAGGAATCTCTTCCTCAGGTTGATTGCTAGTGTTTGAGGTTCCTTCACCGCTTGATTCTTGAATCTCTTCAAGATCAATTTGCCTCCCATTGTCCTCTTGGCATATGAGTTCCCTCTTGCGGAAAACCTCTCTCCTCGCTATGAAGACCACGTTGTCAATAGGTCTGTAGGAAAGATATCCAAAGGATTTATGTGGGTAGCCGATGAAATTACATCGCTCACTTCGAGGTTCAAGCTTGTCGTGAGTCTCTCGTCTTACAAAAGCTTCACAACCCCAAACCTTGATATGTGCCAACGAGGGAACCTTCCCTGTCCACATCTCGTGAGGTGTTTTGGCAACCTTCTTAGTTGGGAATAGATTAAGGATATGGGCGGCAGTCTCTAAGGCATACCCCCAGAATGAGATTGGTAGTGAAGCTGGACTCATCATGGAACGAACCATGTCCAACAAGGTTCGATTGCGCCTCTCAGCCATACCGTTAAGTTGTGGTGTCCTAAGAGGCGTCATATGTGAAACAATTCCACATTCCTTAAGATAATCATGGAAGTCGATGCTAAGATACTCACCGTCCCTATTGGATGTGAGCATCTTGATCTTCCTGCCCAATTGATTCTTCACTTCTTGCTTAAACTCTTTGAACTTTTCAAAGGTTTCTGACTTGTGCTTGATTAAGTAGATATATCCATATCTGCTATAATCATCGGTAAAAGTCACATAGAAGCGATTTGCATCCCTTGTGGTGGATCTGAAGGGCCCACACACATCTGTGTATATGAGATCCAACAATCCCTCACCTCTTTCACAAGTACTAGTGAAAGGTGATTTAGTCATCTTTCCAAGCAAACAAGATTTGCACATGTCATCTGAATCAAGGTCAAATGACTCCAACACTCCATCCTTTTAGAGTTGGGCAATACGCTTCTTGTTGACTTGTCCAAGACGAAAATTCCACAAGCATGCCTTGTCTAAATCATTAGAGGAATCAATATGTAACACATTATTTCCTAAGTTATCTACAACCATCATAGTTTCATACACACCATTACAAGGAAATGCTTCAAAATAAAAGTACCATTATAATAAGCATTAATAGAACCACTTTCATTATTAAATGAATTTCTAAAACCTTTTCTGTATAAACCATGAAAAGAAATAATATTCCTCGTCATTTATGACGAGTAGCAACATTCATTCAAATCTAATCCTAACCTACTACTAAGCACCAAAGAGTAAACCCCAATCTTGGTGACAGGCGACGATTTCCTATTCCCCATTATCAGGTTCATCTTCCCATGCTCCGCATCCCTACTTCTTCTTAGCCCATGCAAATCAGAACAAATGTGAAAACCACATCCTGTATCAAGGACCCAAGAACTAGCATGTGATGAGTTATTAAATAGAATAGTATAAATACATGCAAAAGATGGCTTTATCTCCCCTTCCTTTATGTCCTGCAAGTATTTCAGGCAACTTCTCTTCCAATACCCCTTATCATGGCAGTAGAAGCATGTTGCTTCATTTGGATCGGAGGCGGGAGGGGCAAAACCGTTTTTTGCTTTGGATCCACTTGAAGAAGATCCATCATTAGACTTTCTTTTCCAGTTCTTCAAGGGAGCTTTCCTCTTTTTCCCTTTCCCATGTCCAATAGCTAGGACTGGGGCAGTAGCCGGAGTGGAGTCGACAACTTTGCCTTTCATTCCACTTTCAACAGTTCTTAACAAACCTTGAAGTTTGCTCAAAGATACTTCCTCCTTGCTCAGATGATAAGTCATCTTGAACTGATCATAGCAGGGAGGCAGAGAGTGTAGGACTATGTCTATAGCCAGCTCTTCATCAAAGTTGACATTCAACTTGAGCAAACAGTCCACATACCTATGCATCCTTTGCAGGTGGGCTGTGATGGACTCTTCATCCTTCATCTTGGTTGTTATGAATGAGGTGACAATTTCATACCTCTCTTGACGTGCTCTTTGATGGTACTTTTCCATCAAGTCCTGACACATCTCATAAGGCCAAAAATCCTCATAGAACCGCTGGAGTTCGGGAGTCATAGTGGCCACCATAATGCACGACACTTTGGTCGCTTCCTTGCATTTGGCCCTATACCCAACCATTTCTTGAGCAATAGCAGTTTCTTCATTTACCTCGACGAGTTCCTTGTCGATAATATCTTCCTTATCCTCATATCGTAGGGCCATTATGATGTTTCTGATCTAATCATTGAAGTTGGATCCATCAAATGTGACCCTCCCACAAATGTTAAGGAGCGAGAGTGGGTTCGAGGAGTTGTTAGAGGAGTTGGAATTTGAGCCAGAAGCGTTGTTTGGGCCAGACATCTGAAAAGAAGAACAAGTTTTAATTAGATATGAATTCCTTAATATAAAACCCAAATGAAATATCAAGGATAGGACCCAACACAATAATTCATAATTAGAAGAGGGATGCCATAATCTAATCATAAATTATTATGAAGGTAGGTAAATGACGATTTACCAATTCCACCACGAAAAATGAAATTTAAACAAATTAGGTTTTATTAAATGAAATTCCTAGATCTTTTGAGATTCATTGAACTTTTCAATGGCATGTTTAATCTCTATTATGCCTTTCAAGTTTGTGACTGGGATACCGAGGATCACAAACAAGGTGTGAATAACCATGCAAATTAGCTTGGTACTGTCGTTGTCATTTACCACCTAATTAATGTGCCAGTTAACCACACACGCTCTATTGATCAATGGTAATTTACGAGCTACCCATTGCCACACTTTTTTAGTCTAAGTTAGTGTGCCGGTTAACCACACACGCTCCACTAACGACTAGGCAAAGTGCAATGTGCAATTTCATGTATTAGCACCAATTTCACATTTTCCTAAAGTAACTAAGATTGGGAATTTATAAAATATTTAGTTACTTTATATTTATCATTATACTTATTAACGAGAGAATTAATGTCCTATCATACCTGTTCGGCTAACGACCCTCCACTAGTCAAGAGTGCGGTGGGTAAGAGTGAATACCCAATGGCGGTCATTTTACAGGCCACTTCCTTAAACACCCCTTATAGACCAACTTTGTGAATGAAGCCTACTAATGGTAAGACCGACTCATCTTATACATATATATATATATATATATATATATATATATATATATATATATATATATATATATATATATATATAAATTAAACTTTTAATATTATAATAGTATAAGGCTTGTATTTTAAACTTGTAAAATACTAGGGTTTTAGAATTTAAAATTACAAAATTAAACTTTTAATTAAATTCTAAATTCCTAAACTTTAGGGTATCTTTTGAAACTTTTTCAAAAACTAGATCATATTTTAAATAATTAAATTAATCAAATAATCATGTCATTATCTTAAAATTTGACCATATTTTTTAATTAGACGAGGATATCCATTACCAGATCAGAAAATTCATTTTTAAACAGTTAAAACAATTTAAGGTAATTATCCTTATCTAACTAAGGCCTGAAATCCGAAAAATCTACTTACAGACGAGTCAACTCGTCGAGTCAGGGCATGGACTCGTCGAGTTCATCCAAATCGTCGATTTCATCTTTGAACTCGTCCTGTTCTATTCCAAGAGCAGAGAGAAACATGAGGAGCACATTCGATAGCTTCTGGGAGTTTTGAGACGGGAGATGCTTTATGCCAAGTTCTTGAAGTGTGAATTTTGGTTGTGGGAGGTCTCTTTCTTGGGACACCTCGTTAACCATAATGGGATTTTGGTCGATCTGGCCAAGATTGAGGCAGTCATGCAGTAGGAGGTCCCAAAGTCTCCGTCATAGATCAGGAGTTTCTTAGGTTTAGCAGGGTATTATCAGAGGTTCGTTCAGGATTTCTCCAAGGTTGTTATACCCCTCACTCGTCTGACAAGGAAGGGCATGAATTTTCATTGGGGGCATGAGCAGAAGGCTGTGTTCGAGACACCGAAACAAAAATTATGGGAGGCCTCGGTGTTGACCCTCTCGGAGGGTGTGGAGGACTTTTTTATTTACTGTGATGCTTCTAGCACCAGGTTGGGGGCGGTAAATGTGCAGCGAGGGAGGGTTATTGCGTATGCTTCTAGTCAGCTGAATTCGCATAATGTTCGGCATCCGACGTAGGATCTGGATTTGGGGCGGTGGTGTTTGCCCTTAAGATTTGGCGACATTATCTTTATGGGGTCTGGTGTACCATCTATATGGATCACAAGAGTTTGAGGTATCTCATGGATCATTCGAATCTAAATATGAAGTAGCGTAGATGGCTTGACGTGGTCAAGGATTATGACCGCGAGATTCTTTATCACATGGGGAAAGCAAATGTAGTCGCGATGATTTGAGTCGCAAGTCGGCTAGTTCTTCTATTGGGAGCGTATGTATGAGGATTTATATCGATTCACCACTTCTGTATTTGATTAGGGAGTCTCATGGTGAAGGAGTTAAGAAGGAAAACTGGAAGTGGGAGAGAATCAGGGGTGAGATTGACAGGTTTTATACCATATCCGCAGATTGTTGACTTAGTGCGGTGAGGTTTGGGTTCCAGATTTTGGTGGGGTCAGGGAGACCATGATAGAAGAGGCTCATAAGTCCATATTTTCGATACACCCTGGAGCCACAATAAGGTATTGGGATTTAAGACTTAGTTATTGGTGGTGGTGCATGAAGAAAGAGATAGCCTGGTATGTGGAGAGGTGCTTGACCTATCAGATGGTCAAGACCGAGCACCAGAGGCTGAACGAAAAGCTTCAGCCTTTGGAGGTTCCCATGTGGAAATGGGAATAGATCACCATGGATTTCATCACCAAGTTAGCTCAGACGACTAAGGGATTTGATGAAATATGGGTTATTGTGGACCGTCTGATGAATAGTTCCCACTTTCTAGCTATTTGGGAGAACTCCTTGACCAAGAAATTTACCGATGTGTATGTGCGCAAGATTGTCGCTCGGCATGGTGTTCCAGTTTCCATTGTATCTGATCGAGATGTTCGGTTCACTTCTTGATTTTGGAAGAGATTCCACGAGGAACTAGGTACGAGATTACACTTTAGCATGGAATATCATCCTCAAACTGATGGCCAAAGTGAACGGACCATCTAGATGCTTGAGGAAATGTTGAGAGCCTGTGTTATATATTTCGGTAGGAGTTGGGACTCTTACCTTCCTCTGGTTGAGTTTTCTTACAACAACAACTATCACTCCAGTATTGGTGCGCAAGCATTTGAGCTTCCTTGCGGAAGGAAGTGTCAAACACCAGTCTGTTGGGGGGAAGTCGGTCACACGGTTAAGGGAAAGACCGAGGTAGTCCTTTAAACAACAGAGCGTATCCAACATATCAGACAGAGGTTGCACACAGATCAGAGTCGGCAAAAGAGTTATGCTAACAAGCATCTATCCAAGTTGGAGTTCTAGGTTAGCGACATGGTTTTACTGAAGGTATCAACCTGGAAGGGTGTAATACGCTTAAGGAAGAGGGGCAAATTGGGGCGTATATCAGTTGGATCTTCCTGATGAGCTCAGACAGATCCACAACATCTTTCATGTTTCTAAGCTACGTAAGTGTGTAGTTGATGATTCGAAAGTGGTTCCATTAGACGATATTTAGGTCGATCGGCGATTGAAGTATGTTGAGAGACCAGTGGCGATTTTGGATAGGAAGTCAAAGCCCTTGCGTAACAAGGTGGTCCCACTGGTCAAGGTTCAGTGGCAGCATCGGAAGGGTTCCTGATTACATCTATTTTATACATATTTTAATGACGTCTTCTTATTATTTTATACCATGTTTTTATGTTATTTAGAACTAAAAGATACTTAATATGCTTTGAAATGTTCAACTACAGTTAAAATGGGAGCTGGAATGCAAAATGAGGATAAATGAGCGAAAAGACACAAAAAGGATGTTGTTGGATAGTTTGACCCTGCATTAGTGTTTTGGCCATATCTCATGACTCATAACTCTGATTGACAAGATTCAAAATGTACTGAAAACTAGACACAATTACAGACGACTTTCCTGTTTTGAGAAAATGATGATTCCCAATCACCACGACGTGGTGATCCAACCACAACGTGGTAAATGAAATCTTCGCGATCATTGTGTTGACTTGGAGAATACAGGATTTCGCCGAGGACAACTACGCGATGGAGGTTAACCACGATGTGGTGGAGGTCAACCATGATGTGGTGACCAGTTATAAGCTATAAATAGAGCCAAACATTATCCCTAATGACATATCTTCAAACCTAATTCGTTCCCTACGAAAATAAACCCCCTACTACGATTTTGAGGGTCTAGAAGGCGTCCGGGGATCGTTAAGCTGATATGGAGCGAAGATCTGAAGGATTCGAGAGCTGATTCATGACAAGCATCATTCAGTTTGTTGTTCTGACCATGATTAGTGTAATGTCCGTGTTTCTAGGCTAGGCATTAATATTGACATAATAGTCTAGGTTAACCTTTGTAACTCATTTTGAAGAAATGAAAAGTAATTATGTGATTATTATGTATTTTATGCTTAATTATTAGGATTTAATTAATTAAGAATAAAAATAAGCGTCGAAAATAAATACTAGATAAAGCCGATATCTATTAAGAAAGTTGTAGTGGTCGTGACAAGGATTCTGGATATATAAAGACTACCGAAATCCGAGTTATAACGAAGAAGTTATGACCTGTCGAAGTTCCGCGACAAAACCGGCACGGTGCCGAATGACGTAAAAAGTGGGTTTTTGATAAACTACTTTTTAGCCTTAGTGATCTAAATGAAAGTCGTAGTGTTCGTTAAACCGAGAGTATGCATAAAAAGAACGCCCAAATCTGACTTCGTAAGAGGAAGTTATGATTTTTCTAAGTTTCAGCTTAGCAGTAGACAGATAAAAATTCGAATTTTAGATCGAGTGATTTTTAGCTTACACGACCTAAACGAGAATTGAAGGTCTCGTCAATAGTAGTACAACGGTAAAAAGACAGACGAAAACGGACGTCGGATGAAGAAGTTATGAATTTTTAACGGATTTCCTGTCCCGGTCTGTTAAAAATAATAATATTAAAATTAAAGTTAAAATTAGCCGACGAAGTCTAAACGAAAGTTGTAGAGCGTAATTTTACCTACGCATGCATATAAAGACGTCAAAAATGGTGCCCGTATGCGAAAGTTATGGATTTTAGAAGTTTTGGCTCAAAAATTGAGAAAAACATGAAATCCGAGAAATTTCGCATGGTCATGCTTCGGCCACGTCACCCTCGCTCGTAGCACGCCACATGTCCGAATTGCTGAGTCACCCGAGGCCAGCTGGCGAAGCGTGTCGCGCCATCCTCACACTGAAGGCTCGGCCAATCAGAAGCCGCCCCGTGCCTTCTCCGTGTCCGATCTCGGTGAGTCATCCGAAGCAGGTGAGTCATCCGAAGCGCTGGACCAATCCGAAGACAACGCGTGTCCGAGCCTCGCACCGCCATCAGCCTTCCCTCGCCTCCGAACCTCGCAACTGCGACGTGTGTTTCCTTCTCATTGCTTTGGGTCTCAGGCTCGCCCCTATAAATAGAAGGGTGCGAGACCTCCCGTGTATATTTTGGAAAAGTGTCATTTTACACCCCTAAACCCATATTTCTTCCATTCCAACTTCCCCCAAAGCCCCAGTATTATACCAAACACCCAAAATACGTCCCGAAGTGCCCGAAGACCCGAAAAAATTTATCTTTTCGGTTTTGAAGCCCAACCCTCGCAGAGCCCGGTTTCTCAATAAAACTCCCGGTTTTATTAGAAACGATCGTTTAAGAAACGAAGTGCTGCCCGATTATCATTAAATCAAGTGAGTGTGTAGTCACTTTCACCTTACACATAGATATGAAGTATTTTCTTTAAAATACGTGCTATGTGTAATTATATTAATTGTTTATTTGAGGTGACTGTTGAATAGATGTTTTATATAAGTTTTAAACTGTATATGTATTTTATCTACAAATATGTTGGGTAAAACATGGGTAGACGAAATAGTCGATGTGTGTTAAAATGATGAGAGGCCTCGATGTTGTTGTTGTTGTAGTCGTCTAGCGGAGTATAGATGACGACCACAGACCTTTCTAGACAGTCCAGTGGAACACTAGCAGGTTCGCAACTTGTAGGTGTTGGTGAACTATATGTTCATTGGCGTACTCCATCCCCCTCATGGTTGCCTTTAGGACATGTATGGCTGAGGAGTCACCTTAGCAGTACCCATCACCATGGCTAGAGTACGAGCCATGATTTAGTCAATGATGGCTGAACAAAGGGAGGAAATGAGGCAAATATTGCTGAACAACAGGAATGAACCTTCAATTCCTGTTGAACAACCTGAATTAAATGACGATCAATCTGAAGAAGGAAACAACAGTAGATCTGTTGGTCATAGTGAACCGCTTGTGGTTGGGAGAAATAACCACGAGGATAGAGTGGAGAGAAATGGATGCAAGTATAAAGACTTTATGACTTGTAAGCCATCAACCTTCACTGGAAAAGAAGATCCCGTTGGAGTAATGGACTGGATCTCGGAAATGGAATTGGCTTTCATGACATGTGGTTGCCAAGGCAAGTTACAAACCGCATTTATAGTGCGTCAGTTCAGAGGTAGCGCTGCTTGTTGGTGGAACACTCTGGGGAAAACCCTAAGCCCTAATGAGCCACTGCAACTGACTTGGGCAGAGTTCTTGGTGCACTTCAAGCGCAAGTACTGCTCGGCCCAAAATGTGCTTGAGCTAGAAAACCAATTTCTGACATTGAAAAAGGGAAGTATGACCGTTGATGAATACACAAATAGCTTCACAGAAAAAATGGAGTTTGCTTTGCGTATCGTCCCAGATGAGCTGACAAAAATTGACAGGTACGCAAAGGGACTTCCCTGGGAGTATGCAATGTGAGTATGTCAGGCACTTACTTTGGAGGCAGCTATCTAGGCTGCCAAGTCTCTTGAATATATGATTAAGGGGAGAGCCGCCAGCAAGGTTGAAGTTGGCGAAAAGAGAAAGTTTGAAGGAACTTCAGGTTCCAATAAAAAGAACAAGTTCTCAAAGACTGGTTCGAGGAAATTCGGAGGAGGAGCCGAAGCCAAGTGGTGTGACAAGTGTAAGAAGAAACATGCTGGGAAATGCAGCGAGGGAGTCACTTCTTACAAATGTGGAAAGCCTGGGCATTATGCCAATGAATGCACCTTCAATAAGAACGTATGTTTTAGGTGCAATGAAGAAGGGCATATTTTGAAGGATTGCCCGAAGAAGAAGGATGCAGCAAAGCCCAATCTTCCACCAAAGCCGAAGGTGAGAGCCTTTCAGATGACACTTGAAACTGCGAAAGAAGAAGCCGATGTCGCTTCAGGTACCTTTCTCGTAAATGAATTGTCTTGCTCAAATTTTGTTTGATTCTGGAGCCAATTATACCTTTATTTCTCATGAATTTGGTAGAAAACTAGCTTTGCCTGTAGATAGACTAGTTAATGCTTTAATAGTCGAGGTTGCTAGTGGCAAGTTTATACCTGTTAGCCATCGTATGAAAAACGTCTTCATTGACTTGAATGGGAATAAGTTCCACGAGGAATGATTGTCTATCGAGTTAAATGGTTTCGACATAGTTCTAGGAATGGATTGGCTTAGCGCCAATGATGCCGAAATATTGTGTAGGAAGAAGATAGTAAAAGTAAAACCGCCAGGGAAAGAGTCATTTATGGTGTATGGAGACAAACGCAGAGTAAACTCTGGAATCATTTCCCTAATGAAAGCCAAAAAGTGTTTGGTCAAGGGATGTACATCATATATAGCATTCGTGATCGATTCTAAGAAGGAAAAGAAGGAGGTGCAGAATATTTCGGTGGTGTGTGACTATCCGGAAGTCTTTCCCGAAGATCTTCCCGAATTACCCCGTGATCGACAAGTAGAATTCCGTATCGAATTGTTACCAGGAACGAAGCCAATAGCAAAAGCACCGTATCGATTACCACCAACAAAGATGAAAGAGCTTATGACACAACTTCAGGAGTTATTGGACAAAGGTTTTATTCGACCTAGTTCATCACCCTGGGGAGCCCCGATGTTATTTGTAAAGAAAAAGGACGGGAGCATGAGAATGTGCATCGATTACCGAGAGATGAATAAAGCAACAATAAAGAACAAGTACCCGTTGCCGAGGATTGATGACATGTTCGATCAGGATATCATCAGCTAAAGGTAAGAGAGCAGGATATTGAGAAGACTACGTTCAGAACAAGATATGGACACTATGAGTTTTTGGTTATGTCGTTCGGACTAACCAATGCTCCAGCGGCTTTCATGGATTTGATGAACAGGGTTTGTAAACCATACCTTGATAAATCTGTGATAGTGTTCATAGATGATATATTGATTTATTCAAAAAGCAAGCAGGAGCATGACAAGCATCTGCGTGAAGTGCTATAAGTTCTGAAAATGGAGAAGTTGTAGGCAAAGTTCTCCAAATGTGAATTTTGGATTCAAGAAGTCCAATTTTTAGGTCATGTGGTTAACCAAGAAGGGATAATGGTTGACCCAGCAAAGATTGAAGCTGTGATGAAGTGGGAACAATCGAAAATTCCTATGAAGATCCGAAGCTTTTTAGGATTAGCTGGATTTTACCGAAGGTTTATCCAAGGCTTTTCGTCGATCACGACTCCATTAACAGCTTTGACCCACAAAGGAGCTACTTATACTTGGAATGAGAAGAAATTGTGTGAAGCACTGATTCTTTCTTTGCTTGAACGAGTTGATGACTTCGCAGTTTATAGTGATGCCTCTGGAGTTGGGTTAGGTTGTGTTCTGACCCAAAGGGATAAAGTGATAGCGTATGCATTGAGGCAATTGAAAGAGCATGAAAAGAACTACCCCACTCATGATCTGGAGTTGGCAGCGATAGTATTCGCCTTAAAGATATGGAGGCACTATCTTTATGGCACTAAATGCAAACTTTTCACTGATCATAAGAGTCTTCAATATCTCTTTAATCAGAAGGAATTGAACATGAGGCAGCGACGCTGGCTAGAGTTACTCAAGGACTACGACTGTGAGATACTTTACCACCCTGGTAAAGCGAATGTTGTTGCTGATGCTCTCAGTCGGAAGGTAAACCTTGAAAAGAAAAGGCCAAAAGCGTTGAGAATTGAAGTTGTCTCTACAATTATGGAAAGTATAAAGAAAGCTCAAGAGGAAGCTTTAGAGAAAAATGACCGAAAGGAAGAACGTTTGGGCAAAACATTAGTGTTTGATACAAACGGTCAAGGACTGAAGGTATTCCAAGATAGGATTTGGGTACCTAAGACGGGAGGAGTAAGAGATCTTCTTATGGAAGAAGCTCACAAAACCATGTACTCGATTCATCCCGGCAACACAAAAATGTATAGGGATCTAAAACCCTACTACTGGTGGCCGACGATGAAGCTCGATGTTGCTAAGTATGTGGCCGAGTGTGTAACATGTGCTAGGGTTAAGGCACAACATCAGAAACCATATGGGAGTTTAGAACCTTTAACTGTACCCATGGGTAAATATAAAGAAATCACCATGGATTTTGTGACTAAACTGACCAGAACAAGGAACGGTCACGACATGATTTGGGTGGTCGTTGATCGCTTCACTAAGAGTGCGCATTTCATAGCAACCAACGAGAAATGGTCTATGGATAAGCTTGCAAATTCTTACGTGAAGGAAGTTATGAGGCTTCACGGTGTTCCGTTAAGAATTGTATCAGATCGTGACAGCCGTTTTACCTCAAGGTTTTGGAGGAGTCTACAAGAGGAATTGGGTACCAAGTTGTGTTTGAGTACAGCTTACCATCCGCAAAACGATGGTCAGAGCGAACGAACAATTCAAACGTTGGAGGATATGCTGAGAGCATGTACCCTGGAATTCCAAGGTAACTGGGATGAACACTTACCTCTAGTAGAATTTTCCTATAATAATAGTTTCCACTCGAGCATCAAGATGACACCTTATCATGCTTTGTATGGAGAAAAGTGTCGAACGCCGTCATGTTGGCTGGAAGCTGGGGAAAAGCAGTTTATGGGACCTAAAATAGTCCATCAAACTGCTGAAAAGTTGAAAGTAATTAGGGAAACGATGTTAGCAGCTCAAGATCGACAAAAGAGCTATGCTGACAAGAAAAGACAACCGATATCATTCGAAGTTGGAGATTCGGTTTTACTTAAAGTCTCGCCGTGGAAGGGACTTATAAGATTTGGTAAAAGGGGAAAATTGAGTCCAATGTTTATTGGACTGTTTAAAGTTCTTCAGAGGATCGGGAATCAAGCTTACAAGCTAGAATTACCAGAAGAACTTGAGGGTATTCATAATACCTTTCATGTGAGTTATTTGAGAAAGTTTACGGGAGATGTGCCCGACATAATTCCAATTTCTGATTTAAGGTTGGATGAAAACAAAAGGTTAATTGAAGAACCAGAGGCAATCGTTGACCGTAAGACTAAGAAGTTGCGACGCAAGATGTTCGATTTAGTGCTTGTGCGATGGAAACATACGAATGGGCCAAATCTCACCTGGGAAACGGAGAGTGACATGATGGGTCGCTACCCGCATTTGTTTGCTGATGTGTGATTCCGGGGACGGAATCATCCTAAGGGGGAGAGAATTGTAATGCCCGTGTTTCTAGGCTAGGCATTAATATTGACATAATAGTCTAGGTTAACCTTTGTAACTCATTTTGAAGAATGAAGAGGAATTATGTGATTATTATGTGTTTTATGCTTAATTATTAGGATTTAATTAATTAAGAATAAAAATAAGCGTCGAAAATAAATATTAGATAAAGCCGATATCTATTAAGAAAGTTGTAATGGTCGTGACAAGGATTCCGGATATATAGAGAATACCGAAATCCGAGTTATAACGAAGAAGTTATGACGTGTCGAAGTTCCGCGACAAAACCGGCACGGTGCCGAATGACGTAAAAAGTGAGTTTTTTATAAACTACTTTTTAGCCTTAGTGATCTAAATGAAAGTCGTAGTGTTCGTTAAACCGAGAGTATGCATAAAAAGAACGCCCAAATCTGACATCGTATTAGGAAGTTATGATTTTCTAAGTTTCAGCTTAGCAGTAGACAGCTAAAAATTCGAATTTTAGATCGAGTGATTTTTAGCCGACACGACCTAAACGAGAATCGAAGGTCTCGTCAATAGTAGTACAACGGTAAAAAGACAGACGAAAACGGACGTCGAATGAAGAAGTTATGAATTTTTAACGGATTTCCCCTCCCGGTCTGTTAAAAATAATAATATTAAAATTAAAATTAAATTAGCCGACGAAGTCTAAACGAAAGTTGTAGAGCGAAATTTTACCTACGCGTGCATATAAAGAACGTAAAAAACGGAGCCCTTATGCGAAAGTTATGCATTTTAGAAATTTTGGCTCAAAAATCGAGAAAAACACGAAATACGAGAAGTTTCGCATTGTCATGCTTCGACCACGTCACCTTCGCTCGTAGCACGCCACGTGTCCGAATTGCTGAGTCACCCGAGGCCAGCTGGCGAGGCGTGTTGCACCATCCTCGCACCGAAGGCTCGGCCAATCAGAAGCCGCCCCGTGCCTTTTCCGTGTCCGATCTCGGTGAGTCATCCGAAGCAGGTGAGTCATCCGTAGCGCTGGACCAATCCGAACACAACGCGTGTCCGAGCCTCGCACCGCCATCAGCTTTCCCTCGCCTCCGAACCTCGCAGTTGCGACACGTGTCTCCTTCTCATTGCTCCGGGTCCGAGGCTCGCCCCTATAAATAGAAGGGTGTGAGACCTCCCGGGTATATTTTGGAAAAGTGTCATTTTACACCCCTAAACCGATATTTCTTCCATTCCAACTTCCCCCAAAGCTCCGGTATTATACCAAACACCCAAAATACGTCCCGAAGTGCCCCAAGACCCGGAAAAATTTATTTTTTCATTTTTGAAGCCCAACCCTTGCAGAGCCCGGTTTCTCAATAAAACTCCCGGTTTTATTAGAAACGATCGTTTTAGGAAACGAAGTGTTGTCCGATTATCATTAAATCAAGTGAGTGTGTAGTCACTTTCACCTTACACATAGATATGAAGTATTTTCTTTAAAATACGTGCTATGTGTAATTATATTAATTGTTTATTTGAGGTGACTGTTGAATAGATGTTTTATACAAGTTTTAAACTGTATATGTATTTTATGTACAAATATGTTGGGTAAACACATGGGTAGACGAAATAGTCGATGTGTGTTAAAATGATGAGAGGCCTCGATGTTGTTGTTGTTGTAGTCGTCTAGCGGAGTATAGATGACGACCACAGACCTTTCTAGACAGTCCAGTGGAACACTAGCAGGTTCGCAACTTGTAGGTGTTGGTGAACTATATGTTCATTGGCGTACTCCATCCCCCTCATGGTTGCCTTTAGGACATGTATGGCTGAGGAGTCACCTTAGCAGTAGTGTCCATCCCGATGATATTCCTTAGGCTAGGTCCCTTGTGATAGGTGTTTAGGGACGTAAAGTGAGGATAACGGGAATGGGTAATCAGGGTTATTATTGATTGATGAATCTAATAGATTTATTATTATTTTGGGTTGAAAACCCTATATGCTCACCAGGCTCCCAAGCCTGACCCACTCAGCTTTTTATATTACAGGTAGTGGACCCCGAGCATAGTTGGATGATGATGAGAGATTTTTGGATTATAGGCCAGTAGTTGTAAATAACTGTTATAAGGCTTATAATGTCTTGTTTATGCTTTTGATATGTATCGGAACATGACATCCCGAGGTGTTGATATAAAATGAAAATATATATTTCTTAAAGAAAGGTTTTGATAAACTTCTATCATGTTTTGTTTTGGGGACCAATTCCGCAACATCTTTTAAAAAGATTACTCTGATTTTATTTTAAAAGCATAAATTAAATCGGTCTTTTCTGGCCGAGAAATTAGGGGATGTGTCAATTAGCATTCTAATTGTTTCTATTTTTGTTTTACTTTCTGAATTCAGGTGTTAAAACCTGTTGCTTTCATTTGGAGTAGATAAAACTCATTTTTATGTGTTGATTTAAATGATTTTGGATTTTATTAGTTTGGTTATTAATTGTGTTTGATTGATCATCACCTATCATGTTAAAGTTATGATTTTTATTGCCCATTCCTAAGTTATGAGTATTTAAGAGGACCAATCTAATTACATTAACTTGAATCTTAATTAGTTTATGATCATTAAAGTGTTAGGACTAGAGATTGATCAAATCCTATGGTTAGGTAATGTTAATCTATGACTTTGGCTATGTTAGAGAGCTTAGATATCCATGTTATGCTTCGATTGATTTTCATGACCATTGATGAGAAATTACTAGATCCTATCATTCATAATCCGAATATATTAAATTAATTATTTGTTCACTAATTGTACGATCATTGTGTTAGTTGTTCATTAATTATCAGTATAGGAAATCTAATCAAGATAGCTAGTCACATTAGAATTCGGTAACCAACTAATAGATCAATTGCACTATTAAAGAAGTTAACCACGATTTTGAGAAATAAACCAATATAAACTTGAGTACCTAAAGTGATTCGTTTCTAATCAGTTTATTTAGTTATTTTAATTTAGTTGAGTTTTATAAATAAAATCCCCTTTTTTACTGCTTCCTTTTATTTGGAATAACCTATAATCAAATACTCTAATATTAATTCACCACCATTCCCCTTGAGTTCGACACTCTTGCTTATCAAAACTATAATATACTCGATCGGATTCACTGCCTGTAAGGTGTGGTTTAGATGCGATAAACTAGGAATTATCAATAAACAACTAGTGCATTGAAAATACACATCATATTTTTTGGCTCCGTTGACGGGGAACAGATTATTTGATTTTTAGTTTAACTGCTTTTAGTTATTCGATCCTTTTTGTGGTGTAAAACCCGCAAAAAGTTAATTTTTCTGCATTTTATTTTTCTGTCTGAGCAGCAACCACGTCGTGGGCACCGTGGTCACGTCGTGGTCACGTTACAATTAGAATTGATTATATTTCTCTTTTTTTTCATTTTACGCGTGTTTTCTAGTTTTATCTTAGCAGGACAAAATGAGGGACATCACGACCATGGCAATGGAAGAGTACAAGCGACATATAAGGAACGACAACAGATGGGGTCTTCATCCACCAAAAATCCCAACCACCACAAAGTTCGAACTACCAGGACATATTCTTTGCATGCTAAAGGAACTACCTTTTTATGGGAATGAGCACGAGGACGCTTATGAGCACATAGAAAAGGTGGTAGAGATTTCACATTATTTTAATGCTCCAAACGTAAGTAAATATGTGGTGATGCTTCGACTTTTATCGGTCACATTGAAGGGTGAAGCTAAGGAATGGTTAAAACCACTCCCCTTTGGAGAAATCACGACATGGGCTGATTTTAATACTGAGTTCATAAACCAGTTTACCCCTCCTTCGAAAGTGGCGAAGCTTAAAAGAAACATACAAATTTTTTGACAATTAGAAAGGGAGTCGCTATACGAAGCTTAGGAGCGTTACAAGAGATTGTTACAACATTTCCCTCAACATGACTTCAATGTGCAACAAGAAATCTCGATATTTTATGATGGAGTCAATATGTGCACTCGCCAACTTCTAGACTCACAAGGGCCCATGACAAAGAAGGATCTGACAAAAAATAAAGCTTTGATTGAAGAATTCACTAATCATTCAAGAGAGTATCACAGCCCAAAGGAGGATTTCACTAAAGGAAAATCAAGTAAAGATAGAGGTCAAGATGCTATCAGTTTAGTAATTGCAAAGCTCGACACAATGGAAGAAAAGATCACAAAAATGGGTGGATCAATTCAAGATAGATGCGGAGCTTGTGGGGGCCCCATTCTACAAGGGATTGTGAATTGGAATACAAGAGATATCGTGATACAAAAGAAATTCAACAACTGAAGCATGATCTCTACGAAATAGAAGAAGTCCAATTCGAAAAAATATATGCTCTTCAGTCAATGCTATTTAGATTTATATGGAAGCTAGTGAAAGAAGGCATGATGTCACTGATGCAATACTTAGAGATCAACAAGCATCTATCATGATCATCTACATGCAAGTTGGGAAATTAACAAAGCTTGTGCAAGAAAAGCTACCAGATTCACCTTCAAGAAAACCGAGCCAATCCCAATCTCTCAAGTCATGGCTTTATATACAGAAGAAAAGGAGGAATTGGAGCATATGGGGTCCTTGATTCAATAGATCAACATTCCAATAAATCACTTGAATGAAGAGCAAAAGAAGAAAGGATTCGTGATTCTACCCAGTCGGCAGAAGCTAGAGACACGGGAATGAAGAAAGAACCCAAGAGGAAGCATAATGAAGATGTCAACCCAAAAATTCCATAAACTTCGAGAAAGGCATTCAATAGAAGGGTTGCATATGGGGGTACTTGATTCAATAGATCAACATTCCAATAAATCACTTGACGGAAGATCAAAAGAAGAAAGTATTCGTGATTCTGCCCAGTCGCTAGAAGCTAGAGACATGGGAATGAAGAAAGAACCCAAGAGGAAGCATAATGAAGATGTCAACCCAAAAATGCCAGAAAGTTCGAGAAAGGCATTCAATAGAAGGGTTGCATACAAACGAACAAGGCTGAAGATGATGGAGAAAGGGTAGGTTACACTTCCACCTGATGCAAAGTAGAAGGGAAGGAGTCTGACTTGTTGAGAGAAACACTTGAGTAACACACTTGAACAAGCGTTAGAACAAGTAATAATGCGAAATAAAGTTTAACTCAGTGGATCATAAAGCTCAACACTAATAATAAGTTAGAGTTAGATAGTTAGATAATTAGGTGCGAAAATATAAGGAAATATAAATGACAACAAGTATTATATCAAGAAGACACTATAAGCTGATTCTTAACAAGGATTGCAGACAATCCAAGTTAGTAAATGAGATCAAGCTTAGTGATTAAGTCAAGCTGACTTGCTCCGAAGAGATAACGATCTTAATATTAGAGTCTGAAGATCTTTAAGATGAGAGAATGAGATATTTTAAGATAGAGATAGAATTATCGATTCAGGGGTTGTTTCATTCAGAATAAGAGAGCTCTATTTGTAGAGACTCGAAGATTACAAAGTTAAATCTGTCTAAGGGTTGCCATGCAAGGCACACTGGACAAAGAAGTGTAAAGACATAAAACAGATAAAACTAAAACTAAGGTTGATGACTTCAACTGCGGATGCAGTTCTTGATTGCGGTGTGGAAGTTGACTGCGGATCTAGTTGATAGCTTCAGATCTCTTCAAGTTTAAGAGGGTCACTTATATGTTTCAACAATTTCCCCCTAAGTGACCTCTTCAACTTTCCTTTCATTTGTCGAGCTTCAGAAATTTGATGAGAATCCACCAGAACTTCCTGACTTCCTTAAGCCAAACAATTCTCCTTGAGATTTCAAACTTTACTTCAGCAGTTGTGTGTTTTGATCTGTTGACTGCAGTTTGAGTGATCTCTAATTGCTTCCGCGTCATGCGGTTCATGGCAGTCATTAGAATGAAGTATTTTGTATCATCATTTAAGCGTTTGAAAATGACTCCAAGATCTGGGAAGTTAGTTGCTCCAAGGGATCTTTCTTGAAAGCCTTTGGTCAGGACCGGAGCTGGTTCAAGAGGAGGGAGGTTGAACTTCTGAGCAAGTGCTAGGTGGATGTCTGCGTCAATTCTTGCAAAGTCACACATAGTCTCTTTTAGAAAGGTACATGCCCTTTCATACACAGTCTTCATCTTTGGGTGCTTCTCACTCTTGTTCTGAAATACCTTTGCAATCAGGAAGATTTCCTCCGGGTTCATGCAAGGGAAATCAGCTTGGGTTCGGATGTAGTTTGAATTTCTTTTGGTGAGGGTATATTGGATGAATTCTGCTTTCATGAATTTTCTGGGCTTGTAGTTCTTGACTGCAGTGGGTCTGTCGTTTGACCAGGTTTTCTCGATTGCAGATCCATGCTTGGCATGGAATCTGTTAAGTCTTTCAAATTCCAGTGGCAACCTCTGATCATCTGGGAGGTTGCGGTTAAACGATTCAAAAACGGTAAATAACTTTGCGTTGGGAGAGATGGGAATGTCCCAATAACCGTCTGATGGAGGTTCCGCGAAGGTGAGATAGGGCTTGTAGTCATCATCGAGTAATCTTCGGATGGGATTAACCCAGGAATTTATGAGGGATTCATCCAGAGTGATGTCGAAACCGTGATCTCTCCATATTAATTCTGCAAATTTAGCTGCTCTCCAGTCAGCTTTCTTTTGTTTGGTTTTGGGAGAGTCGTAGGAGTTTTCGGATGACATTTCTGGGGCAAAGTTTCTGAGATGAGGGGGAGTCTCCGGATGCTGGGAAGAAAGATGTTGAGCATCTTGGACTTGTTGAACTGGAGACTGATGAGGATATTGAATTGGACTTTTCTGAGGAGAGGGCACATGAGTTTTCTTTTGTGGAGATGGTTGCGGAGAAGGTTGCGGGGTAGGAACCTTGTGTTGAGTGATAAATGTTGAAAAGATTGAATGCTGACCAAAGTGGATGGGAGTTTGTAAATGTTGATGCGGATGTGAATGTTGAGGTGAGATGTGGTCTGAGCCATGGTCTTCACTTCCCCCTCTTGAGGAAGGAACACCGAGTTCCTCCTCAATCCATTGCTGAAGACCATCAATTTTGACACAAACTTCAGTGAACTGAGCTTTGATAGCCCCACTGAGTTGCTGATTGGTAGGGATTGCGTTGTTGAATAGCAATTTGTGAATCTCCTTTGTTAATCTGAGAATCTCATGGCCATGGAAGTTTGAGGATAAGGAGCGTCTAAGGTTGTTGATGGTTGATTGCAAGACTGAAATAGCGGACTCATAAGCATTGTGAGTTTCCTCAACAAGCTTCTTTGAATGAGCATCATGACCCGCAATGACAGATTGAAGCTCAGTTTTGATTGCGGTCACTTCTGTGATGAGTCACTCCGCAGTAGTGATAAATTGTTGATGATCTGCCTTCCGGCTTGTATCCAGGGCTCGGATACCCATTTCAACCTTGAGAGAGATTCTCTCAGCAGCAAGTTGTTCTCTTTATTCCAGACGTTCTATCCTGTCAATCAGGGATTGCGGTCCAAGCATATCTTCAGGTTGCGGTTGGCTGGATTTCACTGCGGCTAAGATCTGATCGATCTTGTTTTGCAGGTTTAGAAACTCTTTCCTGAAAACAACCATTTTTTTCTTGTTCTTCTTTTCCTTGGGCTTTGAAGTAGAATGCTGGGATCCGCTTGATTCTTCTTTTTCGTCAAAGATCATCATCACATCATCTGATCGTTCCGGTTGGTTGACTTCATTCATATCAAAGTCATCAAGACCAAATGTAGGCCCGAAACTGACTTCGATTGCGGTTCTGTCATCCTGAGAGTCATGAACATCATTTGTTGGAGGGGGCTGGGATGGACCTGCACCATTTGGAATGGACTGAGCGTTGTGGATGGTCTCTGCCATTGCGGTCATCCATTCTTGAATTTTGAGAATGTTGGTTACGGTGTTGGCGTTGTTGATTGCATCTGCCCAGTACTTAGCCACCATTTGAATTTCATTTTCATTTTGCAGAAGCTGCTGTGTTTGCCTATCTTTTCGAGCCTGAAAAGCCCTGCGAAAAGCTTCATATTTCTTGATACCAGACTCGGTAGTGGGACGATCCCGAGTAAAGGTATCATTAGATTCATAACCGTCAAAACCTTGATTTCGCACCGAGGTGTCCCTCGGGTTCACGGATCCTTGCACATTTGTGCTCACCTTGCCTAAACCACCTGTATGTGAGGTAATTAGAGTAGGATTTCATGAGCTTCCTCGATCTCCTTGACTCGTAATCAAGTTTGGCCTCGGCTCAATTCTGGCAAGGACTGAAGAATTGTCCTGCGGTTGGGAAGGTGTATCAAGTGTTTGGAGTACAAAATCCAATATGGAGCGCAACTCCTGTTTCTGAAAAGAAATGAAGTTTGGAAGCCCTGGAGACCTTAGGGCGAGAAGAACCAATTAAATCCTATTGGGATTTAGCTGGGGGTGAGTCTCCACATTTTGATGAAGCAGACACACTAACTGTGTCTGAGTGGCTAGGAAGGATTGAAGAAAGTGGGTCTGCGGGGACCCCAAGGATTACTGGAGTCTTTTGAGAGACTTCAGTATTAGTCCGGTCACGCATTTGGCTAGAACTTTGGTTGGTTTTGCGTTTCTTGAGAACAAGGATGGGGACTGAGTCATCATCAGACTCATCTTCAACATTGACAGCAGGGGTCTGAACTGGATCAGAGTCTTCATCTGAAGAGACAACATGTCTGAGTTTATGTTTCTTGGATGGTTCGACTTCTTTGGATGGAGTGTTTCTCTTGGACTTTCCTCGTGAGGTTTTTCTTGAAGAAAGCTTCTTGAGTCTTTTGGCTAAAGGAAGGTTAGAGAGAGTAGTAGAAGATGGAGCTGCGGTATGTTCAGGATCACGCGGTACTGTAGAGGCAAGTATATTATGGTTGGGTAGAGGCGGGGTAGAAAGGTATGGGTCAATACCTTCCATAGCCTCAATGTGATCTAAAGATGATATCATCCACATATATTTGTACAAGCATAAGGTGATTACCATTTTCCTTTCTAAACAAAGTGGGATCAATCACTCCTCTTTTGTACCCGGACGAGACAAGAAATTCGGAGACAGTCTCGTACCATGCTCTTGGTGCTTGCTTTAGACCATAAACTGCTTTCTCAAGCTTGTAACAGTGATCTGGGAATTCAAGACATTCGAAGCCCGGAGGTTGCTGCAGATAAACCTCCTCTTTCAATTCACCATTCAGGAAGGCACTATTTACATCCATTTGATGTACATTGTGTTGGATTAGTGTCTAAGCCTGTAACTATATTTGGTAAGTACTTGACCCGGTTGTGCATGGTCCTTTTGGGTTGCCTTCACCATAGCAACTTGACAGGGTGATTTATATAGAGAGAAGAGTTATTATATTAATATATTATGAGAATAATATATTAAAGGAATAATAATATTATTTGATTAATATTAGTCATAGATTAATTAAGAATAAATTAGGTGACTAAAAGAGGTTAATTGAATAAAGGGGCTTAAACTGTCAAATGTGTGATAGTTGAGTTTTGGGCTATGAATCCTTATAGATCTAGGGTGGCCGATATTAAGGAGTATGGGCTCCTTGAATTCGTCCAAGCCTTAATCTAGAAGGATCCTTGGATTGCTTAGGGCCTAAGTTATTCAATTAGGGTTAAGGATGTAATCCTAGTAGCTCATAGTATAAATAGACCCCATAGGTGAGGGAAATTGGCCACCTTGTTGCATTGGAAACCCTAGAGCCGATTTTATCATCCCTCATCTCTCTCCAAATCATCCTCTTGCTAGTTGGTGTTTGTAAGCCATTAGAGGAGTGACAATTGTGACTCTAAGCTCCAAGAACAAGAAGATTCAAGCAAGCAACCTAAGGTATTCTCTAGATCTGATTTCATATGTTATGATTCAATTGTTTTCACTAGATCTAGCATTGTAAGCCTTGGAAACATTGCATGTTCAATTAGAGAAACCTAGATCCAAGCATTAGGGTTTGCATGTGCACATAGGAAAGTTCTTATGGCTCAAACCCATCAGTGGTATCAGAGCTTAGATTGATTTCTATTGAATTGATGCTTTGATTGATTGCTTTTTACATGAAAAATCATTTTTTTGTGCCCCTGACTGACAGACTCGGCGAGTCCCATTGTGGACTCGGCGAGTAGCATGAACTCGGCGAGTCTATAATGGAACTCGGCGAGTCCGAGCGTCAGTCAGAGCAGATTTCGGGATTTCTTGCTGTTTTGCTTGAGGATACTTGCCTTAATTGTTTTTGGTCATTAAAATCCGAATTTTATCATATATTCAAGTATATCTTTGACCAAACAAAAGATAATTACCATTTGATTGAATAATAATTTCCTTATATGATAATTATTGATTATTTGAATTAATTGGTAAATTGTCTTGCAAGTAATATTGACTAGGTCAAATTTAGATAATCATTAAATTAATTAGTTGATTTATATTATTTGCTATTTGATCCTTTATGTTTTGAAAAGTTCAAAAACTTGTCCTCAAGTTTTGAAATTTAAATTTTGTGATTAAAAGTTTAATTTGAAGTAATTAAATTTCAAACCTTAGAATTTTACAAGTTTTAAAATTCAACCCTATACTTCTAATATTATAAGATTACTATATATATATATATATATATATATATATATATATATATAGTAATCTTATAATATTAGAAGTATATATATATATATATATATATATATATATATATATATATATATATATAACTTAAATGCTAGTCTTACCGTTAGTAGGCCTCATTCACGAAGCCAGTCTATAAGGGGGGTATAAGGTTATGGCCTATAAAATGGCCGTTTAATGGGTGTCCATTCTCACCCACCGCTTCCTTGATTAGTGGAGGGTCGTTAGCCGAACGGGTAGGATCGGGCAAACCTTTACTCATTAAAAGTATAATAAATCTATATAAAGTAACTAAATGTTTTTACAAAATTCCCAATCTTAGTTACTTTAGGCAAAAGTGAATTGATGCAATTCCATGAAATTACACTTTGTACCCTTGCTAAGACGTTGATGGAGCGCGTGTGGTTAACCGACACATTAATTGGGTTCTAAGCAAAGGTGGCAAAGGGTGACTCATTGTTTGTTATAGTTCGATGGAGCCTGTGTGGTTAACCAGCACATCGAATAGGTAACTGTAACAATAAGGGCACCATGTACATTTGCATGGTTATTCACACCCACTTTGTGATCCTCGGCATCCCAGTCACAAGCGAGAGGGGCATATCGAGATTTAAACATGCCATTGAAAAGTTCAATGTATCTCAAAAGATCTAGGAGTTTCAATACATTTAAAACCTAATTTCTTTTTCGTTTTTCATGGTGGAGAATTAGTGAATCGACATTCACTTGCCTTCAAATTATTTACTTATTAGATTACGGCATCCCTCTTCTAATTTGTGAATAATGTTGTTGGTTCCTAGCCCTAAATTTTCATTTGGGTGATTAATTTGGGAAATTCATTTCTAATCAACTTTGTTCTTTTTCCATTTCAGATGTCGAACGCAAACAACAACACTTCTGGGTCAAACTCCTCTGGTTCATTCTCACTCATGAACTTGTGTGGGAAAGTGATCTTCGATGGGACCAATTTTAGTAATTGGATCCGTAACATTCGCATGGTCACTCGCTACGAGGACAAAGAGTATGTCCTCGACGAGAAGCTTAAGGAGATTGATATCGAAACTGCTACTGCCGATGAGATCGCGGCCTACGAGGCCCACGAGCGTGATGCCACGAAAGTCCATTGCATCATGCTCGCGACTATGACTGCTGAACTTCAAAAGTCCTATGAGGACAAGTACCCCTATGAGATGCATCAGGATATGCTGGAACGCTACCACCAGAGCACCAGGCAAGAGAGGTATGAGATCATCACTTCGATGATCACTACCAAAATGGGTAATGGAGAGTCCCTTACTGCCCATCTGCAAAAGATGCAGAGATATGTTGATCGCCTGTTGAAGTTGAATGTGAACTTCGATGAAGAACCAACAATTGACATTATCCTTCACTCACTGCCTTCCTACTATATCCAGTTCCGCATGATCTACCATATGAACAAGGAAGAGGTCTCCTTGAGCAAGCTTTAGGGCTTGTTGAGGACTGCTGAGAGCAACCTCAAGGATAAATCTGTTGCATCACCTCCCACTCCAGCTGCTGCCCCTGTCTTGGCAATAGGGCAAGGGAAGGGTAAGAAGAGGAAGGCCTCCTCAAGGGGCCACCACAAGGGAAAGTCCCAAGATGGCACCTCTTCTAGTGGAACCAAAGTTGGTTCTGCTAAACCCAACTCAAACCCCAAAGAGGCAGAGTGCCACCACTGTCACAAGATAGGGCATTGGAAGAGAAGCTGCCCAGAATATATGCAGGCCATCAAGGATGGAAAGATCAAGCCATCTTTCGCAAGTATTTACACAATTAAATCTAATAGTTTATCACATGCTACTTCTTGGGTTCTTGATACAGGATGTGGTTTTAACATATGTTCTGATTTGCAGGGACTAAAAGGAAATAGGGATGTGGAGCGTGGAAGGATGAATCTGATCATGGGAAACAGAAGATTGTCGCCTGTGACCAAGATTGGAGTTTATTCCTTAGTGCTTAGTAATGGTTTAGATTTAAATTTGAATAATTGTTGCTATTCGCCAGATATGGCTAGAAACATCATTTCATTTCATGGTTTATATAAACAAGGCTTTAGATATTCATTTGATAATGAAAAGGGTTCTATTTATGCTTATTTTAATAATGTTTTATATTTTGAAGCATTGCCTTGTAATGGAATATATGAAACTGTGATGGTTGTAGACAACTTAGGAAATGATGTGTTGTGTATAGATTCTTGCAATAGTATGGATAGAGCATGCTTGTGGCATTGTCGTCTTGGACATGTCAACAAGAAACGCATAGCCCAACTCCAAAAGGATGGAGTGTTGGAGTCATTCGACCTTAGGGATGATGATGTGTACGAGTCTTGTTTACTTGGAAAGATGACCAAGTCACCCTTCACTGGCACTTGTGCGAGGGGTGAGGGTTTATTGGATCTCATATATACAGATGTATGTGGACCCTTTAGATCCACCACAAGGGACGCGAATTGCTTCTATGTCACTTTCACAGATGATTATAGCAGATATGGGTATATCTACTTGATCAAGCACAAGTCAGAAACCTTTGAAAAGTTCAAAGAGTTTAAACAAGAAGTGGAGAATCAATTGGGCAGGAAAATCAAGATGCTTCGATCTGATCGAGGTGGAGAGTACCGAAGTCTTGAATTCCACGACTACCTTAAGGAATGTGGATTAGTTTCACAATTGACGCCACCTAGGACACCACAATTGAATGGTGTAGCTGAGAGGCGTAATCAATCCTTGCTAGACATGGTTCGTTCCATGATGAGTCGTGCTTCACTAACTATCTCATTCTGGGGGTATGACTTAGAGACTACCGCCCATATCCTTAACTTAGTACCTACGAAGAAGGTTGCCAAAACACCTCACGAGATGTGGACAGGGAAATCTCCCTCGTTAACACATATCAAGGTTTGGGGTTGCGAGGTTTTCGTAATACGAGATACTCACGACAAGCTCGAACCTCGTAGTGAGCGATGTATTTTCATCGGCTACCTAAAGAAATCCTTTGGATATCTCTTCTACAGACCGAGTGATAATGTTGTCTTCGTTGCGAGGAGAGGGGTTTTCCTAGAGCGAGAACTCATAAGCCAAGGAGACAGTGGGAGGCAGATCAATCTTGAAGAGCTTCAAGAGTCGATCGATGAAGGAACCTCTAACACTGGCGCTCAACCCGAGGAGGAAACTCTGGTTAAACCGATTGACGAGTCCTTACCTCTTAGACGTTCCGAAAGAGTTAGTGTTCCACCCCAGTTTTATGGTTTTCATATTACTATGGAAGGGGATACGTTCATTAGTGATAGTATACTAGTGAATATGGACGAACCTAACAGCCATAAGGAAGCCATGGCAGGCCCAGAGTCTGCGAAGTGGAAAGAGGCTATGGATAGCGAGATCCAATCCATGTATTACAACCAAGTATGGAATTTGGTTGACAATGTACCAGGTCGTAAGACTGTCGGGTGCAAGTGGATCTTCAAGAAGAAGACTGACGTGGATGGAAACATGCACACTTATAAGGCGCGATTGGTTGCGAAGGGTTTCACTCAAACTCCTGGAGTTGACTACGACGAAACCTTCTCACCAGTTGCGAAGATAAAGTCTATTAGGGTGATGTTGGCCATTGCTGTATTTCATGACTATGAAATATGGCAGATGGATGTCAAAACCGCTTTCCTTAATGGGAAGTTGGCTGAGGATGTTTGCATGGCTCAGCCAGAGGGTTTTGTCAATGCGAAGCATCCCAATAGAGTGTGTAAGCTTGAGAAGTCTATTTATGGACTTAAGCAAGCGTCTCGCAGATGGAATCTTTGTTTTGACGAGAAGGTCAAAGAGTTTGGTTTTCTGCGAAGCGAAGATGAATCGTGTGTATATGTCAAAGCCAGTGGGAGTGTAGTAAGCTTTCTCGTATTATATGTCGATGACATACTACTCATAGGAAACGACATCCCGACACTGCAGGAGGTTAAGTCCTGGCTCGGGAAGTGCTTCGCTATGAAGGACCTCGGAGAGGCTTCCTATATTCTGGGAATAAGGATAGTGAGAGACAGAAGTAAGAGACTAATAGGACTTAGTCAGAATACTTACTTGGAAAAGGTACTAAAACGTTTTAGTATGGAGAATTCGAAGAAAGGGTAGTTACCAATCCAGAGTAATGCCAAGTTGAGTAAGACTCAGAGTCCGAGTACTAAAGTCGAGATAGCAGAGATGAGCTGAGTACCTTACGCTTCCGCAGTTGGCTCGATCATGTACGCTATGACTTGTACTCGCCCTGATGTGGCCTTCGCTTTGAGCATGGTCAGCAGATAACAAGGGAACCCTGGCAGAGCGCATTGGATCGCGGTCAAGAATATTCTTAACTACCTTCGGAGGACCAAGGAATGGTTTCTAGTCCTCGGTGGGAGTGATGAATTAAAGGTGCGAGGGTACAGTGACGCCAGCTTTCAGACCGACATGGACAACTATTGTTCGCAGTCAGGCTGGGTCTTTACCCTCAATGGAGGAGCAGTAACTTGGAAAAGTTCCAAGCATGAAACTGTAGCTGATTCAACGTGCGAATTAGAGTACATTGCAGCAAGCGAAGCGTCAAAGGAGGCAATATGGTTGAAGAACTTCATTGGAGACCTTGGAGTTGTGCCAGCCATAAAGGAGCCCATGGAGATTTTGTGTGATAATGAAGGAGCGGTTGCCTTGACCAAGGAACCAAGAGATCACGGTAGATCTCGACATATCGATAGAAAATATCATTTTATTCGACATCGGGTGGAAGAGGGACTCCTCGTAGTGAAGAGGGTATCGTCAGAAGATAACCCAGTAGATCCGCTTACGAAGGGACTGAGCAGGGTTAAGCATTTGCAGCACGCTAGGAGCATTGGGCTGAAGGACGATATTAGTTTAGATTAGATAGTTTGGAAACGTGTAATAGATAAGTTGTTATTAACATTTGATGATTAAATAAAGGAGTATTATTTATTAGTAATGTTACTGTCTTATGTTAATCTTTTACCTATTGTTTCATTTTGCATGTTTTGACTTCCTGAATAATTAAGTTATTTGATAATAATCAAATTATTCGAATGGCCCACAGTCGTTCATATGTTGGAAGTAGATATGAATGAAGACTGTCATGAATTGGTGTGTAGATTGTCTAAAGTGTATTAGACATAGCAAAGGTTTGCTACAACGTTCATGAGTGCTTATGAACTTGATTTGAGCATTGGAATAAACCCACACTTGCTGGAATCACTTCATGGAATTTATCACGAGTGATCGCAAGATGGTAATATCATATGGTCTTAAAACCTAGATATATGGTTTATTGTTTGTTAATTGGTTGTGCATTGATAATGCGTAAACGCATCAGTAACTTGATGTTACAAAACGCATTGTTGTGTATGATTTGATTAGTGGATAGTAAATGCATATAAGTCGAAGTTTATCTATTCCTTTTATCCTAAGAGGGTAAAAGCGATATCAGGGTTCCTCGATGATTTGATTTGACTTATGTGTCGGGCCCGGTCAGGACTGAATTGATGTGTTCAATTAAGTTCTATGTCAAATGAATCTGAGATCGAGAAACCAATTGCTGGACAATAAGTATGACAATGTTCCATGTGATTGTCCGCATGATATCTAGAATAGAGGGTATACGATCCCTTATCTGAAGGACAGGTTACTGATAAGATCAGAGTTTGACAGCGTCTTTGAGAGCTACGATTACTAATCGGATTGTGCTTGCATTTATAGTTACTAGACTTATCCAAGTGGGAGACTGTTGGATTAGTGTCTAAGCCTGTAACTATATTTGGTAAGTACTTGACCCGATTGTGCATGGTCCTTTTGGGTTGCCTTCACCATAGCAACTTGACAGGGTGATTTATATAGAGAGAAGAGTTATTATATTAATATATTATGAGAATAATATATTAAAGGAATAATAATATTATTTGATTAATATTAGTCATAGATTAATTAAGAATTAATTAGGTGACTAAAAGAGGTTAATTGAATAAAGGGGCTTAAACTGTCAAATATGTGATAGTTGAGTTTTGGGCTATGAATCCTTATAGATCTAGGGTGGCCGAAATTAAGGAGTATGGGCTCCTTGAATTCGTCCAAGCCTTAATCTAGAAGGATCCTTGGATTGCTTAGGGCCTAAGTTATTCAATTAGGGTTAAGGATGTAACCCTAGTAGCTCATAATATAAATAGACCCCATAGGTGAGGGAAATCGGCCACCTTGTTGCATTGGAAACCTTAGAGCCGATTTTCTCATCCCTGCTCTCTCTCCAACTCATCCTCTTGCTAGTTGGTGTTTGTAAGCCATTAGAGGGGTGACAATTGTGACTCTAAGCTCCAAGAACAAGAAGATTCAAGCAAGCAACCTAAGGTATTCTCTAGATCTGATTTCATATGTTATGATTCAATTGTTTTCACTAGATCTAGCATTTTAAGCCTTGGAAACATTGCATGTTCAATTAGATAAACCTAGATCCAAGCATTAGGGTTTGCATGTGCACATATGAAAGTTCTTATGGCTCAAACCCATCATATTGATATTCTTGTGAGCAGCATACGCTAAGAAGATGCGTATGGCCTCCATCCTGGCTAGTGGGGCGTATGTTTCATCATAATCAACACCTTCAAGTTGACTATACCCCTTAGCAACTAGCCTTGCTTTGTTTCAGACGACCGCACCTGATTTATCCAATTTATTCTTGTACACCCATCTGGTACCAACAACAGTGTGACCTTTTGGCTTCGGAACGAGTTGCCACACTTTGTTTCTTTTAAACTCTTGCAGTTCCTCTTGCATCGTAGTTATCCAGTCGGGCTCCATTAATGCTTCTTTGATGGTTCTCGGCTCGACCGAAGACATAAATGTTGCATAGTGACAATGATCAGATAAATCTCTTGAGGATCGAGTTTGAATACCTGCGGACGGGTTGCTGATGATTTTTCCTGGTGGGTGGTCCTTCGTCCATACATGTAGACGCGGTTGAAGAAGATCAGTAGTTGCGGTGGATGGAATATCTTCAATATCATAAAACTCTGCGGCAGAAGACGGCACTTCCCCCTGGACTTGTGAGCAGCTTGCTGAATTATCTTGGTCTGGGAAAGTGGGATTAGAGTTTTCTTGAGCAAGTGAGAGAGGTTCCCCCTAGATTGCAGATGGGAGTTCCCCCTGAACCTGAGAAGGTTCCCCCTGGATTGTTGAGAGAGTGATAACCCTTGGATCGGTTTATGTGTCAATGGTTTCTATATCTTCGGCATCTGATTCTGAGGAGACATTTGATGGAAGAGTAATTTTGCGGATAGGAACCGAAGCTGGTTCCTCAGGTACTGGAACTTCGATGGTTGTCACTTGATCCGGAGTGGAGCTTTCCCCCTCAACCGACAAGGTGGAAGTATTGAGTGACACATCATCGGATAAAGTAGGTCCAGAAACTTCGGCATGCTGCTGTTGAGCTTCTGGAGACACAAGAACTTCGGAGATTTGAGCAGTCTCTACGGGGTCGAAAAGATCATCATAGTTTATTTCAACTATGTTTAGGGGACCCGAGGAGGCTGGGATATCACTTTCCAAGATTTCTTTGGTTTCATTTGAAGGAGCAGTGTTGCGGACGTAATAGTCATCGAATTTGACGTCAGAGCTTTCCACTATTAGTCTCGTACGTCTGATGAGAACCCTATAGGCTACTTTGTTTGTTTAGTAACCAAGGAAAATGCCTTCATCTGACTTCGGTGCAAATTTGTTAAGATGATCCTTGTTATTGATCACAAAACATCTACACCCAAAGATGTGAAAGAATCTGACATTTGGCTTGCGGTTGTTAAGGCCCTCATACGAAGTTTTGTTGAGACGCTTGCAGACAATGTTTCAGTTTTGAACAAAGCATGATGTGGCCACTGCTTCTGCCCAGAAGTAGAGAGGAAGGTGTGCGAAGTTGAGCATAGATCTGGATGCTTCTACCAGAGTTCGGTTTCTTCGCTCTACTACTCCATTCTTCTACGGTGTGTAGGGAGCTGACAAATTGTGACTAATGCCTTTTGAAACCAAGAAACTGTTTAGAAGATGATTAGTGAACTCAGTTCCATTATCACTTCGGATGCGGCGCACTGGTAATTTGTTCAATTTCTTTGATAAAATTGATCAGTATCTGCGGAGTTTCGGATTTGAGTCTCAGGAAGAAGACCCAAGTGAAACGAGTGAAGTCATCAACTATAAGCAGTATGTATTTTTTGTGATGGAGACTGGCTACGGTAGATGGACCGTAGAGATCAATATGTAAGAGTTCCAGTGGTTCAGAAATTGAAGAATCAATCACCATTAACAGGCTGAGCAGAGTGTATCATTGTTGAATTTGAGGATGGGAAGACCTCGAACGAGTTCTCTGGTGACAAGATTGTTGATATATCTGAAGTTAAGATGGGCTAGCTTTCGGTGCTATAGCCAGCTGACTTCAGATACTGCTTTGGAAAGGAAGCATAGCTGCAGTTTCCCAATGATCAGAGAAACGTCCAAAGGATACATGGTCCCTTCGGATTTGGATTTGATCAAACAGGTGCTTCTATCGCTTGTCATTACGTAGTAGTATTCGTTGTCAAATTCAACCTTGTGGCCTGCTTTACACAGTTGGCCTACACTGATGAGATTATGTTTAAGACTTCCTACGTAAGCAACCTTTTGAATAGAAAAGTTTCCTGTAGTAAGCACACCGTAACCTCGGATTATTCCATTCGCATTGTTGCCGAATGTTACGTTTCCACCATTGCAAATAGGCCTGAAATCCCGAAGGTATTCTAACCTTCTGGTCATGTGCAAGGAGAAGGCACTATCTATTAACCACTCATCTTCTTGATCCTCCTTGCACATTGCCTGAAAATTACATGGTTAGTTTGGGCACCTAAACAAGTTTGGAGTCCGAGGCGACTGGTGGTTTTTTCAAAGATGCATGAACCGAGATTGCAGGGACAGGTTTTGTGTCAATCTTGAGACCTAGAACTGGGTGTTTTTGAACTAATGGAGTGTTGTGAGTTTTTGAAAAGTTATGAGGTTTTTGAAAAGTGCGAGATTTGACTTGAGATGGTCCCTTTTGACAATGACATTTACACGAAAGATTTTTGTCATTTACCCTGACATTCTGCTTGGTCAGCGGCCTGAAGGGTGTGGGAACATTTTTGTGACTAGTCCGAGAAGAGTGAGATATGACAGAGGTGCTCTTGGAATTTGAAAAAGTATGATTTGAGAGTGTGTGAGCACATGTAGATTTCCTAGGATGTGATTTCTTAGAAGTTTGAGGTGACTTCAAATGTGTTGGAGTTGGTAAAATCCCCTTCCATTTTGGATCATCTGAGGAATAGATCTGAAAACCATTTCTTCGAAAACACTTTACTTTCTTTTGGATTGTGTCAAAAGAGTTTGAAAAGGTTTTAGCAACCGTACAACCTTTTTTGTTGGTTTTCTTGACTGCAGAGTTTTTAGAAAAGTAATATGAGAAAACAAGTTTTTCTGGACTCTTGGGTTTTGAAACTTTGATTTGTCTCTTGTTTTTTGAAAAACTTTACCGCTTTTTACCATGAGATTGAAGTTCCTCTTTGAAGGCCATTTTTGCATGAGTTTTTGGAGAACAACAATCATTGAGATTCAACTGCGGTTTCTTAGATCCATTAGATTGCTTTTGAACACGAGGACTTGATTCATCTGAACTAGAAGGTTCAGGATTCTGGGAGCATTGACCATACTCGAAATTTTCTATGGAAAACTCATGATGAATTGGCTGAATGGTCACTGAATTCTTAACTGTGGTATGTGGTAAGGAAGATTTGACTACCGCAACATAAGTCTGAGTTGATTTCTTTGAGGGACATATGACCATAGGCAGTTGGTCAGACTGCGGTTCAGAATTGCAGTGAGAGGTACTGCAGTCTAAAGGCAGTGATGGGAAGTTCATGTGAACTTCGGGTTCCATAATAATTTCTTCATCAACAACTAACGAAGTCTGAGAAATGGGATGAATTGTGCCAGAGATAGGAATTTGATCACTTGAGTGACCCGAAAATTCAGGAAGAATTTCCTCAATAACACAATTATTACTCAGATTATGAAGTCGACCAAAATGAGTTTTGATGTCCTCGGGAAAGGTTTTGTCATTGACTGGGAAATGGAACTCTCATTCAGGAGGGACATAAAGTCGGTCTTTGTTAAACCGGGGTGAGGAATCCTTTACGGTAGGATACCCATTGGACCAACCCCAGTTATAGGTGTTATCTGTGGTTCCATTGTTCACAAGATTCTAAATAGCTTCACTTTCATTGAATAGTTTTTCTATTAGAAGATTTAAACGTACAATATCATTTTGAGCTAAATCTCTCTGATCTAATGCTATGCCTAATTGGGTTTCACATAACATTCTTGCATCCTTCTCTAATTCTAAGTCTTTTTCTAGCATGGAAACTTTGAGTCTATTGTCTTCTAGACGTCCTCTAACATGGAACATTTCTTGGGACGCAATGTTCTTCTCATCTAGGGCTTTGTTATAGTATGAAAGGACGGCAGCACATGTGTCATTAAGGTTGTCAAGGAATGGTTGACAATCATGCATGCTATAATTAAGAGTTTGGATCATGAGTTTTACCTGCTCAACGATGCTCAGAGTTCCATCCTTTTCCATGTAGCAGTAATTCCTTTTCAGCTTGGTTGACCCATCCTCATCCGCAGTTGCCATCATGCAGATTTTGCCTTTACCCTTGATGTTGTTGATATCTTTATCCTCATCTCCGGATGACCACACTTTATGGTCTCTCTTCACTTGGGCTACATATTCCCTTGCTTTCTCTCTTTCTTCCATTTCTTGAGCCATTCGGAGATAAAATGCTCTGTCTTTCACTATATTGGCTTTACAATCTTTTGCAAAGTGGTTTTCCTTGTTGCACTTGTGACAATTTACAACATCAACTTTGTCTTCTGGTGAGGTACCAGAGTCGCTTGTCTTGACAGGCTGTGGTGCCTCTTTGGAATGAGTGTTTTGAGGTTGTGGTAATGGGTGAGAATTTTTGGGATATCGAGAGTGATTATTCTGAGGATTGAAGTTACGGTTGAAGGGAGGTTTAGTAAACTGCTGATTTTTGTGGAAAGATGAGGGTGGTAGCCTGTTGAATTGTTGGCTAACTAGAGCAATGGCGTTTTGGAATTCCTCTTCATCATCGTATTCTGAGTCGGCTTCGTATGACTGCAGAGGATTGTCGTACGAGGGAAAGTAAGATTGAGTGTGAGGTGCTTGTTCTACGAGAGCGAGTGGTCCTCCGAAGTCAGCACAGTCTTTGAGTACGGTTGATTCTTGTGCTTGTAGTTCACCATAGAGCTTGTAGAGAGATAGAGAATGAATTTGTCTATCTCCTTGGACGATCATCTTAGTTGTGGTCCAATGTCTACCTAAACCATTAAGAAACTGAAGATTGGTCTCATGGTTACTTCGGATGGTACCAGCATTTGATAGCTTTGTGACAATTAAATTGAATCTCTTGAAGGAGTCTTCCAGACTTTCACCAGCATGAGCTTTGAAGTTGTTGAATTCGTTGAGTATGGTTGTAAGCTTTTTATCTTGAGCCTGTTCTGAGCCTTCATACAAGTTCCTGAGTACATCCCATATTTCTTTGGCTGATTTGCAATTTATGATGATGTCGAAGTTGTCAGGAGCAACTCCACAAAATATCTCATAAAATGCAACAACATCATTTTCCATCTTATCAAGGTCATCTTTGGTGGGACGATTCATGGCTAGTTGACCTCCTCCCAGTCTAGTTTGAGTGCCATCGTTTTGAACTTGAGTAAGAACAGGGACATGAGGTCCTTCTTCTACAGATCTCCATACATCTCTTCCAAGTCTTCGTAGGTACCTCTCCATTCTTTGAGACCAGTGATGATATTCGTTTTCCACCAGTATTGGAGCTCTATTCGAACCTCCAACACTGTTGGCAACATTTAGAGATAATGCTTGTGCCATATTTCCCTGTTTTTGAAAAGATTTGTTTTTTTTTTTGTTTTTTTTAAGAAATGAGCTCCAGTGGTATAGAAGGCCTTTTAAAATCAGAGTTCTTGTTTAAAAAGCAACCACTTTGGCTGTGATACCAATAGTTAAGAGAAAAACTTGAGTAACACACTTGAACAAACGTTAGAACAAGTAATAATGCAGAATGAAGTTTAACTCAGTGGATGATAAAGCTCAACAATAATAATAAGTTAGAGTTAGATAGTTAGATAATTAGGTGCAGAAATATAAGGAAATATAAATGACAACAAGTATTATATCAAGAAGACACTATAAGCTGAATCTTAACAAGATTACAGACAATCCAAGTTAGTAAATGAGATCAAGCTTAGTGATTAAGTCAAGCTGACTTGCTCCGCAGAGATAACGATCTTAATATTAGAGTCTGAAGATCTTTAAGATGAGAGAATGAGATATTTTAATATAGAGATAGAATGATCGATTCAGGGGTTGTTTCATTCAGAATAAGAGAGCTCTATTTATAGAGACTCGAAGATTACAAAGTTAAATTTGTCTAAGGGTTGCCATGCAAGGCACACTAGACAAAGAAGTGTAAAGACATAAAACAAATAAAACTAAAACTAAGGTTGATGACTTCAACTGCGGATGCAGTTCTTGATTGCGGTGTGGAGCTTGACTGCGGATCTAGTTGATAGCTTTGGATCTCTTCAAGTTTAAGAGGGTCACTTCTATGTTTCAACACTTCAACCTAGTTTTTTAAGATTTTGCATGTTTGTTTCCTTTTGATTTATTTTAGTTTTTATTTATTAATTTTTAGTTTCTTTTAGTTTAACCGAATGATCATGTGTTCTTTTAGTCTTTGATCTTATTTTATGGTATTGAACGAAAGTGAAGTAGTGAAGGAGCTTAATTGCAAAAAGTCGTGCGATTTTTGAAGATTATAATTGAAGACCATGTTTTTTAATAAGTGTGGGGTTCCCACCTGGTTAAGAGAAGAGTTTTGATGATATTTTTCAGAAAGAAGACGTTGGGAATGATCCTAAGCCATTAAGAAGAAATAATGAATAATTTTGTATCTAATTGGCGTATTGAGAAGTCACCACGACGTAGCCATCATCACCACATCGTGGCATTCGTTTTTATCGAGATTGAATTTCATCATCTCTATAAGAACATCGTGGCATCTTTAAACCACGATGTGGTGTTCTTATTTTTCGTGATCATCACGACTTCTACCTCGACAACACGACATGAAGTTGCTTTCCCATGTCGTGGCCCATGATCAGCACACTTTTTGAAGATGGTTCTTTGGTTCATTTTGATCCTGTACATTTACATTCACATTCACACAAAGAGAGCTTATAAGTACTATTTCAAGCCATTATACAAGAATTCCAAGCTTTACCACACAAGTTTCAGAATTCATCTAGCCATTACTACCCAAGGGGAGTCTGTTCCAATTCTTCCTCTTTAATTTTATGTTCTTTAATTGTTTAAGTATGCAATAGGGACATTGCATCATTTAAGTGTCGGGTAGGGGGTTGAATATAGGAATACAAGTTTACTGATAAAAATAAAAAAAATGACTAGGATTTAAAAAATTATTAGAATGATTTGAAATTATAATCTAAAAATTGAATTGAATTAATACTCTAAAAATTGAATATAGTTAAAAATATTGTTGTATTGTTATGTTGAGATCTAGGCTGCTAGTGTTGTGTGGGACGATCCGATTTGAGTTTCAATGTTTATTTGTACCAATATATGTTATAGTGTATTTGTGGCTTCCCTGTCCTAGTGAAATCAAGGAACAAAAACACAACCTTGCTTAGTGTGAGGGCCATAATATGTTTAGCATCGTGTACAAGAAATGTATCCAGGAAAGCTTATGTAGTCATTGCACATTAGACTAATACCTCTAACCAATAAAGGTTAAAGTTAAGTTCCCTCACTTAAGCATATGTTTTTTTAGGATTTCTTTTGTTTTGAGTGAAAAAAGTAAGAAAAGAAAAAAATAGAAAAAATAAAAAAGAAAAAAAAAGTTGCAAAAGTTTGAGAAATAAGAGTCTACAAAGCTATAGAGATCAAGAAATATCTTGAAGAAAAGCTTCAAATTATCAAAGACTCAAGAATAAGGCGAAATTTACCAAATTATTATTATTATTGTAATTTTATTTCTAGGTTATTTTCCATATGTAAGCTTGGGGGTTTAACTAAAAATATCATAAGGTCAAGAAAGTTTTTTGGGAGGTGGATTCGGAGCGATGCATAAAATGAGCGTTGTTCAAAAGAAGTGGGCAAGTGTTTATGAAGATTGTGAGTATTTAGGATTGAGGTGGCTCTTAGGAAATCTAGACACAAATACATGCATTGCGGTCTTGGAGTAAAGGAGAGGCTCAAAACGGATTGTCTTGTGCGACGTTGGTAGCTAAAGTCTTGATACGATAATAATAAAACCGGTTTTTCTTGGGGGCAAGCAAAAGACTAGTGTGGGGTAGTTTGATAACGTCTATTTTATACATATATTTATGACGTTTTCTTATTATTTTATACTATGTTTTTATATTATTTAGAACTAAAAGATACTTAATATTCTTTGAAAATTTAAAATACAGTTAAAATGGGAGCTGGAATGCAAAAGGAGGAGAAAGGAGCGAAAAAGACGCAAAAAGGATGTTCTTGGACAGCTTGACCCCTCGTCAGTCTCTTAGCCATATCTCATTACTCGCAACTCTGACAGATGAGATTCAAAATGTTATAAAAAATAAACAGAATTTTGGACAACTTTCATGTTTTGAGAAAATGCTGATTCCAAATTACCACGACGTGGCAAATGGAATCTTTACGATCGTTAAGCTAACTTGGAGAATACGTGATTTCGCCGAGGACCACGATGTGGTGGAGGTTAACCACGACCTGGTGACCAGTTATAAGCTATAAATAGAGCCTAAAATTTCCCCTAATGACATATCTTCAAACCTAATTCGTTCCCTACAAAAATAAACCCCTAACTGCGATTTTGACGTTCTAGAACGCGGTCAGAGGGCCGTTAAACTAATATGGAGCGAAGATTTGAAGGATCAAGAGCTGATTCATGACATAAATCATTCGGTTTGTTGTTCTGACCATGATTACATTCCAATTTTTTATTTGTGTTTTACTTTCTGACTTCAGGTGTTAAAACCTGTTGCATTCTTTTGGAGTAGATAAAACTCGATTTTATGTGTTGATTTCAATGATTTTGGATTTTATTAGTTTGGTTATTAATTGTGCTTGATTGATCATCACCTATCATGTTAAAGTTATGACTTTTATTGCCTATTGCCGAGTTATGTGTATTTAAGAGGACCAATATAATTACATTAACTTCAATCTTAATTAGTTTATGATCATTAAACTGTTAGGACTAGAGATTGATCAAATCCTAGGGTTAGGTAATGTTAGTCTGTGAATTTGGCTGTGTTAGAGAGCTTAGATAAGAAATTACTAGATCATCTCATTCATAATCCGAATATATTAAATTAATTATGTGTTCACTAATTACATGATCATTGTGTTAGTTGTTCATTAATTATCATTACTAGGAAATCCGATCAAGATAACTAGTCACATTAGAATTTGGTAACCAACTAATAGATCCATTGCACTATTAATGAAGTTAACCATGATTTTGAGAAGTAATCCAATCTAAACTTGAGTACCTAAAGTGATTCGTTTCTAATCAGTTTATCTACTTAGTTTAATTTAGTTGAGTATTATAAATAAAACCCCCCTTTTTACTATTTCCTTTTATTTGGAATAACATATAATAAAATACTCTAATATAAATTCACCACCGTTCCCCCTGAGTTCGACACCTTTTCTTATCAAAACTATACTATACTTGATTGGGTTCACTACCTGTAAGTTGTGGTTTAGATGCGATAAACTAGGAATTATAAAGAAAAAACAGTGCATTGAAAATACACATTAGTTCTGAATGTACTTAGGAACCTAAGGCAGAGATGTGGGCGCACTACCCTGAGTTTTTCGCAATGTCGGACTTCGAGGATGAAGTCTGATTCAAGTGGGGGAGAATTGTAACATTCGGATCCCGTGGTAATTCAATTCCAATAGTCTAAGCATTTTAAGGTTTCCACGAAATGTGAAAGGCGCCACGACGTGGCAGCTGGAAAATGACAAAACCCTATTTCCGGGTTTTTCTCCCTATTTAATGGAATGGGGAGGCTAGGGTTTTCTCAACCTCCGCCTTCATCATCCTCTTTGATATTTTGAAAACCCTGATCCCCTTCTCCTTTGTTTAAACCTTCTTTCGGTGGTTTTTGAAGCCATTGAAGAAAGGAAGAAGAAAAAGTGAGCTTAGAATCTGCAAGATGTTGGGTCAAAATTTGGTTTATACTTTACTTTTCTAGGAAAATATATTTTTATGTCTAGGACCTTAAAAAGCTTGGTGTTTACGGCTGTATATGTGTTTATGGTTGTGTTTACGGCCATGAACAGGTTTACAACCATAAACCCATTTACGGCCCATGTCTACTATATATAGGGTGAGGAGTGCATGTGTGAGAGGGTAAGGCTAAGAGAAGGAGAACATATTGTAGAGAGAGAAAGTTAGAGAGAAGAGAGGAGCTTAAGTGTGTGTGTTTGTATGTGAATGTTGTATCTGGATCTTCATTCTAATCAATTTATACAAGATTCATCATCTTCTTCTTCTCCTTCTTCTTCATTAGATCTGGCGTCATCCGTTTGATTGGGATTCCGCACCATCAAACGGATCTGATTGATACACAAGCAGATTGGGGACTTACACAAGAAAGCTATCATCCTTTGTTGTAGTAACCTTTTGGACCCTTGTAAGTGTCCAAGACTCGATTTTATCATGATAGGTGGTTATATCTTGAGTTTTGTCCCTAAATATTCTTGTCCTTGATTATTGAGTTGTGAGATCTCATAAAGTTTGCAACTTTATGAATCCCCAGGCCATTTAGGGCCTTTGATACCTTGGATCTGGATTTATATTGAGTTTTAGTACCATGCATGGAAGTTTTGGTCAAAAACCCTCATTTTGACCTAAAGAACTTGACACTTTGAAAATTAAGTGTGGAAAAACAGATGTTAGTTTCAAAAATTATACTGCGTCAAGTAAGACAGTCGAGTCCTTAGTTGAAAAAACAATTGAGTTTTAAAGATAATCAAACCAAGGGTATAGGATATGAGAGTGTCCCTCCTCCATTTAATCATTCGTATTATGTTACTCCTTTAACAAAAGAAGAGATCGACAAAGAACCTTATATGGTTTATGGCAAACCTGCTGCTGAACAGGCAACAGGACCTAGTGCTAGGGTTTTGGATACTAACATTTCTACTTCCCATGCATATACATCTTTAAGCCAGGGAAAGCAAGAGTCTGGAGAGAATTGTGCAGGTAAAGTAGTGGAAGAAGAGAACAAGGAGAACGCTTTTGAACAATCCAATGACTCCTTGAACTCTGAATATGTTGCTTCTAACTCAGGTACTCCTAACAAACCTACGGTTGAGAAATACTGGCCACCAATTCCAGTGAAACAAAGTGCCTGTTGTAAGTGTGCATGTAGGAACAACCAGCGACAAGGCAAAGATACGCCACCAGGGGCAGGAAGAAACAACTTCCCAGTGAAGAAAAAGACATGTTTTCACTGTGGAACACCTGGACACATTGCCAGAAACTGTCCAAATCGTGCATATGTTCCCTACTACGCACAAGGCTGGCAGAATGCGCCAAGAGGGAGATTTTCCAAAAGAAACCCCTCAAGGTCACGTTCAGACAATGGCAACTGGAATGCCACGAAGGGCAAGAGTTCAACTCCCAAGGCCAAGAAATCAACTCCCAATGGCAAGAAGGGAATGCCGACCCAGAAGCCACTTCCAAGAGATGCTCCAGTGAAACCAAGACTGGTTAGGTCAAAGTCATCTTGAAGATCGGCTTCAAGTTCTGAAACAAGTGTCGGGGCACCCATCGGATCGAAAAAGAAATGGGTTAAACCCAACTACAGATGGGTACCAAAGGTTCAATCTCCCAAATCACCCAATGACTCTAATATTTCTTCATCTTCTGTTTGTGATAAACCGGATATGTCATGGGAGAGAGTACCGTGCAAGGATGAAAAAGGTCAACCCAGTTTCAAAATGGATTGGGTTCCAAAGGCCAACTGATCCCGCTCTGTGTCGGAGCAGCTATGGAGGCATATCATCAGACTTCGGTTTGTTGGTAGTGGCTGTTCCAGGCACATGATAGGGGACATATCTCAACTGTACAACATTCAGAACTTTGCTTGAGAGTATGTGTCCTTTGCTGGAAAGGAAGTAAGGAAGGAGAGGATCACAAATGGGGTTATGTGCTTAATGACATGAAGAATTTTCGGATCTGTTATGAGATTATGCGTGCTGTTCTCAGACCTTCTGGATGCAAATTCAATCGGTGACTTACGGTTTGATTTTTCTTCTCTATACTCCTGAGTTTATCTTACACTGTTTCATTTCATAGACATTTTTCTTTAATTTCCTTATATGTGATTCTTTAGTAGGTTTTGGGAAGTGATATGAAGTATAGTGCTAAAGGGCAATTTATGATGCGTGTAATGCACTAAAGCCGAATTGTCTAGACTCTGTATTCAATGTGTTGGTAGGCACAAAGGATTCAAAAGGACTAAACTCAGTTTGAAAAATTAGAAAAGAAAGCTATAAACCAAGGGGGAGATTGTTGGGTCAAAATTTGGTTTATACTTTACTTTTCTAGGAAAATATATTTTTATGTCTAGAACTGTAAAGAGCTTGGTGTTTACGGCTGTATATGTGTTTACGGTTGTGTTTACGACCGTGAACAAGTTTACGGCCGTAAACCCATTCACGGCCCATGTCTAATATATATAGGGTGAGGATTGCATGTGTGAGAGGGTAAGGCTAAGGGAAGGAGAGCATATTGTAGAGAGAGAAAGTTAGAGAGAAGAGAGGAGCTTAAGTGTGTGTGTTTGTATATGAATCTTGTATCTGGATCTTCATTCTAATCAATTTATACAAGATTCATCATCTTCTTCTTCTCCTTCTTCTTCATTAGATCTGGCATCATCCGTTTGATTGGGATTTCGCACCATCAAACGAATCTGATTGATACACAAGCAGATTGGGGACTTACACAAGAAAGTTATCATCATTTGTTGTAGTAACCTTTTGGACCCTTGTAAGTGTCCAAGACTCGATTTTATCATGATAGGTGGTTATATCTTGAGTTTTGTCCCTAAATATTCTTGTCCTTGATTATTGAGTTGTGAGATCTCATAAAGTTTGCAACTTTATGAATCCCCAGGCCATTTAGGGCCTTTGATACCTTGGATCTGGATTTATATTGAGTTTTAGTATCATGCATGGAAGTTTTGGTCAAAAACCCTCATTTTGACCTAATAGAGTCTAAGACATGGATTTGACATGCATGTATCGAAAGTAAAGGTTTTTATGTTGTTATGTAATGTCAAAAATGTTTATGGAAGTGTGAAACTAGGAGCCTTCGTGATTACGTGGTTAATAAGTTAAGCCAAGTTATGTTTTGCCCTTTCTAGAAACTAAGAAATGAGATCTCTATATCTTAGAGGGTCTAAAGGGATAAATTTGGGAACTTTATCCACTTGGACCTTAGAATGGACCAGATGGAGCAGTTAGGATCAAAGAAATCGACTGAATCCATTAAGCGGTTGGGAGCCCAGTGCCTACGGCATAGCCAGGGATGCCATAGTGTGGCGACTGGGCTAAGGCCGTCTGTTTTGGTGATTTATGGCCACAACGTGGCCAAGGAAGGGCACGACATGGCAACCAGCTGGTGTTGACTTTGATGTTGACCTTTAACCGTTAAATTTGACCAAGTTTGACTTTAGGTCATTTTGGGTATTTTGAGTAGTAGATGGAAGCTTGAGTTCCTGTTATTGTACAGGTGAGCAATTGATGTAGTATTTGGAGCAGTGATTTATTCAACTATCATTTCATATTGTGAGGTGAGTTTCCTCTCCGTACTTGTGGGTCGAACTCACCAATATCGGCCCAGTAGATTATGTATCCTGGTTTAGGATGTTGCTATGATGTAGTGATCTATTAAGATCTGCATGTTTACATGTTTGCAGTTAAATGTTTATCTGTTGCATATGTCAACATAGTGTGGTTCGGTTGAGGCATTATTGCTCTGTGTGGAAGCCAACAAACCCAAGAGCAAGTCAGACATAAGTTGTGGGCCAACAAGGCAAGCAAGAGTTATGGTGTGGGCTCGGGAGCAATCCAGACATGAGTTATGGGCCTGAAAGGCAAGACAGACCCATGTTTTGGGCTCAGGAATAATCCAGTCTGATGACTGTGGACCCAACATACATACGGTTACTTGTTGTGTGTGGTGGTATTTTGGGGGAACTCACTAATATTAGGCATACAATTTAAGTTTTATGTTCGGGGCAAGGCCAATGCATGATCATACCCATCCTTCGATGAGATGTTTTGGAGGATTTATGATACATTGATTTTGGGATTTTTTATTTCATACTTGGTTTATTATCACTTGGGATTTTAATTGAAACAATGGTTTTACTTAATTGAAAATAAAAAGTTTTATCGTGAATTTAGGATGTTACAAGTTTAGAAGGAATCCGATCGATCAAATTAGTTGCTGTGAGAATATAATCACTCCAAAAGGTAATCGGAACTTGTTATTGAAAGTATAATGCCCTTGTAACATTTAAAAGATGTTGGTGATACCTTTCTACAACATAATTTTGCTATGGTTTAGCAATACATGATTTCTAATGTAAATTTCCATGTTGCTAAAAAAACTCTTCGAAATCCAACTCTTTAGCATTATCATACATAAACATATTAATCTTCTTGTAATATTGAATTAACACCATTTGATAAAAAGAGGGATAATCAGAATTATATCATATTTGTGTTAAAGAAAATAAATCCATGTGTATCTGCTGTGGTCATCAACTATAGTAGCAAAATATAATGAATCCTTAAGAAGAAGGTGTAGAATATGGTCCCCATATATCACACTGAATAAGAGAGAAGCATACATTCGTCATATTGTTCAAAGAAACAAAAGGTAATTTTTTCTTTATAGCCAGAGGGCATACATGCCAATAAGATAAAGATTCTTATATTACAGAATTTATTAACAACTGCTCTTTTATTGGAAGTAAAACTTGGATTGAAGGGTTGCCTAATCTGTTTTGCCAAAAAAATTAAAGAAACACTACTGATACATGTTATAACACCCTAGTTCAGGTAATTTCATTTTTAACCCTAAGTAATTGAATTGTTGCAAAATTAGTCCCATAGCTTAGTTTGTGTGAGGCGTTTACATGTGCTAGTATGTTGGGTGTACCCAAACATACGCAGTGCGTACGTGGATGGGGGTCAAATCCTAATTTTTAAGGTTTGAGCCATATTTAAGCAACATTATCTCCTCAAGACCTTTCCCCTCATCAACCTCCATCTCCCAAATCGTCCCTTACAAACCCTAATCCATTCTGTGAGCACTTTGATCTTGAGTGAGTGTATTTTTGTGTTCTTGAATAAAGGAGAAGATAATGGATTCATCTTGGAAGCTCAAGACCACTTAGGTCTAGAAGTATCTTGCATTCAAGCATCATTTAGAGGTATAAAGCTTGGATCTTGCTGTGTTATTTTCTTAGATATTGTTAGTCTAGAGTTTGTATGCATTTTTGGTCCCATAGTTTGGTCTACTGGAGTATGGACTACTCCAGGTCCTTGAAATGTAGTTTCTGATGAGTTTTGAGCACTACAATATTCCTATGGTGTACATGCAACCCTTATTGCTTTGGATCTAAGTTTTTCTCTATTGAACATGCAAATTGAATACCAAAGCATAGAACCCTAGAACTAGCATACACAATTCGAAAATCATACATAAACTAGGATTAGAAACATTACCTCACTTTTTATATTGTAATAACAAGAACTCCTTGACCTTTGAAAGCTTAGTGCCCCAATTGTTGCACCTCTAATGGAGTGACAAACACTCTTGTAAATGATGACTTGGAGAGGTAAGGAAAATCGGTTAGGGCCTCTCAAAGAAGCTTGCATTGACCGAAAATCCATATAGAGGGGTTCTTTATATAGTTGTGGCTGCTAGGGTTTTCAGGTGGAAACCCTAATACCTTGCTTAGGCAACAAGCAGCCCATGAACTCCTTCCTTAGAGCCAATGGAGGAAATCTATAAGGTTTCCTTATAGGATTTCATCCACTCCACTCTATGGAGTCCATCAGCCCAATTATGCAACTATCAATGATTTGCACAAGAGTCCCTCTATTATTAATCAGTTCCTTTAATCCTAAAATTAATATCAAATTAATTTCTGATTAATCACTAATTAATAATATGACTTCCAAATAATATATTAATCTTGTAATATATTAATAAAATCATTCTGAGTACTATTTTATTATTCATATAATAAATCCTACTCTCTCTCCTCTTGTCATCCTATCAAGTTGCATGAGTGAAGGCAAACCAAAAGGACCATGCTCATAATCAAGTCAAGTACATACCAATAATAGTTATGGGCTTAGACACCTAATCCAACAGTCTCCCAGTTGGATAAGTCTAAGAACTATTATTGCAAGTACGACTTCAGAATCTGATTAGCAATCGTAGCTTTCAAAAGCTATTGTTGAACTCTGATCTTATGAGTAACGCGTCCTTTAGATAAGTGATCAAATATTCCACCATTCTACAAGATATCCTATGGACATAAGACATGAATTAATCCTTCTCTCTGTCCATGTTTTGTTTCCCGATTTCTGATTTATGACGACCGACTAATTGAACAAATCAAATCAGTCCAGGCTTGGCCAAGAGCTTAGGGTGTCATCCCTAAATCATCGAGGGGCCCACATATATCACTTTTATCCCACATTGGGTAAAAGAAATGGATAAACTTCAACTCATATGCTTTCTCAATTTACTCATCAAATCACACACAACAATACATTTTTATAACACCAAGTTACTGGTGTGTTTACATATCATCAATGTGAAATCAACTTGTAAACTACGATTCATATGTCTCTGTTTCAAGAATATAAGATATTATCGTATCACAATCACTCGTGATAAAATCCATGAAGTGATTCAGATGAGCATGGGTTTATTCCAATACTCAAATCTTATTACAGGAGTACTCATGAACACTGCAACAAACTTGTGCTATGTCTAAGCATTTAGACAATCTACAGTCGGATTCATGACAATCTTACCTTATTACTTACTTCCAAAGTAAAGTATGATCGGCTGTGGATGTTTGAATAACCTAGTTATTCGGGAAGTAAAACATGCGAAGTGAAACACAAGAATAATATAATCCAATATGGTCTCAAGGCTTTGAATATAAATAAAACACTTATTATTTAATCACCATATTGATTAGACCTTATTCATTGTATAATGTTTCGAACAATCAACTTAATACTTGAATTAAAACAATAGTCATCCCATGCTCCAAGCATGCACACTACATTTATCTATGGTCCTTTCTTTGTGAAATAGATCAATTGAACACACTTCCAATGATGCTCATTTAACAGTTCCAAAAACGTTATCACACGTGTCAGAATACAAAAATCTTGTCACCATTAGAATGTGTTAGATTCTAAACTATTATGCAATGATCCTTTTGTAATGTCAAGGCAACAAAGTCACAGAGACTTTTCCAATGATATTACAAAGCATTCCTTTGGAGATTGTTAGAAGACAATTCCATGGAAATGAAGTATCATATTCAAAGTACATTCCTTTGAATATCCTTCTTACATAAAAGTTTCTAACCTACACATAGATTCTTAATATCCAGCTCCCATTATGGAAACATTTCCATAAATTCCATATGACTATCCATTCTAAATAGAATCCTATCTATTCAGAATCATATCAATTGGTCCATCCATTACTATACTTCCAACTGTCCACAAGCAACCAATCTTCGGTAAACCAGAGATTATCCTCGAAAGTTGTTTAACAACTTTAGTCATATTAAGTTCTGGTCCTTTTCCCTCTTAATGCGCTAGGAACTTGGAAAATCAGAATAGCGAATATTATAGCATATGCAATCGATCCTATACCCGAAGCATATGGGATATGATTCATAATGTCATAAAGACATGATACTAGACCAGTCTCTTGCTATAATATTTCCATATATAGAATTTCCTATGTTAAAACATTTCAACATTACATTCATATATATCCATGACTAAGTCCCATTAAAATTTCAATCTAAGCTTTTAGATTCGAAATGAAGTATGATTGCCCTCTCCCTTAAATCCTTACCATAGCGAAACAATTTCCAAATTTAACAACTTTGCAAATTTGTAACCTTTGTTTCCTATAAATAGCATTGCTGACATGCAACACTTAACATAATAATTACGCTCCCACTAGCATAACAATTATGTTCTTCCCTGCATAATAATTATGCTCCCACTAGCTTTGACATGTACTCAAAAACCAGTTGGACTTCTAGAAATAAATACTTATTGAATTTCTTACCAAAGTTCATATTTCTGATACGTGGCGCTTCGATAAGACTTTATCTAAGCTTCTCCAGCTCATACACCATACATTAGATAGCTCACGTGTGTGTCCAAACTATTCGAGAACTTATAGCAATAAGTACCGAGTGTTCAAACTATTTGCCATTTCTCACAATTCGAACTATGAAGAGGGATGCCATAAGCATACTCGAATTTGAGAATGCAATTATCACAACCGCTAACTCTAATCCTTCAAAATCTACTAGTGAAAGCGTTTCCTCATAATCATTTTCATGAAGTAAAGAGAAACCTCTTACCATTTAGATTTTATGGTGTATGTGTTCCTATTCATGTGAATTTATCATTTCCAACCACTATCATAAGACAAGGTGCATGACAAATCCAAACTCTTATGGACTGAACTTGCTTATTCTCAATTTCTTGCCCTCTGGTAGCTCAAGGGCCTACCATTACTTCCAAGTTATTAACCAGCTCACCCACACTGATCAATGTACTTTCACTGATCAAGGTGCTTTGCCTTATGCAATCAAATGAGAACTCATAGAACTCACATGCATAGTCAACTTAAATGGAATGACACAAAAACAAGAATATGTCAACACGATAGGTTGCAAACCTCAAGTCGTGTGCTAGTGATAAACAATAGGTTTATTCTTGATTACTTCCTGAAACTACTCAAGATCACTTAAGACTCCGACTGACCTCTTGACATATAAGATTCTCTGTCAAGCAACATTCCTTGACAAACAAATATTCAATAGTTAGTGTGGATTCTTATTAAGATAACACTTCATGTAATTGGTTCCAGTTGATCTTTGTTTTAACCAAAACATCACAACTACCAATTCCAAATGTGTAAGAGTAAGATAAATTTTCTACTCCACATTTCATGAGGTGTATAAACCTACTTAGAACATGTTACTCAAGGTACAACTTGGAGTAACTAGAGTATAACTCTAAAACATTGATATTGGAACGAAGTATGACTCATCCTTTTGATTTTAACCATTTCAATAATTCCCGATGCCTCTTCTTAGTCATACAAATGCACTAAGGTGTCCTTAGAGGATCAATTGTGACATGGTTCCATAATCATTAGGATGATCATATAACATGATCCTAAAGTACTCTCCTTTCCTTTCAGATTGGAGAAACTTTTATCTTTCTGCCTAATTGATTCTTCTTATTCGTTTGAAAATTTTCAAGGTATTAGAATTATACTTAAACTTGTAAGCATAACCATATTTACTGAACCATTAGTAAATCATGACGAATAGCCTTTATCATTCTTTGTGGCGGATCTGACTTGTACACATCAATGTGCATTAGATCCTTCAGTCTTTCACTCGACTCACATACATATGTGAACAAGGAATTAGTCTTAATTTCCCAAAGATGAAGGTTCTCATTCATCACACAATACAAGTCGCATGATTCCAAGTTTCTGTCCAATTGAAACTTAGGTGATAAGAATCCTTCCTTATTTGGTAAATTACGACATTACCACAAACGATATAACCAAGAATCAAATTTTATTTCCAACATTGCTAAAAAATATAAACACCAATTTTCACAAATGCCATTGCAAGGAGATATAAAATAAGACCAAAAAAATAATTTTTCTTTATTTATAAAATGCGGAAAACTTGTCCTTACAATGCAAATTCAAATGAAAACTATGTTACTAAATATTCCTAAACAATTTATCATAACTCCTCGCAGCAGCTCAAAAATCCGATCATCGAACCATGCGATCGAAATCCATTTCTTCGGGATCAGACTCAACTTACTCTTCCTTTAAGCTTCCTTTCTTTTCTTCGATCCTGAAGTAGAGTCATACATTTTGTCTTTACCATCCTTGCGATCCTTCAGGTAGATATGGCAGCCTCGCATCCAATGCCCCTTCTCTTGGCAATAAAAACAAAAAGACTCTTTCGGAATGGTACATGGGACAATCTCAGACTCAGCCTTTCTCTTTACCATTTTGTCAAACGGTTTGACCTTGGTCGATCCCTTTCCATTGGGAATAGAAAACTTTTTTGGACTTCCAATGTTGCCATTGTCAATGTCCATGGAAGTTTGGGATGTAGACCTTCCAATCAAATTTGCTTTACCAGTGCGCCAAATCATTGCTGATTCAGCAGCAATTAGCAAATAGGTAAGATCTATGAGGGTCACATCGAGGTCTGTCATATAGTAGTCTTTTATGAACTCGCTATATGACTTAGGAAGTGATTGAAGAACCAATTCAACAGCCAGCTTCCTCGAGACAACGACACCCAACATTCTCAGCCTGTCAATATGTAACTTCATCTCCAAGACACAAACACCTGGGTCAGGGAGAACTACTGGAGGAGGTGGAGGAAGTGAAGTATGATTTCTAGTTTCTTGATCGAAACGTGGAACATCATCTTCATGAGGAAAGCTTTTTCTAAAAGATTTGGGAAGACCATGTTGTTAGATTTAGACATCTACAAGGGAGATATTCAAGTTAGTTGATTCAACCCTTAATATAACACCCAAATGAAACACTAAGGCTAGGACCCTCCACAATAACTCACAATTCAGAAGAGGGTTGCCGTAATCTAATTGTAAATTATTTTAAGGTAGGTAAATGACGATTTACCAATTCCACCATGAAAACAAAATTTTACCGAATTAGGTTTTAGATGAAATTCCTAGATCTTTTGAGATTCATTGAACTTTTCAATGGCATGTTTAATCTCGATTATGCCCTTCAAGTTTGTGACTGGGATATCGAGGATCACAAACAAAGTGTGAATAAACATGCAAATTAGCTTGGTACTCTCGATGTCAATTATCACCTAATCAATGTGTCGGTTAACCATACACACTCCATTGATCTATGATAATCTACGAGCTACCCATTGCCATCCTTCATTAGTCCCATATTAGTGTGTCGGTTAACCACACACGCTCCACTAACGACCAATAAGGTGCAATGTGCAATTTCATGGATTAGCACCAAATTCACATTTTTCCTGAGTAACTAAGATTTGGAAATTTATAAAACATTTAGTTACTGTCACACCCCCGAACCAGGACGGCGGAAACGTCTAGGGGCGGACGACCTCATTGTGTAGTATCATTACAATTGAATATGAATGAAACATAGCAACCAAACATCATACGTTAAAAGATACCAACATACATTGTTTACATGTTGTATTTGTTTATCAATTACACAAAAGTGACATAACAGTAATTAAATCCAAAATGTAGCAAATATCAGAGATCCATGGTCCAAATACCTGCTCACTGAGTCCCTGAGAATCCAAGTCATTTTGAAAAACGTCAACATAGAATGTTGGTGAGTTCATAAGCATATTTGTACGAAAAACTTTGTAACATCTTTGTTTGTAATAATTTGTAAAACTCCAGAAAATCCGACATTTTCTATTGAAAAATGGTTTGTAAGTCTCGTTCCAGAACTGTGAATAATTGCATACATGTCCTTTGTTTTTATTAGTAATTGTAAAGTGTAGGTTCCCAAAAAGTTCAATATTTTCTATTGAATGAAAAATTATAGTCTTAAACCCTAATATTGGAGTGGTGACAATAGTGTACTAAAAAAATGAAGCGTAGTTTTGTATTTTATAAAAACAGTGAAGTGTATACTTTCTATAAATCCAAAATAACGTTGTTAATCCCTATGTGAGTCGTTACAACCATGCTTGATGTGACTGATATGCCTGTCGTGACGTTATTTAGGCGTCGGTTTCGGTAAGATATTTGTCACCCTAGACTGGCCCCGTCTAGCCGTAGCGAACAGCTCAGGTGTAGGGGTGTCAACCTCGTATAGATCTATACACAATTACCTCGCTCTCCCTCCAGGAGACTCTGGTTATAACTACAGGACTTACGGTGTACACTAGGTAGGTACGGTGAAGGAAAGTGTCTCACTAGAGCATTAACGGATTTACGCAAATTTCGAGTCCCTTTATCGATTAAGGAAATAACCTTTCCATTGCAAACTTGTGACAGCTGTTTTATGACACGCGATTGGCAGATTTCATATTATTCAGTTTATGACGCGTGCTTTACAGATTTTATGACACGCTGATTTATTATCCATGCCTTTAGAGTTTTTATGACACACAGTTTATGACACGCTTATTTTTCTGTCATAACTTCTGCTTTGTATATCATTTCGGTTAGATTATTTATAACGCTTTTTGCAAATAATCCTTAAATAAATGTCATATAGCATAATTTCTCAAGTTTTTAGCCATCAAAAAAAAATAGTGAGAACATAGTTAAGAATATTTTACTAATAAAATTAATTTTAGCAAAATATCAAGTTTTTGTAGTTTGTTTAACACACTAAAATTTATTTGAGGTTTTTGCAACACAAAATATTCTATTTTGTTGTGACTCTAACATGTCATGTTTTTTACAAAACACATAAAATAACTCTGAAATTTATTTTATTTAAATATTTGTGTAGGTATAAGTGTTAAACATATATGTCCCAAAAGTTAACATGTTTGAGCACAACACTCATATTCTTGTCATTTTTGAATGTACAACCCATATCCCCAAGATTTCATGCAAACTATATGTTAACAAACACATTTCTCATGATTTTTATGAAGATGCATAAGATAAAATCCATGTTCATGCAATTACCCAAAGGTTAAACACATAACACATAGGTCCATGCAATTATCCAACGGTTAAAAAAACTTGACTTGTATTCCCCCCAAAAACGTATGAAAAATACGAAAATAGTGGGGTATGAAGCTCACCTTGAAGATTTCGTGTGGTAGAAGGGAGGAAAGTGAAGAGATTTTCGAGCCTAGCCTTACACCACTTGATGATATTCTCGAAATTTCAAGTGTTTCTAAGAACTTAACACACAACAAAAGTGTGTAAACAAGAGTTTTAGCTTGGAAAGATGTAAGAATACTTGTAGTTTACAAGGACACTTACCAAATTCTTAAGAGTTTCTTGAAGAAAGCACCCTTGAGGATGGCACACACACACCCACACGAAAATTTGTGGGAGAGAAAGAAGAGGGATTCTTGAGAGTAGAATAGAGTGAAAGATGAATTTTGGTGAGGGTATGGGGGGTTCGGCCGAACATAAGAGAGAGAAGGGGGAAAGGGTTTGACTTTTTTGATGATTGATGGGATACATGCTTACATACATGATGGTCCAAGGCTTTGTTATTTGGGGGACAAAATTGAGGTGGCAAGAGTTTTCCCCATTTCTTTTTCTTCTTTTTTTTACACATGTCCTAGCTGAAACCCTATAGGGTTTTTGGCCCAATGGAAGGCCCAAAAGAAGTTTTCGGCCCAATAGGGCCCAAGAAAGAGTTTTCGGCCCAATAGGGTGTTGGACCGAGAATTCTTGGACCAAGGCCCAAAATTGATTGGGTTAGCTATTGGATCGAGTTTTTGGGCTTGCATGAGGCTATTTCAACTTGAATCACAATCTATGCACTTATGAATTCAAATAACATTGTAGTTTGAATTTTATTAATAAAATGCAACAAGGTTACACAGAGGAATTTGTTGTGAACAAGCTTCACCTCTTAAATCCCTAAATTGCTAATTCTGATAGTTACTTTGTATATCATTATACTTATTAATGAGAGTTTGTGCCCTATCCTACCCGTTCGGCTAACGACCCTCCACTGTTCAAGAGTGCGATGGGTAAGAGTGGATACCCAATGACGGTCATTTTACAGGCTGCTTCCTTAAACACCCCTATAGACCAGCTTCGTGAATGAGGCCTACTAACGGTAAGACTGACTCTTTACTTATACATATAATATATTAGACTTTTAATTTTATATAGTATAAGGGTGTCTTTTAAACTTTTAAAATACTAGGTGGTTTAATCTATTAATAAATTAGACTTTTAACTTTATTAAATTTAAACCATATTATTATGGATTTATTAATTCTTAGTTTTAATTAAACACTTAATTAATTTAATAAAATCCATAAGGGGTAAATTAAACAATTTAAAATACCAAGGTTCTAAATTTAAGATTTCCAAATTAAAACTATTTAATCAAATTTTAAATTATAAAACCATGAGGTGCACTTTTGAAACTTTTCAAAATACTTGGTTTGATCCATTTATATTTCCAAAAACTAAAACTTTTAATTTCAAATTTAAACTATAAAACCAAAGGGTGTAATTTAAAACTTTTTCAAAATTACTAGGTTAAATATTTAAATCAAAATAATCTTATATTATCCATATTTAACCAAATCCACTAATTTTGATAAGGATATCACATACCAATCAGAAAAATCGAATTTAGGCATTAAAAACGAGTTATGGTAATTATCCAAATCAAAATCTGACCAAAAAATCGAAAAATCCGGCACCAGACGAGTCAAATCGTCAAGTCCACTATGGAACTCGTCGAGTCCATACATGGACTCATCGAGTTCATGTCCCAGAGAACAGGAAACTCGATTTTTTGTTCTTTTGGTAGTCCACTCTTGCACCAATTCAATTGAAAAACATCCTAGGCTTTGATACCACTGATGAGTTTTGAGCACTACAACATTCCTATAGTGTACATGCAACCCTAATTGCTTTGGATCTAAGTTTTTCTCTATTGAACATGCAAGTTGAATACCAAAGCATAGAACCCTAGAACTAGCATACACAATTCGAAAATCATACATAAACTATGATTAGAAACATTACCTCACTTGTTATATTGTAATAACAATAACTCCTTGACCTTTGAAAGCTTAGTGCCCCAATTGTTGCACCTCTAATGGAGTCACAAATACTCTTGCAAAGGATGACTTGGAGAGGTAAGGAAAATCGGCTAGGGCATCTCAAGGAAGCTTGCATTGGCCAAAAATCCATATAGAGGGGTTCTTTATCTAGCTGTGGCTGCTACGGTATTCAGGTGGAAACCCTAATACATTGCTTAGGCAACAAGCAGCCCATTAAGTCCTTCCTTCGAGCCCATGGACGAAATCTATAGGGTTTCCTTATAGGATTTCGTCCACTCCACTCTACGGAGTCCATCAACCCAATTATGCAACTATCAATGATTTGCACAATAGTCCCTCTATTATTAATCAGTTCCTTTAATTCTAAAATTAATATCAAATTAATTTCTGATTAATCACTAATTAATAATATGATTTCCAAATAATATATTAATCTTGTAATATATTAATAAAATCATTCTGAGTACCAATTTATTATTCATATAATAAATCCTACTCTCTCTCCTCTTATCATCCTATCAAGTTGCATGTGTGAAGGCAACCCAAAAGGACCATGCTCATAATCAAGTCAAGTAGATACCAATAATAGTTATGGGGTTAAACACCTAATCCAACAGTTTCCTGTAGTTTTAAGCTTATAGATTCACAAAAATGAGAGCTTGGACACTCTCATTGAGTCATGCAAGAGTTTTGGAACTTTGGATGACTTTTGGACCAAGGATTTGAGTTTTTACCCTCTTGTATGCATGAAAATGGATAAAGTCTGAGACGTTATGCATTAAGACATTCCTTTTTACCTGGATCTGAAGTTTCGTTGTGCGTACCAGGGTTCGAACCCGTGTTTGGAAAGGCACCCTCTACACTGGGCGTAGAGGGGAGTACGCAGGGCGTACTCAGGCCAGATGAAATCTTAGACTTTTTGACCTTGAGTTTGACCAAGTTTGACTTAGGGGTATTTTGGGTATTTTGAGACTAGGTCATTGTTTGTTGTATAGGTGACCTGTAGAGTCAAGAGTTGGAGTTGTGATCTATTCAACTATCCTTTCAGACTGTAAGGTGAGTTTTCCTAACTATACTTGTGGGTCGAAGGCATCAATGCCGACCCATTGGATTATGTATCCTGGTATATTGGATTGATGTTATGTTGAGTATGTGTTAGATTGGTATATCTGCATGATTACATGTGTTCTTTGAGTATGCATTAGATTGGTAGATCTGTATGATTACATGTGTTGTTGGTTATTGATTGTTATTGTATATGTTAACATGTTATGGTTTGTTGGGTTGAGGTGGTCCTGCTTTGTGCTGAAGGCCAAGATACCCAGGGCGATTTGAGACTCTTCAGTCTCGGATCGTTAGTCTTTTTGGCATGTTTGGGTTTTAGTGCATTGTAGGAATCGGGATACTTAGTGACCAGCTAATTTGGATCATGTGGGCAGTTAAAGGTTGTTAGGAGTTATAAATGTGCATCAGAAGTCTCTTACGGAGTGTTTGCATTATTAGCCTCGTTTTTTTGTAGGCTATTTATCAGGAGTTTGGTTACCAATGTTGGGTATCGGTTATGAAATCTCGGGTCATGAAGTTAGTTGTGAATGTATTGGGTGATTTTTCAAGTGGAGGTATACCTGAGTTGATAAGGGATTTAGATGCAACATGAAATTCTTGGATGTGTCATCATTATGCTCGTGGGAGTAGTGGGTTAATGATGACTTGCCAGGAAGTCAAGTGTGTATATAAGCTTCGGATTTAAGATTGTGCGAAATTTGCGATCGGTATGTTTTGAGTATTTTTTTTGCATGTTTTGGGTGGTGTTCCTAGTCAGGGACTTGGGTTAGGTTCCATGAATGGATGATCATCGGTCCTAGAGCATGGGTTCTAAAGTTTAGAACTAATGGGTTCCCGATTCCAGGAAATATATTGATGGAGTTGGTTTGTGGTTGTATTTTTGAGAGTCCCTGGATGTGTGGTTCTCACTGGAAGTTGGGTCTTACAGTTAATGAGAGAAAGATAGTCGTTGCGATTGTGTATTCTCAAGTTATTGGGTTGTTTGCTGGCAGTTGTGGGTTTCCGAGTGGTCTCTCGAGTTTTCTTTATAAGATGACTTGATTTCGAAGTGATTAAAGGGAGTTTGTGGAATATATTTACGTTGTTTGTGTTTCACTACAACAGTTATTTAGCTGAGACTCATATTGGGAGTCACCTTGTTTTCGAGTGTAGGGTTCAACGACAATGAGTAGTCAGAGGTTCTGTTTTCTAGTGGTATCAACAAGATAATTCGGGGTTGGAATAGTTCTGTATGGTTTGAGTTGCGAAGTGAAGTCATATTGACTGTGTGTCGGGTTGGTTTTGCCTATTTGGGAGTCAGACAAGGTATTGGATTTCCCGTTTTGGGCAGAGTAGTGATGGTTATTCTTCAGTGGTTAAAGTTAGTGGGTCAAGGATTCATTATTAGTCAGGGTATGTAAGTTTCTCTAAGATTGGGTTTTGATTGTAGTGGGGGAAGGCAGTCGCATGTATGAGTCAACTTATTAGTTCAGACTGGACTTGTGGAAGAATTATCCAAGCTTTTGGCTATGTCTAGAAAGTAGTAAGGAGTGACTTCGAGGATGAAGTGTGATTCAATTTGGGAGAATTGTAACACCCTTTTTCGGATAATTTCATTTTTGACGCTAAGTAATTGATTTGTTGCAAAATTGGTCCCATATCTCACTTTATGTTAGGCGTGTATCTGTGCTAGTACGTTGGGCGTACCCAAGCATACGCAGGGCGTATGTGGCTGGGGGTCAAACCCTAATTTTTAGGGTTTGAGCTCTACCTTTTCCTCATCAGCCTCCATCTCCCAAATCATCCCTTGCAAACCCTAATCCATTGTGTGACCACTTTGAGCTTGAGTGAGTGTATTTTTGTGTTCATCTTGGAAGCTCAAGACCACTTAGATCCAGAAGTATCTTTCCCTCAACCATCATTTGGAGGTGTAAAGCTTAGATCTTGATGTGTTATTTGCTTAGATCTTGTTAGTCTAGAGTTTGTATGCACTTTTGGTCCCATAGTTTGGTCTAATGGAGTATGAGCTACTCCAGGTCCTTGAAATGTACTTTCCTATAGTTTTGATAGACTCACAAAAATGAGAGCTTGGACACTCTCATTGAGCCATGCAAGAATTTTGGGACTTTGGATGACTTTTGGATCAAGGGTTTGAGTTTTTACCCTCTTGTATGCATGCAAATGGATAAAGTCAGAGACTTTATCTATTAAGACGTCCCTTTTTACCTGGATCTGAAGTTTAGTGTTTTGGCTTAATGAAATAAGAACTTAATGGAAATGTAGGGATATAGATCTGGTATGCTGGTCGTACCTGGAGGTACGCTGCACATACCAGGGTTTGAACCCGTGTTTGGAAAGGCACCCTCTACGTTGGGTGTAGAGGGGAGTACGCAGGGCGTACTCAGTCCATATGAAGTCTTGGACTTTTTGAAATTGACTTTAACTAGGTTTTTAACCAAGTTTTACTTGGGGGTATTTTGGGTATATTGAGCAGTAGTTTGAGACTAGGTCATTGTTTGTTGTATAGGTGACATGTAGAGTCAGCGGTTAGAGCTATAATCTGTTCAGTTATCCTTTCATACAGTGAGGTGAGTTTTCCTCACTGTACTTATAGGTCGAAGGCACCAATGCCAGCCCACTAGATTATATATCCTAGTATATTGATTGATATTATGCTGAGTATGTGTTAGATTTTTAGATCTATATGATTACATGTGCTCACTATGTATGTGTTAGATTGGTAAATCTGTATGTTTACCTGTGTTGATGGTTATTGATTATTATTGTATATGTCAACATGTTCTGGTTTGTTGGGTTAAGGCGGTCCTGATAGACTTAAGGTCTACGAGGCGGTCCAGTCAGGCCGAAGGCTTGCATAGCGGTCCAGATAGGTTGTAGGCCCTGCGAGACGGTCCAGTCAGGTGAAGGTTCATATATGTATGTTTTTATTTGCATGGGTTGTGTGTGGTACTTTTTGGGAACTCACTAAGCTTTGGCTTACCGTTTTAGTTTTATGTTTCAGGTACTTCAGATGATCGTGGAAAAGCAAAGGCGTGATCGTACACATGCTTCAATGACATATTTGGAGATGATTATGATGCATTGATTTTGGAACATTTGTACTTAATCTTGGGTTCTTATGACTTGGATTTGATTGAAAACAATTATTTCTCTTTAATTAAAAATGAAAATTTTTATTGTGATTTTGGGATGTTACACTTGCAGTCTTCAAACTTTGCTTATGGTGAAATGTAAATTGAATCATAAGTCTTTGATCCTTGGTGAGAGAACTATCATAAATCAAGTTATGATTAAATGAAAGGACATATAACACTTTTTTTTTTGGAAAAAACAAATGAGTAATGTTAATGTCCCCAATTATTTTAATTGGAAGTGTTATCTTGTTTGGCAATGTATCGAAGCTTGTCTTAAGCCATAAATGGATTTTATGAAGTTTTCATAACCTCTTCATTGATTTTGACAATTCACCTGAATTGATAATCCTTGAGGTAATTCCATATAAACTTTCTCATTTAGATCTCCATTTAAGAAAGCATTGTTCTCGTCTAGTTGAACCAAATTCGAAGACTTTGTTGCTATAATTGCAAGAAGCATTTTGACTGTGACTAGTTTTGAAATAGGGGTATATGTGTCAAAGAAGTTACCACCCTCTTGTTAACTAGTCTCTTTGCTACTAAATGGACTTTATTCCTTTGAATATGACCATTACTTACATACTTGAGCTTATAGACTTGCCTACATCCAACTATACTTTTATATGGAGGTGAAGGGACACCTGATCATGTCTGATTGACATGCATGGCATTAAGTTCATCAGCCATTACATCGCGTCATTGTTTATGTTTTGCAGCCTTATTGTAACGTTTTAGCTTAACAGTTGTAATATTGTTCATGACCAAACTTTTGTGTTTCTCAGAAATATTATCATAGATGATAACATCCTCCAAAGGATAAGAAACTTTAGTGTGAGTAACTGAATTAAAATGGAAGTCTCTTAAGTATAAAGGACCATTATGTGACCTTGAAGATCTTTGAACACCATGACCAGTAGAAGTGAGATTTGTTGGATTAGGATTATAGACAACATTAGATTGTTTATTTTGTTCATTCAAAGAAAATTTTGGCATTTTGGGCATTTCATGAAAGAATTCATTGACTGGGATTGGAATCACAATTTGGCTAAAGGGATCAATATTAGTATCTATATTTTTTATCATGAAAATGAAAAATGGTTTCATGAAAAACAACATCCCTAGAAATGATAAACTATTTAGTAGTCAAATCAAAAAGTTTCTATGCTTTCATGTTTTGGTGGGTAACCAACAAATAAACATGATTTTGCACGAGAGCTAAATTGGTTATGTTGGCAGTTAGAGTTGATTCATATGCAAAACAACCAAAAGTTTTTAAATAATAATATGAGGGTGCTTTACCAAACATTTTTTGAAATGGAGTAAGATTATTTAAGAGTTTAGAAGGAATCCGATTGATCAAATAAGTTGTTGTGAGAATATAATCACTCCAAAAGGTAATGGGAACTTGTTATTGAAAGTATAATGCCCTTGTAACATTTAAAAGATGTTGGTGCTTCCTTTCTACAACATAATTTTTCTCTGGTTTAGAAATACATGATTTCTAATGTAAATTTCCATGTTGCTAAAAAAACTCTTTGAAATCCAACTCTTTTGCGTTATCAGACATAAACATCTTAATCTTCTTTTGAAATTGAGTTAACACCAATTGATATAAAAAGGAAGAATCAGAATTATATCAGATTTGTGTTTAAGAAAATAAATCTATGTATATCTGTTGTGGTCATCAATAGCAAAATATATGAATCCTTAAGAAGAAGGTGTAGAATATGGTTCCCATATATCACATAGAAAAGCATTCATTCGTCATATTGTTCAAAGAAACAAAAGGTAATTGTTTCATTTTAGCCAAATGGCATACATGACAATGAGATAAAGATTCTTCTATTACAGATTTTATTGACAACTGATCTTTTGTTTGTAACGACCTAATTTTCAAAAGAAAATTTTCATTTTTAATTAACCAAAACACGTTCTACCAATCATGTAATCTCAAATACAATTGTTTTTAATTTCATAGTAACAACAGTTTTTATTTTAAAACATCAGAGTGTCCCATGATAACGACTGAGAGAGAGTGCACGCCGCGCCATTAAGCCTTGACCTTCCTCTTGGGCTCAGATGTACCTGAAAAAAATCCACAAACTTTAACCTAATGCTTAGTGAGTTCCCCAGAGCATACCCCACACAAAATCCACAAATCACATATCATATTAAGCATAGAAGCTACATATATCACATAAGCCATGCATTCAACAAATAGGGATGCCATGGGCTCGTCCCCAAGATCTTACTCCAAGATGCCATGGGCTCCCCACATGGTCTTACACCTAAGTGTCATGGGCTCTCCTATGGTCTTCAATAGGAAAGCCATGGGCTCTCCACATGGTCTTACATCCAAGTGTCATGGTCTCTCCCATGGTCTTCCATACAAGCATACCACATATACCACTAGCATACTTCCTAGCTCATACCAACTAAGATGCGACATAATACAACTTCAGCTAGGATACCACATATCATAAAATGGGTCGGCCTTGGTGCCTTAGACCCATTGGTATGGTGAGGAAACTCACCTCTCGAATGTTGAACTTGTTGGATAAGGTGTCTAAGTCCATAACTATTTTTGGCATATAGTTGACCCGACCCGGCATGGTCCATTTGGGTTGCAGTTCACCAAAACAATTTGTATGGATAATCTTTTGAGAATAGTATATTTATGACTTATTAATATATTATAAGTTATAATATATTAATATGAAATCATATTATTTAATTAGTATTGATCAAGAATTAATTTGGAAGTAATTTAGTGATCAAAAGGAACTAATTAGATATAGACTCTTATATATATAGAATGGGCCAAAGTTCATTTAGGATGGGCTAAGATTGCATGGATAGTCCATGGAGTTTTTGACCCATGGATCCTATGGAAATGAAAGGTCATGGGTATTAGGGTTTACATGGACGTAACCCTAATCCACCATACTATATAAAGAAGTCTTTGGCACATGAAATGGCACTAGTGTGTGTGAGAACAAAGCTGGACCGATTTCTATTAGTGCATACTATTCTCTCAAGTTTTCCAAGTTGTGTGGTGATTTGTGATTCCACTTGAGGCATCCACATTATTGGTGCTAGGCTCTCAAAACTCCAAGCAATCAACTACAAGGAAAAAGGTATGTTCTTCTACTAGATTTTATGTTTCAAGTACCCCATAACATGCTAGTTAGGTTGAGAACCTTGGAAAAATCAAATTTGCATGTATATTAGAGAAAACATAGATCCAAGGTTTCTAGGGTTGCATGTACACCATAGGAGTGTTAGAATGCTCAAAACCAATCAGTGGTATCAGAGCCTAAGCTTGTTTTCATTATAGAAATGAAAAGTCTTGAATAGTTTCAAAACTTTCTCTCAAGTCTTGGAATTTGTAAAGTCTCACACACACTTTAATTCCAAACCCTAGAGTTTTAAAAGTTAAAATCCAACCCTTATACTTTATACTATTATAAGTTAATAATATATATATATATATATATATATATATATATATATATATATATATATATATATATATATGTATAAGATCAAGTTAGTCTTACCGTTAGTAGGCCTCATTCACGAAGCCGGTCTATAAGGGGGTATAAGGTTGTTGCCTATAAAATGGCAGCTTAATGGGTGTCCACTCCCACCCACCGCTTCCTTGACCCGTGGAGGGTCGTTAGCCGAACGGGTAGGACAAGGACTATAATTCTCATTAAAAGTATAATGATGATGATAAAGTAACTAAACCTTTTATAAATTCCCAATCTTAGTTACTTTAGGAAAATCTGAATTTGGTGCTAACCCATGAAATTACACTTTGTACCTTACCAAGTTGTTAGTGGAGCGTGTGTTAACCGACACACTAACATGGACTAGTAAGTGTGGCAAAGGGTAACTTAATGTTTATCATAGATCGGTGGAACGCGTGTGGTTAACCGGCACATCGATTAGGTGATAAAGTTAAGGGTACCAAGTTAATTTGCATGGTTATTCACACCTTGTTCGTGATCCTCGGCATCCCGGTCACAAACTTGAGAGGGCACAATCGAGATTTAAACATGCCATTGAAAAGTTCAATGAATCTCAAAAGAATCTAGGAGTTTCAATCCAATTAAAACCTAATACTTTATTTCTTTTTTCATGGTGGAAATTGGTGAATCGTCATTCGCCTACCTTCAAATATTTATAGCTTGGATTACGGCATCCCTCTTCCAAGTTATAAAATATTGTGTTGGGTCCTAGCCTTAATATTACATTTGGGTGTCTTATTAAGGATTCTATATCTAATCTAAACTTGTCTTTCCTTTTTTAAGATGTCTTCCAACAATGCTGCTTCTGGCTCAAACCCAACATGCTCCTTCTCTCTCATGAACTTTTGTGGGAGAGTCATATTTGACGGTTCAAACTTTAATGATTGGATCAGGAACATCAGGATGGTCACACGTTACGAGGACAAGGAATATGTCCTTGACAAGGAGCTGTAAGAAATTCATGAGTCTTATGCTACTCCACAGGAGATCGCTGACTTTAGGACTCATGAAAGAGAAGCCACCAAGGTGGCATGTATCATGTTGACCACAATGACAGCTGAACTCCAGAAGTCCTATGAGGACTTTTACCCTTTTGAGATGCACATGGACCTGATGGACAGATACCATCAGAGTGCTCGTCAAGAGAGCTATGAAATCATCTCTTCCATGATAACAACCCGAATGAAGGATGGTGAACCCATCACGGGCCACATGCAGAAAATGCAAAGGTTTGTGGACCGTTTGCGGAAGTTGAATGTGAACTTCCCTGAGGAGTTGGCTATTGACATCATACTGCACTCCTTACCTACTTGTTATGATCAGTTCCGAATGACCTATCATATGAACAAGGAGGAGGTCACACTCAGCAAGCTTCAAGGACTTTTGAAGACCGCCGAAAGTGGTCTCAAAGGTAAATCGGTTGTCACTACTCCTACTCCTAACACCGCCCCTGTTCTGGCAATCGGGCAAAATAAAGGGAAGAAGAGGAAGACCCCTGCGAAGGGTACCAAGGGAAAGTCTCTTGATGGGTCCTCTTCGAGTGGAACCAAAGGTAGTTCTGTCACTCCTTCTTCCAACCCAAAGGAAGCTGAATACTTCTATTGTCATGATAAGGAGCACTAGAAACGAAACTGCCCCAAGTACCTACAAGATGTTAAGGATGGGAAGGTCAAACCTACCCATGCAGGTATTTACACTATATTGTCTAATAACTCACCGCATACTAATTCTTGGGTCCTTGATACAGGTTTTGGTATTCATATATGTTCTGATTTGTAGGGCCTAAGAAGAAGTGAGGATGTGGAGCACAGAAAGATAAACTTGATCATGAGGAATAGGAAAGCTTCACCTGTCACCAAGATTGGAGTTTATTCTTTGTTGCTAAGTAGTGGGTTAATGTTAGATTTGAATAAGTGTTGTTACTCGTCTGAAATGGCGAGAAATGTTATTTCTTTTCACGGGTTGTACAAACAAGGGTTTACTTTTTCATTTGATAATGAATGTGGTGGTATTAATGCTTTTTATAATAATGTTCTTTATTTTAAAGCATTACCTTGTGATGGTGTATATGAAACTGTGTCGGTTGTAGACAACTTAGGAAATAATATGTTGCATATCGATTCTTCCACAAGTTTGGATAAGGCATCCTTATGGCATTGTCGTCTTGGACATGTCAACAAGAAGCGCATAGGCCAACTCCAAAAGGCTGGAGTCTTGGAGTCATTTGACTTAAGGTCAGATGATAGTTGCAAAACTTGTTTACATGGAAAAATGACTAAGTTACCCTTCACTGGTACTTGTGCTAGGGGTGAAGGTTTGTTGGACCTCATACACATAGATGTGTGTGGACCCTTCAGAAGCGCCACAAGGGATGCTAACCGCTTCTATGTGACTTTTACTGATGATTACAGTAGATATGGTTATGTCTACTTAATCAAGCATAAGTCAGAAACCTTTGACAAGTTCAAAGAGTTTAAACAGGAAGTGGAGAATCAGTTGGGCAGGAACATTAAGATGATTCGATCTGATCGAGGAGGAGAGTATCTTAGTACAGAGTTCCTTGACTATTTTAAGGAATGTGGAATTGTTTCACAATTGACACCTCCCAGGACACCATAGCTTAATGGTGTGGCTGAGAGGCGCAATCGAACCTTGTTGGACATGGTTCGTTCCATGATGAGTCGAGCTTCGTTACCAATCTCATTCTGGGGGTATGCCTTGGAGACTGCCGCCCATATCCTTAATCTAGTCCCTACCAAGAAGGTTGCCAAAACACCTCACGAGATGTGGACTGGGAAAGTTCCCAATTTAGACCACATCAAGATTTGCGGTTGCGAGGCTTTCGTGAGGCGCGAGACTCACGTCAAGCTCGAACCTCGAAGTGGGTGATGTATTTTCATCGGCTACCCATAGAAATCCTTTGGTTACCTCTTCTACAGACCCAATGATAATGTTGTCTTTGTGGCAAGGAGAAGGGTCTTTCGCGAGAGAGAATTTATAAGCCAAGGAAACAGTGGGAGGCAAATTGACCTTGAAGAGCTTCAAGAGTCAAGTGGTGAAGGAACCTCAAACCCAAGCAATCAACCTGAGGAGGAAACTCCTGTTGAACCAACTAACGAATCTGTACCTCTGAGGAGTTCCACTAGAGTTAAGAATGCACCTGAGCATTACTATGGTTTCCATATTACTGCGGAAGGTGATACATTGATCAGTGATAGTACATTGGTAAATTTGGATGAACCTAGCAACTATATGGAAGCCATGGCAGGCCCCGAGTCTGCTAAATGGAAAGAGGCTATGGACAACGAGATTCAGTCCATGTATGACAATCAAGTTTGTAACTTGGTTGAAAATGTATCGGGTCGTAAGACAGTCGGGTGCAAATGGATCTTCAAGAAGAAGACTGAAATGGATGGGAAAGTGCACACTTATAAGGCGCGACTGGTTGCAAAGGGCTTCACTCAAACTCAGGGAGTTGACTATGTTGAAACCTTCTCACCAGTAGCGAAGATTAAATTGATTAGGGTTATGCTAGCCATTGCTGCATTTCATGATTATGAAATATGGCAAATGGATGTCAAAACCGCTTTCCTTAATGGAAAGTTGGCTGAGGATGTTTACATGAGTCAGCCAGAGGGTTTTGTCAATGCAGAGTACCCTGATAGACTGTGCAAGCTTGAGAGATCCATTTATGGATTGAAACAAGCATCTCACAGCTAGAATCTTTGTTTTGATGAGAAAGTCAAAGAGTTTGGCTTTTCGAGAAGCGAAGATGAGTCTTGTGTATATGTCAGAGCTAGTGGGAGTATAGTTAGCTTTTTGGTACTGTATGTGGATGACATACTACTCATAGGAAATGACATCCCAACTTTGCAGGAGATTAAGTCCTGGCTTGGGAAGTGTTTCGCTATGAAGGACCTTGGAGAAGCTACCTATATCCTAGGGATAAGGATATTGAGAGAAAGGAGTAAAAGACTAATTGTACTTAGTCAGAGCACATACTTGGACAAGGTGTTGAAAAGGTTCAACATGCAGAATTCCAAGAAAGGTGATTTACCGATCCAAAGCAATGCCAAATTGAGCAAGGCTTAGAGTCCGAGTACAGAGTTTAAGATAGGTGAGATGAGTCGATTACCATATGCTTCCACTGTTGGCTCGATCATGTATGCTATGACTTGTACCCGACCTGATGTGGCCTTTGCTTTGAGCATGGTCAGCAGATATCAGGGGAATCCTGGAAAGGCTCACTGGACTGCGGTGAAGAACATTGTCAAGTACCTGCGGAGGACTAAGGACTGGGTTCTTACCCTTGGTGGGAGTGATGACTTGAGAGTAGTGGGGTATAGTGACGCTATCTTTCAGACTGATAGGGATAATTTCCGCTCTCAGTCGGGCTGGGTCTTTACCATGAATGGAGGAGCAATTACTTGGAAAAGTTCCAAGCAGGAGACAGTAGCTGATTCGACATGTGAATCAGAGTACATAGCAGCGAGTGAAGTGGAAAAGGAGGCAATATGGCTGAGGAACTTCATCGGATACCTTGGAGTTGTACCAGCTATAAAGGAGCCTATGGAAATTTTCTGTGACAGCAATAGTGCGGTTGCCTTAGCCAAGGAACCGAGAGATCATGGCAGATCCAGACACATTGACAGAAAATATCACTTCATAAGACACAAGATAGAAGGACTCTTCGTGGAAAAGAGGGTATCGTTAGAAGAGAACCCATCAGATCCCCTCACGAAGGGACTGACTAGGGTTAGGCATTTGTAGCATGCGAGGCGCATCGGGCTGAAGGACGATATTAGTTTTTCAGATTAGATAGGTATTTTTGAAACTTGTAAAATGTAATTGACATTTGATGATTAAATAAAAGTTGTTGTTTATTTATAAGTAAGGTGTTGTTATCTTGTGTCAATCGTTTACTATTGTTTCAATTTTACATGTTTTGACTTCCAGAATAATTACTTTATTCAAACTCTCCACATTCAGTCATATGTTGGAAGTAGGTATGAATCAAAACTGTCATGAATTGGGCGTGTAGATGTCTAAGGTGTTAGACATAGCAAAAGTTGCTACAAAATTCATGAGTGCTCATAAGTTCTGAGTATTGGATTAAACCCACGCTCACTTGTATCACTTCATGGAATTTATCTCGAGTGATCGTGAGATGGTAATATCATATAAGTCTTCAAACCTAGAGATATGAGTTGTTGACTATGAGTTGGTTGTGCATTGATTGCACGAAAACGCATCAATAACTTGATGTTATAAAACGTGCCTTTGTGTATGATTCAACAAGTAGTAGGTACAAGCATATGAGTCGAAGTTTATCTGTTCCTTTTAGTACTTGGAGGATTAAAAGCGATATCTGGGCCCCTCGATGATTTTGTTTTGACCTATGTGTCGGGCCCGGTCAGAACCAAATTGATGTGTTCAGTTTAGTTCTATGTCAAACAAATCGGAAATCGGGAAACAAACTGCTGGACAATAAGTACGACATTGTTCCATGTATTTGTCCGGCTGATATCTAGAACAGAGGATTATATGATCACTTATCTAAAATGGCACTTCATAGTTCAACAGAGTTTTAAGAGCTACGTTTGCTAGTCGGTTCATGAAGTCAGACTTGCAACTATAGTTATCAGACTTATCCAAATGGGAGACTGTTGGATAAGGTGTCTAAGTCTGTAACTATATTTGGCATATACTTGACCCGACCCGGCATGGTCCATTTAGGTTGCACTTCACCAAAACAATTTGTATGGATAATCTTTTGAGAATAGTATATTTATGATTTATTAATATATTATAAGTTATAATATATTAATATGAAATCATATTATTTAATTAATATTGATCAAGAATTAATTTGGAATTAATTTAGTGATCAAAAGTAACTAATTAGATATGGACTCTTATATATATATATATATATATATATAGAATGGGCCAAACTTCATTTAGGATGGGCTAAGCTTGCATGGATAGTGCATGGAGTTTTTGACCCATGGATCCTATGGAAATGAAAGGTCATGGGTATTAGGGTTTACATGGATGTAACCCTAATCCACCATACTATATAAAGAGGTATTTGGCACATGAAATGGCACTAGTGTGTGTGAGAACAAAGGTGGGCTGATTTCTATTAGTGCATATTATTCTCTCAAGTTTTCCAAGTTTTGTGGTGATTTTTGATTCCACTTGAGGCATCCACATTATTGGTCCTAGGCTCTCAAAACTCCAAGCAATCAACTACAAGGAAAAAGGTATGTTCTTCTACTAGATTTTATGTTTCAAGTACCCCATAACATGCTAGTTAGGTTGAGAACCTTGGAAAAATCAAATTTGCATGTATATTAGAGAAAACATAGATCCAAGGTTTCTAGGGTGGCATGTACCCCATAGGAGTATTAGAATGCTCAAAACCCATCAGAACTGACAAGCTAAGATCATATGTATCCCCCGCCCTGCTCCTCCTCAACTGCCTATAACCAACATGTGATTAACTTGTCATAATCCCATAATCACCGTTAAAGTCAACCCTGGTCAACCTTGGTCAAAGTCAAGGTTATCAATCAAGGTCAACAGTCCTTGTTGACCTCAACTCGTCGAATGCATCCTAGCAACTCGTCGAGTTCCTTCCGAGTCCATTCCACTGAATCCCACATCAAACTCGCCGAGTCACCCTAGTGACTCATCGAGTTCATCAAGTGTCCAGAAAACTAAAGTCTGTTCAGACCAAAGCCCTAATCCTTCATTGCACTCATCCAGAAACTCAGAAACGGGCAAGCCCTACCCCGACTTGTCGAGTCAGCTAAGGGACTCGACGTGTTCCTTCAGTCCCTTTCAGGTTCAGCCCTTTTTAGTGGGATCTAAGGTCCCAAACTCCATATCCAAACTCCCCTAGTGCAGATACCACGTAAAGTTGCAAACTTTACGTGCATGCAAGGCCCTTCAAGGCCATAACATCGAAACTAGGCTTCTTACAAGATTTTTGTGCATGGAAAGGGGCTAAGCTATATAAAGTGAGCATCTTTATGTCATTGGGGACCTAGAGAGGTCTAGATCTGGAACCATATCCTTGCGATAAGTCCAGATCCAAGTTTGACTCCATTTTGCACCAAAAATGGTCATTTACTTCCAAGAAAAGGGATCTAATCAACTAGAGATCAAGGTGACGACTTTATACCTCAAGATGATGGCCAATACATAGTAGATGTCGGATCTACTGCTTCTCTCCTTGCTCCTTCCTCTTCAAGCTCTAGAATCCTTCACAAATACTCCAAAATTGCTCACAAAAGCTCTTACTCTCACTCAAGAAGGTGCAAGGTCGAACTAGGGTTTTCTCTGGCTAATAGGGTGATAAGGGAGGCCACAAGAGGCGGATTATGTTCCTTAAATAGGGTGATAACCCTAAAAATTAGGGTTTCTCTTTACAGCTCCTACTCGTCAAGTCGGGGACTTCCGACTCGTCGAGTAGGACCCAAATCCCGCGTCCTCATAATAGCCTGTACTCGACGAGTTGGAGCACCCCAACTCGCCGAGTCCATCCACAAAACCCTAAAAATTATATAAATTAATCAATACCTAGAACAAGTGTTACAAGTCTCCCCCACTTGAACTAGACTTCGCATCTCGTCCTCCGGCTCCCAAGTCAACTCGCAGCCCCTGTGGTGCTGCCATTGCACCTTTACCACCTTCACTTCCTTGTTCCGAAGAACCTTGGTCTTCCTATCTAAGATTGCAACCGGCCTCTCGATGTAGTTCAGGCTTTCATCCACCTGAATGTCGTCCAGAGAAATGACTGTGGCCTCATCAGTGACACACTTCCGAAGCTGTGACACATGGAAGGTGTTGTGAATCTGGCTAAGCTCATCCGGCAAATCCAAGCGATAGGCCACCTTTCCCACCCGGGCCGTAATCCTGAATGGTGCTATATATCGGGGTCCTATCTTGCCCCTCTTTCGAAACCTGATGAATCCCTTCCATGGTGAGACTTTTAGTAACATAAAGTCCCCCACCTGGAACTCAAGATCCGATCGTTGCCGGTCAGCATAACTTTTCTGATGGCTCTGCGCGACCCGCAACCGGTCGTGTACCTGCTGAATCAGCCTGATAGTCTTGAGCACTACCCCAGTGCTCCCAATGACCTGGTTTCCAACCTCGCCCCAACAAACCGGGGTCCTACACCTCTGACCATACAACATCTCAAATGGGGGTCGGTCAATACTGGCATGGTAACTGTTATTGTATGAAAACTCTGCTAGTGGAAGGTACGTATCCCAACTCCCTCCAAAATCCAACACACATGCCCGTAACATATCCTCAAGTGTCTGGATCGTCCTCTCACTTTGGCCGTCTGTGTGGGGGTGGTACGCCATGCTAAAATGCAACTGAGTACCCAACTCATCGTGGAACTTCTTCCAGAACCTAGATGTAAACCGCACATCCCTGTCAGAGACTACCGACACTGGCACCCCATGTCTAGCCACCACCTCTCGCACATATTATCCGCCAACTTTTCAGCGAATATACTCTCAGAGATCGGACTAAAGTGGGCACTCTTCGTCAACCTGTCCACAATCACCCATATGACGTCCACACCCCTTGTTGTCCTCGGTAACTTCGTGATGAAGTCGATAGTGATCTCCTCCCACTTCCACATGGGAATGGGTAGCAGCTGAACCTTGCCATGATGCCGCTGATGCTCAGTCTTGACCTTCCGGCAGGTCAAGCACCGCTCCACGAACCAGGCGATCTCCCGCTTCATGCAGGGCCACCAGTAACTCAGTCTCAAATCTTTATACATTTCCGTAGCCTTCGGATGTATAGAGAACTTGGACTTGTGTGCCTCCTCCAATATCTTCTGTCTCACTCCTCCAGTCACCGATACCCACACCCGACCAAACTGTGTCAGAAGACCTCGGCTATCCTTAACAAACAAAGGATATTGTCCCCGAATCCACTCTATCTTCCAATTTTCCTTCTTCACACCCTCGACATGGGCCTCCTTGATCATATCCAACAACGGAGAGATCACCTTCATCCTCAAACAAACGTTCCCAATCGAGGAACCTGCTGCCTTGTGGCTCAAGGCATCGGCCACCACATTGGCCTTCCCTGGATGGTACAAGATCTCACAGTCATAATCTTTCAGCATATCCAACCACCTCCTCTACCGCATGTTGAGGTTCTGCTGATCCATCAAATACTTCAAACTCTTGTGATCAGTATAAATAGTGCACCGTACCCCATAAAGATAGTGCCTCCAAATCTTGAAGGCAAACACCACTACCCCCAATTCTAGGTCGTGAGTAGGGTAATTCGCCTCATGAGGCTTCAACTGCCTCGAGGCGTAAGCTATCACATGCCCCCTTTGCATCAGTACTATTCCTAACCCTGATATCGATGCATCACAGTACACCACCAAATCTTCTAACCCCTCAGGTAGTACTATAATCGGAGCCTCGCATAAACTTCGTCTCAGGTTCTCGAAAGCCAACTGCTAATCCGTGCCCCACCGAAATGTGACATTCTTCTTGGTCAAGCGAGTCAAAGGCACAACAATCTTGGAGAAATCCTGGATGAATCTCCGATAATAGCCCGCCAGACCCAAGAAACTACGGATCTCGGATGCATTCTTCGGCACTTCCCATCGCATCACTGCCTCAACCTTGGCTGGATCAACCGAAATGCCCTCTTGGTTGATGATGTGCCCAAAAAACTGTACCTCCCGCAGCCAGAAATCACACTTGGAGAACTTGGCATACAGTCTCTCCGCCCTCAGGGTCTCCAATACCTCCTTCAGATGCTGCTCATGCTGCTCCTTGGTCTTAGAATAGACCAGGATATCATCAATAAAAACGATCACCGACCGATCCAGCATCGGTCTACACACCCTGTTCATGAGATCCATGAATGTTGTTGGGGCATTGGTGAGCTCAAATGGCATCACCACAAACTCATAGTGCCCATACCGAGTCCTAAAAGTTGTCTTCGGTATATCCTCATCTCGAATCCTCATCTGATGGTATCCCGACCGAAGATCAATCTTGGAAAAACAAGACGCGCCCTGCAGCTGGTCGAACAACTCGTCGATCCTCGGTAATGGATAACGGTTCTTCACCGTTAGTTTGTTCAGCTCTCGATAATCAATACACATCATGTGCGACCCATCCTTCTTTTTCACGAACAGGATCGGAGCTCCCCACGGGGAACTGCTCGTTCGGATAAACCATCGGTCTAGCAGCTCCTGAAGCTGCGTAGATAAATCCTGCATCTCGGGCGGTGCTAACCGGTATGGTGCCTTGGATATCGGAGCGGCACCTGCCACTAAATCAATGTGAAACTCCACTTGCCTCTCCGGAGGCACTCCTGGTAACTCTTCGGGAAAGACATCCCCAAAACTCCTATACAACCAGTACACCACCCACATCCGTCGTGGGCTCAACCCTCGTATCCGAGATATAAGCCAGAAATCTCATACATCCCTGCTGCAGAAATTTCCTTGCCCTCGCAGCTGAACAGAGGGTTGGCCCCTGCGAGGCTCTCTCACCATGAATAAGCAGTTCTCCCCCACTTGGGGTTCGGACCCTCACCAACTGGTGCTCGCAATCGATCATGGCCCTATTAGCCCCCAACAAGTCCATCCCGACAATCACCTTTAGTCATCGCAACGGTATTGGGACTAGATCAACACTAAACCTCTCCCCAAGCACATTCAGGACACAGTCCCGATACACCCTCGCAGCACTCACGGTGCGGTCATCCGCAATCTCCACCTCGAGTGGGGAATCCAAAGCTCCTGACGCATCTCGAAACTTCTTGCTAAGCGCAAGAGGCACAAATGACCGTGTAGCTCCCGAATCGAACAAAACATGAGCCGACATACCATTGACCAAAAAGGTCCCTATACATGAGCACATTGTACACATAAGCAGAGCAAATAAATACAGAGTAGAGAAGAATAAATACATACCCGCCATGACGTCTGGCTCTGCCTGAGCCTCCTCGGTAGTCAACTGAAAGGAGCGGCTCTTCACCGTTGGAGCATCCGCCTTAGCAGGGCGCAGGCACCGCCACTGCTCCACCCCCTCCCGGCAACCTCGGACAATCAGCTCGCTTGTGGCTGGTCTGGTTGTAGTGAAAACAAATCAAGCCCTTCTTGGGGCAATCCATGATCACGTGGCCCGACTGGCCACATGTATAGCATCCCGAGCCCGCCGCCCGACAAGCCCCACTATGCAGTTTACCGCACTTGGCACACCGGCCACGACCCTGCTGGCCCCTGCTGGAAGGATCCGAGGTCTTTGGCTTTTTAGTCTGACCCACTGCTGTATGTGCTTGCTCAGGCTTCCACTTGGTGTAGAAGTCCAACTCCATTTCCCACTCACGGGCCTTCTCCACCATCTCGTTCAGGGTTTTGCACCTTGTAAATCTCACAAACTCCCGGATATCATCCCTCAACATGGAATGATACCTCGCCCGCCTTATATCCTCATCCGTGGCGTACTGTGGGATCAACAAAGCTCGTTCCCGAAACTTGGCGGTGATCTCTGCCACAGTCTCGGTGGTCTGTTGAAGGTCATGAAATTCCTTCACAAGTCGTTGCACCTCAATAGGAGGTGCAAACTCCACATCAAATCGCTAAACAAACTCGTCCCATGTCATCTCAGCCACACCGGCTGCTCCCACCTGGCTGGTCACCTCTCCCCACCGGTCTCGGGTCTATCTCTCAGCATACATCAAGCAAAACCCACCTTTGCCGCATCAGGGCAAGAAATCGTGCGCTGGGTGTTCTCAATATCCGCCACCTAGCGTCGACTAACAACGGGGTCCCTGACCCCAAAAAACTCCGGCACCCCGCACGCCTCGAACTCCCGGAACGAGGGAGTTCGGGCCCCGACCTGGCCCACAACAATCTTAGCTCTGAATAACCTGAGCCTCTCCTCCATAATCTCCATCATACCCTCCTTCACTGTCCCAAAGATCACCGGGGTAGAGTCAAGGATGCCCTTTGTCACCTCGGCTGTAATGAGCTCGCGCAGCCTCTCATCAATGGGCTCAGTACCGCTGCCCGACCAGGATCCTGATCCCGATCTTGATCATGATCCTGATCCCCCTGCTCCAAATCGTGTCACCACCATGCTGAACTGAAATGTCATGAATCATAATGACCAGGATACATAATTGGAGGATTCTCTCACAACGGTCCTCCTCGGAGCTTACAGATTTAATATTGGTTCGGGTACAGGTCTTGTGCTTTCAGTAGTATGGGCCCAATACTACCTTCCATACCTACCTGTACCTTTCCCAAGGCTCTACCTGCTAACTCTAATTCATTCCAAAAATAAATCATATCCCACAGACTATCACATTTCTCAAATCTCAGGCTATCCTAAGATTTGCTCTACTCACATCAATCAGACCAATCATAACAGGTTGCCTTTATGCATGCAAATTATACACAGACAAGGATCAAAAAGACTTTCAAATAAGATATTCTACCCTAGGACGACAACCAAACAAGGAACAGGAAAAAGGCCAAATCAATCATTCTAAGGCTATAAGCTCCTAACCATATACAATTTTAAAAGCATACACGTAGTAAGATCCATATGATTATCATAGCTCAAATATCAGTATAACATGGCTAATCATATTGGGGAACTACTTACTTGGCTCGGCCGATCACACGCATTGCACTCTCATCTTTTCCCTTCTTTAAAAGTTTTAACTTTTATTTTTATTTTTTGAAAACAATTTTACCATTTCCTTAGTTTGAGTCCCGACACACCCGAGAGCGTGCCTGAATCCCTCAAACCAAGGCTCTGATACCAACTTGTAACAACCCAATTTTCAAAAGAAAATTTTCATTTTTAATTAACCAAAACACGTTCCACCAATCATGTAATCTTACAATTGTTTTCAATTTCATAGTAACAACAATTTTTATTTTAAAACATCAGAGTGTCCCATGATAACGACTGAGAGAGAGTGCACGCCGCGCCATCAAGCCTTGCCCTTGCCCTTGGGCTTAGATGTACCTGAAACAAATCCACAAACTATAAGCTAATGCATAGTGAGTTCCCCAGAGCATACCCCACACACAATCCACAAATCGCATATCATATTAGCTATAGAAGCTACATATATCACATAAGCCATGCATTCAACAAATAGGGATGTCATGGGCTCGTCCCCATGGTCTTACTCCAAGATGTCATGGGCTCCTTACATGGTCTTACACCTAAGTGTCATGGGCTCTCCACATGGTCTTACATCCAAGTGTCATGGGCTTTGACATGGTCTTCCATACAAGCATACCACATATACCACTAGCATACTTCCTAGCTCATACCAACTAACATGCCACATAATACAACTTCGGCTAGGATACCACATTATTATTTGTTGCAGCTACATGATTAGTCTAGATTTTGGTTTGTAACCAGGCGGAAATCCATGGAGTTTATAGCATATATCAATGGTATGACCCTGAAATTTACAATGTGTACAAAAAGGCATTTCTCTATTAGATGATTTAAAGTTATTTTGAGGGTTATGCTGATTAGCATGATTGGAAGCTCTGGTCATGAATGCTATTGATTAAGAAGCATCGGTTGTCATGTATTTTTGTTTTTCTTCTTAAATAAGTAAAGAGAACACTCAATTAATAGCAGGCAGAGGATCTATAAGAAAGATATGACCTCTGGTTTGAGAAAAAGATTCATTAATCCCATGATAAAATTCATAACATGCTCTGTTTGAAGTATTTTTTTATTGTCTTGAACTCCATTGCAATCACACTTCTTGTACATATAGTGTGGACGAAAATTGATCAATTCTTCAGTGGGAGACTTCAATTTGGTGAAATAAACTTCAATTGAGTCTTGATTTTGACTGAGATTAATGAGTTCTTTTCTCATTTGATAAATTCTCGGACCATTACTTTGTCGAAAATGATCCTTTAGATCTTCTTGAATTTCTGATCACTTCCAGTAAACAAGATACATGTAGATATTTCTCTGGATACAAAATTAAGTATCCAAGAAACGGCAAGTTTATTGTTGCGCATCCACGCGTTGTAATTAGGATCAAAGATATTAGGTTTGGGAAGAGTACCATCGATGAATCCAGTCTTGTTCTTCACAGATTGAGCTATATTCATCGCTTGAATCCATGAATTGTAGTTATCTCCGGTCAAAAGTTGAGAAACCAGCACAAATCCAAGACTCTCTAGTAATGTAGATGATATGGATGCATCCGATCATCGATTGGAGAAATTGTAGTAACAAAATTACCACTAGTAGACATGATGATGAAATTAACAAAAGCGGATTCACATAAATGAATTGTGAATGAAACGAATGGCTAATTCCAGAAGCAGATCATCCGCTCCATTCACTTTGTTACCATATTACGAGAGAAAGAAAGAAATTGAGAATGAAAATGATTGAATTGATTAACGAAAATACATAATCTATTATATCTATATATCACTCGACTATCAAAATCAAAATGAATTGCAACAAACTAATATGTAAATTAGATAAAACTCCTTTAACATATATTAATGACGATAATACCATTTATACAAACAATTTTAGTTTAGATTGTTGAAATGCATTTTGAATACTTTCTTAATCAAACAGTTTTTTAAACAATATGATTTAAGTAAAACATTATTCTTTTCGTATAGTATTGAATTATTAAAAAACTATGATCTAAATAAAATCTTATTCTTTTTCATATATTAAATTATTATTTTTATCTGATAAAAATTCAACTAAAGAGCTCCTAGCTCAGTGACATCAGATATTGTCTTCTCTCGTTTAGATCGAGGGTTCAAGTGTATCATCTACGACATAAGTGGATTTAAAAATAGTTTAAGAGTACGTTAGATTTGTCGTTCAAAATAATAAAAAAACAATCAAATAAAAATTAAAACCGCATTTAATTATATGTTAATTATAAATAGCGTTTGCAATATATATTTTTTTCTACGTGTTATCGTTTTTTAGTAACATTATTGATATATAATTAGTATAGTTAATTATAGTTCTCTAATATTCTTTGGTCTTTGGCACGTTTAGTAGACACTGGCTCCAATCAATTATTGACTTCCAGGTACGTTATGTTCAAAGGATATATATGTTATTTCATATTGTGGATGACAACAAACTAAAATAAACAATTTAGGGTTTTTGAGACAAATTATTATCAATAATCACATCTAATAGAAACTGCAACTTTTGACATCATTCTATTAAAACACTCTTTGCTATAAATGAAAACGATACTCCATACTCATATAACGTACGATTAAACCCGATGTAATATGTAACAATCATAATAAACTAATAAATAAACAAAGCTTATTATCAAAAAAATTAATAGAGGAAAAGTCCGGGTTTAAATAGTAACAGGTAATGACCTATAACTCTTTCCTCTTAGGTTCGACCTTTTCATATATGGGAGATTTAATATTCTTTATCATTATGTATCCTTGAATTAGTGAATATTATGTGTCCATTATTCAACAGAATATGGTAATATAGTAATTAATATAGTAATAAACAAAGGTTATTATCAAAAAATTTAATATAGAAATAGCAACAGGTAATGGCCCATAACTCTTTACCCTTCTTTCGACCTTTCCATATATGGAAGATTTAATATTACTAATCATTCTGTATCCATGAATTAGTGAATATTATGTGTCCATCGTTCAAAGGAATATAGTAATTAATGTAAGTTAGGTTATGACATATGGTTTTATAAGAATAACTCAACAACACATCTAAAATATTTCATCTAATATCAATATTGAATTGTAGTAGTAAAGGTTTGACTTACTGCGGAATATATATATATATATATATATATATATATATATATATATATATATATATATATATATATATGTGTGTGTGTGTGTGTGTGTGTGTGGGGTGGGTGGGGGGACGTTCAATAGAAAATCATTATAAATGGTTATCCGAGGATTCAAATATTTTTTTCAAGTTTTAAAGATGATTTTTTATCGAAAAAAAATATATATCTAAATTCATAACTTCACATTGTGAAGGCTTAAAAATAAATTATATATTTTTTGGATTTACCGTGTGAATTTTTATTCACATTATGAATCTGTACAGATTCACACTGTGAATTTGACGAAAAAATTAATTTTTTTTTATCGAATTTGATATCAGTGGAAAAAAGGATAAAAAGTTGAAAAAAAAATTAATTTTTTGGTTCTATTGTTAATAATGGTTCTTTATTAAACCTCACCCTATATATATATATATATATATATATATATATATATATATATATATATATATATATATATATATATATATATATTGAATTAGTGAATAAGTCAAACCTTTACTACTGACAATCCAGTATTGATATTAGATGAAATAATTTAGATGTTTTGAGGAGTTATTCTTATAAAATCATTTGTCATAACATAACTTATATTATTATTATATTCTTTTGGGTATTGGACACATAATATTCACTAATTCAAGATCATAATGATTCTAGATTAAATTTTATATTTTTATATTACCTAATAACATCTTAATTTTGACCCAAACGATACGGCCTAATAGTTGTACATAATTTAATAAAGAAATTTCATGGTCCAAAACTTCCACCCATAAAATAACCAAATCAACTAATAATAGCTGGTTAAATATGATTCAAAGTCATGTTTTAAATGATTAGAGCAATATCTTAAATGAATTTTTTTTAATATAAAAGAAACTAATCAAAAGGTTTTTGGCTCAGTAATATTAAAAGTTGACGAATAGATGACCCTGTAAAAATTAAAGTTTTAAAGTTTCTTTATAAATATTTAAAAATAAAATAATATGCATCTTTACGAAAAAAAAAGAAAAAAAAAACTATAAGAGATCAAAATAAAATTTTATAATAATTGGTCTTTTAAAATAACATTAACCTATCTAATTAGTCTCTAAAATATACATATGACAAAATATTAGCGATGGGTAGAGATCTTGACCACGTGGTTTAACAACTTGAACAAATAGGCTAGTGCATCGTTGCTTGTAATTGTGCAAAAATACTTGTACTACATTGCATTGAAAGACTAATTCAAGATTTGGAAGATATTATTATCATAGGAGACTTTAGTAAGTCAACTAATAAAAACAATTTAAATTTGTGGGTAACTTGTCTCATTAATGAGAGATATCGTAAACATAATCTTCAAACAAAAAACAAAAAAAACATATAATATGATAATAATAATATATATATTTTTAAGCCAACTATACTGCAACGAAGACATGTACAGTACAACTGCTCAAAAGATTCTATATGTTTTTTCCACGTCCCTTTGTATGGCCATCATCATCAGTGCATGAATGTGTCATGCTCATGAATCATGAGCATCTAATTCCATGTATGTATTATAAATCGCATCATCATTAGATTCCCATATGTTTGAAATATTAGTTTCACCTTAATTACAAAAATACAATCTTTATTTTTTAATATTAAATTGAGTTATTAGACCTACCATTTATTTTTTATGCAAAAAAGTACCCAACATCACCAGTTTATCAACAAATTAGCATATGGAATACTTATATTTGTTACAGTTAATCAGACCAACAACGAACATAAAGTACAAACATCTAAAAGCATCCAAAACCTACAAAAGAGAAATTAAATATCCTCCTACAAAAACATTACCAAAATACAATAGAATAAAATAACATGACTACATGAGTACGGAAACAACAAAACAGCACTAATTATCTATAGCATTGCAAGGCAAGAGATTCGAAAAATCAATAAGGTAATTCCTTCTAGAGAAGAATTAATTTATCTCAAAACTAGTTGGGAATATTAAATGACTTATAGGCATTAAATCCAATAATAAAACGGGTTTATTGAAAATAATATACGATCCGTATATTAAAAAAATATATTAACATGCAAGCCACTGGGTAAATGAAGGTTCCTTTATGATCAGAAATTATGGTTCCACAACATTAATTTTGTGCTACTTGTTCATATATATATATATATATATATATATATATATATATATATATATATATATATATATATATATATATATATATATATATATATATATATATATATATGATGAGGTTCAATAGAGAACCATAATTAACCAAGGAACCAATCTTTTTTTCAACTTTTAGAACTTATTTTTTATAAAAAAAAAACTAAAAATACAGAAATTCATAACTTTTTATCCTTTTCCAATGATATCAAATTCGAAGTTTTTTTTTTTTTACGTCAAATTCACAATGTGAATCTTTGAAAATTCACAATGTGAATCCAGATTCACACGGTGAATCCGAAAAATATTTTTCACATTCACAATGTTAATATATGAATTTAGATATTTTTAGATTTTTTTTTCGATAAAAAATAAGCTCTAGAAATTGAAAAAAAGTTTTGGTTCCTTGAAGAACCAATAATTATGATTCTCTATTGAACTTTTCTATATATATATATATATATATATATATATATATATATATATATATATATATATATATATATATATATATATATATATATATATATAGCCAGTGCTGGTGACTCAAACAGTCAAATGCCCTGGACGAGCCGAAAAAAGTGCTCTTAGGCCCTAACATGTAACGAATTAAATTATATACACTAATGTTTTTGTTTTAAACAACGATAAAATTTGTAGCAATAAACATAACAAAATATAGTATTTTAATGAGTAATGACATATCGTAACAGCTAACCGACGACCCGTGATAAACATAATCTGATAATTTGATATCTGAAAAACATAATCTAATAAACAAAATCTGATTTCTGATTTTTTAAAACATAATGTGATAATCCGATTTGTGAGTTAGATAATCTGATTTTTGATATATTGATTTCTGATTCTGATAAACATAATCTGATTTACTGATAAACTGATTTCTGATTTCTTATAAACAAAAAGAAAAGTAGAAAACTTTTAAGTTTTACCTTGTGGCTTGTGTAAATGTTTTGGAATATCGCTGAGACAGAGATGTTGAATCGTTGATTATCATTGTGATTGTCTAATACTCTGAATCTCTGATCGACCGATTCACTGATAACTGATCCATCGCTTGACTCACTTCTGCCTTCTGGTGCATGATGGATGGGTCAATTAGTAGTTGTGAGATTTTGGTAATTTTTAATAAATGTTAATTGTTTGGAAGATACAAGACAAAACTTAAAAGAAAAAAAGAAAATGGATACAAAAAAATAGAAATTTGGCCCTACCCGCACGCCACGTGTCCCATCCAACACTCACCCTCCTTTGTGCCAACTGTTGAGCCTTTTTTTTCACATATTTAGTTTTTCGGCCATATTTTTTTTATTTCAAAAACAATTCTAAAAAAACCAAATTTCTTAAAATTTAATTATCTACAAAATGAGCATAATAATTAAAATTTAAAAAAAATATATATTTTTTTAATTTTAAATTTTTATAAAAAAACCTAGAAAAAATTCTCCAAAAAATTTAAAAATTAAAAAAATATTTTTACTCACTATACTAGTGACTTTGTAAAAAGAATTTAAAAAAAATTAAGTTTTTGAAGTGTTTATATTTTAATTTTAAAAAATATTTGATTTTATTATATATATATATATATATATATATATATATATATATATATATATATATATATATATATATATATATATATGGGAAAATAACATATATGTCCTATTAAGTTTCTAGGGTTTACCTATTTAGCTACTTAACTTATTTTGTGGCTTTATGAGGGAACGAATTAGTTGTAACCTAACAATCTAATCCCTTTCACATATTGTTGCCGGTTTCCAGTGCCACATAAGCGTAAGCTAGCACGTAAGCGATGACATGGCAAGAATTCAAAGCGTCCCAACAACCTAAACGACGTCGGCTTGTATGTGAATCGTAGAGAGCACGCTTGGACTGTTCGAGCCACCTCCATATAAATTGAAGACTTTGTTGCCCTGAAATGGCACATCTAGAAACTTGCTTACCCAATCTCGTCTTTAACTTCACTCAGAAATAGGATAAATGCCTTCTCGAGCATCTTCAGAACACAACTGGTCTCCAAACTACCGTCGTCACATGGCGGAGAATCATTCCAATGGTGTAACCAACGAAGACATGGTCATCAATCTACTATAAACCTAGCTGGAATTGTCTCTCATACGGGAGGACTTCCATGACTAGTTGCGTGAGCTCCGAAAGGGTGTTAATCGAGACTTGGATGCCATGAACCGTGAGGTCGATGACGTTCGCGCTGGTCAGCTGGATATCTCTAATATCCTTGCTGATCTTAATAATCATTCTTTTCTCTTCAAGGGTCTTATGTGAAGATGGTCGTGGAGCACAACAAACGTAAGAAAGTTGTTTTTTGTCGATATTAGTAATAGATTTTGTGTCTGGTGGTGCTTGTTGTTGGTGCTGATAATAGTTGGTGGTGGTGGTGACTGGGGGTGGTGATGGTCATCCTTTTTTGATGAAGTATGTTTCGATGATCTTTGTAATAGGTTATGGAATAGGAAAAAATGATATAAACAAACCCATGGTTGAAATGTTGGTTTATATATTATTAAAAAAAAGTTTTCTTACACCTGTGTCTGTATCTATGCATGAACGAATGAAACATTTGGGGATTATATATGTTTGGGTAAGTTAGTCCCAGTCATGTGGATCTTCATCGTTGGGATGGGACCACAAGCCAAAGCAAAGTCAATCTATTTTTTAAGTAGATACACAGGGACCACAAATGGTGCAGTTGGGGAAAAGGGACAAAAAATAGCGAAGGCGCCATGCGGCGGGGGTAGTGTCGCTACGTGCTTTCGATCAAAAATAAAACTAAATAAGAATTAAATAACTTTCTGTGGAAACCGCAAAAAAAATTGAATAACTAAAGGCAAATTTATCTGAAAGAAATAAAATCGTTCTCCGGCATCGACGCTAAAAACTTGATGTGTATTTTACTACTATTAGTTTTAAACTTAAAAAAACGTACTTAATCACAACTAGACTGTTACACAACTAGGTAAGTGTACATAATCATTTGACAATATAGAGATAATAAGAATGGGTTGTCGAACTCTCAGGAAATGGGTATGATTTTGATTCAAACAAATAAGGTAATAGTTAAAGTAAAGACATAAAACTAAAGAGGGGGAGGGGGGTTGTTTAAAATGTTAAACTTGTTTAATCACTTAGTTAAAGAAAACAAAAGGAAATAACTAGTTTTAAATAAATATATTTGAAGTACTTCCAATAGAATATGAATCCCTCTAGTTTCTATTTTTGATTCGTTAGCATGCAATGGATTAATGAGTTGGTTACCGAATTTTATGATGACTAGTTATCTTGATTAGATTTCCTAGTACGAATAATTCATGAACAACTAATAGAATGATCATATAATTAGTGAACACGTAATCACTTAAGTATATTCTAACTATGTACGGCATGATTTAACAATTTCTTATCAATGACAAGAAATCAAGCATAACATTGATATCTGTGACTTTCTAACACAATCAAAATTGACAATTAATATTACCTAACCCTAGGATTGGATGGATCTTTAATCCTAATAGTTTAATGATCATAAAACAATTAAAATTCAAGTTAATGTAACTACATTGATCATCTAAACTACACTTAACTCACAAGTACGCAATAAAAATCATAGCTTTAATATTAAAGAATAAAAATCAATTGAACACAAGTATTAACCAAACTCAAATAATCCCACTAATTAAATTGCATCATATTAACTATGGTTCATCTACGTCTAGCAAAAGTAAAAGTTTTTTAGCCTTTCATCATGACTAGAAAACAAGATCTAACGAATTCGGAATTGAAATACATGACATAAAACAAACTGAAACGATAAATAGTTGAATTCCTGACTTGATCTTCAAACACACTCTTCAAAAGTGTTCTTATGTTCTGAAAATTGGCTGAATTCGTCCAACTACTTGCTCCCCAAGTTGGTAAAAGTGGGCACAACTCGACATCTCCTTTAGGGTTGTAAGAACTGTATATTTATAGATTTTGCGACACAACGACGCGGTAGTGTCCTTACCACGACGTGGTGGTCAGGTTTCCATATTACACACAAATTCGTAGGACCGACTCGGAAGATTCTCGGGATCTGTCAATAGGGTCCAACGCGCCTCACAAGGGAGCATGGCACGCTTTTGGCTTTCTTTCCCAGATTCCTTCGTTTTTCTTCCGTTTCAACTCCGTTTTTTCCTTTTGCATCCTAGTTTCGGTTTTAGATAATGGTCTAAGATATATAGTTAAATAAATCCATATCAATAAACATAACTTACAAATGTGACATGATATATTCACATGTAAATATACATAGTATATTGACATGTGAATACTACATATAATATTAGTTTATAATAATAGTGGTTTATTCACATATAAATATTGCAGGATATATTTACATATGGATATTATATGGCACATTCATATTTACACATGGTATATTTACATGTGAATATATTTGTAATATGTTATTCATATTTTAATATATATATATATATATATATATATATATATATATATATATATATATATATATATATATATATATATATATATATATATATATATATAGGGTTAATGTCATAATTGGGTGACGAACTATGGTAAGTTTTTTAAAAATACTATTAAACTAAAAAAAACGTCGTCAAAAGGTAACAAACTTTAACTTTTGTTTTTAAAATACCATTGTGACCTGCAATAGTCATTTCTCCCGGCCACAATGGTATTTTAAAAACAAAATTGATAGTTTGTTATATTTTTATGTCTTTTTAGTTTAATGATATTTTTAATACATTTTACATACTTCGTTCCCTTTTCATAATTTTTTTAGTTCACAGTTTGATAATAATATTTTTTTAATTTTTAAATTTTTAGCACTTATCTGTTATATATATATATATATATATATATATATATATATATATATATATATTTAATTTTAAAAATTCCACATCAAGATCAATTTACTTTTCATACAAAATATTATGTTACACCAGTAACAATTTAATAAAAACCATAATCATTAAACTATGAATGTTGTAACATAATCTTGTTTGACCTGAAAAATATATAAATATTAATATCTACCTATAATGTACAAAGATTATTAGTTTTATATGTTTGGTTATTTTTAAAAAAATTAAAAAGTGTACAAAATAAAAAGATTAATTAGCCCTCTTCGTTTGATCTAGTCGCACCTCATATTTATTTAGATCTATTCTTTTGATCTAACAATTGAAAATGTAATTGATTTTTGATGGAATTCCATGAAAATAAGTGACATGACTATTGGATCCAAGGTCAAGATAGATGTGAGTTAAACGATACTAAAGGCACCTTAGTTATTTGAATTTTATTTAGTGTATGGTACTTAATGGAATATTATCAACACAATATCCTTAATCTGGATACATATTGTCACGATGGATTTGAGTGAAATCAATACACTCTTTTATTGTTTAACAATAACGAAACGTATCAAAATTAATATGTTTTATACTCTACAATTAGAGATTAATATCGATATATTTTCAAACAAAGAAAATGAGTTTACAACATTCATTATTTATTGATCATAGTTTTATTAAAACGTGAATGTTATAACATAATATTTTGTCTTAAAAATAGAGATATATTGATGTGTAATTATTAATTTTACAAAATTAATAAATTTAATGTATTTTAGATAGTAGAAAATGTGTTAAAAAAATGAAAAATGGAAGAAAAAAATGTGATTATCAAATATGAGCTAAAAATCTATGAAAAGATAACAAACTATTTAAAGTATTTTTAAAATACAATTTAACTAAAAAAGACATGCAAAGGTAACAAGCTATCGTTTTTTTTTCTTAAATTCCATTGTGACCAGGAGAAAAGGCTATTACAGGTTGCAATGGTATTTTAAAAACAAGAGTTAAAATTTGTTACCTTTTGACGTTGTTTGTTTTAGTTTAATGGTATTTCAAAACATTTTAGATAGTTCGTTACTCTATCATCACATTAATCGTATGTTTATACGTTATATTCATATGTGAATATATCTTTTATATATTATATGATATATTCACATGTAAATATTACATGGTATATTCATATTTAAATATTACATGAAAATTCATACATGAATATTAAATGTTATGTTCATATATGAATACTGATATGTCCATATTAAACTATATATTTTATGCCATTATCCTAATGTATTTGAGTAAAAATGTTATATTTTAAGATATATGATATTTAATATGCTTTGAAATGTTCAATTACTGTTAAAATGAGAGCTGGAATGCAAAAGGAGGAGAAATGACCTAAAAAGACGCAAAAAGGATGTTGCTGGACAACTTGACCCCTCAATAGTGTTTTAACAATATCTCATGACTCGTAACTCCGATTGATGATAATCAAATGTTCTGAAAACTATACTAAATTTCGGACAACTTTCGTGTTTTGAGAAAATGTTGATTCCCAGTCACCACAGTGTGGCAAAGCCATCACCAATACGTGAAGAAACAATCTACCATGGCGTGGCAACCCTCTCGCCACGTCGTGGCGATGTTAAAAGCTATAAATAGAGCTGAAAATTACCCATAATGATAGATCTTCAACCCAAATTCGTTCCCTATGAAAATAAATCTCAGATAAGTCGTTTTGAGGGTCTAGAAAGCGGTCGGAGGGCCGCTAAACTGACATGGAGCGAAGATATGAAGGATTCGAGAGCGAATTCATGTTGGGAACCATTCAGTTTGCTTTTCTGATCATGATTAGTATTCCAATTGTGTTCCTACTGTTTACTTTCTGAATTCAGGTGTAAAAACCATTTGCTTTTGTTTGGAGTAGATAAAACTCGATTTTATGTATTGATTTCAATGATTTTGGATTTTATTAGTTTGGTTATTAATTGTGTTTGATTAATCATCACCTATCATGTTAAAGTTATGATTTTTATTGCCTATTGCTGAGTTATGTGTATTTAAGAGGACCAATCTAATTACATTAACTTGAATCCTAATTAGTTTATGATCATTAAACTATTAGGACTAGAGATTGATCATATCCTAGGGTTAGGTAATGTTAATCTATGACTTTGGCTGTGTTAGAGAGCTTAGATATCCATGCTATGCTTCGATTGATTGTCATGACTATTGATGAAAAATCACTAGATCATATTATTCATAATCCAAATATATTAAATTTATTATGTGTTCACTAATTGCATGATCATTGTGTTAGTTGTTCATTAATTATCAGTACTAGGAAATCGGATCAAGATAACTAGTCACATTAGAATTCGGTAACAAACTAATAGATCCATTGCACTATTAACGAAGTTAACTATGATTTTGAGAAGTAATCCAATATAAACTCGAGTACCTAAAGTGATTCGTTTCTAATCAGTTTATCTAGTTCGTTTAATTTAGTTGAATTTTATAAATAAAACCCCCTTTTTACTGTTTACTTTTATTTGGAATAACCTATAATCAAATACTCTAATATTAATTCACTATCGTTCCCCTTGAGTTCGACACCATTTCTTATCAAAACTATATTATACTCGGTCGAGTTCATTTCGTGTAAGGTGTGGTTTAGATTCGATAAACTAAGAATTATAAAAAAAAAACTAGTGCATTAAAAATTACACATAAAGTTTTTGGCGTCGTTGTCGATGAACGGTTTTCAATTAATTTAGTTTATTTGATTGTTTGATTATTTGTTTTTGCATTTATTTTAGTTTTATTTATATTTTCCTTGATAACATTTCACTTGTCGGGAAGGTTTTCGTTGATATGTGCAGTAATTCGTGATCATACACATTACTTGGTTTATCTTTTCGCATGGGTTTCGAGATTACAAGCTATTAGGGAATTCTTGACTTGTTTAGTGTACTACTTTGGTGATTTGTCCAACTCAATCCACGAGGCGTAGAATAGCAAGGCGTATCGCGGTGGTTAAGTGGAAGACCGAACTCTTGCTACTCTTGACTAGTTGGGTCAATTCTTGTTCTACTTATTAGTTAATGGTGAAAAGAAAACAATGGAAATCGCCTGACGGGTCCCGAACGTTTTTGTTTTCACAAACCACTTCTTTCATGCAAGAGATTTAATCAACATTTGTTGCATGATTCCGACGAAGACGAGTGATCGTGATATCCTTTTTAGTTATTTTGGTTTGCTAGTTTTATAATTTAGTTATTTTAGTGTGCTTTTATTTTTATTTTTATTTTTAGTTTGTTTAATTTTGTTTTCCATGTTGATGCTCTTGTTGTTTAGATCTTTGCAAAAATACTTTCCCCTTCGGATGCTTTCAAAATTTCAGCAATTTGGATCGAGTGCGGTTTTCTCACGAGAGAAATTTCACGAGACATTACATCGCATAAGTGTGGGGTCACTTAACCACATGAGAGAGGGATCGAGGCTTTTATTGAAGTTCACTACCAGCGCGAAGAGCATATACGAGAGACGAGATGAGAGTTTGGCCGATGCAACTCGAGTTCATTTTTTTTAGTCGCAAAAAATCCATTGTTCAGCTACCACACCGTGGTCCATGCATAACCACGCTGTGGCGTCATCTCTTGTGCAAATAAACTTCCCGATAAACAATTCCCATATTTAACACATTAATCTGTTATACGATGTCTTAACCAATCATTTTGTGCACCAAGTTTTTCGCACACCAAGTCCCGACATGAGCAGAAAAGTAAATTAGTTTCATTTTTCAGTTTCCAACAAAATCCGAAGCATCATCATTCCTACTCACATTTCGAAGCAACCCACAACAGTGGATTTCGTTCTCGCAACTATATACGTAAGGCGAGTTCGTTCCTTTGCTCATTCTTTTATTTTATATGTTTTTATTGTTTTTATTTACAATGAGGGCATTGTATAATTTAAGTATGGGGTAGGGGATCGAAAAAGGAAAACAAGCATACCGAAAAGAGAAAAAAATGAAAAATGACTAGGATTTAAAAATGTTGTTATTAGAAAGATTTGAAATAATAATCTAAAATTGAATCTAGTTAAAAATTGTTATATTGTTGTGTTGAGACCTGGGTTGTTAGTGTTGTGTAGGATGATCTGATGCAAGCCTCGATGTTTATTTGAGCCAATATATGCTCTAGTGTATTCATGGCTTCCCTGTCCTAGTGAAATCATGGGAGAAAAACATGAACTTTCTTAGTTTGAAGGACATAATACATTTAGCATCGTGTACCAGAAATGTATCCAGGAGAGCTTAAATAGTCATTGCATTCTAGAATAATGCGTTTAACAAATAAGGGCTGAAGATTAAGTTCCCTTGCTTAAGGGTATATTTTTCTTTAGGTTTTTAGTTTTGTGTGAAGAAACTGTGTTTCAAAAAAAAGAAAAAAAGGAAAACAAAAGAGAAATGTTGACTGAATAAAAGCTTACAAAGTCTGAAGACCGAAGATATTGAAGAGTGAAGCGATATTGCCAAAAATCAATTGGGTATTTTATTTTATCGCAATTTTTCTTTCTAGGTTATTTTTCTATATGTATGCTTGGTAGCTTAATCAACATTTACCTTGAGGTTAAGAAAGATTTATGAGGATATATTCAGAGGGATGTATAAAATAAATGTTGTTCAAAATAAGTGGGGGGATGTTTATGAGGATTGTGAGTATTTAGGACTGGAGAAGTTTATAGGAATTAGACACAAATACATGCATTGCGGTCTTGATGTAATGGAGAAGTTTAAAATGGATTGTCTTGTGCGATATTGGTGGCTAGGATGTAATGGTATGATAATAATAAAATCAATTTTGCTTGGGGACAAAAAAAAGAATAGTATGTGGTATTTTGATATGAGCATATTTAACTATATATTTTATGCAATTATCATAATGTATTTGAGTAGAAATGTTATAATTTAAGATATATGATACTTAATATGCTTTGAAATGTTCAATTACAGTTAAAATGTGAGCTGCAATGCAAAAGACAGAGAAAGGAGCTAAAAAAGACGCAAAAATGATGTTGCTGGATGGCTTGACCCCTCATCAGTGTTTTAGCCATATCTCATGACTCATAACTCCGGTTGACGAGATTCAAAATGTTCTGAAAACTAGACTAAATTTCGGACAACTTTTGTGTTTTGAGAAAGTGCTGACTCCCAGTCAGCACGACGCAGCAACGCCAGCACCACGACGTGGCGCATCAGAAAAATTCATGGACGGGAAGAAACAATCAACCACGGCGTGACAATCCTTTCGCCATGCTTCGGCGACGTTAAGAGCTATGGGTAGAGCCAAAAATTACCTCAAATGATAGATCTTCAACCCTAATTCGTTCCCTACAAAAATAAACCTCAGAGAAGTCGTTTTGCGGGTCTAGAGGCGGCCGAAGGGCCATTAAACTGATATGGAGCGAAGATCTGAATGATTCGAGAGCGGATTCACGTCGTGAATCATTCGGTTTGCTTTTCTAATCACGATTAGTATTCCAACTGTGTTCCTAATGTTTTTACTTTCTGAATTCAGGTGTTAAAACATGTTGTTTTTGTTTGGAGTAGATAAAACTTGATTTTATGTGTTGATTTCAATGATTTTGGATTTTATTAGTTGGGTTATTAATTGTGTTTGATTGATCATCACTGATCATGTTAAAGATGTGATTTTTATTGACTATTGTTGAGTTATGTGTATTTATGAGGACCAATCTAATTACATTAACTTGAATCTTAATTAGTTTATGATCATTAAACTGTTAGGACTAGAGATGTTAAGTAATGTTAATCTATGACTTTGGATGTGTTAGAGAGCTTAGATTTCCATGCTATGCTACGATTGATTGTCATGACCATTGATGATAAATCACTAGATCATATCATTCATAATCCGAACATATTAAATTAATTATGTGTTCAGTAATTGCATGATCATTGTGTTAGTTGTTGATTAATTATCAGTACTAGGAAATTCGATCAAGATAAGTAGTCACATTAGAATTCGATAACCGACTAATAGATCCATTGCACTATTAACGAAGTTAACCATGATTTTGAGAAGTAATCCAATCTAAACTTGAGTACCTAAACTAATTAGTTTCAAATCAGTTTATCTAGTTAGTTTAATTTAGTTGAGTTTTATAAATAACCCCCCCCTTTTACTGTTTTCTTTTATTTGGAATAACCTATAATCAAATACTGTAATATTAATTCACTATCATTCCCCTTGAGTTCGACACCCTTGCTTATCAAAACTATACTTACTCGATCGGGTTCACTGCCTGTAAGGTGTGGTTTAGATGCGATAAACTAGGAATTATAAATAAAAAATTGGTGCATTAAAAATAACACATTAAGTTTTTGGCGCCTGGCGCCGTTGTTGGTGAACGGTTTTCAATTAGTTTAGTTTATTTGATTATTCGTTATTTGTTATTGCATTTATTTTAGTTTTATTTTTATTTTCCTTGATAATATGTCACTAGTCGGGAAGGTTTTTGTTGATATGTGCAGGAATTCATGATCATACGCATTGCTTAGTTTATCTTTTCGCATGAGTTTCGACATTGCAAGCTATTAGGCAATTCTTGACTTGTTTAGTCTACTACTTTGTTGATTTGTCCAACTCAATCCACGAGGTGTAGTATAGAAAAACATATCGTGGTAGTTAAGTGGAAGACCAAACTCTTGCTACTCTTAACTAGTTGGGTCAATTCTTGTTCTACTTATTAGTTAACGGTGCAAAGAAAACAAAGGAAATAGCTTGAAGGGTCCCGAAAGTTTTGTTTTCTCAAACCACTTCTTGCATGCAACAGATTTAATCAACATTTGTTGCATGATTCCGACGAAGACGAGTGATCGTGATATCCTTTTTAGTTATTTTGGTTTGCTAGTTTTATATTTTTAATTATTTTAGTTTATTTTTATTTTTATTTTTATTTTTATTTTTATTTTTATTTTTATTTTTAGTTTGTTTAATTTTGTTTTCCATGTTGATGCTCTTGTTGTTTAGATTTTTGCAGAAATATTTTTTCCCTTTGGGTGCTTTCAAAATTTCAGCAATTTGGATCGAGTGCGGTTTTCTCACGAGAGACATTACATCGCATAAGTGTGGGGTCACTTAACCACATGAGAGAGGGATCGAGGCTATTATTAAAGTCAACTACTAGCGGGAAGAGCATATATGAGAGACGAGACGAGAGTTTGGCCAATGCAACTCGAGTTCATGTGTTTTAGCCGCAAAAAATCCATTGTTCAGCTACCACACCGTGGTCCATGCATAACCACGACGTGGCGTCATATCTTGTGCGAATGAACTTCCCGATAAACGATTCGCAGATTTAACACACTGATCTGTTATACGATGTCTTAACCAATCGTTTCGCGCACCAAGTTTTTGGCACACCAAGTATTGACATGAGCAGAAAAGTAAATTAGTTTCAGTTTTCAGTTTCCGGCAAAATCCGAAGCATCATCATTAGTTTAAGGGACATAATACGTTTAGCACCGTGTACCATAAATGTATCTAGGAGAGCTTAAGTAGTCATTGCACTCTCGAATAATGCCTTTAACCAATAAGGGTTGAAGATTAAGTTTCCTTTCTTAAACATATATTTTTCTTTAGCTTTTTAGTTTTGTGTGAAAAAGGTGAGTTTCAAAAAAAAGAAAAAAAAAGAAAAGATAACAAAAGAGAAATGTTGAGTGAATAAAAGCTTACACAGTTTGAAGACTAAAGATATTGAAGAATGATGTGAAATTGCCAAAAGTCAATTGAGTATTTTATTTTATTGTAATTTTTCTTTCTATGTTTTTATTCTATATGTATGCTTGGGAGCTTAATAAAAAATTACCTTCACGTTAAGAAAGATTTCTAAGGATATATTCGGAGGGATGCATAAAATGAATGTTATTCAAAATAACTGGATGAGTGTTTATAAGGATTGTAACTATTTAGGATTGGGGGAAGTTTATAGGAATTAGACACAAATAAATGCATTGTTGTCTTGATGTATTGGAGAAGTTTAAAATGGGCTGTCTTGTGCGATATTGGTGGCTAGGGTTTTGATGTGATGGTATGATTAATAAAATCAGTTTTGCTTGGGGACAAGCAAAAGAATAGTGTAGGGTATTTTGATATGACCATATTTAACTATATATTTTATGTCATTATCCTAATGTATTTGAGTAAAAATGTTATATTATAATATATATGATACTTAATATGCTTTGAAATGTTCAATTACAGTTAAAATGGGAGTTGGATTGCAAAAGGATGAGAAATGAGCTTAGAAGACGGAAAAAGGAAGTTGCTGGACAACTTGACTTCTTGTTAGTGTTTTGGCTATAACTCATGACTTGTAATTCTGATCTTCGAATCATGCGATCGAAATCCATCTTCGCGATTAGAATCAGTTTATTCTTCCTTTAAGCTTCCTCTCTTTTTCCGATTCTACAAAACATCAAAATGTGACCTAGTCACATCATGTAATAAGAATCTCCAAATAGAAACTTAATAGAGTTAGATAGTGGACTTTACCTGAAGCATAGTCAAATTTATTGACTTTTACCATCCTAGTGAACTTTCAGGTAAATAAGGCAGCTTCGCAACCAATGCCCCTTCCTTTGGCAATAGAAACATATGGACTCTTTAGTAATGGTACATGGGACTATCTCAGACTAAGCCTTTCTCTTTACCATTTGGTCAACCGGGTTAACTATGGCCGATCCCTTTCCATTGGGAAGATAACACTTTTCTGGACTTCCAATGTTTCCATTGTCAATGTCCACGGAAGTTTGGGAAGTAGATCTTCCAATCAAATTTGCCTTACCAGTGCTCCAAATCATTGTTGATTCAACAACAACAAGCAAATAAGTAAGATCATCAAGGGTCATGTCGTGGTCTGTCACATAGTAGTCCTTTAAAGAACTCACTATATGACTCGAAAAGTGATTGAAGAACCCAGCCAACAGTCAACTTCCTTGAGACTTCGACACCCAACTCTCCCAGCTTGTCAATATGAGACTTCATATCCAAGATGAGAGTACATATAGACACTGCTTGCCAATGGGGATTGAGTGACCTTGAACTTATCAAGAACTTGTGGGTTAGGGAGAACAATTGGAGGAGGTGGAGGAAGTGAAGTATGATTTCCAGTCCCATTAATGCACAACAAAGGTATTAATCTTTCACCTTGATTGCCATTTGGGATATCATCTTCATTAGGAAAGCTTTATCCAAAATGATAAGGAAGACCATAGTTGTCATAACTAGACATCTATGAGGGAGAAATTCAAGTTTAGTTGATTTAAGTCCTTAATATAACACCCAATATGAAATATTAAGGCTAGGACCCAACACAATATTTTATAACTTGGAAGAGGGATGCCTTAATCCAAGCTACAAAATATTTGAAGGTAGGTTAATGACGATTTACCAATTTCCACCATGAAAACGAAATTTAACATTAGCTTTTAAATGAATTGAAACTCCTATATCTTTTGAGATTCATTGAACTATTCAATGGCATGTTTAAATCTCGATTGTGCCCTTCAAGTTTGTGACTGGGATGCCGAGGATCACAAACAAGGAGTGAATAACCATGTAAATTAACTTGGTACACTAAATGTTACAACCACCTAATCAATGTCCCGATTAACCACACGCGCTCCATTGATCAATGATTAACTTCAAGCTACCCTTTTCCACACATTTTCAGTCCCAAATTAGTGTGCCGGTTAACCACACACGCTCCACTAACGACTTATCAAGGTGCAAAGTGCAATTTCATGGGTTCGCATGATATTCACAGTTTCCTAAGTAACTAAGATTGGGAATTTATAAGTGTTTAGTTACTTAGTATTTATCATTATACTTTTAATGAAGGGAGAATTAATGTCATGTCCTACCCGTTCGGCTAAAGACCCTCCACCAGTCAAGGAAGCGGTGGGTGAGAGTGGACACCCATTAAACTGCCATTTTATAGGCAGTAACCTTATACCCCCTAATAGACCGGCTTGGTGAATGAGACCTACTAACGGTAAGACTGACTTACTCTTATACATATATATATAAATATTAAACCTATAATATTACAATAGTATAAGGGTTGAATTTTAAACTATTAAAATTCTAAGGGTTGGAATTAAAGTATACATGAGGGGTAACTTTACAAATTCCAAAACTTGAGGGCAAGTTTTGAACAATTCAAACCCCTTTGGTTTCCATAACTTATGAGTTTAAAGTAGTTTAATGAAAAAACTCTTCAAGTTCCATAACTTGAGGACAAGTTATGGAAGACTTTAAAAACATTTAAAAAATGAGACTCTTCATATTCATAACTTATGGAAATTTTATGAGTTTTAAAATTCATAAATGAGACTTTTCATATAACTTGAGGACAAGTTACAAAAACTCATATTATGAACAACTTTTAGATCAATTGAACTGAAAACCAATTATCACATAATTTTTTTATTAATCTAAACTAACTCATAAGAACAATATAATTCATATCACCACTCTTCAAGAAATTAGCATAAACATATAAACTAATACAAATCTTGAAATTATGAAAATTATCTTTTAATTGGATGAGAATCATCATTACCATAACAACAAAATCAAATTTTATGAACAAAAACACTTTGTGGTAATGATTCTAATGCAAAACAGGCCAAAAAACTCGAATATATACTGTAAGGGGCTCCAACTCGCCGAGTGCAAGAACCAACTCGACGAGATGGATGAGTTTACACATGGACACGTCGAGTCCCTCAATGGACTCGTCGAGTCCCCTGTCCAGACAGCAAAAAATTCGATTTTTTCAGCTTTTTCAGCAAGTAGCATCAATTATAATTTGAAAACAACCCATGGCTCTGATACCACTGTTGGGTTTTGTGTACTACAACATCCTATGGTGCACATACAGCCCTAAATACCTTGGATCTATGTTTTCACTATTTATATATTCAATGATGTGTCCAAGGTATTAAGCCTACAACTAGCATGCAATTGACATATACTATATAAGATACTAGTTAGGGTAACATACATTTTATGTAGCTTGAAGTCTTGATGTATTTGGCCTTAAGAGCTTAGCCGCAATAGTGTGGAAGCCTCAAATTAAGTCACAACACATCATGAACAAAGGTGGCTCTTGAGAGAGAATCTTCATGCACCAAAAACACCTCCATGAACTCCAAGTACAAGTCTAGGTGTTTTTTGGCTATGAATGGACATATTTATATGTAGGATTCCAAGGGTCATGGGTATAACTCAAATCCATACCCATGGGTGTTATGATCCATGGTTCATGTGACCCAACTCTTTATGTATCCATACATAAACTTGGTCCAACATGGATCATAAGCCCAACACATAAATATAACTAATTACCATAATTAGTCCCCATAGATTTAATTAGTCTCATTTGATCACTCAATTAATTCCAAATTAATTCTTGATCAATACTAATTAAAACATATGATTTCATATTAATATATTATAACTTATAATATATTAACAAATCATATATAAACTTCTCTCAAGAGTCCATCTTAACAAATTGTCCTGATGATATGCAACCCAAATGGACCATGCTACTCTCAGGTCAAGTACATACCAATAATAGTTATGGGCTTAGACATTTAATCCAACACTTTTGGCATGCATGAACGTAAAGTTGGCAACTTTACGTGGTTTTCCAGCTCTAGGGTATCAGATCTACATTTTTGAAGCCTTAGATTCGATAAAAAGAATGAATGTGTTAAGCTGGAGAAAACTCGGTGAGTTGTCCAGCCAACTCGGCGAGTTGGCTTGAGTTTTCCTGACCTTCTGGGTACTATAGAATCTCGACGAGTTTGTTGGTGCACTCGGCGAGTTGGGTAAACATGGACTGTTGACCTTGACCTTTGACTTTGACTTTGACCATGATTTACCAAGTTGACTTTTGAGGGCATTTTGGGTATTTCAGGGTTTTGATGGAATTGGTCACATGGTGGTTGTAGGCATTTTGTCAGGAGCTTAGATTCGGAGTTAGATCTTATCAGTTCATCACTACTCGTGAGGTGAGTTTTCCTCACTGTACTTTCGGGTCAAAGGCACCAAGGCCGACCCATTAGTTTGATAACCTAACATTGTTGATATGCTGAGTATGGTATAGTTGTGCATGCTAGTTTTGGTATGGTAGTCTGGTAGATCTGTGGGACTACCTGTGATATTGTATGTTTATCTGTATTTGATATTATCTATTATATGTCGACATATTATATGGGTTGGGTTGAGGTTGTACTGCTCCGTGCTGTAGCCAACAAACCCTGGAGTATGTCGGATATGAGCTGAGGGCCAGGGAGGGCATGCCAGACTCATACTGAGGAGTCATGAGCATTCTAGATACGAGCTAAGGGCCGGAAAGGGCATGCCAGACTCGTACTGAGGGTTTAGCGGTATTCAGTTCAAGGACTGATCAGGTCGGGGAGCAAGCCAGACATAAGCTGTGGTCCGAGGGCAAGCCAGACTTATGTTGTGGGCTCAGGGGTAATCCGGTATGTTAAGCTGTGGACCCATTACATGCTTTTTTTATATTAGTGCTATTTGTTATGTATCGGTATTTTGGGGAAACTCACTATGCTTTGGGCTTACAGTTTGGGATTGTGTTTCAGGTACCTCAGAGGATCGCGACAAGGCGAAGGCGTGATTGTGAACCTCCTCATGTTTTTGGTTTTACGATTTTGGGATTTCTCTGATGTGAAACGTATTTTGAAAACAATATGTAAACAATGATGGTTTTTTGGTTGTTTAAAAATTTTAAAATTTTCAAGAATTTTATGAAAGTTACAAGTTGGTATCAGAGCCTTGGTTTGAGTGAATTGGAGGAACACTCATGTGAATCCAGTCTCAAACTAAGGAAAATATTTTCAAATGGTTTTCAAAATACTCAAGGAGGATGCGATGTGTATGATAAACCGGAGCTAGTAAGTAGACCTCAAAATAACATACTGTTATTTGATATTGTGATATGTTAGAACATCATGCTAGTGATAGGCTAGGGATCTTTAGGAATTGCATTATATAATTGTCTGATTATATGATGCCTGATAGCCTAGGACCTTTCTTATATGGAATTGACATCATTACTGTAGTTGCTTAGTGTATGCATCATGGTTATATATAACTAAGATCTTATAGCCTGAGAATGTTTGGTTTGGCCTTATTTCATGTTCTTGTTTGATGAAGGGCTTAGGGTAGGATTAGATACCCGAATGTCTATAGGGTCCATTGTTATGTATGGCTAGCATACACGAGTGCTGCAGGGTTGGTGGAAGTTTCATGGATGAGTCATGTGGGGTCATCCGACCAGTCATGAGAGGTTTATCTTTTCCTCTAGGGAGTGAGGATTGAGTGTTCGTCTATGCTTATGAGTATTGTTAGGGCGTTGTGATGATCCTTGAGACAAATACGGGTAGGTGTGGAAGGTAGTATGGGCCCGTACTACTGAAAGCACAGGACCCGTATGCGTAGAAAGGAAGTCAAAACCCCTAGGGCTTCATTGGGAGTTGGTTCCCCATTATGATATATGGATTATCTGATATCTTCTTGGTGTATTTTCAGTATGGTGATTACGAGACGAGTTGAGATTGGATTCGGGTCGGGATCAGGGGCTGGCAGTCAGGGTGGGCCAGCATTGTCAGAGGACCGTATTAGGGAGATCATTCACGAGGAGGTGGTTACTATTGTTCGGGGATAGATTGCGGAGATGTTTGTGTCTATCAAGACCGCAATGATGGAGTTATTTGATGATCAATACGCAACCATTGCTGAGATGGCTGCTGCTGCGGCCTCCGTAGTCGTGGCGGCTGCAGGTGTTGGGACAGGCCGAGTCTTTCAGTATCGGGACTTCGATAATGCGAAGCCCCCGACTTTCGATGGAGTCTAGGACCCGATCATAGCCATGAGGTGGCTATCTGATGTGGATGGATGTTTCTTCACTTATTTATGCCCTGCTGACCAGAAATTCAGGTGCACTCTGAACCTTCTGAGGTCCGGAGCGAAGGATTGGTGGAGGCTCGCTACTAGTTCTTATTTTGTCGAGCAGAGAGTTGCAGTGTCTTGGGAGCAGTTTGCTGAGATATTTTGCTCCTAATACGTTCCGCTGGTGGAGCGTGAGAGGTTTGTTGGATTAGGTGTCTAAGTTCATAACTATTTCTGGTATGTACTTGACCCGATTGGCATGGTCCATTTGGGTTGCATGGCATCATGACAATTGGATAGACAAAATGAGAAGAAGGACACTTATGATTTGTTAATATCTTATAAGTTATAATATATTAATATGAAATCATATTATTTAATTAGTATTGATGAAGAATTAATTTGAAATTAATTTTGTGATCATAATTGAGACTAATTAAATATATGGGGTTGATTGTGTAAATCATCCATTCTTATATAGTGGGCTAATGATCCATGGTTTATTGGACTGGGCTAAATCCATAGGGTGCTCCATGGATGCTCCATGGAGTCTAAAACCCATGGATCATGGAGGAAATGAAAAGCCATGTCAATTAGGGTTTACATGGTATAACCCTACTTATGACACGCTATATAAAGACTCCATGAGCTACCAAAATTGGCACTAAGTGAAGAACAAGAGGGCTAGCTGATTTTTAGTGTTTGTGTACTTCTCTCAAAGTTATTCCAAGAGTTGTGGTGTTGTGTGAAACACTTGAGGTGTCACATGTGGGGTGCTAGGCTCACAAAGCTCTTAAGGAATCCAAGCAACAAGAAAGGTAAGTTCTTCTACTAGATTTTATGTTTCAAGTTCCCCATTCCATGCTAGTTAGGTTAAGAACCTTGGAAAAATCAAATTTGCATGTATCTTAGTAAAACATAGATCCAAGGTTTCTAGGGTTGCATGTACACTTTAGGAGTCTTAGAATGCTCAAACTTATAAGGCGCGGCTGGTTACAAAGGGTTTTTCTCAAACTTTAGGAGTCTTAGAATGCTTAAACTTATAAGGCGCGGCTGGTTGCATGTACACTTTAGGAGTCTTAGAATGCTCAAACTTACAGTCGGGTGCAAATGGATCTTCAAGAAGAAGACCGACATGGATGGTAATGTACATACTTATAGGGTGCGGCTGGTTACAAAGGGTTTTTCTTAAACTCCGTGAGTTGATTATGATGAGACCTTTTCACCAGTAGCGAAGATTAATTCTATTAGGGTTATGCTAGCCATTGCTGCATTTCATGATTATGAAATATGGCAAATGGATGTAACAATCGCTTTCCTTTATGGAAAGTTGACTGAGGATGTTTACATGAGTCAGACAGAGGGTTTTGTCAGCGCAGAGTACCCTAATAGAGTGTGTAAGCTTGAGAAATCCATCTATGGATTGGAACAAGCACCTCGCAGATGGACTCTTTGTTTCGATGAGAAAGTCAAAGAGTTTGGTTTTTTGAGGAGCGAAGATGAGACCTGTGTATATGTCAAGGCTAGTGGGAGTATAGTTAGCTTTTTGGTACTGTATGTGGATGGCATACTACTCATAGGAAATGACATCCCAACTCTGCAGGAAGTAAAGTCATGGCTTGGGAAGTGTTTCGCTATGAAGGACCTTGGAGAAGCTGCCTATATCCTAGGGATAAGGATTTTGAGAGACAGGAGTAAGAGACTAATTGGACTTAGTCAGAGTACCTACTTGGATAAGATGCTGAATAGGTTCAGCATGCACGATTCCAAGAAAGGAGAGTTACCGATCCAGAGTAACGCCAAACTGAGTAAGACTCAAAGCCCGAGTACAGAGGCTGAGATAGCTGAGATGAGTCGAGTACCGTATGCTTCCGCTTTAGGCTCGATCATGTATGCTATGACTTGTACTCGTCCTGATGTGGGCTTTGTTTTGAGCATGGTCAGCAGATATCAGGGGAATCCTGGCAAGGCTCACTGGACTGCGGTAAAGAACATTCTCAAGTACCTATGGAGGACTAAGGGCTGGGTCCTTACCCTCGGTGGGAGTGATGACTTGAGAGTAGTAGGGTATAGTGATGCTAGCTTCCAGACTGATAGGGATAATTTCCACTCTCAGTCAGGCTGGGTCTTTACCTTAAACAGAGGAGCAATTACTCGGAAAAGTTCCAAGCAGGAGACAGTGGCTGATTCAACTTGTGACTCAGAGTATATAGCATCAAGCGAGGCAGCAAAGGAGGCGATATGGATGAAGAACTTCATTGGAGACCTTGGAGTAGTACCAGCTATAAAGAAGACTATGGAAATTTTCTGTGATAGTGAAAGTGCAGTTGCCTTAGCCAAGGAATCAAGGGATCACAGGAGATCCAGTCACATCGACAGAAAATACCATTTCATTAGACATCGAATAGAAGAAGGACTCCTCGTGGCAAAGAGGGTATCATCGGATGAGAACCCAGCAGATCCCCTCACGAAGGGACTGAGTAGGGTTAAGCATCTTCAGTATGCGAGGCGCGTCGGGCTAAAGGATGATATTAGTTTTAGAAATTAGATAGCTTTTGAAATTTGTAAAGTGTAATTGACATTTGATGATAAATAAAAGTTGTTGTTTATTTATATGTAATGTGTTACTATCTTCTGTCAATCGTTTACTATCATTTCAATTTTGCATGTTTTGACTTCCAGAATAATTATGGTATGGTATATCATATTATTCAAGCCATCCACAGTCAATCATACTTTGGAAGTAGGTAATGAGGCACGACTGTCATGAAGGGTTTGTAGTTTGTCTGGGACAAAGGGGCTGCAGTGTTCACGAGTACTCCTGGAATAGCGATTCGAGTATTGGATTCAACCCACGCTCACTTATATCACTTCATGGAATTTATCTCGAGTGATCGTGAGACGGTAATATCATATAAGTCTTCAAACCTAGAGATATGAGTTGTTGACTATGAGTTGGTCATACATTGATTGTACGAAAACGCGTTGGTAACTCGATGTTATAAAACATGCCTTTTGTATGATTCAACAAGTAGTAGAACAAGCATATGAGTCGAAGTTTATCTGTTCCTTCTAGTCCTTGGAGGATTAGAAGCGATATATGGGCCCTCGATGATTTTGTTTTGACCTATGTATCGGGCCCGGTCAGAACTAAATTGGTATGTTCGATTAAGTTCTATGTCAAACAAATCGGAAATTGGGAAACAAACTGCTGGACAATAAGTACGACATTGTTCCATGTATTTGTCCGGCTGATATATTGAGAGCAGAGGATTATATGATCACTTATATTAATGGCAGGTCATCTTGGTTCCGCGAGACTTTGAAAGAGCTACAATTGCTGATCGGTTCCTGAAGTCATACTTGCAGTTATAGTTATTAGACTTATCCAAGTGGGAGACTGTAGGATTAGGTGTCTAAGTTCATAACTATTTCTGGTATATACTTGACCCGATTGGCATGGTCCATTTGGGTTGCATGGCGTCATGACAATTGGATAGACAAAATGAGAAGAAGGACACTTATGATTTGTTAATATATTATAAGTTATAATATATTAATATGAAATCATATTATTTAATTAGTATTGATCAAGAATTAATTTGGAATTAATTTTGTGATGAAAATTGAGACTAATTAAATATATGGGGTTGATTGTGTAAATCATCCATTCTTATATAGTGGGCTAATGATCCATGGTTTATTGGATTGGGCTAAATCCATAGGGTGCTCCATGGAGGCTAAAACCCATGGATCATGGAGGAAATGAAAAGCCATGTCAATTAGGGTTTACATGGTGTAACCCTACTTATGACTCACTATATAAAGACTACATGAGCTACCAAAATTGGCACTAAGTGAAGAACAAGAGGGCTAGCCGATTTTTAGTGTTTGTGTACTTCTCTCAAAGTTATTCCAAGAGTTGTGGTGTTGTGTGAAACACTTGAGGCATCACATTTGGGGTGCTAGGCTCACAAAGTTCTTAAGAAATCCAAGCAACAAGAAAGGTAAGTTCTTCTACTAGCTTTTATGTTTCAAGTTCCCCATGCCATGCTAGTTAGGTTAAGAACCTTGGAAAAATCAAATTTGCATGTATCTTAGTGAAACGTAGATCCAAGGTTTCTAGGGTTGCATGTACACTTTAGGAGTGTTAGAATGCTCAAAACCCATCAAGGTTAGCGCAGGAGTATCTGGATTTGAGACAGGGTTCTGAGTCGGTGACGGAGATCACCAAGATGTTCACGGAGAGAGTTATGTTCTGTCTTGAGTTTGCTGCATCTGAGCAGGCTCAGATGACCCGTTACTTGAGCATGCTCAAGACGGAGATCAGGAAGTTTGTTTCTATGCAGCGTTATTGTTCATTGTTGGAGATATAGGAGGCCGCCAGGCGGCGTGAGATTGAGATTGATCTGCAGACGAGAGAGCAGAGGCCGGCCTCGGCGCAGTCGCAGCCTCCGTAAAAGCGGTTTAAGACCATTGATGTCAGATCTGGGGGCCGAAAGGGCCGCACTTCCGGGAAGTGTGGCAAGGCGCACGAGGGTGCTTTTCGATCATCGTCTGGGTGCCACAATTGTGGCTATCAGAGCCACATGGCGAGGGATTGCCGCCAACAGGCTCCAACACTTAGTTCCAGGATTTGTTATCATTGCGACCAGGTTGGCCATGTGAAGGCCAACTATCCATTGCTCACTGCCAGGCCGGCGCAGGCTCCGAAGCTGGCTACTTTAAGGATCTCTGACGGGATTCAGGGCAGGGCGGAGCCCCCGAGGGCTCGAGGTCGCGCTTTCCAGCTTACTGCCGAGGAGGCCAGGGCAGCACCAGATGTTGTAATTGGTATGTTTCTATTCCTTATCTTATGGATTATGTTTTTTTTATGCTCTTATGTTTGTACCTCTGTTAGGTACGTTCTTAGTGAACTCCTTGCATGCTCTTGTGTTTTTTGACTCGGGTGCGAGTCGGTCCTTTGTTTCTCGGTCTTTTAGTAGGGAGTTTGCTTTGCCCATAGGGGAGTTGGAGTGTCCGTTGCGAGTTTCTATCGCCAACGAACATGGGGTTTCTGTTTCTTCATTTTATCAGGGTTGTGTTCTGGAGATCTTCGGGGTATCCTCTCTGATCAATTTGATTCCTATTCCCGTGAGGGATGTCTGCATGATTGTGGGTATGGATTGGCTGAGCCGTTTTGGTTCCATGATCGACTGTGAGGGTCAGCGTGTGATAGTTTGAACCCCAAGTGGGGGAGAACTGGTTATTTATAGAGAGGGCACCAGGATGGGTTTAGGGTTTTGTTCGGCAGCCAGGGCTCGACAGTATATTCAGCATGGGTGTGCAGGTTATTTGCCTTATGTAGTGGATACACGGGTTGGGGATCAGGTGTTGATTGCTGATGTTCCAGTTGTCAGGGAGTTTACTGATCTATTCTCGGAGGAGTTACCCGGTGTGCCTCTTGAGAGGGAGGTCGAGTTCAGGATCGATCTTGTGCTAGGTGCGACCCCTATTGCCAAGGCGTCGTACTGATTGACACCGCCTGAGATGAAGGAGCTATCATATCAGCTACAAGAGCTTCTAGGCAAGCAGTTCATCCGTCCAAGCAGTTCTCCGTGGGGAGCACCAATTCTATTCGTCAAGAAGAAGGATGGTTCACATCGGATGTGCATCGATTATCGAGAGTTGAACAAGTTAACGGTGAAGTACTGTTATCCCCTTCCTCGGATTGATGATCTCTTTGATTAATTGCAGGGAGCATCTTGGTTCTCCAAGATTGATCTGAGGTCTGGGTACCATCAGGTCAGGGTGAGGGAGGAGGACGTGGAGAAGACCGTGTTCCGAACTTGTTATGGGCATTACGAGTTCGTGGTGATGTCATTCGGTCTCACCAATGCGCCTGCGGTATTTATGGATTTGATTAATCGGGTATGCAGACCGATGCTCGATCGCTCGGTTATTGTGTTTATTGATGATATCTTGGTGTATTCCAAGACCAGATAGTAGCACGAGGAGTATCTTCCCAAGCTTTTGAGGCGAGAACGACTTTATGCTAAGTTCTCGAAATGCGAGTATTGGTTGCGAGAAGTTCAGTCCCTTGGACAACTCGTTGACCAGGATGGGATTTTGGTTGATCCGGCCAAAATCGAGTCCGTGATGTAGTGGGAGGTTCCAAAATCTCCCTCGGATATCAGGAGTTTCTTGGGTTTGGCAGGTTACTACCGAAGACTTATTCATGATTTCTCCAAGATTGTAGTACCCCTCACTCGTCTGAAGAGGCAGGGGGTGGATTTCCGGTGGGGCCCTGAGCAGCAGTCAACATTTGAGACCCTTCGGCAGAGACTTTGCGAGGCCCCAGTTTTGACCCTCCCTGAGGGAATCGATGATTTTGTGGTTTTCTGTGACGCGTCCATCACCGGGTTGGGGGCAGTTCTCATGCAGAGAGGATGAGTGATAGCTTATGCTTCGTGGCAGCTGAAGCCGCATGAGACGAGGTATCCCACACATGATCTTGAGTTGGGGGAGGTGGTTTTCGCCCTCAAGATTTGGAGGAATTACCTTTATGGGGTCCGCTGTACTGTCTACATGGATCACAAGAGTTTGAGGCATATTATGGATCAGCTGAAGCTGAACATGAGGCAGCGCAGGTGGCTGGACGTAGTCAAGGATTATGACTGCGGGATCCTTTACCATCCGGGTAAAGCGAATGTGGTGGCGGATGCCCTGAGCCGCAAGTCGGCTGGATCTTCTGTTCAGGTGTCATGTATGAGGATATCTATGGATTCTCCGCTTGTGGGGTTGATTAGGGAGGCTCAGGCCGAGGGGTGCGGGAAGAAAATTGGAAGATTGAAAGGATTAGGGGCGAGATCACTAGGTTTGTTCCGGACAGTCGTGGTTTGTTGACCCGTTGCGGTCGGGTATGGGTTCCTATGTCTGGTGGGGTTAGACATATTGTGTTGGAGGAGGCTCATAAGTCTCGTTTTTCTATCCATATGGGGGCCACCAAGATGTATTGAGATTTGAGGTTGAGTTATTGGTTGTCGTTCATGAAGAGGGAGATCGCCTGGTACATCGAGAGGTGCTTGACCTGTAGGATGGTAAAGGCTGAGCATCATACGCCGCATGGCAAGCTGTAGCCTCTGGAGGTTCCCATGTGGAAATGGGAGCAAATTTCGATGGACTTCATCACCAAGTTGCCAAAGCCGGCAAAGGGTTTTGATGCTATTTGGGTCATCGTGGATCGACAGACCAAGAGTGCCCACTTTCTGGCAATTCGGGAGAGCTCGTCGGCCGAGAAGTTGGCCGATGTGTGTATTCGTGAGATCGTTGCTCGCCATGGGGTTCAGATCTCTATTGTTTCAGACCGTGATGTTCGGTTCACCTCCCGATTTTGGCAGAAGTTCCACGAGGAGCTGGGTACGAAGCTGCACTTTAGCACAACTTATCATCTACAAATTGATGGCCAGAGTGAGCGGACGATTCATAATCTCGAGGATATGCTGTGAGCATGTGTCATAGATTTTGGTGGAAGCTGGGACTCCTACCTACCTCTTGCAGAGTTCTCCTACAATAACAGTTTCCACTCCAGCATTGGTGCCCTGCCTTTTGAGCTTTTCTATGGCCGGAGGTGTCGTACCCCAGTCTATTGGGGCGAGGTTGGTCATAGGGTTATGGGGCGAACCGAGGTGGTTCTTCAGACTACGGAGATGATCCAGCATATCAGACAGAGATTGCAGAATGCTCAGAGTCGACAGAAAAGCTATGCTGACCGGCGCCGATCTGAGTTGGAGTTTCAGGTCGGTGACATGGTGTTACTGAAGGTCTCACAATGGAAAGGTGTAATTCGTTTAAGGAAGAGGGGGAAATTGGGTCCCCGATAGATCGGGCCATTCCGGATTATTGCCAGGGTTGGCAAGGTTGCATAAAGATTGGATCTTCCGGAGGAGCTCCGTCATATTCATAGCACTTTCCACGTTTCGCAGTTGTGAAAGTGTGTTCTGGACGAGCATGCAGTGGTATCATTGGATGATACTCAGGTTGATGAGCACCTGAACTATGTCGAGAGGCCAGTAGCTATCCTTGAAAGGAAAGTAAAGGTTTTGCGTAGGAAGGAAGTACCCTTGGTATAGGTACGATGGCAGCACCGAAGGGCTCAAAGTGGACCTGGGAGCCGGAGGCTGAGATGCGGGAGCAGTACCCGGAATTATTCACCGCAGCAGGCTTCGAGGACGAAGCCTGGTCCAAGTGGGGGAGAGTTGTAACATCCCAATCCTCAGGTATGAAATTTAATTCTTTTAACATGTTTTCTTTGGAACTCAGCGAGTTAGAAGCCTCAACTCGGCGTGTTGAGGTGACTTTGGACCGCAAATATTAATGAACCAACTCGGCGAGTTGAGGAACCTCAACCCGACGAGTTGGCAGCTGAGTAAGAAACCCTAATTTATAGGGTGTTGCACCCTATTTAAAGGCCTTAAATCCCTTGGTTGGCCTCCTTACCAGCCTCCTATGTCCAGAAACCCTAAATTCATGTATCATCTTTCAAAGTTGAGTGTGTGAGCTTGTGGAGAGCTTGGGGAGTTGATTTTTGGTACTCTTTTGAAGGAGCCTTGAAGTTTGAGGTTTCTAGTTTGAAAGGAAGACTATAGATCCAGAACCTCCCCACTTGTGGCTGTCTTTTTGAGGTATAAAGTTGACACCTTGCTTCCTTATATCTTACATCTCTTCCTTGAAAGTTTTATTGTGATTATTGGTGCATTGTCGGATTGTTCAAGGGGTTGAGCATTTTATGGGTTGTTGCTTTAGATCTGGCCATTTGGTGGCCTCTTTTGGCTTAAAGTTGCAAGCTTTATTAGGTTCTAGGCCTTATTCATGAATTAATTTCTTTATTAAGCCTTTCATGAGTTCTAGAGCTTCTTTTGGCATGCATGAACGTAAATTTGGCAACTTTACGTGGATTTCCAGCTCTAGGGTACCACATCTACATTTTTGGAGCCTTAGATTCGATAAAAGGACTGAATGTGTTAAGCTGGAGAAAACTCGGCGAGTTGGCTAGGGTTTTCCCGACCTTTTGAGTACTATAGAAACTCGACGTGATGAAGGACAAAGCGAGCAGAATAAGAAAAAGAAGAAAATATGGTTGAAGATGAGGTTGGGGAAGAGGTTATGGTCGAAAAAGAAACTGAAGAGGTGAAACAGAAAGAGGCTCCAAGCCCAACGGAGTTGGTTTTGAAGGAGTACAAGCTAGTTGCTCCATTCCCATCAAGACTCAAGAGCACGAAACGCGAACGAGAGGATGAGAAAATTATGGACACCTTTCGTAAAGTAGAAGTAGATATCCCTTTACTTGATATTATTAAACAATATATATATATATATATATATATATATATATATATATATATATATATATATATATATATATATATATATATTGGATAATGACTTAAAAGGGCCATATACTTTTCGATTTGTACACATTTGACACTGCGTTTTTATTTCTGCCTACATTAGATCTACAACTTGTTTAAACTGTACACATTTAGTCCTTATGACCGGCTATTCCATGTAAGTCGATAAAAATGACTTATTAGGGTAATATATTTCTCACTTTTTACACATTTAGTCCTTATATTTTTTTTGTTGCAAACTAAGTCCTTGTTGTTTTATACACATTTAGTATTTATGACCGGTTTTTCAATTTTTGCTCAAACCATTCTACGTGGGACAGTCATTAACGAGGTGTTCAGGGTTATTGATGCTTATGGCCTTGGCTGCTTGGTTGCTTAGGTCTTGTGATTTTGTTTAGGTCTTGTGTTCTAAACGTTGTAACGTTTCATATGATATCATATGTTAACGACCTTTATACCCACGCGTTCGTATTTTAGTCTACTACTATTTTCCTTTAGATTCCTCATGTAAAAAAATAATATATTTTTACTTACGATCCTATAAAAACGTTCATACATACATTCATAGAGAACACGCAGATATAAAGATTATAAGTAAAGAACGCGTTAATATAAAGATTGTAAGTAAAAATATATTATTTTTTAATGGGGGTAATCTAAAAGAAAGTTTTAGTAGACTCAAATACGAACGCATGGATGTAAAAATCGTTAAAATCCAATATAATATGAAGAGGTTACGATGTTTAGAACACAAGATCTAAGCCAAACGACAAGGCCTAAGCAACCAATAAGCAGAGTTCGCGATGACCATAAGTACCAATATCCCCGAACACCTCATTAATGATTTATCTTATTTAGGAATGCCTTGAGCAAAACCTGAAGAAACCAATCATAAGCATTGAATATGTACAAAAAGAATAAGGACTTATGTTGCAACAAAAAAAAATTATAAGGACTAAAAGTGTACAAAGTAAGAAATATATTATTTTATGAACGAAAAAAATACTTAGTGACGAAATGTACATAAATCAAAAAATATAATATCCTTTTGAGTCTCTCTCTCTCTCTCTATATATATATATATATATATATATATATATATATATATATATATATATATATGGCTAGGTTGAAATGTAGATGACATCTGTTGTGTGGAAATTTATGGACGATGCTATTTTACGAGAATAACTAAGATAATAAGTTATTTGGTAATGTGAATAAATTCAACCTCACACAACTATTGTAAATATCATGCATTCTCAGTAATTCTTATTTATTTTTGTTTTCACGTATTGTTTTTCACTCATTTTCATTCTTACAGAATACGATCATCAATAACACATTCTGACAGAATAAGTATCATAAAAAAAGTCTATAATACCCTTATAGATTATTTAATTAGTTAAATTGCATGATAATGATAATAGTTATGTGTTTTCGTCAAAATCGATGAGAAGGATATCAACCAAATTGAATGAGAGGCTATGCTATTGTTATTAATGTGAATATGGAATTGAAATCAAAATAACACATATGGTTTACAAGGAAAGCCCTTGATCCTTGCTAGGATCTCCGACACAAAACCTTGGGAGGTGATAATGATTACATGTCTTGTATGATCTTATTGATTTGAACGTAAATTACAAAGATGAGCTTGATAATACGTTTACAAATGATAAAGTGAGTCTAGATGAGTAAGGTGTCAGAGAATTGTGTCCGTTGTGTGAGTTTTACAAGTGTATCTATAGTCTAGGTTATGTAACTAAAATTCCTATATTTTCGGGATCCTGTTGAACTGGTATTTGCAACATGCTTTGACTTGGTATTCCCGGGTCTTAATACTGGTTGGAGTGATTCTTCATTGTGAATGAGTCCTATGTTGACCATTTCTGCACATGTGAGAAATAAACAAGAAATATAGTCGTTAAACTTGTTAGGAAATAATAATGTCGATGTTTAGGATCCTGATGTATGTTCGGGATCCTAAGACCCCTTTAAGATTCGGGATCCTCGATAGTTTTAAGGATCCTTAGATATCTTTGAGATCCGGGATCTTGGATAGGATTGAGGACCTTGGCCCTAACAATTGCCCCCAAATTATACCTATAAAATATCTGAACTAATTTCAAGTATTTAAAGTGTATAATTTAATTAATTAGAAATAAAGGATTTGAAATTCAAACTCTAACGGATAGAATTATATCCGTTCAAAAGATATGATTATGTTGTCAAGTCTCTCCTCTATCCTTTCTCAGCTTTCTTGTTTGATGATCACGGGTAAAAAGGCACTCTGTTTTTGATCAAGCATCCTTGCTTTTCCTGAAAATGACTTCCTCAATCAAAACATCCTGTCTTACGAGGGGACTTTTTCTTTTGATGATAATGACACTGAGTCCTTGAAATTGATCGGAGCTTTTCCCGCCGACGTCATTTTCAAGCCTTTTGATGCTAAGGCCCAACCTGACTTGGATCTCCTACTTGGGCTTGCTTCCATCCAAACTATGCTTGTGATATGGAGGACCCTTTTTTAGGTTGATCAATTAAATCAATCTAAGGATCTACGCATGGGATTAGTTGAGTTGGCCCATGTTTATGATCTCCAAATTTTGGGTCTTCTCGTTTCCTGCTCAAATTCAAAACAAATAAATCGCATCTTATTTTGAAATTGAAACAAAATGATGGTTCTTGGAAAGAGAAATATTTCTTTGTGAAACGTGAATCCATCCCCGACGGTGATCTCCTGCCAAGAAATTAGGTTAGATAGGGTATAATTATATTTTATTTCGTTAAGGATTTGAAATTCACACTTCCTTGTTTTATTTGTTTTGATGCAGCTTTCAAGTTCGAGGATCCCGTCCCTGCTGCTGAAGACACCGAGGAGAAAATTGGGAGTTTTCGTGCTTCGCTTGAGACTGAAAGATCCTTCTGGTTTGAACAACCTAGATTTCAAGAGAGTACATCTGCTACTGCCCTCATGTTGACAGGTAAAGATCCTTTGTCTGTCTATTTTTTTATTTTTCATGAAAGATACTGAACTTATTGAGTTCTTTTTTTATGTTTAGGATCCAAGACTACACACTCTAGTGCTTGGTTCACATTTTTTACTATCAACTCCGCCATGTACGACGGCTAACTTATGGTCAAGAAGGAGAAGACCTCATATTCTATTCCTCTGAAGACAACATCGATTGATCTGACCATCAAGACTCCAGGATTCCGAAAGAGGAAGTTGGCCGAGACCTTGGATTTGGAGAGCCTTGGGGTGGACGAGGCGTTGAGAAGTTGATCTCTTTCTTGCAATCTGTAAGGATCGTTGTCATTTTTTCTGTTTGATTTCAATTCACTCACCGTGGTACTTTTTAGGTTGCTGATCATATTTCTTGATCCACCAAAGATTTGAGGGTTAAACTTGACCGGGTGGAGCATGCATTGAAGGAGCAAGATGGGATCAACAAGGAGCTTCTGAACAGGGTGGAGAAATTGAGTAAGGATAAAACTGAGAAAGAGGAGGAGCATGTGTTGGATATCGAGGATGTGATTGTGGAGGTTAAGATCAGTGTTGTTGATGCCATTTGGGAGGTAAAGATCCAACTGGCGGAGGATGTGGCGAATACAGGATCCTGGAACGTGGCCGGTTGGCATGAAACCCTGGCTAAGTTGACTGGAAGGCTTGTAAATAATGGTTAGGATCCTGCAGAGAAGAAGAGAAGAAAGAGAAAAAATATATCCCAGCTGGGGGTGATCAAACCATGAATTAAGTTTGATAAAATTTAAAAACAATTTTAATTTTTTGTTCTGTAAAACAATATTTTCTTTTTTGTTGGGTTGGAGGGAAACCCCTTTTAATACTGATGCTTTGGTTTATCTCTTTTCTTGCTTGGTTGATTTGGTTGTAGAAATAGGATTAAAACATGTTTTCTCTAAGGGTTATCAAATGATCATGATCCTAATGAGTTTAGGATTTACAAAAACTTTTTAGGATCCTAAAGATAACAAGTTACTTGATCAGGATCTTGAAGTAGTCAGGATTCTGAGATTTTAGAAGAGGTATGTTTTGGTTTGAAAAGTAGAAAACCCTTTAGAAGAAAAGAATATATATTTTGTTTTAGGAACAACTTCGGGTGTAGTAATCATATAAGATAAGGACAGATAGAACCTGGAGAGAGCTTCTTCCTTAGATTTCCAGTAGACTTTTAATTGTCTCTTTGAACTTATCTTTAGGATTCCGATCTTATCACCTTGAAGAGAATTATTCTGAATATGCTTTTGGTAGATGATCCCGACTTCAGAATTTACTAGGAAAAGTCGAAACTTAGGTAATATTGGGAAGGATCCCACATAGAAATTCACCGAGGAAGATCCTAGCTTAGAGTTTTACTGGGGAAATTCCCAACATAAGAAACAGGAGGGAAAATCCCAACTTAAGAAATACTGGGGACTATCCCAACTTAAGAAACATTGGGGAAGATCCCAACTTAATAAATACTGGGGTATACCCCAACTTAAGAAATACTGGGGAATATCCCAACTTAAGAAATATTAGGGAATATCCCAATTTAACAAATCATGGGGAAAGTACGAACTTAAAATATACTAGGGATAACCCCATTTTAGATAATAACTGGGGAAAATCCCACTTTAGATAATAACTGGGGATAATCCCATAATAACTAGGGAAAATCCCATAATAACTGGGGAAAATCCCAACTTGTAAGATAACATGATAATGTTATAAACTGTAGATTATACTGTAGGATCTTAACATATGTTCAAAAATAAAAGGGTTTCCAACTCACTAAAGCATGAAATGATCCCCTTACTCACGTCCCATAGTAAGATATCGTGCGTCCAAACGAGGTGTAGAAAACTTAACGCGTATGAAAGAGGTAATTAACTCTTTAAACCTTATAGGGGATTTAGTACCCTTAATCTTAGGAAAGACGATCAATTTCTGGTCGTAGTTACTTGGATAATTGCATATTTCAATCGTCAAGATCACCGAGTCACGTATCTATTGGGATCCCTAAATGCTAGGGTCTTCGAATGCCAGGATCCTACAATGTTAGGATCATTGAATGTTAGGATCCCTATATGTTAGGATCCTTGGACGCTAGGATCCTTATGTGTTAGGATCCTTGATTTCCTACATAGAGAACTTTAGCTTGTAGTAACTTGTATTGATCCTTTTCAAACAAGCTCAAGGTACACTCTCTATACCCTCTAGTTTTATCTAATTCTTTTTATTCTTATGAAAGCCAATACTAACTTAAGCATCACAGGGGTGTTAGCTTGAAGTATGATTTTAGATAGACGACATTCTAGGATTTTGGCAAGATGTTCCATTCAAGGGTGGCTACCCACTATGACCCCTTTCCTGTTTTCAAATCAGTTAGATATGGTCCTTCCCATTTAGGTGCCAGCTTGCCTGAATTTGGATATTTGGTATTTTGGAATGTTTTCCTAAGTAACAAGTCACCTATCCGGAATCTTCTTACTTTGATGTTCTTGTTATATGCTTTAGTGATCCTCTGTTGATGAGCAGCAATAATGATCCTAGCAAGATGTAACACCGTAAATTTTCTAACAAAATTTTCATTTTAAATCACATAAATCTCATCAACACATTTAACAAAAATCCCCAATTGTCAAATTATATTAAAAACACTTGATCAAATTATTGAATAAAATCCAGGATCCTCAAAAACATAACTCCATCTTGTGTGTGTGTGTATAGAATCAATCCGACACCTTCCCGCGACCCTGAGAAGTACCTGAAACACATATCACATAACACGGTAAGCACAGATCTTAGTGAGTTCCCTTAAATACCACACATATCTCATTAACCTCTCATGGCTATACTTAACTTAGACCCTCCGGTCAATGTGCCTCAGTGGGACCCTCCAGTCCCACAACTCGGGTGGACGCTCCGGTCCTAACTCGGTAAGCTCAGAATAATACACAACATAAATCACAAAGAAATAATGCAGGATATCACAATACTCAATATAAGCACATAAGACCCTCCGGTCACACAAAGGTTACAACTCTAGGTATGTATAGTGAGAAGACTCACCTCGGATGATGAACAACTGCTAAAGATGTTGTTGTTGCACACCGGCCTCTAACACTGAACCAAAACCCACAATTACCCAATTAATATCTAAGACCAAACCTCACTCATTAGGTATAATGATAGTTCACTACCCGACCCACAATTAACTCAAGCTCATTGGGCCCACCAAGGCCCAATACTAAATGGGCTCTCCCAAGGCCCAACTCTAAAACTTAAGTCCAAGTGACAAGTCCAACACAAAGGCCCACGACATATACATATATATCTCTGATCAAAATCTCTAGCACAACAACCCTAAAATCCAGGCCCAATATGAGATTAATGTAACATCCCAAGTTCGGAAGCAAGAAGTTGAAGGGTGCTAAGTGAAATTAAAGGAAGGGACTCGACGAGTAGGTCTCTTGAATCGCCGAGTCGAAGCGGGTGCGTGGCACGGGGTTAAGTGGCCTGACTCGGCGAGTCGGCGGTTGGACTCGACGAGTCAGTGCTGGTCGAGGAAAAACCCTAATCTTCGGGGTTGCACCCTATTTAAAGGACTTAATGTCCTCCCCTCACCTCCCTTAGCCCCCTTTGAGACCCAGAAACCCTAGAATCGTGAGTGAGAGCCATTGGAAGCAAATTGGAGCATTGTTAAGTGTTTTGTGAAGAGATCTTGAAGATCAAGAAGCTTGGATCAAGGAGATTTGTGGAGATTCAGATTACTCTTCAGCAGGAGGTCGTTTTGGAGGTAATGAATCGTTATCCTTGGCTTTCCCCTTTCTAGATCCATTTTCATGGAAGTTTTAGGGCTTGTTTGGAGATGATATGATGAGATCTTGGTGTATAAGTTGGATCTGGAGTTGAAACTCCAGATCTGGGCTCTATTTGGATCAAAGATGCAGAAAGCCCTTTTGGTTGCTATGCAAAAGCCTTTCCCCAAGAGTTAAGTCCCTTTATAGCTTGGTTTTTGGTATTATGGGGCAAGAAGCACGTAAAGGTAGCAACTTTATGTTGCTAATGGACTCTAGAGACCCCGATCTATTGTTTGGAGCATAGGAGTAGCTCTGTGACTCGAGATTTTGGGAATGCACGTATGGACTCGACGAGTCTGGGAGATGACTCGGCGAGTCGGGCTAGAGATCAGACTTTGAGTCGTGTAGTAACTCGGCGAGTCGCATGGGTGACCCGGCGAGTCTTATGATGATGAGCTTGGACTCGACGACTTGGAAGAACAACTCGGCGAGTCTATTGAAGATTGTCGTGGACTCGGCGAGTCTGTTCTTGGACTCGGCGAGTCTGGTCGCAGAACCCCTAACCTCTTTTGGTTAAGACACAGATCAGTGAGTCGAGGGGTGACTCACTGAGTTGGACAGGATGGGACTCGGAGATCGTTGGACTCGACGAGTCTTGGGGTGACTCGACGAGTAGACTCGAGTTATGGGAATTTCTAAGTATAGGGACTCGACGAGTCAACGGGTCGACTCGGCGAGTAGAGTCAGTCAGGGAGGTTGAATTTGACTGAGGACTTTGACTTTGACCAAGAGTTGACCAGTTTGAATTCCAAGGGTATTTTGGTATTTATGGAATTGGTTCTTTGGTAGTGTTCGGTGGTGGAGTTCGTATCGGTGATCGGAGCAGCTGATCTTATCCTTTCAGTCGGCAATTGCGAGGTGAGTTATCCTCACTATATCGACAGGGTCTACGGCACCAAGGCCGGCCCTTTATCGGATGGAAATGCGGGTATTGTTTGTTATGTTATTGTTTTGCTAGATCTGCATCCTGGTATTTAGGATGGTGTTATGTTAGTGACCTGGTTAAGGTCGGTATCCGGGATATAGGGTAATGTTATGCTAGTGACCGGTTAGGTCGGAATCCTGGTTAGGATGTTGATATGCTATGTGATCTGTTAGACTGTTTGTCTGGTTGAGGATTGTTATGTGATTGATTGTTTTATGTGCACATGGTTGTTTGACGGGGGTTGGGTTGAGGCGGGTCCTGCTTTGTGCTGAAGGCCAACATACCCAGGGCGGACCGGATATTCTGAAGGCCCAGCGAGCGGTCCGGATAGGCTGAAGGCCCCAAGAGGGCGGACCAGACGTGCCGATGCTCGGGGAGTGGACCAGGCCGACTGAAGGCCCGATGCGGGTGGACCAGTCATACTGTAGACTCAGAGAGTGGACCAGGTGGATTGAAGGCCCGGTGCGGGCGGACCAATCACACTGTAGACTGGACGTACATGGCTAGACTCGGAGGGTGGACCAGGTGGACTGAATGCCCGGTGCGGGCGGACCAGTCACACAGTAGACCCGATGTGCATGGTTGTTCTTTTTATGATATGTTATGAGTATGATATGTGTGGTTGGTATTTTGGGGGTAACTCACTAAGCTTTCGGGCTTACAGTTTCAGTGTATTGTTTCAGGTACTTCAGGAGATCGTGGCAAGGCGAAGGCGTGATCGTACCGCTCCTCATGTTTTATGATTTATATGATATGGTTCTGGGGGATACTCTGATGTTTAAACTATTTTGAAAACGAGTTGTATGAACGTAATGGTTTTTGAATGATTAAAATGTTTTAATTTGGCTCAAATTTTATGGGTGTTACAAGTTGGTATCAGAGCCTTGGTTTGAGTGAATTGGAGGAACATTCGTGTGAATCCAGTCTCAAATCAAGGAGGGATTTTCAAAATGGTTTTCAAAAGGTTTTCGAAATAAGTAAAGGAGGATGCAGAGGGTACGATCAGCCAGAGCCAGTAAGTAGACCCCAAAATACCATACAAGTTATTTGATTATGTGATATGTTAGAACAGCATGCTAGTACTAGGCTAGGGATCTTCAGGAATTGCATGATAGAATTGCCTGATTATGTGATGCCTATTAGCCTAGGGTTTTCCTTATTTGAGATATGCACCTTTTCCTGTAGGAGTGAGGATTGAGCGGGTGTGTGTATATATGGTTAGAGTGTTGTGGTGATACTTGAGACAAATATGGGTAGGTGTGGAAGGTAGTATGGGCCCGTACTCCTGAAAGCACAGGACCCATACGCGTATCAAGGAAGTGACAACTCTCTAGGGTATCGGTTATGAGATAGTCCCCGGGTGAATATGTGATGTGTCTAAGGGTCTCGTTGGTGTATTGCAGTATGGCGATTACAAGACGTTTCGGGGCAGGATCCGGTTCGGGATCAGGATCGGGAGAGGGTGGTCAGGATGGGTCAGTACCACCCGAGGTCATTGGTCAGATGAGCACGGACGAGTTGGATGCCAGGATTCATGAGATCCTACATGATGAGGTTGCTGCTATGTTCCGGGCCAAGTTGCCGGAGATGTTTGGGTCGATCAAGACCGCCATGGTCGAGTACTTTGATGAGCGCTATGCAACTCTTGCAGAGGCAGCTGCCGCGGCAGCTACAACAGCTGTAGCAGTGGCAGGGGGAGGAACCGGTCGAGGTTTTCAGAATCGGGACTTCGATAATACGAAGCCCCTTACTTTCGATGGAGTTCAGGATCCGATCGTTGCTATGAGGTGGTTGTCAGACGTGGAGGGATGTTTCTTCACGTGTTCATGCCCTGCTGATCAGAGGGTGAGGTGTGCTCTGAACCTGTTGAGGCTCGAAGTGAAGGATTGGTGGAGGTTGACTACGGGATCTTATTCTGACGTGCAGCGGGCTGTGGTTACGTGGGATCAGTTACGGGAAATGTTCAGTACCCGTTATGTTCCACGGGTTGAGAGAGAGAGGTTGGCTCAGGAGTTCCTGGAGCTGAAGCAGGATTCAGAGTCGGTGACGGAGATCACCAGGATGTTTACTGAGAGGGCGATGTTTTGCCCAGAGTTTGCTTCAGAGCAGGCTCAGATGTCCCGATATCTGAGTATGCTCAAGAGGGACATCAGGCAGTTTGTGTCCACCCAAAGGTGTGATACCTTGTTAGAGCTGCAGGAGGCCGCCAGGCGGCGTGAGTTGGAGATTGAGTTGCAGTTGCAAGAGCAGAGGCAGGCCCCAGTGCAGTCGCAGCCGACGCCGAAACGGTTCAAAACCGTTGACTCCAGGATTGGGAGTCAGAGCAGCCACACTTGCGAAAAGTGTGGGAAGGGTCATACCGGAGTTTGTAGGTCCGGTGGTGCGTGCCGCAAGTGGGAAGGGTCACACTCCATAAAGTTCGCGACTCTAAGCCTTTGCATGGCTGATAAATCCCCAAACTCAAATACACTCACTCTTTACTCCCAAAAATACTCATATCTCATGCATGGGGTGGCTTTAACGTCCAAGACCTCATTTTTATGAATCGTTTTCACTAGAAACGCTTAAAAGGATAGATATTAGGCTCTGGAGATCCAACAACTCATAAAGCTTCAAGCCTTGGGACCACAAACCCTAAAATGGACCATAATATGCACAAATCAAAAGGGTGAGAAAGCTCTGAGCTTTATACCTTCAAATGATGCTCCAACCACAGAAAAGCTCAGATCCAAAGCTTGGACTCCAACTCCATTCTCTTCAATGCTCCTTATTCACTCCTAGGATACCACAAGAACACTTAGAAGCTCACAAATGGACACTCAAGCTCAAGGGATGGAAATTAGGGTTTTGAGAGGTTTGAGGTCTAGAAATGGTGGCTGGATATGAAGACATAATGTTCCTTAAATAGGGACACTCTAAAATATTAGGGTTTTTCCTGGACCTAGTACGCCCAGCTTACCCTCTGGTATCCCCATCATACTAAGTAGCCTTCGCATTCCTTCCACGCACATGAGTACGCCGAGCGTACACATAATTACGCCCCGCGTACTCAATTGCCACACATTTCACATTGAGGACTAAACTTTCCAAAACTTCAAACTATCTTAGCTTATTCGTTACAAGTCTATTTCCAACGAACCTTATATCCATGGAAAGGTGGCGAGAAGCCCTATGCTTCTAGCAACTCGTCGCAACCGCGAGGCTTTCTCATGCCTGGGTTGCAGCCCACGAACCCTAAATCACAGACGATCCGAAACATGATGTTAAACAAGATGCATGAGTTCTTCGATAGTGTCAAGATCCTGGGCTAGGATCCTATCGTTGTTCTCTTGATCCTGCAGTTGATATCTTGTTGTTGGGATTACTACTTTAGTAGGGATCATAGCTTCTATTCAGGGAGTATGGAGTTTGGCCAGTGGCTGCCTTTGAAGTGGTCCTATCTGCCCATAGGACGAGCGGAAGTTCCTCTGCCCATCTTTCTTTCTGCTAATCTAACCTCTTCTTTAGATTGTTGACTATTATCTTATTGTTGGATTCACCTTGACCATTAGGTTGAGGGTGAACAGGAGTGGACATTATCATTTTAATCCTCCAACTCGCGCAAATGTCTCTCGTCATTTTGCTTATGAATTAGGATCCATTATCGCATATGATCTTAGCAGGGATCTTGAACCTGGTCAGGATATTTTGTTTGATAAACAAGACTAATTCTTTGTCTCATACTTGAACAAAGGCTTCAGCCTCTATCCATTTTGAGAGGTAGTTTGCCATCACTAACATAAACACCTTTCCCCAAGGAGCCTTTGGTAATTTACCAACTATATCTATTCCCCGTTTCATGAATGGCCAAGGGGAAATGATAGGATGCAACGGTTCTGCTGGTTGATCTAGGATGTTGCTATGTCTTTGGCAAGCATCACATTTTTATACGTATAAAAAGGCGTCTCTTTTCATCGTTGGCCAGTAGTTCCCTGTTCTTATCACTTTTGAGCATAAGGATCTTCCCCAGTATGGTTACCATAATCTCCTTCGTGTATATCAATTAATACTTCTGCAGCTTCGTGATCTTCCAAGCATCTAAGGTATGGGCCTGCAATGGATTTCCTGTATAGTCTGCCTTGGATCATCACAAAATAAGAGATCCTCATCTTGAAGGCACTTCCACTTTTCTCTTCACTTGGGATCGTGCCATTCTGGATATATTCAAAAATGGGCTGGATCCAAGATCTTGAGTTTTGAGGGGGATCCTGGATGTTAGGATCCTGAAGATTAGGATCTTGAGGGAGTGGTTGAAGGTTAGGATCCTCAATTACTTCTATGTTGGTTGTTTGGCCATGGTCATTGGGATTATTAGTTTTGTTGGAGGGATCTTCTATTGCTGGGATTAATATATGGGTTATTGGGATCCTGATTTCTTGCGGGATCCTAAGGGAAGATCCTAGGTTGGATAGTGCGTTTGCCTCAACATTTTCTTCTCTAGGAACTAAGTTTATACTGAAAGTCTCGAATTCGGAGGCCAACTTTTTGAGGATTCGGAGGTCTAGTACTAGTCTTTCTCCTTTAACTGGATAGGATCCATTAAAATGATTTGTTAATAATAAGGAGTCAACAAATACCTGAAGATCCTTGATTTGAAAATCCTTGGCCAACTGCAATCCAATTATCAATGCTTCGCATTCAACTTTGTTGCTGGTTTCATCGAATTCATAGCTAACTACCTAGGGTATGATGTCCTCCTGTGGCGATTTTAGTATGATCCCTAGACCTGATCTTCTAAATTTTGAGGATCCATCAGTGAAGAGTTTCCATCTTCCCATGCTTTCTTCTTTCTGGAGTTCTTTGATTTCCAAATCTGCTTCAGGTTGTAGATCAACACTGCAATCAGCCACAAAGTCTGCTAGTGCTTGCGACTTTATTGTTGATCTTGGTTCATATTTTATGTCATATGTGATGAGCTTCACTGACCACTTAGTCATTCTGCCTGACATTTCTAGTTTTCTCATTACATTTTTAATAAGATAGTGAGTTTTGACATGTATAGTATGAGTTTCAAAATAATGTCTTAATTAGGTAGAAGTTGTAACTAGTGCAAGTATTAGTTTTTCAAGGAGACAATACTTGGTTTCAGGATCAAAGAGACTTTTACTTACATAGTAAACAGGTTGTTGTTCCATCAAGATCCTTGGCCATAACATCACTTATAGCATCCGAAGATACTAAAATATGTAGGAGGAGTGGTTCCCCATTCAAAGATCCTTGGCCAGGACTCACTTCTATTCCCCTCTTGGTGACCATGTAACCAAGGAACTTACGAGTCTTCATTTCAAAGTGATATTTGGAGGGGTTCAACTTCATGTTGTATTCATCTAATATATCGAAGACTTCATCAAGATCTCTGAGGTGACCTTCATATCTTTTGGATTTGACCACCATGTCATAAATGTAGACTTCCATGGTGTCCCCCAGTTTTGTCCTTGAACATTCGATTCACTAGTCTTTGGTACGTTGTCCCTACATTTTTAAGACAAAAATCCATAGCAATATAGAAATATATACATGTAGGGGTTATGGAGGTAGTATCCTCTTGACCGGATGGTTCCATTTATATTTTTTGGAACCCAGCCAAGGCGTGTATGAATTTTAGTAATCCATGGCATGTCATGGCATCTATCATGGCGAGAATGTGTGGCAAAGGGAAAGGATCCTTAGAGCAAGCCTTATTAAGATCCGTGTAGTCCACACATACTCGCCATTTTCCGTTCTTCTTTTGTACTACCACCATGTTGGCTAGCCATCTTGGGAACTTGACTTCTTTAACCATTCATGTATTAAAGAAGTTTTTCAACTTCTTGTTGGATGATTTGGTCCCTTTCGGGTGTGAAATTTCTTCTCTTTTGATGTGTGGGTCTGAAAGAATGATTAATTTTAAGTTTATGAGTTATAATTTTCTTATCAATACTTGTCATATCCTCATGCTTCCAAGCGAAGGTCTTGCTTCTGTCTTTTAAGAACTTTATTAGTTCTTACTTGAGGATCCTATGAAGACATTGGCTTGAGGATCCTCGGGGTTTAGGGGTATTTCCTTCACATCATGTTCTCTTTCTTCTATTACACCTCGTGCCCCTGCTTTAATTGCTATGCTTGTCGTGGTACTAATGAAGGCTTCATTGAGGTCTTGTAGCATTCTTTGGATTCTTGTTGATCACCGATGATCTTTACTGTCCTCTAAGGGGTAGGCATCTTGATGATTATTAGTGTTGGATTAATGTCTAAGTCCATAACTATATTTGGTATGTACTTGACCCGACCCGGCATGGTCCATTTGGGTTGCACTTCACCGACACAATTTATATGGATAGTCTTTTGAGAATAGTATATTTATGATTTATATTAATATATTATAAGTTCTAATATATTAATATGGAATCATATTATTTAATTAGTAATGATCAAGAATTAATTTAGAATTAATTAAGTGATCAAAAAGAACTAATTAAATATGGACTCTTATATATATGGAATGGGCCAAGTTCATTTAGGTTGGGCTAAGCTTTCATGGATTGTCCATGGAGCTTTTAACCCATGGATCCTATGTAAATGAAAGGTCATGGGTATTAGGGTTTACATGGATGTAACCCTAATCCTCCATAATATATAAAGGGGTCCTTGGCTCACAAAATTGGCACAAGTGTGTGAAAAAAAGTGTGGGCCGATTTTAGTGTGCATACATATTCTCTCAAGTTCTTCCCAGGTGTTTTAATGATTTGTGATTCCATTTGAGGCTTCCACACTATTGGGGCTAAGCTCTTAAAGCTTGAAGACATCAAACTACATCAAAAGGTATGTCATCTAACTAGAACTTTGTAGTATAGGTGCTTCATAATATGCTAGTTAGGATGAAACCTTGGAATAGTTAATATTTGCATGTATAATAGAGAAAACATAGATCCAAGGTTTATAGGGTTGCATGTACACCATAAGAGTGTTAGAATGCTCAAAACCCAACAGTGGTATCAGAGCCATGGGTTGTTTTCTGTTATATTGATGCAAATGTTTTATTTTCAAGTTGGAAAAAAAAAGGAAAAAAAAACATGACGTTTGTCAAAGTTTAAGATAATTACTTGTTTTGTGAAAAACGAATTATTTGTAAAATTTGAATAATTTGTTATATGAGTTGAATTAGGTCAAATTTAGTAAAAGATAAAATGATATGATTATTTTATTAGTTTTAAAAGTTTGATCTAAATGTTTTAAGGAGTTACAAATTTTGTCATAAAATTTTGGAGCTCAAAAGTTTTTTTTAAAGTTGTGATCTTAAGGGTTTTTGAAACTTCCATAAGTTATGGATATGAAAGTTTTTTTTTAAAAAAAAATTTTGATGCAAAGTTTTTATGGAGTTACAAAATTTGGTGTTAATGTTTTAAAGAATTCCATAACTTGTTCTTAAGTTATGGAACATAGAAAGTTTCATCATAAAACACCATTAATTCCATAAGTTATGGAATCCAAAGGTTTTCAAGAATTACAAAACTTGCCCTCAAGTTTTGGAATTTGAGAAAAGTTTTTTATGAAAAAAAGAATTGAATTCTAAAACTCTTGGGTTCATAACTTAAAAAATTAATTAAATGGTTTTAATTTTGAGTTAATTAATTGGAATTATGATGTTTTGTTGAATAGTTCAAATTAACTCTTATGGACTTTATTAATAGTTAATTAAAGCGTTTAATTAAAAGAGTATTATTAAATCCATAAATATATGGTTTGAGTTTAATTAAATTAAAAGTCTAGTTTAATTAATAGATTAAACCATCAAGTATTTTAAATGTCTAAAATACACCCTTATACTATTATAATATTAAATGTTTAATATATTATATGTATAAGAGCAAGTCGTCTTACCATTAGTATGCCTCATTCACGAAGCCGGTCTATAAGGGGGGTATAAGGTTGTTGCCTATAAAATGGCAGCTTAATGGGTGTCCACTCTCACCCACCGCTTCCTTGACTGGTGGAGGGTCGTTAGCTGAACAGGTAGGACAAGGACTATAATTCTCCCTTCATTAAAAGTATTAATGATAAATACTAAGTAACTGAACCTTTTATTAATTCCCAATCTTAGTTACTTAGGAAAATGTGAATAAGGTGCTAATCCATGAAATTACACTTTGCACTTTTTTTAAACCGTTAGTGGAGCGTGTGTGGTTAACCGGAACACTAACCTGGATTTAACAAAGTAGGAAAAGGGTAACTTAATATTTATCATAGTATCGGTGGAGCTCGTGTGGTTAACCGGCACATCGATTAAGGGGTAAATATTAAGGGTACCAAGTATATTTGCATGGTTACTTCACACCTTGTTTTGTGATCCTCGGTATCCCAGTCACAAAACCTGAAGGGCACACTCGAGATTGAAACATGCCATTGAAAAGTTCAATGAATCTCAAAAGATCTAGGAGTTTCAAATCCAAGTAAAAAACCTAATTAAATTATTTCGTTTTTGATGGTGGAAATTGGTAAATCGTCATTTACCTACCTTCAACTATTTTATAACTCGGATTACGGCATCCCTCTTCCAGTTATAAATAGGTTGTTGGATCCTAGCCTTAGTATTTCATATTGGGTGTTGTATTAAGGACTTTAGATCAACTATCTTGAATATCTCCCAAAAGATGTCGAGTTCAGACATCTATGATCTTCCCAAATCTCTTGGAACTTTACTTCCTCCACCTCCTCCAATTATTCTCCCTAACCCACAAGTTCAAGGTCACTCAAGCCCTAATGGCAAGCAAGGTCTATGTGTGATCACGTCTTAGAGATGAAGTCACATATTGACAAGCCGGGAGAGTTGGGTTTCAAAGTCTTGAGAAAGTTGGATGTTCAATCACTTTCTAAGTCACATAGTGAGTTCCTTTGGGACTACTATGATACAGACTATGACATGAACCTTAATGATCATATCTATTTGCTTGGTGCTGCTGAATCAGCAATGATTTGGAACGATAGTGAAGCAAATTTGATTAGAAGATCAACTTCCCAAAAACTTTATGGACAGTGACAATGGTGACACTGGAAATCCAGAAAAAGCATTCTCTTCCCAATGGAAAGGGATTGGCCATAGTCAACCCGGTTGACCAAATGGTAAAGAGAAATGCTAAGTTTGAGATAGTCCCATTACCAAAGGGTCCATATGTTTATTTTGCCAAAGGAAGGGGCGTTGATTGCAAAGCTGCCAAATTTACCTAAGGATGTTAAAGTCAATAAGTTTGACTCTACATCAGGTAGAGCCCATTATCTAACTCTGTTAAGTTCTATTCTGAGATCCTCATTACATGATGTGACTGGGTCACATGTTGATGTTTTAAGAATCAAAGAATAGAGAGAAATCTTAAAGGAAGTATATGCTGATTCTGATCGCGAAGGTGGATTTCGATCGCATCAGAATTTTGAGCAGTTGCTTAAGAAGTTATGATATATTGCTAAGGAATAGATAACAACAATTTTCCATGTGGATTGTAAGGATAAGTTTTTCCGCAAAGTTTTAAAATAAAAGAAAATTGTTTAATTTTGTTTATTTGAAGTATCCTTACAATGACATTTGTGGAAAATTGTTGCTTATATGATTCCACTGACAGCAATATTGGAAAATGGATTTGAAGCTTTCATTTGTGGTAGTGTCTAAATTTACCAAATTAGGAAAGTTCCTCATCACCCAAGTTTCAATTGGACCGAAACTTGGAATCATGTAAGTTGAATAGTATGATGAATGAGAACTTTCAAGCATTGGAAAATCAAGACTAATTACTTGTTCACATGGATGTGTGAGTCAAGTGAAGGACTAAAGGGATCGAGTACACATTCTTGTGCACTGGTCATGTCCACCATAAAGCTCGTTAAGACTATTTGATTTACTAAAGTTTAGTAAATATGGTTATACTTACAAGTTTAAGTATAATTCTGAAACATTGGAAAAGTCTCAATGTATGGCAGAACGAATGGGAATAATCAAATTAGGCAGAAAGATAAAAGTATCTCAAATCTGAAAAGATGGGAGAGTACTTTAGTATCATGTTTGTGATCATCTTAATGATTTAGAAATCATATCACAATTAGTCCTCTAAAGGTCATCTTAGTGCATTCTTATGACTAAGAATAGGAGTCATGAATTGTTGAAATCGTTAGATCAGGAAGATGAGTCATACTTCGTTCCAAAACAATTCTTAGAATCATACTCCAAGATTGTAACTTGAGTGACATATCTTAAAGAAAGGTTTAAAACACTTGTCAAATGTAAGAGTAAAAGTGTCCTACTCTTGTACATTTGAAATTGGTAAGTTGTGATGTTTTGGATAAAACAAAGACCAACTAAGGCCAATTGTGTGAAGTGTTTGTCTTGATAAAGAATCCGCACTATCTCTTGAATATTTGGCAAGATAGTCTTATATGTCAAGAGGATAGTGGGAGTCTTAAAGATCCTAAAAAGAATTTCAAGAACTAATCAAGAATAAAACGTGAGGTTCTTCACTAGCACACGACTTGAGGTTCATAACCTATCGTGTTGACATATTCTGTGCCCATTCCAGTTAAAGTTGGCTTTGCATAGGAGTTCTGAAAGTTCTCAATTGGTTGCATAACAACTTGGAAGCAATGGCAGGCCCTGTACTGCCAGGTGGCAAGAAGTTAAGATTGCATAAGTTCAGTCCATATGAGTTTGGATTTGTCATTATCCTTGTCTTGTGACTATGGTTTTGACGATTCACATGGATAAGAACACATACACCATAAAATCTAAGGGTCATAAGGTTTCTCTCCGATTCATGAAAATGATGGTGAGGAAACACTTCCACCAAGTAGATTTGAAGCAGATGGCAAAAGGTCTAAACAATTGAGACTATGATTACGACATCCCTTTTCATAGTTCTGAAATTGTTTAGACACACATGCATGCTATCTAAGGAAAGGTGTATGATTTTGATAAAGTTTTATCAAATCATCTCGTATCAGAAATCTGAACTTTGGTAAGAAAGTCAATAAAGTATTGATTTCTAGAAGTCCAGCTGATTTCTGAGTACATGTCAAAGCTAGTGGGAGCATAAGTGTTATGCTAATAATCATCATGTTAGTGGGAGCATGATAATTATTGTTAGTGTTGCAAGTTAGCAATGTTAATTATAGAAAACAAAAGTTTCAATTCGTGAGGCTGCAGGGATTGAAAAAGTTATTTTGCTATAATTAAGGGAGAGGATATACTTCATTTCAGTTCTAAAGGCTTAGATTGGAAATTCTATATATTGTGTTCTCAAAATTCGATTATGATTACGACATCCCTCTTCATAGTCAAATTTTGAAAACATGGCAAATAAAAATATTGTAGCAAAAGACTGGTCTAGAATCATGTCTTTATGTGAGACATCATGAATCGTGTACCATTTGCTTTGGGTACAGGATCGATTGCATGTGCTATAATATTTGTCATTTCTAAATTTTTCCAAATGCCCAGAGGCTTTAAAAAGGGAAAAGGTCTAGAATTGGATATGACTAAAATGATTAAGCAATTGTCGAGGACAATCTGAGGTTTACCAAAGATTGGTTGCTCGGGGACAGTTGGAAGTATAGTGCTAATTTTGGAAGGACCATATTGACGTATTCTGAAAAGAGGCATCTCTTATTCAGAAGTGATAGTCAAAATGAGAATATGGAGTTGTCTCCATAGGTGGAAGTTATATGTGTAAGATTAGAAAACTTAATGCAAGAATCATGTCCAAAGCAATGTACTTTGAATATGAGACTTAGTTTCCATGGAGTTGATCTCCATTGGAATACCTTATAATGACTGTTGAGAAGTCTTTGTGACTTTGTACATATTCATTACAGGAGGGTCAGTGCATGTAAGTTTAAAATCTAAACAGATTTCGATAAATGATAGGAATTTGAAATTCTCACATTTTTCGATAAGGATTTGGGAGTGTGAAATTAGAATCATTGAAATTATGTTCAATTGGTTTATTTCACAAAGTAAGGATCATAGACAAACATAGAGTGCATACTTGGTGTATGGCAAAGCTATTGTTTAAGAAAAACATAGTGTACATGCTTGGAGCATGGGACAACTAGTGTTTTTAATTCAAGTATAAAGTTGATAAAACCGAAACAATGAATAATGAGTAATCAGTATGGTGATAAATAAAAGTGTTTATTTATATTCATAGGGTTTGATACCATATTTGATTCATTTATTCTTGTGTTTCACTTTGCATGTTTTGACTTCCAGAATAACTAAGTCGTTGTTCCTGAATGATTAAGTTATTCAAACCATCCACAGTCGGTCATATGTTGGAAGTAGATATGAATCAAGACTGTCATGGGTTGGTTTGTAGAGGTCCAAGTTGGTGGACAAAGTGGTGCTACAACACTCATGAGTGCTCATAAGTTCTGAGTATTGGATTCAACCCGCGCTCATTTGAATCACTTCATGGATTTTATCACGAGTGATCATGAGACGATAATATCTTATATTCTTCAAACCTAGAGATATGAGTTGTTACTATGAGTTGGTTATACATTGATTGCACGAAAACGCATTTGGTAACTCGATGTTATAAAACGTGCCTTTGTGTATGATTCAACAAGTAGTAGAACAAGCCATATGAGTCGAAGTTTATCCATTCCTTTCACCTTCGGGATAAAAGCGATATCTGTGGGCCGTCGATGATTTAGCGATGACACATGTGAGTGCTTGGCCAAGCCAGGACTGATTTGATTTGTTCAATCAGTCAGTCATCATAAATCGAAAATCGGGAAACAACAAATGGACAGAGAGAATGATTATAATCCATGTCTCAGTCCATATGATATCTAGAATGGAGCAATATATGATCCCTTATCTAATGGACAAGTCATTGACAAGGTCAGAGTTCGACAGCGGCTTTAAGAGCTACGATTGCCAGTTAGGTTTTGAAGTCATACTCAATAATAGTTTTAGACTTATCCAAGTGGGAGACTGTTGGACTAATGTCTAAGTCCATAACTATATTTGGTATGTACTTGACCCGACCCGGCATGGTCCATTTGGGTTGCACTTCACCGGCACAATTTATATGGATAGTCTTTTGAGAATAGTATATTTATGATTTATATTAATATATTATAAGTTCTAATATATTAATATGGAATCATATTATTTAATTAGTATTGATCAAGAATTAATTTAGAATTAATTAAGTGATCAAAAAGAACTAATTAAATATGGACTCTTATATATATGGAATGGGCCAAGTTCATTTAGGTTGGGCTAAGCTTTCATGGATGGTCCATGGAGCTTTTAACCCATGGATCCTGTGTAAATGAAAGGTCATGGGTATTAGGGTTTTCATGGATCTAACCTTAATCCTCCATAATATATAAAGGGGTCCTTGGCTCACAAAATTGGCACAAGTGTGTGAAAAAAAGTGTGAGCCGATTTTAGTGTGCATACATATTCTCTCAAGTTCTTCCAAGGTGTTTTGGTGATTTGTGATTCCATTTGAGGCTTCCACACTATTGGGGCTAAGCTCTTAAAGCTTGAAGACATCAAGCTACATCAAAAGGTATGTCATCTAACTAGAACTTTGTAGTATAGGTGCTTCATAATATGCTAGTTAGGATGAAACCTTGGAATAGTTAATATTTGCATGTATAATAGAGAAAACATAGATCCAAGGTTTATAGGGTTGCATGTACACCATAGGAGTGTTAGAATGCTCAAAACCCAACAATTAGTATGTCGCTTTTTGATATAGATGGGTAGATTTATCTCTCCAATAATATGTTTTGTTTCACCGATGAATCCTATTAGTATTGCGTGTCTCTTGATTATCTCGAATTCCGGAATGTTCATCCTGGTCAGAGCATCTAAGAGTATGATGTTCACTGAGGATACTCTATCCACCAGGATCCTTCTGACAAAGCGATCTAGAGAGTTATCACCAATCCATCATGATGAGGATCCTCTATATTTTCTCTATCTTGTTGATCGAAGGTGATTTATTTCTCTTATTGGCGTGTGATGATATATGGTCCATTAGCATGGCCTAGACAGCTCTGGCATGCCAGCCTAGCCTGGCGCTCCCTTGTTAGCCTTGCCAGGTACTCCCTTGCCAGCCTTTCCTGGCACTACCTTTCCATCCTTTCCTGGTGCACACACGCCAGCCTTCCTTGCCTGGTGCGCACCCATCAGCCTCGCCCGACGCCCCCGGGCGGCCGTGCCCACCTCCTTGCTAGCTGGGCCTGAATTGGGCTTGCCTAAGGCCTGACCAAATTCCCCTTAACCTAATTGTCCCCTATAAAGTGAATAGTATCTCCTCCATGGAGAAGGATCTCTCCCCGACAGCTCAGTCGCCGCCCTAGACTCCGGCCCTGGTGGCTCAGCCGCCACCCTCCGTCGTCAACCACCATACACTACCCCCAACACCAAGATGGTTCTCTCCAGTTAAGGAGAACCATGTCATCTCTACCAACCGATCTAACTTGATCTCCAGAGCCTGCTCCCGGGGCACAGTCCCTGGGGCAGTTCTAACGACATCATCTGTTGTGACCTCGTAGATCCTCTTCGGCGTAGAAGCACACACTCAGTGAAGGTGGTCGGAGCCAATGTCGCATCATTTGGTGCCATCCCGGACTTGAACGAACATCCACCATTTCTATTGGTTTCTAGCTCGTTCTTGCCTCGATCTGTTCAAATCTGTTGAATCTTAGCTAAGGTTTGCTCAGATCTGTTCATTTCTACCATCATTTGTTCAGATCCGCTTGGTTCTTGCCAAGATCTGCTCAGATCTGATTAGCCATCCTTCAGATCGAGAGATCTGATACGTTTTTTTCCATCCATATCTCCTGATCTCCTTAGTGTCTTTGTTCAGATCTATGGTTTTTTTTTTTCGATTTTAAGCTCAGATCTTTAGACCTTTTTTTATTTTTGTTCATTCAAACACTTTTCAAGTTTACAAAGGAATTTCAGATCAGTTTAGTTTTTTTTTTCTTTTTGATGATCCACTCAACACGTTGGGGAGATAAGAAATTTTTTACAAGTTTATCCTCTTATCAAGTTCATATTACTAAGAGTTTTTTAGCTAAGATTTTCCAGGACAACCTCACTACCTGCATCATCTGTTTGTAAGCATAGTTGGGATGTTGGTACATTTTTTAAATTTTTTTGGGTGTTTACCCCACCTTGGTTCATATTTTTGGTGTTTTCCTTTAGAAGCTTAGAAAAGGAAAACGAAAATCTTTCCAGATCTGTTTCTTGTTCATATTTTGATGGTTTGTCGAGCAAGTTGAAGAGAAAATAAAGTTTTTGTGAGAAGAAAACCCCATCAGATCCGTTTTTGTTTATATCTTGGGGTTTTTTCAGTAAGTTTGAGAAGAAAAGAAATTATTGTTGTTTATTTGGTGTTTTCTTTAGAAGTTTGAAGAAAAAGAGAAGGAAGTTTTTATGGGTTTTTACCTCACCTCCAGATCACATATTTTCAAAAAATCCTTTACTTATGATTGTTTAGAAGCTTGGAGAAAGAAAAAAGTTTCTATTAATTCCTACCATTTTCAGTTCATATATCACCAAAAAATTGTTTTTAGATGAGATTTTATATGTACAGCTCCTTTTCTCAAAACATTTGTTTGTAAACATTGTTATGTTTCTTGTACATTCCAAAAAAAATCTCAAAGGAAACTCATAAATCTGTCAGATATTTATCCATTTTATCCAGTTGTTTATTTGGTGTTTTCTTCAAAAGCGTTGAAAAGAAAACAAGATTCTATGAGTTTTTAACTCATTCTCATTCGCATTTTCTCAGCAAACCTTTTTAGGGAAGGATTTTGATATGTCATTTTTTACATATTTTATCAGCTGACTGTAAATAAAGCCATAATGTCTGTACACCCCTTAAAACTTTTCAAAAACCGTTTGGTGTTAACCATCATTTTACCAAAATTATCCAACCTCAAAATTACATATACCCTAAACTCAAGCAGACTGATGTCAAAAATTTATGTCAAAAAAATAATAATACGGGAGTTATCATATGTATATGCAAAAAAAAGAAAAAAAGAAAAAAAAAAGAGGTACAATGGGTATCATACGTGAAGAGCATCAGTCACAATAAAAATACACAGATGAAATTGCTACTCTGATTTTCCCTTACCGGTGACGAGATCCCACGAGGAATCACCAAAATCGCCACCTGCGACCAAATCGTCACCGTTAACCTAACAAACTCACGCCACCGATGAACCAGCGTATCAGAAACCACCGGGACCACTCCTCTCGCTGCCGCCAACCCACATGTAAACCTTCGATCCTGCCGAAGAACCCTCCAAGCAGTGCCATCACCACCAACTGAAATCATATCCAAATGGCCACCAGTCAGCCATCGGCGGTCGAAATCAGACCACCACCATTCGCTTCCGATTCTGATGACCAGAACCACGACACCGCCGACCGGTTTCTTCCTCCAACCACTGAACGCTGCTCCCTACTGTTCGCCACCACCTCCAATCTCAATGAATAGTTAGGCAACATCCCCGATTACTTCTACAAACGCCGACTAGTTTCCTCGTTAATCGACGTCCTCCAGTGAGGAACCGCGCGTCACAGATCGCCGATGCTTTTCCTTTTCCTTTGACTAGCGTCTCCTCAGTTGAGCATTAGAATGACGTGCGGCTGCAGAGTTCTTCCCTAAAAACTGATCAAAAGCATGGTGGGCTAACAATTAATAAGTGGGCTCACAACCTGCAAGTGGGCTAACATATCTCAATTGGGTTCCATCAAATTTATTTTGGGGCTCCTCCTATCAAACGGGCTGCAGTAATTCATGATGTTTTATTGGGCTGGTTCACCACTCAAATGACCCAATTTTTGCAAGAATAAATTCACAACCATCTGTTCAACGATTAAGTATTGCGTTTCCGCTCAGCGAAATATGCTTTGAAATATGCGTTGAAGCCCGGATCCACTCGACATTTTCAAAAAAAATAAAAAGAAGAAGGAGAAGAGTAGTACGCTACTACTACTCGTGAAGCATTTCGAAATAACCCTCAGCAACTGCGCTGCCCGACTATCATCAGTCGTGTTGACCGGCTCCCGCTAGTCTCACTGCTCAGCTCTCAGCAATCGCGCTGCCTGGACCTCAGCAGTCGTGCAACCTAGTCCTCGGCATCCATGCGACCCAGCTCAGCAGTCGCAAATCCCAATCACGAGCAGTTACGTTATCTGACTCCCAGCAGTCATGTTGCCCAACTCTCGGCAGCTGCGCTACCTAGTTTTTGTTAGCACATGTGTTGCTTAGCTTTTTCAGCAGCTGTGTCGCCCAGTTTCCAGCAACTATGCATCCATCTTTCCCTTTCTTTGCCTTCTATAAGAAGGGGGGGAATGGTTGGTACGACACTATGTAGAATTAATTTTTATTCCGAAGGGGCAGAGTTAAAGTACATGAAGACTTGATGCTATACATGATAGTGTATTCCTGAGGTGAAATTAGTATTTCGGATTGAAAGAGCAGCATCGTGGTCCAACTCTCGGTAGTCTTGTTGCCCAGCTCTCAGTATTCATGTTGCTCATCTATTGCTAGCAGCTCGCTGCCAAGCCATCAGCGGGTCTACTGCCCACCTCTCTCGACAAACAGCCAAGACATCGAGACTATGATTATCGCTACAACTAATGGTGCAGTAAAGCATCAGGTGCCATTTCAGCACAAACTGATCACCCGGGCCGGACACATACATTGTCGGCCGCTATGCCCAAACTTACAAGGTTCAATACCTTTACCTTGAGTCGCCTGGCTTCTCAGCCTGACTCCATTATAGCAGCAAGCTCCGCATGCGAGGTTCAGCATCCTTGCCTTGAGTCTCCTGGCTTATCAACCCGACTTCATTATAGCGGCAAGCTCTGCATGTGAGGCTCAACACCCTTGCCTTGAGTCGCTTGGCTTCTCAGCCCGATTCCATTATAGGGGCAAGCTCCATATGCGAGGTTCAACACCCTTGCCTTGAGTCGCCTGGCTTCTCAGCCCAACTCCATTATAGTGGCAAGCTCCACATGCGAGGTTCATCATCCTTTCCTTGAGTCGACTGGCCTCTCCGCCCGACTCCATTCTAGCGGCAAGCTCCGCCTGCAAGGTTCAGCATCCTTGCCTTGAGTCGCTTGGCTTCTCCGCTCGACTCCATCATTGCGTAAAGCTCCACCGACAAGTTTCAACATCCTTACCTTGAGTCGCTTGGCCTTTCGGCCCGACTCCATTACAGCGGCAAGCTCTGCCTGAAAGGCTCAGTACCTTTGTCTCGAGTCGCTTGGATTCTCAGCCCGACTCCATTCCAGCGGCATGCTCTGCCAACAAGGTTCAAAGGCTCGCAACCTTGGCCTACACGATCCCACGCGATGCTCTCTCGTGTGATGTATCTACGATCGCTGGCTGCTAAGCTCGATCCGCATGCGATGCTCTCCCGCGTGACATCTCCATGATCACTGACTGCTAGGCCCAAGCTATTCTCCTAAGCCGCGCATCATAGCGCACCGTAAGTCGTGCATCATAAGTTTATACCATGCCTAGGACAACGCTATTGATGGTTTTCTTGTACTCGGACAATCAATAAAGCATTTTCTACATGGCATCCTGCTATAGTGAGGTTACCCTCCAGTAAGAAGGTTATCACGACAACAACCCGGCTACCTACAACCCCTCAACACCTATGTTGCCTGGCCCTCGGAAATGGTCTTGCTGCGGAACCCCTACCTATAGTCTCGCAGCTTATCCCTCAGCATCTCTGTGGCCTGGCTCTCGAAAACAGTCTTGCTGCGAAAACCCTACCTGGAGCCTCGCCATGTATCCCTTAGCACCTCTGCTGCCTAGATCTCGGCAACGGTCTTGCTGCGCAACCCCTACCTATAGCATCACCTCTTATCCCTCAGCATCATTGTTTCCTGGCTCTCAGAAGTGGTCTTACTGCGCAACCCCTACCTGTAGCGTCGCCGCGTATCCCTCATCACCTCTGCTGCCTGGCTCTCGGCAACGTTCTTGCTGCGCAATCCTTACCAGTAGCCTCGCCGCATATCCCTTATCATCTCTACTGCCTGGCTCTCGGAAACAGTCTTATTGCGCAACCACTACATATAGCCCCGTCGCTTATCCCTCAGCACATATGCTTCCTGGCTCTCGACAACGGTCTCGCTACGCAACCCCTACCTGTAGCCTCGTCGCATATCCCTCAACATCTTTGTTTCCTGGCTTCTGGAAACAGTCTCGCTCCGCATCCCTTACCTATAGCCTCGTCGCTTATCCCTCAACGTCTCTATGGCCTGGGCTTTTGGCAATAGCCTCGCTGCGTAACCCCTATTAGCAACCTAATCGCCCAGCTCCCGGAACCTCTACCACCTATTATATTGTCAACAACCTTGTGACTTATCGGTTTAACAACATCCATTTCGGACTGTAACAACCCAAAAAAAACAAGGGTAAAAAATTTATTTTTAATATAGCTAACACATTGATACCATTTATTTCAATCACCTCGAATCATCTTTAAGTAAAACATTTATCAGAGTTCATCCCAAAATCAATCTTTGCGGAAATCATAGGTGTGTGCACTGCGATCAATCCGAGCCCTTCATTTCCAAATTGATGAAACCTGAAACCAAAACTGTAAACCATAAGCACAAAGCGTAGTGAGTCCCCCACAGCATACCCCACACACAATCCACATATTGTATTAGCTGTAAAAGCTATCTCTACCGTTATCACATATCAATCAGCTATAAAAGCTACTCTACCACGTATCACATATCAAATAGCTATAAAAGCTATCTCTACCATTAGCACATATCAATTAGCTATATAAGCTACTTCTTCCACATATCACATATCAAATAACTATAAAAGCTATCTCTACCATTGGCACATATCAATTAGCTATACAAGCTGTCTCTACCGTTAGCCACAAAGCTATCTCTACCGTTAGCCACAAAGCTATCTCTACCATCAACCATAAAGGCTGTCTCTACCATTAGCCACAAGGCTATCTCTACCATCAGCATAAAGGCTGTCTCTACCATTAGCCACAAAGTCTATCTCTACCGTATATCACGCATACATACATATCACACATCTCTACATAGCAAGTACACCAACTATCATAAAATGGTTCGACCTTGGTGCCTTAGACCCATTGGTATGGTGAGAAGACTCACCTGGCACTGCTGAAGTGATAAGCTGAAATCAGACATATCCCACATGCCACTCCTTCTCAACTGCCCATAATCATCAAGTGATTAGCTTAACACAATCCCATAAATACCCTCACGTCAACTGTGGTCAAAGTCTATGTCTGCAGTCAAGGTCAACAGTCCATATTCACCTTGACTCGTCGAGTACAATTAGCCACTCGTCGGGTTCGTTGCTTAACCCGTCAACTCGTCGAGTCACCCGAGAGACTCTTCGAGTTCCTTGATGTTCAAGACTGTAAACTCCCAATCGAACACCCTTGACCGTGAACCCTTGGCCGTGAACCCTTGGCCGCGAATGAGAAAACCCTCCCGACTCCCCGAGTCACAAGAGCGACTCGACGAGTTCCCACGTATTCGGTCCTTTCCAGTGGGATTTAAGGTCCCAAACTTCAGATCCCTATTGTCCTAGTGATAATACCACGTAAAGTTGCCAACTTAACGTTCATATTAAGTCTCATATTGCCAAAACCACATCAACAATCTTCTTACAAGTCTCTAATACATAAATAAGAATTAGGGTGCACCAAGGAGTTAACTTTATGACATTTGGGATCTAAGAAGTTTCAGATCTGGAACCATATCCTTGTGATAGGTCCAATCAAAACTTGGTTCCATTCCTCAAGGATGGCCATAATCTTCCAAAAGAAATCTAAGAGCTTTAAGCTTTAAGCTAGAAGATTACTACCTCAATAAGGTGCCCAACATGAAATAGATACTCGATCTAGTGCTCCTGCCTTGATACTTCCCCTTCAAGCTTGACATCCTCCCCAAAATCCCAAAGATAAGCTCCCAAATGCTCTCTCTCTTCACAGACAAAAGGTTTGCGGCCAAGACAGCTTCTAGGGTGCAAATGGGAGGCCTTAGAGGCAGTTTAATGATCCATATTATAGCAAACCCCGAAATTAGGGTTTTCTCTATACAACTCTGACTCGCCGAGTCAGGCCTTCTGACTCGCCGAGTCGGTCCCGATCCTTGACCGCGATTAAATGAATCCACTCGACGATTTGGACACCCAACTCACCGAGTCCATGCGTCCCAAGCCCTAGAAACTTGCATCCATTAAACCATTCCCGGAAAGGGTGCTACAAGTCTCCCCCACTTGAACTAGACTTCGTCCTCGAAGTCTGTTGTTGTAAAACTCTGGGTAATGCTTTCGCATCTCCTCTTCCGGCTCCCAAGTCCATTTGGATCCCCTTCGGTGCTGCTATTACCCCTTTACCAATCTTATTTCCTCATTCCGAAGACCCTTGGCCTTCCGATCAAGAATTGCAACCGGCTCCTCGATATAGTCCAGACTCTCATCCATCTGAATGTCGCCCAATAACACGACTGCGGACTCGTCCGTGACACACTTCCGAAACCCGATAATCCCTTTCCAGGGCGACACCTTTAGCAACACTAATTCCAAAAAGGAACGAATTCCATGCAACCTGCTCACATCTGCTCCATCTGAAGTCTCGAGGTGGGCTCTCTCCCTGTCAGACTGCCCACATCGAATCATCATCGAACTGGTTCCATAAGAAAACCAGTCTAAATAGAATGCTTCCCACTCGCAATACCTTGAGGCTTCCTAATGAACAAAGTTACCGCTCAACTGCGGCTAACGAATAGCAAGCATTTCCACATACAGACCCCAAATCTCTGAAGTCGCTCCTACTGCTCTTGCTGCCATATGACTGCTTTCCTGAAGAACAATTGGGGACCTCCCTGGCCCCAACCTGTCTACCAACTTTCCGGAACACCGTACACCTACCCGATTGCTGAGCCACACCATACTCAACAGTCCCCTACGACCTACGAAGTATACCTCGTCTAACCATAACTGCCCTATCTCCTTCCATCCGACTGACCCATCCGATCGTGATAGGCGGACCACCCATCGCCACTGAATCCGACGCAAAGAAAACGAACACTACCATAATGGCTGTAGTCTTACATCGTACCCGGTCTCCTTCGACCTACCGATTCCTGATTCCAACACGTCGTGGCTTTATTACAAATAGAGCCACCCAAGACACATCACAATGGCTTAAACCACCATCAAACCAACCCGTTCACCACCCTGAAATTCTGCCCTCGATGCCCATGGCATATAGATGCCCCACATCCCATCTCACAGAAACAAAATCTTGCACAAATGCCGATTCGAGTTCCTATTCAAATCCGAATTGTTACTCCGCTCCTATCTATAGATCCTTGAATCAGCATTTGCATAATGCCCCATGACTTCCCGTCATCCTCTACTCGACCGATTAATAACTACCCTTAGCCGATTCCCTGAGACTTCCAGTCTGGCACCCGGTCCAACCACCAGGTTCTTATGAGCTCCAATATCAGGGCTACCAAGCCGCAGCCCTACAGAAACATGCACTACTCGACCACAAGATCCTGTATCACAAGATCCAACCCTTAGCTTAACAGTCTCCACCGGTTCCAATCCGGAATTCCCATAACCACCCGGCTCGCCCCCGGATAAATGATCGGTCAGTCACCTCTGGTGTAACGCCCCGATTTTTCTCGATACGTTTAGTTATTTTAATTTAATTATTCTTGTAACCTTGGGTTAATTTATTTAACCAATGTCTGATTTTCTTATGTTATTGGACTCTTTTGATCATCTTGTAAACTCCTTTTATTGAAGTCCATGGGCTATGGGACTATTTGCAAAATCCATCTAGTTAATAGTAGTTAATGTGTTAATTGAGTCATTTGGAACACACACAAGAAAAACACTCTAAACCCTATTCTCTCTCTCTCTCTCTCTCTCTCTCTCTCTCTCTCTCTCCCTCACGCATAGGCGGATCCAAGGGGATCCCGGGGTAGCCCGGGATACCCCTTAATTTTTTTCGATAGTGTAATTTTTGTTTACGATTTATTCAATTTTTCGTTATAATTTATATATATGTATCCCTTCAATTATAAACACAAACAAATAGTAGAGCTACTGGTTAAGGCGCTGCCTTATTGAAGTAAAGGTCTCAGGTTCAATTCTTGCTCCTTGCATATTCTTTGTTTATTTTTGTTTTATTTTCCCAGCTATTCTATCCCACATCGCCAAACATATGTAAACTCAACCATTTTTGTCTATTATATAAGCTTCTTATCCTCATACTTCATTTGATATCTACTTTGAATCCCACATCGATTCAAGTATCAAAATATACTTCAACTTCATGTTTATATAACAAGACTTGAGGTTATCTAAAGATTCGATTAAGGTTTGGGTTTAGAAAACCGAAATTGAATCGGGGAAGCCCAAGTACCCCGGAAAAAGTTTTTGGGTTACCTTAAAAATAAAATTGGGATACCCCTTTACTTTGATCCTGGCTCCGCCACTGCCCTCACGCCATCCTTCTCTCTCTCTTTGGGATCAAGAGCAGCCAAGGGGCTGTTGTTTGGAGCTTAATTCTTGTTCATTTCCAGCCTTGATTCGTATTGGTATGAACCTCCTTATCATTTCTTACAACTTGATTCATAACCTTGTTCTAGTTTTATGATTTCATCTTCACTTCTTCTCCTTCTTATTTGATTTGTATCTCTTTTGTTATTTGCAAATAATTGTATGTTATACATCATCTCAAGATCCTATCTTCACCCCATATATGGTGGATGATGGATCTAGGGGATTACATGTTGCAAAAGATCATGGAAACCCTAAAAGGGAGAATGGTGATTTTATGTGCTTTATGTTCATTTTCATGTTGATTATTATTACAATCTTGTGGCAAAATGAAATCCTAATGATACCTAACCCTTTTTAGTACCACCATGATCATGGGGACTAAATTGGGATGATGAACACATCTTAAAATGTGTTTCAAAGGGAGAAGGATGGATAAGCCAAAAAGGAATCACGGGTGGCTACGATTCTGTTTTCCATCAGATATGTGGTCATTTTGTAAAACTCATATCTTGAGTTATAGAACTCAAACGGACCCCAAACCAGTTCCCAAAGTTGACAAATTGAGTTGGCTAACTTTATTACGCAGGCCAACCTCACTGATAAGGACTTTATCTATGGGAAAGAATGGCATATTTGCTGTTAGGTCTGATCCAGGTCTGTTCTGATATGTCATTTTGTTTTCATCATTTCTAAGGCTTGGAAAAGGATCCAGAGTGATTCCAAGTTTCTATATGTTCATTATATTATTAATTTAAGATATGGAGCAGATGAGGTGTTGTTTCCAATTATAAATTGGTTATAATGGATCCACACTCCAGATCAGTGGGCAGTCACCAGCTTTTACTAGTGCTGTGATTGTCCACAATGTGAATTTTATATCTGGATCTTGGGAGATGCTTTTCATTCAATTCCAACTCTGAGACTTTAATTTGTATGTCCTTTACTTCTATGAATTTTGGTTTGGACGAATTCTACTCACAAGTTGGGTAGAATTGGCCAACATCACTTGACTGTATTGTTGGAGACAGAAGTGATACACCATTTTGTAAAATTCATATTTAATTCATCTTTTAGAGTTAGAAGGAGTTCTTTATAGTTCTGGAATCCTGAACAATCATAGTTTCCTATAAAATTTTGTTAAAGCTATGTTTCTGTTTTATATTTTGGAGTAAATCCGTTTTGAACAACAAGTCTGTTTTAGAGACCTTGCTGTGATTACTCTTTTCTCAACTCATAGCTTCATTACTTCTCCTTTCTAACCTTTAGTCCTTCTTAGGTGAGGTTTTGAAGTTTGCTCAAGCTTGGTAGCATTATTTTATTGTTAGCTATCCTTACTACTCACTCAAGGTGAGTTCTCTCACATCGTTGTATTGATGTTTGCGTTTGCTAGTTAGCTCGTGTGTGATTATTTGAATTTATTATAAAGGCATGCTATATAACCATTGTTTTAATTCGTACATATGCACTGTATGTAACTAATTATGGATATGGGGACACCACCAAAGGATACGGATTTACCGGTGCGGTGGGTAGGTAATATCACCAACGTAATACTCATCATGAGGTGCGGTGATTAGGGCCAAATGATACGAGATCTTCCCGGTGCGGTTCAAACCTACAAGTCCTTCTTGTATTATAGGCATTGATTCGTTCTTTGCCCTTATCATATAATTATAAATGGAAAATGGATTAGGGTTAGTAAATATGAATGTTAGTACAATGTCTGTGTTTGAATTCACTAAGCTTTGTGCTTACGGTTTCCCTTATAACTTTTCAGGTGTTAAGATTGAAGAGGCTAAGGCTTGACATGGAGCACCGGGACATCGCTACTAGTTATTTTTGTTGGGACCTTATTATTATTATTATTACTTCCGCACTTATTTTATATGATTATTAAGTTGATGGATTATGTTATGACTATTTCAGTTGTTTTAATTAAATTTAAGATGCGTTTTAAAAGTTTAAAATTTTTGCAAAAATTTGGGTGTCACAAGTTGGTATCAGAGCCACAGTTTGAGGGAACTAGGCATTCTTGTGGATGTTCTAGACTTAAATTTGAGGCTCTATAAGAGTTTATTTTCTTTTTAAAATATTTTTCAAACCTTTTGAAGACTAGTAGTGGAAGATGTTGCGGTGTGCCAGTCAGCCAGCCAAGTAAGCCTTATTTCTTATGTTAAATGTTTATGTTAAATTGTTGACTATGAATTGGATTCTACTAGTCTTAAAATGTTAGATTACACACTTATTTAGTGTTAACATGTGAGAGAGTTGTAAAATTAACGGTTAGAGCGAACTGGAAATTTTGAAACTAGACGCGAATGCGAAATTGGAACTTGTGTGGAAGGTAGTAGAAGGGCCCCTACTATTTGAAACATCGGTGCCGGTTTCGGGTCGGGGCAAGGTTGAAAAATTTTCGGCAAGTTGAGTGTTTTGTCTTCCTAGAAATATCTAGGCTGAATTGTTTCTAAGATTTTCCTTCTTCTGCGGATACCAATGGCTCCGCCTGCTCGACTTAATCAGCTCCAAATGGAGCAAGTTAGGGATATTGTCGCTGAGGAATTCAATAACGCTTTCAACGAACTAATCCCGGGTGTGACCAATGACATAATCAACCAAGTCGGTGCTCTTCTGGATGAGCGCCTCGCAGCTATTCCCGGGGGAGCGTTACCGGCTCCGCCCGTTCGGGATTCGGCATACTACTTCGAGAAGTTCAGCAAGTGTAGCCCTCCTCTTTGGAACGGTGAATCCGACCCAGTTGCTGCTAAGCACTGGGTGTCAGATGTTGAGGGCGCCTTCATGACTGTTGGGTGTACCGACCAGTACAAAGTTGTGATCACCATGAATCAGCTGCGGAAAAGGGGAAAGACATGGTGGAACACCATCACCGCTCTATTAAGCGAAGAAGAAGTGAGGGCCATGTCTTGGGCCCAATTTGTGGAGAGGTTCGAGGCACAACATGTGCCTAAGGTGGAGCAGCAGCGGATGCAGCAAGAGTTCATGGCCTTACAGCAGACTACCGAGTCCGTTAGTGACCTGAACGCCAAGTTCTTGGAGATGCTATCTTTTTGCCCCTCGTTTGCTGGGAACGAGGCCTGGTTGGTCAGCCGATACATGGCCATCCTACGTACCGAGATTCGGGAATTCGTTAGCATGCAGGAGTTCTCGACCTTATCCGCGATCATGAATGCAGCGAGGAGGAGGGAAATCGAGTTGCAGACCCAGTCCAAGAGGAAGGCCAATGACACCTCTTCCAAGACATCCAGAGATGCCCAGAAAAAGCGAAAGCAGGGTAGTAAGTCAAGGTATGAGTATAGGACGTCTTCAGGGCGAGAAAAATCCGTTGATATGCTACAACTGCAAAAAGCCAGGGCATCATTGGAAGAATTGTAGGGATCCCCCTGCGAGTGCAGCACCTCATATTATTTCTGCAGTTCCCGTCTGCTATCACTGCAACGAGACGGGACACAAGAAGCCTGAATGCCCGAAGTTGAAGACTGGTAAAGGAGACGGGGGTACAAATCCTGCAATTGCATCGTCCTCTAAGGGACCCACTATGGTGACACGAGGTCGTGCTCACCAGATGACTGCGGAGGAGTCGGTGATTATAGCGACAGTGGCAGGCACTTATTTGCTAGATTCCGAGCCCGATGTTGTTATGTTTGATAGCCATGCTACCCATTCTTTTGTATCTCGCATGTTTATTAATCATTTGGGGCGTAGTATCGGAAAATTGGCTCACCCAATGGTTGTCGAAGTTGCCGACAACCGCACTATTTATGTCACCGATGTTTATCGGGGTTGCAATCTCGAGTTTTCTGGAGTTGAATTCCCCATTGATCTTATCCCTATTGCGATGCGAGAGCTCTGCGTTATCGTAGGCATGGATTGGCTTGATGCGTGTGATGTGGAAATCCACTGTCGTAAGAAGCAAGTTCGTGTTCAAAACCCTAGAGGTGGAGAACTTATCATTCAAGGGGACATTCCCCGCATGGCCATCGCTTCTTGCTCTTCTGCTATAGCACTAGACGACATTCCTATCGTTTCCGACTTTAGTCATGTCTTTCCGGAGGAACTCCCTGGTTTGCCACCTATTCGGTAAGTGGAGTTTCGCATTGATTTGGTGTTGGGTGCGACTCCGGTAGCTAAATCTCCTTACCGCTTGGCACCACCTGAGATGAAAGAGCTCCAAGATCAACTTCAGGAACTAAGTGATAAAGGATTTATACGGCCAAGCTGCTCGCCATGGGGTGCTCCTATTCTCTTTGTGAAGAAGAAAGATGGATCCCATCGAATGTGTATTGATTATAGGGAGCTAAACAAGCGCACGATAAAGAATAGGTACCCGTTTCCACGTATTGACGATCTTTTCGATCAGCTTCAGGGAGCGTCTTGGTTCTCCAAGATTGATTTACGTTGCGGTTACCATCAGATGCGGGTTCGTGAAGAAGACATTGAGAAAACAGCATTCCGTACTCGTTATGGGCATTTTGAGTTCGTGGTGATGCCTTTTGGGCTCACCAATGCACCCGCAGCGTTTATGGATCTCATGAACCGGGTGTGTAGCCTGATGCTTAACCGTTCGGTCATAGTGTTCATTAATGACATCTTGGTCTATTCTAAGACCAAAGAGGAGCATGAGTAACACCTTCGGGAGATTCTGGAAACTTTGGCAAGAGAAAGGCTTTATGCTAAATTCTCAAAATGTGAATTTTGGTTAGAAGAAGTTCAGTTCTTGGGGCATGTGGTAAACAAACACGGTATTAAGGTCGATCAAGCCAAGGTTGATGCGGTTAAACAATGGGAGATTCCAAAAACACCTTCTGAAATTCGCAGTTTCTTGGGTTTAGCCGGTTATTACCGTAGGTTCATTGAAAATTTATCTAAAATCGCCTTGCTACTCAGCCGATTGACCAAGAAATCAGTGAAATTCGTTTGGGGCCCGAAGCAACAATTTGCGTTTGATGAGCTGAGGAAGCGATTGTGTAATGCTCCGATTTTGGCCTTACCTGATAGGGTTGAGGATATGGTGGTTTACTGTGATGCATCGCTTCAGGGTCTTCGTGTCGTGTTAATGCAACGGGACAGGGTGATAGCCTATGCCTCCTGACAGCTGAAACCCCACGAACGAAACTACCCCACTCATGATTTGGAGCTTGGGGCTGTTGTTTTTGCTCTTAAGATTTGGAGACACTATCTCTATGGAGTGAAGTGTATCATATACACTGACCATAAGAGTTTGAAATTCTTGTTCGAGTAGCGGGATTTGAACATGAGACAGATCAGATGGTTGGATGTGGTAAACGATTATGATTGTGAAATTCACTACCACCCCGGTAAATCTAATGTTGTAGCTGATGCTCTCAGTCGTAAACAATCTGCCGAACCGATTCGATATAAGTGTCTCCGGATGACGATGGTGTCGTCTTTGTTAGATATGATTCGTGGCGCCCGTTTGTTGGGGTGAGGTTTGGCAGAGGGTACTTGGGAGTACCGATATCGTGCTTCGGACTACAGATAAAATCCACGTGATTCGGGATCATTTGGTTACAGCGAGGAGTCGTCAGAAAAGTTATGCCGACAAAAGATGCTCCGATCTTGAGTTCCAGGTGGGAGATTATGTGTTGCTCAAAGTCTCCCCCTGGAAAGGTGTGATTCGATTTCGAGAACGGGGAAAGCTCGGACCCCGATTCATTGGACCCTACAAGGTCATAGCCCGTGTGGGAAAGGTGGCTTACCGTTTAGAGCTGCATGAAGAGCTTAGTCTAATTCATAATACGTTTCACATGTATCAGTTACGAAAATGCCTTGTTGATGAGACCACTGTGATACCACTGGAGGACATACAGGTTGACGAGCGTCTCAATTATGTTGAGAAACCAATCGCTATTTTAGAACGAAAGACGAAAGCTCTCCGCAACAAGACTATAAACCTGGTTAAGGTGCAGTGGCAACATAGGAAGGGTTCGGAATGGACTTGGGAACCGGAAGGCGAGATGAGGGCTCACTATCTGGATCTGTTTTTAGGTGTTGACTTCGAGGACGAAGTCCGTTCTTAGTGGGTGAGAGTTGTAAAGCCCCGATTTTTCTCGATACGTTTAGTTATTTTAATTTAATTATTCTTGTAACCTTGGGTTAATTTATTTAACCAATGTTTGATTTTCTTATGTTATTGGACTCTTTTCATCATCTTGTAAACTCCTTTTATTGAAGTCCATGGGCTATGGGCCTATTTGCAAAATCCATCTAGTTAATAGTAGTTAATGTGTTAATTGAGTCATTTGGAACACACACAAGAAAAACACTCTAAACCCTATTCTCTCTCTCTCTCTCTCTCTCTCTCTCTCTCTCTCTCTCTCCCTCACGCATAGGCGGATCCAAGGGGATCCCGGGGTAGCCCGGGATACCCCTCAATTTTTTTTCGATAGTGTAATTTTTGTTTACGATTTATTCAATTTTTCGTTATAATGTATATATATGTATCCCTTCATTTATAAACACAAACAAATAGTAGAGCTACTGGTTAAGGCGCTGCCTTATTGAAGTAAAGGTCTCAGGTTCAATTCTTGCTCCTTGCATATTCTTTGTTTATTTTTGTTTTATTTTCCCAGCTATTCTATCCCACATCGCCAAACATATGTAAACTCAACCATTTTTGTCTATTATATAATCTTCTTATCCTCATACTTCATTTGATATCTACTTTGAATCCCACATCGATTCAAGTATCAAAATATACTTCAACTTCATGTTTATATAACAAGACTTGAGGTTATCTAAAGATTCGATTAATGTTTGGGTTTAGAAAACCGAAATTGAATCGGGGAAGCCCAAGTACCCCGGAAAAAGTTTTTGGGTTACCTTAAAAATAAAATTGGGATACCCCTTTACTTTGATCCTGGCTCCGCCACTGCCCTCACGCCATCCTTCTCTCTCTCTTTGGGATCAAGAGCAGCCAAGGGGCTGTTGTTTGGAGCTTAATTCTTGTTCATTTCCAGCCTTGATTCGTATTGGTATGAACCTCCTTATCATTTCTTACAACTTGATTCATAACCTTGTTCTAGTTTTATGATTTCATCTTCACTTCTTCTCCTTCTTATTTGATTTGTATCTCTTTTGTTATTTGCAAATAATTGTATGTTATACATCATCTCAAGATCCTATCTTCACCCCATATATGGTGGATGATGGATCTAGGGGATTACATGTTGCAAAAGATCATGGAAACCCTAAAAGGGAGAATGGTGATTTTATGTGCTTTATGTTCATTTTCATGTTGATTATTATTACAATCTTGTGGCAAAATGAAATCCTAATGATACCTAACCCTTTTTAGTACCACCATGATCATGGGGACTAAATTGGGATGATGAACACATCTTAAAATGTGTTTCAAAGGGAGAAGGATGGATAAGCCAAAAAGGAATCACGGGTGGCTACGATTCTGTTTTCCATCAGATATGTGATCATTTTGTAAAACTCATATCTTGAGTTATAGAACTCAAACGGACCCCAAACCAGTTCCCAAAGTTGACAAATTGAGTTGGCTAACTTTCTTACGCAGGCCAACCTCACTGATAAGGACTTTATCTATGGGAAAGAATGGCATATTTGCTGTTAGGTCTGATCCAGGTCTGTTCTGATATGTCATTTTGTTTTCATCATTTCTAAGGCTTGGAAAAGGATCCAGAGTGATTCCAAGTTTCTATATGTTCATTATATTATGAATTTAAGATCTGGAGCAGATGAGGTGTTGTTTCCAATTATAAATTGGTTATAATGGATCCACACTCCAGATCAGTGGGCAGTCACCAGCTTTTACTAGTGCTGTGATTGTCCACAATGTGAATTTTATATCCGGATCTTGGGAGATGCTTTTCATTCAATTCCAACTCTGAGACTTTCATTTATATGTCCTTTACTTCTATGAATTTTGGTTTGGACAAATTCTACTCACAAGTTGGGTAGAATTGGCCAACATCACTTGACTATATTGTTGGAGACAGAAGTGATACACCATTTTGTAAAATTCATATTTAATTCATATTTTGGAGTTAGAAGGAGTTCTTTATAGTTCTGGAATCCTGAACAATTATAGTTTCCTATAAAAAAAATTTAAAGCTATGTTTCTGTTTTATATTTTGGAGTAAATCCATTTTGAACAGCAGGTCTGTTTTAGAGACCTTGCTGTGATTACTCTTTTCTCAACTCATAGCTTCATTACTTCTCTTTTCTAACCTTTAGTCCTTCTTAGGTGAGGTTTTGAAGTTTGCTCAAGCTTGGTAGCATTATTTTATTGTTAGCTATCCTTACTACTCACTCAAGGTGAGTTCTCTCACACCGTTGTATTGATGTTTGCGTTTGCTAGTTAGCTCGTGTGTGATTATTTGAATTTATTATAAAGACATGCTATATAACCATTGTTTTAATTCGTACATGTGCATTGTATGTAACTAATTATGGATATGGGGACACCACCAAAGGATACGGATTTACCGGTGCGGTGGGTAGGTAATATCACCAACGTAATACTCATCATGAGGTGCGGTGATTAGGGCCAAATGATACGGGATCTTCCCGGTGCGGTTCAAACCTACAAGTCCTTCTTGTATTATAGGCATTGATTCGTTCTTTGCCCTTATCGTATAATTATAAATGGAAAATGGATTAGGGTTAGTAAATATGAATGTTAGTACAATGTCTGTGTTTGAATTCACTAAGCTTTGTGCTTACGGTTTCCCTTATAACTTTTCAGGTGTTAAGATTAAAGAGGCTAAGGCTTGACATGGAGCACCGGGACATCGCTACTAGTTATTTTTGTTGGGACCTTATTATTAATATTATTACTTCCGCACTTATTTTATATGATTATTAAGTTGATGGATTATGTTATGACTATTTCAGTTGTTTTAATTTAATTTAAGATGCGTTTTAAAAGTTTAAAGTTTTTGCAAAAATTTGGGTGTCACATCTGGTCCTGATCCTAACTAAATAGTGGTTCCCCCACAACCCTGCGAACTAGCCTATCCTAGTCCAGATCACCTGATAGAGTCCGTGAATGCCACGACACGCCCGCAGTCTTATGACACTCTCTACCGCTAGTGAATGCTACGGCTCCCTCGTAGTCTTACAACACTCCCTACTACTGGTGAATGCTACGGCTCCCCCTTAGTCTTACATCACATTCACCCCATCTGAACATTAGTGAATGCTACGGCTCCCTCGTAGTCTTATGACACTCTCTACTGCTGGTGAATGCTACGGCTCCCCCGTAGTCTTACATCACCTTCACCTATCTGAACATTAGTGAATGCTACTGCTCCCCCGTAGTCTTACAACACTTTCACCCTTGCTTCTGTCCCGGATACCTGGGCGGTTCTCCCCCACTTAGATTCAACTGAGTCCGTTCTGCACACGAAAATTGCAAGATCCCCAATCCTCATTACGTTCCAATGCTCACCTTGCTGACGACCGGTGCTTACCAAAGTTAGAACACCATACATAACCCTTCCAAACAACACAATTCCCGAAAACCAACTAGCACATCTTGTGTCCCAACAATGCCAATGTCTCTAGCTGTTCACACTGATATCATACTCAGATCTCGGAGTCCAAAGGTTGGGTGCTCCCACAATACTTCAGCGACAGATTCCCCTTCCCTCCCTCGGCAACTCCGAGAGGCTTTCCTAACATAATTGTTAAGGTTACTGAACCCCGTCAAAATCTCCTCGCACGAACCCCTGAACCAACCCCGACCATACTCACAATGACACTCGAATGCTGGAAAATCCGCGATATATCAGGGGATGACCCCGCACTACTCCACCCAAATTCACAGTTTGTAGATGGCATTTAACTCTACTTGAAGGCACATATAACTCAACTACAACCAGAGATAACAACCAACGATGCGCCAACTCACGCTGGTTGGGAGGAAAAAGGGTACATACCTTGCACCCTTTCCTGTCGAAATTCCGATCTCTCCCGTCCGATCCTGCAAAGTGGGGCCCTTCTCTGCTGGGGCTCCAGCTCGTCCCTCTCATCCATTGGTGATCCTGAAAATAGCCGTAGTGGATACACTCACCGCTCGTCCCCGATCGTCAGGTAGTCGACCTTCTTGTCACCCACCTGCCCACAATGACAATATGACGGACTTGCCCCCGATGGGCAGTCCCTGCTGCCGTGGCCAATCTGCTACACCCGTAGCAACCCAGATCACTGAACAGATTCCGACAACGACTTGGAGCAATCACGGTACACGCGGAATCCGCTCCGCAAGATACATCCGTCTGAAGATCTCTCCAAGATTACTCGACATGCTGAATGGCATCAGAAAACCCTTGCTAACCCAGACAATAGAAGAAAACCAACCCGATATCCAACTTATCATAATTACCAAACGATAAAATACCCGATATCCACCGGAAATGGCCGAAGATAGCATATCCACAACATTCAAGGGAATCCTAACGACCTACTCCTGTGATACCTCGACCACCCTAAGAACATGATGAAACACCTCCTTCCGATCCCAATGACAATCTAAACCCTGGGAGCGAAACTTCATCGCGTAGTTTCTACAAATGTTGCACTGGATCCGACCCTGCTGGCCTCCCAAAAGCCGATCCAACTCTTGGGTCTCCACCCGAGACCCTCCAATAAATTCACCTGAACTGAACCTCTCTCATTGAGGTACTCCAAATCAATCTTCCTTCCTCGGTTTTGAGATCCATATCATTCAGGGTCTCACACCCTGACACACTCATCAGCTCAAACGCCAATAGCTGAACTACAGTAGCTGGAGCAACCTCTGCTCTACACCGACTATAAACTATTCCCAAGATATAGTTTCAAATCCCAAAGGGCAATAAATCGCACAATCAGCCCTTGCCGCCCGATACAAGAGATCCAAGGTGAACTTGAAATCCTGGCAGTCCTTCCACTATCTGGCTCACCACCAGAGATGGGACCAAACCCTGGTCCTACCCATACGTGCTCATCCTTATTCTGCAAAGCAGCTATTCCCATGATCAAGGCATCACCAAGAATTCTCCTTCCCGTAAGCTTCTCAGATTCTCCAAGACTCTCACTGATTCGAGTATGGATCCTGTGCTTTCAGTAGTACGGGCCCAATACTACCTTCCACTCCTACCCATACTTTCCTCAGTAATCCTCCCGAATCCTCTAAGTGACTTACTCCACCGATATACTAAATGTCTGCTAAATAGCGACACAATATCCACCGAAGCACCTCCTACGCTCCCCCTAGGTTCCCAACCTCACCATGCCCTCAACTGCTGAAAGATTCCCATTAATGTCAACTAGCTACCTTATGAATATAGCCACATGTAGCAGAGATCAGATAATCCTTCAAGTAAAAGACTCAATCCTAGAATGGTTAGACTCAAACAAGAGCTGCGCAACAGGGTCAAATCCATCACTCTGAGATTATCCAACCTGTGCCACATGTGACCTAGCATATTCACTTAGTAGCTAGCTCGCATTGCTAGAAGTCCCACAAAGCACAAAGCAAGCAACATTCGGACAACAGAAAACTAACCACACATTCCACACAAACAATTCTACCTATACATACAATTCGCAATCAGGTAACACCTGTCACTAACCTCATCCTAGGCTTATCCTAGGGCACTCTCTCCGACCCACAAAATATCATAGAACATTCGGCCCATATACCACAACTCATGCTATCCACATCCATCCATCCTCACTGTCGGCTACCTTATGCTTGCAAATTGTACATAGAACATGAAAAGAGCCAAACCAGATTCTAAGGCGTTAAGATCCTAACCATATACAATTTTCAAAACATACACGTGGCAGTTATCAATACCAAAACTCATTCTCATTCTAGCATGACATCAAATATACCCAAGGCTACAAGCACCACATATCAGGCCAACCTATTGCTGACTACTCAGCACTAGCATGCAAGTCTACCAGCTCATACAACATATACATGCATCTTCCCTAGCCCTAACTAGCATGCGATTCACAGATTCATAATCAGATCATAACAGATAACAAATGTGGGTATTATGGGGAAACTTACTTGAGCTTGGCTGATTGCATGCACCACACCCTTTCTTGTCTTAGAATTCTTTACTTAAAAACATTTTTCTTTTGAAAACTTTACAGATCCTCAGTTTGAGTTCAGACTCACCCGAAAGTATGTCTGAATCCCTCAAACCAAGGCTCTGATACCAACTTGTAACAACCCAAAAAAACAAGGGTAAAAATTTTATTTTTAATATAGCTAACACATTGATACCATTTATTTCAATCACCTCGAATCATCATTAAGTAAAACATTTATCATAGTTCATCCCAAAATCAATCTTTGCGGAAATCATAGGTGTATGCACTGCGATCAATACGAGCCCTTCATTTCCAAATTGATGAAACCTGAAACCAAAACTGTAAACCGTAAGCACAAATCATAGTCAGTCCCCCAGAGCATACCCCACACACAATCCACATATCGTATTATCTGTAAAAGCTATCTCTACCGTTATCACATATCAATCAGCTATAAAAGCTACTCTACCACGTATCACATATCAAATATCTATAAAAGCTATCTCTACCACTAGCACATATCAATTAGCTATATAAGCTACTTCTGCCACATATCACATATCAAATAACTATAAAAGCTATCTCTACCATTGGCACATATCAATTAGCTATACAAGCTATCTCTACCGTTAGCCACAAAGCTATCTCTACCATCAACCATAAAGGTTGTCTCTACCATTAGCCACAAGGCTATCTCTACCATCAGCCATAAAGGCTGTCTCTACCATTAGCCACAACGGCTATCTCTACCGCATATCACGCATACATACATATCACACATATCTACATAGCAAGTATACCAACTCTCATAAAATGGGACAGCCTTGGTGCCTTAGACCCATTGGTATGGTGAGAAGACTCACCTGGCACTGCTGAAGTGATATGCTGAAATCAGACATATCCTACATGCTACTCCTTCTCAACTGCCCATAGTCATCAAGTGATTAGCTTAACACAATACCATAAATACCCTCAGGTCAACTGTGGTTAAAGTCTATGTCTGTAGTCAAGGCCAACAGTCCATATTCACCTTGACTCGTCCAGTACAATTAGCCACTCGCCGGGTTCCTTGCTTAACCCGTCAACTCGCCGAGTCACCCGAGAGACTCGTCGAGTTCCTTGATGTACAAGGTCGTAAACTCCCAACCGAACACCCTTGACCATGAACCCTTGGTCGTGAACCCTTGGCCGCGAATGACAAAACCCTCCCGACTCGCCGAGTCACAAGAGCGACTCGACGAGTTCCCATGTATTCAGTCCTTTCAAGTGGGATTTAAGGTCCTAAACTTCAGATCCATATTGTCCTAGTGATAATACCACGTAAAGTTGCCAACTTTACGTTCATATTAAGTCTCATAATGCCAAAACCATATCAACAAGCTTCTTACAAGTCTATAATGCATGAATAAGAATTAGGGTGCACCAAGGAGACAACTTTATGACATTTGAGACCTAAGAAGTTCCAGATCTGGAACCATATCCTTGTGATAGGTCCAGATCCAAACTTGGTTCCATTCTTCAAGGATGACCATAATCTTCCAAAAGCAATCTATGAGCTTTACGCTTTAAGGTAACAGATTAATACCTCAATAAGGTACCCAACACGAAATAGACACTCGATCTAGTGCTCCTCCCTTGATACTTCCCCTTCAAGCTTGAAATCCTCCCTAAAATCCCAAAGACAAGCTCCCAAATGCTCTCTCTCTTCACACACAAAAGGTTTGCGTACGAGACAGCTTCTAGGGTGCAAATGGGTTGCCTTAGAGGCAGTTAATGATCCATATATATGTAGCAAACCCCGAAATTAGGGTTTTCTCTATACAACTCTGAATCGTCAAGTCGGGCCTTCCGAATCGTCGAGTCGGTCCCGATCCTTGGCCACGATTAAATGACTCCACTCGACGAGTTGGATACCAACTCGCCGAGTCCATGCGTCCCAAGCCCTAGAAACTTGCATCCATTAAACCATTCCCGGAACGGGTGTTACAGGGACAAAAATCTTGCTACCTTTTATTATGCCAACAGTTGCTTTGTGTAACCCTTCCTTATTCACCATAGTCTGATATGGCTACCTGCGCTACCCACATCAAACTCGGGGGAATCCAGCTAGGTATAGATGCAGCAGGAAACACCTTCGGGACAGTTACTAATGTTCGTGCAAAGCAGACTATGTAGATGGTTATCAGTGACATCCCATCCGCGCGTGACTACAACATCAATTGTACCAGATAAAAGTCTCAGGGACTGAATGGAGAGCTTATTCTCCTTAGCTACCTTGGCCTGACGCCTTATCTACATCATTGGCGCATAGCATCCCCGCTCTGCATAACATCATCATCAACCTCGCTCTGCGTGATCACAGCAACAACTATGTTGCATCTCACCAACTGGATTATACTCTTGACGAGAAGATATCATTCAACCCGCCCATGCTTGGCTCATTACGCATCACCACGACTCTCATGGGCTAGGTTCGGTTGTTCTCTTTATTATTTAATGCATTGGTGCTTTGTCTAGTCCGATCCGATTGTCAGCAATCTAATCACATCGGACTAGGGGGACTTGATGACATACTTTTTTTATAACTGAGGCTAGTCCAATGTTATTGATGATGGGTTTTAGGTACAACAAATAAACTAGAAACAATTCCTAAGTTCACATGCAACCTACTTTGGATCTATGTTTTAACTATTGAACATACAACTTTGAATTGCAAAACAAGAACCCTAGAGGAGAGAGGCTAATTTCGAAATTAACAAACTAGGGTTTAGGGTTTACATACCTTTCAATTGTTATAGCAAACAATTGATAATCCCTTGATCTTGATCTTGATCTTCTTGGAAGCTTTAGCACCACAAGTGTAATGCCTCTAATGGAATCACACCCAAACTAGCAAGAAGGAAAGTAGAAGAGAGAGAGGAGAGGGAGTATGCAAAATCTCGGCCTTAGGGTTTCTTCAAAAGAAAGAGTGACCAAAAACATGAACCAGGAGGCTCCTTATATAGCTGAGGGATTTAGGGTTTAAGGGAAACCCTAGTTATCCTTTGCTTAGGGCCTAAGCAAACCCAAGGGCCTTATCCAAGCCCCTATGGACGAAATTATTAGGGTTTCCCCTAAAGATTTCGTCCACCCTCTTCCAAGGGGGTTCTAGAGCCTTCCACTCAACTATTAGATAATTGCAAACTAGTCCCTGCACCTTATAATTAATTCTTTTAACCCCAAAATCAATTCTGATTAATTTCTGGCTAACAATTAATTAAACATGATGATTTCTAATTAATATATTAATCCATTAACATATTAATAAATCATTTATATATATATTAATTTATTAATCTTATAAATTAATATCTCTCCTTTCATAATTTCCTTGTCCAGTTGCTAGGTTGAGGGCAACCCAAAAGGACTGTGCTGCTATCAATTCAAGTACATACCAACTATAGTTATGGGCTTAGACACCTAATCCAACAGTCTCCCACTTGGATAAGTCTGTAACTATAATTGCTAGTATGCCTTCTAAATTTGACCAGCAAATTGTAGCTTCCAAAAAGCTGCTGCCGAACTCTGACCCAGTCAGTTATGTGTCCTAAGATAAGTGATCATATAACCCTTCGTTCTGCTTGATATCCCCAGACAAAAGACATGGAATGTAATCAATCTGTTTGTCCAGAATCTATGTTTCCCGATTCCTGATTTGTGATGATGTAGGACTTCTAATCGAACACATCAATTTAGTCCTGGCTGGGCCCAGCACATAAGTCAACACCAAATCATCGAGGGGCCCACATATATCGCTTTTCCTGTTAGGGCAAAAGGAACGAATAAACGTTGACTCATATGCTTGTATCTTTTACTCATCAAATTATGCATGACAATACGTTTTATAACACCAAGTTACTGATGCGTTTTCGTATCACCAATGCACAACCGACTTGTAAATTACAACTCATATATCTTCGTTTCAAGATTATAAGATATTATCGTCTCAGTATTACTCGTGATGAATTCCATGAAGTAATACTCTGAGCGAGGGTTTATCCAATACTCAAATCTCAATTTCTGAGTACTCATGAACATTGCAGCAATTCTATTGCCATGTCTATCCTTAGACAATCTGCAATCCAATTCATGACAGTCTTAATTCACTACTTACTTCCAAGAGTACGAGTGACTGTGGAGTTTGAATAATCTCATTATTCAGGAAGTAAAACATGCAAAAATGAAACACAATAATAAACAATCGACAAAAGGTAGTAGCCAAACTTATAAATAATACTTTATTATTTAATCACCAAAAGTCAATTACATTTACTTTGTTACAAGTTTCAAAAACTAATCTAACTACTAAAACTAATATCATCTTTCAATCCTATGCTCCGAGCATGCTGAATATGCTTAGCCCTACTCAGACCCTTTGTGAGAGGATCTGTTGGGTTATCTTCAGATGACACCCTCTTTACTATAAGATGGCCTTCTTCTACTCTATGTCTGATGAAATGGTACTTTCTGTCGATATGTCTGGTCTTACCATGATCTCTCGGTTCCTTTGTCAAGGCAACCGCTCCTTCATTATCGCAGAACAGTTCCATAGGCTCCTGGATGGTTGGAACAACTCCGAGATCCCCGATGAAGTTCCTCAACCAAGCTGCTTCTTTCGACGCTTCACTTGCTGCTATGTACTCTGATTAACAAGTAGAATCAGCCACCGTATTTTGCTTGGAACTCTTCCAAGTAACTGCTCCTCCATTCAGTAAAAACACCCAGCCTGACTGAGAACGGAAGTTATCTCTATCCGTCTGAAAGCTGGCATCACTGTAACCATCTACTCTCAAAGTATCACTGCCACCAAGCACAAGGACCCAGTCCTTTGTCCTTCGCAAATACTTGAGTATATTCTTAACTTCTACCCAATGAGCTCTACCTGGGTTTCCCTGATAGCGACTGACCATGCTCAAAGCAAATCCCACATCAGGGCGAGTACATGTCATAGCGTACATGATCGATCCGACAGCGGAAGCATAAGGTACACGACTCATGTCATCTATTTAAACATCTGTACTCGGGCATTGAGTCTTACTCAATTTGGTATTGCTCTGGATAGGTAGCTCTCCCTTCTTGGAGTTTTCCATACTAAACCTCTTTAGTACCTTATCCAAGTATGTGCTCTGACTAAGTCCAATTAGCCTCTTCTTTCTATCTCTCAATATTCTAATCCCAAGAATATAGGCAGCTTCTCCAAGGTCTTTCATGGCAAAACACTTTCCAAGCCAAGACTTAACTTCTTTCAAGGTTGGAACATCGTTACCAATGAGTAATATGTCATCGACATATAACACCAGAAAAGTTACTATACTCCCATGAGCCTTGATATACACACAAAACTCATCTTCACTTCTAGAGAAACCAAACTCTTTGACTTTCTCATGGAAGCAAAGATTCCAACTGCGAGATGCTTGTTTCAATCCATAAATGGATTTCTCAAGCTTGCACACTCTATTGGGGAACTTTGCATCAACAAAACCCTCTGGCTGACTCATGTAAACATCTTCAGCCAACTTCCCATTAAGGAAAGCAGTTTTGACATCCATCTGCCAGATTTCATAATCATGGAAGGCAGCTATGACGAGCAATATCCTAATAGATTTAATCTTAGCTACTGGTGAGAAGGTCTCATCATAGTCAACCCCTGGGGTTTGAGTGAAACCTTTTGCAACCAGTCGAGCTTTGAATGTGTGCACATTCCCATCCATGTCTGTCTTCTTCTTGAAGATCCATTTGCACCCAACTGTCTTGCGACCTGGTGCACTATCAACCAAATTCCAAACTTGGTTGTCATACATGGACTTAATCTCGCTGTCCATTGCCTCTTTCCACTTGGAAGCCTCTGGGCCTGCCATTGCTTCCTTATAAGTGACTGGTTCATCTAAGTTTACCAGTGTTCTGTCACTTATGAATGTGTCACCATCTGAAGTAATATGAAAACCATACAACTCAGGTGGCACACTCACCCTAGTGGATCTTCTAAGAGGTAATGAGTTATCAATTGGTTCAACAGGAAATGTTTCCTCTGGTTGAATGCTAGTGTCATCTAAGGTTCCTTCATTGGCTGACTCTTGAATTTCTTCAAGGTCAATAGTGCTCCCACTGTCCTCTTTGAATATGAGCTCTCTTTCAAGAAAGACTCCTCTTCGTGCTACAAAGACCACGTTCTCACTAGGCCTGTAGAACAAATATCCAAAAGACTGCTTTGGGTAAGCAATGAAAACACATTTCTCACTTCTAGCTGCTAGCTTGTCGTGAGTCTCTCGTCTTACGAAAGCTTCACAACCCCATACTTTAATGTGTGCTAACGAGTGAACTTTCCCTGTCCACATTTCGTGAGGTGTTTTGGCAACCTTCTTTGTAGGGACAAGATTGAGGATGTGGGCGGCTGTCTCTAAGGCATACCCCCAGAAGTGAATAGGAAGCGAAGCCCGACTCATCATAGAACGAACCATGTCTAACAAGGTTCGATTGCACCTCTCAGCTACACCATTTAACTGTGGTGTCTTAGGAGGAGTCAATTGTGAGACTATCCCACATTCTTTCAGATAGTCGTTAAACTCGATACTAAGATACTCCCCGCCTCTATCGGATCTAAGTATCTTTATCTTTCTGCCCAATTGATTTTCGACTTCATGCTTAAACTCTTTGAACTTTTCAAAAGTTTCTGACTTATGCTTGATCAAGTAGATATATCCATATATGCTATAATCGTCAGTGAAAGTCACATAGAATCGACTAGCATCTCTTGTAGTTGATCTGAAGGGCCCACACACATCTATGTGTATGAGATCCAACAGACCTTCACCTCTTTCACAAGACCCTGTGAATGGTGATTTTTTCATCTTTCCCAAAAGACAAGATTCACACATATCATCTGACTTTAGGTCAAATGATTCCAACACTCCATCCTTTTGGAGTTGGGCTATGCGTTTCTTGTTAATGTGTCCAAGACGACAATGCCACAAGCATGCCTTGTCTACACTATTAGACAAGTCGATATTAAGTACACTATTTCCTAGGCTATCAACACAAGTCACTGTTTCATACACACCATTACAAGGCAAAGCTTCAAACATAAAAACACCATTCTTATAAACAGAAATTGAACCATTCAAATCATTAAAAGAATATGTAAAACCTTGTCTGAACAATGCATGAAATGAAATAATGTTTCTCGTCATCTCAGACGAATAGCAACAATTTATTAAATCTAATCTAACATCATTACTAAGCAGAAGCTGATAAACTCCGATCTTGGTTACTGGTGAAGACTTTCTGTTTCCCATGATCAGGTTTATCCTTCCTCGATCTATCTCCTCACTTTCCTTTAGACCCTGCAAATCAGAACAGATATGAAAACCACATCCTGTATCAAGGACCCATGAACGAGAAGATAATGAGTTATTAGCAGAAATAGTGTAAATACCTGCCGAAGATGGCTTCACTTTGCCATCCTTGATATCTTGCAGATATTGTGGGCAAGATCTCTTCCAATGCCCCTTTTGGTTGCAGTAAAAGCAAACTGCCTCTTTTGGATCAGAAACATGGGGAGTGGAACCATTGGGCTTAGCCTTTGGGCCATTACTAGATGACCCAGCTTGAGCCTTGCTCTTCCAGTTTTGCTTGGGAGGACCTTTCCTCTTTTTCCCCTTTCCCTGTCCAATAGCCAAAACAGGGGCACTCGTAGGTATGGAGGGTATACTTTTACCCTTCATCCCTGCCTCAGCTGTCTGCAACAAGTTGTGCAATTGGGCCAAGGTCTGCTCAGTATTGTTCAAATGGTAAGTTAGAATAAACTGACCATAACATTCAGGAAGTGAGTTCAAGACCATGTCAATGGCCAATTCCTCATCAAAGTGAATATTGAGCTTGACCAAACGCTCTATGTAGCGTTACATTCTTTGCACATGTGACACTACCGACTCCCCATCCTTCATCTTGCAAGCCATGAGTGACTTGACTACTTCGAACTTTTCTTGACGAGCTCGCTTATGGTACTTTTCCATAAGGTCCTTGTTCATCTCGAAAGGCCAGTAGTCCTCATAGTACCTCTGCAGTTCTGGGGACATAGTTGCCACCATGATGCATGCCACTTTGGTAGCATCATCGTAATGTTTCTTGTAGGCAGCAAGATCTTCAGGAGTAGCTTCATTCTCATCAAGCTCTTTGAGCTCCTTTTCAAGAACATATTCTTTGTTCTCGAAACGAAGAGCCATCTTGATGTTGCGCATCCAATCGTTATAGTTTGAGCCATCCATAACGACTTTGGAGCAGATATTGAGCAAAGAGAAGTTCTGGTTGGAGGAGGATGAAGCAGAAGTGTTTCCAGGAGTAGACATCTGAAAAGAAAGAAAGTTTTAGTTAGATTTCAAGATACCTTAATAGAATAACCCAAAGATATAATATCAAGGTTAGGATCCAACTATGAAGATTCACAACTTAGAAATGGGATGCCGAGATCCAAGTGCAAATTTCATAAAGGTAGGTGAATGACGATTCACCAATTCCACCATTAGACGAAACAAACGAAGTGAAATTCCTAATTCTTTTGAGATACATTGAAACTATTCAATGACATGTTTTAATCTCAGATTATGCTCTTCTATTTGTGACTGGGATGCCAAGGATCACAAACAAGATGTGAATAACCATGCAAATGTGCTTGGTAACCTCATTGTCTTTATCATTAACTATTGATGTGCTGGTAAACCACACACGCTCCATCAAAATGACAATTATGAGATACCCATTACTACTCTTTATTAGTGCCTTTTAGTGTGCTGGTTAACCACACACGCTCCACTAACGACCAATAAAGCATAATGTGCAATTTCATGGATTAGCATACTTTTCACATTTTTCCTAAAGTAACTAGAGTTGGGATTTTGAAAATAATGTTCTAGTACTTTCTTTAATATCATTATACTTTTAATGAGAAGTAGTTGTCCTATCAAATCCGTTCTGCTAACGACCCTCCACTAATCAAGGAAGCGGTGGGTGAGAGTGGACACCCATTCAACTACCATTTTATAGGCAGTTTCCTTATACCCCCCTTATAGATTAGCTTCGTGAATGAGGCATACTAGCGATTTGACTGACCATGTTCTTATACATATATAATATTAAACTTTTAATTATAATATATATATAAGGTGTGTTTTAAAACATTTTAAAACTTCAAGGGTTTATAAATTTCGAAATTTAAGCTATTAAATTTAAATTTAAATAAACCAATTAACTAGATTTAATATTTATCTTTTAATTAACTATTAATCAAATTATTAAATCTTGTAAGGATTATCTAATTAAATTAATCCATTAATTTAATCCTAATCCTTATCCCTCTAAATTTCGAAAATTAGGGTAAGGATAATTATCCAATTAATCTAATTAAGTAACAATTATCCAAAACAAGAAACCCTAGTTATCCTCTAGCATATTTCGAAATTTACAAGGGAGGAGGCTAGGGTTTTCAAAACCCTAACCCTAATTTCGATTAGGGTTCTTTGGAGGCTAGGGTTTTCGAAAAAAACCTTTGATCCAAAACCCTAGAAATCGAAAATTTGGCCTTTAGAGTTTAATAGCTATAAACCCTAATTTGCAATTCAACAATTGTAGCAATTCAATTTAAAACAATAATGGCTCTGATACCACTGATGGGTTTTAGGTACAACAAATAAACTAGAAACAATTCCTAAGTTCACATGCAACCTACTTTGGATCTATGTTTTAACTATTGAACATACAACTTTGAATTGCAAAACAAGAACCCTAGAGGAGAGAGGCTAATTTCGAAATTAACAAACTAGGGTTTAGGGTTTACATACCTTTCAATTGTTATAGCAAACAATTGATAATCCCTTGATCTTGATCTTGATCTTCTTGGAAGCTTTAGCACCACAAGTGTAATGCCTCTAATGGAATCACACCCAAACTAGCAAGAAGGAAAGTAGAAGAGAGAGAGGAGAGGGAGTATGCAAAATCTCGGCCTTAGGGTTTCTTCAAAAGAAAGAGTGACCAAAAACATGAACCAGGAGGCTCCTTATATAGCTGAGGGATTTAGGGTTTAAGGGAAACCCTAGTTATCCTTTGCTTAGGGCCTAAGCAAACCCAAGGGCCTTATCCAAGCCCCTATGGACGAAATTATTAGGGTTTCCCCTAAAGATTTCGTCCACCCTCTTCCAAGGGGGTTCTAGAGCCTTCCACTCAACTATTAGATAATTGCAAACTAGTCCCTGCACCTTATAATTAATTCTTTTAACCCCAAAATCAATTCTGATTAATTTCTGGCTAACAATTAATTAAACATGATGATTTCTAATTAATATATTAATCCATTAACATATTAATAAATCATTTATATATATATTAATTTATTAATCTTATAAATTAATATCTCTCCTTTCATAATTTCCTTGTCCAGTTGCAAGGTTGAGGGCAACCCAAAAGGACTGTGCTGCTATCAATTCAAGTACATACCAATTATAGTTATGGGCTTAGACACCTAATCCAACAATTGACCGCGTACCAATAACATCATACTAGGGGGACTTGATGATATAAAGTGAACGATATCTCCTCCATGGAGAGGGATCTCTCCCCGGCGGCTCAACCGCCGTCCTAGACTCCGATCGGATGGCTCAGCCGCCACCCTCCACCGTCAGCCACCATACACTATCCCCATCACCAAGATGGTTCCCTCTAGCTAAGGAGAATCATCTCATATCTACCAACCGATCTAACTTGAGCGTCAGAGCCTGTTCCCGGGGCACAGTCCATGGGGTGGTTCTAACGACCTCGTCTATTGTGACCTCGCAGATCCTCTCCAGCGTAGAAGCACACTCTCAGAGAAGGTGGTCAGAGTCCATGTCGCATCAACGTCTAAAGGAGAGGATCCTGGTTTTCCAAGGATCTTCTCATGACCTAACTCCCTTTCTTTAGATCTTTTTTTTCGTCTTCCTAGGATCTCTTTAATATGTCCTTTGCTTAGGATATAACTAATCTCCTTTTAAGGGCAATGCAATCCCCAGTGATGTGGCCAAGATCATCAAGGTATCCACACCACTTAGACTTGTATTTCAAGCCACGCGATTTGTCTCATTTCCTTGGCTACCTTGCCTTTTCGCCAAGATTCAACATAGCAAAGATGAATCCTGAAACATCCATAGAAACACAATAGTTAGTGATCCTCGGGAATCCATTTTCTTCTCCTTCATCGTTAAGGATATTAACCCTATTATGATCATGTTTGGAAACTGGTTTTGATTTATAGGATCTTAAAAGCCTCCACGACAGTGGCCATGTCAATATTAGGAACATTTAGCGCTTCCTTATCAAACCTACTTATGAAATCTCTAAGGGATTCCTGACGATCATGGACTACTCGATAAAGATCACTAGTGATCCTTTGGAATGTCCCGCTACAAGAAAATTGGTTATTAAAAAGATTAAATAAATGAGAAAAATAAGTAATGGAATCAGGGGGAATTGTGCAGAGCCATATTAAGGCTGATCCTGTGAGAGTCGATCTGAAGCCTTTGCATAAACATGCTTCTTTTAAGTGTGGTGGAATGGGAATGATCTCCATTCTCTCTCTATATTATGTGATATGTTCTTCAGGATCTGTGGTTTCATCATATGGCTTCATGGGGGGATATTCCTGGTACACTCAAGATCATCTATCTCAGTTGTTGAAGTTCCCTAGCTATGATAGGACTTATACTTGCATCAAGATCCTCAAAGTTAGTAATAAATGCATTATTATTTAGTAAGTTACCAGTGTCTTGGTTTTTTGTAACGCCCGGTTCCTGGTACGTATTTAAACAAGAAATTATTCACATTTGCTAAGGGACTCGACGAGTTGGAGGCCCCAAACTTGTCGAGTAGGAATTTGATATGTTGGATGCGGGACTTGATGTTTACTCGATGAGTCGAGGAGCCTCGACTCGACGAGTAGGCCTGCCAGAGTGAAACCCTAGTTTTCAGGGTTTGCACCATATTTAAACACCTTAACACCCCCATTGTGGCATCCCTCATCGTCTCCCTTGGTCCAGAAAACCCTAATTCGAAACCCTAACCCATTTTGAGTGTTCTTGATCCATTTTTGTGTATTTTTTGTGGTATTGAAGCTTGAGAAGGAAAAAGAAGCTTGGGAGTTCAAGAGAAAGCAAGTAGATCTAGAAATTATGTTCCATTTCCAGCTTATTTGAGGTATAAAGTTTATACCTTGTCCATTCATCTATTAGATCTCTTTTGGGGTAGTTTAGGGCTTTAAGGAGCCATTTTTGGAACCACTCTTGGATGCAAGCATGTTTTGGGGATTAGACTTCAGATCCAGGGTCCTTGAGGGACTCCATGGCATAAAGGTGCCAACTTTATAGTCATGGGAATCCCATGCATCCTATGAACCACTTTTTAGGGTTTTTTGAGCTAAATAGCCCATGCATGAACGTAAAGTTTGAAACTTTACGTGTTATATCGACCCTAGGAGGCCATATCTATGTATTGGATGCATTAAGCCCGACTAAAATCGACTGTATAGATTTAGATCATGGGAGACTCAACAAGTCGTTCTTAGGACTCGGGGAGTCGGGTCGTGGTTCCTACAAACCTTCTCTAATACTTAGCAACTTGTTGAGTCTAGAAGATGACTCAGCCAGTTAGACGAGTTTTGGACTTAAAGGTCAAGAACTCGACGAGTCCAAGGATGAACTCGTCGAGTCAGTGAGCAAATATCCCGACTGTATGAAGGAGAACTCGACGAGTCGAAGGAAGGACTCGACGAGTTCAAATGGAAAGTCTCAATTCTGTCATAAGGAGAAACTCGGCGAGTTAGAGGGTAACTCGACGAGTTAGATCGTGAATTCTAGATTTTCTGAATTATGGAACTCGACGAGTTGATGGACCAACTCGACGAGTTGAGTCAACTAGGATGTTGACTCTGACCAGAGCGTTGACTTTGACTTTGACTTTGACCATCATCCAAGATTGACCCTTAAAGGGGATAAGAATATGAAAGTAACTAAAAGAAACTAATATCAGTAGGAGTTTGAGGAGAGTTGATCCTAACACCAAGGACAGTTCAGTTACTGCACTACATTAAGGTGAGTTACCTTCCAGTAGAAGTGGGTGTAAGGCCACAATGTCCGCCCACTAGTAGGAGTTGTTTGTTAGATGATTGTCTTTGTGATAATTGTCTGATATGCCACTATCTGTTATGCTTTATGTGCTAGGATGCTATGATATATGTGTTGGTAGTAGTAAGGGTGAAATAGTCCCCGGTTACCGGTTGAAAGATACCGAAGGGGTAGACAGTACCCATGCATGCCTAGCAGTATGTTCATGATATGTTATTATGTGGTAGTGGTAGGGGTGAAATAGTCTCCAGTTACCAGTTGAAAGATACCGAAGGGGAGGACAGCTCCCAGTTACCGGTTGAAAGATACCAAAGGGAAGTCTAGCTTCCGGGTATGCCTGTCAGATACCGGTTGAAAGATATCGATGGATAGGCATTATATGTTTATGGTATGTGATATGATGGCGGAACTCACTAAGATTTGTGCTTACGGTTTACATTTTTTGTTTTAGGTCCTTCTTATTCGAAGGGAAAGGAGCCAGCTCGGTAGCAGTGCATCACACCATATTTTCCGCACCATGATGTTCTTGGGATTGTACTCTAAAATTATTATTTCATGAAATGTTTTATGACATTTGACTTATGGGTTTATGAGTTTGATATGATATTGATGATGTTTTCAGTAAACTGTTTTATAAATTACTTAATTAAAAACAAACTTTTTGGTCTTGAAATTTACGATGTTACAAGTTGGTATCAGAGACTTGTTTTGAGGGATTCTGACACACCTTCGGGGGTGTCTGGACTCAAATCGAGGGTTTGAAAGATTTTTACAAGAAAATAGTTTTTCAAAAATTTAAAATAAAGAGTTTTGAGAAAGAACAAGGTGTGTGATGCGTGAAACCGACCGAGCTCAAGTAAGTTTTCCCCAAGATACCCATAAATGTTTGTTACGATTTATGATATGATTATGAGAATTGCATGCTAGATTAGGGCTAAGGATCTAGGAAGGATGCCTTATGTGCCTGCTTTATGTGTATGAGAACTGCATGCTAGATTAGGGTTAAGGATCTAGGAAGATGCCTTATGTGCCTGTTATATGTGCTTATTGAGTTACATGCTAGAACTGATTAGTCATTAATATGATGACCTAGATAGGATATGCTTGGTATGATTACTCAATGCTCGAATGCTGCTTGCTTTGTGATTTTAGGAGTTCTAGTTAAGTTACATATTGCAAGGACTAAATAATTTCAGAAGGTTAGGTCTAGCTCTATTGCGCAACTCTTGTTTGAGTCCAACCGTTGTAGGGTAGGATCTCTCATTCGAAGAATTATCTGGTCTTAGTGATATGTAATGGTATTCGCAAGCTATTTTGGTAAAGGTAGCAGGGATTCCTTATGCAGCTGATGGCGGAGAGTAGATCGGAGAGTTACCCTAGGGTAGCGTATGATGAGATGAGTGGAGCGAGCAGTAGTAAGTGAAGGGACTTGGTGAAGTCAGAGGATCTGTACTCGAGTCAAGGAGGGCTGAGATAGAACCAGGGAACTTGTAGAATGTGTGATACCTCTTGATGTTATGTATGACCCTGACGATTATGTGTTTTGTTTTAGAATAGTGGTGATTATGCGACATGGAAGGAGAGGTTCAGGGTCAGGATCAGGTTAAGGATCAGGTTCGGGATCGGGTGCCAAGCCAGTCGATGAGGGACTACGCGAGTTCATTGCTTCTGAGATCACGAGAGGCATCCTTGAGTCGACCCCGGTGATTTTCAGGTCGATCAAGGAATGGATTATCGAGTTGATCTGTCACACCCCCAAACCAGACGGCGGAAACGTCTGGGGGTGGAGGACTTGAATTGTAGTATCACAACACATGCATCATAGTAATCAAAGTATAAGCAACCATTGTATTTAAAAAGTATAAGTATTTACATGTGTTCAATCATTGTATATTGAACCAAAATATAGTTATACAAAAGAAGATATGACTCAACAAAGCTCCATCTTCTCCAAAGCTCGGGGAGTACATGTGTATTATTTCCCTGAGAATACAAGTAATTTGAAAAGAGAGTATCAACATAAAGTTGAGTGAGTGCATAAGTATTTATGTTTAAAAAAGTATCTCTGTATCTTGTATATGAGAACTGTTCCAGAAAATCCTATATTTTCTGGTGTATATGAAAAGTAGTTTTATTCTCATAAAACCGTTCTCTTTGTATCAATGTTTTGTATTTGTATTCCTTTATGAATACTTGTAACTGAGAGTGTGCCTAGCTCCGCCAGCTGTTATTGAAAACTGTACTGAACCATTGTAGTTTGTATTCTAAAAACTGGTACTTTGAAGGTGTACTTTCGTTTACTTGTTTATACACTAACGTATTGTTAATATCTTTTTAATGAGTTCTTATAACCATACTATGACGGATGGCCTGAAACAAACGCTTTGTGGGCGTTTAAACTGTTGATAACAATTGCCACTCATCGGCGTGTATGCCTGACTGTAGCTAGCAGCCTGAGTGCGGGGTTGTCAATCCCGATATAGATCTACACACAACTTGTTTCGATCCCCGAGGCTGGAGGTTCTGGTTATAATGTCAGGGCTTTACCTTGGTTGTCTAAAATGAATTAAACAACCTGAATGTCTCATAAAAAGCATATAAACGTTACATGTATATTAGTTAAGAAAACCCAATCATTCTGAAATAAATGATTGACAATATGTTCTTGATTTAGTACTTCAAACATGTATTTGATAAGTGTAAACCTTGATTTGTTCTGTATCAAAACCCTAGTTTCTTGTAAGACTGTGTATTCTTGTATTATGAATTATTGTTCTATGTATAAATTATACCTATTATAATTTATATGTACTTTCTGAATGTGTATATACTGTATTTAGCATGTAACCCCTTGCTCAACATGTTACAAAGGTGTTTGAATTAATGAAATAACTTTTATATTTATATACATACACAATTTCATATACAAGTAAAATTTAAACGACACTCGGACAAATAACCGGAACTATAAGCCCACATCCAAACAAGGAAAAGGACCCAGAATGAGTTATCAGTCCTAAGCCTTTTAAATATTATATATATATATATATATATATATATATATATATATATATATCTATATATATATATATATATATATATATATATGAATTTTTGGGGAAGAATATAAGATTATAAAAGGTTTGATGTTTTGAGTATTTTTGGATAATTTAATGTTATTTTATCATGATTTTATAAAACAAAGTTCTTGTGTTATGCTTGTATTCCCCCCCCCCCCCTTAAAACAGTAGAAAATATGAAAATACGGGGGTATGAACTCACTTGATAGGTGGTGAACCGGACAGAGTTTCGTTTCACGAAAAGGAGTTTATTTGTCGAGAAACCGGCTCAAATTGGGCAGAGTTTCGACAGGAGAGAGGTTACTTCTCGGGAATCTCGGGGCTTCGAGGCTTGCTTAAGGTCCGAGACTTGATACCGGGGCTTTAGGTGTTGTATGAGAGCTTATGGAAGTGAAAAGGGTGAATGTGTGTGAAATTTGGTGTGAAAAATGGGGTTTCTTCCGAAGCCCTCGCATGCTATATATAGTCTGAAGGTTCGGACCCGGAGCTATGCGAGGCTGACACGCGTCGGACAGGTGGCTTACTTCGGACCGAAGGCTCGCAGGGTGTTAGGCTCTGATTGGACCAAACCTCGGTCCAATGGGAAGAGGCCACGTGCGAAGGAAGGTGTCCGAGGGGTGTCTCCGGGGCATCTCATGCGAAGCTGTTCGCTTCTTAGTGGACCTTGGCTGCGGTCCAATTAGGAGGTGCCACGTATGGCTTCGGTCCACTCAACAGCTGCCACGTGCGAGGTGACGTGTCACATGCGAAATTGGCCGGTTTTCCTATTTTTCTTTATTTTTGTGCCAAAACTTGCGAAAATCATAACTTTCGCATACGAGCTTCGTTTTTGGCGTTCTTTATATGCACGCATAGGTAAAATTATACTCTACGACTTCTGTTCAGACTTCGTCGGCTAATTGTGACTTTATTTTTAATATTATTATTTTAAACAGACCGGGGCGGGAATCCGTTAAAAATTCATAACTTCTTCATCCGACGTCTGTTTTCGTCTGTCGTTTTACCGTTGTACTACTACTGACGAGACCTTCAATTCTCGTTTAGGTTGTGTTGGCTAAAAATCGCTCGATCTCAATTTCGAGTTTTTAGCTGTACACTGATATACTGAAACTTAGAAAAATCATAACTTCCTCATACGAAGTCAGATTTTTCCGTTCTTTTTATGAAAGTTCTCGGTTTAACATAAACTACAACTTTCATTTAGATTGTTAAGGCTAAAAAGCCTTTATTGAAAATTCAGTTTTTACACTGAATAGTGTTTTGCCGGTTTTGTTGCGGATTTTCGTGTTCTTTATAACTCGAATTTTAGTGTTCTTTATGTTTTTGGAAACCTTGTTACAATCTCTATCACTTGGCTCATCCCAATCGAGATTGCTAAATAATTTATTTTTGAGGGTCAATTATGTAAATATGCACATTATGCTAAAATTTCTCTTTATTATTATACAAAGAAATACACATTGACTTATACTATTACATAGGTTTGAAATAGCGATTTGTTACATGATGGAGGATCGCCTCAGGTCATTTTGGAGTAACATGGCGGCCATTCAGTCAGGGACACGCACACTCTCCTTCAAGGACTTCAGGGGATGTGGTGCGCCAGACTTCCACCGGGTGAAGGACCCCATTGTTGCCAGGAGATGGATTGCAGACATGGAGTCTGCTCAATTGACGAGCTTCTGCCCTGAGGGGTCGAAGGTCTGGTATGTTGCAGGGTGTTTGAGGGACAGAGCTAGAGATTGGTGGGAGGCAGTTAGTGATTCATTGGGAGCCACAGCCATTGAGGCTATGACTTGGTCAGATATTGTGATCAGGTTTTGGGCTGAGTTTGCGCCGGCTGTGGAGCTTCAACAGCTGGCCAGGGAGTTTATGGGTATGAGGAAGACGACTTAGTCCGTGGCGGAGATTACCGCCAAGTTCAGGCAGAGGGCCTTATTGGTGCCTCAGTATGCAGGGGACGAGGAGATGCGGAAGACCCGCTACCATGACATGTTGAGAGCTGACATTCAAAAACATGTCATCTACTCGGCCTGTCCGACAATGGATGACATGATTGCGAGGGCGAGGGAGAGGAAGATTGACATTGAGCACATCCAGAACAGGAAGGCGGAGACTGAGTAGGGTACTGGGGTTTCAGGGAAGAAACCAAAGGGATTCGACTCTAGCTCGAAGGGCCAGCAGGGCCGGAGCCGCTGTGGGAAATGCGGCAGGTCACATGAGGGAGTTTGTCGGACTGGGGGATCAGGCTGCTACAAGTGCGGCAAAACTGGGCATTTTGGCAAGGATTTTACTGCCCCTACTCCCACTTTTCAAACATCAGACCTGATTTGCTTTCACTGCAATCATAAGGTCCATAAAAAGGCCAACTGCTCGAGACTGACAACAGCAGCGCCTGTGGCGGCGTCAGCTCCAGCGACCCTGCGGATCACGGATGGCCGACATGGCAAGACAAATGCTCCAGTGGTGAGGAGCCGAGCCTTCCAGCTCACCGCCGAGGAGGCGCGTGCCGCACCAGATGTGGTGACGGGTATGTTTCTTCTCCCTAACTCTTATTTCATGTCGGTTATGATATTTATGTATTGTGTATATGTGTTATATTTAGGATCGTTCCATGTGAAGGACATCCCAGTTTGTCTCGGGGGCTACCCGATCATTTGTCTCTCTTGCTCTTAGCAAGAGGTTTTTTGAGTCTTCAGGCATGTTAGATTTTCCTTTAGAGGTCGAGATTGTTGACGACCGATCTGTCCGGGCATCAGAGGTTTTCTGAAATTGCGTTTTGAGGTTATATGACGAGCGTTACCTCATGGATTTGGTTCCCATTCCGTTACGTGGCAACAAGGTTATCATAGGTATGGACTGGTTGAGCCCTAAAAAGGCGGTGATCGACTATGTGCAACAGCTGGTGCGTATCAGGACCCCAAGTGGAGGAGAGCTGCTGATTCCGGGCGAGAGGCCGTAGTGAGGACCAGCTTTTTGCTCAGCAGCGAGGGCTAGGCGCTACCTTCATCAGGGTTGCACAGGGTACGTCACCTACGTTATGGATACCCGGGAAGCGGGTAAGGCGACAGTGAACGATGTGCCATTGGTGCGAGAGTACCCGACGGTATTTCCAGAGGAGCTGCCTGGGATACCTCTGGAGAGGCAGGTGGAGTTCCGGATATACCTAGTCCCTGGTGCGGCTCCGATAGCCAAGGGACCATATCGGTTGGCTCCTCCCGAGATGTAGGAGTTGTCTACACAGCTGCAGGAGTTGCTAGACAAGGGATTTTATCAGGCCGAGCAGTTCGCCTTGGGGAGCTCCGATCCTGTTAGTGAAGAAGAAGGACGGGTCGCATCGGATGTGTATAGACTACATGGATTTGAACAAGGTAACGGCGAAGAACCGTTACCCACTCCCGAGGATTGATGATCTCTTCGACCAGCTACGGGGGGCATCTTGGTTTTCCAAGATAGATTTTTGTTCAGGCTACCACCAGATGCGAGTCATAGAGGAGGATGTGCAAAAGACTGCATTTCGGACTCGCTATGGCCACTATGAGTTCGTGGTGATGCCCTTCGGGCTCACCAATGCTCCTGCCGCGTTCATGGACCTCATGAACCGCGTGTGCAGACCGATGCTGGATCGGTCTGTGATAGTTTTCATTGATGATATCTTGGTTTACTCAAAGACGCAGGAGTAGCACGAGGAGAACTTACGAGAGGTGTTGGATACCTTGAGGAGGGAGATATTGTATGCCAGGTTCTCTAAGTGCGAGTTTTGATTGCGCAAGGTGCAGCTTCTGGGGCACCTTGTCAACCAGAACGAGATTTTGGTTGACTCGGCCAAAGTGGAGGCCGTGATGAGATGGGAGGTTCCGAAGTCTCCATCTGAGATTTGGAGTTTCCTAGGGTTAGCAGGCTATTATCGGAGGTTCATTCAGGACTTCTCCAAGATAGCATTACCCTTGACCCAGCTGAAGAAGAAGGCGTCATATTTTGTTGGGGGCCTGAGCAGCAGGAAGCGTTTGAGACTTTAAGGCAGAGGTTGTGTGAGGCGCCGATCTTAGCCCTGCCAGAGGGCGTGGAGGATTTTCTAGTTTACTGCGATGTGTCCATTTCGAGTTTGGGTGTAGTATTGATGCAGAGAGGACAGGTCATCGCTTACGCCTCGTGGCAGCTGAAGCCTCACGAGGCGAACTACCCGACGCACGATCTGGAGTTGGGGGTGGTTGTTTTCTCCCTCAAGATTTGGAGACATTACCTCTATAGGGCCCACTGTACCATTTACATGGATCACAAGAGTCTGAGTTACCTCATGGATCAGCCGAATCTGAACATGAGGCAGCGTCGGTGGCTAGATGTGGTGAAGGATTACGACTGTGAGATCCTCTACCACCCAGGGAAGGCCAATGTTGTGTACGATTCTCTTAGCCGTAAGGCAGCCCCGATCAGATGTATTTGCTTACGGATGACAGTAGTGACTCTGATTTTGGAACAGACCCGAGAGGCTCAGAAGGAGGCAATAAAGGAGGAACATCGGAAGAGCGAGCGTATTCTGGGTCAGGTTTCCTCCTTCGACTATGATAGTCGTGGGTTGTTGACACTACACCATAGGGTGTGGGTTCCATCTCTTGGAGGTGTGCGCCAAGTTCTGATGGAGGAGGCGCACAAATCCAGGTTTTCTATTCATCCCGGGGCGACGAAGATGTACAAAGATCTTCGTCCTGATTACTGGTGGCCCTGCATGAAGCAGGATGTAGCCTGGTACGTCGAGAGATGTCTGACCCACAGGAAGGTCAAGGCCGAGCACCAGAGGCCCCACGACAAGACGCAGCCGTTAGATATCCTCATGTGGAAATGGGAAGATATTACTATGGACTTCATCACAAAGCTTCCCAGGACCGCACGAGGGGTGGATTCGATTTGGGTTATCGTGGATCGGTTGACCAAGAGTGCTCATTTCATACCGATCTAGGAGAGCATCTAGGCCGAGAAGCTAGCCGATATCTACATCAGAGAGGTAGTAGCTCGACACGGAGTGCTAGTTTCCGTGATTTTTGATTGAGACGAGCGATTCACTTCTAGATTATGGAAGAAATTCCATGACGTGTTGGGTACTCGTCTGCAGTTTAGCACAGATTTTCACCCTCAGACGGATGGTTAGAGTGAGCGGACCATCCAGACCTTGGAGGACATGCTGCGGGCATGTGTATTAGACTTTGATGGTAGCTGGGATACCTACCTTCCCTTGGCAGAGTTTTCCTACAATAATAGCTACCAAGCGAGTATCGATCGTCCTCCCTTTGAGATGTTGTATGGGAGAAAATGCAGGACCCCGATATGCTGGGGAGAGGTTGGGCAAAGGGTCATGGGGAGTATCGAGGTGGTACTCAAGACGACATAGAGGATCCAGCAGGTCCGGAGCAGGCTTCAGACTGCTCAGAGTTGGCAGAAGAGCTATGCCGACAAGCGCCGATCGGACCTGGAGTTTCAAGTGGGAGATAGGGTTCTCCTGAAGGTGTCACCTTGGAAAGGTGTCATCCGGTTCAGGAAACGGGGCAAGTGGGGCCCCAGATACATTGTTCCTTTCAGGGTTGCAGCCCGGGTGGGAAAGGTGGCGTATAGGCTGGATCTGCTAGCCGAGCTTAGTCAGATCCACAATACCTTTCATGTCTCCCAACTGCGGAAGTACCTGGTACACGACTCTGCAGTGGTGCATCTAGAGGATATCCAGGTTGATGATAGCCTGAACTACATCGAGCGACCAGTAGCCATCCTCGACAGGAAGTCGAAGGATCTGAGGAACAAGAAGGTCGTGTTGGTGAAGGTGCAATGGCAGCACTGCAAGGGCTCAGAATGGACATGGGAGCCGGAGGACGAGATAAGGGAGCACTACCCTGAGCTTTTTCCGGATGCAGCAGCAGACTTCGAGGACGAAGTCTAAAATAATTAGGGGAGATTTATAAATCCCGGTTCCTGGTAAGTATTTAAATAAGAAATTATTCACATTTGCTAAGGGACTCGACGAGTTGGAGGTCCCAAACTCGTCGAGTAGGAATTTTATATGTTGGACGCAGGACTTGATGTCTACTCGACGAGTCGAGGAGCCTTGACTCGACGAGTATGCTTACCAGAGTGAAACCCTAATTTTCAGGGTTTGCACCCTATTTAAATACCTTAACACCCCCATTGTGGCCTCCCTCATCGTCTCCCTTGGTCCAGAAAACCCTAATTCGAAACCCTAACCCATTTTGAGTGTTCTTGAGCCATTTTTGTGTGTATTTTTGGTGGATTTGAAGCTTGAGAAGGAAGAAGAAGCTTGGGAGTTTAAGAGGAAGCAAGTAGATCCAGAGGTTGTGTTCCATTTCTAGCTTATTTGAGGTATAAAGTTTATACCTTGTCCATTCATCTATTAGATCTCTTTTGGGGTAGTTTAGGGCGTTAAGGCGCCATTTTTTGAACCACTCTTGCATGCAAGCATGTTTTGGGGTTTAGACTTTAGATCCAGGGTCCTTGAGGGAATCCATGGCATAAAAATGCAAACTTTATGGTCATGGAGTCCCATGCATCCTATGAACCACTTTTTATATCTTTTTGAGCTAAATAGCCCATGCATGAACGTAAAGTTTGAAACTTTACGTGTTATATCGACCCTAGGAGGCCAGATCTATGTTTTGGATGCATTAAGCCCGACTGAAATCGACTGTATAGATTTGGATCATGGGGGACTCGACAAGTCGTTCTTAGGACTGGGCGAGTCGGGTCGTGGTTCCTCCAAACCTTCTCTGATACTTAGCAACTTGTTGAGTCTAGAAGATAACTCAACCAGTTAGACGAGTTTTAGACTTAAAGTTCAAGAACTCGTCGAGTCCAAGGATGAACCCGCCGAGTCAGTGAGCAAATATCTCGACTGTATGAAGGAGAACTCGACGAGTCCAAGGAAGGACTCGACGAGTTCAAATGGAAAGTCCCGATTCTGTCATAAGGAGAAACTCGGCGAGTTAGAGGGTAACTCGACGAGTCAGATCGCAAATTCGAGATTCTCTAAATTATGGAAATCGACGAGTTGATGGACCAACTCGGCGAGTTGAATCAACTAGGATGTTGACTCTGACCAGAGCATTGACTTTGACTTTGACTTTGACCATCATCCAAGATTGACCCTTAAAGGGGATAAGAATATGAAGGATTAACTAAAGGAGAATGATATGTGTAGGAGTTTGAGGAGAGTTGATCCCAACACCGAGGACAGTTCAGTTACCGCACTACATTAAGGTGAGTTACCTTCCAGTAGAAATAGGTCTAAGGCCACAATGCCGACCCACTAGTAGGAGTTGTTTGTTAGATGATTGTCTTTGTGATAATTGTCTGGTATACCACTATCTGTTACGATTTATGTGCTAGGATGCTATGATATATGTGTTGGTAGTAGTAGGGGTGAAATAGTCCCCGGTTACCGGTTGAAAGATACCGAATGGGTAGACAGTACCCATGCATGCCTAGCAGTATGTTCATGATATGTTATTATGTTGTAGTGGTAGGGTGAAATAGTCCCTGATTACTGGTTGAAAGATACCGAAGGGGAGGACAGCTCCCGGTTACCGGTTGAAAGATACCGAAGGGGAGGTCAGCTCCCGGCTACCGGTTGAAAGATACCGAAGGGAAGTCCAACTTCCGGTTAAGCCAGTCAGATACCGGTTGAAAGATACTGAGGGATAGGAGTTATATGTTTATGGTATGTGGTATTGTTGGGTCGTGTGTTGCGTCTTTGGGCTCGGTCATAAGTCCATTTAGTTTACCCGGTTTGGGCCTGTCCAACCGTGGATAAACATTAGGGTTAGCATATAAATATTGCATGCATGTATAGCTTTTAAATTGATCGTTCTCATTAATTACTTGCATTGTAACCCTAGCACACCTCTACAGTCGAAGTTCTTCATCGAGCTCTTCTGAGGTGTGAGTTATTAATCATTCGACACCATTGATCCATTCTCGTGTTCTTTGCTTGATTAAATATTGTTTTTCTGTTTGGAATCTATCGATCTACAACTCTAATATTCCAACAATTGGTATCAGAGCAGGAGACTGTGTAATACATACGCATCTCTTCTGTTTGAAGAATTCTTTAGGGTTTCCGCTTTTATCAATATAAAGACGATGTCTTCCTCCTGTCGACGGTATCTCTAGTGTTTGATAAAACCCTAGGTTCAACTTTACAAGTCTGATTCTAACAGAAACAGTTCATCATGTCTCACGATGACTCGCATATCAATCCAATCAACATCTCCAACAACATAGGATCAACTACAAGGATTCCCATTCTCTATACTCAAGATTATGAAGTGTGGGCGCATCACTTCGAAGATTATGTGGTCGGATCCGAAGACAATGGCTACTTGATCTGGGAAGCAATAACATTGTGTCCGTTTGTTCACTCTGGAACAAACCGAATAGTCAAGACTCAAAAAGAGTATAATCAACTCCTGGCGGATGAAGATAAGATGCCTCAAGACGAAAAATACAAGGTGTTATGCAACGTTAAAGCCATGAGGATGATCCGATTCGCATTGCAATCCGATACTTTTCGTCTGGTGAGCTCATGCACAAGAGCTAAAGAAATATGGGATAGGTTGAAACAATTATATTCAACCGATGAAGATCTAGAGCACTCGATCCAAACCCTTTTGCTCTCTGAGTTTGGTGCTTTCGAACAAAAACCTGAAGAGAAGCTTGTTCAGACTTTCGAGAGCTTCAATCATCTGCTCAGTAAGATGATGAAGCATGGCATTGAAAAGAAGGTGATTGAACAAAAGGTTACCTTCATGAATGGTTTAAGGCCCGAATGGATGGCGGTGATTTCGACTGTGAAGGCTCATGAAACTGATGGGTATTCTAAAGTCTCATGAAAGCGTGGTGACAAAGGAAGCGAAGGTAGTTTCGGGTGTGGGTTCACTGGCCCTCGTTTCTAAAAGCAAGAATGTAGCAAACGAGGAGGAGGAATCTGATTTGTCTGGGTGTGATCTATCCAACAAAGAATATGCTATGATGGTCACAAACCCAAAGAAGTTTGCTCGTAGAAAGTTCCCGATCAACAAGAACCGAAACTGGTAGGGAAGCTATATTTCTGAAAAAGTGAAGGAAGAACCGAAGATCGCCACTCAAAAGGACGATGAAAAGAAGGAGAGTAAGCTTGTGGTAGATTCAGGGTACGATTGCAACTACTGTCATGGCAAGAACCACTTAGCCAAGGATTGCATGCTAAGGAAGATAGCTGAGAAGAAGGATGGTGAAGATGACGAGACCTACTACATGAGAAAGCTGGAGGAGATAAAGAAGAAGAAAATTGCTAACGTTTCCATGAATGCTTTGATTGTGCAGGAAAACGTTGTTGATGATGAGTTTGGTGGAGTGGAAGTTTGGTCTACAGATTCTGAGGATGAAGAGGTATGCAGACCCTCGCATGGAAGAGCATATGTGGCGAGAGAAGGAGTTGTTGAGTCGGCTGGGAAATGCTTAATGGTAACAACCGAAAGTAAGCATGAGAAAGTGAAAGGTCATAGAAGACAAATGCTTCGCTGCCAAGCCCATGAGTGAAAAGATCAGCGACTGCGATCAGTTGATCAAGAAGGTACAAACTATCCTAGAATCTCATAAAGTACCAATAACAAACTATGAAAAAGACTTAAATGATTTAAACTCCAAGTTTTCAAATTTAAGTGGAAGTCTTATGCAAACTCGCCTAGCTAATTCTAACCTAACTGACCAACTCAGCAGGGAGTCTTCCAAGAGTGAGGAGAGAAGAATATGGATTCATCAGAAGGAGTTAGAGTTAAGTAGGGCTAGGGATGAACTTATTTATTTGCAAAGAGACAATTTGAAATTTTTGAAACAACGAAATGTTTTCTGTTTGATTGCTAAACGCCTATATACTAATATCACTCAGTTACATTTAGATTGTGAGATAGGAAAACAGATTCATAAAATGATTTTGCCTTTCCTTGAATTTAAGGAGGACGAAGTCATTGCTGAATGTGAATCTATAATGTCCTCGGATGAAATCTCTGTCACCTACAAATATGGACTGGACAAAATTGAATCTTTCATTGAGTCTAAAGAACATAAGTGTATGCTTAAGAATTTACTGGACGAAAATGATAAATTAAAAATAAAGACCGAGACTATACAGAAAATTGACTCATCCAACGCCAAATTGAGTTCAGAAAATAAAATCAATTTAGAAACCACTTCTAAATTTGATGAGGAGAGTGAGATGAGTGAAATCTCTGTAGAAGACGTTGTCGATTGTTAAGAATTCATTAAAAGCGAACCTAAACCAACAAAACCCCTCATATCTGAAAACTTGGTTGAATACGTTCGGGTGTCAAAGGACAAATCAAAGAAGCTCAAAGAAAAGGCAGTTGTCTATCAGAAGGTACAAACTACATCCAATCAAGTGTATGCAGTCACAGGGGTAACTAAGAAGCAAACGGCTGAGTTAATATCGATGGTTGACAAAGATAATGCTGAAGGGCATGATAACTTCTTCTGGTCGGCTCCCATCGATAATGCAGACAAAACAGTTAGTCTGTCAGAGCAAACCTCATGGAGTGTTAAGGGACGATACATACCCGAACCCCTAAACAAGCCCTCAAGCTTCGATAAACCCAACACAAGTGGTACAAAAGATATACCATAGGAACCACTGAAAGCTACCAGCGATTCATCAACTACAACCAGTGCTCATGAGAAGAAAGCGAAACCTAAGGCCAACATTCACTTGACTCAAGAGCAACTTGCTGAACAGAAACGACAGAGGAACAAAAGATACATGAAAAATCTCAATGAGAGAAAGCAGTTTTGGCAATCCCAAAACCACTCCTATGTTCGCTCCGAAAAGGCTTCTACTCTTAGAAAGGAAGCACAGGTCAAGTCTCATTCTAGCAATAACTACCAGTCATGTAGTCAAGAAAACCGAATGACACGTTTCGGTTCTAATTCTGGAAGTCACAAGAACCGAAAGTCAAGTTTCGGTCCTAACTCTTATTATGCCAAGAACCGAAAGTCTTGTTTTGGTTCCAACACAAGAGCCCAGAATCAAAAAGCAAGTTACAGTCCCAAATCCCATCCTCCTCACTCTCATCCTAAACCCAACTCCGTGAAGGATGTCAAAGGAAAAGGAAAGCTGTACTCAGATACTGAAATTCAAAACACCAAAAAGTCAGCTACCCCAAGAACTTCCAAGAAAACGTCTACTAAGAAACCTACTAACAATAACACACACCGGATAAAACAAAATAAAGATAAAATCAAAGTTTACACCATCAAACGAAAAGATGAAACCACTTTAATAAAAAGAACATATATATGGTTGATCTTTCGGTTGCAATTCCCTATTCTGTAAAAGACTCACAAGGACCCAAGAGACTTTGGGTTCCTAAATCTGCTTAATTTTGCAGGTTATCAGTGACGAGCAGTTTGACGAAGAATGGTATATTGACAGTGGCTGCTCTCGTCACATGACTGGAAGGAGGGAAGAGCTTAGGGAGTTTCGGTCCCTTAAGGATGGTGGATGTGTGAAATACGGAAACAACTCTTTCGAAACGATTAAAGGGTATGGGATGATCACCAACGGAGAATTCTCAATACGAAGGGTAGCCTATGTGGAAGGATTGTAGCATAACCTCATCAGCATTTCTCAACTTGTCGCAGGAACCGGTTAGAAAGTCACGTTTGACGATGAGGGCTCTGCAATAATTGAAAAACAAACAAAGAAAATTTTGTTAAAATCTGAGCGAAAAGGGGAGATGTTTCCTTTAAATCTCAACCCGATAAAAGGAAAACTAGCAATATGTTTGCTATCAAAGGCGAACTCAGATGAAAGTTGGTTGTGGCACAGAAGGCTATCCCATCTGAACTTTAAAGATATTAATAAGCTGGTGCTTGGTGATCACGTGCGTGGACTTCCTGTTCTCAAATTTGACAAGGAACATCTGTGCGCAGCATGCAAAATGGGCAAGCAAAGCCGAAAGGGTCACCCTACTCGCATCAATACAAAGATCATCGAACCCCTCGAACTACTGCACATCGACTTATGTGGTCCTTCGGCTATTGAGAGCTTCGGTGGTAGTAAGTTTATACTGGTAATTGTAGATTATTTTTCTCGCTTCACCTGGGTTTTCTTTCTTAAACAGAAATCAGAGGCGACACCCAAGCTGAAGGTTTTTATCAAACAAGTGGAAGTCCAGCTGCGAAAGGTGGTACGAAATATAAGAAGCGACAATGGTCTTGAGTTCAAGAATAAAGATTTCAAAGATTTTCTGGCTGAAAAAGGAGTAACTCACAACTTCTTTACTCCCTATACTCCACAGCAGAATGGGATCGTTGAAAGGCGAAACCGTTCTTTATGTGAAGCGGCCCGAACCATGCTGAGCTTCGCTTCTCTTCCACTATACTTTTGGGCTGATGCAATTGCTGCTGCATGCTACACTCAGAACCAATCCTTCCTGAACAAGAGATTCGCCATCACTCCGTATGAAATCTTGAATGGTCGAAAGCCAAATGTGAAGTTTTTCCACGTGTTCGATTCAAGATGCTTCATTTTCAATTCCAAAGAGAACCGAAACAAGTTTGATGTTAAGGCAGACGAAGGAATCTTTCTCGGTTATTCACTTACTTCAAAAGCATATAGGGTTCTCAATAAACGCTCAAAGAAGATTGAAGAAACATATTACGTTACTTTTGACGACAATTACGTGAAGAAAATGCAAACAACCGAAAATCCAACGGAGGACATCTTTCTAGAAACTGGTCAGGTCTCGGTTCCTATTTCCAATCTGTTTGAAGAGTACATGTAGCTCTTTGATGAACCAGAAAAGGCGATCCACTCAAAAGCGAAAGCAGCAGATAACAAAGTCGATAACTTGAAGAAAATCATCGATGAAGCTGCTAAAGTTATGGAAAGCGAACCTCGCCAACCAACCGAGAAGCAGACACAAAGCGAACCTACTGTAGCAAGTGATCATCCATCTACTGATGACCCTCCAAGAGAAAGCTCAATAATCCAGGGGGAGGGTTCATCTACTCCAAAACCACACGATATGCCTTTCCAGGGGGAGAATCCTTCAAAGGCCCCAACCCATGAAGATCCATCTGAAGGGGAGAACACTGAATCTGACATAGGATTCGGCTCGCCATTTGAGGGGGAGAATGCAAATGCAAATGACGAAGGCGATATATCAGAAATGGAAGAAGAAGTCAATGCTGAGCTGGATCCTGCCTATGATCCAAATTACCCTCCTCTCATAAAATGGAGAAAGGATCATCCTAAAACACAAATTATTGGTGAATCATCTGAGGATGTTCTCACACGCTCACAAATGAAAGCGAAGCAAACTGCTTTATTATCTCAAGTAGAATTCTGCATGTTTAATTCGTTTGTCTCTAAAGTAGAACCGAAGACGGTAAATGCTGCTCTTGATCACTCTGATTGGGTGCAATCTATGCAAGACGAACTCCATGAGTTTGAACAAAATCGGGTTTGGAGACTGATTCCCACACCAAAGGATGCATCTGTAGTCGGCTTAAAGTGGGTAATTAGAAATAAGTTAGATAAAGAGGGTAATGTCATTCGCAACAAAGCGAGGCTGGTGGTGAAAGGGTATTGCTAGGAAGAATGAATAGACTATGAAGAGACCTTCGCTCCAGTAGCAAGGTTGGAATCAGTGAGAATATTCTTGGCATATGCTGCACATAAGAACTTCGAAGTTTTCCAAATGGATGTAAAATGCGCTTTCTTGAATGGAGAACTCGAAGAAACGGTATACGTGAGCAACCACCCGGATTTGTGAACGAGAAGCATCCTGATCACTACTACATACTGGATAAAGCAGTTTATGGATTGAAGCAAGCCCCGAGAGCCTGGTATGAAACTCTAACATGATTTCTCAAACTGTCAAAATTCAAGCAAGGTTCGGTTGACCCAACCTTCTTTCGCAAGAAAGAGGGCGAATACTTAATGATAATTCAAATTTACGTCGATGACATCATCTTCGGCTCCACGAATCCTAGCTTAACAGCTGAATTCAGGAAGTTGATGGAGACTTAATTTGAAATGAGCGCAATGGGTCCGATTAACTTTTTCCTTGGATTGAATATAAGACAGGGACCAGAAGGCATCTTCATCAATCAAGAAGCGTACATAAAGACGTTGTTAACAAAGTTCGACATGACGGGAGATTCGAAAGTAAAGGTTCCAATGGCGTTTGGCACGAAGTTGACTCCATCTCTTGAGAAACCGGCTGTTGATATGACTCTTTACCATCAAATGATAGGGTCACTAATGTATCTAACGGCTAGTAGGCCAGACATAATGTTTTTTGTCTGTTATTGTGCCAGGTTTCAAGCTAATCCAAGAGAACCTCACATGATTGCAGTGAAAAATATCTTCCGGTATTTAAAGCGAACCTCATCTCTCGGTCTTTGGAATCCTGCAAAATCTGGCTTCTTTGTTCAAGCTTTCTCTGACGCTGATCTTGGTGGATGTGGATTGGATCGAAAAAGCACAACCGGCGGGTGCCAGTTTCTTGATGGCAAACGTGTCAGCTGGTAGTCAAAGGAACAAACATGTGTGTCCCTCTCCACAGCCGAAGCTGAGTACATTGCTGCAACGTCCTGCACATCACAGGTCATATGGATACAAAGCCAACTTAGAGATTATGGCTTAAGTATGAAGAAGATCCCTCTTCACTGTGACTCTGAAAGTGCAATACGAATATGTCAGAATCCAGTGCAACACTCCAAGACAAAGCATATCGCACTAAGATATCACTTCATCAAGGACCACGTTGAAGATGGAAATGTTGAAATTCACTTCGTTCGGTCTTCAGATCAACTGGCTGACATCTTCACTAAGGCCTTACCAGAAGCAAGCTTTAACAAAATACTCCAAGGCTTAGGAATGATGGAAGCTGATTCAGCACCGAAACCTCCTTCTACTCACTAAAATTGAACAAGCGAAGTAGAGTGCATGCTCGGTCTATTTCGGCTCCTGAATTTTTGGAACCGAAATGAACCGAACGCTCGGTCTATTTCGGCTCTTAAATTTTTGGGAACCGAAATGAACCGAACGCTCAGTCTATTTCGGCTCTTAAATTTTTGGGAACCGAAATGAACAAATGCTCGGTCTATTTCAGCTCTTAAATTTTTGGGAACCGAAATGAACCGAACGTTCGGTCTATTTCGCTTCATCTTTTCTAAGGAATAGTTTCGGTTGTATAATTTTGTAAAGCTTCTTATTCTTACGTGTGTATATATTTAGTTTCTTTTCTATTTTTTTTTTCAGAAAATCCATTAATTCAAAAATATTTCTAAGTTTCTTTTTGTTTTTGTCTAATATCTCTATTCTAAACATCAATTTAAGTTCACAGATGCGAAACACGATGATGATGGGGCAGGTATGATCTTCTTCTCTTTCTACTAGTTAAGTGTCCCTAGAAGCATGCTGCTGCATGTAGACCGAAGCATCCATGACTCTGAGTGAAGCCTTAATGATTCGATAAACACCAATCGTTTCTTCCAAATCAGGCTGCTTAAATCACTCAAGTCACGAGCTACCTAACTCTTCTCATATTGAGTTACGAGTTTTCTGCTTTGTCCTTCTAATATAGCAGAGGTACTTTCGGTTCCTTAACTAACTCACATTTCTCCATTTAAGTTTCGCTTCATAAAAGTAACCCTTGAGACTCTCAGCAATTACCACTGAGGTTTATGGTTACACAATCTCTGTGTTGATGATCTTAGTTTCGTCTACCACGAGCTAAGTGAAACCCAAAATCCAACACCTTGAATGCATTGACGGTGAACACTCTAATGTTCAAGCTATTACCTGTTACCTTACGAAATCTCTTTTTCTTTTTGCGTGCTCTTTATGAAACTGTCCAACACCAGGACGTTTCTTCCCATAAGATCCAGTTTATTTTTTTTTGAGATTTCTTACTAATTTCTAGTCACATAATATATTTTGTCAAACCTACTTGTTCAACAAAGCACATTGGTTTCACAAGTACTTCACTCGACTTTCGGTCTTATTTCAAGTATCAAGGTTCGGTTGAAGGTAAGCTACCCTATAAAGCCTATAATTGAAAAGATACCTTTCAATGTTTCTTTACAAACATTTGATCGTATTTCACGGGAAACCACACAGACACTTCTCAGTCTCTCTTGACTTTGAAGGAAGAGATTCCTGCCCGGGATCATCAGTTTCATGTCTCAATAGACATCACTTAAATCCCACAAAGATTTTGCTTTCTTTCTTTATCATTGGCACACTCTTGCACGAAGGTCTTTATGATTTTCCAAATTCTTGTTCGTGGTACTAATGGCAATTTTCAGATTTATGCTTTCGACTCTAATAGATATGGTGGTTTCCTTTATTATGAAGAAGCGACAGTTGACTACAATAACGCGAAAGGATGTATCTATTTTCTGGTGGTGATTTTTTTATTATTGATAAAAATGAAATAAGGGTGAGTCAACATGAAGTTGAAACGGTTCGAAATTTAAAAAGAAGCTAAGGTCGAAAAAGGCGCGTGAATTTGAAACAGTTTACATACCCACGCCTGCTGACGTATTTCTAGGGATATCAAGCTGTCAAATCGCGCTTTTTCAGGCGACGTTTCAGAGATCCAGTCATCATCACAAACAGATTTTTCTCTCTCCTAAGAGATGGTATAAAAGATTTTCTCGAACCTCTTGGACTCCTTTACCAAACTTTCTCTCTCTCTCAAGAACACATCGGCGATTCTCCACTGTTCATCTTATTCTCACCTGCAACAATGGCTGAATCTTCATTAGTTTTCGATCAATCCGCTCAGTCCACTCTTCTGACCATCAAACCTAATCAGAATTTGGTCATCGAACTCAACCCCTCTGTCTATGATTCGTATATGCTTCATGTGGTCGAATGTCTCAAGTATTCACCACTGGTGGTCGCTCTTACACAGGTGGAAAGTGTTCCAATGTCGATGCTCTCTGCTGTCTACTCCTCTGCCGTTTATGATAAAGCCAATGAGCGTATCTTTTTCAAACTCGTCAATCAAAAGTCCTCAATTTCAAAGGCTAGGTTTTCTTCATTACTACACCTTCCTGCTGCTGAATCAATGGTTAACCCAGATTCCATCACTACCACTCAACTGTACTCGATGCTCTATAATATGGGGTACACGGAGCTTCTCACAAAAATCACCAAGTTCAAGAAGTCTTCTCTACCTCCTCAGTGGAACGGGCTCTTAACGCTCCTCTCCAAGGGCTTATCGGAGAGGAACGCTGGTTCAGACGGTACGAGCAGGGCTTTTATGACCATTCTATATGGTCTGTATCATGGGATTAATTTGGACTATGGCTCGATTCTATGGGCTCAACTTGTTCAGAGTCTAAGCTCTTCTTCGAGGTACACTGAAATTTCTTGTGCACGATTTTGGACTTTCGTCACTCATTGGGCGATGGACAAGTTTACTGTTCCCACTATGGCAGATTCCCTCGTGGACCTGAAGGAGAAAGCTTTTTGTAATCTGCCATGACATGACTCGCACTGGATACACAGCGGTACATAGATTCTGGAATTGACCCGATAAAGATAATCTTGGAGGTATTTTGGACAAGGATCCTCGTCGTATGAAATGTAGCAATCGAAGACATGAGGGAATCCGCCATAGTGGGAACAGTAAACTTGTCCATCGCCCAATGAGTGATGATAGTCCAAAATCGTGCACAAGAAATTTCAGTGTACCTCGAAGAAGAGCTTAGACTCTGAACAAGTTGAGCCCATAGAATCGAGCCATAGTCCAAATTAATCCCATGATACAGACCATATAGAATGGTCATAAAAGCCCTGCTCGTACCGTCTGAACCAGCACTCCTCTCCGATAAGCCCTTGGAGAGGAGCGTTAAGAGCCCGTTCCACTAAGGAGGTAGAGAAGACTTCTTGAACTTGGTGATTGTTGTGAGAAGCTTCGTGTACCCCATATCATAGAGCATCGAGTACAGTTGAGTGGTAGTGATGGAATATGGGTTAACCATTGAAGCTTCCACCAAACCTACAGTGAAAAATTAATGCCTTTCGGGTTATTGGCATGTCAAACTCGCCTCCTCGTTCTGTTCCACTTTCGATTCCTATTACTATCGCTCCCTGTCCTCCACCTGTCTCCTCTACCACTACAACTTCTATCCCCATTCCAACCCCACTATTCACGATCGTCACTACTACCACAACTACTCCTACACCCGAACCTACAGTTCATGTCAACGTATCTGATATGGGGGCATCCACTGTCGGTTCTACTCCACCTATTACCTCAACTCCTTTAACCCCACCTACATCACCTGAACCTGTTATTGGCGGTGAAGACATGGTATTCGATTCCACTTATTTTAGTCCTTATCGCGTACAAAGCGATGAAGATGATGACGCCCCGATTACCAAAAAGCATCTCAAGGCTGTCACGGAAAAGCTTGATCAATTGCTTTCATCGTCTTCTACTGGTGCATATTTAGAGGCTGCTTTCAAAGCTCTGTTCTTATCAGTTGTCAAAGATTATGAGGCCTCCATCTCCAATGCTGCCAAAGCTATTGAAGCCTCAACCTCAACATGCCAGAAAGCTTCTCTTGCCGTTGAAGCTTGCACCAAAGATTGCAAAGAAGCGACCGCAAAAGTCGAAAAACTAGTTTCAGAAGCCCAACTCTTTCTGCATTCTCTTCAAGCAGCAGCTCAGAAAAATGCTCAAACAATGAATGCCTCAGTTGATAATCTTACGCGTTCATTGGAGGCAGAGAAGAAAATTTTTGAAGCAGCTCGTAAAGCAATTGAGGCTGCTAACCAAGATCTCCATACTAACATTGATGATTGGCTGACTCAACTTGCAGCAGAGCTTGCTGTTGAAAATAAAATTATGGATGAGCTGGATAAGCGAACTTCACAGCTGAAAATCCAGAATCTCAAGCTCAGAAATGCCACCAAAGAGATGGAAGATTTAAAATCTGAGCGTGAGGTGATTAAAAGCTAGGTTGGAGATGTGCATTCCATTCTCTTACATCTACTGGAAGCTCACGACTCCATTCTAACCATCTCCATTCGACGCCACTTGGCTGAAAAGCTAAGACCTGCATTGGATGTCTTGAGTCACATTGAAGGTGTTCCGGAGACTAGTGTCCATCCGAAACAAGGGGGAGATAAGATTTCTCAATCTCAACCCCCTCCAAAACCGAATGTCACTACTGAGCCGAAGGGTAATGAAGCTTCGGGCAGTATGAGGGACAGAAGAAAGAAGAAGATTAGAGAAGATGATGATGATGATGATATGGAAGAAAATACTGAAAGGAATGCTTCTAAACTTGATCAGAAAATCAAGCCTACTGATCAAGAGATTCGGGAGAAGGTTCAGAAAGAGAAGGATCTTCTTGAGAAGGAGTTGAAAGCGAACGAGCTGCTAGAGCAGAAGAAGTCCATGTTTCCTGAATGGACTATGGAATCGCTTCTCAGGGAGGTTATTGATGCACCGAGCACTCATTGGCTCGAACCGGTTTCATCGTTCGGGCTTGAGAACTCGAAGGACTCACAGTTTGACATGCCAATAACCCGAAAGGCATTTATTTTTCACTGTTTTGAGTCGACGGCTGGCATTCCTTCTCTAGACCCGAAGGTAGATCGGGATTTGCTCGAGTATTATCTTGAGTTTGCTCAGCCACAATACATAACCTGGAGCACTCAGAAAATCACAACGGTCAAGGTGTTGAAGCCCACTTCAGTAGGGAAATTCATCAACATTAAATTCAAAGTGACCCGAGGCTCTGATAGCTCGGTCCATATGATTTCCCTAGCTGACCTGCCGAACTTGAACCCTCACGACTGGATACTCCTTAATAATATTTTGTTGACCAATCCACAGGAGTATCAGCCAGTCATCGATCACATCAAGCGAATGCTCGTTTGTTATATTCATGAGGTCGCGAAGATGGATCAGGAGATCGCTTCTGCTATTCACAAGAAGACCACTATGAAGCCGATGAGGAGGGCAAGTGATATGAATGCAATGGTTAGGGGAATGATTGATCCTAAATTTCACACTGTTTTATTCATGAGAAGCGAAGGTCAAAAATGCTTGTTCGCTCTGATTGACAAACACCTATTTTCCACTTCCTGTTTGGAGCACATTTTCGAGATCATACATAGGTGTAATCAGAACAGTGAAGCTGATAAGAAGTTATTCACTGATATGCTTCGGTGGTATATTCAGTTTCGATAAACGCTTCTTGCGATCATCCCTCGGCTGTTCAAGGTTGTAAAGAAGACCAAGGTCACTCAACTGAAGTAGTCTCTCGCCTCAATTGACGCAAAGGGGGAGATTGTTGGGTCTGGTGTTGCGTCTTTGGGCTTGGTCATAAGTCCATTTAGTTTACCCGGTTTGGGCCTGTCCAACCGTGGATAAACATTAGGGTTAGCATATAAATATTGCATGCATATATAGCTTTTAAATTGATCATTCTCATTAATTACTTGCATTGTAACCCTAGCACACCTCTACAGTCGAAGTTCTTCATCGACCTCTTCTGAGGTGTGAGTTATTAATCATCCGACACCATTGATCCATTCTCGTGTTCTTTGCTTGATTAAATATTGTTTTTCTGTTTGGAATCTATCGATCTACAACTCTAATATTCCAACAGGTATGATGGGGGAACTCACTAAGCTTTGTGCTTACGGTTTATAGTTTTTTTAGGTCCTTCTTCTTCGAAGGGAAAGGAGTCGGCTCGGTAGCAGCACATCACACCATATTTTCCGCACCATGATGTTCTTGGGATTGTACTCTGACATTATTATTTCATGACATGTTTTATGACATTTGACTTATGGGTTTATGGGTTTGATATGATATTGATGATGTTTTCAGTAAACTATTTTATAAATTACTTAATTAAAAACAAAATTTTTGGTCTCGAAATTTGGGATGGTACATTTTTAAGGGTAATAAAGGTTTCATAAGGATCCTGCATCACATAGGCTTAATTATTTGCGATTGCTCCCCAAGTTGAAGCAGCAACAGGTGTCGAGGTTGAAGTATCTCGATGATTCCCTAGGGATCCTGCACTGTCGAAATTGAGGATCATGGGTTGCAAAATTGAAGGTGTTGTTTCACGCGGTTTGTGGATTTCCTCTCTCATTCTTTCCATCTCCTTGAGTATTGTCTTGTTTTCCTCTCGTTGTTAGTTTAGTTGTTGCTTTACCATCCTCACCATGGAGAAGAGTTCGTTGTTAAAGATCAGAAATAGGAGGATCCTAGAATCTCAGGGATCCCAGATTTACATGGCTGATGATCGGAGAGGTGTTCTTTTTATAAGTATCTAGAGTTGTCCTCTGATCGGGAGGTCCTTTTGGAGGTGGTGGAAGATATTTTGAAGAAATTGGAGGAATAGAAGAAGAAGATAAAGTTGGTTGTGTAGACATAATTTTCGAGAATTAAATAAACCACGACCCTACGATAGGTGCCAAATTGTTTTGGTCAAAAATCGATCAGAAGGATATCAACCAAATTGAATGAGAGGCTGTGGTGTTGTTATTAATGTGAATATTGAAGTGAAATCAAAATGACACATGTGGTTTACAAGGAAAGCCCTTGATCCTTGCTAGGATCTCCAACACAAAACATTGGAAGGTGATAATGATCACCTGTATTGTATGATCTTATTGATTTGAATGTAAATTACAGAGATGAGCTTGATAATACGATTACAAATGATAAAGTGAGTCTAGATGAGTAAGGTGTCATAGAATTGTGTCCGTTGTGTGAGTTTTACAAGTGTATCTATAGTCTAGGTTATGTAACTAAAAGTCCTATATATTCAGGATCCTGTTGAACTGGTATTTGCAACGTGTTTTGACTTGGTATTCTCAGGTCTTAAGCCTGGTTGGAGTGATTCTTCATAGTAAATCAGTCATATGTTGACCATTTCGGCACATATGAGAAATAAACAAGATATATAACCATTAAACTTGTTAGGAAATAATAATGGTGATGTTTAGGATCCCGATGTGTGTTCGGGATCCTAAGACTCCTTTAAGATTCGGGATCCTGAATAGTTTTAAGGATCCTTAGATATCTTTGAGATCCGGGATCCTAAATATGATTGAGGATCTTGGCCCTAACATTATGTAAGGTTGAACATATTCACATTACCAAACATATATTTTCTTAATTATTTTCACAGAATAACATTGTTTATATATCCGCACAATAAATGTGTACCCACATTTAAACATATATATATATATATATATATATATATATATATATATATATATATATATATATATATATATATATATTACGACAAATCATTAAAAAAATAGGTATATTTTTTTCTTCTAAAAAAAGTATTTCATAATTTTAAGGGCTTTATGTTTGTTGAATGATCACCACAGAATGAGTAATTGTACCCTCTTGTACCACAAAAATACAGCTGTACTACTATGCCAAAAAAAGGAAATATAGATCATATACTAAATATAGGCATGTACTAGAAGATATTTTCTATTTTTTCAAATTTGACAATATAATTTGTTGTATTTATAACAAGGAAAAAAAAAACCTCTTTGGTATTATTCTGTCATTGGTTTTAATACAAACTAATTATTGTATTTACAGAGTACAAAAAGTTAAGAATGAATTATGTAAAAGCCAAATATGTTAAGCGATCTTTAGTGATTAATATGACTGTGATAGTTGGATTTGTATATTTAAACACATTATCATGTTAGTTTTTTGTTTTAATAAATAACATTGTAAAATCTTAGCAAAATTATAGATATGATAATTAGAAAACTTATTCAGATTTATTATATTTTCTTATTCTTTGAAACTTTTCTCCCTTATAAAAGAAAACATGAAACTAATTTACTTCTTAAATTTTTATACCAAAAAACTAAATAGTAAATAAATCATATCATGATACATTCAAACATGTAGAAAGATATGCATAATGTTTTTATATCTACAGTTTCTAGATACACATTGTCATTTTTGTTAGGTCTACACTACCCTTTTCTCCTCTAAAATAAATATGTTTAGCTTTAATCTTTTGCAACTTGCACTCTCATCTATTCCATTCCCACCTCTTTCCAGCTTCATCCCACATGATCAAAACAATTGCACAATATCTTTAAAGAAAAATTAAAATACCCTAAAGAATAGCAAAATGTTACAATGCATCGATAAGTCTTTGTTTCTTACAATCCTCAAACCCTAATAAATCCATTTCTGTGTCATGGCTTCTCTTGCCATTGCAATTAATGATACTCGGAATGTTAACTCCGAATAATCTTAACATCTGAACCGGTTTGACAAGTTTGACCGGTTGGATAGGCTGTGTGTTGGTATTATCCAACCCGGTTTTTGCTTTCCAGTCTATGTACAGCTGCTTTTCCAGTCCAGTTGATCTCTGAAAGCTGACACTATCACCGGCGTTTAAGTTTTTCTCTTTGACAAACCGGCTCCACCCTTTGGTTAAAACGTAGCTCTGGCTGCTGTTCCAGTAAGAATAACGAAATCTCCATACTTTTGAATCATTATCTTCGAAATGTAAAAGAACTCCTTTTGAAGTACTTCCTCTCTGAACCGGGAAATGTTTTTCTGCGTGTTGTTTGGGTATCACGAGCCGGTTCAGTTTGCCGACATCGCTAGGGGTGACTGTCTTTTGGAAGAGTTGTTCACGTGGTATGACGGAACCCGACCCGGATGAACTACTTAACCCGGCCCCCGAAATGGGTTTATCGATGCTGCAGTTTCTTTTGCTTTGCTCCAGTTCGTCATTATAAGTGTGTTTTCTCAGCATATCAACGATCTCGGCTTTCGAATGACGGCTCAAGAAACTCGCTTCCAAGCTCGCTTCTTTTGTGTCGGCTTCAAGTGGCTTGAGGTTTGTGACGGCGTCTCGGCCACGATACCGTTGTACGGCGACGTCATACGCCATGGCAGCTTCATCTTCCTCGTTAAACGTGCCAAGCCATACCCTTTGGTGTTTCTCATAAATCTGAGCTCCCCAACGACCATTCGGCTGTGGGACGACTCCTTTGTATCTTGAAGATGGCAGCTTCCTCGACTGTGCTTCCACCCCTCCTTCTGGGTCAAGAATCACGCTAGCTCCGCTTCCGACGCGGCAGAGGCTAGTCTCCACAGGCGGCTGCCGTGGGGTGGCAACCCTTGGTGCAACGGTGGAGATGGTTTCGGTGGTTGTGCTTTGATCATCCGTGCAACTTGTATCCATATTTAGCGATGTTGGTTTGATGTTTCTTGAGAGAGAAATAAAAATGTTATGAAATGGGTATGATCGTATATTAGAGAAGGTTTGTGTATATATAGGGATATTTCAAATCTTCCTATGGTGTTTGATAATATTATTTTAAGTGCATGTTGTCATATAATAAGTCCTACTTGATATGATAACACGTAGATATGGAGAACCAGGCCAAACAATCTGTAGGTAAGAAATACTAGTTAGCTTGCTAGGAAGGTTCATATATTATTTGAGTGAACAAATATTTTAAATTAATTTCGTATAGCTTAAAAATAACAATTTTAACATATATAGTATATATAGTAAGTAATCCAGGCGTTTCCTGTATTTTATACATATAAAGATGACACTGAGTGGTAATAATTCGTAGCTATACACGTACGGCCTATGCCAATTGATGTAGAGGGTCCTATAATTATGACGTACAATAATTACGTCCAAATCTATATAGAAATATGCATGACCTACATATATACATAGATGTCATGGGGCAACATGAATGTACGCATTGCATACATGAGAGGGAGTGAGAGAGGAGGACCAAGTGATGTTTTTGGTGCATCCCCTTTAAGCCATGCTTCATGGATACCTGACCAAGTCAATGAACATGGTCCATGGCCAAGTGGATCTCTCTCTCTCTCTCTCTCTCTCTCTCTCTCTCTCTCTCTCTCTCTCTCTCTCTCTCTCTCTCTCTCTCTCTCTCTCTCTCTCTCTCGATGCATATCTGGACATCCCTTGGTCTTTATCGAAAGCAGCAACAAATAATATTCAAGATTACGATGGGAGTGGTATGTATCAGCTAGATAAGATGAGGAAAGACGTATAATTCAGTATTATATATAATTATTTATATAGTAAATTATACTAATGATCCATATGGTTTGAGTTGTTTGTGAGCTTGGTTTCGGTTTTGTTATGAGGTTAGTCCTTATCTAAAATAACGTTACCCTTTTTTCTCTTTGTTGTTTTTTTATTATCATTATCTTAGAAAATAAAATAATTAAACAAAAAAATACATATGGTACCACTCCACCCCTTTTCTCTTCTTTTATCTCTCTAATCGACCTATCGGAAAGATAGAAACACCTTTTTTCTTCCTACTGATATGCCCTAAATTATATATATTTTAAAGGACATTTTATATATTTATATGAGTATTTTTGTTAGTAAAATATGACAAAAAATATTAATTTGCTATATATTTATATTTTGCAGTTGAAAATGACCAAATGATGAAATAGAAGATGAAAATGGCAAAAATAGAGTATAATTTCCTAACTTATTGACTAAGTAAGATAGTTGGAATTTTAATATGAAGAATAATATTCTGATGATTTTGAAGATATATATTAATTTTACTACTTTACGCCGCGATTTATATCGGTTTTACAATGCTATAAATAGAGCTATTGATTGTCCAAAACAATATATGTTTGAAGAATATAGAAGAAAACAAGCAGATTAAAGTCTAGAAGATCGAAGCAGAAGAGTAGCATCAAAGTAATCGATCTTAGAAGATTAATTTTGTTTGTTTTCATTATGTTTAACATTATTTTAGTCTTTCTTATTTCCTTAGTGTTAATTATGGCCTAAATGATATTACTTTTGCTTAGATATAGATGAACTAACATGATTATGATTTGTTTCGTTTGAAAGTAATATTAGTAGTTATTCAATTTAATATGCATGTTTGATTAAAGATCCATGTGTATTAATATTGGTAACTATATGTCTACATAGCTGAGTGCATGATGTTATAATTGAGTTTGGATTATGTTACTTGAAATCAACTGCTTAGTTAATAATTAGGAGCTCACAACTTGACCACTTGAGGCGTAGACAGATTTGACTATTGGAGACGTCCCTAGTTTAGACATAAAAATATTGAGTTAATAGCCATGATTGTGGTATTGAGTTAGTCAATTTGAGAGGTTACCACGGCCAATGGGATCGATCATACAAATCTAGTCTTTCATAATACAAATTAATAGAATAAATCTAGGAAAGCTATCACTTCTGGCAGATAACCTAGAAATATATGATTAACGACATTATCTTCGATTTAATTAATCTAGGAATCAATGGATAACTGCAAATTTTCATTGCACTTCGTATGAATCAATCATAATCATTAGGTGATTTGAAATATAAACAATAACACTTTAAATCATTATCGTTTAATTATTATTTGTTTGATTTTATATATATATATATATATATATATATATATATATATATATATATATATATATATATATATATATATATATATATATATATATATATATTTAAATCATTATCCTCTTTAGTTTATCTAGTTTAGATCTTACTTAGTTATACATTACTGTTCCCCTTAAGTTCGACACTCTTGTTTACCCCCACTATACTATTAATGATCAATTATATTTTTTGGTGATTGATAAATGTCAGTATGGATTATTAAGTCTTATAAATTCATAAACTAGGTCTGAATTAGGTTCATTTTAATATATTGTAAATATCACATCAAGCACCATCCTCTTCCTGCCACCCCCACTGTCATTGATTGTAACATGTTTCATTCGTCGGACCTTCATAACCATATAACCTGAAAAAACTTAGCACCCTTCATTCCCCGCGAAAAACTGATCACCACCTCCCACCTACCTTAAAATATTTTCCAGTGAACCCTCACTCTCGCCTATTCTTCCATGATACCACCATCCCTTATCTATTGTCTACCAAACACAACAGATTTATTATTTACATAAGAAAATACAAACATTTAGGAACAAGCGTATACTATAACAAATTTATACCTGAAACTTCAAAATTACACATCTTAGTCTCGTTGCATTTACACGACGAGAATATATTGTAAGAGATCCGAATATGATGGTTTGGAACCGTGTTTCCATCTATTTTCGACAGCGATAGACTGTTAGTTGGAGTTAAATCAAGATGAAGATGAATATAGATCCTCGAAGAAGGGATGAAGATGAGTTTATCGATTAATCTAGCGAAGGAAAACTATTTGTGTTTCAGTCCCGCAACCATGAATTTCAGCATAAGAATGGAATTGTGATGGGAAGGGGTGTGATCAAGTGGTATCGTATTGCTCCTATTGGGCGGGGTCAGTATTCTATTCAACAATGATCAGTTAAGCCTCATCATTTTTTCCACCACTCCCAGTGCTATCTCCCTCACCCAACACTAATTTTTGGATTTTGCAGTTCCCGTGAGTTTTCTCAGCTTTAACAACCTAGGGCAAACAAAGTGATAAAATGAAGGGATGGTTTAGTGGTGTTCCTTACGTTTTCAGGAAGTGTAAGAGCATTTGTTAGAGCTCTGTCGGTTTTGTTATGCCCTATGAAGTCTCCGACGAGCAAATGAACCCATACCCCTGCCTTCTGAGTTCCACATGTAATATTCTGTAATTTTTAGTGTACGGGATTACTAAATGTTAGAAATTTAATTTCGAAAATATGTGATGTCAAATGATATTGATCATCATTGTTTTTTTTAAATAATTGTAAGTAATATACTTTGATGACCTTGTATCATAAGCAATTAAAAATAATCGGAAGCATCTGGAGAAACGAGGTATGCATTGATTATAATTTTCGGTTAAGCATTTAGATACATTGTGTAACGCCCGCTGATTCGGGCTAGTCAATTTAGAGATAATAAACGTTAAAAATGACTTTTTGATAGAAAATTATATAACATAAATATTATTAACCAAAGTTATAGTATATGTCACAAGGATTCCGTACATATAAAAAACGCTGAAATCCGACTTATAACGAAGAACTTATGACCCGTCGAAGTTTACGACTAAATCGGCACGGCGCCGCGTATCGTAAAAAGTGAATTTTTGATAAACTACTTTTTAGCCTTAGCAGTCTAAACAAAAGTCGTAGTATATATTAAACCGAAAACGAACATTAAAGAACGTCCAAATCTGACTTTGTTTGAGGAAGTTATGATTTTTCTAAGATTTAGCCTAGCTAAGCACAACCCGGAAATCGAATTTTAGATCGATTGATTTTTAGCCGAAAAAACCTAAATGGGAATTGAAAATCTCATTAATAGGATCTCAATGATATAAAGACAGTTGAAAACGGACGTCGGATGACAAAGTTATGAATTTTTAACGGACTTTAACTGTTTAAGTCTGTTAAAATATAACTTTAAAAATAAAGTCAAAATTAGCCGACAGACTCTAAACGAAAGTTGTAGATCCCATCGATACCTACGTGTGGATATAAAGAACGTCAAAAACGGATCTTTTATGCGAAACTTATGGATTTTAGAAGATAATTAACTTTTCTATTAAGTTATGGAGGTGACACGTGGCACCATCTCAGCCACACCTTCTTCCCTACGGCTTCGCACGTGATCGAGACACCTGGCACTTCAACACTCCGTGTTCATCCCAAAAACACTCCGTGTTGCACCAATTCACAGCCTATAAATAAAGGCGCAAATCATCCCATTTCTTCACACATTTTCTCAACTTCTCTTCCAAATAACCCCAAACCCTCTTCCCCTTTCCCTAGAACTTCCTAACTATTAGAGACAAGTCCTGGAGCGCCAGAAGGCCCCGAGAAGAAGTGCTTTCAGCTCAGAAGTTCTGACCGCATAGAGCCTGGTTCCTCGCTAAACCACCTTGTAAGTGAGTTATGATTACCTTACTTCAAGTATAACTTATGTTTAATTTCATTATCGTTATTATGAACCTATAAACAAGATTTATCAGTGATTCAAAGTCGTTATACTGATTGATCTACTTACAGGGATGATGTCTAGGATGTGATTTACTGAGGTGTTTAAAGTGGGATTTCCAAACAGTATACTTCGTATATCAAATGGACCCTACCTACGATATGATCCTACCTGGTTGTTCCTTACTTGATAGATCATGAAAGTAGACTTTGATTTAATGATGAATTTAGACTAATAATTAGTCGCAATAAATATTAGACTAAACTTAGTGATAATAATACTAGGTTTTGTCAAAGGAAAAGAAAATTGTTAGAAGCGAAGCACTGCCCGAATTTCAAGTCATCACTTTAACAAGTGAGTGCATAATTTCTTTCATCTTACAAATAGATATGAAGTATTTAATATTAATACATGCTATATGTGCTTACTATCTGTGTTCCTGATATCTATGCTAGATGACCGATTTATACATGTTTTACTTGATTTAAATTGTATATGTATTTTTATACCTATAAATATATTGGGTAAAGATGGGTAGATGAATGATGAGAGATGAAAGATGATATAGATGATGAGAGGTGAAAGATGATGATAAGCCTTGACTTTAAAGTTGATCCCATCATCTAGTAGAGTATAGATGACGACCACAGACTATTCTAGTCAGTCCAGTGAGATGCTAGCCGGCTCGCAACGTGTAGGTGTTTGTGAACGACGTGATCACCAGATGTACTCTAAAAACCCTGGCACCTATGGACTTAGTGCCCTACAAATAAACGTTGGCAGCTATGGATTTAGTGCCTATAGATGAATATTGGCAACTATGGACTTAGTGCCTAATAGATAACATCGGCAGCTATGGACATAGTGCCTGCTAGATAAACCCTGACAGCGATGGACTTCGTGCCTATTCCTTAGGACAATCCTTAGGAATGAATGAATGAAGAATAGATGATTCTTAGGGTAGATCCTTAAGAATAAAGAAGATAATGGGTATGGGAAGTTGGGTTAAATTTTTGATGATTAAACAGAATAATTATATTATTGTGGGTTGAAAACCCTATGTACTCACCGGGTTTCCCAACCTGGCCCACTCAGTTTATTTGTATCACAGGTGTCGATACGAAGATACATTACACTGAGAGATTAAAGGAGATGTAAATCATTAATGTAAATGAACGTAAGGTCTGTTTATGCTTATGTTTCTGTATTGACGATGACATCTCAATGTTTTACTATAAACAAAATACATTTCTTTGGAAATGCTTGATAATGTCTTTATCATGTTTTCTGGGAATAAATGCCGCAATATTATTCTTTAAAATGGATACTCTGATTTTTAAATAAGCATAAATAAAAATTTTAAAATGACCGTGAATTTGGGGATGTCACAGTTGGTATCAGAGCATTAGTTTAAGCGAACTAGGAATTTGTAGGATTTATAGACTTAAACTTAGAATGCTAATCGATGATTGTGAGATGAGTGTTTGCTATATATAGAAACGAGCACTAGCTTATTTTAAGAAAAGATGCCTAAATTGCTTTTATGTGCTAAATGATTTATATGTTATTATTTTATCTGATCTATGGTCTATTGCCGACCAGATCTGGAAATTTTATGTGCTCAGATTTCTAAACGTTTAATTACGTTATTAGAACTGGCATGTAACTTTTCGAAATGATAAGGAGATTTATAAGTCTATCTTAAATAATGCTTTCCATATCTTAATTTTCATCGTTGTACACTAAACATATGCTAGAGTATATAGATCGAAATGGTGAGAACTCGCAGTGGATTAGGAAATGCTAATGGAAACCTACAGTCTGAACCACAAGTGATTGAAAGTGCACCTGAAGTAGCAGTTGCACCCGATCTAATCACGATGGCAGGAGTACAAGCAATGATGCAAATGATGTTGGATCATCAGATGGAAGAAACAAGGTGTCTACTTCAACAGAATAGGGATGAACCTATTGTGGTTGTTGAACAACCTGAACTAAACATTGAACAGTCAGAGGAAGGAAATTATAGTCAGACTGTTAGTCAAGTTGAGCCACGAGTGGGTAGAAGAAACCAACACAATGGAGGAAATGATTGAAGTGGGTGCAAATATAAGGATTTCATGGCATCCAAGCGACTGAGTCTTTCTGGAAGCCCAAAGCTGGTGGAAGTCATGGATTGGATCTCCGATATGGAGATGATGTTTGAAAGTTGCGACTGCAGCAACAAACAAAGGACCGCTCTCGCGGCTACACTGTTGAATATTGGGGTATTAAGTTGGTGGAAGCTACTAGCTGATACCATTCCAAAGGGAGAAACTAGCAAAATGACTTGGGAAGACTTTTTGGTGCAACTGAAAATGCAGTACTGCTCTGAGCAGGATCTTCTGGAGATCAACAACGAGTTTCGGAATCTGAAGAAGGAAAGGATGAGTGTCTTCGTGTATGCTATTTTTACGGAGAAAATGAATCTTGTTCCTTATTTGGTTCCAACTGAACTCTCCAAGGTCAACAAGTTTGTCAATGGATTACCACCAGACTTTGGTCCAATGGTATGGGGGTAGAGGTGGAGCCAAGTGATGTGAGAAGTGGAAGAAGAAGCATTATGGGAGATGCGACATAGAAGAAACTTGTTATAAATGTAGGAGGATCGGTCACTATTCTAAGGATTGTATGTTCAATGATAAGGTATGATATGGATGCGGAGACAAGGGGCATATTTCAAAGATTGCCCGAAGAAAAATGAAGCAGCAAGGCCAAATGCACCGCCAAAGCCAAAAGCAAGAGCATTCCAGATGATCCTTGATGAAGCATCTCACAATGCAAGGGATTAGGATTAAGGATCTATAAAGTAGCCATATAGATAGTATCATGTGGTGTAGCCTAATATAAGAGGCATAGTGTGGGGTGAACTTGAATATCTATGTAATCGTTTTAAGAAGTAATATAAGTCTTAGTTATGTTAGCTGATGTGTTAAATGACTATGTGAAATTCTTGTATGGTGACTTGGGGAATTTCGAGACAATACTTGGGACGAGTATGAGTAGGTATGAAATGTAGTAAAGGCCTATACAACCAGAAGCATAGGACTCACACTTGGATCAGGGAAAGTCACAAGGTTACAAAGTCTCTAAGTAATCGAGTTATTTTGTTCATTTCCATCATTACCTTTGTTTTAGTAATGATTGATATTCCGACCTTAGTGGTCATATCAAATTGAATCCGGATAAGATGAGTATGTTACGTGGTTTAGACAACCAAGCGATGTAGCATCCGACTTAAGCCAGAAGATTGAAGTGAAAGATAATTCAAACGATCAATAGAAGTATCGCAATCACCGTGAAAGTAAGAAGCTTGTATCCAGAAGTGCTACATGCTAGAATGTGATTGTATCACATTAGAAAATGAAGGAAGGTATATTTCATTTTGGAATTTGACTCTAAAAGACTTGACTCTAAGCATTGCATCATACGATGAAAGGTCATTAGAACATAACCCATCGGTCTGTTACGATAATCAAAGTAAAGAATTTATCTTGAGTTAAGTCTGTTTAAGAAGGAGCAGGAGTCTCCAATAAGGATTGAGTTTGTAACTCGAAGGTTATGATTGAAAGTCCAACATAATATGATGAGCGGGTGCAAGATTGAGCGCCGACAGCAATTAAGAAGTCTACGAGTAGATACTCATTTAAAAGGAAAAAAGAGTTACGATTATTACCTAGGATGAAAAGCTAACATATGGAGTCATTATACAAGCCCTTTTTTGTTGATGATTTTGGGACGTAATCATCCTAAGGGGGAGATAATTGTAACGCCCACAGATTTGGACTAGTCAATTTAGAGATAATAACCGTTAAAAATGTTTTTTGATAGAAGATTATTTAGCATAAATAATTTTAACAAAAGTAATAATCTATGTCACAAGGATTCCCTACATATAAAGAGTGCTGAAATCTAACTTATGACGAAGAAGTTATGACCCGTCGAAGTTTTACGACTAAACGACTAAACGAAAGTCGTAGTATACATTAAACCAAGAACGTACATAAAAAGAACGTCCAAATCGGACTTCATTTGAGGAAGTTATGATTTTTCTAAGATTTAGCCTAGTAGTGCACAACCCAGAAAACGAATTTTAGATCGATCGATTTTTAGCCGACACAACCTAAATGTGAATTAAAGATCTCATTAATAGGAGCTCAACGATATAAAGACAGTCGAAAACGGACGTTCGATGACAAAGTTATGAATTTTTAACGGACTTTAGCTGTCTAAGCCTGTTAAAATATAAATTTAAAAATAAAGTCAAAATTAGCCGATAGAGTCTAAACGAAAGTTATAGATCCCATCGATACCTACGTGTGGATATAAAGAACGTCAAAAACAAAGCTCGTATGCGAAAGTTACGGATTTTAGAAGATAAATAACTTTTCTATTAAGTTCTGGAGGTGACACGTGACACCATCTCAACCACGCCTTCTTCCCCACGGCTTCGCACGCGATTGCGACACCTGGCACTTAACCATTCCGTGTTCTGCCCAAAAACACTCTGTGTTGCACCTGGCACTTCAACGCTCCGTGTTCAGCCCAAAAACACTCCGTGTTGCACCAATTCACAGCCTATAAAGAGAGGCACAAATCATCCCATTTCTTCACACCTTTTCTCATTTTCTCTCCCAAATACCCCCAAACCCTCTTCCCCTTTCCCTAGCACTTCCTAAGTGTTAGAGGCAAGTCCCAGAGCGCCAGAAGGCTCTGAGAAGAAGAGCTTTCGGCTCTGAAGTTCTGCCCGCGCAGAGCCCGGTTCCTCACTAAACCCCCTTGTAAGTGAGTTATTCTTACCCTACTTCAAGTATAACTTAAGTTTAAGTTCATTATCGTTATTATGAACCTATAAAAAGATTTATCAGTGATTCAAATTCGTTACACTGATTGATCTACTTACGGGGATGATGTCTAGGTTGTGATTTAGTGAGGTGTTTAAAGTAGGATTTTCGAACAGTATACTGAAAGGTCTAGTATGCTCAAGAGTCATATTAAATTGATATTGCTAATTAACATATGATACTAATGGGTCACACTAACAACAACTTGATATAATTGATTATTTATTAGAAATTGATTTTAATAAATATTCAATAAACTCTTATAATTAAATTGTAAATTATTTATTTCATGGAAATAATAATTTTCGTTAGCAAGTAACATTACATAATTCATATGGTATGAATTAATAAGTCATGTACAACATTTTGCACCATAAGCCTTTTTGTCTTTTACCTAAATGTTAAGGTTTATATTTTATAAACATGGGTTTTATAAAATATACATTTTTTTTTCTACTTTTCTATATAAAATCCAAAACATGCTTTAAGGAGTAAAAGCATGGCCTCTTTGATTAGTTTATGAAAAAGTATGGGTTAACTTTAAGGCATGGCAGACAACTAGCTCTAGGGGACATAAGTGCTTAAATGGTTAAGGGCTTATGGACATTCTTTCACCTTTATGACTAGTAAGAAGGCTTTCATTTTGTACTTGCACTCTTGCATGCAAAATCTGAAATGCTCTCCACCTCTCTCCCTTTTCTCTCTTACAAAGAAAATATAGAAGTTACTTGCATCTTCAAACTCTCTTTAAGTTCATACTTTGGTTATGAACTTAAAGCTTAAGGGTTTAAGAGTTTATGGAGTATCATCTACATCAAGTTGAGTCATTGTTGGTGTCTTCATCCACTTCCAAGCCTCCTAAGAGGATCCAAAGAACAACAAAGGCTGTTATTTTTTCATCCTTTCTATGGTTGATATTTTATCTTTCTATAACTTGCAAGAAGATCCTTGGTGGGTATAAAATGTTTATGTTATTTCAAAATTAAAGTCTTCCGTTTGCCATAATATTTCTAGTTTACGAAACTATTTTTGAACTAAAACCAACAATTGGTATCAGAGAGCCACCTTGCAAGTTTGGTTAGACTTTTTGATTGTTGGAAATCTTAGTTTTTGTAGAATATGGATAACTTGTTTTTTGTATAAAAACAAGTTCATACATATTTTCTATGACAACTTTATATTTGTTATTTTATGTGACAAAAGTTTCATGAATCTTTTGTCATTTAAAGTTGTCTTAGAAAAATAAAGGCTGTTTTATGTGTATGTTGATGTATATTATGTGCATAAACTAGCCAATGACCATTATGATTGTTGTGTTGTTGTGCTTGTTGTTTTTATTATAAAAATGATTGTAATAATTTATTTATTAATATGGTATGTAATAATTAAATTGATTAGTTTTTTTGTTTATTTTTGTAAATTAATAGATTAATTTTTAGAAATAATTTATTTGTACAAAGATGTAACAAGAAATGAAGTTAAAGCCATTTTTTGAAGACAAAAAGGCAATTTTCGAGTTCATCATGTGCTGGGCAGAAAGATGACACTTTCTGAAAAGTGTCATGAATGTTATACATGTGCTGAACAGAAAGATGACACTTTCTGAAAAGTGTCATGAAAGCTGAAAATTTTCCTTTAAAGAAGCCTTTAAAATCTTTTGCAAGCAATGGATGTTTACTCAAGTGGGAGCTTCTAAAACAACATTACAAGAAGATTTTTGGTCCCTTTAAATGTCCCTTTAGGAATGGACTTAGCATCTCTTGTGTTGGCTCACAAAAAATGTCATTAGTTGGTTATGTTTATGCACATATCTTTTTAAGCATGCTTGTGTTGTTTATTTTATACAATTATTATGCGTGGTTGATAAATTAGTTTTTCACATACTAAAAATAATTTTAGACAAAATAAACGTCACATGGAGTTTGGTTTTCAAAATTGGACATAAGATGTAACAAGTTATTATTTTAAAATAAAATCCGGTTTTATAAAATCGTTAATAACAACAAATTTTGAAATACTCCATTATAAGTTTTAAAATGGTGATTTTTGTAACTTACACAAACTCCAAATATATAAGTAAAAAAATGAAGTTTTATTAAAGATATAAAAGGTTCAAATGCACTCAAAATTAATACTGGTTATTAAAATTAAATTGCATCAAGTTATATAAAAACTAATTTTTTGTATAGAACCTTTAAAAGTGATTTTCTTTTGAAAATTGATACCATGGTTTATTATATGCATGTAATAACCATCATATCATATGTTTTTAAACTAGAATTATAAAACATATAATAGAACCTTTTTACAAACCTCAAATCTATGCAATTATTTTGAAGAACACTCGCACATCTCTTGTATGCCCTAGTGGGATAAAGGATACCTAACCGCTTAGTGTTATCTTTTGATGGCCGAGGTGTCTTTGCGATTTCGATAACCAAGTTATAGGCTGATTACACATGTTTTTCAAATTGGACGATTCGATCGGAAATCTTTTGTGATAAAGGATACCTAAGCAAAAGAGTTAAACATGTCTAATTAAATTTGTTATTAGTGATCCCATAAATCTAGGAATTATATAGCAAGATATAATTGATAATTGATATCTACTGAGTTGAATTCAAATGGATGGGATACATAATACCTAACCATTTATTTGTTTTGCAACTTGGATCCTAGACTTTGATAATTAACGTTTTTGGAAACTAAAAGGGTATTAATTATTAAAGATTAAATATTTAAAATACTAAATGAATTTTGTTACAATTTTGTAGTTAAATAATCCTTTCTCATTATCATGAATTGTCATTTTCTGTAAAGACTTAATGAAACAATAACATTCAATAGATACAACTTGAATGAATGGGTTCATGTCTTAAGAGACAATCTCATAATAGATATGAAATTGTATACACTTATAGGTCCTAGTCCTAAACTATATGTTTCGAGCAATAAACCTGAAGATGATACCTTGTAAAGGCATCACTGTGATTCTAAAGATGCCTCTAACATCATGTTAGGAATAGTTATTCATGACTTCTAGGAAGTCTTGGATAATTTAAACATATATCTGATGATATAACATGTCAAACAATATTCCAATAAATACAGTGATATTTTATTTAAAGCTAGTTTAAACATTGAAATAATACAAGGCTAAAAGAATCAACTTGTATGATCCAGGAGGCCCATGTTTTTATGGACTGAACACCTTTAAGCCCAAGAAATCTACTAAAGCCCATATAGATGGATCTTGTCTCTTTTGTGAAGAAACTGGACAATGGAAGAGGATTTACTCCTCTTATTTGGAAAGAAAGTCTGGAAGAGACTAGGACTTCTAGTATCTACTAGATAGAACTCGTACTTTTCATATAAAACTTAGGTACTTGGTACTTAAATGTTAATCTAAGATTTGTAAATGGCTTGCATATATTTATTGAAGAGTAACCAAGCTGAGCACAATCAAGTTGGAACTACACTCTCAGAGTTTAGCTTATTATTTATGCTTAGAACATAAAGTACTTGTAATGTAAAACAATATTTGTTTTGGAATAATGTATGTTTTAATTTAGCATGTCTAAATTTATGTCTTAGTTATTTTATTCAAATGTTTGATAATTTACTCAATTATTTTTCATAAAGATATTATTTATATTCTGAAATGATTAACTTCTATTTATGAGACTAGATCTCTTAATAGAATTATAAAGTAAATATCAACATTTTATAAATAAAATCAAGTTCTATAAACAAGCACTTTTGACTTAAACTTGTTTTAAATCAAACTCATCTTTGACATTGTTATCTTTATTATATAAATGGCATTCACATATTCCAACTTCAAGAAAGGGATATTTGAAGGAAAATCATGTAGTTTATTTGACATATGTGAACCTTATTTATATGTAAAGGATTCCTAATGATATTTTCACTAAAGTGTAGAGAAAATAATTAAGGAACTATACACTTTGGTGTATGACTTCCTTTCTAATGAATGTCTGAGATTAAGCACAAGATACCAAATCAACTTTATTAACAACTATAGTAGTTTTGATTATATTTTACATGGTAAGACATAATTGTGAAATCTTTGTTGAAGGTTTCAAAAGTTGAGATACAAACCGGTAAGAACTATCTAAGGCCTTAATAATAATAAAGGATGAATTAAATCTTACTTGATATGATTTACTTTCTAATCGGTAGAAATATCCTCCTTTAATCTTTTTGGGATAATACTTCTATCACTATTAATTGTATCTTGAATACAAATACCAACTAATAAGTAGATTAAACACTTTATAAGATTAAGTATGGAAAGGCTCCATCCTCATCTTACTTAATGTTTAGTGGATTTGAAGCTAATGTTGGACTAAAGCTTCTAAACCCAAAATCTACTAAATACATATTTGTGTAATACTTTAAATGTGGCTTAGATTATCATATGCAAACCCACGAAGAATAAGTTCTTTTATTATTGTGAAAGCTAAGTTAGTAGAAAGCAAGCTTCTAATGATAAAGCAAGTGGGTGGTATATGGAACTTGAAGCAGCTCAAGAACCATAACCTTATGTAGTAATAGTTGGCACTAGTTTTAACAAGGATTGTTAAACTTGAATAATAGCTATTCACAAACACAAATTGTTCGCATTAATGGTATAAATTATCTATGACTTGAGAAATGTGGAATATCTTATTGATGAGCTTTTATTGATGCTTTCTGGAAAATCCATCAAATACCAAGATGCTATGTCAGATCTCGAATCTAATAAATGACTTAGAGTCATGAACATGAGATGTAATCCATGTATAAGAATCAAGTATGGGCTTGATTAAAATTTATCCTTATAGCAAGGCTAGAAGGAGTAAATAAGTCTTCTAGAAATAATAAATTACATGGATAATCATACACATTTAAATAAAGACTTGTAGTAAAAGGATTTTCTCATACTCATGTCATGGCCTATGGTCCTCATCATACTCATGACATTGAATGTGATCAAACTTTTTTCACAAGTTGTTATGATCAGATCAACAAGGATATTATTCACTATAAATTCATATTCTTAATATCAGATATAGTAAATAGATTTCAAGAAAGACCACTTTTTCTAATAGACATCTACTGGAAGATATATGTATAGATTAGCCTGGAGGTTTCCTTAATTCATGTTATCCTAAAAAAAATATGTAGAGCTTGAGATCCACTTATGGATATAAAGCAAACATCTCAATGTTACAATCATCATTTTATATAAAACCACAAGGTATGTTTTTGTATCAAAATGAATAGAACATGTGTGTTTACTAAGAACTAGTGGGAGCATAATGAAATTCCTAATCTTTTATGAATGAGACATACTTAATCATTTGAAATCACATTATGACTAAGCAAGGTCATTTTTCACCTTGACTCGGAAATTGTTTCTAAAATGAAAGAATTAGGAAGGAGAATATAGATTCTTGGAATGTAAAATCTATAAGGGATAGATAAAATGAATGTTAAAAGTTTCATGTCCTTATACATATATTGGCAATATCTTGAAAAGGATCAAGACACAAGATTCTTTTGGAGAATTCTTGGCATTGTCATATGGCACCATTTTGAGCTACCCTCAAAAGTACATAGCTCATAGGTTTGAACTAGATGAAATGATTTATATTCCATTTGCTTGGCAAATGAATTCATCATTTACGCCATATTATGCATAGGACATAGTATTTGATCATGCTGTAAGCATGTCATAGGATACTAATTGAATGCATGGTCAAGTCACTGGATGACTAAGAGAGCATTCTAAGAGTACTTTTGAAGAACTAAGAGAATGTCTATGAGACAATCAGTTTAGAAAGGATGTTTATGGAAAGAGCTACACAAGGTGTTAATTTCTAAACATATATAATTAATTATGAATTATAATTGGATTTTGACTTCATTATGGAATGAAGGGTAAGTTTTGTTGGAATGAGGTCCAAGCAAAACATAATGACACATTCCACTACAAAATTAGAATACACTACTTTAGAAGTTGAATTCAAATATGATTGGATGAATGTGATCATTGAAAAACTATGTTGATTTCTACCATTCAAGGATCACATAGAAATCTTTGTGACTTCGAGAGTATACTTAATCAAGCTAAGAGACTCTATGTCATGAAAGAACACCAATCATATTCTCCAAGATATTTAACTATACTTAGAGTATAGTTAAGTATGGAGATGATAGTATTCACAGAATTCACACAAATTAAATTTTCTTAGACCCATTGATAAAGTCATTCCTTTGAGCTAAGTATGAATGGTCACACTTCAGTTGTAAGACTTTATTATTCTAGAAATGGGATTTTGATTTGGATTTGGTATTTGGATATTGGAACATTATAACAACAACTATTAGATAATTTTATGATATATTGGGATATAGTCTGTTGGATTAGTGTCTAAGTCCATAACTATAATTGGTATATACTTGACCCGACCCGTCATGGTCCATTTGGGTTGCATGGCATCGTGCATTTGGATAGACTAAAATGAGAGAAATAACACTTAAGGTTTATTAATATATTATAAGTTCTAATATATTAATAAGATTATTTAATTAGTATTGATCAAGAATTAATCTAGAATTAATTAAGTGATCAAAAGAAGACTAATTAAATATATGGGTTGATTGTGTAAATCATCCATACTCATATAGTGGGCTAATGCTCCATGGATTATCAAGTTGGGATAAAGCCCATAGGATGCTCCATGGATGCTCCATGGTGTATTTGAACCCATGGATCCAAGGAAATGGAAAGCCATGACAATTAGGGTTTACCTTAATAGTGTCACACTATATAAACATATCATGCTTGTCAAAATCGGCCACTAAGTCTAGAAGTGGAGGGCAAGCCGATTTCATGAAGTGATGATTTCTCTCTAAGTTATTCCAAGTGCATATGATGGTTCGTGCACTCGACGAGTTGGACCCCCAAACAGCATATCTTCGAGTTTTGGTGCTGGAATTGGTCTAAAATCATTACCTTTGACTGTTTTGGACTTATAAAACCTGTTTTTAATGTGGTAATGATTGTGTTAAACCAATTTCAATGCTATAATCGAAGTTTCAAGTTTATATATGTTTATGTAATTCTTGAAAATTGTTGATTATGAATGTTCATGCTTATGAGTTTTGGTAGATCATAGGAATTATGTGCAAATTGTTTGTTATTATAATTCTTGATCTCAATGAAATTGTAAGGAGTCCATAACTTGTCCTCAAATTATGGATTACCAAATGTTTTTTTATGTTTCCTTGATTTATGAGTTAGTTTAGATTAATGGAAAAAAAATTGTGTTTTAGTTGTTTTTGATGAAAATTAATCTAAAAGGAGTTCATAAAATATGTTTTTGTAACTTGTCTTCAAGTTATATGAAAAGTCATATTTATGAATCTTAAAACTCATAAAAGTGTCATAGGTTACATAAAATGAAGAGTCCTTTTCATTAAATAGTATTATGACTCCATAACTTGTCCTCAAGTTGTGGATGTTAAAGAGTCACTTCTTTAAAAGATGTCATTAAAAGATAAGGAGTTACATAAAAATGAAGAGTCTTCATTTTAATGTACATAAAACTCATAAGTTATGAAATGAAAAGTCTTGAATAGTTTCAAAACTTGCCCTCAAGTTTTGGAATTTGTAAAGTTACTCTTCATGTATACTTTAATTCCAAAATTGAACTCTTACAATTTTAAAAGTTAAAATTCAAAGTTTATGGACTTCATTAAATTAATTAAAGTGTTTAATTAAAAGAGTTAATAATTCCATAAAGACATGGTTTAAGTTTAATTAAATTAAGAGTATAGTTTAATTAATAGATTAAACCACCAAGTATTTTAAATGTTTAAAATACACCCTTATACTATTATTATAATTTTAATTATATAGATATGTATAAGATAAAGTCAATCTTACCATTAGTAGGCCTCATTCACAAAGTCGGTCTATAAGGGGGGTATAAGGTTACTGCCTATAAAATGGCAGTTTAATGGGTGTCCACTCTCACCCACCGCTTCCTTGACTGGTGGAGGGTCGTTAGCCGAACGGGGAGGAAAGGACTATAATTCTCCCTTCATTAAAAGTATAATGATAAATACTAAGTAACTAAACACTTATTAATTCCCAATCTTAGTTACTTAGGAAAATGTGAAATAGGTGCTAACCCATGAAATTACACTTTGTACCTTACCAAGTCGATTAGTGGAGCGTGTGTGGTTAACCGGCACACTAATAAGGATTAGTAAGAGTGACAAAGGGTAACTTGACTTTATTATAGATCGGTGGAGCGTGTGTGGTTAACCGACATATCGATTAGGTGATAAAGTTAAGGGTACCAAGTCAATTTGCATGGTTATTCACACCTTGTTTGTGATCCTCGGCATCCCAGTCATAAACTTGAGAGGGCACAATCGAGATTCAAACATGCCATTGAAAGTTCAATGTATCTCAAAAGATCTAGAAGTTTCAAATCCAATTAAAACTTAGTTATATTTCGTTTTTTATGGTGGAAATTGGTAAATCGTCATTTACCTACCTTCAACTATTTTATAATTTAGATTACGGCATCCCTCTTCCAATTATAAATAGATTGTTGGATCCTAGCCTTAATATTTCATATTGGGTGTTATATTAAGGAATTTAAATCAACTAACTTGAATTTCTCCCTTATAGATGTCTCTTTCAGACAACTATGGTCTTCCCAAATCTTTAGGAACAAGCTATCCTAATGAAGATGATATCCCAAATGGCAATCAAGGTGAAAGATCAATCCCTTTATTGAGCATTAGTGGGACTGAAAATCATACTTCACTTCCTCCACCTCCTCCAATAAATCTCCCTATCCCACAAGTTTCAAGACTTGATAAGTTCTAAGTCACTCAATCCCTATTGGAAAACAAAGTCTATATGTGCTTAGGTCTTGGAGATTAAGTCACATATTGACAAGCCGGGAGAGTCGGGTGTCGAAGTCTCGAGGTAGCTGGCTGTTGACTTGGTTCTTCAGTCACTCCTTGATGACAGATCGCGACATGACCCTTTAATGATCTTATCTATTTGCTTGGTGCTGCTGAATCAAAAATGATTTGGAACACTGGTAAAGCAAATTTGATTAGAAGATCGACTTCCCAAAACTTCATGGACATTGACAATGGTGACACTGGAAATCCAGAAAAACTTTCTCTTCCCAATGGAAAGGGATCGGCCATAGTCAACTCGGTTGACCAAATGGTAAAGAGAAAGGCTAAGTCTGAGATAGTCCCATGTACCATTCCCAAAGAGTCCATATGTGCCTATTGCCAAAGGAAAGGGGCATTGGTTGCGAAGCTGCCGAATTAACCTGAAACCTCATAAGGATGGTAAAGTCAAAAGTTTGACTCTACTTCAGGTAAAGTCCGTTATCTAACTCTATTAAGTCTCTTTTGGAGATTCTTAATACATGATGTAATGTAATTACATTTTGATGTTTTTTGAAGAATCAAAGGAAGCTTAAAGAAAAAGTGTGCTGATTCTGATCGCATGGTTTGATGACCAGAATTTTGAGCCACTGCATAAGAGTTATGAGATATTGCTTCGGAATAGATAACAACAAAGTTTTCATATGAATTTGCATTGTAAGGATAAGTTTTTCCGCAAGTTTTAAAATAAAAGAAAAGTTTTGATTTTATTTATTTTAAGTATCCTTACAAAGGCATTTGTGAAAAATTGTTGATTATATGTTTCCATCGATAAGAAATATTGGAAAATGAATTTGATTCTTTCGTTTGTAGTTATGTCATAATTTATCAAATAAGGAAAGATTCTCATCATCCAAGTTTCAGTTGGATAGAAACTTGGAATCATGCAAGTTGTATTGTGTGATGAATGAGATTTTTCATCTTTGGTAAATTAAGACTAATTCCTTGTTCACATTCGCATGTGAGTCAAGCGAAGGACTAAAGGATCGGGTACATTAGGTTGTGTACTAGTCAGGTCCACCACAAAGGCTGAATAATAAGAATCAAATAAGGCAGAAAGATAAAAGTTTCTCCAATATGAAAATATGGGAGAGTACTTGTGTATCTTGTTTTATGATTATCTTAGTGATTATGGAACCATATCACAATTGATCCTCTAAAGACACCTTAGTGCATTTGTTGGCTAAGGAGAGGAATCATGAATTGTGGAAATGGTTAAATCAAAAGATAAATCATACTTCGTTCCAAAATAAAATCTTAGAGTCATACTCCAAGATTGAGCCTTGAGTGACATAATCTTAAGAAAGGTTTAAAACACTTGTCAAATGTAGAGTAAAATGTTTTCTTACTCTTGTACATTTGAAATTGGTAAGTTGTGATGTTTTGGATAAAACAAAGACCAACTAAGGCCAATTGTGTGAAGTGTTTGTAAAAGAATCCGCACTATCTCTTGAATATTTGGCAAGAGAGTCTTATATGTCAAGAGGACAGTGGGCGTCTAAAAGATCTTAAGATAGGTTCAAGAACTAATCAAGATATTTGTTAATCACTAGCCCACGACTTGAGGTTTGTAACCTATCGTGTTGACATATCATATTTCTGTGCCCATTCCAGTTAAAGTTGGCTTTGCATATGAGTTCTGAGAGTTCTCAAATGGTTGCATAAAACCTGGAAGCAATGGTAGGCCCTTGTGCTGCCGGGTGGCAAGAAATTAAGATTGAACAAGTTCAGTCCATATGTGTTTGGATTTGCCACTAACCTTGTCTTGTGATTATGGTTATGACAAATTCATATGGATAGGAACACTTACACCATAAAATCTAAGTGTCATAAGGTTTCTCTCCGATTCTTGAAAATGATGGTGAGGAAACTCTTTCACTAAGTAGATTTTAAGTAGATATCAATTGTGAGAATGACAAAAGGTCTAAACATTATGATTACGACATCCTTCTTCATAATTGTTTAGACACACAAAGTGAGCTATCTAAGGAAAGGTGTATGATTTTGATAAAGTCTTATCAAAGCATCTCGTATCAAAAATCTGAACTTTGGTAAGAAAGTCAATAAAGTATTGTTTTTCTAGAAGTCCAGCCGATTTCTGAGTACATGTCAAAGCTAGTGGGAGCATAAGTGTTATGCTAGTAAGATAATAATCATTATGCTAGTAGGAGCATGATGATTATGTTGCAAGTTAGCAATGTTAATTATAAAAAACAAAAGTTTCAATTCACTTTGAAAAGTTGTTTTCCTACCATTAAGGGAGAGGATTTTATACTTCATTCCAATTCTACAAGCTTAGATTGAGATTTTAATCTACTTTAGTCAAGGATATATAAGAATGTTATGTTGGAATGGTTCAACATAAGGAAATTCTATATATGTTGCGTTCTCAAAATTCGATTATGATTACGGCATACCTCTTCATAGTTCGAATTGTGAGAATATGGAAAATAAAAATTTATAGCATGAATCGTGTCCTATATGTTTCGGCTATGGGTTCGATTACATGTGCTATAATCCATTCTAAATTTTCCAAATGCGTAAGGCATTAAAATGGAAAAGGAATAGAACTGGAAATGACTAAAATGATTAAGCAAATTGTCAAGGACAATCTGAGGTTTACTAAAGATTGGTTGCTCATGGACAATTAGAAGTATAGAGTAAGGACCATATTGACATATTTTGAAAAAAAGGCAACTCTTGTTCAGAAGTGATGGTCAAAATGGTAATATGGAATTGTTTCCATAGGTGGAAGTTATTCTTTGAATCTGTGTAAGATTAGAGAACTTAATGCAAGAAGGATGTTCAAAGGAATGTACTTTGAATTTGAGACTTTGTTTCCATGGAATTGATCTCCATTGGAATACCTTGTAATGTCTGTTGCCAAGTCTTTGTGACTTGTGTGCATATTCATTACAAGAGGATCATTGCATATAAGTTTAGAATCTAACAAGATTACGGTAAATGACAAGAATTTGGTGTTCTTACATTTATTGTAAAGGATTTGGGATTGTGAAATGAGCATCATTGAAATATTGTCAATTAATCTGTTTCACAAAGAGAGGACCGCATGTAAACATAGTGTGCATACTTGGAGTATGGCATAGCTATTATTTGGACGAACATAGTGTGCATGCTTGCAACATGGCATGACTATTGTTTCAAATTAAGTATTACGTTGATTAATCGAAACATGAATAATGAGTAATCAATATGGTGCTTAGATAAAAGGGTTTTCATTTGCACTCAAAGTGTTGAGGCCATACAGGATTAGTATTATTTTTGTGTTTCACTTTGCATGTTTTGACTTCCAGAATAACTAGGTCATTCTTCCCGAATGACTAAGTTATTTAAACCATCCACAGTCGGTCATATGTTGGAAGTAGATATGAATCAAGACTGTCATGAATTTGGCTTGTATGATTTGTCTAATGTGCATTAGACATAGCAATGGTTGCTAGAACACTCATGAGTGCTCATAAGTTCTGAGTATTGGATTAAACCCACGCTCATTTGAATCACTTCATGGATTTTATCACGAGTGAATCATGAGACGATAATATCTTATATTCTTCAAACCTAGAGATATGAGTTGTTGACTATGAGTTGGTTATACATTGATTGCATGTAAACGCATTGGTAACTCGATGTTATAAAACGTGCCTTTGTGTATGATTCAACAAGTAGTCAGTACAAGCATATGAGTCGAAGTTTATCCATTCCTTTTACCTTCGGGATAAAAGCGATATCTGTGGGCCCTTCGATCATTTAGTGATGACAAAACGTAAGTGCTCGGCCGGGCCTGGACTGATCTGATTTGTTCAATTAGTCAGTCGTCATAAATTGGAAATCGGGAAACAACAAATGGACAGAGAGAATGATTATAGTCCATGTCTCAGTCCATATGATATCTCGAATGGAGGAATATATGATCACTTATCTAATGGACGCGTCATTGATTTGTTTAGAGTTCGGCAGCAGCTTTTAAGAGCTACGATTGCTGGTCGGGTTGTGAAGGCATACTTGCAATAATAGTTATTAGACTTATCCAAGTGGGAGACTGTTGGATTAGTGTCTAAGTCCATAACTATAATTGGTATATACTTGACCCGACCCGACATGGTCCATTTGGGTTGCATGGCATCGTGCATTTGGATAGACTAAAATGAGAGAAATAACACTTAAGGTTTATTAATATATTATAAGTTCTAATATATTAATAAGATTATTTAATTAGCATTGATCAAGAATTAATCTAGAATTAATTAAGTGATCAAAAGAAGCCTAATTAAATATATGGGTTGTTTGTGTAAATCATCCATACTCATATAGTGGGCTAATGCTCCATGGATTATCAAGTTGGGATAAAACCCATAGGATGCTCCATGGATGCTCCATGGTGTATTTGAACCCATGGATCCAAGGAAATGGAAAGCCATGACAATTAGGGTTTACCTTAATAGTGTCACACTATATAAACATATCATGCTTGTCAAAATCGGCCACTAAGTCTAGAAGTGGAGGGCAAGCCGATTTCATGAAGTGATGATTTCTCTCTAAGTTATTCCAAGTGCATATGATGGTTCGTGCACTCGACGAGTTGGACCCCCAAACAGCATATCTTCGAGTTTTGGTGCTGGAATTGGTCTAGAATCATTACCTTTGACTGTTTTGGACTTATAAAACTTGTTTTTAATGTGGTAATGATTGTGTTAAACCAATTTCAATGCTATAATCGAAGTTTCAAGTTTATATATGTTTATGTAATTCTTGAAAATTGTTGATTATGAATGTTCATGCTTAGTCAGTCGTTATTAATCGAAAATCGGGAAATAACAAATGGACAGAGAGAATGATTATAATCCATGTCTCAGTCCATATGATATCTAGAATGGAGGAATATATGATCACTTATCTAATGGACGCGTCATTGATTTGTTCAGAGTTCGGCAGCGGCTTTTAAGAGCTACGATTGCTGGTCGGGTTGTGAAGGCATACTTGCAATAATAGTTATTAGACTTATCCAAGTGGGAGACTGTTGGATTAGTGTCTAAGTCCATAACTATAATTGGTATATACTTGACCCGACCCGGCATGGTCCATTTGGGTTGCATGGCATCGTGCATTTGGATAGACTAAAATGAGAGAAATAACACTTAAGGTTTATTAATATATTATAAGTTCTAATATATTAATAAGATTATTTAATTAGTATTGATCAAGAATTAATCTAGAATTAATTAAGTGATCAAAAGAAGACTAATTAAATATATGGGTTGATTGTGTAAATCATCCATACTCATATAGTGGGCTAATGCTCCATGGATTATCAAGTTGGGATAAAACCCATAGGATGCTCCATGGTGTATTTGAACCCATGGATCCAAGGAAATGGAAAGCCATGACAATTAGGGTTTACCTTAATAGTGTCACACTATATAAACATATCATGCTTGTCAAAATCGGCCACTAAGTCTAGAAGTGGAGGGCAAGCCGATTTCATGCACTGATGATTTCTCTCTAAGTTATTCCAAGTGCATATGATGTTGTGTGAACCATTTGAGGTGTCACACTTGGGGCACTAGGCTCTTGAGCTCCATGGAATCAAGCACGAAACAAGAGGTATGTAATTCTACCAGATTTTATATTATATGTACTTTATATTATGCTAGTTAGAACAATACCTTGGAAATTGATATTTGCATGTATAATAGAGAAAACATAGATCCAAGGTATTTAGGGTTGCATGTACACCATAGGAGTGTTAGAATGCTCAAAACCCAACATAGTCATCACGTTAATACTTGTTGTGTTCTATATTAACATGTTTAATCCATGAATAATGTTATTATTCTAAAAGTTAATAGTCTGTTATAATTGTGGGAGCAATTATGAAGTAAGACTATTATGAATTGGATTGGTTGACTCTCACTAGATGAAAGTAGGCAAGTGGGTGTAACCAAGTTTCATAGATACTTGTCAGAGAACTAGTATTGAACTTACCCGCATCAATATCATCTTATGGATCGTTGTCGTGAATGATACTTGATTAAAAGGTACTATCTTTGTATCCTTAACACCTGAGATACATAGTGGGACTTAAGCATAGGGAGTATTATGCTTTGATATGGTCAAATGTTGTTCCTTAACCGAACAGTTATAAAAGCCATTTTCAGGTATGATGTGAACTATGCAAAAGGCTTATGTAGTCAATATGAGATTTGTTCCTATTATGTATTGAGAGTAAGACATCTAAGGCGACTTACAAAAAGTTGAACAACTAATGACATTGATCGTGATCCGTATCTCATGTCCAGCATGATGTCTGTAACAAAGGGATAATTGATAAACTTACCTTATACACCAATTGTAGCTTTGAGCTTTTTGGGAATTGGGCGTTGATAGAATGACACAAAGTCGTATGTCGTTGGGGACAGTGAAATGTTGCTAAACGTTCACCACTGTCTATATCAGACTAATATGAGTCTTGTGCAAGTGGGAGATTGAAAGGTCTAGTATGCTCAAGAGTGATATCAAAGTGAAATTGCTAATTAACATATGGGTCACACTAACAACAACTTGATATATTTGATTATTTATTTCATGGAAATAATAATTTTCATTAGCAAGTAACATTACATAATTCATATGGTATGAATTCATAAGTCATGTACAACATTTTGGACCATAAGGCTTTTCACCTTTTACCTAAATGTTAAGGTTTATATTTTATAAACTTGGGTTTTATAAAATGTATACTTTACTTCTACTTTTGTATATAAAATCCGAAACATGCTTTAAGGAGTAAATGCATGGCCTCTTTGATTAGTTTATGCAAAAGTATGGGTTAACTTTAAGGCATGGGAGACAAGTAGCTCTAGGGGACATAATTGCTTAAATGGTTAAGGACTTATGGGTATTGTTTCACCTTTATGACTAGTAAGAAGGCTTTCATTTTGTACTTGCACTCTTGCATGAAAAATCCGAAATGCTCTCCACCTCTCTCCTTTTCTCTCTTACAAAGAAAATATAGAAGTTACTTGCATCTTTAAACTCTCATTAAGTTCATACTTTGGTTATGAACTTAAATCCTAAGGGTTTAATAGTTTATGGACTATCATCTTCATCGAGTTGAGTCATTGTTTGTGTCTCAAAGGTTTCATCTTCTTCTTCAACTTCCAAGCCTCCCAAGAGGATCCAAAGAACAACAAAGTTTTTTATTTCTTCATCCTTTCTATGGTTGGTATTTTATCTTTCTATAACTTGCAAGAAGATCCTTGGTGAGTATAAAATGTTTATGTTATTTCAAAATTAAAGTCTTCTGTTTGCCATAATTTTTCTAGTTTACGAAACTATTTTTGAACTAAAACCCAACATATACTTCGTATACCAAACGGACCCTACCTCTGATATGATCCTACCTGGTTGTTACTTACTTGATAGATCATGAAAGTAGACTTTGAGTTAATGATGAATTTAGACTAATAATTAGTTGTAATAAATATTAGACTAGATTTAGTGATAATAATACTAGGTTTCGTCAAAGGAAAAGAAAATTGTTTGAAGCGAAGCGCTGCCTGAATTTCGAGTCGTCACTTGAAGAAGTGAGTGCATAGTTGCTTTCATCTTACACATAGATATGAAGTATTTAATATTAATACATCCTATATGTGCTTATTATCTGTGTTCCCGATATTTATGCTAGATGAACGATTTATACATGTTTTACTTAATTTAAACTGTATATGTATTTTTATACCTATAAATATATTGGGTAAGGATGGGTAGATGATTGATGAGAGATGAAAGATGATATAGATGATGAGATGTGAAAGATGATGAGAAGCCTTGAATTTAAAGTTGATCCCATCATCTAGCAAAGTATAGATGACGACCACAAACTATTCTAGTCAGTCCAGTGGAACGCTAGCAGGCTCGGAAATTATAGGTGTTTGTGAACGACGTGTTCACCTGATGTACTATAAAAACCCTGGCATCTATGGACTTAGTGCCTTACAAATGAACGTTGGACACTATGAATTTAGTACCCTATAGATAAATATTGGCAGCTATGGACTTAGTGCCTAATAGAGAAGATCGGCAGCTATGGATATAATGCCTGCTAGATAAATCCTGGCAGCGATGGACTTCATGCCTATTCCTTTGGAAAATCCTTAGGAATAAATGAATGAAGAATATATGATTCTTAGGGTAGCTCCTTAAGAATAAAGAAGATAATGGGTATGGGAAGTTGGGTTAATTATTTGATGATTAAACAAAATAATTATATTAATGTGGGTTGAAAACCCTATGTAACCTGACCCGCTCAGTTTATTTGTATCACAGGTGTCGATACGAAGATACATTACACTGAGAGATTAAAGGAGATGTAAATCCTTAGTGTAAATGTATGTAAGGTCTGTTTTATGCTTATGTTTTTGTATTGATGTTGGCATCCCATTGTTTTAATATAAACAAAATACTTTTCTTCGGAAATGCTTGATAATGTCTTTATCATGTTTTCTGGGAACAAATTCCGCAATATTATTCTTTAAAATGGATACTCTAATTTTTAAATAAGCATAAATAAAAATTTTAAAATGACCGTGAATTTGGAGATGTCACACATTGTATACTAATGGTATTGCCTATATTACTATTATAATGAAAAATAAGGTTTAAAATACTGAAACTGATGAATAATGATTATGTGAACTCTAAGTTAGTAAACATGCGAAAACGGTTCCCAACTTCCTAGATGTTTATCTATGAAGGAGTTAATAGTCCATGGTAATACTTAATAGAGGCAAGTTACTAGTTTTATAACATGTTCATTCTTAATACTTTAGAAAAGCAAGTTCCTAAACTCAAAAATACAAACCTAACCCAAACTCGCTTATGGATAACTTTTTTTCCTATAGAGAATATATTTGGTGAAGTAGGAAAAGGTTGTTGGAGATAATATACAATGTCATAAACTATTTTGATAATATTTCTAATAACAGCATGGGTCTTTTGGGTTGGTCTCATGACCCAAATAACATACGGAAATGGAGATATATAAGTTGTTAATTTATTAAGGAATTAATAAATTAATTATAAATTATTTTGGTAATTAATTAAAAGGTTTTAACTAATTAAAGGGGTTGAATATTAATTAATCAAAGGGATTAATTGGAATATTCCAGAAGCTCCGGAATACCTGTATATGGACTTTTTTGGTGTCCCTTGGATACGGATAAGACATGTTTGAATAAGATAAGGATAAACCCAAAGTGTTTGTACCCTTCTAGAACTCTACCTACTACCTATAAATAGACTACTAAGGGTAAAACCTAGAGGCTACTTATTCCTCTCCAAAAATCAACCCTACTTTGTCTCTCTATCCTTGAACGAAAACCACAACCTCTATCCTAGGGTTGGTGATTTTCGAATAAATCCTAGTTCTTGGGTTTCTTCCTTTTTTGTTTTGGTATTAAGGGTCTAATTTTAATAGTGAGGTGCTGCATTGGATCATGCATCCATATCACAACCAAGTAGTTGAGGTTAGTTGTTCTTTCTTTTTGTTAGGATTTTAAAATATGTTGCTATAACTACTAAAACATAGATTCTAAGATGCATATGCACTTAGGTAAATATGTTGATTATTCCACTACCTTTAGATAATGTACTTGATGCTAATAATCTCCAACAGTGGTATCAGATCCTAATTGTTTTTATTTAATATCATAAATTTGGTAAAACCCAAAAACCAAAAGAAACATGGCGCGGTAGTGTTACCTCCCAGAATTCATGACCAAAAATTTCATTTTTAATTATGAAATTATAAAAGCCAGTAGTTTAAAAATATCAATAATGTCATAATCAAAATCAATATCCAAAACATGTCATAACAAAACAACATCAGAGTACAATTCCCAACCATCTCATGTGCGGAAAATCATAGTGTGATGCGTTGCGATCATGTCGGCTCCTTTCCTTTCGAAGCAGAAGTACCTGAAACCAAAACTGAAAACCGTAAGCACGAAGCTTAGTGAGTTCCCTTACAACACCACATATCATACAATAAACATACTGCCTAGCATCTCCGGGTGCTAGCCTACCCCTTCGGTCTCTTTCAACCGGTAACCATGTAGCATATCAGGGTGTTGGCCTACCCCATTCGGTATCTTTCAACTGGTAACTGCCTACCATATCTGGGTGCTGGCCTACCCCTTCGATCTCTTTCAACCGGTAACTACCTAGCATATATGGGTGCTGGTCTATCCCTTCGGTCTCTTTCAGCTGGTTACGGTGACTATTTCACCCCTACCACTACCACATAATATCCTAGCACAAAAATCACATACTGCCTAGCATATCTGGGTGCTGGCCTACCCCTTCGGTCTTTCCGACCGGTTACGGGGACTATTTCACTCCCTACTACTACCACATAATAACATAGCATACAAGCACATAAATCTCAACAGATAATGGCATACCATACAATTATCACAAAGACAATCATCTATAATGTAAACAACTACTAGTCGGTCGGCATTGGTGCCTTCGACCCACTTATACCGGGTAGGTAACTCACCCGAATGCTGAATCGGTAGAAATCTCTAACGGCTGCTCCGACGACTTCCCGAGCTATCACTACAAAATAGAACTTAGTCAAAACCAAATAATCCTTCATAGGGTAAAATGACCATTTTACCCTTGATCTAATTTGGTTCATGCCTAAATCCCAAAACCATAACATGAAAGGCCTAATACTAGGTAGACTTCCCAAGCCCACTAATGGCCCACCAATGGCCCAATTTTCTTAATTGGGCCCAACCCCTCTAATGGGCCTTACCCTAGACCCAAAATAAGGTATAGTACGATAAAGCCCAAAATGATGATCCACTAAGTCCCATAGTAGCAAAGTCCAAGAAAATGGCCCAAAACAGATACCCCAAACCCTAAAACTAAGTCCAAGGCAAAAAGGTCTGAAGTCCCCCTGATGCCCCCAACGCACGACGTTCCCTGGTAGAGCGTTGGATATTCGCCACCGACTCAGATCGCGGACCCAAATCGGAACGCAGGGCGTTCCTCGACCCTACGCGGTGCGTTCGCATGCTGATTCCAAAAAGGATTATTAAGCACTTAATGCTTCAAGCCACTCGACCAAAACATGGATCTAAGTCCTAAAGAGGATGTAAGATCATAAAGTCGCTGACTTGGTGACTTTGCATGCCCCAAAAGGTTCCAACTTCACAATATAGCATTCAACTCTCATAAGAGGGCTTAATCTCATACATGGGGCTTATACAATTCTAAAGATGCAAACTTTATGAATCTACACCCTCAAAAACACCAAGAGGAGAAACTCAAAGCCTCAACAATCATCACAACTACAAGATCTCAACTATGGGACCAAGAAGGGATAATATCTATGAGAACCTAGATCTATGATGTAGAAGCACCAAGATGAGAACTTTATATGTTCAATAGGCTGGAAATGATGTAAAACCTCTGGATCTCCAAGCTCTCTTCAATCTCTTGCTTCTTCTCTAAACACCGTCTTCTTCAAAATCACCCAAATAACACCAAAATGCTCAAGGTAAGCTCACAATGCATGCAAGAGGCTTAGGGTTTTGTTCTTAGGGTTAGATAGGATGGAGGCTAAAGGAAATGAGGGTTGGAGGTGAGTTAAGGTGTTTAAATAGGGTTCAAGACCCGAAAATTAGGGTTTAGTCTGCCCAGACGAACGCAACGCGTTCCCATGGGGAACGCATGGCGTTCCCATATGCACCCGAGTCCATAACACCCAAGTACGCCATGCGTACATATCTTGTATGCCCCGCATACCCGGTTCGGCCCAAACCCTTCTAACGACAAGCCCTACACTTGTATCAACTTTATATAGATTGAAAATCAAACGAACTTAAATCCAAAATTCATTAAAGGCCTGAACCGACGCCTTTACTGATACCCTTGGGCTCCAAAACACAAACCGAATACTTGGATCATCCAAACTACATCATTCACCTCCAAATGAGCCCAAACTCAATTCTTCAAAGGTTCTAACTCATCCAATGCCCACTCCTTGATCACCACCCCACAATGGGAACGATTCGAAACAGGGCGTTAGAGGTAGCCTGCTAGCCGCGATACTTCAATGAGTCGGACAGATTTTAGGATTTTGCTAAATTTTCAATTTTTTTGGGATAAGCCTCTAATTTAAAATATTATTTTAATTGTTTAAATATGAATATTCGAATTTGGTAATTATTTTGAAATATTTTTTAATTGGAATTTATATTTGCATATTATTTAAACAATAATTAAATTTTGAATATTTATCTTGAACTTTATTTAATACAAGAATTAAATTAGAAAATGAGGTCAAAACCTCTTGCATGGAATCAAAACTCTATAATACTTCAGATCTGGAACAATAAACTACAAAGGGACCTCAAGGATCCATAAAGTTGCCAACTTTATGAAATCCATGCATTGAAACCATGCCAAACATGCAGAAAAGTGCACAAAAGCCTTGATCTATAAGAATAACACATAAAGATTTGAACTTGTGGACTTACAATGGTCCAGAATATGTGCAATAAGGTGGTGGGGAAACTTACTTGCTGGATTAATGCTCAAAGGACACATTCTTCTCCTTCGGTAACACCAAAAACCACCAAGAAGCTTCAAGAAGTAAAAAATGGAGGCTAGGGCTTGCTCAGGCTGAAAGGGATGTGATGGAGGCTGAGAGTGAGAAAACCTTAGCCATCACATCCATGTTGTAGTGCCTAAATGAAAGGTGTTATTACATCGGGTGAGGCCACGTCGTGGTGAATACACCACTACGTAGTGACAACCAAAATTATCATATTTTTAAGTCTTAAATGCCAAAATCACAAGAGCAATTATACCTGTAACTTGATGTTACAGACGTCAACGTGAGACTAATTTTGCGTCAAGGATCAAGCGGATTTGTATGGTTGGTTCACCATCTATTTAATGGTCCACAATATCCCCATCATTAAATTTGTGATAGTCACAATTGAGATTAACATGCCATTGAATGTCAATAAATCTCAAATTATGTAGGAGTTTCATGAGTTTGAAACTGGAAAGTTGCACTGACTTCCTAAATAACTTTGTTGTGTGTTTACGACATCGCTTTACACATTGCCAAGCCAAATATGGATCCTAGCCTTGTTAATAATTTATATAGGGTTAAATGTTATTTTTAGGATAACTTCGAACTAACTAAACTTCTTTTCATCTTGTAGACGACGAACGATAACAACAACAACAATCCTCATCCTCCATCTCTCATATCGATCATTCACAAGGAGAAACTTACCAGTCAAAACAATTTGGACCAGATTCATAACCTAAGGATGTCCTTGAAGTGCGATGGGAAAAAGTATATCCTTACTAAGAATCTCCATTATGTGAATGATGAGTCCTCTGAAGAAGATATAACTGCATACAACAAACATAATGATGAATCTACAAAGCTTGCTTGCATTATGTTGGTGACAATGTCTCTTATGTGGATGATGAGTCCTATGCAGAAGAAACTCTTAATTACATAATACACTGGATGTTGATCACCATCTTGTTCCTTGACCAAGACCGTGCTTGCTGCATTCTTGGATACAACTAAGTATAGGAACAAAGGTTCTCCATCTTCGGGTTTATCCAACAATGGAGCCGAAGATAGGTAATTATTCAGCTCTTGAAATGCCATTTCATGATCAATTGTCCATTCAAATTTTTTGTTCTTTCTTAAGATGTCATAGAAAGGTTTGCATCTTTCGGATGCCTTAGATATAAACATGTTTAGGGCTGCGACTCTACGTGTCAACCTTTGAATATATTTTTCCGAAATCAGGGATTAAAGATTCAAGATAGCATTGATTTGTTCTGGATCGACTTTAATCCATCTTTTTATCACTATTTAGCCGTCACACCCCCGGCTGGCAGCGGAAGCGTCATGGGTAGCGACGTAATGTTGGATCACAGTTAACATACACACAATGAATACTACAAAGATTAAATAATATTACACACTTCCATAAAACTTAGTGCAAGGATTACATTGTTTGGAACTTCGAAAGTACCATCTTACAAAATAAGTTCAACAAAATGTAATTCAACATAAAAAAAGGCCTAAACAGATCGACCAACAAAAGACAAGGAAATAGATTTTCCATGATACATTAGATGTGTACTCCAACTCCTAATTTTATGAGAATACATGCGTTTAAAATACGTCATAAAATATTGTTGGTGATTTCCATAAAGTTTGACTCTACGTACTTTTATAATCAAAAGTGTGTTTTATATAAATATATGTAATGCCCGTGTTTCTAGGCTAGGCATTAATATTGACATAATAGTCTAGGTTAACCTTTGTAACTCATTTTGAAGAAATGAAAAGGAATTATGTGAATATTATGTGAATTATGTGTTTTATGGTTAATTACTAGAATTTAATTAATTAAGAATAAAAATGAACGTCGAAAATAAATATTAGATAAAGCCGATATCTATTAAGAAAGTTGTAGTGGTCGTAACAAGGATTACGAATATATAAAGAATACCGAAATCCGAGTTATAACGAAGAAGTTATGACCTGTCGAAGTTTCGCGACAAAACCGGCACGGTGCCGAATGACGTAAAAAGTGAGTTTTTGATAAACTACTTTTTAGCCTTAGTGATCTAAACGAAAGTCGTAGTGTTCGTTAAACCGAGAGTATGTATAAAAAGAACGCCCAAATCTGACTTCGTATGAGGAAGTTATGATTTTTCTAAGTTTCAGCTTAACAGTAGACAGCTAAAAACTCGAATTTTAGATCGAGTGATTTTTAGCCGATACAACCTAAACGAGAATCGAAGGTCTCATCAATAGTAGTACAACGGTAAAAAGACAGACGAAAACGGACGTCGGATGAAGAAGTTATGAATTTTTAACGGATTTCCTGTCCCGGTCTGTTAAAAATAATAATATAAAAATTAAAATCAAAATTAGCTGACGAAGTCTAAACGAAAGTTGTAGAGCGTAATTTTACCTACGCGTGCATATAAAGAACGTCAAAAACGGATTCGGTATGCGAAAGTTATGGATTTTAGAAGTTTTGGCACAAAAATCGAGAAAAAAATACCAAATCCGAGAAATTTCGCATGGTGGGACTTCGGCCACGTCACCTTCACTCCATGCGCACCACATGTCCGAAACTGCTAAGTCACCGAGGCCAGCTGGCGAGGCGTGTCGCATTCCCTCGCATCCGAAGTGCGGTCCAATGAGAGTCCGACGCGTGCCTTCTTCTGACGTGTCCGACTTTCGCATGGTGTGCCACGACTCCGAACCTCGGACCTAGACCTCGGTCCAATCAGAGGTCAGCAGCTGGACCCTCGCACGTGCGAGCCATGTACCTTCTCTTCGGATCTGCTCCCGCGTGGAGTCCTCTTAGCCGTCCGATCAGAAGCCTCGCCCCTATAAATAGAAGGGTGCGAGACCTCCCGGTGGTACTTTGGAAAATTGCCACTTTTCACCCCTTAAACAATATTTCTTTCATTCCAACTTCCCCCAAAGCCCCGGTATCATACCAAACACCCGAAACACGTACCGAAGCGCCCGAGAAGCCCGAGAAATTTATCTTTTCGGTTTTGAAGCCCAACCCTCGCAGAGCCCGGTTTCTCAATAAAACTCTCGGTTTTATTAGAAACGATCGTTTTAGGAAACGAAGTGCTGCCCGATTATCATTAAATCAAGTGAGTGTGTAGTCACTTTCATCTTACACCTAGATATGAAGTATTTTCTATAAAATACGTTCTATGTGTAATTATATTAAGTGTTTATTTGAGGGGACTGTTGAATAGATGTTTTATACAAGTTTTAAACTGTATATGTATTTTATCTACAAATATGTTGGGTAAAACATGGGTAGAAGAAATAGTCGATGTGTGTTAAAATGGTGAGAGGCCTCGATGTTGTTGTTGTTGTAGTCGTCTAGCGGAGTATAGATGACGACCACGAACCTTTCTAGACATTCCAATGGAACACTAGCAAGTTCGCAACTTGTTGGTGTAGGTGAACTAAATGTTCATTGGCGTACTCCATCCCTCTCATGGTTGGCTTTAGGACATGTATGGCTGAGGAGTCCCCTTAGCAGTAGTGTCCATCCCGATGATATTCCTTAGGCTAGGTCCCTTGTGATAGGTGTTTAGGGACGTAAAGTAAGGATAACGGGAATGGGTAATCAGGGTTATTGTTGATTGATGAACTTAATAAGTTTATTATTATTGTGGGTTGAAAACCCTATATGCTCACCAGGCTCCCAAGCCTGACCCACTCAGATTTTTATTATTACAGGTAGTGGACCCCGAGCATAGTCGGAGGATGATGACAGATTTTTGGATTATAGGCCAGTAGTTGTAAATAACTGTTGTAAGGCTTATAATGTCTTGTTTATGCTTTTGATCTGTATCGGAACATGACATCCCGAGGTTTTGATATAAAAGGAAAATATATACTTTCTTAAAGAAAGGTTTTGATAAATTTTTATCATGTTTTGTTTTGGGGGACCAATTCCGCAACATCTTTTAAAAAGATTTCTCTGACTTTATTCTAAAAAGCATAAATTAAATCGGTCTTTTCTGGCCGATAAATTAGGGGATGTCATAGTATATTTTGATATCAACTTATAAAAAATAAATGTACTTTTTCAAACTGAAAAGTATAAAATAAATCGTTCACGCACTAGTAATCTCATACAAGTAAGAGTGGTGTTTATGTAAATAACTTATTAAATATAAGTTTATAAACTATAAAAAGTCGTATCGTAATGTTTATTAAGTATTATTTTATTTAATTAATTAACCGACACTTATCCAATTGAGTAAAACATTTCTACTACATACAATCCTATTTCAAATTGTATGAGTATTCAAACTATGTATAAATACTATTTCAATTCTAGACGTGTATTTTTATAGTAAACTTCGAGTCCATAATGAGCCTATAACCAAACTATGGAAGATAAAGCCTCTCAAAAAGCATTATAAAAGGACGTACCGAGAACATCACTAACGCTTCATAGACGTCGTGAAAATGTATAGAATGAACATTAATGCCCGTTTCGACATGTCAGACGTAGGTTGTAGCTAGCAACCATAGGGGGGGGGGGGTGTCAACCCATATAGATCTATACCAAATGTTTCACGCTCCTTACGGATTAACAGTTATAGTACATATGACTTTAATAATATTTTGTGTTCTTAGTTAATGAAGAGTACGTCTCATATAAGAAATCTCAAGTTTAACAGATGTAAAAGTGTATACGTGCATTTAAGTCATAGTTAAAAGTTTATTAGACTATTATTTGTTAAAATTGTTTAAAAATGGTAACCCGAGTCTGGAAAATTCAATTATAAAAGTTTACCAGACTCGACGTTCAAAAATTATATCAAATTTCCTTATAAAAAATTGGACAGCATAACGACTGCATTTTGACCAAAACCAGATTCCAACCAATGTGAAATGAACCAAAACAAAGTAAACGTGCAGTTTATGAAGCAAATATATATATATATATATATATATATATATATGTATATATATATATATATATATATATATATATATATATAATTTTTTTTATGATCCTCCTTTTATAAGCACCAAATAATGTGTGTATCCTAGCCCCAGAAGCTTAAAACGTGTAAAAGTGGTTGTAGAACTCACCCTTGTAGCGTGTGGAGTTTTCGTTTCGGAAATCAAGACTTGTTTTGCGATTTCTCGACTTTTGATCGGGAGAATTTATGGATAAATGGACACTTAAGTCTTGTAGATCTTCTCTTTAGGAACCCAAAAGTCAACTTTTTAACCCCAGAGGACCTGCTAGAACAGTCTCCGGTCACCGGAGCTTTGTTGGTCACGGTGGCCCGTGGCCGGCGGGTAGCGTTTCTCTCGGCCGTTTTGGATCTCGTTGGTGGTTCTCGTCAACTGTGCATGTCGAAAATAGCAACAAATGGACAGGGGAGTGGTCAAAGGTGGTGTAGGATAGATAGGAGTGGCTAAAATAGGCGGTGATCGGCACCGGAGCTACCGTCGGCGGTGATACGGACTTCGAGGGGAGAGACCGAGATAGAGAGAGAAAGTAGAGAGAGGAAGAGTATGGAAGTGAGTGCTTGGCTATAGATTTTAGAAGGATTTTCCTTCCATTTAATTACATGTTGATGTCATGGTGGTGACATCATCATGGTGATGTCATGCACCCTGTTAGCCTCGATTTTCGTGCCTCACAACCCAACTTTGTAAATTTTTTCCGAACATGCCTTTTGATTTTCCCGAATGAGGTGATTTCGAAAATGCTATCGGAATTCCAAACCGATAGATGAAACTAGGTGAAAATGATGTTCAAGGTTTTGTTTTTATAAAATCCTAGTCTGACACTTTTCGCGAATTCACCTTTACATCATCAGGTTAAAAATATGATAATAATGAAATTAAATATTAGGTCCTAGTATGAGTTCAAAATGTGTTCAAAAAAATCAGTTAAATATTGATTTTACAACCGTAAAAAAGACAACTTCTTTGTACAATCTTCATTTTCGATGTTCTTTATATCCACGCAGTCGTGAGAAGATATTCTATCCAATTTGATCAAAAAATTTTCCCAAGTATACTCAATGCATAAATTTTATTTTTATCGAACAAAATAATACTTGTTTTTGTGAATTGTCTTTTGTTCTTTAGCGTTGACACAAATTGGAGACAAAATGAGCATTCCAAATGCAAATCTGAGTATACTGACTTTAATTGAATTCAAAGGTAAATAATACTATACAATAGTTCCTATTACAAGAGGGATCACTGTGGTTTGACAAATGAACATTGACCTATTTTTATCGTTTGTTACAGTACCCCAAGAAGTTACTAGCCATAACACCAAAATGGCAATTAGCAGGGTTGAGCTTCATGTTGAACTGATCCAAGATATTGAATGCTTCTTTAAGATACTGGGGATAATTCTCACCTTTCTTGGATTTTACCACAATGTCGTTTATATAGACTTCCATGGTCTTTCTAAGTTGTTGCTTGAACATTTTATTCACTAGTCTTTGATATGTAGCACCTGCATTTTTAAACCAAAATTCATTGCTATATAACAATATATACATGTTGGGGTTATCAAGGTCGTATCTTCTTGATTTGAAGGCTCCATTTGGATTTGTTGAAATCCTGATGAAGCATACTATCCACTTTCCATTCTTCTTTTCGACTACCACCATGTTGGCTAGCCATCTTGGGAATTTTACATCTTTGATCATCCTGGCCTTGAGCAATATTTCAACTTCCTTTTGGATGATCAAGTTGTTTTTATGGTTAAAATTTCCTTCTTTTTTGATGAATTGGCCTGAAACTTGGATCAACATTTAGTTTGTGTTATTACATCTATGGATATATATGTGTCATATCTTCATGTTTCCAAGAAAATGTTGATTTTCTTTCCTTCAGGAACTTGGTAAGATCTTGCTCAAGATCCACGCCTAGCAACACTTTGATGTCAGGATCCTTAGGATTTAGCAAGACTTCTTTAACATCACTTTCGTTGGCTTCCAAAACATCCCGTTCCTTTTTCTTTAATTGTTACGGTTGCTTGGGAATGGTTGAATTTTTCATTGAAGTGGTATAACAATCCTTGTATTCTCGTTGGTCACTGTTGATCTTGACTACTCTCCATGGTGTAGGCATTTTTACACATTAATGATAAGTCGAGGGGACAACTTTTAGGTCATGGATCCAGGGCCTGCATAAGATAATACTATAGCAAGACAAGGAATCAACAACACAAAAACGTTAAATGGAGTTAACTCTCTCTATATATATTGGCATTTTAAGTGCACCAATGGTATTCCTGGTCTCGCCACTAAATCCTACTAGGATTGAATATCTTTAGAAAATCTCTAAATCTAGGATGTTCATCTTGTTGAGTGTGTCTAGGAGGATGATGTTGACTAAACTGTGACCATCTATATAGATCCTTTGAATAAAGTGGTTAGCCACGTATAATGTTATGACTAGACCATCGTGGTGTGGGTGTAGTATATTTTCCATGTCACCTTTTTTGAAATAGATCTTCTTTTTATCAGTCAAGAATGCATTATTTCTTGGCCTATCTTCCTTTTCCATGTTGGAACTCTTTGCATGTGTTTTAGCTGCAAAATAAGAAGTTCCACATATGTAAGATCCACCAGAGATAAACTAATTACATTGGCATCCAAGGGCATATATGCTATTATTTGGGGGAGGATTTTAGGATATTGGGTCTTTTGATTATTCTTTCCTTCTTCCCAAGAGTTCCTTCAAATTTCCTTTGCTCACTAAGCATCTAATCATTTTTCAAAGGGCGAAGAAATCTTCAGTAAGATGTCGATAAGCTTCATGGTAAGAACACCACTTGGATTTATCTTTCCATCCTAGTGTTTTATTAGATTTCTTCGGCCATATTTATTTGTCGCTAAGATCCTGCATTGCACAAAGTAGACCTGAAACATTAATAGAAAAACAATAGTCAAACATCTTAGGATAATCTTCATCTTCCAGAGCATTAACTATATGGATCTCAGTTCTTGAGTAAGGATTAGCTCTATAGGATTTTTGGGAGGAATATTCATTCTTCCTATTAGGATGGTCATAGGACGTGCTAGTCTTCTTCTGGATCTTCTTGTCCTCTTCTAGCCTGATCAATCTCAGTGCTCTATTTCTGACATCATCCAATTTTCTACATGAGTTCATGACAATATCCTCGTCAAATGGAGAATCTTTTGTTAGTCCCATCTTGAAAGCTTTTACGACTGTTGAAACATCTATATGTAGAAAATCCAGGGCTACTTTCCCAAACTTGCTGACATAATCTCTCAAGGATTCATCGTTGCCTTGAGTTACTCTATAAAGGTCACTTGTTAATTTTTTACTACAAGAAAAATTATTATTAAACAAGTTAACCAAATACGAGAAAGAAGTAATAGAGTAAGTAGGTACATTTAGTAGCCACTTTAGTACGGATCCTGTAAGAATTGAACCAAAACCATTGCATAAACAAATATGTTGGGGGATTAGAACAATATCCATGCGGTCTCTATATTCGGAAACATGTTCTTGTTGGATTAGTGTCTAAGTCCATAACTATAATTGGTATGTACTTGAAACGAGAGTAGCATTGTCCATTTGGGTTGAATATCATCAGGACAATTTGATCGGATGGACTTTTGAGAAGAGGTTATTTATGATTTATTAATATATTATAAGTTCTAATATATTATTATGAAATCGTATCATTTAATTAGTATTGATCAAGAATTAATTTAGTGATCAAAAGAGACTAATTAAATCAATGGGGATTGATTGTGTAAATCATTCATTCTTATAAAGTGGGCTTATGATCCATAGTTCTTTATGTTGGGCTAAACCCATGTGGTGACCCATGGATACTCCATGGAGGTTAAAACCCATGGAGCCTAAGGAATGTGGAAAGTCATGCATATTAGGGTTTGCATGGTGTAACCCTAGTTGTGCCACACTATATAAGAAGCCCCTTGGTAGGTGAAATTTGCACTAGTGATCTTTGGAAGATTCATAGAGCAAGCCATTCTCTCTCAAGTTATCCTTTTTCCTAGGTGTGTTGTGATTCCATTTGAGGGATTCACACTATTGGCGCTAAGTTCTTAAAGGCCAAATACATCAAGGATAGCAAGCTACAACAAAAGGTATGTCATCTAACTAGAATTTTGTGGTAAAGATACTCCATTGAATGCTAGTTAGGATGATGCTTTGGAAAAACAAAGTTCGCATGTATATTAGAGAAAACATAGATCCAAAGCATCTAGGGTTGCATGTACACCATAGGAGTGTTAGAATGCTCAAAACCCATCAGTGGTATCAGAGCCTAGGGTTGTTTTCTTATATACTTGATGCTACTTGTTTTCAAAGCTTAAAAAAATCGATTTTTTTCTGTCTGGATAGTGGACTGGCCGAGTCCACTGGGGAACTCGCCGAGTTCACCCTATAAACTGACTAACTCGCCGAGTCAGTTCATGCACTCGACGAGTTGGTGCTCCTGGATGCAGAATTTCAAGTTTTAAGGCTGGAATTGGACTACGATCATTACCCTAAACCTTTTTTGAACTTATAAACCTGTTTTTCATGTGGTAATGATCATGCTAATCCAATTTAAAAGATAATTGTCAAAGTTTCATGTTTTGTATTAGTTTATATGGTTAGGCTAATTACATGAAATTTGTTTGATAAGAATTGTCTTGATCTTATGAGTTTAATTTAGATCATTGACAAATTGTTTGATTTTGTAAGTTACATTAGTTGATCGAAATGTGTTGATGAATTCCATAACTTGTCCTCAAGTTATGGAAAATGAAAAGTTTTTCTTTCAAAGAGATCATTAAAATCATAGGTTATGAACTTGAAGAGTCTTTTTCCCATAAATGGTTTTATGAACTCCATAACTTGAGGATAACTTGAAGAGTCTTTTTCCCATAAATGGTTTTATGAACTCCATAACTTGTCCTCAAGTTATGGATTTTCAAGAGTCTTTTCATTAAAACCTATATTAAGCTAATAAGTTATGGATTTGAAAAGTTTTGACAAGTTTCAAAAATTTTCCCTTAAGTCTTGGAATTTGTAAAAGTTTCACCTTTTGAATACTTTAGTTCCAAACCGTAGAATTTTAAAGTTTAAAATTCTACCCTTATACTATTATAATATTATAGGTTTAATATTTATATATATGTATAAGAACAAAGTTAGTCTTACCGTTAGTAGGCCTCATTCACGAAGTCGGTCTATAAGGGGGTATAAGGTTACTTCCTATAAAATGGCAGTTTAATGGGTGTCCACTCTCACCCACCGCTTCCTTGACTGGTGGAGGGTCGTTAGCCGAACGGGTAGTACAAAGACTATAATTCTCATTGAAAGTATAATGAAATACTAAGTAACTAAACAATTATAAATTCCCAATCTTAGTTACTTTTGGAAAAATGTGAATATGGTGCTATCCCATGAAATTGCACTTTTCACCTTGTTAAGTCGTTAGTGGAGCGTGTGTGGTTAACCGGCACACTAATTAGGACTGACAGTGTGTGGCAAAGGGTAGGTTGATGTTAATCATAGATCAATGGAGCGTGTGTGGTTAACCGGCACATTGATTAGGTGGTTGTAACATTGGGTGTACCAAGCTAATTTACATGGTTATTCACACCTTGTTTGTGATCCTCGGCATCCCAGTCACAAACTTGAAGGGAACAATCGAGATTTAAACATGCCATTGAATTGTTCAATAAATCACAAAGGATCTAGGAGTTTCAATCCATTTAAAACTTAATAATCAGTTTCGTTTTTCATGGTGGAAATTGGTAAATCGTCAGTTACCTACCTTCAAATATTTTGTAGTTTGGGTTACGGCATGCCTCTTCCGAATTGTAAAGTATTGTGTTGGGTCCTAGCCTTAATATTTTATTTGGGTGTTATATTAAGGACTAAAATCAACTAAAATTGAATTTCTCCCTAATGAATGTCTAAGTTCAGACAACTATGGTCTTCCCGAATCTTTTGAAAAAACTTTCTTTATAAAGATGATTTTCCACAAGACAATCAAGGTGAAAGATTAATCCCTTCTTTGTGCTTTAGTGGAACTTCACTTCTTTCACCTCCTCCAATTATTCTCCCAAACCCACAAGTTATAGGTCACTCAAAGCCCTATTGGCAGGAAGGAAAGTCTGTATGTACTCATGTCTTGGAGATAAAGTTACATATTGAAAAGCTGGGAGAGTTGGGTGTCGAAGCCTCAAGGAAGTTGGCTGTTGAATGGGTTCTTCAATCACTTCCTAAGTCATATAGCGGGTTCTTTAAGGAATACTATGTGACAGACCACGACATGAACCTTATCGATCTTACCTATTTGCTTATTGTTGCTGAATCAGTAATGATTTGGTGCACTGGTAAAGCAAATTTGATTGGAAGGTCTACTCCCCAAACTTCCATGGACATTGACAATGCTAACATTGGAAGTCCAGAAAAGCTTTCTCTTCCCAATGGAAAGGGATCGGCCATGGTCAAGTCATTTGACCAAATGGTAAAGAGAAAGGCTAAGTCTGAGATAGTCCCGTGTGCCACTCCAAAGAGTCCATATGTTTCTATTGCCAAGAGAAGGGGCATTGGTTTCGAAGTTGCCGTATCTACCTGAAAGACCACAAGGATGGTAAAGTCAGAGTGTATAACTCTGGTTGAGGTAAGTCCACTATCTAACTCTATTAAGTTCCTATTTGGAGATTCTTAATACATGATGTAATGTAATTACATTTTGATGTTTTGAAGAATCGAAGAAATGAAAGGAAGCTTAAAGAAAGAGCATGCTGAGTCTGATCGCGAAGAGATGGATTTCGATCGCATGGTTCGATGATCAGATTTGTGAGCTGTTGCTTAAATAGTTATGATAGATTGCTTAGGAATAGATAACAACATATTTTCACTTGTATTTGCATTGTAAGGATAAGTTTTCCGTAATTTTTATAAATAAAGAAAAATTTTGAAATTTATCTTATTTTTAAAATTTCCTTACAATGGCATTTGTGAAAAATTGTTGCTTATATGATTCCATTGATAGCAATATTAGGAATATGAATTTGATTCTTTCGTTTGTGGCAGTGTCGATAATTTTCCAAATATGGAAAGATTCTCATCACCCAAGTTTCAAATGGATAGAAACTTGGAATCATGCAACTTGTATTGTGTGATGAATGAGAACCTTTTATCTTTGGGAAATTAATACTAATTCTTTGTTCACATGTATATGTGAGTCAAGTGAATGACTAGGGGATCGGGTACACTGGATGTGCGCTGGTCAGGTCCACCACAGAGAACGATAAGACTATTCTTCATGATTTACTAAAGTTTAGTAAATATGGTTATGCTTAGAAGTTTAAGTATAATTCTGAAACATTGGAAAAGTTTCAATGTAAGGCAGAACGGATGAGAAGAATCAAATTGGGCAGAAAGATAATAGTTTCTCCAATCTGAAAAAATGGGAAAGTACTTGAGTATCGTGTTTTATGATCATCTTAATGATTATGAAAACCATGTCGCAATTGATCCTCTAAGGATATCTTAGTACATTTGTATGGCTAACAAGAGGAATCGCGAATTATTGAAATGGTTAAATCAAAAAGATGAGCCATACTTCGTTCCAAAAAAAGTCTTAGAGTGATACTCCAAGATTGGGCCTTGAGTGACATAATCTTAGGAAAGGTTTATAACACTCATAAAATGTAGAGTTAAATGTTTTTACTCTTGAAATTGGTGATTTGTGATGTCTTGGTAAGGACAAAGACCAACTAAGATCAATTATGTGAAGTGTTTATCTTGATAAGAATCTGCACTAACTCATGAATATTTGTTTTGTCAAGTAATGTTCCTTGATATAGTGAATCTTATATGTCAAGAGGTCAGTGGGAGTATTAAAGATCTTGAAAGTTTCAAGAACTAATCAAGGGTAAAGCTATTGTTAGACACTAGCACACGACTTGAGGTTTGTAACCTATCGTGTTGATATATTCTTGTTTCTGTGACCATTCCAGTTAAAGTTGACTATGCATGTGAGTTCTATGTGTTCTCAGCTGTTTGCATAACAACTTGGAAGCAATGGTAGGCCCTTGTGCTGCCAAGTGGCAAGAAATTAAGATTGAACAAGTTCAGTCCATATTGGTTTGGATTTGTCACTAACCATGTCTTGTGATTATGGTTGTGACAAATTCACATGGATAGGAACACATACACCATAAAATCTAAGTGTCATAATGTTTCTCTCCGATTCATGAAAATGATGGTGAGGAAACGCTTTCACTAGGTAGATTTTAAGGAGATAGCAGTTGTGATATTTGCAGTCTCAAATTTGATTATGATTACGACATACCTTTTCATAATTCGAATTGTGGGGAATGGCAAAAAATCTAAACATTTGAGACTAATTGTTATAAGTTATTAAATTGTTTAGACACACATGTGAGCTATCTAAGGAAATGTGTATTAGTTTGATAAGCCTAGATAAAGTCTTATCAAAGCATCTCGTATCAGAAATCTGAACTTTGGTAATTAATGTCAATAAGTATTGATTTCTAGAAGTCCAGCTGATTTCTGGGTACATGTCAAAGCTAGTGGGAGCGTAAATGTTATGCTAGTAAAAGTAATTATTATTATGTTAATGGGAGCATAATCAATTATAATGAATGTTGCAAGTTAGCAATGTTAATTATAGAAAAACAAAAGTTTCAATTCGCAAGTTGTAGGGTTTGAAAAGTTGTTTTACTATAATTAATGGAGAGGAATTCATACTTCATTTCAAATCTAAAAGCTTAGAGTGAGATTTTAATCATATTTAGTCAAATATATATATATATATATATATATATATATATATATATATATATATATATATATATATATATATATATATATATGAATGTTATGTTCGAATGTTTCAACATAAGGAAATTCTATATATGGATGTGTTAATTGCGTTCTCAAAATTCAACTGTGATTACGACATCCCTTTTCATAATTCGAATGATGAGAACATGGAAAATAAAAATATTATAGCAAAAGACTGGTCAAATATCATGTATTTATGTAAGACATCATGAATCGTGTCCTATATGCTTCGGTATAGGATCGATTACATGTCCTATAATATTCATCCGTTCTAATTTTCCAAATGCCTAGGGCATTAAGAGAGAAAAACGTCTAGAACTGGATATGACTAAAATGGTTAAGCAATTGTCGAGGACAATCTGAGGTTTACCAACGATTGGTTTCTCATGGATAGTTGGAAGTATATTTTAAATTTTGGAAAGGACTATATTGACATACTCTGAGAAGAGGTAACTCTTGTTTAGAAGTGATGGTCAAAATGGGAATATGGAAATGTTTCCATAAGTGGAAGTTATTATTTAAACCTGTGTAAGATTAGAAAACATAATGCAAGAAGGATGTTCAAAGGAATGTACTTTGAATTTGAGACTTCATTTCCATGGAATTGCTCTCCATTGGAATACTTTGTAATGTCAGTTGTCAAGTCTCCGTGACTTTTGGTACCTAGACATTACAAAGGAATCATTGCATGATAGTTTAGAATCTAACACATTATGGCAGTGACAAGAATTTGGAATTCTTACACTGGTGATAAAGATTTGGAATTGTGAAATGAGTATTATTGAAGATGTGTTCAATTGAGCTATTTCACAAAGTAAGGACCATAATCAAACATAGTGTGCATGTTTGGAGCATGGCCTAACTATTGTTTAGACAAACATAGTGTGCATGCTTGGAGCATGGCATAGTTATTATTTTAATTCAAGTATTAAGTTGATTATTTGAAACATTATGCAATGAATAATGAGTAATCAATATTACTCAAAAGTTTTTGGAGCATATATGATTGGCATTATTATTGTGTTTCACTTTGCATGTTTTGACTTACTGAATAACCAGGTTATTCAAACCATCCACAGTCGATCATACTTTGGAAGTAGGTATTGAGGCAAGACTGTCATGAATGGGTCTGTAGTTTTTCTAGGACAAGGTGGCTGCAGTGTTCATGAGTACTCCTGGAATAAGATTCGAGTATTGGATTCAACCCACGCTCATTTGAATCACTTCATGGATTTTATCACGAGTGATTGTAAGACGATAATATCTTATATTCTTTAAACGGAGACATGTGAGTTGTATTTACAAGTCGGTTGCACATTGACATATGTAAACACACCAGTAATTTGGTGTTATAAAACATATCGTTGTGTGTGATTTGATGAGTAGATAGAGCAAGCATATGAGTCGAAGTTTATACATTCCTTTTACACTTAGAGGGATAAAAGTGATATCTGTGGGCCCCTCAATGATTTAGTGATGACACCCCTAAGCGCTCGGCCGAGCCTGTTTGTTAAATTAGTCGGTCGTCATAAATCGGAAATCGGGAAACAACAGATGGACAGAGAGAATGATTATAATCCATGTCTCAGTCCATATGATATCATGTAGAATGGAGGAATATATGATCCCTTATCTAATGGACGCGTCATTGGCTAGGTCAGAGTTCGACAGCGGCTTTTAAGAGCTACGATTGCTAGTCGGGTTGTGGAGACATACTTGCAATAATAGTTATTAGACATATCCAAGTGGGAGACTGTTGGATTAGTGTCTAAGTCCATAACTATAATTGGTATGTACTTGACCCGAGAGTAGCATGGTCCATTTGGGTTGCATATCATCAAGACAATTTGATAGGGTGGACTTTTGAGAAGAGTTTATTTATGATTTATTAATATATTATAAGTTCAAATATATTAATATGAAATCGTATCATTTAATTAGTATTGATCAAGAATTAATTTGGAATTAATTTAGTGATCAAAAGAGACTAATTAAATCAATGGGTATTGATTGTGTAAATCATTCATTCTTATAAAGTGGGCTTATGATCCATAGTTCCTTATGTTGGGCTAAACCCATGTGGTGACCCATGGATACTCCATGGAGGTTAAAACCCATGGAGCCTAAGGAATGTGGAAAGTTATGCATATTCGGGTTTGCATGGTGTAATCCTAGTTGTGCCACACTATATAAGAATCCCCTTGGTTGGTGAAATTTGCATTAGTGATCTTTTGAAGAGTCATAGAGCCGATTTCTAGAGCAAGCCATTCTCTCTCAAGTTATCCTTTATCCTAGGTGTGTTGTGATTCCATTTGAGGAATTCACACTATTGGTGCTAAGTTCTTAAAGGCCAAATACATCAAGGATAGCAAGCTACAACAAAAGGTATGTCATGTAACTAAAATATTGTAGTAAAGATACTCCATTGTATGCTAGTTAGGATGATGTTTTGGAAAAACAAAGTTTGCATGTATATTAGATAAAACATAGATCCAAAGCATCTAGGGTTGCATGTACACCATAGGAGTGTTAGAATGCTCAAAACCCATCAGTTCTTCAGGATCCATGGTTCCATCGTACATCTTCATGTTGGGCGTCTGAAACCTATTTTGGATATTTAATGTAATAGATAGGTGTAAATCTATAGACCCTATGGCTGATAGGTGAGACCTCTAGTATATGTTGAATGACGCCTGGTACACTTGAGATCATATCTCTCAATTGTTTGAGTTCCTTCTTCATGGCTGGACTTATCCCAAGATCTTGGGTATTAGACGAGATGTTGAATATCCCTATGAGATCTTGGAAGATAGGACCTCCAACATCAGGAGTCACACCATCTGTGAAGATAGGGGTCTGTCTAGATATGAAGTCTTCTGCTTGGCATTCTGAAGATGCACTGGTTTCGAAGTTCAGGAACTTGGACTGCAAGAATGAAGATGGAGTTGGTGTAGTTTCCATAGGCCTTATTGATTCTGGGGTTATCCTCTTCATTCTTTCAAACAAAATCTTGTTGATTTCACTTTTCTTAATGATATGCTACTCCATTCTAGTCAGCATGGATACAATCTCATTGTTCGAGACCATAATTTGAATTCCTCGGCTATACTTCCTAAATATTGGACTGATGAAGATGTTAGGACAGTCCTTCTAGAGGTCTCGACATTCCTTATTTGTGAGTTAACAACAGGAGGTGGGGTAAGCTCTAATCAGCAGAGATGGATGGAATAGTGCTAGAAGTGGAATTTGGTAAATAAGAGATTTTATTGCAAAATGTGTATGTGATTGGAAATATTAAAAATGTTATTTGAGTAACTTTAAGAAAAAAGATGTAATAACACCATCCTGTGGATGAAGCCAAATGGTTTTGGTCAAAAAGTGATAAGTTAATTTGTAACATTCATTATTCGGGTAATTTACATTTTAACCCTAAGTATTAAATTTAATTGCAAAATGGTCCCATGTCTCCAAAAGTAAGAAACGCGTGACTTGTACGTACACTGGGCGTACGTGGCAAAAACCCAAACCCTAATTTTTGGGGTTTGAACCATATTTAGGCATAATTATCTCATTGAGACGCCTTCATTCATCAGCCTCCATCCCACTTTTTTTGTCCCTAATAAACCCTAATTCATTGTGTGAGCCTTTATGAGCTTAAGAGTGCATTTGTGGTGTTCTTGAAGGAAGGAGTGTTGGATTAGTGTCTAAGTCCATAACTAAAATTGGTATGTACTTGACCCGACTCGGCATGGTCCATTGTGGTTGCATAGCATCGGAACATTGGATAGACCGATTTATGAGAAGAGGACATTTGTGACATATTAATATATTATAAGTTCTAATATATTAATATGAAATCATGTTATTTAATTAGTATTGATCAAGAATTAATTTGGACTTAATTTAGTGATCAAAAAGAGACTAATTAAATATATGGGGATTGATGTGGTGATCCATGGAGGTTAAAACCCATGGAGCATAATGAATGGGTAAAGTCATGGGTTACATGGTGTAACCCTAATGTGCACACTATATAAGGACCCCTTTAGCTCAAGAAATTGGCACTAGTGATACATATGTGAGGGCTAGCCGAATTTGAGCATGAGTGTCTTTTTCTCATGGTTATTCCATGTGTTGATGATGTTGTGTAAACCATTTGAGGTGTCACACTTGGGGCACTAGGCTCTCGAGCTTCATGGAGTCAAGCTACATAAAAAGGTATGTCTTCTAACTTGTTTTATTACCCAAGTATCAAAGATTGTATGCTAGATAGGGTAATACCTTGGGATAATTATATTTGCATGTATAATAGAGAAAACATAGATCCAAGGTATTTAGGGTTGCATGTACACTTAGGAGTGTTAGAATGCTCAAAACCCAACAGTGGTATCAGAGCCTAGGCTTGTTTTTTCTTTTATACTTGATGCAAACTTGTTTTTTCAAAGCTGAAACTGTCCAGACCATAAAACTCGACGAGTTTATGCAAAAAACTCGACGAGTTCAACATTTTGGGCATGAACTCAACGAGTTCCTCAAAGAACTCGACGAGTTTTGGGTGCTGACGGCTTGCTGTTTGATGTTTGTGGCTGGAATTGGACTAGGAACATTACCTTAAGCTGTTTTTCAACTTGTTTTTTATGTGGTAATGTTCATGCTAATCCAATTTCAAAGATAACTGTCAATAGATTCATGTTTTATATTAGTTTTATGGTTAGGCTAATTACATGAAAAAGTTTGATTAAATTGTCTTGTTCTTATGAGTTGCTTAGATTAATAGAAAAGTTATGTGAAATTGTAATTTTCAATCCAAATTAATCTAAGAGTTGATTCTAAAATGTGTTTTTGTAACTTGTCCTCAAGTTATGTGAAAATTCACATTTAAGATTCATAAAACTCATAAAGTTTTCCATAAGTTATGAATAAAGGAAAAGTTACATTCTTTTAATAGTTTAAAGTCTTCCATAACTTGTCCTCAAGTTATGGAACTTGAAGAGTTTTTTGTATTAAAACTACTTTCAACACATAAGTTATGGAATTGAATAGTTTTGAATAGTTTGAAAACTTGCCCTCAAGTTTTGGAATTTGAAAACTTTTCCCTTATGAATACTTTAATTCCAAGTTAAGCCCTTAGAATTTTAGAAGTTAAAATTCAACCCTTATACTTTATAATATTATAAGTTAATAATATATATATGTATAAAAGCAAGTCAGTCTTACCGTTAGTAGGCCTCATTCACGAAGCCGGTCTATAAGGGGGTATAAGGTTACTGCCTATAAAATGGCAGTTTAATGGGTGTCCACTCTCACCCACCGCTTCCTTGACTGGTGGAGGGTCGTTAGCCGAACGGGTAGGACAAGGACTATAATTCTCCCTTCATTAAAAGTATTAATGATAAATACTAAGTAACTAAACACTTATAAATTCCCAATCTTAGTTACTTAGGAAAATATGAATAAGGTGCTAACCCATGAAATTACACTTTGCACTTTGCTTAAGTCGGTTAGTGGAGCGCGTGTGGTTAACCGACACACTAGCTTGATTTAACAAGGTAGGTAAAGGGTTTCTTAAAGTTTATCATAGGCCGGTGGAGTGTGTGTGGTTAACCGGCACATCGGTTGGGTGATAAACATTTAAGAGTACCAAGTAATTTGCATGGTTACTTCACACCTTGTTTTGTGATCCTCGGCATCCCAGTCACAAAACCTGAAGGGCTCACTCGAGATTGAAACATGCCATTGAACAGTTCAATGAATCTCAAAAGATCTAGGAGTTTCAAATCCAAGTAAAACCTAATTAAATTATTTCGTTTTCATGGTGGAAATTGGTGAATCGTCATTCACCTACCTTCAAATATTTTATAGCCTGGATTACGACATCCCTCTTCCAAGTTATAAAATATTGTGTTGGGTCCTAGTCTTAATATTTCATATTGGGTGTTATATCAAGGACTTTAGATCAACTATCTTCAATATCTCCCAAAAGATGTCTAGTTCAGACATCTATGATCTCCCAAATCTCTTAGAACTTCACTTCCTCCACCTCCTCCAATTTTTCTCCCTAACCCACAAGTTTAAGGTCACTCAAGCCCTATTGGCAAGCAAGGTCTATGTGTGATCACATCTTGGAGATGAAGTCACATATTGACAAGCCGGGAGAGTTGGGTGTCAAAGTCTTAAGAAAGTTGGATGTTCAATCACTTTCTAAGTCACATAGTGAGTTTCCTTGGGACTACTATGAAACAGACTGTGACATGACCCTTAATAATCTTATCTATTTGCTAGGTGCTGCTGAATCAGCAATGATTTAGAGCACTGGTAAAGCAAATTTCATTAGAATATCAACTTCCCAAACTTCCATGGACTTTGACAATGGTAACATTGAAAATCCAGAAAAAGCTTTCTCTTCCCAATGGAAAGGGATCGGCCATAGTCAACTCGGTTGACCAAATGGTAAAGAGAAAGTCTAAGTGTGTGATAGTCCAGTGTACCATTTCCATAGAGTCCATATGTTTATATTGCCAAAGGAAGGGGCATTGGTTATAAAACTGCCTATTTACCTGAAGGATCATAGGTTTGATCAAGTCAAGATGTTTGATTCTACTTCAGGTGAAGTCCACTATCTAACTCTGTTAAGTTTCTATTCTGAGATTCTCATTACATGATGTGACTGGGTCACATGTTGTTGTTTTAAGAATCAAAGAAAAGTGAAGAAACTTAAAGGAAGTATATGCTGATTCTGATCGCGAAGATGGATTTGAATCGCATGGTTCAGTGATCAAAATTTTTGAGTTGTTGCTTAGGAGTTATGATATATTGCTTAGGAATAGATAACAACAAGTTTTTCATATGCATTTGCACTGTAAGGATAAATTTTTTCCTCAAAGTTTTGAAATAAAATAAATAGGTTTTAATTTTATATTTATTTTAAATATCCTTACAGTGGCATTTGTGAAAAATGGTTGTTTATATGATTCCATTGATAGCAATATTGGAAAAATGGAATTTGATTCTGTCGTTTGTCGTAGTGTCATAATTTACCAAATAAGGAAAGATTATCATCAACCAAGTTTCAGTTGGACAGAAACTTGGAAATCATGCAAGTTGTATAGTATGATGAATGAGAATTTTCATCTTTGGAAAATTAAAATTAATTCCTTGTTCACATGTATATGTGAGTCAAGTGAAGGACTAAGGGATCGAGTACACATTCTGGTTCACTGATCAAGTCCACCACAAAAGATTGATAAGACTATTCTTCATGATTTACTAAAGTTTAGTAAATATGGTTATACTTACTAGTTTAAGTATAATTCTGTAGCATTGGAAAAGTTTCGATGTATGGCAGAACGAATTAGCAGAATCAAGTTAGGCAGAAAGATAAAAGTTTCTCAAAGTATAATTTTGTGATCATCTTAATGATTAAGAAACCATATCACAATTAGTCCTCTAAGGACATCTTAGTGCATTCTTATGACTAAGAAGAGGAATCTTGAATTGTTGGAATGGTTAAATCAAGAAGATGAGTCATACTTCGTTTCAAAAACAAGTCTTAGAGTCCTACTCCAAGACTGTAAGTTGAGTGACATATCTTAAAGAAAGGTTTGTAACACTTGTCAAATGTAAGAGTAAAAGTGTCCTACTCATGTACATTTGAAATTGGTAAGTTGTGATGTTTTGGATAAAACAAATACCAACTAAGGCCAATTGTGTGAAGTGTGTGTCTTGATAAAGAATCCACACTATCTCTTGAATATTTGGCAAGATAGTCTTATATGTCAAGAGGACAGTGGGAGTCTTAAAGATCCTAAAAGAATTTCAAGATCTAATCAAGAATAAAAACCTGTAGTTTGACACTAGCACACGACTTGAGGTCTATAACCTATCGTGTTGATATATTCCTATTTTTGTGCCCATTCCAGTCAAATTTGGCTTTCCATATGAGTTCTGAGAATTCTCAACTGGTTGCATAACAAATTGGAAGCAATGGCAGGTCCCTGTGCTACCAGGTGGCAAGAAAGTAAGATTGAATTCAGTCCATATGAGTTTGGATTTGTCATTATCCTTGTCTTGTGATTATCGTTTTGACAAATTTACATGGATAATAACACATACACCATAAAATCTAAGTGTCATAAGGTTTCTCTCTGATTCATGAAAATGATGGTGAGGAAACACTAACACTAAGTAGATTTTAAGTAGATAACAGCTGTGATATTTGCATTCTCAAAGTCGTTAGTGGAGCGTGTGTGGTTAACCGACACACTAACATGGACTTGTGAGAAATGGCAAAGGTCTAAACAATTGGGACTATGATTACGGCATCCCTTTTCATAGTTCTGGAATTGTTTAGACACACATGTGTGTTATCTGAAGAAAGGTGTATGATTTTGATAAAGTTTTTTCAAAGCATATCGTATTAGAAATCTGAACTTTGGTAAGAAAGTCAATATAGTTTTGATTTCTAGAAGTCCAACTGATTTCTGCGTACATGTCAAAGCTAGTGGGAGCATAAGTGTTATGCTAATAATTCTCATGTTAGTGGGAGCATGATAATTATGATAAGCGTTGCAAGTTAGCAATGTTAATTATAGAAAACAAAAGGTTTCAATTGGGAAAAGTTGTTTTGCTATAATTAAGGGAGAGGAAATTATACTTCATTTCAATTTTAAAAGCTTAGATTGAGGTTTTAATCATCTTTATATATGAATTTTGTGTTGGAATGGCTCAACATAAGGAAATTCTATATATATGGGTCCATTATTTGCGTTCTAAAATTCGATTATGATTATGGCATCCCTTTTCATAATCTGAATTATGAGAACTTGGCAAATAGGCATAGAAATATTATAGCAAAAAGACTAGTCTAGTATCATGTCTTTATGTGAGACATCATGAATCGTGTCCCATATGCTTTGGATATAGGATCGATTGCATGTGCTATAATATTCATCCTTTCTAAATTTTCCAAATGCTCTGGGCATTAAGGGGGAAAAATCTATAATTAATATGACTAAAATTATTAAGCAATTGTCGAGAACAATCTAAGGTTTACCAAAGATTGGTTGCTCAGGGACAGTTGGAAGTATAGTGTTAATTTTAGAAGGACCATTTTGACATATTCTGAAAAGAGGCAACTCTTGTTCAGAAGTGATAGTCAAAATGGGAATACGAAAATGTTTCCATAGGTGGAAGTTATTCAATTTGTGTAAGATTAGAATAACTTAATGCAAGAAGGATGTTTCCATGGAGTTGATCTCCATTGGAATACTCTGTAATGTCTGTTGACAAGTCTTTGTGACTTTGTGCATAATCATTACAAGAGGATCAATGCATATAAGTTTAAAATCTAACAGATTTCCGTAAATGATAGGAATTTGGAATTCTTACATTTTCGATAAGGATTTGGAAGTGTGAAGTTAGAATCATTGAAATTATGCTCAATTGGTTTATTTGACAAAGTAAAGATCATAGACAAACTTAGTATGCATACTTGGTGTATGGCATGACTAGTGTTTAGAAAACATAGTGTACATGCTTGGAGCATGGGACAACTATTGTTTTAATTCAAGTATAAAGTTGATAGTTTGAAACAGTATGCAATGAATGATGGGTAATCAATATGGTGATAAATAAAAGATGTTTTATTTATATTCATAAGTTCTGAGACTATATTGGATTCGATTATTCTTGTGTTTCACTTTGCATGTTTTGACTTCCAGAATAACTAGGTCGTTCCTCCTGAATGACTAAGTTATTCAAACCATCCACAGTCGGTCATATGTTGGAAGTATACATGAATCAAGACTATCATGGGTTGGCTTGTAGAGGTCTAAGATATTGGACAAAGCGGTGCCACAACACTCATGAGTGCTCATAATTTCTGAGTATTGGATTCAACCCACGCTCATTTGAATCACTTCATGGATTTTATCACGAGTGATCATGAGACAATAATATCTTATATTCTTCAAACCTAGAGATATGAGTTGTTACTATAAGTTGTTTGTACATTGATTGCGCGAAAACGCATTGGTAACTCGATGTTATAAAACGTGCCTTTGTGTATGATTCAACAAGTAGTAGAACAAGCCATATGAGTCGAAGTTTATCCATTCCTTTTACCTTCGGGATAAAAGCGATATATGTGGGCCCCTCGATGATTTAGTGATGACAAATGTAAGTGCTCGGCCGGGCTTGGACTGATTTGATATGTTCAATTAGTCAGTCGTCATAAATCAGAAATCGGGAAACAACAAATGGACAGAGAGAATGATTTATAATCCATGTCTCGGTCCATATGATATCTAGAATGGAGCAATATATGATCCCTTATCTAATGGACAAGTCATTGACAAAGGTCAGAGTTCATCGACAAGGTCAGAGTTCAACAGCGGCTTTTGAGAGCTACGATTGCCAGTTGGTTCTTGAAGTCATACGCAATAATAGTTTTAGACTTATCCAAGTGGGAGACTGTTGGATTAGTGTCTAAGTCCATAACTAAAATTGGTATGTACTTGACCCGACTCGGCATGGTCCATTTGGGTTGCATGGCATCGAAACATTTGGATAGACCGATTTATGAGAAGAGAACATTTGTGACATATTAATATATTATAAGTTCTAATATATTAATATGAAATCATGTTATTTAATTAGTATTGATCCAGCAACCCCAAATAGCTACGCTGGAACTTTACCAAAGTGCAATAAATGCAACTTCCATCATACGAGAGTTTGCAGAGAAATACACTGCAAGAATTGTAACAGAAAGGGGCACACTGCTCGTTTCTATAAAATACCAACACAACCCATTTCTCAAGTCCCTCGTGAGGGAGTGACCCAAGAATGCTATGAATGTGGGGAAGTAGGACATTTCAAGAGAAATTGTCCTAAGTTAAAGAACGCTGGAGGTACTTGAAGAGTCTTGGCGATCGGCTATGAAGAAGCAGTAGCAGATCCTAATGTGGTGACCGGTACGTTTCTTCTCAACAATTCTTACGCATGCATTCTTTTCGATACTGGTGCGGAGAAAAGTTTCGTAAGCCATAAATTCAAACATCTACTAAAACAAAATCCCAAAGCACTAAAAGATACATTCACCGTTGAGATTGCCAATGGAAAAACCGAGAGTACCAATGATATATACATAGGATGCACACTTACTCTAAATAACCATTCATTCCAAATTCACCTTATGCCGGTCTCCATTAAAAGTTTTGACATCATAATCGGCATGGATTGGTTAAGTCTTCATCGTGCTGGTATTCTATGTTTTGAAAAAGCCATCCGTCTTAATCTACCAAGTAACGAATCTATCGTTATCTATGGCGACAAATTCGGTGCAAATCTCCCAATCATTTCTTCCGTCAAGGCTCAGAAATATCTTCGCAAAGATTATTGTGCCTTCGCAAAGATTATTGTGCCTTCTTCCGTCAAGGCTCAGTAAAAAGCATCAAGGGTATTCCTGAAGTCTATGATTTCCCTGATGTGTTCCCTAAAGATATCTCAGGAGTTCCTTCTGAACGCCAAGTTGAATTCTGAATCGACTTAATTCCTGGAGCTACCGCTGTAGCTAAAGCCCCGTATCGTCTGGCACCTTCAGAAATGCAAGAGCTATCCAGCTAGTTGAACGAACTTCTCAGTAAAGGCTTCATTGGACCATGCTTCTCACCCTGGGGAGCACTGGTGTTATTTGTGAAAAAGAAGGATGGATCGTTTCGCATATGCATAGACTACCGGGAATTAAACAAACTTACCGTTAAAAACCGATACCCTTTACCACGGATAGATGACCTCTTCGATCAACTTCAAGGAGCTAGTTTCTTCTCCAAGATTAACCTAAGATCGGGATACCATCAGCTACGAGTCCAGGAGGCCAACATTCCAAAGACTGCTTTCAGAACTCGCTACGGTCACTATGAATTTGTAGTCATGCCCTTTGGTCTAACGAATGCACCTACAGTACCCATGGACCTGATGATTCGAGTGTGTCGACCTTACTTAGACAAGTTCGTTATAGTCTTCATTGACGATATACTGGTCTATTCTCAGAGTAAGGAAGAACACAGCCAACACTTGCGACAAGTCTTGGAAACCTTAAGGGCAGAGATATTGTACGTGAAGTTCTCACAATGTGAACTTTGAATTCGAAAGGTAGAATTCCTAGGTCATGTAGTCAGCAAGGATGGGATACATGTTGATCCCTCCAAGATCAAGGCTATAGAATGTTGGGCGACCCCACGAACCCCAACCGAAATTCGTCAGTTTCTTGGTCTCACTGGCTACTAAAGAAGATTCATTCAGAACTTTTCAAAAATCGCGAACCCACTCACCACCTTGACCCAAAAAGGTGTGATATTCAAAGGGGGGGAGAAACAAGAAACTGCTTTCCAGACACTAAAAGAAGCCCTTTGTAGCGCACCGATCTTGTCCCTCCTAGAAGGGACATAAGATTTTGTAGTCTATTGCGATGCGTCCAAGCAAGGGCTAGGTTGCGTTCTAATGCAGCGAGGAAAGGTTATATCCGATGCCTCGAGACAGCTTAAGAACCACGAAGTCAATTGTACTACGCACGATCTTGAACTGGGAGCAGTGGTTTTTGCCTTGAAGATCTGGAGGCATTACCTGTATGGTACAAAATGCACAGTCTTTACAGATCATAAAAGCCTTCAACACATCTTTGATCAGAAGGAACTCAACATGAGGCAACGACGATGGGTAGAGCTACTAAACGATTACGAATGTGAGATTCGTTATCACCCCGACAAGGCGAATGTGGTAGCAGATTCCCTTAGTCGGAAAGAGTACTTGGGCCGCCGAGTAAAGTCTCTGACCATGACTATCCATTCCCACCTATCTACACAAATCAAGAAGGCTCAATTGGAAGCCTTGAAACCTGAGAACATGACAGGTGAAGCCTTGAGGGGAATGGAAAAGAATTTGGAAATCAAGGGTAATGGAGTTCGTTATTGCATGAATCGAATCTGGACACCGAAGTTCGGTGGCTACAGAGATGTTGTCATGAATGAAGCCCATAAAACTCAATACTCCATCCACCCGGGTTCAGACAAGATGTATCTGGACCTAAAGAAACTCGATTGGTGGCCAAATATGAAAGCCGAGATAGCTACTTATGTGGGCAAGGATCTAACTTACGCCAAAGTCAAAGTAGAATATCAAAAGCCCTCATGTTTACTTCAACAACCGGAAATACCTGAGTAGAAGTGGGAGCGGATTACAATGGATTTCATAACCAAGTTATTCAGGACAACTGGTGGTCATGATACCAGTTGGGTTATTGTCGATAGATTAACCAAATCCGCACACTTCCTGCCAATGAAAGAAACAGATAAAATGGAGAAGTTATCAAGGACGTACATTAAAGAGATAGTAAGATTGCATGGTGTGCCAATATATATTATCTCTGATAGAGATAGTAGATTTACCTCGCGGTTTTGGCAATCATTGCAAGAATCCTTGGGAACGAATCTTGACATGAGTACAATGTACCATCCTCAGACTGATGGACAAAGCGAGAGAACAATTCAAATGCTGGAAGACATGTTAAGAGCCTGTGTGATAGATTTGGTAAAGCTTGGGATACCCATTTACCACTTGTTGAATTCTCCTATAACAACAACTATCACACTAGCATTAAAATTGCACCCTTTGAAGCTCTCTATGGCCGTAAGTGCAGATCCCCTCTGTGTTGGGCTGAAGTGGGCGATACACAACTAGCAAAGAACCAAATCCCTGATAGTACTCTAACCGGTCCTGAGATCATTCGTGAAACCACATAAAACATTATTCAAATCTGGGAACGGTTGAAAGGTTCTCGAGATAGACATAAGAGTTATGCGGATAAACGACGAAAACGCTTGGAATTCTAGGTTGGTGACCGTGTTCTGTTGAAGGTCTCACCCTGGAAAGGAATGATACGTTTTGGTAAACGTGGAAAACTGAATCCAAGGTACATTGAACCATTTCAGATCATTGCTAGAATTGGTCATGTTGCTTACAAACTCAATCTACCGCATGAGCTCGATAACATTCATCCTGTTTTTCATGTCTCAAATCTCAAGAAGTGTTTGTCCGACGAGACTCTTGTTATCACACTCGATGAAATTGAGATAAACGAGAGCCTCAATTTCGTAGAAGAACCGGTAGAAATCCTAGACAGGGAAGTAAAGAGAACTAAACAAAGCCGTATCCCGATAGTGAAGGTGCGTTGGAATGCAAAACGAGGACCTGTTGATTTCACTTTTGCTTAATGATGAAATTGAGATAAACATAGGCCTTATTGATTCTGAGGTTATCCTCTTCATTCTTTGAAACAAAATCGTGTTGATTTCACTTTGCTTAATGATATGCTACTCCATTCTAGTCAGCATGGATACAATCTCATTGTTCGAGACCATAATTTAAATTCCTCGGCTATACTTCCTGAATATTGGACTGATGAAGATTTTAGGACAGTCCTTCTAGAGGTCTCGACATTCCTTCTTTGTGAGTTAACAACAGGAGGTGGGGTAAGCTCTAATCAGCAGAGATGGATGGAATAATGCTAGAAGTGGAATTTGGTAAATAATAGATTTTATTGCAAAATGTGTAAGTGATTGGAAATCTGAAAAAAAGTTATTTAAGTAACTTTAAGAAAAAAGATGTAATAACACCACTTGTCCTGTGGATGACGGCAAATGGTTTTGGTCAAAGAGTGATAAGTTAATTTGTAACATTCATTATTCTGGTAATTTACATTTTTAACCCTAAGTATGAAATTTAATTGTAAAATGGTCCCATGTCTCCATAAGTAAGAAATGCGTGACTTGTACGTACACTGGGCGTATGTGGCAAAAACCCAAACCCTAATTTTTGGGGTTTGAACCATAGTTAGGCATCATTATCTCATTGAGACCCCTTCATTCATCAGCCTCCATCCCACTTTTTTGTCCCTAACAAACCCTAATTCATTGTGTGAGCCTTTATGAGCTTAAGAGTGCATTTGTGGTGTTCTTGAAGGAAGGAGAAGGAAAGGAAACCATCTTGGAAGCTTAAGGCACTTTGGATCCATAAGTCTTTCACCCTCAAGCTTAATTTGGAGGTATAAAGTCTGAAACTTGATGAGTATTTTCATAGATCTTGTTATCTTGGAGTTTGTGTTCATTTTGGTCCCATAAGCTTGGTGTTCATGACTATGGCTTACTCTACCCCATAAGGGTTGTCCTTCCAAACGTTTTTAGGTGCTTATGACAAAAAAATGTGATCTTGATCCCTCTCATGTAACATCCCGTTATTTTCATTGTTATAAAAGTCAACCCAAGTCAACCCCGTCAAATAAAAGCCCAACTTAGTGAATTATTATTTTAATAAAGTTAAAATAATTATATATGATACACGTAAACACTTAATAAAAGTGTTGTAAAAATTAAAAAGTAAACACTTCAAAAACCGAATACCATAGTAGCTGTAAACCCTCTCTTCTCCTTCTTTCTTTTCTTTGCTTCGGACCGCAAACCTCGCATGGACCGCAAACCACCTCGGCCGTGAACTCTCCTCGGTCGTGAACTCGATTCGGCCGTGAACTCGCTTTGGCCGTGAACATGCCTCGGACCGTGAACTCGAGGATCTTATCTCCTCGGGATGTGCTTACGGCCGAACACTCTTATGTATATATACAAGTATGACTGATTTTTCCTCCATTTTACACACTCCAACCACAAACTCTCTCATTCTCTCTCAGGTATCAAAGGCCGAAAACTCCTCTCTCCTCAAGAACATCAAATATTCTTCATTTTCTTCAAGCAGTCACCTTCCAGCCTTCATATCATTGGGCCGAAAAAACTTGAATCTTCAAGTGTTCTTCATTTCATCAAGAGCATCAACCGAAAACCCAAGAACATCATCACTTTTTGGCCGAAAACTCAAGAACATCATCATCTTCTTGGACCGTAAACCTACAGCTTGGCCGTGAACACCTTGCAGCCTTCCATCTTTGCTTTTAACACTCTTATTTCTAAGTTAAACTTACAGATTGGTCCATTTCCTTATCATATTTGTGATTATATTCACTAAAAATATACATATATATTACATGAAATACATATAGGGCTGGGGATTGGGGTACAAAAGGTGAGTTCATACCCCTACATTATATAATTTGGATTCAGAAGATTTAGAATATGTAATTTGACCCCATTTCCTGTTCCTTGTTTGGTTGTGGGATTGGGGTAAAATTATTTAATCGAAGGTCTAATTAATCTCAATTATATAAATATTACATTTATATAAATATAAAATGGTTTTCAAACTGTTTAATATTATTTAAGTACACATAGTAGATTTCGTAGAACAATAGTATTACAGATTTTTACAAGAAGTTAACAAAGGTTTTCATTAAATTAGAACTAATAGTAAACTATAATTGGTATAGTTTAGAGAACTTATTCATTGGTTTCAAGGTTCAGAATACATAACAGAAAATCAACAGAGTACATAACAGAAAACAAGTAGAGAATATTTTTCAGAAAACAAACAGAATACTTTACTGAAAACATAGTTTATGAAACTTATTTACAGTGTATTTATTTCTAAGTAACTTTTCATTATTTCACACTTAATCATCAATATAGCATTTGTGAGACAATCTTCAAGTACTTTTCCAAGTACCAACAAAAGTCCTAAAATTATAACCAGAATCTCCTTGAGGGGGAGCGTGACACTTATGTATAGATCTATACGGGACTGACCATCCCGCACCAAAGCTGCTTGCAACAGCTAGGTCGGCAGACTTGTGGTGACAAATGTTGTAGTTTTTGCGACGCCTGAAGAACTTCGTGTTCAGGTCATCTTAGGTCATCTAGTGTGGTTATAATAACTCACAATTTGGTATTGAATTAAATGATTAGTGTATGAATAAAGAAACAACTTCAGATAGTTTTATAATAATAATACTATAACACATTATTTTACAAATGGTAAACCTAGGCTTCTACAGAGAATTCATAATAGTATAAGATACAAAATACTATTTTACTATAGGTAAAAGATTTAGGGAAAAGATTCATCTTATAGTTTTATGTGAATTAAAACTATATAATACTAGTTCAGAACATAAATACATATACAACATAAAATATAGGATTTTCTGGGAAAACATGATTACTTTATCAAAGAACAAGAAAACAGATTTCAGTTATAAACATACTTATGAACTCACCAACTTAATTGTTGACACCTTTTCAAAACTACTTGTATTCTTAGGGAAATACTAAACAGGTACATCCACAGCTTTTGAGAAGATAGAGCTATCTAAACTCATGTCTTTAAAACTTGTACTTTTGGTGTCATGTACATTATGTTTTGAATACAGATGTAAAACTTATAACTTTGTAAATACAATGGTTGTTGTTGTACTTTGATTACTATTATGCATTGTTGTGATACTAAACATGACGTCCTCCACCCCGAACGTTTCCGCCATTCCGGTTTGGGGGTGTGACATTTCATTTCGTCATGCATGAGATATGAGCTTTTGGTTTGTGTATTAAGTTAGGGTTTAGTTGTTGGACCCTTTCTATCCTAGGAAATTCATAAATTTGGAAACTTTATGACTTATGACGTTATTTGGAACTAGATATGAGTCTTGGATGTGGTGTCTTAATAGATTAAGCACTTAATAGAAAAGAAAAGGTGGCAGTCGAGTATGCTAGTCGTACCTGATGGTACGCTGCACGTACCTGGTCGAGACCCTATAACCGGACGAAGGGTGCACTACGATGGGCGTAGTGGCTGAGTACGCCGAGTGTACTCAGTCTAAGTTAACTCGTTGACCTTTTGACTTTTGACCTTTGACCAGGATTTTGACCAAGTTTGACCTAAGGGTATTTTGGGTATTTTGAGTTGTAGTTTGAGTTTAGGCTATTGTTTGTTGTATAGGTGATCTGTAGAGTTGATTTTGGAGCATCGTTCTTTTTTCGTATCTTTTCAGACTATGAGGTGAGTTTCCTCACTATACCCATGGGTCGAAGGCACCAATACCAGCTCATTCGGTTATACATCCTAGTATATAGGATGTTGTTATGTTGTAGTGACCTGTTAGATCTGTATGATTACCTGTTTGTTTTTTATATTTTTATCTGTTGCATATGTCGACATTGTGCGATTGGGTTGAGGTAATATTGCTCTGTGTGGAAGCCAACAAACCCAGGAGCAATCTAGACAAAAGTTGTGGGTAGTAAAGGCAAACCAGACTTATGTTGTGGGGTCGCGATCAAGCCATGCATAAGCTGAGTGTCGGGAAGGCAAGGCAGACTTATGCTATGGGCTCGGGAGAAATCCAAACATAAGTTTTGGGTCAGAAAGGCATGCCAGAATCATGCTGTGGGCTCAGGGGTAATCCAGCCCGATGGTTGTGGAACCATTATGCATGTTGTTATATGTTTTGTGGTGGTAGTTTGAAGTAACTCACTAAACTTTGTCTTATAGTTTAAGTTTTATGTTTTAGGTACTTCAGATGATCGGGGGAAAGTGATATGTGCATATTTAGTCATATAATTCATGCATTATCTTAATATTTTATGTTGCATTCCTGTCAATTATTGAACAAAAGTTACTTAATTGGTTGAAAGTTGATTTTGCAGTAGCTAAGACATGCTCGGATGGAAAAGGAAGCGAAATTGGTGAATGGAAGCTAGGATCTTTGAATCTCAAAGAAGAAGAAGAAATTTAAGAAGAACACGACGTGTTTACCTCAAACACGGTGTGTAATGTTGAAGATTCGCGATGGAATATTGCCTTGCCGGATATTTGTTTTTAATGAAGAACACGGTGTGTTGGAGTCTAAACATGATGTGTTGTACCGTTTTTTAGAATCTATATTTGGATCATTTATCTTTTAAACCCTAACTTATGTTGGAAGTTTTTATCGACTTTTGGAGACCAGAGACATCCCTTAGGAGCTGTGGATCGCAGAATTCGATTGAAATCTTGTTTTTGAAGATTTCTAAGGCAAATCATCTTTACTTTACCTAATTCCTTTGTTTACATCATGTTTGCAATATTGAATTTCGTTTTTATGATTGTATTTGCTGAAGTTATGGGATAAAAAAGCTTACTTTCATTTAGAGTAGAGGATCTGAAAACTATGTGTTGATTTTGTGGTTTTGGATTGTGTTGATTTGATTATTCATCATGCTTGTTTGTTAAAAGAACCTTATATGTTAATGATAATTATTTTTCTGTTAATTACTAAGTTAATTGAGATTGTATGAACATCTTTCTTGATTGCTTGAATCTTATAGTTTTGTGACCATCAAGATTGTAAGACTAGTGTTTTGAATAAAACCCAGGATTAATAAGAAAATAAATAAATTGATTTGTGAGTTATATATGATGAACAACCATATATGAGTTAATTTAATAAACCAATTAAGTTAATCACCACTATAAGTCTTACATGATTCGAATTAATACTACTAAACATATTAGTTTAATCAATTGATCACTGTTTGAATTGATTTGTTTGCAAAAGGATTAGTCTAGTGAACATTAACCTAATCATATTAGAAATCGGTAATTGATGACACATTAATCCATTGCACTTTCCACGAAATCAACCATATGAGTAAGTAAATCGAATCTAATCGGAAATCTATTTAATATTCTTGTTTCAAATCGTCTTTTGTTCTTTAAATAGTTGTCAATTGATTCCTTGCTAAGTGTTTAAGTGCTTATTTAAGTTTCTAGTCTTGTAACACTAGAGAAACGCCCCACCTCCCCCCCCCCCTCTTTAATAATTGTTTAAATTAGTTAACATTAGTAGTAATTTTAATTATCATTATTGCTCCCTGTAGTAATTTTATTAGCTAATTGTTATCGATCCTTTGTGTGAGATTTTTCTAATACAAAGTTACTAGTTTTCTGTTTAGAATTTTATTTTTGTTTTTGTTCTGTTTTTGCGTTAAACACGCCGTGGTCAGAAATAACCATGCCGTGTTTGGTGTACTTCCAGTTTTCAATTTCTTCATTTTTGTTTGTTTTACGCGTGAATTTATGTTTTGTTTCAGTTAGTGTAGGACCCGAAGATCCAAATCTCAAGTAGGACCACCATTAGAGGATCCGGAATCGGCTTTTCGCAAAAAGATGGACAAAACAGCCGGGGAATTAAGCAATTCTGAAGGCTTCAACAAAACCCACGACAAGAAGGTAGCGGATTATGAGCCCAAAACACCCAAATCTGAAAAAGAGATTGAACCCGAGTCAGAAGTAGTGATGGCAGACATTGAAGACATTTGAATGGAGGAGTACAAGAAGAGGATGTGTGATGATACAGGGCCAGCTCTTGTGCAACCTGCGATTCCAGAAACAGCAAACTTCGAGCTGAAAGGTCACATACTCGCCCAACTGAAGGACATCCCATTCTACGGGAAGGATCACGAGGATGCCTACAAGCATATTGACGAGGTCAACGACATAGCCGCCTACTTCAACATTCCAAATGTGCCTCGCGAGACTGTGCTACTAAGGATGCTATCGGTTACATTCAAGGGATCCGCAAAGGATTGGTTGAAGGAACTCCCTCCAAGATCAATAACAACATGGCCAAAGATGCGTGAAGAATTCATTCAACAGTTTTGCCCCCCATCGAAAGTCGCAAAGTTAAAGAAAGCAATTTCCAATTTTGAACAGCTAGGAGGCAAATCACTTTATGAGGCATGGGAGAGATAAAAAGGTTTGTTGAGAAATTGCCTCTAGAATGACATCAATGTTCAACAAGAGGTCTCCATTATCTATGATGGGGTAAATGTGACAACCAGGCAACTTCTTGATTCCCAAGGACCACTCACGAAGTAAGCACCAGCTATGATAAAGGGGTTGATTGAAGAATTCTCTAAACACTCAAGAGAATATCATAACCCTTGAAATGACACGACTTGAGGGACGGTGAATGCAACTTTGGATTATATGCATCGGTAATAGCCAAGTTGGATAACATGGATCATAGGATGACAAATATGGACCAATCCATCCATGCCATTCGTGTGGGGTGTGATAACTGTAGCGGTCCACATCTATCGAAGGATTGTGACCTTGCTGAGAATGGAAACCGGAAAGCTCAAGTGTGTTTTTCAAGCGGGGATCATTACGATGAAGATTGGCGAAACCCAAAAAAGAATGGCTAACATATGATGAGTACAATAAGGCCAAGGAGGAGAAGTTCAAGCAAAAGGAAAAAGGGTACTATCAAAAAGAAGAACCGGTGCCCGAAAAGAAGACAGATTTAGAAGCAATGCTCACCCGTTTTGCAGCCGCATCAGAAAAAAGGCATGATGAAACCGATGCATCGATGAAAGATCAACAAGCTATGATGGGAGATCAGCAAGCTCTAATGACAGCAAGCTTCAATCCTCAACATCGAAAAGCAACTCGAACAACTTGCTAAACAATTCAATGAACAGTCATCGGGCAGACTTCCAAGCAACACCGAGCAAAATCCGAGAGGGGCACACATCACCGTAGTGAAAACCAGGAGTGGACAAATTATCACTCCCTTAACCCCAATCCATAATGAAGAACCAAAAGTTGTGCAGGAAGTAGAAGAAGAAAACCGAGAAAGGCACTCTAACGATCAAACCCGGTGTGTTGAGGAGAAGAACACGGCGTGTTTGTCGATAGAAGAAAATAAGAACCCTCCGGTTAAGACATTTCAGCCTCCATTTCCATTCCCAAGACATTAAAAACAAGACAAACAAGCTGAAGATTACAAAAATTCTCTGGAGCATATCAAGGCCCTCCAAATCAACATTCCATTCATTGAGGTGGTGGCCCATATGCCAAAGTATGCAAAGTTCTTGAAGGATCTTCTCACCAATAGAAAGAAAATAAAGGAAGCATCTAAGGTGATACTGAATGAGAATTGCTCAGCCGCAATGTTGAACAAACTACCAAAGAAGATGGGGGACCCGGGAAGTCTAACTTTTCCATGTCAATTCGGGAATTTGACTACAAGTTATGAGTTAGCCAATTCAGGAGCTATTGTCAATCTTATGCCCTATTCATTCTTCAAGAAATTGAATCTTCCGGAACCGAGGCCCATCCGCATGGCAATTCATTTAGCAAACAAGACGGTGACATTTCCAAGAGGGATATGCGAGGATCTTTTGGTGAAAGTTGAAAATTTTGTGTTTCGTGTAGATTTTATTGTGCTAGACTTGGAAGAAGATCATCAAGTCCCAATAATCCTCGAAAGACCTTTTCTAAGCACCACTCGAGCTCTAGTGGACGTGAGAGAGTCTAAACTTACTCTACGGGTATGAGAAGATGCCATCACCTTTGGAGTAGATCGAGCAATGAATCATTCAAGGCTTAGTGATGATACGGTTTTCTCGGTGGACACGTTTGATGAGTTGTTGCAAAAAGAATTGGCGAGTTGGCAAGAAGATAAATCAGATGGATTAACGTTCTTATCAGAGGGGGATTTTGATGCTGAAAATGACCTAGAAGATGTGGCAAGGTTGCTTGAAGAAAGCGAATTTGAAGAACTTACAAAGAACTTTGAAGAACAAACATGGCGTGTTGAGGACAAAAACACGACATGTTCGGACCACAAATCGTGATCTTAAGAGACAAAGGAGGTAACCACGGTGTGTTTAGTTCATGTCGACGCCATGTTCAGTGATCAGAAGACGCAGTTGGAACTCAAAACTTTACCGGTACACTTGGAATATGTTTTTCTGGAAGAGGATGAACAAAAGTCGATTCTAATTGCTTCTGACCTTGCACCAATCGAAAAGGAGAGTCTTGTGGAGGTTTAAAAGAAACGACAGAACGCCATTGGTTGGAAGATCACCGACATTAAAGGCATTAGTCCTTCATATTGCTCACACAAGATCAACCTAAAAGAAGAAGCTAAACCAGTGGTTCAACATCAGAGAGGGTTAAACCCAAATATGCAAGAGGTGGTCAAGAAGGAGGTCGTGAAGCTCTTGGATGCCGAAATTATCTACTCCATTTCCGATAGCCAATGGGTGATTCTGGTGCAAGTGGTGCCGAAGAAAGGAGGAATGACTATCGTGACGAACGAGAAGAATAAGCTCATACCTACAAGAACGGTAATGGTTGGTGGGTGTGCATCGATTATCGCAAACTAAAAGATGTCACTTGCAAAGACCACTTTCCCTTACCTTTTATAGATCAAATTCTTGAACGATTATTTGGTCACCATTATTACTGTTTTCTAGATGGATTTTCAGGGTACTTCCAGATTCCGATTGACCTAAGAGATCAAGAGAAGACAACATTCACTTGTCCAAGCATAACTTTTGCGTATCGACGCATGCCTTTTAGGCTATGCAGACCACGTTTCAATGATGCATGATGGTCATATTCCATGACATGGTGGAGAATTTTATGGAAGTCTTTACGGATGACTTTTCAGTTTTTGGTTCTTCCTTTAATTTGATTTTATGCTTGATAGGTGTGAAAAGACCAATTTGGTCTTGAATTGGGAAAAATGTCATTTCATGGTGAAGGAGGGAATCGTATTGGGTCACAAGGTTTCCAAATCGGGGATTGAGGTGGATCGACCAAAATATCGACACCATTGCCAAGTTACCCCCACCAACAAATGTGAAGGGAGTTAGGAGTTTTTAGGGCATGCGGGGTTTTACCTCCATTTTATCAAAGATTTTTCAAAAATAACTAGGCCTTTAACTCAATTTCTTTTAAAATATGCAACCTTTGATTTTTCTAAAGAGTGTTTAGAAGCTTTTGAAATTTTAAAAGAAAATTTGACTAATTCCCCGATCATTATCGCTCTGAATTGGAACTTCCCCTCTGAAATTATGTGTGATGCCAGTGACTTTGCCTTGGGAGTTGTACATGGTCAAAGGGTTGATAAGCACTTTCAACCCATTTATTATTCAAGCAAAACATTAAAACCGACCCAATAAAATTACACCACTACTAAAAAAGAGCTATTGGTCGTGGTTTATGCATTTGACAAGTTTCGTCCTTACCTTATTTTGTCCAAAACAACTGTTTTTACTGACCACTTTGCCATTAAATATTTGTTTTCCAAGCAGGATGTGAAACCAAGACTGGTCCGATGGGTGCTTCTACGTCAAGAATTTGACATCGAAATTTGGGACAAGAATGGAATGGAGAATGTAACGGCTGACCACCTATCCAGATTAGAAAATCCAGAAAGGGAAGAGATGGAGAACAGGGGTATTAGAGATGACTTTCCAGAAGAGGACATGATGATGGTAGTGGGAGAAGAGCCTTCGTATGCAGATATAGCCAACTATTTGGCAGGCAACTATCTTCCCAAGGGGTTAACTCACCAACAAAAGAAAAAGCTTTTCTCAGAAATCAAATATTATTTCTAGGACGAGACCTATCTTTTCAGAAACTGTGCAAATGGAATCCTTCGTAGGTGCGTGTTTGGAAAAGAAATCAGTGATATTTTGAGGCATTGTCACAATGGGCCTACAGGAGGACATCATGGGGCCCAATATACATCCAAGAAAGTATTTGATGCAGGTTTTTATTGGCCAATAATATTCAAGGATGCTACTACTTTTGTGAAAGAGTGTGACTCATTCCAGAGATCGGGAAATATTTCAACAAGGAACGAGATGCCTCAGAAGAGCATCTATGTCTGTGAGGTATTTGATGTCTGGGGAATAGATTTCATGGGGCCGTTTCCAACATCTCGAGGGAACAAATACATTCTTGTGGAAGTCAACTATGTTTCAAAATGGGCGGAGGCACAAGCACTACCCACCAATGATGCTCGGGTGGTAGTAATATTTCTAAGAAGGTTATTTTCTCATTTTCGAATGCCAAAAGCATTTATATGATCGGGGAACCCATTTTGCTAATGATCAACTTGCAAAAGTGTTACAGAAATATGGGGTACACCATAGGTTTGCAACACCATATCATCCTCAAACAAATGGGCAAACCAAGATCACAAATAGGGCACTAAAAAGAATTTTGGAGAGATCGGTAGGGAGCAATAAGAAAGAATGGTCAGACAAACTCGATGACGTGCTTTGGGCATTTCATACCGCATTCAAGACACCAATTGGGACTACACCTTATAGGTTGTTCTTTGAGAAGAATTGTCACTTATGGGTAGAACACGAGCACAAGGCATATTGAGCATTGAAAACATGCGACTTTGAACTTAGTGAATTGCGTACCAATCGGCTTTTGAAAATGAATACCTTGGAGGAAATTAGAAACGAGTCACACACAAACTCATTAATCTACAAGGAAAAGACAAAAAATGGCATGATGCAAGGCTGAAAGGAAACAAGGAGTTTGAAGCGGGTCAAAAAGTCCTCCTTTACAACTCAAGGATGAAACTTTTTCCCGGAAAGTTGCGAACATGTTGGTCCGGGCTATTCAAAGTTAAGAAAGTGTTTCCATATGGGGAAATCGAGCTAGTGAATGAAGACGGATCAACCTGTAAGGTCAATGGGCATAGAGTAAAACATTATGAAGAAGGGATGCCAAGCAAAGAGAGAATGTGAGAAAGCATTGAATTGGGGGAAGCCGCCACAACGTATGGCGGAAAGGAGTCCAGCTCAAGACTCCTTAAAAAGAAGTGCTTGCGGGAGGCAACCCATCATTTGAGTTTGCATTTCTTTTTCCTTTATCTTTCTTTTACTTTTTCGTTTTCTTTCCTTCTTTTTGTTTTGTTAAGGATTTTCGTTCTTTGTCTCCTAATAATGAATGTTGCTTGAGGGAGAGCAAGACCTAAGTATGGGGTGTGGTAAAGTTCTTTATGCAAAAAAACATATAATTATGTTGTTGAGTATTTGAGATATTGAAACTGATATGGCATATTTGGTTATTTAGGGAAGCCTTTTTAGGGTTAATAATGTTATGATTCCCTATGGTGCCTTTACAGTAGAAGTTCTTAATCGAGCTCTTCTAAGGCATTGGTTTTATATTAGGCATTTATTTTATATTTATTTTTCCCTATAAATAATCATTAGGTTTACTTTTGGTGTAAGCTTTTGACGAGATTAGGGTTTTTCTCTATACGTTCATGAGATAATAAATATACACAAAATCCTTTATCAGATTGCTTGCATATTATGGTGATTGATTCTGATTGTTCTTGATATTCCGCATTCGTCATCTCGGATTTGTACCAACAAGTGGTATCAGAGCGGGTTCTTGTAGATCACAACGATTTTTGCAAGAATCGATCTTGTTTATGGCGATATTTTATCATGAATCTCACCTTGTTCTTCAACTTTTCTAAGTTTTCTGAAAAGAAAAAGTCTATACCTCGTTTTTATTAAAAAATCTTTTTCAGATTTGTATCTTCAACTCATTATTTCATCTGATTTGTTCTTGAATCGTGTTCTGGAAGAGAATTAGAAGAAAATTTTCGTGTTTATTCGAATTTTCACGTTCAGATCTACTTTATCTCTCTAAAAATCATTTCAGATCTGTTTTCTCTCTCTAGAAACCATCTCAGATCTGTTTTCTCTCTCTAGAATTCTCATCAGATCTACTTTCTCTCTCTTCAAGTTTTCTTTCTTGTTGAAGATTAAATGGCGGATTATAAGGTGTTAAAAGACATTAAGAGACTAGGATTGAAAGTTACAGATCCAAAGTTTCGTCTTAAAGAAGGATATTTGTTTTGGGATGTTCCTGAACAATCTATGTTGAAGAATGCCATTGAGATGTATAATTCTCTATGTTGATGAGAAGATTGGTGATTTCACACAGATTTCTAGTGGTGGATTTAAAAGTAATCGTGTAGAGGAAGATAAAGATTTGTTAAAACAATTTATGATTATCAAAGAATACTTACTTTTGAAGAAAGTACAACAGAACTTAGAGAAAGAAAGAAAAGAAAAAGAAGGTGTTCTTGGTGTTATTAATAAAGTTCATGATGTTCTTCAAGTTTCTGAAGAAAAAGTGACTCCAGATATTCTTGTTGAGGGGGAGTCAAGTGTTTCAAGTTTTTTAGAAGCTTCACAATCCGAATCTAGTTGTTCTGAAGAAGAATCTCAAAGTAAATCTTTGGAAATCGTGAAAGTGAAGGAGTTTTGTTCTATTGGAACAACTACAGATGATTTTTTGTGTGTTGATGATGTCTTTGAAGGATTGGTTCCTTACAAAAAGTCAATAATTCAAGATGTTCAGATTTATCAAACTCCTAAGGATTGTGTTCAAAAGTCCTCAAATGTTCAGATTCAAAAAGATGAAAAGGTTGTTCAGATCCGAAATTTGTTTATGAAGCCTAGAAATCAGAAAAGAAGAAAGAAGAGGAAGAAGAACAAGAGTAAAACAAAGAAGGTTTGGATGCTCATGGTACAAGTACCCAATGCTTGTGAAAAAGTTGAGAAAGTTGATGTCAAGCATGCTCAAAGGATCTCTGATTCTCATTTTTCTTCAGTTAAAAATCTTAGAAGTTGGAAGGAAAAGAAAAGAGAAATTGGTTGGTTTAATGAAATTTTTGGAAATGTTTGTTTTCCAACTAAGAAGCGGGTATTATTTTCAGAAGATGATAGATTTTCTTCAAATAAGTGGGTATGCAAGAAACCAACTTCAATGTTGAACCTTAAATGGGTACCAAAAGTCCCATAAAAAGTTATGTCCTTTATCAACAAAAAAAACGAAGAAGGGACAAAATCTTGATGAAATCTGGTGGATTTGAGTTAAAGATATGATATTGTGTTGAAGGATTCAAATTTATTGATTTTTTAAGTGTTGGAATTGTCAAAAGGCTGAAAAAGTAGAAAAAGGGGTAATTTTCTGACATATTGCAGTGAACAGTGGGTGCAAGCTGTCATATGCACTTTTCACAGGGGCCAGATTCGGAACTATTGGAAATGAGGATTACATTCGCTTTCTGTGTGAAGGGCATAATCTGCCATTTCTTCCTTTCATGGAGGGTGTTTTTCGAGCATTTGGTTGTCTCATCATATCTTATTATTGTGTTCGTTCTTTGAAGATGGGTCAAACAACCTACAGCTAAACTAAACATCACGGAACGAACCTATCTCCCACAAGCGAATCTCAAAGCAAAAATCACAATCACATTCGCAGGTTAATGATCAAGAACAACCAAAGGCGAACTCATCATCAAGAAACGATCTCAGGTCAAGAAGCAAAAGTCTCGTTCTTTGCAGTGGAATTGTCAAACAAGAAGCAAAAGTGAAGAAGCGCACTTGCAAAAATTGGAACCGAAATAGACGGAATGTTCGGTCTAAGCGAACTTGAGATTCACTTTCGGTCCTGATTAGCTTTCGGTTCCTGATTAGCTTTCGGTCCTTAATTAGCTTTCGGTCCTGAACCTGCGTTCGGTCCTTGATTGCTTTCGGTCCTTGATTGATTGATTCAGAGCGAGACGTCATGGATTCGGAGCTACCTTGATTCGCTCCATTGAACTTGAAGCGGACATCTCACAGTCATTGTTATGCAAACGAAACTGGGATTATAGATTCGCAACGAACCTGACAATCAATATGTGAAGTTCGTCTCTCGCCACAAGACACCAAAACGACACTGAAATTGGAATCAGCACTGTAATTGCTAAATTCGGAGCGAAATGTTGACTCGTCATTGGAAGTTTATTTGTTCGATTCAGGAACGAATGATTTGGTAATCGCTGTCGTAGTTGAACAAAATCGAAATCATCACTATCAGAAACGAGAATCGGGAGTTCATTTGTAAAAGAAGGTTCGTACACGAATGGAAATTCAGAATCGATGCGTTGATTTCGTATTTAGAATTGATTTCAAGTTTGCATCCATTTTGACTTTTCATAGTCAAAGAACGCGTTCTCTCCTGATTAAATGAAGAAGACGCTTCAAGTGACAACTTCAGTCCCCGCATGTTCCCAAGCTTTACAGTTTTAACTCTTTTTGAACACTGTTATTTCCTTCAGCGTTAAAATGAAGAAAATGGGATATATTTTCATCTTCAGCCCCCTGACTTTCAGAACTTCACAGATTTAACCCCATATCAGAAATTCGTTTCAAAATTTTTGGATTATATATCTGGTTTTAATTTTTGAAGATTGGGTTTATTCTAAAGGAATTTGTTTCATCATATCTGACGGGTTTTGAAGATTGTTGGTGATTCTTCTTAACTTTCCAGATTCTCTCCATGGCATTTGTTAAAGATTCAAGGGGGAGTTATGATTATTCAAGTGGCAGTTCGTATTTGGAAGATTATTTTTTTATTTCTCTCGCTTTGAAGACCCCATGTGGTGATGAGTATCACAATTTAGGGGGAGGAATGCCAAGAAGATTGGAAATTGTTATCTTCATCAGTTTCAACATCTAGGGGGAGATTGTTGAGTATTTTAGATATTGAAACTGATATGGCATATTTGGTTATTTAGGGAAGCCTTTTTAGGGTTAATCATTTTATGATTCCCTACGGTGCCTTTACAGTAGAAGTTCTTAATCGAGCTCTTCTAAGGCATTGGTTTTATATTAGGCATTTATTTTATATTTATGGTAGATATTTATTGTTCCCTATAAATAATCATTATGTTTACTTTTGGTGTAAGCTTTTGACGAGATTAGGGTTTTTCTCTGTACGTTCATGAGATAATCAATATACACAAAAACCTTTATCAGATTGCTTGCATATTATGGTGATTGATTCTGATTGTTCTTGATATTCCACATTCATCATCTCGGATTTGTACCAACGTATGTGTTCTGAACCACAAACACGACGTTGATGAGTTGTTCCCACGTCGTCTTTGGATGGGGAGTTACGATTTATCGAGGTTAAACCATTAAACACGGTGTGTTTATCCTTAAACGTGGTGTGTTTCTTTTTCAGTTACCAAAATAAGACCATTTTTAAACTCAAACAAAATGTTTCAACCTAACCCTAAAAAGTAAAAATGTGTTTAAATCTTTACCACACAGCCTCAACACGCCGAGTTGCCCTCTACCACTCCAATCTCCAAATTAATCGGGTTTTACTCAATTTCTTAAAGAAATGTACAATTTTTCATCCCCAAATCTGTTTAATGAGAATGTATTCATGTGTTTATGAGTCAACTTGCTTATTAAAATGGATTTTAGGAACTTTTCTTCATTTTTCTAGGGTTTCGAATTTTAGGTAAATTGGGGTGTTTTGGTTCAATTTTCTTGTGTCTAAGAGTACATTCCAGTGTTTTGAAAAACCCCTACACTTATTTGAAGTAAAATTGGTCAATTTTGTCACGAAGGAGAACCTTATAGCCGAACTGTTCGACAAACACGGTGTGTTGTTCATCAAACACGATGTGTTTGTCGTTCAATAAGCCCAGATTTTACAAGTATTTTACTTTAATCTCTTTTTGGTGTTTGGTTTTCTCTTTTTCTGTTTAATTGTGCATAAAATAAGGAGAGGTCAAAGAACTCAACAAGGCCCACAAGAGCATTGGGATTTTCCTTGGTACAATTTTCCCGAGGTGGTTACTTCTGCCGTATTAATGGAATGGAGAAACAAATTAGCAAAGCTGAAGACTAGAGAGTTCTATATTGCAAATGAAGTCAATTGGTAATGGCTTTAAGAACTTGGGCTAGTCAAAACAATGAACCCATATTTAACAAAAAATTTCATGGGTGAAGGTGTAAGGATCACATGACAGGATGGAGGAGATTGTTCCAAATTCAAGAATCGGTGTACAAAGAGCTACGTTTGGAATTTTTTGCTACAATAAGGTTCAAAGGGAGTTCGGATGCTTTTGACACAAAAAACCTCAGGTTTAGCTTAGGTGGGGTGAGGCGAGAATGTAGTGTGGCATAATTGTCTTGGAGGTTAGGTTTGTACAACCAATCAGAGGCCATGTCCGAAGGTTTTGTGTATTTTTCTTGATTCTTGCCACATATTCTTACCGGAAGGAGTGTCCGAGGAAAATTGGTGGACTAGTATAGTAAATGGGGTGCACATTCCAGTGACCGCTCAAGAGGGTGACATTCGGTCACCTATTCCCCGTGTCATCCACCTATTTATCTCTAGCACCATAAACATGAGGAAGGATGCGGATAAGGTCCCAAACCTTGATGTTTAATTCTTGTGGAGCATCCTCTCGCCGGGAGTTTTTTATAATATACCTCATTGTATGGCGAAATACTTAGCAGAAAGGGCAGCAAAAGACAGGAAAGGGGCGCCAATTTTTAGGGGTATGTTTGTCACAAAGTTGGCTAGGTCATATGGGTTATTTGAAACAATGGAAGCAAATTTCTTAACTTTGATGCCGACCCGTCGTTTCAATGTTTTTCTCTACTGACGGGCAATAATTGTACAAGAAAATGGGGGTAATAATTTTTCTATTTCCGAGGTTGATGCAGAGGTGCAACTAGTACTAGGTAGGAGGGTGAGGCCGCATCCCGATGACACTCACGAGGAACCCCAGTGATTCCCGCAGAAGAAGAGATGCATATGGATTTATACAACCGGGCCATGCATACATATCAAGACAACATAGGGCATGGTTTGAAGTACCAAAATATGCATACGAATCTCTTGTTTCAACATTTGCAAATTACTTGGCCGAATGGATACCCCACATCGTATCCATACATACCTAGTTGGGATGAATTGTGGGGGGAAATGCAAGGCGGAGCCGGTGGAAGTGGAGTGGAAGGAGGAGATAAAGATTGATTATCCTTTTCTATTTGGTTTTTATGTTTTATAGTTGTTTAAAAGACTATTTTTATTTTTATTTGTTTATGTGTGTTTGTTTGAATTTGTTTAAACTTCTAGTAAAGTAGGATTAATGTAGGATTTTAATTAAGTTTTTGTTTTCCTTGTTATTACACGGTTGTTGTTTTTGATTTTCACAGAATTATGGTTGAGAAGTGAACGAATTTAAAAAAAAATAAAAGAACTAACTGAGGGGTGGATTTTTTGATGAAAAAATGAAGATTTTGAGCGAAGATGTTGATCCTGTGATCATAATTGCCAAAAGGAACCATTTTACAGAAGATCTAGAAAGGTGTACTACATAGGTACCCTTTTTAACCAAAGAATCGCCGTTCCGAAGAAAGGATGCAATTACGAAATTACCGTCAAACACGCCGTGGACATAACTAAACACGGCTTGTTCGGGTGAAAATACGTGATTCTTCAGCTAGTCAATTGAAGACCACGACGAATTTTCCACCTAAACTCGGCGTGTTTGAGCATCAATCAACCTTTTCAAGTCATTGATTTGCATCTACTCATGGCAGGCATTTTCCAGATTTCTTGAGTCTATTCCAAGAGCATTCCATATTACGTTTTCCAGTGGTATTACGAGATGTCAACCACACAAGACGAATGACAACTAAGGCGTGGATGAGTTGTTCCCACGCTATAATCAGCTGAATAGGACAAAAATAAGAAAATCAACCTCGCCACTTCTATCCCAGGGGAGTCTGTTCCTTTTTTTCCCTTTTTACTTATTGTTATTTATTTTTCATAACATACAATGAGGACATTGCATGAATTAAGTGTGGGGTAGGGGTTGGTTACATTATTAGAATCCAAGTATGAGTTTTGAAAAAATTACATCATCATGAAAAAAAAAATTGCTAGGTTAATTCAGAAAATTAAGGTAAAATCAAAAGCAATTTTCATTATTAGGATTCAATACTAGTATTTTGTGGGATGATTCAATGCAAACTGAAATGTTTAGTTGAGCCAACATATGTTATAATGTATTTGTGGCCACCCTATCTTAGTGAAATCATGGAACAAAAACATGACCCTTCTTGGTTTGAGGGACGCAACATGTTTAGCATCATGTACCAGAAATGTATCCATGAGAGCTTAAGTATTCATTGCACATTAGACTAATACCTCTGATCAATGAAGGATGAAGTTAAATCCCCTTGTGTAAGCATATGTTTTTTCTTGGATTTTTATTTTTCAGTGAAAAAAGTGCGTATGAAAAAAAAAGAGTGTTGCACTGTTTTAAAGAATCTACAAGTTATGAAGATCATGAAGAAGAGCTACAAATTATCAAAGATTCAAAGGCAGAAGTTGTTAAGTTATTTTTATTTATTTGTAATTTTTTCTAGGTTATTTTTCCATATGTATGCTTGGGGGTTTAACCAAATATACCTTGAGGTTAAGAGAGATTTCTGGGGGTGGATTCGGAGGGATGCATAAAATGAGCGTTGTTCGAAAGAAGTGGGTGAGTGTTTATGAAGATTGTGAGTGCTTAGGATTGGGAAGATTCTTAGGAAAATTTAGACACAAATACATGTGTTGCGGTTTTGGCATAATGGATGGGTTCAATTTGGGTTGTCTTGTACGGTATTGGTACGTTAAAATTCAGTTTTGCTTTGGGGCAAGAAAAATTCAAGTGTGGGGTATTCTCATATGTGCATATTTAGTCATATAATTCATGCATTATCTTAATATTTTATGTTGCATTTGTGTCAATTATTGAGAAAAAGGTACATAATTGGTTGAAAATTTATTTTGCAGCAGCCAAGACATGCTTGGAAGGAAAAGGAAGCGGAATTGGTGAATGGAAGCTAGGATCTTGGAATCTCAAAGAAGAAGAAGAAATTTAAGAAGAACACGATGTGTTTACCTCAAACACGGCGTGTAATGTTGATGATTCGCGATGGAATATTGCCTTGCCGGATACACGTTTTAATGAAGAACACGATGTGTTGGTGTCTAAACACGCCGTGTTGCACCAGTTTTCAGAATCTATATTTAGATCGTTTATCTTCGAAAACCAAACTTATGCTGGAAGTTTTTATCGACTTTTGGAGACCATAGACATCCCTTAGGAGCTGTGGATCATATAATTCGATTGGAAGCTTGTTTTTAAAGATTTCTAGGTAAATCATCTTTACTTTACCTAATTCCTTTGTTTACATCATGTTTGAAATGTTAAATTTCGTTTTTATGATTGTATTTGATGAAGTTATGGGCTAAAAACCTTACTTTCATTTACATTAGAGGATCTGACAACTATGTGTTGATTTTTTGGTTTTGGATTGTGTTGATTTGATTATTCATCATGCTAGTTTGTTAAAAGAACCTTATATGTTAATGATAATTATTTTCTATTAATTACTAGGTTAATTGAGATTATATGAACATCTCTCTTGATTGCTTGAATCTTATAGTTTTGTGACCATCAAGATTGTAAGACTAGTGTTTTGAATAAAACCTAGGATTAATAAGAAAATTAATACATTGATTTGTGAGTTATATATGATGACGAACCATATATGAGTTAATTTAATCAACCAATTGAGTTAATCACCACTACAAGTCTTGTATGATTCGAATTAATACTAGTAAACATATTAGTTTAATCAATTGATCACTGTTTGACTTGATTTGTTTGCTAAAGGATTAGTCTAGTGAACATTAACCTAATCATGTTAGAAATCGGTAATTGATGACACATTAATCCATTGCGCTTTCCATGAAATCAACCATAGGAGTAAGTGAATCGCATCTGAACGGAAGTCTCTTTAATATTCTTGTTTCAAATCGTCTTTTGTTCTTTAAATATTTGTTAATTGATTCCTTGCTAAGTGTTTAAGTGCTTATTTAAGTTTCTAGTCTTGTAAAACTAGAGAAAACCCCCCATCTTTAATTATTGTTTAAATTAGTTAACATTAGTAGTAGTTTTAATTGTCTTTAATCTTCCCTGTGTTTGATACCTTACATACCTGCACTAAACTACTATTCGATTAGGTACACTGCCTATCGTGTATTGATTTTTGTCTAAATTAGTTAGGATTAAAACTAGTTTATATACCATGTATCAGAAAGAAAAGGCGTGATCGTACTCATCCTTTGGTGATATGTTTTGGAGATGTTATGATTCATTGACTTTCGAACAATTGTACTTGATCTTGGGTTTTTATTACTTGGTTTTCATTGAAAAAATGATTTCTCTTTAATTAAAAATGAAAATTTTATTGTGATTTTGGAATGTTACAAGTTGGTATCAGAGCCCTGGTTTGAGATAATTCGATGATCATTCGTGTGAATCCAAATAAAACTAAGGAGTTCTTAGAATTTTCAAAATGATTTTTCCAAAAATGGTTTTCAAAAAAAAATCCAAAAAAAAACTGTTTTCAAAAGTAACCAAGGAAGGATGAGATGTGTATGATTTGTCGGGGCAAGAAAGTATACCCCAAATTACCCACACTGTTATTTGTTTATGATGATTATGATAGAACTACATGCTAATGATAGGCTAGGGATCTTCAAGAATTGCATGATGTATGATGCATGATAGCCTAGGAGACTTCTTATAGATTAGATGAAATTAGCATCATTACTGTAGTTGTTTAGTGTGTGCATCATAGTTGTACATAACTAAGATTTTATTGTCTGAGAATGTTTGGTTTTGCCTTGTTTCCCGTTCCTTTTTTTGGTTGTGGGCTTAGCGTAAAATCAAGTATTCGTCTGTCGATGGAATCCAACATTATGTATGATTTGCATGCACGAGCGACTGCAGGGTTGGTGGAAGTTTCTTGAGTAAGTATGTGAGTAGGCGGTAAGATGAGGAGTGATTAGCTGCTCTCGATAGTGAGTATAGGATCTATGTGTATCCTAGTTGTGGCTTTATTTTCGGGTAGTTTGTGATGATCCATTGAGATTAATATGGATAGGTGTGGTAGGTAGTATGGGCATGTACTACTAAAAGCACATGACCCATACACGTAGCAAGTAAGTCACAAACCCCGAGGGGTTAGTTATCTGTGATGATTGTAATAGTATTAATTGTGGCATTTCTGATATATTTTGGTTCATTTTCAGTATGGTGTTCACGAGAGGATTTGGTTCTGGAGCTGGTGCCAAAGATAGGCCAGGATTGACAAATGATGACATTTATGAGTTGATCGCTACTGAGGTAGATGTTTCTGTCCGGGGTGCCATCCCCGAGGTTTTTGGGTCTATCAAGGCCGCTATGATTGAGCTATTTGATGAGTGGTATGTCGTCGTGGCTGAGGTTGTTGCTGCTGCAGCCATCGTATTCGTCGCTGCTACTGGAAGCCGAGGCGGAGGTTCATTTTAGTACCTAGACTTCAGCAACATGAAGCCCCCAGAGTTTGACGGGGTCAAGGTTCCAATTGTGGCTATGAGATGGATTTTTGATGTGGAGGGATGCTTTTTCACCTGTTCCTATCCGGAGGACTGGTAGGTCAGGTACGCCTTGAACCTCCTTCGATGGCGTGTGAAGGAATGGTGGAACCTAGTGGCCGGTTCCTACACTCCTGAATAGAGGACTGTTGTTACTTAGGAGTAGTTCTCTGAGATGTTTCACATGAGGTATATCCCCCTGGTGGAGAGGGAGAGGTTAGCCCAGGAGTATTTGGATTTAAGGCAGACGATAGAGACGGTGAACGAGATTACCAAGATGTTTACTAAGAGGGCTCTATTTTTTCTTGAGTTTGGTGCATCGGAGCAGGCCCAAATGACTCGATACCTAAGCATGCTCAAGACTGATATTCGGCAGTTTGTGTCTACCCAATGTTAGAGTAACCTCGCTGAGCTTCAGGATGTCGCGAGGAGGCGAGCGATTGAGATAGAGACCCAGACGTGGGAGCAGCGCCAGGCTCCCGTTTGGTCACAGCCTGTAGCCATATTGCTAAGGGTTGTCATCAGCAGGCTCTAGTACCGAGCACTAGGATTTGCTATCATGGTGATCATGTTGGCCATGTAAAGTCTAACTGCCCCTTTCTCGCAGCGACACCGATGCAGAATCCATCACCGAATACTTTGATGATCACAAATGGAGACCAGGGCAGGTGGGAGCCCCCGAAAGCTCGAGGTCGTGCATTCCAGCTCACAACAGAGGAGCCCAGGGCGGCACCGAACGTCGAACTGGTATGTTTTCATTTATTATTATGTCAAATTATTTTATTTTATGCTTATGATTATGATTCTGCTTAGTACCTTCTTAATGAACTCCTTGCTTGTTCTTATACTTTTTTGACTTAGGTGCGAGTCGGTCCTTTGATTCTCAGTCTTTCAGTAGGATTTTTGACATGTATCTTGGAGATTTGGAGTGCCTGTTGTGAGTTTCCATCGTCAACGAGCATGGGTTTCTGCATCGAGCGTTTTTTGGGATTGCATTTTGGAGATCTTTGGGGTGTCTTACCCGATCGATTTGATCCCTATCCCTATGGGGGATGTGTGCGTGAAAGTTGTGATGGACTGGTTGAACAGATTTGGTGCGATGATTAATTGTGAGGGCCAGTAGGTGGTAGTTTGAACCCCAAGTGGGGGATAACTGATTATCTACAAAGAGGGTACTAGAGTTGGAGCAGCCTTTTGTTCTACTGCTTGGGCTCGACAGTATTACAGCATGGGTGTATGGGTTATCTCGTGTATGTGGTTGATACTCGTGTTGAGAGGGAGGTATTAGTTTCGGATGTACGAGTAGTTAGGGAGTTCTTAGATGTATTTGCGGAGGAATTACCCAGTGTGGATCCTGAGAGGAAGGTAGAGTTCAGGATCGATTTAGTCCCTAGTGCGGCCCCGATTTCTATGATGTCGTACCGATTTGCACCACCAAAGATATAGAAGTTGTCCTCTCATCTTCAGGAGTTGTTGGGAAAGCAGTTTATCAGACTGAGCCATTCGCCTTGGGAAGCACCGATCTTGTTTGTGAAGAAGAAGGATGGGTCTCACCGCATGTGTATTGATTATCGGGAGTTGAACAAGTTAACGGTAAAGAACTGTTACCCACTTCCACGGATTGATGACCTTTTTCGATCAGATGGAGGGTGCATCTTGGTTCTCCAAGATCGATTTGAGGTCATGGTATCATCAGATGAGGGTTAGATAGGATGATGTGGATAAGACAACGTTTCAGACTCATTATGGTCATTACGAGTTCGTGGTGATGCCATTTGGGCTCACCGAAGTGCCAGCGACATTTATGGATTTGATGAATCGGGTATGCAGGCCGATGCTCGATCAATCAGTAATCATTTTCATTGATGATATCCTGGTCTATTCCAAGACTATGGAGCAACATGAGGAGCACCTTCGAGAGCTTCTAGGGGTTTTGAGGCGGGAACGGTTGTATGCCAAGTTCTCGAAGTGTGAGTTTTGGTTACAGGAGGTCCATTTCTTGGGACACCTTGTTAACCAGAATGGGATTTTGGTCGACCCGACCAAGATTCAGGCTGTTATGCAGTGGGAGGTCCCGAAGTCTCCCTTGGAGATCAGGAGTTTTCTAGGTTTAGCATGTTATTATCGGAGATTCATTTAGGATTTCTCCAAGGTTGTTGTACCCCTCAATCATCTGACGAGGAAGGGTGTGGATTTCCACTGGGAGCCTAAGCAGCAGGTTGTATTCTAGACACTGAGACAAAAGTTATGCGAGGCCCCAACTTTGACCCTCCTTAAGGGTGTTGAGGATTTTGTTGTATATTGTGACGCATCCATCACTTGTTTGGGGGCAGTACACATGCAGAGAGTGAGGGTGATTGCATTTGCTTATAAGTGGATGAAGCCGCATGAGGTTCAGTATCATACACATGATCTGGAGTTAGGGACGGTAGTGTTTGCCCTCAATATTTGGCGGCATTATCTGTATGGGGTCCTGTGTACCATCTACACGGATCACAAGAGTTTGAGATATCTCATGGATCAGCTGAATCAGAACATGAGATAGCATAGGTCGCTTGACGTGGTCAAGGATTATGACTGCGAGATTTTGTACTACCAGGGAAAGGCGAATGTGGTCGCTGATGCTTTGAGCCGCAAGTCAGATAGTTCTTCTGTTGGGAGCTTATGTATAAGGATTTCGTTTGATTCACCACTTATAGATTTAAATAGGGAGGCTCAGGTCGAGGGAGTCAAGAAGGAGAATTGGAAGTAGGAGCGAATCAGGGGTGAGATCGACAGGTTCTCTACCGATAGTCGTGGATAATGGACCCGATGCAGTCGGGTTTGGGTACCAGATTTTGATGGGATCAGACAGACTGTGGTGGAGAAGGCACATAAGTCTAAATTTTCAATACACGTTGGATCCACCAAGATGTATTGGGATTTTCAAATTAGTTACTGGTGGTCGTATATGAAGAGGGAGATAGCCTGGTATGTTGATAGGTGCTTAACATGTCGGATGGTCAAGGCCAAGCACCAGAGGCCTCATGAAAAGTTTCAGCCATTGGAGGTTCCAATGTCGAAATGGGAACAAATCACCATGGATTTCATCACGAAGTTACCTCGGACGGCTAAAGGATTTGATGCGAAATGGGTTATAGTGGACTGTATGACCAAGAGTGCCCACTTTTTAGCTATTCGGGAGAGCTCCTCGACCGAGAAATTGGCCGATGTTTATGTGCGCGAGATTGTTTCCTGACATGGTATTCATGTTTCTATTTTATCGGAGCGAGATGTTCAGTTCACTTCTTGATTTTGGCAGAGGTTCCACGAGGAACTGGATACGAGGTTGCATTACAACACTACTTGTGTCATAGATTTCGGTGGGATTTGGGACTCATACCTTCCTCTAACTGATTTTTCTTACAATAACAACTATCACTCCAGTATCGGTGTGCTGCCGTTTGAGCTTATGTATGGGAGGAAGTGTCATACCACAGTCTTTTGGGGAGAGGTCGGTCACCGGGTTATGGGAAAGACCAAGGTAGTTGTTCAAATAACAGAGCTTATTCAACAGATCAGACAGAGCTTGCAGACAGGTTAGAGTTAGCAAAAATGTTATGTTAACAGGCATCGAACGAAGTTGGAGTTCCAGGTCGGCAACATGGTTTTACTTAGGGTATCGCCCTGGAAAGGTGTAATACTCTTTACGAAGAGAGGCAAGTTGGGGCCCCGATATATTGGGCCATTTCGAGTATTAGCCAGGGTAGACAGGGTATCCTATCGTTTAGATTTGCCCGAGGAACTCAGTCAGATTCACAACACCTTCCATGTTTCTTAGCTTTGGAAGTGTGTGGCTGATGACTCAATAGTTTTTCCTTTGGATGATATTCAGGTTGATGTTCGGCTAAACTATATTGAGAAATCAGTGACGATTTTGGATAGGAAGATGAAGGCCTTGCGTAACAAGGTGGTTTCTTTGGTCAAGGTCCAGTGACAACATCGGAAGGGTTCCGAATGGACTTGGGAACCCGAGGCGGAGATGCGAGAGCACTACCCCGAGTTGTTTGCAGCACTGGACTTCAAGGAAGAAGTCTGATTTAAGTGGGGGACAAATGTAACATTCATTATTCATGTAATTTACATTTTTGACCCTAAGTATGAAATTTAATTGCAAAATGGTCTGATGGCTTCATAAGTAAGAAACACATGACTTGTACGTACGTTGGGCGTACATGGCAAAAACACAAACCTAATTTTTAGGGTTTGAACCCTATTTAAGCATCATTATCTCGCTGAGACCCCTTCATTCATCAGCCTCCATCCCCTTTTTCGTCCCTAACAAACCCTTATTCCTTGTGTGATCCTTCGTAAGCTTAAGAGTGCATTTTTGGTGTTCTTGAAGGAATGAGAAAGAAAGGAAACCATATTGGAAGCTTAAGACACTTTGGATCCAGAAGTGTTTCACTTGGATTTTGTTTTCATTTTGTCCCATGATCTTGGTGTTCCTGAGTATGGCTTACTCTAACCAATAAAGGTTGTCCTTCCATACGTTTTTAAGTGCTGAGGACCATAAAAATGTGATCTTGGTCCCTTTCCTTTCTTCATGCATGAGATATGAGGTTTTGGTTTGTGTATTAAGTTAAGGTTTAGTTGTTGGACCCTTTCTATCCTTGGAAGGTCATAAAGTTGGAAACTTTATGACTTAGAACGCTATTTGGAACTAGATAATATATATTAAGCACTTAATAGAAAAGAAAAGGTGGAAGCCGAGTCTGCTACGCGTTCCTGATGGTACGCTATGTGTACCTGGTCGAGACTTCATAACCGAACCAAGGGTGCACTACGCTAGGCATAGTGGTCGAGTACGCCGAGCGTACTTAGTATGAGTTGACTCGTTGACTTTTTGACTTTTGACCTTTGACCAGGACTTTGACCAAGTTTGACCTATGCGTATTTTGGGTATTTTGAGCTGTAGTTTGAGTTTAGATCACTATTTGTTGTATAGGTGACCTGTAGAGTTGAATTTTGGAGCAATGTTCTTTTTTTCTTTCTTTTCAGACTGTGAGGTGAGTTTCCTCATTGTACTCGTGGGTCGATGACACCAATGTCGGCCCATTCGGATATGTATACTGGTATATAGGATGTTTGTATGTTATAGTGATCTATTAGATCTGTATGATTATATATTTGTTGTTTATATATTTATCTGTTGCATATGTCGACATAGTGTGGTTGGGTTGAGGCAATGTTGTTATATGCGAAAGACAACAAACCTGGGAGCAATCCATACATAAGTCGTGGGCCGGAAAGGCAAGCCAGACTTATGTTGTGGGCCTCGGAGCAAGCCAGGCATAAGCTAAAGGTTGGAAAGGCAAGCCAGACTTATGTTGTGGGCTCGTGAGCAATCCAAACATGAGTTGTGGGCTAGAAAGGCAAGTCAGAATCATGTTGTGGATCCAGTATACATGTTGTTATATGTTTGTATGGTTGTACTTTGGTGGAACTAATTAAGCTTTGACTTGCATTTTAAGTTTTATGTTTTAGGTACTTCAGATGACCGGGGGAAAGAAAAGGCATGATTGTACACATCATTTGGTGATATGTTTTGGAAATGTTATGATACATTGATTTTGTAACAATTGTACTTGATCTTGGGTTACTTCGGTTTGATTGAAAACAATGATTCTCTTTAATTAAAAATGAAAAGTTTATTGTGATTTTAGGATGTTACATAATTTGATAACCAAATTAGTAAGTGTGGTGTGATGTTTAAAATAAGATATAGAAAATTTAAGTGTTGAAGATATTGAAATGTGCAAAAGATCTTGGTCGGGCCCGAGATCCTGCAAAGAAAATGATGATATCTAGAATATTGTATAAAAATTATTCTATCTTTCTATGTAAATAAGTGTATTTGAACTATTTTGGGACAAAATAGTGTTAATGTAAGTTGATAAGTAAATTCGTATAATAAATCTTATGATACTCAAAAAGTTACCAATATATTGCAGAATATCTAAGTAGTTTTAGCAATAAAAATAGATTAACAATCAAATGAATAAGAACATAATTTGAGGTCGATCAAACAACAATAATTAAATGCAAGTAAATGCAAGAAGACAATGATATACAAAGAAAGCCCTCAATCCTTTTGGATCTTTGGCATAAAACCTCGGGAGGTGATGAAATCACCTGCCTTAGAATTTACATTAATTGAAATAAAATTACAAGTGCTAGCTGATCTTAAAATTGGTGTAAAAGTGCTCAATTGTCGAGAGAATCAAAGAGAGAGAGGAAGTGATAACGTATGTATGAATGATGACCAGCTAGACTTTTATACATAGTGATAATAACATATATTCCGACATTCTAGGGATCTTACTTGCTCCATGCTTGACCCAGTTTCTTCGATAGTTTCCAACGTTCACAAGGCTTTGACCACATGTTAGTGACAAGGTCTACTCTTCTCTAGTCACGCTTTTAGTTACTGCACAAGATATTACAAGAAACACGATGTCAGTCCAAGATATTGATTAAATCCAAGATCTTGGACTTGCCTAGGATGTTAGTACGAGTTCAAGATATAAAATTTAATATGGAAAAAATTCTACCCACAACAGCTAATATTACATGAGTACTTAAAAATAGAGATTTTAAGTATCGGAGCAACCCGCACTTAGAGATTACTTCATGGATTTAGCCACAACTAATTCTAAGATGACAATATATTTTATTCAATAAACTGAGATACATAATTGGGGTAATGTTTACCAAATCGGCTATGCATTCTTATGCTCCAACGCTAACTGTAACTCGTAGTCATAAAGGGTATTTCCATGTATGATTCAACGAGTATGCAAAAACTATGTAGTCAACGTTTATTTGTTTCTTCTTGTAACTGGGAAGTGATATCTATGGGCCCCTCGATGATTTGGTGCTAACATCTGAAGTGCTTGGTCGAGCCACAACTAAATTGATGTGTTTGATTTAGTAGTCAAATGTAATGCAAAAATCGTTAATCGGAAAACATAATGTTGAACATTGAGATTGACCCATATTTATGGATCGTGTTCATATAGATATCTAGAAAAAAATGAATAAGTTGATCACTTCTCTAAGGATCGGATTCTAATCAGAGGTTAGCAGTTGCAATGGATGACTACTCTCTGTTGATTATTAGTGAAATATTTAGACCCTAAAAAGTTAACGACCTGTCCAAGTGGGAGACTGTTGGAAATAGTGACCAATGTCATTAACTATTTTGATAATATTTCTAATAGTAAGAAGGTCTTTTTGGGTTGGCCTCATGACCCAAATAACATAAGGAAATGGAGATATATAAGTTGTTAATTTATTAAGGAGTTAATAAATTAATTAGAAACTATTTTGGTAATTAATTAAAAGGTTTTGTATAATTAAAGGGGTTGAATATTAATTAATGAAAGGTATTAAATGGAATATTGTAGAAGCTCATGGAGAGCTTCATATCGACGGTTTTGGTGTCCTTAGGATAAACCTTAAGAGTTTGTATCTTTCTTGAATTTTACCTGCTACCTATAAATAGGTTGCTAGGGGTAAACCCTAGAGGTTGCTTATTCCTCTCCAAAAATTGTCCCTACTCTCTCTCTCTCTCTATATATATATATATATATATATATATATATATATATATATATATATATATATATATATATATATATATATATATATATATATATATATATATATATATATATATATATATATATATATATCCTTGGATGAAAATCACAACCTCTCTCCTAGGGTTGGTAATTTTTAATAAACACTACTTCTTGGGTTTCTTCCTTTTTATTTTGGTGTTGTGGGTCTGATTCCATTAGAGGGGTGCTACATTGGATCCTTCATCCATAACAACGAGCTGGAAGTCACAAGATCACAATCAAGCAGTCAAGAGGTTAGCTCTTATTTCTTTTGTTGATGTTGCATTATTTTTTTCTGTTTTGCACTTACTTATGAAGCAAAAAACTAGCAACTCGTTGATTCTTATTATGCATTTATAACGCCCGCAGATTCGAGCTAGTTAATTTAGAGACAATTAGCGTCAACAACGAATTTTTGATAGAAGATTATTTAGAATAAATAATCTTAACTAAGTTATAATATATGTCACAAAGATTCTGTACATATAAAGAACGCTGAAATCCGAGTTATAACGAAGAAGTTATGACCTGTCGAAGTTTTACGGTAAAACCGGCACGACACCGAGAATCGTAAAAAGTGAGTTTACGATAATGTACTTTTTAGCCTTAGTGTTCTAAGCGAAAGTTGTAGAGTACCTCTCTACCTACGCGTGGATATAAAGAACGTCAAAAACGGAGCTCGTATGAAAACGTTATGAGCTTCCGAAAATGTAGCTGTCTAAGGGCATGACACATGGCAGAAACCCTAGCCGCCTTAAGTCCACAACGTGAACATTAATTCCACGACGTGAAACTAGTAAAGGACACTAATCGAGGCTAGAAAACATGTGGTAAGGCTACAAGATGACTCATGGAATTTCACGACGTGAACAGAGGTATTTCACGACGTGAACATAGGTATTTCACGACGTGAATGGACCTAGAACAACCTATAAATAGCAAGTTCGACCCTTTCATTCCATACACCAAACCTTCTTTCTTTCTCTCGTTTGCTGAAGGCGTTCCTTATCCCGAGCCGACGATCACGAACTGCTGACCGTTTCTAGTTAGATTCTATCAAATCATGCTACTAAGATGAGTGCATAGTTACTTTCATCTTACACATAGATATGAAGTATTTAATATAAACTACGTGTTATGTGTGTGTATTATCTGTGTTATTAATATCTATGCTGGATGAATGATTTATACATGTTTTAAATGATTTAAACTATATATGTATTTTATATCTACGAAAATGTTGGGTAAAACATGGGTAGATGAAATTGTTGATGCGTGATAAAATGATGAGTGGCCTCGATGTTTACGATGATCCAGTCATCTAGCGGAGTATAGATGACGACCACGGACTATTCTAGACAGTTTCAGTGGAATGCTAGCAGGCTCGCAACATATAGGTGTTTTTGAACTACGTGTTCACCAGATGTACTCTAAATATCCTGGCAGCTGCGCCTAAAGGATAATATTGGCAGCTGTGCCTAACCATTGAAAAACTTGTTCACCAGTTGTAATTTAAAAACCCTGGCAGCTATGGACTTAGTGTTTGTTAGATAAACCCTGGCAGCGATGGACTTCGTGCCCATTTCCTTAGGAATATCCTTAGGAATGAATGAATGAAGGATAGATGATTCTTAGGGTAGATCCTTAAGAATAAAGAAGATAATGGTGATGGGTAATTGGGTTGATTGTTTGATGATTAAACATATTTATTATATTATTGTGGGTTGAAAACCCAATGTACTCACCAACTTTCCCAACCTGACCCACTCAGTTTATTTGTATCATAGGTATTGATACGAAGATACATTACACTGTGAGATTAAAGGAGATGTAAAATCACTAGTGTAAATGAATGTAAGGTCTGTTTATGTGTAGCATCCTAAAAATACGGACCAAAAATTTCATTTTTAATATAACGATTCATAAACATTTTATAGAAAAACATCATCAAGTTATTTCATTTCATAAAAACCATAGATCACATGTCTCAAAACCATATCGTCAAATAGTAAAAGTGTCAGAGTACAAATCCCAAGAAACTCATGTGCGGAAAATCATGTGTGTGATGCGCTGCTACCATGTCGGCTCCTTTCCCTTCGAAGAAGAAGGACCTGAAACAAAAACTGAAAACCTTAAGCACAAAGCTTAGTGAGTTCCCCCATCATACCACATACCATATAACATACATACTGTCTATCATATCCGGGTACTGATCTACCCATTCGGTCTCTTTTAACCGGTAACTGCCTAGCATATCAGGGTGTTGGCCTACCCCTTCGGTCCTATCGATCGGTACCTAGCCTAGCATATCAGGGTGCTTGCATACCCCTTCGGCCCTTTCGACCGGTACCTTGCCTAGCATATCAATGTGCTGGCCTACCCCTTCGATCCTTTCGACCGATACCAGGGACTATTTCACCCCCTACTCTACCACATAGCATTCTAGTACATAAATATACAATCATATACTTCCTAGCATATATGGGTCCTGGCATACCCCTTCAGCCCTATCGACCGGTACTGGGGTCTATCCTACCCCTCCTATCACATATCACATAACATACTAGCACGTAATCATAACAGATAGCAACATACCAGATAATTATCACAAAGACAATCATCTTTACTATAACTCTTACTAGTGGGCCGACCTTGGTGCCTTAAACCTATTTCTACTGGAAGGTAACTCACCTCGTAAAGTTGAATGTCGAATATCACTGGAAGGAATCTCTATCAGCCGCTCTGATAACTCCCCGGCTATCATTATCATAACAACAGTTAGTCAAAATCCATATTACTTCTTAGGGTAAAATGACCATTTTACCCCCTTGGTCTAATTTGGACCATACCCAAGGCCTATTTCCATCTTATCTTTCCCAGCCCACTATTAGCCCATTAAAGGCCCACTAATGGCCTAATTTTCTAAATTGGGCCTAAACTCTTCAAATGGGCCTTTTCACAAGCCCAATAAATCCTTAGCCAAAAGTAAATAATCTCGAGTGGTCCAATACTCTAAGTCTCAGTTCTAGGCCCAGAAACTCTGTTCCACAGTGGACCATGGGGCCTAACTATCCAGGCCCAGGCTTCTAAGGCCCAAAAGCCTAAGTTCGCCACTCTGCATGCGTACGCGCGTCGTACCTGGCACGTACGCCCAGCGTATGCTGACCTTGACCAAAACGGGAAGTTGACCCAGTACGCGTAGCGTACTAGGGTGTACGCACGGCGTACCGGCCAGCTTCCTTGGGGCTTCATTTGTGACTAAACCCATTAAGTCCTCACGTCAGAATGTAGATCCAGATCCTTTAAGGCATCCTAGTCCATAAAGTCACAAACTTTATGTGCTTGCATGCATGGTTGGGGTCAAAACATGATTTTTTGTCCTTAACCCAACTTTGTGACCTTCAAACACTTGCATGGTTGTGACTTAACCATCAAGGTCCGATTTTTATTACTCTAAGTGCTTCTAAGAGCCCAAAAGGACAACTCTTATGTTCTGAAACTATCAAGACTCAAGCAACCTCAACAATGGAGTCCAAAAGTGACCTAAAACACCCCAAAATCAAATCTAAACATGCAATGATCAAGATTGAAGCTTGATACCTCAAATGAGTCAGAAATGGTGCTAATCTCTTGGATCTACAAGCTCCCTTTGAATCCTTTCTCCTTCTTTAAACTCCTTTCTCTTCTAAACACCAAAACAACACTAAAATGCTCTCAAGTGGCTTCCAAATAACAAGAAGACACAAATATGAGTTCGGGTTTTCATGGTGGCTGTCTAAGGGCGAGAGGGAGGCTGGATGAAAGGCATAAGTTCCTTTATATAGGGATCAAACCCTAAAATTTAGAGTCATAGAACCTGCATACGTACGCTGCGCGTACTCCTGGTACGCTGGGTGTACGTACATGGCTTCTGTGTTCCAATCTCTTAAGTACGCTGAGCGTACATGGGGTACGCTCCGCGTACGGTGCTTCCTCAGCCCAAATACAAGGGCCCAAAGGTCAAAGCCCAATCTTTTAAAACTATTAACCTTATATAAATAAAAATAGTACCTTATAAATCCCGGACGTTACATTATGCTTATGTTTCCATATTGACGATGACTTCCCAAAGTTTTAATATAATGAAATATATTTCTTCGGAAATGCTTTGATAAAATCTTTATCATATTTTTGGGAACGAATTCCGCAACATTTTCTTTAAAAATGATACTCTGATTTTCAAATAAAGCATAAACAAATCGGTCTTTTCTGTCGTGAAATTGGGGATGTCACAGTTGGTATCAGAGCATTAGTTTAAGCGAACTAGGAATTTGTAGGATTTCTAGACTTAAACGTAGAATGCTAGGCGATGATTGTGAGATGAGTGTCTGCTATATTTTAGACACGAAAACTAGCTTATTTTAGGAAAGATGCCTAAATTGCTTTTATGTGCTAAATGATTTAAGATACTTTATATGTTGTTATTTGATTAGATCTATGGTCTGTTGCCGGCCGGAACTAGAAAATTTAGGTGTTCAGATTTCTAAACGTTTAATTACGATATTAGAACTGACATATAATTTTTCGAAAAGATAAGGAGATTTATATGTCTATCGTAAATAAAGCTTTCCTATCTAAATTCTCGTCATTTCACACCGAACGTCTGATTTGGTGTATAGACCGACATGGTGGGAACTCGAAGCGGATTAGGAAATGCTAATGGAAACCATCGGCTTGAGCCACAAGTGATTTAGCATGCACCGGAAGTAGTAGTTGCACTTGAGCCAATCACGATGGCAGGAGTGCAAGCCATGATTCGGGCTATGATGGCCGAACAAAGGGAGGAGATAAGGCAGATGTTGCTTAATAGAGATGAACCTACTATACCCATTGTACAGCCCGAACTAAATGAAGAGCTGTCGGAGGAAGGAAACTACAGTCGTACTGTGAGTCAAGTTGAACCTCGAGTGGTTAGGAGAAATAACCAAGGCGAAGGGATTGAAAGAAATGGATGCAAGTACAAAGACTTCACCACTTGCAAACCATCAACTTTTACTGGGAAAGAAGATCCAATCGGTGTTATGGACTGGATCTTCGGAATGGAGCTAGCTTTCATAACATGTGGTTGCAAGGGCAAGCTACAAACCACTTATATAGTACGTCATTTTAAAGGTGGCGTTGTTCGTTGGTGGAACACTTTGGGAAAGATCATGAGCCCCATTGATCCACTACAACTGACATGGGTAGAATTATTGGTACACTTCAAACTCAAGTTCTGCTCCACCTAAAACCTGCTAGAGCTAGAGAACCAATTCCTAACATTGAAAAAGGGCAACATGTCTATTGATGAATATACCAATGCTTTCACGGACAAGAGGAGTTTGCTTTGCGCATCGTCCCTGACGAACTAACGAAAGTCGATAAGTATACGAAGGGACTACCATGAGAGTATGTTGTGCCAATACGCCAAACACCTACTCTTGAGGCGGCTATTTGGGTTGCTAAGTCTGTTGAAGAGATGATCAAGAGTAGAGCCGCCAACATGTTCGAAGTTGCCGAGAAGAGAAAATTTGAAGGATCTTCAATGTCCAACGAGAAGAGAAAATTCTCGAAGTCTGGTTCGAAGAAGTTCGAATGAGGAGGAGGTGAAGCAAGATGGTGCGATAAGTGCAAGAAGAAACACTTTGAAAAATGTGGCGAGGAGGTGACATGTTTTAATTGTGGAAAGTCTGGGCATTACGCCAATGAGTGTACATTCAATAAAAGGGTGTGTTAGGAATGTAATGAAGAATGGCACTTCAAACAAGACAGCCCAAAGAGTGAAGATTTGATATCTGTTATAAATAACGTATATAAGAAAGTTACTTGTAATGAAGTAAAGAAAACTATATTGTAAGACCAAAAGTTGTTGAATATGTTGTGTGTTCATGGCATATTGCAATAGAATCTTATATATTTGAAGTTTGATAAAAATAAAACGGTCTCAACATATTTTGATATACCAAAATTTACATATTGAAAATTATAATATATAAATGACTTCAGTTCACTTATCTTAAAATAAGTCATTTCAATTCTGAAAGAGACAAAAATACTAGTAAAATTGAAGGTTTTTGATATTACTATATATATATATATATATATATATATATATATATATATATATATATATATATATATATATATATATATATATATATAAAAACCACAATAATATAGTTAAAATTGGTTAATTTTCCATTGAACCTTTTTAGTATGACAATTGTTTAAGTTTAGTTAAATTTCAATTAACTGTTATTAAATATTAAACTACTACAACTAAATAGGTCTTTTTATTTATATAATTATTTATACAAATTAATTAAACGAGATTGAAATATTTAAATTATATTTAGGCATTTAAGCTAACAATATGATCATCTAATGGGCAGACTAAATACTGTATTAAAACCTCCAAATCTACTATTAAACATTTAATTATGTGCATCAAATATTTTATATTTGTTATTCATATAAGATTTAACTGTATTATGTTATAAGTTATTCTATAAATAATGATTATTTTACTTAGTATTGGTAAGAGTAATATATATATATATATATATATATATATATATATATATATATATATAACGAAAAATTGTTAATTGCATTGAAATGCTATTTTAATATTATAAATCTTTAAATTCCAACTAAATGTTATTTAGAACCAAATCAAATGAGTTTTTTATTCATTGTACTTAATGGATACCTTTGAGACTCAATTAAACAGGGTTAAACTATTTAAATCGTGTTTAGTCAATTAAATGAATAATGTAATAAACTATGGTGTAAACGAAATATTATACGAAAATCCTTCAGACCAATTATTAAAAACTTAATCACATGTCTCTAATATTTTGGGTGTAATTAATTATGTAAGAGTCTATGTAATTTTTCTCTATGAACATATTAATCAAATACATAAGACAAAGTGATTACAACATATTATAAAATTAATTATACTATATCAATAGTTCAAAAGTCGTGATATTAAAATGATAATATTTTACAAAAAACAATATATATATATATATATATATATATATATATATATATATATATATATATATATATATATATATATATATAAAAACTAATAAATTAAGTATGTTATCTTAAAAGTTAAATATTTAGCTTTAAAAAAGGAATAATATAGATGTTTAGTATATTAAAAACTCAAATTAACGTGGCTGAAGATAAATGATTTATATATGAAAAAAATACAACCTCTATATTTTTTACTCAGTTAAATGAATAATATAATCATCTAATGTCTAGACCAAATATTATATCGAAATCCTTCAAACAAATTATTAAAAACTCAATTATGTGTCTCTAATATGTTGTATGTATTAATTTATATAAGAGTAGTTATTTGTTTTGTACGAACATATTAATCAAATATATAATACAAATTTATATACTTGAGACAACAATATCATAACTAGAGTACAAAATTAAGGCAATAGAATTCTAATTTGCAACAATCACATAAATACATAATGTGATTGCAACATATTATGAAATTAAGTATATTATATCAATAGTTCAAAAGTTGTGATATTAAAATGATAATAATTTACATAAAACAATATATCTATCTATATATATATATATCTATATCTATATCATACTATCATACTATAATTATGAAGGAAACATTTTTCCTTGAACCTCATGAATTTGAAGCCCTCACAAAAATTTGCAAATACATCATGCATTTGAAACCTCTTATTTTAATGAATATCACTCAAATGTTTCTTAATAATGATTAACAATTCAAAGGTTTTATAACTTATATTATATGTTTAATAAACAATTAATGGATAGTCTACTATAAAAATGTCAATCTCTTTGAGTAGACACACAAATACAAATCACATACAAAATTCACAAAGAAAATAAGTTTAAAGGTTTTTGTGTTAGTTTGAGAGTTTTGGACCATTTTTCGAACCATGTTATTATATTGAAGTTTTTAATTTGTAAGTTTGTTATATTCTAATTCTTTTTTATATTTTTTTGGTTTAAGTATTCTTTTAACAATATCATTGTATGTTGTGGTTGAAATTTTAATGTAAATTAGTTTAGATTAATGTTATCAATCATATGTTATGGAAGGTGATATATATAATATTTAATTAACTATTGTATACATGTTTGTATGTTCATGTTGCTTCAAAGCAATAATTAATTAAAAATCATGGATATGTCATATTATCCATGTAAGTCTCTTTAATACAAATTGTCTATCTTATCACTTTATATTTTAATATATGCTTAACATTTTAATTATAATAATAAGTGCTTTTTAAAAGTTTCTTTCACTTATTAATAATAATAAGTGGTTTTAAAATTAATGAACAATAATTATAAATAATAAAATCAAATTATAAAAATCATGGATATGTCATATTATCCATGCTAGTCTCTTTTGAAATGCAAATTGTCTATCTTATCACTTTCTTATTTAGTGTATGTTTCACATTTTAATAATAATATGAAGTGTTTCTTAAAAGTCTTCTTTAACTTATTAATAATAAGTAGTTTAAAACTAATGAATAATAATTTTAAATGATAATAACATCAAATTATAAATTGCATTTAGCTACAAATAAATTTTATTTTAAATGAACATCATTATTGAAATTAGAAAGTGATCGCATAATAATTAATCAATCATAATAATTTTTAAAAATAATACTAAATAGATAATTATATTTAATTCTATTAATGAGGAATGTGGGTTGATGTCAATGAAGATTATTTTTCAAAATAATTGAGATTATATATATATATATATATATATATATATATATATATATATATATATAAATTTAATGTAAAAATATTATCTCAAAGTTAATTTCAATAGCATAACCATTTTAAACATATATTTTTCAATATTTTAACAATATATTTTTAACCTGCGTTGCGCAACACGCGGGAATTCGTCTAGTCATACAAACTTATAAAGCTAGCATTTTTTCTTGAATCTCATGCATTTAAAACCCCATTTTTTAACTTCTTCAAACCACATTCATTTGAAACCCCCTTTTTTAACTAATGCAACTCAAAAGTTTTCTTAATTATGATTTAACACTCAAAAGTTTTATAACTTATATTATGTTTAATTAGCATTTAGTGAAAAGTTTACTATAAAAAGGTCAATCTTTTGTGTCTTTTGTGTTATATAAAATCTAACATGTAAGAAGGATGTCATAAGAAAATGAAAAGAAAAATTTTCAATAGGCACTATTCTTTTAGAACATATTTGCAGTGATGGAGTCCCTAAAAGAGCTCTACAAGTCAAGGTTGTGGATGAATGTATTATTTTTTACTCATAATTTGATCGTGATATATTTTTTTTCCAGTAATATAAATAAGACCATTCAAAATCATATGTTTAGAGATATGTTGTTTTCTCAAACCATAACATTCAAAATCATATGTTTAGAGATATTTTATTTTCTCAAACCATATTGATTTGAAACCTACATAATTTTTTATATTCCTTAATTAAAACCATTTATAGTATTTATAAATTTCCAATAATTTGTTTGCATTCTCTTATTATATATGTAGTTATATTAGTACATTTTTCTTACAAAAAGTCGTCATTTGGTTGAAGATATTATGATTCAAAAGTTTTCATATAGTTGAAGCATTCACGATCCAAATATGATGATTTGAAGAAATGGGTTATGTCGCATTGATGATAATTGTAATATGATTTTTTCTTTCAACCAAAACAAATGAAGCTTTTCTATTCTTTCTTTATATTTAGTTTCTCATTTAATCTTTATATGTGATTTGTGTGTATTACTCAATCTTGAATGTGACTCTCCAAACATCAATGTTTTGCTCGGAATATCTTTCTGATTCTTCTTTTTCAAGAAAAATATTTTGATTGCAGGTTAGTGAAGAATTGTCATCAAGTTTCTATGGTTGAATGGTGTTAAATGAAGAAAGAAGATTCAGAAAACGGATATAGGTTTTTTTGTTTGAGCAAAATTGACGAATGTTAGTTTTTTATTTTGATTTAAATGTATGTTTATGTAACTTCTTTATTTATATATTCAACCACCCAATGCTCTTATTTATTTGATTGTAGTTTTTCTATTTTGATTATGTTTATTTTTCTATTATTTTTTTGTTGGGTTATCCTACACAACATATTTAAAAGACAATATTTAAAAGATAACATAATTTTTAACATTTGATATGTAATTATGATATACTACGACAAGAATTACATATGACATTTACGAAAATATATATATTATATGTGATTTTTTTAACATGTATATGCATCTATGTATGTTATAAATTTATAATTAAATATTTGTATGTTTAATAATTGAAGGGATTAAAATGATGCATCAAAACCAATTATTTAGACGAATATAATAATAATAATAATAATAATAATAATAATAATAATAATAATAAATACACATTTTCATGTACCACATTCATTTGAAACTCACACTAGAACTCAAAAGTTTTCTAATTTATGTATATTTATTAGTTACAACTCAAAAGTTTTTAACTTATGATTATTAATTAGTAATCACTAATAACTTTTTATTTTCCTTTCTTTTATAAGGTTGTAAAGTTTTGCTCATTAAAAACATTAATGTATTTGAAGCGATTTGTGATTTAAATATGAAGAGTTAATATAAATCTTATAATAGATGTTTTAGTGTTTTTATGTTATTAAAAGTTATAGTGTTTATTTTTCATATTTTTTATTATTCGTTGTATATATATATATATATATATATATATATATATATATATATATATATATATTTTAATACAAATGTTATAATATATGTTTTTCTATTTTTATGTTACTAAAAGTTGCAGTTCATATTTTTGTTCATACGTTTTGTTACCCGTTATATTATCATTCATTTGATATATAATTTACACAATTTTAAACGGTTTATAAAATTATCAAATAATTGTATATATCATAATGACTTAAAAATTAAATTATAATGTTTAATAAAACTAATATGTTAACTATATGTTTGCTTTACTACTAACATTTTGTTTCAAAGTAGAAATATTAAATAATGGAAGCATTTTTCCTTTCACCACATTCATTTGAAACCCCCATGACTTTTCAATTTATTTCTAATAATGATTATAATTTGATTAATAAGGTTAAATAAATATCAAACCTAAAGTGTAATCATATATAAACCAAATTTAAATATTAAAATAACATCTTTACTTTTACTTATAAAGTTATCTCTTTAACTTTTAACATATTATACTTAATTTATTAGTTTTAAAATGTTGTATGTAAACCATTATCATTTTATAGCTACAACTTTTGAACAGTTTGGATTAAATATCTAAATTGTTAATTTAAATATAACATTACAGAGTCAACTTAAATAGAAATTGTAGTTCAACTTAAACAACCAAAATAATATTTTGTAGATAGTTAAAAGTGATAAATTCTAGTGTTTTTCTAAAAATGATTATAAGTTGGTTAATAAGGTTAAATAAATATCAAACCTAAAGTGTAATCATAAATAAACTAAATTTCAATATTAAAATAATATCATTACTTCTACTTATAAAGTTATGTCTTTAACTTTTAACATATTATACTTAATTTATTAGATTTAATATGTTGTTGTATGTAAACCATTATCGGTTTAAAACTACAACTTCTGAACAGTTTAGATAAAATACTTAAATTGTTAATTTAAATATAAAATTACATGGTCAACTTAAATATAAATTTCAGTTCTACTTAAAAAACCCAAAGAATATTTTGTGAATAGTTAAAAGTGATAAATTGTAGTGCTAAATGCAAAAACTAAATTGTAATCTCAATTGCACTCAAATATTTCCTAAATATATTTTTATAATCATTAAAAGTTTTCAAATAAGTAGCTTAAAATAACTTACAATAACAATAGCTAAAAATAACTCTATATAAATAATTATATTGTTACCTTTAAAAACAAAAAACGATGTTTGATGTTTTAAATAATTACAATGATACAAATTAAAATGTTTAGCAAATAAATTTTTAAAAAATTAATTAACAATAACAACAACTTTAAATAACATTAAAGCATATATTATTTTTTATTTTCATTCATGAGTAACCCGTGGATAGAGGTCATTCAAACAATTGAGATTATGCAGTTTTAATATTATCATATAATTCAAAATAATCAATATATTATATCAACTTAGTATATGAATTAGTATATCAAATTTAACAAAAAAGTTATTGTTATATTTAAGAAAAAATATATTTTTGAAGATTTCAACTATATAGGTGTTTATCCGCAACGCGCGGACATTCACCTCGTATCTTATAATAGAGACATTTTTATTCAAACCATATTCATTTGAAACCTCCTATTTGAATGAATATCACTCAAAACTCTCTTAATAATGATTAATCATTCAAAGGTTTTATAACTTATATAATTTGTTTAATAAGGAATTACTGGAAAGTCTACAATAAAATGTCAATCTCTTTTAGTAGACACACAAATACCAATCACATACAAAATTCACAAAGAAAACAAGTTTAAAGGTATTTGTGTTTGTTTGAGGGCTTTGGATCATTTTTCGAGCCATGTTATTATGTTAAAGTTTTTAATTTTTAAGTTTGTTGTATAATATATATATATATATATATATATATATATATATATATATATATATATATATATATATATATATATATATATATATATATATATATATAGGAGTAGGATCAAATGAGAACACCAAAAAGGTTGAGAACGCGAGAACAAAATATATTCATTTGCGATTCCATGTATTCATTTGTGGAGAAATGATAAATTTTTACGCCTTTAATTTCAATTGAAGAGAAAAAGCATATTTATGTTGATTGTGCGTAAAAATTTATCATTTCTCCACAAATGAATACATGGAATCACAAATGAATATACTTGTTCTTGCGTTCTCAACCATCGACTCCAACCGAGTTTATTCCCAGTTCGTTTCGTTACCAAGGTATTCAACAATCAACCCCTAAGCTTCGAAATCAAAATCAACGCTTCGTTTTACAGTAAGTAGCCATCGACATCTAAACATTGAAATCAACCCTTCGAAATCAAATCAATTTCCAATTCGATTTCTACTTTAATTGATCGGAAGATGAATAGTAACTCGATGACATTCCGATTAGTGATGTCTGTTCCGATTTAGAACCAGTGAGCGAGACACATCGACCCCAATTTCGAAATTGATTAGCAAAAACAGAAACGAATTTCACAATAAAGCCTGATGCCAATGAATGATTTTAAATTCCGATTGCGTTTACTTTCCAATTGCGTTTTCTTGGTTCCATTCCAGCAAGCTTAGAAATTACGCTACTTGTGGATCGCTTTTAAAAAGCTTTTTACAGTGGATGACCAACGACCAATTAATTCTGTAATTAATTTGGTGAATTAATTTGATACCAGTGCATTGTTGGTGGGTTTAAGTAAGGCATGCTTTGAGGATTATCTTCATTCAAATAGAGATTTTGGGCTGATGTTTCAATGGAAGAAGATAAAATTCTAAGAAGCTAATTTTGCTACCCACCAAGTGTTTGATAAAATGCCTAAACCAGTTTTTCTCGTGCTGCAGCCTTGTTGTTCAAGCTAATGTAGTTTGCTTAGTTTGGATGCTTCTTGTGCACACCAACATTGTGTTGGTGTGCAATTTCCTTCCCTTCCTTGTTAAATATTGCTTCATAGTTTTAGCTTCATCTCGAGGCTTGTTCTCTTGTATGGCTTCTTCTTCCACAAGTTCGAGTGATATTTGTCTGTGCCCGTTCAGAAGCTTCCATTGTTGCCCAAACGGTGAAGTGGGAAGTAAAGGGATTGGCCGTATGATTTCACACATCAAAAGGCATCATTTACCTACTGAAAACCGTAAAAGTGTGTTACGTGAAGCTCTTTCTAGTGATGTTGGTTTATTTATGGCAGTGGAAGAAACTTTGAAGGCCTTTGGTCAATGGATGTGTGGGAAGTGTATGACTTTGCAGGCTCTTAGCCGTTATTGTCATCACCGGATGGTCGTGTGAGGTTTGTTACAGGGGATGACGGCTCGAGTCGTTATATTTTCGGTATTATAAAGCCGTCAACTAAAGAGTGGGTGACAAATGCTCTTGGACGTTTGGTTTTTGATGTTGCGCTCCTTGATCGTGTTTTTAAAGAGCCTATCACTACTGTCAAGAGTATCCCCCATAGTTGTCGTCTTGCTTTCTCTCAGGCTTTAAAGACCGCTCTTTACAAGGTGATTGCCCAACCTGGCTCGGTTGAGGCATGGATGTGTTTGTTACTTCTTCCTCGATGCACACTGCATGTGTTTAGACCCAAAAATAGACAAGAATGTAGGTCTGGGAATAGAAAATCTTTACAGCAAAGCTCCATCCTAAAGTCCTTGGATACATGGGGGAAAGAGGGTGGTATCACGAAGTTACTTCAAAATATGTTAGACAATCCTGAGGTTGGAGCTATGAGACAGGGTGGAGGCATCCTTCAGAAGGAGGCTACATCAAGTAACACCAACATCAGACAGTGTCTCCGTAAGGTTGCAGATGGTCATTTTACCGCAGCAGTGAAAGTGTTATGCTCATCGGGTGTTGCACCATATAATGGTGATACTATTAAAGCTTTGGAGGACAAACACCCTTTCAGACCACCCCCATCCATGTCGAGCCCCATAATTTCTGAACCTCCCCTTGTAGCAGACTTTGACTGTGTATTTGGTTGCATCAAATCCTTCCCTAAAGGAACTTCTTGCGGGAGAGATGGCTTGAGGGCTCAACACTTACTAGACGCCCTTTGTGGAGAAGGGTCTGCTATTGCCATAGATCTCATACATGCTATCACTTCAGTTGTTAATTTATGGTTAGCGGGAAGATGTCCAACCATTTTGGCAGAGTTTGTTGCATCCGCTCCTCTCACGCCTCTACTTAAACCTGCCAACAGGATCCGTCCGATTGCAGTAGGCACTATATGGAGACGTCTGGTTTCCAAGGTTGCCATGAAAGGTGTGGGTAAAGAAATGGCCAAGTACCTTAATGATTTTCAGTTCGGGGTTGGTGTATCTGGCGGTGCTGAGGTTGTGTTACACAGTGCCAATAGGGTGTTGAGTGAACATTATGCTGATGGGTCTCTTGTAATGCTGACTATGGATTTTTCGAATGCCTTTAACCTGGTGGATCGATCAGCATTGCTCCACGAGGTTAAGAAGATGTGCCCTTCCATTTCTTTGTGGGTGAATTTCTTGTACGGGCAAGCAGCGAGACTTTATATCGGAGACCAACATATATGGTCTGCCACTGGGGTGCAGCAAGGTGACCCCTTGGGCCCTCTTCTTTTTACCCTCGTTTTGCACCCGCTTGTGCACAAGATTAGAGACAATTGTAAGCTCCTTATCCATGCTTGGTATCTAGATGATGAGACTGTCATTGGGGATCCAGAGGAGGTGGCTAGAGTGTTGAACATAATTCGGTTGCATGGTCCAGGTTTGGGTCTTGAGTTGAACATCAAGAAAACGGAGATGTTTTGGCCCTCATGTGATGGTAGGAAGCTTCGTGCCGATTTATTCCCAACGGATATAGGGAGACCTTCTTTGGGGGTGAAGCTCCTTGGGGGGGGGGGGGGGCTGTTAGCAGAGACGCGGGGTTTATTAGCGGGCTGGCCATGAAGAGAGCGGTCAATGCTGTTGATTTGATGGGCCTTCTTCCACAACTATGTGACCCGCAGAGTGAGCTCCTTTTGCTTCGATCATGTATGGGCATTGCAAAACTTTTCTTTGGTTTAAGGACATGCCAGCCGGTACACATAGAAGAGGCAGCGTTATTCTTTGACAAAGGATTGCGCAGGTCTATCGAGGATATGGTGGTATGTGGAGGCCCCTTCTTTGGAGACATTCAGTGGCGCTTGGCTTCCTTACCTATTCGTTTCGATGGTTTGGGTTTGTACTCAGCCTACGAGGTTTCCTCCTACGTATTTGTAGCCTCGGGGGCCCAATCTTGGGCATTACAAGACCACATCTTACGTGACAGTGGCATATGTGGTATGGACTCGGATTACCTATGTGCTATGACTCGTCTTCGCGATACGATTCCAGGATTTGACTGTAGCGGTTTCACTAATAAGGACACCGCCCCCCCCCCCCCTAAATCCCAAAAAGCTTTGGTGTGTGCCCTTTTTAGCAAAATCGTCCAAGATATGGAAGTCGACTTCTACATGACTGTCAGACAGAAAGCAGTTTTTGAGTGTCTGCGGGCGCCTTATGCTCAGGATTTTATGCTAACTATCCCTATTGATGGTCTTGGCTAGCATATGTCTCCTGTGGAGTACCGAACTATCCTTCGTTACTGGGGTCTCTCCTCTCGTTGGTTTGGGGAGCGGGGGTTTCACAGCTGGGCATGCCGCTTTGAAAGCCGCTGCGTGCAAAGTGGTAAAGCACGAAAATGCATGTATAGAAAATCAACATGTGTTTGTTCCTTTTGCATTCGATACATTTGGTTTTCTCGCACCAGAGGCGGTGGAGCTCCTTAATAGAGTCCAACGGGTCATGCATTCTAATATCATATCTCTTAGATCCACACATGTTGTTTTCAAAAGAATTGGTTTTGCCATCCAGAAAGGGTTAGCGGCGCAGCTTGTTGCCCGTTTTTTTTATGAATCCCCAAAGGAAAAGACTACTTCCAACAAAAGAAATTTGCATTATACTAAATCTTGCCTTTTTTTTTTTTTTTTTTTTTGTCTATGAAACTAGGTATAATCTTTCTCATTTATACAATTTCAATATTGTTTATGGAAGCCACAATACAACTAATAGTATCCATAATTCTAGTTAAATGTTTTGGTGACATTTAATTGGTAATTCATTAATTCAAAGTGCTTTAAAAATTTCTACAAGAATAAAGTTTTTGCATTAATTTATTTACGGAAGCAACCAAATGATTAGGGATAAAACCCACGAATAAGGACCATTTTTACAAAATGAAATTTTTTTAGACTTTAGTCAAAGAAATTACCAATCACAGTGATATTTTGGTAGTTTTCTCTCTTATTTTATTATTTTATTCGATTTCTAAACCTTTGATTATAGCAAAAAATTTAAATATCAATTAATTTGTCATAATTATTGTTGCATGTAATCTCTAGTCTAATTATACTAGAAATATTTCTATGTTTGCTTGTTTGCTGGCAATTGCTTTTTTTCTCTTTTCGAAATTCCTTTACTGTTCATGAGCGACTTCTCATCCAACTTATGTGTCGGCAAACGTAGTAGTATTGTACGGCCTGTCTGCTGTCGCTTTTGTTTATTTATTTTTCTATGCGACTTAGTTTTAAGTTTATGTTGTGTATAAAGTAACTAATTGTTTATATATATTATTTTATTATTATATAAATGTAATAATTCATATATAGCAGTCTTAATAGCCCACTTTTATATTAGACTATCAAATTCGTTACCATTAAAATCGATAATATGTTGCAAATCAAGCCATAAAATTTTGGTATCAAATTGTTTGGTCGGTACCATATCAATTAGTCAGTCATGGTATAGTAATGATATACATAAATGCTACTATTTGTATTTCTGTTGGTTGAATCTCGTAAGATTATTTTCAACCCAATTGTATTGGAGTAAAAAATTAGATAAATAATATTTCATATTTAATTCTATTTCATTTTCCTATTTTCACCTTAAAGTTATATTCTTACTGGATTTTACTTTTGTATTTATATAGATTGTGAAATATATTTTTAAGGGATAATCACAAAAATGACTTTATATAATGAGTTTTTATTTTTTTATTTTTTTTTCCTTCGGACTAGACCTCAATTTTTTTTTATTTTTTTTATTTTGTTTTATTTTTTAAAAGCCCTTATATTTTTTCTAATTTTTCCGATTTAGCCCTTACAATTTTTTTTTTCGATTTACCCTAACATTGTCACTTTTTTGATTTAGGCCCTACATTTTTTTTTCGGGTTAAACCTCAACTTTATTTTTTTCTAAAAAAATTCTTACATCTTTGTTTTCTTGAAAGTTTTCTTGCCTTCGGTTCCATAATTGCATGGCAGATAACTTCATGATGGTTTTGAGAACGTTGTGTAACTGCATTGTTTGACGATTGCATAATTTTCTTTTACACATGGCATCATCTATACGGTGAAGAATGTTGTGGGCACATTTAATCATCTAGAAAAGTTCAACCCAAGATGTGTAACAATCATCGGTATGATCGAGGGTTATTCTTATTAAGAGTCATAAGGTTCGATGATGGAAGAACAACCCCTTTCTTCTTCCTCTTCTTGCCAACAAATGCTATCCTTATTTTTCTTCTTGTCTTTCTCATCTTCCATCATAGAACCCTATGACTCCTTAATGAGAATGAAAAAGCCAACAAGAACAACTTTTACCCTTCCTTTTCCATAACCAACATAAAAAAATCAATGTAGATAACCTTTGATTAAATTATGATCCTTTCACATCTTTGGTTGAATTTTTCCATATCATTACATGAACCTACAATGTTCTTGACCAATTGTGAACCACTGGATTTATAGGACCATATGTAACGTCCCATTTTTACAAACAAATTTTTTCATTTTTAACTAAGGTAAAACACCATGTTTATAAAATCCAACTCAAGAAAGTCGTTTGTTACAAAATACATTTGTTTGAAAATCAGAATAAGGTAATAAATAAGGAATCTCCATGGCTGCTGATGAATGTGTACAGTCACGCATTCGCATTCCTACGATCTCCAATGGTACGTGGAAAACATTTAATCCACAGCTGTAAGCCAAAACATAATGAGTTCTTCCAAAATACCACACACTACAATATACATATAATGCATGCACACATGAGCCTTCAGTCAGTCTGAACCGACTCGAATGACCTACAACATGCCTAGACCGCTACTGAGCCTACAGTCTAATTGGCCCTCCTCGCAAGGCATACAATTCACCTGGACCGCTCTCTCTAAGCATACAGCTGATCCACCACTGGCCTACAGCACACCGCTGGCCCTCCCGGGTATGTTGGCCTACAACACAAAGCATAATCGCCTCAACCCACGCCATCACACTATGTCGACATATGTAATCAACAAGCAATCAAGTAAACATGTAAGCACATGCAACTATCTACCCTAGTCTACATGTCTAACACCTCACTACTATATACCAGGCCTCATACAGTGTACTACACTACTACTCGCATATCTCCAGGGAATGCATAACTATATGTAACAAGAGGTGAGATAGACATTTGAACAGGTGATCCCGTTTTAGAGCCACAACTAAAAAAAGGAACATGAAAGAAATTGTCACACCCCCAAACCGGAATGGCGGAAACATTCATGGGCGGATGACGTCATGTACAATATCATAACAATTGAATAATAGTAATCAAAGCAACACAACCATCATATTGAAAATATATAATTTACATTGTGTTCAAAACATTGTTTGTTTGACATCAAAATTATAACAAAAGCTAAGACGTGACGCTACTATGCTCCGTCTTCGTGACACCTGTGAGGGTACTTGTCTACTAATTTCCTGAGAATACAAGTGGTTTGCAAAAGTGTCAACATTTAAGTTGGTGAGTTCATAAGTATTTCGTATATAAAAGTATGTTCTTTGTTCCTTGAAAACGTAAGTGTGCTCATCCAGAAAATCCTATATTTTCTGTTGTAAATGTATCGTAGTCTTAATACCTTAACACCAAAATGTAAGTGATATGACCCATACTGTTTCCCCATATGATCACTTAGAGTATACAAGTTATATATAAAATTGAGATCGAACGGACAGTCGATTGAGTGACTCTGCCCTAAGTCCATAACCAAACAAGGAACAAGAAGTAAGGTGGAAACACACATTCAAATGCCTGTAGGATATTTATTATATATAACCATAACGTATACGCTAATTAATCATAGAGTAAACAATAATAGTCCTTTTAGAAGTGTAAGTTGCACTGTACTAAGAAAATAGTATACTGTAGTCGTATTAGTATGTAATTCCTTTAAACATTTGTTTCTAGAAAATGTAACCCTTGTTGTATTGAGAATTCGTGTAATGTGGTTTTATTGTTATGCAAAACTTATTTGAAAGTATGTTTGCCCTGTAAATCAAATGTAAAGTTAATGTTCAATGAAACTGTCTGAAAATATATTACTCCGTAAATGTGTCGTTGTTTTTTTTTTCCATGTGAGTTCTTATAACCATACTGTGACCTAAGATGGCCTGATCACGACGTTCTTCAGGCGTCGGAAACGTTAACGAAATTTGTCACCCCAGGCTTTCCGGCCTAACTTTAGCTAACAGTTGAGGTGCGGGATTGTTAGTCCCGAATAGATCTATACACAAATATCTTGATCTCCCTACAAGAGACTCTGGTTCAAGACTTTCGCTGGCACTTAAATAAGTACTTGAAGGCGTCTCACAAATTGCTTCAATGAGTTTACGAGTAATAAACTGAAAACCCTTTTTAGTAAATGAAATGTAATACCCTTTAGTAAATGAAATGTAATACCCTTTTAGTAATTGAAATTGTAACTTTTCCATAGATATTCCTAAGTGTATAATTATTGTAAAAATGAACCATAAACTATACCTATTATAATTTATACTGTATATTCTGCTGAAAAGAAAACCGTTATGGTTTAACATGTTTGTAAATTTGATAGTAACGATGTTTTGCATATTTAATAATTTCACGTAAAAATGCATATTAACGGTAAAAAAACATAATAAGCAATTTATATTTTTAAACACAAGATTTCTTGTGTTTTACTTGTATTCCCCTCTAAAATAATTGAAAAACCGTGAAAACGTAGGGGTATGAACTCACCTCGGGTGTGTGTTCTTGGTTAGGTACGATTTGGTTGCGATGATCCTCGGGTTAGAACACATATAATTTTCGAAATCCTAATAATATTTAAACACATAATATTGTGTTCAAATTAGTAAAATGATTAACTTAAGTGTTAATTAACACTAGTTATGTATGAATAATTACAAGAATCCTTAGAAATAATTGAAGTTTTTCTTGGCATTCTTGGGTGGATTTATGAAGATTCACTGATAATCTGGGAAATGGTATAAGGTTTGAAGGTTCTTGGATGAATTTTGAGAGTAATATGGGAAGAATTTTAGTCTTGGAAATGAGAAATGAGGCTTAGATTTCGGTCCTATAAAATATATGGAATGAGATAAAAGGATGTGATAAGAAGTGTCAGTGAAGTGATATTTACATTGGTAAGTGTAATAGTGCATTGGGAAGGGATCTTATCTTAATCTAAAAGGTGTTTTCGGCCTATGTGTGAGGGATTTTGGTCTAGCATGACCTAAATCACTTTGCTTACTCTCAAAGATAATGATTTTGGTCCTACACTTCACATGGGAGGGTTAATTTCGGTCCTTGCTTCCACCATGAAGAGATTTCGGTCGTAGATTCTCCTAGGAAGAGATTTCCGTCACACATGTGGTCTTGGTCCCCATAAAACCGAAAACCAATTGTGATCATATTCCAAATACCGAAATCACAATGGTAAGGTGTAATTCATGCTTTTTAATTCACTTCTTTGACTTGTGTTGACTTGTATTAATTTATATAAGCATTGTTTTCAATATATAAGTATATATAAGTCATATAAGCATGGTTCTTAATCTATATATGTTGGAGCATGGAAATGCTCCACAAATAATGAGTGATAGTTAGGTTGTATTTTTCCCTTTATTGTATTGTTGGTGTATTTTATCTCTCCCTCCTATATATAGGGAGAGGTGGTCACTTTCTTTACACACCTTTTCTCACAATGTTATTCTAGAGAGAGAAAGTGGTGGGATTTCTCCCATCCAGGGAGAGTTTCTCTCTCCCACCATTGTTCTTCATGAATATTATTATTATCTCTCTTTTCTCATCTTCTAAGAATTCTGATCATGTTCTTCATATTTTTATATTTTGATACACGATAAATCTCGAGATACTATTCTTCCGCATCCACCGTTCGTATAAAAATGGGTTTCTACAATTGGTATCAGAGCCGTACCTTGAAGGTTTAATCGACTAGTTCAAGGGAACGACTCCCGTTCGGTGATTATGTTGAAGTTTTTCGTGTTTTTGCAAGAATTTTTGGGTTCAAACTGGAAATTTCTGATGAGTTTTCTATTTTTCTGGGTGATTCTTACTTAGTAAAATAATTATGTTGCTGCTGCTCACACAAATCTACTGCTGGAAATTTTTGTTTTTGGTGTTCTTAGTATTTTTCTGTTGAAGAAATGAAGAAAATGGGAGAAGAATTAATTTTGTGGTCTCTCAAAAGTTGAAGAATTTATGCTCCAGGAGTTTCTTTAATCTTGGAAGAAAAGACACAATATTGGGCTTATTTATTTCTTGAAATGATGTATTTCTTTTTACCCAACAATTCTTCATTGAGTTATGAAGTTATTTTTCTTCACAATATTCTTGCTGTGAATCTTTGATTTGAAGAAAAATGGACGTAATATGTGTTTATATAAAGCACTTTGTCCTTTTTTCTCTTTTGGGTAAAGAGTATTCCACTTATATTTGCCTTCCCAAGTAAAAACCATGTGACTATGACAAATCCCATCACCTTTTGTCCCTAAAAACTCACCTGCACACTCTTATTTTTGTCTTCCCAAGACCAACTTTTGACTCAAAATGCTTAAAAAATATTTCCCTCATTAAAATATGAATATATGGCCTTTGCGGTACCATTTTTCATGGAAAAATAGCATTTTTCATCATATATTCAGCCCTTCTCGGAGCCCCGAACCGCAGCCAAAAACTGCCTACCGGAGCCTCCTAAGAAGCCTCCCCGTAGCCCTTCTTAGCATTCTGACCGAAGTCTCGGATCAGCAGCGTCGGACCGCAACTGCTATCCGCAGTTCGGACCGTAGGCTAGCATACCTCCTTCGCACCGCAACTTAGCTGCTCCTCGCCTACCGCAGTCTCACCTTCTTTTCATCCGCAGCCTACCTAGCCTCGGTACCCACACTTCTGATCCACCTTCCTTTGCGTCCGCACCCAAATCACCATCCGCACCCGACACCCCTCATCCGCAATCACCTCCCACCGCAACCTTCAGCCTTCCCTCCTCCATCAGCAACCTTCGCCCCTCCTCCTCCCTCCTTCCCTTCCCTTCTTCCTTCTTCCCCTCCTTCCTCCTCCCCTCCCCTCCTTTTTTCCTCCCCTCTCTTCAGCCCCCCCCCCCCCCCCCCCCCCCCCTTCCTTTTTTTTATCCTTCTTATTTTTTTTCAACCAATTTTTTTTAACGATAATTTTTTTTCAGCCATTTTTTTTAACGACAATTTTTTATTCAGCCAATTTTTTTTAACACCAAATTTTTTTATTTAGCCAATTTTTTTTATTAAAACCAATTTTTTTTACACCAATTATTTTTTTAACAACAATTTTTGCCACAACCGAACATTGGATTGTCACATTGGTTCATTTCATGCCGATTATTTTTAGAAGATTACTCCATACCGCAGTCGGACTTTATATTATTCCTTGTGATGCTTGCACCGCAACGGCGATTGATCAACAAAGTTGTTTCACATTCTTCACTTTATGAGATATTATGACTTGGCGCTCTTGATCTTTGGTTGACGAATCATGTATCTTGAGCATGTGTACTTTATTCTCTATTGAAGACCACTACAAGAGTTCCAGCACCGCAGTTTGGATATTTTTGGTATTTTCGGCACAGCAGAGATATTTCTTCATGCAGTGATTCTTCGTTCTATGATATTTGTTCATGCAGCTTCAACAACTATATCACCCACCTTCTAATGACCGCAGAGCATCTCTTTTACTCTATTTTCTCGTATCTTATCGAGACCCTTCATACATCTAGGGAGATCTCTATTAGCTCTTGGTATCCGACACTCTCCACCCGATGATATATTTATTTTTGATATCCGGTCTTTGGTTATCAAAAATAGGGAGATAATATTATGATATCATCCGGATTTGGTTATTATGATTTTTTGAGTTTGGATTTTTGAAGACTTTGAAGACGATAATTTATTTAGTGATGCGATGTGGCACTTATTTTTGGTCTTCACGGATCAAATTTTTGGCATTACTAGATGTTTACCGGCTCCAGATTATTTATTATTTGGACTCTATCACAGGATGATTTTGTGTTTTCATCCGGTTCAGATTCTATGGTTTCACGAGTTTGGATTTGTGATATGTTGAAGACGAAGATTATTTTGGCGATGTGACGTGGCACTTATTTTTGATCATTGGATCAAATTTTTGGCATTGCTGGACCATGTCTTTAGACTCACATTATTGTTATCCGGACTTCATTTTATGGATGCTTCACATTTTTAGCAGGTTATTCTTTGAAGAATCTTGGTATATTATGATTCGAGAACTCGAGATGTTTTTTCAGGCTTTTGAAACCGAAGTGTTTCTTTTATTGGATCTTCTACTTGCTCATGGTGACCTTCTTCTTCCGGTGATTATGATTGGTTTGAAGATTTGGATCTTATTTTTTCTGCTTCATTGGTTGTGCTTTGAAGCCGAAGACCTTCACTGTTTAGAGATTCATGGCCAGTTTTAGACATCACACACTTCAGAGTTTCAGAGACATTTCAACATTTGGTTCTCACTATGTTTCATTTTATTACCACACTTTCTAGTCGGATTACTGTATTATAGCATTGTATCACTTATTGTATCTCTCATCATTTGTAAGCATTTAGGGAGAGATTGTTGGAGCATGAAAATGCTCTACAAATAATGAGTGATAGTTAGGTTGTATTTTTCCCTTTATTGTATTGTTGGTGTATTTTATCTCTCCCCCTATATATAGGGAGAGGTGGTCACTTTCTTTACACACCTTTTCTCACAATGTACTTCTAGAGAGAGAAAGTGGTGGGATTTCTCCCATCCAGGGAGAGTTTCTCTCTCCCACCATTGTTCTTCATGAATATTATTATTATCTCTCTTTTCTCATCTTCTAAGAATTCTGATCATGTTCTTCATATTTTTATATTTTGATACACGATAAATCTCGAGATACTATTCTTCCGCATCCACCATTTGTATAAAAATGGGTTTCTACAATATATATCTATAAACATATATATAAATCATGCCCTCATTACTATAGGTGATTTAAATGTAACAAGGTTACAATGTGGTCTCACTTATGCATGATTAAGAGTTAGACTTTTATTGGCTTATATTGACCCGGAATTACCGGTTGTTACAGAAATCCTAGATCAATAGTTCTTAAGCTATCCTGTGTGACTACAAGCAACCCCTAGGGCACTCCACTAGACGATCACCATCATACTGGTACTGTAACCAGCATATCACTACTCATATATCCTAACATACAAGGATATACACTATAATACATAGTATAGTGAGGAAACTCACCTGAATCGAAGACCCAAGGAAACACAACAACACACTCACTCCCTGTACTAATCGCTTCTACGAACCGGCTAGCACCAAACAAAGGTATAGCCTTAATTAATAACTGAATTCCTTCAAGTTTGACCCGAAGTAAAACTGGTCAAAAAGTCAACGGTCAACTGTCCTCAAAAGTCATCGGTCAACCATCACCACAACGTGGAGGACTCTTGGCCAAGTTGTGGGAACATTCAATAAAATAGTTGCGAGAACCTTATACGCCATGATGTGACGAGCATATCGCCATGACGTGACGAGCATATCACCATGTCATGGGAATTAATCCTGGAAAATTTAATGGATGAAGCCCTTAATCCGTTAATCCATACACTCATCTCCTCCATAAAGCTTCCTTACACCCATTGAGTCATAAAAATCATTGTTTTATAGTCATGCATGCCCAATGCATGTCTTTCCCTAAGCTAAGTCATAAGAATGGAGGAAATGAGGTCAAAAATCCCACGGATGAGCCAAAACCTAACGAAATCTCAGATATGGAACACTAAGCCTCAAACGAACCTCAAGGATCCATAAAGTTGCCAACTTTATGGAATCTAATCACTCAAACTCTCCCAAACATGGAGAAAATGCAAAAGAAAGTCTAGATCTAGAAGCATAGAACATAAAGCTTGGAACTTGAACACTGACAAAGGTCCAAAGAAAGTGTTAGAAGACGACGATGAGACTTGCAAGTTGGATCTATGCACCAAGGATACTTCCTTGATCTTCAAGACACCAAAAATACCACCAAAAGCTTAAGAACTTAACTATGGAGGCTAGGGTTTCGTTGAAAGGGTTGGAGGCTGCAGATGATGCCCTAAACATTGAGTTCAGGGGCTTAAATATGGAAGAAACCCTAAAAGATCACAGGTTGCAGCTGCAACTGCAGCTACGTCTTGGCCTTCCGGATACGCGTTCATGAATCTGGCATGCCACATCGTGGTGCTCTAACCTCCACGTCGTGGCACAAGGTTTTTCCCAAAAACCTTTCTTTTGATCATTCTAAACCCTCCACCGATCTATCCTGGAAAACAGGTGTTACACCACATCTCTAGATTAGCTCTAAATCATCATCAAGCTGGAAGCATCTGTTATGGAATTATAAAATTGGATGCAAGAAATATTCAAAGATAACAAATATGTAAATGTTTTTTTAGAAAAATAAATAAATTTGATATTTAATAAAAAAATGAAAATATGTAAGGGCTAATCAACAAAGAAAATGAAAATATAATAAGTAAATCGAAAAAATAAAAAATATAAGGGATAGATTAGAAAAAATAGAAAAAATACAAATGTTTTTTTAGTTTAAAAATAAATGTCAGGTTTAATACAGAAAAAACCTAATATATAAGGGTTTTTTTTGTATACTTAACTATTTTATTAATTAACTTTTAATAAATATATATTTTATCCTTTTTTCATGATAAATGTTATTATATTTATACAATATATTTCAATTATAGATTTGTATAAAATATGTTACATGTTTCAAATTTTAAATATATATTAATTTTATATATAAGTTTGATACATAAGTATGAAACCTTACATTTATCATGAATTAATATAATTTAATATATAAAAAGATATTACAAATATTATTTATTACATAAAACTTTTAGCAAATACAAATAAATAAAAGTAACTAAAAATATACAAAATAAAAAAATTGACTAAAATAAAAAATATTGACTAACTTCAACTCCACTTTCGTTGATTATAGCAACATTCTATTTCGTGCTATATTAATAAGAAAACATTGTTATATATATATATATATATATATATATATATATATATATATATATATATATATATATATATATATATATATATATATATATATAGCTAGGTTCAGGTATTTAAACTAATTATTGTGTTATTGTATGCATAAATGTGGGCCAATCAAAATTAAACAAAAGATTAAATAATTAAATAAATAAATAAGGGTAATTAAGTAATATGATTAATAACTTTTAAAAATAATCCCTATAATCATGATATTGACTTTTAACCTAATTTCTCCAGGTTTATATCTAATTGACTTTTTCTAACCCTAAATTTATCCCCTTCATAAAACTAAAAACTTCTCTGTGAATCTTCTCAAGTGTATGCTTCTCATATGCGATTTGTTGCATCTCTAAAAAGCTAAGTATCGGCACCCCTCCTACGCTTATGCTTGACCATAACGCCACTGATGAGTCTCCATGTTCTCCGTCAAATCGAGTTATCGGATCTGGTACTAATCTCGATTCATCCGATTCAGGTTCCTCATTCCCGATTCAGATCTCCATTCTCAAGATGTGCAGGTGAGTTATTTTCATATTAAACTTCCTATTTTGCTTCTCGATTCTATTCAATCACAGATCTGGTATATTAGCTCGATAGGAACAGCAGAGAGAGCGAGGGGTAGTCGTCGATGGCAGCAGCGCTGACCACCAGAGAGGGAAACGACGGTCTTTCTGATTTTTCCCTCTTGATCTACGGTAAGTATTTCGTTTTTTTTGGGTTTCAATCGGGATGAAGAACGATTTCAGAAGCTGTTTTCGTGTTCCAAATCGCGATTTTCTTTGTATTTTAACCATTTTCCTGTGCTCATTTTAACACATTGCGTTTTTCCTAGTTTTTTAACCATTTCATGTGTGAAAAACATAACAACTGGATATAATAAGAAGTAATTTTCTGTGCATTTTGAAACCTTTTTCTAGTTCCTGATGAATTAAATGACTAGTTATTTTTTCCTGGTAGTAGCCAACAATATCCAGTTACTTTGGATTTGATTGAATGTGTATTAAGGGCATATATTTTGTAACAAGTAGGGAATACACTGGTTTTTGTTTTGTTTGATGTAAATCCTAGGGAAAACTATTACCCTCATTTGTGGTTCCTTAATAGCATTGAACTTGATAATCTGTTAAACGGAGATTTTTCTAAGATTGAATCTGAGTCCACAATGAATTGTTGAAAGTGAAGGTAGTTTGACACTATTTCCATATCAAATTTACTTCTTCTTATATTATAAAAATCAATTTGTTTCTGTAGATGATTCAATGGATGATATTGGTGAGATTCCAATTCTATTGGAATGGAATCACGAATTCCAATTCTGTTGGAATGGAATCGTGAATTCTAATTCTGTTGGAATGGAGTATGGATATTTTCTCACTGATTTATGCATGTTCTACAATTCTTGGTTATTGGTTTTGGTGCAATTCACAAGTCCACATATTTTTCCAAATGAATTTAGTTTTTTATTTTTCATTTGCTAATGAATTATTGGAATCTAAACTACAATTTGGTTTTGTTTTCACAGAAGTTGATGCTTGAAGAACGGACCACAAAATTGAAAGTGATTCTAAGCAACATTATTCTTTTAGAATGTATTAGTGTCGTTCTTAGATTTTGATGTTTTTTTTCCCATTTTGAAAGTTTTTTTTAGTTTTATTCTTTAATAATAAATGTAAATCTTAACAATTGTTACCCGTATTCTATAAGAAATAATGTATTTTTTTGTTTGTATTCTTCAATTGATTGTTCAAGAATTTGTTATTCTACAAGAAGTTTTTAAAGTCATGATCAAGAAATAGGTTCAAGAATATTTTTATTATTTATGGTTCAAGAATATTTTTATTTTTGAATATACTCATAAACATATTCTGACAGAATGTCCGAATTAAAAGAATTATAATTCGTAAAATCGGATTTTTAAAATTAATAGAATCTATGATCCCTTAAAATATGCAATTTTCCTTTATTAAATCTATATTAATCGACTAAAGTACCCTTTTAATTAATTTAGATGATATTTTTCAATTATATTTAATTCAATAATATATATTAATCACTTTCTTAAAATAAGTAAAATTGATTGGCCCATATTTATGCATACAATAACACAATAATTATTTTGAATAGAATAACCTAAGCCTATATATATGTATATATATATATATATATATATATATATATATATATATATATATATATATATATATATATATAGAGAGAGAGAGAGAGAGAGAGAGAGGTATTTTCAACAGTAACTCGCTGAGGCGATTACTGCTCATCGGCGCAGGCTAAATTTTGGCGCCGATAGAAAATGCTCATGCAACGTGTTCGTCTTCTGTTCATCACCGCCTCTCTCAACCAATATCTATCTTCCACCATTGGGGTCATCCTTCTACCCAGGTTCCTATGCGTTGCAATCAATTTAATCAAGGTAACGCCGCCACCTCCTTTAACCGGTTGGGGTTTCTTTGGTTTAGTTGAATTGATCACTGTTTACATGAGGAGTAACCCTAAATCGAATGAAGCCTCACTTTCGATTAGAAGTCGTCGCCCTCTTCTTTTCACCTATATCGACTATCAACTTCGACTTTCATCCGCCGTCGTCAACCACTATCGAAGCCTTGGAAATGATGGTGTATGTCGCCTGCTTCCAGAGGTACATAAATTACTTTCGAGTTTCAATCGTCGGATGGATTTCGTGTCCAATTGCACACTGTATTTTTTTCTTACCTTCTCAATTTTCCGGCACCACCTTGCTTCACCACCATAGAGATTGAAGGAGCACCAGAACCCAAGAACCGTTCAATTGTTCAACTGATATTTCGATTTCTTCAATGTGGAAGGTAAACAATTTTCCTACTAGATAATTATTCACTTTCTTTGGTTATTCACTTCGTATCATGTCTATTGTAACCTCCCTCTCCTTCGCCGTCTCTTCCAAGATGCTTTATATTAGCGATTATTCACTTATGGTGGCAATTGTTCAGATGATGGGTGTAAAGATGGTCCAACTAACTTCCGCATTCAACTTCAACTATAGGCTTGTTTTTTATTTTCCTTCTTCCATCCACGATATTATCTTTTTTTTAAGTAGATTATTCTCTATATTAAGGTGTTTTTTTAATTAAATTAATAGATTTCATGTATTAAAAACAAATTGCAATGAAAGTTAAGAAGTGAGAGAATGGTAATCACCTTCATGAAGTTTTTAGTGTTATTCTCTTATGCTTACCTTTTCTGTTTACACCTTCTTGTATGGTACGAACTCACCATCTCAACTAATCACCTGAACTAAGGGGGAAGGATATAATGGCTATTTTGGTAAGAAAATAATGTTCACATATCAGAAACTTCATATTTACATAGAAACCCCAATTTACATTTTTTTCAGAATTGCAGGCACTTCGACAATCTGACTGTATCTTCTAAGCAAGTTTTCAAGTCTACGAGTCATGTGATTGATTAATCAATAATCATAACATGTTTAGACTATAATATTTAGGATACTATATGTTTAGACTATAATATTTAGGAACATTCTGGTGGAAGAAGGCTAATGAGTAAGGACACATTTTTTAGCAAAAAGATGGCCTTCAATACACTCAACTAAAAGGGAAGAAACAATGTACAAACTATTACTGCAAGAAAGATCCTATACCAGATGAGGGTTTTCATTGGAAGAGGGATCATTCCTGCTTCAAAATATGAAACTGCACTGAGAAATCATGTACTATGAAATCTAACACTTAAGCTTAATGAAACCAAAGTAAATTAGATGAGAACAACATGGTTTAACTTTGATTGCCAAATGATATGACTCCAGTTTGGAATTACTGAAATAAAGTATGCATCAATATATTTAGTTGCCCGAATTTCCCTAATGTGAAAATCTATTAATTGATATCGTTTTTTTTGTTGTTGTTTGAGGTATTTGAAGATAAATACCCTTTGAGTAATATTGGTTTCCTGCTGATCATAAGTCTGCTGTTTTTGGCCCACATAATGAGTATCATGTAAGTAAATCATAAAGATCATAATAAAAATATAATTTAACTATAATCAAAAAAATTTCCAAATAAAATCTGTATGGTCACATATTCACAAGGTTCTAAATAACTTTAGGCGTGACTTGGCGGCAATGTCAAGCCTCAAGCTTTTTCGAGCCATGACGAGCCACGTCGTCTGTAAGGCGTGACTTAAAGGCGAAAATTTTGTATATAATTAATATTTTTTATATATTTTCTACTATTAGTTATTTTTATATACATATATGACTTAAAGCGACATTTTGTTAAAGCTTTGGGGCAAGTACAAGCCTTGGAGCCGTGATGCGCTATGGCGAAGCCATGATGAGCTTTTTAAAACCTTGCATATTCCGTTTCTGATTTCATGAAATAAATTGGTGAATTTGTAACGTCCCAATAATAAAACCCAAAATATTCATTTTTAAATAGATAAGACGGTAATCCAAAATATTTTTATACAACCAAGATGGATCAAAGTGTATCACTACATCATAAAATATCAGAGTAAATCACAAAATGTGAAATAAGGTGGTGTGTGCTCTGTAATCATCCCGGTCTCTTCCCTTTCAAACCAGAAGTATCTGAAACATAAACTGAAAACCGTAAGCACAAAGCTTAGTGAGTTCCCCAAACTACCACATACCATACATAATAAACACATACTGTGCCCCCGCCCTTCATCGGGCCTCGCCCAACATCGAATCTTACCCGGCCTCAGGCCCCGCTCGGTTTAGATCTATCAATCATCAGGCCCCACCTGACATCGGACCCCGCCCAATACACATATAAACATATAAACATATAATTATACTAACACATGCGATAATCATAAAGACAATAGCATAAAATACATTCATCAGGACTCGCCCGACATTGAGCCCCGCTCGATATACATACCAACGCATAAGACATGCAAGAGTCATGCATATATCTACCATCCTAACATAATAAACCATGGGCCGGCATTGGTTCCTTCGACTCGCTAAACACAATGAGGAAACTCACCTCAAACTGCTGAATTACACAGATAAATCACTGGCTGCTGGTCCGAAAATCCCCACGCTATCATCATAAAATAACATCCAATTAATAATTGGATTCCGACCCATAATCAAGAGTCTAAACTAGGGTAAAAGACCATTTCACCCTTTGCCTAACTTGGTCCAAGGCCAATGCCCAAACCAACTACTCAAAAGGCCCAATTCCAAAATGGTCACCCAAAGCCCAATTATGGCCCAATCTTCCAAATTGAGCCCAAGTGCCTTCGTGGGCCTTTATGCAAAAAAACCCATTATTCTAGCATCAGCCCAAAACTAGAAATCTGATGGCCCATCAAGACCCTAATTTTCTAAGGTCCAAACATGGGCCTAAAAAGCGAGATGCCCAAATACGAGCCCACCTACTGAGTACGCTGGGCGTACTCAGCTTGTACGCTCAGCATACGTGTAAGACCCAGAATATTGAGGACCAATTGACGGGAATAAATCCCATTTTGAGGTTTGAACATGACGTGTTAGAGGAACCAATATGGTGTGTCGAGTTAAGGAAAAGCACAGTTCTCATTAAAGTCAACACGGCGTGTTGATGTCCAAACACGGCGTGTTGGAATCTAGGAAGGACACCCTAATTTTAGGATGTTGCGCCATATCTAATCTCTTTAAGCCCCAAGGGCTGGTCTCCTTACCAGCCTCCATTGCCACTAAAACCCTAAAATCAATCATTAAGTCTCTTGGTGATGTTCTTGACCTAGTAAGAAGCTTTTGGTGCTCATTTTTGGCCTTGTGAAGGATGAGGAGATCTTGAAGTTGTCTTGCTTGGTGGATTGGCTTTGGATCCAGAATCATCTCCTTTTGGACAAGCTTTATAAGGTATCAAGTTTGAACCTTGACTTATAGATGTTTAGATCTCCTCATATTGTGCTTTGTTATGCTTTTGGTCCCTTTTTGGGTTGATGAGAGATTGAAGTTGTTTTAAGGGCTTATTATTCCAGATCTGAGTTTGTTTTGGTCCCTTTGAGCATAAAGGTGCAATATTTATGAGATTTTTGGTGTCATGCATGCAATAGGTTAAATATTAAGTCCTTTTTAACCTCAAGAGCTTCATTTAGACATGCATGAACGTAAAGTTGGCAACTTTACGTGATTTTCCAGCTCAAATGAGTCAGATCTATGTTTTGGGGTTATGTCTTCAAGGATTAAGTGATTAATAGTTAAGCCCTTGCACTATCAAGTCTCATGGTTGGGTTTTGGACCCTTTTTGGTAGTCCCTATGAGTAAAGATGGAAACTTTACCCTGCTAAGTGTCATTTTGGTCTAGATCTGAGCTTTGGTTCTCTTGGAATCGGAGAAAGTAGCTTAATGTATTAAGCTGTTGGAATTTAGGCAAACACGGCGTGTTTGCAAGTCAACACGTCGTGTTGGCCGGGGTTTTCTCGACTTTTTGTGGATGATATTGGAACACCGCGTGGCCAAGGGGCAACACGACGTGTTTGGTCAACATAGACTATTGACTTTGACTTTGACCAGAAGTTGGATCAGGGTTGACCACAGGATATGTTGGGCCATGTTTGGGCCTTGGTTGATTATTTGGCTTTTGGGCCTTTCATATTGTGAGTTTGGGCCTTAGTCTTGGACCAAGATAGGTTAAGGGTAAAATGGTCTTTTTACCCTGAGTATGGATTTATGGATATGTATTGGGACCCAAATGTTAATTGGGTGTGGTTTTGTTATTGATAGTTCGGGGATCGGTCAGCCAGCAGCCAGAGATTTATTCGCGGGATTCAACAGTGCGAGGTGAGTCTCCTCACTGTGTTTAGAGGGTCGAAGGCGCCAATGACGACCCATGGTTTTCTATGAAGGTTGCTAGATGTCTATGTGACTCGTGCATATGTATGTGCTTGTATGTTTACTGGGCGGGGCTCGATGGTTATTCTGTATGTTAGTGTTTGGTTATGCATATATGACTTGTATGTGGGCGGGGCCCGATGATTGTGCAGTATGCTACTATCTTTGTGATTTTCTCATGTGTCTGGATGTTATATGATTGTATGGTTTTATGTTTAATGGGTGGGGCCTGTTATGCGAGTGTGGGCGGGGCCCGTATCTCAGTGGACGGGGCCTGTTATGTGCTTAGTTATGTATGGTATGTGGTATCTTGGGGAACTCACTAAGCTTTGTGCTTATAGTTTTCAGTTTATGTTTCTGGTACTTCGGTTTTCTCTTGGAAGTGCTTGGGATGATTGCAGAGCACACACGACATGTTTCTGCATTCTGTGAATTACTTTGATTTGATGATGTTTTGATAAATCTCGATTAATTTGGTTTCATGGAAGTGTTATGTATTAACGATTTAATAATCTAAAAACGAAAGTTTTATGTCATTATTTTTGGGACGTTTGAAGTTGGTATCAGAGCCTTGGTTTGAGGGATTCAGACATACTCCCGAGTGTTTCTGAACTCAAACTAAGGATTTGGTAAGTTTTCTTCAAAAAGAAATATATTTTTTAAGAGTTTTTCTAAAATAAGAAAGGATGTGGTGCATGCAATCATCCGAGCTCAAGTAAGTTTCTCCCAAAATACCCATACATGATACCTGTTATGATTTGATTTATGAATCTGTGAATCACATGCTAGTTAAGGCTAAGGATCTGCTCAGTCTCGCATAGTAGAATGCTAGGAGAGATGCCTTTGTATGCCTGTTGTTTGAGCTTGTATACTTGCATGCTAGTTCTGATTAGTCAGTGGTAGATTGGCCTGATATGTGATGCTTTGTTGCCTAGGAAGCATGGGATGCTAGATTGGGTATAATTTGGATGCGTAAGGCAATCAGTAGCGGGAGTGGAAGCTCCTAGTATTAGTTGTATTATGTGGGATAGGATGTTCGTGATTATTCTTTGGATTGGAATGTTAATGCACGAATGCTGCTTGCCTTGTGGTTTGTGGAACTCATAAGTGATGTGAATTAGCTATTAAGTGAATGTGTCAAGTTACATGTGGTAAGGGTTGGATAATCTCAGAGTGATGGATTTGACCCTATTGTGCACCTCTCGTTTTAGTCTAACCGTTGTAGGGATGATTCTGTCACTTGAAGGATTATCTAAACTTTGTTGCATGTGATTGTGTTCATGAGGTAGCTAACTGAAATTATGAGGAGTTCTTCAGTAGCTGGTGGCAGGGTGAGATCGGGACCCTAGGAAAGCTTAGGGATTGCTTCAGTGGGTTTTGTTGCGCTGGGTAGCAAGTGTTTTGTGTGTGGATTTGAGAAGGTGACATAGAGGATTCGGGAGGATTCTTGAGGAAAGTATGGATAGGTGTGGAAGGTAGTATTGGGCCCGTAATACTGAAAGCACAAGATCCATACTCGAATCAGGGAGAGTCTTGGAGAATCTAGGAAGCCTATGAGATAAGGATTAGAGGGTATGTTCAGATCATTCGCATGTTTTTTTCAGTATGGAGTTGAGCTCTCAGGAAAGGGGTTAGGGTTGGGCTCCGGCTCAGGTGCATGTACTAAGCCGATCGATGCACAGATGTGAGAGTTCATCTCATCGGAGATTACTCGCGTTATTTTGGAATGGAACCCCAGTGGTCTTTGGTTCAGTCAAGGAAGGGATTTTGGAGCTCTTGGATGGTCATCTCATGTGACACCAGTCAAATTTTGGTCAACAATAAATTGATCAATAATCGTAATTGGGATGAACCAAGTGGTAGAGTTTGTAACAAGGTTTCCAAAAACATAAAGAACACTGAAATCCGAGTTATAACGAAGAAGTTATGACCAATCGAAAATCCGCAGTAAAAAGAACGTCAAAATCTGTTAAACCGAGAACGTTCATAAAAAGAACGTCAAAATCTGACTTCGTATGAGGAAGTTATGATTTTTCGAAGTTTCGGTTTAGCAGTAGACAGCTAAAAATTCGAAATATAAATCGATCGATATTTAGCCGACGCAACTTGAACGAGAATCGAAGGTCTCGTCAAAAGTAGCACAACGATAAAAAGACAGACGAAAACAGACGTCGGATGAAGAAGTTATGAATTTTTAACGGATTCTCGTCCCGGTCTGTTTAAAATAATAATATTAAAAATAAATTCAAAATCAGCCGATGAAGTCTAAACGAAAGTCGTAGAGTATGATTTTACCTACGCGTGCATATAAAGAACGTCAAAAAACGGAGCTCGTATGCAAAAATTATGATTTTCGCAAGTTTTTGGCACAAAAATCAAGAAAATGTGGAAAACTGGGAAATTTAGCTGAGTCACTCTTCGGACACGTCACCTCGCATGCGAGGCCTCCACGTGTCATCCTCTGGATGGACCGAGCTTCGCGTGTCGCCTTCTGATTGGACCAACTCCGCGGTCCACTGAGCTTCGGACAGCCTCGCAGGAGACACCCCTCGGATGCTCCTCGGACACCCCCCGCATCGTGCCTTCTTCCTATTGGACCGAAGCCTAGCCAATCTGAAGCCCCCATCTGTCCGAGCTTCGCAGGTGTCCTTCGCTGCTGACCGACGCGTGGCTGCTGACTCACCCCTCGCCTCGCCACCTGTCCTCCTCGGCCGAACCCTCGCACCCCTATATAAAGGGTGCGAGCCTTCTCGGATGAAAGCCATTTTTCACCCCAAATTTCTCCAAAATTCACATTTTAACCCCGTAAACTTTCTCACGAGCCCCCAAGGCCCCGGTATCGTGTCTAAAGCCTGAAGCAAGCCCCGGAGCCCCGGAATTCTCGAGAAGTCATCCTCTCTCCTGTCGAAATTCTGCCCGTTTTGAGCCGGTTTTTCGTCAAACAAACTCTTTTCCGGGAAACGAAACGCTGCCCGAATCACCGCTTATCAAAGTGAGTTCATACCCCTATAATTTACCTTTTCAATGGTTTTTAAATGCTTTTTAGGAGGGGAATACAAGTTTAACACAATATTAAATTGTGTTAATAACTGTATGTGATAATAATCACACAAAATGTTTCCGTATGCTTTTAAGAATTACCAAATACTTCCAAAATAACGTGAAGTCATGTTAAATCTTTAAAGTCATGTAAAACTCCGTTAAATTCTTTGAAAATGTTTTATAAGCTATTTCAAAGTATAAATGCCAAAATCATGTTTATATATGTATAAATATATAAATAAGATTTGAAGGGCTTAGGACTAATGAATTATCTTATATCCTTTTCCTTGTTTGGATGTGGAATTAGGGTTGTATTATTTGTCCGAAGGTCGTTTCCTTCTTAATTATATATATATATATATATATATATATATATATATATATATTATACATATATGAGTATATGATGAATCAAAGAATCAAGTATTAAACAAATCAGAGTATGAAATCAATTAAGAATGCGAGATTGAACACTAGATGTAAATATGATCTTGTTTCAGCTCTATTACGCTTTCGAATTTTTACAGAGAATAAAGACAGGTCTGTAAAAACTCTTATCTAACTCTAGTAAATATCCCTATTTATAGGGAACCGAAAGCGTACAAAAAATATACTAAGGCATAGACACTAACGCTTCGAATAAAAGCGCCTTAGTAAAATACATTACAAGACATTCGAAGAGTTCGGAATACAATTTGACTTATTACAATAATTCGACCCTTACAATCTCCCCCTTTGTAATCAAAGTCGAACTGCTTAATTTGTAAGAAGCTGGATGGAATACAACATTACTCTTCGAATCTCCGTGTACCAGGAGATTATCTTCTTCAGCTCTTTCTTATCTCCTTCATTGTTCTTCTTACAGTGATTCATACAAACAATTAAATTCGTATATTGAGTCGTTGAATACCTTTCCACTTCGCATGCCTGGAACAAGAAACGTTTTGCTTTACCAACCTTGTCTTTTCCTGCGAAGACCATTCCAAAAGGCTTCAGGCAAATTTCACCATCAGCATACTTCTTCAATTCTCCCCGAGTCTTCGTAGGAGCCATCAGAGCTTTAATTTCCATACCTTTAGCCGTAGCTAACTCCACATCTGTAAGAGCCAAGCACTCATAGTAATTTTCGATGAAAATCTTGATGTGAGCAACCCCAAGCTTGAATTCATCAGGTTCTGTGTTTTGAAGATATGAAAATGATTTGTCTTTTAAAATTAATGCAACTTGTATAAGATCAAACAAGTTCATTAATGGAAAATCTGCAACAGTAAACTCACAAATATTTCCATTTTCCCTGGTAACCACATACTTGAAATTTTGGACTGTGTTTTCAAATACCACATCCTTTTTCATACTGATCACTTTCTTGATTTTAATCAATGACCACACTTCCTTAGGGGCTTTTGCAAGAACAGCATGAAAACGAATTTTCATGTGTGTACCTTCATCCTTTTCTTTAAAATTTCCTTCTGCTTTGAACTGAGGCATGATGAACATCATTTCGTTTATTGGAAAATCCAGCTGGCTTGCATCAGTATTCGTGACCAAATAACTTTGTTTTGGTTTCTTCTCAAACGAATACATGTGATTATACGCTACCTTGGCCTCAATTGTTTCGTAATTGTAGTGTTTGGATGGATCACCTTTATCCATTCCCTTCGGATCACCAGCACGCTGAGCCATAATGCTTTGAATCAACCTTAGTTTTTCAATTTCAGCTTCTGCTTCAGCCTTCTTTTCTTCTTTCGACTTTTCCACAACAATCGATTTCCCTTTATCTTTTAAGGCTGAAGTATCAATTACTTCTTTTGGTTTCGAACCACTCTCACCAGTATCTGTAGATTTACCAATTACAATTTCTTTCGAAATAGGTCTTGTAATAGGTAACGTTGTAACGACTGTTGAAGAAACCATCCCAGCAGAAACTATAACTGGCTTTGTTGTTGGGATCTTTGAAGAAAATACCTTTCCTACAACTTTCGCATCTTCATCACTCACCTTCGATTCACCAGTTTTTCTTTCTCCCCCTTGCACCCCTATGAAAATAGGTGGGGCATATGTTGTTGGAAGAAGGCTTGTAATGCGAAAGAGAGGAGCAAGTTGCTTGTTGAGACTGGCTTCGAATTGGATAAACTTTTGTGATAAAAATTCAGGAGTAATCAGGGAAGAAGAAACCGGCCTGTCAGAAATTTCTTTTAATTCCTTTAGCAAAGTAATCACTTCCTCAAAGTTTGCACTTTCGGATGTTGAAAGTTGAGTTAGTCGTGGACTCAAATTTTCATACAATTTAACAAATCTTGTGACTGCATCACAAATGATATCAACCTTTTGATTCAGAGAAGCATAATCTTGTTGAAAATTTCCAATTTCTTTTTGCATGTCTTCGCGAAGTTCACGAATTTGCAAATTGACATCCTCCCTTACTTTCTTCACTTCTTGAACAAAAAGAACATGCCGTTCTTTTGTGACATTCTTCAATTCTTTCACATCACTGGTAAACTTTGAATTTTGAGAATTGATCCGAAGTTCATTATTTTGATCATTATGATCAACCTTCTCCAAAATTCGAGATTCAGAGTCTTGAATCATCCCCGATACTTTACTGACAATTCTGGCTTCGAACATTTTCAACAATGAATCAACCTCCAAACTTGAAACAGACGAACCACCCCCCAGATCAGCTTGAGATTGAATTATTGAATTCAACTTCTGATTCAGAATTTTAAATTGCTTCATGGTCATCAGCATATGATCTGGAAACTGCTCTTCTTCTTCATGAAATTCCAATTCTTCAAACGTACCGCCAAACCCCTCAGTATCAGTTTCTGTCTCCATAAAAATGTTTTCTTGAACATTCGAATGCGGTTTGGGTGTGTCAGTGGATTGAGAATAAAAAATAGAAGTGAATGGTTGATTGATAATGTTTTCGAATGTAGGAGAATCAGTGGTTGAAGTAGTGGGAATAATGAATGGTGGTAAAGAAACAATACTTTCAAAGGAAGCAGAAGTAGATTGACCTGGATCTTCATTCTTCGCATCTCCATCACCCATATTGACATTTGCATCCGTATCAGATACGTTTGCAGGGATGCCTGAAGTTCGTATCGCCTCAGAAACTGATTTGGCAACCGAATCTTCGGGTGGTATGACAACTGTCTGCTCAGGAGTTGAACTTCCTGCGTGAGGAGTTAACTCTGGTGTTTCTGGAATTCTTTCATCATCATCTTCTGCTGACTCAGTAGAAATCATGAGTTTTTGGGTTTTCTTCTTCTTCTTTTTTGACAAATGTTTTGCCATATCCTCAGCCCTTCGTTTCTTGGATACCGGAGAAACAGGTGCTGGCACTTCTCTAATTAAAACACCTTGATGAGTGATTTGAGGTTTTCGAACCCCTTTATTTATAGGAGACTTGCTTTTATGGGTTGAATTCATTTTGATTCTTCGAAACATACCAGTCTTCGAAGGAATGACAACATGCTCTTGTGTTTCTTCAATAATAGGCTCAACCACTTGAGTCTCAGCAACAGACACTTCAACTGTTTCAGGCTTCTTCTTTGGAGATTTCGAAGATTTTAACTCTGTTTCAGTCTTCTTCGTCTTCTTGGATTTCATATCATCTCTTCCCAATAGTATGCCAGTTTCGATTGTAGAATCAATGGTCTTCAAATATGCCACCAAGACAGAATTCGAAGGATCAACTCGTTTAAGCATTGCATCGGGAATACGAGAAACTGATGGAAAAACTTCAGCACTATCTGTGACATCCTTCGGATAGTGGTACGATTGAAAAACGACTTTTTCTTCATCATTGGGTACCAAAATCCCTTCCTTGTTTTAATTAGAGACCAGATCAGTGTTTAATGAGATGGGATATCAGCCTCCACTATCAAAATGAAGACCAGATTTCTTAAAATCACTGATCTTTGATAGTGGAGGCTGATATCCCATCTCATTAAACATATTGACAATTTGAGGGAATGTGAAAGCAACATATGGAGGTGAATTCGGATTTTCAAGAATTTGACAAAAGAGTTTCTTGGATAGCCTGACCTTTTTGTCGTTCACCAGATGAAAAGTAATCGTATCAGAAGCTTTGTTGTAAGTAGCAGTTGATCCTGCTTGAGAAAGCCAGGACATTGGAACAGAGAATGAACTGAACATTGCCTTAGACAAAACAGAGTTCTTCAAGGCAACGATTAACATCTTCAATTCTTCCGGGTATTGAGAAACATCACCCTCCAAGTGATAGTTTGTTGCTTGAATCTTCATTATTGGTAATGAAGAGGCATCTTCAGTGGTATGAGAATCAACATGAGCAGAAGTCGCCATTGTTAGGGTTTAAATATTTTGAAGATCAGAGAATTTGGGAATTATTCTTTTTGATCGCGTAAACTAATAATGAACCCTTGAATTCCCTTTTATATGTAACCTTGAAGTTTGAATTTGAAGCGGGATAGGTATTTTAATGATATCCGACGTGGCACCTTGAAAATCGGACCATTACTGCGTAAAAGTAGCCATGCGTCAAAAAGTAGCTGTCACATCTCCTTGAAAATCGGACAGAATACCATACGTCATTTATAGACAACCTTTATTGTTATCCCCATGATGATTGTAACCGTCGGAACCCTTCGTATGGAAGCAAGGCTCTTTCACTTTTGGGATGAAAAGCGAAGTCATATGCCAGATGTTTGAAATCATCAGCCTGAGTTGGTATTACTCAGAACCTCAAGGATTTCTTGAGTGCAGTGTTCCAAAGAATGTAGACAAGAAACAAAGATAAGAAAAATTTGGGATATTGTGATGTCAAAATTTCAATTTGACACAAAAGCAGATGAAATCCTGAGCAAAGATTGCTTTGTTAATCATTAAGAAAAATGATCAACAGCTTGTGTAGGTTCCCGTGAATTACAATCGAGTACTTGTTGATAAGTATCGAAGGGTTTCTTTTTTAATGCTTCGTGGGTAGGAAAAAAAATTTCGTTACATATCATCCTAAACATAAGGTGAGAAATTGTAACAGAAATTACTTGTTTAACCAGTGTAGTCAGTGACAAGTTTGTTTTGAAAAATTGTAAGTGACATGGACATTCGAATGAAACTCACACGGAAATCATATTCAAGAAAAAAAATTGTGCTGGATCTTGTTGGGTAACAAACATCATGGTTTTCGAATGTTTGATCAAGACCACTCATTTGAAATGAATATGATTTGGAGTTTCGAATTTTGGTACTGAAACAAATGTTTCGTGAAAATCTGGAACATTGTTCCCCGTCAATTCCTTAAACGTATATTGAAAATTGGGTTTCACTTTCATCACGGTCTCATGAGGTCAGATCATAAACACAAATTTTTGATATGTCTAAGTCTCGATGGGTTTGATCAGAGACCTCTCGGACATATGTCTTTGTGTGTGATCGTGTAAGAACTTTATAGGTGAAAAAGATTGATGTAAGACACGAAAAGTACCTCTGTTATTTTTGGACCAAACAGTAAACTCTTAACTCATTTTGAGAAGAGTCAGGTAGCTCAGAGACTAATGTGAATATAAGCCTGATTGGGAAGAAATTTTCGTATGAATAATTTCATTAAGGCTTTCGTACACACACATTGAGTCATTGGAGGCTTTTGGACTACATGCAGCAGCATGCTTCTAGGGACAACTTAGCTAGTTCAAGTGATGAAAAATGTATTGATTCATACGAAAAAAAATTATACCTGGCCCTAGAACTGCAAGCATAATCCACTTTATAGCTTCATGATGTTCTGCAACAAAATACTAAAAAGAAATAAGATTCAAAATATTTTTGTTGTTTTGAATTTTTCGAAAGTAGAGACAGAACAAACAAAAATCTTTTTGGATTTTTAATTTTTCAAAAATTAAATGACAAAACAAAAGAAAATCTTTTTGAATTTTTGATTTTTTGAAAATTGAATGACAGAACAAAAGAAAATCTTTTTAGATTTTTGATTTTTTTTAAAAAAAATTGAATGACAGAACAAAAGAAAATCTTTTTGGATTTTTGATTTTTCGAAAACTGAATGACAAAACAAAAGAAAATCTTTTTGGATTTTTGATTTTTCGAAAATTAAAAATAAACTGTAATTGTTGCAAAAATACGAAATTTTATCATCCCCTTATAAGTGACAAATGTACGAATTCGAAGGGGTCGAAGCGTTGACTATGAACAGTAACCTCTGAATCAACCCTTCAAAATAAGTGACAAATTTACGAATTCGAAGGGGTCAAAGCGTTGACTATGAACAGTAACCTCTGAATGATGACGGATATTGCCTTGTCTTTCATTCAGCGCCTCTGAATCATTCCTGGTCATTCATCATTCGCCTTTTTCACATGGAACAGAACTTCCATCGATCATTCCAAGTCCTTCTATAATTTTCACAAGAGATTTTTCATCTAAGGGTTTCGTGAAAATATCAGCTAACTGATCAGTTGTTTTCACGAAATGTACTTCAATATTCCCATCCTCCACGTGATCCTTGATGAAATGATAACGAAGTGCTATATGTTTAGTCTTCGAATGCTGCACAGGATTATGACAAATTCTTATTACACTTTGAGAATCACAATATAATGGAATCTTTTTCATATTGATTGCATAATCACGCAATTGACTTTGAATCCATATAATTTGTGAAGTGCAAGCAGCAGCAGCCACATATTCTGCTTCAGCTGTTGAAATGGATACACATGTTTGCTTTTTCGATTGCGAGCTCACCAATTTGCCATCTAGAAATTGACATCCACCACTTATACTTTTTCGATCAAGATTACAGCCACCCAAGTCTGCATCCGAATATGCTTGTACAAAGAACTCAGTTTTCGAAGGATACCACAATCCTAACGAGATTGTTCCTTTAAGATAACGAAATATATTCTTCACAGCAGTGAGATGTGGTTCTCGTGGATTAGACTGATACCTTGCACAATTACACATAGAAAACATGATATCAGGTCTACTTGCTGTAAGATAAAGTAATGAACCAATCATGCTCCTATAAAGAGTTATGTCAACTGCAGGTTTATCTAACGAAGGTGTCAACTTTATGCCAGTTGCCATTGGAACTCGTAACTTTGTACTATTCGTCAATCCAAACTTTTCTAGCAGATTCTTCGTATATTTTTCTTGATTAATAAAAATTCCTTCTCTGCTTTGACGAATATGCAAACCAAGAAAATTATTGATTTTTCCCATCATGTTCATTTCGAACTTACTTTTCATCAAATCTTCGAATTCTCTAGATAAAGCAGGGTCAGTTGAGCCAAAAATAATATCATCAACATAAATTTGAACAAGCATTAGATGATTCCCAACTTTCTTTTGAAATAATGCGGGATCAACAGATCCTTGTTTAAATTTAGATTGTTTCAAAAATGAAGTAAGAGTTGCATACCATGCTCATGGTGCTTGTTTTAAACCATAAACTGCCTTATCTAAAATATAAACATGATTTGGAAATTCCTCATTAATAAAACCTGGGGGTTGTTCCACGTAAACCGATTCTTCAAGCTCTCCATTTAAAAATGCACACTTTACGTCCATTTGATAAACATCAAAGTCTTTGTGAGCTGCATAAGCCAGAAATATACGAACCGCCTCGAGTCTTGCGACAGGGGCAAAAGTTTTTTCATAGTCGATTCCTTCTTGTTGTGAATATCCTTTAACAACAAGTCTGGCTTTGTTTCGAACAATATTTCCATCTTTGTGGGTTTTATTTTTAAAAATCCATTTTAACCCGACAATCGAAACATTTTCAGGTTTAGGAATTAATCTCCAAACCTTGTTTCGTTCAAATTCAGACAATTCAGATTGCATTGCAACAACCCAATCTGAATGTTCCATTGCAACCTTAATTGTTTTTGGTTCAATTTTAGAGATGAAAACATTGAACATGCAAAATTCTTGATGAGTATTCAATACCTCATTCTTTGCACGAACTTGAGCTCTTGTTAAAACAACATCTTGTGGATTCCCAATTACTTGATTCTTCGGATGATCTCTTGTCCATTTTTCCATTGGCGGATATGCTGGATCAAATTCCAAAGGTGCATCTTCGTATATATCATCATTCTCTGAACCTGCAATCGAACAAACATCATCAAAATCATTATTATTCTCAATGTTTTCTAAATGCTCCCCCTCAACATTATGCTCCCTATCAACATCATGCTCCCCCTCAACATCATGCTCCCCCTCAACATTAGCATTCACTTTTCCATTCTCCCCCTCGACAGAATGCTCTTCCTCAACTAGAGTATTCGAATCCAATTGCTCCCCCTCCACTGGATTGTTTTGCATGCTTTCACCTTTCTCTGGAGAAGTTGATGTTGAATCATCAATAAGCTTTGTTAGTTCAGAGAGATGATTATCATTTGCATTTATTTCAGCATCAACTGCATGATCTGAAAGTCCAAAAATTAAATCATAATCTATATCTAAGGTTTATGAGGATTTAGATTCATCTTGTATGTTTTTCAGAATAGGATGATTTTCAAACTGCAATGTAGTTTGTTTAATGTAATAATCATCAAATGTAAGATTAAAAGTTTCTTCTACTTTTCGTGTTCTTTTGTTCAACACACGATATGCGACTGAATTATGCGAATATCCCAAGAAAATCCCTTCATCTGCTTTTGCTTGAAATTTCGTAAGATTATCCTTGAGATTCATAATGAAGCACCTGCATCCGAAAACATGAAAAAATTTTACGTTAGGTTTTCGATTGTTGAGAATTTCATATGGAGTAATGTTAAAACGACGATGAATGAAAGATCTGTTTTGAGTGAAACATGCAGTGGATACTGCTTCAGCCCAAAGGTATTGTGGAAGATTCGCATATGCCAACATAGTCCTTGCTGCTTCGCATAGAGATCTATTTCTTCGTTCAACAACACCATTTTGTTGTGGTGTGTATGGAGATGAAAAGTTATGCGAAATTCCTTTGTCCACCAAAAATGAATCAAAAACCTTGTTCTTAAATTCCGTTTCATGATCACTCTTAATTTTTCGAACAATCTTCTTCAATGTTGTTTCCATCTTTTTGATAAAGTCAATCATGATTTGTGCAACTTCGGATTTAAGCCTGAGAAAATAAACCCACGTAAATCTGGAAAAGTCATCAACAATAACTAAAATGAACATTTTCTTGTTGAGAGTTGAAACGGTTCAAGGACCACACAAATCAATATGTAAGAGCTCCAAAGGTGCAACAATTTTCGAATCTATCGTAATTGGATGACCTTGTTTATGTTGCTTTCCAACTTCACAAGCTGCAGATAAAGAATTATTGTCAAATTTAAGTACAGGTAAACCTCTTACCAAATCTTGTACCACTAGTTTATTGATGTTTCAAAAATTGAGATGAGAGAGTCTTCGATGCCAAAGCCAACTTAAGTCTGATGTTGCTTTCGAAAGAAGACATATAGCAGGTTTCCCTACTATCGGATTGATGTCCAAAGTGAACATGTCACCTTTCCTTTTGGATTTCAGTAACACTTCTTTTGTGTTGACATTCGAAATAACACTTCCTTCTTCGTTAAAAAGAACTTGATTGCCAGTGCCCACAACAAGTTGGGAAACACTTATCAAGTTATGTTGAAGACCTTCAACATACGCCACACGATTCACTGTGAATTGTCTGTTTGTGATCTTCCCATATCCTCTGACTTGACATTTTTGATTGTTCCCAAACTTCACAACTCCAACATTTTTTAGATTTCCACGTAAATTCTCCTTCTTCCCAGTCATGTGACGAGAGTAACCACTATCGATGTACCATTTATTATCATATTGCTCGTCACATAGTACCTACAATCAATGGAAAAATTTAGGTACCCAAGGCTTTTTGGGTCCTTGGAAATTAGATTTCAATTTCGAATGAAATGAAGAACTTTTAACCCAATCACAAACTTTGGTTTTGAGACTATTAATTAAGTTTACATCTTCATTTAAAGGAACCGAAACATAAGTTTTTGATGGTTTCGATTGTTCACTGACATTACCCTTCGAATTCTGAGTTTGTGAATGAACATTCTTTGCTTTTATTACTGGTTTCCAAGCTTTGACTGATATGTTCGAATCCTTAGAAGATGATGTAAGGTCCTGAAAAGGATCTTTACCAATGATCAAGCAACAAACAATCACAGATAGAAGAATAAGAAGAAAAGAAATCGAGCTTGCACACGTTTATATTCAGAAAAACGTCAGGTACAACTCGATGGAACACTCTGTAAACGCAATGGCATCAACAACCGCACAATGACCTACACCTCTGCTATTTATACTAGACAGGACCGCAAACAGGGTTTACGACCGTAAACTGGGTTTACGGCCGTAAACGTGTTTACGGCCGTAAACTCTGTTTATGGTCGCAAACACACTTTCTGAACAAAAACACATAAACAACTCACAAACTGTATTACAGACTCCTACTGATCAAAATACAATGAAAGCCTAGACCAAACCATTAACTGGACCCTTCAGATGAACTGCCGTTTGATGAAGTATTCACATACTTCTCATATGCTTCGTGAATTTGCTCCTTTGAAAATGTATTCAACTGATACATCTTTCCTTTGCCTTCAAGCCAATGATCAATGTTCATCCTTGAAGTCATTCCTTTTTCTCGTGAAATTTTCATAGTTTCTTTCTTCGTTTGATTTGGAAAATTTGGCTTTTGAGGAACAAAATCAACTTTTGGTTTTGTTATAAAAGATTGAGCATATGATTTATCAACTGTTGATTTAAAATGTTGACTTTGAAGAAATTTTTGATTTGGATTTGAGTTATTTGAAAATTTTCTTGGAATATTAGTTTCTGAAACTTTCGAAAACCTTGGTTGTTTATTCACTTCAGACTTTGAATGATTTGATTGAGATGAATGTTGAGGTTTTGTTGAAAAAGAGGAAATTTTAGCTTTAAAAACATTTTTGGGTGATTGTGATTCAGACATCTTTTGAGACTCAACATTTTGCCAAAATATTTTCTTTCTTGCTTGTCTTTTTGAATGTTGTTTTCTTTCGAAAATCTGTCAATTTGATCTTTGAATTCCTTGGAGTTTAGTTTGACAACTTTTTCATTTTCCTTTATAACTTGTTTTGAATTCACTTTTTCAAATTTTGATTTTTCAACCCATTTTCTTTGTGGTTTTTGACGTTGAAACACGTACGAATTCTTTGTCAATTTGTTTTCAACTGTGCTTTGATTTGCGAAAAAACCTTCATCAGTTGTTTTTGAATTATCCTCCTCAACTAATTTCTTTAATTCTGGTTTGATATTCTCAACATTTCCAATTGTTACGAAAACTTGATTTGGAAAAATGACATCATCTGTACACTTGAAATTTGGATAAACCACAGTATTTGTTTCAAGGTAATGTTCACCTTTTTCAGTCTTTACTTGTTCGAACTTTTGTGTTTCACCATACACCTGATCAACCACTATTCGTGGAGTTTCTTCATCATTTGAAGATTTCTTTTCCTTCGAAATTTTCTCTTCATTTTCATCATAGCTATCATCAGTTTGACTGTCTTTGATATCCACGAAGTTCATATCACAAACTTTTGAAGTTGAAGGTATATCAATTTCTTTCTCAACCATCAAATCCTTAACTATTTCTTTTCCTTTAAATGTAGATGCAACATTAACAACAGACAACTGGGAACAATCAACATCCTTAAGTTCACTAATTTCACTAATATTGTCAGAATTATCTTCAATATCAACAAAATTAGATTGAGAATCAGATGATGAATTCTCAGTCTTTTTCAAAATTTGAATTTGTTCAGATTTAGTCAAAGTATCATTCACTATGTTAACTAATTCATTCGCATCAAGACATTCATCAATTTTGACAATTCCATATTTATATCTATCATCAGGAACTTTGTCAAAATCAGCTATAATTTGCTCACAATCATACGAAATAGTATCTACCTTAGCTCTTTCGTATGCTAGAAAAGGTAGTAACTTTCTATGTTGCTCTTTACTTATTTCACATGAATGATGTAAATCAGTTAATTTTCCATAAAGTCTTTTAGCAGCATTACAATAAATGTTTCTTTGTGCTAGCAAAAGTTTGACATCACTTGATAAAGTATCCCTATCACACATAATATTTGTTATTTGTAATTCCAAACAATCAATTTTACTTATTTTCATTTCTAATCGCTTTTTGGTCTCTAACAACTCCATTGACAACTTGTTGGCCTCATTGCTAGCAGACACAACAATTGAATCAAAATAAGCAACCGTCTCATCAAAAGATATTAGTTCAGAATCATAAGCATGTGTAGGAATATTGAAAGATTCGAGAATTTTACGTACCTTTGTTGTCATTGGTGATTTGTCTGCTGTCTTGGATACGAAGCATCGTCCTTTCACTTCGAATTCCTCGTCATCTGAGTCCTCCTCCATTTTCGCATACATTGCTCCATGTGTTGGATTCCTCATTTCTTCATCATCTGATCCGGATGACCAGATTTGATACGTTCCATCTTCATCCTCATGTTCACCTTTTGCAATCAATGACAAGTTTTTGGCTTTTTCACGAATCTCATCAAGCTTCTCTGCATAATACGCCTCATCTTTAACTTTATTTTTCCTCTCATCCTTCTTTCGAAGCATACAATCATTCGCAAGATGATTAGCTCCGTTGCAATAATGACAATCTACACCAACATCACCTTTAAGCTTTTTCTCAATCTTTCCTTCAGACATTTTCGAATCTTTCTTCTCAACTTTCTTTTTCTCCTCATCAGCAGTTTTACTCACAACACTTCCTTTTACCTCAGCAAGCTTAGTTTTCGGATTGAACGACTTTTTGAAAAACTTCTTAACACGATTATTCGAGTAAAAAGCTATTGCCTCATCATCCGAATTCATGATGAATCCTTCTTCTTCCTCAGAATCACCATTTTCTGCTTCTTTCTCAGATATCTTTGACACAAGTGCCAATGGACCTCCCAAATTTAGCTTTGTCTCTTCAGCAATTTCATTAACCTCAGTTTCGTGTGTTTTCAACTGATTGTACAAATCATTGAGAGTTGATGTATCAAAACTTTGCTGATTCTTCACCATCATACTTACACTTCTCCATTCTTTTCGAAGACCCATCATAAAGATGAGATTGAATTCCATTGAAGTCCTGGTAATTCCATAGCGATTACAACGATAGATTAACTCATTCAGTCGATCATAGTAGACTTCGATTGTTTCACCTTCTTTTTGTCTGAAATCTTTCAGCTCAACCAAACACTGTTTGACTGAATTGATTTTAGTCTTCTCACTTCCTTGAAACTTATCTTTTAGATTGTTCCAGATCTCCTTTGCAGTTGTACAACTCCTTACATAATTGTACACAACTGGAGGTAAAGCTCCTCGCAATTCTCTTATACACATCTTCTCCAGTTTCTTCAGACGACCAGATTGATTATCAACAACAGAACTTGCAGTAGATGAACCAATTGCTTGAACAGTCACTGGAACATTAACATTTCCAGTGATACATGACCATAATTTTTCATCTAGACCATTCAGATAATCCTGCATATGATCAGACCACTGATCATAGTAGTCAGGGATTAGCATTGGAATTTTGGTTGATGATCCTAACAAATGAGAAAACGAGGTCATCGAATTGAGATTGAAACTCGCCATTGTTGTACGGAAGTTGATTTTGAAAATTCTTAAGAAGATTTGGAAATCTGAAAACAAACTAGTTGAATCAAACCGAAATTGCTAGAAGAATACTCGACTCAACAATTCAAATGCAGAATCAAATCACAGACTAAGATCTAGACAAATTTTTCACGATCAAAAAGTGCGGAAACTTTCAAACAAAAAATTTGATTCAAAAACTTTTTGAATGGATGAAAATCAGATCACAGATGTGATTCCTGCTATGATACCAATTGATGAATCAAAGAATCAAGTATTAAACAAATCAGAGTATGAAATCAATTAAGAATGCGAGATTAAACACCAGATGTAAATATGATATTGTTTCAGCTCTATTACGCTTTCGAATGTTTACAAAGAATAAAGACAGGTCTGTAAAAACTCTTATCTAACTCTAGTAAATATCCCTATTTATAGGGAACCGAAAGCGTACAAAAAATATATTAAGGCACAGACACTAACGCTTCGAATAAAAGCGCCTTAGTAAAATACATTACAAGACATTCGAAGAGTTCAGAATACAATTCGACTTATTACAATAATTCGACCCTTACAGTATAAAAGGTTACTCCTTTTGGTATCATTACCTTTGTATCAGGCTGAGCAAAGGTGTTCATCCATGAGAAATCATGCTAATCAGATAGAACATATAAATTATAATAGGTATAATTTATGATTCAGAACTAAATATACAAGTATGATTCACGACTGTATACTTTCCAAGGAAATTACCAGGATTCATTCACCTATACCAAGATATGTATAATACTTTTAAAATATGAACAACATATTAAAGAAGTAAAGATACATCATATCGGGTTTGCATTAACAAAGGTACTATACAGAGTACCAGGGTTAGCAAACACGTGGTAATAATACATCTTACCGAGTTTGCATTAACAAAGGTACTATACAGAGTACTAGGGTTAGCAAACACGGGGTAATAATACATCATACCGGGTTTGCATTAACAAAGGTACGATACAGAGTACCAGGGTTAGCAATCACGGGGTAATAATACATCGTAAATCTCGTTGATACAATAAATTTGTGAGACCCTTCACAGTGTACATATCTAAGTACGACCTTTTAAGTCCTGAACTATTATCCAGAATCTCTTGTAGGGAGAGCGTGAATTTATGTATAGATCTATATGGGACTGACAATCCCGCACCTCTACTGTTCGCTACAGTTTGGTCGGCAGGCCTAGGGTGTCCAATATCATTCCAGTTCCGACGCCTGAAGAACGTCGCTGTAGGCATTTCCGTCATATTAGTATGGTTGATAGGACTCACATGGATAAAACAACGAGTGAATTACAAAGTAATATTCTTCTCTTATAACAGTAAGAAAAGTTAATTACATCCCGACCAGATATACCTTCAGTAGTTTTTACTTATAGTAAAAGCTACGTATCATGAAATCAAGTATTGTACTTCTGGTTTTGAACATTTAAAACCACAAGGCAGTATTATGGATAATAGAATACTCTCCAGGATTAATACTAAGGTTTTTACTATAGAACAGATATAACTAAGAACACTTTTAGAAATGAAACGGTTTATGGGATTAAACCACTTATACAAAGGAAACGGTTTATGGGATTAAACCACTTATCAAATGGAACTTAGTCATTCAATCTCTGTAAACTAGTATAACATAAAAGACCTTTAGTGGTTAGTTCTATAATTCCTTAGTTATTACATCATAGTTATACATAAGTAATGTCCGATTGACAGTGAAATGTGTGACTTCCGCCTTACTTCCTGTTCCTTGTTTGGTTGTGGGCTTAGGGCAGATACACCCATTTAACTGTCCATTCGATATTGTGTTATATATAATCAGTATAAACTAAGTGATTACAGAGGGAAACTATTGAGGTTATCAGTTAATCACCTCTGGAAATATAGGATTTCCTGGAGAAACCAGTGAACTTATTCAAAGAACTTAGGGTATACTTAACAGAACTAAAATACTTATGAACTCACCAGCTTAAATGCTGATCTACTCTTTCCAAATAACTTGTATTCTCAGGAATCCAGTAGATAGGTACACTCCCGAAGCTTTTAAGAAGACTACCTAGTATCGTACCGCGACTCTTGTCTTCTGCTGTACCTACTTTAGTGTTTGAATATTTAATGTTTAAACACTTATGTAAAACTTATACTTATTAATACAATGGTTGTTTGTACTTTGATTAGTATATTGCATGTGTTGTGATACTTACCTAAAGTCCTCCACCCCCGAATGTTTCCGCCATTCTGGTTTGGGGGTGCGACATCTCAGGGCCTTCGGGTCGAGATGGTAGCGGGGCAGTTGGGGGCTCATATGGAGCCTAAAGCTTGTGGATTCCTAGAATCCTTTAGGAAGGAGGATCCTGTTGTTGGTTCTTGTCATTCGGGATCGAATGTGAGTTTTGCACCATGTTGTCAGGAAGAGGAGGTCGGGATTCCTTTAAATGTTTGTGCGGGTATGTTATCTTCTGTTTTCTTCTGGGTTGTCATCGGAAATTTGTATTGCTTCAGAATTTTGCTTGATTCTGGGTAAGAAATATTGGGGGGTGGTTCTATGTTATTGTCTGAGTTATCAAAGATTGTTATATGTCATTCTGCATGCCGAGGATCTCCAATGAATCATTAGTGGGCCGTATCTTGTTGAGTGAGTTTTAGTGTGTTCGGTTGCTGTTCCGGACCTTTGTCGGGATCATTTCAGGGGTATGATTTAAAGGATCTATGGTTGGGATTTTCGGGTTAGTTCTCTGGTGGAGTCAGGGTTCAGTTGTTTGATATTTAGACCGGGTAGGATCGGCGGTCGTCTATGTAAGAACTTTTGGATTCAAACACTACCGTTGCTAGGAGAGGAGCGGTAGCAGGAAGATGGTGGTGACAGCTGCATGAGTTAGTTGGTCATTGGAAGTGTCAGGGAAAATTTATATTGGCATGGGTTGTAATTGATTAGAATTTAATGATTCTTTGAGAATGGAAGTTGGGGTGAAGATTCGCCAGTTCAGGGCAAGGGTTATGGCTTTAGTCATCAACATAAAAGACTTAAGGAGTTGGTGCGGTATCATAGTAGGTGATTGGGATTATCAGGTTTGCTAAGATTTCAGGGACTATTCTTTTGGATTTCAGGAGTTGGGTAATCATTGATATTGGCCAGTAATTGGAGGCTAGTATTAGTAAGCGCATGTCATAAGCGGTTTTTTCTATATGAGGTTTGATGGGTTAGGGAAATCCATTGGATTTATGGGATGAGAGACCTTCGTCGAATCCAAGTCGGGGAGAATCGATCAGAATTTCCGGGAGTTGGATCGGGTGCGGAACTAGGGCAAGTTTCACATCCTGGTCAGGGGGAGAGACGACCCAAGTGGCCGTTTGGATTGAGGATGTGTAAGTGGGAGTTCAGGAAACTTCCAACAGTTGGTCGGCGCCTTCATTTCTATGCATAGAAGGATTATGGATGGAACTAGGTCGAGGGAATGCATTAGAGCCTCGTTGTCTGTTCTTGTTAATGAATACTTTTGGGTTGAGATGGTTTAGGTGTGGTGAAACCATGGGTGGTAATCATGGTTGGTTATAAGTGTTGCAAGACTCCGATGGGATCGTAGCATTCACTAGTTGAGGTAGACAATCGTTTGAAGTGGTCATGAGTATAAAAAGGGATCAGTTCGTGCCTTGGGAACGACGGACAGGATTGTCGAGGTGCATTTCTCTGTTTTAGATCAGGGACCATTGGGGTCCAAGGCGTCGGGCCTGTGTAGCCCTAATGGGTGGGACCCATGTGTGACAACCCGAAATTTCTATCTTGTACTTTCAGTCAATTCAATCAAAATCAGACTTGTTTCTGCTATCTTTTAGCATTGTTTAGAGTCTGTTTGGGTGTTCTAAGCCTAGTGTATTCAAGAATCGGGTATTAGGAAGTATCTGCTTGAGTCCATTGTGCCTTAATCAAACTTTAAACCCCTTAAGAGGAGTTTACGGCCAAACCTCATGTTTGGGCCGTAAACTCATGTGTAGGCCGTGAACTCATGCTATATGCATGAGTTTACATCACTTTTCATTCTTTTCTTCCATTTCAAATCAAGAACACCCAAATTCTCTCTCAAGTATCATAAGATCTTCATCTTGATCTTCCAAAAATGTAAGAATTCTTTCTCTTGAATTGTTGTTACATCTTCTTATCTAGTGATTGTACACGATTTCATCCATGAAATCATTCAATTTTGATAGATTTTTAAGTGTTCTTCATTTCACCAAGAACACCAAGAACACATACTAGTGTTTTTGGACTTTAATCACCCTATCAAGCCTCTATATTGTAAGTACTCTTTCCTAAGCTTGTTATATGCAAGGAATACCTGAAGAACACTTAGAAAACATCCAATTGACAAGAACAAAGGGAGTTTATGGCCAAGGCAATCTCCCTTGGCCGTAAACCCATTAAATGGTGCAATTGTTGACATTAGACCTCCCTAAAGGCTTATAAACCCTTGAGTACCTTCCTTTGTGTGGTACTTATTAATTATACTACTTGAAAACATCAAGAAATCAAGAACAAAAGGTGTTTACGGCCAAGGTAATCTCCTTGGGCCGTAAACCCTAATTAAGTGTGCAAATGAGCCCTAATCTCTTCCTAAGCCTTGGACTTGAGTCTAGAACACTTCATTGTAACTTGTAAGACCTTAAAAAACAAAATAGTATATATTACCATGAGTTTACGGCCGTAAACTCATTGGACCATAAACCCAATGGCCGTAAACTCATGTGTAGGCCGTGAACTCATGCTATATGCATGAGTTTACATCACTTTTCATTCTTTTCTTCCATTTCAAATCAAGAACACCTAAATTCTCTCTCAAGTATCATAAGATCTTCATCTTGATCTTCCAAAAATTTAAGAATTCTTTCTCTTGAATTGTTGTTACATCTCCTTATCTAGTGATTGTACACGATTTCATCCATGACATCATTCCATTTTGATAGATTTTCAAGTGTTCTTCATTTCACCAAGAACACCAAGAACACACACTAGTGTTTTTGGACTTTAATCACCCTATCAAGCTTCTATATTGTAAGTACTCTCTCCTAAGCTTGTTATATGCAAGGAATACTTGAAGAACACTTAGAAAACATCCAATTGACAAGAACAAAGGGAGTTTACAGCCAAGGCAATCTCCCTTGGCCGTAAACCCATTAAATGGTGCAATTGTTGACATTAGACCTCCCTAAAGGCTTCTAAACCCTTGAGTACCTTCCTTTGTGTGGTACTTATTAGTTATACTACTTGAAAACATCAAGAAATCAAGAACAAAAGGTGTTTACGGCCAAGGTAATCTCCTTGGGCCATAAACCCTAATTAAGGGTGCAAATGAGCCCTAATATCTTCCTAAGCCTTGGACTTGAGTCTAGAGCACTTTATTGTAACTTGTAAGACCTTAAAACAAAAAATAGTACATATTACCATGAGTTTACGGCCCTAAACTCATTGGACCATAAACCCAATGGCTGTAAACTCATATGGTGATACCATTTGGGCCGTAAACTCCTATATGAGGCCCTACAACCCTTAGATGCAACCCTTTGTACTTCTAGCACTTGAATCAAAGTGTTTTCCATGTCCTAGGGTGTCTTTACTTACATAATTAGTTGTTTAAACACTAATTATAAACATATATGTGTCATTATATGTTCAAATAGGATCAGTGTGTGCTCAAGTCTTCACTTGACACTTAGCATCCTACACCAATCTTACATTTGAGTAACTTACAACAGGTTAGTTCATACCCCCACAATTTCATAGTTTTTACTGTTTTAAAAGGGGGGGGGGGGAATACAAGTGTAACACAAAGATATTGTGTTATAACAAATGATTTCAAATGGAATACAGTTATCAAAACATATGGTTTCAAACATCTTATCAAATCAAGCAGTTTTAAGTGGTTATTTCAAAAAGACATCAAGTCATAAAAATGGATTTCAAAATATGAAACTTCTTTTAAATGTTTTATAAACTTATATTTTGCCCCAAAAATGATACTAGTATACATATATTTATATAAATAAGATTTAAAAGATTTAGGACTGACAGCCCACTTTGGTTCCTTTTCCTTGTTTGGATGTGGCATCACAAGTATCCGTTGTTTGTCCAAATGTCATTTAAATTTTAGTTATATATATTTGTGTATGTATACAAGTATAAACGTTATTCAATTAGATTCAATTACCCTTTGTAACATGTTGAGCAAAGGATCCCATACATGAATACTCGTTTACAAATTAGAAAGTACATATAAATTATAATAGGTATAATTTATGATTCACAGAACATTAATTCACGATACACGTATACTAGAGTACATAGTTTTTACAAAAACAAAGATTGATTCAAAACTATTCAAGGATAATACATTCATTCAAATACATGTTAAGAGTACTAATTCAAGAACATACTATCAATCATTTACTACAGAATGATTGGGTTTTCATAACTACTATACATGTAACGTTATATGCTTTTATGAGACAAGTAGTACAGTTTGTTTAATTCATTTTAAACAATATAGTAAAGTCCTGATATTATAACCGGAGTCTCCAGCAGGGGATCGAAACAATGGGTGTATAGATCTATATTGGGATTGACAATCCCGCACTCGGACTGCTAGCTACAGTCAGTCATACACGCCTGTGAGTGACAATTGTTATCATCAACTTTCAGCGCATACATAGCGTTGGGTCAGGACATCTAGTTATTATGGTTATAATAACTTATTAAAAGATATTAACAATACGTTAGTGTATAATTACTAAATTTAAGTACATTTTCAAAGTCCTAGTTTACAAGATACAGTTTACAATATACAGTTTACAGTATTCAGTTTACAAGATACAATTTATGAGATACAGTTAACAAGATACAAGTTTACGTAAAGATTACAAGTACAGAACATTGATTTACAAATAGAACAGTTTTATACATATACAACTACTTTTCATATACAACAGAAAATATAGGATTTTCTGGAAACAGTTTACATATTCAAGAAACAGAAAACATTCTTACAAAACATAAATACTTATGCACTCACTCAACTTTATGTTGCTACTCTCTTTTCAAATTACTTGTATTCTCAGGGAACCAGTAGACAGGTACACCCCGAGCTTTTGAGAATATGGAGCTATTTTATGTCTTGTCTTCTTCTTTTGTACAACTTTATAGTTTCAGAATACAATGAGAAGAACAGTTATGTAAATATTTATACTTTTTAATACAATGGTTGTTTGTACTTTGATTACTATATTACATGTGTTGTGATACTACAAATGAAGTCCTCCACCCCCGGACGTTTCCGCCGTCTGGTTTGGGGGTGTGACAGATGGCGAGGCCACTCTGTGGTATAGTTTTGGTGGGACCCATGGGCGAGGCCCGTGTGATTATGACAATACAGGTGGGACTCAGTAGAGACCGTTGAATTAAGGTTTTGAATCTTAAAGCTGCAGGATTGAGTGTGTAGTAAGTATGTGATGCAGAGGGGTTTATAGGCTGGGTAGCCTTGTTATTTGGACTCTTGGGAAACCGGGGGTTGGACGAGGTGCGAGACTGGTAGCCTCAGTGTTGCGTTGGGAACCTTTACCTTCTAGTCTAGGGAGGGGTTGTCATGAATCATAAGGTTATGGGTGAAATGCAAGTGTAGATCTTGTTGGATTTTGAGCATTCTAACACTCCTATGGTGTACATGCAACCCTATAAACCTTGGATCTATGTTTTCTCTATTATACATGCAAATATTAACTATTCCAAGGTTTCATCCTAGCTAGCATATTATGAAGCACCTATACTACAAAGTTCTAGTTAGATGACATACCTTTTGATGCAGCTTGATGTCTTCAAGCTTTAAGAGCTTAGCCCCAATAGTGTGGAAGCCTCAAATGGAATCACAAATCACCAAAACACCTTGGAAGAACTTGAGAGAATATGTATGCACACTAAAATCGGCCCACTCTTATTTTCACACACTTGTGCCAATTTTGTGAGCCAAGGACCCCTTTATATATTATGGAGGATTAGGGTTACATCCATGTAAACCCTAATACCCATGACCTTTCATTTACATAGGATCCATGGGTTAAAAGCTCCATGGACCATCCATAAAAGCTTAGCCCAACCTAAATGAACTTGGCCCATTCCATATATATAAGAGTCCATATTTAATTAGTTCTTTTTGATCACTTAATTAATTCTAAATTAATTCTTGATCAATACTAATTAAATAATATGATTCCATATTAATATATTAGAACTTATAATATATTAATATAAATCATAAATATACTATTCTCAAAAGACTATCCATATAAATTGTGCCGGTGAAGTGCAACCCAAATGGACCATGCCGGGTCGGGTCAAGTACATTCCAAATATAGTTATGGACTTAGACATTAATCCAACAGATCTGTGGATCTCGGATTATGAGTTGGGTACCGAGTTGGTTCTAAGTGGGAACTCGCGTTAGGAATCGCGAGTGTTTATGCGTACGATATTCCGTTTAGTAGGATATGAAATAAGGTATCAGTATGCCGGGGGAATCAATGGAAGGGTTCAGGGGTAATGAATGGTTTCAATTTTGTTGGCAGATCAGGCTCCTGTGTTTTGGTTTGGTGCTATCTGTGTGGGGGTCGGGCAAGTATGGGGTTTCGGATATTCAGGCAAATTTCATTATATGTTTGGTCATGGATTTCTTCAGATGGTTAGACTAGGGTGGGTCAGTTCGCAAGAATGTGGGAAGACCACAGCATGCATGGAACTAGGAAGTGGTATGTCGTTGGAGGCCGGTTGTGATATAAGACTACAATTAGTCTTGTAGCATTCACTTTTAGCATTGGATTCGGTGGCGTCAGGTCTGTCGGGCTGTTATGATCAGTTGGAGCCATGAGTGGTGAAATAGCTTGGGGCAATTATTGCCAGGTGAGGCCTTCATGCGGAAGTGGCGTGGGGCAGCTGTATGTATCTATTGACTCAAAAACCGGGTGGGAATCCGGTGTTTCAGTTAGAGGCAGACAACTTGGGACCAGGGAGGTCTCGGGTGCTATAAAAGGCAGCTAGGGGCAACAGGATAATTAAAGATGGTATTAGTGATTTGGGACTCGTGCATGGAGTCGCTTGTTATTCGGAAGATATGGTTAGAAATATGCAGCTTGGATTGGATAATCTCAGAGTAAATGATTTGACCCTGTTGCGTAGCACTCGCCTGAGTCTAACCATTGCAGGGATGAGTCCTCTACTCGAAGTATTATCTGAGTCTTCTGTCAAGTGTAAGTGTTTTACAACAAGAATGATCAGTGATTTCGTTTACATTAGAAGTATGAAGTCAATCAAGGGTTGGAAGCGTCCTGATTAAGTCTGGACTTCAATGATTATTTAGCCTGGTAGTGATTCAGTATGCGTGGTCTTGCGGGGAGTAAGACCAATTCGAGATTTCAGGTTTCAGGTAAAGTAGGGCTGGTTTTTTGCATGGGATTTGGATTCGTCTTCTTCGGGTTTGGAGAGTTCTGCTAAGGTAGGGTTCGGTAGCCATGAGAAGGTTGTTGTATGCTCGGGGTTATGGTTGTGTTGTTTAGGCTGTCTGGCGTGCCTGGGATTGTAAGGAATGATTTTGAGGATGAAATCTAATTTAAGTGGGGGAGAGTTGTAACACACGGAATCTTGAGGACCAATTGATGGTAATAAATCCCATTTTGAGGTTTGAACACGGCGTGTTGGAGGAACCAACACGACGTGTCTAGTTAAGGAAAAGTGCGGTTCTCATTAAGATCAACACGGCGTGTTGATGTCCAAACACGGTGTATTGGAAGCTCGGAATGAAACCCTAATTTTTAGGATGTTGCACCCTATATAATCTCTTTAAGCCCCAAGGGTTTGTCTCCTTACCAGCCTCCATGGCCACTAAAACCCTAAAATCGATCTTTAAGTCTCTTGGTGATGTTCTTGAGCTAGTAAGAAGCTTTTGGTGCTCATTTTTGACCTTGTGAAGGAAGAGGAGATCTTGAAGTTGTCTTGCTTGGTGGATTTGCTTTGGATCCAGAATCATCTCCTTTTGGGCATGCTTTCTAAGGTATCAAGTTTGAACCTTGACTTATAGATGTTTAGATCTCCTCTTATTGTGCTTTGTTATGCTTTTGGTCCCTTTTTGGGTTGATGAGAGATTGAAGTTGTTTTAAGGGATTATTATTCCAAATCTGAGTTTGTTTTGGTCCTTTTGAGCATAAAGGTGCAAGCTTTATGAGATTTTTGGTGTCATGCATGCATTAAGTCAATTATTAAGTCCCCTTTAAGATTAAGAGCTTCATCTAGACATGCATGAACGTAAAGTTGGCAACTTTACGTGGGTTTCCAGCTCAAGGGAGCCAGATCTATGTTTTGGGGTGATGTCTTCAAGGATTAAGTGCTTAATGGTTAAGCCCTTGCACTATCAAGTCTCATGGTTGGGTTTTGGACGCTTTTTGGTAGTCCCTTTGGGTAAAGATGGAAACTTTACCCTTCTAAGTCTCATTTTGGTCTAGATCTAAGCTTTGGAGCTCTTGGAATCGGAGAAAGTAGCTTAATGTATTAAGCTGTTGGAATTTAGGCAAACACGGCGTGTTGTGTTGCACCCCCAAACCAGAATGTCGGAAACATTCGAGGGCGGAGGACTTTAGGTAAGTATCACAACACATGCAATATAGTAATCAAAGTACAAACAACCATTGTATTAATAAGTATAAGTTTTACATAAGTGTTTAAACATTACATATTCAAACACTAAAGTAGATACAACAGAAGACAAGAGTTGCGGTACGGTACTAGGTAGTCTTCTTAAAAGCTTCGGGAGTGTACCTGTCTACTGGATTCCTGAGTATACAAGTTATTTGAAAAGAGTAGATCAGCATTTAAGCTGGTGAGTTCATAAGTATTTTAGTTCTGTTAAGTATACCCTAAGTTCTTTGAATAAGTTCACTGGTTTCTCTAGGAAATCCTATATTTCCTGAGGTGATTAACTGATAACCTCAATAGTTTCCCTCTGTAATTACTTAGTTTATACTGATTATATATAACACAATATCGAATGGACAGTCAAATGGGTGTATCTGCCCTAAGCCCACAACCAAACAAGGAACAGGAAGTAAGGCGGAAGTCACACATTTCACTGTCAATCGGATATTACTTATGTACAACTCTTATGTAATAACTAAGGAATTATAGAATTAACCACTAAAGGTCTTTTATGTTATACTAGTTTACAGAGATTTAATGACTAAGTTTCATTTGATGAGTGGTTTAAACCCATAAACCGTTTCCTTTGTATAAGTGGTTTAATCCCATAAACGGTTTCATTTGTAACAGTGGTCTAATCCCATAAACCGTTTCATTTGTAAAAGTGTTCTTAGTTATATCTGTTCTACAGTAAAAACCTTAGTATTAATCCTGGAGAGTATTGTATTATCCATAATACTGCCTTGTGGTTTTAAATGTTCAAAACCAGAAGTACAATACTTGATTTCATGATATGTAGCTCTTACTGTAAGTAAAAGCTACTGAAGGTATATCTGGTCGGGATGTAATTAACTTTTCTTACTGTTATAAGAGAAGTATATTACTTTGTAATTCACTCGTTGTTTTATCCATGTGTGTCCTATTAACCATACTAATATAACTGATATGCCTGAGGCGATGTTCTTCAGGCGTCAGAACTGGAATGATATTTGACACCCTAGGCCTGCCGGCCAAACTGTAGCGAACAGTAGAGGTGCGGGATTGTCAATCCCATATACATCTATACACAAATTCACGCTCTCCCTACAAGAGATTCTGGCTAATAGTTCAGGACTTAAAATGGTCGTACTTAGATAAGTACACCGTGAAGGGTCTCTCAAATTTATTGTTTCAACGAGATTTCCGATGTATTATTATTATTACCCGATGAATGCTAACTCTGGTACTTTGTATCGTATCCTTGGTTAATGCAAACCCGGTAAGATGTATTATTACCTCGAGTTTGGTAAGTCGGGTACTCTGTATAGTACCTTTGCTAATGCAAACCCAGCAGAATGTATTATTACCTCGTGTTTGCTAACTCTGGTACTCTGTATAGTACCATTGCTAATGCAAACCCGGTTTTATGTATTATTACCTCGTGTTTGCTAACTCTGGTACTCTGTATAGTACCATTGCTAATGCAAACCCGACATTACCTCATGTTTGCTAACTCAAGTACTCTGTATAGTACCTTTGCTAATGCAAACCCGGTATGATGTATCTTTACTTCTTTAATATGTTGTTCGTATATTATAGGTATTATACATATCTTGTTATAGTTGAATGTATTTTGGTAATTTCTTTGGAAAGTATACAGTCGTGAATCATACTTGTATCTTTAGTGTTGAATCATAAATTATACCTATTATAATTTATATGTTCTATCTCATTAGCATGGTTTCTCATGGATGAACACCTTTGCTCAGCCTGATACAAAGGTGAAGATACCAAAAGGAGTAACCTTTTGTACTTATATATGTATAATATATATATATATATATATATATATATATATATATATATATATATATATATATATATATATATATAATTAAGAAGGAAACGACCTTCGGACAAATAATAAAACCCTAATTCCACATCCAAACAAGGAAAAGGATATAGGATAATTCATTAGTCCTAAGCCCTTCAAATCTTATTTATACATTTATACATATATAAACATGATTTTGGCATTTATACTTTGAAATAGCTTATAAAACATTTTTCAAAGAATTTAACGGAGTTTTTACATGACTTTAAAGATTCAACATGGCTTCACGTTATTTTGAAAGTATTTGGTAATTCTTAAAAGCATACGGAAATTCTTTGTGTGATTATTATCACATACAGTTATTAACACAACTTAATATTGTGTTAAACTTGTATTCCCCCCCTAAAAAGTATATAAAACCATTTAAAAAGGTATATTATAGGGGTATGAACTCACTTTGATAAGCGGTGATTCGGGCAGCGTTTCGTTTCCCGTAAAGAGTTTATTTAACGAGAAACCGGCTCAAATAGGGCATAGTTTCGACAGGAGAGAGGATGAATTCTCGAGAATTCCGGGGCTCCGGGGCTTGCTTCGGGCTTTAGACGTGGTACCGGGGCCTTCGGGGGTCGTGAGAAAGTTTACGGGGCTAAAATGTGAATTTTGGAAAGTTTTGGGGTGAAATAAGGGTGGAATGCGAGAGGTCTCGCATGGCTTTTATAGGCCGAGGCCTCGGTCCGAAGAAGATTAGTCATCAACACACGCGTCGGATAGAAGGGTGGTACACGAGGCGAGGGTTCGGACAGCAGGCTCGCAGTGGCAGTCTCGGATTGGACCAAACCTCGGTCCAGTAGAAAGGAGACACGTGCGAAGGCAGCATCAGAGGAGCGTGCGAGGTGATGTCCGGTGTGTCTCATGCGAGGCTGTCCGAGTGGGATTGGACCGCTGAGTTGGTCGAATCAGGAGGTGCCACGCATGGCTTCGGTCCACTCAGCAGCTGCCACGTGCGAGGGTGACGTGGCATGCGAAATTGCCCGGTTTTTCTTATTTTTCTTTATTTTTGTGCCAAAACTTGCGAAAATCATACCTTTCGCATAGGGGCTCCGTTTTTGGCGTTCTTTATATGCACGCGTAGGTAAAATCATACTCTACGACTTTCGTTTAGACTTCGTCGGCTAATTTTGAATTTATCTTTAATATTATTATTTTAAACAGACCGGGACGGGAATCCGTTAAAAATTCATAACTTCTTCATCTGACGTCCGTTTTCGTCTGTCTTTTTACCGTTGTGCTACTTTTGACAAGACATTCGATTCTCGTTTAAGTTGCGTCGGCTAACTATCGATCGATTTATATTTCGAATTTTTAGCTGTCTACTGCTAAACCGAAACATCAAAAAATCATAACTTTCTCATACGAAGTCGGATTTTCACGTTCTTTTTATGAACGTTCTCGGTTTAACGTATTCTAAATTTTTATTTAAATTGTTAAGGCTAAAAATCCATTTATCGAAAATTCACTTTTTACACTGAATAGTGTTTTGCCGGTTTTATCGCGGATTTTCGATTGGTCATAACTTCTTCGTTATAACTCGGATTTCAGTGTTCTTTATGTTTTGGAAACCTTGTTACTAACTCTACCACTTTGTTCATCCCAATTATGATTATTGATCAATTTATTTTTGACCAAAACTTGATTGGTGTCACATTATCCCCCCGTTAGAGGGAATTTCGTCCCGAAATTAAGTCTAAAGTGATACTCATGGAGTAGGTCTAATCTTCCTTTCCCAAGTGAATTCAGGTCCCTGGTTTGTAATCCAGCGAACCTTCACTAACGGGATAAGACTTTGCTTGGTTCTTTAGATTTCCCTATCCATGGTTTTCATTGGTTCTGCTACAGAGTGTAGACTTTTATTTAACTTGATTTCATTGGATGAACTAACAAGTGTTTTATCGGATAGACACCTCTTTAGATTAGATATGTGAAAGATGGGATGAATGTTATTAAGTTTTTGTGGTGGTAGTTTAAGTTTTAAGAGTAGAAGACCGATTCTGGTAAGAACCTCAAATGGTCCTATGTACTTTGAGTTTGGTATTTCACGCTTTCTCAAGCGCATCTTGTCCTTCCTGAGTGAGACCTTCATATGACAAGGTCATCAATCTTGGAATTCCAAGGGTTTTCTTTTATCGAAGCCGTAGCTTCTCTGGTTAACTCTGGAAGCTTTATGGCGTTTCCTGATTCGTATTTTGTTTTTGGTAGTTTCTCGGATGAATTCCAGATCAGCGAGGGTGTTGTGTGGAAATTGGATCTCTAGCTAGTTGCGTATTACCTACTTTAGTCCAGTGCAGATAGAATCTGTACTTGTGACCACAGAAGGTTTCGAATGGAGCAACTTAAATGCTAGCGTGTTAAAGGACTCGACTAATTGGTAAATGGATATCCCATTCTTTACCATAGCCGATCCCATAGAATCATGACTACTCTGGTTCCTAGACGTTTTTGAGTGAAGGCCTGAACTGGGAGATGATTCTATTATCTTAGTGGAGATAACAGATATTGGCATACCGTACACTCACACGTTCTAGTTATCTTCTCTACTTGCCACATTTTCAGGTTTCAAGGCTTCCTGTTGAGCCTCCTTACTTTGTGTGGAGAGATTTGAAAGGGTTATCATAGTCTGTGAGTGGCACTATGACCTGGGTACTCTTTCCGACTTAGGGTGTCAGCTACTATATTGTCTTTGTCGAGATGATAACAAATTTCAAATTCGTAGTCGTTTAGTAGCTCGACCCACTGTCGTGGTCTCATGTTGAATTCTACCTGGTAGAATACATGATGCTGGCTTTCGCTCCGAAATTCATGATCAGACTCATACTTGGCTCATCCATCATCACCTCGTGTATACAAGTCGTATATAATTTAGATTTCACAAAACGTTCGGATGGGTGACTCTGCCCCAGGTCCACAACCAAACAAGGAACAGGAGATAGGGCGGAAGCACACATCCTTAATATTGTTAAGTCTAACTTATATACTATCCTCGTGTATACACTTAGCAGCGATAGATTAACTTAATGAGTTCTTAGTCTCTATTCTTGAACTTGACCTGCGGTACAATGATTTTCCTATGAGATCTATTGAGGTACTTCGGTAGTTACTGACTTCTAAGACTACTTCGGTGCTTTTCGTTTGAAGTTTCCTGTCTACTAAGTAGGCTAGAATGGCGTGGTACTCTTCGCATGGGTACTTCTTAAGTTTTGAAACAAGCGACAACCTAAGGGTTTTGTGTTATGGATTGAAAGAATTTAATCTTACGGCTGATTAAGGAAAAAGTTCTCTTATACAGCATAAGAATTTTCACATGGTAAGGGCCAGGCCAAACCATGTCGAATGAGGATGTCGGAAATTTTCTCGATGAAATAGATATTAAGTCGTTCTGGGACGAATGATTACTAGGGTGATATCTTATATACCTAAGTTTTCTGCGCTTCTGGTTTTATTATGTTATTATCACTACGAACCCCTTTTTGATTCGAAATTGGCGGGTACTACCAATACGAGGGTTCTGATAATTTAAAATTATGAACTTTCATGAAACGATCCTTACTAGGTCTCTCTCTATAATCGCTTGGTGTATACAAGTCATGTATAATTAAGATTGGTAAGACCGTTGACTGAGCAACCCTGCCCTAAATCCACAACCAAACAAGGAACAGGAAATGAGGCGGGATTACTCACTCTAAGTCTACAAATCTTAATTATAAATGACCCTTATGTATACACTAAGTCATCATAGCTTACCTGTTAGGGTTTCAAATTTTTATATAAGTGTTATGATTTAATTTGAACGGAAGAGTAATCATAATTATAGATAATTATCGGGTTTGGAAGCGTACCAAAATATAGCAGGGTTCTTTGATGCTTTCCCATGTATTGGGATCAAAATCCTCCTGCTCCCCCGTTGTTCTTCTCTGTTGGACAATCCCTCTTGTAATGTCCTATTTCACCACAAAGGTGACATATAGGAATGGTTCCAACATCGGTAATTGAAGTGATGAACTCAACTGGAGTTCCACAGATGCGGGCGGTATGCCCCTTCATGTTACATCTATTGCAATGCAGCTCTCGGCAAACTCCATGATGAAGGTAGTTGCACTTGCTGCAGTGTAGGAGGTTTCCTAAGTACGGCTTGGTAGGTGCTAGAATAACAGGGCTGATGGGGGTATTGACTGCCCCAGTTCGTTGCCCTCTGTTAGGTTATTGAGTTGAACAACTCCCTTCCTTGTTCTCGAACTTTCGTTTCAAGATATTAGGCTTAAGGTTCAAGGTGTTCTTACAAGTAGATGCTCGTTGCTGTACTTGGCCATCACCATGATCGGGGTTACCGATAGCATTACTACTAACATTTGCATTGTTAGCATTCAGGTGTGCCATGACAGCTGCTACAGCTGCTGTGACCGCAGCTTGAAACGTAGCTGCATCTATCTGAATGATTGGTGTTTCGCTGGTAGGTTGGTTACACTTCTTTGAAGGCATGATTCTGTTACATGATAAGAAAATGGGCTCATGAGCGACTATCGTGTCTCTAGATGTATTCTAACCATTTGTATCTATGTATTAATCTTTTGTTTTGTTATGTTGTTCTCAATGATTCGACCTGCATCCCTATGATGCAGTCCTGTTAAGGACCATAGTTAAGTTTCTAGAATGGTTAGGAACCGAGTATCATCCGAACTAAGTTACCTTCGTTTGGTGGATATCGTTTCCCAATTTTCGAAAATATTCGAAATCAATTCATAACGGTGTCTACATAAAATAGACTTATGAATTTGAGAAGTAATCACTATCAATTAAGATTTCGTGATCTCATTTATTGTTATTAGCCGTGACCGGAAAAGTGGATAAGCTCCAAACCTAATGTGAGTAATGAAATCACTAACTCACTAGGTTGAACCAATTTATTAGTTATTACTTAGATGAAAAGGTGCTCGAACACTTCACATGAATCATGCGTGGTTTTCCTTTCTTCTATTCTGGGTGGTAATGATTTGTTCTCTCCTAGTATCTATAGGGTGTCCTTCTCCTCTGTAGGTATATTGAATTCCCGGGCTGTCTTACTTCCGACTCTGACACTGATCCCCATTACTTCGTAATGAAGATTTTGAATCTCGGAAGTTCATGCGAATATCTCATTGGTGTCCTTAATAGGGTAAAGGCACTAAATTATTTCTATAGTTCGTTTACTTCTCCTATGTTTCTTCTTGGGATTCTCCTAATGAAATTCTGTTGAATCCTCCTTAACTCTTCTCTTGATTGCTGGAGTAACTATGTTTATCTAACGGGTTTATACGAGAATGGGAATGTCTAAAGAATCTATGAGAAAATTTGAATTTTTACTAAGGTGATTCTTTCTGGTCCTTCTATAATCACATGGTGTGTACCGATTATATATAATCCAGATCAAATAGACCTTTGAATAAGTAATCCTACTCTAAAACCACATCCAAACAAGGAAAAGGAAGTAGAGTGAAAATTACATATTCTAAGTCCATAAAATCTCAGCTATATATAACCTTAACGTATCCACTTAGTAATTATAGACCTATCAGAAAAGATCTTTTTAACATTTCCCCAAAGGTATGTAGCATACCTCCATGTTATTTTAGTTATGAGTTTGATTCTTGGACTTCTAGATACAAGAACTTAACAAGTTTTCAGTTTCCTTGTTATAGCATCCTAAAATACTCCCATAGTATTTTAGTCTTTGGTTCTAGAATTCTTCTGGTGCTTAGGTAAGTTTTAGACCAGTTGCAACACTACAATCACTCCTCTAAACACATGTTGGTCATATCTCGGATGAATATAGTTGATCAGGATATATTGATCCCAGATATGATTACGTCACTGTCTAGGTTTAACTGCAATGTCCAACATCTAAATACTTTAGTTTTGTTCTTCGTGTGATAGTCATTCTGGTATATATACTCTGCATGTACTTATACTTTTAAAAAATATTAATATATTTTTAAAGTATAACTCTTGGTCAGAGTGTTTTTATCCCAATGGGTTTATAGTTGTATATCTTTGATGACTGATATACTGAGTTCACTATAGACACTACTCTGATACCAATCTGTCGCACCCCCAAACCAGAATGGCGGAAACATTCGGGGGCGGAGGACTTTAGGTAAGTATCACCACACATGCAATATAGTAATCAAAGTACAAACAACCATTGTATTAATAAGTATAAGTTTTACATAAGTATTTAAACATTACATATTCAAACACTAAAGTAGGTACAGCAGAAGACAATAGTCGCGATACGGTACTAGGTAGTCTTCTTAAAAGCTTCGGGAGTGTACCTGTCTACTGGATTCCTGAGAATACAAGTTATTTGAAAAGAGTAGATCAGCATTTAAGCTGGTGAGTTCATAAGTATTTTAGTTCTGTTAAGTATACCCTAAGTTCTTTGAATAAGTTCACTGGTTTCTCCAGGAAATCCTATATTTCCTGAGGTGATTAACTGATAACCTCAATAGTTTCCCTCTGTAATTACTTAGTTTATACTGATTATATATAACACAATATCGAATGGACAGTCAAATGGGTGTATCTGCCCTAAGCCCACAACCAAACAAGGAACATGAAGTAAGGCGGAAGTCACACATTTCACTGTCAATCGGATATTACTTATGTACAACTCTGATGTAATAACTAAGGAATTATAGAATTAACCACTAAAGGTCTTTTATGTTATACTAGTTTACAGAGATTTAATGACTAAGTTTCATTTGATGAGTGGTTTAAACCCATAAACCGTTTCCTTTGTATTAGTGGTTTAATCCCATAAACCGTTTCATTTGTAACAGTGGTCTAATCCCATAAACCGTTTCATTTGTAAAAGTGTTCTTAGTTATATCTGTTCTACAGTAAAAACCTTAGTATTAATCCTGGAGAGTATTGTATTATCCATAATACTGCCTTGTGGTTTTAAATGTTCAAAACCAGAAGTACAATACTTGATTTCATGATATGTAGCTCTTACTGTAAGTAAAAGCTACTGAAGTTATATCTGGTCGGGATGTAATTAACTTTTCTTACTGTTATAAGAGAAGTATATTACTTTGTAATTCACTCGTTGTTTTATCCATGTGAGTCCTATTAACCATACTAATATGACTGATATGCCTGAGGCGATGTTCTTCAGGCGTCAGAACTGGAATGATATTTGACACCCTAGGCCTGCCGGCCAAACTGTAGCGAACAGTAGAGGTGCGGGATTGTCAATCCCATATACATCTATACACAAATTCACGCTCTCCCTACAAGAGATTCTGGCTAATAGTTCAGGACTTAAAATGGTCGTACTTAGATAAGTACACCGTGAAGGGTCTCTCAAATTTATTGTTTCAACGAGATTTCCGATATATTATTATTATTACCCGATGAATGCTAAATCTGGTACTTTGTATCGTATCCTTGGTTAATGCAAACCCGGTAAGATGTATTATTACCTCGAGTTTGGTAAGTCGGGTACTCTGTATAGTACCTTTGCTAATGCAAACCCAGCAGAATGTATTATTACCTCGTGTTTGCTAACTCTGGTACTCTGTATAGTACCATTGCTAATGCAAACCCGGTTTTATATATTATTACCTCGTGTTTGCTAACTCTGGTACTCTGTATAGTACCATTGCTAATGCAAACCCAGCATTACCTCATGTTTGCTAACTCAAGTACTCTGTATAGTACCTTTGCTAATGCAAACCCGGTATGATGTATCTTTACTTCTTTTTATGAAGTCGGATTTTCACGTTCTTTTTATGAACGTTCTCGGTTTAACATATTCTACAACTTTTATTTAGATTGTTAAGGCTAAAATGCCTTTTTATCGAAAATTTACTTTTTACACTGAACAGTGTTTTGCCGGTTTTATCGCGGATTTTCGATTGGTCATAACTTCTTCGTTATAACTCGGATTTCAGTGTTCTTTATGTTTTTGGAAACCTTGTTACTAACTCTACCACTTGGTTCATCCCAATTATGATTATTGATCATTTTTGACCAAAACTTAACTGGTGTCACATGTTGGCTGGGGTTTTCCCGACTTTTTGTGGATGATGTTGGAACACGACGTGGCCAAGGGGCAACACGACGTGTTTGGTCAATATGGACTGTTGACTTTGACTTTGACCGTATGTTTGATCAGGGTTGACTACGGGATATGTTGGGCCATGTTTGGGACTTGGTTGATTATTTGGCTTTGGCCATTCAAATTGTGAGTTTGAGCCTTAGTCTTGGACCAAGCTAGGTTTAGGGTAAAATGGTCTTTTTACCCCGAGTATGGATTTATGGATATGGATTGGGACCCAAATGTTAATTGGGTGTCTTTTTGTTGTTGATAGTTCGGAGATTGGTGAACCAACAGCCAGAGATTTATCCACGGGATTCAACAGTGCGAGGTGAGTCTCCTCACTATGTTTAGCGGATCGAAGGCACGAATGCCGGCCCATGGTTTGCTATGAAGGGTTCTAGATGTCTATGTGACTCTTGCATATTCATTTGCTTGTATGTTTACTGGGCTGGGCCCGATGGTTATTGTGTATGCTAGTGTCTGGTTATGCATATATGACTTGTATGTGGGCGGGGCCCGATACGCGAGTGTGGGCGGGGCCCATATCTCAGTGGGCGGGGCCTGTTATGCATGTGTGGACGGGGCTCGTATCTCAGTGGGCGGGGACAGTTATGCGAGTGTGGGCGGGGCCCGTTATGTGCTTAGTTCTATATGGTATACGGTATCTTGGGGAACTTACTACGCTTTGTGCTTACGGTTTCAGTTTATGTTTCAGGTACTTCGGTTTTCTATTGGAAGAGCTTTGGATGATTACAAAGCACACACCACATGTTTCCGCATTCTGTGAATTACTCTGATTTGATGATGTTTTGATAAATCTCGATTATCTTGGTTTCATGTAAGTGTTATGTATTAACGATTTAATAATCTAAAAACCAATGTTTTATGTCATTATTTTTGGGATGTTACAGTATGCCTCAGGTGTCAACTTATTCCATTAAGTTCTTAATCGCTTGAGACTTCAAGCATAAATCTCAGATCTGATTCCTTAGGGTGACTTTTCACGTACAGTTGGAAACTTTACATACATGCATGTCTTAATGGGGCTCAAGAGCTCAAAAAGGACTTAACAAAGGTCTTAACACATGCACGGTTCAAGATACACCATAAAGCTTGCATTTTTATCAATAAGGGGACCAAAAGAAGCCTAGATCTAACACCAATACTTCTGGAGTGAGTCAAGAAGCTCATCAATCACTCCAATGACTCAAAATACGTAAAATAAAAACATAACTAGATCTAGCATCATGGATCATCAAGATGTGAGCTTTTTACCTCAAAAGCTTGCAAATGATGAGCTAACCCCGGATCTTCAAGCTCATGGCACCTCTCCAAATGGTCCTCTTCTTCTTCTCCTTCACAAACCACCAACAAACACTCTTTAAGGCTCAAAACTCACAAAAACACACTAGGGTTTCGATTTCAGGACAAGGGAAGGTGGAGGTTGGCTAAACATGACCGAATGAGGCTATCATAAGGTTTAAGTAGGGTGCAAAACCTAAAAATTAGGATTTCACTGAAGCTCACATACGCCACACGTACTCTACGTACGCCCAGCGTACGTGGATGGCATCCACGATCAAACTTGAGGCTAGTATGCTAAGCGTACCACCTAGTACACCCACGTAATAGCTTAAGGATCAAATTGTAAAGTCTTTGATAAAAAGGGTTAAATGTGAAACTTACCAAAATCGAGTATTACAATTCTCCCTCACTTGAATCAGATTTCGTCCTCGAAGTCTGCTGCTCCAAATAACTCCAGATAATGCTCCCTCATCTCAATCTCTGGTTCCCACGTCCATTCAGAACCCTTGCGATGTTGCCACTGGACTTTCACCAACTCAACAACGTTGTTCCTCAAGGTTTTCGTATTTCGGTCAAGGATCGCCACCGATCTCTTAATATAATTCAGACGGTCATCCACTTGAATATACTCCAATGGAACCACTGCGGAATCATCCACTAAACACTTCCATAACTGAGAGACATGGATTGTGCTATGGATATGACCGAGATCATCTGGAAGATCCACGCGATATGCAACCTGGCCCACCCGGGCCAAAACCCTGAATTGACCGATGTACCCGGGGCCCAACTTGCCCCTCTTCCTGAATTGGATGACACCTTTCCAAAGTGATACCTTCAGGAGAACCATATCCCTCACCTGGAACTTTAGATCTGATCGCCGTCTGTAGACATAACTCTTCTGCCTACTTTGAGTTGTCTAAGGTCTACTCCGAACCTGCTGTAGCAACTCAGTGGTCTTGAGTACCACCTCGGTACTCCCCATAACCCGCTGACCGACCTCACCCCAACAAATCGAGGTCATGCATTTCCTCCCATAGAGCATCTTAAAAGGAGGTCGATCGATGCTGATGTGATAGCTGTTGTTATACGAAAATTCCGCTAACAGAAGATACGTATCCCAACTCTCACCGAAGTCCAAAACAGACGCCTGAAGAATATCCTCTAACGTCTGAATAGTCCACTCGCTCTGACCATCGGTCTGCGGATGGAATGTTGTGTTGAAATGCAGACGAGTACCCAAATCCTCGTGGAACCTCTTCCCAAACCTGGAAGTAAACCGAAAATCTCTGTCTGAAACCACCGAGACTGGCACCCTATGCCGTGCTACAACCTCCCTGATATATACGTCAGCTAACTTCTCCTCGGAAATACTCTCCTGAATCGGGATGAAATGCGCTCTTTTGGTCAACCGATCCACAATGACCCAAATCGAATCCACTCCGCACGCCGTTCGAGGCAACATCGTGATGAAATCCATGGTAGTCTCCTCCTATTTCCATACGGTAATCTCCAACAGCTGCATCTTGTCGTGAGGTCGCTGATGCTCGGCCTTGAATATCTTGCAATTCAAGCACCTCTCCACATACCAAGCCACTTCCCGCTTCATGTAGGGCCACCAATAATCAGGACGTAGATCTCTATACGTCTTTGTCGCCCCGGGATGAATGGAGAACCAAGAATGGTGCGCTTCCTCCATCAGAACCTGGCACACACCTCCCCAATACGGAACACATACTCTCCGATGAAGAGTAAACAACCCACGACTATCATAACCAAAGGAAGCCACCTAACCCACAATACGATTACTCTTCTGGTGCTCTTCCTTCATAGCCTCGATATGAGCCTCATGAATCCGCTCCAATAGCAGAGTAATCATGGTCATCCTCAAACATATATCCCTGATCGGATCCGCGATCTCCTTGCGGCTGAGAGCATTACCCACCACATTGGCCTTCCCTAGATGGTAAAGCATCTCACAATCATAATCCTTCACCACATCCAACCACCGGCATTGCCTCATATTCAGATTTGGCTGATCCATCAGATACCTCAGGCTCTTGTGATCCGTGTAAATAGTACAATGGACCTCATAAAGGTAATGTCGCCAAATCTTGAGGGCGAAAACCACAGCCCCCATCTCCAAATCATGTGTCAGATAGTTCGCCTCATAAGGCTTCATCTGCCTCGAAGCGTAAGCGATTATGCGACCCCTCTGCATCAAAACTGCCCCAAACCCGTGATCGATGCATCACAATAAACCAGAAAATCCTCAACACCCTTTGGAAGGGTTAAAATCAGCGCCTCACATAATCTCTGCCTCGGGGTCTCAAAAGCTGCCTGCTGCTCAGGCCCCGAGCGAAATGTGACCGTCTTCTTTGTCAATCGAGTGAAAGGAACAATTATCTTGGAGAAATATTGGATGAATCTCCGATAGTAACCTGCTAACCCAAGGAAACTCCGATTTTCAGAAGGAGACCTAAGAACCTCCCACCGCATCACGACCTCGACCTTGGCTGGATCGACCAAAATACCATTCTAGTTGACAAGGTTCCCTTGAAACTGCACCTCGCGCAACCAAAAATCACACTTGGAGAACTTTGCGAAAAGTCTCTCCCTCCTCAAAGTCTCCAACACCTCCCTCAAGTGCTCTTCGTGCTGCACCTGGGTTTTGGAATAGACCAAGATATCATCAATGAATACAATGACAAACAAATCCATCATCGGTCTGCATATGCGGTTCATGAGATCGATGAACGCGGCTGGAGCATTGGTGAGCCCGAAGGGCATCACCACGAACTCGTAATGACCATAACGAGTCCGAAAGGCCGTCTTCTATACATCCTCATCACTAACCCTCATTTGATGATAACCCAAACGCAAATCAATCTTGGAAAACCAAGATGCACCTTGGAGCTGGTCAAACAGATCATCAATCCTCGGGAGTGGATAACAGTTCTTCACCGTTACCTTATTCATCTCCCGGTAGTTGATGCACATACAATGAGACCCATCCTTCTTCTTATTCACACACAACATTGGTGCTCCCCATGTCAAACTGCTCGATCGAATGAGTCCCATGTCTAACAGCTCCTGCAACTGTGTAGACAACTCCTGCGTCTTGGGAGGAGCCAACCGATACACTGCTTTGGCTATCGGAGCGACACGTGGAACCATATCAATCTTGAACTCAACCTGCCTCTCCGGAGGCACCCCAGGAAAATCCTCTTGAAACACGTCCGGATACTCCCGCACAATCGGCACATCATCCACAACCGGCTTACCCTTATCCCGGGTATCCATAACATAGGCGACAAATCCGGAACAACCCTGCTGAATATAGGGTCTGGCCCTCGCTATTGAACACAAAATCGGCCCACGCTGAGCTCTCTCCCCCTGAGCCACTAGCTCTCCCCCACTTGGCGTTCGAGTCCGAACTAACTGCTGCTCATAATCGATCACCGCCCCATTGGGACTCAACCAATCCATAACCACTAAAACCTTCTTCCCACGTAAAGGAATGGGAACCAAACCAATCGTATGTTGCTCGCTGAACATCTGAAGAATACAACCCCGATGAACCCTCGCTACCTGGACAGATCGATCATCTTCAATCTCGACATCTAGAGGACAATCCAGCTCCCCCGGAGCTCCAGCAAACGTCTTGCTAAGCGCAAGCGATACAAAGGATTGGCTAGCCCCCGAATCAAACAATACGAAAGCAGAAATACCGTTCACAAGGAACGATCCAAAAATAAAACACATGAATATAAGCAAGCAATTCAATATAAATAAAGTGATAAGGAGAATATACATACCCGTCACCACATCTGGTGCCGCGCGAGCCTCCTCGGCCGTCAACTGAAAAACCCTGCTCTTCACTACAGGTGCATCAGCCTTGCCCTGGCGACCGTTAGTGATCCGTAGAGTCGTAGGAGCGGCTGCTAACACCGGCCCTACTGCAGTCAAACTCGGACAATGGGCCTTCTGTTGGCCCCTCTGGTTGCAATAAAAGAAAATCAAATCAGATCTTGGGGTGGTGGTGGTGATAGCTGTACAATCCCTGTTAAAATGATCCGTCCGACATCACTTGAATCAACCCGAACAACCCACCTTGCACGGTCCCTCGTGCATCTTGCCATACTTCCCACAATGGCTCTGGCCCAATTGGCCTCTCGATATCGAATCCTGAACCTTGGGCCTCTTGCCCGATCCCCATGAAACCTGAGCCTGATCCAGCTTCCTCTTCCTTTCCATCTCGATATCAATCTCTCTCTCTCTCTCTCTCTCTCTCTCTCTCTCTCTCTTTCTCTCTCTCATATCCTCTAGTGTCTTGCAACTGGATCGGCTCACAAACAGTCGGATATCACTCTTCAACATCTCATGGTCTCTCTCTTTCTTCATCTCCTCATTTGCTACATACTGCGGAACCAAAAGCGCCTTCTCACGAAACATCGCGGTGATCTCAGCCACCGTATCAGTAGTCTGGTAGAGATCCTGAAACTCTCGCGGAAACTGGTGCACCTCAATCAATGGTGAAAAATCAGGCCTGAACCTAGTCACAAAATCATCCCGTGACATGGACTCAATCGCCTCGCCTCCCAAGGCATGCACTACCTCCTCCCACCAGTCTTGGTGTCTTTCAGAAGACAGGAAGCAAGTATGACCTTTGCCCCATCAGGACAACTGCTGGTGTGGAATGCATTAGCAACATCTGATAACCATCTCCTACTCACTATCAGGTCCTTTTCCCCGTAGTAGTCCGAAGCCCCACATACCCGGAACTCCCTGAAGGTCAATGAACGCGCCCTATCAAGGCCACCATCTTAGTACGAAAAGAGCCCAAACGCTCCTTCAACAACTCCACAATACCCTCCTTGATTGTACCGAAGATCATATGATTCTGCTCGAGTATGCAACGTATAATCTCAGTCAAAATGAACTCCCGCATCTGATCATCCAACTGCCCGACTCTAGAACCAAAGCCCGAGCCCTCACCAGCACTAGAACTACCAACTGGTCTGCCTCGAAGAGTCACCATACTGAAAATAGACCATATAAACCATTAGAATACGCATCAAAATATATATCAAGGAATCTGATACTCTATAAGCTTCCTGGTTTCATCGCAGCTTTCCTTGAATCGAGTACGGATCCTCTACTTCCACTAGTACGAGCCCATACTACCTTCCACATCTATCCGTACTTTCCTCAAGGATTGCCTTGAATCCGCCAAGTCACTCTTTATCCATACAGATAACCCTCATCAAGATAAGGCTCCCAGCACTAAATCTCTTCCTAGGTTTCCTAGGGTAATTTCCACACCACTCTCCGCCATCAGCTGCAGAAGGAAATCCCGCTAACTTCCTCTAACCAGCTCACGAATACAATTACATATCGCCAAAACCAGATAAATCTTCGAATGAGAGGTCTCACACTACAACGGTTGGACTCAAACAAGAGTTGAGCAATAGAGTTAAAACCTAACCTTCTAAAATTATCTAGTCTTTGTAATGTGTAACTTAACATATTCACTTACTAGTTAGCTGATGTTAGTGAGAACTCCTAAAAAGCACATAGCAAGAAACATTCGTGCAGCGAGTAATTTGAACCTAGCATAACCTAATTAGGCCATCCTATCACCGACTGATCAGTACTAGCATGCAAGTCTACAAACTCATACAATAGGCATACAAAGTCATCTCTCCTACTATTCTATCATGCAAATACTGAGCAAATCCTTAGCCCTAACTAGCATGCGATTCACAGATTCACAAATCAAATCATATCAAATAACATGTATGGGTATTTTTGGAAAACTTACTTGAGCTCGATCGATTGCATGCACCACACCCTTTCTTGTATTAGAAAACCATTTTCTTTAAAAACATTTCATTTTTGAAAATTTTTACCGAATCCTCAGTTTGAGTTCAGGTACACCCGAGAGTATGTATGAATCCCTCAAACTAAGGCTCTGATACCAACTTGTAACGTCCCAATAATAAGATCAAAAAAGAATTTTCATTTTTAAATTAATAAAACGGTAATCCAAAACATTATCATACAACCAAGATGGATCAAAGTGTCTCACTACATCATAAAATATCAGAGTAAATCACAAAATGCGGAATAAGGTGGTGTGTACTTTGCAATCATCCCGGGCTCTTCCCTTTCAAACCAGAAGTACCTGAAACATAAACTGAAAACCCTAAGAACAAAGCTTAGTGAGTTCCCCAAACTACCACATACCATAAATAATAAACACATACTGGGCCCCCGCCCTTCATCGGGCCTCGCCCGGCATCGAGTCCCACCCGGCCTCAGGCCCCGCTCGACATCGAACCCCGCTTGGTTTACAGATCTGTCATTAATCAGGCCCTGCCCGGTACACATATAAACATATAATCATACTAACACATGCGATAATCACAAAGAGAATAGCATACAATACATTAATCGGTCCTCGCCCTACATCGAGCCCCTCTCGATATATATACCAACGCATAACACATGAAAAAGTTACGCAGATATCTACCATCCTAACATAATAAACCATGGGCCAGCATTCGTGCCTTTGACCCGCTAAACACAGTGAGGAAACTCACCTCAGATTGCTGAATCACACAGATAAATCTCTAGCTGCTGGTCCGAAAATCCCCGCGCAATCATCATAAAATAACATCCAATAAATATTGGATTCCGACCCATAATAAAGAGTCTAAACTAGGGTAAAAGACCATTTTACCCTTTTCCTAACTTGGCCCAATGCCAAGGCCCAAACCAACTACTCAAAAGGCCCAATTCCAAAATGGTCTCCCAAAGCCCAATTATGGCCCAATCTTCCAAAATTGTCACCCATTATTCTAGCATCAGCCCAAAAATAGAAATCTGATGGCCCATCAAGACCGTAATATCCTAAGGTCCAAACATGCGCCCAAAATCGAGAAGCCCAAATCTGAGCCCAGCTGTTGAGTACGCGGGGCGTACTTAGCACGTACGCTCAGCGTACGCCTCAGGTGCCAACTTATTCCATTAAGTCCTTAATCGCTCGAGACTTCAGGCACAACTCTCAGATCTGATTCCTTAGGGTGACTTTTCACGTAAATTTGGAAACTTTACATACATGCATGTCTTAATGGGGCTCAAGAGCTCAAAAAGGACTTAACAAAGGTCTTAACACATGCATGGTTCAAGATACACCATAAAGCTTGCATTTTTACGAATAAAGGGACCAAAAGAAGCCTAGATCTAACACCAATACTTCTGGAGTGAGTCAAGAAGCTCATCAATCACTCCAAGGACTCAAAATATATAAAATAACAACATAACTAGATCTAGCATCATGGATCATCAAGATGTGAGAATTTTACCTCAAAAAGCTTGCAAATAATGAGCTAACTTCGGATCTTAAAGCTCAAGGTACCTCTCTAAATGGTCCTCTTTTTCTTCTCCTTCACAAACCACCAACAAACACTCTTTAAGGCTAAAAACTCACAAAAACACACTAGGGTTTCGATTTCAGGACAAGGGAAGGTGGAGGTTGGCTAAACATGACCAAATAAGGCTATCATAAGGTTTAAATAGGGTGCAAACCCTAAAAACTAGGGTTTCACTCAGGCTCACATACGCCATGCGTACTCCACGTATGCCCAGTGTACGTGGATGGGATCCATGATCAAACTTCGGGCTAGTACGCTAAGCGTACCACCTAGTACGCCTCGTGTACTAGCTTAAGGACCAAAATGCAATGTTTTGATAAAAAGGGTAAAATGCGAAATTTACCAAACTCGAGTGTTACAAAATTTATACAATAAAAGGATAAAAATCAACTCTCCAAATGCAATGTAGGTGTATCAATTGCCTCATTAATTGAGCTGTCATATAACTGGCTAGGGTTTTTCAGTGTTATGATGTCCATTGTCCAACATCTCCTTCACTTACATGAGTATTTACTTAAAGAAAGTCATGGTCACTTGTACTTTATTCTACTTATAATTTCTTACCTATAATAGTAGCACACTTTCATTTCCTTACCTTTTATAACACCTACTAACAATGCAGACTGATATGGAGAGTACCAATTTGCACGCCTATATTCCCATCATTTCTATCTGCAGTTGTATTCCACGTGCATAATTGTGAGTAAATAAGACTTGGAATTTGAAAATAACAATGTTCTTTTTTACATTTTTTTCTTAGTTATATTTTTTTAACAGTTGGAAGGACCTCATCTTCTAAAGTATGGGTTTACTAATACCATTGCTGTGATATCCCCTAATTTCTCGACCAGAAAAGACCGATTTAATTTATGCTTTTTAAAATAAAGTCAGAGAAATCCTTTTAAAAGATGTTGCGGAATTGGTCCCAAAAACAAAACATTATAAAAGTTTATCAAAACATTTCTTTAAGAAATATATATTCTCATTTTATATCAAAACCTCGGGATGTCATGTTCCGATACAGATCAAAAGCATAAACAAGACATTATAAGCCTTACAACAGTTATTTACAACTACTGCCCTATAATCCAAAAATCTCTCATCATCATCCGACTATGCTCGGGGTCCACTACCTGTAATATAAAATGTTGAGTGGGTCAGGCTTGGGAGCCTGGTGAGCATATAGGGTTTTCAACCCACAATAATAATAAACTTATTAAATCCATCAATAAACAATAACCCTGATTACCCATTCCCGTTATCCTCACTTTACGTCCCTAAACACCTATCACAAGGGACCTAGCCTAAGGATTATCATCCGGGTGGACACTACTGCTAAGGGGACTCCTCAGCCATACATGTCCTAAAGGCAACCATGAGGGGGATGGAGTACGCCAATGAACATATAGTTCACCAACACCTACAAGTTACGAACCTGCTAGTGTTCCACTGGACTCTCCAGAAAGGTCCGTGGTCGTCATCTATACTCCGCTAGACGACTACAACAACAACAACAACATCGAGGCCTCTCACCATTTTAACACACATCGACTATTTCGTCTACCCATGTTTTACCCAACATATTTGTAGATAAAATACATATACAGTTTAAAACCTGTATAAAACATCTATCAACAGTTACTTCAAATAAACAATTAATATAATTACACATAGCACATATTTTATAGAAAATACTTCATATCTAGGTGTAAGATGAAAGTGACTACACACTCACCTGATTTAATGATAATCGGGCAGCACTTCGTTTCCTAAAATGATCGTTTCTAATAAAACCGAGAGTTTTAATTAGAAACCGGGCTCTGCGAGGGTTGGGCTTCAAAGTCGAAAAGATAAAATTTTTCGGGTCTTCGGGCACTTCGGGACGTGTTTCGGGTGTTTGGTATAATACCGGGGCTTTGGGGGAAGTTGGAATGGAAAAAATATTGTTTAAGGGGTGAAAAATGAGACTTTTCCAAAATATACCCGGGAGGTCTTGCACCCTTCTATTTATAGGGGCGAGGCTTCTGATCTGAGGGCTGAGAAGCGAACAGATGTCAGCAGATCCGAGGGTCAGGTGGCGCGCACGTGTGAAGCTCCAGGTGTTGGCTTCTGACTGGACCGAGGTCTAGGGTCCGAGGAGGGTGAGTCAGCGAAGGCAGGTGGCAGCGAGGGAGAGAGACACGTATGTGAGGTCGGACGCGGGCACTTGTGTGAGGCACGTCGGACGCGCACTGGTCCGCGGTTCGGTCCAATCGGAAGGCGAAAGGTGTGCGAAACGCGGCGGAGCTAGCTGCAGATGAGTCACGGATCGGACACGGGGCGCGCATGGAGCGAAGGTGACGTGGCCGAAGCATGACCATGAGAAATTTCTCGGATTTTGGGATTTTTCTCGATTTTTTAGCCAAAACTTCTAAAATCCATAACATTCGCATAGGGGCTCCGTTTTTGACGTTCTTTATATACACGCGTAGATAAAATTACGCTCTACAACTTTTGTTTAGACGTCGTCGGCTAATTTTGACTTTAATTTTAATATTATTATTTTTAACAGACCCGGACAAGAACTCCGTTAAAAATTCATAACTTCTTCATCCGACGTCAGTTTTCGTCTGTCTTTTTACCGTTGTACTATTATTGACGAGACCTTCGATTCTCGTTTAGGTCGTGTCGGCTAAAAATCACTCGATCTAAAATTCGAGTTTTTAGCTGTCTACTGCTAAGCTGAAACTTAGAAAAATCATAACTTCCTCATACGCAGTCAAATTTGGGCGTTCGTTTTATGCATACTCTCGGTTTAACGAGCACTACGACTTTCATTTAGATCATAAGGCTAAAAAGTAGTTTATCAAAAACTTACTTTTTACGTCATTCGGCACCGTGCCGGTTTTGTCGCGGAACTTCGACATGTCATAACTTCTTCGTTATAACTCGGATTTCGGTATTCTTTATATATCCGGAATCCTTGTCACGACCACTACAACTTTCTTAATAGATATCGGATTTATCTAATATTTATTGTCGACACTCATTTTTATTCTTATCTAATTAAATCCTAATATATAAGCATAAAACACATAATATTTACATAATTCCTTTTCATTTCTTCAAAATGAGTTACAAAGGTTAACCTAGACTATCACGTCAATACTAATGCCTAGCCTAGAAACACGGGCGTTACAATTCTCTCCCCCTTAGGATGATTCCGTCCCCAGAATCACACATCAGCAAACAAATGCGGGTAGCGACTCATCATGTTACTCTCCGTTTCTCTGGTGAGATTTGGCCCATTCGTATGTTTCCAACGCACAAGCACTAAATAGACCATCTTGCGTCGCAACTTCTTAGTCTTACGGTCAACGATTGCCTCTGGTTCTTCAATTAACCTCTTGTTTTCATCCAACCTTAATTCAGAAATTGGGATTATGTCGGGCACATCTCCCGTGAACTTTTTCAAATAACACACATGAAAGGTATTATGAATACCCTCTAGTTCTTCTGGTAATTCTAACCTGTAAGCTTGATTCCCAATCCTCTGAAGAACTTTACACAGTCCAATAAACCTTGTTGAATCATGAAAAGTGACCCTCTTGAACTTCAGCTACCGCAGTCCACAAGGATCCGCAGTCAAGGTTTCATCAGCATCCTCACCCGAAGTCATCATCAACCGCAGTCATTCTTAGCTACTAGATTACTTTGCTTTGTCTACTTTTATCGTAATACTCTCTATTGTCCAGTATGCCTTGCATGGCTACTCTTAGAGACGTGATCTAGTGTATTTCTTGAGACTCTATAAATAGAGCTCATTCTCAGTTATTCAATACATCTCTGAAGCTATCTTTTCTATCTCTCTATCTGATTACGCATCTCTCCCTACTCTCAAACTTTACTAGAATATAACTGATTACAATCTCTCTTCGGAGCAAGTCTCTTGTGACTTAATCACTAAGTTTGATCTCACTTATTAACTTGGTTTGAATGCATTCCTCGTTATGAATCAACTTATGTGTATACTTGATATAACAATTGTTGTCATTTCCATTTCTTTACTTTTCCGCAACTAACTCTCTAACTATCTAACTCTAACTTATTAATATTATTGTTGACCTTTAGATCCTTCGAGATTAACTATTCCGCAACTATACTTGTTCTAACGTTTGTTCAAGTGTGTCTCAAATTTTTTCTCTCAACAAACCTTGGACTCAATTTTCCCCTCTCACCAAATCTTATAAGTCCCTTCCACGGCGAGACTTTAAGTAAAACCGAATCTCCAACTTCGAATGATATCGGTTGTATTTTCTTGTCAGCATAGCTCTTTTGTCGATCTTGAGCTGCTAACATCCTTTCCCTAATCACTTTCAACTTTTCAGCAGTCTGATGGACTAATTCAGGTCTCATAAACTGCTTTTCCCCAGCTTCCAGCCAACATGACGGCGTTCGACACTTTTCTCCATACAAAGCTTGGTAAGGTGCCATCTTGATGCTCGAGTGGAAAGTATTATTATAGGAAAATTCTACTAGAGGTAAGTGTTCATCCCAGTTACCATGGAATTCCAGTGTACATGCTCTCAGCATATCTTCCAACGTTTGAATTGTTCGTTCGCTCTGACCATCGGTTTGCAGATGGTAAGTTGTACTCAAACACAACTTGGTACCCAATTCCTCTTGTAGACTCCTCCAAAACCTTGAGGTAAAACGGCTGTCACGATCTGATACAATCGTTAATGGAACACCGTGAAGACTCATAATTTCCTTCACTTAAGAATTTGCAAGTTTATTCATAGACCATTTCTCGTTGGCTGCTATGAAATGCGCACTCTTAGTGAAGCGATCAACGACCACGCAAATCATGTCGTGACCGTTCCTTGTTTTGGGCAGTTTAGTCACAAAATCCATGGTGATGTCTTCCTATTTACCCATGGGTACAGGTAAAGGTTCTAAACTCCCATACGGTTTCTGATGTTGTGCCTTAACCCTAGCACATGTTAAACACTCGGCCACATACTTAGCAACATCAAGCTTCATCGTCGGCCACCCGTAGTAGGGTTTTAGATCCCTATACATTTTTGTACTGCCGGGATGAATCGAGTACATGGTCTTGTGAGCTTCTTCCATCAGAAGATCTCTTACTCCTCCCGTCTTAGGTACCTAAATCCTATCTTGGAATACCTTCAATCCTTGACCGTTTGTATCAAACACTAACGTTTTTCCCAAACGTTCTTCCTTTCGGTCATTTTTCTCTAAAGCTTCCTCTTGAGCTTTCTTTATACTTTCCACAGTTGTCGAGACACCTTCAATTCTCAATGCTCTTGGCCTTTTCTTTTCAAGGTTTACCTTCCGACTGAGAGCATCAGCAACAACATTTGCTTTACCAAGGTGGTAATGTATCTCACAGTGATAGTCCTTGAGTAACTCTAGCCAGCGTCGTGGCCTCATGTTCAATTCCTTCTGATTAAAGAGATATTGAAGACTCTTATGATCAGTGAAAAGTTTGCATTTAGTACCATAAAGATAGTGCCTCCATATCTTTAAGGCTAATACTACAGTTGCCAACTCCAGATCATGAGTGGGGTAGTTCTTTTCATGCTCTTTTAATTGCCTCGATGCATACGCTATCACTTTATCCCTTTGGGTCAGAACACAACCTAACCCAACTCCAGAGGCATCACTATAAACTGCAAAGTCATCAACTCCTTCAGATAACGAAAGAATTTGTGCTTCACACAATTTCTTCTTTAACTTCTCAAAAGCTTCCTTATGCTTCTCATTCCAAGTATAAGTAGCTACTTTGTGGGTCAAAGTTGTTAATGGTGTAACGATCGAAGAAAAGCCTTGGATAAACCTTCGGTAATATCCAGCTAATCCTAAAAAGCTTCGGATCTCCGTAGGACTTTTCAGTTGTTCCCACTTCATCACAGCTTCAATCTTTGCTGGGTCAACCATTATCCCTTCTTGGTTAACCACATGACCCAAAAATTGGACTTCTTGAATCCAAAATTCACATTTGGAGAACTTTGCATACAGCTTCTCCTTTTTCAGAACTTCTAGCACTTCACGCAGATGCTTGTCATGCTCCTGCTTGCTTTTTGAATAAATCAAAATATCATCTATGAACACTATCACGGATTTATCAAGGTATGGTTTACAAACCCTGTTCATCAAATCCATGAAGGTCGTTGGAGCATTGGTTAGTCCGAACGACATAACCAAAAACTCATAGTGTCCATATCTTGTTCTGAACGTAGTCTTTTCGATATCCTGCTCTCTTACCTTTAGTTGATGATATCCTGACCTAAGATCGATCTTCGAGAAATAGCTCGAACCTTGCAACTGATCGAACAGGTCATCAATCCTCGGCAGCGGGTACTTGTTCGTTATTGTTGCTTTATTCAGCTCTCTGTAATCGATGCACATTCTCAGGCTCCCATCCTGTTTCTTTACAAATAACACCGGGGCTCCCCAGGGTGATGAACTAGTTCGAATAAAACCTTTGTCCAATAACTCCTGAAGTTGTGTCATAAGCTATTTCATCTCTGTTGGTGCTAGTCGATACGGTGCTTTTGCTATTGGCGTCGTTCCTGGTAATAAGTCGATACGGAATTCTACTTGTCGATCAGGGGGCAATCCGGGAAGATCTTCAGGAAAGACTTCCGGATAGTCACACACCACCGGAATATTCTGCACCTCCTTCTTTTCCTTCTTAGAATCGATCACGAACGCTAGATATGATGTACATCCCTTGGCCAAACACTTTCTGGCTTTCATTAGGGAAATGATTCCAGAGTTTACTCTGCGTTTGTCTCCATACACCATAAACGACTCTTTCCCTAACGGTTTTACTTTTACTATCTTCTTTCTACACAATATTTCGGCATCATTGGCGCTAAGCCAATCCATTCCTAGAACTATGTCAAAACCATTTAACTCGATAGGTACCTGAAGCGAGTAATTGGCTCCAGAATCAAACAAAATTTGGGCAGGCAATTCGTTTATGAGAAAGGTACCTGAAGCGACATCGGCTTCTTCTTTCGCAACTTCAAGTGTCATTTGAAAGGCTCTCGCCTTCGGTTTTGGTGGAAGATTGGGCTTTGCTGCATCCTTCTTCTTCGGGCAATCCTTCAAAATATGCCCTTCTTCATTGCACCCAAAACAGACATTCTTATTGAAGGTGCATTCATTGGCATAATGCCCAAGCTTTCCACATTTGTAACAAGTGACTTCCACATTGTATTTCCCAGCATGTTTCTTCTTACACTTGTCACACCACTTGGCTTCGGCTCCTCCTCCGAATTTCCTCGAACCAGTCTTCGAGAATTTGTTCTTTTTGTTGGAACCTGAAGTTCCTTCAAACCTTCTCTTTTCGCCAACTTCCACCTTGTTGGCTCTCCCCTTAATCATATCTTCCACAGACTTGGCAGCCCAGACAGCTGCCTCCAATGTAAGTGTCTGACGTACTGGCACCGCATACTCCCATGGAAGTCCCTTTGCGTACCTGTCAATTTTTGTCAACTCATCTGGGACAATACGCAAAGCAAACTCCATTTTGTCTGTGAAGCTATTTGTGTATTCATCAACGGTCATACTTGCCTTCTTCAACTTCAGAAATTGATTTTCTAGCTCAAGCACATTTTGGGCCGAGCAGTACTTGCGCTTGAAGTGCACCAAGAACTCTGCCCAAGTCAGTTGCAGTGGCTCATTAGGGCTTAGGGTTTTCCCCAGAGTGTTCCACCAACGAGCAGCACTACCTCTGAACTGGCGCACTGCAAATGTGGTTTGTAACTTGCCTTGGCAACCACATGACATGAAAGCCAATTCCATTTCCGAGATACAATCCGTTACTCCGACGGGATCTTCTTTTCCAGTGAAGGTTGATGGCTTGCAAGTCATAAAGTCTTTATACTTGCACCCATTTCTCTCCACTCTATCCTCGTGGTTATTTCTACCAACCACAAGCGGTTCACTATGACCAACAGATCTACTGTTGTTTCCTTCTTCAGATTGATCGTCATTTAATTCACGTTGTTCAACAGGGATTGAAGGTTCATTCCTGTTGTTCAGCAATATTTGCCTCATTTCCTCCCTTTGTTCAGCCATCATTGACTGTATCATGGCTCGTACTCCAGCCATGGTGATGGGTTCTGGTGCAGCTCCTGTTATAGGCACCTGTTCCACAACTTGGGGTTGAGGTTGTTGGTTTCTGTTTGCATTTCCAGCTCCACTTCGAGTTCTTGTCATTATAATCTATATACCGAATAAGGCGAATTTAGGTCTTTATCCTTGATAGATATTTAAATTCTCCTTATCACTCCGAAACGTTTACATGTTAGTTCTAATATCATAATCGTACACTTAGAATCCTACACACATAAGGTTTACAGATCCGGTCGGCAACAGACCATAGATCCGAACAATTAATGGCATATATGGCAAACATATAGCATTTAGCACATAAAATCATTTTAGGCATCTTTCCTAAAATATACTACTGCTCGTGTCTAAAATATACTAGACACTCATCTCACAATCATCACTTAGCATTCTAATTTTAAGTCTAGAAATCCTACAAATTCCTAGTTCGCTTAAACTAATGCTCTGATACCAACTGTGACATCCCCTAATTTCTCGGCCAGAAAAGACCGATTTAATTTATGCTTTTTAAAATAAAGTCAGAGAAATCCTTTTAAAAGATGTTGCAGAATTGGTCCCCAAAACAAAACATGATAAAAGTTTATCAAAACTTTCGTTAAGAAATATTTATTTTCATTTTATATCAGAACCTCGGGATGTCATGTTCCGATACAGATCAAAAGCATAAACAAGACATTATAAGCCTTACAACAGTTATTTACAACTACTGTCCTATAATCCAAAAATCTCTTATCATCATCCGACTGTGCTCGGGGTCCACTACCTGTAATATAAAAAGCTGAGTGGGTCAGGCTTGGGAGCCTGGTGAGCATATAGGGTTTTCAACCCACAATAATAATAAACTTATTAAATTCATCAATCAACAATAACCCTGATTACCCATTCCTGTTATCCTCACTTTACGTCCCTAAACACCTATCACAAGGGACCTAGCCTAACGATTATCATCGGGGTGGATACTACTGCTAAGGGGACTCCTCATCCATACATGTCCTGAAGGCAACCATGAGGGGGATGGAGTACGCCAATGAACATATAGTTCACCAACACCTACAAGTTACGAACCTGCTAGTGTTCCACTGGACTCTCCAGAAAGGTCCGTGGTCGTCATCTATACTCCGCTAGACGACTACAACAACAACAACAACATCGAGGCCTCTCACCATTTTAACACACATCGACTATTTCGTCTACCCATGTTTTACCCAACATATTTCTAGATAAAATACATATATAGTTTAAAACCTGTATAAAACATCTATCAACAGTTACTTCAAATAAACAATTAATATAATTACACATAGCACATATTTTATAGAAAATACTTCATATCTAGGTGTAAGATGAAAGTGACTACACACTCACCTGATTTAATGATAATCGGGCAGCACTTCGTTTCCTAAAACGATCGTTTGTAATAAAACCGGGAGTTTTATTGAGAAACCAGGCTCCGCGAGGGTTGGGCTTCAAAATCGAAAAGATAAAATTTTCCGGGTCTTCGGGCAACTTCGGGATGTGTTTCGGGTGTTTGGTATAATATCGGGGCTTTCGGGGAAGTTGGAATGGAGGAAATATTGCTTAAGGGGTGAAAAATGACATTTTTCCAAAATATACCCGGGAGGTCTCGCACCCTTCTATTTATAGGGGCGAGGCTTCTGATCCGAGGGATGAGAAGCGAATAGATGTCAGCAGATCCGAGGGTCAGGTGGCGCGCACGTGCAAAGCTCTAGGTGGTGGCTTCTGACTGAACCGAGGTCTAGGGTCCGAGGAGGGTGAGTCAGTGAAGGCAGGTGACAGCGAGGGAGAGAGACACGTATGCGAGGTCGGACACGGGCACCTGTGCGAGGCACGTCGTACGAGCACTGGTCCGCGGTTCGGTCCAATCGGAAGGCGAAAGGTGTGCGACACGCGGCGGAGCTAGCTTTGGATGAGTCACGGATCGGACATGGGGCGCACATGGAGCGAAGGTGACGTGGCTGAAGCATGACCAAGCGAAATTTGTCGGATACGGGCTCCGTTTTTGGCGTTCTTTATATGCACGCGTAGGTAAAATTACGCTCTACAACTTTCGTTTAGACTTCGTCTGCTAATTTTGACTTTAATTTTAATATTATTATTTTTAATAGACCGGGACAAGAAATCCGTTAAAAATTCATAACTTCTTCATCCGACGTCCGTTTTCGTCTGTCTTTTTACCGTTGTACTACTATTGATGAGGCCTTCGATTCTCATTTAGGTCGTGTCGGCTAAAAATCACTCGATCTAAAATTCGAGTTTTTAGTTGTCTACTGCTAAGCTGAAACTTAGAAAAATCATAACTTCCTCATACGAAGTCAGATTTGGGCGTTCTTTTATGCATACTCTCGGTTTAACGAGCACTACGACTTTCATTTAGATCACTAAGACTAAAAAGTAGTTTATCAAAAACTCACTTTTTACGTCATTCGACACCGTGCCGGTTTTGTCGCGGAACTTCGATAGGTCATAACTTCTTCGTTATAACTCGGATTTCGGTATTGTTTCTATATCCAGAATCCTTGTCACGACCACTGCAAGTTTATTAATAGATATCGGCTTTATCTAATATTTATTTTCGATGCTCATTTTTATTCTTAATTAATTAAATCCTAATAATTAAGCATAAAACACATAATATTCACATAATTCCTTTTCATTTCTTTAAAATGAGTTACAAAGGTTTACCTAGACTATCACGTCAATATTAATGCCTAACCTAGATACACAGGCGTTACAATTGCCATAGTTGGTATGACTAAGTTTGTAATTCATCTCTTTTGGGTGGGATGTTCTATCACCTCTACAATCAGGTATGAAAACATATTACAAGTTCATACAAAACATATCTATTTTTTTTATATTAAAACCGTAAAACTATTATGTCAAAATGTGGTGGGTTGACTTATCAACCTTCTTTTTTACAACATTTTTTTAATAAAACCATAAAAGTCTTTGGTCAAAATGTGGTGGGTTGACAGCCTTAGAAGGTGATATCCGCCAATTTTTTGTAATTAATCACCACTGCTGGAGTTTTTGATGATTGTGCTTTGTGTTGTGAATCATATCTATCTCCAACAGCAAAGTTTGTGTCTAATCCAGTTTCAAAAAGTTTCGAGTGACGTAGAACAACAGATTTGACCTAATCGACAAACAAAAATCAATTGTTGAAACAACATTTCTATGAACACAAGGTTGTCGAACAACCACCAACATATCTCGTAATTACTCAATCGATCATCATGTTTGGTCACCAGAAGAACAATTAACAAATGTCATCAGATCATTATCATCCATGTCCAAGGCCAATGTCAACTATCCTAACAATCCATCTCCAAAATCAGAAGACACCAAGGCAACACATTAATAATACAAGTCAGTGGCAAAAACGAAAACAACACATGGTTCAACCATCAACATAATTTCTAGTAGATCCATAATAAAAACCAATTGAAGTATCAACAACCTATACGGACATCGCATCTACATGACAACCCCTAAAAGGTGATTAACAAGATTGGAGGTAAAACCTCATAATATCTGTTACTATTTTCAACAATTACTAATTTCATGTTGTTAATCAAGAATTAAGGTGTATAATTGTCTATTGTTAATTAAAGATTAATGTTATACCAGATTTGATGATTGTATTCTTTTTTTAAAAAAAATTTAATGTTTGTGTGGCTTTGCAAATAGTAAAATGAGAAGGTTTTAATATCGAAAGGCCCTCTGCTTTCCATTATGAATTGTAACATATACTGATTTTATGAAAATCTGTGGATATCTACATGTAAAACTGGTGTATGTGATGCTGAGAAGGCTAAATCATTTTTCCTTAGTCTCAATCGACCTCTTTAGATCATAAGTGATTCATCTATTTTTTTTTCAAATTTACAAATGAGTTAAATCTTATAGAAATCTATCCATTCTTTGATCAATTGTGTGATCCTAATGCTAGGCTGTCAAATGGGCGTTTGCCACCACCACTTTTCAGTTTCAATCCCATGCTAATAATGACATTTCAAAAGAGAAAAACATCCTAACTGTTAACTATGTTGAAAAGGAAGTTTGTGGTTTTTTGTATACCTTAAATGGGTGCGAATTAACTCAAGCAATCACTTTTAACTCATGGCACCTTCTACATTGCCACCAAGATAGGTGAGTATCACTGACAAAGCCTTCCAACTGTAACACCCCAAAAATTAGAAGGAAAAAATTTCATTTTAAAATAATCAAAACAATCATTTGTCCTTTATTCAAACATTTAAAAGTATTTCAGAATAAAACAATTATCAGAGTGAAATCCCAAAATCACTAGTTGCAGAAAACACGGGTGTATGCGTTGCGATCAAGTCGGGCCCTTCCCTTTCAAACCGGAAGTACCTGACACCATAAACCACAAATTATAAGCACAAAGCATAGTGAGCTCCCAAAATACCACATATCATACATAACATACGAGCCATACATATCAAGTATAAAATAGGAGGTGCTATGTGCCAACCATAGTCTTTCCATTATGCCACGAGACACCTCATGGTCTTCCATGCAAGCATCACAAAGACAACTAGCATATAATCAACAACTACTTATCTACTTAACTGCCAGAGTCCAAACTCTGGTCTTGCATATAGATATGCCAGGAGCCACCTCCTGGTCTTTCATACAAATGCCAAGGGCCACCCCCTGGTCTTCCTATAATACATAAACCAAATGGGCCATGTCACACCCCCGAACCAGGACACCCCCACACCTGAGCTGTTCGCTACAGCTAGACGGGGCCAGTCTAGGGTGATAAATATCTTACCAATTCCGACGCCTGAAGAACGTCGCACAGGCATACCAGTCACATCAAGCATGATTATAATAACTCACTTAGCAATTACCAATACTATTTTGATTTATGGGAAGCTTACACTTCACCGGTTTTATATATAAAACTGCATTTTTCCTCCCGGTACACTATTTGTTTTCCACTATTGGTCTAGGGTTTAAGACCACAGTTTTTCATACAACAGAAAATATAGGATTTTCTGGGAACATACAATTACAAACAAAAGAAAACAAAGGACATGCATGCATATATTCACAGTTTTGGAATGAGACTTACAAACCACTTTCATAAGAAAATATCAGATTTTCTGGAAACATACAAATCATTTTAAACAAATATGTTACAAATGATTTCATACAAACATGCTTATGAAATCACCAACATTTTATTTTGACGCTTTTCAAAACGACTTGTATTCTCAGGAGCGCTGTAAGCAGGTACTGGAGTTATGGATGTTGGATATTTTTGTTGCATTTTAAAATTACATTTCTGCCGCTTTTGTGTAATTTGTGAACAAATACAACTTGTAAACAATGTAAGTTTGTTATCTCAATGTATGTTGTTTGGTTGCTATGTTTCATTCATATTCAATTGTTATGATGCTATACAATGACGTCATCCACCCCCGGACGTTTCTGCCATCCTGGTTCAGGGGTGTGACAGATTGGTATAAGAGCATTGTTTATAGTGAACTAGTATATCTAACCATACAAGATATACAACTATAAATACAATGGGACTAGAACACTCTGACTAATGGTAAACTTTAAAAATATAAGTATTTTATACAAAGTATACATACATGTGTGCATAATAAGGATGGTGTCATAACAAAGAAACTAATAAAAAGTATTTAGAGGAGTTGGACATCGCGACTAAACATAGATAGTTATGTAATCATATCTAGGGTAAATATAGCCTGATCAACTATATTTATTCGAGATATGACCAACATGTGTTTAGGAGTGGTCGAGGTGGACGACAAATCTAAAACTTACCAACTTCGAACCAAAACGATCTAAGAACAAAACATAAACACATAAAATACTATAGGGGTATTATGGTATTGTATATATTTCCTTGTGCTTATAGATTCTCGTGCAGACGCCATGGCAGATTTCACCACCCAGTAGATCCTTATCCCCCCAACCAGGGGAACGCGGGGTGGATAATAGAGGATCCTGAGGAGGATCACGAGGAGATCCCAGAGGATAAGTCAGAGGAGGAAATCGAGGAAGAAGTAGACGAGGAGATTGACGAGGAAGAGGAGGATGATGACTCGGACGCAGATTCCGAAGTCATCGACCCTCCCTACATGGCTAGGGCACCAGCACACCGATGGGGCTACAATGGCCCTACGCCCCCCCTGGGCCTATGACATTGAGATGTGGAGCCAACATAAGGGGCAACACCCACCTTTCGGCATGGAGCGAGGGTCTAATGACCTTCGTCATGGAGAACCCGCGAACTGAGCCCTTCCCGTTATGGTTTGGAGGATTTCAGACATCGGGGATCAAGCTCAGACGACAGCCCACCAAGTCATGGAGATGAGGGCTGCTATGGAGGTCACATCTGCACGCACTCGAGATCTCCAGAGGGATTACTACCCTATGGATCGGCTCATCGAGAACCCTACTACCGCGTGAGCGGAGGTGAGGGAATACCAGGAGAGGCATGCTTCCCCAGAGGAGAGGGTGCGGGTAGCCGAGCGTCGTTTGGCCGAGTTGCAGGGTGCCTCTACATCATCCCAGGCACCGCAGAGGATGACTTGACGTGAGTAGGATCTATCCTACTCACCAGATGATAGACTAGATGTTTGGGTATGCATTAGTGCTACCTATTTTCTTTTATTTTGTATGTAGGACCGACCCTACGTCTAAGTGATTACAGTATTCGGAGGGTCGTTATGCTGTCGGATTATTATCATGATATATTGTAGACCTTATAAAGGTCAAATTTTCCAAAAAGTTATGTACCAAAACTTTATTGTTGATGAAACAAACATGTGTTTTATTTATGGATGTTGTTATCTGCTATGTCTTATATATTCATTTTTATTTGGTAAAACAAGGTTTCAATTGTATGCACAAAATAACATTCGATAATCACTATAACAGACATATCTAAACACGATGTTTCATTACAATAGTATCCGCATCATAACCCTTATAAAAAACTTACAAAATTCCACTTCTGGCAGTAGAATGCCGCCCCAAAGATACATCCGACGCAAAAACAACGAGACAACACCACCGCCGCCGCCTCCACCACAAATGGATTCGGCCGCATTCCAGGCAGCAGTTTCAGCTGCAGTCACTGTGGATCTGGCACACATCAACAACAATGGTGCAAATGGAGGCGGAAGTGGGAATGGAACGGGTAGTTCCAAGCATGGGGGTAATAAAGGGCCTCAACAAGCATGCTCATATAAAGACTTCACAAACGGGAAGCCAAGGTCATTAAATGGAAGCAGGGGTGTCATAGCCCTAACTCGATGGTTTGAGAAGACGGAATAAGTCTTTGAGATTTGCGGATGTCCGGAAGAAAGCAAAGTGAAATTCACAACCTGTACTTTTGCTGATAGAGCTCTTTCATGGTGGAATGGTCACATCAAGGCTCTAACACTCCCAGTGGCGAACTCGATGGCCTGGGAGGACCTCAAGACCATGATCCTTGAAGAGTACTGTCCTAGAGGGGAGGTACAGAAATTTGAGCAAGAATTGTGGAATCTCACTGTAAAGGACTCCGACATTGAAGCTTACATTGCTAGGTTCAGCAATCTAGCGATCTTATGTTCGGGAATGATCACCTCTGAAAGTAAGAAGGTTGAACGTTTCATTTGGGGACTAACTCCCCCGATTCAAGGGAATGTGATCGCTGCAAACCCAACAACGTTCGACAGCGCCAAACGCCTCATGCAAAAGCTATATGATCATGGGGTAGAAAAGGGCATGAAGACTTCCGTCACTGAACCGAAGAAAGGGAATGATAACAAGAAAAACACAGGAAACAAGAGAAAAGGGCAACAAACTCATGAATCCTCCAAAAAGCAACAAATAGTAGAGGTTCACGCTGCTACTACTCCTGCCACGTCAGCTCCCACAAAGCAATATGCTGGTAATCTGCCGAAGTGTGATAATGCCCCTTCCACCACCATGGAGCCTGCAGGGAGATGCAATGCACAACCTACAACAAGAAAGGGCACACCGCCCGATACTGCAAGTCACCGACACAACAGAACAACCAACCCAACAACGATGGGGCAAGTCAAGCGTGTTATGGGTGCGGAGAGACTGGCCACTTCAAAAGAAATTGTCCCAAGGCTAACAATCGGAATGCAGGTGGTACAAGCAGAGTCCTAGAGATAGGACATGAGGATGCTATAAAGGATCCGATGGTAGTTACTGGTACGTTCCTCCTCAACAACATCTATGCATGCATTTTGTTTGATAGTGGTGCAAAAAGAAGTTTTGTTAGTCATAAGTTCAAACATATACTCAATCAAAATCCCCAAAAATTAAACAAAACTTTCACGGTGTAAATGGCTAATGGGAAAACAGAAACAACCAACTACGCATTCATAGGGTGCACGTTAACACTTAATAATCACACATTTCAAATCAACTTAATGTCGGTTACTATTAGGAGTTTTGATGTGATCATCGGCATGCACTGGTTAAGCCCCCACCGTGCCGATATTATGTGCTACGAGAAGGTCGTTCGCCTTAACCTACCCGACAATGAGACCCTAGTTATATATGGCGACAAACCCGGTACGAACCTTCGCCTCATCTCATGTATCAAGGCACATAAGTGTTTACACAACAAAAACCACGCCTTCTTAGCTCATGTGGTTGATAAAAAGAAGGAAGAAAAGAACATTAAAGATATCCCGGAGGTGTGCGATTTTCCTGACGTGTTTCCCGAAGACCTTCCGGGAATACCTCCTGAACGGAAAGTCGAATTTCGGATAGACTTGATATCTGGTGCCGCACCAATCACCAAATCGCCATATAGATTAGCTCCTACGGAGATGCAAGAGCTTTCCAGTCAATTAAGTGAATTACTGGACAAGGGGTTTATAAGACCAAGCTTCTCACCCTCGGGAGCTCCGGTCTTATTACTAAAGAAGAAGGATGGGTCGTTTCGTATGTGCATCGATTACCGTGAACTCAACAAGCTCACCGTCAATAATCTATACCCTCTTCACCGGATCGACGATCTATTTGACCAACTTCAAGGAGGAAGTTATTTCTCAAAGATAGATTTAAGGTTCAGATATCACCAGCTACGAGTCTGAGAAGAAGCCATTCCCAAGACTGCATTCCGAACCCGCTATGGACACTACGAATTCGTAGTAATGCCCTTCGGTCTAACAAATGCGCCTGCGGTATTTATGGACCTGATGAACGAGTCTACCGACCCTATCTTGACAACTTCATGATTGTATTTATCGATGATATACTCATTTATTCAAGAAGTAAAGAAGAACACAGCCAACATTTACGGCAGGTTTTGGATACACTAAGGTCGGAGAAGCTATACATGAAATTCTCCAAATGCGAGTTCTTTATCCGCAGAGTGGATTTTCTGGGTCATGTGGTTAGTGAGGAGGGAATACATGTGGAACCTTCCAAGATCAAAGCAATTGAAGGTTGAGAAACCCCAAGAACCCCAATAAACATTAAAAAATTCTTAAGCCTCGCTGGTTACTACAATTGAAGATTGTATTTATCGATGATATACTCATTTATCTAAAATCGCCAAGCCGCTCACCGCTTTAACTCAAAAGGGTGTACCCTTTATCTGGGAAAGAAAACAAGAAGCTGCTTTACAAACCTTGAGACAATCTCTCTGCAGCGCCCTGCTACTTTCTCTCCCAGAGGGAACGGAGGACTTCGTGGTATATTGTGACGCTTCCAATCAGGGGTTAGGTTGTGTACTGATGCAGCACAGAAAGGTTATAGCTTATGTGTCAAGACAACTGAAGACCCACGAGGTGAACTATACCACTCACGATCTTGAACTTGGAGCTGTAGTCTTCGCTCTAAAAAATTGGAGGCATTATCTCTACGGGACAAAATGCACTATTTTCACAGACCACAAAAGCCTCCAACATATCCTGAACCAGAAAGAACTAAACATGAGACAACGACGATGGGTTGAGTTGCTGAACGATTATGAATATGAGATCCGGTACCATCCGGGAAAAGCCAATGTGGTGGCTGATGCTTTAAGCCGGAAAGAATACCCGGGCCGCCGAGTAAGAACGCTAACAATGACCATCCACTCCCACTTGTCTTCACAAATCAAGGAGGCTCAACTGGAAGCCTTGAAACCAGAAAACATCGCAAACGAAGCCTTGCGTGGGATGGACAAGAACCTTACAACCAAGGATGACGGAGCCCACTACCTCATTGACCGGATCTGGACACCAAAGTTTAGTGGGTTCAGAGAAGTGGTTATGAATGAAGTACAAAAAACAAAGTACGCCGTCCATCCGGGTTCCGATAAAATGTACTTGGATCTCAAACAACACTATTGGTGGCCAAATATGAAGGCTGAAATTGCCACCTACGTGAGTAAGTGCCTGACTTGCGCTAAAGTTAAGTTAGAGTATCAGAAGCTCTCGGGTCTCCTTCAACAACCAGAGATACCCGAGTGGAAATGGGATCGAATAACAATGGATTTTATAACCAAATTACCTAAAACGGATGACGGGCTAGACGCCATTTGGTTGATTGTAGATCGGTTGACTAAATCCACCCATTTCATGCCAATAAAGGAAATGTATAAAATGGAAAAGCTGACCCGGATCTACATAAAGGAGGTTGTGAGATTGCATGGCGTGCCAAAATCTATTATCTCTGACAGAGATAGTAGATTTACATGGCAATTTTGGCAATCACGTCAGAGGTCATTGGGGACGCAGATCGATATGAGCACCGCCTACCATCCCTAGACAGATGGGCAGAGTGAGAGGACCATCCAAACATTGGAGGATATGATAAGGGCTTGTGTGATAGATTTCGGCAAGGCATGGGACGCCCACTTTCCGCTCTTTGAATTCTCATACAACAATAGCTATCACACAAGTATCAAGGTCACTCCATTTGAGGCCCTATATGGACGAAAATGCAGATCACCCCTTTGTTGGGCTGTGGTGGGGGATACACAATTGGCAAACAGGCAAGAATCAAACAGCACTCTTACTGGGCCCGAGATTATAAGGGAAACAACTGAGAAGGTTGTTCAAATCAACTCAAGGCGTCCAGAGACCGACAGAAGAGCTACTCTGACAGGCGACGGAAGCCTATGGAATTTCAAGTCGGTGATCGCGTATTGCTAAAGGTCTCTCCCTGGAAAGGGATGATATGTTTTGGAAAGTGGGGAAAATTGAAGTCAGGATACATCGGACCATTCGAGATCCTTGCAAGGATCAGTCCGGTGGCTTACAAGATGCAGTTACCACCAGAGCTCAGCAACGTACACCCTGTCTTTCATGTGTCGGACTTGAAGAAATGCCTATCTGACGAAAATCTCATTGTTCCGCTTGATGAGATCGAAATAAATGAGGACCTTCATTTTGTTGAGGAACCCGTGGAAATAATGGATATGGAGGTGAAACGAACAAAACAAAGTCTTGTTCCCATTGTGAAGGTCTAATGGAGTGCCAAACGAGGACCTGAATTCACATGGGAACACAAAGACCAGATGATACAAAAGTACCCCCATCTTTTCACTAATTCCTGAAGGCTGCTTTAGAACGAATTTCAGGACAAAATTCCCTTTAACGGGGGGATGATGTCACAAATAGTAATTTAGGGCTTAGATTGTGGAGCTTGTACAAAACAATCCCTCTATGTAACCTTGTTGCATCAGAATAGTGAAATTCAAACTACAATGTAATATAAATTCATGTGTGCATACATTTAGAATCAAGTTGAAATAGCCTCTTATAAGCCCAAGTTTGATCCAATAGCAAAACAAAATCGAATTGCGGGGCTTTGCTTAGAGTTCTCAACCCAAAAACCTTATTGGACCGAAAACCCTTTGATTGGGCTAAGTTAAGCCCAAAAACCTTACACACCTTATTGGGCCGAAAACCCCTTTCTTTTGGGCCTTCCTTTGGCCGAAAACTCTTATATTGGGCCAAATTAAACCCGAAAACCTATACCCATCTTAGAACCGAAAACCTTGAAGGTGTGTAGGGTGTTCCCGGCCACCCAAAAACCGAAAACCCCTCTACACACTTGATAAAATTGGGTTTGGCATAAGACAAAACCAAAAAAAAAAGAAAAGAAAAGAAAAAGAAAAAGAAATACTAAAAATAGTGACACCTCAATGCTTTGCACTCCGTGAACCAAAGAACAACCAAGACATGCATGAGATTAACCTTCATGCATCCATGCAACACTCTTATTTACCCACCATGCAAAAATGTCATTTCTTCCCTCTTCTTTCTTATATGCGGTCGATCACCATAACACACACACACACACCAAACACTTTCTTCCAACCCATTCTCAAGAACTTCCTCCCATTTCTCTCTCAAAAATTCGTGTGTGTGTGTGTGCCATCTTCAAGGATTCTTCTTATAAAACTCATAAACTTGGTAAGTTCCTTGTAAAAGTCTAGAGCTTATATATATATATATATATATATATATATATATATATATATATATATATATATGTCAATGTTAAGATCATTCCATTTACACACCCATTTTTGTCTCTATGATTCTTAGAACATCCCCCATTTTCGAGTGGCCTTCAAGTTATACAATGCTAGGCTCAACAACATTTTTCTTCTTCTTCCTATCACACGAAATCAAGGTGAGCTTCATACCCCTCTTGTGTAAAAAGGTATTTTTCTTATATAGTTTCATAAAATCGTGATGAACATGTTCATTAACACATTTGTTATAAAAAAATTCGTGGACATGGGTTTGGTCACTCAAAATTTTCGAAATCATAGTATGTATATATCCATGTACTTTTGGATACATACATACTCCCCTTTTTATAAATCTACACTAATACATACATACTCCCCTTTCGAAATCATAGTATGTATATATCCATGTACTTTTGGATACATACATACTCCCCTTTTTATAAATCTACACTAATATTTGGATAAAATATTGAGTTTATCATTTACGGTGTTCAAAAGTCGTGACATATTTGAGTTAAACTTATATAACATATTTGGTGTTATAAACTTGCAAAAACCAGTAAAAAGGGATGTTAAACATAAACATTAAGTTTGATATTTTACTAAAAATAATATTATTGGTAAAATAGTCGTAAACTTATCGTCATCATTTTTAGATGGTTTATAACTCAAAATAATATGTTATTTTTTGCAACATATGTTACAACTAGACATATTCACTAAAGTCTATTTATATAAAAGGTTATAAATAGTTTAACCGAAATCATATACAAAACAGTTTTATGACAGAAAAACGTGCGTGTCATAAACACTCTGTCATAAAACTCATATTGCATGAGTAATAACCTGTGTGTCATGAAATCTGTAAACCAAGTGTCATAAACAACATGTTATCAAAATCTGTAAAATGCGTGTTATAAAACATCTGTCACGAATTTACACTAGTAAAGTTATTTCATTATACAATAAAGAGATTCGAAATTTGCGTAAATCCGTTAAGGCTCTAGTGAGACACTTTCTTCAACGTACCTACCTAGTGTACATTCTAGGTCCTGCATTATAACCAGAGTCTCCTGGAGGGAGAGAGATATAGTGTAGATTTATAAAAAGGGGAGTATATATGTATCCAAAAGTACATGGATATATACTTACTATGATTTCGAAAATTTTGAGTGACCAAACCCATGTCCAAAAATTTTTGTATAACAAATTTGTTAATGAACATGTTCATCATGATTTTATGAAACTACATAAGAAAAATACCTTTTTACACAAGTATTTCAACACATAACTATGAAGCATGCAATTGTCCAAAAGATAAACTTAATCTAGCAAAAATAAGGCTTTTAAATCTCGAGTTTATGATGTATCAATATGAGATATTCAACATTATAAACTCAAATTGATACTTAAACATGTAGGTGCATGCAAATATCCAATGGTTAAACGAAACTTGACTTGTATACCCCCCAAAAAGTATGAAAAACACGAAAATAGAGGGGTATGAAGCTCACCTTGATTTCGTGTGATAGGAAGAAGAAGAAAGAAGTTGTTGAGCCTAGCTTTGTATAACTTGAAGGACACTCGAAAATGGGGGATGTTCTAAGAATCATACACACGAAAATGGGTGTGTAAATGGAATGATCTTAACATTAACATGTATATAAGCTCTAGAGTTTTACAAGGAACTTACCAAGTTTATGAGTTTTTGAAGAAGAATCCTTGAAGATGGAACACACACACATATTTTTGAGAGAGAAATAGGAGGAAGTTCTTGAGAATGAGTTGGAAGAAATTGTTTGGTGTGTGTGTGTGTGTGTTATGGTGATCGGCCGCATATAAGAAAGGAGAGGGAAGAAATGACATTTTTGCATGGTGGGTAAATAAGAATGTTGCATGGATGCATGAAGGTTAATCTCATGCATGACTTGGTTGTTCTTTGGTTCAAGGAGTGCAAAGCATTGAGGTGTCACTATTTTTAGTATTTCTTTTTCTTTTTTTTCTTTTTGTTTTGTCTTATGCCAAACCCGATTTTATCAAGTGTGTAGAGGGGTTTTCAGTTTTTGGGTGGCCGAGAACACCCTACACACCTTCAAGGTTTTCGGTTCTAAGATGGGGATGGGTTTTCGGGTTTAATTTCACTCAATATAAGAGTTTTCGGCCAAAAGAAGGCCCAAAAGAAAGGGGTTTTCGGCCCAATAAGGTGTGTAAGGTTTTTGGGCCGAGAACTCTAAGAAAAGGCCCAAAATTCAATTTTGTTTAGCTAATGGATCAAACTTGGGCTTATAAGAGGCTATTTCGACTTGATTCTAAATGTATGCACATATGAATTTATATAACATTGTAGTTTGAATTTCACTATTTTGATGCAACAAGGTTACATAGAGGGATTGTTTTGTACAAGCTCCAAAATCTAAGCCCTAAATTACTAGTTGTGACAGGCCGGCATTCGTGCCTTCGACCCATAGTACAATGAGGAGACTCACCTCGACAGCTGAACCCACGAATAAATCTCTGACTGCATTTCCGCTAGAATCCCCGCGCGATCAAACATGAAAATATTCAATTAACATTTAGGTTCCAAACCCAAAACCAACAATCCATATATATAGGGTAAAAAGACCATTTTACCCCTTGCCTAGTCTGGTCCAAGAATAAGTCCCAAACTCACAATCAAAAGACGCACAAACCAAAAAAAATCCTCCAAGGCTCATTTATGGCCTAATTTTCCAAATTGGGCCCAAACCCATACATGGGCATTACACTAAAGCCTATTAACCTTTCCCTAATCTAAAACACTTATTCTCAGATGGCCAAAAAATGCCCCAAGTAACCAAGCCCAAAATATAGCCCAAACCCAAAATGACACCACGAGGACCAAATATCTAATTGGGCCCAAACCCATCATGGGCCTAACATGAGAAGGCCCAATACCCAAAAAGGCTCAAAATAACCAATGGTCAACCCTGGTCAAACTTCTAGTCAACAATCCATGGACAACAACTCAACAAAACAAGAAAAGTCCAACAGGCCGAGTACGCCCCGCGTACTCAGCTGGTACACCCAGCGTACACCCTTTGGGGTCAGTATAAGTACCATACCACATGGGTACGCACAACGTACTCCCCTGAACTGCAATCTTCTCCATTAAGCACTTAACCACTTAAGTCCTTGCTCCAAACTCTCAGATCTGATTCCTATGGATGACTTATCACGTAAAGTTGGCAACTTTACTTGCATGCATGGCTTAATGGGGCTCTAGAGCTCAAAAGAGCTTAATGAAGGGTCTTAACACATACATGAGTCCAAATAAACCATAAAGACCCCATTTTTATGCCTTTCGGACACCTAAAACATCTATATCTACAAGATCAAGCCTCTCAAACAACCTTAGCTCACAAGGACCAACCATAAGAGGCTAAAATGACCATAAACAACCAAAAAGAAGATCCAACCAAAGAGGTTACAAGATCAAAGCTTTTTACCTTCAGTAGATTGCAAGAGATGAGAAACTTCTGGATCTACAAGCTCCCCTCCATGTGATGATTATTCAACAAGCTCCAAACTCTTCCAAGTACACAAGAATACTCCACGATTCTTCACAATGGCTTATATGCTCCAAGATAAAGGCTAAGGGTTAACTATTAGGGTTTAGGAGGCTTAGAGGCTGATAAAAGACAAGGCTCATGAAGGAAATGAGGTTTAAATAGGGTCCTGGACCAAAAATTAGGGTTTCATGGCTGAAGGGAGTACGCCCCGCGTACCCCTTAATACGGTCGGCGTACTCATGGACCACACGCGTCCAATTTACTCGGCATGCCCCACATACACATCTAGTACGCCCCGCGTACCAGATGACCCTCTAAACTCTAAAACCTCATTCGACCCAAACTCCTTCGTCCTAAGTCTGTTTCCAACGAACTTTATATCTACGTAAAGGTGACGAAAGCCCTACGCTTCTATCAACTCAACCATCGCCTTAAAACTTCCTGAAAAAGAACCCAAAATTTATAAAGGCCCAAACTGACAAATGACGATTATACGCTCGGGCTCCGAAACGCCATCGAACACTCGGATCACTTAAACTATAACACACATATCCAAAAAGGGCCAAATCCTTTCTTCCCCAAGGCCCTAAGCCTTATGATAATTGATGATTGGGCCACAACCCCGAATAATGAAGCAATTTGAAACCGAGTGTTACAACTCTCCCCCACTTAATTTTGATTTAGTCTTCGAAATCATTCCCTACCATCCCCAACATGTTCGACAACATGAGGGGCATACTCACAACCTTAAGCATACAATGGCCATCCCAAGGCAACCGAACCCAACCTAAGCAGAAACTTCTAACCCGATGAAGAACGAATCCTTAAAGCCATGCAAAAAAGCACTTCTACCTTTCCGAAACTTGAAATCTCAAATTTTTCTGACTCTCTGACAGACCGCCCACACTGAACCGCTACCATGCCAAATCCTCATAGAATCCCAGACTAAACAAAACGCTTCTAACCCTTTATTATCTTGATGCTTCCATTGGGAACCAAAATTGCTAACCATATAATGCAGAACACTTATACTTGACAGAAGGCTCAGATAATCCTTCGAGTGGAAGATTCGTCCCCGCAACGGTAAGACTCAAACAAGAGCTGCGTAACAGGGTCAAATCAATTACTCTGAGATTATTTAATCCAAACTTCAAGTAACTTATCATATGCTCCAAATAACAAGTGACTCCACACACAAATCCCAAATCGCTGATACCACCCTGACTCTTCTTGTTGCCCCCTAGCTGCTTTACAAAACATCTGAGACCTCCCTGGTCCCAACTTTTCCGCCAACTAACTGAAACACCAGACTCCCGCCCGGTTTCTGAGTCAAAAGACACACACACAGTCACCCCCACGCGACCTCCGAAAGAAAGCATCATCTAGCAAAAATTGCCCAAACTACCTCGCCACCAAACCCAATGTTGAGAGTGGATGCTACATGACCAACTGTAGTCTTATATCATACTCGGCCTCCAACGACCTACCACTTCCTAATTCCAAACTGATGGGTTATGAGCATAACAACAACCTATGTGTACATGCAACCCTAATTGCTTTGGATCTAAGTTTTTCACTAGTTGAACATGCAAATTGAATACCAAAGCAAAACTCTAGATCTAGCATATATAAATCGAAATCTACATATAATTAGGGTTTAGAAGTCACAAATACTTTGCAGACGATGTCACAAATTGCTCCAATCAAACTTTGTTACTTAAAACAATTTCATGGTAATGAAGTATCAAATTCAAGGTAACTCCTTGAACACCTTCTTTGCATTAAGGTTTGTAACTCACATTCAGATTGCAATCACGAACTCCCATTATGGAAACATTTCCATAGTTCCATATGACAATCAATTTTGATCAAGAATTATCCCAATCTGAAACATATCAGTATGGTCCGTTCAAATGCTATACTTCCAACTGTCCATAAGCAACTAATCTTCAGCAAACCTCAGATTGTGCTTTAACAGTTGTTTAGTAACTCTAGTCATACCCAGTTCCAGTCTTTTTCCCTTCTTAATTCCCTAGGCATTTGGAAAAATTAGAACAAGTGAATACTATAACATATGTAATCGATCCTATATACGAGGCATATGGGATTCGATACATAATGTATTATATAAACACTCGATACTTGATCAGTCTCTTGCTATAACATTTCCATATACATAATTTCCTATGTTGAATCATTTCAAAACGATACTCATATATGTTCATGAATAAGTTCCATTAAAATCCTTCAATCTAAACTTTTGGATTTGAAATGAATTATAAGTGCTTTCTCCCCAAAATCCTTTTTATAGCAAAAAAAATTCTCAAATATAGCGACTTTGCAAATTTGAAAACTTGTTTCCTATAAATAGCATTGCCAACTTGCAATACTCAGCATAACTATTATGCTCCCACTAGCATAATAATTATACTCTTGCTAGCATAACAATTACGCTCCCACTAGCTTTGACATGTACCAAGAAATCAACTGGACTTCTAGAAATCAATGTTCTTCACTTCTCACTTAAGTTCAAAATTCTGATACGTGATACTTTGATAAGTCTTCATCTAGACTTCTCAAGCTCATACACCTTTCATTAGATAGCATGCGTGTGTGTTTAAACCCTTTCAGAACTTATAGTAATAATTCCTGAACGTACAAACTATTTCTTGGTATTTCTCACAATTCGAACTATGAAAAGGGATGTCGTAATCATATACGAATTTGAGAACGCAATTATCACAACTGCTAACCATAATGATATCAATTCATATTTGAAATCTACTAGCGAAATTGTTTCCTCATAATCATTTTTCATGGATTAGAGCGAAACCTTTTGCCACCTAGATTTTATGGTGTATGTGTTCCTATCAATGCGAATTTGTCATTTCCAACCTACAATCATATGATAAGGTTGATGACAAAGAAAAATCAAATTTAGTTTCCTTTCATGGACTGAACTTCAATTATTCTTAATTTCTTGCATTTTAGTAGCACAAAGGCCTACCAATGCTTCCAAGTTGTCAAGCATATCACTTCCATTGATCAGTGTACTCTCACTGACCACTGTGCTCTGCCTATTGCAATCAAATGAGAACTTATAGAACTCACATGCATAGTCAACTTTACTGGAAGGTGGATAGAAACAAGAATGTGTCAACTTAACACCATAGGTAGTCAACCTCAGGTCATGCGCTAGTGTTAACTAACAGGTTTATTCTTGATTGACTCTTGAAACTCTTCAAGACAAATAAGACTCCAAGTGACTTCTTGACATATAGGTTTTTCTGTTAAGGAACATTCCTCGACAAGCAAAAAACAAATATTCAAAAGTTAGTGTGGGTTCTTATAAGACAACACTTTATTTAAATGGTATTAGTTTATATATGTTTTAACCAAAACATCACAACTACCAATTTCAAATATGGTAGAGCAAGAAAACATTTCTACTTCACATTTCATGAGTTGTTATAAACCTACTTAGTTTGAGATGAGTTTCAAGGTGCGATTTGTAGTTACTAGACTGTGACTCTAAAACTTGATTTTGATATGAAGTATGACTCATCTCTCGATTGAACCATTTCAACAATATCTGATTCCTCTTCTTAGCTGTGACAACCGTCAAATTCTGGTCAAGTCAAAGTCAAATAAAGTCAACAAGTCAAACCGGTCAACTCTACTAACTCTTGTATACTAGGGTTTATGTTATGTAATTATTGTACAATTCGCTATTTTAATAAGAAGTCATCACTTGGAAAATTCGTATGTGTAGAATTCTTGAGCCCTAATCCGGGTAAGTTATGTGGCAAAGCGATAAAACACTATTACATCCCCTTCGGGGGTGTGTAAGACTCTTAAACATGGCTTAACGGGGTTTACGGACCTTGCGTTACAAAGCCAAACACTCAAAAAGGTCACAAAAGAAATCTCTCCCAAATCTCTCCAAGTATGTGAAATCTCTCCCAAATCTCTCTAAGTATGCCAAATCTCTCCAAGTATGTGAAATCTCTCCCAAATCTCTCCAAGTATGTGAAATCTCTCCCAAATCTCTCTAAGTATGTCAAATCTCTCCCAGTATGTCAAATCTCTCCCAAATCTCTCTCAAAATCTCTCTCAACTTCTTATAATCACTCGGGGCATCCCCGACCCTTAATTTACTCGAAAACCGCTCGAAAACGGAAGTTTACGTGAAAAACAGCTTTAAGGAGCCGAACCCTCTTAAGGAGCCGAACCCTCTTAGGAACCGAACCTCCCTTAAGGAACCGAAACCTCTTGAGAACCGAAACCACCTTCCTAAACCGAACCTACTAAGAGACCGAGAATACACCTTCGGTCCGAGAATGCCACCTTCGGTCTGAGAATACACCTTCGGTCCGAGATGCGAAGCTGCTCAAGACCGAACCCTACTCTCGGTTCCCATCTACTTTCGGTTCTAATGGCTAAGACCGAACCTCCGACCCTGAACTTCGGAAATTCGCAACTTTTACCCGGTTTTCAATATTTTTAGCGTTTTGAGCCCGTTTTTCGTGATTTTAAGGGGGATTTTCACCCAAACTTATATTTTGACATATAAGACCCCATATTTCCATAATCTAATCACATTTTGAGGCTAATCAATATCTAAGACTAAAAATATAGTGGGTAAGATATGGAGTGGAGTGTTGACTTATCCTTTAGGCAAGGACACAAGTCACCTCCCATACCCACTCCAAGACCATCCCCAGTTACTATTCCACCATACCTGGTCATTTCATTGTCCTTTTTCCCACTCTTTTCAGCCAAGTACCTTGACCCAAGGATAGTAAGACCCTCATCTCTGCTCCCATTTCACTCACACTTCACCAAAAAGCAAAAACTCATTCTCTCTCACTATCTCTCTCTAATCTCGAAAAGTCCAAGGCTGATTACAAGCTCTTCATCTACTCCTAGTAAGTAATATCACTCCTCACATGATTATTTCTCCTTCTTTCTACTTAAATCATGGATATCTTACACAAACATCATCATATGTGTGTTAGATCTTCGAATCTTCAAGCACCTTCTAAGTGTTCTTGAGTTGAACACCTCCTTTATTCATCATCCATCCTCTGAAAGCACTCAAGGTGAGTTCATACCCCTATCTTTTCATGTTTTTCTTAAGTGTTAAGGGGGGGAATACAGGTTAAAACACCAAGAATACAACTAAACTAACTCAACAGCTTTCATCAGAAAAGTTTAACTCCATTCACGGACTGTTTTGGTCAACTTAAACATTTTAGTTTTCAAAACTGTATTAGGTGCAAATATTTTAGGTTCATACCTTTAAAATGACTACTTGCACATCACCATACGATTTTTTCTACAATTTATGGTGATTTTTACAAAACTGCCTATCATTTCAAGAACAAATCCGGACCATTCTGTGAATATGGACTTTTTCACACAAGTGGGAAGTCACTAAAAATCATAATAAAATTTATGAACAAACTAGACACATTTTCCAAACTCTCAGAATTTACAGATTCTGATTTGGACTTTTGATGATTTTTCTATAAATCTTCTAATTTGTTGAGCAAGGTGTGTATCATTATGTGCATATATGTGTTATATTATATGTCATTTTGTCTTGGTAAATAGACATACAACAGAAAACAAATGGATTTTTACCTCCACAAATATGGTAATTTATTTAAAATAAACAAAGTTTATATCCATTGCATTCAAACATTTTGATAAACTATTGTAAGTATAGTTTATGTTCACTACTACTACTATCATTTGATAAACTATAATAGGTATAGTTTATGATGCACTACACAACAAGTTCATTACTAGAGGTTTCATTTACACAAAAAGGGTTTTCATTCACTTCACGTAAATCCGTTAATGACTAAATTGTGAGACATTCGCTTAATGTTACTTTTCAAGTAATGCACTATAAGTCATGTATTGTAACCAGAGTCTCTTTGAGGGAGAGCATGATAGTTGTGTATAGATATATATTGGGATTGACACCCCACACCTTACTGTTAGCTACAGTAGGACCTCGAGGTCTACGGGTGACAAATGTCATAACATTTCCGACGCCTGAAGAACGTCGTTTCAGGCCATCTAGGTCATAGTATGGTTATAATAACTCACATAAAGTATTAACAACTCATAGGAATTACGAGAATTTCATTAAATCAAACGAGTTTATGTCAATTTAAACTTGCATTGTTTTACTATAAGTATGGAAATTACTTGTACATTTTGGTCTTTGGATTTAAGGCTGCAATTCACACTCTAAGGAAAATATTGGATTTTTCTGGAACAAACATTACTTTTACAAAGGAAAAGGTTTTCATCACTACATTCAAAACCTTATGAACTCACCAACTTAATTGTTGACACTCTTTCAAACTACTTGTATTCTCAGGGAATAAATAAACAGGTAAACAAGTGCTTTTGAGGATGGGACGTTAAGGCGTCAAACATTTCATTTTTGTCAACATAATGTAATTGATTTGGAAACATGTAAACTTACTATGGTGTAACTTTTTCAATTATATTTATGTTGGTTGTGTTTACTTTGATCACTATTGCAATTGTTGTTATGATACTATACATGAAGTCCTTCACCCCCGGACGTTTCCGCCATCCTTGGTTTGGGGGTGTGACAGATTGGTATCAGAGCAATGTTTATAGTGAACTAAGTATATCGAACCACATAAGATATACAAACTATAAATGCATTGGGACTTAAGTCTCTGATTTAAACATTTTCAAATAACTATACTTTTAGAAATAAATAGTTTCTTGTTAAAAGTATAAGTACATGCATACCGGTTTAGTGCCACGTCTAAGGAAAACACAAAAGTTAAAAATAGAAGAGTTGTGCAATATGAATATGCCCTGGGATATGCAATCAAGTCTGGGAGGAATATAGTCTGATCAACTATATTCGTCCGAGAAGTGACTTGCATATATTGGGGGATAGTCGTAGTGGACAACAAATCTGACAACCTAACATCACCCTATAATGAATGCACTAAGAACCAAACATAACATTTAAAAATACTATAGGAGTATTTTGTAAATTTATAACTCGAAATTCTAGATTCATTTCATATCTCTTACACCCATATTCTCGTACAGACAATATGGCGGGATTCCATCTACCTGGAGACCCTTACTTCCTTAATGAGGGAAACGCTGGATGGCTCGAGGCAGAACCCGAGGAAATGATCGAGGAGGATCCTGAGGAAGACCCCGAAGAGGTTGAGGAAGAAGAGGAACCCGAGGAGGAAAAAGAAATGGGGGACAAAGAAGAAGAAGAAGAACCAGAGGAGGAAGTCATCAACCCTCCTTACATGGCCAGGGTGCCTGCGAACCGTTTTGGCTACAACGAGCTCGAACCCCGTTGGGCAACAGTGATCGAGCGATGGAGCCGTCAACAACGACAACGATCACCATTTGGTGATCAACGAGGTTACTACGACCTCAGCCACGGGGGACCGGCTGACAGAGCACTTCCAGTCATGACTCAACAGATAACTAACATCGATGATCGCGGTAGAGCGACGACGGACCGAATTCGGGAGCTGGGTGCCAATATAGAAGCTACTACTACCCGCACCAGAGACCTAGAGAGAGACTCCTACTTCATGGACCAACTCATCAAGGACCTTCTCGCCGCTCGAGCAGAAGCAAGGGAGTATCAAGAAAAATACTTGGCACTCGAGGAAAGAGTGATTGCAGCCGAGCGACGATTGGCTGAACTCCAGGACGCATCGACCTCGTCCCAAGCACCACCAGGGACTGATCATTGTGAGTCGAACTCATGCTACTCGCACGTCCTTGTAGAGTAGGTTTATGAGTATGCGTTGGTGCTACTCTTTTTGCATGTAAGCTAACCCTGCGATTAAGTGATTACACTACTCAAAGGGCTATGTTGTGCCAAAATTTTCCGTTACATTGATGTAGACCTGCATAAAGGTCAAATTTTTCTAAACAATATGTATCAAATTATATCAATGAAATTGGCATGTATTTTATTTCATTGCGAGTTTATGATAAATCTCATAACATGTCAGTACAAACAATTTGCTTTCGGTGTTTATGAGATTCTTAATATGCACCTCCTGGTTAATTGTAATTGTGAGACGATCGACTTAGAAATGGTGAGTCCGCCTTAGGTCATGTTCATTGTTTGGTTGTGGGCCTAGGATAGACTCATTAAGTTCAACGGCCTATTGGACCATAATCACAAATAACTGGTGTGCATCGAGTGATCATAGGAAAGGACCAGGCATGACCAAAGATTACAGAATTACATTTGGGTCACTATTAAATTCGGGGAGTTCGAGCGCATGAACTTTCTTCATAAATCATTTCTGAATGTTTTAAGTCGGGACATATAAAAAATAATCAAATTCAATAAACTTCGACTTACAATTGAAGACTTACCGATATTTCGTCTTTATAACTTTTAACAGAACTATGCCACCAAGGAAAAGACCCAGACCTTCCGGCAGCACAGCACCGCCTCCTCCGCCGCCACCTCCACAGTTTGATTACGTGATGTTCCAGGCTGCAGTAACAGCAGCCGTAGCGGTCGCAATGTCGCAGATAGGTACAAACGGTGCAGGTGGTTCTGGATCTGGTGCTACGCACTCTAACCACGGGGACAGTACAGGGCGTACAAAAGAGTGTTCTTACAAAGACTTCACGAATGGCAAACCTGATTTTTTTAATGGAAGCGGGGGAGTGGTCACACTAATGCAATGGTTCGAGAGTTCTGAAGCAGTTTTCGAAATCTGTGCTTGTCCCAAAACGAGCAAAGTCAAGTATGCGGCATTCACTTACTCCTGCAGTGGCTAACTCTATAAGCTGGGAGGACTTAAAAGCTTTGATGCTTAAGGAGTATTGCCCGAGAGGCGAAGTGCAAAAACTTGAAGAAGAACTCTGGAACCTCAAGATGTCGGGCACAGACCTTGAAACTTACACTACCCGATTCAATGACCTCGCACTCCTCTGCCCAGCAATGGTCACTCCAGAAGAGAAGAAGGTGGAACGATACCTCTGGGGGCTATCATCCCAGATTCAAGATAGTGTGTTGGCCTCGAAACCCACTACTTTTGACAGTGCCAAGGAATTGGCACAACAACTTGTCGACCATAGGGCCAGCCACGGTACTGTTACTACCACCCATGATCAGGCTAAAGGGGGGGGGGGGGAAATAAAAGAAAATTCTGGAACAACAAAAAGAAGCAGTCGGTACCAGACTCCACCAAAAAGCAACAGACAGTTGCTGTCCGTGCTGCCACTACTCCTGCCACTCCAGCACCACAGAGGCAATATGCTGGAAACCTTCCCAAGTGCAATAAGTGTAATTTCCACCACACCGGTGCTTGTCGGGAAATGTACTGCAACAATTGCAACAAGAAGGGGCATACCGCTCGCTTCTGTAGGGCGCCAGCTCAACCAATCACTCAAGTCGCCAATACGGGGGCAAGTCAAGCCTGTTACGGCTGTGGGGAGACAGGGCACTTCAAAAGAAACTGCCCAAAGGCACGAACCCCTAATGCTGGTGGCGTGGGGAGAGTCCTGGCTATAGGACATGGAGAAGCAGTCAAGGACCCCACAGTGGTTACTGGTACGTTTCTTCTCAATAACTCATATGCATGCATACTCTTCGATAGTGGAGCGGAGAGGAGTTTTGTGAGCCATCAATTCAAACAATTACTTAGACAAGATCCCCAATTACTAAAAGACACATACGCCGTAAAAATGGCAAACGGAAAGGCAGAGCGCACTAGCGATATATACTCAGGGTGTACCCTCACTCTGGACAATCATTCATTTAAAATCGACCTAATGCCGGTAACAATAAAAAATTTCGACGTAATCATCGGTATGGATTGGTTAAGTTCTCATCGTGCCGACATTCTATGTTACGAAAGGGCCGTTCGCCTCAATCTGCCAAGTGGCGAAACCCTTCTTATCTACGGTGATCAACCCAGTGCAAACTGGCAAATCATCTCTTGCGTCAAGGCTGAAAAGTATCTCCGAAAGGAATACCACGCCTTCTTAGCCCACGTAGTAGATAAGAAACAAGAGATGAAGGATATCAAAGACATTCCAGAGGTGTGCAACTTCCCCGACATATTCCCAGAAGACCTTCCAGGCGTACCACTCGCATGGCAAGTCGAATTCCGAATCGACTTGGTCCCCGGAGCTACCCCAGTAGCCAAAGCTCCATACCGCCTAGCGCCGACAGAAATGCAAGAATTGTCCAGTCAACTGAACGAACTGTTAAGCAAAGGGTTCATTAGGCCGAGCTTTTTCCCACTCTTTTCAGCCAAGTGCCTTGACACAAGGATAGTAAGACCCACATCTCTCCTCCCATTTCACTCACACTTCACCAAAAAGCAAAAACTCATTCTCTCTCATTATCTCTCTGTAATCTCGAAAAGTCCAAGGCTGATCACAAGCTCTTCATCTACTCCTAGTAAGTAATATCACTCCTCACATGATTATTTCTCCTTCTTTCTACTTAAATCATGGATATCTTACACAAACATCATCATATGTGTGTTAGATCTTCGAATCTTCAAGCACCTTCTAAGTGTTCTTGAGTTGAACACCTCCTTTCTTCATCATCCATCCTCTGAAATCACTCAAGGTGAGTTCATAACCCTATCTTTTCATGTTTTTCTTAAGTTTTAAGGGGGGGAATACAGGTTAAAACACCAAGAATACAACTAAACTCACTCAACAGCTTTCATCAAAAAAGTTTAACTCCATTCACGGACTGTTTTGGTCAACTTAAACATTTTAGTTTTCAAAACTGTATAAGGTGCAAATAGTTTAGGTTCATACCTTTAAAATGACTACTTGCACATCACCATACGATTTTGCTACAATTTATGGTGATTTTTACAAAACTACCTATCATTTCAAGAACAAATCCGGATCAGTCTGTGAATATGGACTTTTTCACACAAGTGGGATGTCACTAAAAATCATAATAAAATTTATGAACAAACTAGACACATTTTCCAAAAACTCAGAATTTACAGATTCTAATTTGGACTTTTGATGATTTTTCTATAAATCTTCTAAGAACAGGAATAGAAATGTTAACACTAGAAAAATGTTATCTATTTCACTTACACCTTGTAACTTGTTGAGCAAGGTGTGTATCATTATGTGCATATATGTGTTATATTATATGTCATTTTGTCCTGGTAAATAGACATAAAATAGAAAACAAATGGATTTTTACCTCCACAAATATGGTAATTTATTTAAAACAAACAAAGTTTATATCCATTGCATTCAAACATTTTGATAAACTATTGTAAGTATAGTTTATGTTCACTACTACTACTATCATTTGATAAACTATAATAGGTATAGTTTATGATGCACTACACAACAAGTTCATTACTAGAGGTTTCATTTACACAAAAAGGGTTTTCATTCACTTCACGTAAATCCGTTAATGACTAAATTGTGAGACATTCGCTTAATGTTACTTTTCAAGTAATGCACTATAAGTCATGTATTGTAACCAGAGTCTCTTTGAGGGAGAGCATGATAGTTGTGTATAGATATATATTGGGATTGACACCCCACACCTTACTGTTAGCTACAGTAGGACCTCGAGGTCTACGGGTGACAAATGTCATAACATTTCCGACGCCTGAAGAACGTCGTTTCAGGCCATCTAGGTCATAGTATGGTTATAATAACTCACATAAAGTATTAACAACTCATAGGAATTACGAGAATTTCATTAAATCAAACGAGTTTATGTCAATTTAAACTTGCATTGTTTTACTATAAGTATGGAAATTACTTGTACATTTTGGTCTTTGGATTTAAGGCTGCAATTCACACTCTAAGGAAAATATTGGATTTTTCTGGAACAAACATTACTTTTACAAAGGAAAAGGTTTTCATCACTACATTCAAAAGCTTATGAACTCACCAACTTAATTGTTGACACTCTTTCAAACTACTTGTATTCTCAGGGAATAAATAAACAAGTAAACAAGCGCTTTTGAGGATGGGACGTTAAGGCGTCAAACATTTCATTTTTGTCAACATAATGTAATTGATTTGGAAACATGTAAACTTACTATGGTGTAATTTTTTCAATTATATTTATGTTGGTTGTGTTTACTTTGATCACTATTGCAATTGTTGTTATGATACTATACATGAAGTCCTCCACCCCCGGACGTTTCCGCCATCCTTGGTTTGGGGGTGTGACATTAGCCATACAAATGCATTAAGATATCCTTAGAGGATCAATTGTGACATGGTTCCACAATCATGAAGATGATCATAAAACATGATACTAAGGTAATCTCCTTTCCTTTCATATTGGAGAAACCTTTATCTTTCTGCCTAATAGATTCTTCATATTTGTTTTGCCATTCTTTGAAACCTTTCAAATAATCAGAATTACACTTAATCTTATAAGTATAACCATATTTACTGAACCATCAGCAAATCATGACGAATAGATTTATCATATTTGGTGGTGGATCCAAATATTCCACATCAATGTGTACAAGATCCATTAGCCCTTCACTTTGACTCACACAAACATGTGATCAACAAATTAGTCTTAAGTTTCCAAAGATCAAGATTCTCATACATCATACAATTCAAATTGTATGACTCCAAGTTTCTATCCAATTGAAACTTGGGCGATGAGAATTCATTTTCACTTGATTAATTATGAAATTACCACAAATGATGTAACAAAGAATCAAATCCATATTTAATATTGCTTAATAACAGAAATATAACCACCAATTTTCATAAATGCCATTGCGAGGATATATAAATAAAGCCAAAATTTTACTTTATTGATAAAATGCGGAAAAATCATCCTTATAATGCAAACATATGAAAATTATGTATTTCTTACGCAATCTATTAAGCTATTATAACTCCTAAGCAGCAGCTCGAAAATCTAATCCTCGAACCATGCGATTGAAATCCATCTCTCACGATCAGATTCGGCTCACTCTTGTTCTTAAGCTTCATTCTTTCTCTTAGATCCTGCAAAACATCAAAATGTGACTATCATATCATGTAATAAGAATCTATGAATAGGAACTTAATAGAGTTAGATAGTGGATGTACCTAAAGTAGATTCATACAACCTGACTTTACTATCTCTGCGGTCTTTCAGGTAGACAGAGCAGGTTCGCATCCAATGGCCCTTCAATTGGCAATAGAAACATATGGACTCTTCAGGAATGGCAGATGGGACTATCTCATAATTGGCCTTTCTCTTTACCATATGGTCAAATGGTTTGACCTTGGCCGATCCCTTTCCATTAGGAAGAGAAACCTTTTCTGGACTACCAACGTTGCCATTGTTAAGGTCCATGGAAATTTGGGAGATTGATCCTTTAAACATATTTGCTTGGCCAGTGCACTTAAGCATTTCTGCTTCAGCGGCAATTAGCAAATATGTCAGATCAATAAGGGTCACGTTGTTGTCAATCATGTAGTAGTCCTTAACAAAATGACTATATGACTCAGGAAGCGAGCAAAGAACCAAGTCAACAGTCAGCTCCTCTGGGAAAATGACACCCAACATTCCTAATCTGTCAATGTGTGATTTCATGTTTAGAACATGTGCACACATAAAATTTCCATCTAGGTGTTTGCATGCCAACAGGGCTTGAGTAACCTTGAACTTTTCATTTTGACAAAAACGTGGGTCGGGGAAAATCACTAGAGGTGGTGGAGGAAGAGTTGGAGAAGCATGATTTCTAGTTCCACCAATTGAAAAAGGGAACATTCTTTCACCTTGGTCAATTTGTGGAAGATCATCTTCAGAAGGAAAACCATTTCCGTAAGGATGAGGAAGACCATAGCTGTCTTGAATCGACATCTTTAAAGGCAGAAAATGCAAGTTAGTTGATTTATATAATCCTTAATTATTAACCCAAAATTAAATTAAGGCTAGGATCCATATTTTCGATTCGAATTCTGAAGAGGGTTGTCGTAATCAAATTCGAATCTATGTTACGTAGGTAAGCATTTACCAGTTTCAATCAAATGAAACTCCTAGATCTTTTGAGATTCATTTAACTATTTAATGGCATGTTTAATCTCGATTATGCTCCTACTTTGTGACTAGGATGCCGAGGATCACAAACGAGATGTGAATAACCATGCAAATTAGCTTGGTACTCTCAATGTCATTTGTCACCCAATCAATGTGCCAGTTAACCACACACGCTCCATTGATCAATGATAATTTACGAAACACCCATTGCCAACAATATTAGTCCATATTAGTGTGTCGGTTAACCACACACGCTCCACTAACGACCAATAAGGTGCAATGTGCAATTTCATGGGTTAACATAAATTCACATTTTTCCTAAAGTAACTACGAATGAGATTTTAGAAAAGGTTTAGTTACTTTATGTCATTATACTTTTAATGAGGATTATATGTCCTATCAAACCCGTTCGGATAACGACCATCCACTAATCAAGGGTGCGGTGCGTAAGAATGGATACCCATTGGCGGTCATTTTACATGTCGCTTCCTTAAACACCCCTTATAGACCAGCTTCGTGAATGAGGCCTACTAACGATAAGACTGACTTTTCTTATACATATATATATATATATATATATATATATATATATATATATATATATATATATATATATATATATATATATATATATATATATATATATATATATATTAAACTTTTAATTCTATAATAGTATAAGGATGTATTTTAAACTTTTAAAATACTAGAGTTTTAATCTTTTAATAAATTAAACTTTTAATTTGATTAAATTTTAACATTTAAAATACTAGGGTTTTAAATTTAAGATTTCAAAATTAAACTATTCAATTAAATTTTAATTGCAAAACCATAGGGTCTATTTTTAAAACTATTCAAAAATACCAGATCAAATTTTAAATAATTAAATTAATAAATTAATTTTGTCTTTATCTAAAAAATTTGACCAAATCAATTATCTTGATAAGGATATACCATTATCTTTTCAGAAAATTCAATTTTAAGCAATAAAAACGAATTAAAGTAATTATCCTAAACAAATCAAGATATGAAAATCGAAAAATCAGGGATCTGATGAGTCAACTCGTCGAGTTCTGGGCAGTGAACTCATCGATTTGGACCAACTCGTCGAGTCCCATATGGAACTCGTCAAGTTCAATGAACAGATTGATGAATCTGTTCCCTCCTCCTTTGGACAATTCACATATGCATCAAATTCAACTGAAAACATCCTAGGCTCTGATACCACTAATGAATTATTGTAACACCATTCAAAATTAGGTCAAAGATAATTCCCATAAATATTATAACCAATTTATTTTAATCTTTAATGAATTTTTCATTCAACACTACAAGTGTATACGATTCCAAAAATATATAGAACGTCTAAATCTGACTTCGCATGAAGAAGTTATGATAAATTCTAAAACTATAGCCTCTATAACAAGAGGAATTTAAAATAGACTTCGAATTACCTATTTAAGTCTAAAAGAAAGTTGTAGTACTCGTAAATAACTACACTTGGATATAAAAAACGTCAAAAACGGAGCTCGTATGCAAAAGTTATAACCTTCTGAAGATGTAGTTGTTTGAGGGCATGTGGCAGAAACGACGTGAGCATGTTTTCTCACGACGTGAGGACGCTCCAAGACACTAATCGAGGCTAGAAAACACCTGGGAAGGCTACGTGATGACTCATGGAAGCTCACGACGTGAGCCTATCATTCTCATGACGTGAGAGGGTCCAAAACAGCCTATAAATAGCCATCGAGGCTTATTCAATCGTCACCTCATTCCCGTTCATTCTGTATCATTTTTTGAAGTTCGTTTCTCTTCCTGAGCCTAACAAAGACGAGCCTCTGACCGTTTAGATTCTATAGATCACGCTACTAGGGTGAGTTTCACGGCCCCACTTTTAATGTTTTCAGGGGAAACGCATGCTAAATATTGTATATAAGTTAATATTATGTCTATATGATAGTATATTCGTATCAACATAGATAGTTATATTAACTGGGATATAGTTGTTTTGAATCTGATATTTTGAAAACATACAAGTATCAAAACCTTGTTAGCATGTTATTATACTAATGTAGACCCTGAGTTATACTCTGGAGTTCAATGTATATTATGTGTAATATAGCCTCGGAGTTATACTCGAGAGTTATATATATATATATATATATATATATATATATATATATATATATATATATATATATATATATATTAATTAGTTATTAAGTATGTTGTTATTATTGGTTTTATGTCAAGATAAAACCTGGTATGTTATTAATAAAGCCCTAAAAGTTATATTCGGGAATTCTATATATACTTGTTAAGTATGTTGCTATTGTTGGTTTTATGTTAAGATAAAACCTTGTTTCACCTCAAGTTATAGTTGTTGTACTGCCTAAATGAAATTAGGAGTAATGTTTAGAAGCATAGTCTAGTAACTTAGGGTTTTAGACACGAATATGCTTTTTGATGTTAGAACTTTAGGAAGCCGACAAAGTCTACATGAGCTATTGTATTTATCAACTAAGATTGGGAATCTTAGGGGAAATCCTCTGACCTGTAACCGTTAATCCCGTGTGAGCTAGGAAGTTGTGTATAAGTTATACGGGCTGACCACCCCGCTCGTGGTTGTTAACTACAACCTACCACATAGCGAGTGACGAACTGTCCTTTTATTTGTTTTCTGATCCGGCGTTGATGAATCGCACGGTGTTGTATATTAGGAAAATCCTTCGTGGTACCCCGGGTTTCATCGTCCCAATGGTAGTAATTCTTCGTGGAACCATTGGTGGGTGTTATTTTTGTCAGAGGTCTTGTATGTCTAGCAGCGGTTACAGACTCATGGTAGCAAATTGTTAGAAACATTATACTTTGTCGATATACAAGTATTAATGTTAAGTATAAGTTCCCAATCACTTATACTCTAGGTACAAGTAATTGATAGGTAAATAATATTACCTAGTATATATACTTGTATAGAATTGAAATAGGATTTATACATAGTAACCTTCCTTGATTTAAGTATATGGAGATATTAGGTATATAACTTATCTAATAAGTAAACTATTATACCTAGGATATATACTATGTGCTAGATATGAGTCAGGATGACTCTTTTATACTATGTTTTATATTTTTATTAAACTTGGAAAAAGTACTATTTTATATGGAGTCCAAACCTGTGGATTCACCAACTTTATGTTGACGTATTTTCAGAATGCATGTGTTTTCAGGAACTTGATAAGCAGGAATAATATAACTTTCTATTATCAATAAAGATATGTAGTTTATAAAATTCTTTTGTATTGTTCAATATATGTTATATAATTGTGATACAAGGAATGACGTTACACCGCTCGGTGTTTACACCGCCGGCTAGGGGTGCGACAAATTGGTATCAGAGCTATTGACTATAGAGAACTAGTACTTTCTTAGGAAAGAACGACTATAGTCTAGGGCTTACTCTTGGGTTTAGGTATATCCCTTAACCTACAAATAAAAAGTATTATTTGGATCTATGTTTTTCACTAGTTGAACATGCAAATTGAATACCAAAGCAAAACCCTAGATCTAGCATATATAAATCGAAATCTACATATAATTAGGGTTTAGAAGTTTACCTCACTTGTTATGTAGCAATAACAAGAAACCTTGTAGATCCTTGAATCTTGAAAGATTAGTGCCTAAAATGTGACACCTCATATGGCTTACAAACACAACTAGCAAGAGGATGAGAGGAGAGAGGAGGGAATGCCTTTAGAAAATTGGTTATTCTAGGGTTAGAAGTCTTAAGCCGAAAATCCAAAGGGTTGGGTCCCTTTTATACATGAGGTGGCTTAGTCCCAAAGCTAGGGTTTTCAGGTGGAAACCCTAAATTCGGCCAAAACCCTTACATGGGCCTTACACTAAAGCCCATTAACATTTCCCTAATCCAAAACAATTATTCTTAGATGGCCCAACAATGCCCCAAGCAACCAAGCCCAAAAGATAGCCCAAACCCGAAATGACACCATAAGGCCCAATAAGGCCCAAATATCCAAATTGGGCCCAAACCCGAGAAGGCCCAATATCCAAAAAGGCTCAGAATAACCAATGGTCAACCCTCGTCAAACTTCTGGTCAACAATCCATGGACAACAAGTCAACAAGACAAGGAAAGTCCAACAGGTCGAGTACGCCCCGCATACTTAGCTGGTACGCCCAGCGTACACCGTTTGGGGCCAGTACGCGCAACGTACCAGATGGGTACGCCCAACGTACTCCCATGAACCTCAATCTTCTCCATTAAGCACTTAACCACTTAAGTCCTTGCTCTAAACTCTCATATATTATTCCTATGGATGACTTATCACATAAAGTTGGAAAGTTTACTTGCATGCATGGCTTAATGGGGGCTCTAGAGCTCAAAAGAACTTAATGAAGGGTCTTAACACATGCATGAGTCCAAATAACCATAAAGATCCCATTTTTATGCCTTTGGGACACCTAAAAGGTCCAGATCTACAAGATCAAGCCTCTGAAACAACCTTAGCTCACAATGACGAACCAAAAGAGGCTAAAATGACCATAAACAACCCAAAAGAAGATCCAACCAAAGAGATGACAAGATCAAAGCTTTTTACCTTCAATAGTTTGCAAAAGATGAGGAACTTCTGGATCTACAAGCTCCCCTCCAGGTGATGATTCTTCAACAAGCTCCAAACTCTTCCAAGTGCACAAGAATACTCCAAGATTCTTCACAATGGCTTATATAAATGTTAAGGGTCGACTATTAGGGTTTAGGAGGCTTAGAGGCTGATAAAATACAAGGCTCATGAAGGAAATGAGGTTTAAATAGGGTCAAGGACCAAAAATTTAGGTTTCATGGCTAAAGGGAGTACGCCCCGTGTACCACTTAGTACGCTCGACGTACTCATGGACCACCTGCGACTAATTAACTCGATACGCCCGCGTACACATCTAGTACGCCCCGCGTACTAGATGGCCCCTCCAACCTCTAAAACCTCATTTGGCCCTAACTCCTTCGTCTTAAGTCCGTTTCCAACATACTTTATACCCACAGAAAGGTGACGAGAAGAACCCAAAATTCAGAAAGGAACGAACTAACAAATTGCAATTATACCATTAGGCTTCAAAACGCCATCGAACACTCGAATCATTTAAACTATAACACCCACATCCAAAAAGGGCCAATCCTTTCGTCCCCAAGGACCAAAGCCTTATGATAATTGATGATCGGGCCACAACCCCGGAAAATGAAGTAATTCAAAACCGAGTGTTACACCAACCTATGCAAGGCGCGGGAAAACCTTCTAATTGTTAATGAAATCCAAATAAATCTAACAGTTAGGGTCTAACTTATCAATAAAATGATAGTTTGGAAGTGATCATTTATCACCCTTGTACCAAACATTAGAGTGTAAGCGAGACGAGACAGCTCATGAATCAAGTCGAGCTCAAGCTCAAGCTACTCGAGTACCTTATCGAGCCGAGCTCGAGTGGTAAAATACCCGACTCATAAAGTCGCCAGCTTAAACGAGTATTTATAAAATTTCATTTTTACCTTTTGTATATTTTTAAATCAATAATACATTTCAACGCTTTTAGCTTTTAGGCATCGGTAAAGGAGTAATGACTTAAGTTGCATTTCAAAACTTTTGAGAATGTTCCTTTTTGGTATTTTGGATGTATGTAAAATGCAATGATATATATGGTTGATGTTATATTGACATTAGATGGTTTATTGTGAATTTTTTTTTTGTTATTTTGAACAATGTAAAAGAATGTGAAATGTTTTTAATTCTTGATCATTTTTAACTTTTTATTTTAATTTTAGTCGAACAAAGTCGAGCTTGATAGTATCGAGTATTTCACGATTCGAGTCTGAACTTCAAATTTAGGCTCGAGAGGAGTTCAAGTATTTTAGTCAGGTCGAGCTTCGAGCTTGGTATTACTCGGCTCGTTTACACCCTATCAGAAGTCAAAGATCTTATCACCTTATGTGATTATCGTCCAATTAGTTTGATTGGATGCTTATATAAAATTATTGCCAAAGGTCTCACATCTAGGTTGGAAAAGGTAATTGAAAATGTCATTGATGAAGTACAATCAATATATGTTGTTAGTGGATATATACTTGACGACCCTCTTATGATAAATGATATTTGTTCTTGGGCAAAAAAAGGCAACTATTTTTATTCAAGGTCGAATTTGATAAAGTTTTTCACTCAATAAACTAGGGGTATCTTGAATCTATAATGGAACAAATAGGTTTTAGCCCTAAGTGGAGATCTTGGGTAACGGCTGCCTCTCTCCCGTAAGAGCATCAATTTTAGTAAGTGGATCCTCGACTAAAGAATTATCGATCTCTTAAGGTGTGTGTCAAGGGAACCCTCCCTCTCCTTTTTTGCTTATGTTAGCCATGTAGGGTCTTAATGTAGCTATGAAAACCACCTGTAACAAATCTATCTTCCAAGGGGTAAAAATTCCAGATAACGAGCCCACGATTTCACATCTCTTGTATGCCGATGGCGTCATTTTTGTTGTGGAATGGTCCATAAGTAATTTCAAAAACATCGGTCGGATTCTTCGATGCTTTCATGTATCTTCTGGGTTGAAAGTTACCTTTCAAAAATCTTGGGTTTTTGGCATTGCCACTACAAGTAATGAGTTGAATGGATGGGCAAGGATTATTGGATGTGAGGCTGCATCGTTTCCCTTCACATATTTAGGAGCCCCTGTGGGCCGGGGGGAAATATATCTTTAAAGAAATAATGGAAGCCTATAATTGATCGGTTTCCATCGAAGTTATCGATGTGGAAGTCTAAAACTCTTTCATTTTGTGGGAGGCTTACCTTTATGAAGGAAGTTCTTAGTGGTTTACCAACATACTATTTCTCAAATTTCAAGGCACCATCGGGTATCACTGATACATTGGAAATGATTTGAAGAAGATTCTTGTGGGGTGGATGCGACAAGAAAGGAAAATACATTGGGTATCATGGAAAAAAGTTTTTGCTTCTAAAGCTGATGGAGGTCTTGGTGTAGGCTCACTTAAATCCCAAAACATAGATATGCTATTTAAGCGTAGGTGGCGTCTCAAAACAAAAAAATTGAGCGTATGGAATCATGTTATATATTAGTGGAATTAATAGATTGGACAACAAACCCATATGGACTACAGCAAAAAAAAAAAAAAAAAAAATCTCTCAAGCGTTTGTAGGCTGTAGCAATATTGCAAAGGTGTCAGTTGACCTCGAAAAGATGGGCTCTCACATCCATGAAGTCTTTACCAACAGCCCAAACAATGACAGGTTCATTTTTGTTCACTCTTCTGATGGCAACTACATATTGGATCTGATGCGAAGGGTAACCGACTCAAAAATCATTGCATCAGCTTGAATTCCCTTTACATGGTTGAAGCTTGCCCCTCTCAAGGTCTACTGTTTCAGTTGAAGAGCCAATCTGGGCAGACTTCCAATGCTAACTGCTGTGAGAGACAGAGGTATCAATGTTGCAACAACAAATTGTGTTTTTTCATCTAGTAGGATAGATTATGTGGACCATATTCTAGTTTCATGTCTGATAGCATACAAGGCGTGGGAATGGGTGCTCAAATGGTGCGGAATTTATGTTCTGTAATTTCTAATGTCAGTGATATCCTGAATTTTGTTGCACGCTGAAGTAACTGTCCCAAAAAAAAAGGTTGCTGTTAGGCATGTTATGATTTATTATGGAACTTATGGTTGACAAAAAATGACAAGATACTTGAAGTTGTTTATCCTTCTTTTACAAAGATCGTGGACAATGTAATTCCGATAGTGTACACATGGTTTAAGTTGAGGGGAAAGAAGGGTGGATGTAACTGGACTTAATGGTGTTGCTCTCATTTTTCTTGTGCGTAAACTCCCTGTAATTTATTTTTTGTGACATGTCTAGTTTTTGCTGGACGTGGTGCCTTTGTTTCGTTTTTTAATAAACTTCTTGCTGGTTCCCAAAAAAATAATGCATCTTATTATCAAACCCTCCTTCCTAGAGGTTAAGGATTCAAGTCTCATTGGAGACATAGGTGGTATTAGGAGTATTTTAGGAGTATTGTAGATTTGTTGTTTAAAAAAAAATTAATTATAATAAAAAAAATTTCGTCACCAATAAAAATAGAAGACAACAAAATACAGACTATCTTATAAATGAAGGTTCGGAAAAAGCCATGGTTTTCATGTGAATCTTTCCCACCTTACAAGAAATAACACATATACAACTTGCGCAAGACCATATCCCTTTGTCACAAGGATCTGGATTGTGAACTACCCAAGGTCAACTCATGAGGAGCCTAACATGGTTATGATTATGATAATGCCATATGGGTACATGCTGTTTGACTTAGGAAACGATGTGCTCATATAAAATTCAATAAATTTGTGTGATATTTCATGCAACGCGTATGTCATTTCTATTAATACAAAATTAAAGATAGACACAAGATCTTTTCCCTTCAAGACATGGTTACATGGTAAATAATCGAGTATTTTATGTCTGATAGGTGAGAGTTTGATATTTAGTGGTAACGCGAAGCATATATCATTCTTTTATGTCTGGCTGTATTCTAAAAATGTAGAAATATTTTGATGATAAAAATGAACAAATGTATTGGAAATAATATTAAATGTAAACTTTTTAGATTTAGATATATACTTGGCGTCATCCGACGGTTTAAGTTGAATTGTCCATTGAAATACGTTTTAGCCGTTTTCAAAAAATAAAAAAAGTAAGTCGTGGGTCTTTTTTGTTCATATATATGAAATGATTTATAACAACGGGGGTTTGAACAATTGTTAAGCCACTTAGAATTATTGACTACCAAATGATTTTTTTAACGGTAAGAAGTAATCCTCTCAAATGAAATATCATGGATTCAAGTCTCGTTATCATAGATTGTGTTTAAGAGTAGGCTAATTTGCCGTTTAAAAAAAACATAGAATTATTGACTATTTTCTTGTTAATACTAATAATAATAATGTTGTACACATAATAATAATATTATTATCATTATATTGTACTAAGCATGTGATTGTTGACCCAAAGGGATTCATGTTTGCAAGAACAGTATCAAGATTATGTAAATTTTTATCGATTATTTAAAACATTTTCATATGAATTTAATTAGAAATTAAAATACTTATCTATATTTCCTTGCTAGCACGCGATGTTGAATTATATATCTTGACATATAGAATTGCTATTGTGACTTTCATGTAACATTATGCACTATATTCCATTTGACTTTTATACATTGTTGGTTATATTCATGATAATTTAGCTGATATAATGGATTATACTTTATAAAATCACAAGATTTATAATCTTTGAAGAGTATTAAATGTTAACAAGACGTTTTATTTACTTAGGCAACTATATTGGGTTAAATGATAAATACATGACACTTACAGTGTCACAGAAAACAACAATTACACAAGATAAGCGACAACAAAAATTGAGAAGATGATTTTGAAGCTAAATAGCTTCAGCCACGACATTAGCTACCCTTCGGTACTCAGCTTTGCAGCTAAATTGAGAGACAACATGTTGACATTTAGAGGACCACAAACTGAGGTTGTCACCAAGATATACACAAAACTCAAATGTGGACATAAGTGTCTAAGGATAACCGTCCAAGTCAACATCGGAGTTAGAGACCAAATGATGAGTATGAGACAGACGAATCTAAAAGCCATGCATAAGAGTGCCCTAAACATAGAGAATGATGCATTTGAGGAAATGTAATGTGGTTCCTGTGGATTATGCATGTAGAAGGAAAAAAAAAATTTGAATGGCGGAATTTTATTAAGAGAATCGGACTAGCAAGAAGCTAGAAAAAGAAAAAGAAAAACATTACATAATAGCATACTGAGGGTTGTGAAGCCAACCAACCAAGTTAATATTTTTCTTAGACCTAACATCACACCATATAAACAATTGAATGACAAAATTGTCAAAAATATATGCCTCCCTAGGCTTAGAATGAGCAAACAGCCTAACATTCGTGAAGTTCCACATGTGCCACCAAGAAGCATAAACCACACCTTCTAAAAAGGCCTTTACAACTCCATTAAGGTGAGGGAATTGAACCAAACCACACAATCTTTATAGCAACGAATATGAACGAACATCGAGACCCCACGACCTTAAGTTCACACCGGAACTCCAAAGCTAAAGAACAAGAAAAAAACAAATGACTAGAATTTTCAATACAAATCTAAAAAGCGTACACTGCAACGAAGGCGCATCTCCACCTCGACGGTTAAGGGAGAAAGCTCAAATCCTTTGGAAATCGCAACCATCGAGGTTTCAGTACTTGAAGATGCTGCTTCGGTACCCATCTACAAAGTGACCAATCAATCAACTATATCTGAAGATTCTGAGGACGAAGAAGTGGAAAACATTAATACCGAAGGGGATCCAAGAATAGTAAATCACTCATCGGTTCAGGGGAATCATCATCGGTTCAGGGAAACCTTCACCGGTTCTGTTGAAACCATCATCAGTCCAGGGGGAACCTTTATCTTCAGGTGTTGAACTAATCCCAACAGTTCAAGACTTATCTGCGGGATGCTCACAAACCGAGGGGGAACAACCTACAATAGATAGACCCGAAGACTCCTATGAAGTAGAGGATATTCCCTCGAATGCAGCTGTTGAACATCAACAATCTCGTCAACATATTTGGACGAAATATCACTCACCTGGCCAAATCATCGGAAATCCATCTGCAGGTATAGAAACTCCTTCTTCTTCAGATTTAACTAATCATTGTCACTATGCAGCTTTTATGTCATCAATCGAGCCCAGAACCACGAAAGAGGCACTTCTAGAGCCTGATTGGATTATTGCAATGCAAAAGGAACTTGCTGAGTTTTAAAGAAACAGGGTTTCGAAACTGGTATCGAAGCCTAAAGGCCATACTGTAGTTGGAACCCGATGGGTCTACAAGAACAAACTAGATGAATCGGGTGCAGTGATTCGCAACAAAGCTCGTCTGGTTGCCAAAGGGTATAGTCAACTAGAAGGTGTTGATTATGATGAAACATATGCTCCGGTAGCAAGGATGGAAACCATATGTATTTTTCTAGCGTATGTAGCACATAAGAACATCAAAGTCCATCAAATGGATGTAAAATGTGCTTTCCTCAATGGCGAATTAAAACAAGAAGTGTATTTACAACAACCTCCAGGCTTCGAAAATTTAGATTTTGCCAACCATTGCTATAAGCTGTAGAAAGCGGTCTAAGGTTCAAAACAGGCACCAAGAGCTTGGTATGAAACTCTTTCAGAGTTTCTTGTCAACTCCGGGTACAAACGAGGTGTGATAGATCCTACTCTTTTCAGACGAGTAAATGACAAACACTTGATGCTCGTGAAAATCTACGTGGATGATATTATCTTCAGTTCGACCGATCAAGGAATGTTGGATTATTTTACTAAGCTCATGACCAACGAATTCCAAATGAGCATGAATAGAGAGATTATTTTCTTTCTAGGTATTCAGGTCAAGCAGGTCTCTCAAGGAAGTTTCATCCATCAAGAAAAGTATACTACTGGACTGTTGGAGAAATTCTCAATGGACAATTGCTCCTCGGCAAAGGTCCCCATGGCCTTCGGGTACAAGATCTTAGCTCACCCTACAGGAGAGTCAGTTGATCAAAAGATATACCGAGGAATGATTGGTTCATTGATGTACCTCAATGCAAGTAGACCAGATATAGTCTTCGATATGGGTTTATGTGCTAGATACTAGGCTGGTCCCAAAGTATCATACTTGACCGCAGCCAAGCAGATATTCAGATATCCCAAAGGGAGTAAGGCCTTAGGTCTCTGGTATCCAATCGGAAATGATTTCAGTCTGCAGGCTTTCACTGACGTAGACTATGAGGGTGCAGACTTCATAGAAAGATCACCTAGGGAGGATGTCAATTTCTAGGTGGAAGATTAGTGAGTTGGTCCTCAAGGAAACAAAATTATGTTTCACTGTCCACAGCAGAGGCTGAATACGTTGTTGCAGCGAGTTGCTGCTTGTAGGTCCTCTGGATGAAAACACAACTTATGGATTAAGGGTATAGGATGCTACAGGTACCCATATCTTGTGATTCAGAGAGTGCAATAGCCATTTCACACTATCATATTCATCACCCAAAGACGAAACACATCGAGCTGCGGTATCACTTCATCAAGGATCATATCCTCAAAGGTAATATTAAACTAATCTTTGTTCCATCTCACGAGGAAATAGTTGATGTCTTCACAAAAGAACTCGACTCTACAAAACTTAATGGTTTTTTAGAAATGTTAGGAATGATGAACCTGGACCCTCAATTCTTCTTGAAAGGATAACAACTGAAGATCTCATAATCTTCGGGTGTAATTAAATTTGTTTCTTTTCTTTTAAACAAAAACTATTGAAGCTTTTTACTTACCTTATCTATTTCTTGAATAATTGATGTAGTGAGTACTTCATAAGTTTCTCCTCGGTATGCTCTATATACCGAAGATCATTTATGATCTATTTACTTCCTGGGTCTCTTTATTATTTGTATTTCTAACCTTTGTGATCAAGTTCCTCTTCAGTATCATCTCCCGCAGACTCACTCAACAACCCGAAGCCATCTTGCATCAGACATATTAAATTTCATTGTGTGCTATTTAATGAATCTGAAACATCATTTTTTCAAAAGGAAAATGTTTTACTCTTCTTCATTTAATTTGTTGCACATGCAAAACGGTTACTCTTCAAAGGACGTTTCTTAACCAGGTCTATTTTTGGATAAAGGATAAACGATTTGATTTTCCTTAAAAGAAATCTCTTTTCAAAATCTCTTTTTACTCAAACAATCCCATCAAATAACTGTTGGGGTCACATCCGTTCCACTCCCCCATTTTATTCAACAAATGAAACTATTTTCACCACACGATTGTTCGGCGCATCATCACGCGCCTGCAAATGCATTAAACACTCCCTCTTTTCCCGATAATATTTTTGATTTAATTTAAAACCGATAAAGATAAAAATTCAAAAGTTTTTTACCAGCTGTCATTAAATCAATGTTAATCAAATTTTGAAATCCAGAATTATAAAAACCCTTTTTCTTCCCCAAGAAAGTTTACGCTTTCTGAACTCTTAAGACAATCTTTTTCTTCTTTATCTTCTTGCAAAAACCCTTTTCCTACAAGTTCTTCAAATCCTTTTTCCATAACAATGGTGAAATCCGGTGCCTCAAAGAAACAATCCAAGGCTTCCTACTCTGCTCAACCTACTGGGCCTGGATCAACCATCAAGAACATCACTCCATCCATCTTAGCAAGCAACTACAGAGGTATCTTTGATGATCATGAAAGCTACAATGAATCCATCAAGCTTATGATCAAATACCTTCCCATTCATCCACTATTTGACACGTTTGATTCTTTCATAGAAGCAGTACCACAAGCTATCTTGTTCAAATGTGCCTTCTCTGCATTTAGGGCTTTGGACAAACTGCAAGAAGTTCATCTCCAAATTATCGATGATTCCTTGGTTGTTCTAACCAAAGAAAAGTTTTTGGAAGCCATCAATCTACGAGTTTCAATATCCACTGAGCTCTACACTCCCATCACCAACGGCATCTTTTCTGCTCTGTATCAGATGGGGTACCAATCTAAAATGAAAGGGGTAGCTGAATTCTAGAAGGGCAAATTATCGGTTGTTTGGAAATTCGTTTGTCACTATGTTATCAGATGTTTGTCTGGAAGAACTGGTGGTACTGATGACATGTGCAAGCCACTACTCGACATCGTATGGAGCATCTTTACTATAAACCCTATAAACTATGGAAACATCCTCTGGGATGATTTCCTCCAATATGTCAGCAAGGGGACCCCAAAGGAAGGGATGATGGTACTTACCTCTGCAAGGTATTGGTCCCTGTGTTGGTTCGATCTACACAAAGATGCAAAGCTCAGTCTTGGCAATGATACCAACCTCTTCTCCTGCAGAGATCTCAAAAGGTACAATCCTTCCAAAGATCAATCTCTCTTCGGTCCCATAATACGTCTTCCTATGTACATTCTCAAGTCTATTGGACTCAATAATCTTGAGGTAGTTGATCACATTATGGCTACAAGCGGTATTTCCCCATACCGCTCTACCACGCCAAGCCCCCCACAGCTAACCGAACTCCAAGCCCCGCAGCCCAAGCCAAAAAGGGTCAAGTCCGTGGCTATCAAACACACTCCTTCAAATGTTGTATCAAAGGGTGCGGGTGCTTTGAAGAAAAGAAAATCCACCACTATAGAGTCCACACCTCATGGTCAAGATTCTCCTTCCAAGGCTCTTGGTCCACCAGTAAACGTGGTTGATGATAGTCTGGATGAGCCTTCGGATTTCAGAGACATTTTCAGAAGGAAGAAGTTGAAGCTTACCCCTGCCTCTGGCCAAAAGCGTAACAAGGCAGATGTTGGAATCTCTCAAAAGACTCCAGCAGCCATTCAAGTCCACATTGACTCACCCGAAGCAATCCCATCTATCAACTTGGATATAGTATGTGTATCTGTTTCATCATATCATGGAGACAAAACCCAATCCAGATTCCAATTGAATCTGGATGTCAATAATTGCCCTAAGGTCTACAAGGCTTCGCGTCTGCACTTTGTAACTCCTAAGGAACTTAAATCCATTTTCTTTCGTGTCACACATACACTTGAAACACCAGTTAAACCGCATGGTCCTTTTTCATAGACCCTTTCCAGAACAGAGCCGAGGTCACATTTGGTTTCAGACCAAGGAGACCGAGGAAGCTCTGGAAATCCTTCGCTGTCGATATTACGATCAAGTGGAATAGGCATGGTGAGCACCATTATGCAAAGATCCATGGACCCGAGGGACACCTCTGTGCGAGAAGGAATTGACGAATACGCTTCTGATGATACCTGATCTCGGTATCGACCACCAACTGAATCAGGGATAAGGAAATTTGAAGCCTTTAAAAGGGCACTCCAGGCCAGGAAGGCATGACAAGTTCAATAACTACAGCAAAAAGGAGGATTCTCTTCTTCACATTACCAAGTATTGGGCCACTGAAATCAATAATTCCAAAACTGTGTATGACATCCTAACAACTCAGAAATGAATGTTCAATATGGAATACACAGTTCAAAGGGTTTAAGTTATGGAAGACAATGCCGGTGGATCAAAGCCTCCTCCCACCCACACTGAAGTGTATGATTCTAATGAAGGAGGAACAAATATTGAAATAAGTTATGAACCACTGTTCGGGTTAGATGATTATAATCATGATGAAGTCCAATAACCTCGCCCCTCCGATGACTTCATAATGGTTCTTGATGATGAGGAATCCAACGGGTCACATCATTTTACCTCCAAGCCCAAGCAAAGGAAAAAAGAAGATGTTAGTAGTGTCAAAGAAAGAATTCCTTGATCTTCAGTTGAAGGTTGATCACATTCTCGCTGCAGTCACGTCAACAACCCCGAAGACAACTAAAGACTCAGCTGACTAATCGTTGGTCAACCGAGTTCAAGCTTTGGAAACAAGAGAGAAATTCTTTTGTTGATAGAATGCTTCTACGGTTGGAAATGGGCATTCGTCAGCTTGATAATCAAAGAACTATTGATCATTGGGAATTCATCTCGAATGCCACATCTCTCATCAATGAGGTGAAGGATCTTAAGAACGTGCTTCAGAAAACCATGCTCGAACAAGAAAATAAGTCTCAACAACTCATCAGTGAGGTTCATACGGCTTTATGAGACGCGTTATTCAGTTCTTCAAGACACTATCAAAGGGTTGAGGTGATCTCTTACCGCAAAAGAAAATGTTGATGAAATCTTTCATCTTACAAATGAAATTTATCAAACACTTTTCAATCCTGACATGCCGAGCAAAAAGGAAGTGAGTGCTGAGATGGCAACCCAATTCAATACCACTTTCCAAAAGCTTGATGATCTAAAAGCTTGGTTTGAGGAGCTGATGGAGCCTGCTTCCTCAAAAGGGGGAAGTGATCCAAATCATGGAATAGGATTGAAACTGTTTCATCCTCAAAATCTTCAAATTCAAAAACTCCGTCGGTGAACCAATCCAACACTCCTCCTCGTCATCAATCTTCTTCAGAGCACATCAAAGATCCAACTCCTCACAATTCTCCTTGGCATTCAACATCACCTACTTCTCCACGGCCTCAAACTCCTCCTCACTTGCAAAATTTAGAGGAAGATGTTTCATCAATTCACTCCAATGACTCCACAGCCACGGTTCAAACGAAATAAAATTGGACAGCTGCAAAATTTGCAGATGAGAAATGGAAAGCACAAGGTTTCGATACCACTTTTTATCAAACCCTGATTAACTCGTGGGTGAATCCTACCGGAAGACTTTTGGATTCGGACTACATTCCATGTCTCACCTATACAGAACCTCCTCATGATGGGTATTGGGATATTCCTATCTCACCCAACTCCAAGTACTTCCCTATTTTTCAATCCTTTAAGCTCTCCATTCCTGACGATCGAAAACTTCCTATGGAATTTGAAAGGCTAAATCTTTTTTATGCCAGACATGGTGATTAGTTTGAAAACATATGGTCGAATGATGGACCAAAAGGAGTGAAGACCCACAAGCCCAAAAAGTTCATGAAGAGTGAATTCTTCCAGTACACCCTATCCCAAAGAGGGTGTGACTACGTAAGAACACATGCAGACTTCGTGTTCATGAATCCGGAAGAAATTTTATTGATTTCCCAAATATTCCAACTGATGGCTGAGAAGTATCCGAAGATGAAGGTTGCATTTGAAAGGGCATGTGAGTTTCTTAAAGCACTAGTATGCGAATTCGGGAAAATAGATGCTGAAATCCACCCGATACTTGCTTAGAAATTTGACTTCCCTCCCTTTGAACCAGCTCCAAATTTTCCAAAGCTTGGGGTCGTTTACAAGAAGTCGCAATCAAGTCCAGGATTTTTCTTCCTAGTCACAACCATTCATCGCCTTACTAAGAAACAACTGGAGATCACAATGACTGCGACACAAAGATCCAAACACACCACTGAAGAGGTGAAGTTTGAAATAACCAAAAGACTCAAATGGATCTCTGAAGTTAGGAAATTTTGGTGGATCCTCATCAAATTTCTCAAAATTAACCAATAAAGAACTTAGCTGTGAGGTCACTTTAGGGGAAATTGTTGATATAAGAAAGTGACCCTCGACAGCTATGAAGGACCTGAAGACCCATAAGCTCTTGTGAACCGGAGAGGTGGATGTTGAAGACTGTTTCTCATCTTTTGGAACCCGAAGAAGAGAAGAAGACCTGAAGACATCTGTGAACATGAAGATTGAGACAAGTGATCTGTACTGACTATGCGTGTAAACTTAGTATTATCTGGTGTACCTTTCAGAGTCACCTAAGTCAATCGCTTTGTAATTGTTTGTTATTTCCTTGTAACTTTTAGACTTCTATATATAGAGGGTTCCACGTAATGTTTATGTACAAATTCTAAACTTATCAATATAATATTTTTTCATCTCTATACTATATAAAGTTATTTAATTGATACTTTATTCGAGTCCCTCTTCACTAAGTTGTTCATCATTTACTAACATGGTTTGATTGCAAACCATGTTACCATTCAACTAAGTGTCTACTTGTTTATGCTTATTGATATAACTTGCTGATATTTACATTCCTTACTTTTCCGAATCTAACTTTTATTGTTGAGCTAACAAAGATCCATTGAGATTAACTTACTATTCCGCAATATATTATCTCGTTATTAAGTTCTTCTCTCAACAAATATGCCTCGGCTATAGAATCGATCATGTACACCATGATATTTACAAGTCTAGGCGTCTCATACACCATTAGTATGACGAGTCGTTATTATAAAATCTATGTGAAAGTTATTAGACCGTAATCAAGAACATTTTGAAATATCTTAAGAGGACTAAATATATGTTCTTGGTTTATCGTGGTAAAGAATAGCTAAGTGTCGAATGTTATGTGGATGCAAGTTTCCAATTTGATAGGGATAATTTCATATTACAATCTGGTTTTTTGTTCATGTTAAATGGAGAAGTGGTGACTTGGAGAAGTTCAAAGAAGGAGACTATAGTTGACTCAACTAAAGAGTCAGAGTATATTGAAACCAATGAAGCATCCAAAGCAGCAGTATGGCTTAAGAAGTCCATCAAAGATTTGGGTGTTATTCCTAGCATAGCTGAACCAGTTGAGATTTTCTATGAAATGAGGGTGCATTTGGTTTAGCTAAAGAACCTCGATATTATAAGCGTACAAGACATATAAGAGAAAGTTTCACTATATCAAGAAAGTACTTGAAGATGGAGACATTATTATGAGTCAAGTTCTGCCAAAAGATAATCTGCCATGTCCGCTCACCTAACCACTGTCATAGATTAAGCATGATGTCCATACTAGGTTAATTGGCATTAGATTTTCTAGTGAATTGGTTTGATTACACAATTTGTAGTTTGATAATTTGGAACATATTAGATATTTTGATTAGGTGATTATTAATAATAAATTGTTATGTTTGTTAATATTATCTTTAGAATCACTTCTAGAATATTTTTTATTCAAACTTCCACAGTCAGTCATACCATTAGGAGATATTAGTGAATTAAGATTTCCATAGTATTGGTATATTGTTCATAGGGATGAACATAGCAAAGTCCTGCAACCAATACTGATGAGGACTTGAAAATGGAGATTTTAAGTAATGGAGTAACCACACTTAAAGATTACTCCATGGACCTTTTCATGAGTAAATTAAGGCGATTGAATTTCTTATTCTTTAAATGGAGATACATGAGGTCTTGCTCTACAATCTGTTATGTCTTGGTTTTTCCCCAACGTTGTCTGTAACTGGCAGCTATACATGGTTTACTAGATATTACATGAGGAATATCACTAGCCTATGTAGTCAAAATTTATTTGATCCTTCTGCCATATATGGACAAGTAGATATCTATGAACCCCTCATTGATTTGGTGTTGACAACAAATGTTTGGCCAAGCTGAGACTTAGTTGATTAGAATCGATAGTCAGTCTGAACGTCACCACAAGTCGATATCGGGAAACATAATCTTGAAATATAAGACTGACCGTAGAGCCATGACTCTAGATCATAATAAGATATCATGAAGTTCAAAGGAATATGAAGTTATCAGTCTTAGGGTTGTCTATAACAAAGTTGCTATAAGTACATTAATTGCATTTGAATGTCACTCAGTATTGTCTCTAGTAAGTATTAGATCGGTCAATTGTTTTTGCCTAAGTGCAAGTATGAGCTGATGGAGAGTAGTGTCCATAGTCATAGCATGTCCGATAGTATTACTATAAATAACAATTTCCTTTTGGGTTACATGCAAGAACAAAATAGAGCATATCCGAAAAAGATATTGATATGAAGGACTTGTTTTGTTAATTAATTAATAGTTTAATTAGTTATTTGAAATAATGGAATATGGAATATTCCATAATTATTTGAATTCCATAGATAATGATCATAAAATTTGGTAGTTATCTATTGGGTTTCAAATCAGCACCTTATATAAAGGGGGCTCTACATCCAGTTTTGATGTATGAGAGATAACCCTTCAGCTATCAAAAGTTTGTATATCCCAATAACCCTAAGAATTCCTGGAGTGCAGTTACCACGTGGTGGCAGCTTAATCACTGTGTCGTAGTTAACATCTGAATCGATTTTTCAGTTCTATTTTCATCTCACAGTTTGAGGATTTCTTAGATTTGGTTCTATCTTGTGTCTTGGGTGCGATTTCAAATGAGGAACTCTACGTTGGGTTCTGTATTCCATCCAATTGGCTCAAAAGAAGAAATCTACCAAGTGATCAAAGGTATATCTCCAACTATTGTGTCCTAATAATTTGCTTCGATTTTGTGAGTTATATATAGATGTTTTGAGTCTTAGATCATAGTTGTTTGTTGTTTCCGCTGCCCAATCGTTGATCTTATATAAGCTCGAAACCCATCAGCTAACACCTACCCTTTACCTAAGATCTTTGTTTTGCATAAACTGGAAGATCTTGACCAAGATATTAGGGACTGGTGATCCCTCCTAAGATCTAGGGTACCAAGATACCTTCTAATGTTTAAAGATTAAAACCTTTTTACAAGATCAGATTTCAACACCTCGCTTGGACGCAAGAATTCTAGCTATAATTAAAGCATATGGGGATCAACTTACGTTTTAGTAATTGGAAACCTCCATATTACTTACGATATGTTAGAACTTAAGTAAAAATCAATGGAATGACATGAGTGTGTCATACAATCGGTAACTTATACCTATACATTTAGCATTGACATGTTAAACTAAGACATAATGGAACAACCCTTGGATGGGAATATCACAAGGATCCAACATTTTCATGTTGACTTGAGGCTTGAACATAATCATATTCAAAAAGCTAAGAAGTATAAAACACATGAATATCTCAAATCTAAGATATTGAATCAAAACTAAAGATGTGAATCAGTGAGAGCATCCCAAGATATCATCCAAGGTAACGTGCACTCAAGATGTCATCGATGATAACCCTCACTCGAAATATCATACAAGGTGCACAATCATCTATCTATTCATTTCTAGTTTCAATCATACTTCTCTATGTCTTTAAAAAAATGTTATGTTCAAACAAACTACTTCAATAGCTACTTAATTTTCTTAAAATTTCTGACTACGCATCAAATATTACTTACTAGAATTTTATTGCTCATTATTTTATCAAATTATAACAAACAAAATTTTAAAAAAAATCAATTCATTTTCAGTACACTTTCAAAGTTTTTCTTTGAAAAATATTTTCTATTCATAAATCATGAAACTAATAAATTATTTTCAACCATAGCATTTAAAAGATCAAGAGTACCATGCTTACATAAGCATGTAAAACCTCAAATATTACATAAAAATGTTCTTCCAATCTACCATTATCCAGAATTACTATATTCAAAGTCTAAAAACAAGAAGTAAAGCTACCAATTCATTCTTCTCCTGAAGAACCTTCGACATCCTCCTTTTCTGCTCCAATGTCCTTCACACTCTCATCCACATCGTTATCCGCTCCATTCACCCACTCTTTACCTTTCAACTTATTCAAAGCTCTCTCTAATTTTTCCTTATCCCAACGATCCATCCTATTCTTCTGGAAATCATCCATCATCTTCATCCTAGCTTCTAGGAAAAAAAATTGTAGAAAAATTCTTCGATTCCTCTTCTATTTCATCTAGTAAATTTTTCAACCCATCACATTCTTCCACCAATTTTTCCAATTCTTCCTTCTTATACTTCAGTTCACCATTTTTAAGATATAATTCACCATTCTTGGCTATCAATTCTTTCACATTAATTTCAAGTTCCTTATCTTTCTCTTTCAAGTCTTGCTTAGCATGTTTCTTTACGAATTGAAGTTCCTTCTCCAATTCTTCAGCTCCCATGAACATGAAATTTGTAGCCTATATCGAAGACAATTGTAAATACCAACATTTGTAAGAAAAAATAAAAACCTAAGAACTTACACATTGATTCAGTAGTGTCATTTTTTCATAACCTCAAAAGGGTTCAACCCTTCAAAGGTATCTTGACCCATTTCCAATGTCACCTGTCTCTTCTTGGGTTCCGGACTTTTTTGTCTTAGTTTCTAACTTTCTCACACCAGGAGCAGAAGGCTTTTCCGTGTTTATAACAGGGTGTTGAAGATATGGAATCTTCAACATTGAAAGTATAACTAAAGGGAACACATGATCGAGTATGATGAGGACCTGAAAAAGGTCACTTAATAGTTATCACGCCAAGAAATGAGAGACTTGGTATTAATAACTTACCTATAGGCAAGGAAGATGGCTTTGGATCCTTGACCACAAGAGAAGTATTCAAATTCCCTCAGAGAGGCAGTCGGCCACAACCTTAAAACTTTTTTTTTCTTCGGAAAACATCAAAAAATTTTGAATCTTCTCCTCTGAATCTTTGCGAGCCAGGCAAAGTTCATCAAAAATTGGGAATTGTCCAAGATAAGGAAAAAAAATTAAGATTCCAAACTAAACATAAGGAATAAAACAAACCAAAATTTTACCCTCTGTAACACAATATTTGGAAGGAGAAAGATCATGCCCAAGAGAAGAAAAAATGACAAGAAAATATTGCATCTTCCAGTGACGATCACTTGGAGAACTTTTCAAAATAAAATAGGTTGAAGTTTATATCTTAAGAACAACAGGAGAACACCGAAATGTTTGAAGATTTAAATTCTTGCTATCTCGGATAGTCCAAGATTTGTACGTTCAGACTCATTTAGATGGTGAATCCAAAACAAGATATACCACGTAACCGACTATCACACCCCGAAACCGGAACGGCGGAAACGTTCGGGGGTGGAGGACGTCATGTCAAGTATCACAACACATGCTTCATAGTAATCAAAGTAACAACAACCATTGTATTGATAATATAATATTTACATTATGTTCAAAACATTATTTGAAATACATAAAAAGTACATCAAAAGATAAGAAATAAAGCTCCGTCTTCGCAACATCTGGAAGAGAGTACCTGTCTACTAACGACCCTGAGAATACAAGTGGTTTGAATAAGTGTCAACATTAAAGTTGGTGAGTTCATAAGTATTTTTGTTAGAGAAATTATATCCTTTATGATGGGTTTTGAGCATTCTAACACTTCCTAAGTGTACATGCAACCCTAATAACCTTGGATCTATGTTTGTCTAATTATCATGCAAAGTTGAATTCCAAGGTTATATTCCTATCTAGCATTCATGGGGAACAAATTTTAACTTGCATGAAAGATAGAATAACTTACCTTGTTGTTGCTTATGATCCTTGAAACCTTGTGAGCCTAGCACCCCAAGTGTGATACCTCAAATGCTCCACACAACACCAAATGCTTTTGGAGTAAACTTTTGAGAGAATATTACACTTGCAAAATCGGCTCTAGCCCTCTTGATTCTTGTGTGCAACCGATTTTGATGGAGCATGGGTTCTTTATATAGTGTTGACACATCTAGGGTTACACCATGTAAACCCTAATGTGTTATGACTCTTCATTTCCATGACCCATGGGTTTGTAACTCCCATGGAGCATCCTATGGGTTTAACCCAACTTGATAATCCATGGAGCCTCTTAGCCCACTATACAAGTTATGCATAATTTACATAATCAACCCATATATTTAATTAGTTATCTTTTGATCACTTAATTAATTCTAAATTCATTCTTGATCAAACTAATTAAATAATATTATTAATATATTAGAACTTATAATATACTAATAATCCACAAGTGTTATTTCTCTCATTTAGTCTATCCAATTGCATGGTGCCATGCAACCCAAATGGACCATGGTGGGTCGGGTCAAGTACATACCAGAAATAATTATGGACTTAGACACCTTATCCAACACTTTATTCTTTTGAAAAGTTCGCCAGTTCCTCCACAAAATCCTATATTTTCTTCTGTTAAATGATAAGTAAAACAACTCATGATTGTTCCTTCTACGAGTACTTAGTGAATAAAAGTCATACACATTCAGATCAAATAGATAGTTGACTGTGTGGTTCTGCCCCAAGCCTACAACCAAACAAGGAACAGGAAATGAGGTGGAATCCACACATCCCACTATTTGTCGGATCCTCATGTATCAAACCTTCACATATTCACTAAGTACTTTTAATAATCCTTTAATTTGAAAACGTTCCTTAAGAAAATCCTATATTTTCTTAATAAGTAAAATGAATGTAGTTAATCCTTATATAATCATTTGGTGAATACTAATTATATATAATACAGATCGATTAGACAGTTGAATGGGTGAATCTGCCCTAACCCCTCAACCAAACAAGGAACAGGAAATGAGGCGGAAGTCACACATTCCACTGTCTACCGGATCTTTATTATATATAATCCTAATCTATTCATCAAGTAATTACATAATTAACATTAACGATATCTCCGGTAAAATGATAACCACAATAGATCCTTTTATAATCACTTAGTTAATACTAACTATATATAACCTAATATCGAACGGACAGTTGAATGTGTGAATCTGCCCTAAGCCCACAACCAAACAAGGAACAGGAAATGAGGTGGAAGTCACACATTCCACTACCTATCGGATATTATTTATATATAATTTGAATGTATAAACTAAGGAATTAGAGAATTAACCATAAAGGTCCTTTATGTAATACTAGTTTAATAATAAATATTAAACCTTTTGTAAATAAGTTTATCTTCCAAAATAACGATATAATCCATAGAAAATCCTATATTTTCTATAAAACTGATTTGTAGTCTTAAACACTCCAAGACCGAGAAGCACAAGTATAATTACCATACTTAGCTTCATGATACCCAATTTTGTTTATTAGTAACCCTATCTGAACATGTAATTACCCTGAAAGCTCGACCTGACGATACTACCCTAAGAAAATCCTATATTTTCTTAATAAGTAAAATGAATGTAGTTAATCCTTATATAATCATTTGGTGAATACTAATTATATATAATACAGATCGATTAGACAGTTGAATGGGTGAATCTGCCCTAAGCCCACAACCAAACAAGGAACGGGAAATGAGGCGGAAGTCACACATTCCACTGTCTATCGGACTTTAATTTTATCTAACCCTATTTCATATACTGAGAAATCATATAGTTAGTATTCCTTGGGAAAGTTTAGGAAAAGTATATCTTAATGTAAATTATTAGTTAATTCTATTGTGAATATTCATTATAACCATACAAATACAAAGTTAGTCCCGTATAGATCTATACTCCAACTCACGTTCTCCCTTATGAAGACTCTGGTTATAATGAAGATTCAAACGGGTACCCTGAGTGGTACATCGAGTGGTTCACAATCCTATATTAATTATTTACATAAAATGTAAAACCTTTTTAGAATTAACAAGTAGTTTTGTAAAAAGATTTCCTTTCGTTTCATAAACCATGTTTATAAGTTCATTTCCATGTTATAACCTGGATTTTTGTAAAATAGTTCCTATGATCCATAAACCATACCTATTAAAGTTTATAAGTTGATTTCTATGACTTTAACAAGTTCCAAGTTCAAATGCATTTAAACAGTAAGAAAACATAATAAGTAAAGTATGTTTAAACACAAGTAATCTTGTGTTTTACTTGTATCCCCCCCCCCCTCCGCTTAAAACATTAAAAATCTTGGAAAATATGGGGGTATGAACTCACCTTATTTGAGGGATTCAATAGAAGATTTGGTATAGATTGGTAAATTTCCCGAGTGAAATCCCGAAGCACAAACGAGTCCTATTTAGTATATTATAACACACACACACACACATATATATATATATATATATATATATATATATATATATATATATATAATTAGTGAGTATAACTACAAAGGTGTTTAGGAAACAACCTAGGATGCTAGAATAACTCACCAAAAGAGTGTTAGAAGCAAGTTAGGAGGATGAAATGGAGTTCACGGCCACCTGGAGGTGTTTACGACCCAAGAACACCAAGTGTTGTTGAGTTCACGATCAGCTGTTCTTGAAGGATGATGAAGATTCAAGTGTTTTAGGCTGGAGATTTGTGTGTGTTCTTGGTGTTATTGAAGGAATGAAGAATACCTTGAAGATCCATTCAATAATCTAAGAATATTTGAAGGTTTGAAAGATGATACTTGAGAGAGAATTGGTTGAAATCTCGAGTGAAAGTGAAGAAATGAAGGAAAAACTAGCTGAAACATATATATATATATATTCTAGGGTTCACGGCCAGGAGGGGTTTACGGCCGTGAACCTCGTTTGCGGTCCGAGGTCGGCTAGCGTTTACGGTCCGAAGACGGTTTCCGAGGCGATAAGATCCGATGAGTTTGCGGCTGCGAGGCATGTTTATGGCTCCAAAGTTGTTCACAGTCGGAGCTTCGTTCACGGTTGGAGCTTCATTCACGGCCGTGAACTGAGGGTTCACGGTCCGAAGTTGTTTGCGGCAATGCGAAGCTTCTCAATTTCTTTTGCTTTTCTCTTCCAAACTATAACACACTTATTTAACTAGGCTTCAACACTTATAACCCATCAAATTTTTAGAATCCTGGAAGGAATAAGTTTGACCAAAGAGAAATTTTTCAAGAATAAAATTTTCGGGCTGTCACACCGACATAACTTGAGCATAAGAAAAATCGGTGAATTCAAAAAAATACTCAAAGATCAATGGAGGAAATTGGAATGACAAACCAATACAAAAAGGAAATTCATAAAAATAGGTCCAAGTAGGGAAAGATAATATGGTCTTAAAATTGGTTCAGGAACCTTAAATATGGTGCGTAGAGGACATTTATATGATGATCAAAGTAACTCGACATCATCATTAGAAAAGGTGCTACACTCACTCTCATCTCGGGATAACGTTCCCAAATCAACTAATTCCTCTATGATAGGAGCGTTGTACCTGGCCCTAGACCTAGTAAGCTTCTTGACCATAATAGAGTCAAAAGTAAAAAAGAATGGGAGAACGAAGTAATAGCCTGAAATAAGCAAAGAATGAACCCTTATTAATGTAGCTGAATGAAAAATATCAGCTCAAATTTATAAGAGGGTTTGTTACAATAGTCTAGGTCATTCAAAATTTTCAATTTCCTATAAGCATAGATGGACAGGATCAACCTTGGAGAAACATCCCACATCACATCACTATCTGCCAAACGAATTTTGCTCCTACAAATCTCCAACTACTCGGGATCCTAAATTGTAGATTTCTGGGGGTAATTGTTATGGATAGAATTTTTGTCTTACCACTTTTAATATCTTGAACGCATGCTAACATCCCAGATAGCCCAAGATCTTGGATTTAATCAATATATTGGGACTGCCATTGTGTTTCTTGAAATATCTTATGTAGGGACTATGAACTTGACTAGAAAGAAGTAGACTAGGTCAAAAGCACGTGGTCAAAGCCTTGTGAATGTTGAAGACCATCAAGAAAAGTGGGTCAAGCATAAATCAAGGAAGATCTCTAGAATATCAGATTAGTTTTTATTATGGATAGGTATAAACACACACACACACACTCTCTCTCTCTCTCTCTCTATATATATATATATATATATATATATATATATATATATATATATATATATATCTCACTTCTACTCTCACCCTCATTCTCTCGACACTTGAGAAATTTTACACTTACTACATAATTAGCTAGCACTTGTAATTTTATTTCAATTAATATAAGTTTTACGGCAGCTGATTCATAACCTCCCAAGGTTTTATGTAGGATATCCAAAAGGATTAAGGGATTTCCTTTTTATATCATTGTGTCCTTGCACAGGCTTTTAATTATTTACCATTGTTTGATAGATTTCAACATTTTCTCATATTTCCTTAATTCTTGATCTGATTTCATTGTCAAAACTATCTTGTTATTCAGTGGTATCTTGGTATCGTTTTGAGTATCTTGAGATTTTTTATACAAATTTACTTCTTAAACAACTTTAACACTATTTTTCTCCTAAAAATTTCAAATACACTTATTTGCACTATAGAACATATCAATTCTAATAAACAATTTCCAAAATATTATAGTTTTCTTGCCAAGATTTTGGGCATAACCAGGATCTTCGACATATTTCAAGATTTTGAGTACTTTAGTTTTACACATGTTATTTTATACATCACACCACACTTACTAATTTGGTTACGAAATTACTCTATCAATTTTTGACCAAAATAGGTAGCACGACCAATATGAGTAGCCATCTCTTCAATATGAAGATTAGGAACACATAATCTAATCAATTTGCTTTTATGCAAATTAATTTTCAAACCCAAAGCTAAATAAAAGCAGTACAAAACTAAAACCATATTCCTAATAATTGTCTCCTTCGAATCACCCACAAAAATAACACCATTAGTATAAAAAAGATGAGAAATTGCCAAATCATAATTCAATCTGAAAGAGATACATGGAAAAATACCCAATCCACCATTCCTTTGAAAGAAACACATAATCTCTCCATAACGAAGAAAAAAAGTAACGTACAGATCAAGTCTCGGTGGATCAAACCTCTACAAAACTGAAATTCTTCTCTAGCAGAACCATTAACAAGAACCAAACCACTTGAAGATTGCAAAAAACCATGAATCCTCCATTTCCACATGCCACCTAAACACATCTGTGTAGCACATCATCTAGAAAATCCCACCGCACTGAGTCATATGTCCTTTCAAAATCAACTTTAAAAACCATAGCAGATTTTTTTTCAACTTACACTAAGAAATGATTTAATTCATAATGAAAGGACCATAAAGAATCTTCCTATCTATAAGAAACACAGATTTGTTGGGAATAAAACCCTAATTGTGATTTGATGAACAAGATGCGGAAAATAAGAACAAACACAATAATGAAGATATGTCAAATGATCACTCGATTTATTCAATTATGAGGAACAGATTACACTTTATGAAATAAGAATCTAACTCTACAAGAAACCTCACAACGTGGCGACTACATTTTGTCTCACTCTTAACCCTCATTATGAATAATACATGACTATTTATAGGGAAAAGACAAGTCCTGGGTTTTAACCTACACTTCATCAAGGGGGGCCCATTATCATCATCCATGGAGTACTTTGAAACCCTACAATCTCCCCCTCAAAGTATGGAATGGATGACAATGCTTCAACTTCCAAAACAAGCATCTAGCAAATAAGAAATAATCTTGTAACGAGGAACATTTGAAGAAATCCATGAATCTTGATTCTTCAATAGTCTTCAAAAACGGGCTCTGGGATATATAAACCAAGCACTGAAGTAATGTATTTAAACTTCATTTTCGAATGTTATCCCAAAAATCTTCAAGAAAGCCAAACCCGCCATAAAAACCTATTTCAGAACAAAGAAACCAAATCACTTCTTGTCTTTGAAGAGCTCCCCCTCCAAGTCACAATGATCTTCAAATAAGCTAATGATATAAGCCACCAAAAATTATCATGTAACAACCCAAAGTTTAAGATTCGTAGCGCCACTTGATCAAGAAAATACTAGAAGTCGGAGATATAACAAGTCCTTAGAAGAGCTCGATGAAGAACTGCTACTGTATAGGATATTTCTCTGCAAAAGCTTTAGAAGAGCTCGATGAAGAACTGCTACTGTAAAAGCTACATTCATAATTCTACCACAAGCTTTATCAAAAATCTTCAAATTTGAAAAGTCACAAATCCAATTTCGAATGGCCATACCAAATTCTCCCCCGATTTATAATAAAAAACGTGATTATAAATCCTTCAAATGCTCATGAGAATGATCTTGAACGGATAAATAATTATTGTGATCCCCCGTGACAAAATGATATACACAATGAAGTATAAAATCCGAAAAAGTCGTGAAAATTTGTCGTTATCACGAAAAACGACTTTCCGAACCGCCAAGACTTGATGAAATCTTTACTTTTCTGTTCACGAAAAATATGTGCGTTAAAAAATCCAAAACTGTTCACCGGCCCTCAAAATTGTAAATTTTTCTGAATATTGGGCAGAAACTGTCACTTGCTGAAAGACAGGGGCTGGAATGGAAATTCTGCATCAACACACCCCTTTATTTGTAACAAAAACTGGAAATGGTCCAAAAATACCAGACTGTGAAAACAACAGGGACCAAAAGTGCCAATTCTCTGGAGTTACAGGGACCAAAAATGTAACATTAATCATTTTCCCCATTTAGATGAGATTGAACGAACACAACTGCAATAGGTTCGCTCCAAGTCCAATATCAGCCACCGTTCATTCCAAGTACACCCAAAGCGAATCTCTCTCCTTTCGTTCCAAGTACTAACAAACGAACCCAAGTTTGTTCCATGTTCGTTTTGAGCACAAGCAACCGAATCCAAGATCCTTGATACAAAAACGAAACCATGTTCGTTCCGAGCATCACGATGTGAATCCAATTTCATGACAAAAGCGAAACCTTAGCCAAACCGAATCCAATCACAGGTTCTCTTTCCCCTCTTTCGTTCCAAGGCTAACAAACGAACCCAATCATAGGTTCGCTTCCGATTCGGTCAAATACAGCCCAAAGTGAATCCAATTTCAAAGACGAACCCATTCACAGGTTCGCTCGTGAATCACAGTCAATGAATGTTAGTGTGAACCCAGAAATCAATTCCACATCTGAACGTTTGCAGGTATGATGTTCGTTCCAAATCAGTCGTTCATGATCCTGATGCGAATCACAGTCAAATTTTGACTTTTTGTTTGACTGATGTTCTTCCAATTTAGTCCCGATTTCATTCGCAGGTAGGATATTCGTCCAATGTTCACAATTTTGATTTTGACTTTTAGGTTGACCCACAAATGACCTCAATCCCGATTTCTTTTCCGATTCCGAATGATTCTTACAACGATATGCCAATATGGATTCTGATACCTGCACTTCAATTCCAAAATTAACTATCAATTATGAACAAGGATTATGTTCGGAACATCAAACACACATATCATAGTAATTTCAATAAAGCATTTTTTTCCGATCAAATTCGCATGTAAGACCATCCTTTACAATTTCGACCATAAAAATCAGAACCTAGTTCAGTTCATTGTACTTCATCCATTCTTTATCGATCTTTCAAACAAGCAGTTCATCAATATGATTCCCCTGATAACATCAGATGGCAATACTAGACCCAAAATCACAAACGATCATACAGATAACAAGAGATGATTCTCATTAAATAAAAATCATTATCAATCGTTAATTGGGTCAAACAGTACACGAGAAAAAAATTGATTAGGTCAAGCAAAATTGATTTGATGACCAAAACTCAAGAATCGGATTGAATCAGTAAGCGAATCGAATAGAAATTAAGAATTGTAAAATCCATCAGAACAAAAGAATGTTTAATCGTCATGAAGATAGACTTGCGTGATTCAGAATATTGATATTTCTAACATCGATATAAGAACAACCAAACGAACCGTGAACCTAAACAATGGGCTTTCTAGTTGAAACAAATGAACAGTAAGCGATTAAAAAAAAATTGGGCTCAATGACATCGGCTGGAAGAATATAGTAGTGACAAGAATTATCAAGAGCAATCGATTTATTATTAGTGGTGGAAAAAAAAGATCCAGAAAAAAATAATGAATAAAAGAGAGTAGGATCGAAATCACCAAGATGAACAGTAACAGAATACATAAGTCCCCATGAACAGTTGCTTGAACAGAAAGCTTGATTTCAGGACGCCAAAAACACCAATAATATTCAATAACTCGTGCAGAAAAACATCAAATCAAGAACCGATACTTCAAAAATCAATAGATCTTCAAAGACCCGCTCTGATACCACTTGTTGGGAATAAAACCCTAATTGTGATTTGATGAACAAGATGCGGAAAATAAGAAAAAACACAATAATGAAGATATGTCAAATGATCACTTGATTTATTCAATTATGAGGAACAACTTACACTTTAAGAAATAAGAATCTAACTCTACAAGAAAGCTCACAACGTGGCGGCTACATTTTGTCTCACGCTTAACCCTAATTATGAATAATACATGACTATTTTTAGGGAAAAGACAAGTCTTGGGCTTTTAACCTACACTTCATCAAGGGGGCCCATTTTCATCATCCATGGAGTACTTTGAAACCCTACGAGATTGCTATATGCTCATAAACCCATTAACGACATTCACCAAACAATTTGCAAGAATCTTACTTACAATCTTGTATTGATAACATATAAGACTTATAGGTCGAAAGAATTTGGCATTTTTTGCATCATTAACTTTCGGATTGAGAGCAACAAAAGAAGGGTTACAATATTTCATGAAGGAACTAGAATTAAAAAATTCCATCTCAACTGTAACAAAATCATATTCTACCAAATACAAGAATTTTCTAATAAACTCAAAACTAAAATCATCAGGACCTGAAGACTTATCAATACCACAATCCCACACTTCTTTTGATTTCATCCGTAATGGCTTTAAATTCCAAAACTGCAGTATGTTTAGGAGATAAAGTCTTCAAAAATGATTATGGACAGGAACTCGTAAAGCATGTAAATCGATTTTCAAAATGATCCAAGAATTCAATTTTAATTTGAGAAGGAGACTCCATCAAAACCCTTTCATGAAAAATTCCATGAATTGATAATGGCTTTCTACTTTTATTTAGAATATCATGAAAAAAATTAGAATTCTCGTCACCCTCAATAGCCTACTGAATATTTACTTTTTGAGCAGCCTCAGCCGCTTCAATTTGATCAATCTTACCATACTTTGTTAAGAGAGTAGTTTGGGTTGGAACATTGACTTCTGTACCCTGAACCTCATTAATCTTGTGATCTAAGTCCCAAAATTCTTTAAGACATTTGGTTTTGGCATATAATTGAACCTCTCTATCAACAACATTTCACACCTTCAAAAAAATTTTAAGAGCTTGTAACTTCTTTTTTAGAGAGACCATAGAATTCGACTTAACAACACTATCATTCTTCCACGAATCCTCCATATCCTTATCAAACCCATCAATATTGAACCAAGAATGAAACAATCTAAATAGAGACATACCGTAATCGAGAATTACATGTTTGAGTAAGATACATTGATGATATGATAATTGTCGATCAAGAATTAACTCATAAAATATCAGGAAATCTATCTAGCATACTCATCTTTCCAACCACTCTATCATCCCAAGTAAAAGAATAACCTCTAATAGGAACATGAAACAAGGAGGAAGAAACTATAAAATTATTAAACGCATGTGCCACAGTAGCATGGAAAATTGACCATATCTTTCACTTTCACACCAAACTTTATTAAAATATCCCCATCGTGATGACCTCCCCATCTTGATTACCCACACCCCGAGAAAGAGTATCACATAAAGTTTTTTCTCCAAACTAGACTGATGAGCATAAACATCCACCACAACCAGATTAGTTTTGTTAGGAAGCCACACCCCCTCAATAATAATAAAAAAATGATCATCCGTAAAAACTTTGGTTTTTGTAAATTTGGATTTATCCCACATACACACAATACACCCCCCCCCCACACACACACACATAAACCTCTTGTCCGTCTACAAGCGTAACCAAAATCAAGATTCCCCTAAATAGATCTAACATAAAACAAATCCAAATGTCTCTTCCTTTTAGTCTCTGGAATATATATATATATATATATATATATATATATATATATATATAAAGAAATTTGATGCATAATTCATAACTCCCTAATCCATTTATGTTTCATACCCTTCCCCAAACCTTGAACATTTAAAGAAATGCAATTCATGACAAACCATCCATATCTCCAATAGCACCAATAATCTGTTGAATATTTCTAGAACAACCATCCATATTGTACCCCCATAGCTTGACTAGTGTTAATAAATGCACTCAATTCTTCTATCAAGGAAAATCCTTTAGGTTTTTTAAGAATTCTAACAGATATCTAAAAAATGAACGCAATTCAACAAAACCTTCCTTACTTTGGTTAACCTCCAATTTTCCAGAATTATTTTTCCCACTGCAACTAGAGCCATTATGAGGTGAATTCAATCTATATTTTTTTTTTATTTAACCCATTTTCAGCCATCACCATCCATTCATTCAAACCTAGAACTAAAAATGAATCTATTAAAGGAACAACAGAACCTTGTCTGACATGTTTTTGTCGTTGCATGTTTTGTTGTTGTCGTTGTTCATTACAAAGTTGAACTGTTTTTGTTGCCAACACCAAAGGAGTATATGCACCAGGTTTCTGATTTTGCAAGTCAAAATCCACATGATTATAACTCATTTGACGAGTAAAGCCTAATATATGCAATAAATATTCATCTTCTGATGTTCTTGGTTGTTGTTCCGTGTGAAGAAGCTTATAAACACTAAACGGGTCTTTAGAAGCCGAAGATTTGTGATTATCCTCTTGTTGCAAATTTTCTTCCATAACATGAGAATCTTCATCTTTTTTGTCAAAGTCTTTACAGACACCGAATTCCCACCTTCATATTCTTCCAATTGAACAAAAACATTCTCCTTCTCACAACTATCATGATTTTCAATTTTCATCTTCAATGAAATTTGGGGTCCAACCTGTTATTTATTTAGCTCTCACCATATAAACTTTCCCACGTATAACAATCTTAAAAGTCTCCATAATTAAAGAATGAACCGAAGTAGTGAGGCATAATCGTTTACTATCTGTCTCCCCCCCCCCCCCTTGTATTTCCTTTTAATCTTGAGAAATGTACGTTTTATTAATACATGCAAAAGATAGCACCCCCCCCACACACACACACATCCACCCACAACTCGTACTTTCAAAACAAAATTGTCTCGCCATTGTTTAAAGATAGATAACCAAGAACGCACCCCTATATGTTAGGTAAATTTGTCCTTAGCATGCACGAAACGAAATTCTAATGAGACCCATTTTCCACCCAAATAATCAAACTTAATGTCATAAAATCCCTCATTGTTGCATATAACACACAAATTAGTCAAAGATCAAAATCATTTGACCTCACAAATAAGAGAAAGATCATGATTCTTAAAAGATACGCACTCTTCATCAAGAATGATTGCCATATTGTCATGACTCAAGTCCTTATTCATATTATTTCTATATAAACCCGAAGCATATGAAGTAATTTTTGGTTGTCCAGAAGTGTTTGCATGGTTATGAACCACATGTGTAACATTCCTCTTCAAACTATTCCCTTGTCTCCCCTATTAAACCTAGCAACATTTGCCACTAACTTGAGTTTACCAATCCAAATGATACACAAGTTTGACACCAAAGTATCAGTGTTCATTGATTTAGTATACCTAACAAATGAAAACGGTTTTTCCATCTTTGATAAACGCCTTGCAATAAAAATATCAATGATCAACCCTTATTTTCACATATCATCTAAAGTTCACGTTGAATAAAGTGAGTGGGAAAAATGGTTAACGTAGACATTATGCCCAATCTTCTTAGTTAAAGAAGCATTCGAGATAGATCGACCTTGGTCGACAGTAGACGGAAACGCACACATCAAGGACAAAACTTAACAACGATAATTAGAGACAAAATCTGTTGGCATTCGATCCCGTCGGGGACATATTTGCTAAACCATATAAGCAAATATCAGGATGAGTGAAGTAAGATATTTTCCATGCTCTAACATGACTCAGATAAAGGGTCGGGCTGAGATGGTCTTGCTTTTAAAAGAGTTATTTGGCTTAGAGTCCATAAGTGTATCATGAGTTCCATCTATGTTGGCACAAGAAAGAATCTCTCTAGCAAACGATGATTAAGAGAGGAAAAAACCAGATGAGGTCCTGGTAGAAGCAATACAAAGAAAGAAAGGGAGTGAGTGAGAGAGAGAGAGAGAGGGAGTGAGAGATACAGACAGAGAATAAGAGATAGAAAGAGAGAGAGAGAGAGAGAGAGAGAGAGAGAGAGAGAGAGAGAGAGAAAAGAAATAAAGAAAGAAAGGAAAAAAAAGAGGGAGAGATCTGAATTCAAGCATGGGAAATTCATATTTGACTCAACTAATTAATGACACGAGTGAGTAAGGCGGTGAGGATAATATCAACATATATAAGTGACACGAGTGAGTAAGACAGTCTACGAGGCAGTGAGGATAATATCATCAACATATATAAGTAAGTAGATTGTACCAGACCCCTTATGGTATGTGAAAATAGACAATGTGCAGTTGAGGACTGTTTGCTTTATCTTTCGATCATAAAAGTCGATAATCATATATGGATTAGCAACGAATGGCAATGTAGAAGTTGTGCACGGATGATAATGTAGGGATTGATTTCAGCAGTTTATGGAAGAGGCGACGTCAGTCTGTGAGGCAGATGAAGAGACAGTAGATAGACGACTCAATCATTCAAGCCCGATACCATGCTTGAGAATGTGAAAAGCCCGTTAGGGTTGATAATGCATTAGCTCAATGTAAATAAATGTTTGAGAAAATGACCTTACATTATACAATATGAACAAATAAATAAAAAACATTAAGACGACGTGGTTTTAATAGATACTATATTATCATATAAATTGAAATATTTGTAATATTATATACGGGAATCTTCAGTATAATCAAAAAATTTGTCTCATTTTACATTTTAGTCTCAAATTATTAATATTATTTTAGAAAAATCCTAAAAAGTGGTAAAAAGTTGCATTATGACCATTGTGTACCGGTTAGAACAGGTAACAATGTAATTTGTGACTTTTTCATAAACTGATCCAAAATATTGAGAATTTTCTTAAAGAAAAAAAATATTTTTTTTTATATTTAATGCCAACAAAACATTTCTTTTCAATAAAAATATATTTATCAGTATTATAACTCTATAATTATATTCATGCATATGGACATTTAGCATATATATATATATATATATATATATATATATATATATATATATATATATATATATATATATATATATATATATATATATATATATATATATATATATATATATATATATATATATATATATATATAGAGAGAGAGAGAGAGAGAGAGAGAGAGAGTGAGAGAAATTAAATATACTCCTACTTTTCTTCCTACATATCATCCTACCCATTTGAAATGATGACAAGTTTATTAAATTAATGATAATCTTATTCAAATATGATATATGTCACCATTTTACATGGGTAGGAAGAAATTAAAATGTAAGTTTATTAGTGAAATTAATATCCATTTATTAGTATATTTATTGCAATTATTACATTAAAATATTATGTGGGATTTAATAAAATAGAAAAACTCATAAAATGACATGTGAAATAAAAAATTAATTCAAAATAACTACAAAATAACATTTGACAAATTGTATGAGAGCTTGACAAGTGGCAAAAAAATATTTATTTATTAGAGAGGATATATATATATATATATATATATATATATATATATATATATATATATATATATATATATATATATATATAGAGAGAGAGAGAGAGAGAGAGAGATAAGATCGGGTGACGACTCATTTTAAAGTGAAGACTCGTGAGGACACCTTATAAAAATTGAAAAAAAATCTAAAAAAATACAAATCATAAAATCGAGCATAGATCTATATCCGGGAGAAAAAAAATTGGAAAAAAAAACTGGATCATTAAAATTGAATCATGGATCATAATGATACAAAATTAAGAATTATAATTGAATAATGGATCGTCAAATCACATTTGTGGATCACTTCGATCTGGCAAGGGTCTCTATCTGCCTAACCTCCGCGATCAGATTTTTATGAGCTTATCTCACTCTAAATTTGGTATCTACTGATGAAAATTTAGGTAACATCTGTTTGTATTGTTCATTCTTTACCTTTGTTTGATCTTTATGAATTGTTTTTTGCCTAATCGTTAAGTTGAACCTGTTTAGTCAATATGTTTGTAAAAAGAGTTAAATCTGTATGTTGATTGTAGGTGTAAAAGTAGACGCCTGTGTTATAGAAAAACATAGATATTTATTTACACTCAACATGTTCGATGAAATGCCTCAATGAGAAATATCACATGTTAACTTCACTTTGACTTCATGGATGATGCTACTTCTGAATTAATAAGAATAGGTTTTCTGTTTTAGTTATACTATACTTTGAGTTTGATTGGTTATTAAGGTGATTTAGTAACAATAATATTATTTTCGTGTAGGAATTTGTTTTTTCAATTCTAATTGTGCTATCTAACAACTTCTGAATACGAATCCCCACCGATTCTTATGTGCTTTATTCGATCATCGTCATTGTAGCACCTGTATATCTTAAATGCATGTTTTCCGGTTTTATTTGACTGGACTGTGTTTTTAATGAAAGACTATGGAGTTTTTGAATGATAGCATAGAAATTGCTTTTGTTTCTTGCAGGAATTAATTAGTGAAATTGTTGGATATCCCAATCCAAATCCAGTTACTCAGATTAACCAATCTGAATAGCTTAAATGGTTTGAACCATAAAATTGGTATTTAGGTAATCCGGTTTTCCAAATAAGTAAAATAATCTTTTTTTTTTGTGTGTGTGTTTACTTAAATCTAATCTACCTGTTCAAAGTTTTTGATAGTTGCTGCACAAAGAAAACCAGTGCTTCTTATTGCATCAAATTCATCACCGAGTTCTTCCACCAAATAGTTTCTCAAATCTATAAAACAATAAGCATGGATTTTTTTTCTTGATACATAATGTGGAATTGTCAATAAAACAACCCGTATGAATTATTGCTGCAGCATTTTGGAATTGTCTTATGAAGTATAAAGCTCTCAAAAACTTCAAATTTCCTCGAATAGAAACGTGCGAGTTGCTTATTCTAGATAGATCAATCGACCAGGTTCATACTTCATACATTATTAGATATTCCTATTGCAAATCTATTGTTTTTAATTTTTTTTTTAATTTTTTTCTAGATTGCTCCTGTTATTCACGAATGGAGATCTGATGCCATGTGCCATGATTTACTTAACATGGATGGGAATAAATATGTTCATGAGGTTAGTCTCTGTTTCTAGGCATGGATTGTTCATCGGATTTTTTACCTTTATTTTATGGTGAGTCATGTTGTATTCTCAGGGCTTCTAATATCTTATTTAAAATTGGTTTATAACTTTGAAAGTAGATTTGAATCTTTGATTCACATGTAAATCACATATGAATTACATGTGATTCACATGTAATTCACATATGAATTACATGTGATTTACATGTAAATCACATGTAATTCGCATATGAATTACATGTGATTCACATGTAATTCGCATATGAATTACATGTGATTCACATGTAATTCGCATATGAATTACATGTGATTCACATGTAAATCAAATGTAATTCACATATAAATCACATGTAATTCACATATAAATTACATGTGATTCACATGTAAATCACATTTAAATTACATCTTATTCACATGTAATTCACAGATGAATTAAATGTGATTCACATGTAAATCACATGTAATTCACATATGAATTATATGTGATTCACATGTAAATCACATATATATATTTTTGTGAGTGTTTTCGCATCAATCATTTTTTTTTAATTTTCTTATAGATTTAGAAGAAATTATGGTGAATATTGAAGAGGTGAAAAATGATACATTGAAAAAAATATGGAAATATTGACACGAAGACATGAAAACGCTTTGAAATTTTGTAGCATTTTTTTGTTTTTTATATTTTATTTTGTATCGAATAAAATATTTATTCTATTGTGTTTATAGATTAGTAAATAAAATGAGTTTTCTTACGATTTACTTACAAATATTATAGTATATGAAATATGCATATATGCATTTGTAAAAATATGCATATATATATATATATATATATATATATATATATATATATATATATATATATATATATATATATATATATATACCTAAAATGTTGATTTTTTTGGTTAAAAAATTGTAGTATTTTTTTAAATATTTCAGTTTTTTTTTAATTTTATTGATTTTTAAATGCTTTTAAAAAAGTTGCAGTTTTTAAAAAATATATGTATATATTTTTTTTCATTTTTTTTCATAAATTCACGTTTTCTATAAAAAATTAAAAAATCTGCACTTTTTAAAAAAAAATGAAAAATATTATGTTTTAAAAAATCCGAAAATTTGATTAATTATGTTATTTTTTAGAAATTTTTATTAATATTTCCAATAACACAAAAAATTAAACATTAAATGATTGTGGTATGATTACGATCATGCCCTTAATGAATTAGTTTTGATCTAACGCTCCACTTTTAGTTCTCGGGTTTTCGGGAAACTATGAGTTCTCAATCGATTTTACCCCGATATATATATATATATATATATATATATATATATATATATATATATATATATATATATATATATATATATATATATATATATATATATATATATAGGGAAGGGTTATTTGGAAAAAAAAAAACCTTAAAAAAACCCTAAAAATCATAAAAATGCATAAAAAAATATCTAGAGATCACATAACTTTTTTTTGACTTTTTTTATGAAAAAATCGCAGGTTTTTAAAGAAATTCGCTGAAAAAAATTTTGAAAAAAAAAATTATAAAAAAAAAAAAAAAAAAAAAACTTGATTTTTTTTTTCCGCGAATTTTAATAAAAAGCTGCGATTTTTCCTAAAAAAAATTCAAAAAAAAGTTTTGTGATATCTAAATATTTTTTTATGCATTTTTTTCATTTTTAGGGTTTTTTGTTTTCTATACAACCTAAACCTATATATATATATATATATATATATATATATATATATATATATATATATATATATATATATATATATATATATATATAGTAATTAGCAATAATGTATTTATATTTCTAATTTCCGATGAAAATACCAATGGATGGAAAAGACGTAGCTAATTTAGCAAAAAAACAGTTTGTTTATGAATCAACGTTTTTTGTTACATTTCAAGCGACTTAGTGATGCAAAATCTATGGCTTAAATTTGTGAGACCCTTTTGAGACGGATGAAACTTCAATTATAGGCTTGCGAGCGGTTCAAACTTAAAATGCCCGTTTATCTAGTGTGTGTTTCTTGTTTTCTTCCTTTTTTGAAAGGTAAAGACAATGACTTAGCAATAGATATAAATTCTTAGTGTAACAAGACTTGGATCTTTTATAGATAAAAACACTACTAGATTTTGGAATTAAAAACCATACAAAATAGGTTTGGACTCATTCTTGCAAAGAAAAGCCCTACATGGGGTATAGCAGGAAAATAATGAAGCTAGCGTGGGTCAAAATTCCGCGCCATGAAGTAAGTTGACATATAGGAATTGACACAAATGTAGAATCTGATTGAATTAGGAGCAGAAAAATCAAACTTAACCAGCATGTCAAATAGAAACAAAATCCATGTACGTGCTAAGTAATAACGTATGCCACTTGGTGTAATAATAATAGACCGACAAAGAGTGTTTTCAAAGTGGGCCAGTGGACCATTCTCTCATTATAACATTAAGTTAGCTTTGGTTGAATAAGCTGAGTTTTATATATATATATATATATATATATATATAAACAAAATCTAATTGCACGAATAAACTAAAAATCAAGAATCGCACCTCAAAAAATCTTATTACAATTAATGTTCCTATGTGAACATTGTCGATTAATGTTCATAAATGAACATTGGAAAATGTATGAACATTCATTATTGTTCGTACCGAACATGTATGGATATTATGACCATTCATATATGAACATTGGAATATATACGTGTTGGAACCTGAAAGTGAACCTCTAGCAATCCTAAGTACATATTCTGAAGGCTGTTGGTTCCGAAAAAGAAGTGATTCGGAACCTGTCCGGAGCTGGAAATAAGAAGAGGAGGAGCATACTGAAGAGGAACACATTCCGGAGCTAAACCTGATGTCCGGAATGTATAGTGATCCGGATCAAGCTGTCATCTCCGGAACAACACTTGTCCAGAATGAAGTTATTTTGTCTCTTATGCATTTATTACTTTTGTCTTGTATTTGATGTAACGTTTCATAGGACTTAGTCTAAAGTTGTATTAGGACAATCAGAATGTCAGACTTATGTCTTTTGTCCGGTCCTATGTAAACATCTGGGATAATTCGCTGTAACATTCTCTCCTATAAATAGGAGCATTCAATACAAGTCAACCACGGATCTTTCACTTACTTTTGGCATTTACTCTTATCACATTAAAAACATTCTTCTTGTTCTTCATTTATTGACTTTCCCTTGATCATTATCTACTTGTTCTCAATTAATGTCTTGATCATTTGTTGAACTGATTACCTAAGACTTGACTGGTCTTTCCAGTCTCGACCTGAACATCCATTATCAAGCAGACATTGATCTCAAGCATTCACTCAAGGTTTGAGTTTTCAAACCTTGTCCCTGCGCAAAGATCTTGATCTCACAACTAGTATCAGAGCTCGAGCGGTTGTCCTTTGAATCCATAAGATCAGATTATAGTTGGTTTGAATTTACCTTGATATTTCAACCATTTCTGTGTTAAGGATAAAAGTTCTTCTATATACCACTTAAGCTTGAAGATATCTTAACTTCAATGGCTGCTTCAAATCCTCAGCAAATGATTTCAATGCAAATCGCAAATAGCGTGGGTGGCCCTACACGTGCCCCATTGCTAGTTGTGGAAGAATATGATCATTGGAAAGTTAGAATGGAAAGGTTTTTACTAGCCAAAGAGAAAGGTGAACAAATTTGGAGATCCGTCTAAGAAGGCCCTCATGTTCCCGTAAGAACTGCTCAGCTCATGCGAGAGGATGAAGCTCGTCCAGCTCCTCTAACTGCAGATGATGTTGAAAAGCTACATGCTGATCAAGTTGCCTTCTCAGAAATGGTGTTTGGTGTTCCTCCATCACTCTTTGAGCACATTAAGCTATACAAATCAGCCAAAGAAATTTGGGACACTCTTCAGGATCTGATTGAAGGTTCTGAAAATATGAAGGACAAGCGCCTCACCTCGGTTGTCAATGACTTTGACACCTTCACCACTACTCCAGGTGAATCTGTAGCCTCAGCCTCCAACCGATATCGAATCGTCGTCAATAACATGACTGCTCATGGGATTGTTCGAACTCCTCTTGAGTACAATCTTAAGTTCATTAACAGTCTTGGTAAAGGGTGGGGAAATGTAAAATCCTGTCTTCAAAGCAATGGTTCCTTAAAAAAATTGAAACTCTATCAACTTTTTGATGAGCTTCAAGGACATGAATCAAATGTTGCTCAAACCATAAGGGAACTTTCCGAAGGACCACTTGCTCTCGTCAGTTCCTTTGAATCAACCATTCCGAACTCACCTACTCCGGAACCTTACAAACCCTCTGTTCCATCCCTAACCACCGTACCCACACACATCTATCCTGATGATGATTCTGAAACCCTGGATTCCGAACTCCGTTTCCAACAAGAGTTTGCCTTACTCTCAATGAAATACAAACGTTCTTTCAATCCCTCTTACAAACCATACCAAAACAGATTCAGTGCTCCTCACCAAACTCATCCTCAACCATATTCCGCTCCGGAACCAAAACAAACCTATGAAAATCCTTCTGCATACAAGCCTAACCTCACTAAACCAAACTCCGCTCCGGAATCTTCTCAAAATTCCAATTCAGACAAACCAAAGATCTTGTGTCATAAATGTGGTCATGCAAACCACTTTGCCAAAGATTGTCTAGCTGATGCTCCACAAAAACCAAAAGTCAAAGACTCAGCTTACTATGTCCGAAAAGCACAAGAAATGGCTGAAAGTGAAAAGGCATTTGTTACTACGGTTTCAAGAGATGTAGCAGGATACTGGTCATCCGGAGATGATGATGATTTGGTGACTGGAAGAAAGTTGTGTTTGATGGCAAGACAAACGGTTGAATGTGATGAAGGTTATTGGTCTTCTGGGTCCGAAGATGAAGATGATGTTGCTGAACCTCACTACTGCTACATGGCCACTAACGATCCACCAGGTCGAAGCATTGTTGAACAGGTAAAATCCATGATCTCTAATAATAATTTTGACTTGACTTTATGTGAAACTTATCTGACCCAGATCCAAACAGATATGAACACTATCTATAAAGCCTATGAGTCTGCCATAGAAGCCAGTGAGAAGAAGGATTGTGAATTAAGTCGTCTTAGACTACGTTTTGATGATAAGAAATTGAAAATCTAGTCTCTGGAGCATGAACTTGTAATGTCAAAAGATGAATGTATCATTTTGAAAGATAAATGTGAAATCACTTATTCTGAACGAAACATTTTGATTTCTGATAACAAACGTATCAATGATAAAATAGATGATTTGTATAACTCTGTAGACATGCTTGAAGCTGACATTCGGATGATTCATAATTTTCGTCATCCATGGTCCAAAGCTCCTGGTCTCGGAAGCGAGTTTCCGAAACCAATTGTTAGTCCCCTGAAGGAATTACAGAATTTGACATTCATGGGAGAAGTTCCAAACATCAAACATTCGGACACCCATGTTTCTCCCTTGTCACCTCTTCCGGTGACTAAAAGACCTTTTGAGTTCCTAATTCCTGAGTTTCAACCAATAGTGGTCAAGTGTCCTGATTCCACGCCTCTTCCGCCTCTGATAAACCTGGACCTGAATCGGACCACGGAATATCATTATAGTCTTCCAAATTGTGTAGACTATGTTCCTCAAAGTAATCACGTAAACAACTGTGTGATTGAGGAAATTATTCCGGAGACAACTGAAATCAATGCCTCGGAATTTGTATGGGCATCTTTAGATGATAAAGTTGAAGTCTCAAGCCATGTGTCCTCTGATTCATGTGAATCAGAATCCTTAGTACTTTCAAAAACCAAATTGATTCCCATTACTCCTGAGTTTACAAATCCATCAAAAGAAAACCAATGTTGAATAGAAAAGATATTGTCGATCCCAAAGTAGAAGCTAGAAATGCTTACAAAAAGGAAGTCAAGACTAGACAAAATTCCAGATTCCTTTCCAATTCCAAACCAAATTCATCTCGGAATTCTCATATCTCCACTCACATTCAAAGTTCCTTTGTTCCCACTAGGATCCTAAAAAGACCTTCCGAACCCCTTCTTCGTTCAGAACCTAAGGAAGTCCTTAGCTCAACCTCACCTCAAGCTCATGTTAATGTCAATGTCAAAACCATCCGAAATACTTCACCGTCACCTCGAAATGTTTCATCTGTCTTTATTGCAAAATCTGATGGCACAATTTATAAACCCAGAATTTCAAGAAACAATGTGTCATCAAACAAATCCACAAGTACAAAAACCACTGTTTCGAAATCTTCAAACAAAAATCTTGTGTGGAAAGTCAAAACATCTGTCAACAACACAACAATTCTGGAGATGACAAAAATTGTTAATCCTTCGGACACCAAAGGTCCGAAGAAGTCAGCTCCGAACCCACAAGTAGTTGAATATGACTACTGGATAGATGAAAAGACATTAGCATTCTGTCTGTTTCCAAAGAATTCCAATAACATCACCAAAGAACATAAAGTTGTTCCCAAGTCACAATCAAAGTCCAAAGCCCATGCCTACGTCCCAAAGTCTAACTCGGAGCCTAAAAACTCCATTGCTCACTAATTTTGCAGGCATTATGTGCTTCAGAGCAAGAAACAATATGGTATATTGATAGTGCTTGCTCCATGCACATGATGGGGCAGAAGGATTTTCTGCGAGATTTAAAGCTTTCTCCAAATGCTGGTTACGTGACATATGGCAACAACTCCAATTCTCAAATTCGCGGTTATGGAACTCTCACCAATGGAAAATTTTCTATTTCGCATGTTGCTTATGTAACTGATTTAAAGCATAACTTGATAAGTGTTGCTCAGCTCACTGACTCAAGTCGACGTGTGGAATTTTGCAAAAAGTATAGCTATGTGATGACTGAAGATAGGAAAGAATGTTTGATAAAGTCTCTTCGCAACAAGAACATGTACCCGCTTGACATCAACATGATTATTGGCAAAGCGCAACTATGCCTTCTCTCCAAAGCTATTCTTGTCGTTAGTTGGTTATGGCAGCGAAGGATCGCTTATCCAGAACTTTCGGTACATGAATGATCTTGTATCAGGCGAAATGGTAAGAGGATTACCTCTTCTCAAGTTCGAAAATGATCATTTATGTGTTGCGTATGAGTGTGGTAAACAATCAAAGAAGGGTCATCCTGTCATCATTGAAAAGTCCATCTCGGATCCTTTGGAACTTCTACATATTGATCTCTGTGGACCATCCACTGTAGAAAGTCTTCATCATAAGAAGTACATTCTTGTGATTGTTGATGACTTTACAAGGTTCACCTGGGTTTTCTTCCTGAGGCTGAAATCCGAAACAGCCTCTGAGCTCATCAATTTTATCAAAGGAATAGAAGTTCTCATCAAACTTTCGGTCAGGAGAATCCGAAGTGATAATGGTTCGGAATTTGTAAATTCCACCATTGAAAAATTTCTCACAGAAAAAGGAATCGATCACAACTTCTCAGCTCCTTACATTCCACAACAAAACGGTGTAGAAAGACGCAATAGAACACTTGTTGAAGCTACTCGATCCATGCTGAACTATGCAAACTTACCACTCTATCTTTAGGCTGAAGCTGTATCCACTACTTGCTTCACTCAAAATCGAAGTATTATCAATCGACGGCTCAACATGACACCATACGAAGCAATGAATGGCCGAAAGCCAACAATCTCATTCTTACATGTCTTCGGATGTAGATGCTTCATCAAAAACAACCGTGATCAGCTTACCAAGTTTCAACCTAAAGCTGATGAAGCTATCTTCCTTGGGTACTCTTCCAAATCAAAGGCTTACAGAGTTCTCAACCGAAGAACTCGTGTTCTGGAAGAAAGTTTTGATATTACCTTTGATGACAACTTTGTTCGGAATTCTGACCCCACTCACATCACTACTCACATCATGGAGTCTGATGCTCCTCCGCCAGGATGTCCGAACCCTCAAACCATTCTCGAGGTTGACTTTGAAACCCTTTTTGGTCCTTCCGAAACCGCTCTTGATTCCGAATCTCGATCAAGACCATCCCTAATTCCAATTCCTCCTTCGGAAGCCCCAGTTTCTCACAACCTCTCTGGCCCACTTCCGAGTCTACCTCCATTTGATTCCGAACCATTTCAACCTTCTCAGGTTGAGGGGGAGAATAATGCAAATCCATCTCTTGAATCAAATGTGGATGGCTTCCAACATGCAGCTGCTGATTTCGATGACTCCAATCCTCTCAACATTGATGAAAACGACAACTTCTTTGAATTCCCTTCTGATGATGATGTCAACCTCTCAGGTTCAGAAGTTCAGGGGGAGCATCATCCCAATATTCAAATCATTCAGGGGGAGCAAATCAATTCTACTGTTGATATAGGATCTTCGGCTGCACAAGAACTCCCTCGATTGCATGTTTGGATGAAGGATCATCCTCCGAACCAAGTGATAGGCAATCTGAATGTTGGTGTACAAACTCGCTCAGCTACCAACATCCAAAATGAATGTCATTTTTCAGCATTCATATCCATGGTTGAACCCAAATCCATCAAGGAAGCATTAGAACATGTTGATTGGATTACAGCCATGCAAGAAGAACTGGCAGAATTTGACCGAAATGAAGTATGGACTATCGTACCTCCTCCTCAACATCACCCCATTGTTGGTATGAGATGGGTATTTCGCAACAAGCTATATGATGCAGGTGTTATCATCCGAAATAAAACAAGATTGGTAGCTAAAGGTTTTACTCAAATTGAAGGTCTTGACTACGACGAGACATTTGCTCCTGTTGCACGACTTGAAGCTATCAGAATCTTTCTTGCGTATGCTGCTCACAAAGGCTTCAAAGTCTATCAAATGGATGTTAAGAGTGCCTTTCTTAATGGTGAACTGAACACTGAAGTATACCTTCAACAGCCCCCCGGATTTATCAACCTTTCCTTTCCAAACTACCGTTATAAACTGCGGAAGGCTGTCTATGGACTCAAGCAAGCTCCTCGGGCTTGGTACGAGACTCTCACTGATTTTCTCAAATGCTCAGGTTTTCAAAGGGGAATACTTGATCCCACACTATTCAGAAAATCAAATGGGAAACATCTCATGCTGGTACAAATTTATGTGGACGACATTATTTTTGGATCTACGGATTCATCTATGGTTGCTGATTTTACCAAACTTATGATCAGTCATTTCCAAATGAGCATGAACCGAGAACTAAGATTTTTTCTTGGTCTTCAAGTTAAACAGACTAACAAAGGTATTTTCATTCACCAAGAGAAGTATATTTCTGAGCTTCTCAAGAAATACTCTATGGACACCTGTGCCTCAGCCAAGGTACCTATGGGCTTCGGTCACAAAATCTTTGCCGACCCATCGGGTGTTTCCATCGATGAAAAGAAGTATCGTGGAATGATTGGATCCTTACTCTACCTCACTGCTAGTCGCCCAGATATTATGTTCTCAACCTGCTTATGTGCCAGATTTCAAGTCAATCCGAAGATGTCTCATCTTTTGGCTGTGAAACAAATATTCCGGTACCTCAAAGGTACAAAGAACCTCGGAATGTGGTATCCAGCAAATGAAAGTTTCCTTCTGCAAGCTTACTCTGATTCAAACTATGGTGGTCTTCAACTCGATAGGAAAAGTACATCAGGAGGATGTCAATTCCTAGGTGGTCGTTTAGTCAGCTGGTCATCCAAGAAACAGAACTTTATTGCTCTCTCTACAACTGAAGCTGAATACATTGTGTTGCCAACTGTACCTCTCAAGTTCTCTGGATGAAATCTCAACTCTTGGATTATGGTTACCGTTTTCAAAGCATCCCTATCTACTGTGACTCTCAAAGTGCCATTGCAATCTCTCACAATCCAATTCAGCACTCCATGACAAAGCACATTGACATCCGGTACCATTTCATTAAAGATCATGTTCTAAATGGTGACATCGAACTTATTTTTGTTCCATCTGACGATGAAATTGCTGATGTCTTTACTAAGGCATTAGACGAAACCAAATTTAATGGTTTTCTGAACAAAATGGGTATGATGATGCCTGATCCTCAATTCTTTCATGAGACATGTTGTCTTTGATAGAAGTATTCAGAAAGAAAAGTTGCTCCGAACTCAATTATTTTTTCCTTGCTTCGGAACTCTTTTCTCTCAAAATACACAGGATCATTTTACTTGTCTTTATTTCTAATTATCCTTTGAGTTTTTAAGCTGAAAAGTTCATTCTCTTCATCTCGACTATCAAGATCAACCATTATCCGAATCGTTATTTCGGAACTCACTTCACAAAGGAATTCCGGAATTGTAAAATGTGCTCCGGAATTTTCAAAATGCTCCGGAATTTTCAAAAAGCAAATGTGCTCCGGAATTTCTAAATTTGCTCCGGAATTTCAAATGTGCTCCGGAATTTCTAAATTTGCTCCGGAATTTTCAAAATGTGCTCCGGAAATTTCAAAAATGCTCCGGAATTTCAAAATGTGCTCCGGAAATTTCAAAAATGCTCCGGAATTTCAAATGTGCTCCGGAATTTCTAAATTTGCTTTGGAATTTCAAAATGTGCTCCGGAATTTTCAAAATGTGCTCCGGAATTTTCAAAAATGCTTCAGAATTCTCAAATTTTGTTCAAAAACTCTCTTCCGGAACACAACTTTTACCCTCCGGATCATGCACTGTCCGGAACAACTCATCCGGAATACCAAAGGGTAATAAGGCGAAACGGTTTCTCTCAACGGTTACTTTTTACGAAGATCCTTATCCAATCTTCCTCGATTTGCGTGGCACGATTGCACGGCCTCTAAACTGGAAAACGAATTGACGGTTACATTCTCCTCTTTTAGCCCAATTGCCTTGCCCTTTTCACTTCACCTGTCTAATCACAACCCCAAACATTAAATGCGACCCGATGGCTTTTAGACCCTCATCATTACTTTTTCTCAACCCGACCCGTCCTTCCCTACCTATAAATACTCCTTCACGCTCTCATTTACCTCTTTACGCTCTCTCAACTCTCAAATCTTCAAAAACCCTCACTGTTCTTCGTGTTCTTCAAGCCTTCTTCGTGTTCATCAATGGAGTCCTCCAAGAACCAAGCTTCAACTTCTCCAACTCCGAAGAAATCCATAGCCAGGAAGAAATCATCCAAAGGATCAAAGGGTTCATCCTCATCTGCCGATCAAGAACCCTTTCTTAGGGACACAACTCAGTTGTTCTCATTAAACCCCCTTGACTACGACGAATCAATCAGAATAATGATTGAGTTTCTTGCTAATCATCCTCTTACCAAAATCCCTGATCCTCCACTCCCACTCTCTCATCTTCATCGTGCCTTCACCAGCATCAAGCTCGAAGAGGGTGTTCTATTAACTCCCATCATTGGTGATCGCACCATTCCAGTCTACAAATCGACCTTTCTCAAGGCGATTGGAGTTGCACCAAATCCTACTGGTTTTGAAGTGGTTGAATCAACGGCTGAAGAGTTTCAAACGTTATTAAACTTCATCGGGTACACTCAAGACTATAGGGCAAAAGATTTCAAGAAAACTGCTGTTTCAGGGCTCTGGACCGTCCTTATGCATCTTATCATCCGTGGGCTATCTGGCAAGCATGGCGGTACAGATACTTTGAGCAAAGATTGGTTGAATGTGGTCTTTAGTATTTACTCCGGACGCAACAACGCTGTCGATCTTCCGGAGGTACTGTGGCAAGACTTCTGCAAATTCGCCACCAAAAGGAAGCCGAACGAGATTTCGAGCCCTAGATTTTGGGCTCTGACGATTAAACAGATCTTCAAGGAACTCAACGTACCCATTCCGGTTAGCACCATTCCTCCGGAGGTATGTGTATCTTTCAAACTTGTTAAGGCATATAGAATTCCAGACCAATCATCTTTTGGTCCGGTCAGACGTCTTCCAGACAATATGTTGGCCATCATTCCTTCTGGCTCTCCCTATTTGAAACACCATATTGAGACTTCGGTTGTGTTCGACCCAGCACAACCTGCCCCGGTCTCAGTTGAGCCTACTCCGAAAGAGGCCAATCCTGCCAAGTTCGGACCCAAAGTTAAGCAACCAGCCAAACGAAAGGCTTCTCCTACCAAACCAAAGGCCAAAAAGAAATCCAAAGTCAGTGTCCCCTCTCAACAAGAGGACACCCATGACATTCCAGCTGATTCTGGCCGTCCGCACACCCCTCCTGCCCACTCATTTGAGGTACCCCTCAATGTTTCACAATCACAAGCACACACACACGGGGAGTCTGCACATACTCCACCCTCACCCTCTCAAAAGGATGATGTCGGTGTTGATCAAAGTTCCTTGCAGCCCCCTGGAACACACTCACGTGTCAAATTTGATATTCCCATAATCTCTTCCACACGCACACACTCCGGAACAATTGTTCCGGAACCCAAGCATCCGGAAGGAGGAGCAGTCTCTCCAACTTCCGATGCCACAACTAGTATGGTACCCGAAAGGCGTACAGGACGACCAGGTACTAATGACCCTCTTTGGGAAGATTATGTGAACAGGGCCTCATAAAGACGTCCGGACCTGACTCGTGCTCAAGTGGAATCTACTCTCATTTCTATGAGGAATAGGGCCATCCAAAGAAATATGCCCTATGTCCATCCTACTGACGATGACGCCATCAATGAACTCACTCCGGAGCTACCCCCAATCACCACTCATCAGAGCATCTTCCACACTGATCCGGAAGAAGAAGTGTCTGAAGAAGTTATGTTGGAAGAAGAGGCCAGAACCGTTTCGGATGCACATCTAATGACCTACGTCAACTTCCAATCCAAAGAATCCGTATCCAAGTCTGCTTTTGGCTTCGAATCCTCTTCTACTACCACTCCGGACGATGGTTCCAACTCTCACCTTCTGGAAGATGATGATGCAACCAAACCAGGTCCCTCCTCAGATCCGAATGCACACCAACCTCCTCCGCAACATTCCGATTCCGACACTGAATCCTCAGCTAGTGATCACGTTGATCCATTTGCTTTACTGGAGATCCGTAACAATGTCTCAGACACTATGGCTAAAGTGTCATCTGTAGAGGCATCCGTAACAGAGCTGAACTCGAAATTGGATCACAAAGTCTCCGGACTTGATTCAAAACTTGATGCCATTATTCAGTCTCTCTCCCAACAGTCCGGACCATCAGTAGCAGAGAGAGAAGCCCAACTTGACCAGTTGATTTCCATCCGGCTGAAACACACTGTTGAGCAACTTGATTCCAAGTATGATGCTCTTGTCGACAATTATCTCAACACCATATCCTCCATGATCAAGGTTCATGACGATCTTGTGTCTGCTACCAACGACCTAATCAAGCAGACTCATGTTCGTCATGAGAAACAAATTCAACGATTGGAGAAGGAGATCCGGAAGAAGGATGAGATGAATCTGATCATTCAACAAGTCCTCATCAAACTCCTGCGCTCAACTTGGAACATTGTGGATGTTCCGAATAGGAAATTTGATGAGATGATTGAAATCCTTAGCAGCACATTCAAGCATCTCTCTGAACAAGCTCCCACTGCTGAAGCCTATGACACTCTTACTCTTCAACTCTCTACAGGTCTTCAGAAAGTTTTCTCCAAGCTTGACGATATCAAAGAAGACTTGTCGCTTGCACCGGTTTCAAGATTCACCGATACAAGAGGGGGAGAAGGCCCAAGCAGAAGGTGGAAGCCAGCCTCGGAATTCGCACTCCAGGATGAGGACCTCGATTCCGAAGATGAAGACGTCCACATCGTCTCCGGAATCCTAGGAATTACTAAGGGAGACGAAGGTGATGAAGACAATGAAGTATACGTTCCGGATGAAGCTCCCAAAGGAGTTCTTGGTCTTCAAGCTTCAAAGCTAACTACTCCGAAGGTGCTAACAGAGGAACAAAAGAGGACTTGGTCCGCAGTCTCCTGGCCATCCTCCCTTCCGGATGCCTTTGAAATGGCCGTCAAAATGGCCAAGGCAAAATCCTTCCTCACAGCTCAAGCTTTCCGAGCCACTCCCTCCATGATGTCTCCATCTCCCATTCCGGAACCAAAAATAGCCCCAATTGACCAGGGCTCTCCTCTCCGGACCCTTGATGAAATTCCGGAAGAACCGCTTCCAACTACTACTCCGGAATTCGTTATTGATGAGAATATAAAGATGGTTATTGATGCTCTTCAGAGAGACAAAGGGAAGAAACCGATGACTTCCGAACAACAAGCCTTTCACTCCGGACCTCCCCTCAAACAAAAATTTGGATGGTCTGAGGAAGAAAATCACAAGGCACTAGAGGACAGCATCCGGATTCAAGCCTTACAAGACCATCCTGATCCGATGCGTGGTATCTCTCCTCTTTGCTGTGAAGGCATACTTCAAGCAAAGGAAATCATCCCAGAACTCTTCTATGACCTTCCCTCAAATGACGCTGATCAACTAGATCTTCCTCTCTCTCCTTTTAGCAAATTCTACACAAAGTTTGCTCCGCTCCACCCAAACGATAATCTGGAAGTGATCATCCGGACAAAGCGTGAAAGGCTCAAAACCTTTTACGCCAAGAATGCTCAACCCTTCAAGGAAGTTTGGACAAGAAAGAGTATCACCAAAGTTCAAGGCTTTGGAAGAAAATTTTTGGTAAAATTTGAGCTGAACTGTCCTCTGTTCCGTTTCCATCTCCCCTGGAACAAACCAACTCCCCGGACCGTTACTGATGCAGATTTCCCTTCAATGAATCCGCACGACATCCTTACCCTTGCTGCTTACTTCAGAGAAAATAAAAAGGATGACATCAGTTTGGGTGCCTACCACACAACTCTCAACATCCTCAAAGATTATGTTGCTGAGTTCTGCCACTGTGATTACGAACTTGCTCACCTCTACGGAACCGAACAATTCATTGCAAAGATTGATTTTGTTCTTTCGGAAGCCGAAATTCTTGCAGATGGTCCAATTGAAGAACCGATTCTATGGTTTGTCTACACCACCAGAATAACAAACAAGAAGGACTTCTTCCGAGTCCTTGACAAACACCTAGTTCCCACCAAAGATCTGCAGAAGTTCATATCCCAGGCATCCAAGTCTGATGCTCCAGAACAGGTTAAGGCAAAGTTTGTAAGTCAACTGACTTGGTACATTGTGGTGTGTGAGTGGTTGTTCCGAGCATACACCTTCATCAAGGAAGAAATGAACTAAGATTGATGGATTTCTAAGTTCACTTAGGGGGAGATTGTTGGAACCTGAAAGTGAACCTCTAGCAATCCTAAGTACATATTTCGAAGGCTGTTGGTTCCGAAGAAGAAGTGATCTGGAACCTGTCCGGAGCTGGAGATAAGAAGAGGAGGAGCATACTGAAGAGGAACACATTCCGGAGCTAAACCTAATGTCCGAAATGTATAGTGATCCGAATCAAGCTGTCATCTCCGGAACAACACTTGTCCGAAATGAAGTTATTTTGTCTCTTATGCATTTATTACTTTTCTCTTGTATTTGATGTAACGTTTCATAGGACTTAGTCTAAAGTTGTATTAGGACAATCAGAATGTCAGACTTATGTCTTTTGTCCAGTCCTATGTAAACATCTGGGATAATTCGCCGTAACATTCTCTCCTATAAATAGGAGCATTCAATACAATTCAACCACGGATCTTTCACTTACTTTTGGCATTTACTCTTATCACATTAAAAACATTCTTCTTGTTCTTCATTTATTGACTTTCCCTTGATCATTATCTACTTGTTCTCAATTAATGTCTTGATCATTTGTTGAACTGATTACCTAAGACTTGACTGGTCTTTCCAGTCTCGACTTGAACATCCATTATCAAGCAAACATTGATCTCAAGCATTCACTCAAGGTTTGAGTTTTCAAACCTTGTCCCTGCGCAAAGATCTTGATCTCACAATACGAACATTTATAAATGAACATTCTAAATATATGAACGTTCACTAATACTAAGTTCATAACTGATATTTTAATTTATGTTTATAGATGCACAATGAACCAAGAATAAATATTTATATAAAAAAGTTAGAAAGGTTCATAATTGAATATTTATACAAAAACCCATACTCATTCATGTTTATATATGTTCAGTTTCGAATATCAAATCTTCACAAGTGAACATGGGTTTACATAACTAGGTAAATGAAGGTACATTAGTAGATTAACATGTACATAATATCAAATGTTGAAAAACACAATTTAAACAATTCTAAGAAACTCTAGGTATGCTTTGTTGTTGCCCCATTAGTCAAACATTTAAATAGCATATAAAAAAATAAACTATTGTAAAGATTTGACGGCCAGTCTTTTTCTAGTTCTTGTTTTTGTGTCTTTCACACCTTCCTTTTAACATTTGATTGAAATTGTGGTAAAAGAAACAATCGATGAACAAGGCACTGTGTATTTTAGCAATCCAGAAGATATGATAGAGAAAAATGATAAATAATCGATGAACAAGGCTTATCTCATCCCTCCTCTTTCTTTGATCAGTGGCTGGAAAAGGAACATAGATTTAGGGGAGTCGGTTTTTCTTTCACTCCCTCTCACAAAGTAATTTCAAACAAGATGAACAACAACCTTCAAGATTTGGGAGAGAAAGTCACTAACCTGATGGTAAAGATTCAAAACCAAAATAAAATCAATATATCATACTTGTTATTGATTTCGATGTGGGAAGAGACGACAAGAAATCACCAGGTGGTGGTGTCGATGGCAGCGGGATTGGACAATGATGTAGTGATCAAGGTATGATGTCGGCGTTAATGGAGTGGGCTGTCAAGGGATGATGTCGGCGTTATTTGATGGTCTATTTTCAGTGGTGATGAAGGTGTGTAACAACGACATCAAGTCGTGGTGATAATGGTGGCTTAGGATTCTGTTTGAGGGTAGAAGGGATAGCGTAATATCTTGTGTGTGTAGCTGATGAGAGAAATAAGAAGATAAAAAAGAGGATGTTGATATTTAGGTATAGACTTTTTCAAAACATTAATTACTAAAAACCCTTAAATGTCATTATTATGATTATTAATCCTTATTATACTCACATTTGTATTTGATTCTATAAGAAATGGTGTATAGTTTTATTGTGCACCTTATTCATCTAATTCATTCATTGATAAATCTAAAGGCTAAAAGGTTAGTTTCATGGTTCTATATTGATCATTTGTGTATGTGTGTGTGTGTGTGTGTGTGTATATATATATATATATATATATATATATATATATATATATATATATATAGGGTTGTAAACAAACTGAACGTTCAGCGAACTGTTCGTGAACGGTTCAATGGGAAGTTCGTTTTAATAAATGAACGAACATGAACACAAATTCCCGTTCGTTTAGTTAAACGAACGAACATGAACAATGGTCTCATTCATTCAATTATGTTCGTGAACGCTCGTTTATGTTGTTCGTTTATGTTCGTTCATATAAGTTCATTTTATGTTCATATATGTTTAATTGTGTTTGATTACATTAGTATATTATATGCTCATAATGTTCAATTATGTATGTTTATGTTAATTCATTATATTTGTTCGTTGATGTTCGTTTATCATGTTCATGAACATGAATGAACAAACATGAACAATGTAATTTGTTAAACGAACGAATACGAACAAGAAAAATCGTTCGTTTATCCATTCGTGTTCGTTCATTTTTTTGGCTAACTTAAACAAACTGTGACAACCCGAAATTTCTATTCTGTACAACATTTCAATTCAATAGAAGTCAGAACAGTTTCTGCTAACTTTCAAGCTTTTTGGAATAAGTTCGAGTCTTTTTAAGTTAGTACTTCAGGAGATACCAGGAGAGAGGAAGCTCTAGGGTTTATTGTGCAACAATAAAGTCCGAAAGCTCCAAGAGTTTGGAGTTTACGGCCTAAACAAAGGTTTTTACGGCCGTAAACCCTAAATTGGGGGTATATATATGACACTTAGTCATTATTTACCATTTTTCACAAATTCAAGATCCAAACTCAATTCTCTCTCAAGTATCATCCAACAATTCTTCAAGATCTTCAACTTGTAAGTGTTTCTAGCCCTATTAAGTTGATATATTACTTAATCTAGTGATTTAACACACTTCCATCCGTGAAATCATTCCAAAAGGTTAGATCTTCAAGTTTCACCAAGAACACCAAGAACACACACTAGTGTTCTTGGACTTTTAGTACCTTTTCAAGCCTCTATCTTGTAAGTACTTCTATCCTAGAGTATAATAAGGCTTGTTACACTTCTATACATCAAGAAAACACCAAGGAAACCAAGGATCAAAGGTGTTTACGGTCCAAGAACACCTTGGACCGTAAACCCTAAAAAGGGTGCCAAAGTGTGCCCTAGTCCCTTATAAGCCTTGGAAACTTGCATAGATCCCTTACCTAATGAGTTAAGTACATGAAAACATCAAAAGACCATAAACCATTTGGGTTTACGGCCGTAAACCCAAAGGCAAATGGTCCAAGGACCGTAAACTCCATTTAGGAGTGAAATGGTGCCCTAATCACTTCCATAGGCTTATACTTCAAGTGGAAATGCTTCTAAGGACTTGTAGATCTTCAAAACAACACATGGTCAAAGAAGCATGAGTTTACGGCTGTAAACTCATGGGTTTACGACCGTAAAATCAATGAGTTATGGTCACAAAACCGTAAACTCATATAAAGGGTTCCCTTGAACCCTAAACTCAATAGCAATGTCCTACACCATTTACATGCAATCCTTAGCACTTATAACACTTATATAAGGTGTTTTTCATGCCCTAGGATGTCTTAACTTTGTTAATTAGTTATTTAAAGACTAATTGGATACATATATGTGTTATTATATGTTAACTAGGATCATTATGTGTGTACAAGTCTTCACTTGACACCTAACAATCCTATATCATAAGTTCATCCAAACTACTCACTACAGGTGAGTTCATACCCCTTAATTAACCTTTTAAATGTTTAAATGCTTTTATAGGGGGGGGGGGGGAATACAAGTTGAATTATTATAGTTATTGTATCAATCACATGTGATTAATAACTACCAAACAAGTGGATTTCTTACTTTTCAAACTGTGTTACCAAACTGTTTTACTTCAAACTGTTTTACAAACTCCTTTTCATGTCAAATACTTTTACTTAAACTCTTTTAAACTTATATTCTATTAAATGTGTATCTATATAGATATAGTTATATAAGTAGGATTGAAAGGACTTAGGACTAATAGCTCACCTTACTTTCTGTTCCTTGTTTGGTTGTGGACTTAGGGTATTAGGGTTATCTGTCCGAAGGTCGTTTGAATCCTAGTTATATATTATGTATATGTATATAGATACAAAGGTTCCTTCTTTCATTCAGCTCCATACCTTTGGGTAGCAAGGGTATACAAACATGTTCATATATTACTAGTAAGCTACTATAGGAGTAGTTTAGGAAGATACTAAATCTATTACTAGAACAATGAATCATACAAAGAGTCAGTTCATACATGAAACAATACCATACAGAGTAGATAACAAACAATACCATACAGAGTAGATAACAAACAATACCATACAGAGAAAGAGATAACAAACAATACCATACAGAGAAAAAGATAACAAACAATACCATACAGAGAGAACATACAGGCTAGACAGAGGTAGAACATACAATACAGCTAGCACATTCATTACATATACATTATTACAGTTATGTGAGCCACCTAACGGGGCATGACACTACCTGTCATGACCGTTTTTGTATCCAGAATCTCCTTAAATGGGGAGCATATGTGTTTGTGTATAGATCTATACTGGATTGACTATCCTACACCTTGCTGCTCGCTACAGTGGGACTTGCAAGTCTACGGGTGCCAAACGTCATTTCTTACGACGTCTTACATCGTCATTTTTCTATTAAGTCGGTAGCAGGATACAGGCCGATCACATGGTACTTTAAATAACAATTGGTTTAAAGTAGTTAGTACAGCAGTAGTTACTTAATACAACACTACAGTACTATATCATTTTCCCATTACCTTTACTTTGTGATATTCACACAATAAACAATAATGTAAAAAACTATATTTTTTATTAATGATAGTCGGATTTGGGAAATTACACACTCTTACAAGAGACACACACACAGATACTAGATGCCTTGGTAGAAGGCTACTTTTAGTAGGAAACACAGAGTTTTCTAGGAGAGTTCAAACAATTACAAACTTTTACAAACATATACAATTACAAACTTACAAAACACTTTCATACAACTACAGACACTAATATATTTATGATCTCACCAGCTTTAAAGCTGATAAACTCTTTCAAAATAACTTGTATTCTCAGGTCGCCAGTAGACAGGTACCGGAGCTAGGTTTTTGCGAAGATGGAGCTCGTTCAAGACTCATCTTTATGTTGATGTATATTATTTTTGGTGTCTATATAACTTGACAGAACACACTTGTATGAAATTATATTATTAATGCAATGGATGATGTTGTTGCTTGTTTACTACTTTGCATTGTTGTGATACTGTACATGACGTCCTCCACCCCCGAACGATTCTGCCGTTCCGGTTTTGGGGTGTGACACAAACAAACATGAACAAGTCCATATTTGTGTTTGTTCGGTTCATTTACACCCCTATATATATATATATATATATATATATATATATATATATATATATATATATATATATATATATATATATAGAGAGAGAGAGAGAGAGACAGAGACAGAGACAGAGACAGAGATAGAGAGAGAGAGGGTTCTATGGAAAATACTTGCTTAAGGCGACACATGCTGGAACCAATGAAAGCATGACAACATATCACTCTAGAGTAAACTACATTAATAACTTACATAATATATTACTTATGAATAAAAAAAATTGACACATGTCACTTGATCATTGGTTCCAGCATATGTTGTCCTAATTATTCATTTTCTATTGAACCTACTTCAATATATATATATATATATATATATATATATATATATATATATATATATATATATATATATATATATTGTAATACCTGTCTTACGTGACCAAGTATCATTTCAGAAGATATAAATTGATATGAGGTGAGTAGGAGAAATAGAGTATGGAGTTACTTTAGATTGATAAATTCTATTTAGAAAAATATAATTAAGTAATGTTGTAGAGCTTGTTGAGAATATTCCGTAGATATAAAGATCGTCGAAAACGGAGTTTGTATGATAAAGTTATTGTCGTTTCAAGATTAGACGAAAGTATGTTGCTATTTTGAGAAAGTCAACGAAAATCAAGTCAATGGTTAACTTTTGACCATCACGAGGTGAAGGTATATTTCTCATGATGTGACAAGAGATTTCTCACGACATGAAATGAGGCAAGTCACCAGGAAACTTGGCGGAAGAGCGTGACGCACAACGAGAGAGTGTGACATGTGGCAGAACCGGGTCTACACGCATCTCACAATGTGATATTATTATGCTCACGACGTGAGACATCCCTGAGTATAAAAATGAGCTTTTTGAGTCATTTGGGAGAGTTTTAGACGCGTTCGATCAAGGTGCTGTCGGAATTCGGTTACGAGATGTCATACTAGGAGACTATGCGGATATACCGGAGATACGAGGCTCGCAGAGGTATCATTTACCCCGTTATTATTGTTATTATGAAATAGTTATATATGATTATTATTAAGAGTTGATAGACCCCGAGTATATGTTATGGTTATATGTATAATGGTTATATTACGAACCTATTGGTAAGTTTTGCGAGTAAATCTTACGATTAAAGATTTAGTTGAGACTGTAAGGTTTATAAACCCTAATATTTGTGAAATACCTGTTATGAGAGATTTAACTAATGGCTTACGGGTGAAGCCTATGATTTTAATATTATGAGATTTGATTAGTTTAGTGACAATAAGACCCTGAGGGTAACTAGTAGTAAGTTATGACAAGTTTTGTGAAACTTGTTATTTAATGATTAGGTGCTACCACATGACGAGCTGATAGGCAATGAAGGATTGAATCTGATAATGTAATTAGTCTGCTAACTAGCTAGGTGAGTAACACTACTCTAACATTCATTAATGTACTATCGGTGTTATACATTACATGATTCATATGATTAATTGTTAAAGAGAAATTAATTGGTACTGGAGAAATCGATTAATCTGAAAGATAAATATCTGATTGAGGGATTAATTTTGATCGATGAGATAGATAACACAAATAAATAGATTATTTATGAGTAGTTGCTTATATTAGATTTGTGATATATATGATATTTATGATATCTGTGATATGCGATATATGAATTTTACAGAGATTTAAATATATTGATTTTGTTGAGAAATTATTCATTACTATGAGTTAGAACATTACTCAAAAATACATTATAATTTATAGATCAATTATAAATAACAGATAGATCGTGATTGATGGGTTAATCATAGAGAAGTGATAGATTATGATAGAGAGATTAATTCCTATTGAAAGAGATAGATCTTAATAGAGGGATTTATTAATATTGAGAAAGATAAATTACGATAGTGAGAGACATCGATAGATTAATTATGAATGAGCGATAGATCATGAGAGAGAGAGAGAGAGAAGGAGAGAGAGAGAGAGAGTGAGAGAGAGAGAGAGATCATTGATTAGGAGAATGATCACGATTAAGAAATGGATTAATGACTGAGAGATAGATTATTATTTGAGGAATAGATTATCAATGAGAAATAGATTATCAATGAGAGGTTGGTTACGATAATACCATTAATTATATAAATTAATTGTTACCTAAGTGAGAAATAAGTTATAATGTGATTTATATGATTTATTTTATTATGTTTTAATAAATGTTATTCACTAAGCCGTGAGGCTTATTTTTTTATAATGACTTATTTTGCAGATATATTATTGTGACACCCGGATGGATCCTATACTTGAGGCAAGTACGATCCTGGTGATAACTACTTGTATTCCAGAGTACTAAACTACACCAAAACTATTATAAACTTTTAAATGATAAATGAAATTTTTTTAAGTGTACTTGGTATGAGATCTTGGGCGTTACAAGTTGGTATCAGAGCCGTGGTTTAAGCGAAATAGGTTCTTATAGTAGATTCCTAATCTTAAACCATAGAGTATAAATGATAATTGATATGATATGATAACTATGAGTTAGATATATTATTTGATACTTTGGAAATTTCAAGATAAATAAATATTCCCTATAAATTACGTTGTGATGCATTACGGAGAGAGTTGCGGAGTGTGATTGCGAGATCCATAGTTAAATACATAGCACAAAGACTGGATATACACGGTGTAGTGATAAGACAACACGATATAGTTAGATTTATTAATAGCAATGAACTTTGCTAATCACACGTGAAGGGAGAATGACCACGACGTGACCATCAAGTAGAATGTTATAATTGAGTTGTAGAGATCAGGACGTGAAGAGAATAAGATCATGAGGTGACGATTAGATCACCACGATGTGGTTGGATTAAGCCACGATGTGGTTACGAGGGTGAGTAGATAAAGGTAGTGTACTTAGGGTAGCCTCGACACGACAAGAGTTTTTCCACGACGTGAACAAAAAGTAGATTGTTATATGATTATTTAGGATGATGGATCACGACATGGTGAAGATGATACTACAACGTGATAACGAAGAGTGAGAAAAGGAGACTACGACTCGCCGAGAAGCTTGTTACGATGTGGTGCTTATTGGAAAATGAGTTAGAGTCCATATAGATATAAATTGAGTAGTATTAAAAAAAATTCCAAAATTGTATATAATAAGAGTCTATGAATTAAAATAGTGACATAACTTCTCAGTAAAGATAATGTGAGAAACTATAATGAGAACATTTGATTAAGAGCATTAGATTTACATAATAGATCCATGAGAGGTGATTGGATATCATTGTGTAAAAGATAGAAATAGGTGATATTTTTTATTGAGATCATAAACTTACATGATTATTTCATGTAGATGATTGATAGACTTACACGATTGATCGATGACAGGCGATAAGATCATTTCATGTAGACGATTAAGACTTAAATGTTTAGACCCATGAGAGGTTACTGGGTTTACTCATGAAGACGATATTTGTGATTGAGTCTTTGAGAGGTGACGAGGCCTAATCCCAATATGAGATCGATTATGATAAAATTGATTAACTAAAATGAGTAAATGATGTTAATTCGAGTAATCGATATGAGTAGATTATATTGATGTAAATGATTGAAGAAATTGATCTGGATGATTAAATTTGATAAAGAGTGATTAATATGAGAAATTTATTTAAGTAACCGATGATTTCGAATGAATGATCCGAGCGGCTAATATTGACTTGAGAAATTGACTTAATGAAATTCAGAAATTGATTACAGTGATTAATCTAAACGACTGAGCAGAATAATTTGATATAAGCAACCCACTTGAATAGTTAGAGTAATTTATTTAAATAACCAAGAGTAACCGATCCAAGTAATTTATGAGTATCTGAGTAGATTAACTCGACTATGATTTATAGCCTGAGAATGCTTGATTCAGCCATGTTTCTTGTTCCTTGTTTGGTTGTGGGCTTAGGGTAGAATCAAATATTCGACTGTCTACCGAATCTTACGTTATGTACAATCGTGATGTATACCCCTAGCAACTACAACAATTATGTCAATTGAAGTGATTGAAATTGATCTGAGATATTGTAAACTTACGACAGAAACAATTTCATAATTTAGTATGAAAAAGGGTCTAGAGAATGATCAGTTAAAATGATCAATTAATAATTTCATTAAATAATCGAGTAATTGACTAGATTAAATTGAGTGAATGATCCGAGTGAGTAAGTGAGATTGAGCAGATTGATTAATATTGATCAGAGTTATTGATTTAAGTGGATGCTTAATCTTAGTATTTTAAGTGATTCAATCTGGTGATTTATAGCGATAAAAGAGATAGATATGAACGATTGATATTGATCTGAGCAATGGGAATTAATCCGAATAATAGATGTTGATTGGAGTGATTATTTAGAGTAATCTGAGTGATTAACCCGAGAGATTTGAGTGATTTATAGATATTCGAGTGAATTAACTACATTGTAAATACCGTAGGGGATAACAATATTAATTTGAGTATTATGAGAACTAGTAGAACTATTTAGAAGTGAGTGATAGAAGTTGATATTTGATTCTCCATGGATCAATATGTAGAGTGCTTAATCGATATTCATTATGTGATAGACTTAATAAATTTCTAGTTTACATGTTTGATAATTCGTGATACACTTGTAGCTTAGAAATGAGCTGTAAGTTGAGTACCAGACGATAATGAATAAAATGCTAAAAGAAATAGCCGAATTTGAATGACAATACATGAACTACTACCATTTGTTAATGAGGTGATTAAAATTTCGAATAATAGTATGAATATTGATTGATCTTGATAATTGACAAAAATGATAATGATTAAGAGGAACGAGTCTAGACATATCTTTTGATGTGAGATCATTATGCTCATGACGTGAGACACCCTGAGCATAAAAATGAATGTTTTGAGTCATTTGGGAGAGTTTTATACGTGTTCGATCAAGGTACTGTCGGGATTTGGTTACGGGATGTCATACCCGAGGAGTATGCTGATATACAGGAGATACGAGGCTTGCAGAGGTATCATTTACCTCGTTATTATTGTTATTATGAAATCGTTATATATTACTATTATTAAGATATGATAGACCCCGAGTATATGTTATGGTTATCCATAATATGGTGCTATTACGAACCTATTAGTAAGTTTTGCGAGTAAATCTTACGATTAAAGATTTACTTGAGGCTATAAGGTTTATAAACCAAAATATTTGTGAAATACTTATTATGAGAGATTTAACTAATGGCTTACGGGTTAAGCCTATTGTGTTAAATATTATGAGATTTGATTAGTTTGGTGACAAGAAGTCCTTGAGGGTAGCTAGTAGTGAGTTTTGACAAGTTTTGTGAAACTATTTCTTTAATGATTAGGTGATACCACATGATGAGTTGATAGGTGACAAAGGATTAAATCCAATATTGGATTAGTCTGCTAGTTAGTCAGGTGAGTAACAGTGCTCTAACATTGTTTAATGTACTATCTGTGTTATACATTACATGATTCATATGATTAATTGTTAAAGAGAAATTAATTGATATTAAAGAAATCGATTATTTTGAAAGATAAATATTTGATTAAGAGATTGATTTTGATCATTGCGATAGATTACATAAATAAATAGATTATTTATGAGTATTTGCTTATATTAGATTTGTGATATATGTGAGATTATGATATCTATGATATGCGATATATTAATTGTAGTGAGATTTAAATATACTTATTTTGTTGAGAAATTATTCATTGCTATGAGTTAGAACATTATTGAAAAATACATTATAATAGAGAGCTTAACTATAAATAACTGATATATCGTGATTGATGGATTAATCATAAACAAGTGATAGATTAGGAGAGAGAGATTAATTAATATTTTAAGAGATATATCTTAATAGAGACATTTATTAATATTGAGAAAGATAATGAAAGATAATGAAAGATAATGAAAGACTGAAGGTTTGTATTGATCAGATACACTTGAAGTATGATAAACAAGAACAAAATAAACTAAGAAAATAAAGAACAGAAAAAGTAAAGACGCAAAGAATTCTTCAAATTGTCAATCATCAAGAAAGGGTTTGTTTCCACCAAGAAAACATGTTGTCACAAAGACGGTCACTGTGACAACCGTCAAAATTCGAGACAATTCTAGATTTAAATAAACTTAGTTGCACGTGTATACACGAAAATTCTAGAATTAGTAACTAGAAGCTAAATTATATCCTACTAGAAACTTCAAAACAATTAGAAACAAGGGATAGTGTACTTAGATTTCACATTGATACGTGACTTCTATAGCCACGGTAGCTGAACAACTATCCAAATTCAGGTCATTCCTTGACTTGAACATCTTTGAAGGAATCATGTAGACACATCATGCACTTAACCTAGTAATAGAAATTAGGTCTGGTCTTCTAGGAACTTAAGTCAACGTTGAAAACTAGGAATAGTTTACTTGATTACTCAATTTCACTTGAATCTCAGAATCACTACATACAAATGCCAATAAACCAACAAAAACAAGTTTCAAGCATTATTTATAACTATAAAAGAGTTATAATACTCAAAAACAACTTGAAGTCTTGAAAATTCAACTTATTTTGATATCCAAAGATTTATTAAATCCCAAAACCCTAGAAAGCCCTAAAAACCCAAATTTATAAATTTTAACATCTAAAACTCCATATAATTTGTTATGAACCTCATTATATAAAATTTAAATAATTAAGTTATGGATAAAATCAGTGATAGAAAATTTTAATTATTTAACATTTAATCATGTTTCTTGAGTAAATTAACAAGGATTATTAAACAAATCAAGACTAAAGCATATTTTATAATAACTTTGGAAATTTATAAAAATTTGAGGGAAATAAATTAAATAAGATTTATGAGAGAGGAACCCTCTCTCTCCCTTAAAAACCGGCCATCTCCCTCCCCAAGACTTCCTTCCCCCACAAACTCAATCATTTTACTCACTCTTTCACTCTCTCTCTACTTCTGTCTCTCTCTCTCTCTAAAATTTTCTCTCTTCCTTCTCTCTAGAAATGATGAACGCAGATGAATATCTGTGGGAGAGATTTACCCACTCTATTGCTCATAGTTCAAGTTATATTTCTGTAGTTTGGTGTGTGATTTTCGAGGAGAAAAATCCCAAAAGAGATGCGAGATAGATGAGATATCCAGAGAAACGAAATCTCTTTTTTCTCTCTTTCTTCTCTCTAAAACCCTCATTCTATACCTCTATGAATTAACCCCAAGACCCACGAATTTCCAGCTAAATATCCCTCATTTTACTCAAAAATCTTCATCTTGAAGAGTCATTCATCTAGGTAAAATCAAACCCCTTACATTTCCTTCATTTTTCTTTCAAAAATCTCAAGTTTTCTTGTATTTTCTTCTTCTCCTACACCTTTCTCTTTGAAAATTCATGTTCATGTTTATGCACTTCAGATTCGATGATGATGGTGATAGGTTTTCACCAAAAACATATTGCATGTTGCTAGAGGGTGAAAACCCATGAGCTTAACCTATGTCAAATCCAAGAAAATGAGTTTTCACAAGTTTTGATGTTGATCAACCACATGTATCCGAGTTTTCTTCTTAAAAATATCATTTTGAACAAGCCAAGTCCATGGATGGTCCTTAAACCAAAATGCATGTGATGAGCTTCAAGCTTAGATGCAAGATGATCAAAGTATGTTGTTAAAAGCTTAAAATATGTTTATAAAAGACGTTAATCCACAAAAATATTTAAAACTCATTTTCCGTCTAAACCCGATTTTTCTAGAATCTCAGTGGTATGATGATCTAGAAAGTTTCATGTATTAATTCGTTTTTTAATTTATTGTTATTTTTTCAAGGAAATGATGCCATAAATCATATAAACTACTTTCCGAGTTCAATAAATTATAGGAGTATTTCTAGATGATCTATACAACAAATAAACAGGTTTCATGAAGTTTGAGCTATTTTAATTTTTTTTCTATTACTTTCAATTTTATTATTGTCTAACTCAAATAAATCATAAAACCAAGTTCTGAGCTATGAAGTGAACATCTAATACTTTTCACAACTTTTAGCCCTTGTATAACACCTAGATAAATATTTTGAAATTTTTTCATAACATATTTCTATTTTTCGATTTTCGTGTATTTAATGGACTAAATTGGGGAACAATAATTATACTTTCCCATAAATTATGGAAATTTACCAGAATATCGTCTATTACATTAGGATACTAAATAAAAAATTTAGTGAATTTTACCTACTGTTTACTATTTTTCATATATTTTCCTATGTTTAAACACTCATAAATCCAAAAATCGGACCCCGTTGTTTCAAAATCACTTTTGATATTTCTCCCATCTTATATGCATTCCAAAAGAATTGTACAAAAGCTTTGAGAAATTATCTTAGCTGTTTACAATTTATTCTTTTTTTCTTACATTAAATACACATAAATCATGAAAACTCGACTCCATTATATGAAAATCGGTATCAATATTTTTCCCATTTCATATACATTGTATATCAGTTGTACAAAAAGATTGGCAATATTTCTTAATTGGTTGCTATGTTTCTTGGATTTGTGTTGATTCAAGTAGTTAAATAACGGAAAAATAGATATACATATCTATAATTCATGAAACTTTTTCTGGAAGTCTTTGATTGTAATAGGATTATAAATATAAAAAATTGTGAATTTTAATTACTATTTGCTATTTAATTAGAGTTTCTACGTGAAAATTAAAATTAAATTACAAAAACCAAGTTTTATTGATCAAAAGTGACATTTATTATTTTTCTAAGGTGATGGATACTTTGAATAAGTTATACAAAAATTATAAAATGTTTTCATGATCATTTACTGTTTTCTATGATTTTGTGGTTATTCAATGAATTAAATTTGGTGAAAAATACTTTAGCATATCAAAAATTCATGAAAAATTACAAGAAGGTTCTTAATTATAGTAAACACAAAAATATAAAGTTTGGATATTTTTAGATCAGATTTGATTGGGATTTTGAATATCTAATCTTTGGAATACCTTCTAAAATGTTAAGTTGTAACAATTCAAAAATGGAAATGTCCACTTAAATTGTTATTTAACAAATTGATTCATGGAATTCTGAATTTTCCAGAAAAATGTTGTGACTTTGAAAACCAAATTTTTGACACATTATTGGCATAATTCTATTGTATAAGGTAAGTATAATAGTATTAGATTTCGATTAGCGACTCAGTAGTGTATACCATTATTGTAGGACATCGGTATTGGTACGAGTGGAACTTAGTTCAAGGCATCTTTAGCATCATCGCGAAATATGTTGTGAGTATTCACAACCCCTATTTTCGGTTTTTACGTTTTGCGGTGGAAAAGCATGTCCAAAAAACTATTTATAGTTCGTTGTATTTAATTTGACTTGTATCAAACTTGGTTGCTATATTTTGCTATGTATGTGTTTGGAAATGTTGTTTCATGAGGCCTATATCGCACTAAGTCCCTAGAATGTTGAACACAACTCATTAACTCTTTTGATCCCATGGTCATTATGGATATCACTATTAACAGGTAGACAACTCCTCACTCGCCCACTCACGGAGTGCATTTTACCATATTTCTCCCTATCTTAGCGATAGACATAATATTTAAGAGGGCACTCAGTCATTAGGCTTAGGTTGTGAACTCATGGTTTGTACATTATGCACATACAAACTTTGTTTCTCATGTTAGCATCGAACTTTGTTTCTCATGATGGTAACAAACTTTATTTATCATGATAGCAACGAACTTTGTTATGCAAACTTGTTTGCTCATTTTAGAAACGAACTATAGTTTATACACTTGTTTGCTCGTTTTAGCAACGAACCACATTTTATACACTCTTTTACTCATTTTAGCAATGAACTACTGTTTATGCAAACTTGTATACTCATTGTAGGAACGAACTTTCATTTATGGAAACTTCTATCAATATTCTGATTTTCATGATTTGAACTGTGTTATGTTATAAACCTGTGAACTCACCAACCATTTCGATAGTTGACCACTCATTTTAGATGCTTTTTCAAGGATCATCTAGTTAGTGACACATAGAGACACATCACTTGTAGAAGCATTACGCATGTGTTATTTTTCAAATGTATTGTAATTTTAAAAAAACGTTATTCAAAACTTATTGTAAATTGTAAAGCTTTTTAATACTATGGTTGGTGTTGTCTTTTAACTTTTGCAATGAGACCCTTTATACTTTTGCACCTCGTGTTTCCACTTTAGCGGGGTGTGAAAAAGAATAGTATCGGAGCCGAAGGTAATAGAGGATACCGGTTTTGCTTTGGAGAACCCCAACTATAGCCAAAAAAATTCAAAACAACTTTCAAAAATACTGAACATACTACTGGTATAACTAAGTCAGGTACGCACTATTGAACTTTAGTTAAGTATAGTTTGGCCAACTAAGCTTAATTAAGGAAAAGTTAATGTGAGACTGGAAACGGTTATAGTAGAATTATGTTCAAAACAATTTTTAACTTAAACTTTTGAATAACAAAATTTTCGGTGTGCATACGGGCATTGCATATTATAAGCATTCACCTAGGTACACTTATAAACTAAGTTCACTTTTATCACAATGTATTTATTAATAAATATTCTTTTCCCTTATCAAGTGGTAGGCTAACAAGTCAGGTTATATCACTAGCCGCTTTAGGAACAATCCATTTAGTACTGAGAATGAGTATTCCTCTGTAGCTAATGAATCTAGACGTAAGTTTAGCAGCTAGATCGCCACTAGTAATAATTTTAAGTCGAAACTAATATTAATTTTACCTCAATACCTCAATATCGTCTTCGTACTAGAGTTACAACTAGGAAAAGCGTTCCGATACCGACAAGGGTGACAATAGGAGCATCTTGGTGGGATGTAGATCAGTCGCCATGAGTCATCACTTGGATACCATTGGCAAGCATCTCTGATATGAATCACGAGACCCATTGCTACTGATACATGAGACTTCTCTTCTACGCTATGATTTTAGTTATCAGTTGTTTCCATCTTGAACTTAAAACTTAGTCTAGGATATCTCTTTGATTCTAAACCTTATCTTTGGTGATTCTTACCCTACTATCTTTACTTTATATTCAAGCACAAACCATCCCCTTATGACAAATTTTACAAGTCTTAGTTTGAGGCCCCCAGATGCACTAGTGATCATCTCAAGTATACCATCATCTTACACTTTCCAAATTACTAACATGTTTCATACCCAACCTTCAACATTAAATTTTCACGCCCAATCAAACATCATACTACTTCGTTGTATGAATCCTTCCTATAATTTTGAATCCTCCTTCGACCATTATCGTTTTCATACATTTGTTTGAGTCCTTATCAGAATTACTGACATTCCTGTCATTATAAAGGTTTAAATCCTCTTACGCCGTGCGCCAAATGCCAAACCTATAACTTAACCTTATACCCCTATAAAAGTCATGAAACTGCATCTACACCATAAAGCGTTTTACAAATAGTTTTTCATGTCCTCTGTTTTGGAGGAAAGTCACTGGTACTCGTTTGTACTCACATTAGTATTACGTACACCTAGCTACACCAATCCACTTATTCCTTCTTAATCTTCCATTAACTCTTGTAATTGAAAGGTTTCAAAATGTGTAACTCTTGGGTTCATAACTTAAAAATTAATTAAATAGTTTTAATTTTGAATTTTTAATAACCTCGATGCTTTGAATAGTTCAATTACACCTTATGGACTTTATTAAATTAATTAAAGTGTTTAATTAAAAGAGAAGTTTAATAAATCCATAATAACATGGTTTAAGATTAATTAAACTAAGAGTATAACTTATTAATAGATTAAACCACTATGTATTTTAAATGTTTAAAATACACCCTTATACTATATAAAATTAAAAGTTTAATATATTATATATGTATAAGTAAAAGGTCAGTCTTACCATTAGTAGGCCTCATTCACGAAGCCGGTCTACAAGGGGGGTATAATGTTACTACCTATAAAATGGTGGTTTAATGGGTGTCCAGTCTCACCCATTGCTTCATTGACTGGTGGAGGGTCGTTAGCCGAACGGGTAGGATAGGACATTAATTATCATTAAAAGTATAATGAAATACCAAGTAACTAAATACTTTTATAAATTCCGAATCTTAGTTACTTAGGAAAAATGTGAATTTGATGCTAACCCATGAAATTGCACATTGCACCTTATTAGTCGTTAGTGGAGCGTGTGTGGTTAACTAGCACACTATGATGGGACTAATGAAGGATGACAATGGGTAGCTCTATGTTAATCATGGATCAATGGGGCGTGTGTGGTTAACCGGCACATTGATTAGGTGATTTGTAACATTAAGTGTACCAAGCTAATTTGCATGGTTATTCACACCTTGTTTGTGATCCTCGGCATCCCAGTCACAAACTTGAAGGGCATAATCGATATTTAAATATGTCATTGAAAAGTTCAATGAATCTCAAAGAATCTAGGAATTTCAATTCATTTAAAACCTAAAGTTCATTTTCGTTTTTCATGGTGGAAATTGGTAAATCATCATTTACCTACATTCAAATATTTTGCAATTGGATTATGACATCCCTCTTACGAATTGTAGAATATTGTGTTGGGTCCTAGCCTTAATATTTCATTTTGCGTGTTATATTAAGGACTTAAATCAACTAACTTGAATTTCTCCCATATATGTGTCTAGTTTAGAAAACTATGGTCTTCCCGAATCTTTTGGAAAAAGTTTTCCACATGAAGATGATATTCCTCAATATCATACTTTACTTCCTCCACCTCCTCCAATAATTCTCCCTAACCCACAAATTCAAATACTTGAAAAGTTCAAGGTCACTCAAGCCCTATTGGCAAGCAAACAAAAAGATGGAAAGTCTGTGTGAGCACATGTCTTGGAGATGAAGTCACACATTGATAGGCTGGGAAAGTTAGGAGTCGTTGTGTCAAGGAAGTTGGCTGTTGACTTGGTTCTTCAATCACTTTCTAAGTCATATAGTGAGTTAATTAAAGATTACTATATGAAAGACTGCGACATGTCCCTTATCGATCTTACCTATTTGCTAATTGCTACTGAATCAACAATGATTTCGCGCACTGGTAATGCAACTTTGATTGGAAGATCTACTTCCCAAACTTCCATGGACATTGACAATGGAAACATTGAAAGTCCAGAAAAGATTTCTCTTTCCAGGGGAAAGGAAAAGGCTAAGTCTGAGATTGTCCCATGTACCATTCCAAAAGAATCTGTTTGCTTCTATTGCCAAGAGAAGGGGCATTGGTTACGAAGCTGTCGTATCTACCTGAAGGACCACAAGAATGGTAAAGTCAAAAAGTTTGACTCTGCTTCAGGTAAGTCCACTATCTAACTTTATTAAGTCCCTATTTGTATATTCTTAATACATTATGTGATAAGATTACATTTTGATGTTTTGTAGGATCAAAGGAAACCTAAAGGAAAATCATGCCGAGTCTGATCGCGAAGAGACAGATTTCGATCGCATGGTTCGATGATCGGATTTTTGAGCTGATGCTAGGAGTTATGATAAATTGCTTAGGAATATTTAGTAACATAGTTTTCATTTGTAATTGCATTGTAAGGACAAATTTATCTGCATTTTATAAATAAAGATAAATTTTGAATTTTATCTTGTTTTATATTTCCTTGCAATGACATTTGTGAAAATTGGTGTTTATACATTGTTAGCAATATTGAAAATGGATTTGATTCTTTCATTTGTGGTAGTGTCATAATTTACCAAATAAGGATAGATTCTCATCACCCAAGTTTCAATTAAATAGAAACTTGAAATCATGCAACATGTATGGTATGATGGAGGAGAATCTTGTCTTTGGGAAATTAAGACTAATTCCTTGTTCACATGTATATGTGAGTCAAGTGAAGGACTAGGGGATCAGGTGCACTTGGTTATGCACTGGTCAGGTCCACCACAAAGAACGATAAGACTATTCGTTATGATTTACTAAAAGTTTAGTAAATATGGTTATTCTTACAAGATTAAGTATAATTTTGAGGTATTGGAAAAGTTTCAATGTATAGCAGAACGAATAAGAAGAACCAAATTAGGCAGAAAGATAAAAGTTTCTCCAATTTGAAAGGAAGGGAGAGTACCTAAGCATCATGCTTTATGATTATCTTAGTGATTATGAAACCATATCACAAATTGATCCTCTAAGGACATCTTAGTGCATTTGTATGGCTAAGAAGACGAATCGTGAATTGTTGAAATGGATAAATCAAAAGGTGAATCATACTTCGTTCCAAAATCAAGTCTTAGGTAATGTTTGTTTTTTGTCTGCAGATCTGCGTGACCTCTTCTGTCTGTGCCGTGCAGACCACGCGCAGACATTAGCCTTCGCAGACTGTTGGTTTTTCCGAAGACTGCAGACCTAAAAATGTCTGCGCACCCTCTTCTTGGCGCAGATGTGGACCAATGTCTTCTAACATCTTCAGACATCTTCTAGCCTAAAAAAACATATATATCTTTATTTTTTTTAAGTTTTTAATTTATATTTTTTCCAAATTTATTAATGATAAACAATTTGAAAAAAAAAGATACAAAACTTAAAAAAAAACGTTCGACGATACAAACATGATATTTTTGACAAATTTATAAATAAAGATTTATTGCAATAATAGTCGTTGAAGTTGTTTATATAAATATGAAAAAAAAAATCATAATATATTCTTATATTTTTTTGCCAAATTTTGTAAAACATTATTTAATACAGTATCTTCAATTTCTCGAGAAAATATTTATGGTACGTTTTTAATGGATTTAATTGAAAAAATCGAAGTTTATTTCCATCCATTTTTGTATCAAATTCTTTGATCACTAATTATAATGTTTAGTTATAACTTTGCAACCAAAGTTGTTGGTTTTTATCAGATATATACGTTAATTCATACCATTTTTATTTTTATTTTTTATACAATAATATGTAGATTCGTTAATTATTTATAACAAAGTCATAAAAATATTAAAAAATCACTTTGAAGTTTAAAAAAATCAGTTTATATAGATTTCAGTTTATTTTAGTAGCTCGCAGATGTTAAAAAAACAAACAGTCTTCTTTTTTCTGACTGCAGACGTTTGGTCCACCTCTTCTACTGTAGAGGTCTACAGATATGGTCTGCAGACTGCAGACATTTTGCCTCAGAAAAAACAAACAACACCTTAGAGTCATACTCCAAGATCGTGTCTTGTGTGACATAATCTTAAGAAAGGTTTATAACACTTATCAAATGTAGAGTAAAATGTTCTCTACTCTTGTACATTTGAAATTGGTAAGTTGTGATGTTTTGGATAAAACAATGATCAACTAAGACCGATTATGAGAAGTGTTTGTCTTGATAAGAAACCGCACTAACTCTTGAATATTTATTTGTCAAGTAATGTTTCTTGACAAAGAGAGTCTTATATGTCAAGAGGTCAGTAGGAGTCTTAAGGATCTTGAAAGTTTCAAGAACTAATCAAGAGTAAACCTATTGTTAATCACTAGCACATGACTTGAGGTTTGTAACCTATCGTGTTGACATATTATTATTTATGTGCCCATTCCAGTTAAAAGTTGACTATGCATGTGAGTTATATGAGTGCTCAATTGTTTGCATAACAACTTGGAAGCAATGGTAGGCCCTCGTGTTACCAAGTGGAAAGAAATTAAGATTGAACAAGTTCAGTCCATATGAGTTTGGATTTGTCACTAACCTTGTCTTATGATTATGGTTATGACAAATTCACATTGATAGGAACACATACACCATAAAATCTAAGTGTCATACGACTTCTCTCCAATTCATGAAAATGATTATGAGGAAATGCTTTCACTAAGTAGATTTTAGGCAAATAGCATTTGTGATATTTGCATTCTCAAATTCGCCTATGATTATGGCATCCCTCTTCATAGTTTGAACTGTGAGAAATGGAAAATAGTTTGAACATTCGGAACTTAATGCTGTAAGTTCTTAATAGTTTAGACACACATATGAGCTTTCTAATAAAGGGTGTATGAGCTTAGATAAAGGCTTATCAAAGCATCTCGTTTCAGAAATCTGAACTTTGGTAAGAAAGTCAATAAGTATTGAGTTCTAGAAGTCCAGTTGATTTCTGGATACATGTCAAAACTAGTGGGAGCATAAGTGTTAGGCTAATAAGATAATAATTATTATGCTAGTGGGAGCATAATAATTATGATAAGTGTTGCGAGTTAGCAATGATAATTATAGAAAACAAAGGTTTCAATTCGCAAAGTTGCAAGATTTGAAAAATTGTTTTGCTATAATTAAGGGAGAGGAACTTGTACTTCATTCAAATTCTAAAAGTTTAGATTGAGATTTAAATCAAATTTAGTCAAGGACATATATGAATGTTATTTTGAAAAGATTCGACATAAGGAAATTATATATATGGAAATGTTATAGCAAGAGATTGGTAAAGTATTAGGTCTTTATGTAAGACATTATGAATCGAGTCCCATATGCTTCGGATATAGGATCGATTGCATGTGCTATAATATTCTCCTGTTCTAATTTTCCAAATGCCTAGGGCATTAAGAGGGAAAAAGGACTAGAACCGGATATGAATAAAGTTATTAAACAATTGTCAAAGACGACTGAGGTTCGTTAAGGATTGGTTGCTTAAGGACAGTTGGAAGTATAGTAATGAATGGACCATATTGATATGATTCTGAATAGATAGAATTCCATTAGGAATGGATAGTCATATGGAAATTATGGAAAAGTTTCCATAATGGGAGTTGGATATCAAGAATCTATGAGTAAGTTAGAAACTTTTATGCAAGAAGGATGTTCAAAGGAATGTGCTTTGAATATGAGACTTCGTATCTATGGAATTGTCTTGTAACAATTTCCAATGGAAGTTTTGTAATTGGCAAAGTATATGTGACTTGTGTACATAGTCATTACAAAAAGATCACTGCATATAAGCTTAGAATCTAACAGATTATATTAAGTGGCAAGGACTTGGTATTCTCACACTTACGATGAGGATTTGGAATTGTGAAATGAGTGTCATTGGAAATGTTTACAATTGATCTATTTCACAAAGTAAGGACCATAGGTAAACATAGTGTGCATGCTTGGAGCATGGGATGACTATTGTTTCAATTCATGTATTAAGTTGATTAATCGAAACATTATACAATGAATAATGTGTAATCAATATGGTGATTAAATAAAAGGTGTTTTATTTATATTCAAAAGTTTTGAGACCATATTGGATTCGATTATTCTTGTGTTTCACTTTGCATGTTTTGAATTACCGAATAACTAGATTATTCAAACCATCCACAGTCGATCATACTTTGGAAGTAGGTATTGAGGCAAGACTGTCATGAATCCGTCTGTAGATTGTCTAAAGTGTTAGACATAGCACAAGTTTACTGCAGTGTTCATGAGTACTACTGTAATAAGATTTGAGTATTGGATTAAACTCACGCTCATCTGAATCATTTCATGGATTTTATCACGAGTGATTGTGAGACGTTAATATCTTATATTCTTGAAACCAAGACATATGACTTGTAGTTTACAAGTCCGTTGCACATTGACATATGTAGACACACTAGTAACTTGGTGTTATAAAACATATTGTTGTGTGTAATTAAATGAGTAAGTACAAGCAAGCGTTGTTGGATTAATGTCTAAGTCCATAACTATAATTGGTAAGACTTGACCCGACTCGGCATGGTCCGTTTGGGTTGCATGGCATCATGCATTTGGATAGACTATAATGAGAGAAATAACACTTAAGGTTGGTTAATATATTATAAGTTCTAATATATTAATAAGGTTATTTAATTAGTATTGATCAAGAATTAATTTGGAATTAATTAAGTGATCAAAAGGAGACTAATTAAATATATGGGTTGATTGTGTAAATCATTCATTCTTATATATGTGGGCTTGTGATCCAAGATTCCTTATGTTGGACTAAGTCCATGGGGTGACCCATGGATACTCCATGGAGGTTAAAATCCATGGAGCATAAGGAATGGATAAAGTTATGAGTTACATGGTGTAACCCTAATAGCCACCATATAAAAGAATCCCATGGCTCAAGAAATCGTGCACTAATGTGTGAATATGAGGGCTAGACGATTTCAAGGAGTGTTCCATTTCTCTCAAGTCATTCCATGTGCATTTGGTGTTGTGTGAACCATTTGAGGTGTCACACTTGGGGCACTAGGCACTCAAGCTTCATGGAGACAAGCTACATCAAACAAAGGTATGTATTCTATCCATTTGATTACCCAAGTATCAAGTATTGTATGCTAGATAGGGTAATACCTTGAAAGTTCATAATTGCATGTATAATAGAGAAAACATAGATCCAAGGTATTTAGGGTTGCATGTACACTTACGAGTGTTAGAATGCTCAAAACTCATCAGTGGTATCAGAGCCAAGGCTTGTTTTCTTGTTATACTTGCAAAATTAGCTGAAAAATATGCGACTGTTTTGGTTAGAAATGGACTAGGAACATTACCCTTAGATGTTTTTGGACTTATAAACTTGTTTTTGATGTGGTAATGTTCATGCTAATCCAATTTCAAAGATAATTGTCAATAGATTCATGTTTTGTATTAGTTTAAAAGTTATGCTAATTACTTGAAAAAAAATTGATGTGAATTATCTTTGTTCATATGAGTTTATTAGATTAATAGAAAAGTTAATTGATTATGTGTTTTCAATCCATTTTAATCTAAGAGTTGATTCTAAAGTGTGTTTTTGTAACTTGTCCTCAAGTTATATGAAAAGTCACATTTAAGTTTCATAAAACTCATAAAAAGTTGGCAATGGTTACAAAAACGAAGAGTCTTGTCCTCATTAAATGGTTTTATGACTCCATAACTTGTCCTCAAGTTATGGAGGTTCAAGAGTCACTTCATTAAATGATAAAATGTGTAACCTTAATTAGTTCCATAAGTTACAAAAATAAAGAAAAGTTACATTCTTTTATTAGTTTAAAGTCTTCCATAACTTGTCCTCAAGTTATGGAACTTGAAGAGTTTTTTTTTTTTTTTTTTTTTTTTTTTTTTTTTTTTTAATTAAAACTACTTTAAACACATAAGTTATGGAATTAATTAGTTTTGAATATTTTCAAAACTTGCCCTCAAGTTTTGGAATTTGTAAAGTTTTCCCCATGAATACTTTAATTCCAAGTTAGCCCTTAGAATTTTAAAAGTTAAAATTCAACCCTTATACTTTATAGTATTATAAGTTAATAATAAATATATGTATAAGAGCAAGTCAATCTTACCGTTAGTAGGCCTCATTCACGAAGTCGGTCTATAAGGGGGGTATAAGGTTACTGCCTATAAAATGGCAGTTTAATGGGTGTCCACTCTCACCCACCGCTTCCTTGACTGGTGGAGGGTCGTTAGCCGAACGGGTAGGACAAGGACTATAATTCTCCCTTCATTAAAAGTATTAATGATAAATACTAAGTAACTAAACACTTATAAATTCCCAATCTTAGTTACTTAGGAAAATGTGAATAAGGTGCTAATCCATGAAATTACACTTTGCACTTTGTTTAAGCCGTTAGTGGAGCGTGTGTGGTTAATCGGCATACTAACCTAGATTTAACAAAGTAGGCAAAGGGTAACTTAATATTTATCATAATATCGGTGGAGCTCGTGTGGTTAACCGGCACATCGATTGAGGGGTAAATATTAAGGGTACCAAGTATATTTGCATGGTTACTTCACACCTTGTTTTGTGATCCTCGGCATCCCAGTCACAAAACCTGAAGGGCACACTCGAGATTGAAACATGCCATTGAAAAGTTCAATGAATCTCAAAAGATCTAGGAGTTTCAAATCCAATTAAAAACCTAATTACATTATTTCGTTTTTCATGGTGGAAATTGGTAAATCGTCATTTACCTACCTTCAACTATTTTATAACTCGGATTACGGCATCCCTCTTCCAGTTATAAATAGGTTGTTGGATCCTAGCCTTAATATTTCATATTGGGTGTTATATTAAGGACTTTAGATCAACTATCTTGAATATCTCCCAAAAGATGTCTAGTTCAGACATCTATGATCTTCCCAAATCTCTTGGAAGTTTACTTCCTCCACCTCCTCCAATTATTCTCCCTAACCCACAACTTCAAGGTCACTCAAGCCCTATTGGCAAGCAAGGTCTATGTGTGATCGCATCTTGGAGATGAAGTCACATATTGACAATCAATCTTACCAAATTCAACCCTTATACTTTATAGTATTATAAGTTAATAATAAATATATGTATAAGAGCAAGTCAATCTTACCGTTAGTAGGCCTCATTCACGAAGTCGGTCTATAAGGGGGGTATAAGGTTACTGCCTATAAAATGGCAGTTTAATGGGTGTCCACTCTCACCCACCGCTTCCTTGACTGGTGGAGGGTCGTTAGCCGAACGGGTAGGACAAGGACTATAATTCTCCCTTCATTAAAAGTATTAATGATAAATACTAAGTAACTAAACACTTATAAATTCCCAATCTTAGTTACTTAGGAAAATGTGAATAAGGTGCTAATCCATGAAATTACACTTTGCACTTTGTTTAAACCGTTAGTGGAGCGTGTGTGGTTAACCGGCATACTAACCTAGATTTAACAAAGTAGGCAAAGGGTAACTTAATATTTATCATAATATCGGTGGAGCTCGTGTGGTTAACCGGCACATCGATTGAGGGGTAAATATTAAGGGTACCAAGTATATTTGCATGGTTACTTCACACCTTGTTTTGTGATCCTCGGCATCCCAGTCACAAAACCTGAAGGGCACACTCGAGATTGAAACATGCCATTGAAAAGTTCAATGAATCTCAAAAGATCTAGGAGTTTCAAATCCAATTAAAAACCTAATTACATTATTTCGTTTTTCATGGTGGAAATTGGTAAATCGTCATTTACCTACCTTCAACTATTTTATAACTTGGATTACGGCATCCCTCTTCCAGTTATAAATAGGTTGTTGGATCCTAGCCTTAATATTTCATATTGGGTGTTATATTAAGGACTTTAGATCAACTATCTTGAATATCTCCCAAAAGATGTCTAGTTCAGACATCTATGATCTTCCCAAATCTCTTGGAAGTTTACTTCCTCCACCTCCTCCAATTATTCTCCCTAACCCACAACTTCAAGGTCACTCAAGCCCTATTGGCAAGCAAGGTCTATGTGTGATCGCATCTTGGAGATGAAGTCACATATTGACAAGCCGAGAGAGTTGGGTGTCAAACTCTTGAGAAAGTTGGTGGTTCAATCACTTTCTAAGTCACATAGTGAATTCCTTTGGGACTACTATGAAACAGACTATGACATGACCCTTAATGATCTTATCTATTTGCTTGGTGCTGCTGAATCAGCAATAATTTGGAGCACTGGGAGAGCAAATTTGATTAGTAGATCAACTTCCCAAACTACCATGGACATTGACAATGGTAACATTGGATATCTAGAAAAGCCTTCTCTTCCCAAGGAAAGGGATTGACCATAGTCAACTAGGTTGACCAAATGGTAAAGAGAAAGGCTAAGTCTGCGATAGTCCCATCTACCATTCCCAAAGAGTCCCTATGTTTCTCTTGCCAAAGGAAGGGGCATTGATTGCGAAGCAGCCTATTTACTTGAAAGATCGTAAGGTTGATCAAGTCAAGAAGATTGACTCTACTTCAGTTAAAGTCCATTATCTAACTCTGTTAAGTTTCTATTCTGAGATTCTTGTTACATGATGTGACTGGGTCACATGTTGATGTTTTAAGAATCAAAGAAAAGTGAAGAAACTTAAAGGAAGTATATGCTAATTCTGATCGTGAAGATGGATCTCGATCGCATGGTTCTGTGATCAGAATGTTGAGATGTTGCTTAGGAGTTATGATATATTGCTTAGGAATAGATAACAACAAAGTTTTTCATGTGCTTTTGCACTGTAAGGATAGTTTTTCCGCAAAGTTTTTAAAATAAAAGAAAAAATATTTTGATTTTATTTATTTTAAAATATCCTTACAATGACATTTTTGAAAAGGAAAAAAATTGTTGCTTATATGATTCCATTAATATCAAGAGTGGAAATATGAATTTGATTCTTTCATTTGTGGTAGTGTCTAAATTTTCCAAATAATGAAAGATTCTCATCACCCAAGTTTCAGTTGGATAGAAACTTGGAATCATGCAAGTTGTATAGTATGATGAATGAGAACTTTCAAGCATTGGAAAATTAAGACTAATTACTTGTTCACATGGATGTGTGAGTCAAGTAAAGGACTAAGGGATCGAGTACACATTCTTGTGCACTGATCAAGCCCACCACAAATGTAACTTGAGTGACACATCTTAAAGAAGGTTTATTAACACTAGTGAAATGTAAGAGTAAAAGGTTTTCTACTCTTGTACATTTGAATTTGGTAAGTTGTGATGTTTTGGATAAAACAGAGACCAACTTAGGCCAATTGTGTTAAGTGTTTGTCTTGATTAGAATCCACACTATCTCTTGAATATTTGGCAAGAAAGTCTTATAGGTCAAGGAGACAGTGGGAGTCTAAAAGATCCTGAAAGGGTTTCAAGAAGTAATCAAGAATAAAACATGTATTTCATCACTAGCACACAACTAGAGGTTTATAACCTATCGTGTTGACATTTCTGTGCCCATTCCAGTTAAGTTGGCTATATATATTTGAGTTCTACATGTTCTCAATTGTTTGCATAACTACTTGGAAGCAATGGCAGGCCCTTGTGCTGCCAGGTGGCAAGAGGTTAAGATTGCACAAGTTCAATCCATATGAGTTAGGATTTGTCACTAACCTAGTCTTGTGATTATGGTTTGACAAATTCACATGGATAAGAACACATACACCATAAAATCTAAGTGTCATAAGGTTTCTCTCCGATTCATGAAAATGATAGCGAGGAAATTCTTTCACTAAGTAGATTTTAAGTAGATAGCAATTGTGATATTTGCAGTTCTCAAAGTCGTTAGTGGAGCGTGTGTGGTTAACCGGCACACTAACATTGACTTATGAGAAATGGCAAAAGGTCTAAACAATCTAGTATCAGAAATCTAAACTTTGGTAAGAATGTCAATAAAGTATTGACTTCTAGAAGTCCAGCTATTTTCTGGATACATGTCAAAGCTAGTGGGAGCATGAGTGTTATGCTAATAATCATCATGTTAGTGGGAGCATGATAATTATGATAAGTATTGCAAGTTAGCAATGTTAATTATAGAAAACAAAAGTTTCAATTAGTGAGGTTGCAGGGGTTGAAAAAGTTGTTTTGCTATAATTAAGGGAGAGGATATTATACTTCATGTCAATTCTAAAAGGCTTAGAGTGAGATTTTAAGCTTAAATTGAGATTTTAATCATCTTTAGTCAAGAATATATATATATATATATATATATATATATATATATATATATATATATATATATATATGAATTTCATGTTGGATTGGTTCAACTTAAGGAAATTCTATATATTGCGTTCTCAAAATTCGATTATGATTACGACATCCCTGTTCATAGTCAAATTTTGAGAATATGGCAAACAAAAAATTATTATGGCAAAAGACTAGAACCATGTCTTTATGTGAAACAGCATGAATCGTGTCCCATTTACTTTGGGTACAAGATCGATTACATGTGCTATAATATTTGTCCTTTCTAAAATTTTCCGAATGCCTGGGGCATTAAGAAGGGAAAAGGTCTAGAATTGGATATGACTAAAAGGATTAAGCAATTGTCGAGGACAATCTAAGGTTTACCAAAGATTGGTTGCTCAAGGACAGTTGGAAGTATACTGTTAATATTGGAAGGACCATATTGACATATTCTGAAAAGAGGCATCTCTCGTTCAGAAGTGATAGTCAAAATGAGAATATGGAGTTGTCTCCATAGGTGGAAGTTATATGTGTAAGATTAGAAGACTTAATGCAAGAAGGATATTCAAAGCAATGTGCTTTGAGACTTCGTCTCCATGGAATTGATCTCCATTGGAATAACCTGTAATGACTGATGACAAGTCTTTGTGACTTTGTACATATTCATTACAAGAGGGTTTGTGCATATAAGTTTAAAATCTAAACAGATTTTGGTAAATGTTAGGAATTTGGAATTCTTACATTTTTCGATAAGGATTTGGGAGTGTGAAATTAGAATCATTGAAAGTACGTTCAATCGATCTATTTCACAAAGTAAGGATCATAGACATACATAGAGTGCATACTTGATGTATTGCAAAGCTATTGTTTAGAAAAACATAGTGTACATGCTTGGAGCATGGGACAACTAGTGTTTTGTAAATTCAAGTATAAAGTTGATAAAACCGAAACAATGAATAATGAGTAATCAGTATGGTGATAAATAAAAAGTGTTTTATTTATATTCATAGTTTGATACCATATTAGATTCATTTATTTTTGTGTTTCATTTTGCATGTTTTGACTTCCAGAATAAACTAGGTTATTCTTCCTGAATGACTAAGTTATTCAAACCATCCACAGTCGGTCATATGTTGGAAGTAGATATGAATCAAGACTGTCATGGGTTGGCTTGTAGAGGTCCAAGTTGGTGGACAAAGTGGTGCTACAACACTCATGAGTGCTAATAAGTTCTGAGTATTGGATTCAACCCGCGCTCATTTGAATCACTTCATGGATTTTATCACGAGTGATCATGAGACGATAATATCGTATATTCTTCAAACCTAGAGATATGAGTTGTTACTATGAGTTGATAGTACATTGATTGCACGAAAACGCATTGGTAACTCGATGTTATAAAACGTGCCTTTGTGTATGATTCAACAAGTAGTAGAACAAGCCATATGAGTCGAAGTTTATCCATTCCTTTTACCTTCGGGATAAAAGCGATATCTGTGGGCCCCTCGATGATTTAGCGATGACACATGTGAGTGCTTGGCCAAGATAGGACTGATTTGATTTGTTCAATCAGTCAGTCATCATGAATCGGAAATCGGGAAACAACAAATGGACAGAGAGAATGATTGATAATCCATGTCTCAGTCCATATGATATCTAGAATGGAGGAATATATGATCCCTTATCTAATGGACAAGTCATTGACAAAGGTCAGAGTTCATCGATAAGGTCAGAGTTCGACAGAAGCTTTTGAGAGCTACGATTGCTGGTCGGTTCCTGAAGTTATACGCAATAATAGTTTTAGACTTATCCAAGTGGGAGACTGTTGGATTAATGTCTAAGTTCATAACTATAATTGGTAAGACTTGACCCGACCCGGCATGGTCCATTTGGGTTGCATGGGATCATGCATTTGGATAGACTATAATGAGAGAAATAACACTTAAGGTTGATTAATATATTATAAGTTCTAATATATTAATAAGGTTATTTAATTAGTATTGATCAAGAATTAATTTGGAATTAATTAAGTGATCAAAAGGAGACTAATTAAATATATGGGTTGATTGTGTAAATCATTCATTCTTATATATGTGGGCTTGTGATCCAAGATTCCTTATGTTGGACTAAGTCCATGGGGTGACCCATGGATACTCCATGAAGGTTAAAATCCATGGAGCATAAGGAATGGATAAAGTTATGAGTTACATGGTGTAACCCTAATAGCCACCATATAAAAGAATCCCATGGCTCAAGAAATCATGCACTAATGTGTGAATATGAGGGCTAGACGATTTCAAGGAGTGTTCCATTTCTCTCAAGTCATTCCATGTGCATTTGGTGTTGTGTGAACCATTTGAGGTGTCACACTTGGGGCACTAGGCACTCAAGCTTCATGGAGACAAGCTACATCAAACAAAGGTATGTATTCTATCCATTTGATTACCCAAGTATCAAGTATTGTATGCTAGATAGGGTAATACCTTGAAAGTTCATAATTGCATGTATAATAGAGAAAACATAGATCCAAGGTATTTAGGGTTGCATGTACACTTAGGAGTGTTAGAATGCTCAAAACTCATCAAGCGTTTGAGTCGAAGTTTATCCGTTCCTTTAACCCAATGTGGAGAAAAGCGATATATGTTGGCCCCTCGATGATTTAGTGATGACAACCCTAAGTGCTTGGCCAAGACTGGACTGATTTGATTTGTTCAACTAGTCGGTCGTCAGAAATAGGAAATCGGGAAACAACACATGAACAGAGAGAATGATTATAATCCATGTCTCAGTTCATACGATATCTAGAATGGAGGAATATATGATCCCTTATCTAATGGACGCGTCATTAAGTAGGTCAGAGTTCGATAACGGCTTTTGAGAGCTATGATTGCTTGTCGGGTTTTGAAGTCGTGCCTGCAATTATAGTTATTAGACTTATCCAAGTGGCAGGCTATTGGATTAGGTGTCTAAGCCCATAAATATAATTGATATGTACTTGACCCGAGAGTAGCATGGTCCATTTGGGTTGGCTTCACCAGAACAATATGATAGGATTGATATTTGAGAAAGAGGTTATTTATGATTTATTAATATATTACAAGTATAATATATTAATTGTGAAATCATATTATTTAATTAGTATTGATCAAGAATTACTTTGTAATTAATTTAGTGATCAAAAGATACTAATTAAATTAACGGGGTCTGATTATGTAAATCAGTGATATATATAGTGTTTGGGCTATTGATCCATTTTGGGCTAAGTTTTATGTAAGTATCAATGAAGAGTTAGCCCACATGAGATATGGATCATAACCTAGGAGTATGGATTAGGGTTTACCCATGACCCTTGGAATCCTTCACTATATAAATGCTACTCCTTTAGCCAAAATCGGACCACCTAAGTATTCTAAGAGAATCATAGTCGATATTGGTGGTGCTTAATCTATTTCTCAAAGTCTTTCTTTGTTCATTGTGTTTGTGAACCATTTGAGGCGTCACACTTGAGGTGCTAAGCTCTTGAAAGGCCAAGAACTACAAACTACATCAAGAGGTATTCATCTAACTTGATTTTATATGGTATATCCTCTATTGTATGCTAGTTAGGATGTATGCTTTGGAATAATTCAAATTGCATGTATAATTAGAGAAAACATAGATCCAAAGCATCTAGGGTTGCATGTGCACCATAGGAGTGTTATAGTACTTAAAACCCAACAATAAATTCATCATTATCTAATCTATAATTATCTCCTAACATGTTGGTCTTACTTAATTATCTTTGATTACCAAAATTTGGATTATCGAAGATTTAATAAAAGATAATTACCAAATAACAACCAAATAAATCAAGTTAGGCAAGTAAATCTGAAAATAGGATCTGACAGCCCACCACGTCGTGGTAACATTACCCCGTCGTGGTAGAGCAAAATCAAAAGGCACCACGTCGTGGTGGTGGAACAGAATGACGATTATGTTATTCTTATCCTTGTTCAAGTTTATTTTAGTATCAATTCAATAGAAAACTAAACCTAGGCTCCGATACCATTGATGTGTTTTGAGCATAACATACAATCTTATGTGTGCATGCAACCCTAAATAAGATCTACGTTTTCTCTAATTGAAGATACATTAAGAACAACAAAATACAAACCCTAGATCTCAATTAAATAATCGAAAATTCCACAATAAGAGTTATGATACATACCTTTGATTGTTATGTAGTAATAACAATCCAAAAACCTTGAAGATGTTGAAGCTTGAGACCAAGTGTCACAAGTGTAACACCTCTAATGAATCACAAACACACTTATCAAGAGAATGAGATATGTGATAGGAGGAGGGACCTTCAATTTCCGGCTACTCTTCTTAGGGTTTCATGTGGCCGAAAATGCCAAGGGTGAGGCTCCTTATATAGTGAGGTGACTTAGATCCAAAGCTAGGGTCTTAAGAAGAAACCCTAATTCCTTAGCTTAAGGACCAAGCAGCCCACAATCTTCCATCCAATAGACCTTGGACAAAAATTCTAGGGCCTTCCTAGAAGTTTTCGTCCAAGGATCTGTAGGGACGTTCTAAAGCTACTTTCCTCAAATATCAATAAATTTTCCAAACATCCCATGCACTTTTAATTTATTCAATTAATCCTAAAATTGATTCCAATTAATTTTTGATTAACTATTAATTAAATACTGTGAATTCTAATTAATATATTATATTCATAATACATTAATAAATCATTTATTTCAATTTTTTATCAAATAATAAATTCTTCCTCTCTCTCAATAGGTTATCCTGTTTAGTTACTAGTATGAAGGCAACCCAAAAGGACTGTGCTACTATCAACTCTAGTATATATACCAATTATAGTTATGGGCTTACACACCTAATCCAACAGTAGCCTCCTTTGCATCTTCACTTGTCGCTATGTACTCAGACTCGCATGTCGAATATTCTATTGTATTATGTTTGGAACTTTTCCATGTAACAAATCCTCCATTGAGCAAGAACACCCATCCTTATTCTGAACATGGGTTGTCTCTATCAGTTTGGAAACTTGCATCAGTGTAACTTGTAACTCTCAATTCTTCTTTTCCATCATATACCAAGAACATATCCTTCGTTCTTTTTATATTCTTAAGGATATTATTTACGGTTGTCCAATGACTATTGCCATGATTCTCTTGATATCGACTCACCATGTGTAACTTGTTCAGTTCTAGGTGATTGATCTATACTCAATATTATGCCATGTTGCATGGTTAGATACCCTTTCTTAGAATCTTTCATTTTGAACCTTTTCAAAACCTTATCTATGTATGTACTTTGGTTTACTCCGATTAAACATTTAGATCTATTTCTATAGAGTCTAATGCCCAATATATAAGTTGTTTCTCTTAGATCCTTCATAGCGAAACATTTTCCAAGCCATATTTTAACACTCTACATGCTTGGAATAGCTTTTCCTGTAAGGAACATGTCATCAACATATAACACTAGGAAAACAACATTACTCCTACTGGATTTGACATATACGCAAGACTCATCATCACTTCTATAAAATCCAAACTCTTTGAACTTTTCATGAAAAAAAAGATTCCAAGTACATGACGCTTGTTTGAGTCCATAAATGGATCTCTCAAGCTTGCACACTATTTGGATATTTTGGATCAATGAAGCCGTCAGGTTGTGCGATGTAGACATATTTTGCCAATTTCCCACTATGAAGAAATCTTCACATCCATTTTCCAAATTTCATAATCATAGAAAGCAACTATGGCAAGTAATATTCTGATAGATTTAATCTTGGCTAATGGTGAGAAGGTTTCCTCATAATCAATTCCTTGAGTTTGAGTATAACCCTATGCAAATATCCTAGCTTTATAAGTGTATACATTCTCATCCATGTCAGTCTTCTTCTTGAAGATCCACTAGCATCTAACAGTTTTTATGTTCGGTGTAGGATCAACGAAATGCTAGACTTGGTTATCATATATGGATTTAATTTCACTTTCCACGCTCTCCTTCAATTTATTAGTTTCAGTGCCTATCATCGCTTCTTTGTAGCTAGATGGTTCATCCAGACCTACCAGTGTATGATCACTAATCAGTACTTATCATTTAGTTTTAATATGGAAACCATAAAAATTAGGATGGAATCAAATCCTATCATATCTACAAAGTGGAGGATTTAGAATTATTTCATTTTGCTCAACAGGTTGATCAACCTCCGGTTGAGTGCCAGTTTCAACTATTGGTCGTTCTTCGTTTGAATCTTGTATTTCTTCAAGATCAATTGGGCTCCCACTAGCTTATTTTGACATGAGATCCCTCTCGAGGAAGAATCCCCTTCGAGAAACAAATACTTTATTCTTAAAAGCATTATAAAAAAGTTATCTAAAAGACTTTTTAGGATATCCAACGAAGTAACACTTTTTTGATATTGGTTCTAGTTTATCATCCACCTCATGACGTATATAAAGCTCGCAACTCCAATATTTTAAATTTGCAAGACTGGGAGGTTTCCTATTCCACATTTCGGAAGGTGTCGTAGCGACTTTCTTAGTTGGTAGGAGATTTAAGATATTACCGGTTGTCTCAAGATTGTAACCCCAGAAAGTTATTAGAAACATAGCTCGAGTCATCATAGATCGAACCATATCGAGTAGTGTTTGATTTCTTCTTTTAGCAACTCCATTCAACTGTGGTGTTCTAAGAGGAGAAGTTTTTTTAAACATTTCCACAATCCTTTAGATAATCGATAAATTAAAGACTCAAGTATTATCCACCCCTCTAGAAGAAGAAGCCCCTTCGAGCAATAAACACTTTGTTCTCAGAAGCATTGTAGAAAAGTTATCCAAAATACTTTTGAGGATATCCAACAAAGTAACACTTTTCTGATCTTGGTTCTAGTTTATCATTTTCCTCATGACGTATATAAACTTCGTAACTCCCAATTTTCAAATGTGCAAGAGTGGGAGGTTTCTCATTCCACATTTTCGAAGATGTCGTAGCGACTTTCTTAGTTGGTAGGAGATTTAAGATATTAGCGGTTGTCTCAAGATCGTAACCCCATAAATTTATTGGAAGCGTAGCTCGAGTCGTCATAGATTAAACCATATCGAGTAGCGTTTGATTTCTTCTCTCAGCAATGCCATTTCAGTTGTGGTGTTCTAGGAAGAGAAAATTGTGAAATGGTTCCACAATCCTTTAGATGAAGGATAAATTCAAGACTCAAGTATGCTCCACCCCTATTGGATCGAAGCATCTTGATCTTTTTGCCAAGTTGGTTTTCAAGTTTCCTTTAGAACTCTTTGAACAATTCAAAAGTTTCTGACTGATGCTTCTTGTTGGGTATTATTGTGTTGCGTCATGGGCTTATTTTGTATATCTGGATTGGGCCTGTCCATCCATGATTATCTAGTAGGGTTATATTATAAATAGTGCATGCATGTATGCATTAGATACGTTCTTGATCATCATTATTACTGTTTTGTAACCCTAAACACCTCTACAGTCGAAGTTCTTAATCGAGCTCTTCTGAGGTGTTAAAGTTTAATCATACGACATCTTTAAAGCCATTCCTGTGTTCATAATTACTTTCTTAATTATTTATCTGCTTAGAATCTATCGATCCTACTAGAACTTTGTTCTAACAATTGGTATCAGAGCAGGAGACTGTGTGATCAATACACATTCCTTCTGTGTTAAGAATTCTTTAGGGTTTCTGCTTTTATCGAATATAAAGAAGCCGTCTTCCTCCTGTCGACGGTAACTCTTGTGTTTGATAAACCCTAATATCAAGTCTCACCATGACTAAGGAAAGGCTCCTGTCGACGGTTTCTGCTTTACAGGTCTGATTCTAGCAGTACTAAGGAAAGGCTCACCATGACTCACGAAGATTCTCAAACAAATCCCATCAACATCTCTAACAACATTGTATCCATTACCAGGATTCCCATTCTTTACACTCAAGACTATGAAGTATGGGCGCATCACTTTGAAGACTACGTGGTTGGATCTGAAGATAATGGCTATCTCATCTGGGAAGCTATCACGCTTGGGCCGTTTTTTCACTCTGGAACGAACACGACTGTTAAGACTCAAAAAGAATATAACAAGCTGGTGGCGGACGTAGATAAGATGCCACAGCATGAGAAGGACAAGTTGTTGTGTAATGTGAAGGCCATGAGAATGATAAGATTCACCTTGCAATCTGACACTTTTCGGTGAGTTGGTTCATGCACGACGGCCAAAGAAATTTAGGATAGGTTGAAAGAACTTTACTCAATAGATGAAGATCTAGAACACTCTATTCAAACCTTGCTGCTCTCAGAATTTGGAGTTTTCAAACAGAAACCTGAAGAAAAACTAATACAAACCTTCGATCGCTTCAATCATCTCCTAAGTAAGATGATCAAGCATGGAATAGAAAGAAAGTTGATCGAGCAAAAGGTAACCTTTATGAATGGTTTGAGACCAGAATGGATGGCAGTGGTTTCAACAGTGAAAGCTCATGAACAGTTTAAATCTTACTCACTAGCGAAACTTGTGGGAATACTTAAGTCCCATGAAAGTGTGGTAACAAGGAAGCGAAGGTAGTTTCGGGTGTGGGATCGTTGGCCCTCGTTTCAAAAGGAAAAAGTGTTGCAATAGAAGAGGAGGAGTCAGATATGTTTGAATGTGACCTTACAAACGAAGAATATGCTATGATGGTCACCAATCCAAAGAAGTTTGCACGAAGGAAATTTCCTGTCAATAAGAACCAAAACTGGCAGGGAAGTTACAGTTCTGAGAAGGTGAAAGATGAAGCGAAAAATACTTCTCAAAAGGATGACGACAAGAAGGAGAGCAAGCTTGCAGGAGACTCTGGATTCGACTGCAATTACTGTCACGGCAAGAACCACTTTGCCAAAGATTGCATGCTGAGGAAGATGGCTGAGAAAAGAGATGGTGAAGATGATGAGGCGTACTACATGCGAAAGTTGGAAGAGATGAAGAAAAAGAAGGCATCTAACAGTTCAATGAATTCCTTGATTGTGCAGGAAAATGCAAATGAAGATGAATTCGGTGGCGTTGAAGTCTGGTCAACCGATTCTGAGGATGAAGAGGTGAGAAAGCCCACTCATGGAAGAGCTTATGTGGCAAAGGATGCAGGTTCGGCTGGAAGATGTTTGATGGTTACAGCTTGTGGATCAACCGAAAGTGCAAGTAAGGAGCCAAACCTAACTGAGGACAAGTGCTTTGCAGCCAAGCCCGTGAGCGAGAAGATCAACGACTGTGATCGGCTGATCAAAAAGGTACAATCCATCCTTGAATCACTTAAAGTTCCAGTAACAAATTATGAAGAAGAATTAAATGAATTAAAATTTAAATTTTCTAACTTAAGTGGTAGTCTCATGCAAAATCGCTTAGCGAACTCTAACCTAACTGACCAACTCAGCAGGGTGTCTTCAAAGAGTGAGGAAAGAAGGATGTGGATTGAGCTGAAGGAGACGGAGTTAAATAGGGCTAGGGATGAAAGTATTTATTTGCAATGAGATAATTTAAAATTTTTGAAACAAAGGAATGTTTTTTGTTTAATTGCTAAGCGCTTATATACTAATATTGCTCAATTGCATTTAAGTTGTGAAATAGGGAAAAAGATTCATAAGTTGATTTTACCCTTCCTTGAATTTAAGGAAGATGAGGTCATCGCTGAATGTGAATCAATTATGTCCTCAGAAGAGACATCTATTGCTTACAAAATCGGACCGGACAAGATAGAAACCTTCATTGACTCTAAGGAACATAAGTGTATGCTCAAAAATCTTTTAGATGAAAATGATAGGTTAAAAATTAAGTCCGAAACTATTCAATCGTTTGACTCGTCTAACGCCAAATTAATTTCAGAACATAAAATGAACATAGAAAATACGTCTGAATTTGATGAGGAAAGTGAGATGAGCGAAATCTCAGTAGAAGACGTGGTTGATTGCTCAGAGTTTATGAAGAGCGAAACCGAGAATGAGAAACCCCTCATATCTGAAAATTCGGTTGAATATGCTCGCCTGTCAAAGGACAAGCCACAAAAACTCAAAGAAAAAGCAATGGTTTATCAAAAAGTTCAAACTGTGCCGAATCAGGTATATGCTGTTACAGGAGTCACTGTATAACAACCAGCAGAATTGAAAATCCTGGTCGACAAAGACAATGCTGAAGGGTGCGATGATTACTTCTGGTCAGCCCCTATTGACAACGCAGACGAAACCATCGGCTTATCTGAGCAAACCTCATGGAGGGTAAAAGGAAGATATGTTGCTGAACCCATCAACAAACCCTCGAGTTTCGACAAACCAAGCACAAGTGGAACAAAAGAAATCCCTGAAGAACCAATGAGAAAACCGATTGTTCCAACTAAGACAACCGAAACTCAAAAGGAAAAGCCAAAATCAAGCTTCAATATTCACAAATCTCAGAAGGAGTTAGCTGAACAGAAACGCCAAAGAAATCAAAGATACATGAAAAATCTGAATGAGCGAAAACGGTATTGGCAATCTCAAAACCCTAACTATGTTCCTTCAAAGAAAGAGTCAATTGTCAAAGAAAAGGAGAAGCTGAAAGGAAAAGAAAATTTTAGTCCAAGCTCCTACTACTCAAAAGCTCAGAACCGAAAGTCTAGTTTCGGTTCCAACACCAGCGCTCAGAACCGAAAGTCAGGTTTCGGTCCCAACGTCAAGACTTATAACCAAAAGTCAAGATTCGGTCCTTCATACTCCCAAAAGAAACCGAATTCAGTAAAAGACATCAAAGGAAAGGGAAAGCTTGAATCAGATTCTGATTTCAATAATAAGAAAAAGTCAGCTAACCCTAGGATTCAAAAGAAAACACCAAAACCATCTAACAACACACCATCGAATACACCAAAATTTAAACAAGATAAAACTAAAATCAAGGTGTACACCATCAAAAGAAAAGATCAATCCACTCTAATAAAAAGAACTTATTTGGTTGATATTTCTACTGCAATTCCTTTTTCTGTGAAAGACTCACCAGGACCCAAGAAACTTTGGGTTCCTAAATATGCTTGAATTTGCAGGTGATTAGTGACGAGCAGTTCGATGACGAATGGTATATAGACAATGGCTGCGCGCGTCACATGACAGGAAGGAAGGAAGAGTTGAGGGAGTTTAGGTCCCTAAAGGATGGTGGATGTGTGAAGTATGGCAATAACTCGTATGGCACAATCAAAGGATATGGAATGATAACCAACGGAGACTTCTCGATTCGAGAAGTAGCTTATGTGGAAGGGTTGCAGCATAACCTCATCAATATATCACAATTAGTTGTGGGAACAGGTTTAAAGGTTTCATTTGATGATGAGGGCTCAGAAATAATTGAGAAGCAAACTAAAAAGGTTCTGTTGAAGTCTAAACGCAAAGGAGAGATGTATCCTTTGAATCTCAACCCAATTCGAGGAAAACCAGCAATATGCCTGCTATCAAAGGCGAACACTGATGAAAGCTGGCTGTGGCATCGACGCCTATCGCACCTGAACTTCAAAGACATTGATAAGTTGGTACTTGGTGATCACGTTCGAGGCCTTCCTCTTCTCAAGTTTGATAAGGAACATCTGTGTGCAGCGTGTAAGATGGGCAAACAAAGCAGAAAGAGCCATCCTACACGTATCAATACAAAGATTGTTGAAGCTCTTGAACTACTGCACATTGACTTATGTGGACCTTCGGCTATCGAAAGCTTCGGTGGTAGTAAGTTCATTCTTGTCATAGTAGATGATTTTTCACGCTTCACCTGGGTTTTCTTTCTTAAACAGAAATCAGATGCGACTCCCAAGTTGAAGACGTTCATCAAGCAAGTGGAAGTGCAGCTGCGAAAGCTGGTGAGAAACATTAGAAGCGACAATGGGCTGGAATTCAAGAATAAAGACTTTGAGGACTTTCTGGCTGACAAGGGGATATCTCACAACTTCTCGGCCCCTTATACACCACAACAGAATGGGATTGTTGAAAGACGAAATCGTTCTTTATGTGAGGCAGCCCGAACCATGCTGAGCTTCGCTTCTCTTTCGCTATACTTCTGGGCTGATGCAGTTGCCACAGCGTGTTATACTCAGAACTGATCCTTGCTCAACAAACGATTTTCAATCACTCCATATGAGATTCTGAACAATCGAAAGCCCAACGCCAAATTTTTCCATGTGTTCGGTTCAAGGTGCTTCATTTTCAACTCGAGAGAAAACCGAAACAAGTTTGACGTGAAAGCTAATGAGGGAATTTTTCTTGGTTATTCACTTACTTCAAAGGCGTACAGAGTTTTGAACAAACGCTCCAAACAAATTGAAGAAACATATTATGTAACCTTTGACGATAATTACATGAAGAAAGTTCAAAGGAGCGAAAATGCCTTGGGTGAAATATTTCCTGAATCAGGACAAGTCTCGGTTCCTATATCCAACTTGTTTGAAGAGTACATTCGGCTATTTGATGAACCAGAGAAAGATGCACACTCAGAGGTGAAAGCAGCAGGCAACAAAATCGACAATCTCAAAAAGATCATAGATGAAGCTGCCAAAGAAATGGAAAGTGAACCTCCTAAACCGACTGGTGGTCAACCCTCAACTGACCCTCCAAACAACAGCTCAATGTTCAAGGGGGAGGGTTCATCTACACCAAAGACAACCGATATGCCTTTCAAGGGGGAGCTTCCAAATCCAAACCCATCCAAGGAAAGTCCAATCGAGGGGGAGAATCCAACTCCCACAGAGGAGGAAAACTCTGAACCTGACAAGGGATACACTTCGCCATTTGAGGGGGAGAAAGAGAATACAACTGACGAAGGTGATCAATCAGAATTTGAAGAGGAAGTAAATGCAGAGTTGGATCCAGCCTATGACCCAAATTACCCACCTCTAACGAAATGGACTAAGGACCATCCAAAAGCACAAATAATTGGTGAATCATCTGAGCGAGTTTTGACACGTTCTCAATTGAAAGCGAAACAAACTGCATTATTCTCTAATGTTGAATTTTGTATGTGTAATTCGTTTGTTTCCAAAGTCGAACCGAAGACAGTTAATGCTGCACTTGATCATTCTGATTGGGTACAAGCAATGCAAGATGAACTCCATGAGTTCGAACGAAATCGAGTTTGGAGGCTGATTCCCACACCAAAGGATGCTTCAGTGGTCGGCTTAAAATGGGTCTTCAGGAACAAATCGGACAAAGAGGGGAACGTCATTCGCAACAAGGCTCGGTTGGTGGTGAAAGGATATTGCCAAGAGGAAGGGATAGATTATGAGGAAACCGTCGCTCCTGTAGCAAGGTTGGAATCAGTTAGAATTTTTCTGGCGTATGCTGCTCATAAAAACTTCGAAGTTTTCCAAATGGATGTAAAATATGCTTTCTTGAATGGAGAACTAGAAGAAACGGTGTATGTTGAGCAACCACCTGGGTTCGTGAACGAGAAATTCCCTGATCATTGCTATGTGCTGGATAAAGCTGTATATGGTTTGAAGCAAGCACCGAGGGCCTGGTATGAAACTTTAACTCGCTTTCTGAAAATGTTAAAATTTAAGCAAGGTTCGGTTGACCCAACCTTCTACCGAAAGAAAGAAGGCGAACATCTAATGATAGTTCAGATTTATGTCGATGACATCATCTTCGGCTCCACGAATCCTAGCTTAACGGCTGAATTCAGGAAGTTGATGGAGACTAAATTTGAAATGAGGGCAATGGGTCCGATTAATTTTTTCCTTGGTTTGAATATTAGACAGGGACCAGAAGGTATCTTTATCAACCAGGAGGCCTACACAAAGAACTTGCTGGCAAAATTCGGTATGACGGGAGATTCGAAAGTGAAGGTTCCTATGGCATTTGGCACTAAGTTAACACCTTCTCTGGAAAAACCTGTTGTTGACATAACACTATATCGTCAAATGATAGGTAACAGCTAGTAGACCAGACATTATGTTTTCTGTTTGTTATTGTGCCAGGTTTCAAGCAAATCCAAGAGAACCTCACACGGTGGCAGTGAAAAATATTTTCCGTTACCTGAAGCGAACCTCGTCTCTCGGTCTCTGGTATCCTACTAGATCTGGATTTTTTATTCAAGCTTTTTCTGATGCTGATCTTGGAGGATGTGGTCTGGACCGAAAGAGCACAACTGGTGGATGCCAATTCCTTGACAGTAAACTTGTTAGTTGGCAGTCCAAGAAGCAAACCTGTGTGTCACTTTCAACAACCGAAGCTGAGTATATAGCTGCAGCATCCTGTACCTCTCAAGTAATATGGATTCAAAGCCAACTAAGAGAGTATGAGCTAAGTATGAAGAAGATTCCTCTCTATTGTGACTCAGAAAGTGCGATAAGAATATGTCACAATCCAGTGCAACACTCAAAGACAAAGCACATTGCACTAAGATATCATTTTATCAAGGACCATGTAGAAGATGGGAACGTGGAAGTACATTTCGTTCGGTCCTCTGATCAACTAGCTGACATATTCACTAAAGCCTTACCTGAAGCAAGATTCAATAAAATTTTACAAGGCTTGGGAATGATGGAAGCAGAGTCGGTACCGAATTCTCAAATCTCACTCTAAAAATTAGACAAGCGAAATAGAGCGAACGCTCGGTCTATTTCGGTTCCGGAGTTTTCGGGAACCGAAATGAACCGAACGCTCGGCCTATTTCGGCTCCATAATTTTCGGGAACTGAAATGAACCGAACGCTCGGTCTATTTCGGCTCTGGAATTTTAGGGAACCGAAATGAACCGAACGCTCGGCTTATTTCGATTCATTCTTTTAAGGTTTGGTTTCGGTTGTACGTTTTGTTTATTCTTTTAAGTCCATTTTATTACTCTATTTCTCTTACTCTATTTTATTTTTTAAGAGTGTTTTGTATTAATTTTTTTATTTTATTTTTCTGTTTTTATTATTTTTCAGAAAACTTCAAAAATCCAAAAATATTTTCATTTTCTGTTTTTATTATTTTTCAGAAAACTTCAAAAATCCAAAAATATTTTCTTATTATGTTTTTATTATTTTTCAGAAAACTACAAAACTCCAAAAATATTTTTCTAAATGTTTTTTTTGTTTTGTTTGTTTTGTTTGTGTGGGGTGTTTGTTTGCTTGTTATTTTTAATTAGGTCCCAAGTACATCAGTGCAATAGAATTTGGAGCTAAGGCAGGTATGATTCTTTTCACTTGAACTAGTTAAGAGTCCCTAGAAGCATGCTGCTGCATGTCGACCGAAGCCTCTACGACTAAGAGAAAGGCCTTAATGATTCGATTTATACCTATCGTTTCTTCCCAATAAGGTTGTTACAATCAACTCAAGTCAAGAGCTACCTTACTCTTCTCAAATGAGTTAAGAGTTTTCTGCTTTGTCATGTTTATATAGCAGAGGTACTTTCGGTTCTTTAACCACCCTCCTTACATTCTTCATTAACTTTCGGTTCACCACTGTAACCCTTGAGACTCTCGGTCTTTATCACTGAGGTTTATGGTTGCATAAAATCTATGTTTGTGATCTTAGATACGTACACCACGTGCTGAGTGAAACCCACAATCGAACACCAACAATGAATTGATGGTGAATCATTATATTCAAGATCTTACTGGTTACCTAATGAAATCTCATTTTATTTTTTAGTGGTCTTTTATGAAATTGTCTAACACCAAGGCATTTCTACCCAAAAAGATCCAGTTTATTTATTTTTATTTTTTTGAGATTTTTATAATATCCTTAGTCACTATAAATTATATCCAACCTACTTGTTCAACAGACCACATTGGTCTCACAAGTACTTCTTCCAACGTTCGGTCTTATGTTAAGAGTCGATGTTCGGTTGAAGCTAAGCCACCCTTAGCCTATTAATTAAAAGAAGCCTTTCAGTGTTTCTTTACAAGCATTCGATCGTATTTTCTCAGGAAACCAAGCAAGCACTTCAACTCTCTCTTGACTTTGAAGGAAGAGATTCATGCCCGGAATCATCTGCTTTATGTCTTCTAATAGACATCACTCACATCCTATACACATTTTGTTTTATTTCTTTATCTTTTGTCACACTATTGCACTAAAATTTTTATTATTTTCCAATATTCTGGTTACTGTTGGTTCGTTTATTGTTTATCTTTTGGAGCAACAGGGGTTATCCTAATTTGTGGACCGAAGATGAATTTCAAACGACGAATTTTGGATAAGCTTTTGGGCGCGTGAATTTGAACGGTTCCTAAACCCACGCGTGCTGACGTATACCTGGGAGTAACCAACCTGTCACATCGCGCTTTTTCAGGCGACGTTTCAATGACCGCATCCTTATCATGATGATTCTTTCTCTCTCCTGGCAACGGTATATAAAGGGTTTCTAATAACATTTGTCTCTTTTACCAGCAACAAATTCTCTCTATATACAAGGCGATTTACAACTGTTCACCTTCTTCCTTACCTCAACAATGGCGAATTCCTCATCTGCTCAAGATCAAACAGCTTCGTCCTCATTACTCTCGATCAAGCCAAACCAGAACATGATCATTCAACTCAACCCTTTTCTGTACAATTCTTACATGCTACAAGTGGTTGAATGCTTGAAGTATTCACCTCTGGTTCTAGCCCTAACACAGGTGGAATCCGTCCCAATGTCACTCCTATCGCAGGTCTACACTACTGCTTCCAATGATAAGAACAAGGAGAGGATCTACTTCCAAATCTTCTCTCACAAGGCTTCAATTTCAAAAGGGAGATTTTGTTCACTGTTACAGCTTGCTGTGGATTCGTCTGTGATCTCACCTGACTTCATCACCACTACTCAACTATTCTCGATGCTCTATGAGATGGGCTATACTGATGTGCTTACCACGGTTACGAAGGTTAAGAAGTCATGCTTACCACCACAATGGAATGGGTTGCTAACACTTATCAACAAGGGTTTAGCGGAGAGGAGTGCTGGGTCTGATGGTACCAGCAAAGGTTTTCTGACTATTCTATATGGTCTTTACAATGGAATTAATCTCGACTATGGGGCGATTATCTGGTCACAGGTGGTGCAAAGTCTCAATACTTCAACGAGACATTCTGAAATTTCTTGTGGACGCTTCTGGACCATTATCACGAGAAGGGCAATTGATTCTTTGCAGATTCCGGTAATGAAGGATGCCCTGGTCTCGTCTGTGGGTACTTTTCACACCAAGAAAATTATCTTTTCTGATCCTACAAAGTTCCCTCACAATGGCTCCATACCTGAGACGATGTACAGGTGTGTATCAGCCAAAAGTAAGGTGATGGCTGAATATCGCAAGCTTCCTCCAAATGGACCGAGAGTACTATCTCCTGAACAACAAGCTGCTTTGGATGCTATGGAGAAGCCTGCAAACCGAGGTAAAAGGGCTACTACCAAGAAAGGGACAACCGAGGATGATTCGTCTAAGCCTTCCAAGTCTAGGAAGCGAAAGTCTGAAAAAGGGGATTCTTCTAAGCCAAAGAAGATTAAGAAGATGGCGAAGAAATCAAAGACTCCTTCTCCTTCCAGCTCAGACAATGATGAGGAGGATGAAGAAGAGGAAATTCAACATCCTGAATCACCGAGGGGTAACACACCTCCTCGATCACCAACTCCAACCGAACCTCTTCATCACAAAACTCTAACACCTCCTCCATCACCGAAAACGACTGTTCCAATTTCGGTTGCTCCTATTCCACCACTTACCACATCTCAAACAACAACTTCTATTCCACCACCACCACCCGTTAATACGATACCAATTTCTACCACTCCTTTACCTCCTCCTATTATTTCCCAATCAACTACCAACACTACCCCAGAACCGATAGTAAACGTCAACGTATCTAATACGGGGGCGAATACTGAAACAGACCCTCCTGTCACTTCTAAACCTCTTTCACCCTCACCTTCAACCGATTCTGGTGCAACTCTTGGTGGAGATAATTTTGAGTTTGACTCAATTTACTACAGTCCCTATCGGCTTCCTACAGATGACGTTGATGAAGCTCCAGTCACACGGCAACAACTACAGAGTATTGATGCAAAACTTGATCAACTGCTTACTGCTTCCAACTCCTGCAACGATGTGGTGCTTAAAGCTTTTCTTGACACAGATCTTGAGCAATATACGGGAGCTATTGACAAGTCTACACAGGCAGTTGACGCATCCACTTCTTCCTGCAAGAAGGCCCTTACTGAGGTTTCAGAACTGGTTCATAGTTCACAGATTTTTCTTGAATCACTCAAAGGGCATGCTGATTCCAATGCGGCCAAGGTAAATGCTTCAGTGGATTCCTTCTCCAAATCACTTCAAGAGGAGCAAACTAAGTTCGAGGCTGTTCGATCGTCTATTCAAGCTGAGAATACTTCTCTGCTTAGTTCAGTAACTTCTCATCTTTCAACACTCCAAGCTGATTTAGCAAAGGAGAGTGCTCTAAAGGAAGATCTTGCACGCCAAGCCTCAACTATTGAAGTTCAGAAGGTGCAGTTGGCTCAAGCTGAAAAGGAGATCTCATTGTTGAAGACTGAGTGCGCAGTATTCAGAAGCTGTGCTGGGGATGTCAAGGATATGCTTACCAACCGTCTTGGTGCTCATGATCCTATACTTACTCTCACAATAAGGAATCATATGACTTCAAAACTTCTTCATGCCCTTGCAATGTTACATGAAATGAAGGGTGTTTCGGAGAGATTCATACCTCCAAAACAAGGGGGAGAAGGTGCTCAACCGAAGGTCACTGTGAAAACCGAATCTTCTCAACCGAAAGTCACAGTTAAAACCGAACCGAAGGGTAATGAAGCTTCGGGTTCCGGGAAACAAGAAAAGAAGAAGGGGATTGATGATGACAGTGGTGAAGAAGAAGAAGAGACTATTGATGAGGCCCTAAAAAGAAAGAAGAGGGACAGAGAATTGGATGAAACCCTAAGGGTTGTGAAGGAGGCTGAAGAAAGGGAAAGAAGGAACAAGGAAGAACAAGATGCCTTAGACTGCAAAAAGGCCTTGTTTCCTCTCTGGACAAGAGAAACACTCATCAATGAGGCAATAGAGTTTCCAAACGTCTACAGGCTGGAACCTGTCGCTTCTTTTGATTGTGAAAATTCAAAGGATTCACAGTTCGACATGTCGATAACACGAAAGGCATTCACGTTTCATTATTTTGATTCGACTGTTGAAGTTCCTTTCCCTCATCCAAAAGTTGATCGAGAACTTATTGATTTATATTTGAAGTTCGGTCAGCCCCAGTACTTGACGTGGAGTGCACAGAAGATAGTTACTGTCAAGGTACTGAAACCTTCGCCTGCTGGGAAATTCATAAATGTTAGTTTCAAGATCACCCGATGATCAGCAAACTCGGTTTCGGTCATTTCCCTGGCAGACCTTCCAAATTTGAATCCTCATGACTGGATCTTGTTGTATAACATTCTGCTCACCAATGCCAAAGAATATGAGCCGATCCTGGATCATTTGAAGAGGATGTTGGCCTCCTATATCCATGAGGTAGCTGTAATGGATCAGGAGATTGCTAAGGTTATGAAGAAGAAACCGACAGTCAAGCCAACAGAAAAACCTAGAGATGTGAATAAAATGAGGATGGGCCAAATCGATTCTACACATCTTACAGTAATGTTCACAAGAGGCGAAGCCAATCGTTTCCTGTTAGCTCTTGTTGATAAACATATGTTTTCAACAGACTGCTTATAGTACATTATCAGTATCATCCATCGGTGCAAGCAGAATTCTGAAATAGATAAGAAGAACTTCACGGACATGCTTCGGTGGTACATTACTTTTCGTCATCATCTATTGGCCATCATACCGAAGGTGTTCAAGACTGTAAAGAAGTCTTCTGTAGCTAAACTGAATTGAGCTTTCGGCTCCATTGACGCAAAGGGGGAGATTGTTGGGTATTATTGTGTTGCGTCATGGGCTTATTTTGTATATCCGGATTAGGCATGTCCATCCGTGATTATCTAGTAGGGTTATATTATAAATAGTGCATGCATGTATGCATTAGATACGTTCTTGATTATCATTATTTCTGTTTTGTAACCCTAAACACCTCTACAGTCGAAGTTCTTAATCGAGCTCTTCTGAGGTGTTAAAGTTTAATCATACGACATCTTTAAAGCCATTCATGTGTTCATAATTACTTTCTTAATTATTTATCTGCTTAGAATCTATCGATCCTACTAGAACTTTGTTCTAACACTTCTTTAAGTAGATATAGCCATATCTACTATAATCATCAGTAAAAGTCACAAAGTAATGTTCACCATGTCTAGTGGTAGATCTAAATGGTCCACATACATCAGTGTGGATAAGTTCTACTAGATCCTTACCACATTCACCGTTTTTTGTTAAAGGCGCTTTCGTCATCTTGCCAAGTAAGGAAGAATCATATACATCATTCGACTCCAAATCAAATGATTATAAGATCCCATCTTTTTGGAGTTTGCCGATGTGATTCTTGTTTATATGTCCAAGTCGAAAATGCCATAAACATGATGTGTTCAACACATTGGAAGAGTCAACATTTAATATTAGATTATTAGTGTTGCTAACACAAACAACACTTTCATAAACACCTTTGCATGGACTAGCTTTAAAAATAAAAGAAACATTTTTGTAAACTAAAATATCACAATTATTATTATCAAAACCGTAATGAAATACATCCATAAACAAAGCGTGAAATGAAATAATGTTTCTTGCCAATGAAGGCAGATAGCAACAATTAACTAATCTAATAGAAACTTCATTATTCAATGTGAGCTTGCATTCCCCAATCTTCATAACATGTGTAGTCTCTCGGTTACACATGACCATGTCTAACTCTCTATTCTTCAATCTTCTACTTTCCTTCAGTCCTTGCAAATCCAATAAAATGTGAATACCACATACCGTATCAAGAACCCAACAATTAGAAGTTGACATACTATAAAGTTGAATCATAAAATTACCTGACGTGCCAGCTCCTTTAGCTTTGTTCTTCTTGATGTCCTAGAGGTATTTTCGACAATTACTTCTCTAGTGATGTTTGCATTCCATTAAGGATTTGACTATCTCGAATCTTTCTTGCCGAGCTTGCTCTTGGAATATTTCCTTCAGATCCTCATTTATTTCAAACGCCCCATAGTTCTCAAAACTCATTTGAAGCTCTGGTGACATAGTCACCAACACAATGCAAGCAACTTTGGTATATTCTTCGTCGTGCTTGTTGAAAGTAGCTAGATCTACTGGTGAAGCATTATCATACACAAAATAGATATCCTTATTGAGGATATACACTTTTCCATCGTACCTTAAGGAAATCCTTAGGTTACGAATCCAAACCAAATAATTGTGATTGATAAGTTTATACTTATGTAAGACCGAGCTAAGCAAAAAGTCTGAGTTAATTGTGGGAGGAGGAGGAAGATTGTTCTCATTCAACATCTACAAGATGAAATGAAATGAACTTAGTTAGTTTGAATTTTTCCTCAAAATAATTTTCAACCCTAAATGAGTTATTAACATGGTTAGGATCCATATTTCACTTTGTGATGTGTATACGGATGTTGTAAACACACAACAAAGCTATTTAGGTAGGCAAAGCAACTTGTCAGTTTCAAACATTTTATACTCCTAGATCATATGAGATTCATTGATATTCAATGGCATTTTAATGTTGATTATGCTCATCTCAAATTTAATGTGGGGATGCTGCAAACCATTAAACAGATGGTAAATCAACCATGAAAACCCGTTTGACCCTTAATATAAAATTATTTTCATATTGACGTGTCGGATAGCCACACACATTCCATCAACAAAATAATTTCACGAGCAACTCATCATTTAAAATTATATTCTCACAAATTACGTGTCGGTTACCCACACATGCTCCATCATTACAATATGACTAAAATGTGCATTTTCATGGTGTAACAACCCGTTATTTCGACTTTATGTAATAGTATATATATCAATAATAAAGAGAAATTTTTGTATATTATCTGTATTTACATAATCGACCCTTAAAAATGAAATGTTAAACAAACTTGTTTGGGATGAATATAGTGGTAGAAATCATGTCAAGGATTCCAAAAATATAAAGAACGCCCAATTTCGAGTTATAACGAAGAAGTTATGACCTATCGAAAATCTGCGACAAAACCGGTAAAACACTGTTTAACGTAAAAAGTGAATCGGACTTTGTATGAAAGTTATAGTATACGTTAAACCGAGAGTGTCCATAAAAAGAACGACTAAATCTGACTTTGTATGAAGAAGTTATGATATTTCTAAGTTTCGACACAACAGTACACAGCCCGAAACTAGAAAGTTAAATCGAACAACTTTTAGCCAAAACACCTTAAACGAGAATCGAAGATCTTATCAAAATAAATCCAACGGTAAAAAGACAGACAAAAACAGACTTCAGATGAAGAAGTTATGAATTTTTAACAGACTTTTCCTGTCCCGGCCTGTTAAAAATATAACTTTAAAAATAAATTCAAAATTATCAAATGGAGTCTAAACAAAAGTTGTAGAGCATAGTCTCACCTATGCGTGGATATGAGAACGTCAAAAACAGAGCTTTTATACAAAAGTTATAAATTTTTGAATTTGAAGAAATGTAAGTACGCCCAGCGTACTCGGAAATAAGGCCAGGAGCCAGCCACATCGACGCTCAGTCACCCTCTCGCTGCATGCGAGCCATGCATGCATACTAGCTCCGACGCGTAACGACTAGGTTGGACACGTACGCTACGCCCAGCGTACGCCCAACGTGCGGGGAGGCCTCAGCCTCTTATAAATAGAAACCGAGAGCTCCGGGTTTAGGTTGCAAATTTACAACCTCTTTCCTACTCCGGCGCCCCAGTGACTTATCCAAGCTCTGACGAAAGCCCGAAGCCCCAAAATTCTCGAGAAGCTAACCTCTTTCCAGAAGACGCGCTGCCCGCGTGAAGCCAACTTTTCATCAAAAACTCTCTTTTAAGAAACGAAACTCTGCCCGAATCACCACCTATCAAGTGAGTTCATACCCCTACATTTTTATGATTTTAACTATTTTTTTTTTGGGGGGGGGGGGAGGGGAATACAAGTGAAACACAATAAAATTGTGTTAATATCTTAAAAGATTATATATGTTTTATTACATTTTAAATTGTTATAATTTGACCCCATTTCCAGTTCCTTGTTTGGTTGTGGGCTTGGGGTAAAGTTATTTAATCAAAAGATTTAATTAATCACAATTATATAAATATTACATTTATATAACTATAAAATGGTTTTCAAACTGTTTGATACTACTTAGATACAAACAGAGAATTTCATGGATTAAAAGTATTACAGATTTTTACAGTAAAACAAACAGCTAAACTATAATAGGTATATTTTACAGAACTCATTCATTAGTTCCAAGTTTTAAAGTACATAACAGGAAAACAAATATAGTACATATCGGAAAAAAAAACAGAGGATAATTAATAGAAAACAAACAGATTACTTTACCGAAAACAAACTTATAAACTATATTCAATACAATTTATGAAAGTTTTTTTACAGTGTATTTATTACAAAGTAATCTTTCAATATTTTTACGCTTATTCATCAATATAGAAATTATGAGACTACCTTCATGTACTTTTCCAAGTACCAACAAAAGTCCTGAAATTATAACCAGAATCTCCTTGAGTGGGAGCGTGACACTTGTGTATAGATCTATACGTGACACCTGTGGTGACAAATGTTGTAAATTTTACGACGCCTGAAGAACGTCGTGTTCAGGCCATCTTAAGTCATCTAGTATGGTTACAATAACTCACAATTTGGTATTGAACAAAATGATTAGTGTATGAATAAGTAACACTTCACATAGTTTTATTTAATTATAAGACTATAATACAGTATATTACAAGAATAAACACAGATTACCATTTCAATACAGAGAAAAACTTACTTTTCATAGTTTTATGTGAATTTAAAACTATATCATACTATTTTTGAACACAAATACATATGCAACAGAAACTATAGGATTTTCTCGGAAAAACGTGTTTACTGTATCAATGAACAAGAAAACAGATTTCAGTTACAAAAATCCTTGTCAACTCACCAACTTAATTGTTGACACCTTTTCAAAATCTACTTGTATTCTCAGGGAAACAGTGATACTGGTACAACCACAGCTTTTTGAGAAGACGGAGATCTATACACTCATGTCTTTTAAACTTGTACTTTTGAGTTTATATACATTATGTTTTGAAAACAGTTGTAAAACTTATATTTTGTAAATACAATGGTTGTTGTTATACTTTGATTACTATTGTGCATTGTTGTGATACTACATGAAGTCCTCCAGTCCCGAATATTTCCGCCGTTCTGGTTTGGGGGTATGACAGATTGATATCAGAGCATTGTTTATAGTGAACTCAGTATATCAATTCACAAAAGATATACAACTATAAATACAATGGGGCCGAAGTACTCTGACTACAAGTATACTTTTAAAATATAAGTATTTTATAAGAAGTATACTAACACTCACTCATACAATAATAGTATCACTACATAAAGTATTTGGATGTTGGACACTACAGTTAAACCTGAACAACTATATAATCATATATGGGATCAATATAGTCTGATCAACTATATTCATTTGTGATATGACCAACATGTGTTTGGGAGTGATGGTAGTGTTGCGACAAGTCTAAAACTTACCAAACTCTACTTATATAGAAGAAATTTAAAACAAAGCACAGATTTAAAATACTATGGGAGTATTTTGTAAAACTATATCATTTCTATGCATCTTATCTTTAAATTCCTCGTATAGACCTTATGGCAGGATATCCTCCGCCTGGGGATCCCTACTTCCCTAACCAAGGGAATCATGGTTGGATAGAAGATGTCCTGAAGAGGATCCCGAGGAAGATAGTGAAGAAGAAAATTCAGATGGCACAGACTCGGAACCAGAGGTAATTAATCCACCGCAAGGAGTACAACGCCCAGTAGCCAGACAACATTATCATGGTCCAACCCCAGCATGGGGTGAAGAACTACACAGGTGGAGTCACCAACAAGGACAACGTCCTCCGTTTGGTATGAACAGAGACTTTTATGACATCAGTAATGGAGGATCGTCTGACAGGGCTCTCCCTGTTATATTGCGTCGTATTTCTCGACATGTTGATCAATCTCGTATATCGATCAACCGGATTCTAAAAGTCACAGCTGTCTCCCAACAGAACGCTGCAAATATTCAATGTCTAGATGGAGATCACGACGAAACCAGACACCACAAAGACATGCTCCATGTAGAAATGATTGCTGCTCAAATTGAAATGAGAGCACTCCAAGAGCGTCAGACTACAATGGAGAGGCATTTAAGGGAATCAGAATCCAATGTGGCAGAGCCCAGTACTAGGAGCCGTACTCGTCGCAAGTAGTGTTTACACAACTTCAACTTTAGTAATGTCAAATGTATATATTACTTTTTACTAGATGTAAGCCCTACGATTAAGTGAATACACTACTCGTAGGTAGTAATGCTGTTTAAATTCCCTTTTTGTTGATGTAACATAGACCTATGTTTAGGTCAAAATTTTGCCAACATCATGTATAATACAATATATCAATAAAAATGATAAGAATTTTACTTCATTAGGAATTATTACAATTTTCATAAACATCTTACTTCATAAATTTTGGGTTAACAGACTTAAAATAGACTCATTATGTTCAACTATACAAATTCATTACAAGTGTTGCTATAAACAAAATTGGCAAATGTTTACTTATATTAGTAGACTTTTCGCTTGGTAGAACACTATAACAAGTCAGGAAATGATACATTTAGAATTGAAAATTTTCATGTTCAAATATTACTTGACTCATGATCATTATTGAGTACTTATCATTGTTTTTCTCAAATCATTATAGAGAAAGATGCCTCCCAAGAAGTCTAACCGAAAGAACAACAACAATCCACCAAATCCACCACCACCACCTCCTCCACAATTTGATGCATCTACCTTTCAAGCAGCAGTGGCTGTTGCTGTGGCTGCTGCCATGGCACAAATCAACTCCAGGGGTAATGGTGGAGCAGGTAGTGGTACTCAAACTTTCGGTCATGGAGAAGGTCTTGGACACCCTCTTGAGTGCTCCTATAAAGACTTTACTAATGCAAAGCCCAGAACTTTTGATGGCACCGGAGGTGTCATTGCTCTGACACGCTGGTTCGAGAAAATAGAATCAGTGTTTGAAATTTGTGCATGCCCTGAAGCAAGCAAAGTAAAGTTTGGAGCATGTACCTTCCGGGATAGAGCCCTTTCCTGGTGGAATGGCTATGTCAAATCCTTATCCCTTCCAGTCGCCAATCCTATGGGCTGGGATGATCTAAAAACCCTGATGCTAGCAGAATATTGTCCCCGTGGCGAAATTCAAAAGCTAGAGTAACTTTGGAGTCTGACGATGAAAAAGTCCGATATAATTGCATATACTTCCAGGTTCAGTGATCTGGTTATTCTGTGTCAAGGTATGGTTCCCACCGAGAGCAAGAAAGTTGAGCGGTATATTTGGGGACTCTCTCCTCAGATACAAGGGAATGTAATAGCTGCTAAACCTCTCACCTTTGACAGTACCAAGCATTTGGCACAAACATTGGTAGACCATGGTGTTCGTCATGGCTCTATGGTACCTATTCCGCAGAAACCCAAGGAAGGGAGTGGTAATAAGAAGAAATTCTATAACAAGCGAAAAGGGAAATAGTCTCAAGAGTCTTCGAAAAAGCAACAAACAGTGGCAGCACATGCTGTTATTGTTCCTGCTGTGGTTCCAACTCCTGTTCCTACCACTTCGTCTACCACTCCAGCAACCCCAAGTAGATATGTTGGATCATTAACAAAGTGCAATAAATGCAACTTTAACCATACTGGAGCTTGTAGAGAAATGCACTTCAAGAATTAACAGAAAGGGGCATACTGCCCGTTTCTGTAGGGCACCAGCGCAGCCTATTTCTCAAGTCCCTGCTACAGGAGTGGGCCAAGCATGCTATGAATGTGGGGGAAACAGGACATTTTAAGAAAAATTGTCCTAAGTTGAAGAGAACTGGTAGTGCTGGAAGAGTATTGGCGGTTGGCTATGAAGAAGCAGTAGCGGATCCTAATGTAGTGACCGGTACGTTCCTTCTCAACGATTCTTATGCATGCATCCTTTTTGCTATCGGTGCAGAGAAAAGTTTCGTAAGCCATAAGTTCAAACACTTACTAAAACAAAATCCCAAAGCACTAAGAGATACATTTACCGTTAAGATGGCCAACCGGAAAACTGAGAAAACCAAAGACATATACATAGGATGCACACTTACCCTAAATAACCACTCATTCCAAATCAACCTTATGTCGGTCTCAATTAAAAGTTTTGACATCATTATCGGCATGGATTGGTTAAGTCTTCACCGTGCTGATATCATGTGTTTCGAGAAAGCCATCCGTCTTAATCTACCAAGTAACGAATCTCTCATTATTTATGGCGACAAATCTAGTGCGAATCTTCAAATCATTTCTTGCGTCAAAGCTCAGAAGTATCTTCGTAAAGATTACTGCGCCTTCTTAGCTCACGTTGTTGATAAGACACAAGAAGTAAAAAGCATCAAGGATATCCCTGAAGTCTGTGATTTCCCTAATGTTTTCCCTGAAGATATCTCAGGAGTTCCTCCTGGATGCCAAGTCGAGTTCCGAATCGACTTAATTCCTGGAGCTACCCCTGTAGCTAAAGCCCCGTATCGTCTTGCACCTTCAGAAATGCAAGAACTGTCCAGCCAGTCGAACGAACTACTTAGCAAAGGCTTCATTAGACCAAGCTTCTCACCCTGGGGAGCGCCGGTCTTATTCGTGAAAAAGAACGACAGATCATTTTGTATGTGCATAGACTACCGGGAATTAAACAAACTTACTGTAAGACCCCCAAACCAGATGGCGGAAACGTCCGGGGGTGGAGGACTTCAATTGTAGTATCACAACACATGCATCATAGTAATCAAAGTACAAGAACCATTGTATTTAAAAAGTATAAGTATTTACATGTGTTTAATCATTGTATATTGAACCAAAATAGTTATACAAAAGAAGATATGACTCAAAGTAGCTCCATCTTCTCAAAAAGCTCGGGGAGTACCTGTGTATTATTTCCCTGAGAATACAAGTAATTTGAAAAGAGAGTATCAACATAAAGTTAAGTGAGTGCATAAGTGTTTATGTTTAAAAGAGTGTCTATGTATCTTGTATATGTAATATGTTCCAGAAAATCCTATATTTTCTGTTGTATATGAAAAGTAGTTTTATTCCCATAAAACCGTTCTCTTTGTATCAATGTTTTGTATTTGTATTCCTTTATGTAAAACTTGTAACTGAGAGTGTGTCTGGCTCCACCAGCTGTTATTGAAAACTGTATTGAACCATTGTAGTTCGTATTCTGTAAACTGGTACTTTGAAGGTGTACTTTCGTTTAGTTGTTTATACATTAACGTATTGTTAATATCTTTTTAATGAGTTATTATAACCATACTATGACAGCATGGCCTGAAACAAACGTTTTGTGGACGTTTAAACTGTTGATAACAATTGCCACTCTTTGGCGTGTATGCCTGACTGTAGCTAGCAGCCTGAGTGCGGGGTTGTCAATCCCGATATAGATCGACACACAACTTGTTTCGATCCCCGGGCTGGAGATTCTGGTTATAATGTTAGGACTTTACCTTGGTTGTCTAAAATGAATTAAACAACCTAAATTGAATGTCTCATAAAAAGCATATAAACGTTACATGTATATCAGTTATGAAAACCCAATCATTCTGAAATAAATGATTGATAGTATGTTCTTGAATTAGTATTCCGAACATGTATTTGACAAGTGTAAACCCTTGATTTGTTCTGAATCAAAACCATTGTTTCTTGTAAAACATTGTATTCTAGTATGCTTGAATCATGAATTATTGTTCTATGTATCATAAATTATACCTATTATAATTTATATGTACTTTCTGAATCTGTATTTAACTGTTTTTAGCATGTAACCCCTTGCTCAACATGTTACAAAGGTATTTGAACTGATGAAATAACTTTTATATTTATATACATACACAATTTTATATATAAATAAATTTTAAACAACACTCGGACAAATAACCGGTACTATAAGCCCACATCCAAACAAGGAAAAGGACCCAGAATGAGTTATCAGTCTTAAGCCTTTAAAATCTTATTTATATACATATATATATATATATATATATATATATATATATATATATATATATATCTATATATATATATATATATATATATATATATATATATATATATATATACAAATATCAATTTTGGGGGAAAATATAAGATTATAAAAGAGTTTAATGTTTTGAGTATTTTTGATGATTTAATGTTGTTTTATCATGATTTGAAATCATGATTTTATAACATAAAGTTCTTGTGTTATGCTTGTATTCCCCCCCTTAAAATAGTAGAAATTATGAAAATACAGGTGTATGAACTCACTTGATAGGTGGTGATTCTACAGAATTCAGTTTTTACACTGAACAGTGTTTTGTCGGTTTTGTCGCGGATCTTCGATTGGTCATAACTTCTTCGTTATAACTCGGATTTTAGTGTTCTTTATGTTTTTGGAAACCTTGTTAGAATCTCTATCACTTGGTTCATCCCAATCGAGATTGTTAAATAATTTATTTTTGAGGGTCAATTATGTAAATATACACAGTATGCTAAAATTTCTCTTTATTGTTTTAAAAAGAACTACAAATTGACCTACATTATTACATAGGTTTGAAATAACGGTTTGTTACATTATCCCCCCGTTAGAGAGAATTTCGTCTCGAAATTAGCATTACAGATAGACTAGGGAAAAAGATGTGGATATTTCTGTTGCATTTGATCCTCCCGCTCCCAAGTGAATTCAGGTCCCCGTTTTGCATTCCAGCGAACCTTCACTATCGGGATACAGCTTTGTTTGATTTCTTAACTTCCCTGTCTAGAATCTCTACGGGTTCTTCCACAAAGTTGAGGCTCTCATTTAAATCGATTTCCTCAAGTGGGATCACAAGAGTCTCGTCGGATAGAGACTTTTTCATGTTGGAAATGTGGAAGGTAGGATGAATGTTATTTAGTTCTTGGGGTAGTCGAAGTTTGTAAGCTACAGGACCAATTCTAGCAAGAATTTTCGAATGGTCCTATGTACCTTGGATTCAATTTGTCACGCTTTCCAAAGCGTATCATGCCCTTCCAAGGTGAGAACCTTAAAAAGACGCGGTCACCAACCTGGAATTCCAAGGGTTTTCTCCTTTTGTCAGCGTAGCTTTTCTGTCTGTCTCTGGAAGCTTTAAGTCGCTCCCGAATTTATATGATTTTATCGGTAGTTTCTCGAATAATTTCCGGACCAGTAAGAGCACTGTCGGGAGTTTGACCTCTAGCCAGCTGCGTGTCACCCACTTCAGCCCAACACAGAGGGGATCTGCACTTGCGGTCATAGAGGGCTTCAAATGGAGTAGCTTTTATGCTAGTGTGATAACTATTGTTATACGATAATTCAACAAGAGGTAAATAAATATCCCATGCCTTTCCAAAGTCTATCACGCAAGCTTGCAACATGTCTTCCAATGTTTGAATCGTCCTCTCACTTTGTCCGTCGGTTTGTGGATGGTAAGCTGTACTCATGTCCAGCCTAGTTCCCAAAGAGTTTTGTAAAGACTGCCAGAAACGAGAGGTGAATCTATTATCTCGGTCCGAAATAATAGATATTGGTACACCATGCAATCTAACAATATCCCTGAGGTAAGTTCTGGTTAGCTTCTCCATCTTGTCGACTTCTTTTATTGGCAAGAAGTGTGCGGATTTGGTTAATCTGTCGACGATTACCCAAATAGTATCATAACCACCCGAAGTCTTGGGTAATTTGGTTATGAAATCCATTGTAATCTGCTCCCACTTCCATTCCGGGATTTCAGGTTGTTGTAATAAACCTGAAGGTTTTTGGTACTCTACCTTGACTTTGGCACAAGTAAGGCACTTGGCCACAAAGGTAGCGATTTCGGCCTTCATGTTACGCCACCAATATAGTTTCTTAAGGTCCAGATACATCTTGTCTGAACCTAGATGAATGGAGTATCGGATTTTGTGTTCTTCATTCATAACCATGTCTCTGTAACCACTGAAATTTGGCGTCCAGATCCGCTTCATGAAATAATAGACTCCATCATCCCCGACTTCGAAGTTCTTATCCATTCCTCTCAGAGTTTCACCTGCCACGTTTTCGGGTTTCAAGGCTTCAAGTTGAGCTTCTTTGATCTGTGTGGACAGATGTGAATGGATTGTCATGGTCAACGACTTGACCCGGCGTCCCGAGTATTCTTTTCTGCTAAGGGCATCAGCTACTACGTTTGCTTTACCAGGGTGATAAAGAATTTCACATTTGTAGTCGTTCAGTAACTCCACCCATCGTCGTTGTCTCATGTTTAGCTCTTTTTGATCGAAGATATGCTGGAGACTTTTATGGTCCGTGAATATTGTGCATTTCGTGCCATATAGGTAATGTCTCCAGATCTTCAGAGCAAACACCACCGCTCCTCGCTCAAGGTCGTGTGTTGTATAGTTGACTTCATGTGTCTTAAGTTGTCTTGAGGCGTAGGAGATAACCTTTCCTCTTTGCATAAGTACACACCTAAGCCCTTGATTTGAAGCATCACAGTACACTACAAAGTCCTCTGTCCCTTTGGGTAGAGACAAGATCGGTGCACTGCACAAGGCTTGTTTGAGCGTTTGGAATGCTGTTTCTTGCTTCTCTCCCCAGTTAAAGGTTACACCCTTTTGCGTCAGGGTGGTAAGAGGCTTAGCTATTCGGTAGAAATTTTGGATGAATCTGCGATAGTAGCCAGCAAGACCTAAGAATTGTCAGATTTCTGTAGGTGTTGTGGGTGCTGGCCAGTTTTCAATTGCTTTGATTTTGGAAGGGTCCACGTGTATTCCTTCTGAACTGACCACATGACCTAGGAATTCAACCTTCCTAATCCAAAACTCGCACTTTGAAAACTTCGCATAGAGTTTTTCTGTCCTAAGGGTTTGCAATACTTGACGAAGATGTTGGCCATGTTCCTCTTTGCTTCTTGAATAGATAAGGATGTCGTCAATGAAGACTATGACGAATTTGTCCAGGAATGGACGACACACTCTGTTCATTAGGTCCATGAGCACATCAGGTGCATTCGTCAATCCGAATGGCATCACTATAAACTCGTAATGACCATAATGAGTTCTAAACGCGGTCTTGGGAATGTCTTCCTCCAAAATCCGTAACTGGTGATACCCGAATCTTAAGTCTATTTTCGAGAAGTAGTTCGCACCTTGAAGTTGGTGGAACAGATCGTCAATGCGAGGCAGAGGATATCGATTCTTGATGGTAAGTTTATTCAGCTCGCGGTAGTCTATGCACATGCGGAATGATCCATCCTTCTTCTTTACGAACAAAACCGCTGCTCCCCAAGGTGAGAAGCTTGGTCTTATGAAACCTTTGCTAAGGAGTTCGTTAAGGTGGCTGGATAATTCTTGCATTTCAGAAGGTGCAAGACGATAGGGGGATTTGGCTACAGGGGTAGCTCCAGGTATTAAGTCGATTCGGAATTCGACTTGTCGTTCGGGAGGTACTCCTGGAAGATCATCAGGAAAAATATCGGGAAAGTTGCAGACCTCTGGAATGCTCGCGATATCTTTCACTTCTTGTTTTTTGTCTACCACGTGAGCTAAGAAAGCACAATACTCCTTTCAAAGGTATTTATGTGCTTTGATGCAAGAAATGATTTGAAGGTTCGTTCCGGGTTTGTCGCCATAGATAATAAGAGTTTCATTAGTTGGCAAGTTCAAATGAATAGCTCTTTCATAACATAGGATGTCGGCATGCTTGGGCCACAACCAATCCATACCTATTATGATGTCAAAACATTTGATAAAGACCAACATAAGGTCTATTGGAAAAGACAAGTCATTCAAGGTAAGGGTACATCCTATGTATATATCATTGGTGGATTCGGATTTCCTGTTAGCCATTTCTACTGTGAACGTTTCATTTAATGGTTGAGAGTTTTGATTTAGTAGATGTTTAAAATTATGGATCACGAAGCTCCTCTTAGCACCACAATCAAATAAAATGCATGCATAAGTATTGTTGAGAAGGAACGTACCCGTGACCACTGCAGGGTCTGCCACCGCTTATTCATGACCCAGTGCTAGAATTCTCCCAACTCCACCGACATTTCCAGCTTTTGGACAATCTTTCTTGAAATGCCCCACATCACCGCATTGGTAGCATTTCTGTTGCAGTTACGGCACTGCATTTCTCGGCAATTTCCGTTGTGGTGAAAATTGCACTTGTTGCATTTAGGGAGGGTACCAGCATAGGGCTTAGTTGGTGCAAGGTTATTAGGGACAGCAGCAAGTACAGTAGGTATGGTAGCAGCTACAGTAGTAGCATGGACTGCCACTACTTGTTGCTTCTTTGAAGGTTCCAGAGGAGATTTGCCCTTCCACTTGTTCCAAACCTTCTTCTTATTGTTGCTGTTGTTCTCCTTAGGTTATTCTGGAGCAGTAACCACAGAAATTTTGACGATTTCTGTGGTCAATAAGTGACTGTGCCAATTCCTTGCCACTGTCAAAGGTAACAGGTCTAGAGGCAATGACACTTGCCTGTATCTGGGGCGACACTCCCCAAATATACCTTTCGATCATTTTGCTCTCCAAAGCAACCATTTCAGGACACAGAATCGCCAAGTCACAGAACCGATTCGTGTAAGTTGTTATGTCTGCACCAGCCATGATAAGACCCCATAACTCCTGCTCAAGTTTTTGAATTTCCCCGCGCGGACAGTATTCCCGCATCAGTATGGATTTTAAGTTCTCCCAGTTCATCGAATTAGCCACTACCAAAGTTAGTGACTTAACATGGACGTTCCACCATTCTAGGGCCCTATCTGAAAAAGTACAGGCAGCAAATTTAACTTTGCTACCTTCAGGACAGGAGAAAATTTCAAAGATTGCTTATGTCTTTTCAATCCATTGCCTTAAAACCATCACACCTCCAGTTCCATTAAAGGTCCTGGGTTTGGCGTTCGAGAAGTCTTTATAAGTGCACTCTCGCGAGTGCTCATGACACTCACCATGGTTAGAAGGACGTGCACCAACTCCCGGCCCACTAGCACCAGGAGCATTGATATGAGACATGGCAGTGGCTACAACCGCCGTGACTGCTGCTTGAAACATAGCAGCATTGAATTAAGGAGGTGGTGGTGGCGTCTGTGCTTCATTGTCACGTCTTGGATTTCTACAAGGAGGCATCTTTTCTATATAAGTTAAAAGATAAAAGATGGTAAGATATCAAGAATGAATATGAATTTGATATCTCTGAACAAAGCACTTAACTCAACACGAATCTTGTAAAGAATTGAAAATAGAAATCCACTGCAAGTACAACTTACAACAGGATAATATGAAATCGAATGGTTATTTTTCGAAGGATATCAAAGTACATGTCGACTGTATTGGTATATTAAGTACTTAAGGTCCATAAAACTTGACCTTAAAGCAGGATTATAATATACCCTAATACTGAGAAAGCGTCGACATCAAACTGACCTACCGAAAATAAAATTTCCGCGGTCGTATTGAAATCATGAAAAATAACACTGGAACATTTCTGTGATCCAAAACTTTGGAATAGAATGTTTATGAGAATTGTAATAACTCTTGTTGAAGTAAAGTGCTTATTGTTTTATTGATACCCGGTTTTGTACATATCATGAAAAGTAGTATATACATTCGATATAGAAAGTAGAAAGTAGAAGTAGTGCGAACACTACTTGCGACGGTTGCTACGACGGTTGCTGGGTTCCGCTTCGTTTTGTGCTTTCCAGCGCCTTTCTTGGGCAGCTTGATGCTCTCTCAATTCTCTTATCTCTGATTGAGCAGCACTAACTTGCCTTTGAAGGGCTTCTGTATGGTGATGGGTGTCATCCTGCATTTCATCAAGAAAAAGGATATCTGCAGTGTTAGCATGCGCAACCGTATTCACTTGGAGGATTCGATTGATCGAAATCCTGGATTGATCGGCTTGCCGGGCTATTCGGTTTACTATAACTGGAAGAGCCCTATCGGTTGTTCCTCCTCTCGAGACGTTATAGAAACCTCGTGCCATTCCGTTAGGAGGGCGTTGTCCGTCTTGTCGACTCTAATGGTTTATGTATTGGCCTCACTCGGGTATGGGTTCTGCCTCATCGTGTCTCAGGGGACGCTCCACAAGGTTGTAGACTTGTGGCTCTGTATCCGTACCACTTGATTCACTGTCCTCAAAGGATTCTTCATCTGAGTCTGAGATCCAGCCTGCATTTTGTGGATTGTAGGGTTCTCCTGGTAAATTGTGTTCAGCCATAGGTTATGTATTAGAAGTAAGGTTAGTAAAATACTCTCTGTAGTATTTTAATCTTTTTGTTCTGTTCTATAGTTCTTCAAAATATGTATGGTAAGTTTTAGACATGTCGCAACACCACTATCACTCTCAAACATATGTTGGTCATATCTCAAATCAATATAGTTGATCAGGCTATATTAATTCCAGATATGATTACATAACTGCCCAGGTTTGACTATAGTGTTCAACATCCAAATACTTTTAAGTTCTTATGATTATGATACTGTACTTGTAGGTATGAGTGTTAGTATACTTCTTATAAAAATACTTGAATCTTTAAAAAGTATACTTGTAATCAGAGCTCCTAACCCCGATGTATTTATAGTTTGTATATCTTTTATGGATTGATATACTGAGTTCACTATAAACAATGCTCTGATACCAATCTGTCACACCCCCAAACCAGATGGCGGAAACGTCTGGGGTGGAGGACTTCAATTGTAGTATCACAATACATGCATCATAGTAATCAAAGTACAAACAACCATTGTATTTAAAAAGTATAAGTATTTACATGTGTTCAATCATTGTATATTGAACATAAATAGTTATACAAAAGAAGATACGACTCAAAGTAGCTCCATCTTCTCAAAAAGCTCGGGGAGTACCTGTGTATTATTTCCCTGAGAATACAAGTAATTTGAAAAGAGAGTATCAATATAAAGTTGAGTGAGTGCATAAGTGTTTATGTTTAAAAGAGTGTCTATGTATCTTGTATATGTAATATGTTCCAGAAAATCCTATATTTTCTGTTGTATATGAAAAGTAGTTTTATTCCCATAAAACCGTTCTCTTTGTATCAATGTTTTGTATTTGTATTCCTTTATGTAAAACTTGTAACTGAGAGTGTGTCTGGCTCCACCAGCTGTTATTGAAAACTGTATTGAACCATTGTAGTTCGTATTCTGTAAACTGGTACTTTGAAGGTGTACTTTCGTTTAGTTGTTTATACATTAACGCATTGTTAATATCTTTTTAATGAGTTATTATAACCATACTATGACAGCATGGCCTGAAACAAACGTTTTGTGGACGTTTAAACTGTTGATAACAATTGCCACTCTTTGGCGTGTATGCCTGACTGTAGCTAGCAGCCTGAGTGCGGGGTTGTCAATCCCGATATAGATCGACATACAACTTGTTTCGATCCCCGGGCTGGAGATTCTGGTTATAATGTTAGGACTTTACCTTGGTTGTCTAAAATGAATTAAACAACATGATTTGAATGTCTCATAAAAAGCATATAAACGTTACATGAATATTAGTTATGAAAACCCAATCATTCTGAAATAAATGATTGATAGTATGTTCTTGAATTAGTATTCCGAACATGTATTTGACAAGTGTAAACCCTTGATTTGTTCTGAATCAAAACCATTGTTTCTTGTAAAACATTGTATTCTAGTATGGTTGAATCATGAATTATTGTTCTATGTATCATAAATTATACCTATTATAATTTATATGTACTTTCTGAATCTGTATTTAACTGTTCTTAGCATGTAACCCCTTGCTCAACATGTTACAAAGGTATTTGAACTGATGAAATAACTTTTATATTTATATACATACACAATTTTATATATAAGAAAAATTTAAACGACACTCGGACAAATAACCGGTACTATAAGCCCACATCCAAACAAGGAAAAGGACCCAAAATGAGTTATCAGTCCTAAGCCTTTTAAATCTCATTTATATATATATATATATATATATATATATATATATATATATATATATATATATATATATATATATATACAAATATGAATTTTGGGGAAAAATATAAGATTATAAAAGAGTTTAAAATTTTGAATATTTTTGATGATTTAATGTTGTTTTATCATGATTTTATAACACAAAGTTCTTGTGTTATGCTTGTATTCCCCCCCCCCCTACCCTTAAAACAGTAGAAATTATGAAAATACGGGGGTATGAACTCACTTGATAGTGGTGATTCGGACAGCGTTTCGTTTCACGGAAAGGAGTTTGTTTGACGAAAAACCGGCTCAAATCGGGCAGAGGTTCGACTGGAGAGAGGTTAACTTCTCGGAAATCTCGGGGCTTCGAGGCTTGCTTAGGGTCTGAAATAGAATATCGGGGCTTTAGGGGTTGTATATAAGTTTGTGGAAGTGAAAAATATGAAAATGTGTGAAATTTGGGGTGAAAAGTGTAAGTTTCTCGGAAGCCCTCGCATGCCTGATATAGGCCGAAGCCTCGGATCCGAGGCTATGCGAGGCTGTGCGAGGCTGCCACGTGTTCGGACATGTGGCGAAGGAAGGAGTCAGCAGCACACGCGTCGATCATGCGAAGGGGACACGGGGCAAGGCATCGGACGTGTTGGCTTCTGAGTGGGCCGAACTTCGGTCTAATGGGAAGAGGGCATGTGCCCAAGGGGGTGTCCGAGGGGTGTCTCATGCGAGGGTGTCGGGGTCTTACTGGACCTCGGCTGTTGTCCAATCAGAATGCGACACGGTAAACTGCGGTCCAATCAGAGGGTGACACGTGGAGGCTCGCATGCGAGGGTGACGTGGCCGAAGGTTAGCCTTGCGAAATTGCCCGGTTTTCAATATTTCTTGATTTTTGTGCCAAAAACTTGCGAAAATCATAACTTTCGCATACGAGCTCCATTTTCGACGTTCTTTATATGCACACGTAGGTAAAATTATAATCTACGACTTTCATTTAGACTTGTCGGCTGATTTTGATTTTATTTTTAATATTATTATTTTTAACTGACCGGGACAGGAAAATCCGTTAAAAATTCATAACTTCTTCATCCGACGTCCGTTTTTGTCTGTCTTTTTACCGTTGTACTACTATTGACGAGACCTTCAATTATTGTTTAGGTTGTGTCGGCTAGAAATCACTCGATCTTTATTTCGAGTTTTTAGCTGTACACTGCTATATTGAAACTTAGAAAAATTGTAGCTTCCTCATACGAAGTCAGATTTTGCCGTTCTTTTTATGAAAGTTCTCGGTTTAACATAAACTACAACTTTCATTTAGATTGTTAAGGCTAAAAAGCCTTTTATTGAAAATTCAGTTTTTACACTGAACAGTGTTTTGTCGGTTTTGTCGCGGATCTTCGATTGGTCATAACTTCTTCGTTATAACTCGGATTTTAGTGTTCTTTATGTTTTTGGAAACCTTGTTACAATCTCTATCACTTGGTTCATCCCAATCGAGATTGTTAAATAATTTATTTTTGAGGGTCAATTATGTAAATATACACAGTATGCTAAAATTTCTCTTTATTGTTTTAAAAAGAACTACAAATTGACTAGATTATTAAATAGGTTTGAAATAACGGTTTGTTACACTTACCATTAAAAATCGATACCCTTTACCACGGATATATGACCTCTTTGATCAACTTCAAGAAGCTAATTTCTTCTCCAAGATTGACCTGAGATCAGGATACCACCTATTGCGAGTCCAAGAGTCAGACATTTTGAAGACTGCTTTCAGAACTCGCTACAGTCACTACGAATTCGTAGTAATGCCCTTTGGTCTAACGAATTCACCTGCGGTATTCATGGATCTTATGAATCGAGTGTTTCGACCTTACTTCGACAAATCCGTCATAGTTTTCATTGACGATATACTAGTTTATTCTCAGAGTAAGGAAGAACACCGCCAACACTTGCGACAAGTATTGGAGACTTTGAGGGAAAATAAATTGTATGCGAAGTTCTCTAAATGTGAATTCTGGATTCGAAAGGTGGAGTTCCTAGGTCATGTAGTCAGCAAGGATGGGATACATGTTGACCCCTCCAGGATCAAAGTTATCGAAAAGTGGACGACCCCATGCACCCCAACAGAAATTCGTCAATTTTTAGGTCTCAATGGCTACTACAGGAGATTCATTCAGAACTTCTCGAAGATCCCAAAGCCACTCACCATCTTGACTCAAAAAGGTGTATCATTCGAATGGGAAGAAAAACAAGAAACTGCTTTCCAGACCTTGAAACAAGCCCTCTGCAGTGCACTGATCTTGTCCCTTCCAGATGGGATGGAAGATTTTGTAGTCTACGGCACGCGTCTAATCAAGGGCTGGGTTGTGTTCTTATGCAACGAGGAAAGGTTATATCCTATGCCTCAAGACAGCTTAAGAACCACGAAGTCAGTTATACTACACACGATCTTGAACTGGGAGCAGTGGTTTTTGCCTTAAAGATCTGGAGACATTATCTATACGGTACAAAGTGCACAGTCTTTACTGATCATAAAAGCCTTCAACATATCTTTCATCAGAAAGAACTCAACATGAGGCAGCGACGATGGGTAGAGCTACTAAATGATTACGAATGTGAGATTCTTTATCACCCCGGTAAGGCCAATGTAGTAGCAGATGCCCTGAGTCGGAAAGAGTACTCGGGCCGCCGAGTAAAGTCTCTAACTATGACTATCCATTCCCACTTATCCGTACAAATCAAGGAGGCTCATTTGGAAGCTTTGAAAACTGAGAACATGACAGGTGAAGCCTTGATAGGAATGGAAAAGAAGTTGGAAATCAACGGTGATGGAGTTCGTTATTTCATGAATCGAATCTGGACACCGAAGTTGGGTGGCTACAGAGATGTCGTCATGAAAGAAGCTCATAAAACTCGATACTCTATTCACCCGGGTTTAGGCAAAATATATCTGGACCTAAAGAAAATCTATTGGTGGTCAAACATGAAAGACGAAATAGCTACTTTTGTGGGAAAGTGTCTAACTTGTGCCAAGGTTAAAGTAGAAAATCAAAAGCCCTCAGGTTTACTTCAATAGCCAGATATACCTGAGTGGAAGTGGGAACGAATTACAATGGATTTCATAACCAAGTTACCCAGAACAACGCGTGGTCATGATACCATTTGGGTTATTGTTGATAGATTAACCAAATCCGCCCACTTCCTACCAATAAAAGAAACAGATAAAATGGAGAAATTAACAAGGACGTACTTCAAAGAAATAGTACGGTTGCATGGTGTGCCAAAATCTATTATCTCTGACCGAGATAGTAGATTTACCTCGCGGTTTTGGCAATCATTGCAAAAATCCTTAGGAACAAATCTTGACATGAGTACAGCATACCATCCTCAAACTGATGGGCAAAGTGAGAGAACAATTCAAACGCTGGAAGACATGTTAAGGGCTTGTGTGATAGATTTCGGTAAAGCTTGGGATACCCATTTACCACTTGTCGAATTCTCCGACAACAACAGCTATCACACTAGTATTAAAGTTGCACCCTTTGAAGCTCTCTATGGTCGTAAGTGCAGATCCCCTCTGTATTAGGCTGAAGTGGGAAATATGCAACTAGAAAAGAACCAAATACCTGATAGTACTCTAACCGGTACTGAGATCATTCGTGAAAGCACAGAAAAGATTGTCCAAATCCGGGAACGGTTGAAATCTTCTCGAGATAGACAGAAGAGTTATGCGGATAAACGAGACTCTTGTTATCCCACTTGATGAAATCAAGATAAACGAGACTCTTGTTATCCACATCTCTTTTCCTAGTCTTTCCGTAATGTTATAGTCCTAATTTCGGGACGAAATTCTCTCTAACGGGAGGATAATGTAACAACTCGTTATTTCGACTTTATGTAATAGTATATATATCAATAATAAAGAGAAATTTTCGTACATTATCTGCACTTACATAATCGACCCTCAAAAATGAAATGTTAAACAAACTTGTTTGGGATGAACATAGTGGTAGAGATCATGTCAAGGATTCCAAAAATATAAAGAACACCCAATTCCGAGTTATAACGAAGAAGTTATGACATGTCGAAAATTCGCGACAAAACCGGCAAAACTTTGTTTAACGTAAAAAGTGAATTTTCAATAAAATGCTTTTTAACCTTAACTATCTAAATGAACGTTATAGTATACGTTAAACCGAGAGTGTCCATAAAAAGAACGACTAAATCTGACTTCGTATGAAGAAGTTATGATTTTTCTAAGTTTCGACACAACAGCACACAGCCCGAAACTCAAAAGTTAAATCGAACAACTTTTAGCCAAAAACGAGAATCGAAGATCTTATCAAAATAAATCCAACGGTAAAAAGACAGACAAAAACAGACTTCAGATGAAGAAGTTATGAATTTTTAACAGACTTTTCTTATCCCGACCTGTTAAAAATATAACTTTAAAAATAAATTCAAAATTAGCCAATGGAGTCTAAACGAAAGTTGTAGAGCATAGTCTCACCTATGCGTGGATATAAAGAACGTCAAACACGGAGCTCGTATGCAAAAGTTTTGAATTTTTGAAGTTGAAGAAATGTGAGTACGCCCAGCGTACAAGGAAACAAGGTCAGGAGCCAGCCACGTCGACGCTCCGTCACCCTCTCGCTGCATGCGAGCCATGCATGCATACTAGCTCCGACGCGTAACGACTATGCTAGACACGTATGCTACGCCCAGCGTACGCCTAGCATACGGGAGGCCTCAGCCTCTTATAAATAGAAACTGAGAGCTCCGGGTTTAGGTTGAAATTCACAACCTCTCTCCTACTTTTACACACTTTTAAGCCCTCCTAACTTCCCCGACACCCCGGTGACATATCCAAGCTCTGACGAAAGCCCGAAGTCCCGAAATTCTCGAGAAGCTAACCTCTTTCCAGTCGAAGCGCTGCCCGCGTGAAGCCAACTTTTCATTAAAAACTCTCTTCTAAGAAACTAAACTCTGCCCGAATCACCACCTATCAAGTGAGTTCATACCCCTACATTTTTATGATTTTAACTATTTTTGGGGGGAAATACAAGTGAAACACAATAAAATTGTGTTAATATCTTAAAAGATTATAAATGTTTTAGTATATTTTAAACTGTTATAATTTGACCCCATTTCATGTTCCTTGTTTGGTTGTGGGCTTGGGGTAAAGTTATTTAATCAAAAGATTTAATTAATCACAATTATATAAATATTACATTTATATAATTATAAAATGGTTTTCAAACTGTTTGATACTACTTAGATACAAACAGAGAATTTCATGGATTAAAAGTATTACAGATTTTTACAGTAAACAAACAGCTAAACTATAATAGGTATAGTTTACAGAAGTCATTCATTAGTTCCAAGTTTTAAAGTACATAACAGGAAAACAAACATAGTACATATCGGAACACAAACTGAGGATAACTAATAGAAAACAAACATATTACTTTACCAAAAACAAACTTATAAAATATATTCAATACAGTTTATGAAACCTTTTTTACAGTGTATTTATTACAAAGTAATCTTTCAATATTTTTACGCTTATTCATCAATATAGAAATTGTGAGACTACCTTCATGTACTTTTTCAAGTACCAACAAAAGTCCTGAAATTATAACCAGAATCTCCTTGAGTGGGAGCATGACACTTGTGTATAGATCTATACGAGACTGACAATCCCGCACCAAAGTTGCTTGCAACGGCTAGGTCGGCAGACCTGTGGTGACAAATGTTGTAACTTTTACGATGCCTGAAGAACGTCTTGTTCAGGCCATCTTAAGTCATCTAGTATGGTTACAATAACTAACAATTTAGTATTGAGCAAAATGATTAGTATATGAATAAGTAACACTTCACATAGTTTTATTTAATTATAAGACTATAATACATTATATTACAAGAATAAACACAGATTACCATTTCAATACTGAGAAAAACTTACTTTTCATAGTTTTATGAGAATTTAAAACTATATCATACTATTTTTTAACACAAATACATATACAATAGAAAATATAGGTTTTTCTGGGAAAAACATGTTTACTATATCAATGAACAAGAAAACAGATTTCAGTTACAAACATCCTTATGAACTCACCAACTTAATTGTTGACACCTTTTGAAAATCTACTTGTATTCTCAGGGAAACAGTGATACAGGTACAGCCACAACTTTTTGAGAAGACGGAGATCTATAAACTCATGTCTTTTAAACTTGTACAGCCATAGCTTTTTGAGAAGACGGAGAACTCACCAACTTAATTGTTGACACCTTTTGAAAATCTACTTGTATTCTCAGGGAAACAGTGATACAGGTATAGCCACAGCTTTTTGAGAAGACGGAGATCTATAAACTCATGTCTTTTAAACTTGTACTTTTGAGTTTATATACATTATGTTTTGAAAACAGTTGTAAAACTTATACTTTGTAAATACAATGGTTTTTGTTATACTTTGATTACTATTGTGCATTGTTGTGATACAACATGAAGTCCTTCACCCCTGAATTTTTCCGGCATTCTGGTTTGGGAGTGTGACACATGGGAAGCACACGACTCTTCTTTTTCAAATTATATAAAATGGGAATATTTTGTTTTATTACTTGGTTAATACTTTTAATCTTGAAAGACAAAATCTGATTGAACCCTTTCGTTAACTTTGCTCTCAAAATACAAAAGGATGTGAGGGAGTAAGCGTGAAGCATATTAAAAATCGACATTATTAGAAATAAAAAAAAAACCTCCTTAAACCATGTATTAGAATGGGTGATCCTAGTCTTGATTCAACGCCAATGTCTTTTATTAGAATGTGAGGATACATGTGGTATTAACATTTTACGTATAGTAAATAATACCATATAATAAATTTAAGCTTTTAAATTTGTATTCTTGTATTTCTAATTTAATTTCCTTATTAAATAATTTCAAGATAATATTCGATTTTAATTTAGTTTAAATAATGTTCAAATATATTTAATTAAATATTCAAATTTAAGATTCCAAGTAAATAATATTTCAAATTAATTATCAGATTAAAATATTTAGATTGTCCAATTAAAATAATATTTTAAATTTGAGATTTATCCCAAGATTTTCGAAAGCAATGAAAAATCCCGAAAAAGCTGAAACCCAATAGGTATGTCGCGCCTGCAATTGACATGTTTCTTTTGCATTTAGTTTTTCACAAATTTTTGTACCATAATTAAAACGATTAGGCTCTGATACCACTATTGTGGATTATTAGCATCAAGTACACATTACATAGGTAGCAAAAAAAAAATCAAAACCCGATATACCTAAGTGCACATGTAGCCTAGGATCAATGTTTCACTATTATAGCACCCTACTTTGAAAAACGACATAAGTGAGGAATTATTAACCTCTTGTTGACTTCCTTGTGATCTCGTACGTGCCAGCTAAGTTGCAAGATGAAAAATCAAAAGTAAAACCCCTCTAATAGAATCAGACCCATACACCAAATAACAAAATGAAGAACCCACAAATTAGGGTTTATGCAACACTCAAGAACCCTAGGTGAGGGGATGCGAATTTTGTATATGGAGAGGGAGAAAAGGAAATATGACGAATTAGGAGAGATGAATAACTAGCTTAAGGGTTTACCCTAGCAGTCTATTTATAGCTAGTTGTTAGAATCCTAGATGTTTACAGACTCTAGGGTTTGTCATTATCTGATTCAAGCCAGCTCTATTCATATCCATAGGGCATAGAATTTGTCCACTGTAAGTCTTCTAGAAGGTTATAGAATATTCCAATTCATCTCAATTATTAATTAATATTCAACATCTTTTAATTAATTAAATCATTTTAATTAATTTACCAAAATATTTTCTAATTAATTTATTAATTTATTAATTCCTTAATATATTAACACGTTATTAAACTCAATTTCCTTATGGTATTTGGGTCATGAGGCCAACCAAAAGGACCTTGCTGTTATAGGAAATATTACCAAAATAGTTAATGACCTTGGACACCATTTCCAACAGAAGGTGATATCAGGTCGAGTGCATTTCATGCCATACATGATGCAACTAATTGCACTTGCATACTCTAATTAAGCCACTACTTAACCATAGTTCTTTAATTTTCAAATGTTAAAACATTTTTAGGATTTTATCTATGTAACGAGATACACTTTGAAAAGTTTGATTACATCCTTTTCACCTTTATACCAAGAATGGTATCTACTTCTCTTATATCTTTCGTCTTAAATTTTGATGATAGGTATTTCTCCATCTCAATAATGTATTCTAGGTGAGTTCTAATGATCAGTGTATCATCAGCAAAATATGTATATTGATTGTGTGTTTAGAATAATTACATTTTTCAACACTATTATGATAAAAATAGAAGACAGACATAATTGTTTCAAATCTTTCATGTTCATGTTTAGGAGGTTGTTTCAAACCTTACAGGGATTTCATAATTATAAACACTTTGTTTTCATGTATAGGTTTACTAACCCTTAAAATTTCTCCAAATAAATCTTATTTAGATAGAAATTTAGAAATGTTGTCTTCACATCCATTTTATGGATGTATAATCCTTTCAAAATTGGCATTATTATAAAAGTTCTGATAGAAATAATCCTAGCATTATTATAAGAGTTCTAATAGAAATAATCGTAGCAGCCGGAACATTCGTATTGAAATTTCTGATTCCTTATCTCTTACTATATACTTTAAAACCTAATATTGTTGTGTAAGCGGATATGGATCCATCTAGACGAAACGATCTTTTAGGAAAAAAAATATTCGGATCATGTGGGTTTCTTTCCCTTGGGTAGGTCGGTTAACCCTCCACAAAGGAGCATATCAAGATGACATGGCTTCATCATATTCTTTTAGATCATCATCCAAGTTAATTACGAAAAGGAGCTTTCTCTTCACTTTATTTTGAGTTCCTTCAACCAATAAGAGAGAAATCATCTCCTAAAAATATTTTATTTTCTATCCTTTTTACTTCCATTTCTTATCACTATCTTTTGAGTCTTGTTAACCTATCTCTTTTCAGAATGTGTCAAACTATAAATTGAATTATTCCTTTCTTATTTCCAAAAAATATTTATGTGTTTTTCATGTTAATTAAATGCTGAAAAAGCTTCATATTTTGATCCAAACAAATAAACATGTTAATAACAACTTGAGTCTATTTAGAATGTAATTAAATATCTCTTACCTCCTTGTGCGAGCATTTCATTTAGTTCACAAATATCTAAATAGATTAACTCTAGCAATGTAGTAACTCGTTTTATACTTGGAAAATGTTTCTTTGTAAACCTCGATTTTCCATAGATTTCACATTAATCAAAATTATATATTGTTTAAATTTATAAAACATTTAGTCTGTGTTTTTTTCAATATTTTTTATATATGTGTGTGCTAAACTTTTATGTCATAAATAAATTGAACAAACGATATAATCAAAAATACATACTTTCATTCACTTCAACATCAGTTACATCATTGCTATCAGAAATAAACCACTAGTACTTTCCTATCACTAACAGTGCCCTCACTATGATAAATATCAACATCGATCACAAAAAATCATGCCTAGATACTCCATAACCTGAAGCCCTTTTATTTAAGTCAAACTAATACATTCCATATATGTTGATTGTTTGACCAACAAAAAATTGGTTTCAGGTGAACACATAACCATTCTCAATTGCCAGTTTGTATTCATTCTCGTCAAAAAAATTCACCGACACAAGTCCCTATGAGATCATAGGGACATGCAACACATATCGAAGGGTGATTGTGATTGTTCCTAAAGTTCATTTGCACCATGCCTACGGTGACTATGTGATTGTTGCTAAAGTTCATTTACATAATGCCTATGCCACAAACCCTAACTCTATTTCCATCATCGTATACTATTATTTCCCCTTCTCTAATGAGACCATAATGGTGGAAGCCTGACTAACTTCCATAAACAAACACAACAACTCCAAAATCTATGAAACCAACCTTAGTTTGTCACTCCTTGTGTAAGGGAGACACTTATGTTAACTCCTCCAAGACCCACGATCATGACCAAGTGCGTAATCACCTCAAATGCATTTGTAGATCCCATGTGTAGGACCAAGTTTTTGCATGGGGAACTTTCGTTCATAATGACTGGTCTCTTTACTGACATGGCACTTTTTTATTCTTTTTGGTTGGTTGTTGTTGACGGTTAGGGTTTTTGAACACTTTTTTCTTGGGTGCCAAGAAGTTCTTGTTCTTGAACCAAGTTTTTCCCTTTTGACTAGAACACACAACTAAAATTTAGCGCACATGCAATTAGAATTTACCCCGATTGTCCCTGTTATGAGTCTCCACCTCAATTTAGTGGTGATTTAATAGATCATCAAAGGAGTAGCCCTTGTACTTGTGCATAAACCTTTTGGAGAAGTCTTTCTATAAAGGTGGCGACTTTGCAATAATCGCATCCACTTGGAATAGATCTAATATAAAGATGAAAAGTTTGGTCAACTTATTGACTAAAGCCTGGAGCTCATGCACCTGATCCAAGATGGGTCTTTCGTCGATCCTTTGGTAATATAAGTACTTGGATACACTTATTAATACCTTTCGTATGTAGCTTGTACTTAATCTCCAAGTCTTTCCAAAGCTCTCTAGAGCCCCCTCAACGTCTCTATAGAGCCCCCTCAACGTCTCCAGGTGGAAAATTGCTTGCTTTCCACTATAATTCATTTCTCGTTTTAGGATATGATCAACTAGAATATGAGGAACAACGAGGATAAACATGAAATTATTTATCCAGCAGGTGTAGTTTTAACCGTCAAATCATCCAGTTTGACAAACTCCTATTTTGTGAGTTGGAAGTTAGCAGAAGAGATTTTGGTGTTTATTTGCTAAAATTTAATCAACTAAAACCTTTTAAGATTGTTGTATTTCAGACTTTACCAAACAATTTGATTAGTATTGTGAATTTATATCAACCATTAGTACTAAGAAAAGCAAACAAGTCGAAAAAATAATAGTGAGAAATAAATATTGATGCATTACAATTTACATATAATAAATTTAGATTATTATTATTACAAAATTTTCTCCATAAATTAGATTTATTATTCGATATTTTAGGACTAGTTATTAGAAATGTAGAATGAGACTACTTCATTATCAGATGATCTAAAAGATAGCATGAAAAAAGTAAAATCAACCTGAAGCTCACATACTCTTAACTCGTACCTATATGGGATAACTCATGCCTTAAGGGTTTTATGGCCAGTTATTAGAAAGTGAGAATGAGACTACACCATTATCAGATGTTCTAAAAGATGGCTTGAAAAAGTAAAATAAACTTGAAGCTCACATACTCTTAACTCGTACCTATATGCGATAACCCATGCCTTAAGGGTTTTAACTTTCACATGATTTAAAGGAAACTAATTTCTTTTCTAACAACCATGAAAGAACCAATAAACACAAAGTGAATATTTAAAAATGAAAAAGAACATAATATGGAACAACCTACTTTTTGGACTCACAGTTTGCTTCATGGACAACATGAAGACTAGGCGAACCCCTAGTTGTAACGCATTTATCTCCAAGCTTATTTGTTATCGAACAGATAAGTATCTCCACGGAATACGTTAGCTTACTAATGGGCCATTTGACTAGATTAATTCCTCCAAAACCTACTAAAAATAAAAGCTTGGGATGATTGGCGGTATTTTCACTGGATCGGGTCATCCACGACATTAGTCCTAGCACCTAAATCGCGTTATTTCTGAACCTCGTGTTGTTCTTTGGTGATACGAAATGTTTCATATACACAACCGTATGAGAATTGGGGAAATCATTAGACGGATTTTTTACATATTGAATCCACCACTTGTCGGTCACTTGAAGTGGGCATGATTTGGTTTAAGAGCGTGTTCGGCAAAACTAGCTGGTAGCGGGTAGCGGGTAGCTTGTAGCTTGTAGCGTCTTGTTAAACGCTACATGAAGTAGCATTTGGATTCGGAGTGTTTCGTTTAAACTAAACGCTAAAATCTTGTAGTGCCCAACGAGGCTTTCAGTTCAAAACAGAGCGTTTTGTCAAACAGTAAAAGTTAGAAGCTCCCAAACGCTCTGTGCCGAACACACCCTAAGATTAGATCCAGTTCGCCAATTGTTGGCCACTTTTTGGACATTTAAAGTAATTATTTTTTAAACTTTATGGATTAGTCTAAATTCGCCATTTAGCTGCCACTTGAAGTGGTGATTCTTAACTAAAATGGCGACCTCAAGTCACGGCCAAGTAGCCATTGTCTACTACAACTTTTTCTTTAGGTCATTTTAGGCCAATCATTCCTAGTTTCTATCTAGTGGTTTCTTTGAAGACAATGGATTTTTTTCCTTAAATTTGGCTACTTTCAAGTGATTTGTTACATTTTTTATTGTTGATTAACATTATAAGCCATCCATTTCGCCATATAGATGTGCACAATCACCACGATTGTAGAACCATCTAAAATTCTTGTGTCTTGTAAGTTTATTTGTTTTCCATTTAGTTTGATTGTATCTTTGTGTGGGTTTCTTTCCTTATTAGACATTATTATTGTTTTTTCTGCATCCTAATTTGTTATCCATTTTGGTGTTGGGTTTTACACTTGTTTATGGCACTAAGAATTTGATATGTCTTTGGGATATGTTTGGATTGCTAAGTTAATCATTTTGATCTACCATAGAATCCACCAAAAAAATAGTATCACAGCTTATAGGTTTATATTGAAGTGCATTTGGGGATTTCCTTATTTATAATGTTTGCTAACTTATGATGCACACCAAGTGTTCGATAAAATTTTTTACTCATTAAAGAGTAAAATTTTGGTTACCATATGATCATCATCATATGTTGATCACTTTTATATTATTTTGGGCCCCACTCATCGTAATGAAAAATGGAATGCGGTTGGTGATTTTTGGTATATGGCAATAGGAGATGACATTACGGCCATTTAAATGGCTATGGTTAGCCGTGGGAGAGAACGTGATTGGCAAGATTTATGAAGCAACTAATACTGAGGGTATTTGGTGTAAGCTCAAGGGGATTTATTTGAATGGGTCAGTAATTGACAAGCTAGATTCTAAAAAGTCGATACTCACTTATAAGTTCAGGAAGGGGTCGAATATGAAGAATCATTTGGCGGGATTTGATGATCTAATTAATAATTCAAAGGCAACAAGTTTAAGCCCAGATAAGGAGCTTTTAGATATAGCATTGTTACTTTCTCTTCTTGATAGATATACTGGTTTGGCTAGTAGCTTGATTTGTGGTCGAGAGAACATCAAACTATCTTATTTGAAGATTGGGATTTTCCATGAGGATTTATATATATATATATATATATATATATATATATATATATATATATTTATATATATATATATATATATATATATATATATATATATATATATATGTGTGTGTGTGTGTGTGTGTGTGTGTGTTAAGTCATGTTTCCCTCTATAGCGGTAGTAGTCAAGGCTTATATGTTGAATGAGGTTTTGTGAGACTTTGAACCGGCGAGAAAAAGGAATACTCGTGAGCTTTCTCTTTAAGGTAAGTTCTTCAAAGAGTAAAGATTCATGTTATTTTTATGAGGACTTGGTCCATTTGGTTAGGGATTCTTTGGAGCTTTGCAAAAAGGTTCAGAATAGGGATTGTTTCTTTCTTTCCATCTATGATGAGGTTTTCGGTACACGTATGGGTACTTTGAACATCTAATGTTTTAGGTACCATTATGGTATTTAGAGTCTTGTTTTTGTAATGATACAAAGTTTGATTTATCGACGGTTGTTTATGTACTTTCGGTTTGAAGTTGAATGTGTTTGTATCGACTGAAGACATATGTGTTGCCTCAATTCTCATTTGTTATATGGACATATTTTTCTTGGCTTAGTTGGAAGTTCATTTGTATAATGTTGGAGATAAATTCATTTGGTACATTTTCTTTTTCTTTGGCTTTTTCTTTCGACGTTTTGGTTGTATTGGTGATTATGGTTTGTTGGTTTTAGTTGCTCGAGCTTTATTTGTATTCGTTGAACCTGATATAATTTTTTTTGTTCCAATTGTGGAGGTGGATATTTGGGATATGTATTTCTTTTTATCTTATACTCATTTGAGGTATTATTTTTTCTTTTCCATCACAACACATTTGGTCTCCACAATCATTGGTACCGTGTCAAATATGTTGGACTCGCTTGAGTTTTGGTGTAGTTGTTGTCATAGTTTTTTCTTTTTGTCGTAGAAGTTCTTTTTAGGCCTATGGATGAACTTATTGGTCTTGTAAGTGCTTGATTATATTCTTTTAAATTTTTGCATATTTGGTTTCAAGTTTTTTATTCACCATACTTGGCATGGATAAGTTAGATTCACGTGTTATATGTGAATTAGCTTGGTTATTGAGGATTATTTTGTTTGTTCAAAGGTTTCTTGTTTTATGAGTGGTTGCAGATCTCGTGATCTCATCATTCAGTTGTATAGAGAATACATTTTGGATTTTGGATGTTTCTTCTATTTACCCCTTCTAGTTTGTGTTGTTGGAGCAATGATAATTTGTCCACTTTTTTGATTTTCCTAGGTGTGTATGTACCAAGTAGAGAGGTTTTAGAGTTAAGGTGGAGCGTATTGGATCATTGTTCGTTTTTTGACTTCTTGTAGATGTTGTTTCATCTGACATATATCTTTAGGTATTTCATTATTTTTTATTTTCGTTCATGATTTATAATCATTGCTTGATTGTACTCTTAGGTAACGTCATGAGGATCCATTTGTTGTGAAGATATGGTGAGGATGTTTCATCGTGTTTGTTCATTGTAGGATTTGGAGTGAACATTTCTTGGTTTCGATACCATCATTTAGAACCATTTTCATTTAACTATGTTTTGGGTCTTCTTAGCTTTGGATGATACATAACTAGACTCGTCACCATTTAGGTATTCACTTTGGCTTGTTATTTCTTTGTCTTGTTATGAGTTTTGTGTAATATTTTGGTGTGAATACCATTTTAAGGGGTTTTGAGATGAGATATAGTCTTGGGGCTTGAAAATTTTGATTCTTCTAGCAATTTAATCAATGATCATGACATTGGTGTATTATAGGTTTGGATAATTTTATAGCTTTAAATGATGCACAAAGGATTGTTATTTATTGGTCTAAATGTTTATTGGGTGTTTAAACAAATTTACATCTTATACACATTTAATATTCTTTGTTTTCTATTAATGGATTTTCGACATCAGTCATTTGAAGACAGTTAAAGCCCGGAATGATATTTGTGAAACATGGTAAAAACTTGGGAGATTTTCTTTTACAAGTCGAGTAGCTAATTAGGTTCAATCGGACACATTTATTTTGGGTCCTTGTAAGTTCTAAGGCAGTTAAGACTGGTTTTTGGACCAGTTGTTCACCCACTCTGTGCATTTGAAGCCTTTTGTTTTAGTGAACCGTCTCTAATCCGGATAGAGTCCTTTGAGCAATGTGTCATTTATTCACGAGTGCATTTGTTAACATGTTCTATGTTGTTGTTAGCATAAGGCCACTTTTTTAGGATTGAATGTCATAACTGACAAGTTATATACATTTGTTAGGATACATTTGTTATACTGTGACAAGTATCTTTGGGTGCTTGCAGAGAACTCCAGTTTGTAGGTTCTTATCTAAAGGCATTTTGGATTATACATGATTTGATCGGTCATCATGAATCCAAATATGTCAGTTGGCAATGTTTGTTAGCCAACCTTCAAGTTTTTTATTCACATTTAATGGGAAAAACCACTAGGCGGTACTCTAGGTTGCGCCCCTTGGTTGCTTTTTTGTTATTAGTGGAGAGATTATTTGGTGATTTTGAAACTTTTGAAGGTCTCTATTAGCCAAATACTGGTAGAGATAATGCACCAGTAAAACCAGGATAGGGCGAGTCTGTGTGTCGTGGCTTCAAAAGACAAAAAGGCACCGGTTAAAGTGGCACTCAACACAACAAAGATTCTTTATGCTTGATACATACTTATTAGTGATGTTTGGGTTTTATGTTCGATTTGGATGGTAGTGGGTTAACTTGACAGGTGTAATTCATCATTGATGGTGCTTGTCACTTAATTTGAGAATGGAAACATGTCCGCATCAAAACTTTTCTATTTGTTTTGTTAGTTTAAAATTTTTTCTAGCACTAAAGAAGGTTATAGGGTGGTTGTAGAAAATAGTTTGAAGATCATCCAATTTTGTTCAAGAATTTAGTACCGAAAGGTATTTGGTCGTAAGGCATTACCGAAAGGTATTTGGCCATAAGGAGTTTGGCCGAATGACATTTCTAGGAGAGATTTTCGTTGTGCGTTTGGGCTTGGTTTGAGATTGATCAATATAGTTTCATAAGGTATGTCCTTTGTTCAACTTCATCCATATTGGGACATAGTGCAAGTGTATTATGGGTGATGGCCATTCCAAAGCTTGGGTTGGCATATGTGTTATTTGAGTTTTGGACATGCACATATTTCGGGTGATGGCCAAATCAAAGCTTGGTTTAAATTTGGTATATTTTGTATTTATGTGATAAGTTTCTTTGTCAATACGCAACCATGTGAGAGCCACCAAAAATTTAGGTTAACTGTTTCAATGTTTTGGTGCATTGGTATGAAGGTGGAGTGTTGTTTTTGGTGATATGAAATACCTCACATACATAATTATATGAGAATTTGGGAAACCATATTTTGGACAATTCGACTATGCCACTTGAAGTGGTCGTGGTTTGGTTTATTTAGGATTAGCTCACATTTGCCACTTTTTGAGCTTTATGGATCAGACCAAATTCGCTACCTTATTTCCACCTGAAGGGTTGATTTTTTACTGAAATGGCCACCTCAAGTGGCGGCCAAGTAGCCATTTATGTTGTAACCTTTTCGTTGGATACAATGTTTTAGGTCATTTTAGGCTAATCATTTATAGTTTCTCTCTAGTGATTTCTTTCAAGACAAAGGTTTTTGCTCCTTCATTTTGACCATTTGTAAGTGATTTGTAACTCATGTTTTATTGTTGATCAATAATACATACAAGTCATTTGTTTCTCCTTGTAATGTGTTCACAATCACCCAAATTGTGTACCACGTTAAATGTCCATGTCTTGTAAGTTTATTTGTTTTCCATTTATTTTTGCTATATCTTGGTATGTCTTGTTCTCGTTATTAAACATTCTTCTCATTTTTTTGCATACTAGTTTGTTATCATTTTCGTTGTTGTTTTTACACTTATTTATGAGATATAGTGTTTGGTATCTGTTCAGAATATGTTTAGATTGCTATAATAATCGTTTGGATCCACCATAAGATACCCAACACCTCACATTTTGCGTCTACGATATGGTTAGGCGTGTGATATTGTCATATTTATTCATATATATTATGCTTTATCTTAGTATTTTTAACCACATCTTTATAACTCTTATAAAGGAAACCATCCAAATCAATATGGTTCAAGATAAATCATATATCTTAAACAATATTCATTTGAAACTCCCAACCTTTCAACGTATGTTAATTAATTGTTTGGTTAATTGAAATGTTTTCCTATATAAAAAGTAGATTATTTCATGTTTTCTTACTTACAATGAAAGAAAAGAGGTGAATGATAAAATATGTTGGGGAAAACTAAATGTGAATATGATAATCAATGTTTTCAAAGCCTAAAAGCTACTTAGGTTATTTTATCAATTTTAATTTATAGTTAAACAAATTTTCATGCTTCTTTCTTTATATATCAATACATTGTTCATGGTTGTATATTTGAAGCCAAAAAAAAGATAAAACTATTTAGATTTGTCTATTAGCAATGCTGAAGATGTATATGATTTTAATCTTGTAATATCTTATGTTTTTTGTTTGGTTATTTAGAATGTATGAAAATGAATCTATTTAGAGTTTGATCATTTCTTTTATTGTATATATGTATTTTTTTTCGTTCACGTATGTATTGTTTCTTAAGAAGAAAAAAAAAATATAGAAGTTGTATTCTTTTTTTTCATTTTGTTACATATATAAATCAATTATATTATACCACATTCATTTAGGATTTTAATGAATTAAACTTCTTTATTAATCTATTTTTAAAATATTACTATTTATCATGATAAAATACTTAATTTATTATTTTAAATATGTTGTTTTATGTAAACTATTATCGTTCTAATGTTACAACTTTTTAAACTATTAATATAATATACTTAATTTTTTAATTTAAATATGAGGTAAATAGAAACCTTAAATCAAAATGTCAATAAAAGTTACAAACAAACAAATGACTATTTTTAAAATAGTTAGCATTTTATAAATATTGTGTTAATTGTTAATCCTAAATTGTAATGTGGGATTATACAAATTTATATATCTATATCTTATAAAGGAGGTCATTCAAAGGAATATGGTTCAAGATAATCCATCTATATTGAATCATATTCATTTGAAACCTCCAAACTCTTCAACTTATTCTAATTAATTGATATATAAATTGAAATATTATACCAATATAAGAACATTATTTCTCATATTTGGTTAGTCATAGTTGCTTTCTTTCTCTTTCAAATTTTGTTATTTAGAATACATAAAAAAGAGAAGAAGAATGTAGTTGTTATATGTCTAAAAGAAAAAGTTCAATGATGAAATACGATGGGGTGATACCGCAAATGCACCTTTCTTTTACCAAATTTCAGGGACATGGTCTAATCATGAGGGTAGTATTTTATCATGGTGTCGGATCCTAAGTTTTTATGGATACCATCTTTATTACCGGGGTCAACCCCAAATCCATAATGTCTCAAAACAAGGAGGCCATAGAGAAAGTCTTTTTTATTCCTTTGTCTCAAACTTCATGCCAAACTCTTCAACTTATTCTAATTAATTGATATATTAATTGAAATATTGTACCGAACATTATTTCTCATATAGTTATATTTGGTTATCCATAGTTGCTTTCTTTATTTTTTAAATTTTTTTTATGTAGAATACATAGAAATGAGAAGAATATTGTAGTTGTTATATGTCTAAAATAAAGAGTTCAATGATGACATACGATGGGGTAATACGATCTTCTTTGGGTATATCAAAGATTCAACGAATCAAACCATTTGATCGATTTAAAGCAAATAATATGAAAGATTCAAAGTCAAGGAAATGATACAACCCACTTTCTCAAGTTTCTTTATGTATCTTGCATTTTTTAAAATTTATTTTTCATGATATATTTATGTTTTGTATATTATAAATAGATACTATAAATTCATTGTTGTGGTAGCGGAAAGGGTTAGAGAGGTTAGGGTATTTGAATCGTGAATCGATAGTTATTATTATGGATATATTGTAACCTTTGTGAATTGTTGAAATTTCAAGATTTGTCGTTTCATATATATCTTTTTTTTAATCATTTTATTTTAACTTTTAACATTTTCTAAGGTAAATTGAATAGGTTATGAAAAATATGTCAATGTTTATTGTTGGTTGCTCCAATATTTTTCACGCCTATAATCTAACACAATAATGAATTTATAGTATCTATTTATAATATAGAAAACATAAACATATCCTACAAAATATTTTAAAAAATATAAAATATAGAAAGAAACTTGAGAAAGTGGACTGTATCATATCCTTGACTTTGGATATTTCATATTATTTGCTCTAAATCTAAAAACTGCTTTGATTATTTCAATATTTGATATATCCAAAGAAGATCCTCATCGTATTTCATCATTGAACTCTTTCTTTTAGACATATAACAACTACAATTTTCTTCTTATTTTTATTTATTCTACATAAAAAAATTTGAAAGAGAAAGAAAGCAATTATGGCAAACCAAATAGGAGAAATAAAGTTATTATATAGATACAATATTTCAATTAATATATTAATTAATTAGAATAAGTTAAAGAGTTTGGAGGTTTTAAATGAATATGGTTCAAGATTGACGGCTTATCTTGCACCATTTCATTTGAATGACCTCCTTTATATGAGATAGATAGATAGATAGATAGATAGATAGATGTTGAATCATTATTAAAATATAAAAGTATTCTTTCTCAATCAATTCAATGATTTTTCATTTGTACTATAATGTTATAATTGTAGCGTGTGACATCCCTAATTTAATGGCCAGAAAATATTGATTTGTTTATGCTTATTTAAAATAAGAGTATCCTTTTTGATGAATAATATTGCAGAATTTGTTCCCAAAAACATGATAATGATATTATCAAAGTATTTCCGAAGAAATGTATTTTATTTATATTAAAAACCTTGGAGTGTCATCGTGAATACAGTATATAAGCATAAACAAAAATAATGCAGGCCTGACAAACATATATTATTCTACTAGCATAAAATCTATAAATATGTCATCTGATCATCACATTTGTGTTCTCATGCCACTACCTGTAATATAAGAAACTTAGTGGGTCAGGCTTGGGAGTTTGGTAAGCATATATATATATATATATATATATATATATATATATATATATATATATATATATATATATATATATATATATATATATATATATATATATATATAGATCAAGGTTGAAACAATCGCTCGGCGGTCGACTGGTGATAAAGGATTAATCGGAGACCCTTAATTATTAATAAAATTATTTTAAAAAATTAATATATTCTAAAAAATAATTATTTGAAAATTTTAAATTTTAAAATTTGAAAATTTGTAAACTTGAAAATTTTAAATTTTGGTGTAATATTTGAAAATTAAAAAATTTGCATTTTTTAATTATTTTCCGCTGATGACCGCCAAGCCCGAGTTTGATCACTTTTGACCAATTTCAACAAAGCACACTAATCGTAATCCGTTCAAGGCCGCTAAACGATTAATCGACTGCCAAGACCAATTTCTGCAACACTGATATATATATATATATATATATATATATATATATATATATATATATATATATATAATCATTCAACCCGATTACTCATTCCCGTTATCTTCACTTTCTATCCCTAAAGCATCTATTTCAAGGGACCTATCCTAAGGATCATCTTTTGGATAGACAATAAGGCTGAGGGGATTCCTTAGCAATACATGTCAATAACGCAACCACGGGAAGAATGGATTACACCTTGTGAACACTTAGTTCAAAAACACCTACATGTTACGAGCTTGTTAGCTTTCCACTAGACTGTCTAGAATAGTCTGTGCTCGTCATCTATACTCCGCTAGATGACTATATCATCTTTAAAGCCAAGTCCTATAATCATCTATTTCATCTTTCATCTCTCATCATCTATATCATCTTTTATCTACCCATCTTTACCCTATATATTCATAGGTATAAAAATACATATACAGTTTGAATCAAGTAAAACATGTATAAATCGTTCATCTAGCATAGCTATCTGGAATACAGATAATAGGCACATATAGCATGTAATTATATTAAATACTTCATATCTACGTATAAGACGAAAGTAACCTACTATCATTATCACTAAGTCTTAGTCTAATATTCTACGTGACTGAAAATAGTCTAGACCTATCAATCATTCCAATTAATACCAATAGTTCTATCAAATAAGGATCAGCCAGGTAGGACAGTTGGGAGGTAGGACCATTTCGGCATATAGCCTTTCTGAAATCTAACAACCAAGCCAACATGACCATTCTAGACACCTCTCTTGTAAGTAGATCAAACAGTATTATAACTTGGAATTACTGATAGTTCTTATTTATAAATTCATAACAACAATTATGAATTTAAATATAAATTAGACTAAAATAAAATAGAGTGTAATTTGACTTACAGGGATTCCTTAGACAAAAGTCCGGAAATTGCACAGGCGGAACTCTAGGCTGATAGCTACTAGATATCAGGCTCCTAGGGGTTGCAGGGCTACTCTGGAATACCAAAACCTAGAGAAAAATAGGCTAATATCGAAATATTATCGAGATAGAATGATTGGGGAGGTGTGGGGGAGGAATGGACTCATATTAGCTATTTATAGGCTAGAACCTACGGATGCACGCCGCGCAAGGGCACGTACGTGCCGCACACCTGCGTGGTCACTTCTCTTCCCCTCTGAATGCTTGACACGTAGCGATCAATGGTCGGGGCATCGTGGCGGCTTCTACAACGCCGTGCGCGAGTCGCACACGTGCATGCCGAATCTCAAGATCTCCAAATTGCGTAACATCTTCATACGAGCTTCAATTTTTACGTTCTTTATATCCATGGAAAGCTCTCGACGAGATCTACAACTTTCATTTAGACTTCGTCGGCTAATTTAGACTATTAAAGCTCGTATAAAATGCATAACCCTCTCATCCGACATCTGTTTCCGACTGTCTATATATCGTTGAACTCCTATTATCGAGATCTTCAATTCTCGTTTAGATCGTTTTGGCTAAAAATCGACTGATTTAAAATTTGATTTCTGAGTTGTATACTGCTACGCTGAATCTTAGAAAAATCATAACTTCTTCTAATGAAGTAAGATTTAGACGTTCTCTATATGCACACTCTCGGTTTATTGACTACTACGACTTTCGTTTAGATCACTAAGGATAAAAAGTAGCCTAGCAAAAATTTACTTTTTATGACACGCGTTGATGTATCGGGTCGGTCACGAAACTTTAAATGATCATAACTTCTTCATTATAAGTCTGATTTAAGCGTTCCATATATCTACGAAATCCTTGTTACGACTACTTCAACTTTCGTCAAGGATATCCGGCCGAACTATTATTCTATTTAGACACGTATTTTATTCTAATTTTGTTATATTATAATAAGCATGTATGTTATATATAAGTACACATAAGTCACATATTACTTAAATAATTTCCTTTATTACATCAAATTGGTTACAATTGTTGACCCTAACTGTTACATCATCTTATTAATGCCTAGTGGGAAACACGGGAGTTGCAATTCTCTCCCCCTTAGGATGATTCCGTCCTTGGAATCATACATCAACAAACAGATGTGGATAGAGACTCTCATGTTGTCCTCTGTCTCCCAGGTGAGTTTCGGCCCATTCGAATGTCTCCATTGCACTAGCACTAATTTGAACGTCTTGTGTCGCAACTTCTTCATCTTACAGTCAGCAATCGCTTCAGGCTCTTCGATTAACCTCTTGTCTTCATCAATTCTTCTCTCCAAAAGTGGAATTATATTCGGAACTTGTCCTATGAACTTCCTTTAATAACACACATGGAAAGTGTTATGAATATCCAATTCTTCTAGCAATTCCAGCTTGTAAGTTTGGTTCCCAACGTTCTGAAGAACTTCGAATGGACCAATAAATTTTGGACTCAACTTTCCTCTCTTTACGATTCGTATAAGTCCTTTCCATGGTGACACTTTAAGCAACGCCAAATATCTAACTTCGAAGTTCATTGGTCGTCACTTCTTGTCATCATCGCTCTTTTAACGATCTTGAGCTGCTAACATCCTTTCCCTAATCACCTTTATCATTTCAGCAGTCTGATGGACTATCTCAGGAACCATAAACTGCTTTTCTCCAGCCTCAAGCCAACAAGACAGCATACGGCACTTTTTTTGTACAAGGCTCTATAAGGTGCCATCTTAATGCCCAAATGGTAACTATTGTTGTAGGAAAAGTCTACTAGGGGTAGATGCTCATCCCAGTTACCTTGGAATTTTAGACTACATGCTATCAACATATCTTCTAGTGTTTGAATTGTCCTTTCACTCTGACCATCAGTCTGTGGATCGTAGGATGTACTCAAACACAACTTTGTACCCATCTCTTCCTGTAGTCTCTTCCAAAATCTTGAGGTGAAATGACTATCACGATCCGACACAATCGTTAAGAGAACACCGTGAAGTATTACTATTTCCTTCACGTAGACATCTCCAATCTTATCCATAGACATGTTGGATTAGGTGTCTAAGCCATAACTAAAACTGGTATATACTTGAATTGATAGCAGCACAATCCTTTTGGGTTGCCCTCAAACCTAGCAATTGGACAGAATAACTTTTAGAGAGAGATTAATTTATTATGTGAATAATAAATTATATAAATGGTTTATTAATGTGTTATGAAAATAATACATTATTAATAGTTAACCAGAAATTAATTGGAATTAATTTTGGGATTAACTGAATTAATTAAAAGTGAAGGGACTATTTGGTTATTTATTGAAAGTTGAAGAAGGAAGGCTCTAGAACCTCATTAGATGAGGTGGATGAAAATCTCTAGGGCAAACCTAGAAGATTTCATCCAAGGCCCTTAGATAATGGGATTGGGTTGCTTGGTCACCAAGTTGGGTTATCTAGGGAATATTGTGACATCCCCAAATTCATGGTCATTTTAAAAAAATTATTTATGCTTATTTAAAAATCAGAGTATCCTTTTTGAAGAACAATAATGCGGAATTTTTCCCAGAAAAACATGATAAATATACTATCAAAGCATTTCCGAAGAAATGTATTTTATTTATATTAGAATATTGGGATGTCATCGTCAATATAGAAATATAACCATAAACAGACCTTAAATTCATTTATGCTAAGGATTTACATCTCCTTTAATCTCTCAGTGTAATGTATCTTCACATCAATACTTGTGATAGCAATAAACTGAGTGAGTCAGGTTGGGAAACCTGGTGAGTACATAGGATTTTCAACCCACAATAATATAGTTAATTTGTTTCTTCACATACTTCATGTCGAACAATTAACCCAATTACCCATTCCCATTATCTTCTTTATTCTTAAGGATCTTCCCTAAGAATCATCTATTCTTACATATTTATTCTTAAGGATTGTCCTAAGGAATAGGCATGAAGTCCATCGTTGCCAGGGTTTATCTATCAGGCACTAAGTCCATAGCTATCGATGTTATATATTAGGCACTAAATCCATAGCTGTCAACGTTCATTGTAAGGCGCTAAGTCCATAGCTGCCAATGATCATCTCTAGGGAACTAAATCCATAGCTGCCAACGTCCATTCATAAGGCACTAAGTCCATAGCTGCATGGGTTTTTAGAGTACATCTGGTGAACATGTAGTTCAAAAACACCTACATGTTGCGAGCCTACTAGCGTTCCACTGCACTGTCTAGAATAGTCTGTGGTCGTCATCTATACTCTGCTAGATGACTGGATCATCATTAAGGTCAATGCTTCTCATCATCTTTCACCTCTCATCATCTATATCATCTTTCATCTCTCATCTTTCATCTACCCATCTTTACCCAATATATTTATAGGTATAAAAATATGTATTCAGTTTAAATCAAGTAAAATAGGTATAAATCGTTCATCTAGCATAGATATCAGGAACACAGATAATAAGCACATATAGCACGTATTAATATTAAATACTTCATATCTATGTGTAAGATGAAAGTAACTATGCACTCACTTGTTAAAGTGATGACTCCAAACTCGGGCAGCGCTTCGCTTCTAATAATTTTATTTTCCTTCGACGAAACCTAGTATCATCGATCCAATTCGTAAGTACAAATTCTAGTAAAATGTATTGTTCATTTGATTAAATTCAAATGCTTAAATCAATTGTTTCTTGAATTAGTTCTTTACCTATCATCGAATCCAATCCATATTCAAAGCCCAATATCAAATATAATGGTCCATCACTGTTTATTCAAAGTTTAGTCCAAATTTGTTCCGATTATATACTGACGGTCTTGATTCTACAATATCCTTCATCGATTCATTCAAATCTGATTTTGATTTCAAAGCAAAATCAAATAAAACATGTTCGCTGGAATTACTTGGCGTCAAAATCATTTTCGATCACTGCAGTTGATTGTATGCATATTTGAACAAACTCACAGAGATTGTTAAGACGAATCGAAAGAGTTGAACGAAAAGTAAAACAAAAAGTCACATTTATTGCTCTTGGTTCAACTTGTACGCATGTTTCATTGAGTTGTACAACTGGATTATCATCGTTTGAGTTCGACTACGTATCGATTGGAATAGAATCGAATTGATTGGTGTCATTGATTGATGTCTGATGCTTAGAGTTGAAATTAGATGTTATGATTTGTAGTCGATTTTGTATTCGTTCGCATCTACAGGGAAGGAAGAATTGGAGTCAATCGTGCGTTTGATGGTAATCTCGATTGCCAAAATCTGTTAGCTTGGATTCGAACTCATGGATTGAACCAAATTTCGACTTGTATGATGTTAATTTGGAGATGTAATCGAACGTGGTGGTCATAGGAATCGAAATCGACTGGCGATGTTCATTTTGAGTTGCGTACTGGGAACAAATTTTAGGAACAAGATGATCTGGGAACAATGATTTCGAAGGTTTAGATTGATTATGATTTCGAAGGTTTGGATTTCTTGTGATTTCGAAGGTTTGGATTGACTGGGAAGAGTCGTTGTTTGGAGTCGATTGTTGGATTCGTTTGATATAGTCAGTAAACTGTATTTGGGAATGGTCGACTTTTATGGATTGATTGTTGATTTGGAATCAAAGGTCGATAGTTGAGTCTAAGAAGAATTGATTTTGGTATCGATAATTTTTTGCAAAAAGCGAAGCCATGGTTTATAATTGATTCGTTATATGTCGACTGATGCTTTGATTTCAATGTTTCGAAGGATTGAATGGTTGGACTGGGAAGTCGACAACTGACAGTTTGGAATCGAAATTTTGATGTCGATGAAATGATTTTGATTTCGATGGTTTAGAGTCAATGGAATTCATTTTCAACGGTACCTACACGAGTTTGGGGTTGATAAAAGAACAAAGATTTTGATTCGATGAAAAAGCGAAGGGTAGTGATGAAGTTTCGAAGGCTTGATGCCTAAAAGCGAAAGTACAATTTTGGAAGAGTAAATGTTGCGAAGATTTTTGATCGCAAAGGTCGAAGGTTTTGTATCGATGATCCACTGAAACTAAGAATTAAAGAAGAAGATAATGGAAAGTTTCGAAATTTGTCCTTAAAGTTTCGATGGTTTCACAGTTTGTAACCACTTTCGAAATGAGGACTAATTTTCGACATTTTGAAGAATTGTGCAGAAGTTTCAAAGTTGGTCCTTGCAGTTTCGAAGATTTGGCAGAATTCGAAGATTTTGTCAAAGGCGGTCCGTGAACAAAGCTAAAAATTGAAGATTTTTTGGATTTTCCGGATTGAAGCTAAATGTTTATGTCATGTGTTAAGGGGAGTTTTGGATAGAAAAATTCCGAATTGAGTGTTTTCTCATTCCCTTTTTGATTTTATAATCATTTTTTGATTATAAAAAGGGGGAGAGATTTATATGGAAATTCGAAAGTTGAATTTTTCATATTACGCGGACATGAAGACCAAAGTTACCTCGAGTATTTGAAGTTTATGAAATGATTCGATTGGAGATTCGGAAGTGATTTTGGTTCATGATGGGTTTGGACTAATTGAAGATTTTTGGTGTATGCTTTTATGCTCAACTTTAGGGTGATTATTTGGAGATTGAGAAACTCCTAATTATGGGTTGATGCTCGGTTCGTATGGTCTCACATTCTAGAACCCAAATTGAAGTATTATGGAAGAATTGAAGATTTGATGTTCATCTCTACATGTGTCACGTTTGAGGCTCGGTTCGTGAAGTTGATCGAGTTTGGAAGATTTGAAGCGGGTCATCCATTCCTAACTTTGAAGGGGATAATTTTGGGTACAAAGTTATCCATGTATGACTTTGTAAATGGTTTGACTTTTGTAGACCCACTTATATGTGGTAAAGTAGCCTTGTGACATAAGAGATAAAGAGAGATAGATAGATAGAGAGAGAGAGAGAGAGAGAGATATGTAAACACCTCTATATAAGGTGCGTTCATTCCACATGTAGAGGTGTGCTTGAGAGATGTAACATTGAGAGTGTTAGTGTGTATTAATTATGTAGATTTAGATCTAGATCCTTTTTTGTAAACACCTTTCACAATCGAATGCATCTTTTAAACACCGAAATCACTGTGTTCTTTGTGTGTTCTTTAATTTCTCATGCCAAACCAATGTTCATAATTCACATCACCATTCACTAGTGTTTTGTTGGACACCTCCGCCTGGCCGTTCGCTTGGGGGTGCGTCACCGATGTGAACTGCTGCTTGATTCCTTTGTCAGCGCACCACTCTCGGAACAGATTCTCAGTGAACTGGAGCCCATTATCACTGACAAGAACTTTAGGTATTCCGAACCTAGTCACGATATTTTTCCACATAAATTTGATCATCTGTCTCCCTGATATGCACGCAAGTGGCTCAGCTTCTATCTATTTTGTGAAGTAGTCCTTGATATGCACGCCAGGGGGTTCCCTTAGACCAGGGAGAACGTCTGGTACTCCACACACTTCCTTGTTAATTCCAATGCATCCTGGTGTATGGTCGGACAGTAGATGCCCATCTGGAGTATTTTCCCTGTTAGGGCTCTTGCCCCTTCATGTGTGCCTACTAAGCCGGAGTGCGACTCCTAGAGTGCTTCCTTGCCTCTGGCTTCCTCCACACACTTTAGCCATGGTGACATGAATCCTTTCCTGTACAGTGTCCCGTCTATGATTGCATATGACGACACCTTGAATCGCACTTTCCTGGCTTCCTCATCGCCGTCTGGTAGAGTAGCATGCTGCAGGTATTCGACCAGTGGTGTCATCCATGTTCGTCTGGCTGGTGCTAGGGAATTTACTCGTCGTTCGTCTATGCTTCTTTCTTTGAGCATCTCCACAAGGACCTTCCTGGATATGTGGTCGAAGCACATTGATGCTAGCTTACTGAGGGCATCCGCTCTTCTATTTTCACCTTTTGGGATTTGTTTGATGGTAAATTCTCTGAAACGTTCAACAAGTCGTTGTACCGCTTTCACGTACTTTTCCATTCGTTTGTCTTTCACTTCGAAATCCCCGTTGACCTGATTGGCAGCTAGTCTTGAGTCTGTTAGAGCTACTACTGCTTCTGCTCCCATTTGTTTAGCCAATCACAGGCCGGCGAGCAAAGCTTCGTATTCTGCTTCATTGTTGTAAGTGTGAAAGTCAAAGCGAAGAGCATAAGTGATTTCTTCCCATTCCGGGCTGGTCAAGGTTAGGCCTGCTCCGGAGCCCTCCTTACTAGCTGCTCCATTGGTATACAAAGTTCATCTCTGATTGCTTTTACATTCATCCGCCCCTGGCCATTTCTTTTCCTGGGCGGTATTCTTTCCTTCGTCTGGGAAAGAAGTCTGCTAACGCTTGGCCTTTGATGTTGGTGCATGGACGGTAGATGATGTCGTGCTCACCTAGTTCGATTTCCCATTTTGCTAGCCGTCCGGACGTCTCTTGTTTGAGCAGTATTTGCTTGATCGGGTGGTTTTTTAGCACATCTATCTGGTGTCCCTGAAAATAGTGTCTCAGTCGTCGCGCTGCGTAGATGAACGTGAGCACCAGCTTTTCGACTATGGGATAATTGATCTTGGGGCACTGTAATGCGCATCTGACATAGTAAACCGGTGCCTACATGCCTTCCCTTTCCACTACCAGGACCGAGGATATGGCCTCTTTTGAGGCTGAGAGGTATACTTGCAGTGTTTCGCCTAGGATAGGGCTGGCTAGCATGTGTAGCTCGTGTAGGGATGTTTTGATCTGCTGAAGCACTGCTCCTGTTGCCGTCGTCCACTGGAAGTTGCTTTTCTCAATGCACCCCTTGAGTGTGCGAAACAATAGAAAAGCTTTCTCTGCTGACTTGGAGATGAAGCGGCTCAACGCTATCAACTTTCCGTTCAGACCCTGTGGGTCCCACAGGGTATTTGGAGATGGTGCTTCCATGAATTCATCGAATTTCACCGGGCTTGGTTGTATTCCTCTCCTAGTAATGTAGTATCCGAGGAATTCTCGCTCCTCTACACCAAAGGTGCATTTGCTTGGGTTCAACTTCATCTTCACTTTCTCCAGTATCTTGAAAGTTTCGTCCACATCGTCTAGCAGCTTCTTCTCATGGGGGTTTTGATGACCATATCGTCGACATAGACTTCAAAGTTTCTTCCAATTTGCTTGGAGAAGATGCAGTCGACTAGTCGTTGATAATTTCCCCCTGCGTTTCTCAAACCGAACGGCATTTTGGTGTAGCAGAAGGCCCCATGATTTGTGTAAAAGGCTGTCTTCTCCTCATCTTCTTTGCTCATCAAGATCTGACGGTACTCTTTGTACGCATCCAAGAAACACTTAAACTTGAAACCTTGTAAGAATTCCACCGTTTGGTCAATTTCTGGCAGAGGATAGCAATCTTTGGGGTACGCCTTATTCAAGTCAGAATAATCGATGCACATGTGCCAGGAGCCATCATGCTTCCTTACCATGACAGGGTTGGCGATCCAGGTTGAGAAAATAGCTTCTCTTAAAATTCCTGCCTTCGTCAGCTTAGCAACCTCAGCATTGATCTGTTGGATAAGGTGTCTAAGTCCATAACTTTATTTGGTATATACTTGACCCGACCCGGCATGGTCCATTTGGGTTGCACTTCACCCGAACTATTTGTATGGTTAAACCTTTGAGAATTGTATGTTTATGATTTATTAATATATTATAAGTTATAATATATTAATATGAAATCATATTATTTAATTAGTATTTGATCATAAATTAATTTAGAATTAATTTGGTGATAAAAAAGGTGACTAGTTAAATATGGGCTCTTGTATTTATATAAGTGTGGGCTAATACTCCTTTGGAATGGGCTTGGCATGCATGGGAGTCCATGGATAGTCCATGGAGCTTTTAACCCATGGATCCTTGGAAAGGAAGAGTCATGGGTATTAGCGTTTACATGGATGTAACCCTAATCCTCCACACTATATAAAGGAGCTTATGATGCTTGAAATGGTGCTAGTTGGGTGTGAAAGAAAGGTGGCCGAATTCAAGAAGCAAACATACACTCTCATAATTTTTCCAAGTTTGTGGTGATTTGTGATTTCCATTTGAGGCATCCACATTATTAGTGCTTGGCTCTCAAACTCCAAGGAATCAACTCACTATTGAAAAGGTATGTAATTATTCTAGCTTTTATGTTTAAAGTACCCCATCCCATGCTAGATAGGTTATGAACCTTGGAAAAACAAATTTGCATGTATTCATAGTAAAACATAGATCCATAGGAGTGTTAGGAAGCTCAAAACCCTTCAGTGGTATCAGAGCCTAGGATTGTTTTCCTGAATACTTGATGCAAACTGTGAAAAAAATCGAAATTCTTGCTGTCTGGTCAGTGGACTCGCCGAGTCCATGGGGGGACTCGACGAGTCCATGTGTATCTTCAACCAACTCGGCGATTCAGTTCATGCACTCAACGAGTTAGCCAGTTAGAGTGCAGATTTTTGACTTTTGCTGCTGGAAATGGACTAGAAACATTAACCTAAACTGTTTTGGTGTTATAAAACTTGTTTTAGATGGTGTAATGATTGTGTTAATCCGTTTACAATGGCCAATATCAAAATTCCATGTTTATATGTGTTGATATGTTCTTGAAATTTTGATATGATATTCATGTTCTTATGAAATATTTTTAGATGATAGGAATTACTTGCTAAATTGTTTATTAATTAATTCTTGATCATTTATGTGTTTTAATGGAGTCCATAATTTGTCCTCAAGTTATGGATTTCCAAAGGTCACTCTCTTTTATGCACATTTAAAACACATAAGTAACATAAAAATGAAGAGTCTTCATTTTTATGAACCATTAATTCATAAGTTATGAAATGAAAAGTTTTGAATAGTTTCAAAACTTGCCCTCAAGTTTTGGAATTTGTAAAGTTGCACACACTTTAATATACTTTAATTCCAAACCTTAGAGTTTTAAAAGTTAAAATTCAACCCTTATACTATTTATAACATTAATGGTTAATAATTATATATATCTATAAGAACAAGTCGTTTTACCGTTAGTAAGCCTCATTCACGAAGCCGGTCTATAAGGAGGGTATAAGGTTGTTGCCTATAAAATGGCAGCTTAATGGGTGTCCATTCTCACCCACCGCTTCCTTGATCGGTGGATGGTCGTTAGCCGAAAGGGTAGGACAATGACTTTAAAATTCTCGTTAAAAATATAATGATTATTATAAAGTAACTAAATGTTTTTATAAATTCCCAATCTTAGTTACTTTAGGAAAAATGTGAATATGGTGCTAACCCATGAAATTCACACTTTGTACCTTACCAAGTCGTTGATGGAGCGTGTGTGGTTAACCGGTACACTAACTTGGACTAGTAAGGATAATAAAGGGTGACTTAATGTTTATCATAGATCGGTGGAGCGCGTGTGGTTAACCGACACATTGATTAGGTGATAATATTAAGAGTACCAAGTGAATTTGCGTGGTTATTCACACCTTGTTTTGTGATCCTCGGCATCCCAGTCACAAAACCTGAAGGGCACAATCGAGATTGAAACAGGTCATTGAAAAGTTCAGTGAATCTCAAAAGAATCTAGGAGTTTCAAAACCAATTAAACCTAATAATTCATTTCGTTTTCATGGTGGAAATAGGTGAATCGTCATTCACCTACCTTCAAATATGTTATAGCTTAGATTACGGCATCCCTCTTCTAAGTTATAATATATTGTCTTGGGTCGTAGCCTTAATATTACATTTGGGTGTCTTATTAAGGACTCTATATATCTAATCTAAACTTGTCTTTCTTCTTTTCAGATGTCTTCCAACAACGCTTCGGGTTCTAACCCTACCGGCTCCTTCTCTCTCATGAACCTTTGTGGGAGAGTCATATTCGATGGTTCCAACTTTATGGATTGGATCCTGAACATCAGGATGGTCACTCATTACGATGACAAGGAATATGTCCTCGACAAGGAGCTTCAGTAACTCGATGAGACCACTGCTACTCCTGAGGAGATCGCTGAATACTGGACACATGAGAGAGATGCCACCAAAGTGGCATGCATCATGATGGCCACGATGACAGCCGAGCTCCAAAATTCCTATGAGGACTATTACCCTTTTGAGATGCACCAGGACTTGATGGAAAGGTACCATCAGAGTGCTCGTCAAGAGCGGTATGAGATAATCTCCTCCATGATAACAACCCGTATGAAGGATGGCGAACCCATCACGGGCTACATACAGAAAATGCAAAGGTATGTGGACCGTTTGCTGAAACTGAATTTGAACTTCCCATAGGAGTTGGCAATTGATATAATTTTGCACTCCTTACCATCGTGTTATGATCAATTCCGCATTACATACCACATGAACAAGGATGAAGTCACACTCAGCAAGCTTCAAGGACTTCTGAAGACCGCCGAAAGTGGTCTTAAAGGTAAGTCGGTTGTTACTGTTGGGTTATGAGCATTCTAACACTCCTAAGTGTACATGCAACCCTAAATACCTTGGATCTATGTTTTCTCTATTATACATACAATTATGAACATCCAAGGTATTATCCTAATCTAGCATACAAAATAATAAATATAACAAGATAGAATACATACCTCTTTGATGTAGAATGTATTCATGAAGCTTGAGTGCCTAGTGCCCCAAGTGTGACACCTCAAATGGTTCACACAACACCAAATGCACTTGGAATAACTTGAGAGAAACTTGAACACTCCTTGAAATCGTCTAGCCCTCACACTCACACATTAGTGCACGATTTCTTGAGCCATGGGATTCTTTTATATGGTGGCTATTAGGGTTACACCATGTAACTCATAACTTTACCCATTCCTTATGCTCCATGGATTTTAACCTCCATGGAGTATCCATGGGTCACCCCATGGACTTAGTCCAACATAAGGAATCTTGGATCACAAGCCCACATATATAAGAATGAATGATTTACACAATCAACCCATATATTTAATTAGTCTCCTTTTGATCACTTAACTAATTCCAAATTAATTCTTGATCAATACTAATTAAATAACCTTATTAATATATTAGAACTTATAATATATTAACCAACCTTAAGTGTTATTTCTCTCATTATAGTCTATCCAAATGCATGATGCCATGCAACCCAAATGGACCATGCCGGGTCGGGTCAAGTCTTACCAATTATAGTTATGGACTTAGACATTAATCCAATAGTCTCCCACTTGGATAAGTCTAAAACTATTATTGCGTATGACTTTAGGAACCGATCAGCAATCGTAGCTCTCAAAAGCTTCTGTCGAACTCTGACCTTGTCGATGAACTCTGACCTTTGTCAATGACTTGTCCATTAGATAAGGGATCATATATTCCTCTATTCTAGATATCATATGGACTGAGACATGGATTATCAATCATTCTCTCTGTCCATTTGTTGTTTCCCGATTTCCGATTCATGATGACTGACTGATTGAACAAATCAAATCAGTCCTGGCTTGGCCAAGCACTCACATGTATCATCTTTAAATCATCGAGGGGCCCACAGATATCGCTTTTATCCCGAAGGTAAAAGGAATGGATAAACTTCGACTCATATGGCTTGTTCTACTACTTGTTGAATCATACACAAAGGCACGTTTTATAACATCGAGTTACCAATGCTTTTTCGTGCAATCAATGTATAACCAACTCATAGTAACAACTCATATCTCTAGGTTTGAAGAATATAAGATATTATCATCTCATGATCACTCGTGATAAAATCCATGAAGTGATTCAAATGAGCGCGGGTTGAATCTAATACTCAGAACTTATGAGCACTCATGAGTGTTGTAGCACCACTTTGTCCACCAACTTGGACCTCTACAAACCAACCCATGACAGTCTTGATTCATATCTACTTCCAACATATGACCGACTGTGGATGGTTTGAATAACTTAATCATTCAGGAAGAGCGACTTAGTTATTCTGGAAGTCAAAACATGCAAAGTGAAACACAAGAATAAATGAATCAAATATGGTATCAAACCCTATGAATATAAATAAACACTTTTATTTATCACCATACTGATTACTCATTATTCATTGTTTCGGTTTTATCAACTTTATACTTGAATTTAAAACAATAGTTGTCCCATGCTCCAAGCATGTACACTATGTTTTCTAAACACTAGTCATGCCATACACCAAGTATGCATACTATGTTTGTCTATGATCTTTACTTTGTAAAATATATCAATTGAACATCACTCCAATGATCCTCTTTTCACAGTCCCAAATCCTTACTGCAAATGCAAGAATTCCAAATTCATGCCATTTACTGAAATCTGTTAGATTCTAAACTTATATGCATTGATCCTCTTAATGATTATGCACAAAGTCAGAAAGACTTGACAACAATCATTACAGAGCATTCCAAAGGAGATCAGCTCCTTGGAAACATCCTTCTTTCATTAAGTTTCCTAATCTTACACAGATTGAATAATTTCTAACTTTGAAACATTTCCATATTCCATTTTGACTATCACTTCTGAACAAGAGTTGCCTCCTTACAGATTATGTCAATATGGTCCTTCCTGAATTAACATTATACTTCCAACTGTCCTTGAGCAACCAATCTTTGGTAAACCTTAGATTTTCCTCGACAATTGCTTAATCATTTTAGTCATATCCAATTCTAGACCTTTTCCCTTCATAATGCCCCAGGCATTTGGAAAATTTTAGAAAGGATGAATATAGCACATGTAATCGATCCTATATCCGAAGCATATGGGACACGATTCATGATGTCTCACATAAAGACTAAACCAGTCTTTTGCTATAATATTTCCATTTCAATTTGCCAAGTTCTCAAAATTCAGATTATGAAAAGGGATGCCGTAATCATAATCGAATTTTAGAACGCAAATAATGGACCCATATATAGAATTTCCTTATGTTGAGCCATTCCAACATGAAATTCATATATATATCCTTGATTAAATACGATTAAAATCTCAATCTAAGCTTTTAGAATTGAAATGAAAGTATAATTTCCTCTCCCTTAATTATAGCAAAACAACCTTTTCAACCCCTGCAACCTCACGAATTGAAACTTTTGTTTTCTATAATTAACATTGCTAACTTGCAACCTTTGTCATAATTATCATGCTCCCACTAACATGATGATTATTAGCATAACACTTATGCTCCCACTATCTTTGACATGTACTCAGAAATCAGCTGACTTTCTTACCAAAGTTCAGATTTCTAATACTAGATTGTTTTGATAAAACTTTATCAAAATCATACACCTCTCTTAGATAGCTCACATGTGTGTCTAAACAATTTTAGAACTATGAAAAGGGATTCCGTAATCATAGTCTCAATTGTTTAGACCTTTTCCACTTCTCACAAGTCCATGTTAGTGTGCCGGTAAACCACACACGCTCCACTAACGACTTTGAGAATGCAAATATCACAATTGCTATCTAGCTAAAATCTACTTAGTGAAAGTGTTTCCTCACCATCATTTTCATGAATCGGAGAGAAACCTTATGACACTTAGATTTAATAGTGTATGTGTTCTTATCCATGTGATTTTGTCAAAACCATAATCACAAGACAAGGTTAGTGACAATTCCAAACTCATATTGATTAAACTTGTGCAATCTTAAATTCTTGCCATTTGGCAGCTCCGGTGCCTGCCATTGCTTCCAAGTAGTTGTGCAACCAATTGAGAACTCTCAGAACTCCTATGCAAAGCCAACTTGAATAGGCACAAAAATTTCAACACGATAGGTTATAAACCTCAAGTCGTGTGCTAGTGAAGGACTTTAGGTTTTATTCTTGATTAAGTCTTGAAACTTTCAAGAGCTTTAAGACTCCCACTGTCCTCTTGGCATATAAGACTCCCTTGTCAAATATTCAAGAGATAGTGCGGATTCTTTATCAAGACTAACACTTTACACAATTGGCCTAAGTTGGTCTCTGTTTTATCCAAAACATCACAACTTACCAATTTCAAATGTACAAGAGTAGATAACCTTTTACTCTTACATTTGACTAGTGTTAACAAACCCTCTTTAAGATATGTCACTCAAGTTACAATGTTGGAGTATGACTCTAAGAATTGTTTTGGAACGAAGTAAAACTCATCTTTTTGATTTAACCATTTCAACAATTCATGACTCCTCTTCTTAGTCATAAGAATGCACTAAGATGACTTTAGAGGACCAATTGTGATATGGTATCTTAATCATTAAGATGATCATAAACATGATACTAAAGTACTCTCCCATCTTTTCAGATTTGAGAAACTTTTATCTTTCTGCCATACTTTGATTCTTCTTATTCGTTCTGTCTCACATTGAAACTTCTCCAATGTTACAGACTTATACTTAAACTTATAAGTATAACCATATTTACTGAACTTAAGTAAATCATGACGAATAGTCTTCTTGATCTTTTGTGGTGGACTTGACTAGTGCACAAGAATGTGTACTCGATCCCTTAGTCCTTTCCTTATTCACAGAAGGAATTAGTCTTAATTTTCCAAGCTGAAAGTTCTCATTCATCATACTATACAACTTGCATGATTCCAAGTTTCGGTCCAATTGAACCTTGGGTGATGAGAATCTTTCCGTATTTGGTAATATTAGACGCTACCACAATCGAAAGAATCAAATCCATTTTTCCAATATTGCTATCAATGGAATCTTATAAGCAACAACTTTTCACAAATGCCATTGTAAGGATACTTAAAATAAATAAAATCAAAACCTTTTTCTTTTATTTTAAAACTTTGCGGAAAAACTTATCCTTACAATCCATATGAAAACCTTGTTGTTATCTATTCCTAAGAAATATAAATATCATAACTCTTAAGTAATAGCCCAAAATTCTGATCACCGAACCATGCGATTGAAATCCATCTTCGCGATCAGAATCAACATGTACTTAATAGAGTTAGACAATGGACTTTACCTGAAGTAGAGCCAAACTTATTGACTTTAACATCCTTAGGTAAATTTGGCAGCTTCGTAACCAATGCCCCTTCCTTTGGCAATAGTTACCTATGGATCCTTGATAATGGGACTATCTCAGACTTCGCCTCTCTCTTTACCATTCGGTCAACCGAGTTGACTATGGCCGATCCCTTTCCGTTGGGAAGAGAGAGCTTTACTGGATATCCAATGTCATCATTGTCAATGTCCATAGCGTTTTAGGAAGTTGATCTTAGCAAATAGATAAGATCATTAAGGGTCTTGTCTTAGTCTGTTTCATAGGATTCCCAAAAGAACTCACTATGTGACTTAGAAAGTAGTTGAGCCACCAACTTTCTCAAGACTTTGACACCCAACTCTCCCGGCTTGTCAATATGTGACTACATCTCCAATATGTGATCACACCTAGACCTTGCCTTGCCAATAGGGCTTGAGTGACCTTAAACTTTTTAGGAACTTGTGGGTTAGGGAGAATAATTGGAGGAGGTGAAAGAAGTATGATATCCATGGGACATCATCTTCATTTAGGAAAGCTTGTTTCAAGAGATTTGGGAAGATCATAAATGTCTAGACCAGACATCTTTTTGGGAGATATTCAAGATAGTTGATTTAAAGTCCTTAATATGACACCCAATATGAAATATTAAGGCTAGGACCCAACAAACTATTTTATAACTTAGAAGAGGGATGCCGTAATCCAAGCTATAAAATATTTGAAGGTAGGTGAATGACGATTCACCAATTTCCACCATGAAAAACGAAATAATTTATTAGGTTTTAATTGGATTTGAAAGTCCTAGATCTTTGAGATTCATTGAACTGTTCAAAGGCATGTTTCAATCTCGAGTGTGCCCTTCAGGTTTTGTGACTGGGATGCCGAGGATCACAAAACAAGGTGTGAATAACCATGCAAATATACTTGGTACCCTTAATATTTACCCCTTAATCAGTGTGCCGGTTAACCACACACGCTCCACCGATACTATGATAAATATTAAGTTACCCTTTGCCTACCTTGTTAAGTCTAGGTTAGTGTGCCGGTTAACCACACACGCTCCACTAACGACTTAAGCAAAGTCCAAAGTGTAATTTCATGGGTTAGCACCAAATTCACATTTTCCTAAGTAACTAAGATTGGGTATTAATAAGAGTTTAGTTACTTAGTATTTATCATTAATACTTTTAATGAAAGGAGAATTATAGTCCTTGTCCTACCCGTTCGGCTAACGACCCTCCACCAGTCAAGGAAGCGGTGGGTGAGAGTGGACACCCATTAAACTGCCATTTTATAGGCAGTAACCTTATACCCCCTTATAGACCGGCTTCGTGAATGAGGCCTACTAACGGTAAGACTGACTTTACTCTTATACATATATATAAATATTATTAACTTATAATATTATAAAGTATAAGGGTTGAATTTTAACTTTTAAAATTCTAAGGGCTAACTTGGAATTAAAGTATTCATAAGTGAAAATTTTTCAAATTCCAAAACTTGAGGGCAAGTTTTGAAACTATTCAAAACTAATTAATTCCATAACCTATGAGTTTAAAGTAGTTTTAATTAAAAAAAACTCTTCAAGTTCCATAACTTGAGGACAAGTTATGGAAGACTTTAAACTAATTAATAAAAAAAAATAACTTTTTTTTATTGTAACTTATGGAACTAATTAAGGTTACACTTTTTTTTTAATTTAATGAAGAGACTCTTCATTTTGTAACCTTTGCCAACTTTTATGAGTTTTATGATTCTTAAATGTGACTTTTCATATAACTTGAGGACAAGTTACAAAAACACACTTTGGAATCAACTCTTAGATTAAAATGGATTGAAAACAACTATTTCACACAACTTTTCTATTAATCTAAGAACCTCATAAGAACAAGATAATTCAAATCATCAATCTTCAAGAAATTAGCATGAACATACAAACTAATACAAATCTTGAAATTATGACAATTATCTTAGAAATTGGATTAGCATGAACATTACCACATCAAAAACAAGTTTATAAGTCCAAAAACATCTTAGGGTAATGTTCCTAGTCCAATTCCAGCCAAAACAATCGAATATATGCATCCAACTCGATTTTTCAGCCACTTTTGCAAGTATAACAAGAAAACAAGCCTAGGCTCTGATACCACTGTTGGGTTATGAGCATTCTAACACTCCTAAGTGTACATGCAACCCTAAATACCTTGGATCTATGTTTTCTCTATTATACATACAATTATGAACATCCAAGGTATTATCCTAATCTAGCATACAAAATAATAAATATAACAAGATAGAATACATACCTCTTTGATGTAGAATGTCTTCATGAAGCTTGAGTGCCTAGTGCCCCAAGTGTGACACCTCAAATGGTTCACACAACACCAAATGCACTTGGAATAACTTGAGAGAAACTTGAACACTCCTTGAAATCGTCTAGCCCTCATACTCACACATTAGTGCACGATTTCTTGAGCCATGGGATTCTTTTATATGGTGGCTATTAGGGTTACACCATGTAACTCATAACTTTACCCATTCCTTATGCTCCATGGATTTTAACCTCCATGGAGTATCCATGGGTCACCCCTTGGACTTAGTCCAACATAAGGAATCTTGGATCACAAGCCCACATATATAAGAATGAATGATTTACACAATCAACCCATATATTTAATTAGTCTCCTTTTGATCACTTAATTAATTCCAAATTAATTCTTGATCAATACTAATTAAATAACCTTATTAATATATTAGAACTTATAATATATTAACCAACCTTAAGTGTTATTTCTCTCATTATAGTCTATCCAAATGCATGATGTCATGCAACCCAAATGGACCATGCCGGGTCGGGTCAAGTCTTACCAATTATAGTTATGGACTTAGACATTAGTCCAACAGTTACTCCTACTCCTACAACAACCCCTGTTTTGGCTATTGGGCAAGGCAAAGGGAAGAAGAGGAAGCACCCTTAGAAGGGTACCAAGGTAAAGTCTCTTGATGGCTCCTCATCAAGTGGAACCAAAGGGGGTTCTGCTACTCCTTCTGCCATCCCTAAGGATGCTGATTGCTTTTATTGCCAGAATAAGGGGCACTGGAAGCAAAACTGCCCAAAGTACTTGCAGGATCTCAAGGATGGGAAAGTGAAACCATCCCATGCAGGTATTTACACTATATTGTCTAATAACTCACCATATTCTAACTATTGGGTCCTTGATACAGGTTGTGGTATTCACATATGTTCTGATGTGCAGGGCCTAAGAAGAAATGAGGATGTGGAGCACGGGAAGATAAACTTAATCATGGGGAATAGGAAGGTTTCACCTGTTACCAAGATTGGATTTTATACTTTGTTTCTAGATAGTGGGTTAAAGTTAGATTTGAATAAATATGTTTACTCGTCTGAAATGGCGATGACTATTATTTCTTTTCATGGTTTGTACAAACAAGGTTTTGCCTTTTCTTTTGATAATGAAGTCGGTAGTATTAATGCTTTCTTTAATAATCTTCTTTATTTTAAAGCATTACCTTGTGATGGTGTGTATGAAACTGTGTCAGTTGTAGATAACCTAGGAAATAATGTGTTGTGTATTGATTCTTCTACTAGCTTGGATAAAGCATCATTGTGGCATTGTCGTCTTAGACATGTAAGCAAGAAACGCATAGGCCAACTCCAAAAGGATGGAGTCTTGGAATCATTTGACCTAAAATCAGATGATAGTTGTGAATCTTGTTTGCTTGGGAAAATGACAAAATCACCCTTCACTGGTACTTGTGAAAGGGGTGAGGATTTGTTGGACCTTATACATACTGATGTATGTGGACCCTTCAAAACCGCCACAAGGGATGCTAATCGCTATTATCTGGATTTTACTGATGATTATAGTAGATATGGTTATGTCTACTTAATCAAGCATAAGTCAGAGACTTTTGAAAGGTTTAAAGAGTTTAAACAGGAAGTAGAAAATCAATTGGGAAGGAACATTAAGATGCTTCGATCCGATCGAGGTGGTGAGTATCTTAGTACCTTAAGGAGTGTGGGATTGTCTCACAATTGACACCTCCCAGGACACCACAGCTGAATGGTGTAGTTGAGAGGCGTAATCAAACCTTGTTGGACATGGTTTGCTCCATGATGAGTCGAGCTTCGCTACCAATCTCTTTTTGGGGGTATGCCTTAGAGATTGTCGCCCATATCCTTAGCCTAGTCCCTACAAATAAGGTTGCCAAAATACCTCATGCGATGTGGACTGGGAAAGTTCCCAACTTGGACCACATCAAGATTTGGGGTTTCGAGGCTTTTGTGAGGAGCGAAACTCACGATAAGCTCTAACCTCGAGGTGAGAGGTGTATTTTCATCGGCTACCCACAAAGATCCTTTGGTTATCTCTTCTACAGACCTAGTGATAATGTGGTCTTTGTAGCAAGGAGAGGAGTCTTTCGCGAGTGAGAGTTCATAAGCCAAGGAAACAGTGGGAGGCAAATTGACCTTGAAGAAATTCAAGATTCAAGTGGTGAAGGAACCTCAAACCCTAGCAATCAACTTGAGGAGGAAACTCCTGTTGATCCTACTGACGAGTCTGTACCTCTGAGGCGTTCCACGAGAGTTAGGAATGCACCTGAGCATTACTATGGTTTCCATATTACTGTGGAAGGTGATACACTTATCAGTGATAGTACAATGGTAAATCTGGATGAACCTAACAGCTACACGGAAGCCATGGCAGGCCCTGAGGCTGCTAAATGGAAAGAGGCTATGGACAGCGAGATACAGTCCATGTATAACAATCAAGTTTGGAACTTGGTTGACAATGTGCCAGGTCGCAAGACAATCGGGTGCAAATGGATCTTCAAGAAGAAGACCGACATGGATGGAAATGTACACACGTATAAGGCGCGACTGGTTGCAAAGTGCTTTTCTCAAACTCCGGGAGTTGATTATGATGAGACCTTTTCAACGCTAGCAAAGATTAAATCTATTAGGGTTATGTTAGCCATTGCTGCATTTCATGACTATAAAATATGGAAAATGGATGTCAAAACCGCTTTCCTTAATGGGAAGTTGGCTGAGGATGTTTACATGAGTCAGCCAGAGGTTTTTTTCAGTACAGAGCACCCTAATAGAGTGTGTAAGCTTGAGAAATCCATTTATGGATTAAAACAAGCACCTTGCAGATGGAATCTTTGTTTTCGATGAGAAAGTCAAAGAGTTTGGCTTTTCGAGAAGTGAAGATGAGTCCTGTGTATATGTCAGAGCTAGTGGGAGTATAGTAAGCTTCTTGGTGCTGTATGTGGATGACATACTGCTCATAGGAAACGACATCCCAACTTTGTAGGAGGTGAAGTCCTGGCTTGGGAAGTGTTTTGCTATGAAGGACCTTGGAGAGGCTGCCTATATCCTAGGTATAAGGATATTAAGAGAAATGAGTAAAAGACTAATTCGACTTAGTCAGAGTACCTACTTGGAGAAGGTGTTGAAAAGGTTCAACATGCAGAATTCCAAGAAAAGAGAATTATTGATCCAAAGCAATGCCAAACTGAGCAAGGCTCAGAGCCCGAGTACAGAGGCTGAGATAGCTGAGATGAGTCGATTACCTTATGCTTCCGTTGTTGGCTCGATCATGTATGATACGACTTATACCCGCCCTGATGTGGCCTTCGCTTTGAGCATGGTCAACAGATATCAGGGGAACCCTGGCAAAGCTCACTGGACTGCGGTAAAGAATATTCTCAAGTACCTGCGGAGGACTAAGGATTGGATTCTTACCCTTGGTGGGAGTGATAACTTGAGAGTAGTTGGGTACAGTGATGCTAGCTTTCATACTGATAGGGATAACTTCTGCTCTTAGTCTGGCTGGATCTTTACTCTAAATGGAGGGGCAATCACTTGGAAGAGTTCCAAGAAGGAGACGGTAGCGGATTCAACTTGTGAGTCAGAGTATATAGCAGCGAGTGAAGCGGAAAAGGAGGCGATATGGCTGAAGAACTTCATCGGAGACCTTGGAGTTGTACCAGATATTAAGGAGCCTATGGAGATTTTCTGTGACAGCAATAGTGCGGTTGCCTTAGCCAAGTAACCGAGAGATCATGGAAGATCCAGACACATTGACAGAAAATATCACTTCATAAAACATAAGATAGAAGAAGGACTCCTCGTGGCAAAGAGGGTATCATCAGAAGAGAATCATGTAGATCCCCTCACGAAGGGACTGACGAGGGTTAGGCATTACAGCATGCGAGGCGCATCGGGCTGAAGGATGATATTAGTTTTACAGATTAGGTAGTTATTTCTGAAACTTGTAAAATGTAATCGACATTTGATGATGAATAAAAGGTGTGTTTATTTATGAGTAAGGTGTTACTGTCTTTTTTCAATTTTTTACTATTGTCTCAGCTATGCATGTTTTGAATTCCAGAATAAGTTACTTCATTCAAACTTCCACAGTCAGTCATACGTCGGAAGTAGGTATGAATTAAGACTGTCATGAATTGGGCTTGTACATGACTAAAGGTGTTTAGCCATAGAAATGGTTGCTACAACCTTCATGAGTTCTCATAAGTTCTGAGTATTGGAATAAACCCACGCTCACTTTCATCACTTCATGGAATTTATCTCGAGTGATCGTGAGACGGTAATACCATATAAGTCTTCAAACCTAGAGATATGATTTGTTGCCTATGAGTTGGTTATGCATTTATTGCACGAAAACGCATCAGTAACTTGATGTTATAAAACGTGCATTTGTGTATAATTCAAAAAGTAGTAAAAACAAGTATATGAGTCAAAGTTTATATGTTCCTTCTAGTCCTTGGACGATTAGAAGTGATATATGGGCCCCTCGATGATTTTGTGTTGACCTATGTATCGGGCCGGTCAGAACCTAATTGATGTGTTCAATTTAGTTCTATGTCAAACAAATCGGAAATCAGGAAACAAACTGTTGGACAATAAGTACGACGTTGTTCCATGTATTTCTCCGGATGATATCTTGAGAAAAGAGGATTATATGATCACTTATCTAAAATGGTGCGTCATAGTTCAACAGAGTTTTAAGAGCTACGATTGCCGGTTGGTTCCTGAAGTAATATAGGCAAATATAGTTATTAGACTTATCCAAGTGGGAGACTGTTGGATAAGGTGTCTAAGTCTATAACTTTATTTGGTATATACTTGACCCGACCCGGTATGGTCCATTTGGGTTGCACTTCACCCGAACTATTTGTATGGTTAAACCTTTGAGAATTGTATGTTTATGATTTATTAATATATTATAAGTTATAATATATTAATATGAAATCATATTATTTAATTAGTATTTGATCATAAATTAATTTAGAATTAATTTGGTGATAAAAAAGGTGACTAGTTAAATATGGGCTCTTGTATTTATATAAGTGTGGGCTAATACTCCTTTGGAATGGGCTTGGCATGCATGGGAGTCCATGGATAGTTCATGGAGCTTTTAACCCATGGATCCTTGGAAAGGAAGAGTCATGGGTATTAGGGTTTACATGGATATAACCCTAATCCTCCACACTATATAAAGGAGCTTATGATGCTTGAAATGGTGCTAGTTGGGTGTGAAAGAAAGGTGGCCGAATTCAAGAAGCAAACATACACTCTCATAGTTTTTCCAAATTTGTGGTGATTTGTGATTTCCATTTGAGGCATCCACATTATTGGTGCTTGGCTCTCAAACTCCAAGGAATCAACTCACTATTGAAAAGGTATGTAATTCTTCTAGCTTTTATGTTTAAAGTACCCCATGCCATGCTAGATAGGTTATGAACCTTGGAAAAACAAATTTGCATGTATTCATAGTAAAACATAGATCTAAGGTTTCTAGGGTTGCATGTACACCATAGGAGTGTTAGGATGCTCAAAACCCTTCATAATTGCCCTATTCTGGTCACCTCCTTGCACACTTTTCTTCTGTTTGGTTTGCTTCATTCCTGGCTTGATCATGAGCATGTGTTCTATGAATTTCCTGTCTACCCCTACCATGTCTGTGGGAGTCCAAGCAAAAACATGTTTGTATTTTTTTCAGGAGGCTGATCAGCGCCTGCCTTGTGGTCGCGGGAAGGTTGTTGTCAACACTGACCGGTTGATCCGGGTATTCTTTGTTGATGATTTCTTTTTCGTTCACTGGCTCGGCGCGCGACTTCTTGTTTTCCTGCACCATATATGTCGGCTGCATGATCTCATAACACTGTAGCTCCTTCGGTGGCATCGGTAGGACTGTTCTCGGCCCCTCTGTGGTGCTGAAGTTTATAATCTCGTGCATTGTTGATGGGACCGCCCTAAATTTAAGTAGGGCTGTCCTCCTCAAGATAATATTGTGTTCTGTCGGGTGCCTTATCACAAAAAAGTCTATCAGGGGTGTCTTTCTTCTTGCTTTGTCGTGACTGGTCAATGTGAAAGGCAGATGGATCATGCCCAAGGGCCATTGGTTGTGTCTTGTGAAACGTGTCAGCCTTCCCGTGGTAGGTTTGAGATTCCCCTTTCATCTGACGGGGAGGAGGCAGAAGCAGTGTTCGTAGATAATGTCCGCTGAGCTGCCTGTGTCGATGTATACCCTGTGAATTGTTATGTTCTTGATATACCCCTGGATTACAAGTGGGTCATCGCCCCTCCAACCCTTTAGACGAGGGTCCTTTACTGAAAATGTGAGCCCGTGCATTGACCTGGTGAGTCCGTCTATGTCATCATGTTCCTCTTGCCTCTCCCGCTTGGACCGTATCATCAGGATTTCTTGGGGTTGGTTACGCTCTCTCGTTGCATCTTCGGCATTCGCAGCGTCGAATTTAGCTTGAAGACTGCGTGCTACTTCGACGAGGTTTCCTTTGAGTTGCTATTCCTCCATTCCCCATTTCAGCACCGAATAATTGACTGTGTCATGGGTTTTGCTTTTGTGGTATTCGCATAATCCCCCTTTCACTCCTTTTTTTGGTTGTTTGTCAGAGACCGCATGGACATCCGACCGCCTGCCACGTCTCTCGTCCCTTGGAAACGGCCTAAAGCGCCCCTGCAGACGCCTCCCTCGCCCAAAGTGTTTGCTTCCACTTTGGGTTTTTGGGTGGGGTGGTGAGCTGTGATGTTTTGCGGTTGAGGTTGTCATGGCATATAGGTATGCTCGTTTTGTTGCTTCCCCTTCCTCATGTCTTAGATAGCGTTCCACCTTCTCTTTTAGCTTTGCGCACGTTTGTGGCTTCTTCCCCATGAGCTTTTGAGACAAAGGGCCTGGCAGGAGACCCCATGTGAAGGCGTCCGCTATTAAGCCTTCGTCATGGCCCGGGACGTCCAGCGTGGCATTGGTGAACCTAGTGAAATATTCTCTGACTGTTTCCCCTTCTTTCTGTTTGCAACCAATGATTGACTGTGAATCCCCTTTGGACTTCATCAACTGCATGAATTTTGTTAAGAAAAGATACTTTAGCTGCCCAAACTTGTATATACTTCCTAGTCTCAATGTTTTGAACCACGTTCCTGCGTAACCGTCCAAGGTGGTCGGGAAATATGCACACCAGAATCGCTCATCCAGCTTAAGCGATGTGATCATCCACTCGTACGTATCGATGTGGCTATGAGGGTATGTGGTTCCGTTATAGGTTTTTAGGTGTGCTAGTTTTGCTGTGTTTGGGATTTCGTAGTCTAGAAGCTCCTTGGCGAATGGAGATGTCACACTGCGCGAAAGGCAGTCTTGGTTTGGGAGAGGAAAAGCACCATGTGAGTTGTATTGTGGGGTCGTGGTATATGGATGCATAATCGTGCTGTTATAGAGTGAGTAGTGGCTAGGGTTTGGCCCATAAAATTCTTGGTGTGGAAATGGTAAGGTTAACATCTAGGTGGGAAATATGGGCGAGCTTTGTGTATGGAGGTTGTTAGGTGTGATCTGTTGGTAATGCGGGATCGTAGAGGGAAAAGAGGTATTCGCTAGAAATGGGGGGTATGGGAAAGCCATTGTTTGGTTTCTCGTCGGCTAGTCTAGTGGTGGAATTTGGAGAGCCACTGGCACTTCTCCCGCCATCTGTGCTATTGGTGGTGAGAAAATCGTGGGTTGTGCCCCTATCGTTTGGTTTGGTGGTGGTGTTGTTTGGAAAAACACCGGTTTCGCAGCTGTCATCTGGTATAACAGTGGTGGTGTCTGGAAAACCATTGGTTGCATAGCTGCCATCTGGTTTAGCGGTAGTGGTGTCTGGAGAACCACCGGTTACGCAACTGCTATCTGGTTTAGCGGTGGTGGTGTCTGGAAAACCACCGGTTGCGTAGCTGCCATCTGGTTTAGCGGTGGTGGTGTCTTGAAAACCACCAGTTGTGCAACTGTTTTCTGATGTGTTGACGACTGATGGAAAAGTTTTGGTGTAACGCTGAGGTCTCCCACCGTCGACGACACCACACCAGTTGGCGCTGCTCGAAGATGGGATGTCTGCGTCAGAATGCTTGTTGATGACACAGCGGTGGACGGAGGTTGTCCTCCGTTAGCCGGTTGCTCTTGTTTGTCCAGTGGTACGACAGCTACCATTGAACCGCCCTCATTTGATGTTTCTCCGGTGATTATCGCAGGAGGCGGAGTAGGGGTTTGTTTTAGCGATACCATAGACCGAATGGGGCTGGTTGGCGTTCCCTCGGTTCCTCCTGTATCGCCGAATGCCATTTTTCTCTGATGAGTGGTGTGCTTTTGGTTTGTTTTTCGTCACACAACGGATGTCACCAAATGATGTGACCTAGGACTCTACTCTATGTCCTCCGGACCGAGTAACTCCGGTGAACCTTCGAGGTCACAGTCAGAAAGAGGCCCTCAGCCGTTCTCCGGGAGGGGCTCCCGGGAAAACGCTTCGACGGTCAAGTCAGTGGATATTCTCTAGGGTTGAGTGGAATGTAAACTGGTATAGAATCACTTACTTCTCAAGGCATCTAGAGTAGCCTTTTATACTAAACTCCCGTGCTAGTCCGTAGGGGACAAGGGCGTAAGACCCGACAGAATCGGGGACGCTGACTGGTGGATCATGCTCCTGAATCTGTTAGGGCCAACGATTGGTTGTGGCGGTAGTGTCCTGAGCATCTGCCTTGTCGCCTGACCGTTGGGTTTGTCCCAGAGCGAAAGGCAACCCACGCGGGGTCGAGCCTTTTTCGAGAGCGCCCTGCTCTTAGGGGCGTTGGCGGGCATTGGATTCTGTTGGGTTCAATCGGTCGGGCATGCTACGCCTTGGGGCGTTTTCTGTTGTGGCCGGGCGCGACCCATTCGTGCTCGCTGAGACACGTCGTTATTTTCTACCGTGGCCGGGCGCGACTCTTTCGTGCTCGCTAGGTCACGACATCAAGGACCTTATGGAAAAATACCATAAGCGAGCTCGTAAAGAAATGTACGAGGTGGTAAAGTCCCTCATGGTGTGCAAAATGAAAAAGGGAGAATCTGTTTGTAGCCATGTGCAGAGAATGCAACGTTACGTGGAGCGCCTTGTTAGGCTTAATGTGCACTTTGATAAGGAGTTGTCTATTGACATAGTCTTGAACTCCTTACCAAGTTATTATGATCAGTTTATTTTAACTTATCATTTGAAAAACAATGAGACCACCCTAGCTCAGTTGCACAATCTACTACAGACAATTGAGGCAGGAATGAGGGGTAAGAACTGAAACCCTAACCCTGCTAGTGCTCCTGTTCTAGATATTGGTCAAGGAAATGGGAAGAAGACGAAAGGTCCTCCAAAAAAAACTAGAAGGTAAAGTCTCATGCTGGGTCATCAAATAATGAACCCAAAGGAAAATCCAGTTCTGATGCTCCTCCAGTTTCTGATCCCAAAGAGACCACATGTTTTTACTGCAACAACAAAGGGCATTGGAAACGAAGCTGCCCAAAGTATCTGCAATGTATCAATGATGGAAAGGTGAAGTCATCTTCTGCAGGTGCGTCTAAATAGAATAATAATTAGGCGGAATATCTTTGACGAAAGTTGAAGTAGTCATAACAAGGATTACGGAGAAATAAGGAACACTTAAATCAGACTTATAACGAAGAAGTTATGATCATTTAAAGTTTCACGACGGACCTGATACGGCAACGCGCGTCGTAATAAGTAAATTTTTGTTAGGTTACTTTTTAGCCTTAGTGATCTAAACGAAAGTTGTAATAGTAATTACACTGAGAGCATGCATATAGAGAACGTCTAAATCTGACTTCATTAGAGGAAATTTTGATTTTCTAAGATTCAGCGTAGCAGTGTACAACTCAGAAATCGAATAATTTCTTTTATTATATCAAATAGGTTACAATTATTGACCCTAACTATTACATCATCTTATTAATGCCTAGTGGGAAATACGAGCATTACATAGTGGAAAGATTTAGGAAGGTTAGGGGTATTTGTATCACAAATCGATAGTTATTATTATGGATATATTTTAACATTTCTGAATTGTCGAAAATTTATGATTTATCGATTCATATGTATCTTTTTTTTTGGGTAAATTACACCAATCGTCCTTCGTACACATGTGAGAAAGCGTGTTTAGTCCCTATTTTCAAAAATTAACTCGGACCGTCCTTCATTTGGTTTAACTTAGCATGCTTCACCCCTCAAAGACGATTTTATTGCGAACTTAGTCCCTTCCAAAACTGAAATGCCGATAATACCCTTATGTTTTTAATTTACAATTAATTTAACGTTTTTATAATTTTTATTATCAATTTTTCAAAAAAAAAAATAGAGGCGCTACATTTTCCCCACCCTTCAATTGTTGCTAATCGGAAACAAACTCACAAACTTGGTGAAGCCACTTCCAACGATAATACCTACCCAAAATCGTTGGCTAAATCGTCGGCCACCATCATCATCTCCACCTTTGGAGAAGGTGACCTCTCAGAGCCACCATCACCACCTATCATTGTCTCCAGCCAACTTCCTCCCACAATCACATCCCATCCATCAATGTTGAAGCCACTTCCAGCGACATCTGAAGTCGTCGCCTCGCCGGATAAAAGTAACCTCGCAAAGCCGCCATCACCACCTGTGTGACTCTTCCAGACCTCCTATCGCCACCTCCTAAAACCCTATCGCTACCTCCAGACGCACATCTAAAAAGACGAAGGCATACGACATCGATCTAGGGTTTGTGTTATGACACTTCAGATGGAGACGACGATTTAGGGTTTGCGTCTACCCGTCTCTTCTTCTTCTCCGACCATTTCCAATAGGGTTTCTCGACCTGTTCTTTCGTTTCAGTCCATGAAATGGAGTTCTTAAAGGGAAAGGGCTACAAGAGAAAGAGAATGGTGAAGTTCTTAGAGAAAAAATAGAGTTCTTTCTTTTTGGTCCAGATTCGTCGGAGATGTTTTGGGGTCACTGGAGATGAAAATGACAAATATTGAAACTGAGAATACGATCGTGGTAGTTATTTTTTCTTTCCAGGTAGTTAGGAGACGAAATAAATGTAGGGAAAGAAAAGGGGGAGGGGTGGGTAGGTGTATACTTTTTTTCTTTTTTTATTAACTGAAAAATGATAAAACAAAAAAAATTAAAAACAAATTGTAAAGGGTAAAATAGTCTTTTTATGTCTAGAGGGATGAAATGTGCAAGGTTAAAACAAACGAGGGACTGTCTGAGTTAATTTTTGAAAATAGGGACTAAACACACTTTCTAGCATGTGCACGAGGGACGATTGGTGTAATTTACCCTTTTTTTTAATATTTAATCTTAAGTTTTACCATTTTCTAACATAACATGAATAAGTTATAAAATATTATGATATTGGCAATAATATTAAATGTTATTTTATATATTTAATTATCCCTTTAAATTTTTTTGGATCATATACTTAAAAGCCTTCGTCTTGTAGTTGCAGAGTTGTCCGGGATGAATGATTTCCTTCTTTCCAAGGGTACTCAAGGTGTGTCTCAAGACATAAATCGATATATGAAGCTCGGAACTTACCAATTATAACAAATAGCCTTAGGTTGCTTATTTCCAGAGAGTTTCAGTTTTTGTTCGGTTAGGCTATCTGGAGGAGGCAACTCTTCTAATAGTAATAGACATTGATGCCATTTTTCTACTACTATTAGATATTATTAGATTGACGAAATTCCTTGTTTACACGTGGCTAGGACGCTGATTGAGAAGAACTACCGTTGAAATGTATTAGATATATATATATATATATATATATATATATATATAGAGAGAGAGAGAGAGAGAGAGAGAAAGAGGGTTGGTCCCCGTCTTTCGTGTTTAAGATACCTAAGGACTAGTAATGAAGCACAAAAGTAAAAATGAAGTGGGAAAGCGCCCGACTGTGAAGCTGACCTAGTTTATCGGATATCGGATTCTGTGCCTTTACCACTTACCTTTGAAGTTGAATGCCACATAAATAGGATAAGGCATGGGCCAAGACGCCTTAAGTCGTTGGGTGGCAGGATACATGCTACGCTCTGCCACGCTTTCCTGACCGCGAGAAGCCTTAGGGTAAAATAATCTTGAAGAACAATTTGAGAGCATCTTTGGAATTGAAAGAATGGGCTAACATGACTTTCACTTTCATAAAAAGAGAAAACTAGACTTTCACTCTAAGAAATGGAATTGAGATGATCTAGAAGTTAGGATCTCGCCTAACCACCTATCTTCGTCTCCCGTAGTTCCCTCAGAAACTTTTAATATTTTATTTTTATAAAAACCGTTGTAATTTGATAATATTCAGAACTTATATTTATTTTTATGCTTAAACATAATGATTTTATATAATAACACATAGCTTTATATAATTTATTTTATATAAATAATGCATACAAAATATTAGAGGTTTATAATTAAATCTCACTTAAATAAAGCTCATGAATATGAATTAAATATCATAAGTTTTAACTTGTAGTGATTTAATTATACATAACCTTTATTTGAAATTTAAAAAGTTGTAAATTAAACTAAAACTTTAATGTAGTAACACATTAATAGATATATATGATTTTAATAAAAAAAAATATTTTTAATAGATATTTTAGTTTTGGAAAAAATAGTATGATTTTTTTTTTGAAAAAAATGAAAAATATTGAAGTAAAATACAAAAAAAATGGAAATAGCTATCAAATAAAAAGCCTAAACCAACGTTTTAGTATTAATACTTCATTTAATTATTAAATAATACTGAAAAAATAATATTTTTATTTATTTTAGACTTAAAATAGACTGTTTTTATGTAATATTTCAGTCTTATACGATTTATTTTATATAAATAATACACAAAAAATAATATATTCTGATAATTATGTTTTTAATAGTATGTTAGGAGGTTTTTGATATAACTTTTGATCTAGACATTAAATAATCATGTTATTCATTAAATTAGCTATCCAAATTATATTTAATTAGGAATCATAACTATCATTTAAGTGTCATAAGTAAAAAAAAAATTATGTTGTACTGGTTTAATATCAAATAACTTTTACTTAGAATTTTAACAGTTAAAATATTAAATTAAAACTTCAATACAATTAACTAATTTTGATTACAAATGAAAATATTTTAATATAGTAACAGAATATATCAAATGTTATCTAATAATGATTGTTACCACCTTTATTAATTTGAGTTAAAATCAAAACATATGAGACTATATTTTCTTTTCTAGATATTATATAATAAAAAGTAAAACATATATTCTATATAATACATCCAACAAAATATATTTGTATTTAAGAACTTTCAAATACAATCATAATATACACAAAAAAAAAAAAAGTTGACAATGAAAACTCATAAATTTTCAATCCTAAATTCAAATATATGAAATCTATAATCATAAATTGTTCAAGCTTCCAAAGTAAATATTCAATCATGCACTAAATAATTTTAAATTTATTTTCTTTGAAAAATTAGATTCAAGACAAAATTTCATATTTTTCTATTAATACTTTTATAAATATTAATCTAAATACACGAAAATATCTATTTCATAAACCAATCATTATCTTCATATACTATTTATTTTCTTCAACTTAAAATAATATAATTCTCAAAAACAACTTATTGAAGTAAATAAAATTTTTATTTTTAAATATCCAAACATTACTAAGAATGATTTGGCAACAAAACTTATTAATGCTCGTTAATGTTCAACGTGAATTGTATCTAATTTAGCCAATAGATCATTTATAAAGTTATTGAAGTTTAATTCCAACGTACTTCTTTAAATATCTTTATGATGCGTATATTTTTACCACTCACTCATATTTAACAATACAAAGAGCAATAGTCACATTCTCAATATAGCTAAAGGTAATGATGTAGGATTCATTTAAAATAAGTTTGACCAACAATAAGTTTATCACAATTTTCCAACCGGTCAATCCAAAATAAAATTATTCAGCAAACATCTTAGGATATTATGTCATGTCCAAAATAATAGATACGACTTTTGTAAGATTCATTCAAAATATATCAAAGTGCAGTGCCTAAATATACTAAAGTTGTGAAGTACACCACCCCTACTAATGAATCATACTATATAGGTAAAATATATTAACGTATAGTCACTACGAATATTAGCACCAAAAAACCAACGACTTCTGCTAAATGCGATTTATTCTCAACGCACCAAAAATTTAAATTGTTTTGCTAAATGTGATTTACTCTCACTTCATAGGAAAACATCGGACACCAAAATTACACTTGGACCCCATCCTCTTAAGATATGTTAATGTTACCCCAATTGAATTTTTTTATCAACTCTTACAACCACCTATGAACCAAATACTCCGACCATATTGTAAATAACATATAATTCTAATATTTTATCAATATAATTAGTTTTCGGCAATGCGCAGAAATTCACCTAGTAATATTTATAAAAGAAGGTATCCAAATAAATATGGTTCAACATAACCCTCTTATTTGTATCCATATTCATTTGAACCATGACAACTCTTCAAGTTATCTTATTTAATTACTACAATTGAAAAAACTCTTTCATTTATGATACTACAACCCAAGAGTTTTTAACTTATAATGCTTAATTGGTACTTATGACATATATTTTGTTATTAGATATATATACTTAATTATGTAAACAAGTTTTAATAGATATAAAGGTTCTTTATTTCAAATTAGATAATAAACTTAATTGGTTAAATTAAATGTTATCTTTCTTAAAAAGTTTATGATTAGTTTAAAATAATATAATTACTTTAAGACATTAAAATCCTAAAAATTTAATAATATAGTGACTTAATTATTCTAAATAACATATTTGTCAATGTAAATATTTACTATTTTATAAAAGACGATCTCGTTTAATCTGTTCGCACCCTCAGGTATTTAATAATTAGAAAAATATAACTATTCATGCATATTTCACTCAAATACACATGATTAAATTTTTTTTTACAACATGATGAAGTATTCATTTATAAAGTCATCCTTATTATTTTGTGTTTTTCTATGTTCTAAGAATTTGCTAATAATGGATGCATATGATACATCTATACATAAATAATGAGTTTCATATAAATGAAGAAAGATGTGATTTGACTATATTTTTAAAAACATATATAAAATAACACAAATAACAAAATCTTAAGCTTAGTGAAAAAATGTACAACAAAATAAAACAATCGATATATATATATATATATATATATATATATATATATATATATATATATATATATATATATATATATATATATATATATATATATATATATATATATATATGTGTGTGATTTTATCAAGTATTTTCATCTATAAACAAATACAAACTCTCCATGAATATGCTAATCTAAAGCAAAAAATAAGTATCACTTATAAATATTTTGCACTGTATATATATCTATATCTATATGTGTATCTATATATCTATGTATCTGTTATAATAACGGTTATGTTGTTATTACCATATTCATTTGAAACCTACAAAAGTTTTCAACGTATTTAATAACTACAACTCAAAATTATTTTAACTAATTAAAACTTCTACAACTCAAGAGTTTTTAACTGATGATGTTTAATTGGTACTTATAACACTTAATTTATTTTAAGCCTACAAAAATTTCAGCTTAGGTAATAACTACTACAACTCAAAAGTATTTTTAACCAATTAAACACTACAACTCAAGAGTTTTTAACTAATGATGTTTAACAGGTACTTATGTCATTTAATTGGTTAATATAATATCAAATAAGAAGAAAAAATTTGGTAGGAAGGTAAGAAGTTTTTTATATGCATATATTATTAACGAACCAAAAAAATAAATCATTAGATGAATCGAAAGTAATATTGTAACATCCTAATGTCAAGGTACTTCCAATTTTGACCCTATGTTTGAATAATATTGCATCTTGGCCCTTGGGATGGAAAAAGAATTGCAAAATAGCCCATAGTGGCAATATGGTAATTTTGACTATTGTGTTGTACGCCGAGCATATGCCGTGTACGCTAGGCGTACTAGGGCGCGCCCTAGTACGCTGGGCGTACACCTCGTACGCGTGAGAATCATGCAAACCCTAATTTTTAGGGTTTGTTTCATATTTAAACCTTATTATAGCCTCACATCTTATTCTTATCCAGCCTTCCTCTGTGAGAATCGACCCCAAGCAAACCCTAAGTGAAAGAGTGCATTTTTGGAGCCTTTGGAGTGTTAGAAGTGTTCTTCAAGAAGAAGAGAGTGGTGGAAAGAGCTTGGAGTTTGGGAAGCACCTTGGATCTGAGATTTCCTCCTTGTTCGCAAGTTCCAGAAGGTATAAAGTTTGCATCTTGACCACTCCATCTTGTAGATCTAGACATTTCACTCCTTTAATTCACTTTTTGTCCCAAAATGGTGATTCTTGAGCATGACATGTTCTTGATGATGGATTTTAAGCATAAGAACAATCCTATGTGCTCATACAAACCCTAATGCTTGGATCTAGGTTTCTCTATTGTACATGCAATGAATCCAAGACTTACAAACCCTAGATCTATCAAATAAGAACTGAAATAAGGGTTTAGTAATTACCTTTGATTGTTATATAGCAATAACAATCAATCCTTGCTTTGATTGGCTTCAGAAAGCTTAATGCCTCAAGTGTTGCACCTCTAATGGAGTCACAAACACCACTAAGCAACTTGGATGAAGAGGGAGGAGAGAGGAGGCACCAAAACAGTTGGAAATCCTAGAGGGACTCTTAGCCACGTTTTTGGGGCATATGGGTCCTATATATACATGTAGGCTATTAGGGTTTGCAACTAGGAAACCCTAATCTGACTGCTTAAGCCCTAAGCAGTCCAATGGACCATTCCAGAAGGCCCTTGGATGATTTATTTATGGTCCTCCATATAGAATTCGTCCATTGCCATCTAATGGATCCTAAGCCCAACTTTGTAACTATCTTATAATTACAATATCAGTCCCCTTAATTTAATTAATCTCTTTTAGTCACAAAATTAATTCTTAATTAATTCTTGACTAATATTAATTAAACATTATGATTTCTCCTTTAATATATTATTCTTATAATATATTAATAAATCATAATTAAACCTTTCTCTCCTTAATTCATCCTACATATTGCTATGGTGAAGGCAACCCAAAAGGACCATGCTCATAATCGGGTCAAGTACATACCAAAATAGTTATGGACTTAGACACTAATCCAACAGTCTCCCACTTGGATAAGTCTAATAACTATTTGCATAACTTCAGAACCTGATCAGCAATCGTAGCTTTCAAAAGCCGCTGTCAACTCTGATCTTATCAGATACGCGTGTCCTTTAGATAAGGGATCATATATTCCTCCATTCTACAAGATATTGTATAGACATGAGACATGGATTGAAATCATTCTCTCAGTCTATGTGTCGTTTCCCGATTTCCGATTTATGACGACTGACTAATTGAACAAATCAAATCAGTCCTGGCCCGGCTGAGCACTTTCCTTTGTCATCACTAAATCATCGAGGGGCCCACAGATATCGCTTTTATCCCACCTTGGGTAAAAGGAATGGATAAACTTTGACTCAAATGCTTGCTTGCACCTACTAATCGAATCACACACAACAATAAGTTTTATAACACCAAGTTACTGGTGCGTTTACTTATCATCAATGTGCAACCGACCAACAAATAACAACTCACACGTCTCGGTTTCAAGAATATACAATGTTATCATCTCACCAATCACTCGTGATAAAACCATGAAGTGATTCTAGTGAGCGTGGGTTTGATCCAATACTTTAATCTTATCAAAGCACTCATGAACTCTGTAGCAAACTTGTGCTATGTCTAAACACTTTAGACAATCTACAGACAGATTCATGACAGTCTTCCTTCATACCTACTTCCAACGTATGACCGACTGTGGAGGTTCGAATAACCTAGTTATTCTGGAAGTCAAAACATGCAAAATGAAACGCAAAAATAATATTGATCCTATATGGTCCCAAAACTTTTGAGCGTAAATAAAAACACTTTTATTTAAACACCATATTGATTACTCATTATTCATTGCTTACTGTTTCAGAAAATCAACTTATTACTCAAATTATAACCACAATTGTCTCATGCTCCAAGCATACACACTTTGGTTTCCTATGGTCCATACTTTGTGAAATAGATCAATTGAAAACTTTTCCAATGAAACTCATTTCACAATCCCCAATCCTTATTATTAGTATAAGAATACCAAATTCTTGCCACTTTTAGAATATGTCAGATTCTAACATTTTATGCAATGATTCTTTCGTAATGTCATAGCACAAAAGTCACCAAGACCCGGCTAATGAAATTACAAGGTATTCTATCGGAAATTGTTACAAGACAATTCCATAGACGTGAAGTCTCACATTCAAAGTACATTTCTTTGAACATCCTTCTCGCATAAAAGTTTCTAATCTAGACATATTTCTTAATATCCAACTCCCATTAATGGAAACATTTCCATATTTTCCATATGACAACTCATTCTTAATAGAATCTTATCTATTCATAATAATGTCAATATAGTCCATCCAGTACTATACTTCCAACTACTCACAAGTGACAAATCCTCAGTGAACCTCATATCGTCCTTTGATAGTTGTTTAATTATTTTAGTCAAACCCAGTTCTAGTCCCTTTTCCCTCTTAATGCCCTAGGCATTTGGAAAATTTTAGAATGGTCAAATATTATAGCATATGCAATCGATCCTATACCCGAAGCGTATTGGACACGATGTATAATGTCTCACATAAAGACATGATACTTCATCATCCTTCTGCCATAATATTTTATGTGCCCTGTTCCCACAATTCGAACTATGAAGAGGGATGCCGTAATCATAATCGAATTTTGAGAATGCACTATGTATCCTTGACTAAATTTATTAACATTTCTCGATCTAAGCTTTAGAATTTTGAAACGAAGTATAATATTCTCTCCCTTAATTATTGCAAAACAACTTTTCAACCCTTGCAACTTTGCAAAATGAATCTTTGTTTTCTATAATTAATATTGCTAACTTGCAATATTTACCATAATAATCATGATCCCACTAACATGATGATTATTTTCTTACCAGCATAACACTTATTCTCCCACTAGCTTTGACATGTATTCAGAAAACAATTGAACTTCTAGAAAACAATGCTTATTGAATTCCTTAAGTTCATATTTCTAATACCTAATGCTTTGATAAACCTTTATCTAAGCTTTTTAAGCTCATACACCTTTGCCTTAGATAGCTCACATGTGTGTCTAAACAATTCCGGATTTATGTTACTAAGTCCCAAATGTTCAGATCAATTGTCAAATCTCACAATTCGAACTATGAAAAGGGATGCCGTAATCATAATCGAATTTGAGAATAAAATTTTTCACAATTGCTATCTTCTTAAAATCTCTCTTAGTGAAAGCATTTCCTCACAATCATTTTCATGAAGGAGGAAAACCTTATGACACTTAGATTTTATGATGTATGTGTTCCTATCCATGTGAATTTGTCAAAACAAAAGTTTGCGACAAATCCAAAACCATATGGACTGAACTTGTTCAATCTTGATTTCTTGCCTCATGGTAACATGAATGCCCACCATGTCTTCCAAGCAACTCACCCTTTCATATCAATGTACTTTCCATTGATCAAGGTGCTTTGTCTTTATGCATTCAAATGAGAACTCATAGAACTCACACGGATAATTAACTCAATTGGAATGGCACAGAAAAAGAGTATGTCATCCACGATAGGCTTTAAACCTCAAGTCGTGTGCTAGTAATGATCAACTAGGTTTACTCTTGATTTGTTCTTGAAACTTTTCAAGACCATTAAGACTCCCACTGACTCCTTGACATATAAGATTCTCTTGTCAATAAACATTTCTTGACAAACAAATATTCAAGAGTTAGTGTAGCCTTTTGTCAAGTTTAACACTTCACACAATTGGTCCTGGTTGGTCTTTGTCTTATCCAATACATCACAACTTACCAATTTCAAATGTGCAAGAATAAGAAAACTTTTCCAAATTCCACATTTGTCGAGTGTTATAAACCTACTTAAGACTTGTCACTCATGTCAGAATCTTGACTCTAAGACTTGATATTGGAACGAAGTATGATTGACTTCTTGATTTAACCATTTCTATAATTCTCGATTCCTCTTCTTAGACAGGCAATTGTACTAAGACTCACTTAGAGGATCAATTGAGATATGGTTCTTAATCATTAAGACTTATCATAAAATACAATAAAAGGTACTCTCCCTTCTTCTTGGAATGGAGAAACTTTTATCTTTCTGCCTACTTGATTCTTCTTATTCGTTCTGCTATTGATTGATACTCTTTCGATCAACTCAGAATTATACTTAATCTTATAAGTATAACCATATTTACTAAAATTTAGTAAATCATGACGAATATATTTATCACTCTTGTGGTGGACTTGATCAACGCACAACCTAGTGTACTCGATCTCCTAGTCCTTCTCTTGACACTTTGTCAAAGTATAAGTCTAACTTTCCAAATATGAAGCTTCTCATTCATCACGCAACCCAGTTCCATGACTCCAAGTTTCTGTCCAACTGAAACTTAGGCGATGAGAATCTTCCCTTATTTGGCAAATTCTCGACATTTCCACAAATAACATAATTAAGAATCAAATCCATTATAGAAACAATTAGACATCAATTTTTCATACATACCATTGCAAGGATAAATAAATAAGACAAAATCAAAATTTATTTTATTGCGGAAAAACTTGTCCTTACAATGTAATTCAACTGAAAAACTATGCTATTACATATTTCTTATCAATCTATCCTAACTCTAGAGTAGCAGCTCAAAAATCTGATCCTCGAGTCCATGCGATCGAAATCCATTTCTTCATGATCAGATTCAGCACGCTTCTGCCTTAAACTTCCTCTCTTTTCTTCGATCCTACAAAAACATCAAAATGTAATCTTATCACATCATGTATTAAGAATCAAAGATTAGGAACTTATAGAGTTAGTTAATAGATTTTACCTGAAGTAGAGCCATACGTCTTGACTCTCCCATCTCTTAGATCTCTCAGGTAAACAGGGCAGCTTCGTCTCCAATGCCCCTTCTCTTGGCAGTAGAAACAGATGGACTCTTTTGGAATGGCACAAGGAACTATCTCAGAATTTACCTTTTCTGGATTTCCAATGTCACCGTTTTCAATGTCCATTGAAGTTTGGGAGTTTGATTTGCCAGACAAATTTGCTTGCTCAGCACGCCAAATCATTTCTGATTCATCAGCTATAAGCAAATAGGTCAAATCAATGAGGGTCACGTCATGGTCCATCATATATTACTCTCTAACGAACTCACTATATAATTCAGGAAGTGACTGAAGAACCCAGTCAACAGCCAACATTTCTGAGATATCGACACCCATCATCCTTAACCTATCAATGTGTGACTTCATCTCTAAGACGTGTGCACACACAGGTTTCCCATCTTCGTGTTTACTTGCCAAAAGGGCTTGAGTGAGCTTGAACTTTTCAAGCCTTTGAACTTGTGAGTTTGGGAGAATAATTGGAGGAGGTGGAGGAAGTGAAGCATGACTCTCATTTCCTTGATCGTATCGTGGAACGTCATCTTCATTTGGAAAGCTTGTTCCAAGGGACTTAGGAAGACCATTGTAAAATTTAGACATCTACAAAACGGGAGAAAATTCAAGTTAGTTGATAAGAATCCTTGATGTAACACCCAAATGAAACATCAAGTCTAGGATCCAACACAACATTCTACAACCTAGAAGAGGGATATCGTAATCTAGTTGCAGAATATTTGAAGGTAGGTAAATGACGATTTACCAATTCCCACCATGAAAAACGAAAAAGAAATTTAAGTTTTAAATGAATTGAAACTCCTAGATCTTTTGAGATTTATTGAACCTTTCAATGGAATGTTTAATCTCGATTATGCCCTTCAAGTTTGCGACTGGGATGCCGAGGATCACAAACAAGGTGTGAATAACCATACGAATCACGTGGTGCACCCAATTGCTACTATCACCTAAGCAATGTGCCGGTTAACCACACACACTCCATTGATCTATGATAAACATCGAGCCACCCTTCACAACAAATGTCAACCCCAAATTAGTGTGCCGGTTAACCACGCACGCTCCACTAACGTTTAGCAAGGGTGTGAAGTGTAATTCCATGGATTAGCATACAAATTCACATTTTGCCCTAAAGTAACTAAGATTGGGAATTTGTAAAAGCATTTAGTTACTTTGTACTTCATTATACTTATAATGGAAGGTTTCGTCATATCCTACCCGTTCGGCTAACGACCCTCCACTAGTCAAGAGTGGGGTGGGTAAGAGTGGATACCCATTTAATCGCCATTTTATAGGCAATTTCCTTAAACACCCCTTATAGACCAGCTTCGTGAATGAGGCCTACTAACGGTAAGACTGACTCTTTACTCATATATATAATATTAGATTTTTAATGTTACATATATATAGTATAGGGTGTATTTTACACTTTTAAAATACTAGGTGGTTTTATTAACTTTCTCTTTTAATTAAACTTTTAATTAACTTAACAAAACCATGAGGGTGTAATTTGAACTTTTCAAAATACGAGAGTTTTAGAAATTAAATATTACATAATTAAACTATTAATCAAAATTTTAAGTTCCAAAACTTGAGGGCAAGTTTTGAAACATTTCAAAACATTAGGTTTTAGAATTTAAATATTTCAACATTAAACTTTTAATCAAAATTTTAAATTCCAAAACTTGAGGGCAAGTTTTGAAACTTTTCAAAACATTAGGGTTTAACTATTTAAATTTCAAAAACAAAACTTTTAAGTTCAAATTTAAACTATAAAACCTAAATGGAGTAATTTGAAACTATTCAAACTTACTAGGGATCAAAAAACAAATATTATAAATCAAACAATTAATTTAGTGATTATCTATATTTGACCTAATTCAATTTCTTGCAAGATAAGTTACCCAATTAATACAAATAATCAATTTTAATCATATAAGGAATCTATTATCTAATCAATTGGTAAATATCTTTTGTTTTTGGCAAGGATAGTCTCACAAAATCATTAAAATTCGAATTTTATCAGAAAAAACAGATTAGGCAACTATTACATAGCAAAAACAGTAAGAAATCCCGATATTGCCTCTGTCAGACGATCCGACTCGCCGAGTCACTCATGGACTCGCCGAGTAGGGCCGACTCGCCGAGTCCAGTCGAATAGAAGGCAGAAAAACGATTTTCAGCATGTAAAATGACAATTGCATCACATACAACAGAAACCAATCAAGGCTCTGATACCACTGATGGATTTTAAGCATAAGAACAATCCTATGTGCTCATACAAACCCTAATGCTTGGATCTAGGTTTCTCTATTGTACATGCAATGAATCCAAGACTTACAAACCCTAGATCTATCAAATAAGAACTTAAATAAGGGTTTAGTAATTACCTTTGATTGTTATATAGCAATAACAATCAATCCTTGCTTTGATTGGCTTCAGAAAGCTTAGTGCCTCAAGTGTTGCACCTCTAATGGAGTCACAAACACCACTAAGCAACTTGGATGAAGAGGGAGGAGAGAGGAGGCACCAAAAACGGCTGGAAATCCTAGAGGGACTATTAGCCACGTTTTTGGGGCATAGGCGTCCTATATATACATGTAGGCTATTAGGGTTTGCAACTAGGAAACCCTAATCTGACTGCTTAAGCCCTAAGCAGTCCAATGGACCATTCCAGAAGGCCCTTGGACGATTTCTTTATGGTCCTCCATATAGAATTCGTCTATTGCCATCTAATGGATCCTAAGCCCAACTTTGTAACTATCTTATAATTACAATTTCAGTCCCCTTAATTTAATTAATCTCTTTTAGTCACAAAATTAATTCTTAATTAATTCTTGACTAATATTAATTAAGCATTATGATTTCTCCTTTAATATATTATTCTTATAATATATTAATAAATCATAATTAAACCTTTCTCTCCTTAATTCATCCTACATATTGCTATGGTGAAGGCAACCCAAAAGGACCATGCTCATAATCGGGTCAAGTACATACCAAAATAGTTATGGACTTAGACACTAATCCAACACTTGACCCATTAAGCTGTCCTTTCAGACCTTAGGAAGGGTCTTGAGTCATAAAAATGTGGTCTTGATGGTTGGTATTGCTTCATGCATTCTTTAGAAGGTCTTAATGCATTAAGATGTTGAGTTAAGCACTTTTTGGGCATGCAAAGTCATGAAGTTGGAAACTTTATGACTCTTAGTGATATTTGGGCCTTGGATTTGCATTTGGACGCATTAAGTCGAAGTATTAAGATATTAATTTGAAAAGAGGAGTTCTGTGTGTACGTCGTGCATACCTATGCGTACGCTGAGCGTACTCGGTCAACCACCCCGATCACAGTCAAGCTAGAGTACGCCCCGCGTAGATCTGGAGTATGCCACATGTACACGTTTTGTGTCGACTCGGCTGAGTTGACTCGGTTGGGTTGACTCAGTTGACTTGTTAGTTCGGACCAAGTTTGACCAAGGGTAATTTAGGAAATTGTGATTTATTTTATTAATGGGAAATGTTTGGACATTTAGGATTTGGGTGGAGCCGGTATTCGGGGTCAGAGTATTGATCAATTTTCATCGTCAGGCTGTGAGGTGAGTCTTCCTCAGTGTACTTACGGGTCGAAGGCACCAAGTCCGACCCATTGGATTGTATATCCTGTTACATGATTATATATTGTTATGCTGTAGAGATCTGTTAGATCGGTATCGTGGTATATAGGATGATTGCATGCGGTAGTGATCTGTAATTCTGCATGTTTGTCTGTTGTCTGGTTATATGTTTATCTATTAGGTGTATGTCGACATGTTATGGTTGGTTGGGTTGAGGCGGTTCTGCTTTGTGCCGAAGGCCAAGATACCCAGGCCGGTACGGATAGACTTTAGACCCTGCGAGGCGGTCCATTCAGGCCGAAGGTTTGGCGAGCGGTCCGGATAGGCTGTAGGCCCTATGAGGCGGTCCAGTCATGCCGAAGGCTCGGGAGCGGTCCATATAGGTTGTAGGCCCTACGAGGTGGTCCATTCAGGCTGAAGGCTCAGTTATGCATGTTGTTGTTGGATATGTTGTATGTGGTGGTACTGTGACAACCGTCAAATTTCGGTAAATTCAAAGTCAACAAGTCAAACCGGTCAACTCCAATAACCCTTGGATGCTAGGGTTTACGTTATGTAATCACTATACAATTCGCTATTTTAATGAGAAATCATCATTTGGAAAGTTCATGTGTTTGATTTTCCTTAGCCTTAACAGTGCTAAACAACGAACCAAAGCGATAAAACACTATTGCACAATCATCGGGATTGTGTACGACACTAAAACACGGTTTAATGGGGTTTACGAACCTTGCGTTGTGAAGCCGGACACTCAAATTAATCACAAACGAAACCTCTCTAAATCGTTTTCACTCTATCTCTTTCTAATTGAAATCTCTCCTAAATCTCTCCCAAATCTCTCTCAAAAGTTACTTTAACTTTTTGTAATCATTTGGGTCATCTCGACCCTTAACCGGGTCCAAAATCGCTTGAAACGGGATAAAAACGAGTAAAATAGCTTTAAGGATCCGAAACCAAAGCTTCTGGTCCGAAGCTGTGTCCGAGGTCCGAGGTCCGAAGTCCGAGGTCCGAGGTCCGAAGGAACAGTATCCGAAGTCCCGTCCGTCCGAAGCCGTGTCCGAAGTCGTGTCCGAAGTCCGAAGCCGTGTCCGAAGTCCGAAGGTCCGAAGCGAAGCCTCGCAGACAGGCCCTTTTTACCGGTTTTTCGACTACGACTTCGTTTTAACTCCGTTTTTCATTATTTTAACGTGGGATTTTCACCCAAAACTTTATTTTATAAACTAAGGCCCCAAAATATATAAATCTCCAGGGTTTTTATAAAATATATTAAAAGAATTGGTGATTGATCTAATTATTGAGGGAATATTTGCTTTTCCTTAATTTATGGCAAAAGCAACCCACTACCACCTCACTCTATGATCAGCCACTCTTTCCCACTACCCCTTGTCTCCTTAGTGGACCTTTACAGCCAATCTCCAGCTCTTCCCACGTTCTAAGAGCTGGTTGATTGATCCTCTCTCCTCATTCTCCATAAAAACTCTTTCATTCTACACTTAGCAACCAAGAACACTCTCCAAAATTCTCTCATCTTTTCTCTTAACTTCAAGAACTTCAAGGCTTTCTCCAGGGATTTCTTTCTTCAATTAGTAATTATCTTCATCATTCACATAATTATTAAACTCCATTCTACTCAAATTATTGATATCTTACACAAGTTCCATCTTATTCGGTGTTAGATTTTCGAATCATTAAGACATCTTCTTAGTGTTCTTGAGTTGAACACTTCCTTTCTCTCACTTTCATCTACTGAAACCACATAAGGTGAGTTCATACCCATACATTTACATGTTTTTCTTAAGTTTTAAGGAGGGAATACAAGTAAAATCATCAAGAACACAATTAAACTTTTTCTAACAGATTGCATCAGAAAAGATGGACGTTAATCACGGACTGTTTTGGTCAACTTAAATATTTTAGTTTTCAAAGCTGTTTCAGGTGCAAGTAGTTCAAACTCTTAGCTTTAAAATGACTACTTGCACATCTCCAAATGATTTTTCTACAATTAATGGTGATTTTTACAAAACTGCCTGTCATTTCAGAGGCAAACCCGGACCAGTCTGTGATTATGAACATTTTCACCTCTGTTAGAGATCACTAAAAATCATGATAAAATTTACGAACAAACTAGACTCATATTCCAAACTCTCAAAATTTGCGGATTTGGATTTAGAGCTGTGATGATTTTTCTATAAATTTTCTAAGAACGGTAACAGAAACTGTTTTTAACGAAAAGTTGCTGTTAATTTCATTTCACCTTGTAACATGTTGAGCAAGGTGTATATCTTTATGTGACTATATGTTACTGCAATATATGACATTTTATCTTAATATTTAGACACACATCAGTTTACAACTGGATTTGGTCATATAAAATGTAAAGAATAACAAGTGATTATAATCAAAGTACAATCGATACATTCAAACATAAAATAAACTATTTTGAATATAGTTTGCATACATTACCACGTACTACCCTTGGTTGATAAACTATAATAGGTATAGTTTATGATACATTACATAACACATACATTTAAAAAGGGTACATTTATACAAAGGATATTTTCATTAAGCAAGGTACGACCATACGGTACCAAGTTTTCATAACACGTAATTCCGTTAATGACTTTGTGAGACATTTACTTCAAATTACCATTAAGTCCTGTATTGTAACCAGAGTCTCCTTAAGGGAGAGCGTGATACTTGTGTATAGATCTATATTGGGTTTGACAAACCCACACCTAAACTGCATGCAACAGTTAGACCGATAGGTCTGGGGTGACAAATGTCATAACATTTCCGACGCTTGAAGAACGTCGTTTTAGGCAACCTTGGTCATAGTATGGTTATAATAAACTCACATAAAGTATTAAAAAACATTGGAATTTACGGGAACTTCATTAAAAATTTAACGAGTTTATATCGATTTAAACTTGCATTGTTTTACTATAAATATGACAAATTACTTGTACATTTCGGTCTTTGGGTTTTAAGACTACATTTACACATTAAGGAAAATATTGGATTTTTCTAACACAAATACTACTTTTACAAACGAAAGGCTTTTAATAATACCAAACAGAAGCTTATGAACTCACCAACCTTTGTGTTGACACTTTTTCAAACAACTTCTATTCTCAGGAAATCATTAAACAGGTAATCAAGTGCATTTGAGGATGGGACGCTAAGGCGTCTACTATTTCATATTTTATCAACATATTGTGATTGATTCGTAAACATGTAATTCATACAATGATGTAATTTTTTTTCAATTATATATATATGTTGGTTGTGTTTGCTTGAATTACTATTACAATTGCTGTTATGATACTATACATGAAGTCCTCCACCCCCGGACGTTTCCGCCATCCTTGGTTTGGGGGTGTGACAGATTGGTATCAGAGCGCAGTTTATAGTGAATTAAGTATATCAAACCACATAAGATATACAAACTATAAACACAATTGGGACTAATAGTCTCTGATTTGTGCATTTTTCAAATAAATATACTTTTAGAAAATAAATGATTCTTTTTATTAAAAAGTATAAATACATGCATACATGCTCACATAGTGTCATAACTAGAAGAACATAAAATAAAAGAAGAGGAGTTGTACATTATGGGTATGCCTTGGTATATGTAAATCAAGTCTGGGAAGGATATAGCCTGATCAACTATATCTGTCCGGGAATTGACTTGCATATACTGGGGGATGGTCAGGATGGACAACAAATCTAACAAAATCGTCTTACCGCTAGTACGCCTCATTCACGAAGCCGGTCTATAAGGGGGGTATAAGGTTGTTGCCTATAAAATGGCAACTTAATGGGTGTCCACTCTCACCCACCGCTTCCTTGATCGGTGGAGGGTCGTTAGCCGAACGGGTAAGACAAGGACTTATAAATTCTCATTAAAAGTATGATGAATATTATAAAGTAACTAAATGCTTTAAGAACTCAAAACTAAACATTTACAAATACTATAGGAGTATTTTGTGTTACTATAATAAAAATATTTTATACTTTCATTTTACCTCATAACCCAATGTATTGGATCAATAAAAAGTATAAAATCGTATGTATCGTAAACATACCGGAAAACAACGTAATAATATACTTTATGTATAAAAGATTTCTCTCCCTATAAATACACTTTTACTAAAAGTACATTGGTTTACGACTTATGACAGAACCATGCCGCCAAGAAGAAGACCAAGACCTTCCAGCAACACAGCAACACCTCCTCCGCCGCCGCCTCCACAGTTTGATCCCGCGATGTTCCAGGCTGCAGTAACAGCAGCCGTAGCGGCCGCAATGTCGCAGATAGGGACCAACGGAGCTGGTGGTTCGGGATCGGGAGCTACACACTCTAACCACGGAGACAGTACGTGGCGTGCAAAAGAGTGTTCATACAAAGACTTCACAAATGGCAAACCCGACAACTTCAATGGAAGCGGGGGAGTCATCACGTTGATGCAATGGTTTGAAAAGACCGAAGTAGTCTTTCAGGTGTGCTCCTGCCCCGAAGCGAGCAAAGTTAAGTTCGCAACCTTAACCTTCACCGGCCGGGCCCTTACTTGGTGGAACTGCCGGGTTAAGTCACTTACTCTCGAAGTGGCTAGCTCCATAACCTGGGCAGAACTAAAAACGTTGATGATGAAGGAGTACTGCCCGAGAGGTGAAATTCAAAAGCTGGAACAAGAACTCTGGAACCTCAGGATGACGGGCTCTGACCTTGAAACCTACACCACCCGATTCAATGAATTGGCTCTCCTCTGCCCAACAATGGTTACTCCGGAGGAGAAAAAGGTGGAGCGATACCTTTGGGGACTGTCTCTCCACGTGCAAAGTAGTGTCCTGGCTTCAAGGCCAACTACTTTTGACAGTGCCAGGGAGCTGACACAACAACTTGTTGACCACCGAGCCGGTCATAATACTACAACCACCACCACTGATAAATCAAAAGGGGGAAACAACAAAAGGAAGTTCTGGAACGAAAAGAAGAGCCAACCAGCACAGGACCCCGCTAAGAAGCAACAAATTGTTGCTGTCCATGCTGCCACTAATGCTGCCACTACTGCTACCACTCCAGCACCACCGAAGCCATATGCGGGAAAACTACCTAAGTGCAACAAGTGCAACTTTCACCACAATGGTGCTTGTAGGGAGATGCACTGTAACAACTGCGACAGGAAGGGGCACACTGCTCGTTTCTGTAAAGCGCCGGCTCAACCAATCAACCAAGTCGCCAATACGGGGGCAACCCGGACCTGCTACAACTGTGGAGACGCAGGTCACTTCAAAAGAGACTGCCCCAAAGCACAAGCCCCTAATGCTGGTGGAGTAGGAAGAGTCCTGGCAATAGGACATGGGGAAGCAGTCGAGGATCCCACGGTGGTTACCGGTACGTTTCTCCTCAATAACTCTTATGCATGCGTACTATTCGATAGTGGAGCGGAGAGGAGTTTCGTGAGCCACCAATATAAACATTTACTTGAACAAAATCCCCAATCACTAAAGGATACTTATGTAGTAGAAATGGCAAATGGGAAAGTAGAACGCACTAGCGATATATACTCAGAATGTACTCTCACTCTAGACAACCATACATTTAAAATTGACCTGATGCCAGTCACCATAAAAAGTTTTGACGTAATCATCGGGATGGATTGGTTAGTTCCTCACCGTGCCGACATTCTATGTTACGAAAGGGCCGTTCGCCTCAATCTACCAAATGACGAAACCCTTCTTATCTATGGTGACAAACCTAGTGCGAATTTACAAATCATCTCATGCATCAAAGCCCAAAAGTATCTCCGGAAGGAGTACCACGCCTTCTTAGCCCATGTAGTAGACAAGAAACAAGACGTGAAAGACATCAAGGACATCCCCGAAGTGTGTAACTTCCCGGATGTGTTCCCAGAAGATCTTCCTGGTGTACCACTCGCACGACAAGTCGATTTCAGAATTGACTTAATACCCGGAGCTACCCCCGTAGCCAGAGCTCCATACCGCCTCGCACCATCAGAAATGCAGGAGTTGTCCAGTCAGTTGACCGAGCTTTTGAACAAAGGGTTCATCAGACCAAGCTTCTCACCTTGGGGAGCACCAGTCCTTTTTGTAAAGAAGAAGGACGGATCCTTTCGTATGTGCATCGACTATCGGGAACTAAACAAGCTCACCATCAAAAACCGATATCCTCTGCCCCGAATCGACGACCTTTTCGACCAACTCCAAGGAGCAAATTTCTTCTCAAAGATCGACCTAAGGTCAGGCTACCATCAGCTACGAGTTCAAGAAGAAGATATTCCCAAAACTGCATTCAGAACTCGCTATGGGCACTACGAGTTTGTGGTGATGTCCTTCGGTTTAACAAACGCACCTGCGGTATTCATGGACCTAATGAATAGAGTGTGTCGACCCTACCTAGACAAGTTTGTAATCGTATTCATCGACGATATCTTGATCTACTCGCGAAGCGAAGAAGAGCATCGCCTACATCTACGCCAAGTGCTAGAGACGCTAAGAGCGGAGAAGCTTTATGCTAAGTTCTCTAAGTGTGAATTCTGGATTAGAGAAGTGGATTTCCTTGGACATGTGGTAAGTGAGAAAGGCATACATGTGGACCCCTCCAAGATCAAGGCAATCGAGAATTGGTCAGCACCCAAGACGCCAACCGAAATTCGACAATTCCTTGGGCTTGCTGGCTACTACCGAAGATTTATACAAAACTTCTCCAAGATTGCGAAACCACTCACCACCTTGACGCAGAAAGGTGTGATATTCAAGTGGGAAAATAAACAAGAAACTGCTTTCCAAACGTTAAAACAAGCCCTATGCAGCGCACCGATCTTGTCTCTCCCAGAGGGAACCGAGGACTTCATAGTGTACTGTGATGCTTCGAATCAAGGCCTCGGATGTGTGCTCATGCAGAGAGGGAAGGTTATCGCGTATGCATCAAGACAGCTTAAGACGCACGAGGTTAATTATACTACGCACGACCTGGAATTAGGAGCAGTGGTATTCGCTTTGAAGATCTGGAGACACTACCTCTACGGCACGAAATGCACTATCTTCACTGATCACAAAAGTCTTCAGCATATCCTCAATCAGAAAGAGCTCAACATGCGACAGAGGAGATGGGTGGAGTTGCTGAATGACTACGAGTGCGAAATTCGTTATCATCCGGGCAAGGCCAATGTAGTGGCCGATGCTCTAAGCAGGAAGGAGTACTCGGGCCGCCGAGTAAAATCCTTAACAATGACAATCCATTCCCACCTGACCATACAAATCAAGGAAGCTCAACTGGAAGCTTTGAAACCAGAAAAGGTGGCAGGAGAGACATTAAGGGGAATGGATAAAAACTTAGAAGTCAAGGATGATGGAGCACGTTATATCATGAACCGGATTTGGACACCGAAGTTCGGTGGACTCCGAGATGTCGTCATGAATGAAGCACACAAGACTCGATACTCCATCCATCCCGGGTCGGGTAAGATGTATCTGGACCTCAAGAAATTATACTGGTGGCCGAACATGAAAGCTGAGATTGCTACCTATGTGAGCAAGTGCCTGACTTGCGCTAAGGTCAAAACCGAATACCAGAAACCATCCAGGCTATTACAACAGCCGGATATACCTGAGTGGAAGTGGGAACGAATAACAATGGACTTCATAACCAAGCTGCCTAAGACATCGGGCGGTCTTGACACAATATGGGTAATTGTAGACAGATTGACCAAATCAGCACACTTTCTACCAATAAAAGAAACCGACAAGATGGAGAAGCTGACTAGAACGTACATCAGAGAGATTGTACGACTCCATGGTGTGCCGATATCCATTATCTCCGATAGAGATAGTAGATTTACCTCACGGTTTTGGCAGTCTCTACAAAAATCATTGGGAACTAGGCTTGACATGAGTACGGCCTACCACCCACAAACCGACGGACAGAGCGAGCGAACCATTCAAACGTTGGAAGACATGTTAAGAGCTTGTGTGATAGACTTCGGTAAAGCATGGGATACCCATCTACCGCTTATTGAATTCTCCTACAATAACAGCTATCATACTAGCATCAAAGTCGCTCTATTCGAAGCTCTTTACGGTCGCAAATGCAGATCACCCCTGTGTTGGGCTGAGGTGGGGGATACACAGCTAGCTAGAGGGCAAGTCTCTAATAGCACCCTCACTGGCCCTAAAATCATAAGGGAAACCACAGAAAAGATCGTTCAAATTCGAGAGAGACTGAAAGCGTCTCGCGATCGGCAAAAGAGTTACGCAGACAAACGACGCAAACCCTTGGAATTCCAGGTGGGTGATCGAGTACTACTAAAAGTTTCCCCTTGGAAAGGAATGATACGATTCGGCAAACGCGGGAAACTAAATCCAAGGTACATCGGGCCATTTGAAATCCTTGCTAGGATTGGGCCAGTAGCATACAAGCTTCGATTACCTCAGGAACTTGACAAAGTACATCCCACGTTTCACGTGTCTAACCTAAAGAAGTGTTTGTCTGATGAGACACTCGTAATACCACTCGACGAAATCAAAGTTAACGAAAATCTCCACTTCGTGGAGGAACCAGTCGAAATCATGGATCGGGAAATCAAACGAACGAAACAAAGTCGTATTCCCATCGTGAAGGTACGTTGGAACGCTAAACGAGGACCCGAATTCACCTGGGAACGCGAGGATCAGATGAAACAAAAGTATCCACATCTCTTTCCAAACTCTTGAAATCCCAGTCAAAATGAAAATTTTGGGACGAAATTCCTTCTAACGGGGGGATGATGTGACAACCGTCAAATTTCGGTAAATTCAAAGTCAACAAGTCAAACCGGTCAACTCCAATAACCCTTGTATGCTAGGGTTTACGTTATGTAATCACTATACAATTCGCTATTTTAATGAGAAATCATCATTTGGAAAGTTCATGTGTTTGATTTTCCTTAGCCTTAACAGTGCTAAACAACGAACCAAAGCGATAAAACACTATTGCACAATCATCGGGATTGTGTACGACACTAAAACACGGTTTAATGGGGTTTACGAACCTTGCGTTGTGAAGCCGGACACTCAAATTAATCACAAACGAAACCTCTCTAAATCGTTTTCACTCTATCTCTTTCTAATTGAAATCTCTCCCAAATCTCTCTCAAAAGTTACTTTAACTTTTTGTAATCATTTGGGTCATCTCGACCCTTAACCGGGTCCAAAATCGCTTGAAACGGGATAAAAACGAGTAAAATAGCTTTAAGGATCCGAAACCAAAGCTTCTGGTCCGAAGCTGTGTCCGAGGTCCGAGGTCCGAAGTCCGAGGTCCGAGGTCCGAAGGAACAGTGTCCGAAGTCCCGTCCGTCCGAAGCCGTGTCCGAAGTCGTGTCCGAAGTCCGAAGCCGTGTCCGAAGTCCGAAGGTCCGAAGCGAAGCCTCGCAGACAGGCCCTTTTTACCGGTTTTTCGACTACGACTTCGTTTTAACTCCGTTTTTCATTATTTTAACGTGGGATTTTCACCCAAAACTTTATTTTATAAACTAAGGCCCCAAAATATATAAATCTCCAGGGTTTTTATAAAATATATTAAAAGAATTGGTGATTGATCTAATTATTGAGGGAATATTTGCTTTTCCTTAATTTATGGCAAAAGCAACCCACTACCACCTCACTCTATGATCAGCCACTCTTTCCCACTACCCCTTGTCTCCTTAGTGGACCTTTACAGCCAATCTCCAGCTCTTCCCACGTTCTAAGAGCTGGTTGATTGATCCTCTCTCCTCATTCTCCATAAAAACTCTTTCATTCTACACTTAGCAACCAAGAACACTCTCCAAAATTCTCTCATCTTTTCTCTTAACTTCAAGAACTTCAAGGCTTTCTCCAGGGATTTCTTTCTTCAATTAGTAATTATCTTCATCATTCACATAATTATTAAACTCCATTCTACTCAAATTATTGATATCTTACACAAGTTCCATCTTATTCGGTGTTAGATTTTCGAATCATTAAGACATCTTCTTAGTGTTCTTGAGTTGAACACTTCCTTTCTCTCACTTTCATCTACTGAAACCACATAAGGTGAGTTCATACCCATACATTTACATGTTTTTCTTAAGTTTTAAGGAGGGAATACAAGTAAAATCATCAAGAACACAATTAAACTTTTTCTAACAGATTGCATCAGAAAAGATGGACGTTAATCACGGACTGTTTTGGTCAACTTAAATATTTTAGTTTTCAAAGCTGTTTCAGGTGCAAGTAGTTCAAACTCTTAGCTTTAAAATGACTACTTGCACATCTCCAAATGATTTTTCTACAATTAATGGTGATTTTTACAAAACTGCCTGTCATTTCAGAGGCAAACCCGGACCAGTCTGTGATTATGAACATTTTCACCTCTGTTAGAGATCACTAAAAATCATGATAAAATTTACGAACAAACTAGACTCATATTCCAAACTCTCAAAATTTGCGGATTTGGATTTAGAGCTGTGATGATTTTTCTATAAATTTTCTAAGAACGGTAACAGAAACTGTTTTTAACGAAAAGTTGCTGTTAATTTCATTTCACCTTGTAACATGTTGAGCAAGGTGTATATCTTTATGTGACTATATGTTACTGCAATATATGACATTTTATCTTAATATTTAGACACACATCAGTTTACAACTGGATTTGGTCATATAAAATGTAAAGAATAACAAGTGATTATAATCAAAGTACAATCGATACATTCAAACATAAAATAAACTATTTTGAATATAGTTTGCATACATTACCACGTACTACCCTTGGTTGATAAACTATAATAGGTATAGTTTATGATACATTACATAACACATACATTTAAAAAGGGTACATTTATACAAAGGATATTTTCATTAAGCAAGGTACGACCATACGGTACCAAGTTTTCATAACACGTAATTCCGTTAATGACTTTGTGAGACATTTACTTCAAATTACCATTAAGTCCTGTATTGTAACCAGAGTCTCCTTAAGGGAGAGCGTGATACTTGTGTATAGATCTATATTGGGTTTGACAAACCCACACCTAAACTGCATGCAACAGTTAGACCGATAGGTCTGGGGTGACAAATGTCATAACATTTCCGACGCTTGAAGAACGTCGTTTTAGGCAACCTTGGTCATAGTATGGTTATAATAAACTCACATAAAGTATTAAAAAACATTGGAATTTACGGGAACTTCATTAAAAATTTAACGAGTTTATGTCGATTTAAACTTGCATTGTTTTACTATAAATATGACAAATTACTTGTACATTTCGGTCTTTGGGTTTTAAGACTACATTTACACATTAAGGAAAATATTGGATTTTTCTAACACAAATACTACTTTTACAAACGAAAGGCTTTTAATAATACCAAACAGAAGCTTATGAACTCACCAACCTTTGTGTTGACACTTTTTCAAACAACTTCTATTCTCAGGAAATCATTAAACAGGTAATCAAGTGCATTTGAGGATGGGACGCTAAGGCGTCTACTATTTCATATTTTATCAACATATTGTGATTGATTCGTAAACATGTAATTCATACAATGATGTAATTTTTTTTTAATTATATATATATGTTTGTTGTGTTTGCTTGAATTACTATTACAATTGCTGTTATGATACTATACATGAAGTCCTCCACCCCCGGACGTTTCCGCCATCCTTGGTTTGGGGGTGTGACAGGTACCTTGGGGGAACTCACTAAACTTTGGCTTGTGGTCTTTAGTTTATTGTTTCAGGTCTTTAGTTTATTGTCTTTGTGATTTTGGGATACTCTGATGTTGATAAACAATTTGGGAATAATGATTTTGTAAACATTTTATGACTATGGGTTGTTTTTAAAAGGTTTAAATTTGTTGTGATTTTTGAGTCATTACAAGTTGGTATCAGAGCCCTGGTTTGAGAGAATTGGATAAGCATCCGTGCGAGTCCAGACTCAAACTAAGGATCTGCAAAGGTTTCAAAATGACTTTCAAAATTGTTTTCAAAAGTAACCAAGGAAGGATGCGATGTGTACGATCAGTTGGATCCAATAAGCATACCCCAAGTTACCATACAGCTAATTGTTATTATGTTATGTAGAACAACATGCTAGTGATAGGCTAGGGATCTTCAGGAATTGCATGATTGAATTTCCTGATTATATGATACCTGATAGCCTAGGGTTCCTCCTTATATGAAATTGACATCATTATTGTAGTCGCTTAGTGTATGCATCAAAATTATACATAACTAAGATTTCATAGCCTGAGAATGTTTGATTTAGCCTTATTTCCTGTTCCTTGTTTGGTTGTGGGATTAGGGTAGAATCAAGTATTCGACTGTCTATAGGATCCAGTGTTATGTATGATTAGCATACACGAGTGTTGCACGGTTGATGGAGATTTCATGGATGAGTTATGTGGGGTCAGCCGATCAGTCGAGGATGGATTTAGCTTGTCTCTAGGAAGTGAGAGTAGGGTGTATTCTTATTTCAGTGAGTGTTTTTAGGGTTTTTGTGATGATCCTCTGAGACAAATACGGGTAGGTGTGGAAGGCAGTATGGGCCCGTACTACTGGAAGCACAGGACCCGTAGGCGTAGGAGGGAAGTCACAACCCCTAGGGTTTTGTTAGGAGTTGTTTCCTATGGTATGATATGCCTTTTATTTGGTATATTCGTAGTTATATTATCAGTAGGATAGTTACAAGGCGATTTGAGTCAGGATCCGGATCAGGGGTCGGGACAGGTGGCCAAGAAGGGCCAGGATTGACTGAGGATCCGGTTAAGGAGATCATTCGTGAGGAGGTTGTTTCTATTGTGTGGGAGTAGATACCAGAGTTGTTTGGGTCTATAGAGACCGCTATGATGGAGCGCTTCGACGACCGATATGCTACACTTTCAAAGACTGTTGTTGTTGCAGTCGTTGCTGCTGCGAGGATATGCGCTGGGAGGGGTTTTCATTACCGGGACTTCGACAATACAAATCCCTCGGTATTTGATGGGATTCAGGATCCGATCATTTCCATGAGGTGGCTGTCAGATGTTGAGGGATGTTTCTTCACTTGCTCTTTCCCAGTTGACCAGAAGGTCAAGTGCGCTCTGAACCTTCTTCGGTCTAGAGCGAAGGATTGTGAGAACAAGAATCAATGCGCAAGGACAAGGTTTGAAAACTCAAACCTTGAGTTAATATTTAAGATCAATGTCTGCTCTTAATAAGTAGTCACATTCATGTCTGGTAAACCAGTCAAGACTTGAAGGTAATCAATCAACAAAGTATTCAAGTAATAAATGAAGTAAACTTGAGTATAATCAATGCAAAGACAATTTAAGACAAGAAGAATGTAAATGAAAGAAGTTTGACATGCAAGAGATAATAGATTGATGTGAAGAGAATATCAAGTTCTATTCTTGGTTATCAACTCATGAAACATTCACTCCTTATATATCAAAGGAGGAACTTGGTACAAACCGTTGGCACATTCTAAGGACTGGATAAAACTAAGTGTTTGACAATCCGACACTTAAAAGATTCACACGATTTAGTCGTAAGAACTGTTACATCAAAATAAAGACAAAAAGCATTTAATGCTAGTACAGACTTCTGACTTCTGAACATCTTGATCTCGGAATTGATCTGGCTTTGGAACTTCATCACATCTCGGACACAAGATGACTTTGGAACTTGATTGCTTCGGATTGCTAGAGGTTCGCTTTTCATGTATTAACAATCTCCCCCTAAGTGAACTTAGCAATCAGTCAACTTAGTTGGCATCTTCAAATATGAAGAGGTAAGCACTGTAGAGCCAACTTCGGACTTCCAAATACCACTTGAGATGATTGATAAACTTATTCTTCACATGCTCTGGAGCATCACCCTTGGAAGCATTGGTGATGAACTTTTGCAGAACGAATGAAGGAACGAGATTCTTATCCAAGACTCGGAAGAATTCTTTCCTGTTGGTCTTCTTTCTCAGATAGATGTATCCGAGGCAATATTCTTCTTTTTGTCTTGATAGTGAAGTTTAGAGGAGGAATGATCAGAGGCTCTTCCGGAATATCATCTCGTTTCCGAGCAGGAGAACCTTCATCAATTGGGACGATTCTCAGAGAAGGGATAGGAGGCAGCATAGAATGAGTAGCTCTGAATGCATCAACGGTGAGCTTCGTCTTGTTTTTAGCCATTTCACGGCTTTGTTGAAGTACATTTGCCAAGGGTGGTGGCCAAGTGACAGCGGACCATATCCTTCTTTCTTCCTCCGATGGAACCTTAGCTGGATATTCCTGAGGAGCTTGAAGTCCTACAACAGCTTTTGTGATTAAGTTGTCATCTTCTTCTCTTTCTTCATCTTTTGTTGGAGGGTCCATGGATTCAATCTGTATTAAGTCTTCATCATCAGATTCATCTCGGAGAGTGAACTCCGAGACAGGTTTTCATTGAATGGTTCGACCCTTGCGACTAGGTCCTTCTCCCCCTCTTGCATCGGAGGGCCCAGCATCCGAGGCAAGTATAGCATTAGCTTGAACTTCGGATAATCGATCGAATACTCTCTGAAAACTCATATTGATTTGCTTGGAGAGAGCACCGTATGCTTCGGTAGTGGGGGCTTGGGCTTTCAAATGATCGAACAAAGAGGCAAGAATGAAGAGCATTTCGTCGAACTTGTTTTTCGGAACGTCAACGATGTTCCAACAAGCTCGGAGTAACTTGATTACGACCTGTTGTATGATGAGGTTGAGTTTGTCCTTTTTCATGATTTTTTTATAACCTATGGATCTGTTTCTCATGACGCACATGAGTTTGCTTGATTAGCTCATTTGTTGTGCAAATCATGTCGTCATGGATCTTTAACATGGTGGAGGTGGTAGAGATGTGGTGATCCAAGTTGTCGTTGTACTTTTGCTCTACTTCTTCCAATGTATGTTTAAAACGTAGGGAATTGAGCTGATCAAGTTGATCTACTCTTTCATCTTTCGATGGCCCAACTTGTTTAATCTTGAAAAGAGATTTGAGGATGACATCAAGCTTTGAGTCGAGGCTGGAGACTTTTAGATCAAGCTTGGAGTCTGGTTGCGCCACGGATTTGTCAAGTAAGTTGACCTTGTAGACAGCTATTTCTATGTTATCTTAGAGTTCCAGAAGGGCAAATGGATCAACAATATTTTCATCTGATGATCCAGTGTCCGAGGTGGAACTCTCAGACTTATCATCATCACCACCTTTATCGCCTTGAGGTTCAAAAGGAGAGGGATTATTTCTTGTTGGATTTCCTTGAGGAGGATTTGTTTCTGTTTCACCTCCCTGGGTTGCTTGGACGTTGTCATCAATCCGAATTTCTTCATCTACACGTTCTGAGGAGGATGATGATAGTCTGAAATCATATATAGGCTTTGAAGGAGAAGGCTTTTGGAGAGTCTTGAATGTGGAGAATAGTGGAAGAGCACCAACAGAAGCGCTATAATCGTCAAACATGAACTCAGTTGAGTGTTCTTCATCTGAGGGCGGATGGAAGGCATCAACATGTGGTGACTTAGGAGGATCATCTGAGATGATTGTTGTTTCATGAGCTTCTCTAGTGGCAGTTGTCTAAGTTGGATCTGAAGAAGTGAACTCTTGGTCTGTTTCTTCGTCTGTAGGAGCAATGAACGACAAGTTGCTCTCAATGGCCCGTTTTCGCATGGAGACGAGATTGGATTCAAATTGAGCTTGATTCAACTCCGTATGTCTCGTATGAACCTTGTCAAAAAATTCATTCCATTTATCATCAGCAGAACCTGGTCGTCCTTTACATGGACCTGGTATCAGACCAGTTGGGGCTCTAGAAGTTAGAGGGACAATTCCAGCTTCTGAGAGCTTAGCATCTTAGGCGGGGGGGCCAGATCGTGCTTGTGTATAAAGAATAGGAATGTGCAAAGTGACACGTGGGTTTGTTCCAGGAGGCTGCAAGGAACTTTTGTCAACACCTGCAGCATCTTGTTAGGAAGATGGGGGTGGATTATGTGGAGACTGTTGGGTTTTGTATACTACAACATCCTATGGTGCACATACAACCCTAAATGCCTTGGATCTATGTTTTCTCTAATTATACATGTAATAGTTTTTCCAAAGCATTAAGCCTATAACTAGCATGCAAATAACATATGTATAATAAAAATAGGTTTTAGACATACCTCTTGATGTTGTTGATTTTGCTAGAAAGACTTTGGCCTTTAAGAACTTAGTGCCCCAAGTGTTGCACCTCAAATGGAATCACAACTCATCTAGGACAAAGGATGACATTTTGAGAGAGAATTCCATGCACCAAAATCGTCCATCTTTCTCTAAGAATAGAAGCACATGTTTGTTAGGTTATGGAGCATATATTTATATGTAAGATTCCAAGGGTCATGGGTATAACCCAAATCCATACCCATGGGTTTTATGATCCATGGTACATGTGGCCCAACTTATTATTTATTCATACATATTCTTAGTCCAACATGGACCATAAGCCCAACACATATAAATATAACTAATTTACACAATTAGTCCCCATTAATTTAAACAGTCTCTTTTAATCACTAAATTAATTCCAAACTAATTCTTGATCAATACTAATTAAATCATATGATTTCATATTAATATATTAGAACTTATAAAATATTAATAAATCATATATAACCTCTTCTCAAAAGTCCATCCAAACAAATTGTCTTGATGTTATGCAACCCAAATGGGCCATGCTACTCTCGGGTCGAGTACATACCAATAATAGTTATGGGCTTAGACATCTAATCCAACAGTCTCCCACTTGGATAAGTCTAAAACTATTATTGTAAATATGAATCCAAAATCCCGACTAGCAATTTTAGCTCTTAAAACCCGCTGTCGAACTCTGACCTAGTCAATGACGTGTCCATTACATAAGGGATCATATATTCCTCCATTCTAGATATCATATGGACTGAGACATGGATTATAATCATTCTCTCTGTATATTTGTTGTTTCCCGATTTCTGATTTATGACGACCGACTAATTGAACAAATCAAATCAGTCCAGGCCCGGCCGAGCACTTAGGGTTGTCATCACTAAATCATCGAGGGGCCCACATATATCGCTTTTATCCACATGGGGTAAAAGGAACTGATAAACTTCGACCCAAATGCTCGCTTGTACTCACTCATCAAATTACAGACAACGATATGTTTTATAACATTCAAGTTACTAGTGCGTTTACATAAGTCGATCTGCAACCGATTCGCAACTACAACTCACACATCTCCGTTTGAAGAATATAAGATATTATCGTCTCATAATCACTCGTGATAAAATCCATGAAGTGATTCAAATGAGTGTGGGTTTAATCCAATACTCGAATCTTATTCCATGAGTACTCATGAATACTGCGGCTATGTCTAAAACATCTAGACATACTACAGACCCATTCATGACAATTTTGCCTCAATACCTACTTCCAAAGTATGATCGACTATGGATGGTTTGAATAACCTAGTTATTCGGGAAGTCAAAACATGCAAAGTGAAACACAAGAATAATACTAATCCTATATGGCCCCAAAACTTTGATTCATATTGATTACTCATTATTCATTGTATAATGTTTCAAATAATCAACTTAATACTTGAACAAAAACAATAGTTGTCTCATGCTACAAGCATGCACACTATGTTTACATGTGGTCCTTTCTCTGTGGAATAGATCAATTGAAAACATTTCAATGATGCTCATTTCAGAATTCCAAATCCTTATGACAAATGTAAGAATCCAAGATGCTTTGCCATTTACTGAAATCTGTTAGATTCTATACTTTATATGCAATGATCCTCTTGTAATGACTATGTATAAATGTCACAAAGACTTGGCTACAGACATTACAAAGTATTCCAATGGAGAGCAATTCCATGGAAACGAAGTCTCACATTCAAAGTACATTCCTTTGAACATCCTTCTTGCATTAATTTTTTCTAATCTTATACAGATCTAATGAATAACTTCCACCTATGGGAACATTTCCATATTCTCATTTTGACTATCACTTCTGAACAAGAGTTGCCTCTTTTCAGAATATGTTAATATGGTCCTTCCGAAATTTACACCATACTTCCAACTGTCCATGAGCAACCAATCTTTGGTAAACCTTCAGATTGTCCTCGACAATTTCATAATCATTTTAGTCATATCCAGTTCTATTCCTTCTCCCTCTTAATGCCCTAGGCATTTGGAAAAATTAGAACACATAGAAATATTATAGCATATGCAATCAATCCTATACCCGAAGCATATGGGATACGATTCATAATGTCTCACATAAAGACATTATCCTAGACCAGTCTTTTGCTATAATTTTTTCTATTAGCCATGTTCTCAAGATTCAGACTATGACCAGGGATGCCGTAATCATAATCGAATATTGAGAACGCAATTAATATTTCCATATATATAATTTCCTTATGTTGAACCATTCCAACATAACATTCATATATATTTGACTAAATTTGATTAAAATATCAATCTAAGTTTTTAGAATTGAAATGGAGTATAAATTCCTCTCCCTTAATTACAGCAAAACAACCTTTCAAACCCTGCAACTTTGCAAATTTAACTTTTGTTTTCTATAATTAACATTGCTAACTTGTAACACTTACGATAATAATTATGCTCCCACTAGCACAATAATTATTATCTTATTAGCATAATACTTATGCTCGCACTAGCTTTGACATGTATCTAGAAATCAGGTGGACTTCTAGAAATCAATACTTTATTGACATTCATTACCAAAGTTCAAGTTTCTGATACGAGATGCTTCGATAAGACTTTATCTAAGCTTCCCAAAATCATACACCTTTCCTTAGACACCTCACATGTGTGTCTAAACAATTTTAGAACTATGAAAAGGGATGGCATAATCATAGTCTCAATTTTAGAACTATGAAAAGAGTTTCCTCACCATCAGCTTCATGAATCGAAGATAAACCTCATGACACTTAGATTTTATGGTGTATGTGTTCCTATCCATGTGAATTTGTCAAAAACATAACCACAAGAGGAGGTTAGTGACAAATCCAAACTCATATGGACTGAACTTGTTCAATCTTCACTTCTTGCCACCTGGAATCACAAGGACCTACCATTGCTTCCAAGTAGTTATGCAAACAACTTAGAACTCACAGAACTCACATGCATAGTCAACTTTTAACTGGAATGGGCACAGAAACAAGAATATGTCAACACGATAGGTTACAAACCTCAAGTCGTGTGACAGTGAAAAACAACAGGTTTTATGCTTGATTAGTTCTTGAGACCCTTTTTAAGATCATTAAGACTCCCACTGACCTCTTGACATATAAGATTCTCTTGTCAAGAACCATTCCTTGACAAAGCAAATATTCAAGAGTTAGTGGGGATTCTTATCAAGACAAACACTTCACACAATTGGCCTTAGTTGGTCTTTGTTTTATCCAAAACATCACAACTCACCAATTTCAAATGTACAAGAATAGAAAACATTTTACTCTACATTTGATAAGTGTTTTAAACCTTATTAACATTATGTCACCCAAGGCTCGATCTTGGAGTGTTACTCTAAGACTCAATTTTGGAACGAAGTATGATTCATCTTTTGATTTAACCATTTCAACAATTCACGATTCCTCTTCTTAGTCAAACAAATGCACTAAGATGTCCTTAGAGGATCAGTTGTGATATGGTTTTTCATAATCATTAAGATGATCATAAAACATGATACTGAAGTACTCTCCCATCTTTTCAGATTGGAGAAACCTTTATCTTTCTGCTTAATTTGATTCTTCTCATTTGTCCTGCCATACATTGAAACTTTTTCAATGTTTCAGAATTATACTTAAACTTGTAAGCACAACCATATTTACTAAAGTTTAGTAAAACATGACGAATAGCCTTATCGTTCTTTGTGGTGGACCTGATCAGCGCACAACCAAGTGTACCCGATTTCCTAGTCCTTCACTTGACTCACATATACATGTGAACAAGGAATTAGTCTTAATTTCCCAAATATGAAAATTCTCATTCATCATACAATACAAGCTGCATGATTCCACGTTTCTATCCAACTGAAACTTGGGTGATGAAAATATTTCCTTATTTGGTAAATTATGACACTACCACAAACGAATGAATCAAATCTATTTTCCAATATTGTTATCAATGGAATCATATAAACAAAATTTTTCACAAATCCCATTGTAAGGATACTTAAAATAAATAAAATCAAAAATTTTCCTTTTATTTTAAAATTGCGGAAAAACTTATCCTTACAATGCAAATACATATGAAAACTATGTTGTTATGCATTCTTATGCAATCTATCATAACTCTTAAGCAGCAGCTCAAAATTCTGATCTTCGAATCATGCGATCGAAATCCATCTTCACGATCAGATTCACCATACTCTTCTTCTAAGCTTCCTCTCCATTTTCGATTCTACAAAACATCAAAATGCGACCTAGTCATATCATGTAATAAGAATCTCCAAATAGGAACTTAATAGAGTTAGATAGTGGCCTTTACCTGAAGCATAGTCAAATTTTTGACTTTTACCATCCTAGTGAACTTTCAGGTAAATAAGGCAGCTTCGCAACCAATGCCCCATCATTTGGAAATAGAAACATATGGACTCTTTAGTAATGGTACATGGGACTATCTCAAACTTAGCCTTTCTCTTTACCATTTGGTCAACCGGGTTGACTATGTTCGATCCCTTTCCATTGGGAAGAGAAGACTTTTCTGGACTTCCAATGCTTCAATTGTCAATGTCCATGAAAGTGTGGGAAGTAGATCTTCCAATCAAATTTGCTTTACCAGTGCTCCAAATCATTGTTGATTCAGCAGCAACAAGCAAATAGGTAAGATCGATAAGGGTCATGTCGTGGTCTGTCACATAGTAGTCCTTTAAAAAACCCGCTATATGACTTAGGAAGTGATTGAAGAACCCAGTCAATAGCCAACTTCCTTGAGACTTCGACACCTAACTCTCCCAACTTGTCAATATGTGACTTCATCTCCAAGATGTGAGTACATATAGACACTGCTTGCCAATAGGGATTGAGTGACCTTGAACTTTTCAAGAACTTGTGGGTTAGGGAGAATAATTAGAGGAGGTGGAGGAAGTGAAGTATGATTTCCAGTCCCATTAATGCACAAAAAAAAGATTAATCTTTCACCTTGATTGCCATTTGGGATATCATCTTCATTAGGAAAGCTTTATCCAAAAGGATAAGGAAGACCATAGTTGTCATAACTAGACATTTATGAGGGAGAAATTCAAGTTTAGTTGATTTAAGTCCTTAATATAACACCCAATATGAAATATTAAGGCTAGGACCCAACACAATATTTTATAACTTGGAAGAGGGATGCCGTAATCCAAGCTACAAAATATTCGAAGGTAGGTAAATGACGATTTACCAATTTCCACCATGAAAAACGAAATTTAACATTAGGTTTTAAATGATTGAAACTCCTAGATCTTTTGAGATTCATTGAACTATTGAATGGCCTGTTTAAATCTCGATTGTGCTCTTCAAGTTTGTGACTGGGATGCCGAGGATCACAAACAAGGAGTGAATAACCATGCAAATTAACTTGGTACACTTAATGTTACAACCACCTAATCAATGTGCTGGTTAACCACACACCCTCCATTGATCTATGATTAACATCATGCTACCCTTTGCCACACATTGTCAGTCCCAGATTAGTGTGTCGGTAAATGTAACACTCGTGTTTCTAGCCTAGGCATTAATCTTGATATGATAGTCTAGGTTAACCTTTGTAACTCATTTTGAAGAAATGAAAAAGGAATTATGTGAATTCTATGTGTTTTATGTGTTTTATGCTTAATTACTAAGAGTTAAATAATTAAGAATAAAAATGAGCGTCGAAAATAAATATTAGATAAAGCCGATATCTATTAACAAAGTTGTAGTGGTCGTGACAAGGATTACGTATATATAAAGAATGCCGAAATCCGAGTTATAACGAAGAAGTTATGACCTGTCGAAGTTTCACGACAAAACCGGCTCGGTGCTGAATGTCATAAAAAGTGAGTTTTTGATAAACTACTTTTTAGCCTTAGTGATCTAAACGAAACTCGTAGTTTTCGTTAAACCGAGAGTAGGTATAAAAAGAACACCCAAATCTGACTTCGTATGAGGAAGTTATGATTTTTCGAAGTTTCAGCTTAGCAGTAGACAGCTAAAAACTCGAATTTTAGATCGAGTGACTTTTAGCCGACACAACCTAAATGAGAATTGAAGGTCTCGTAAATAGTAGCACAACGGTAAAAAGTCTGACGAAAACGGACGTCGGATGAAGAAGTTATGAATTTTTAACGGATTTCCTGTCCCGGTCTGTTAAAAATAATAATATAAAAATTAAAGTCAAAATTAGCCGACAAAGTCTAAACGGAAGTTGTAGAGCATAATTTTACCTACGTGTGCATATAAAGAACGTCAAAAACGGAGCTCGTATGCGAAAGTTATGGATTTTAGAAGTTTTGGCACGAAAATCGAGAAAATTTGCTAAAACCGAGAAATTTCGCAAGGTGGACTTCGGCCACCTCACCCTCGCTTAGAATGTGCCATGTGTCCGAAAAAGTGCTGAGTCATCCGAGGTTCTGAGATGATCCGAAGTGGTCCACTGAGAAGGCGACACATACCCTCTTCCCTCGTGTCCGAACCCTCGCAGCATGCCACGGATCCCCCTACTTCGGACCTAGACCTCGGTCCAATCACAAGAGGACAGCAGCCCCTTCGCACGCGCAGCCCATGTGCGAGCACCTGCGCACCCTCGCCTGCGGACCCCACCCTCTTGAACCGACTTCGGACTCCTATAAATAGAGGGGTATGCGAGCCTTCCCGGTTAGTTTTGGAATTTTGCCATATTTAGCCCCTTTTCCATATTTTCTTCATCTTAACATTCCCCAAAGCCCCGGTATCGAATATAACCCCCGGAATACGCCACGAAGTGCCCGAGAAGCCTGGAAAATTTATCTTTTCGGTTTCGAAGCCTGACCTTTGCAGAGCCCAGTTTCTCAATAAAACTCTTGGTTTTATTAGAAACGAACGTTTTAGGAAACGAATTGCTGCCCGATTATCATCAAATCATGTGAGTGTGTAGTTACTTTCACTTTACACATAGATATGAAGTATTTAGCTTAAAATACGTGCTATGTGTAAATATGTTAATTGTTTATTTGAGGTGACAGTTGAATAGATGTTTTATACAAGTTTTAAACTGTATGTGTATTTTATCTACAAATATGTTGGGTAGAACATGGGTTGACAAAATAGTCGGTGGGTGTTAAAATGATGAGAGGCCTCGGTGCCGGTGTTGTTGTTGGTGTTGTCGTTGTAGTCGTCTAGCGGAGTATAGATGACGATCACGGACCTTTCTAGACAGTCCAGTGGTACACTAGCAAGTTCGCAACTTGTAGGTGTTGATGAACTAAATGTTCATTGGCGTACTCCAATCCCCCTCATGGTTGCCTTTAGGACATGTATGGCTGAGGAGTCCCCTTACCAGTAGTGTCCAACCCGATGATATTCCTTAGGTTAGGTCCCTTGATAGAGGTGTTTAGGGACGTAAAGTGAGGACAACGGGAATGGGTAATCAGGGTTATTGTTGATTGGTGAACTTAATAAGTTATTATTATTGTGGGTTGAAAACCCTATATGCTCACCAGGCTCCCAAGCCTGACCCACTCAGCTTTTTATGATTATAGGTAGTGGACCTCGAGCATAGTCGGAGGACGATGAGAGATTTTTGATTATAGGCCAGTAGTTGTAAATAACTGTAGTAAGGCTTATAATGTCTTGTTTATGCTTTTGATCTGTATCGGAACATGACATCCCGAGGTTTTGATATATATGGAAAATATATACCTTCTTAAAGAAGGGTTTTGATAAACTTTTATCATGTTTTATTTTGGGGACCTATTCCGCAACATCTTTTGAAAAGATTTCTCTGATTTTATTTTAAAAAGCATAAATTAAATCGGTCTTTTCTAGCCGAGAAATTAAGGGATGTCACAGTAAACCACACACGCTGCACTAACGACTTAACAATGTGAAAACTGCAATTTAATGGGTTAGCACCAAATTCACATTTTTCTAGAGTAACTAAGATTGGGAATTTAATAAAGTTTAGTTACTTTATATTTATCATTGTCCTACTCGGTCGGCTAACGACCCTCCACCAGTCAAGGAAGCGGTGGGTGAGAGTGGACACCCATTAAACTGCCATTTTATAGGCAGTAACCTTATACCCCCTTATAGACCGGCTTCGTGAATGAGGACTACTAACGGTAAGACTGACTTACTCTTATATATATATATATATATATATATATATATATATATATATATATATATATATATATATATATACATATATATATATATATATATATATATATATATATATATATATTAAACCTATAATATTATAATAGTATAATGGTTGAATTTTAAACTTTTAAAATTTTAAGGGTTGGAATTAAAGTATACATGGGGGGTAACTTTACAAATTCCAAAACTTGAGGGCAAGTTTTGAACAATTCAAAAACTCTTGGTTTCCATAACTTATGACTTTAATATGGTTTTTATGGAAGACTTTTCAAGTTCCATAACTTGAGGACAAGTTATGGAAGACATAAAATTATTTTATGATGACATTAAAATAAGACCTTTCATTTTTTCATAACCGATGAATCTAAATGAACTTTTAAAAGGAAAAACTCTTCATTTTCCATAACTTGAGGATAAGTTATGGAGTTCATAAAAACCATTAAGATCAAATATTCCAATTAGCACAATAATCAAATAATTTTTCCATGATCTAGATTAAACTCATAATAACAAGATAATTCATATCAAGTATTTTACAAGAAATTAGTCTATTACATAAATTAATAAAATCTTGAAACTATGACAATTATCTTTTATTTGGATGAGGATAATTATTTTCACAACATAAAATCGAATTTTTATCAAGAAAACATTTTATAGCAATTATCCAAATCCAAATTAAGCCAAAAAATTCAAAAATTTGCCAGACCCGTCACCACCTCGTGGTAATTTTGACCACCTCGTGGTGATCAGGCAGGATCCAAAAAAACAATTTTTCAAGCTTTGAAAACAAGTAGCATCAAGTATGATGGAAAACAACCCTATACTCTGATACCACTGTTGGGTTTTGTATACTACAACATCCTATGGTTCACATACAACCCTAAATGCCTTGGATCTATGTTTTCTCTAATTATACATGTAATAGTGTTTCCAAAGCATTAAGCCTATACCTAGCATGTAAATAACATATGTATAATAAAACAGATTTCAGACATACCTCTTGAACCTCAAATGGAATCACAACTCATCTATGACAAAGGATGACATTTTGAGAGAGAATTCCATGCACCAAAATCGTCCATCTTTTTATAAGAATAGAAGCACACGTTTGTTAGGTTATGGAGCATATATTTATATGTAGGATTCCAAGGGTCATGGGTATAACCCAAATCCATACCCATGGGTTTTGTGATCCATGGTACATGTGGTCCAACTCATTATGTATTCATACATAATATTAGTCCAACATGGACCATAAGCCCAACACATATAAATATAACTAATTTACACAATTAGTCCCCATTAATTTAAACAGTCTCTTTTAATCACTAAATTAATTCCAAACTAATTCTTGATCAATACTAATTAAATCATATGATTTCATATTAATATATTAGAACTTATAAAATATTAATAAATCATATATAACCTCTTCTCAAAAGTCCATCCAAACAAATTGTCTTGATGTTATGCAACCCAAATGGGCCATGCTACTCTCGGGTCGAGTACATACCAATAATAGTTATGGGCTTAGACATCTAATCCAACAGTCTCCCACTTGGATAAGTCTAAAACTATTATTGTAAATATGAATCCAAAATCCCGACTAGCAATTTTAGCTCTTAAAACCCGCTGTCGAACTCTGACCTAGTCAATGACGTGTCCATTACATAAGGGATCATATATTCCTCCATTCTAGATATCATATGGACTGAGACATGGATTATAATCATTCTCTCTGTATATTTGTTGTTTCCCGATTTCTGATTTATGACGACCGACTAATTGAACAAATCAAATCAGTCCAGGCCCGGCCGAGCACTTAGGGTTGTCATCACTAAATCATCGAGGGGCCCACATATATCGCTTTTATCCACATGGGGTAAAAGGAACTGATAAACTTCGGCCCAAATGCTCGCTTGTACTCACTCATCAAATTACAGACAACGATATGTTTTATAACATTCAAGTTACTAGTGCGTTTACATAAGTCGATCTGCAACCGATTCGCAACTACAACTCACACATCTCCGTTTGAAGAATATAAGATATTATCGTCTCATAATCACTCGTGATAAAATCCATGAAGTGATTCAAATGAGTGTGGGTTTAATCCAATACTCGAATCTTATTCCATGAGTACTCATGAATACTGCGGCTATGTCTAAAACATCTAGACATACTACAGACCCATTCATGACAATTTTGCCTCAATACCTACTTCCAAAGTATGATCGACTGTGGACGGTTTGAATAACCTAGTTATTCGGGAAGTCAAAACATGCAAAGTGAAACACAAGAATAATACTAATCCTATATGGCCCCAAAACTTTGATTCATATTGATTACTCATTATTCATTGTATAATGTTTCAAATAATCAACTTAATACTTGAACAAAAACAATAGTTGTCTCATGCTACAAGCATGCACACTATGTTTACATGTGGTCCTTTCTCTGTGGAATAGATCAATTGAAAACATTTCAATGATGCTCATTTCAGAATTCCAAATCCTTATGACAAATGTAAGAATCCAAGATGCTTTGCCATTTACTGAAATCTGTTAGATTCTATACTTTATATGCAATGATCCTCTTGTAATGACTATGTATAAATGTCACAAAGACTTGGCTACAGACATTACAAAGTATTCCAATGGAGAGCAATTCCATGGAAACGAAGTCTCACATTCAAAGTACATTCCTTTGAACATCCTTCTTGCATTAATTTTTTCTAATCTTATACAGATCTAATGAATAACTTCCACCTATGGGAACATTTCCATATTCTCATTTTGACTATCACTTCTGAACAAGAGTTGCCTCTTTTCAGAATATGTTAATATGGTCCTTCCGAAATTTACACCATACTTCCAACTGTCCATGAGCAACCAATCTTTGGTAAACCTTCAGATTGTCCTCGACAATTTCATAATCATTTTAGTCATATCCAGTTCTATTCCTTCTCCCTCTTAATGCCCTAGGCATTTGGAAAAATTAGAACACATAGAAATATTATAGCATATGCAATCAATCCTATACCCGAAGCATATGGGATACGATTCATAATGTCTCACATAAAGACATTATCCTAGACCAGTCTTTTGCTATAATTTTTTCTATTAGCCATGTTCTCAAGATTCAGACTATGACCAGGGATGCCGTAATCATAATCGAATATTGAGAACGCAATTAATATTTCCATATATATAATTTCCTTATGTTGAACCATTCCAACATAACATTCATATATATTTGACTAAATTTGATTAAAATATCAATCTAAGTTTTTAGAATTGAAATGGAGTATAAATTCCTCTCCCTTAATTACAGCAAAACAACCTTTCAAACCCTGCAACTTTGCAAATTTAACTTTTGTTTTCTATAATTAACATTGCTAACTTGTAACACTTACGATAATAATTATGCTCCCACTAGCACAATAATTATTATCTTATTAGCATAATACTTATGCTCGCACTAGCTTTGACATGTATCTAGAAATCAGGTGGACTTCTAGAAATCAATACTTTATTGACATTCATTACCAAAGTTCAAGTTTCTGATACGAGATGCTTCGATAAGACTTTATCTAAGCTTCCCAAAATCATACACCTTTCCTTAGACACCTCACATGTGTGTCTAAACAATTTTAGAACTATGAAAAGGGATGGCATAATCATAGTCTCAAATGTTTAGACCTTTTCTATTGCTTAGAATTCGAATTATGAAAAGGGATGTCGTAATCATAATTGAATTTGAGAATGCAAATATCATAATTTCTATCTGCTTAAAATCTACTTAGTGAAAGAGTTTCCTCACCATCAGTTTCATGAATCGAAGATAAACCTTATGACACTTAGATTTTATGGTGTATGTGTTCCTATCCATGTGAATTTGTCAAAAACATAACCACAAGAGGAGGTTAGTGACAAATCCAAACTCATATGGACTGAACTTGTTCAATCTTCACTTCTTGCCACCTGGAATCACAAGGACCTACCATTGCTTTCAAGTAGTTATGCAAACAACTTAGAACTCACAGAACTCACATGCATAGTCAACTTTTAACTGGAATGGGCACAGAAACAAGAATATGTCAACACGATAGGTTACAAACCTCAAGTCGTGTGACAGTGAAAAACAACAGGTTTTATGCTTGATTAGTTCTTGAGACCCTTTTTAAGATCATTAAGACTCCCACTGACCTCTTGACATATAAGATTCTCTTGTCAAGAACCATTCCTTGACAAAGCAAATATTCAAGAGTTAGTGGGGATTCTTATCAAGACAAACACTTCACACAATTGGCCTTAGTTGGTCTTTGTTTTATCCAAAACATCACAACTCACCAATTTCAAATGTTCAAGAGTAGAAAACATTTTACTCTACATTTGATAAGTGTTTTAAACCTTATTAACATTATGTCACCCAAGGCTCGATCTTGGAGTGTTACTCTAAGACTCAATTTTGGAACGAAGTATGATTCATCTTTTGATTTAACCATTTCAACAATTCACGATTCCTCTTCTTAGTCAAACAAATGCACTAAGATGTCCTTAGAGGATCAGTTGTGATATGGTTTTTCATAATCATTAAGATGATCATAAAACATGATACTGAAGTACTCTCCCATCTTTTCAGATTGGAGAAACCTTTATCTTTCTGCCTAATTTGATTCTTCTCATTTGTCCTGCCATACATTGAAACTTTTTCAATGTTTCAGAATTATACTTAAACTTGTAAGCACAACCATATTTACTAAAGTTTAGTAAAACATGACGAATAGCCTTATCGTTCTTTGTGGTGGACCTGATCAGCGCACAACCAAGTGTACCCGATTTCCTAGTCCTTCACTTGACTCACATATACATGTGAACAAGGAATTAGTCTTAATTTCCCAAATATGAAAATTCTCATTCATCATACAATACAAGCTGCATGATTCCACGTTTCTATCCAACTGAAACTTGGGTGATGAAAATATTTCCTTATTTGGTAAATTATGACACTACCACAAACGAATGAATCAAATCTATTTTCCAATATTGTTATCAATGGAATCATATAAACAAAATTTTTCACAAATCCCATTGTAAGGATACTTAAAATAAATAAAATCAAAAATTTTCCTTTTATTTTAAAATTGCGGAAAAACTTATCCTTACAATGCAAATACATATGAAAACTATGTTGTTATGCATTCTTATGCAATCTATCATAACTCTTAAGCAGCAGCTCAAAATTCTGATCTTCGAATCATGCGATCGAAATCCATCTTCACGATCAGATTCACCATACTCTTCTTCTAAGCTTCCTCTCCATTTTCGATTCTACAAAACATCAAAATGCGACCTAGTCATATCATGTAATAAGAATCTCCAAATAGGAACTTAATAGAGTTAGATAGTGGCCTTTACCTGAAGCATAGTCAAATTTTTGACTTTTACCATCCTAGTGAACTTTCAGGTAAATAAGGCAGCTTCGCAACCAATGCCCCATCATTTGGAAATAGAAACATATGGACTCTTTAGTAATGGTACATGGGACTATCTCAGACTTAGCCTTTCTCTTTACCATTTGGTCAACCGGGTTGACTATGTTCGATCCCTTTCCATTGGGAAGAGAAGACTTTTCTGGACTTCCAATGCTTCAATTGTCAATGTCCATGAAAGTGTGGGAAGTAGATCTTCCAATCAAATTTGCTTTACCAGTGCTCCAAATCATTGTTGATTCAGCAGCAACAAGCAAATAGGTAAGATCGATAAGGGTCATGTCGTGGTCTGTCACATAGTAGTCCTTTAAAAAACCCGCTATATGACTTAGGAAGTGATTGAAGAACCCAGTCAATAGCCAACTTCCTTGAGACTTCGACACCTAACTCTCCCAACTTGTCAATATGTGACTTCATCTCCAAGATGTGAGTACATATAGACACTGCTTGCCAATAGGGATTGAGTGACCTTGAACTTTTCAAGAACTTGTGGGTTAGGGAGAATAATTAGAGGAGGTGGAGGAAGTGAAGTATGATTTCCAGTCCCATTAATGCACAAAAAAAAGATTAATCTTTCACCTTGATTGCCATTTGGGATATCATCTTCATTAGGAAAGCTTTATCCAAAAGGATAAGGAAGACCATAGTTGTCATAACTAGACATTTATGAGGGAGAAATTCAAGTTTAGTTGATTTAAGTCCTTAATATAACACCCAATATGAAATATTAAGGCTAGGACCCAACACAATATTTTATAACTTGGAAGAGGGATGCCGTAATCCAAGCTACAAAATATTCGAAGGTAGGTAAATGACGATTTACCAATTTCCACCATGAAAAACGAAATTTAACATTAGGTTTTAAATGATTGAAACTCCTAGATCTTTTGAGATTCATTGAACTATTGAATGGCCTGTTTAAATCTCGATTGTGCCCTTCAAGTTTGTGACTGGGATGCCGAGGATCACAAACAAGGAGTGAATAACCATGCAAATTAACTTGGTACACTTAATGTTACAACCACCTAATCAATGTGCTGGTTAACCACACACCCTCCATTGATCTATGATTAACATCATGCTACCCTTTGCCACACATTGTCAGTCCTAGATTAGTGTGTCGGTAAATGTAACACTCGTGTTTCTAGCCTAGGCATTAATCTTGATATGATAGTCTAGGTTAACCTTTGTAACTCATTTTGAAGAAATGAAAAAGGAATTATGTGAATTCTATGTGTTTTATGTGTTTTATGCTTAATTACTAAGAGTTAAATAATTAAAATAAAAATGAGCGTCGAAAATAAATATTAGATAAAGCCGATATCTATTAACAAAGTTGTAGTGGTCGTGACAAGGATTACGTATATATAAAGAATGCCGAAATCCGAGTTATAACGAAGAAGTTATGACCTGTCGAAGTTTCACGACAAAACCGGCTCGGTGCTGAATGTCATAAAAAGTGAGTTTTTGATAAACTACTTTTTAGCCTTAGTGATCTAAACGAAACTCGTAGTTTTCGTTAAACCGAGAGTAGGTATAAAAAGAACACCCAAATCTGACTTCGTATGAGGAAGTTATGATTTTTCGAAGTTTCAGCTTAGCAGTAGACAGCTAAAAACTCGAATTTTAGATCGAGTGACTTTTAGCCGACACAACCTAAATGAGAATTGAAGGTCTCGTAAATAGTAGCACAACGGTAAAAAGTCTGACGAAAACGGACGTCGGATGAAGAAGTTATGAATTTTTAACGGATTTCCTGTCCCGGTCTGTTAAAAATAATAATATAAAAATTAAAGTCAAAATTAGCCAACAAAGTCTAAACGGAAGTTGTAGAGCATAATTTTACCTACGTGTGCATATAAAGAACGTCAAAAACGGAGCTCGTATGCGAAAGTTATGGATTTTAGAAGTTTTGGCACGAAAATCGAGAAAATTTGCTAAAACCGAGAAATTTCGCAAGGTGGACTTCGGCCACCTCACCCTCGCTTAGAATGTGCCATGTGTCCGAAAAAGTGCTGAGTCATCCGAGGTTCTGAGATGATCCGAAGTGGTCCACTGAGAAGGCGACACATACCCTCTTCCCTCGTGTCCGAACCCTCGCAGCATGCCACGGATCCCCCTACTTCGGACCTAGACCTCGGTCCAATCACAAGAGGACAGCAGCCCCTTCGCACGCGCAGCCCATGTGCGAGCACCTGCGCACCCTCGCCTGCGGACCCCACCCTCTTGAACCGACTTCGGACTCCTATAAATAGAGGGGTATGCGAGCCTTCCCGGTTAGTTTTGGAATTTTGCCATATTTAGCCCCTTTTCCATATTTTCTTCATCTTAACATTCCCCAAAGCCCCGGTATCGAATATAACCCCCGGAATACGCCACGAAGTGCCCGAGAAGCCTGGAAAATTTATCTTTTCGGTTTCGAAGCCTGACCTTTGCAGAGCCCAGTTTCTCAATAAAACTCTTGGTTTTATTAGAAACGAACGTTTTAGGAAACGAATTGCTGCCCGATTATCATCAAATCATGTGAGTGTGTAGTTACTTTCACTTTACACATAGATATGAAGTATTTAGCTTAAAATACGTGCTATGTGTAAATATGTTAATTGTTTATTTGAGGTGACAGTTGAATAGATGTTTTATACAAGTTTTAAACTGTATGTGTATTTTATCTACAAATATGTTGGGTAGAACATGGGTTGACAAAATAGTCGGTGGGTGTTAAAATGATGAGAGGCCTCGGTGCCGGTGTTGTTGTTGGTGTTGTCGTTGTAGTCGTCTAGCGGAGTATAGATGACGATCACGGACCTTTCTAGACAGTCCAGTGGTACACTAGCAAGTTCGCAACTTGTAGGTGTTGATGAACTAAATGTTCATTGGCGTACTCCAATCCCCCTCATGGTTGCCTTTAGGACATGTATGGCTGAGGAGTCCCCTTACCAGTAGTGTCCAACCCGATGATATTCCTTAGGTTAGGTCCCTTGATAGAGGTGTTTAGGGACGTAAAGTGAGGACAACGGGAATGGGTAATCAGGGTTATTGTTGATTGGTGAACTTAATAAGTTATTATTATTGTGGGTTGAAAACCCTATATGCTCACCAGGCTCCCAAGCCTGACCCACTCAGCTTTTTATGATTATAGGTAGTGGACCTCGAGCATAGTCGGAGGACGATGAGAGATTTTTGATTATAGGCCAGTAGTTGTAAATAACTGTAGTAAGGCTTATAATGTCTTGTTTATGCTTTTGATCTGTATCGGAACATGACATCCCGAGGTTTTGATATATATGGAAAATATATACCTTCTTAAAGAAGGGTTTTGATAAACTTTTATCATGTTTTATTTTGGGGACCTATTCCGCAACATCTTTTGAAAAGATTTCTCTGATTTTATTTTAAAAAGCATAAATTAAATCGGTCTTTTCTAGCCGAGAAATTAAGGGATGTCACAGTAAACCACACACGCTGCACTAACGACTTAACAATGTGAAAACTGCAATTTAATGGGTTAGCACCAAATTCACATTTTTCTAGAGTAACTAAGATTGGGAATTTAATAAAGTTTAGTTACTTTATATTTATCATTGTCCTACTCGGTCGGCTAACGACCCTCCACCAGTCAAGGAAGCGGTGGGTGAGAGTGGACACCCATTAAACTGCCATTTTATAGGCAGTAACCTTATACCCCCTTATAGACCGGCTTCGTGAATGAGGACTACTAACGGTAAGACTGACTTACTCTTATATATATATATATATATATATATATATATATATATATATATATATATATATATATATATATATATATATATATATATATATATATATATTAAACCTATAATATTATAATAGTATAATGGTTGAATTTTAAACTTTTAAAATTTTAAGGGTTGGAATTAAAGTATACATGGGGGGTAACTTTACAAATTCCAAAACTTGAGGGCAAGTTTTGAACAATTCAAAAACTCTTGGTTTCCATAACTTATGACTTTAATATGGTTTTTATGGAAGACTTTTCAAGTTCCATAACTTGAGGACAAGTTATGGAAGACATAAAATTATTTTATGATGACATTAAAATAAGACCTTTCATTTTTTCATAACCGATGAATCTAAATGAACTTTTAAAAGGAAAAACTCTTCATTTTCCATAACTTGAGGATAAGTTATGGAGTTCATAAAAACCATTAAGATCAAATATTCCAATTAGCACAATAATCAAATAATTTTTCCATGATCTAGATTAAACTCATAATAACAAGATAATTCATATCAAGTATTTTACAAGAAATTAGTCTATTACATAAATTAATAAAATCTTGAAACTATGACAATTATCTTTTATTTGGATGAGGATAATTATTTTCACAACATAAAATCGAATTTTTATCAAGAAAACATTTTATAGCAATTATCCAAATCCAAATTAAGCCAAAAAATTCAAAAATTTTCCAGACCCGTCACCACCTCGTGGTAATTTTGACCACCTCGTGGTGATCAGGCAGGATCCAAAAAAACAATTTTTCAAGCTTTGAAAACAAGTAGCATCAAGTATGATGGAAAACAACCCTATACTCTGATACCACTGTTGGGTTTTGTATACTACAACATCCTATGGTTCACATACAACCCTAAATGCCTTGGATCTATGTTTTCTCTAATTATACATGTAATAGTGTTTCCAAAGCATTAAGCCTATACCTAGCATGTAAATAACATATGTATAATAAAACAGATTTCAGACATACCTCTTGAACCTCAAATGGAATCACAACTCATCTATGACAAAGGATGACATTTTGAGAGAGAATTCCATGCACCAAAATCGTCCATCTTTTTATAAGAATAGAAGCACACGTTTGTTAGGTTATGGAGCATATATTTATATGTAGGATTCCAAGGGTCATGGGTATAACCCAAATCCATACCCATGGGTTTTGTGATCCATGGTACATGTGGTCCAACTCATTATGTATTCATACATAATATTAGTCCAACATGGACCATAAGCCCAACAGATATAAATATAACTAATTTACATAATTAGTCCCCATTAATTTAATCAGTCTCTTTTGATCACTAAATTAATTCCAAACTAATTCTTGATCAATACTAATTAAATCATATGATTTCATATTAATATATTAGAACTTATAATATATTAATAAATCATATATAACCTCTTCTCAAAAGTCCATCCTAACAAATTGTCTTGATGTTATGCAACCCAAATGGACCATGCTACTCTCGGGTCGAGTACATACCAATAATAGTTATGGGCATAGACATCTAATCCAACAGAGACTCCCCGTGAGTGTGTACCTGTGATATTCAAGCTCCGAAGGGTACTTCGGAAGAGTGGCCATTTGGGGTTTTCGGACATCCAGAGTCTGACGGAATGTCATTGTGTGATTCCTTTTGAGAGGAACCACTGACTTTGGATCTCTTTTTGGCAGGAACTTTGGAAGGAGAAGGTTTTTCGATTAGCCATTTTTTTTTCTTTTTGCCACCAGTCGTGGTTGGTTTGTTCATATCTGAGGGCATTTATTCATCCAAGACCGGGGTAGGCTGTGTTGGGACAAACACAGTCGAGGTCTCCAAATGATGTTTTAAAAATTGTGAATCGGATGGAAGAACTGCCAACATATTTTGAGGCAACCTATGAATAGGTCCGAAAGTGGACTGGTTCGGAAGTCTATATGTCTTAATAGCTTTGAATGTGCGAAATATCTCTTTTTGTTCAGTGTTGATGGGAATTGGCTCTTGTCTTTCCCTGTAGAGTTGTTGAAGTCTAAGAGCCCAGAACCTCGAACTGGAAATGTCGTTTGTCTTTCTCTTGATGGCAAACTTCCGAAAATCTTGCCATATGACCTCAGTCAGATCTACTACATTGTTCCTTCCTGAATAGATGTTGTAGACGACATACAGCCAGTCCTTGCTCAATGTGTCTGTTCCTCCATGTTTTACTGATAAACCTCGAAGAATGAGGTGCATCAATACTGTCCAAAGTTCAGGAACCGCTGATTTCTTGAATTTCATTGCCTTGAACTCTTCATTGTATCCAAGTTCATTCAGGAACTTCTAGAACTCTTCATACGAGGGTTATTGCACTTGAAAACCCTTGGGGTTTTCAGGAATCCCAATTGCTTTCAGGAATGTTTGCTTGCTAACAAGAATTATTCTATCTCCAATGATTTTTGTCTCCAGAACACCGTCTTGAATTTGTATCCTCTCGAAGGTTGTGTGAACGATGCGTAAAGTGATTTGAGGGTTTAGGGTTTTGGTTAGTGAAATGGCAATGGGTTGATGTGAGATGAACTCGAATATCGAATATCGATGTGCTTCGTCATGGAGTGTTGAATTGGATTGTGAGAAATCGCAATGGTACTTTAAGAATCACAATAGATTGGAATTTTTTGAAATCGATAACCATAGTCCAAAATCTGAGATTTCATCCAAAGAACTTGAGAAATGCAGCTAGCATTAGCAATGTAATTCGCTTCGGCTGTTGAGAGAGCAACGCAGTTCTATTTATTAGATGACCAACTAACCAATCTTCCACCCAAAAATTGATAACCTCCTGAGGTGCTTTTTCTATCCAATTGAAGACCTCCATAGTTTGAATCGGAGTATTCCTGAAGAAGGAAACTTTCATTTGCCGGATACCAAATTTTGAGGTTCTTTGTACCTTTGAGGTATCAGAATATTTGTCTGACTGCCAGAAGATGATACATCTTCGGATTGACCTGAAATCTGGCACACGGGCATGTGGAGAACTTCATGTCCGAACGACTTGATGTAAGGTAGAGTAGCGACCCAATAATTCCCCTGTACTTCTTTTGATCAACAACAACACCTCATGGGTCCAAGAAGATCTTGTGTCCGAAATCCATAGGAACCTTTGTAGAGGCGCATGTGTCCATTGAATACTTTTTGAGAAGCTCAAAAATGTATTTTTCTTGGTGAATAAAGATTGCTCTGTTGGTTTGCTTGACTTGGAGTCCGAGGAAGAAACTTACTTCACGATTCATGCTCATTTGGAATTGACTAATCATTAACATGGCAAAATCAGCAACCATTGATGAATCCGTGGATCCAAAAATGATATCGTCAACATAGATTTAGACTAACATGAGGTTGTTTCCATTTGATCTTCGGAATAGGGTAGGATCGAGAATTCCTCTTTGAAAACCGGAACGTTTGAGAAAATCAGTGAGAGTCCCGTACCAGGCACGAGGAGCTTGCTTAAGGCCGTAAACAGCTTTTTGGAGTTTGTAGCAATAGTTCGGATAAGAAAGATTGACCAAACGGGGGGGGGGGAGGCTACTGGAGATACACTTTGGTATCCAGTTCACCATTGAGAAAAGCACTTTTAACGTCCATTTGGGAAACCTTAAAACCTTGTGAGCTGCATAAGCAAGAAAGATTTTGATAGCTTCAATACGAGCAACAGAAGCGAATGTCTCGTCGTAATTAAGTTCTTCGATTTGAGTGAATCCTTTGGCCACCAATCTTGCTTTATTTCGGATAATAACTTCGGTGTCGTCTAGCTTGTGTCGGAAGACCCATCTTGTACCAACAATAGGGTGATCCTGAGGAGGAGGCACGAGAGTCCACACTTCATTTTTATCAAATTCTGCTAATTCTTCTTGCATGGCTGTAATCCAGTCAGCATGTTCTAATGCTTTGGTTCAACGATTGAGATAAATGCCGAGTAATGACATTCGTTTTGGATATTGGTAGCAGAACGAGTTTGTACACCAGCATTGAGATTTCCTATGACCTGATTTGGAGGATGATCCTTTGTCCAGATATGTAATCTCGGAAGCTCTTGTGCAGCAGATGATCCGACATAAACAATGGGGTTATGTTGCTCCTCCTGAAAAGTTTGAATTTGAGGATGATGCTCCCCCAGAACTTCTGAACCAGATAGGTTTACATCGTCTTCAAGCGTAAAGTCAAAGACGTGAGCATCGTCTTCGTTGTTAATCGGAGTGGGATCAAATTCAGCGAATTGATCTACTGCATCTTGAAATCCATCCACATTTTATTCAAGTGAAGGATGACCATTCTCCCCCTCAACCTGAGAAGGTTGAAACGGTTTGAAATCAAATGGAGGAAAAGTGGGTGTCGGACCAAAAACATTTTAAAAGATTGGAGCTGCAGTTGATGAGGATGGTCTTGATCGAGATTCCAAATCAAGAGCAGTTTCTAAACGTCCGAACATGCTTTCGAAGTAAAATTCATACATGATTTGGGAATTCAGACATCCTGGAGATGGAGCATCGGACTCCATGATGTGTGTTGTGACATAAGTTGGGCCAGAATTCCGAACATAGTTGTCATCAAAAGTGACATCAAATCTTTCTTCAAGAACACGAGTTTGACGATTCAGAACTCGGTAGACTTTGGATTTGGCTGAGTATCCCAAGAATATTGCTTCATCGGCTTTGGGTTGAAACTTGGTGAGTTGATCACGGTTGTTTTTGATAAAGCACCTGCAGCCAAAAACATGTATGAACGAGACACTCGGTCTGCGACCATTCATGGCTTCATACGGTGTCATGTTAAGACGTCGATTAATGATGCTTTGATTTTGAGTGAAGCAGGCACTAGACACAGCTTCAGCCCAGAGATAAAGTGGAAGATTAGCAAAGTTAAGCATTGATCGAGCGGCTTCAACGAGGGTTATGTTTCTTCTTTCAACCACATTGTTTTGTTGAGGGGTGTAGGGAGCAGAGAAATTGTGGTCGATGCCTTTGTCGAAGAGGAATTTCTCAATGGTGACATTGGTGAATTCCGAGCCTTTGTCACTTCGGATCCTCCTTACTGGAAGTTTAACAAGAACTTCAATTCCTTTGATGAAATTAATAAGTTCTGAGGATGTTTCAGATTTTAGCCTAAGGAAGAAGAACCAGGTGAACCTTGTAAAATCATCAACAATCACAAGAATGTACTTTTTGTGATGCAGACTTTCTATAGTGGAGGGTCCACAAAGATCAATATGCAGAAGTTCTAATGGTTCCGAAATTGACTTTTAAATAATAACCAGATGACCTTTCTTGGATTGCTTCCCACATTCACATGCAGCACATAAGTGATCATTTTCGAACTTGAGGAGTGGCAGACCTCTGACCATTTCACCAGAAACAAGATCATTCATATATCGGAAATTTAGACGAGAGAGTTGCCATTGGTGAGGATGACATAACCTCGGATCTGAGAATTGGAGTTGTTGCCATACGTCACATAGCTAGCATTGGGAGCGAGTTAGAGATCACACAGAAAGTCTTTCTGCCCCGTCATGTGCATGGAACAAGCACTATCAATATACCTTATTGTATATTGTTCTGAAGCACAGAGTGTTGGATTTGGTGTCTAAGCCCATACATATAACTGGGATGTACTTGACCCGATTGTAGCATGGTCCTTTTTGGGTTGCCTTCACCAGTGCAATTTGATAGGATGGATTTTGAGAATAAGGTTATTTATGGTTTATTAATATATTACAAGTATAATATACTAATATGAAATCATATTATTTAATTAGTATTGATCAAGAATTAATTTGGAATTAATTTTGTGGTCAAAAGAGACTAATTAATTATAAGGGGATTGATTATGTAAATCAATGATTCTTGTAGTGAGTGTCAATGATCCATGATTGTGTAGATGGGCTAAACTAATCCATGGATAGTCCATGGAGGTTAAATCCATGGAGCATGAGAATGTGGAAAGTCATGGGTCATTAGGGTTTACAAAGTGTAAGCCTAGCATGTGCAACACTATAAATAAGCCCTTCCTAGAGCTAAAATCGGTTGCCACTTACTTTCCAAGAGGGTGAAGTTGATTTTATGCTAGTAGCCTATTCTCTCAAGCCTCTTCTTCATATTGGTGTTTGTGAACCAATAGAGGCATCACACTTGAGGTGCTCAAGCTTTCGAAGGTCAAGAACTACAAGTCCTTCTAAGAGGTAAGTCATGTAACTAGTTGTATCATTCAATTGTTCAAATGTATGCTAGTTAGGACAATGCTTTGGAAAATTGAAAATATGCATGTATAATTAGAGAAAACATAGATCCAATGCATTTAGGGTTGCATGTGCACCATAGGAGTGTTATAGAGCTCAAAACCCAACAGTGGTATCAGAGACTAGGATTGTTTTCTATTATATTTGATGCTCACTAATTTTTCAAAGCTGAAAAAATCGAATTTTTTGCATCTGACTGATGGACTCGCCGAGTCCACTCAGAAACAGACCAACTCGATAAGTCCAGTTCATGTACTCGCCGAGTTGGTGCTCCTATGTGCAGAATTTTGAGTTTTTGGCCAGAATTGGATTAGGATCGTTACCCCCAAATTGTTTTTTTAACCATGAAATCTGTTTTTTGATATGGTAGTGATCATGCTTATCCAATTAAAAGATAATTGTCATAATTTCAAGATTTGTATTAGTTTATATGATTAGGCTAATTTCTTGAAGATTGTTGATATGAGTTATCTTGTTCTTATGAGTTTAACTAGATCATGGATGAATTATTTGATTATTGTGTTAATTAAAATAATGATCTAAATGCCTTTAATGGACTCCATAATTTGTCCTCAAGTTATGGAAAATGAAAAGTCTCATACATTAAAATGACATTAAACTCATAAGTTATGGAAAATGAAAGGACAATTCTCAAATATTAAGATAATAAGTTAATTATTTGTTTTATTTGATATGAATTCTTTTGCCTTATGAGTTAGTTTAGATCATGATTAAAAATTATGTGATAATTTTACCTTGTTAGAATTGATCTACTTGTTCTTTAATGGGTTCCATAACTTGTCCTCAAGTTATGGAACATGAAAAGTCTTATCATAAATGTTTTAATAAACTCCATAACTTGTCCTCAAGTTATGGAAAATCAAGAGTCTTTTCATAAAACCAACATTAAACTCATAAGTTATAGAATTGAAGAATTTTGACAAGTTTAAAAACTTGCCCTCAAGTTTTGGAATTTGTAAAGTCTCACTAACGAAACTTTAATTCCAAACCCTAGAGTTTTAAAAGTTAAAATTCAACCCTTAAACTTTATAATATTATAAGTTTAATAATATATATATATATATATATATATATATATGTATAAGACAAGTCGGTCTTACCGTTAGTAGGCCTCGTTCACGAAGTCGGTCTATAAGGGGGGTATAAGGTTACTGTCTATAAAATGGTAGTTTAATGGGTGTCCACTCTCACTCACCGCTTCCTTGACTGCTGGAGGGTCGTTAGCCGAATGGGTAGGATAGGACATTAATTATCCCTCATTAAAATTATAATGATAAACATAAAGTTACTAAACTTTTATTAAATTCTCAATCTTAGTTACTTTAGGAAAAATGTGAAAATGGTGCTAATCCATGAAATTACACTTTTCACCTTGTTAAGCTGTTAGTGGAGCGTGTGTGGTTAACTGGCACACTAATTTGGGACTGACAATGTGTGGCAAAGGGTAGCTTGATGTTAATCATAGATCAATGCAGCGTGTGTGGTTAACTGGCACATTGATTAGGTGATTTGTAACATTGAGTGTACCAAGCTAATTTGCATGGTTATTCACACCTTGTTTATGATCCTCGACATCCCAGTCACAAACTTAAAGGGCACAATCGAGATTCAAACATGCCATTGAAAAGTTCAATGAATCTCAAAGGATCTAGGAATTTCAATCCAATTAAAAATTAATAATCTATTTCTTTTTTCTTTGTGGAAATTGGTAAATCGTCATTTACCTACCTTCAAATATTTTACAATTGGATTACGGAATCCCTCTTCACAATTGTAAAATATTGTGTTGGGTCCCAGCCTTAATATTTCGTTTTGGGTGTTATATTAAGGACTTAAATCAACTAACTTGAATTTCTCCCTTGTATATGTCTAGTTCAGACAACTATGGTCTTCCCGAATCTGTTGGAAAAAGCTTTCCACATGAAGATGATATTCCACAATATCATACTTCACTTCCTCCACCTCCTCTAATTATTCTCCCTGACCCACAAGTTCGAAGACTTGAAAAGTTCAAGGTCACTCAAGCCATATTGGCTAGTAAACACCAAGATGGAAGGTATGTGTGTGCACACGTCTTGGATATGAAGTCACACATTGACAAGCTGGGAATGTTGGGTGTCGTTTTCCCGAGGAAGTTGGTTGTTGACTTGGTTCTTCTGTCACTTCCCGAGTCGTATAGTCAGTTTGTTAAAGACTACTATATGACAGACCGCCATGACCCTAATTGATCTTACCTATTTCCTTATTGCTGCTGAATCAACAATGATTTGGCGCAATGGACAAGCAAATTTGATTGGAAGATCTACTTCCCAAGCTGCCATGGATATAGGCAATGTCATAGATAGTCCAGAAAAGATCATTTCACCTATGGGAAGGGAATTGGTTATGGTCAAAAGATTTGACCATAAGAGAAAAGCCAGTTTTGAGATAGTTCCATGTGCAAATGCCAAAGAGTCCACTTGTTTCTACTGCCATTTGAAGGGACATTGGAAGCGAAGCTGCCCTGAATACGTGAAATATCTAAGAGAAGGTAAAGTCAAAAAGGTTTGACTATACTTCATGTAAGACCACTATCCAACTCTATTAAGTTCCTGTTTTTAAATTCTTAATACATGATGTGATAAGATTACATTTTGATGTTTTGTAGGATCAAAGGAAGCTTAAGGAAAGGCATGCAGATTATGATCGCGAAGAGATGGATTTCGATCGCATGGTTCGATGATCGGATTTTTGAGCTGCTTCTTAGGAGTTAAGATAGATTGCTTAAAAATATGTAGTAACATAGTTTTAATTTGTAATTGCATTGTAAGAAAAAAGTTTTTCCGCACCTTTTATAAATAAATAAAATTTTGATTTTTTATCTTATTTTTCCTTGCAATGGCATATGTGAAAATTGATGTTTGTATTTTTTTAACAATATGGATTTGATTCTTTCGTTTGTGGTAGTGTCTAAATTTACCAAATAATGAAAGATTCTCATCACCCAAGTTTTAGTTGGATAGGAACTTGGAATCATGCAAGTTGTATTGTGTGATGAATGAGAACCTTCATCTTTGGGGAATTAAGACTAATTCCTTGTTCACATGTAAATGTGAGTCAAATGAAGGACTAGGGGATCGGGTACACTTGGTTGTGCGTTGGTTAGGTCCACCACAAAGAACGATAAGACTATTCGTTATGGTTTACTAAATTTAGTAAATATGGTTATGCTTACAAGATTAAGTATAATTCTGAGTCATTGAAAAGTATCAATGTATAGCAGAACGAATAAGAAGAATCAAAGTCGGCAGAAAGATAAAAGTTGCTCCAATCTAAAAAGATGGGAGAGTACTTGAGCATCGTGTTTTATGAGCATCTTAATGATTATGAAAACCATATCACAATTTGATCCTCTAAGGACACCTTAGTGCATTTGTTTGGCTAAGAAGAGGAATCAGGAATTGTTGAAATGGTTAAATCAATTAAAATGAATCATACTTCGTTCCAAAATTAAATCTTAGAGTCATACTCTAAGATTGTATATTGAGTGACATATCAGCAAATGTAGAGTAAAATGTTTTCTACTCTTGTACATTTGAAATTGGTAAGTTGTGATGTTTTGGATAAAACAAAGACCAACTAAGACCAATTGTGTGAAGTGTTTGTCTTGATAAGAAATCGCACTAACTCTTGAATATTTGTTTTTCAAGTAAGGTTTCTTGACAAGAGAGAAACTTATACGTCAAGAGGTCAGTGGGAGTCTTAAAGGTCTTGAAAAGTTTCAAGAACTAATCAAGAGTAAACTTATAGTTAAGCACTAGCACACGACTTGAGGTTTGTAACCTATCGTGTTGACATATTCTTGTTTCTATGCCCATTCCAGTTGAAGTTGACTATGCGTGTGAGTTCTATGAGTTCTCAATTGTTTGCATAACAACCTGGAAGCATTGGTAGGCCCTTGTGCTGCCAGGTGGCAAGAAATTAAGCTTGAATAAGTTCGGTCCATATGAGTTTGGATTTGTCACTAACCTTGTCTTGTGATTATGGTTTTGACAAATTCACATGGATAGGAACACATACACCATAAAATCTATGTGTCATAAGGTTTCTCTCCAATTCATTAAAATGATTGTGAGGAAACGCTTTCACTAAGTAGATTGTAAAGAGTTAGCAATTGTGATATTTGCATTCTCAAATTCGATTATGACTATGGCATCCCTCTTCATAGTTCGAATTATGAGAAATGGCAAAATGTCACACCCCAAAACCGGAATGGCGAAAGCGTTCTGGGGTGGAGGACGTCATGTTTAGTATCACAAGTCATGCATCATAGTAATCAAAGTAATAAACAACCATTTCATTAGAAAGAAAGTGTTTACAAAGTATGTGGTTCACATAACATAGACAAAAAGTAAATAACAAAAAGACATGAATCTATACTGCTCCATCTTCTAAATCCCAATGCGCGTACCTGTCTACTGGTCTCCTGAGAATACAAGTTATTTTGAAAGAGTAGATCAGCATTTAAGCTGGTGAGTTCATAAGATTTTAATGATGTAATGTAAGTTGTAAGAAAGTGTAGTAAGTTGTAAGTTCTGTTTTAGAAAAGTTCGTCTGTTCCTCCAGAAAATCCTATATTTCCTGCTCTGATGAAAGATAAGTAAAAATGACTCTATAATCCTTTTATATGAGTACTAAATGGATACAAGTTATAAAAAACCCAGAGTAAACAAACAATCGGGTGTGTGTATCTGCCCTAAGCCCACAACCAAACAAGGAACAGGAAATGAAGCGGAAAGCACACATCCCATTGGTTGTTAGATCCTTGTTGTATATAACCCCGGTGTATTCGCTTGGTACTCACGGAGTTAACTGTAATAGTTCCTTTAATTTGATGAAAATATTCTCTAAGAAAACCCTTATTTCTTTTAGTAAAAATGGTAACCACAGTGGTTCCTTCTATAATCACTTAGTTTATACTAGCTATATATAATCTAATATCGAACAGATAGTTAATTGTGTGAATCTGCCCTAAGCCCATAACCAAACAAGGAACAGGAAATGAAGCGGAAAACACACATCCAACTACCTATCGGGTATTAATTATATATAACCCTGATGTATAAAATAAGGTATTATAGAATTAACCACCTAAGGTCATTTAAGTTTATACTGGTTTAATAAAATGGATTAAACCCTTTACTGGGTAAGTTTCTAGTTTTGTATACCAAATGTTCTATTTGAAAAATATGTTTTGTACTAGAAAACGGTGCATTGAATTAGTGTCCTATGACCTGACCCATACCTGGTACCCCTTATGATTACTTAGTGTATACGGAACATATATATAGCTAAGATCCAATAGATAGTAGGCTGGGTGAATCTGCTCTAGGCCCACAACCAAACAAGGAACAAGAAATGAAGCGAAAAGCACACATCCTACTACCTGTCGGATCCGATTAATATATATTCCTTATGTATAAACTAACGAATCATAAAGTTAGCATTATAGGCCCCTTTCTACTGAATGTACTAGACTCGACTGTTCTGTTTGTCGTTTGAAAAGATGTAAGTTTTCCCTAGTTTATAACTATCTTAACTCGAAAATAGTTTGCATCAACTTTCAAGTGGAACTGCCACAATATGAAAGTAATGGGAAAATGTAAGTACACAGTTGTCTTTTAAATTGACAAACTGAAGTACTGATTACCTTTAGAACATGTTTGTTTTATTAAGTTCATAATGTGATGAATAGTACCCATACTATACACTCTCCCTGCAAGAGATTCTGGGGACCAAACGCGACTTCCGCAAACAAATTGCTAGGCCGTGTAAATTCACATTAAAGTTATATGATCATGTATACCCAATTTACTATCACCTTTTGTTTAGAACAATGAGTTAGTGATTATTGGTATAATTAGATCCTATAGTGTTCTTCTGCTATAGCATTTAGTATGTTCATTCTGTTATAGTGTATAGTATGTCTCTCTGTTGTATTGTATCTTCCTCCCTGTTTCTTTTTAGAGTATGTTCTCTATGTTATCGTGTATTGTATCTACCTCTCTGTTTCTCTTTATAGTATGTTCTCTATGTTATCGTGTATTGTATCTACCTCCCTGTTTCTCTTTATAGTATGTTCTAGCATCTAGTATGAACTGAACCCCTAAACTATACCTATTATAGTTTACTAGTATGTTACTTGAACTGTTACTAAAAAGACTCATTTATTTACTAAGTTATTATTGTACTTTAAAAACGGAGTTTTATAAACTATAAAGTAACATAACTTAAAAAGAGTTTTTGAAATGTTTTGATCACTTATAAAAGACATAAGCAATCTTTTGAAAGATGTTTATAACAAACATTTACACAATTATCATTGTGTTCAACTTGTATTCCCCCCCCCCTTAAGAGCATTTAAAACAGTTTAAAAGATTGACTATGGGGGTATGAACTCACCTTATGTGGGTGATTCAAACGAATATGTGTGTAAGGATGAGAAGTTCCACGAATGAAGTCTCGCGACACAAACGAGTCCTAAATGACATATATTGCATATATTGGCATGAATATAGTGTTTATAAGCACTTACATGCAAGGAAACACCCTTAGGGACTAAGAAATACCTGGACTAAGTGTTAGAATCACATGTGATTCATTTAAGGGGATTTTACGGCCAAAGGGATGAGTTCACGGCCAAGGGGTTTACAGTTAATGTGTTTACGGTCTAGGGTGTTTACGGCCAAGGGGTTTACGGCCAAGGGAGTTTACGGCCGTAAACTCCTGGAGATCACCCTCAAATCGCTTGTTCCAGGTGTTTAGGCTAATGATTCCACTAGGTAGCAAGTGTATGGAAGGAATACTCACCTTTGGGAGGCTTTATGGAGTTCACGGCCACCAAGAACAAGTGTGTGTTCTTGGTGTTCTTGGTGAAAGTTGATGATCTTGAAGATCTAACCAAAAGAGAGGATTTTATGGATGAAATCATAGGGGTGTACTAGATTGAGAAGGATATCAAGGAATAAAAGGAAGAATCACTTACGATTTGGAAGAGAAATGGTGTAATTCTTGATGAGAATTGAGAGAGAATTCAAGTGTTCTTGAGGTGAAAGTGTAAGAAATGAAGAAAAGTGAAGGAATATGACACTTATGGGCATGAGTTTACGGCTGGCAAGAGTTTACGGTCGTAAACTCCTTGTTTGCGGCCGTAAACTCCTTTAGATGGAGTTTATGGCTTGAATGATGTACAGTGAACTCAAGCAGATACTTCCTAACACTTTATCCTTTAAGGTACTAGGCTTAAAACACCCCAACAGACCCTTAACAGGGCTAAAAGATAGCAGAAACGAGTCTGACACACTGTTGGATTGAATGGTTGAACTTACAAGGCAAAGATTTTCGGGTTGTCACATCATCCCCCCATTAGATGGAATTTCGTCCCGAAATTAGCTTTCTTAGCAGTACTACTGGGGTTGTGCTCCTCTGATTGGCAAAATACTCACTCGTAGACCTGACAACTTTGCCCTAATGTCCATGATAGGATTCATACTCGGTCCATCTATCATTACCTCGTGTATACCAGTCGTATATAAATAAGATTAGTTAGATGGTCGTATGTGCGTCTCTACCCCAGGTCCACAACCAAACAAGGAACAGGAGATAGGGCGGAAGAACACATACTAAATCCGTGTAATCATAATCTAATACCACCCTCACGTATACACTAAATAGTGATAGGTGTGATGTATTCGTCCCTAGCCTCTGTGCTTGAACTTGGTCTGCTAAACGAGTGGTATTTCGGGAAGGTCTGCTGAACATACGGCGGCAAGGCTTCGGAGGGAAAAGTACTCTTCGCACGAGTACTTCGGGGTTTAGAATACGAAGGACAAAACTAGGGTCTTGGCCGGACTGTCGTTACGAATGACGAAGGTTTCATGAATTTGACGGTCAAAGCGATAGAAACATATGAACTTAGTTTGGTGACGACCACGCCAACTCATGACGAATGATAGGTACGGACTTTTTACTGAACAAAGTTTGGCCGCTTTGAAAGAAACGTCTGTTATACGATGATGTACTCCTAGTGTGCTCGACAATGTACTCTTTGTAAATGTTCTAGTGCTTTCTGATTTCCCCCTAATGTTAACACTTTCTACGTATTGTACCGCGATGAGCGAGTACATACAATGAAAGTGCTTTGATGACTAGTGTCGATACTTTATGCTACGATCCTACTCGGTACCACTATGATCGCCTGTCATATACAAGTTATGAATAATTAAGATGAATAAGACGGTCGACTGAGTAACTCTGCCTCAAATCCACAACCAAACAAGGAACATGAATTAAGGCGGAATCACTCACTCTAAGTCTGCAAAATCTTATCTATGCATAACCCTGATGTACATACTAAGCCATCATAGCTTCTCTGAACGGATATTTTAGTTCTCTTGAATACAGTGACTTGTTTCAATAAGTGTGTTATTTGAATTACTTTTAAGTGTTTTCCCCCAGTTTTAATCTTATATAAACATAAATTAATTTTTAAAGTAATTACTATTTCGAAAATGTACCGCTGCTCGCTGGCGACTCCGGGGTTGATTCTCCTGCGGTGATCATCAGAATTCGTCCATCCGCTCCTGAGTTCTTTGTTATCGGGCAGTCCCTCTGGTAGTGTCCAGTCTCACCACATCCATAGCAGGCTTTGTTTTCTTTAGCTCCGGGGACTTGGGAGATCGGTTGAGTCGGTGCCCTACAGAAACGGACTGTGTGTCCCTTTCTGTGGCAGTTTAGGCACTGCATTTCCCGGCATACTCCGGTGTGGTGGTAGTTGCATCCATCACACTTCGGGAGAGTTCCAGCATATCGGCTAGCAGGTGCTGGAGTAGAAGGTGGTGTGGCGGCGTACATAGTACTCGTTTGTTGCTCCTGAAGGGTTTCCTGTGTTGTTCGCTTCTTTCTCCTCTTGTTCCCCGACTTCCGTTTATAGTCCTCTCCCTTTGATGGCTCGGGAACGGGGACTTCCACACCATGGCGGACTCCATGGTCAACGAGTCGCTGGGCCAGGCGTTTAGTTGTAACAACCAAAATTTTCCAACCAATTTAAACTTTTCAAAAACAACCCAAATCCATTAATTATTACAAAAAGGTTTTCAATTAGTTTATTATCAGAGTATCCCAGAAACATCAGCATAAAAATGAGGAGCGGTACGATCACGCCTTCGCCTTGCCATGATCTCCTAAAGTACCTGAAACAATACACTGAAACTGTAAGCCTGAAAGCTTAGTGAGTTACCCCCAAAACACCAACCACATAACCATACACATATCAAATCATATCATAATACAGAACAGCCATGCATATCGAGTCTACAGTGTGACTGGTCCGCCCGCACCGGGCCTTCAGTCCACCTGGTCCACTCTCTGAGTCTACAGTATGATTGGTCCGCCCGCACCGGGCCTTCAGTCGGTCTGGTCCACTCGCCGAGCCTCGGTGCGTCTGGACCGCCCTCCTGGGGCCTTCAGCCTATCCGGACCGCTCGCTGGGCCTACGGTCTATCCGGTCCGCCCTGGGTATGTTGGCCTACAGCACAAAGCAGGTCCCGCCTCAACCTAACCTCAGTCAAACAATCATGTGCACATAAAACAGTCAATCACATAACAATCCCCAGACAAACCGATCTATCAGATCAAACAGCATAACAACATCCTAACCAGGATACCGACCTAACCGGTCACTAGCATAGCATTACCCTATATACCAGGATACCGACCTTAACCAGGTCACTAACATAATACCATCCTAATTACCAGGATGCATACATAGCAAATCAATACATATCAAAATAAATACCCGGATTCTCATCCGATAAAGGGTCGGCCTTGGTGCCTTAGACCCTGTTGATATAGTGAGGATAACTCACCTGCAATTGCCGACTGAAGAGATAAGATCAAGCTGCTCCGACCACCGACACGAACTTCACAACAGAACATTACCAAAGAACCAATTCCATAAATACCAATATTACCAAAATACCCTCGGAAGTCAAACTGGTCAACTCTTTGGTCAAAGTCAAAGTCCTCAGTCAAAGTCAACCTTCCTGGTTGATCCTACTCGCCGAGTCAGCCTAGTGACTCGCCGAGTTCCTAAACTCAGAATCCCATCATTCCCGACTCAACTCGCCGAGTCACCCCATGACTCGTCGAGTCCTTCCATCGGAGTCTTATCCTGTCCAACTCATTGAGTCCACTCGACTCACTGATCCGCATCACAACCTGATGAGTTAGGGTTTGCGACCCAACTCGTCGAGTCCAAGAACAGACTCTCCGATTCCATTCATGACATCCCTATTCAGAAGATTCCAGGCCATTTCACTGCTTCCAACTCATAGATCTGGACTTCTAGGGTTGGATTCACACGTAAAGTTTCCAACTTTACGTGCATGCAAGGCACAATGGGCTCCAAACAAGCTTGAAGAAGGTTTTAGGACAACGATACTCTCCATCAAGCCCCATGGACGATGCTTTATGCTTTCATAGCTCAAAACTAACCTAGATCTGAAGTTGCAACCTCAGATCTAGCCTCTAAACCCGAAATGGATCTCAAACAAGCTAAGGAACTCCAAATCAACCACCAAGGATGAAACAAAAGGAGATAGGTTAAGATAATGGCTTCTTACCTCTGAGATGTGCCCAAACTGATGTAGATCCCAGATCTACACAAGCCCCTTGATGCTAGCCTCTAATCCCTCAAGCTCCTTACACCAAAATCTTCTTCCAAGCTCCAATCTCCTCAACAATGAAGTCTCACACGAAATTAGGATTTTCTGGAACTCTCTGGGGGAATAGGGGGCCGAAATGAGGACATAAGGTCCTTTAAATAGGGTACAAACCCTAAGATTAGGGTTTTCCTCTTCCAGCACTGACTCGTCAAGTCCAGCCACCAACTCGGCTAGTCAGGCCACTTAATCACGTGATCTACACACGCTCCGACTAGACGAGTTACAGCTCCAACTCGCCGAGTCCACCCTTTCCAAGTTACACTTTACACCCCCGGACTCTTGCTTCTGAACTTGGGATGTTACGATTCTCCCCAACTTAAATTAGGCTTCATCCTCGAAGCCTGCCGCAACATACAATTTCGGACAATACTCCTACACTACGGCTTCTGATCTCGAACCGACCCAGGTTCCTCCAAATACTACTATCCACCCCTATAACATCCCACTCTGCTCCTACAGAGTCCTGAAAACTGATTCAAGTCGGCCACCAACTTCTTTTATCTGATGACAATACTCATCAACTAAGTACCACTCGATGATTCTGCCATATTTCTGAAATACATATTCATTCGCCGCTTGCGAAACTGGATACCATACAAACCACCGGGCCCTGCCCCAGTACAATTCTGCTATCCCTTGCCCAAACTGGAGCTACTTCTATCAAATTACCCTGCTGGGAACTCCCTCCATTCCCTTCCCGAACCCAATCCCCTTCCGCGCTGACAAGATAATGCATCCTTCAGCTCCTGAGCAACTCCCATGGACACCCGTCTATACGCACATACTCACCGTACCAGGCCCAATCAGCCTCGGGCTGGAATACCAGGCACACCTCCGATGGGTTCAGACATCCCTTAGATGGAACACCACCGCATACACAACTCATGACTACATTCATACTTGGATCCCAAGGATCTACCCTTGCATCACTTCCGAACTCCTCTGATTCGACATCAGCGCTAACCGTTCCACAAACTCAACGAACATCCAACCCGGATGTGCTTCCACACAACTGGCACAATCTCAGTGCTCACTATCAATAACCGAAATACTTCCGATCATCCATTTACACTACTGCTTTCCCTTCAGATGACCGACACTCCTTCCCGGAGCCACATACCCTTCCCTTCCATTCTTCAAGGAAGTCTACTCAACGACCTTTACCACATCAACAAGTGCCATGGTGCTAAAACTCCACTTTACACCACCCATGTAAAGCAACTGCTATTCCCTAACTCCCATATACTCTGAATCCGATCACACAGCTAACGAAGCCCACACACGGCCTTTAGCTAACTCCATCATCATGATCAATACTTGGGGCCAGACCGTATCGATTGCTATTTCACGGCGACATACTCACTCATTCTCCGTATTCAGGTCTACTAACACATACCGACTCTTCAGCATGACTGGACCGCCTTACCAGGCCTTCAGCCTATCTGGACCACTCTCAAAGCCTTCAGCATGTCTGGACTGCCCTCCTGGGCCTTCAGCCTGTCTGGACCGTTCTCCGAGCCTTCGGCCTGACTGGTACGCCCACCGGCCTTCAGTCTATTCGGACCACTCGAAACTAATGTACACCACCCTGAACCATTCTTCCTAGGAATCTCTCACATGCATACTGTTCTCGCTCTCTTGGGGTTTCGAACTCCAGCACCATTCCATATACTCACATTCCGGCCTAACCATAGGCCTCACAACAATCAATCACTCTCTCTGAAAACCATGGTCTGTTCCCTGCCCCACGTGTCTATCACCACATTCTCGGCTAAACACTGCTGGATCCAAACAGCTACCCAATCATTGATTGCTTGCTGTCCCACCTGAGAATTTTCCAATTCTCCCCACTTAGTGCACCAACTACCAACCACCGATGACAAAACTGGCATAGCTCAATCGTCCCTACTCGATATATTCTCCCTTATCCATGAACTGACCCCCTCTGGAGCGAGCAACCTTCCCAGAATGACTCTCCCAACATCGCACACCCGAACTCCAAGGAAGTTTGAATCTCAGCTGAAAACTTCTCACATCGCAGATGCTATACCAAGCGAAGAGATCATATATCCTATCTTCCAATCACCTATCCTCTTGGATGCTAACCGACTACAACCCCTAACTACTAAGATCCTCAATCATACCATGAATCATGCGAAAAAGGCGAATATACAATGCTACTTAAATAACAAGATAACAAGATATCAACATGGAAACATACCCGCAGCCGCATCCGCCTCTGCCCTGACCTCCTCTCCTGTAAGCTGGAAAGCGTGTCCCTGAGCCCTCGGAGGCTCCGCTCCACCCTGACCCCCGCCCGTAATCCTCAAATTGGCCAGTGCTGGAGACTGCACCGGTCTTGCAACAAGCTGTGGACAGTTGACCCTCAAGTGTCCAACCTGATGGCAGTGATAACAAATCCTCATATCCTGAACCGGTGCCGACTGACGGCAATCCCTCGCATAATGCCCCTCTCTCCCGCACTTGCGGCACGCACCACCGGATCTGCAGACTCCGACATGATCCTTCCCACACTTATCACAAGTGTGGCTGCTCTGACCTCCAACCCTAGAGTCAACGGTTTTGGACCGTTTCGGCGCCGGCTGCGACTGCACCGGGGCCTGCCTCTGCTCTCTCAACTGTAACTCAATCTCCAACTCACGCCGCCTGGCGGCCTCCTACAACTCTAACAAGTTATCACATCTCTGCGTGGACACAAACTGCCGGATATCCCTCTTGAGCATACTCAGATATCGGGACATCTGAGCCTGCTCCGAAGCAAACTCCGGGCAAAACATCGCCCTCTCAGTGAACATCCTGGTGATCTCCGTCGCCAACTCTGAATCCTGCTTTAGCTCCAAAAACTCTTGAGCCAAACTCTCTCTCTCAACCCGCGGAACATAACGAGTACTGAACACTTCCCGGAACTGATCCCACGTAACCGCAGACCGCTGCGCATCAGAATAAGATCCCGTAGTCAACCTCCACCAATCCTTCGCCCCGAGCCTCAAAAGGTTCAGAGCACACCTCACCCTCTGATCCGCATGGCATGAACACGTGAAGAAACAACCCTCCACATCTGACAACCATCTCATAGCAATGATCGGATCCTGAACTCCATCAAAGGTAGGGGGCTTCGTATTATCGAAGTCCCGATACTGAAAACCTCGACCGGCTCCTCCTCCTGCCGCTGCTACAGCCGCTACAGCTGTCGCGGCAGCTGTCTCCGCAAGAGCTACATAGCGCTCATCAAAGTACTCAACCATGGCGGTCTTGATCGACCCAAACATCTCTGGCAACTCAACCCTGAACATGGCAGCAACCTCATCATGCAGGATCTCGCGAATCCTGGCATCCAACTCATCCGTACTCATCTGACCAATGACCTCGGGTGGTACTGGTCCATCCTGACCACCCTCTCCTGATCCCGATCCCGAACCGGATCCTGCCCCGAAACATCTCGTAATCGCCATACTGCAATACACCAACAAGACCCTTAGACACATCACATACCCGCCCGGGGAACTATCTCATAACCGACACCCTAGAGAGTTATGACTTCCTTGCTACGCGTATGGGTCCTGTGCTTTCAGTAATACGGGCCCATACTACCTTCCACACCTACCCATATTTTTCTCAAGTATCACCACAACACTCTAACCATATACACACACACGGCGAGCGCTCAATCCTCACTCCTAGAGGAAAGCTGAATATCTCATATAAGGAAAACCCTAGGCTAGTAGGCATCACATAATCAGGCAATTCTATCATGCAATTCCTGAAGATCCCTAGCCTAGTACTAGCATGCTGTTCTAACAAATCACACAATCAAAATAACTTGTATGGTATTTTGGGGTCTACTTACTGGCTCTGGCTGATCATACCCTCTGCATCCTCCTTTACTTATTTCGAAAACCTTTTGAAAATCATTTTGAAAATCCCTCCTTGATTTGAGACTGGATTCACACGAATGTTCCTCCAATTCACTCAAACCAAGGCTCTAATACCAACTTGTAACAACCAAAATTTTCCAACCAATTTAAACTTTTCAAAAACAACCCAAATCCATTAATTATTACAAAAAGGTTTTCAATTAGTTTATTATCAGAGTATCCCAGAAACATCAGCATAAAAATGAGGAGCGGTACGTTCACGACTTCGCCTTGCCACGATCTCCTAAAGTACCTGAAACAATACACTGAAACTGTAAGCCCGAAAGCTTAGTGAGTTACCCCCAAAACACCAACCACATAACCATACACATATCAAATCATATCATAATACAGATTAGCCATGCATATCGAGTCTACAGTGTGACTGGTCCGCCCGCACCGGGCCTTCAGTCCACCTGGTCCACTCTCTGAGTCTACAGTATCACTGGTTCGCCCGCACCGGGCCTTCAGTCGGTCTGGTCCACTCGCCGAGCCTCGGCGCGTCTGGACCGCCCTCCTGGGGCCTTCAGCCTATCCGGACCGCTCGCTGGGCCTACGGTCTATCCGGTCCGCCCTGGGTATGTTGGCCTACAACACAAAGCAGGTCCCGCCTCAACCCAACCTCAGTCAAACAACCATGTGCACATAAAACAGTCAATCACATAACAATCCCCAGACAAACCGATCTATCAGATCAAACAGCATAACAACATCCTAACCAGGATACCGACCTAACCGGTCACTAGCATAGCATTACCCTATATACCAGGATACCGACCTTAACCAGGTCACTAACATAATACCATCCTAATTACCAGGATGCATACATAGCAAATCAATACATATCAAAATAAATACCCGGATTCCCATCCGATAAAGGGCCGGCCTTGGTGCCTTAGAACCTGTTGATATAGTGAGGATAACTCACCTGCAATTGCCGACTGAAGAGATAAGATCAAGCTGCTCCGACCACCGACACGAACTTCACCACAGAACACTACCAAAGAACCAATTCCATAAATACCAATATTACCAAAATACCCTCGGAAGTCAAACTGGTCAACTCTTTGGTCAAAGTCAAAGTCCTCAGTCAAAGTCAACCTTCCTGGTTGATCCTACTCGCCGAGTCAGCCTAGTGACTCGCCGAGTTCCTAAACTCAGAATCCCATCATTCCCGACTCAACTCGCCGAGTCACCCCATGACTCGTCGAGTCCTTCCATCGGAGTCTTATCCTGTCCAACTCATTGAGTCCACTCGACTCACTGATCCGCATCACAACCTGATGAGTTAGGGTTTGCGACCCAACTCGTCGAGTCCAAGAACAGACTCTCCGATTCCATTCATGACATCCCTATTCAGAAGATTCCAGGCCATTTCACTGCTTCCAACTCATAGATCTGGACTGTAGGGCTGGATTCACACGTAAAGTTTCCAACTTTACGTGCATGCAAGGCACAATGGGCTCCAAACAAGCTAGAAGAAGGTTTTAGGACAAGGATACTCTCCATCAAGCCCCATGGACGATGCTTTATGCTTTCGTAGCTCAAAACTAACCTAGATCTGAAGTTGCAACCTCAGATCTAGCCTCTAAACCCAAAATGGATCTCAAACAAGCTAAGGAACTCCAAATCAACCACCAAGGATGAAACAAAAGGAGATAGCTTAAGATAATGGCTTCTTACCTCTGAGATGTGCCCAAACTGATGTAGATCCCAGATCTACACAATCCCCTTGATGCTAGCCTCTAATCCCTCAAGCTCCTTACACCAAAATCCTCTTCCAAGCTCCAATCTCCTCAACAATGAAGTCTCACACAAAATTAGGGTTTTCTAGAACTCTCTGGGGGAATAGGGGGCCGAAATAAGGACATAAGGTCCTTTAAATAGGGTACAAACCCTAATATTAGGGTTTTCCTCTTCCAGCACTGACTCGTCGAGTCCAGCCACCGACTCGGCGAATCAGGCCACTTAATCACGTGATCTACACACGCTTCGACTCGACGAGTTACAGCTCCAACTCGCCGAGTCCACCCTTTCCAAGTTACACTTTACACCCCCGGACTCTTGCTTCTGAACTTGGGATGTTACATTAGTACTATCGAATGTGGCTGGGTTAGAAGACAGTACATCTCCTTGGATCGGGGCAGTTAGACCCCAGATGTATCTTTCTATCTTCTTGCTCTCCGGGGTAACCATCCTGGGGCATAGTGCTGCCAGGTTGTTAAACCTGTCAGTGTAGGCCACTATGTCTGAGCCGACCATCATGAGCTCCCATACTTCTTGTTCCAGTTTTTGAACTTCGCCCAACGGGCAGTATTCTTCCAGCATTAAGTCTTTTAGGTTCTCCCAACCTATTGAGTTAGCCACTGATAGGGTCAGTGACTTAACATGGCTGTTCCACCATGTGATGGCTCTGTCTGAGAAGGTGCAGGCAGCAAACTTTACTTTGCTCCCTTCTGGGCACGAACAGATTTCGAAGACCGAATCTGTTTTCTCTAACCATCGCATCAGAGCGATGACTCCACCATTTCCATTAAAGGAATTGGGTTTGCAGTTCATGAAGTCCTTATACGAACACTCCCTTGGGTGTCCGTGAGTAACTCCGGTGTTGGTTAAGTGGATACCGCTACCAGATCCGAAGGTACCACTTTCACCGAAATGAGTTAGAGCAGATGCCACTGCGGAGGATATTGCTGCTTGGAGAGCAGCAGGATCGAATTGTGGCATTGGAGTTGGAGTTATCGGAGTAGTACGTCTGTTTGATCTGCGAGGAGGCATCTTTGCTAAAAGAATACAAAGATGAGATGGAATAAGTCTATAGCAGTGGATATAAGCCGAAAGCTGAAAGACAAGGTTATCCTAGTTCTTAGTGTAACGGGTCCTGACTTCCACAGGGTTCTGGAAACAATTCATAAAAGAGTCTATACCGAATAAACTTTATGAATTAGAAATGGCTATCCTCGAATGAATATTTGTGACCTGAATAACTGTTACCAGCTGCACGAAAGAAAATAATCCTAACACATAATGTGAGCAGTGTCTCCACTAACTCATTAAGTTAAACAAGATTATTATTTATTAGTGTGACGCATAAGACGTTTTGGTTACTTCGGCTGATCCTTCTTTGAAAACTTCCCATGAACTTGCCCTTATTCCTCCTTGACTCTTCTGTTGTCTACTATGAGGAAGTGGTTACACCTATCTGGGTTTGTCGTGCGAGAATGGAAGTGTCTAAATAATCTATGAGATTTAAGTGAAACATTATGGGGTGATCCTTACAGAGTTCTCCTATAATTGCACAATGTATACAAGTTGTATATAATTTAAGATTAAATAGACCTTCGAATAAGTGATCCTACTCCAAAACCACAACCAAACAAGGAATAGGTTATGAAGCGTAGATCACAAATTCTAAGTCTATAAAATCTCAATTATATAAAACCTTGGAAGTATACATTGAAAGATTATAGACCTATCCGTAAGGGTCTTTTAAGTTATCACCTAAGTTATTTATATAGTGCCTAAAATACTCCTATAGCATTTTAATGTAATGAACTTGGTATGTTTTAAACTTGTTATCGTGTTATAGTATCATAAAATACTCCCATAGTATCTTATCCCTATGTTATGATCTAGAATTCCCTTGAATAGAGTTAGGTAAGTTTTAAGACTGTTGCAACACCACATCACTCTCCAAACACATGTCGGTCACATCTCGAATGAATATAGTTGATCAGGCTATATTGATCCTAGCTATGATTGCATAACTGTCCCGGTTTGACTGCAGTGTTCAACCTTTAAATACTTTCGTTCTGTTCTTCTTGTGATACTTGTTCTAGTATGTATATATGTATAAGCACGTATGTATACTTTTATAAGGTGTCGTTTATATATTTAAAATATATTCTTATCCAGAACACTTCAGCCACATTGTATTTATAGTTGTATATCTTTTATGGGTTGATATACTTAGTTCAATATAAACAATGCTCTGATACCAATCTGTCACACCCCAAAACCGGAACGGCGGAAGCGTTCTGGATGGAGGACGTCATGTTTAGTATCACAAGTCATGCATCATGGTAATCAAAGTAATAAACAACCATTTCATTAGAAAGAAAGTGTTTACAAAGTATGTGGTTCACATAACATAGACAAAAAGTAAATAACAAAAAGACATGAAGCTATACTGCTCCATCTTCTGAATCCCAGTGCGCGTACCTGTCTACTGGTCTCCTGAGAATACAAGTTATTTTGAAAGAGTAGATCAGAATTTAAGCTGGCGAGTCCATAAGATTTTAGTGATGTAATGTAAGTTGTAAGAAAGTGTAGTAAGTTGTAAGTTCTGTTTTAGAAAAGTTTGTCTGTTCCTCCAGAAAATCCTATATTTCCTGCTCTGATGAAAGATAAGTAAAAATGACTCTATAATCCTTTCTATGAGTACTAAATGGATATAAGTTATATAAAACCCAGAGTAAACAAACAATCGGGTGTGTGTATCTGCCCTAAGCCCACAACCAAACAAGGAACAGGAAATGAAGTAGAAAGCACACATCCCATTGGTTGTTAGATCCTTGTTGTATAAAACCCTGGTGTATTCGCTTGGTACTCACGGAGTTAACTGTAATAGTTCCTTTAATTTGATGAAAAGATTCTCTAAGAAAACCCTTATTTCTTTTAGTAAAAATGGTAACCACAGTGGTTCCTTCTATAATCACTTAGTTTATACTAGCTATATATAATCTAATATCGAACAGATAGTTAATTCTATGAATCTGCCCTAAGCCCACAACCAAACAAGGAACAGGAAATGAAGTGGAAAGCACACATCCAACTACCTATCGGGTATTAATTATATATAAACCTGATGTATAAACTAAGGTATTATAGAATTAACCACCTAAGGTCCTTTAAGTTTATACTGGTTTAATAAAATGGATTAAACCCTTTACTGGGTAAGTTTCTAGTTTTGTATACCAAATGTTCTGTTTGAAAATTATGTTTTGTACTAGAAAACGATGCATTGAATTAGTGTCCTATGACCTGACCCATACCTGGTACCCCTTATGATTACTTAGTGTATACGGAACATATATATATATAGCTAAGATCGAATAGATAGTAGGCTGGGTGAATCTGCTCTAACTCCACAACCAAACAAGGAACAAAAAATGAAGTGGAAAGCACACATCCTACTACCTGTCGGATCCAATTAATATATATTCTTGATGTATAAACTAAGGAATCATAAAGTTAGCATTATAGGCCCCTTTCTACTGAATGTACTAGACTCGACTGTTCTGTTTGTCGTTTGAAAAGATGTAAGTTTTCCCTAGTTTATAACTATCTTAACTTGAAAATAGTTTGCATTAACTTTCAAGTGGAACTGCCACAATATGAAAGTAATGGGAAAATGTTAGTACACAGTTGTCTTTTAAATTGACAAACAGAAGTACTGATTACCTTTAGAACATGTTTGTTTTATTAAGGTTATAATGTGATGAATAGTACCCATACTATACGCTCTCCCTGCAAGAGATTCTGGGGACCAAACGCGACTTCCGCAAACAAATTGCTAGGCCGTGTAAATTCACATTAAAGTTATGTGATCATGTATACCCAATTTATTATCACCTTTTGTTTAGAACAATGAGTTAGTGATTATTGGTATAATTAGATCCTGTAGTGTTCTTCTGCTATAGCATTTAGTATGTTCATTCTGTTATAGTGTATAGTATGTCTCTCTGTTCTATTGTATCTTCCTCCCTGATTCTCTTTATAGTATGTTCTATATGTTATCGTGTATTGTATCTACCTCCCTGTTTCTCTTTATAGTATGTTCTAGCATCTAGTATAAATTGAACCCCTAAACTATACCTATTATAGTTTACTAGTATGTTACTTGAACTGTTACTGAACAGACTCATTTATTTACTAAGTTATGATTGTACTTTAAAAACGGAGTTTTATAAACTATAAAGTAACATAACTTAAAAAGAGTTTTTGAAATGTTTTGATCACTTATAAAAGACATAAGCAATCTTTTGAAATATGTTTATAATAAACATTTACACAATTATCATTGTGTTCAACTTGTATTCTCCCCCCCCTCCCTTAAGAGCATTTAAAATAGTTTAAAAGATTGATTACAGGGGTATGAACTCACCTTATGTGGGTGATTCAAACGAATATGTGCGTAAGGATGAGAAGTTCCACGAATGAAGTCCTGAGACACAAACGAGCCCTAAATGACATATATGGCATATATTGGCATGAATATAGTGTTTATAAGCACTAACATGCAAGGAGACACCCTTAGGGACTAAGAAATACTTGGACTAAGTGTTAGAATCACATGTGATTCATCTACGGGGAGTTTACGGCCAAAGGGATGAGTTCACGGCCAAGGTTTACGGTTAATGTGTTTACGGTCTAGGGTGTTTACGGCCAAGGATTTTACGGCAAGGGAGTTTACGGCCGTAAACTCCTGGAGATCACCCTAAAATCGCTTGTTCCAGGTGTTTAGGCTAATGATTCTACTAAGTAGCAAGTGTATGGAAGGAATACTCACCTTTGGGAGGCTTTATGGAGTTCACGGCCACCAAGAACAAGTGTGTGTTCTTGGTGTTCTTGGTGAAAGTTGATGATCTTGAAGATCTAACCAAAAGAGAGGATTTTATGGATGAAATCATAGGGGTGTACTAGATTGAGAAGGATATCAAGGAATAAAAGGAAGAATCACTTACGATTTGGACTAGAAATGGAGTAATTCTTGATGATACTTGAGAGAGAATTCAAGTGTTCTTGAGGTGAAAGTGTAAGAAATGACGAAAAGTGAAGGAATATGACACTTATGGGCATGAGTTTACGGCTGGCAAGAGTTTACGGCCGTAAACGCCTTGTTTGCGGCCGTAAACTCCTTGAGATGGAGTTTATGGCTTGAATGATGTACAGTGAACTCAAGCAGATACTTCCTAACACTTTATCCTTTAAGGTACTAGGCTTAAAACACCCCAACAGACCCTTAACAGGGCTAAAAGATAGAAGAAACGAGTCTGACACACTGTTGGATTGAATGGTTGAACTTACAAGGCAAAGATTTATGGGTTGTCACACAAAAGGTCTAAACATTTGAGACTTATTGCTGTAAGTTCTAAAATTCTTTAGACCCACATGTGAGCTATCTAAGGAAAGGTGTATGAGTTTGAGGAGCTTAGATAAAGGCTTATCGAAGCATCTCGTGTCAGAATTCTGAACTTTGGTAAGAAAGTCAATAAAGTATTAATTTCTAGAAGTCCAGCTGATTTCTGGATTTATGTCACAACTAGTGGGAGCATAAATGTTATGCAAGTAACAAAATAATTGTTATGCTAGTGGGAGCATAATTATTATGGTAAGTGTTGCAAGTTAGCAATGTTAATTATAGAAAACAAAGTTTTCAATTCGCAAAGTTGCAGGGTTAGAAAGTTGTTTTGCTATAATTATGGGAGAGGAACTTATACTTCATTTCAATTCTAAAAGATTATATTGAGATTTTAATCAAATTTAGTCAAGGATTTATATGAACACCATGTTGAAATGCTACAACATTGGAAATTCTATATATAGAAATATTATAGCAAAAGACTGATCAAGTATGACTAAAACTAAATATGACTAAAGTAGTTAAACAACTGTCAAGGACAATCTACGAGGGAAAAGGACTAGAACTAAATATGACTAAAGTAGTTAAACAACTGTCAAGGACAATCTACGGTTCGCTAAGGAGTGGTTGCTTATAGATAGTTGGAAGTATAGTAATAAATGGACCATATTGATATAATTCTGAATAAATAGGATTCTGTTAAGAATGGATAGTCATATGGCAATTATGGAAAAGTTTCCATAATGGGAGTTCGATATCAAGAATATATGAGTAAGTTAGAAACTTTTATGCAAAGAAGGATGTTCAAAGGAATGTACTTTGAATTTGAGACTTCATCTCCATGGAATGGTCTTGTAACAATCTCCAAAGGAATGTACAAAAGGAATCTTTGCATAATAGTTTAGAACTAACACAAAGTGGCAAGAATTTGGTATTCTTACACTTAAAGATTTGGAATTGTGAAATGAGTTTAATTGGAAATCAAGTTGATTTATTTCACAAAGTAAGGACCATAGGTAAATATAGTGTGCATGCTTGGAGCATGGGATAACTATTGTATTAATTCAAGTATTAAGTTGATCAATAGAAACATTATACATTGAATAATTAGTAATCAATATGGTGATTAAATAAAAGGTGTTTTATTTACGCTCAAAAGTTTTGGGGCCATATAGGATTAGTATTATTCTTGTGTTTCACTTTGCATGTTTTGACTTCCCGAATAATAAGATTATTCAAACCATCCACAGTCGATCATACATTGGAAGTATGTATGAAAGAAGATTGTCATGAGTTGGGTTGTAGATTATCTAAGGCGTTAGGCATAGCAACAGTTTGCTACACCATCCATGAGTACTTCTGAAATAAGATTTGAGTATTGGATTAACCCGCGCTCACTTGAATCACTTCATGGAATATATCATGAGTGATCGTGAGACGATAATATCATATAAGTCTTCAAACCTAGATATATGAGTTGTTGACTATGAATTAGTTGTGCATTGATGATACGAAAACGCATCAGTAACTTGATGTTATAAAACGTATCGTTGTGCATGATTTAATGAGTAGTTAGTATAAGCATATAATGTCGAAGTTTATATGTTCCCTTTTATCCTAAGAGGATTAAAAGCGATATCTTGGGCCCCTCGATGATTTTGTTTTGACTATGTGTCGGGCCAGATCAGAACTAAATTGATGTGTTTAGTTATGTACTATGTCATACGAATCGGAATTCGGGAAATAAACTGTTGGACAATAATTATGACATTGTTCCATGTATTTTTCCAGCTGATATCTTGAAAACAGAGGATTATATGATCCCTTATCTGAAGGACGCGTCACTGACTAGGTCAGAGTTCGACAGCGGGTTTTGAAAGCTTACGATTGCTAAGTCGAATCCTGAAGTTGCATTGCCAGTTATAGTTATTAGACTTATCCAAGTGGGAGACTGTTGGATTTGGTGTCTAAGCCCATCACTATAACTGGGATGTACTTGACCCGATTGTAGCATGGTCCTTTTTGGGTTGCCTTCACCAGTGCAATTTGATAGGATGAATTTTGAGAATAAGGTTATTTATGGTTTATTAATATATTACAAGTATAATATATTAATATGAAATAATATTATTTAATTAGTATTGATCAAGAATTAATTTGGAATTAATTTTGTGGTCAAAAGAGACTAATTAAATATAAGGGGATTGATTATGTAAATCAATGATTCTTGTAGTGTACGCCAATGATCCATGATTGTGTAGATGGGCTAAACTAATCCATGGATAGTCCATGGAGGTTAAATCCATGAAGCATGAGAATGTGGAAAGTCATGGGTCATTAGGGTTTACAAAGTGTAACCCTAGCATGTGCAACACTATAAATAAGCCCCTCTTAGAGCCAAAATCGGTTGCCACTTACTTTCCAAGAGGGTGAAGTTGATTTTGTGCTAGTAGCCTATTCTCTCAAGCCTCCTCTTTCATATTGGTGTTTGTGAACCAATAGAGGCATCACACTTAAGGTGCTCAAGCTTTCAAAGGTCAAGAACTATAATTCCTTCTAAGAGGTAAGTCATCTAACTAGTTGTATCATTCAATTGTTCAAATGTATGCTAGTTAGGACAATGCTTTGGAAAATTGAAAATATACATGTATAATTAGAGAAAACATAGATATAAAGCATTTAGGGTTGCATGTGCACCATAGGAATGTTATAGTGCTCAAAACCCAACACAGAGTGCCGGCAAAATCAGTGAGTTTTGGAGTTTTTAGGCTCTAAGTTAGGTTTAGGGACTTTGGCACGGGCTTTGGACTTCAACTGTGACTTTGGAACAACGGGTGTCTCGGAGGGTATGTTCCGAGAACCTTTGGGAAAGAAGCAAAATGCCAGGGTCTTTTCATTAATCCAGAAATCATATTCAACCGAAGGTTGTTTGGACACTCCTTTTCTCGGACCAACAATTTTCTGAGATGTAAGAACCAATGTGCTGTCAGAAGTTACAAAAGCATTTTTAATCTTTTTCACTTTCCACTCAAATTTTTGTTTTGAATCTTTTGAGGATTTTTTAACAACAGTGTTCTCACTAACACGTTCTTTGCTTGCTGCTTTTGATGGTACATTTGATTTCAGAAATTGTTATGGTTTGAAAATAGTACCATCACATTTAACAATAGATACAGAATAAAATGTCCGAGGAGAGTCAATTTTTACAAGATGAGTATCAACAGTAACCTTTTTAGGATTATGACTGACAAAGTTGTTTTGAACAACCGAACTAGGAAGATTGGATGGCCTTTTAAGAATCTTAACAGGCACAAAGGTATTGTGGTTCCTAGTCGTTGGGCTAACTGTCCGCCATGCTTTCTTTTCGGATCTCTCAATGAATCTGGAATCTTGACTTGACCTAATTTCCTTTTTGAGGACATTTTTGGCTTCGATCTTAGGGTCGACAATATCTTTCTTATTTAACCAAGGTTTTTGCAGATAGTCAGATGATGACTTGGAAGTTTTTCCAGCTGATGGATTGTCAAACTTAGGCTTGATTGGCACTAGGGTTGTTTTCGAAATCACTTGAGAATTAGAAACACACGAGTCAGATGAATCATCACATAAAATTTCTTCATCGACGTCACTATCTAAAGATGCACAAACGAAATCTGGTCTATCAAAGTCAGTTCCAGTTGTCTCTGGAATTAATTCCTTAACAACACAATTGTTAGGAGGACCGAAGTTCGGAATTTGAACTCTAGTACGGATGATGTCATGGAATGATTTCGAGGTCTGATTCAGGTCCAGGTGTATCAGAGACGGAAGAGACATGGAATCAGGACATTTGACAACTATGGGTTGAAACTCAGGAAAGAGATATTGAAATGGTCTGAGGTCTCAGGAAGGGGTTGTGGGATTAGGTGTCTAAGCCCATAACTATTATTGGTACGTACTTGACCCGATATAAGCATGGTCCATTTGGGTTGTAACACTCTGGAACAATTTGATAGGATGGATATTTGAGAAAGAGGTTATTGTGATTTATTAATATATTATAAGTATAATATATTGATAAATCATATTATTTAATTAGTATTGATCAAGAATTAATTTGGAATTAATTTAGTGATCAAAAAAGACTAATTAAATTAAACGAGAATGATTAAGTAAATCAGTGATACATATATATAGTTTGGGCTAATAATCCATATTGATTGGTAATGGACTAAGTTCATGTAAGAATCCATGAAGAGTTAGTCCAAACGGCTTATCATATATATTATTGGACAAAGGCCCAAGGAAGTGGATTAGGTTTTAACCATTGGAATTCTACATTATATACATGTAGTCTCTAAGCCAAAAATCGTACACTATGAGTCTAAGTGAACCATAACCGATTTTGTGTTTCCTTACTTCTCTCTCAAAGTCCTCCTTTTGTTTTTGGTGTGTTATAAGACATTTGAGGCATCACACTTGAGGTTCTAGACTCTCTTAAGGTCAAAGTTCTACTAGCTACATCAAAAGGTAATCTTCTTACTTATTTTATGATTCATATATGAAATTTTGTATGCTACTTTAGGCTTCATGCTTTGGAAAGCAATATTGTATGTATAATTAGAGAAAATTTAGATCCAAGGCATTAGGGTTGTATGTGCACCATAGGAGTGTTATAGTACCTAAAACCCAATAGTAGTATCAGAGCCATGGGTAGTTTTCTATTATATTGATGCAAATGTTTGATTTTTAAAGTTGAAAAAATAATAATTTTATTGTTTGGCTCATTAACTCGACGAGTCCTAAGAGGGACTCGACGAGTTGGATGATTTTGGTCATGAACTCGACGAGTCTGTAGTCTGGCTCGACGAGTTGGATCATCAGATGGCAAAATTTTCGAGTTTTTGGCCTATTTTGGATTAGGATCATTACCACAAACTGTTTTGGTTCATAAAATTTGATTTTAATGATATGGTAATGTTTATCCCCATCCAATAACATGATGATTCTCAAATTTTAAGATAATTACTTGATTTGGTGAAAAACTAATTATTTGTAAAATTTGGATCATGTTGCTATATTAGTTAAAGTAGGTCAAATTAGTTAAAGATAAAATTATTTGATTATTTTATTAGTTTAAAAGTTTGATATAAAGAGTTTATGAAACCTCCATAAGTTACGGATATGAAAAGCTTCACTCATAAAACAAATTAGCTCCATAAGTTATGGATATGAAAGGTCTTATTCATAATATAAATTAACTCCTGAAGTTATGAATTTCAAGAGTCTTGGAAGTTTATAAAATTGGTCTAAATGCTTTTAAAGAATTCCATAACTTGTCCTCAAGTTATGGAAAATGAAAACTCTCATTCATAAAAAATGCATTAAACTCATAAGTTACGGAAACCAAAAGTTTTAAAAAGTTACAAAACTTGCCCTCAAGTTTTGGAATTTAAAATTCAATTAAAAAGGTTTTAATTGAGAAATATTGAATACCAAACCTTTTGACTTCATAACTTAAGTTGAGAATTAAAAGTTTTAATTATGGTTTTGTTGAAAATTAATTAAAAGATTAATTAAAGGAGTATTAATAAATCCATAATAATATGGTTTGAGTTTAATTAAATTAAAAGTCTAGTTTAATTAATAGATTAAACCACCTAGTATTTTTAAATGTTTAAAATACACCCTTGTACTATATAAAATTAAAAGTCTAATATTATATATATATATATATATATATATATATATATATATATATATATATATATATATAAGTTAAAAGTCAGTCTTACCGTTAGTAGGCCACATTCACGAAGCTGGTCTATAAGAGGTGTTTAAGGAATCGGCCTGTAAAATGACCACCATTGGGTATACACTCTTACCCACCGCACCCTTGACCAGTGGAGGGTTGTTAGCCGAACAGGTTTGACAGGACATTTAAATCCTCATTAAAAGTATAATGAAATAATAAAGTAACTAAACTTTTATAAATTCTCAATCTTAGTTACTTTAGGAAAAATGTGAAAATGGTGCTATTCCATGAAATTGCACTTTACACCTTGCTAAGTCATTAGTGGAGCGTGTGTGGTTAACCACCACACTAATTTGGGACTAACAAGGGTGGAAAAGGGTATCTTAATGATAATCATGGATCAATGGAGCTTGTGTTTCTAACCGACATTGAGAGTACCAAACATATTTGCATGGTTATTCACACCTTGTTTGTGATCCTCGGCAGCCCAGTCTCAAAGGATCTAGGAATTTCAATTCATTTAAAACCTAAAATTTATTTTTGTTTTTCATGGTGGAAATTAGTAAATCGTCATTTACCTACCTTCAAATATTTTGCAATTGGATTACGGCGTCCCTCTTCCGAATTGTAAAATATTGTGTTGGTTCATAGCCTTAATATTTCATTTTGGGTGTTATGTTAAGGACTTAAATCAACTAACTTGAATTTCTCCCTTGTAGATGTCAAGTTCTGACAACTATGGTCTTCCCAAATCTTTTGAAAAAGCTTTCCTTATGAAGCTGATGTTCCACGATTGGATCGTGGAAATGGAAATCATACTTCACTTCCTCCACCTCCTCCAATAATTCTCCCTAACCCATATGTTCAAAGACTTGAAAAGTTCAAGGTCACTCAAGCCCTATTGGCTAGCAAACACCCAGATGGAAAGTCTATATGTGCTCACATCTTGAAGATGAAGTTGCATATTGGCAGGCTCGGGATGTTGGGTGTCGTTGTCTCGAGGAAGTTGGCTGCTGACTTAGTTCTTCAATCACTTACTGAGTCATATAGTGAGTTCATTAAAGATTAGTATATGACAGACCGCGACATGACCCTTATCGATCTTACTTATTTGCTAATTGTTGCTGAATCAGCAATGATTTGGCGCACTGGTCAAGCAAATTTGATTGGAAGATCTAGTTCCCAAACTTCCATGGACATTGACAATGGCAACATTGGAAGTCCAGAAAAGCTTTCTCTTCCCAGTGGAAAGGTCAAACCATTTGACCAAATGGTAAAGAGAAAGGATAAGTCTGAGATTATCCCGTGTACCATTCTAAAAGAATCTGTTTGCTTCTATTGCCAAGAAAAGGGGCATTGGTTGCGAAGCTGCCCTATTTACCTGAAAGACCACAAGGATGGTAAATTCACAAATGGATGACACTACTTCATGTAAATCCACTATATAACTCTGTTAAGTTCCTATTTGAAGATTCTTAATACATGATGTGATGAGATTACATTTTGATGTTTTGTTGGATCGAAGAAAGGAAAGGAAGCTTAAAGGAAGAGTAAGCTGAGTCTGACCGCGAAGAGATGGATTTCGATCGCATGGTTTGAATGATCAGATTTTTGAGCTGCCGCTAGGAGTTATGATAGATTGCTTAGGAATATGTAATAACATAGTTTTCATTTGTAATTGCATTGTAAGGAAAAGTTTTCCGCGTTTTATAAATAAAGAAAAATTTTTAATTTTATCTTGTTTTATATTGACCCATACAATGGCATTTGTGAAAATTGATGTTTGTATATTTCTATTGTTAGCAATATTGGAAAAGGATTTGATTCTTCATTTGTGGTATTGTCAAAATTTACCAAATAAGGAAAGATTCTCATCACCCAAGTTTCAATTGGACAGAAACTTGGAATTATGCGACTTGTATTGTGTGATGAATGAGAACCTTCGTCTTTGGGAAATTAAGACTAATTCCTTGTTCACATGTATATGTGAGTCAAGTGAAGGACTAGGGGATCGGGTACACTTGGTTGTGCGTTGGTCAGGTCCACCACAAAGAACGATAAGAATATTCGTCATGATTTACTAAAAGTTTAGTAAATATGGTTATACTTACAAGATTAAGTATAATTCTGAATCGTTGAAAAAGTTTCAATGTATAGCAAAACGAATAATAAGAATCAATTAGGCAGAAAGATAAAAGTTTCTCCAATCTGAAAGGAAGGGAAAGTACTTGAGTATCGTGTTTTATGATTATCTTAGTGATTATGAAACCATATCACAATTGATCCTCTAACGACATCTTAGTGCATTTGTATGGCTAAGAAGAGGAATCGTGAATTGTTAAAATGGTTAAATCAAAATATGAGTCATACTTAGTTCCAAAATCGAATCTTGGAGTCATACTCCAAGATTGTGCCTTGAGTGACATAATCTTAAGAAAAGGTTTATAATACTCATCAAATCTAGAATAAAATGTTTCTTACTCTAGTACATTTGAAATTGGTAAGTTGTGATGTCTTGGATAAGACAAAGACCAACTAGGACCAATTGTGTGAAGTGTTGGTCTTGATAAGAACCCACACTAACTCTTGAATATATAGTAGTCAAGAAATGTTTCTTGACAAAAGAATCTTATATGTCAAGAGGTCAGTAGGAGTCTTAAAGATCTTGAAAATTTTCAAGAACTAACCAAGAGTAAACCTATTGTTAATCACTAGCACACGACTTGAGGTTTATAACCTATCGTATTGACATATTCTTGTTTTTGTGCCCATTCCAGTTAAGGTTGACTACGCATGTGAGCTCTATGAGTTCTCAATTGTTTGCATAACAACCTGGAAGCAATGGTAGGCCCTTGTGCTGCCAGGTGGCAAGAAATTAAGATTGAACAAGTTCAGTCCATATGAGTTTAGATTTGTCACTAACCTTGTCTTGTGATTATGGTTATGACAAATTCACATGGATAGGAACACATACACCATTAATCTAAGTGACAAAGGTTTCTCTCCGCTTCATGAAAATGATTATGAAGAAACGCTTTCACTAAGTAGATTTTAAGGAGACAGCAATTGTGATATTTGCATTCTCAAATTCGATTATGATTACGGCATCCCTCTTCATAGTTCGAATTGTGAGAAAATGGAAAATAGTTTGAACATTCGGGACTTACTGTCGTAAGTTTTGAAATAGTTTAGACATACATATGGGCCTTCTAATAAAAGGTGTATGAGCTTAGATTAAGGCTTATCGAAGCATCTCGTATCAGAAATCAGAACTTTGGTAAGAAAGTCAACAAGTATTGATTTCTATAAGTCCATCTTATTTTTGGGTACATGTCAAAGCTAGTGGGAGCATAAGTGTTATACTAATAAGAATGTAATTATTATGCTAGTAGGAGCACAATTATTACGTTAAGTGTTGTGAGTTAGCAATGTTAATTATAGAAAACAAAAGTCTCAAATTGCAAAGTCGTAGAGGTTGAATAGTTGTTTTGCTATAATTAAGGGAGAGGAAATTATACTTCATTTCACATCTGAAAGTTTAGATTGAGATTTTAATCAAATTTAGTCAAGAACGTATATGAATGTTATGTTGAAATGATTCAACATAAGGAAATTTTATATGCGGAAATATTATAGCAAGAGACTGGTAAAGTATCATGTCTTTATGTAAGGCGTTATGAATCGTGTCCCATATGCTTCGGCTATAGGATCGATTGCATAAGCTATAATATTTATGTGTTCTGAATTTTCCAAATGCCTACGGCATTAAGAGGGAAAATGGACCAGAACTGTATATGACTAAAGTTGTTAAACGATTGCTAATAACAATCCAAGGTTCGCCAAAGATTGGTTGCTTATGGACAATTGGAAGTATAGTAATGAATGGACTGTATTGACATTATTATGAATAGACAGGATTCTATTAATAATGAGTTGTCATATGGAAAATATGGAAATGTTTCCATAATGGGAGTTGGATATTAAGAATCTATGAGAAAGTTAGAAATTTTTATGCAAGAAGGATGTTCAAAGGAATGTACTTTGAATGTGAGACTTCATTTTCGGGGAGTTTTCTTGTAACAATCTCCAATGGAATACTTTGTAATATTGTTGGCAAAGTCTCTGTGACTTTGGTACCTCGACATTACAAAAGGTACATTGCATGATAGTTAAGAATCTAACACATCCTACTAGTGACCGAAATTGGTATTCTTACACTAGTAATAAGAATTTGGAGTTGTGAAATGAGTTTCATTGAAGATGTATTCAATTGATCTATTTCATAAAGAAAGGAACATAGGTAAACATAGTGTGCATGCTTGGATGATGGGATAACTATTTTTTTTTAATTCAAGTATTAAGTTGATTATTCGAAACATTAAACAATGAATAATGTGTGATCAATATGGTGACTAAATAAAAGCTGTTTTATTTATATTCAAAAGTTTTGAGACCACATTGGATTTTATTATTCTTGTGTTTCACTTTGCATGTTTTGACTTCCCGAATAACTAGGTTATTCAAATATCCACAGTCGATTATATTTTGGAAGTAGGTTATGAAAGTAGACTGTCATGAATGGGTTTTTGTAAGATTGTCTAAGGTGTTAGACATAGCAAAAGTTTGCTACAAACATTCATGAGTGCTCTTGAAATAAGATTTGAGTATTGGATTAAACCCACTCTCATTTGAATCACTTCATGGATTTTATCACGAGTGATCATGAGATGATAATATCTTATATTCTTAAAACGGAGATATATGAGTTGTAGCTTACAAGTCGGTTGCACATTGATGATGCGAAAACGCACCAGTACTTGGTGTTATAAAACGCATTTTTGTGTGTGATTTGATGAGTAAGTAGAGCAAGCATATGAGTCAAAGTTTATCTGTTCCTTTTACCCAATGTGGGATTAAAGAGATATCTGTGGGCCCCTCGATGATTTAGTGATGACAACCCTAAGCGCTTGGCCAAGCCTGGACTGATTTGATTTGTTCAATTAGTCAGTCGTCATAAATCGGAAATCGGGAAACAACACATGAATAGAGAGAATGGTTATAATCCATGTCTCGGTTCATACGATATCTAGAATGGAGGAATATATGATCCCTTATCTAATTGACACGTCATTGATTTGTTCAGAGTTAAACAGCAGCTTTTAAGAGAGCTACGATTTCTAATCAAATGTTAAGTCGTACTTGCAATAATAGTTATTAGACTTATCCAAGTGAGAGACTGTTGGATTAGGTGTCTAAGCCCATAACTATTATTGATATGTACTTGACCCGATATAAGCATGGTCCATTTGAGTTGTAACATTCTGGAACAATTTGATAGGATGGATATTTGAGAAAGAGGTTATTGTGATTTATTAATATATTATAAGTATAATATATTGATAAATCATATTATTTAATTAGTATTGATCAAGAATTAATTTGGAATTAATTTAGTGATCAAAAAAGACTAATTAAATTAACGGAGAATGATTAAGTAAATCAGTGATACATATATATAGTTTGGGCTAATAATCCATATTGATTGGTAATGGACTAAGTTCATGTAAGAATCCATGAAGAGTTAGTCCAAAGGGATTATCATATGGATTATTGAACTAAGGCCCAAGGAAGTGGATTAGGGTTTAACCCTTGGAATTCTACATTATATACATGTAGTCCCTAAGCCAAAAATCGTACACTATGAGTCTAAGTGAAGCATAACCGATTTTGTGTCTCCTTACTTCTCTCTCAAAGTCCTCCCTTTGTTTTTGGTTTGTTATAAGACATTTGAGGCATCACACTTGAGGTGCTAGGCTCTCTTAAGGTCAAAGTTCTACTAGCTACATCAAAAGGTAATCTTCTTACTTATTTTATGATTCATATATGAAATTTTGTATGCTAGTTTAGGCTTCATGCTTTGGAAACCAATATTGTAAGTATAATTAGAGAAAACTTAGATCCAATGCATTAGGGTTGTATGTGCACCACAAGAGTGTTATAGTACCTAAAACCCAACAGGGGTGACAATGGTGAGACAGGGGTATCCGAATGTTTGCGATTCGAAATGTCTCCCATAAAAGTTAGATTTTGTAACTCCTTCAAGGTATGAACAATAGGTTTTGGAAACTCGCGTCCGAGGCCTGGTGCTTTGGACCATGGATGTTGAAAATTATGATTCATTCGTTCGTTTGCTTCAAGAATATCCATTGCATGATGTAAAGCATCAATTTTAAGACCTTTTTTATCATAAACTAAAACATTTCTTTCAGAATAGGTGATTTCACATTTGTCTTTTAAAATGATACATTCATCTTGAGACATTACAAGCTCTCTTTCTAGTTTTTTTATCTGAAGCTTCATGTCTTCGAATCGAGATCTAAGGCGAGTCAGTTCACTTTCTAGCTTCTCACTTACTTCTATAGCAGACTCATACGCTTTATGGATGATGGTCATATCTGATTGGATCTGGGTTAGATATGGTTCACAAAGAGATAAATCAAAATTATTTTCAGTAATCATATATCTTACCTGTTGAACGATGCTTTAGCCTGGTGGATCATTGGTTACCATGTAGCAAAAGTTCGGCCCAGCATCTTCATCGTCTTCTTCGGAACCTGATGACCAATAGCCTTCATCACATTCGATCGACTGTCTTTCCATAAGACACATATTCCTTCCAGCACTCACATCATCCTCGTCTCCAGAAGACTAGTACCCTTCAACATCTCTTGACACAGTAGTAACAACCGATTTTTCACTTACTGCCATCTCTTGAGCTTTGCGGGCATAGTATGCAGAATCCTTGACCATTGGTTTCTGAGTGGTTTCAGCCAAACAATTTTTGGAAAAATGATTACCCTGACCACACTTGTGACAAACTATCTTGGATTTGTCTCACTTCAGATTTTTATGGGATTCCGAGGTATGGCTTGATGATGAGATGTTGGGTTTGTAAGCAAGTGGGTTCTCTGAAGGTTTAGGAAATGGTTGAGGATTATTTTGCTGAGGGGCTTGGAATCGGTTTTGATATGGTTTTTGAGTGGGATTCCATGGATGCTTGTATTTCATGGACATTAATGAAAACTCTTGTTGGAAGCGAAGTTCGGTTTCAGCTGCATCGGAATCGAAATATTTTGGATGGTTCAGAACATGTGGAGTTAGTGGAGTAGGAAAGGTTGGTTGAATTGGCGTAACAGGTGGGATAGTTACGAAGGGATCTGACACGGATAGGGTCGGAATAAGTGGGTTTACATGACTAACCAAGGCAAGAGGACCTCCAGACAATTCTCTTAATGTTTGTGCAACATTTGATTGGTGGCCTTGTAGTTCATCAAAGAGTTGATAAAGCTTCAACTTCTTCAGAGATCCATTAATCTGAAGACACGATTTGACATTCCCCCACCCTTTTCCGAGGCTATTGATAAACTTCAGGAGGAGTTCTGGTTATTCCGTGTCCAGTCATGTTGTTTACAACAATCTGATACCTATTTGAAGTCGAGGCTACGGATTCACCAGGAGTAGTGGTGAAGGTATCAAAATCGTTAACAACCGAAGTTAGACGTTTATCTTTCATATTTTCGGACCCTTCAAACAGATTCTGAAGAGTGTCCCAAATCTCTTTGGTAGATTTTCATAACTTAATGTGCTCAAAGAGAGATGGAGGAACACCGAACACCATCTCGTAAAATGAAACCTGGTCTGCATTCAGTTTCTCGATATCTGTAGCAGTGAAAGGTGTTGGGCATTGATCTTCTTGGCCCATGAGAGTTGCAGCGGCATCTCTCACCGTCGTCTGACCGGAACATGTGGACCATCTTTCACAGATCTCCATATTTCTTCACCTTTTTCCTTACCAAGTAAAAATTTGTCCATTCTAACTTTCCAGTGATCATACACTTCAACAACTAGCAGTGGGGCACGAGAAGCCATTGAAGTTAAGATATAAGAGCATAAGTGGTATATATAAGAACATTTATCCTGAACACATAAATGATTGAGATACCAAGGTAATCTCAGATCAATTATAATTTGTTCTTATATATTTAAAGGACAACCACTCAAGCTCTTATACCAATTGTGAGAACAAGAATCAATGCGCAAGGAAAAGGTTTTAAAATAAAACCTTGATTTAATCTTTAAGATCAATGGCTACCCTTAATAAGCAGTTCCAGTCAAGTCTGGTAAACCAGTCAAGACTTGAAGATAATCAATCAACAATGTATTCAAGTAATAAATGAAGTAAACTTGAGTATAATCAATGCAAAGACAATTTAAGACAAGAAAAATGTAAATGGAAGAAGTTTGACTTGAAAGAGATAATAGATTGATGTGAAGAGAATATTGAGTTCTATTCTTGGTTATCAACTCATGAAACATTCACTCCTTATATGGAAAAGGAGGAACATGGTAAAACTAAGTGTTTGACAATCTAACACTTAAAAGATTCACACTATTTAGTCCTAAGAACTGTTACATCAAAATAAAGAATACAAGCATTTAATGCTAGTACAGACTTATGACTTTTGAACATCTTGATCTCGGAATTGATTTGGCTTCGGAGCTTCATCACATCTCGTACACAAGCTGGCTTTGGATCTTGATTGCTTCAGATTGCTAAAGGTTCACTTTTCATGTATTAACAACGATTGGTGGAGATTGGTTACTAGTTCATACACCCCAGAGCAGCGAGCTGCAGTATCATGGGAGCAGTTCTCTGAGATGTTCCGCTCGAGATACGCTCCATTGGTGGAGTGGGAGAGGCTGGCCCAGGAGTATTTAGACCTGAGGCAGGGTACCGAGTCGGTGATGGATATCACCAAGATGTTGACGGAGAGAGCTATGTTTTGCCCTGAGTATGTTGCTTCCGAGCAAGCTCAGATGACTCGGTACTTGAGCATGCTCAAGACAGACATCCGCCAGTTCGTATCTACGCAGCGCTATGGATCACTCTTTGATTTGCAGGAGGCCATAAGGTGGCGTGAAATTGAGATGGAGCTCCAGACGAGGGAGAAGCGGCAGGCCCCGGTGCAGTCGCAGCCTGCGCCGAGGCGGTTCAAGGTCGCTGATGTTAGATCTGGGAGTCAAAGGGGTCGTACTTATGGTAAGTGCGGAAAGTTGCATGAGGGTCCTTATCGACTTATTTCTGAATTCCACAAATGTGGCAAGGAGGGCCACTATGCAAGGGATTGTTTCTAGTCGGCCCCAGTTTCGAGTACCAGGATTTGCTACCATTGTGATCAGGTTGGCTATATGAAGGTCAACTGTCCATTGCTTGCTGACAAGCCAGCACAGGCCCTGGAGCCAGCTATTCTGAGGATCGTCGATAGGCACCATGGGAGGATGGATCCCCCGAGGGCTCGGGGCCATGCTTTTCAGCTCACTGTCGAGTAGGCCAGAGCAGTGTCAGACGTTGTGACCGGTATGTTTCTATTTATTGTTCTTGTAATTATTTTTATGGTATGCTTATGCTTATGCTTCTAATAGGTACATTCTTAGTGAACTCTTTGCCTGCTCTTGTGTTATTTGACTCGGGCGCGAGATGGTCCTTTATGTCTCGATCTTTTAGTAGGGATTTTGGTATGCCTCTTAGTGAGTTGGAGTGTCCGTTGTAGGTTTCTATCACCAACGAACACGGGGTTTCTGAATCCAGAGTGTATCGGGGTTGTGTATTGGAGATTTTTGGGGTGCCCTATCCGATTGATTTGATCCCTATCCCCATGGGGGATGTGTAGGTGATAGTAGGGATGGATTGGTTTAGCAGTTTTAGTGTTATGATCGATTGTGAGGGTTAGCGAGTAGTAGTTCGAACCCCAAGTTGGGGAGAACTGGTTATCTATAGAGAGGGTACCAGAGTTGGTTCAGAGTTTTGTTTGGGGCCAGGGCTCGACGGTATATTCAGCATGGGTGTGCGGGTTATCTTGATTATGTGGTTGATACTCGGGTCGGGGAGCAGGTTTCGGTTTCAGAGGTGCCAGTTGTCAGGGAGTTTGCTGATGTGTTTCCAGAGGAGTTACTCAGTGTACCTCCCGAGAGACAGGTTGAGTTAAGGATTGATTGAGTGTCAGGTGCGGCTTTGATTGCCAAGGCGTCGTACCGCTTGGTACCACCTGAGATGCAAGAGTTGTCCTCTCAGCTTCAGGAGCTATTAGGCAAGCAGTTCATCAGACTGAGTAGTTCGTTGTGGGGAGCACCGATATTGTTCGTCAAGAGGAAGGACGGTTCACACCGTATGTGCATTGATTACTAGGAGTTGAACAAGTTAACGGTGAATAACCGTTATCCCTTTCCGCGGATTGATGACCTCTTTGATCAGTTGCAGGGTGCATCTTGGTTCTCCAAGATCGATCTGAGGTCCGGGTATCATCAGGTGAGAGTGAGAGAGGAGGACATGGAGAAGACCGTGTTTCGGACTCGTTATGGGCATTACGAGTTCGTGGTGATTCCATTTGGGCTCACCAATGCGCCTTTCGTGTTTATGGATTTGATGAATCGGGTGTTTATGGATTTGATGATTCCATTTGATGAATCGGATTTGATGCTCGACCGATCTGTTATAGTATTCATTGATGATATCTTCGTGTATTGCAAGACCATAGAGCAGCACGAGGAGAAACTTCGAAAGCTTTTGGGAGTACTGAGGCGGGAACGGCTGTATGCCAAGTTCTCAAATTGTGAGTTTTGGTTACGAGAGGTCTAGTTCCTAGGGCATCTCGTTAACCAGGATGGGATTTTGGTCGATCTGGCCAAGATTGAGGCTGTGATGCAGTGGGAGGTTTCGAAATCTCCCTCATAAATCAGGAGTTTCTTGGGTTTGGAGGGATATTATCGGAGATTTATTCAGGATTTCTCCAAGATTGCAGTACCCCTCACTCGTCTGACGAGGAAGGGAGTGGATTTCCGGTGAGGCCCGGAGCAGCAGGATGCTTTTGAGACGCTACGGCAGAGGTTATGTGAGGCCCCGGTGTTGAACCTTCTAGAGGGTGTCGAGGACTTCGTGATATTCAGTGATGCATCCATCACTGGTTTGGGGGCAATCCTTATGCAAAGAGGGCGAGTGATTGCTTATGCTTCCCGACAGCTAAAGCCGCATGATGCGCGGTATCGTACTCATGACATGGATTTGGGGGCAGTGGTGTTTGCCCTCAAGATTTAGATACATTATCTTTATGGGTTTGTTGTATTGTATACACGGATCACAAGAATGTGAGATATCTTATGGACCAGCCGAACCGTAACATGAGACAAAGCAGGTGCCTGGACGTGGTTAAGGATTATGACTACGGAATCCTTTACCATCCGGGTAAGCGAATGTGGTAGCGGATTCTTTGAGCCGCAAGTCGGCTGGATCTTCATTTGGGGAGATGTGTATGAGGATATCCGTTGATTCTCCGCTTTTGGGTTTGATCACGAGGCATGGAAAGTGGGAGTTCGGAAGGAGAACTGGAAACAGTAGATGATTAGAGGCAAGATCGACAGGTTTGTCACCGATAGTCGGGGGTTGTTGACCCGGTGCGGCCAGGTTTGGGTTCCATTTTTCGGGTGGGATCAGGTGGATAGTGCTGGAGGAAGCTCATAAGTCTGGCTTTTCTATACACCCGGGAGCCACCAAGATGTATCGGGATTTGAGATTGAGCTACTGGTGGCCGAGTATGAAGAGGGAGATAGCCTGGTATGTGGAGAGGTACTTGACATGTAGGATGGTCAAGGCTGAGCATCAGAGGTCGCATGGGAAGCTGCAGCCTTTGGAGGTTCCCATGTGGAAGTGGGAACAGATCACCATGGACTTTATCACCAAGTTTCTGAAGACGGCCAAGGGTTTTGATGCTATGTGGGTCATCGTGGATCGATTGACCAAGAGTGCCCACTTTCTGGCCATGCAGGAGAGCTCTTCGGCCGAAAAGTTGGTCAATGTGTATGTTCGGGAGATTGTTGCTCGTCATGGGGTTCCAGTCTCCATTGTTTCAGACCGAGATGTTCGGTTCACGTCCTACTTCTGACAAACGTTTCACGAGGAACTGGGCACAAGACTACATTTCAGCACGGCTTATCACCCACAGACCAACGGTCAGAGTGAGCGGACCATCCAGACCCTTGAGGATATGTTGCAGGCTTGTTCATAGATTTTGGCGGGAGTAGGGATTCCTACCTACCTCTTGCGGAGTTTTCCTACAACAACAGATATCATTCCAGCATTGGTGCCCCACCTTTTGATATGGACGGAGGTGTCATACCCCGATATGTTGGGGAAAGGTTGGTCACAGGGTCATGGGAAGGACCGAAGTGGTACTTCAGACCACAGAGCTTATTCAGCAGATCAGGCAGAGACTGCAGACAGCTCAGAGTCGGCAGAAGAGTTATGAAGACCAACGTCGATCAGAGTTGGAATTTCAGGTCGGCGATATGGTATTACTAAAGGTCTCACCTTGGAAGGGTGTGATACGCTTCAGGAAGAGGGCGAAATTAGCCCCTCGGTATATTGGGTCGTTCCGTGTGATCACCAGGGTAGGGAGGGTGGCCTACCGGTTGGATTTTTCGAGTGAGCTCAGTCAGATCCACAACACTTTTCATGTCTCTCAGTTGCGGAAGTGTGTGTTGGACAGTGAGACAGTGGTTCCCTTGGATGTTAGCATGCGGTAGTGATCTGTAATTCTGCATGTTTGTCTGATGTCTGTTTATATGTTTATATATTATGTGTATGTCAACATGTTATGGTTGGTTGGGTTGAGGCGGTCCTGCTTTGTGTTGAAGGCCAAGATACCCAGGGTGCTCTGGATAGACTGCAGGCCCTGCGAGGCGGTCCAGTCATGCCGAAGGCCTGGCGAATAGTCTGGATAGGTTGTAGGCCCTGCAAGGCAGTCCAGACATAATGAAGGCTCGGGAGCGGTCCAGATAGGTTGTAGGCCCTGCGAGGTGGTCCAGATAGGCTGAAGGCTCGGTTATGCATGTTGTTGTTTGATATGTTGTATGTGGTGGTACCTTGGGGGAACTCACTAAGTTTTGGCTTACGGTCTTTAGTTTATTGTTTCAGGTACTTCTGATGATCGCGGGAAGGCGAAGGCGTGACCGTACACATCCTCTATTTTATGGCTTTATGATTTTGGGATACTCTAATGTTGATAAAAAAAATTGGGAACAATGATTTTGTAAACATTTTATGACTATGGATTGTTTTTAAAACGTTTAAATTTGTTGTGATTTTTGAGTCGTTACAAATATGATTCACAAGAAAAAAATTCCCGAAAAAACACATTCATGATTCCTTTTATAGTAGTCAAGCAAAAATTCATTTTTATGACAATTTTAGTGTATAGGAACAAAATCAACGCAAAATTGAATCATCGAAATGTTTTTTTGAGAATTTTTTTTATGATTCATGTTATTTTTTATTCATCCAACAATTTATTTTTTGGTTCGCCAAAAAAATATGTAGAAAAAAAAAACTTCTTACATTCCTACCATATATTTCCTTCTTATCGGATCTATATATATATATATATATATATATATATATACACACACACCATTTGTTTATTTTATTTTTATTATTATTTCATTTATAATTACCATTTTATAATTTCAACAACTTAACTCATTTTTATATCATAACTTTCAATATATAAAGTTTGGTACATTAAAATTAGAGCTGACAATGGGTCGACCTGGGTTGGGTTCGAGTTCATCCCATTTAATAATTGGGTTAGAGATTTCAACCCAACCAAACCTACTTATTTAAATGGGTTGATATTTCCAACTCAACCCAACCTTTAAAGATAAATGGACTGTCACTCTGTTCACCTATTTATTTAGTTCCCAACACAATCTATTAAATAAATGGGTTAAAGATGGGTTAAACCATTTAAAATCATAAAAAAATAATAATAATAATAACTAAAGATTGCACCAGTCAAATTAATTGTAAACTTACATAAAATTTCAAAATATGAAAAAAGCACAATCCTAATTTATAAATACAAATAAAATTTTCAAAAACATCAAAATGTTTAATCTAAAGTGATTTTGGAGGATGACTAGTATTGTTTGCGCCAAGAAAAAAGATGGAAATTATGATTGCACATGAATAATAATAATACAATATCATAATTTATAAATTAATACATGATAATATTTGAATAATTATTATATATATATATATATATATATATATATATATATATATATATATATATTAAAGTTAAATGGGTTGGCGAGTTGAAAATACGTTGGTAATATCTACCCAACCCATCCTATTTAACTAAATGGGTTAGACGAGTTGACTCATTTAACTTAAATGAGTTGAAATCTAAATCCAACCTGCTAATTTTGGGTTGGGTTCAGGTTGGGTTGGTGGGTTGGATTGCTTTTTGTCAGCTCTAGTTAGAATATGTCATTAACACTGTTTAAGTTTTATCAACCTTAAAATTTAACTTTCTATTGCAATCGAACATAAACAAATGACATATTCAGCAAAAAAAATATCTTAGAATCTCATTTGTACTTCATTATAAAGTAACTTTTGGGCATATAATCTCGATAAAATATATCAATTTTATGATCTTTATCATAATATTAATATAGCATATCCGTCGTTTTTTACGATTGGATAAATAACTTATCTTCAAAAATTAATTAAACTATCATTTAGTTAATTTCGTTGACAAATTGCGTGTTTATAAAAGTTTTTGATAACGATGTGGAAATGATATAAAAACGTAGGTTAATCTTAAATTCTAACATACTTTAACAACATAGTTGCAATCCTGTGCAACGCGCGAGAATTCGTCTAATTTTAGTATAAAAAGAAAGAAAATAATACTTAAATAGCTTATTTTTCGTTTTGTAGCTTTTAAAATGCCTTTGATTAAAAAGGAACCAAATTACCACATTTTATAAGGAAAAATAGCAAAAATATTGAAGATATAAAAGTTTGGCGTGAAGATATTTAGCGTCGTGATTATCAGCTCTTCGTGACGCGAATATGGTAATGAAGTGATAACCATAATATGTTGTTTGAAGCTTGAAGAACACATGATAAGATAACGTTTAGCGATGCGAAAATACTCTTTAGAGGTGCGAACTTTTAAAAGAAAGAAACTTCATAAATATGGATATACTTTCACTTTTAGGGAGAAAGAAGTTCTTAATTCGAAGAATTGCGACAGAAGAAATCAAGGGAAGAAGCGCATTGGAAGAGAGATCAATATTGGAACAAGATCCGAAGAAATCAAGCGAAAAAGCGTATTGGAATCATTTGGTTTTGTTATTTTAATCATGTCTAGCATAGTTTTTTTGATTTTCAATTGTGTATCTAATATGATTATGGACTAAAAATCTTTTACTTTCTTTTAGAGTAGATGAACCTCAAAGTTTTGTGTTGATTTCGATAATTTTATATTGAATAAGTTACTTGTAATATATGAATGTTTGATAAAAATCCTTATGTATTAAAGTTGATGTTTTTATTGTTTATTGCTGATAATATTTAGATTAATGAACCCTAATTTTATGAATTATAGAGATGTATGATTAGTGTTTTAATCAAAACCTTAGATTAAATAGTAAAATCGGTAACTCTAATGTGTAAGAATATACATAATGATCTACTTTATATAGTTAACTGAATTAATCAACAATTTCAATAACAAATGAAGTCTTTCATATTCCGAATTAAACACCAATTTTTAGAGTAATTAATGCAATTGATCACTGTATTAATAATCTATTAAAATTGAAGGATTGGTAATCTGATTAGAAAACTAATCAACTTAGGAATCGATATTTAACGAAATTCAACCCATTGCACTATTAAAGAAATCAACCATAATAGAGAGAAAAATCGAATCTAAACAGAAATATCTTTTAACATCTTGTTTACAAAATTAATTTGCCCAATCTTATTAGTTTGAGTACACTGTTATTAGGAATTAAGTTACTGAACTTTAAAGTCAGAAAATTCTTCATTAGTAGTATTTACTTTAGTTTAATTAATAGCAAAAAAAAGAAAAAAAAAATCTGAAACTGAATCTTATCCATTCCCCAAATGTTTGATATCCTTATTTACTATTATACGATGAGGTTCACTATCTTTTAGTGGTAATTGTGATAAATTAGGTTTTAAAATCTAATATAATTTTAGTGTAAAAATAAGAGATAATCGAGCACATGGGTTTGACTCATCCTTCAACCCCCTAAAGTCTTTGGATATTATTGAGAAATGATTCCTTATAAACTCGCTTCAAGTTTTTCCTTCCACCTGTAGGAAAAGAAAATTAGTCAAACTTGCTATTATTGGATTCGAACATTATACGTTGTTTAACCATGGAAACACAAGGAATCGTATTGGTTGAGATGACGTATTTGCCTCCATATCATGTTGATGCAAAGGGATAAGAACTTGAAGAAAATGATTCTCTTTGTTTGCTTTTGCACAAGTTGGTCACATTTCAATACATTTTGGAACCGCATAATTTATGATTTAGAAACATCCATTTTTTCTTTTTCAGGTTATTATTTTATATATGATTCATCTTTTATTTTCTTTTTTTTCTAACTAAAGTGCTAATCGCAAAAATACCAAAATAATAGAATTCATTTAATAGATTGTATACCTTTTCTAACCCTTAAAACAAAATGACCATGTATTTCACAACATCGTTATTATGAAATGTTAAAGGGAAAATAATAATAATAATAATAATAATAATAATAATAATAATAATAATAATAATTAAAAATTGTTACCACTATTTAAGGAACATTTCTGGTTTGTTTAGACACTATTCTACAATTTGTAATGTAGAATCTACATTACGAACTCAATAGTTTATCCGTCGAGAAACTTTTCTTCAAGGAATTTGGGTTTGAAATGGCTTCACAGTAAGTTCCTTACACTGTTTCTTTTATATCAAATGATTTAAAATAGCAACCAATAACAAAAAAAAACTTTTTTTAGTAACTAAACTTTTAATTCTATCTAATAAGAAAACAAACTTTTTAATTTGTTTTTAAAATACCAACAATTATGATTTTTATCGATTAAAATGACAGAATACATTCAATACCCTTGTCACATCAAACTAGAAGTCTTTTGTAATCATTTTTTTTTCAAACCACACCTGATAACAATTAGCAATATCATATTGTCATGTAATTAAACAAACTTTTTAATTTGTTTTTAAAATGGCAGCAATTATGATTTTTATCAATTAAAATGAAAAAGAATACCGCTAATGCCCTTGTCACATGAAACTAGAAGCCTTTTGTAATTATTTTCCTCAAACCACACTTGATAACCATTAGCAATGTCATATTGTCTTGTAACCTAATTGGTAAAAATTTTAAACTGTGTTTTGAGAAAATGACTATAATAGGCTATTAGTCAATAACAGTGTTCTTTGTCATTTTAACCTTTAAAAATCATAATTGTTGGTAATTTAAAACCAAAATAAAAAGTTAGTTTACTTATTGAATACAATTAAAATTTTAATGATCAAAAAGTGCAAATTTCAGATTATTGGTTTAACATTTTAAGTCATTTTCCAATATATAAATAAAATACTTGCTTTCGTCATATCTGGGGAATTTCACATTATTGCTTATTCAAATATATACAACTCTTAGTTTAGACTTATGGAATTTCGCATTATTTCTTATTCAAATATACAACTCTTAGTTTAGACTTAGCACCTTCTTTAGGACCTGACGGAGTTGTGGTCCACCTATTTTTTTTTGGTTAGAAGTATAAATACCTATTAAATTTTATATATACTAAGCCTAAAAATATAAAATTTGGGCTGTGGCCCTTTCTTCAATTTTTATTATACCTCCAGCTCCCCAAATTAAAAGTTACCAGACATAGCAAAACACTAGTTATACATTTCCAAATGATAAAACCCTAATTGTTGTTTCAAAATTGTAAAACCCAAAGCATGAACGCAAAAATTACTTTATCTGTATGGATTCAACATGTTGAGTTTAAGATCTACATTCATCAAATGCCGAAAATTGAGCGATGATACATGAGTGGCATTTGGGAAATCGCCTATAAAACTTATATATAAAAATAAATTAAAAAAAAAAAAAAAAACACGAACATCACATCGTATCATATTGACAAGTTGGTTAATGAGTTTTTAGTCAGCCGGGTGGCAAGAATCGAATCACTTCCTCCCTTTGTAGTCCAGTCCTGTTGACCATTATGCTATATCACAAATAAAGTTAATTTCAATTATAACTCGGTATAAACCCTTTTGCATGTTGACTCTCCATTTCAAGAGCCATCAATGATTTTTGTCTCTGATACTTATTCCTCTTTGCCGCAAGTGCTGAAAACAAAAAAAAAAAAAAACAATTCGTTAAAAAAAAAATCAATGAAGTTCTAAATTAGAACTGTGTCAGGTTGGGTTGGGTTCAGAGATACTGAACCCAACCCAACCAGACAAGATGTGTTTACTTACACATCAACTCTTGAGGTAGACCAAAGTCGTAGTCATTGCGGCGTCTTCTTATGCAAATGTATATAATCACCGCCACAAATAAAAACAGGACACCACATGATACGCCTACTGCAATTTTACCGCTGTTTGATAGGCCGCCGTTTTTCCAAAACATGGGACAATCTGGCAAAGAAGGTACACCACATAATCCTTTGTTACCAGAAAGGCTGCATGCAATATATAAATAAGTAAATTGTCTAATAATAATGAAATATTATATGTAGTATTATTAAAAGTGACATACTCGATAGCTCCACCATGGACACCAACTGAGTAAAGCTCTTCTGGCACTTGTCCTTCAAGTTTGTTACCATTTAAGAGCCTGAAAAGTGAGAAAGAATATCGGTTTGTTAGTTCTGAAAATGCGGATAAGAAGTAGAGAGAGAGAGAGAGAGAGAGAGAGAGAGAGCTTACACGAGTTGTAGATTTGAAGAAGTTAAACTATCTGGTATGGACCCAGAAATCAGATTGTTGGATAAATCCCTGTGCATTATTTGTTAAAATAGTGAGTTACAACTTACAAATTACAATACAACATTATCGATATTTGTTCCATTTTGGAACAGTTGGAAGTGGGCTGACTTTGTTTACTAAGTTTGTTGTTTATTTTGTTAAAAAGTTTTGATTTTGGTGGAGATTGTTATCAAGATTTACCCTTTTATCTTTTACTTCTCTTCCTTAGCATCAATAAATTAAATATTATATGTTTTACATATAGATGAAAACAGCAGCAACCACACGTGATAAACGAACAAAATAGAACACAGAAAATTGGGTGGAAAACCACAAGGCACTAGACAAATATTACTAAAAAAATCGATGATGAAAAGGTATTGCGAGTGGAATGAAAAAAGTCTATTTATAATGCTAACAATTAGAATCCTAAACTTATTTTGGGAAAGCTAATAAGTACATACATGGTAAGTTCCTATATACTATAGTATCTAGGAAAGAAAAAGCAGATGAAATATGCTTCTTCCTTGAACAACAATAAACATCACTTGTGTATTGCATACGTATTGATAGTCAATTAGGTTACTCAAAAACTTATTAAATGCAGTTCTATAAGAAAGCTGACATAAATCTTCTTAAATTAATTAAGAGAAAAACTTGAATCAATAAATTCTTACAGTTTCTTAAGAGAATTTTGCCCCAACCCTGCTGGTAGAGTGCCTCCTAATGAGTTAGAGCTTAAGTTCCTGCAGTTGTATTTAAAGGATATAACCAAAAAAATGAGGGATTTATTCGGAATATTTGTTTTAAACAGAATAGGATCTGGCAGATGATACTTACAAGCTTACCAAGTTAGTGAGAAGATCAATTTTATCACTAATGTAGCCTTTCAAACCTTGGCTCCCAAGATCTCTGCAAGCATAATATATAATGTGTATCAACAAATTACTAGCATATCTCCAAAAAAACATGTGTAAATTCATAAACCCTCTAAGAAAATTGCATAAATTTCACTTGTTCACATAAGCAGGAAATGAATTCTTACATCTGGAAGATAACAAGAGCAGATTCATCCTTATTGGGATGACAAGTAACACCCTCCCAAGCATCCCAATTAGTAGGAGCACAAGGATCACCATTCCAACCCATTCTTTCAGGAACGCGTAATGACTCCTTTAGTGCTTGCATAGCAGAAGCTGCAAAAAGAAGTCACCACAGTTTGTAAACAAACAATTATTACTCCTTTATCAGTAATATTATCATGAATATGTAGAAGAAATGCATCAGTGAACTCATACCTTGCTCAGGCACAGTCATGACATCAGCTGGAACAATGGCGTAATTTTCAAGCCCACAAAGTAACGGTGATCCAATGACAGGTACAAGCTTCACAATCAATGGAGTACTACTCAAATTCTTAGCTACATAATGATAACTATACGCAGCAAAACCCCCAACTTCTTTGAATATATCGATTCTGGTGACATTTTCATCATTTATGATCACGTCAAACACTCTTTTCCCCTTTTGATTTACGCTCACATCAATTTCAGCGAAGTGAAGCCAAACCAGATAATCAAGTTTTGCATCCACAGGCAATTCGTATTCCAAATTTCCTTTTCCCGTCAAGGTCACGGCGGAATCGTACAATTTTGCAGGAAAATAGTTAGGACTCGTATCCGTATTGATCACGTTTCTCACCGCCGTAACCGATTTAATCCCTATGGAGTTCGCCGACCGGAATTTAGCGTCAGATTGCCACGCGCGGCCGAAAACGTCGGTGTCGTTGCTAAACCCTGGCCCCCATTGGCCCGAACCACAAGTCAACCGGCCATAATTCACGAGAATTGAAGAGTCGTTACCGGTCAAAACAGGGTCATACGAAGCTGGATCGATCTGGATAAGTTCTAGAGAACCGATCACCGGAGGATCAGTAGCAATGCTGTAAAAACACACATCGGCGTCACCATCGGAAGTAAAAAATATAAGATCCGAGTAAGCACCGTAACGGCTGATGTCTTCTTCCCACGGCGACCGCCAAGAGAATACCAAAGTTCCCTCGACCGACAGGTCAAAACTCGGAGAATGAGATTTGCCGTCGTAGTTATCATAGACAGTGAAAGTCCGAAGATAGTATCGCCCGGAAGGAAGCTCCGGGAAAATGTAGCAATTCTTTTTACCGGATGAGATAGGAAAGTAACGGAGCGTCTTCTCATGGAACGATTGGAAGAGAAGCGGTTCAGAAACAAGACCGTTAGAACCGGCGGTGAAGTAACGGTCGGATAACCAAGTGGTGTTGAATTTATCGGTGGTGGTGGTGGAGCTGCCGCAGTCTATATGGTAAGCCGTGTCTACACAAAAAGCACACAATGAAACTGTTAGAAATCAAAAATTAGTTAAGAGTAATAGAGATTAGTGATATGTATGTAAAGGTGTTACCGAAGGGGAAGGAGATGGAAGGGGAGAAGAGGAGTGAGAGTAGAAAGAGGGCGGTGGCCGGAGGCATGGTGGTGGGGATGTTTTGGAGTTTAGGGAGGAAAAGTAAGAGTTTAGATTGGGTTTTGTATTAAAAGAAACGGCGAGATTAACGGAAGAGATGGGAGGGGGGGAAGAAATCTAAGGGAATGAGAGGGACTGATAGGTGAGCAGATGTGGTGGAGGTGGGGGTGATGGTGGTGGGGACGTCAGAATTTTTAATAGGGGGGCTTGAGTTGGCAGGAGGAATGGACCCCCTGACTGTAAATAAGTAAATTCTCTCGTCCACTTTCATAAAAAAAAATGATTTATTAATCAAGCCATATTAGATAGATGATTAGGTTGTAAAATAAATGGTTAACTACTTGATAGAATAATAATTTTTTATATGATTTATGATTAGAATTATTAGATTTGTTAAAAAATTATTTGGGTATTACAATTACAGGTTAATCTTGTATGGCATCTAGATGGTTGCGAACGGACCGATATGAAAATGGGAACTTATATATACTTTCTAACATGTATATTCTTTGCTGTAAAATTGAACGAATGAGGAGAATCAAACAATGTCTTCATCCTTTACATTTTCAAACTAAAATACTGTGGTGTGAGCTGAATATCCTTGTGATTGTGGCTTATCAATTATCATCTCGAATGTGGACATTTTTCACATAAGATAACTATGGAAGAAGCTTTAGGGTGAGCCATAACTCTTGGGTAGCATTACACTATTAGTTAAACTGGACCAACAAATGTCTTCATTCACTAACTTTTTTTCGTTTTTAAGAAAACCAAGGGACAATGTTTTTTAAGGGATGGGTGGATCCAGAACTTACAAATTCGTGGAATCATTGTATCTTAGTCGATCAAAATAAGAAGTTCAAGGTTGAGAAGAAATATGAGATGGAAGCAAGTAATTTTGAATTGAAGATTGTTTCGTTGGAAAATGAACTAAGCATTTACATGATGAAGATAGTTGAGGAAGGTTTAGGTGTTAGACAAGAATTAAACAAAATCAAATGGAAGTTGTTAACTAAAAAATGTGTACTACTTGTTTTATATATATATATATATATATATATATATATATATATATATATATATATATATATATATATATTGTTAATCAACTTTTTTTTAGTAGTTGTAGTTAAGCATTGGGTGAGTCTTGTATGTTGGTTCACAAGATGCCTAGATGGAGGATTTAATAGTATCAATTGTTGGCTACACTAACCATACAAGATGCCTAGATGGAGGATTTAATAGTATCAATTGTTGGCTACACTAACCATGTTTGAACCACCCGTGTGAGCTTGGAACTTGAGATCTACTGTGAATTGGGATAAATGTGTATTGCATTATTATCATTGTATGTTGAATTATCCCCATTGTTAATTGTATTGTTGGATCATTTGGCTGACCATTGTTAGAATTTTGTATAGGAACTTAGTATTAGATTATAAGTTATTAAATCCCTTGATTTTGGAATATAGGTTATCAGACTCTTTGACTTAGAATTATGTGTTACTAAACCTTTTGATTTTGACAGTGACTTTTCAATTTACCTTTGACTTTGACATTTGTGTCTTCAAACCCTTGATTTGAGATTATTGAATGTCGTAAATTTTGTTAATTTTGAGTTAATCTTGAATGTTTTACTGGATTGTAATGATTGTTATCATTACTTACTCTAACTGAGTTAACATTGGTTATTCTCACTAAGCATTTCATTGCCTAACTATAATTTGACATATACTACGATTGAAGTCCTAGAAATATGTAGAATCCATTGAGAAAATTTTGAACATCATGGCTTGTATGGTATAATTTGAACTATGTTATGGTATTGAAATTGTTACAACCGGGCTCTTTTAAATTTTTAAACTTTGATTTTGGTATTTAGGACCATTATTCCACACTTTTGAACTTAAAAACATTTTTGAGATTTACAATCAATTTATATGAAATTTATTTTAACCTGCCCTAGAGAGGGGTGTCTTAGGATCTAAAGTTGTCTTTATACCGATCATGGTGTCGTCTGTCACCTCTTGGAAAATAAGGATGTCAACCCATAACTCATTGTATGGATCTTTCTTCTTCAAGAGTTTGATTTAGAAATATGTGAAAGAGAAGGTTCCGAAAATACGATAGTAGACCTCTTATCCATGATTTTTTTAGATGACAGCTCATCTCCAAGACTTATTCAAGTGAACTTCCCAGGTGAGCATATACTTGTTATTAATACATGTCGTGGTTTGCGAACTTGGTGAATTATTGTGTGGTTGGGTACATGGTTCCAAGGGGCAGCACCCCTTGCGGGGTCAAGGGGTAGAGCCCCTGGCCTAAATGGATTTCTATATCAAGAAAGAGTCTGGACATGCATTTTCCCATCAAAAAGGGTTATGAGATCATGATGATGTGTAACAACTCGTTATTTTCAAGTCAATAAAAGTCAACAAAAGTAAAACTTGCTAAATAAAAGTCAAATTGTTAATTTATTAAATTGGTAAGGCTTAAATATGGTTTAATATATAGAACTTATTTTATTATATAAGTGTTTTAAATAATTGGGATTTAAAACACCTTGGCCGAAATCACTAACAAAAAAAATGAAAAATGAATGAATTCATGCAAACCGAAATCATCCCCACCGAAAACCCTCGCAAGGTCCCACCTTCGGACCGCAAACCCTCACCGAAATCTCTTTTGTTGACCAAAAACTCATCCTCGGTTGAACCTTAAGGACCGAAAACAGCCTTGTTCTCGGTGGGATTTAGACCGAAATCACATTGATTCCGGTGGATCTTAGACCGAAAACCTCTTCTATATATACGTGTTCAACCGTGAACACAATTCATTTCTCAACTTTCCAAACCGTAAACACTCCCATTTGCTCTCAAGTATCATCTGAAGACCTTCAAATCTTCAACCGAAATCATCATCCCACCTTCAAATCTTCATAAATTCACCAAGAACAATCTTCAAATCTTCAATCACACCGAAAATACCTTGCACACCGAAAACAACTAGCACACCGAAAACCCCCAGGAACACCGAAAACGCCAAGAAACCCCCTCATTTAATTCCTAACACTTTTTGTAAGTATTTTCCTTGCATAATTAAGTGTTGTCTAACACTTAATTTATTAATTAAATTAATATCTTATTAATTTAAATACGATATCGTGAATAATTATTATTAGGACACGACTACGCACGCGGGTTCTAACCCGAGGATCATCGCTACCACTTCGCATCCAAACACGAACTTACATTCGAGGTGAGTTCATACCCCTACATTTTCACTATTTTCCATGTTTTTAGGGGAGGGGGGAATACAAGTACAACACAATTAAGTTTTGTGTAAACATTCAAACGTTTTCAAATTATTTTAGACTGATCCAAGTTATTCTAAATTATTTCAACTGTTTCAACTATTGTTTTTATCAAAACATATATATATATATATATATATATATATATATATATATATATATATATATATATATATATGAGATTCAACAGACTTAGAACTGGTGTTTTGCCTTAACTCTTGTTCCTTGTTTGGTTGTGGGCTTAAAGTAAATTTAACTGTTCGACTTTCTTTTTAAATTCAATTATATATGCCCTATATATATATATATATATATATATATATATATATATATATATATATATATATATATCAGTGTGTGTATAAAACTTTAAACCTTGGTAACATGTTGAGCAAAGGAAAATTTTCAGAAGTATTTACATTACCAACGGAACATACTTATAAACTATAATAGGTATAGTTTATGTACCACTTACAACATTGTTACTAAATTAGTAAATTCAGAGATACAATACAAACGAACATATGAACTATAATCGGTATAGTTTACGGAACGTACGCACTACTTTTACTAAGTTCAGATTTCACTACAGCAACAAACATATAAACTATATTAGGTATAGTTTATGGAACATACACTTATTCATTACAAAATGATTTTCATTTATTCCACACGTAATCGTCAGTATAGCTTTGTGAGACACACTTCAAGTACTTACCTAAGTACCAACCAAGCCCTGAAATTATAACCAGAGTCTCCTGGAGGGATGTAACGCCCGCAGATTCGGGCTAGTCAATTAAGAGACAATAAGTGTCGAAAACGACTTTTTGATAGAAGATTATTTAGAATAAATAATCTTAACTAAGTTGTAGTGGTCGTGACAAGGATTCCGGATATATAAAGAATGCCGAAATCCGAGTTATAACGAAGAAGTTATGACCTGTCGAAGTTTCGCGACAGAACCGGCATGACACAACGCGACGTAAATAGTGAATTTACGATAGAGCGATATTTAGCCTTAGTGGTCTAAATGAAAGTCGTAGAGTTCGTTAAACCGAGAGCGTGCATGAAAAGAACGTCTAAATCTGACTTCGTATGAGGAAGTTATGATTTTTCTAAGTTTCGACTTAGCGGTATACAGCCCAAATCTCGAAATTGAGATCGAGTGATATTTGGCCGAAACAATCTAAACGAGAATCGAAGATCTCGTCGTTAGTAGTCCAACGGTAAAAAGACAGACGAAAACAGACGTCGGATGAAGAAGTTATGATTGTATAACAGAGTTTTCCTGTCCCGGCCTACTAAAAATAATATAATAAAAATAAAGTCAAAATTAGCCGATGGAGTCTAAATAAAAGTTATAGAGCATAGTCTCACCTACGCGTGGATATAAAGAACGTCGAAAACGGAGCTCGTATGCGAAAGTTATGAATTTTTGAAGTTCGAGGCACGCATACCAAAGCTTATCCGAAGAGTACGCCCAGCGTAACCGAAGTACGCCCAGCGTACTGCTTGTAGAGGGAGTACGCCCAGCGTACTCTGAAGTTACGCCCAGCGTAATCGCAGGGATCAGCCCCTATAAATAGATGTCGTGGGCTGCCGAGTTTTAGTGCTCAAATTCTTCTCTCTCACTTGTTATTGCCTCGTTTTGCGTGCAACTTATACCCCGAAGCCCCGGTATCATTCCCGAGACCCGAAGCAAGTAGCGAAGCCCCGAGGATCCCGAGAAGTAAAGTTTTCGAGCCGAAACTCTGCCCGCGAGAAGCCCGGTTTTCAAGAAAGCATCCCGGTTTCACCGGAGAATTTCTACTCGAAGAGCCGTAGTGCTGCCCGATCATCGTCTTATCAAGTGAGTGCATAGTCCCTTTCATGAACATGATTTTAATACAAGTATTGTTTGAATGTATTAAATATATGATTTGTGTGAGTTATTTGATGATGTCTGAATTAAGTGTTAAAGAACATACCTGATTTTTTATGATAACTTAGGTTAAAGAGTAAACCTAAGGTTTGTTATAATGGTTATGGGGTAGTATCTCTTTATGAGTACGAGTGAGATATATACGGAGAATAGAACATTAAAATATGTCATTGATCCGAAAGCATGGATTAGACATAGTTATTTGTCCCTAGTCTGAGAGTATGGATTGGACTTAGTTAATTGTCATTAATCCGGTAGTATAGATTAAGACTTATTCAGTTGTCATTAATCCGGGAGTATGGATTAAGACTTAGTCAGTTGTCATTAATCCGGGAGTATGAATTAAGACTTAGTCAGTTGTCATTAATCCGGGAGTATGGATTAAGACATAGTTAGTTGTCCTTAGTCCGGGAGTATGGACAAGACATATAATTTGTCATTAATCCGGGAGTATGGATTAAGACATAGTTAGTTGCCCTTAGTCCGGGAGTATGGACAAGACATATAATCTGTCATTAATCCGGGAGTATGGATTAAGACATAGTTAGTTGCCCTTAGTCTGAGAGTATGGACAGGACATAGTTATTTGTTATTAGATTTGGGAGTATGGATCAGGTCGAGAGGTTAGTTTTAGATCCGAGAGTATGGATCAGGTCGAGAGGTTAGTTTTAGATCCGGGAGTATGGATCAGGTCGAGAGGTTAGTGTTATTAGTCTCGTTTAGAGGATTGACGGGGTGGGGTAAGAGTTGGTTATATATATATATATATATATATATATATATATATATATATATATATATATATATATATATATATATATATATATATATAGAGAGAGAGAGAAAATTTATATTGTGTGAATTCTAAATTTTATATATATATATATATATATATATATATATTATAACATTGTGGGATTGAAATCCCTATGTACTCACCAGGTTTCCAAACCTGACTCACTCAGTTTATTTGTATCACAGGTGTCGATATGAAGTTACTTTACACTGAGAGATTTAAAAGAGATGTAGATCACTAGTGTAAATGAAGGGAGTATGGACAAGACATATAATCTGTCATTAATCTGGGAGTATGGATTAAGACATAGTTAGTTGCCCTTAGTCTGAGAGTATGGACCGGACATAGTTATTTGTTATTAGATCTGGGAGTATGGATCAGGTCGAGAGGTTAGTTTTAGATCCGGGAGTATGGATCAGGTCGAGAGGTTAGTTTTAGATCCGGGAGTATGGATCAGGTCGAGAGGTTAGTGTTATTAGTCTCGTTTAGAGGATTGACGGGGTGGGGTAAGAGTTGGTTATATATATATATATATATATATATATATATATATATATATATATATATATATATATATATATATATATATATATATATATATATATATATATATATAGAGAGAGAGAGAGAGAGAGAGAGAGAATTTATATTGTGTGAATTCTAAATTATATATATATATATATATATATATATATATATATATATATATATATATGTTATAACATTGTGGGATTGAAATCCCTATGTACTCACCAGGTTTCCAAACCTGACCCACTCAGTTTATTTGTATCACAGGTGTCGATATGAAGTTATTTTACACTGAGAGATTTAAAAGAGATGTAGATCACTAGTGTAAATGAATGTAAGTTCTGTTTATGCTTATGTTTCTATATTGACGATGACATCCCAAATGTTTTAAAATGAATAAAAATACATTTCTTCGGAAATGCTTTGATAACGTATTTCTCATGTTTTTCTGGGAACAAATTCCGCAAGATTTTTATTAAAAGAAGTACTCTGATTTTTATAAAGCATAAACAAAATCGGTCTTTTCTGGCCGTGAAATTTGGGGATGTCACTAGGGAGAGCGTGAATTTGTGTATAGATCTATACGGGACTGACAATCCTGCACCTTAATTGTTAGCTATAGTTAGGCCGGCATGTCTGAGGTGACAAATGTCATAACTATTCCGACGCCTGAAGAACGTCGTTTCAGGCCATCATAGGTCATCAAGTATGGTTATAATAACTCACAATTTGGTATTGAACAATATGATTAGTGTAAGAATACATAAACAACTTCAAGTAGTTTTATTAAATGATAGAACTACAATACAATATTTTACATTACAGCTGGTGGAAATTCAGGCACATACATTTACAGAGATTTCATACAAGTACACGACAGAATACTATTTTCCAGTACAAAGAAACTTACATTTCAGAGAAACATACAATTTCACTTGGTTTTATTTACTAATAAGAATATGAAATACTATTAACTGAGTACAACAATTCTTACACATTTTTGTCTTATGGCATTAAGACTACAATACATTTACATCAAAAAATATAGGATTTTCTAGGAGAACATACTAACATTTTCAAAGAACAAAGACAAGCTTTCTATTTCAAAAACATACTTATGAACTCACCAACTTAAATGTTGATACACTTTCAAAATCATTTGTATTCTCAGGAAACCAATAGACAGGTATACTACAGGTTTTTGAGAAGACGGAGCATTCATGGTGTCACGTCTATATTTTTGTTATACATTTTGATGTTATACAAACAATGTTACAATTACAATGTAAAGACTATATTATCAATGCAATGGTTGTTTTTACTTTGATTACTATTATTCAATTGTTGTGATACTGTACATGACGTCCTCCGCCCCCGAACGTTTCCGCCGTTCCGGTTTGGGGGTGTGACATGATGTGAGTGGTTGGTTGTGTCTTCTAACTACCTTTCTAACCACCATCTTTTGTGCCAATATGGATGTTAACCATTTTGCAACCGCCAATTTCCTTCTATAAAAGGTAGATGGAAATACAATGCAAAGGTTACAATCCGATATTGAAAATTCGATTACTTTGCAATTATCTTTCTGGAAGAACACATCAAAGCGAAGGTATTATGTGTTTCTTGATTCGAATTAGGCATGTAATTTGAATTGATTTTGTTATTGAATTATCTCACTTCTGAATTCGTGAACCTCATAAAATATGAACGAATTACAAATTTCTGAAAAGTGTTGAAAACATGATCCTAAAAACTATCCAAATTTATATTGTGATTCTGATTCTATGAAATCTAACAATATTGACTAAGAAAATTAGTTAGATCATTATATTATGTGTCCAAAATTTACATATATTGATGTTTATTATTATTATATATATATATATATATATATATATATATATATATTAAAGTTGTGGAAGAAAGGAATAGTAAACTTGGGATACTTTGTCCAAGTTTGGTCCCTTGATTTACATATCCGGTCCCTGTACTTCTTTAATTAATTTATTCATGTCCTTTTGTTTGTGTTCCATTCAACTTCTCATTTTTTTGGCAGAATTGGTCCCTGTATTATTGTTGGAAGTTAGGAATACTAAATTTGGATGTTTTTTGGCAACTTTGGTCATTATTCTTCACCCATTTTGACACTTTTGGTCCTTGCAATCAATATTTTTATACTTTTTTGGAACCTTTTAATATTTAAAGTTTGACCACAAAACTTTAACGGTTTGACAACTTTGATCCCTTTTCTAAAAATTTGTTAATTCCTACCCCTTTAATTCTTTAGCCATTTTCACACTTCTGGTCCTTGCAGTCAAAACTTTTACATTTTTTGTCCGGGGCAAAGCCCGGACTTTTCATCCTTGCACTTTCTATGTCTGTCATATTTATCAATTCGGAAACAACATTGAAAGCTTCTGGCCCCCGCGTAACGGGGGTAACCTTTCTAGTTAATATTAATTACGTATTAAGTTGGAATCAAAGGGATGATAAGTGTAGTAATGCTAATCATTTAAACAACCAAATCAAAAGTGATATTGTTTATCTCGTTTTAGTCTTCTTTGTAATTATAAAACTTTCCAACTTTTATAAATTTCATTTAGAATAAATTATTGACATGTTTACAATTCGTATTCACTAAATGGGCTTCTAGATAACCTAGCTAAAACCGGCTGCTTTGGGCCCTTTCCAAATAATTTGGGTTTTAAAGATATCCAGATGGGTGGGCAAGATGTAAAGTTTGATAGCGCCCAAGATAAAAGAAGAATATTGAGGAATGTCGATGATACTCCTATTGATTTTTCAGACTCTTCTGCGCCTCAAACCTCCTTAGATTTTAATAGATGCCCGATTCCCACTCATGTACCTCTCCCAGACACGGAGGTTGATTCTCCATCTCCATCCTCCTCGTCGGAAATCAGAAACACAGTGGTGGTGGGGTAATATATTGGGATTTGAGGTTGATGTTGTAATGTCCGTAGATCCGTGCTAGTCAATTTAGAGATAATAGGGGTCGAAAACGACTTTTCGACAAAATATTATTTAGAATAAATAATCTTACCCAAGTTGTAGAATATGTCTCAAGGGTTCCGTACATATAAAGAACGCCGAAATCCGAGTTATAACGAAGAAGTTATGACCCGTTGAAGTTTTACGGCAAAATCGGCACGGCACCGGGAAGCGTAAATAGTGAATTTACGATAGAGCGAGTTTTAGCCTTAGCGATCTAAACAAAAGTCGTAGAAAACGTTAAACCGAGAGCGTCCATAAAAAGAACGCCCAAATCTGACTTCGTATGAGGAAGTTATGATTTTTCGAAGTTTCGGCTTAGCAGTGTATAGCCCGAAGTTCGAATATTAGATCGAGCGGTTTTTAGCCGACACAACCTAAACGAGAATCGAAGATCTCGTTAATAGTAGCACAACGATAAAAAGACAGACGAAAACGGACGTCGGATGAAGAAGTTATGAATTTTTAACGGACCAATCCTGTCCCGGCCTGTTAAAAATATAACTTTTAAAATAAAGTCAAAATTAGCCGACGGAGTCTAAACGAAAGTTGTAGAGTATGTTCCCGCCTACGCGTGGATATAAAGAACGTCGAAAACGGAGCTCGTACGCGAAAGTTACGAATTTTTAAAGTTTGTAGTCGAATTTGCGAAGCCTGGTGAGGAGCTGGTGACGTGGCAGCATTTGGGCCGTCGCTTGTTGATCACGGCTCAGCCATCGGATTCGGACACCTGGCTCGCAAAGCGCAGCGCGTACAAGAAGAACGCAGCGCGTCCGAGGAACGCCTCGCGTCCGAAGGGAACGCTGCGCGTACTCTTTCTGCGGTCCGAGGAGGTCCACGTCGCCCCAGCAGCTCCGCGACACGTGAGGTACGATCCTAAGCTACGCCCCGTGTAGCTGCTGAACGCCCAGCGTTCCGAGAGGGCTCGCAGACTATAAAAGGGGGCGAGGGTTTCCGGGTTTTTCACACCAATTCCACTTCTCTCTCTACAATCTTTCTCTCTCTAAGAGTTTTAACCCTTCCATAAGCCTAGGTGAACCCCTAGCACCCAAAGGAAGCCCCGAGGCTCCCGGAGTCCCGAGAAAAAGGGTCTTTCGGTTTCGGAAAGGCTGCTCCGAGCAAAGCCCGGTTTTCTTTAAAATCCGCTGTAAGTGAGCTACGCCTACACAATTTTTAATATAACTTTTAAATAATTATAGTAATGTTATTAGGTCCTTAAAATAATTATTTGGGCTATTATTATGAGTTATATTGGGTGTTATTTAACGCTTATATAATAATAATAATAGCTAGACTATTTATTAGTCGCGGTTAACGTTAAAACTAAACTCTAGTGGTATTGATACTAGGTTTTGGTCAAGGAAAAATTGTTTTGAGATAACGAAGTGTTGTTCGAGTACCGAGTCACCACCTAATCAGGTGAGTGCATAGTTACTTTCATCTTACACATAGATATGAAGTATTTTATATAAATTACGTGTTATGTGTGCATATTATCTGAATACTTGCTGCCTATGTTGGATGAATGATTTATACACGTTTTTCATGATTTAAACTGTATATGTATTTTATATCTACAAAAATGTTGGGGTAAAACATGGGTAGATGTAATAAGACGATGTGTGATAAAATGATGAGAGGCCTCGATGTTGTTGGTGATCCAGTCATCTAGCGGAGTATAGATGACGACCACGGACTCTTCTAGACAGTCCAGTGGAACGCTAGCAGGCTCGCAACCTGTAGGTGTTTGTGAACGATGTGTTCACCGGTGTACTCCATCCCCCTCATAGTTGCCTTTAGGACATTTATTGCTGAGGAACCCCCTTAGCAGTAGTGTCCATCCCGATGATGATCCTTAGGCTAGGTCCCTTATGATAGGTGTTTAGGGACGTAAAGTGAGGATAACGGGAACGGGTAATCGGGTTATTGTTGATCGATGAAATTAATAAACTTATTTATTGTGGGTTGAAAACCCTATGTGCTCACCAGGCTCCCAAGCCTGACCCACTCAGTTTCATGTATTACAGGTAGTGGCGCTCGAGCATAGATGTGATGTTTTGGATGAGGGATTACGGATATAGGCCTGTAGATATAAAATAATGTAGTAAGGCTTATATTGTACTGTTTATGCTTTTGATCTGTATCGAACATGACATCCCGAGTCTTTTAATGAAATACATTTATTTGGAAATGCTTTTGATAAATCTTTATCATATTTTGTTTTGGGACAAATTCCGCAACACTTTTATTTAAAATGTTACTCTGATTTTCAAACAAGCATAAACAAAATCGGTCTTTTCTGGCCGTGAAAATGGGGATGTCACAGATGTCGACAATTCGGTTCTTAAGGAAGTCCTTGGTGAAGATGGCGAAAACCAAAGCATTCAATGAATATTATGATTCTAAACATTAAAGGTTTAGGAGAGAAACACAAGGTTGACTAGGTTCGCAGGCTTCAGAGAATCTTCCTCGCCCCTAAATACTACAAGTTGTTGGGGTGATTCCAATTGTAGATTTGAGCAGGTTTTCACCACGGGAAGATCTGGAGGCCTGGTGACAATATGGGATAATAAGGCGTTTTGGTTAGTTGAGACTATTAAATCCAGGTATTACATTGTGGCATTGGGTAATTTTTTGGCATTAATGGTCTCACTGACATAGTAAATATCTATGGTCCTCAATTGGTACATGAGAAATCAAAATTATGGGATGAATTGTTAGCTTTGAAATCCTCGATATCCACTACTTGGATATTTATGGGTGACTTTAATATGGTTCGCAGACCGGAAGAGCGGATAAACTCCATCTTTTTCCAAACTAGTCCAAATGTTTTTAATCAATTCATTCGCACAGGTTAACTTACTCATTTGAAGAAGAGAGGCCAAAGATTCACCTTTTTCAAAACGTAGGGTGCAAAATTAAGTAAGTTAGATCGATTTTTGGTGTGTAATCGTTTCTTATCTATGTATCACTTCACCTCCTGCTTTGCGTTAGATAGAGACCTCTCTGATCATTCTCCTATTATTTTGAGGGCTCGGTGTGATGATTTTGGACCCCCCCTCCCCCCACCTCCCGGTTCAAATTATTCAACTCATGGATGCTTAAGGATGGTTTCAATGAGGTAGTTAGGAAGGCATGTTCTGAGTTTGTGGGGTTCGGAACTCCTGATGCATTCCTCCTGAATAAATTAAAACATTTAAAAAAAGCTATTAGGAGTTGGAAATCAATTATAGTGAAGGATGATAACAAATATTTGGACTCCTTGAAAAAAAAAGAATGATAGAGATGGAATTGGCGGCGGAATCCAGGCCTTTAACTACAACAAAAATTAAATAAAGATCAATTGGAGGTGTTAAAATTGTTGAACATGCCAGAAATATCGCCTTGGACTTGAAGTAAATAGCTAAATTGAAATGGGGGTGGAGGGCGATGAAAATACGCGTTTTTTCCATGGTTATGTGAATAACAGGAACCGAAAAAATCACATTCACGGGATCATAGCGAATGGAGTTTGGATTACCAATCCGTCTGAAATTAAACAAGAGGCGGCTAAATTCTTTGAAGAGAAATATAGAGAACGTTGGTGAAACAAACCTTTGTTTTGCAATTCAGGCTTTCGCAAGCTTTCTGAAACTGATGCCCATTTTCTGGAAGGAGAGATCTCCACTGAAGAAGTAAAAAATGTAGTTTGGTCGTGTGGCAGGGATAAGTCTTCTGGACCGGACGGTTTCACTTTTAAATTTCTCAAAAAATATTGGTATTTGTTAAAAGACGATATAGTGGGGTTGGTTAAGTACTTTGAAGTGGGAAGCAAAATTACTAGAGGCTGCAATTCTTCGTTTATCTCCCTTGCTGCCAAGTCTAAAGACTCAATTCACTTTGGGGATCTTAGACCTATAAGCCTGATCGGATCCTTATACAAAATAATCGCAAAGCTGTTGGCACTCAGATTAAAGAAGGTCATTGGTAATGTCATTGATTAGGTTCAATCGGCGTACGTTGAAAGAAGAAATATCCTTGAGGGTCCGATGGTGGTTAATGAGCTCTGCACTTGGGCAAAAGCGAAAGGAAAAAAGATGTTGCTTTTTTAAAGTTGACTTTAACAAAACTTTTGACTCTATAAATTGGGTATTTCTGGACTCAATTATGGATCAAATAGGCTTTGGCAATAAACAGAGATATTGGATTCACAATTATTTAGAATCGGGTAGAGCATCGATGATTATCAATGGAAGCCCAACAAACGAATTCTCAATGGCGAAAGGGGTGAGACAAGGAGACCCGCTTTCTCCCTTCCTATTCATCATTGCGATGGAAGGGTTAAATGTAGCGATAAAGACGGTGGTTGATAAAGGAGTTTTTGATGGAATCAAATTCCAAAATTCTAATATTTGTTTGTCTCATCTATTTTACATAGATGATGCTTTATTCATTGAAGAATGGTCGAGACGTAATATTGCTAACTTGGCAAGGATATTGAGATGCTTTTATGTTTCGTCTGGGTTGAAAGTTAACTTTAGCAAGTCTAAAGTGTTTGGAGTCGGAACATCCCCAGTGAAATATCAAATTGGTCTGCTCCTCTTGGTTGCGAGCCATCATCTCTCATGTTCACTTATCTTGGCATTCCAGTGGGAGAAAACATGAACTTAAAGAATGCTTGGAGGCCGATTATTGGAAAATTTCATTCCAAGCTCTCGTTATGGAAAGTGAAATCGCTCAACTTTGGTTGTAGAGTGACTTTAGCAAAGGCGGTTCTTGGTAATCTTCCTACCTTTTTTATGTCTATCTTTGTTGTTCCGAAAGGTGTCATTGAGACCCTCGAGAAAATTAGAATGAGATTTATTTGGAGCAGTAAATTTGAAAAGAAAAGTATTAGTTGGATGGCCCGGGAAACACTTATTGCTCCAAAAAAGGTGGGTGGTATTGGGCTTGGATCTATCAAAAGCCTTAACATATATCTGTTAGCTAAATGGATGTAGCAATTGAAAAGAGATAATTCTGCACTATGGGCTAAAGCTATTCAATGTATCCATGACTTAGATGGAAGACATTGGTCTATTTTTGATAATAGATCTAGAACGGGTGTTTGGAAGAATATTGTCAAAATAGGGTTTGTTTTAAAAAATTTCAATATCGACCCTAATGAGATTGTGTACTGGAACCCAACTGAATGCCGTTGGCCCTCTGATTTTGTGATTGACCATCATTTCTCTGTGAGATTGTTATGAGAACGGATTGAATTGGCAGGTCACGTTGTTTGTGATGGACCATTTGAATGGTGTAAGGTGATCCCGTTTAAGGTTTTATGCTTTATATGGAGAGCAAAGTTGGGTAGAATCCCATCAGCAGTAGCACTAAAATTGAGGGGTGTTACAGTTCCATCGATTATGTATGGTTCATGTAATCTTGAGGAAGAGTCGAGTGATCACATTTTACTCATATGCCCATTGGCGAAAGCAGTTATGGACTTGATACTTTTTTGGTGTGAAATCTCCTGTGATGGCTTTGATTAAAAGGATATGTTAGTTTTCATATCGCGATAGTCTAAATGCAAAAAGAAAAGAAAATTGTTGAATGTGATCTTATGTGGAGTATTGTGGTGTATATGGAATGATAGAAATAAAAGGGTTTTCAAAAACATTTCATTTGTACCGGCGAATACAGTGAAAATGATAAAATCAATAACTTTCATTTGGTGCAAACAAAGAGGATTGCTCAAGAACATGGACAAGAGAGTATGGAATTTAGGTCTTTTCTTTGTTTGTATTTTTTTTTTTGTTTTCCTTTTCCTGTTTTGTACTATTTCGTCGCATCGTCTTGACGTGAGTTTTTAATATATTTGTCGTTTCAAAAAAAAAAAGTTATTTTAAACACATAATTTAATCATAAGTTTTCTTTGGATTGAATCCAACTAACGTATATAGTCAAAACACATTGTAGTTTGGTGATTTTTTTTTAATCGAACTGACGTATATAGTCAAAACACATTGTAGTTTGTAGTTTTTGTTATCATATTTACGACTTACCCTACAAACATTACCACTTCCGGAAGCTATTGCAATTGTCCTCATATCAAGGTCGCCATAGAGAGGAAAAGTCAAAGGTCAACATTGTCCTTATGACATTGTTCTGCAATTTAATTATTATTTGTAATAAGTATCAAGTATAAACGCTAATAAACATATAAAATTTTAAACAACCCAAATTTTTTTGGTCCAAGGATCTTGGATATAAAAAAAAAAGTTATCAAAATAAAATACAAAAAATCGACTTGACAAGGAAACATTTATATCAAATCATAAAAATGTAAACCGGACAAAAAGTTCTTCTCTAAAAATTCGGCGAATACAAAAAGAAGATTTCTATGACCAATTTAAACAAAATAAATATAGTTACTTAGTGAATTATTTCAACTTTTATTTCCTAAATTTTATAATAGAATATAAATAGTTTATTAGATAAAAAATCATAAATATATTACTGATTCTATCTGAAATAGAATATTTAAACCGCTTTATGGTAAATAAAACGGTCAAGTATGGCCAATTAATTAATGGGTAAAAAGATGAAGAGATAGGCTTGGGAATGGTGGGTGGAAGAATTTAAGGGAACTGCCTAATTTATGGCTTACTTCATGCATCCTTTTCTACATGTAAGAACCCATATGCATCACCTCTTTATTTATTTTACCTCAACCATAAAGAAAGGATGTGTTAAATTTTTATCTATCCTTACCTATTCGTCGAGCCTTAAAAATCAAACATGTCTTCGCTTCGATGTACGTGGGGTGGACATGAAATTTTTGTATCGTAAAAATTCTAGAAAAGCAGGCATCGACGACGTGTCATCGTGTTAAAGCAACTCTTTGTTTGAAAACATAAACAATAATTTTTCATCTAAAATTAATAACAAATAAAAGACACCATAAAATAAAAGACACCATGTATGTATAATCCGGATATACCTAGTTTCATATTCTATTCGGTATATGCTACCTTAAATATAAATTACACATAAATATAATACGGAAATACTAATAGCTGTATTCTATTTAGTGTATTATATTAGAGATATAGAATACACTGACAAAATCCGTTGTATTCTATTTGGTGTCTTTTATTTGGTTTAAATTAATTTGTTGTATTCCATTTAAGTTTAAATTTTCAAACACCCCTTTATACCTAATAAACTAGGCGAATGCCCGTGCGTTGCGCGGAAACATCTATATAGCTAAAATCTTTACAAATATATGTTTTTTTAAATATAACAATAATGTTGTTGTTAAATTTGATATAATAATTCGTATACTAAGTTGATATAACATATTGATTATTTTGAATGACCTCTACCCGCGAGTTACTCATGAATAAAATTAAATATAATATATCGTTGTTGTTATTGTTAATTATTTTTTAAAAATTTATTTGCTTAAAGTTTTAATTTCTATCATTGTAATTATTTAAAACATCAAATAATTTTTTATTTTATTTTAAAGGTAACAATATAATCATTTATATAGAGTTATTTTTATCTATCATTATTGTAAGTTATTTTAAGATACTTATTTGAAAACTTTTAATGATTATAAAATATCTTTAGGAAATATTTTAGTTAAATTGATATACAATTTAGTTTTTGCATTCAGCATTACAATTTATCACTTTTAACTATTCACAAAATATTTTTTGAGTTTTTTAAGTGGAACTGAAATTTATATTAAAGTTGACCTTGTAATGTTATATTTAAATTAACAATTTAAGTATTTTGTTCAAACTGTTCAAAAGCTATAGCTTTAATTTGATAATGGTTTATATACAACAACATATTAAATCTAATAAATTAAGTATAATATGTTAAAAGTTAAAGACATAACTTTATAAGTAGAAGTAAAAATATTATTTTAATATTGAAAATTAGTTTATTTATGATTACACTTTAGGTTTGATACTTATTTAACCTTATTAACCAACTTATAATCATGATTAGAAAGACACTACAATTTATCACTTTTAACTATTTACAAAATATTCTTTAGGTTGTTTAAGTTGAACTAAAATTTATATTTAAGTTGATCCTGTAAGGTTATATTTAAATTAACAATTTAAGTATTTTATACAAATTGTTCAAAAGTTGTAGCTTTAAAATGATAATGATTTACTTACAACAACATATTAGACCTAATAAACTAAGTATAACATGTTAAAAGTTAAAAACATAACTTTATAAGTAGAAGAAAATATATTCTTTTAATATTGAAATTTAGTTTATATATGATTACAATTTAGGTTTTATATTTATTAACCTTATTAACCAACTTATAATCATTATTAGAAAGAAATTGAAAAGTCATGAGAGATTCAAATGAATGTGGTGAAAGAAAAAATAAATAGGAGTTTCAAATGAATGTGGTGAAAGGAAAAATGCTTCCTTTATAAGTATATAATGATAATGAAATGATTGTATTTAATCCTATTTTGTGTCTTTTATTTGGTTTAGATTAATTTGTTGTATTCCATTTAAGTTTAAATTTTCAAACACCCCTTTTATACCTAATAAATTGTATTTAATCCGTATTTATCTAAAAAGATCTTATTACTTAATTCTTATTTATCTAAAAATCTTATTTAATCCCTATTTTTAGTGATAAATCATTACTATACAAACACTACAATTATATATATATATATATATATATATATATATATATATATATATATATATATATTGTATTTAATCCGTTTCTTATTTAATCAATTCTTATTTCCGCAAATTTTTGGATTTACCTGGTAACCGGTCACCTACGACGTGGCGTGCCACATAGGCGCACACTGATTGGGCTATGTAGCGCCACTTAGGCAACGAGGTGGCATTGCAAGATTCGAACATGAAACCTCTGAGGCCGCTTCCAACAATACCCCAAAGGTCTTACCACTAGGCCGGAACGTTTCTAATGTTTTTTTTCCTACAAAATTTAATATAAGATATAGCTGATCAATATTATTATTGTTATTATTATTATTATTATTATTAATAATGTTATTATTATTATTATTGTTATTATTATTATTATTATTATTATTATTTTAAAAGAGATATCTATATGTATTTTTATTAGAGAGTATTTATATATTTATATGTATTTTTTTCAAAATAGATATTTATATGCATTTATACATTTTAAAAACATATAAATATATATATATATATATATATATATATATATATATATATATATATATATAAATATGTTTTTAATATTTATAAAAACGTATAAGTATGTTTTTAATGTATATATAAGTTTTTAGATGTTTTTTTATAATTATAAGTGATATTTTTTTATACGTATAGCTATGTTTTTAAATGTATAAACACGGATAAATAAGTTTTTATATGTTATTTTTATAAATATAAGTATCATTTTTTATACGTATCCTTTTTTATTTGAAACAAAATACATATTTGAATGATAAAATACACATGTATTTATAAATAATGTTTTTATACATATTCATATATAACATTTTTATACACTATTTATTAACTTTTATCCGTATAAAAACATTTTTATATTTATGCATACATATAAGTACATATAAACATATATTAACATATTTTGCAAATGTATATATACGATATAATTTGTATAAATACATTTTAAGTATATAAATACATTATAAAATATATAAATAATAAATATAAATATGAAATAAATGCATTTTTATACATATTAAATACAAATTAATATAATTTTTTAATGTATTAATATGTTTTAATTTGTTTAAAAATACACATATGCTTTCAAATGTACAAATGTATAAATATGTTTTTATAATTATATGTCAATAATAATAATAATAATAATAATAATAATAATAATAATAGTATTATTACTAATAATAATTCTTTAATATTTATATATTATATATAAAACATCCGGATTAGAAAACAAGAACTTTCTATAGACTAGTGGTAAGTTGGCATGTTTGTGTAAGGTAGGTTCCTTGTTCGGTTCTTGGCATCCCTAATTTCCGTTCCACGCTTATAGTTTTTAATGCAAATAATCATTCTCAAGTCAGCGTCGACGTGGCGCCACATCAGACGTCCCTGTCCAATCAGCGCCAAGTGGCGCGCCCACTCATATATATGATCGACTTGACTTGCTAAAAGGCATAAACGAACAAATTAAAAAAAAACGAATAAATTAAACAAAACTTAAGGTATTATTGAACCTAAAACTCCTCAAAGGGTAAATCCAAACATTTCCGGAAAACTTAAGGGCTTTATATATATATATATATATATATATATATATATATATATATATATATATATATATATATATATATATATATATATATATATATATATATATATATAGGGAGTGGTTCAAATGAGAACCATAAAATGTAAAGAACCCTAATAACCTACATTTCATAAGTAAGTGTATATTATGAATATTACTAAATATGTTAAAACTATAACTTTTATCTTTTTGGTAAGAAAACGGCAAAATTGTAATTTTTTTAGTCTAACATTTTCATTCACACATTCAGTTATATTTTTAACACAAATTTTATATAAAATACAACTTTATACAGTTAATTTCCAGTTTAATACACAAAATTTACAACTTAATACAATCCATCTTATACTAGTTCTCAAATTCAGAGAACTCAAACCCAACTCTACCACCACCACATGCCGCCACCAACCACTTCCACCAATGTCAGCAACCACTTCCACCAATGTCGCAACCAGTCTTCCTTCCAAATCAAATCTGTATATATAGTCACACAATGACATGTTAGATATTACATTCATAGTTTAACAAACCTATTAATTCACTCATTTTGAATTTAATACAAAATAGCTATAAAAACTAATGCATTCTTACATACTTATACACACAAAATAAATATATTCATAAGAACATTAATACAAAAATTCATACACACATCATTCATATTTTTACACAAATTTTATATAAAAAAAATTAGAGAAAAATTCAGTCAATTCAAAACTTAATATTGTCAATTACTGTTTACTACATAAAATTCACAACTTAGTATAATAAATTTACAATTTAGTATATAGAAATATCATATTCTTAACATAAAACTCATATTTATACATTTTAATATGGAGGTCAGTGCTTCTTTCAACGTTTAATTTACACAATATTCACACTTTAATTTTTATATAATTAATTTAAATTAGAGAAAATCATATATGTGTATAATGATTCATTCTTCTCATATTTCAGAAGCAAACAAAAAATTCATAAAAAAAATCATAGTTTATTACAGTCAAATCACAGCTTAATTCATATTTTAATACACAAAATTCACAGCTTAATACAATAAATTCACAATTTAATAAACAAACGTTATATATTCACAAACATATTCTCAACTTAAAGCGTACATTTATACGTTCATATCTGGAGGCATATTTGTGTATTAAATTGTGAAATTATTATATTAAGTTGTGAATAAAATTTACAACTTAATACATAAAATTCACCGTTTAATATAATGCATTAACAACTCATTTACAAGTATAATATCATATTTTAGTGTATAAAAAGCTCATTCACAGTTTAATACATAAATAAATTATCTCATGTTTCAGAAGCAAACATCAAAAGAAAAAAAACATATACGTGAATAATAAAAGAGGATAACTTATCTGAAATCATCGAATAATTAGTGAAAAATATGAAGATGAGTGAGAAATAGAACATATCCTTACTCTACCACCACCACCAACATCCACTACCATCAACCATCTCGACCACTGATCATCGGTGCCAACACCGCCAACATCCTTCCCTCTAAAATCATATGTGCATAAATAAAAATCAGAATTCACAGTTTAATTCAACATTTCAGACACTAACTCACAACTTAATTTAATATTTCAGACACTAATTCACAACTTAATGCATCAAAAAAATACGCATTCACAACTTAATAACTTATATATTCACAAATTAATACATAAAAACACATATTCACAGTTTAATACATTACATTTACAGCTCATTTACAAATATAAAATTCAGATCTTGATAAAAAATTAGAATTCACAGTTTAATACAATATTTCACACACTAATTCAAAGTGTAATTCAATATTTTAGACACTAATTCAAAGTTTAATTCAATGTTTTTTAATTCAGCATTTTAGACACTAATTCACAGACTAATGCATAAAAAAACAAAATTCACAGTATAATATACATTTCAGACACTAGTTCACAACTTAATACAAAACTTTAAACACTTATTTATAATATAAAAACTTACAGATCTCGTTTAGGCATTTCATCAAACACCTTGTGTGCACAATGTTTTCAGATCTGAGGTGGTAGTGGAACAACAACTGGCCACCATGAAATGCTTTGTAAACATCAAATTTATGTTTGAAAATACACCAGACACAACAGATCTCGCCAAATCCGAGAAATCAGTATATATTTGGCTTTAGATCTGAGATGATGATGACAGTTAGTGACTCTCCCAACGATTTGAGGCAAAGAAGCTCGCCGAAAAACAAAAGGCTTAACGAAATCGTATTTAAATGTCAGATCTAAGAAGATCTGACCAGACCTATGCAGATCTGGAATGATTGCAGGTGGTAGCGATCATCGTTAGTGGTACCAGAAGGTTGTGGTTATGGTGCGATGAAGGCGTCGGTGCTCGTTGACGACGGATCTGGATGATCCCGGTGAAAATCCGACCAGATCTAGATCTGATCTAAATAAATCATACGATCTGGTAGTTCACGACATATCAGAGGTTCAGATACATCTGGAGGCATGAAATCCGGCGACCTGATAGCGACGGTAGTAGGTCAGATGATAGTGCTAGCTGGCGGTGGTTTTCTCCAGAGGAAGTCCGCCGTCGGTGATGGTGAAAATGGTGGATATCACCATAAAAAAGTGATAATCTAGTTCTTAAAAATCTGATGAATGTTTGTTAAGGTTGTGCATTTTTGGAAGTACTAATAATTTTGAAAGAAATTGTAGAAGAAATCATAAAGAAATAACAAAAAATGATTTCAAGAAATTAATTCTTTGGATATTAGTTTGTTATGGGAAGAATATGATGAAACACGGGAAGAACTAGACAAAATTGCAAAAATGGTCCTTGTGGTATGCATTTTTTTGGGGTTTTAGTCCAAACCTCGACTTTTTTGGATTGGTGGTCCTTTTGAGCTGGTTTACATGAAGTTTTGGTCCCTGTCCAAACTAAAAAGACTATTATACCCTTAATGAATTTATTTTTCATTTTTCTTTCACTTTTTAAAATTATTATTATTATTATATATAAAACCGGACCCACCTCTCTCTCTCTCTCACTCTCTCTCTCTCTCTCTAGAAACTGGTATGCCATCGTATTTTCCCTTTCGTCATTTCTTCTTTAACACACAAACACATACCCACCCACCACCGTTAGCCACCACTATCCGCCACCACCACCATCAATTATTCTATCTCTATCTCTCTCACTCTCACTATCCCCTCTCTATCACTCTCTCTCTCTCTCTCTCTCTCTCTTATCCCTCATACACGCATCAAAGAAAGTAAAACTCAAGATCATCTTCATTCGGTTTTGACCGAAGATCTGCCGATAATTTGGCGGCAGAAGGAAAAGAGACCGAGTGATAAATCGATCGATCGATACAAAGGGAAAGAAATCATGGGTCAAGGAAAAGGAAGTGGCTGCAAAAATTTGGCAGGGACTTTAGATCTAGATGCAACTTTCTGGCGACGGTGAAGCAAACCACACCCCCCCAATTTATCTTCTCCAACCAAACCCCCTGGTTGCAGCCCCAAATAGGTCTAATTTCTTCCAATTTTTTGTGGTCATGCTCCAATGTATCTAAATCCTTGCGTGAATTTGTGGTCTCGCTCATTCTTTCCTTGCTCCGGTGGTGTTGTTTGGCTCTGATGAACTTCTTCTTACCCTCTAAATCCAACACGAACCCATGGTTTCTCTGTTTCAATTTGGATTGCAGATGATAGAGATGGTGATGTGGTGCAGAAGTGTTTAGCGATGTAGGGGTGGAGATTTACCAAACACAAATTATAACATGCTTGTAGAATCAATCGACGACTAAGGTTCTTGAGGCCCACCTCACCGTCTCCTTCTTTCTTTCCCCTTCATTTGTTCCCTTTTTCCTTTCAGTCCATCGTCTTGAAGCAGTGAAATGGATGGAGAATATGATCTGGGCATTTATCATTTTCAGTTTATGAACATATTTAATGTTTTAGGGTTACAATTGGGTGAATTGGATGGAGAATATGAACTTTGATGCAGAGAGAGAGAGAGATAGATAGATAGATAGATAGATAAAGAGAGAGAGAGAGAAAGAGAGAGATGGAGATGTGGGCCCAAATTACTTATTTATTTTCTTTTTCCTTTAAATTAAATAGAAAAAATATAAAAAATATTTCAGAAAGGGCATTTTAGTCTTTTCAATTTTCCGAGGGACCAAAATCACTAGCAAACATGGTCAAAAGGACCACGAAGCCAAAAAATTCGGGGTTTGGACTAAAACCCCAAAAAATGCATACCACAGGGACATTTTTGCAATTTTGTCGAAGAACTACAGAAGAAAAGCTCACCGTACGATCTCTTTCTAAAAGTGATGATATGCCTATTTACACTAATGGTCCCTATATTATAGCCATATTGATATAGTATACCCTAGACTTAGTTCAAATGCCATATTTTACTACAATTAATTATTAGGTGTGTAATGTTAGAAATATATTTTGACATAAATACCATTAATGAAAAGGATTTTTAGGGTTCTTAACCTTTAGTGGTTCTCATTTGAACTTTTACTTTTATATATATATATATATATATATATATATATATATATATATATATATATATATATATATATATATAACACTTCAACCCTATTGTATGTAAATTTGATGCCGTAAAATTCATCTTTTTTTAGATCAAATCCACAACCTATTTGCTTAATTGAGGATCAAATTAACGACCTACTTGCTTAGTTGAGGTATGTTTTTTTTTCTTTAATAATCTTTATATAATCATTTATCATTCAAATTAGTTATCTTTTAGTTAGTAATTTTAGTTAGTAATTGATATTATATTTTTGTTTGTTTGATATAGTTTTGATTAACATTAGATTAAATCTACTGGCCTAAATTTTACGTTTTCCTCTAAGCATAATAGCTTAAGTTTCGGAATGTATGAATCAAATTGAAAAGATTACTATGATGGAAAATTAGTGTAGGCTTATGATAACATATTGAAAAATATATTGTATTCTTAAAATAATGGGATAATGACTTAAAAGGGTAACATATTTTTCAATTTGTACGTATTTGGTCACTGGGCTTTTTTCGTTTACATTACCTCTTCAACTCGTTAAACTGTACACATTCAGTCATTATGACCGGTTACTCCAAGTTAACCGGAAAAAATGACTTAATAGAGTAATATATTTCTCATTTTGTACACATTTAGTCCTTTATACTTTTGTACACATTTAGTCCTTAATATTTTTTGTTTTCAAAATAAGTCATTTTTGTTTTTGTACTTATTTAGTACTTATGAATGATATCTTTAGGTTTTTCTCACGACATCTTATGTGGGACGATCATTGATGAGGTGTTTGGGGTTGTTGATGCTTATGGTAATCGCGATCTCGACTGATTGGTCGCGTAGGTTTTGTGGCTTGGCTTAGATCTTGTGTAGAACGTCGTAACTTCTTCATACGATACCTGATTTTAACAATATTTATATCTACTTGTTCATTTTTTGAGTCTACTACAACTTTTATTAAGATTACTCTCATTGAAATGTAATATATTTTACTTACAATTTTATAAAAAAAAATCATCCATACATATATTCATAAAAAACGTATGGATATAAAGATTGTAAGTAAAAATATATTACTTTTTAACGAGAGTAATCTAAACGAAAATTGTAGTATACTAAAATACGAACGCATGAATATAAAGATCGTTAAAATTCGAGATCGTATGAAGAGGTTATTACGTTCAGAACACATGACCTAAGCAACCAAGTAGTTGAGATCGCGATGGACATAAGCATCAAGAGCTCCAAACACCTCATTAATGATTGTCTCACGTAAGATGCCGTGAGAAAAACTTAAAGAAAATCATTCAAAAGTACCGAATGAGTACAAAAAAAAATGACTTATTTTGCAACAAAAAAATATATATTAAGGACTACATGTATACAAAGTGAGAAATATATTATCCTATTAAGTCATTTTTACCGGCTAACTTGGAGTAGCTGGTCATAAGGACTGAATGTGTACAGTTTAACAAGTTGAAGGGGTAAATATAGACGAAAAAAAACTCAGTGATCAAATATGTACAAATCGAAAAATACATTACCTTTTTACTTTTAAGTTATTAACCCTAAAATAATTAAGGGTTAATGGGGATATGATGTTTAAGTTTTGGATGTTTGCTTTTGAAAAATTTTATAAACGAAATAAAACTTATAAAGGCTTAGAAATATATATGTTTACAAGATGTATCCAATTAAAAGTAATAAAAAAAACAATCTACAAAACTTATAGAGTATAAAATCATGGAACGTTTGAAAAATTATATTAAACCAAGAAAACAAGATAATGGAAAACAAAATTTTGTTTTATTATATACATTGCTAGACGATATTCCGCGTTGCACGGTTATAATTAAAATATTGATAAATATATGTTATTAGAATAAATATATGTGTTAGTAACTTTAAATTAATAATTCTACACTAATTTATTATAAAATATTATAAGTATTTTAAATAAATGATAAACATTATCAAACATGGGTGTACAAAATTACTTTCGTAATGGATTTATGAGTATCAAATAATAGATATCATATTATTTTATTTAAAGTCACATCATCTCAATAGCTATCCATGAAAATAAAAATAAACTCAAGTTAGATAGACATATTTTATGTGATTATTTCAAATAAATATATCTATAGGTTGTGTGTTATATTTAACATTTTATTTATACCTTTATTATTTTTGATGAATTTTAAAACTATCTTTTGATACATGTTTTATATTTAGTATTATATTTAAACTTTTAATATTTTTAACTTATTTTAAACTATCTATTTTGAGGAAAAAATTATTATTATAAAAAGTAAATTTTAATCAACTTTTTTTTTTGTTAATTTGACATTTTTATTTAGATCTTATATTTAAACTTTTTAACTATTTAGAAATAATAAGTTTTGAATATATTATAAAAATTATGTTTTGAGTTTAACATCATATTTACATTAACAAACTAATTATATTATAGTGAGAATAAAGAATTAATATTAAAATTATAATAATATTGGATTTAATGTATTAATTTAAAAAGAAATTGAAAAGTTGGGGGTTTCAAATTAATGTGGTTGAAGAAAAAATGTATCTGTTATAATTATACTAGACGAATTCTCGCGCGTTGCGCGGCGCAGGTTAAAAATATATTCTTAAAATATTGAAAAATATATATTTAAAATGGTTATGTTATTGACATTAACTTTGAGATAATATTTTTGCACTAATATATATATATATATATATATATATATATATATATATATATATATAATCTCAATTATTTTGAACAATAGTATTCATTCACATCAACCCACCTTCCTCATTAATAGAATTAAATATAATTATCTATTTAGTATTATTTTTAACAATTATTATGATTGATTAATGATATTTTTACTTATGCGATCATTTTCTAATTTCAATAATGATGTTCATTTAAAATACAATTTATTTGTAGCTAAATGTAATTTATAATTTGATGTTATTATCATTTAAAACTATTATTCATTATCTTTAAACTACTTATTATTAATAATAAGTTAAAGAAGACTTTTAAGAAACACTTAATATTATTATTAAAATGTGAAACATATACTAAATAATAAAGTGATAAGATAGACAATTTGCATTTCAAAAGATACTTGCATGGATAATATGACATATCCATGATTTTTATAATTTGATTTTATTATTTATAATTATTGTTCATTAAATTTAAAACCACTTATTATTATTATTAATAAGTGAAAGAAACTTAAAAAAAACACTTATTATTATAAGTAAAATGTTAAACATATACTAAAATATAAAGTGATAATATAGACAATTTGCATTTTAAAAGAGACTTACATGGATAATATGGATAATATGACATTACCATGATTTTTAATTAATTATTTCTTTGAAGTAACACGAACATACAAACATGTATACAATAGTTAATTAAATATTATATATATCACCTTCCATAACATATGATCGATAACATGAATCTAATCTATTTTACATTAAAATTTCAACCACAACATACAATGATATCTTAAAAGAATACTTAAACCAAGAAAATATTTAAAAAAATTAGTATATAACAAACTTACAAATTAAAAACTTCAACATAATAACATGGCTCGAAAAATGGTCCAACGCCCTCAAACCAACACAAAAACCTTTAAACTTGTTTTCTTTGTGAATTTTGTATGTGATTTGTATTTGTGTGTCTACTCAAAGAGATTGACCTTTTTATAGTAGACTATCCATTAAATGTTTACTAAATATATTATATAAGTTATAAAACTTTTGAATTGTTAATCATTATTAAGAGACTTTTGAGTGGTATTCATTAAAATAGGAGGTTTCAAATGCATGAGGTGTTTGCAAATTTTTGTGGGGGTTTCAAATGCATGAGGTTCAAGGAAAAATGCATCTTTTATAAGTATAGTATGATATATAGATATAGATATTTACTTTAATAAAAAGGATAATTTAAGATTTCACGGTGTATATATTGCTTATTAAATCACCAATTCAATTGTGCGTTGGAACTAATGAAATAAATATCTTATTTTGTATTTACTATTAAACTTAGGTGCAATAATTTTATTTAACCTATAGTAGTGTAACATCCCGATATTTAGGTACTTCTGAATTCATCCCTATAATTTTATTTCATGTCATTTTGGTCCCTAAGTCCAAGAAATTGTACTTTGAAGCCCTAATGGCAATTTCATAATTAAGGAAGGAGGAGCCATACGTACATGTGTGTACGTTGAGCATACTAGGGTGCGCCCTAGTACGTTGGGTGTACACCTATGTTTGCGGGGCATATTTGCTTCAGGATGAAAACCCTAATTTTTAGGGTTTGAGTGGTATTTAAGCAACATTAAGCCTCATTTTCCATCACCTCTTCAACCTCCATTCCCTTTGAGACGTTTTTGCAACCCTAGCCCTCTGAGTGTGCATTTTGAGCTTAAGTGTGTATTATTGGTGTTGAAGGAGGAAAAAAGATACATTGAGGAGCCTTTGGTGTAGAAGCAAGCTTGTGGATCTGAGATCTTTGCCTTCTTGAGAAGCTCCAAAAGGTATAAAGTTCATTGCTTGATAAATTTTACAAGATCTCATTCTTGGGTGTTTTATGTTACCTTTTGGTCCCAAAGGTCTCATCTTGTGCATGGGTTGTTCTTGTCATTTTAAGCTGTCCTTTCAGACCCTAGGAAAGGTCCTAAGCCATAAAAATGAGGTCCCATTTGTTAGATTTGCTTCATGCATCTTATAGAAGGTCTTAATGGATTAAGACCTTGTGTTAAGCACTTTTGGACTTGTAAAGTCATAAAGTTGGAAACTTTATGACTCGGGAGTTCATTTGGACCTTAGATCTGGAATATGGACTTAAGTGCTTGAGCGATTAAGCACCTAATGGAACTTGAAGGTTGTGAGGGTACACCCTGCGTACTCGGTCAACCACCCCGATGGGTGGTCAACTGCAAGGCTTCGCGTACGCCCTGCGTACCTCTGGAGTACGCCCCACATACTCGCACTGGGTCAGCCTTGTTGACTCGGTTGAGTTGACTCGACTGGGTTGACTCAGTTGACTCGAGGGGTTTTACCAGTTGACTTTGACTTTGACCAAGTTTGACCTTGAGGGTATTTTGGGTATTTTAGGATTTTGATGGAATTGGTCACCTGGTGGAAATAGGTATCGGATAGAGATCTGAGATTCAGAGTCGGACCTCATCAGTTTTGTTCAGTTTGCGAGGTGAGTTTTCCTCACTGTACTTTTCGGTCGACAACTCCAAGGCCGGCCCTTCGGATTGTTATCCTGGTTTATTGTATGATCCTATGTTGTAGTGATCTGTTATATCTGTATCCTGATATATTGGATGATGCTATGTTTAGTGATCTATTAGATCTGTATGATTGTATGTATATGTTAGCTAGTGTTTGATATGGTATATGTTGATATGTGCTGGTGGGTTGGGTTGAGGTGGTCCTGCTGTGTGCTAAAGGCCGAGAGACCCAGCACAGCCCAGATAAACTGCAGGCTAGAGGGGCATACCAGTCAGGCCGAAGGCCTGAAGAACGTGTTGAGTATTTGAGATATTGAAACTGATTTGGCATTTTTTGTTAAGTATGGAAGACTTTTTAGGGTCTTATATTTTTGGTAATTGTTTTATTTTCCCTATATATGGTCATTAGGTTAGCTTGTGATGTAAGTTTTTTTCCTGAAAAAGGTTTCTCTGTATGTTCCTTTCATGATTGTTCTTCAGATTTCGCATTCGTCATCTCGTTTTTAGTTCCTAACAAGTGGTATCAGAGCGGGTTCTTGTAGATCTCAATGATTATTGCAAGAATCGATTAGATATGGCGAAATTTATTCATGAATCTCACTCTATTCTTCAAGTTTTGTAAGTTTTCTGAAGAGAAAAGTGAAATATCTCTTGTTTTTGCAAAACTCAATTCAGATATGAAATTCTCTACACACTCTATCATTTTATTTGCTCTTGATTCATGTTTTGGAAGTGAAATAGAAGGAGAAATTCGAGTTTTATTCTTAGATTTGTGCTCAGATCCGTTTTCTCTCTCTAGAAATCATCTCGGATATGTTTTCTCTCTCTAGAAATCTTATCAGATCTACTTTCTCTCTCTTCGAGTTCTGTCACTTGTTGAAGATATAATGGTTTCATCAAACTCATTGTTGTTATCTTCTATTTTTGAACTTGGATTAAAGGCTATTGATCCAAATTTTCGTCTGGAATTAAGAAAATATTGGCGTTTGACAATCAATATGTGGATCGAGATCCTATTGAGATGTATAATCTCTTTGTTGATGGGAAGATACATAAGTACACAAGTTGTAATCAATATGCGAGTTGTTGCTTACTAAATGATGAAGTTTTGATGGAACAATTTCGTATTATTAAAGCACATTTAGATCTTAAAAATGAACAACAATTAGAGAAAGAAAGAAAAAGAAAAGAAGATGTTATGAGAAAAGATGAAGATGTTCTTGGTGTTCTTGAGAAAGTTCATGAAGTTCTTCAAGTTTCTGAAGAAAAAGTGACTCCAGATGTTTTTGTTGAGGGGGAGTCAAGTGTTTCAAGTTTTTCGAAAATTTCACATTCCGAATTTGGTGGTTCTGAAGACAAATCTCAATGAAAAAATTCAGAAATCGTAAAAGTAAAGGTGTTTTGTTCTATTGGAACTCAAACACAAGATTTTTCATGTTCAGATGATGTTTTTGAAGGAATGGTTCCTTACAGAAAGCCTATCATTTAAGATGTTCAGATTTACCAAACTCCAAATGATTATGTTCAAAAGACTTCTAATGTTCATATCACGAAATGTGATGAACAGGTAACAGATCCGAAAATCATTTCTGAAGCCTCGAAATATGAAAAGAAAGAAGAAGAATAAGAAGAGTAAAGTGAAAAAAGTTTCGATGCTAAAAGTACAAGTCCCTCATGCTTGTGAAAAAGTTTAGAAAGTACAAGCCCAACATGTTGAAAGAAAATTCAATTTTTATTTTTGTTCAGATGGATGTGTTAGAAGTTGGAGAAAGGAAAAAATGATATTTGGTTGGTTCAATGAGATATTTGGAAATTTTTGTTTTCCAACTAAGAAGCGGATATCATTTTCAGAAGATAAGCGTTTTTCTTCAAAGAAATGGGTTTGCAAGAAGTCTTCTTCAATTTTGAATCTTAAATGGATACCAAAAGTTTCATAAAAAAAGGGGGACAAAATCTGACTTGAATTCAATCAAAAAGGTGAAAAGGGACATTTTCTTCAAAAAGTGAGGCTGAAATCTGACATTTCTGCAAAAAGGAGGATGCAAGCTGTCAAAACGACTTTTAAAAGTGGTCAAAATCGGAATTGTAGACAAAAATGAATGTTTGATCGGATCTTTGGGTACAAACTGCCATTTCATTGAAATATAAGAGTTAATTTCGAAATTGTGGTCTAAATGGTTGAATTCGTCGGAATCATAAGAAATCGTTCGATTCAGAAATCGAAGTCGGAACAACCATCTCGATGGGAATCGTATTGTTTAACCAAAATCGGAATCCATTTCGGAATTGAAATCAAATGTTACTGTCACTTCCGAACAACTCCGATCATCGGAATTGTTCGGAATCGGAATTCGATGTCACAAATCAGAACTAAGGATCGAAACAGGCTTCGAAACAGAAATCTGCCCTCGTTAATCCAAAAACCGAAATCGGAGTTTCGGTCAATACAAACCGAAATCTGATTGGAATTGTGTGAACGAACAATTCCGAAATCGCATTTTGGTGATGTTGTTTCAGAAGTTCGTTTCGGAATCAGAATTGGCTCTACTCCGACATCAACTTGCATTCGAAATTCTGTAATTGGAATTCTGAAATCAGAATCGATGGGATTTATTGTGATCGGAATTTCAATATCGGAGGTATATTCATGGAAATTAAATCTAGCTCACAGTTTTTCAATCGTTATCTGATTTTGACTTTCAAAAGTCAAAGAACGAGTTTATTTTGTTCAAATGAAGAAGATGATTTAATTTACAATTTGAGTCCCCAAAATTTACACAGCTTAGCAGATTTAACCCCAGATCTAAAATTCTTTACAACTTCTTGGGTTTTTACCACTTTTACCCTTCCTACCCAAAATATTTTCATCTCTTATCTTTTTCTTTGGTCTAACTCTTTCCAATCCCTTCTAATAATTGTTTCTTATTCTCTTCTTTTTGTCTAATTCATTGTTGAGTATTTGAGATATTGAAACTGATTTGGCATTTTTGGTTAATTATGGAAGACTTTTTAGGGTTTTGTAGTTTTGGTAATTGTTTTACTTTCCCTATATATGGTCATTAGGTTAGCTTGTGACGTAAGCTTTTTCCTGAAAAAGGTGTCTCTGTACGTTCATTTCCAAATCAGTAAGAGACAAAAACTTTGTCAGATTACTTGCAACTTTATGGTGATTGATTCATGATTGTTCTTCAGATTCCGCATTCGACATCTCGTTTTTGGTTCCTAACAGAACGGTCCATATAGGCTGAAGGCTCGGTGAGGCAGTCCAGTCATGCTGAAGGTTCTGTAAGCGGTCCAGATAGTCTGTAGGTCGGTGGGGTGTTCCAGTCAGACTGAAGGCTCTGTAAGCATGTTGTTTATGTTATTATTATGATTATGTGTTATGTTGGTACTTTGGGGGAAACTCACTAAGCGTTGACTTACAGTTTTGGGTTATGTTACAAGTACTTTAGACGATCACAAGAAGGCGAATGTGTGACCGTACACATCCTTATGTTTTGGTCTCGTGATTTTGGGAAACTCTGATATTAAACATGTTTTGAAAACTATATTGTGAACAATTTATGATCTTGGGTTGGTTTTTAAAACTTTAAATTTTTCATGATTTTATGGATGTTACAAGTAGGGTTAAATTTGATGAAAAACGGGCCTTTAGGAGAGTTTGAAATAAAAAGTGTTGAGCCTATAAATCGGATAAACTTAATTTAGAATAAGTTGCTTAATTTAAAGCAAAACTAAGTCGTTTTGGATGGTTATATACCTACGGTTATATATGTATATTCACTTTTGCTGATTTTTTCTTAAATTGAAAATATGTTAATGTGAAATATTTCCAATTTTTTCTTAAATAGTCAATATGTTAATATTTATTCCCTAAACAAATTATTCAAAAAGTGGGTTAGGAGTAGGGATGTAACACCCCAAAATTAAGACTGAAATTTCGTTTTTTAAATTAATTAAAACCATTATCCAATCAACATCATAAAACCATGGTGAATCAAAGTGTATCGATAACATCCAGGTACATCAGAGTAATATAAAAATACGAAACGATGTGGTGTCTGCACTTCAATCATCCCGGGCTCTTCCCCTTCGAACCAGAAGTACCTGAAACATAAACTGAATACCATAAGCACAAAGCTTAGTAAATTCCCCAAAATACCACATACCATACATATCAAACATATAATGGGTCCCGCCCAGCATCAAGCCCCGCTCAGTATACAGATCTATCAGTCATCAGACCCCGCCTGACATCGGGAGCTGCCCGGTATACATATAAACACACATGCAAGAGTAAACATATAAACACACATGCAAGAGTCACACAGAAAACTAGCATCCTAACATATCAAACCATGGGCCGACATTAATGCCTTCGACCTGCTAAATACAGTGAGGAAACTCACCTTTAGCTGTTGAATCTCTCAAATAAATCTCGGTCTGCTGGTCCGGAAAAATCCCTGTGCTAACATCATCAAATAATATCTAATTAATAATTGGATCTTGACCCATATTCAAGAATCTAAGCTACTTGACCAATTTCCAGGGTAAAAGACCATTTTACCCTTTTCCTTACTTGGCCCAAAACCAAGGTCCAACCCAACTACTCAAAAGGCCCAAATTCCTTAAATGGCATCACAAGTCCCAATAAGGCCCAACTTCCAAATTGGACCCAAAAATCATTATGGACCTTATCCAAAGAAAGTCCATAGTCCATCAATGGCCCAAAGTTAGAAGTTCAATGGACCAACAAGGCCCAAACCCTAAAAGCCCAAGATAAGGCCCAAACCAAAAGCCCACCTTCTGAGTACGTGGGGCATACTCAGCTCATACACTTAGCGTACTCCTTCCGGGGCCAGTACGCGTAGCGTACCAGCTGGGTACGCCCAACGTACTCCCCAGACCACCAATCCACTCCATTTAGTCAAAGAACGAGTTTATCTTGTTCAAATCAATAAGATGATTTAATTTACAATTTCAGTCCCCAAAATTTACACAACTTGGCAGATTTAACCCCAGATCCAAAATTCTTTACAACTTCTTGGGTTTTTACCACTTTTACCCTTCCTATCCAAAATATTTTCATTTCTTATCTTTTTCTTTGGTCTAATTCTTTCAATCCCTTCTAATAATTGTTTTTATTCTATTCTTTTTGTCTAATTCATTGTTGAGTATTTGAGATATTGAAACTGATTTGGCGTTTTGGTTAATTATGGAAGACTTTTTTGGGTTTTGTATGTTTGGTAATTGTTTTACTTTCCCTATATATGGTCATTAGGTTAGCTTGTGACGTAAGCTTTTTCCTGAAAAAGGTTTCTCTGTACGTTCATTTCCAAATCAGTAAGAGACAAAAACTTTGTCAGATTACTTGCAACTTTATGGTGATTGATTCATGATTGTTCTTCAGATTCCGCATTTGTCATCTCGTTTTTGGTTCCTAACTAAACAGTCCAGATAGGCTGTCTAACATCCATAAAAATGATGCCAAATTTAAATTTTTTAAAACATTTCAAAACCCATGATTATTACAAAACTTGTTTTCAAAATAGTATATTGTCAGAGTATCCCAAAATCAAAACATAAGATCATAAAGTGTGAGGAGCGGTAAGATCACGCCTTCGCCTTCCCGCGATCATCAGAAGTACCTAAAACAATAATCGATAAATGTAAGCTCGAAGGCTTAGTGAGTTACCCCCAAAATACCAATGTCATACAGATATAACCATATCAAATAAACATATAAGCAAACAACATGCATAATGAGCCATCAGCCTGACTGGACCGCCTCACAGGCCTTCAGCCTATCTAGACCGCTCTCCGAGCCTTCGGCACATCTGGACCGCCTCACAGGCCTACAGCCTATCCGGACCGCTCGCCGGGCCTTCGGTCTGACTGACATACCCTCCTGGGTCTGTAGTCTATCCGGATCGTCGTGGGTATCTTGGCCTACAGCACGAAGCAGGACCTGCCTCAACCCATTCCCCATTCAAACAAACATGTGCACATAGTATCATACGCTAGCATATATAACAGTCATACCACTCTAACAAATCATCAATCATAGCAACATCCTATAACCAGGATACAGACCTAACCGGTCACTAACATAGCATCATCCTGTATACCAGGATACCGACGTAACTATGTCACTAAGCATATCACCATCCTAACTACCAGGATGTAAATCAATAAGCATATCATGTAATAACCCGGATACAAATCTGATAAGGGCTGGCATTGGTGCCTTAGACCCTGTTGATATAGTGAGGATGACTCACCTTGCAATGTCGATCTTAACTGATGAATCGAACTCCCGAATTGTTGTCTCACAAAAAATCCCGAACTATCCAAATAATAAACACTATGTCAATACATGGAATATCAATCTTGACTAAGGGTCCACGTAATCCATTTTTTCCTTTCTCTTTATTGGGCCAAGGCCTAATTGCCAAATCCATGATCATAAAAGCCCATATATCCAAAGTCCATTAATGGCCCAAATTTCCCAATTTGGGCCTAACTCCCTAATTGGGCCTCATTATACTCCCCTTATCAAAACTGGCCCAACCTCAATTATTCAGAGGGCCCAACAAGGCCCAAGTCCAATTAGTCCAAAAGTGGCCCAATCCCGAAGCCCAATTTGTCAAAGGCCCAACAGAGGATGTACGCCCCCAGAGGATGTACGCGGGGCGTACTCCTCTGGTACGTTGGGCGTAATCTTCCTGACGTTGACCACCATCGGGGTGGTTGACTCAGTATGTTGGGCGTACAGAACTTACGTTGGGCATACATGGGGTTTTGCCAAAACCCTAATAAGTGCTTAATGGCTTAAGCACTTAAGCCCATATTTCAGATCCATCGACCAAAAATGTTTTAGAGCCATAAATTCTTGAACTTTATTACTTTGGGTGTCCAAAAAGCTTTTAATCCATGGTATTAATCCATTAAGACCTTTCTACTTCATGCATGGGACAACTTAAGCTATTGGGACCTCATTTTATCACTTAGGACCTCTTCAAGGGTCTGAAAGGACAGTTATCTTGTCCAAATCACATCTTGCACCAATTTGGGGACTTTTAGGACAAAAATGGTTCCATAAGGCTAGAATAGCTAGATCTATATCATGAAAGCATAAAGTTTGAAGCTTTTTACCTTCTGGAGCTTCTAGGGCACCAAACAACTTCAGATCTACAAGCTTGACTGTAACATCCCAAAATTCAAGGCTAAAAAATTTCATTTTTAATATAAGAAAAACACTTAATAACTTTGTCCCAAACATTGAAAAAATTTCATTTAAAATGAATATCAGAGTCTAATCCCAAAGATCACATAATGCGGAATAATATGGGTGAATGCGTTGCGATCGTCCCGAGCTCCTTTTCTGAAAACTGAAGATACCTGAAACCAAAACTGTAAACCGTAAGCACGAAGCTTAGTGAGTTCCCCAAATACCACATACCATACATATCAACTGGGCCATACATGTCATACATACTGTGAGCCATACATATCAATCATATATTAAATAAGGTGCTATGTGCCACACATAGTCTTGCTGTTATGCCACGGGCCGCCACGTGGTCTTTCTTGCCAAGCCGGGGGCCACCCCCTGGGTCTTACAGACAAGTGCCAAGAGCCGCCTCCTGGTCTTCCATCCAAGTATCACAAAGACAACTAGCATACATACTACTCTACTTAGCTAATGAGCATAAGGTGTGCCAAGAGCCACCTCTTGGTCTTTCATACATACTGCCTAGGGCTAACCCCCGGGTCTTCCTATCATACATAATAACATACTGGGTGCCTGGAGCTACCTCTTGGTCTTTCATACATAGTGCCTAGGGCTAATCCCCGAGTCTTCCTTGATTGGTTTTGACCAATACATCAATCATATGGTGTACATGCAAACCCTAATGCTTGGATCTAGTTTTTCTAAGTGTACATGCAATAAACTTCCAAGACTTGCAAACCCTAAATCTAGCATACCAATTTCGAATACAACATATGAAATTAGGGTTTAGATCTTACCTTGATTGTTATGTAGCAATAACAATCTCAATTCCTTCTTGTAATTGGCTTCTGAAAGCTTAGTGTCACAAGTGTCACACCTCTAATGGCTCACAAACACCACGAGCAAGAGGATGACTTAGGAGAAGAGAAGGAGGCACCAAAAAACGTCCAAGAACCCTAAGGAATGCTTAGCCACGTTTTTGGTGCCCTAGGGGTCCTTATATATGTGAGGCTATTAGGGTTTTGAACTAGGAAACCCTAATCTGACTGCTTAGGCCCTAAGCAGCCCATGGACTCCCTCATAGAAGTCTTGGACGAATTCTTATGGGTTTCCCCATAGATTTCGTCCACTCCATCCTCTATGGAGTCCATTAGCCCAATATTTAACTATCACACAATTGACAGTTCTAGTCCCCTTTATTTATTTAATGTCTTTTAGCCACAAAATTAATTCTCATTAACTCTTGACCAATAATATTAATTAAACAATATGATTTCTCTTTTAATATATTATTCATATAATATATTAATAAATCACAATTAATCTCTTTCTCCACAAATCATCCTATCAAGTTGCTTTGGTGAAGGCAACCCAAAAGGACCATGTTCGCAATCGGGTCAAGTACATACCAAAATAGTTATGGGCTTAGACACTAATCCAACAGTCTCCCACTTGGATAAGTCTAATAACTATTCTACGTATGACTTCAGATCCTGATCAGCAATCGTAGCTTTCAAAAGCCGCTGTCAACTCTGATCTTATCAGATACGCGTCCTTTAGATAAGGGATCATATATTCCTCAATTCTAGATATCGTATAGACGTGAGACATGGATTGAAATCATTCTCTCAGTCTATGTGTTGTTTCCCGATTTCTGATTTACGACGACTGACTAATTGAACAAATCAAATTAGTCCTGGCCCGGCCGAGCAGTTTCGTTTGTCATCACTAAATCATCGAGGGGCCCACAGATATCAATTTTATCCTACTCTGGGTAAAAGGAACGGATAAACTTCGACTCAATGCTCGCTTGTACTTACTCACCGAATCACACACAACAATACGTTTTATAACACCAAGTTACTGGTGCGTTTACATATTATCAATGTGTAACCGACTCGCAAGATGCAACTCACACATCTCGGTTTCAAGAATATAAGATATTATCGTCTCACCAATCACTCGTGATAAAATCCATCAAGCGATCCAAGTGAGCGTGGGTTTAATCCAATGCTCAAATCATATTCGTAAGCACTCATGAACGTTGCAGCAAACCTTTGCTATGTCTAATACACTTTAGACAATCTACAACCAATTCATGACAATCTTCTTTCATACCTACTTCCCAAAGTATGAGCGACTGTGGAACGTTCGAATAATCTTATTATTCAGGAAGTCAAAACATGCAAAGTGAAACACAATAATAATCGAATCCAATATGGCCCCAAACTTTTGAGTATAAATAAAACTCCTCTTATTTAGTCACCATATTGATTACACATTATTCATTGTATAATGTTTCGAGTAATCAACTTATTACTTGAATTATAACAACATTTGTCCCATGCTCTTAGCATGCACACTATGTTTTCCTATGGTCCTTACTTTGTGAAATAGTATAATTGAATAACATTTTCAATCACACTCATTTCACAATTCCCAATCCTTACCACAAGTGTAAGAATACCAAATTCTTGCCACTTATAGAATATGTTAGATTCTAACACTTTATGCAACGGTCCTTTCGTAATGTCACGACACAAAAGTCACCAAGACTCGGCCAATGAAATTACAAAATTCTCTATTGGAGATTGTTACAAGACAATTCCATAGACATGAAGTCTCACATTCAAAGTACATTCCTTTGAACATCCTTCTTGCATAAAAGTTTCTTAATCTAGACATAAACTCTTAATGTCCAACTCCCAATATGGAAACATTTCCATATTTTCCATATGACAACTCATTTTAATCATAATAATAATGTCAGCATGGTCCATTTGTTACTATACTTCCAACTGCTCATAAGCGACCAATCCTTGGCGAACCTTAGATTGTCCTCTTGATAGTTGTTTAATTAATTTAGTCATGTCAGGTTCTAGTCCTTTTTCCCTCTTAATGCCCTAGGCATTTGGAAAATTTTAGAACGACCAAATAATATAGCATATGCGATCGATCCTATACCCAAAGTGTATGGAACACGACGCATAATGTCTGACATAAAGACATGATACTTTACCAGTCTTTTGCCATAATATTTCTATTTGCCATGTTCTCACAATTCGAACTATGAAAAGGGATGCCATAATCATAATCGAATTTTGAGAACACAATTCATATATTTGACTAGATTTTATTAAAATATCTCGATCTAAGCTCTTAGATTTCGAAACGAAGTATAATATTCTCTCCCTTAATTATAGCAAAACAACTTTTCAACTTTTTACAATTTTGCAAATTGAAACTTTTGTTTTCTATATTTAATATTGCTAAGTTGCAACACTTAAAATAATAATCATGCTCCCACTAACATGATTATTATCTCCTTACTAGCATAACACTTATGCTCCTACTAGCTTTGACATGTATTCAGAAATCAGCTGAACTTCTAGAAAACAATGCTTATTGAGTTTCTTAAGTTCATATTTCTAATACTAGATGCTTCGATAAAACTTTATCTAAGCTTCTCAAACTCATACACCTTTCCTTAGATAGCTTATATGTGTGTCTAAACAATTTCAGCACTTATAGCAATAAGTCTTAAATGTTTAAACTAATTGCCAAATCTCACAATTCGAACTATGAAGAGGGATGTCGTAGTCATAATCGAATTCGAGAAATGCAAATTACACAATGCTATCTCCAAAATATTTCTTAGTGAAAGCGTTTCCTCACAATCATTTTCATGAAGGAGAGAAACCTTATGACACTTAGATTTTGTGGTGTATGTTTCCTATCCATGTGAATTTGTCATAACCACAATCACAAGATAATGTTTGTGACAAAACCAACTCATATGGACCGAACTTATCTAATCTTAATTTCTTTCCATCAAGGGTCCCACCATTGCTTCCAAGTTATTTAGCAGCTCACCCCTACCTTTCAATGTACTTTCCATTGATCAAGGTGCCTTGCCCCTATGCAACCCATTGAGAACTCATAGAACTCACATGCATAGTTGACCAACTTGGAACGACATAGAAACAAGAATATGTCAACACGATAGGTTACAAACCTCAAGTCGTGTGCTAGTGTTTAACCATAGGTTTACTCTTGATTAGTTCTTGAACCTTTTCAATATCATTTAGACTCCCACTGACCTCTTGACATATAAGATTCTCTTGTCAAGAAACATTTCTTGACAAACAAATACTCAAGAGTTAGTGTGTGTCTTTATCAAGACAAACCTACACACAATTTGGTACTAGTTGGTCTTTGTCTTATTCAAGACATCACAACTTACCAAAATGTGCAAATATAAGAACATTCCTACTTAAGATTATGTCACTCAAGTCACAATCTTGGAGTTTGACTTTAAGACTTGATTTTGGAACGAAGTATGATTCATCTTATTGACTTAACCCAATTTGACAATTCCCGACTCCTCTTCTCAGCCATACTAGTGCACTAAAGTGTCCTTAGAGGATCATTTGTGATACGGTTTCAAATCAGTAAGTTAATCATAAAATAGATACTTAAGTACTCTCCCATTTTTTCAGATTGGAGAAACTTTTATCTTTCTGCCTAATTGATTCTTCTTATTCGTACCGCTATTCATTGAAACTTTTCCAATGATTCAGAGTCATACTTAATCTTTTAAGTATAATCATATTTACTAATCTTTTAGTAAATCATGACGAACATTTTATCGTTCTTTGTGGTGGACTTGACTAGTGCACAACATTGTGTACCGGATCTCATAGTCCTTCACTTGACTCACATACTTATGTCAACAAGGAATTAGTCTCAATTTTCCAAATACGAAGGTTCTCATTCATCACACAATACTAGTTGCATGATTCCAAGTTTCTATCCAATTGAAACTTGGGCGATGAGAATCTTTCCTCATTTGGTAAATTTCTGACATTACCACAAATAACATAACTAAGAATCAAATCCATTCACAATATTGCTAACAATAGAACCATTCAAACACCAATTTTCATAAAATCCATCGCAAGGAAACATAAATAAGATAAATCAAAATTTATTTTATTGCGGAAAAATATTGTCCTTACAATGCGATTACAAATGAAAACTATGTAAATATTACTTAGCAATCTATCCTAACTCTAAAGTAGTAGCTTAAAAACTGATCCTTGAATCATGCGATCGAAATCCATTTCTTCGCGATCAGACTCAGCTTGCTCCTTCCTTTAAGCTTCCTTTCCTTTCTTTGATCCTTCAAAACATCAAAATGTAATCTTATCACATCATGTATTAAGAATCTCTAAATAGGAACTTAATAAAGTTAGATAGTGGATATTTCCTAAAGCAGAGTCATACATCTTGACTCTCCCATCTCTTAGATCTATTAGGTAGTGAGGGCAGCTTCGGAACCAATGCCCCTTCTTTTAGCAGTAGAAACACATGGATTTTTTTATGGAATGGTACACGAGACTATATCAGACTCAGCCTTTCTCTTGCGTAGATAAAACTTTTCTGGACTTCCAATGTTGCCATTGCCCATAGAAGGATGTGACATTGATTTATCAGAAAAATTTGCTCGACCAATGCGCCAAAACATTTCTGATTCAGCAGCAATAAGCAAATAAGTCAAATCAATAAGGGTCATGACGTGGTCCATCATATAGTACTCTCTAATGAACTTACCATATGATTCGGGAAGTGATTGAAGAACCAAGTCAACAATCAACTTCCTTGAGACATCGACACCCAACATCCTTAACTTTTCCATGTGTGACTTCATCTTTAAGACGTGTGCACACACAGACTTTCCATCTTTGTGTCTTATTGCCAATAAGGCTTGAGTGACCTTGAACTTTTCAAGTCTTCGAACACGTGGGTCAGGGAGAATTATTAGAGGAGGTGGAGGAAGTGAAGCATGATTTCTATTTCCACAATCCAATTGTGGAACATCATCTTCATGTGGAAAACCTTTTCCAACGGACTTAGGAAGACCATAGTTGTCAGACTTTGACATCTATAAAACAGGAGAGAATTGAAGTTAGTTGATTGAGTCCTTAATAAAACACCCAAATGAGATATTAAGGCTAGGACCCAACACAATATCCTACAAATTGGAAGAGGGATGCCGTAATCCAACTTGCAGAACATTTGAAGGTAGGTAAATGACGATTTACCAATTTCCACCATGAAAAACGAAGGTTTAAGTTTTAAATGAATTGAAACTCCTAGATCCTTTGAGATTCATTGAACTTTTAAATGGCATGTTTAATATCGATAATGCCCTTCATTTGTGACTGGGATGCCGAGGATCACAAATAAGGTGTGAATAACCATGCGAATGTACGTGGTGCCCTCAATGTTACAGTCACCTAATCGATGTGCCGGTTAACCACACACGCTCCATCGATCTATGAAAAACATCGAGTCACCCTTTGCCACCAATGCCAATCCCAACTTAGTGTGCCGGTTAACCACACACGCTCCACTAATTGTCTCGGCAAGGGTACAAAGTGTATTCCATGGAATTGCATCAAATTCACTTTTTCCTAAAGTAACTAAGATTTGGGAATTTATAAAAGCGTTTAGTTACTTCGTATTTCATTATACTTATAATGGAAGGTTGTGTCCTATCCTACCCGTTCGGCTAACGACCCTCCACTAGTCAAGAGTGCGGTGGGTAAGAGTGGATACCCATTCAATCTCCATTTTATAGGTAATTTCCTTAAACACCCCTTAGAGACCAACTTCGTGAATGAGACCTACTAACGGTAAGACTGACTCTTTACTCATACATATATAACATGTTAAACTTTTAAATGTTATATAGTATAAGGTGTATTTTATACTTTTAAAATACTTGGTGGTCTAATTCAATAAATTATACTTTTAATTTAATTAAACTTAAACCATATAATTATGGATTTATTAACTCTCTTTTAATTATACACTTAATTAATTTAATAAAACTATAAGGGTGCAATTTGAACTATTCAAATACTAGGGTTTTAGAATTTAACATTTCAAATTTAAAACTTTTAATCAAAATTTAAATTCCAAAACTTGAGGGCAAGTTTTGAAACTTTTCAAAACCTTATAGATCAAATTACAAATAATACAATTAATCAAATAATTGGTGATTATCTAAATTTGACATAATTCAATTTCCTTTGAAGATAATTCAAATCAAAAATACAAATAATTAAATTTATCTTATAAAACAAGTAATTATCTTAAATTGACAATTATCCATTAATTTGATTAGGATATCAATTACCATAATAGGAAAAATCTGATTTTCATTTGAAAAACAATTTATGGTAATTATCCAAAGCAAATTAAGGCAAAAATTTCGAAATTGTGCTGTCAGACTGAATTCACGAGGTGAACACACTGTGTTCACGACATGAGTCTGGTTTAATTCGAAAATCTGCTGTCAGACTGAATTCACGAGGTGAACACACTGTGTTCACGACGTGAATCAGGTCAGATTCGAAATTTGCAAATTTTCAGCTTTGAAAACTTATTTTTTCATCAAATACAATAGAAGAACACCCTAGGCTCTGATACCACTGATGGGTTTTGATCAATACATCAATCCTATGGTGTACATGCAAACCCTAATGCTTGGATCTAGTTTTTCTAAGTGTACATGCAATAAACTTCCAAGACTTGCAAACCCTAAATCTAGCATACCAATTTCGAATACAACATATGAAATTAGGGTTTAGATCTTACCTTGATTGTTATGTAGCAATAACAATCTCAATTCCTTCTTGTAATTGGCTTCTGAAAGCTTAGTGCCACAAGTGTCACACCTCTAATGGCTCACAAAAACCAAGAGCAAGAGGATGACTTAGGAGAAGAGAAGGAGGCACCAAAAAACGTCCAAGAACCCTAAGGAATGCTTAGCCACGTTTTTGGTGCCCTAGGGGTCCTTATATATGTGAGGCTATTAGGGTTTTGAACTAGGAAACCCTAATCTGACTGCTTAGGCCCTAAGCAGCCCATGGACTCCCTCATTAGAAGTCTTGGACGAATTCTTATGGGTTTCCCCATAGATTTCGTCCACTCCATCCTCTATGGAGTCCGTTAGCCCAATATTTAACTATCACACAATTGACAGTTCGAGTCCCCTTTATTTAACTAATGTCTTTTAGCCACAAAATTAATTCTCATTAACTCTTGACCAATAATATTAATTAAACAATATGATTTCTCTTTTAATATATTATTCATATAATATATTATTTCTCATCCTATCAAGTTGCTTTGGTGAAGGCAACCCAAAAGGACCATGCTCTCAATCGGGTCAAGTACATACCAAAATAGTTATGGGCTTAGACACTTATCCAACATTCATGTCATACATAATAACATACTGGGTGCCAAGAGCTACCTCCTGGTCTTTCATACATAGTGCCTAGGGCTAACCCCCGGGTCTTCCTACCAAACACAAACTAAATGGGCCGGCATTGTGGCCGTAGACCCATATAAACAGAGATGAGACTCACCTCACAAGCTGACTGCCGAATCCCGCGAATAAACCCCTCGCTCCTAGCTGCCAGATCCCTGAACTACTGATCTCTCGACTTCCCGAGCTACCGGTCATCATACAACTTAAATAAGTCCGAGATTCTTATAACTTAATCATAAGTCCTCACTGGGGTAGAAGACCATTCCACCCCTCACATACTATTGTCCAAAAACCTTCATAAGTCAAACTAGGTCAACCTTGGTCAAAGTCAAAGTCAAAGTCAAAGTCAACGCACCGAGTTGACTCAACTCGCCGAGTTGCTCCATTAACTCGTCGAGTTCCAAAACTCAGAATCCCGAATTCGCGACCCAACTCGTTGAGTCAACCTCTGACTCGTCGAGTTTCTTGGATACTCATGGTCGCAACTCATCCCATTAACTCGCTGAGTCACTCCTCGGACGCGTCGAGTTCAAATATACAGAATCGGGACAATCCACCTCGACTCGTCGAGTCCCTTCATGGACTCGCCGATTCCCTTAGTCTGATGAGCTAACTTAATGGGTTAAGCCCCTATTCTTCAGATCCCAACTCCAAACTTCGAATACACTCTGAAAATGACCTTAGAAGGGTAAAGTTTCCAACTTTACCTGTTAATACCCTCACTTAGAGGATATAACTCAAACCCTAACTCTTTAAGGGCCTAGATCTTGGTCCACAAGTCACCCATACACCATACAAATGCATCCAAACATAGATCTGGACCCAAACATCTCATAACCATGCAAAGCTCCTGCCTTTTTACCTCCATACATGGCCCTTTGAGCTAAAAAAGCCAAAAGAACACTCTATTGCTTGCATGGGGACTCCTATGGCATAAAGCATGCACCTTTATGCCATAACAGCCCTTAATGGTTCTAGATCTGAAAACATAAGCCTTTGGGACTTCCAATTCTCACAAGCTAGGGTTCTTGGACCAAAAACCCTCAAAAGAGACAAAGAAGAGATCTAAGTGCATAATGATCAAGGGTGGAACTTTCTTACCAGAAAATGATGAGAAGTGCAAGAGATTTCTGGATCTACTAGTTTCTTCTTGTATCTTCAAAGATTCTCCTTCTTCTTCAAGCCTCAAAGCACTCAAGAACACTCATAAATGGCTTAGAAGCTCATGGGAGGCACTAGGGTTTCGTGGGTTAGGATTTGGGCAAGGTAGATTGAAAATGGGGCTGATGGGAGGAGAATAAGATGCTTAAATAGGGGACAAAAGCCCGAAGACTCGAGGCTGTTCGAATATTTCTGGCATATGCAGCTCATAAAGATTTTGATGTTTATCAAATGGACGTGAAGTGTGCATTTTTAAATGGAGAGCTTGAAGAGACTGTTTATGTGGAACAACCCCCAGGTTTTATTAACGAAGAATATTCAAATCATGTTTATATTTTAGATAAGGCATTTTATGGTTTAAAACAAGCACCAAGAGCATGGTATGCCACTCTAACTTCGTTTTTGAAACAATCTAAATTTAAACAAGGATCTGTTGATCCCACATTATTTCGAAAGAAAGTTGGGAATTATCTAATTCTTGTTCAAATTTATGTTGATGATATTATTTTTGGCTCAATTGACCCTGCTTTGTCTAAGGAATTCGAAGATTTGATGAAAAGTAAGTTCGAAATGAGCATGATGGGCAAAATCAATAATTTTCTTGGATTGAATATTCGTCAAAACAGAAATGGAATTTTCATCAATCAAGAAAAATATACGAAGAATCTGCTCGAAAAGTTTGGATTGACAAATAACACGAAGTTACGTGTTCCAATGGCAACAGGCATAAAGTTGACACCGTCGTTAGATAAACCAACCGTTGATATAACTCTTTATCGAAGCATGATTGGTTCATTACTTTATCTCACATCAAGTAGACCTGATATCATGTTTTCTGTGTGTAATTGTGCTAGGTATCAATCTAATCCACGAGAGCCACATCTCACTGCTGTGAAGAACATATTTCGTTATCTTAAAGGAACAATTTTGTTAGGATTGTGGTATCCTTCGAAAACTGGATTCTTCGTCCAAGCATATTCGGATGCAGACTTGGGTGGTTGTAATCTTGATCGAAAAAGTACAAGTGGTGGATGTCAATTTCTTGATGGCAAATTAGTGAGCTGGCAATCGAAAAAGCAAACATGTGTATCAATCTCAACAGCTGAAGCAGAATATGTGGCTGCTGCTGCTTGCACTTCACAAATAATATGGATTCAAAGTCAATTACGTGATTATGCAATTAATATGAAAAAGATTCCATTATATTGTGATTCTCAAAGTGCAATAAGAATTTGTCATAATCCTGTGCAGCATTGGAAAAATAAACATATAGCTCTTCGTTACCACTTCATCAAGGATCACGTGGAGGATGGAAATATTGAAGTACATTTTGTGAAAACAACTGATCAGTTAGCTGATATTTTCACGAAGGCATTAGATGAAAAATCTTTTGTGCGAATTATAGAAGGACTTGGAATGATTGATGGAAATTCTGTTCCATGCGAAAAAGATAACGCAAAATAATTCAGCATTCAGCGGTTACTGTTCATAGTCAACGCTTCGACCCCTTCGAATTCGAACGTTTGTCACTTATTTTTAAGGATCGATTCAGTGGTTACTATTCATAGTCAACGCTTCGACCCCTTCGAATTCGTATATTAATCACTACTCAGGGGATGATAAAATTTCGTGTTTTGCAACAAGTATTATTTCAAATTTTCAAAAAATCAAAAATCCAAAAAGATTTTCTTTTGTTTTGTATTTCAAATTTTCGAAAAATCAAAAATCCAAAAAGATTTTCTTTTGTTTTGTATTTCAAATTTTCGAAAAATCAAAAATCCAAAAAGATTTTCTTTTGTTTTGTATTTTAAATTTTCGAAAACTTCAAAACAACAAAAATATTTTCAGTTTTATTTTGTTGCAGAATATCATGAAGATATAAGATGGAATATGTTGGCAGTTCTAGGGTCAGATACATTTTTTCGTATGAATCGATCAATATTTTTCGCATTTTGAACTAGTTAAGTTGTCCCTAGAAGCATGTTGTTGCATGTTGTCCGAAAGCCTTTAATGACTCAATGTGTGTGTACGAAAGCCTTAATGAAATTCTTCATACGAATTTTTTTCTCAATCAGGCTTGTATTCACATTAGTCTCCTGAGCTACCTTACTCTTCTCAAAATGAGTTAAGAGTTTACTGTTTGGTCCACAAATAACAGAGGTACACTTCGTGTCTTCACCAATCTTTTTCATCTAAAATTTCTTTCACAATCACACACAAAGACATATGTCCGAGAGGTCTCTGATCAAACCAATCGAGACTTAGACATATCAACAATCTGTGTTTATGATCTGACATCATGAGACCGTGATGAAAGTCAAACCCACCTTTCATTAACTTTTAAGGAATTGACGGGGAACTCAGTTACAGATTGTCACGAAACTTTTGTTTCTGTACCAAAATTCGAAACTCCAAATCATATTCATTTCGAATGAGTGGTCTTGATCAAACATTCGAAACCCACAATGTTTGTTACCCAACAAGATCCAGCTTATAATTTTTTTTTCATGAATATGATTTCCGTGTGAGTTTACTTCGAATCTCAAAGTTACTTTAAACATTTATCAAAACACACTTGTCACTGACTACACTGGTCAAACAAGTAATTTCTGTTACAATTACTCACCTTATGTTAAGGCTGATATGTAACGAAATTTATTAAGCCACCTATGTAGCCTTACAAAATATGCCCTTCGAACCTTCTCTACAAGTTTTCGATTGTAATTCACGGGAACATACACAAGCTGTTGATCATCTCTCTTGATGATTAATGAAGCAACCTTTGCCCGGGGTTTAACTGCATTCGTGTAAAATTAAATTTTTGACATCACAAAATTCCAAAATTTTTATTTCATTGTTTCTTGTCTAACTTTCTTTGGAACACTGCACTCACGAAATCCTTGAGGTTCTGAGTAATACCAACTCAGGCTGATGATTTCGAACTTCTGGCGTATGACTTCGCTTTTCAACCCTAAAGTGAAAGAGCCTTGCTTCCATACGAAGAGTCATAACGGTTACAAATCAACTTGGGGATAACAATACAGGCTGTCTACATATGACGTATGGTATTCTGTCCGGTTTTCAAGGTGATGTGACAGATACTTTTTGACGCATGGCTACCTTTCCGTAGTAATGGTCCGATTTTCAAGGTGCCACGTCGGATGTCATTAATTACACATCCCGCTTCAAATTCAAAATTCAGCGTTACATATAAAAGGGGGCTCAAGAGTTCATTATTCGTTTACGCGATCAAAAGGAAAAATTCCCAAATTCTCTGTTCATCATCATCTTCAAACCCTAACAATGGCGACTTCTGCTCATGTCGATCCTTCCGATGAAGATATTTCATCCGCACCTGTAATGAAGATTCAATCTACAAACTACTATGTGGATGGTGAAGTTTCTCAATACCCGGAGGAATTGAAGATGCTCATCGTGGCTTTGAAGCACTCTGTTTTATCCACGACGATGTTCAATTCCTTTTCTGTTCCATTATCCTGGCTTTCTCAAGCAGGATCCACTGCAACATATAACAAAGCATCTGATACGATCACTTTCCATCTAGTGAACGACAAAAAGGTTAGGCTATCCAAGAAACTCTTCTACTAGATTCTTGCTATTCCGAATTCGCCTCCTTATGTTGATTTCACATTCCCTCAAATAGTCCACATGTTTAATGAGATGGGATATCAGCCCCCATTGTCAAAGATTAGTGACTTTAAGAAATCTGGTCTTCCTAGACTATGGAATTTCTTGTTTGGAATTTTTCTACGTTGTTTAACCGGAAGAACAGTTGGGTTAGACAAAGGAAGAATGGAGGTGTATGCAATGGTTGCAGGCATATTCTATGATCTTCAAGTAGATTATTCTACTCAACTATGGAAGGAATTTCAAAAAGGAGTAGAACATACGAATGCTATTCATGGCATTTCGTGTGCACGATATTGGAGTCTTATTTTGCAATATATCTACAATAAGGAAGGGATTTTGGTACCAAATGACGAAGAAAGAGTTGTTTTTCAGTCATACCATTATCCGAAGGAAGTTGTAGATAATGTTGATGATTTCCCAACTGTGGCTCGAATTCCAGATGCAATGCTCAAACGGGTTGATCCTACAAATTATGTTTTGGTGGCCTATTTGCAAACAATCGATTCTTCTGTTCAGACTGGGATTCTATTGTCAAGAGAAGAAAAGAAGTCCAAAAAGTCAAAGAAGGTTGATCCTGCTTCATCTGAAAAGAAAACCAAGGATTCGAAATCCTCAAAGTCTCCAAAGAAAAAGCCTGCAACTGTTGAAATATCTGTTGCTGAGACCCAAGTGATTGAGCCTATCATTGAAGAAACTCAAGAGAATGTAATCATTCCTTCGAAAACAGGGTTGTTTCGAAGAATTAAAATGAAGTCCACTCATAAACGCAAGTCTCCTACACAACAAATGATTCGAAAACCCCAAATTACACATCAAGGTGTGTTAATTAGAGAAGTACCAGCACCTGTTTCTCCGGTGTCGAAGAAAAGGAGGGCTGAGGATATGGCCAAGAGGTTGTCAAAGAAAAAGAAGAAGAAAACTCGAAAGCTGGTGATTTCTATTGAGTCGAAGATGATAATGAACAAATTCCTGAAACTCCTGAAACAACTATTTTTGCTCAGACTTCGACTCCTGAGAAAATACTTATCACTCCACCCGAAGATTCGATTGCCAAATCAGTTCCTGAGGAGGTTCGAACCTCAGGCATCCTTGCACACGTATCTGATACGGATGCAAATGTCAGTATGGGTGAAGGAGGTTCGAAACTTGAAACTCAAGATCTTGTTACTTCTGCTCCTTTCGAACATATTGTTTCAACCACAGATTCACCTACATTCGAACACATCATCAATCAACCATTCACTTCAATTTTCTCTTCTCAATCTACTGATCCACCCAAACCAACTTCACCTATTCAAGAAACCATTGATATGGAGACTGAGACTGATAATGAGGGGTTTGGTGGTACATTTGAAGAATTGGCGTTTCACGAAGAGGAAGAGGAATTTCCTGATCATATGCTGATGACCATGAAGCAGTATAAAATTCTGAATCAGAAGTTGAATTCCATACTTCAATCTCAAGCCGATCTTGGAGGTGGTTCTTCTGTTTCTAGTTTGGAGGTTGACACTATGCTCAAGATGATCGAAGCCCGAATGGTGAGCAAAGTATCTGGAATGATTAAAGATTCTGAATCTCGAGTCTTGGAGAAAGTTGATCTCAATGATCAAAACACTGAACTTCGACTTAATTCTCAAAGTTCGAAATTTTCTAGTGATTTGAAAGAGTTGAAAAATGGAGCAAAAGAACGCCATGTGCTTTTTATTCAAGATGTCAAGAAAGTCCGAGAAGATGTCAACATGCAAATTCGTGAACTCCGCGAAGACATGCAGAAAGAAATTGGCAATTTTCAAAAAGATTATGCCTCTTTACATCAGAAAGTTGATATCATTTGTGATGCAGTCACACGATTTGTGAAGTTGTTTGAAAATTTGAGTCCACAACTTACTCAAATTTCAAAATTCGAACAAACAAGCTTTGAGGAGATGCTTAAGCTGCTTAAGGAGTTGAAGGAGATTTCAGAAAGGCCGGTTTCGTCTCCATTGATCACTCCTAAATTTTTGTCTCAGAAATTTATCCAGTTCGAAGCCATCCTCAACAAACAACTTGCACCGCTCTTTCGCATATCCAGTCTTCTTCCCACAACAACTGCCCCTCCTGTTTTCACAGGGGTGCAAGGGGGAGAAAGGAAGTCAAGTGAAGAAGATGCGAAAGTGGTGGGAAAGGTTTTTTCTGCGAAAATCCCATCAACAAAGCTTGTTATTGTTTCTGCTGAACAGGTAACTTCTACTATAGTAACAACAATGCCAACTGCAAAAACAATTTTGAAAGGAATTGTAATTGGTAAACCCTTGGAAACTGGTGGGAGTGGTTCGAAGCCAAAAGAAACAATTGAAAATCCTGCTTCAAAAGATAAAGGAAAATCGATTCTTGTTGAAAAATCGAAGGAAGAAAAGAAAGCTGAAGCTGAAGCTGAGATCGAAAAACTGAGGATCATCCAAAGCATTATGACTCAGCGAGCAAGTGATCCGAAGGGAATGAATAAAGTTGATCCAGCTAAACATTATAACTATGAGACAATTGAGGCCAAGGTTGCTTTCAATCACATGTACACATTCGAAAAGAAACCAAAGCAAAGCTATTTGGTCACAAATACTGTTGCAAGTCAGCTGGATTTCCCAATAAACGAAATGATGTTTATCATGCCACAGTTCAAAGCTGAAGGGAATTTCAAAGAAAAAGATGAAGGCACACACATGAAAATTCGTTTTCATGCTGTACTTGGAAAAGCCCCTGAGGAAGTATGGTCACTGGTCAAAATAAAGAAAGTGATCAGCATGAAAAAGGATGTGATTTTCGAAAACACAGTCCAAAATTTTAAATATGTGGTTGCCAGGGCAGATGGAAAAATTTGCGAATTCTCTGTTGCAGATTTTCCATTAATGAACTTGTATGATCTTATACAAGTTGCATTACTTTTGAAAGATAAATCCTTTTCATTCCTCCAAAACACAGAACCAGAAGAATTCAAGATTAGAGTTGCTCACAAATCTTCATCGAAAATTACTATGAGTGTTTGGCAATGACTGATGTGGAGTTAGCAACTGCCAAGGGAATGGAAATAAAAGCTCCAATGGCTCCTTCGAAGACTCAGGCTGATTTAAAGAAGTATGCTGATGGTGAAATTTGCCTAAAGCCTTTTGGATTAGTCTTCGCAGGAAAAGACAAAGCTGGAAAAGCAAAAAGGTTTTTATTCCAGGCAAGTGAAGTGGAAAGGTATTCAACGTCTCAATATACGAACTTGATTGTTCGTATGAATCACTGCAAAAAGAACAATGAAGGAGATAAGAAAGAGTTAAAGAAAATTATCTCTTGGTACACAGAGATTCGAAGGGTGTTGTTGTATTCCATCACACTTCTCACTAATTGAAGACTTCGACTATTATTACAAAGGGGGAGATTGTAAGGGTCGAATAGTTGTAATTAGTCGAAGTATATGTTTTGTACCCTTCGAACATTTTGTAATCTATTTTACTAGGGCATTGTATTCGAAGCTTAACGAATAGTCCTTAGTATATTTTTTTGTACGCTTTCTTCTCCTATAAATAGGAGTGTTTACTAGAGTCATGAGGACGAGCCTTTACAGTATTATCATTTGTACTCTGTAAAACTTGAGAGCGTAATAGAGCTGAAACAAGATCATATTTACATCTGTGTTCAAATCTCGCAATCCTACATTAATCATTAAACTCTGATTAGTTTCAAACTCGATTCATAGCTTCATCACATCACATAACAAACATGTATTGGTATTTTGGGAATCACTTACTTGAGCTCAGTCGATTGCACGCATCACCCCTTTTTCTCTTTTTAAAACCTTTTTATAAAAATGATTCTCTTTTGAAACTTTTTCATACCGAGTCCTCAGTTTGAGTTCAGACACACCCGAAAGTATGTCAAAATCCCTCAAACCAAGGCTCTGATACCAACTTGTAACATCCCAAAATTCAAGGCTAAGAAATTTCATTTTTAATATAAGAAAAACACTTAATAACTTTGTCCCAAACATTGAAAACATTTCAATTAAAATGAATATCAGAGTCTAATCCTAAAGATCACATAATGCGGAATAATATGGGTGAATGCGCTGCGATCGTCCCGAGCTCCTTTTCTGAAAATTGAAGGTACCTAAAACCAAAACTGTAAACCGTAAGCACAAAGCTTAGTGAGTTCCCCAAATACCACATACCATACATATCAACTGGGGCCATACATGTCATACATACTGTGATCCATACATATCAATCATATATCAAATAAGGTGTTATGTGCCGCACATAGTCTTGCTGTTATGCCACGGGCTGCCACGTGGTCTTTCTTGCCAAGCCAGGGGCCACCTCCTGGATCTTACAGACAAGTGCCAAGAGCCGCCTCTTGGTCTTCCATGCAAGTATCAGAAAGACAACTAGCATACATACTACTCTACTTAGCTAATGAGCATAAGGTGTGCCAGGAGCCACCTCCTGGTCTTTCATACATATTGCCTAGGGCTAACCCCCAGGTCTTCCTATCATACATAATAACATACTGGGTGCCAAGAGCTACCTCCTGGTCTTTCATACATAGTGCCTAGGGCTAACCCCCGGGTCTTCCTGTCATACATAATAACATACTGGGTGCCAGGAGCTACCTCCTGGTCTTTCATACATAGTGCCTAGGGCTAACCCCCGGGTCTTCCTACCAAACATAAACTAAATGGGCCGACATTGTGGCCATAGACCCTAACAAACATCGAGGAGACTCACCTCACAAGCTGACTGCCGAATCCCGCGAATGAACCCCTCACTGCTAGCTGGCAGATCCCTGAACTGCTGATCTCTCGACTTCCCGAGCTACCGGTCATCATACAACTTAAATAAGTCCGGGATTCTTATAACTTAATCATAAGTCCTCACTGGGGTAGAAGACCATTCCACCCCTCTCATACTCTTGTCCAAAAACCTTCATAAGTCAAACTAGGTCAACCTTGGTCAAAGTTAAAGTCAAAGTCAAAGTCAACGCACCGAGTTGACTCAACTCGCCGAGTTGCTCCATTAACTCGTCGAGTTCCAAAACTCAGAATCCCGAATTCGCGACCCATTTTGTCGAGTCAACCCCTGATTCATCGAGTTTCCTGGATACTCATGGTCGCGACTCATCCCATCAACTCGCCGAGTCACTCCTTGGACTCGTTGAGTTCAAATATACGGAATCGGGACAATCCACCTCGACTCGTCGAGTCCCTTCATGGACTCGCCGAGTCCCTTAGTCTGATGAGCTAACTTAATGGGTTAAGCCCCTATACTTTAGATCCCAACTCCAAACTTCGAGTACACCCTGGAAATGACCTTAGAAGGGTAAAGTTTCCAACTTTACCTGTTAATACCCTCACTTAGAGGATATAACTCAAACCCTAACTCTTAAGGTCCTAGATCTTGGTCCACAAGTCACCCATACACCATACTATTGCATCCAAACATAGATCTGGACCCAAACATCTCATAACCATGCAAAGCTCCTGCCTTTTTCTCTCCATACATGGCCCTTTGAGCTAAAAAGACCAAAAGAACACTCTATTGCTTGCATGGGGACTCCTATCGGATAAAGCTTGCACCTTTATGCCATAACAACCCTTAATGGTTCTAGATCTGAAAACATAAGCCTTTGGGACGTCCAATTCTCACAAGCTAGGGTTCTTCGACCAAAAACCCTCAAAAGTGACAAAGAAGACATCTAAGTGCATATTGATCAAGGTTGGAACTTTCTTACCAGAAAATGATGAGAAGTGCAAGAGGTTTCTTGATCTATTAGTCTCTTCTTGTATCTTCAAAGCTTCTCCTTCTTCTTCAAGCCTCAAAGCACTCAAGAACACTCATAAATGGCTCACAAGCTCATGGAAGGCACTAGGGTTTAGTGGGTTAGGGTTTGGGCAAGGTAGACTGGAAATGGGGCTGATGGGAGGAGAATAAGATGCTGAAATAGGGGACAAAAGCCCGAATTTAGGGTTTCCCAAGCTCAAACCAACTCGCCGAGTAGGGCAATTAACCCGCGTCACAAAAACTCACTCCTACTCGTCGAGTCATCCCTATGGACTCGGCGAGTAGACTTCCTGACTTAAGGTTTTCCTTTCTTTTCTAGGTCTTCTAAATTCGGGGTGTTACATTGACCTCCTTCTCCAACACCTTGATGCAACACCTTCTTCTCCAACTACTCAAAACACACTCTATATGCTCACACACTCAAGGAGATGATTAGGGTTTGGGGAAAACGGCTCTAAACAGTGGAGGCTGAGGTAAGGGAGGGTTATGAGCTCATAAGGTTGTTTATATAGCACCCAAACCCTAAATATTAGCGTTTCCACCTGATGTGCGTACGCCCAGCGTACTAGGGCGCGCCTAGTACGCTCAGCGTACCCTTATGTATGCTTACAGTACTCTCTTGATCCAAAAGTTGCAACTTTAGCCCTTAGACTTCTCATGGGTCGACTCTTCTAACCCCCAGGGACTGAAATGGCAAAATAATAATAGAATAGAGGATTCAGAAATACCTGCAAAATCTCGGGATGTTACAATTCTCCCCCACTTGACCTAGACTTCGTCCTCGAAGTCTGTGGTGGTAAACAGGTCTGTGTAATGCTCCCGCATCTCAGACTCTGGCTCCCATGTCCACTCAGATCCCCTCCGATGCCGCCACTGCACCTTTACCATAAGTATCTCCTTGTTGCACAGAACATTTACCTTCCTTTCCAAAATAGCCATCGGCTGCTCCACATAGTTCAGGCGCTCGTCAACCTAAACATCATCCAACGACACTACCGCCTCCTAGTCCAATATGCACTTCCGTAACTGGGAAACGTGGAAAGTGTTGTGTATCTGACGGAGCTCCTCCGGAAGATCCAGTCTGTATGCAACCTTTCCAACCCTGACAATAACCCGAAATGGACCAATGTATCGGGGACCCAACTTTCCCCTCTTCCTGAAGTGAATCACACCCTTCCAGGGTGAAATCTTCAGCAACACCATGTCACCTACCTGGAACTCTAACTCAGATCGGCGTTTGTCGGCGTAACTCTTCTGTCGACTCTGAGCGGTCTGCAGTCGCTTTCTAATCCGCTGAATCTTCTCGATAGTTTGCAAGACTACCTTTGTCCGTCCCATCACTCTGTGACCAACCTCACCACAACAGACCGGGGTGCGACATCTCCGCCCGTACAACAGCTCAAAATGCAGAGCGCCAATGCTGGAATGGTAGCTGTTGTTGTAGGCGAACTCCGCAAGGGGTAGGTGGGAATCCCAACTCCCACCGAAATCGATGACACAAGCCCTCAACATGTCCTCGAGGGTCTGTATGGCCCGCTCACTCTGACTGACGGTCTACGGATGGTAGGCTGTACTAAAGTGCAGCCGCATGCCCAGTTCCTCGTGGAACTTCTGCCAAAAACGGGAGGTGAACCTAACATGAAACATACCAAAAATACAACCCAAAAATTTCGTTTTTAAAACATTATTAAAACCATCAACCATCCAAAATCATAAGTAAAATCATAATCATGTATCATAAAACATCATAGTATCTGTCTCAAATCAAAATCTCATATCAAATCATCAGAGTGAACTCCCAGGCTGTGACTGTGGTGTGTGCCATGCGATCAACCCGAGCCCTTCCCTTTGCTAGTGGAAGTACCTATAACCAAAACTGAAAACTGTAAGCACAAAGCTTAGTGAGCTCCCCCAAACTACCACATACCATACAATAACACAAACAACACATACTGGGCCTCGCCCACTGGATCGGGCCCCGCCCGGCATCGGACCGAAGTCCGGCATAATCTGGGCCCCGCCCACTGCATCGGGCCCCGCCCAGCATCGGACCGAAGTCCGGAATAACTTGGGCCCCACCCACTGCATCGGGCCCCGGCCGACATCAGACCGAAGTCTGGAATAAACTGAACATAACATAACATGAACATATAGCATAATCACATACTGCATCGGGCTTGCCCGACATCAGACCGAAGTCCGGATCATATAACACATATCACAATCATGCATGAATCACGAAGACATCAAGCATACATACTACTGCATCGGGCCCCGCCCGGCATCGGACCGAAGTCCGGAACTACTATCCTCTAAACGGATCGGCATTGTGGCCGTAGACCTGTTCCTACTGGGAGGAAACTCACCTCGTATGTCTGACTGCTGAAAATCTAGGCAAGGGATTCCTATTTGCTGCTCCAGCGACTCTCCGGCTATAACTCCATAACAACACTTAGTCAAAAACTGATAATCTCTCTTAGGGTAAAATGACCATTTTACCCTTCTGGTCAAAGTCAACGCTAAGGTCAAAGTCAACTCTCAGTCAACCCAACTCGCCGAGTCCCTCTACCGACTCGTCGAGTTTAAACGGTCATAACATCGGGACATCTCGATTCTACTCGTCGAGTCTCACCTTGGGCTTGTCGAGTTCTTTTGTTTCTGAGTCTCACTCCTGTCCAACTCGCTGAGTCATCTCCTTAACTCAGTGGTATCACTCATAATCGAAGAAGGGTTTGGGGACATCGATCCGACTCGTCGAGTCCCAAGAACAACTCGGCGAGTCCATTGCATGCTCAGACTATACAGTTGTTCCTGGGTGATTCCACTGCCTCCAATTCATAGATCTGGACTCCTTAGGCTAGAATAACACATAAAGTTGCTAACTTTACGCGCATGCATGATGCTATGAAGCTAAATCACCCAAAACAAGCTAGATATGAGAGTCTAGGGCATAGAATGGGATCTTCGCTGAATAAAGGTGGTAACTTTGAGCTTCTGGAGCTCAAGAGTGCCTAGATCTAAAGTCCTTATAGAACCAAAAGCTCTCTACCCGAAGTTATCTTGGAAAGAACCCCAAAAGTGGCAACAAACAAGCTTTCAAGAAGATCTAAGTGAAAATAAGCCAAGGTACAAACTTTATACCTTCAAGAGCTCTGAAATGCCATTAAAACTCTGGATCTTCTGCCTCTTCTTGAATCACCAATGGATCTCCTCCTTCTCTTAACTTCAATCACAGAAAAATGGCAAGAAAGGCTTTAAGACACTTAATGGCTGCTAGGGTTTCGAGAATGGACTGTAGAGGTGATGGAGGCTGGGGTGAGGACTCATAATGATGCTTAAATAGGGTGCAAACCCTAAGGATTAGGGTTTCCTCCCGATGGACCTACTCGCCGAGTCCATTTTCGACTCGTCGAGTAGTCCACTTAAACCTCGCGGTCCAGCTCGCACCTACTCGAAGAGTTAGGGCTACTAACTCGTCGAGTAGCTCTTATAAAATGAACATTTAGAGAATTATTTTCGTACCAGGAATGGGGCGTTACAATTCTCCCCCACTTGTCTTAGACTTCGTCCTCGAAGTCTGCTGAATCTGAAAACAACTCCGGGTAGTGTTCCCTCATTTCCTCCTCGGGCTCCCATGTCCACTCTGAACCCTTCCGGTGCTGCCACTACACCTTCACTAACTCTACTCTCTTGTATTGGATTAGGTGTCTAAGTCCTTAACTATAATTGGTATGTACTTGAATTGATAGCATCACAGTCCTTTTGGGTTGCCCTCAAACCTAGCAACTGGACAAGGAAATTATGAAAGGAGAGATATTGATTTATTAGATTAATAAATTAATATAAATGATTTATTAATATGTTAAAAGATTAATATATTAATTAAAAATCATAAGGTTTAATTAATAGTTAGCCAGAAATTAATTAGAATTAATTTTGGGGTTAATTGTATTAATTATAAAGTGGAGGGACTAGTTTGTAATTATCAGATAATTGAGTGGAAGGCTCCAGAACCTCCTTGGAAGGAGGTGGACGAAATCTATAGGGGAAACCCTAAGGATTTCATCCAAGGGGCTTTGGATAAAGCCTTTGGATTAGCTTAGGCCCTAAGCAAAGGAGTATTAGGGTTTTCCCTAAACCCTAGATCCCTCAGCTATATAAGGAGCCTCCCAGCTCCCAAATTCGGCCACTCCTTCCTTGGTGAAACCCTAGGGCCGAAAATTGCATACTCTCTCTCTCTCTCTCTCTCTCTCTCTCTCTCTCTCTCTCTTTCCCCTTCTAGTTTCCTTCTTGCTAGCTCTTGGGTGTGATTCCATTAGAGGCATTACAATTGTGGTGCTAAGCTTCCAAGAAGATCAAGATCAAGAGGATTTTCAATTGTTTGCTATAACAATTGAAAGGTATGTAACTCTTAAACCCTAATTAGTTAATTTCGAAATTAGCCTCCTCCTCTAGGGTTCTTGTTTTGCAATTCAAAGTTATATGTTCAATAGTTAAAACATAGATCCAAAGTAGGTTGCATGTGAACTTAGGAATTGTTTTCTAGTTTATTTGTTTTACCTAAAACTCATCAGTGGTATCAGAGCCATTGTTTGTTTTAAATTGAATTGCTATAATAGTTGAATTGCAAATTAGGGTTTATAGCTATTAAACCCTAAAGGCCAAAATTTTCGATTTTTAGGGTTTTGGTTCAAAGGGTTTTCGAAAAACCCTAGCCTCCATGAACCCTAATCGAAATTAGGGTTAGGGTTTTGGAAACCCTAGCCTCCTCCCTTGATTTTCGAAATATGCTAGTCATTTTAGGGTTTCTTTGTTTTGGATAATAGTTTCCTTATTAGATAATTGAGAAAAATAAGGAAATTATCCTATTCCCTAATTTTTGAAATCTAGAAGGGATATGAATTAGGATTAAGTTAATTGTTTAATTTAATTAGATAATCCTTACAAGATTTAATAAATTAATTAAAAGTTAATTAATAGATAAATATTAAATCTAGTTATTTGGTTTATTTTAAATTTAAAATTGATGGCTTAATTTTCGAAATTTATATATAAACCTCAAAGTTTTAAAAAGTTTAAAACACACCTTATATATGTATTATAATTAAAAGTTTAATATTATATATATATATATATATATATATATATATATATATATATATATATATATATATATATATAAGAATATGGTCAGTCAAATCGCTAGTATGCCTCATTCACGAAGCTAGTCTATATGGGGGGGGGGGGTATAAGGAAACTGCCTATAAAATGGTAGTTGAATGGGTGTCCACTCTCACCCACCGCTTCCTTGATTAGTGGAGAGTCGTTAGCAGAACAGGTTTGATAGGACAACTACATCTCATTTAAAGTATAATGTTATTAAAGAAAGTACTAGAACATTATTTTTACAAAATCCCAACTCTAGTTACTTTAGGAAAAATGTGAAAAGTATGCTAATCCATGAAATTGCATATTATGCTTTATTGGTCGTTAGTGGAGCGTGTGTGGTTAACCAACACACTAAAAGGCACTAATAAAGAGTAGTAATGGGTATCTCATAATTGTCATTTTGATGGAGCGTGTGTGGTTTACCAGCACATCAACAGTTATTGATAAAGACAATGAGGTTATCAAGCACATTTGCATGGTTATTCACATCTTGTTTGTGATCCTCGGCATCCCAGACACAAATAGAAGAGCATAACCTGAGATTAAAACATGCCATTGAATGGTTTCAATGTATCTCAAAAGAATTAGGAATTTCACATTCGGTTATTTCGTCTAATGGTGGAATTGGTGAATCGTCATTCACCTACCTTTATGAATTTTACACTTGGATCTCGACATCCCATTTCTAAGTTGTGAATATTCATAGTTGGATCCTAACCTTAATATTATATCTTTGGGTTATTATATTGAGGTATCTTGAAATCTAACTAAAACTTTCTTTCTTTTCAGATGTCTACTCCTGGAAACACTTCTGCTTCAACATCCTCCAACCACAACTTCTCCTTGCTCAACATTTGCTCCAAATTCGTTATGGATGGCTCTAACTATAACGATTGGATGCGTAACATCAAGATGGCGCTTCGATTTGAGGACAAAGAATATGTCCTTGAAAAGGATCTCAAAGAGCTTGATGAGTCTAAAGCTACTCCTGAAGAATATGCTGCGTACAAGAAACACTATGATGATGCTACCAAAGTGGCATGCATCATGGTCGCAACCATGTCCCCAGAACTGCAAAGGTACTATGAGGACTACTGGCCCTTTGATATGAACAAGGACCTTATGGAAAAGTACCATAAGCGAACTCGTCAAGAAAAGTTTGAAGTAGTCAAGTCACTCATGGCTTGCAAGATGACAGAAGGGGAGTCGGTTGTATCTCATGTGCAAAGAATGCAATGCTACATAGAGCGTTTGGTCAAGCTCAACATTCACTTTGATGACGAATTGGCCATTGACATGGTCTTGAACTCATTACCTGATTGTTATGGTCAGTTTATCCTAACTTACCATTTGAACAACACTGAGCAGACACTGGCCCAATTGCACAACTTGTTGCAGACAGTTGAAGCAGGGATGAAGGGTAAAAGTATAGCCTCCACTCCTGCAAGTGCCCATGTCTTGGCTATTGGACAGGGAAAGAGGAAAAAGAGGAAAGGTCCTCCTAAGCAAAACTGGAAGAACAAGGCTCAAGCTGAGTCATCTGGTATTAGCCCAAAGGCTAAGCCCAATGCTACCATTCCCCATGTTTCTGATCCAAAGGATGCCGATTGCTTTTATTGCAATGATAAAGGGCACTGGAAGAGAAGCTGCCCAAAATATCTGCAGGACATCAAAGATGGAAAAGTGAAGCCATCTTCAGCAGGTATTTACACTATTTCTTCTAATAACTCATTATCTTCTCGTTCATGGGTCCTTGATACAGGATGTGGTTTTCACATCTGTTCTGATTTGCAGGGGCTAAAAGAAAGTGAGGAGATAGAGCGAGGAAGGATAAACTTGATCATGGGAAACAACAAGTCTTCACCAGTGACCAAGATCGGAGTTTATCAACTTTTGCTTAGTAATGATGTTAGATTAGATTTATTGAATTGTTGTTATTCGTCTGAGATGACGAGAAACATTATTTCATTTCATGCATTGTTCAGACAAGGTTTTAAATATTCTTTTAATGATTTGAATGGTTCAATTTCTGTTTATAAGAATGGTGTTTTTGTGTTTGAAGCTTTGCCTTGTGATGGTGTGTATGAAACAGTGACTTGTGTTGATAGCTTAGGAAATAGTGTGTTTAATATTGACTTGTCTAATAGTGTAAACAAGGCATGCTTGTGGCATTGTCGTCTTGGACACATTAACAAGAAACGCATAGCCCAACTCCAAAAGGATGGGGTGTTGGAATCATTTGACCTAAAATCAGATGATATGTGTGAATCTTGTCTTTTGGGAAAGATGACAAAATCACCATTCACAGGGTCTTGTGAAAGAGGTGAAGGTCTGTTGGACCTCATACATACAGATGTATGTGGGCCCTTCAGATCAACTACAAGGGATGCTAATCGATTCTATGTGACTTTCACTGATGATTATAGCAGATATGGCTATATCTACTTAATCAAACATAAGTCAGAAACCTTTGAAAAGTTCAAAGAGTTTAAGCATGAGGTCGAAAATCAATTGGGCAGGAAGATAAAGGTACTTAGATCTGATAGAGGCGGGGAGTATCTTAGTATCGAGTTCAACGACTATCTGAAAGAATGTGGGATAGTCTCACAATTAACTCCTCCTAGGACACCACAGTTAAATGATGTAGCTGAGAGGCGTAATCGAACCTTGTTAGACATGGTTTGTTCTATGATGAGTCGTGCTTCGCTTCGTATTCACTTCTGGGGGTATGCCTTAGAGACAGCCGCCCACATCCTCAATCTTGTCCCTACAAAGAAGGTTGCCAAAACACCTCACGAAATGTGGACGGGGAAATTTCCCTCGTTAGCACATACTAAAGTCTGGGGTTGTGAAGCTTTCGTAAGACGAGAGACTCACGACAAGCTAGCAGCTAGAAGTGAGAAATGTGTTTTCATTGGTTACCCAAAGCAGTCTTTTGGATATTTGTTATACAGACCTAGTGAAAACGTGGTCTTTGTAGCACGAAGAGGAGTCTTTCTAGAAAGAGAGCTCATATTCAAAAAGGACCGTGAGAGCACCATTGACCTTGAAGAAATTCAAGAGTTGGCCAATGAAGGAACCTTAGATGACACTAGCACTCAACCAGAGGAAACAGTTCCTGTTGAACCAGTTGATAACTCATTACCTCTTCGAAGATCCACTAGGGTGAGTGTGCCACCTGAGTTGTATGGTTTTCATATTACTTCAGATGGTGACACATTCATCAGTGATAGGACACTAGTAAATTTAGATGAACCAGTTACTTACAAGGAAGTAATGGCAGGCCCAGAGGCTTCCAAGTGGAAAAAGGCAATGGACAGCGAGATTAAGTCCATGTATGACAACCAAGTTTGGAATTTGGTTGATAGTGCACCAGGTCGTAAGACATTTGGGTGCAAATGGATCTTCAAGAAGAAGTCAGACATGGATGGAAATGTGCACACATTCAAGGCTCGACTGGTTGCAAAAGGTTTCACTCAAACCCCAGGGGTTGACTATGATGAGACTTTTTCGCCAGTAGCCAAGATTAAATCTATTAGGATATTGCTCGCCATAGCTGCCTTTCATGACTATGAAATCTGGCAGATGGATGTCAAGACTGCTTTCCTTAACGAGAAGTTGGCTGAGGATGTTTACATGAATCAGCCAGAGGGTTTTTTTGATGCAAAGTTTCCCAATAGAGTGTGCAAGCTTCAGAAATCCATTTATGGATTAAAACGGGCATCTCGCAGCTGGAATCTTTGCTTCCATGAGAAAGTCAAAGAGTTTGGTTTCTCTAGGAGTGAAGATGAGTTTTGTATGTATATCAAGGCTAGTGGGAGTATAGTGACGTTTCTGGTGTTATATGTTAATGACATATTACTCATTGGTAACGACATTCCAACCTTGAAAGAAGTTAAGTCTTGGCTTGGAAAGTGTTTTGCCATGAAAGACCTTGGAGAAGCTGCCTATATTCTTGGGATTAGAATATTGAGAGATAGAAAGAAGAGACTGATTGGACTCAGTCAAAGTACATACTTGGATAAGGTACTAAAGAGGTTTAGTATGGAAAATTCCAAGAAGGGAGAGCTACCTATCCAAAGCAATACCAAATTGAGTAAGACTCAATGCCCGAGTACAGATGAGGAAATAGCTGACATGAGTCGTGTACCTTATGCTTCCGCTGTCGGATCGATCATGTACGCTATGACATGTACTCGCCCTGACGTAGCCTTTGCTTTGAGCATGGTCAGTCGCTATCAGGGAAACCCGGGTAGAGCTCATTGGATAGCGGTTAAGAATATACTCAAGTATTTGCGAAGGACAAAGGACTGGGTACTTGTGCTTGGTGGCAATGATACTTTGAGAGTAGATGGTTACAGTGATGCCAACTTTCAGACGGATAGAGATAACTTTCGTTCTCAATCTGGCTGGGTATTTCTACTGAATGGAGGAGCGGTTACTTGGAAAAGTTCCAAGCAAGATACATTGGCAGATTCTACCTGTGAATCAGGGTACATAGCAGCGAGTGAAGCGTCTAAGGAAGCAGCTTGGTTAAGGAACTTCATCGGGGATCTCGGAGTTGTTCCTACCATCCAGGAGCCTATGGAACTGTTCTGCGATAATGAAGGAGCGGTTGCCTTGACAAAGGAACCAAGAGATCATGGTAAAACCAGACATATCGACAGAAAGTACCATTTTATCAGACATAGAGTAGAAGAAGGCCATCTTGTAGTAAAGAGGGTGTCATCTGAAGATAACCCAGCAGACCCCCTCACAAAGGGTCTGAGTAGGGCTAAGCATATTCAACATGCTCGGAGCATAGGACTGAAATATGATATTAGTTTTAGTAGTTAGATTAGTTTTGTTCTGAAACTTGTAACAAAGTAAATGTAATTGACTTTTGGTGATTAAATAATAAAGTATTATTTATAAGTTTGGTTACTGCCTTTTGTCGATTGTTTGTTATTGTGTTTCATATTTTGCGTGTTTTACTTCCCGAATAATTTAATTATTCAAACTCCACAGTCGCTCATACTTTTGGAAGTAAGTAGTGAATTAAGACTGTCATGAATTGGATTGCAGATTGTCTAAGGATAGACATGGCAATAGAATTGCTGCAATGTTCATGAGTACTCAGAAATTGAGATTTGAGTATTGGATAAACCCTCGCTCAGAGTATCACTTCATGGAATTCATCACGAGTAATACTGAGACGATAATATCTTATAATCTTGAAACGAAGATATATGATTTGTAATTTACAAAGTCGGTTATACATTGGTGATACGAAAACGCATCAATAACTTGGTGTTATAAAACGTATTGTCATGTATAATTTGATGAGTAAAAGATACAAGCATATGAGTCAACGTTTATTCGTTCCTTTTTGCCCTAACCAGAAAAGCGATATCTGTGGGCCCCTCGATGATTTGGTGTTGACTTATGTGCTGGGCCCAGCCAGGACTAAATTGATGTGTTCAATTAGAAGTCCTACATCATCACAAATCAGAAATCGGGAAACATAGATTCTGGACAAAGAGATTGATTACATTCCATGTCTTATCTCTGGGAATATATTGCAGAACGAAGGATTATATGATCACTTATCTAAGGACACGTAACTGACTAGGTCAGAGTTCAGCAGCAGCTTTTGGAAGCTACAATTTGCTGGTTAAATTTAGAAGTCATACTAGCAATTATAGTTACAGACTTATCCAAGTGGGAGACTGTTGGATTAGGTGTCTAAGCCCATAACTATAATTGGTATGTACTTGAATTGATAGCAACACAGTCCTTTTGGGTTGCCCTCAAACCTAGCAACTAGACAAGGAAATTATGAAAGGAGAGATATTGATTTATTAGATTAATAAATTAATATAAATGATTTATTAATATGTTAAAAGATTAATATATTAATTAGAAATCATAAGGTTTAATTAATAGTTGTCCAGAAATTAATTAGAATAAATTTTGGGGTTAATTGTATTAATTATAAAGTGCAGGGACTAGTTTGCAATTATCAGATAGTTGAGTGGAAGGCTCTAGAACCTCCTTGGAAGGAGGTGGACGAAATATATAGGGGAAACCCTAAGGATTTCGTCCAAGGGGCTTTGGATAAAGCCTTTGGATTAGCTTAGGCCCTAAGCAAAGGAGTATTAGGGTTTTCCCTAAACCCTAGATCCCTCAGCTATATAAGGAGCCTCCCAGCTCCCAAATTCGGCCACTCCTTCCTTGGTGAAACCCTAGGGCCGAATATTTTATACTCTCTCTCTCTCTCTCTCTCTCTCTCTCTCTCTCTCCTTCTAGTTTCCTTCTTGCTAGCTCTTGGGTGTGATTCCATTAGAGGCATTACAATTGTGGTGCTAAGCTTCCAAGAAGATCAAGATCAAGAGGATTGTCAATTGTTTGCTATAACAATTGAAAGGTATGTAACTCTTAAACCCTAATTAGTTAATTTCGAAATTAGCCTCCTCCTCTAGGGTTCTTGTTTTGCAATTCAAAGTTATATGTTCAATAGTTAAAACATAGATCCAAAGTAGGTTGCATGTGAACTTAGGAATTGTTTTCTAGTTTATTTGTTTTACCTAAAACCCATCATCTTGTTCCTCAACTCCTTCACCTTGCGATCTAAAATCGCCACTGGTCTCTCGATATACTTCAGGCTATCATCAACCTGAATGTCCTCTAGGGGTACTACTGCTGAATCATCCACCAAGCACTTCCGTAACTGAGAAACATGGAACATGATGTGGATATGGCTTAGCTCTACTGGAAGATCTAACCAATAAGCAAACCGACCCACCCGGGCCAAAACCCTAAACGGACCAATGAACCTGGGGCCCAGCTTGCCCCGTTTCCGAAATCTGATAACACCCTTCCAGGGTGACACTTTCAGGAGGACCATATCGCCCACCTGAAACTCCAAGTCCGAACGCCGCTTGTCGGCGTAACTCTTTTGCCGACTCTAAGCAGTCTGGAGCCTACTCCGGACTTACTGAATTCGCTCTGTGGTCTTGTGTACTACCTCCGTACTCCCCATGACTCTCTGACCGACCTCACCCCAACAGATTGGGGTCTTGCACTTCCTCCCGTAGAGCATCTCGAAGGGAGGTCGGTCTATACTGGAATGATAGCTGTTGTTATACGCAAATTCCGCTAACGGAAGATACGTATCCCAACTGCCACCGAAATCTAGCACACATGCCCGAAGCATGTCCTCGAGAGTCTGAATCGTCCTCTCGCTCTGTCCATCCGTCTGAGGGTGGAAAGCGGTGCTGAAATGGAGACGAGTACCCATCTCGTCATGAAACCGCTTCTAAAATCTGGAAGTAAACCGGACATCTCGGTCTGACACCACCGAGACAGGCACTCCATGTCGTGCCACTACCTCTCGCACATAAATCTCGGCCAACTTCTCGGCCAAGATGCTCTCCTGGATCGGTATAAAATGGGCGCTCGTGGTCAACCAATCCACGATAACCCATATCGAATCCACCCCACGTGTGGTCCTCGGAAGCTTCGTAATAAAGTCCATAGTGATGTCCTCCCATTTCCACACAGGAATTTCTAACGGATGCATCTTGCCATGGGGCCTCTGGTGATCTGCCTTGACCTTCCTGCAGGTCAGGCATCTCTCCACATACCAAGCTACGTCCCGCTTCATGCAGGGCCACCAGTAATCGGGTCGAAGATCTCTGTATATCTTCGTTGCCCCTGGATGGATAGAGAACCGAGACTTGTGAGCCTCATCCATCAACACCTGTCGTACTCTGCCCCAGTACGGTACCCAAACTCTTCCATGCAGGGTCAACAATCCCCGGCTGTCGTAATCAAACGAAGCCACTCGACCCACTATCCTTTCGCACTTCTGGCGCTCCTCCTTCAGGCCCTCAACTTGCGCCTCCCTAATCTTCTCCAGCAGTGGAGTAATCACTGTCATCCTCAAGCAGATATCTCGAATCGGAGCCGCTACCGCCTTGCGGCTCAGGGCGTCGGCCACTACGTTGGCCTTGCCTGGGTGGTAAAGGATCTCACAATCGTAATCCTTTACCACGTCTAACCAGCGACGCTGCCTCATGTTCAAATTTGGCTGATCCATGAGGTACCTCAAACTCTTGTGGTCTGTGTAAATAGTACACCAGACCCCATAGAGGTAATGCCGCCAAATCTTGAGGGCGAACACTACAGCCCCCAACTCCAAATCATGCATCGGGTAGTTAGCCTCGTGAGGCTTCAACTGTCTCGAGGCATAAGCTATCACATGCCCCCGCTGCATCAACACTACTCCCATACCTGTAATCGAAGCGTCACAGTAGACTACAAAGTCATCTACTACCTCTGGCAGGGTAAGAATTGGTGCCTTGCACAACCGCTGCCTGAGCGTCTCAAAGGCTGTCTGCTGCTCAGGACCCCAGCAAAACACCACCGACTTCTTGGTCAGTCGGGTCAAGGGTACTGCTATCTTGGAGAAATCCTGGATGAATCTCCTGTAGTACCCTTCCAATCCTAGGAAGCTTCGAATCTCTGATGGAGTCCTCGGAACCTCCCACTGCATCATGGCCTCTATCTTGGTCGGATCGACTAATATACCCTTCTGGTTGACGAGGTGACCCAAAAACTGCACCTCGCGCAACCAGAACTCGCACTTGGAGAACTTTGCGAAAAGTCTCTCCCTCCTCAAGGTCTCAAGCACCTCTCTCAGGTGTTCCTCATGCTGCTCCTCAGTCTTGAAATAAACCAAGATGTCATCAATGAATACTATCACAGACCGATCTAGCATCGGCCTGCACACACGGTTCATGATGTCCATGAACGCGGCTGGAGCATTGGTGAGCCCAAACGGCATCACCACAAACTCATAGTGACCATAGCGGGTCCTAAAAGCGGTCTTCTGCACATCATCATCTCTGACCCGCATCTGGTGGTATCCGTACCGTAGATCAATCTTGGAGAACCAAGATGCTCCCTGAAGCTGGTCGAACAAATCATCTATCCTCGGGAGTGGGTAACGGTTCTTCACTGTCACCTTCTTCAGCTCCCGGTAGTCTATGCACATACGGTGCGGACCATCCTTCTTCTTCACAAACAGGATCGGGGCTCCCCATGGTGAACTGCTCGGTCTGATAAAACCCTTGTCTAACAGCTCTTGCAGCTGCGTAGACGACTCCTGCATCTCGAGAGAAGCCAACCGATATGGTGCCTTGGCTATCGGAGCCGCACCGGGGACCAGGTCAATCCGAAACTCAACCTGTCTCTCCGGAGGTATCCCAGGCAAATCCTCTGGGAATACGTCCGGGTACTCTCGTACTACTGGCACATCGTCGACTGTCGTCTTACCCTTATCCCGGGTATCCATGACATAAGCAACATATCCCGCACAACCTTGCTAAAAATAGCGTCTCGCCCTCGCTGCTGAACAAAGAACCGGTCCGCGCTGTGGCCTCTCGCCCTGAATCACTAATTCTCCCCCACTAGGAGTGCGAACCCTGACCAACTGTAGCTCACAATCAATCACTGCTCCGTTGGAACTCAGCCAATCCATACCCACTATAACCTTATTCCCTCGCAGGGGAATAGGAACCAAGTCTACTGGGAACTGCTCATCAAATAACCGCAGTGTACATCCTCTATGAACTCTCGCGGCACTGACGGTCCTATCATCTGCTATCTCAACGTCGAGTGGACAATCCAGCTCCCCCGGAGCTCTGCTAAATCGGTTGCTAAGTGCAAGCGACACAAACGATCGGCTAGCCCCTGAATCAAACAATACCATGGCCGAAATGCCGTTCACTAGGAATGAACCTATAAACAACACATAAACATGAGTAATAATCAAGAGTAATAGAGAGAAAATGGAGAAAATACGTACCAGCAACCACATCAGGAGTCGCTCGCGCCTCCTCTGTTGTCAACTGGAAATCTCTACTCTTCGCCACTGGCGCCTCACCACGACCCTGCCGGCCGTCTGTAATCCTCAGTGTGGTAGGAGCGGGTACCACCACCTGTCCTGCAGGTGCTAAACTCGGACACTAGGACTTCTTGTGTCCCTTCTGATTGCAATGGAAGAAAATTAGATCAGATTCTGTGTTGGTGGTGGTAGTAGCTGTACAATCCCTACTCATATGCCCAGTCCGACCGCACTTGAAGCAGCCGAAACTCCCCGCCTTGCACACCCCATCGTGCAACCTGCCATACTTGCCACACCGACTGTTGCTCTGCTGTCCCCTAGACCTGTGATCAGACACCTTGGACTTTTTTCCCGAACCTGCTGCGCCAGACGTCACCTCTGGCTTCCTCTTCCTCTCCATATCTAGATCAATATGCCTCTTACGAGCCCTCGCAATCATGTCCTCCAACGTCTTGCAGCTGGAGCGGCTCACAAACTGGCGGATATCACTCCGCAACATCTCATGATATCGGGCCTTCTTCATCTCCTCGTCCGCCACATACTGCGGAACGAGGAGGACCCTCTCCCTAGTAAGCTGGAGGTCCTGAAACTCCCTAGTAAGCTGCTGCACCTCAATAATAGGTGCGAACTCGGCTCTGAACCTGGTCGTGAAATCACTCCAGGTCATAGCATCCAACACAGTGTCATCTCCAATAGCTCTCCCGACCTCCTCCCACCAATCTCGTGCCCTGTCCTTCAGAAGACAGGATGCTAATCTGACCTTGTCCCCCTCGGGACATCTGCTGGTGCGGAACGCGTTGGCGACATCCGCCAACCACCTGGTAGTCGCAATGGGGTCCCGAGCCCCATGGTAGTCAGGAGCTCCACAAGCTCTGAACTCCCTGAACGTCAATGTGCGCGATCCCATCATGGCCGCTAACTCAGTACGGAATGCGCCCAACTTCTCATCCAGAAGCTCTAGGATACCCTCCTTGACCGATCCAAAAATCATAGGAGTCTGGTCTAGTATGCTGCGTGTGACCTCCAAGGAGATGAACTCCCTGGTATGCTCATTTAACTGCCCGGCTCCAGAGCCAAAGCCCGATCCCTCTTCTGCACCTGAACTACCGACTGCTGGTCTAGGGCGTAAAACCACCATTCTGTAAACACATCATAACAAGCGTCAAAATACTAATATAACTGAGGGGATCACTCATACTACAAGTTCCCTGGTCTTATCTTATCCTTCCTTGATTCGAGTACGGATCCTCTGCTTTCAGTAGTACGGGCCCATACTACCTTCCACATCTATCCGTACTTTCCTCAAGAACTGCCTCGACTCCACCAAGTCCCTTCTACTGCCACTGCTCTCTGCTACTCTCATCCTAGGCTTGCCCTAGGGTAATCACCAACCCACTCTCCGCCATCAGCTGAATAAGAAGTCCCTGATTTCTTCCCCTAACTAGCTCGCTAATACTATTACATATTGCTCAGACTAGATAATTCTTCGAATGAGAGATCCTACTCTACAACGGTTGGACTCAAACAAGAGTTGTTCAATAGAGCTAGACCTAACCTTCTGAAATTATTTTATCCTTGCAATATGCAACGTAACATATTCGTTTACTAGTTAGTAAAAGATAACTAAGACTCCTAAAAGCAAACAGCATTCGAGCATCGAGTACACATAATCAAGCATCTATTACTCTGGCTATCATAAGGACTAATCTGTACAAGCATGCAGTTCTCAATAAGCTGGTACACATATAACAGGCACATAAGGCATCTTTCCTAGATCCTTAGTCCCAATCTAGCATGCTGTTCAAATAAAGCTGATAATCATAACATAACATAATCTTGTATGGGTAATTTGGGAGTACTTACTTGAGCTCGGCTGATTGCATGCACCACATCCTTTTCTCTTTCAAAGTTCTTTTCTATTTTCAAAATCCTTTTTGTAAAAATGATTTTTTTCTTTTTGAAAATTTCTATACCAATTCCTTATTTTGAGTTCAGGCACACTCGCAAGTATGTCCGAATCGCTCAAACCAAGGCTATGATACCAACTTGAAACATCCCAAAAATACAACCCAAAAATTTCGTTTTTAAAACATTATTAAAACCATCAACCATCCAAAATCATAAGTAAAATCATAATCATGTATCATAAAACATCATAATATCTGTCTCAAATCAAAATCTCATATCAAATCATCAGAGTTAACTCCCAGGCTGTGACTGTGGTGTGTGCCATGCGATCAACCCTAGCCCTTCCTTTTGCTAGTGGAAGTACCTGTAACCAAAACTGAAAACTATAAGCACAAAGCTTAGTGAGCTCCCCCAAACTACCACATACCATACAATAACACAAATAACACATATTGGGCCTCGCCCACTGCATCGGGCCCCGCCCGGCATCGGACCGAAGTCCGGCATAATCTGGGCCCCGCCCACTGCATCGGGCCCCGCCCGGCATCGGACCGAAGTCCAGAATAACTTGGGCCCCGCCCACTGCATCGGGCCCCGCCCGGCATCAGACCGAAGTCCGGAATAAACTGAACATAACATAACATGAACATATAGCATAATCACATACTGCATCGGGCTTGCCCGACATCGGACCGAAGTCCGGATCATATAACACATATCACAAACATGCATGAATCACGAAGACATCAAGCATACATACTACTGCATCGGGCCCCGCCCGACATCGGACCGAAGTCCGGAACTACTATCCTCTAAACGGGCCGGCATTGTGGCCGTAGACCCGTTCCCACTAGAAGGAAACTCACCTCGTATGGCTGACTGCTGAAAATCTAGGCAAGGGATTCCTATTTGCTGCTCCGGCGACTCTCCGGCTATAATTCCATAACAACACTTAGTCAAAAACTGATAATCCCTCTTAGGGTAAAATGACCATTTTACCCTTCTGGTCAAAGTCAACGCTAAGGTCAAAGTCAACTCTCAGTCAACCCAACTCGCCGAGTCCCTCTACCAACTCGTCGAGTTTAAACGGTCATAACATCGCGACATCTCGATTCTACTCGTCGAGTCTCACCTTGGGCTTGTCGAGTTCTTTTGTTTATGAGTCTCACTCCTGTCCAACTCGCTGAGTCATCTCCTTAACTCAGTGGTATCACTCATAATCGAAGAAGGGTTTGGGGACATCGATCCGACTCGTCGAGTCCCAAGAACAACTCGGCGAGTCCATTGCATGCTCAGACTATACAGTTGTTCCTAGGTGATTCCACTGCCTCCAATTCATAGATCTGGACTCCTTAGGCTAGAATAACACGTAAAGTTGCTAACTTTACGCGCATACATGATGTTATGAAGCTAAATCACCCAAAACAAGCTAGAAATGAGAGTCTAGGGCATAGATTAGAATGGGATCTTGGCTGAATAAAGGTGGTAACTTTGAGCTTCTGGAGCTCAAGAGTGCCTGGATCTAAAGTCCTTATAGTCCCAAAATCTCTCTACCCGAAATTATCTTGGAAAGGACCCCAAAAGTGGCAACAAACAAGCTTTCAAGAAGATCTAAGTGAAAATAAGCCAAGGTACAAACTTTATACCTTCAAGAGCTCTGAAATGCCAATAAAACTCTGGATCTTCTGCCTCTTCTTGAATCACTAATGGATCTCCTCCTTCTCCTAACTTCAATCACACAAAAATGGAAAGAAAGGCTTTAAGACACTCAATGGTTGCTAGGGTTTCAAGAATGGATTGTAGAGGTGATGGAGGCTGGGGTGAGGACTCATAATGATGCTTAAATAGGGTGAAAACCCTAAGGATTAGGGTTTCCTCCTGATTGACCTACTCACCGAGTCCATTTCCGATTCGTCGAGTAGTCCACTTAAACCCCGCGGTCCAGCTCGCACCTACTCGACGAGTTAGGGCTACCAACTCGTCGAGTAGCTCTTATAAAATGAACATTTAGAGAATTATTTTCATACCAGGAATGGGGCGTTACATAACATCACGGTCAGAAACAATAGAGACCGGAACATCGTGGCGAGCAACGATCTCGCAAACATACACATCGGCCAGCTTCTCGGTCGATGAGCTCTCCCGTATGGCCAGGAAATGGGCACTCTTGGTCAATCGATCCACGATGCCCCATATAGCATCAAATCCCTTCGCCGTACTCGACAACTTGGTAATGAAGTCCATCGTCATCTGTTCCCATTTCCACATGGGAATCTCTAGAGGTTGTAGCTTTTCATGTGGCCTCTGATGCTCGGCCTTGACCATCCTGCAGGTCAAGCACCTCTCGACGTACCAAGCGATATCTCGCTTCATGCACGACCACCAGTAGCTCAAACTCAAATCCCGATACATCTTAGTGGCCCCCGGGTGAATAGAGAAGTGAGACTTGTGGGCCTCCTCCATAACCATCTGTCTGACCCCACCATACATCGGAACCGAAACCCGACCGTTTCGGGTCAACAATCCCCATCTATCCTAAACAAACCGGGTGTTCTCACTCCTAATTCTCTCCAGCTTCCAATTCTCCTGACGTATACCCTCTACCTAGGCTTCCCTAATCAAGCCCACAAGTGGAGAATCCTCTGAAATCCTCATGCATGTCACTGGTGTGGAAGATCCAATTGACTTGCGGCTCAACGCGTCAGCAACCACATTCGCTTTACCTGGGTGGTAAAGGATCTCGCAGTCGTAGTCCTTGACTACATCTAGCCATCTATGCTATCTCATGTTCAGGTTCGGCTGATCCATGATGTGTCTCAGGCTCTTGTGGTCCGTGTAGATGGTACAGCGGACCCCATAGATGTAATGTCTCCAAATCTTGAGAGCGAATACCACCGCTCCCAACTCCAGATCATGAGTAGGGTATCTCGTCTCGTGCGGCTTCAACTGCCGTGACGCGTAGGCTATCACCCATCCTCTCTGCATGATGACCGCTCCCAGTCCCGTGATGGATGCATCACAGAATACCACAAAATCCTCAACTCCCACCGGGAGGGTCAAGACTGGAGCCTCGCATAGTCGCTGTCGGAGGGTCTCAAACGCCCTCTGTTGCTCGGGGCCCCACCGGAAATCCACCCCCTTCCTCGTCAGACGAGTGAGAGGTACTGCAATCTTGGAGAAATCCTGTATGAATCTCCGGTAGTACCCTGCTAATCCTAAAAAGCTCCTGATGTCTGAGGGAGATTTCAGAACCTCCCACTGCATAACCGCCTCGATTTTGGTCGGATCGACCAAAATCCCCTCTTGGTTAATGAGATGTCCTAGGAACTGGACCTCGCGTAACCAAAACTCACACTTCGAGAACTTGGCATAAAGCCGCTCCCGCCTCAGAACTCCCAATAACTCTCGCAGATGCTCCTCATGCTGCTCTCGGGTCTTGGAATACACCAAGATATCATCGATGAATACTACGACCGAGAGATCGAGCATCGGCCTGCAGACCCGATTCATCAGGTCCATAAATACTGTTGGCGTGTTGGTGAGCCCAAACGGCATCACCACAAACTCGTAATGTCCATAACGAGTTCGGAACGCGGTCTTCTCCATGTCCTCCTCCCTAACCCTGACCTGATGGTATCCGGACCTCAGGTCTATCTTGGAGAATCGAGATTCTCCCTGCAACTGATCGAAAAGATCATATATCCTCGGGAGTGGATAACGGTTCTTCACCGTCAACTTGTTCAACTCCCGGTTATCAATGCACATCCGGTGTGAACCATCCCTCTTCCTGACGAAGAGTATCGGCGCGCCCCACGGGGAACTACTCAGACGAATGAACTGTTTCCCCAGCAGTTCCTGCAGCTGTGATGACAGCTCCTGCATCTCTGGCGGTGCCAAACGGTACGACGCCTTGGCGATAGGGGCCACACCTGTCACTAGGTCAATCCTAAACTCGACCTGCCTCTCCGGAGGCACTCCGTGTAACTCCTCTGGGAACACATCAGCAAACTCCCTGACCCCCGAAACCTATGAAACTGAAACCTGATCTCTGGCCCGCGTATCTACCAAGCACGTTAGATAACCCACACACCCGTGTTGAATGTATTGCCGAGCCCTGGCAGCTGAACAAAAACCTGATCCCAACCTGGTGCCCTTACCATAAACAATCAGTTCTCCCCCACTTGGGGTTCGAACTACAACTCGCTGACCGTCGCAGTCAATCATGGCACCGAAACGACTAAGTCAGTCCATACCCACGATCACACATACATCCCCCACGGGAATCGGAATCAGGTCTATCGGAAAAGATACTCCGAAAATCTCCAATACGCAACCCTGATAGACCGAAGAAGCAGAAATCTCATGTTTGTTGGCGATGAAGACTTGCAACGGACACTCTAACTCTCCCACTGGCAACCCGAACTCCCTACTAAAAGTCTGAGAAACAAACGAACGACTCGCCCCTGAGTCAAACAATACCAAAGCAGGTAAGGAGTTCACTAAAAACGTACCTAATCACAGGTACAAACATATAAGCATAAAACAGATATAATCAATAAGATAAGGGATAGAAACATACCAGCAACCACATCCGGTGCTGCTCTGGCCTACTCGGCTGTAAGCTGGAAGGCGCGTCCCTGGGCCCTCGGGGGCGCTGCTCGATCCTGACTCCCGTCATTAATCCTATGTGTAGCCGACGTGGGAGCTTGCGCCGGCCTGGCTGCGAGTTGTGGACAAATGGTCTTCACGTGACCAACCTGATGATAAGGTAGCAGATCCTCATATCCTGAACCGGGGCTAACTGTCGACAATCCCTCGCAAAATGCCCCTCCTGGCTGCATTTGCGGCACGCGCTGCTAAATCTACAAACCCCCGGGTGACCCTTCCCGCACTTGCCACAAGTGCGGCCCTGCTGTCCCCCTGATCTGGAATCAGCGGTCTTAGACCGCTTTGGTGCCGACTGTGTCTGTACCTGGGCCCGACCATGCTCTCTCAGCTGTAGCTCAATCTCAAGCTCATGCCGCCTAGCGGCCTCCTGTAAATCCAGAAGCGTATCATAACGCTGGGTCGCCACAAACTGTCGAATATCCGTCTTGAGCATGCTCAGATAACGAGTCATCTGATCTTGCTCAGAAGCAAACTCCGGGCAGAACATCGCCCTCTCAGTGAACATGCGGGTGATCTCCGTCAACGACTCAGTACCCTGTCTCAGATCCAAGAACTCCTGAGCTGAACGCTCACACTCGACCTGCGGTATGTAGCAAGCGCGAAACATATCCCTGAACTGCTCCCAAGTAACCGCAGCTCTCTGATCACCAGTGTAAGACCCAGTCATCAACCTCCACTTGTCCTTTGCCCCAGACTTCAGCAGGTTCAGGGCACATCTGACCTTCTGGTCAGTAGGAAATGAACATGTGAAGAAGCACCCCTCCACATCAGATAACCACCTTATAGCCTTGATGGGATCCTGAGTCCCATCAAAAGTAGGGGGCTTCGTATCGTCGAAGTCCTGATACTGAAACGCCCGACCGGCACCCAACCCTACCGCCGATACAGCTGCTGTGGCTGCTGCGGCAGCCGCCTCAGTGAGGGTTGCATATCGATCATCAAAGTACTCCACCATAGCGGTCTTGATAGACCCAAACATCTCCGGCAACTGAGCCCGGAATATAGCAGCAACCTCATCATGCAGGATCTCCCGGATCCTGTCGTCCATCTCATCTGGCCTCATCTGGTCAATCGTCTCGGGCGCTGTCGGCGCCTCCTATCTGACCTCTCCTGATCCTGACCCGGATCCAGTCACAAATCGCCGTGTAACCACCATGCTGAAAACATACCAAAAAGATATCAGATATTCCACATAACAATCTGGGAACCAACTCCCAGTCAAAACCCTAGGGGTTGTGACTTCCTTGCTATGCGTATGGGTCCTGTGCTTTCAGTAGTACGGGCCCATACTACCTTCCACACCTACCCATATTTGTCTCAAGTATCATCACAATGCCCTAAAACTATACATAAGCATGGCATGCGCTCAGTCCTCACTCCTAGAGGAAGGCTAAATATCTCATAACCGGCAGACTCGTCCAAACAACCCATCCATCCATGAAACTTCCACCAACCCTGCAACACTCATGTATGCTAACCATACATAACGCTGGACCCTATAGACTTTCGAATACCTGGTCCTACCCTAAGCCCTTAATCAGACAAGAACAGGAAATAATGTCAAACCAAACATTCTCAGGCTATAAGATCTTAATTATGTACGACCGTGATGCATACACTAAGCAACTACAGTAATGATGTCAATTTCATATAAGGAAAAACCCTAGGCTATCAGGCATCATACAATCAGGCAATTCTATCATGCAATTCCTGAAGATCCCTAGCCTAGTACTAGCATGCTGTTATAACATATCACATAAATCAAATAATCCGTAAGGTATTTTGGGGTCTATCCGCAAGCTCCGGCTGATCGTACACTTGCATCCTCCTTTATTATTTTGAAAACATTTTTAAGAAAATCATTTTAAAATCTTGTCCTCAGTTTGAGACTGGAGACACGCGAGTGTTTCCTCCAATTCACTCAAACCAAGGCTCTGATACCAACTTGTAACATCCATAAAAATCATGCCAAATTTAAACTTTTTAAAACATTTCAAAACCCATGATTATTACAAAACTTGTTTTCAAAATGGTATATTATCATAGTATCCCAGAATCAAAACATAATATCATAAAGTGTGAGGAGCGGTACGATCACGCCTTCGCCTTCCCTCGATCATCAGAAGTACCTGAAACAATAATCGATAAATGTAAGCTCGAAGGCTTAGTGAGTTACCCCCAAAATACCAACGCCATATAGATATAACCATATCATATAAACATATAAGCAAACAACATGCATAATGAGCCATTAGCCTGACTGGACCGCCTCGCAGGCCTTCAACCTATCTGGACTGCTCTCCGAGCCTTCGGCACGTCTGGACCGCCTCACAGGGCCTACAACCTATCCGGACCACTCGCCGAGCCTTCGGTCTGACTGACATACCCTCCTGGGCCTGTAGTCTATCCGGACCGCCCTGGGTATCTTGGCCTACATCACGAAGCAGGACCTACCTCAACCCATTCCCCATTCAAACAAACATGTGCACATAGTATCATATGCTAGTATATATAACAATCATATCGCTCTAACAGATCATCAATCATAGCAATATCCTATAACCAGGATACATACCTAACCGGTCACAAACATAGCATCATCCTATATACCAGGATACCGACCTAACCAGGTCACTAAGCATATCACCATCCTAACTACCATGATATAAATCAATAAGCATATCATGTAATAACCCGGATAAAAATCTGATAAGGGTTGGCATTGGTGCCTTAGACCCTGTTGATATAGTGAGGATAACTCACCTTGCAATGTCGATCTCAACTGATGAATCGAACTCCCAAATTGTTGTCTCACCAAAAATACCGAACTATCCAAATAATAAATACTATGTCAATACATGGAATATCAATCTTGACTAAGGGTCCACATAATCCATTTTGTCCTTTCTCTTTATTGGGCCAAGGCCCAATTGCCAAATCCATGATCTTAAAAGCCCATATATGCAAAGTCCATTAATGGCCTAAATTTGCCAATTTGAGCCTAACTCCCTAATTAGGCCTCATTATAGGGCCCCTTATCAAAACTGGCCCAACCTCAATTATCCAGAGGGCCCAACAAGGCCCAAGTCCATTTAGTCCAAAAGTGGCCCAATCCCGAAGCCCAATTTGTCAAAGGCCCAACAGAGGACGTACGCGGGGCGTACTCCTCTGGTACGCTGGGCGTACTCTTCCTGACGTTGACCACCATCGCGGTGGTTGACTCAGTATGCTGGGCGTACAGAACTTACGCTGGGCGTACGTGGGGTTTTGCCAAAACCGTAATAAGTGCTCAATGGCTTAAGCACTTAAGCCCATATTTCAGATCCATCGACCAAAAGTGTCTTAGAGCCATAAAGTCTTGAACTTTATTACTTTGGACGTCTAGAAAGCTCTTAATCCATGGTCTTAATCCATTAAGACCTTTCTACTTCATGCACGGGACAACTTAAGCTATTGGGACCTCATTTTATCACTTAGGACCTCTTCAAGGGTCTGAAAGGACAACTTATCTTGTCCAAATCACATCATGCACCAATTTGGGGACTTTTGGGACAAGAATGGTTCCATAAGGCTAGAATAGCTTGATCTATATCATGCAAGCATAAAGTTTGAAGCTTTTTACCTTCTGGAGCTTCTAGGGAACCAAACAACTTCAGATCTACAAGCTTGACCTCCTTCTCCAACACCTTGATGCAACACCTTATTCTCCAACTACTCAAAATACACTCTATAAGCTCACACACTCAAGGAAATGATTAGGGTATGGGGAAAACGACTCTAAACAGTGGAGGCTGAGGTAAGGGAGGGTTATGATCTCATAAGGTTGTTTATATAGCACCCAAACCCTCAATATTAGGGTTTCCACCTGACCTGAGTACGCCCAACATACACAAGTGTACACCCAGCGTACTAGGGCATGCCTAGTACGCTCAGCGTACCCTTATGTACGCTTAGCGTACTCTCTTGATCCCAAAGTTGCAACTTTAGCCCTTAGACTTCTCATGGGTCGACTCTCCTAACCCCCAGGGACTAAAATGACAAAATAATAATAGAAGAGAGGATTCGTAAATACCTACAAAATCTCGGGATGTTACAGGCTGAAGGCTCGATAAGGCGGTCCAGTCATGTTGAAGGTTCTGTAAGCGGTCCAGATAGTCTGCAGGTCGGTGGGGTGTTCCAGTCAGACTGAAGGCTCTGTAAGAATGTTGTTTATGTTATTATTATGATCATGTGTTGTGTTGGTACTTTGGGGGAAACTCACTAAGCGTTGGCTTACAGTTTTGGGTTATGTTTCAAGTACTTCAGACGATCACGAGAAGGCGAAGGCGTGACCGTACACATCCTTATGTTTTGGTCTCGTGATTTTGAAAAACTCTGATATTAAACATGTTTTGAAAACTATATTGTGAACAATTTATGATCTTTGGTTGGTTTTTAAAACTTTAAATTTGTCATGATTTTATGGATGTTACAAGTAGGGTTAAATTCGATGAAAAACGGGCCTTTAGGAGAGTTTGAAATAAAAAGTGTTGAGCCTATAAATCGGATAAACTTAATTTAGAATAAGTTGCTTAATTTCAAGCAAAACTAAGTCGTTTTGGATGGTTATATACCTATGGTTATATATGTATATTCACTTTTGCCGATTTTTTCTTAAATTGTCAATATGTTAATGTGAATTATTGCCGATTTTTTATTAAATAGTCAATATGTTAATATTTATTCCCTAAACAAATTATTCAAAAAGTGGGTTAGGGGTAGGGATGTAACACCCCAAAATTAAGACTGAAATTTCGATTTTTAAATTAATTAAAACCATTATCCAATCAACATCATAAAACCATGGTGAATCAAAGTGTATCGATAACATCCAGGTACATCAGAGTAATATAAAAATATGAAACGATGTGGTGTCTGCACTTCAATCATCCCAGGCTCTTCCCCTTCGAACCAGAAGTACCTGAAACATAAACTGAATATCATAAGCACAAAGCTTAGTAAGTTCCCCAAAATACCACATACCATACATATCAAACATATAATGGGCCCCGCCCAGCATCAAGCCCCGCTCGGTATACAGATCTATCAGTCATCAGACCCCGCCAGGCATCGGGAGCCACCCGGTATACATATAAACAAATAAACATATAATCATATAAACATATGCAATAATCACAAAGATAAATAGCATACAGGATAATCATCGCCCCCCGCCCGGTAAACATATAAACACACATGCAAGAGTCACACAGAAAACTAGCATCCTAACATATCAAACCTTGGGCCGGCATTAATGCCTTCGACCCGCTAAATACAGTGAGGAAACTCACCTCTAGCTGTTGAATCTCTCAAATAAATCTCGGTCTGCTGGTTCGGAAAAATCCCTGTGCTAACATCATCAAATAATATCTAATTAAGAATTGGATCTTGACCCATATTCAAGAATCTAAGCTACTTGACCAATTTCCAGGGTAAAAAGACCATTTTACCCTTTTCCTTACTTGACCCAAAACCAAGGTCCAACCCAACTACTCAAAAGGCCCAAATTCCGTAAATGACATCACAAGGCCCAATAAGGCCCAACTTCCAAATTGGACCCAAAAATAATTATGGACCTTATCCAAAGAAAGTCCATAGTCCATCAATGGCCCAAAGTTATAAGTTCAATGGACCAACAAGGCCCAAACCCTAAAAGCCCAAGATAAGGCCCAAACCGAAAGCCCACCTTCTGAGTACGCGTGGCATACTTATCTCATACGCTTAGCGTACTCCTTCCGGGGCCACTACGCGTAGCGTACAAGCTGGGTACGCCCAGTGTACTCCCCAGACCACCAATGCACTCCATTAAGCACTTAATCAGTTGAGACCTCTAGCCAAACTCTTAGATCTGATCCTAAAGGGTAACTTAATATATAAAGTTGGCAACTTTACACCAATGCATGGCTTAATGGGGCCCAACACTAAAAAGAATCTTAATAAGGCTCTTAACACGTGCATGGATCAATATTTTCATAAAGTTTGCATTTTTATGAACAAGGGACCTCCATGGAGCTAAGATCTAACATCCATGGCTTCTGGAGTAGATCAAAAGCTCAACTTTAGCTCAAAAGACCCAAAAATGCATAAACAAATCCCCAAAACTAGATCTAGCATAATGAACCATCAAGTAGAGAACTTTATACCTCAAATGGGTTGCAATGATGATGATGAATCTGGATCTACTAGCCCAAGCTACTCCCAAGCAACCACCAAGAGTTCTTCTTCTTCTTCTTTCACTAAAACACACCAAAATCTCACTTTCAAGCTCAAAACTCACAAGAGGCACTTAGCGTTTCGCTTTTAGGGTATAGGGTGATGGAGGTTGATCAATAGAATGTATAAAGGTGGTTTAAGGTGTTTAAATAGGGTGAAAACCCTAAAAATTAGGGTTAGTCTAATCCTTACGTACGCCCAACGTACTTCCATGTACAACCAGCATACGTGGGTGAAGCTCATGACCAGAAAAGAGCTAGTACGCTTAGTGCACTCATAGAGTACGCCCCGTATACTAGCTAGGTACCAAAATGAAAAGGATTTTTATTTAAGGGGCTAAAAGGAAACTTACCAAATTATGAATGTTACAATTCTCCCCCACTTGAAACAGACTTCGTCGTCGAAGTCCGTTGCCCCAAACAACTCTGGGTAATGCTCCCTAATATCGTCCTCTGGCTCCCACGTTCATTCTGAACCCTTGCGATGCTGCCAATGGGCTTTCACAAACTCAACAACCTTATTCCTCAAGGTTTTCGTCTTTCGGTCAAGAATCACCATCGGTCTCTCGATATAATTCAGGCAATTATCCACCTGAATATCCTCCAATGGAACCACCGCAGACTCATCCACTAAACATATCCGCAACTGAGAGACATGAAACGTGCGATGGATATGACTAAGCTCTGCGGGAAGATCCAAGCGATAAGCAACCCGGCCCACCCTGACCAAAACCCTAAAAGGAACGATGTACCTGGGGCCCAATTTGCCCCTATTCCTGAATCGAATGACACCTTTCCAAGCTGACACCTATAGAAGAACCATATCCCCAACCTAGAACTCTAGATCTAATCGGTGCTTGTTGGCATAGCTCTTCTGCCGACTCTGCTCTGTCTGGAGTCTACTCCAAACCTGCTGAATCAACTCGGTAGTCTTGAATACCACTTCAGTACTCCCCATGACTTGCTGACTGACCTCACCCCAACATATCGGGGTCATGCATACCCTCCTATAGAGCATATCAAAATGAGGTCGATCAATGCTGGCGTGATAACTGTTGTTATACGAAAACTCCGCCAAAGGGAGATACGTATCCTAACTCCCACCAAAGTCCAAAACACATGCCCGGAGAATATCCTCCAAGTTCTGAATAGTCCGCTCACTCTGACCGTCAGTCTGCGGGTAGAACGCCATACTGAAATGAAGATGAGTACCCCAACTCTTGGTGGAACCTCTTCCAAAATCTGGAAGTAAATCGGACGTCCGGATCTGAAACCACAAAAACCGGCACCCCATGCCGTGCCACGACCTCCCTGATGTGTAGCTCAGCCAACTTCTCTGTAGAGATACTCTCCTGAATCGGGATAAAATGCGCGCTCTTTTCAATCGATCCACGATGACCCAAATCGAATCCACTCTGCACGCAGTCTGAGGCAACTTTGTAATGAAATCCATGGTAATATCCTCGCATTTCCAAACGGGAATATCTAACGACTGCATCTTTCTGTGAGGCCGCTGATGCTTAGCCTTGACTTTCCAACAAGTCAAGCAGCTCTCCACGTACCAAGCTACATCCTGCTTCATGCAAAGCCACCAAAAATCAGGACGAAGATCTCAATACATATTCGTCGCCCCAGGGATGAATGGAGAACCTCGATTTGTGCGCCTCCTCCATCAGAACCTGATGCACACCACCCCAATACGGAACCCATACTCTCGGAAGAAGAGTCAATAACCCTCGGGTATCATAATCAAAGGAAGCCACCTGACTCACTATGCGCTTACTCTTCCGGTGCTCTTCCTTCATAGCCTCAACTTGAGCCTCTCAAATCCGCTCCAAAAATGGAGTATTCACAATCATCCTCATACAAATATCCCTGATCAGAGTCGCGACTGCCTTCAGGCTAAGAGCATCGGCCACCACATTATCCTTCCCCCGATGGTAAAGGATCTCACAATCATAATCCTTCACAACATACAACCATCAGCAGTACCTCATGTTCAGATTCGACTGATCCATCAGATACCTCAGGCTCTTGTGATCAGTGTAGATACTATAGTAGACCCCATAGAGGTAATGTCGCCAAATCTTGAGGGCGAAAACCACCGCCCCCATCTCTAAATCATGTGTTGGATAATTCGCCTCATGAGGCTTCAGCTGCCTCGAAGCATAAGCAATAACGCGTCCCCTTTGCATCAGAACTGCACCCAAACCCATAATCGACGCACCACAATAAACCACGAAATCCTCAACACCCTCCGACAGGGTTAAAATCTATGCCTGACACAATCTGTCTCAGGGTCTCAAAATATGACTGCTGCTGAGGCCCACTGCGAAAAGTGACTGTCTTCTTCGTCAACCGAGTTAGAGGAAACATATCTTGGAGAAATCCTGAATGAATCTCCGATAGTAACCTGCTAAACCAAGGAAACCCCGAATCTCAGATGGAGATCTTGGAACCTCCCACCTCATCACAACCTCGACCTTGGCCGGATCGACCAGAATATCGTTCTGGTTGACAAGGTGCCCTAGAAACTGTACCTCACGCAACCAGAACTCACACTTGGAGAACTTCGCATAAAGTATCTCCCTCCTCAAAGTCTCCAATACCTCCCTCAAATGCTCCTCATGCAATTCCCGAGTCTTAGAGTAGACCAGGATGTCATCAACAAACACAATCATAGACTGATCCAAACATCGTCCTGCATACGGGGTTCATGAGGTCCATCAACGCGGATGGAGAATTTGTAACACTAGGATCAGGTGCACATTATTATTATTATTATTATTATTATTATTATTATTATTATTATTATTATTATTATTATTATTATTATTATTATTATTATTATTATTGTGAAGTTAAAAGTTTCAATATTGGCCCTTCTCATGACGTGAGGAATGCTTGCTCACTTCGTGAGGAGTGATTTGGACCCCTGCATCATTTTAAAGCTCAGGACATGAGAGCGGCTGATGACCAAAACCCTAAGTTTTTGGTATTTAAAGGAATCAGAGGGCTAGGATTGCGCACCCTCATCCTCTCTCACTCTCTAAACCTCCAGAAACCCTAATCTTATTCCTTGTTAAGATCCTTTGTCATTTGGGTGAATTTCTAGCTCGAAGAAGAAGAGAAGAAGAATAAGAAAGAAGTACTCTAGTGGTGGAATGGGCAAAGTATCATCATCATCACCATCTTTTCCTGCTTTTGGGCCTTTGTAAGTATCAAAGGCTCCAACTTTATTGTTTATCATGGATAGATCTTGAGTTTTGTCCATCTTATTTATGCTATTGCATGCTTCAGTGAAGTAAATCTATAAAGTTTGGCAACTTTATAGATTCTAAGAGTACCTAGATCATAATATTGTCCAGATATGAAAGTTGGTATGGATTTGAGGCATGCATGAAAGATTGAAGCTCATTTTTTCACTTTTGACCTAGAAAGTGGATGGATCATGTTTGGTGCATGCATGGCCATAAAGGAAACATTTTTATGGACCTTCGGGTCCCCTTTAACTTCTGGATGAAGTAGACTCGAGGAATTAATGGAATAAGGACTTAAAATGGTAACCCTTAGCCTTAGACAGCGCTCATGACGTGAGATGTAAGACCTCACGACGTGAGATTCGAAGAATCCTCATCTTCTGTTAGAATACTTGGAGATCATGACGTGAGAATGAGTGTGCACGTCATGATGCCAGTTCAGGTGGTTTCTCTGACCTAGTTGTCTTGGTTGGATCGATTTGAGTGGGAATCGGACTGGGTACACTGTCATGACGTGACCTATGCCTGGCCACGACGTGAGGTTGTATATGGTCTTTAAGGGTCGTTGACTTTGACTTTGACTATGACCAAGTTTGACTAAAGGATATTTTGGGTATTTCAGATTATGTTTGAGATTTGGTCATTCTGATGATTAGGTGTCGGTTTGAGCTGAGATTTGGAGTCGGGACCTCATCAGCTAGTGTTCAATTTTTGAGGTGAGTTTTCCTCACTGTACTTATGGGTCAAAGGAACCGACGCCGACCCATTGGATTAGATATCCTGTTATATGATAGTATGTTATCGTGTTGTAATGATCTGTTAGATCTGTATCCTGATATATAGGATGATGGTATGCTTAGTGATCTGTAGATCTGCCTGATTGTTTGTTGACCGGTTATATGTTTATCTGTTATATATGCATATATTTGGTTGGTGGTTGAGGCTTTACTGCTATGTGCGTGCACCAACAGACTGGAGGCAATCCGACCCGATGGTTGATTGGACCTGTTGAGTCTAATTGTGTTGCGTCTTGGGCTTTATGTTTTGTATCCGGATTGGGCCTGTCCATCCGTGTTTATCTGATAGGGTTATACTATAAATATGCATGCATGTATGCATTAGACGGTGTTGATTATTACGTTCATTGTTTTGTAACCCTAAACACCTCTACAGTCGAAGTTCTTAATCGAGCTCTTCTGAGGTGTTGAAGTACTAATCATACGACATATTCAAAGCCATTCTTGTGTTCTTGATTACATTCTTAACTGTTTGCTTGCATAGAATCTAACGATCCTAATAGAACATTGTTCTAACAATTGGTATCAGAGCAGGAGACTGTGTGATCAATACACATTCCTTCTGTATTCAGAATTCTTTAGGGTTTCCGCTTTTATCGTATAAATAGAAGCCGTCTTCTTCGTATCGACGACAACTCTGTCTCAGATAAAACCCTAATCTCAAGTTTACAGGTTTGATTCTAGCAGCTCACCATGTCTCATGAAGATTCGCAAACAAATCCCATCAACATCTCAAACATCATTGGATCAACAACCAGGATACCCATACTCTACACTCAAGACTATGAAGTGTGGGCGCATCACTTTGAAGACTACGTGGTTGGATCTGAAGATAATGGCTATCTCATCTGGGAAGCTATCACACTTGGGCCGTTTGTTCATTCAGGAACGAACACGACAGTTAAGTCCCAAAAGGAATATAACAAGCTGGTGGCGGATGTAGAGAAGATGCCACAGGATGAGAAAGACAAGTTGCTGTGTAACGTGAAGGCCATGAGAATGATCAGGTTCGCCTTGCAATCTGACACTTTTCGATTGGTTGGATCATGCACGACGGCCAAAGAAATCTGGGATAGGTTGAAGGAACTTTATTCAACTGATGAAGATCTAGAACACTCCATTCAAACCTTGCTGCTGTCAGAATTTGGAGTTTTCGAACAGAAACCAGAAGAAAAACTCATACAAACTTTTGATAGGTTCAATCATCTCCTACGTAAGATGATCAAGCATGGAATAGAAAGAAAGTTGATCGAGCAGAAGGTGACCTTCATGAATGGTCTGAGACCAGAATGGATGGCTGTGGTTTCAACCGTGAAAGCGCATGAACAGTTTAAATCTTACTCACTAGCGAAACTTATGGGAATACTTAAGTCCCATGAAAGTGTAGTAACCAAAGAAGCGAAAGTAGTTTCTGGTGTGGGATCGCTGGCCCTTGTCTCAAAAGCAAAAAGCATTGCAGAAGAAGAAGAAGAGTCTAATATGTCTGAATGTGACCTTACAAGCGAGGAGTATGCTATGATGGTCACCAATCCAAAGAAGTTTGCAAGAAGAAAATTTCCTGTCAACAAGAACCGAAACTGGCAGGGAAGTTAAAGTTCTGAGAAGGTGAAGGACGAAGCGAAAGTCTCTTCTCAAAAGGATGAAGACAAGAAGGAGAGCAAACTTGCAGGAGACTCTGGGTTCGACTGCAACTACTGTCACGGCAAGAACCACTTTGCCACAGACTGCATGCTAAGGAAAATGGCTGAGAAAAGAGATGGTGAAGATGATGAGACGTACTACATGCACAAGTTGGAAGAGATCAAGAAAAAGAAGGCAACTAACAGCTCTATGAAATCCTTGATTGTGCAGGAAAATGCAGGTGAAGATGAGTTCGGTGGCGTCGAAGTTTGGTCAACCGATTCTGAAGATGAAGAGGTGAGAAAGCCCACTCATGGAAAGGCTTATGTGGCAAAGGAAGTAGGTTCGGCTGGAAGGTGTTTAATTATCACAGCTGGTTCATCAACCGAAAGTGCAAGTGAGGAACCGAACCTGACTGAGGATAAGTGTTTTGTGGCTAAGCCTGTGAGTGAGAAGATCAACGACTGTGATCGGTTGATCAAAAAGGTACAATCCATCCTTGAATCACTTAAAGTTCCAATAACAGATTACGAAGAAGAATTAAATGAATTAAAATTTAAATTTTCTAACTTAAGTGGTAGTCTCATGCAAACTCGCTTAGCGAATTCTAACCTAACTGACCAACTCAGCAGGGTGTCTTCAAAAAGTGAGGAGAGAAGGATGTGGATTGAGCTGAAGGAGGCGGAGTTAATTAGGGCTAGGGATGAAAGTATTTATTTACAAAGAGACAATTTAAAGTTTTTAAAACAAAGGAATGTTTTTTGTTTAATTGCTAAGTGTTTATACTTTAATATTGCTCAATTTCATTTGAGTTGTGAGATAGGAAAGAAGATTCATAAGATGATGTTACCCTTCCTTGAATTTAAGGAGGATGAGGTCATAGCAGAATGTGAATCAGTAGTGTCCTCAGAAGAAACGTCAATTCATTACAAAATCGGACTGGACAAGATAGAAACCTTCATTGACTCTAAGGAACATAAATGTATGCTCAAAGATCTTTTAGATGAAAATGATAGGTTAAAAATTAAGTCTGAAGCCATTCAATCCTTTGACTCGTCAAATGCCAAATTAACTTCAGAAAATAAAATGAACTTAGATAATACGTCTGAATTTGATGAGGAAAGTGAGATGAGCGAAATCTCAGTGGAAGATGTAGTTGATTGCTCAGAGTTTATGACAAGCGAAACCAAGAATGAGAAACCTCTCATTTCTGAAAATTCGGTTGAGTTCGCTCGCTTGTCAAAAGACAAGACAAAGAAACTCAAGGAAAAAGCTATGGTCTAACAAAAGGTTCAAACGGTGCCGAATGAGGTGTATGCAGTTACAGGAATCACTGCTAAACAAACAGCAGAATTACAAATCCTGGTAGACAAAGACAATGCTGAAGGATGCGACGATTACTTCTGGTCTGCCCCTATCGACAACGCAGACGAAACCGTAGGCTTATCTGAGCAAACTTCATGGAGGGTTAAAGGAAGATATGTTGTTGAACCCATCAACAAACCCTCAAGTTTCGACAAACCAAGCACAAGTGGAACCAAAGAAATCCCTGAAGAACCGATGACAGAACCAACTGTTCCAACAAATACAACCGAAATTAAAAAGGAGAAGCCAAAGGCCAGCTTCAATATCCACAAATCACAGAAGGAGTTAGCTGAACAGAAACGCTTAAGAAATCAAAGATACGCAAGGAATCTGAATGAGCGAAAACGTCACTGGGAATCCCAAAATCCCAACTACGTACCTCCTAAGAAAGAATCAACGGATAGAGGAAAGGAAAAACTGAAAGGAAAAGAAAACTTCAGCCCAAATTCCTACTATTCCAAATCTCAGAACCGAAAGTCTACTTTCGGTTCCCAAACTAGCGTACCGAACCGAAAGACAAGTTTCGGTCCCTACATGGACTCACAGAACTGAAAGAAAATTTTCGGTCCAACCGCCAAGGCTAACAACCAAAAGCCTACTTTCGGTCCCAACAACAGCACTCAGAACCGAAAGTCGAGTCTCGGTCCTAAGTCTAGTTTCGGTCCTTCTAACTCCCAAAGAAAATTAACTTCAATGAAGGATATCAAAGGCAAGGGAAAGCTTGATTCTGAGTTCAATAATAAGAAAAAGTCAGCTAAACCTAGGATTCAAAAGAAAAGTCCTAAACCAGCTAACAATACACCAACTAATGCACCAAAAATTAAACAAGATAAAACAAAAATCAAGGTGTATACCATTAAAAGAAAAGATCAAACGACTCTAGTAAAAAGAACATATTTAGTTGATATTTCTTGTGTACTTCCTTTTTCTGTGAAAAACTCACCAGGACCCAAGAAACTTTGGGTTCCTAAATCTGCTTAAATTTGCAGGTAATCAGTGACGAGCAGTTTGATGATGAATGGTATATAGACAGTGGCTGCTCGCATCACATGACAGGAAGGAAGGAAGAACTAAGGGAGTTTCGGTCCCTAAAAGATGGTGGGTGTGTAAAGTATGGAAATAACTCCTATGGAACAATCAAGGGATATGGTATGATTACCAATGGAGATTTCTCGACTCGAAAAGTGGCGTATGTGGAAGGATTGCAACATAACCTCATCAGCGTGTCACAATTAGTTGTGGGAACAGGTCTGAAAGTATCATTTGATGATGAGTGCTCTGAAATAATAGAAAAGCAATCGAAAAAGGTTATGCTAAAGTCTGAATGCAAAGGAGAAATGTATCCTTTAAATCTCAACCCAATACGAGGAAAACCAACAATATGTCTGCTGTCAAAGGCGAACACTGATGAAAGCTGGTTGTGGCATCGACGTCTATCGCACCTGAACTTCAAAGACATCAATAATTTGGTGTTTGGTGATCACGTTCGAGGCCTCCCTCTTCTCAAGTTTGACAAGGAACATCTGTGTGCTGCATGTGAGATGGGCAAACAAAGCAGAAAGAGCCACCCTACACGGATTAATACAAAGATTGTTGAAGCTCTTGAACTATTGCACATTGAATTATGTGGACCTTCGACTATCGAGAGCATCGGTGGTAGTAAGTACATCCTTGTGATTGTAGATGATTTTTCACGCTTCACCTGGGTTTTCATTCTTAAACAGAAATCAGATGCAACTCCCAAGTTGAAGACATTTATCAAGCAAGTGGAAGTGCAGCTGAGAAAGACGGTGAGGAATATCAGAAGTGACAACGGTCTGGAATTCAAGAATAACGATTTTGAGGACTTTCTGGCTGACAAGGGGATAACTCACAATTTTTCGGCCCCTTATACACCACAACAGAATGGGATTGTTGAAAGACGAAACCGTTCTTTGTGTGAAGCAGCCAAAACCATGCTCAGTTTCGCTTCTCTTCCGTTATACTTCTGGGCTGATGCAGTTGCAGTCGTGTGCTACACTCAGAACCGATCCTTGCTCAACAAGAGGTTCTTAATCACTCCATACGAGATCATAAACAATCGAAAGCCCAACGTCAAATTTTTTCATGTGTTCGGTTCAAGGTGCTTCATCTTCAATTCAAAGGAGAACCAAAACAAGTTTGACGTCAAAGCAGATGAAGGAATTTTTCTAGGATATTCACTCTCTTCTAAAGCTTACAGAGTGTTGAACAAACGCTCCAAACGAATTGAAGAAACATATTACGTCACCTTTGACGATAATTATATGAAGAAAGTGCAAAGGAGTGCAAATGACTTAAGTGAAATATTTCCTGCATCTAGACTGGTCTCGGTTCCAATATCCAACCTGTTTGAAGAGTACATTCGGTTATTTGATGAACCAGAGAAAGCGGCACACTCAGAGGCGAAAGCAGCAGATAACAAAATTGATAATCTCAAGAAGATCATAGATGAAGCTGCCAAAGAAATGGAAAGTGAACCTCCTAAAACTATAGGTGTTCAATCCTTAACTGACTCTCCCATCAACGGCTCAATCTTCAAGGGGGAGAGTTCCTCAGCACCAAAGACAACCGAAATGTCTTTCGAGGGGGAGAGTCCTATTCAATACCCAACTCCTAAAGGTCCAAGCGAGGGTGAACATACTGCTCCAAACCCACCCAATAGTAGTCCAATCGAGGGAGAGAATCCAACTCCCACAAAGGATGCATATTCTGATGTGGCCACAGGTTACACTTCGCCAGTCGAGGGGGAGAAAGAGAATGCAACTGACGAAGGCGAAGGTGATCAATCAGAACTTGAAGAGGAAGTGAATGTTGAATTGGATCCAGCATATGACCCAAATTATCCTCCGTTAGCCAAATGGACCAAGGACCATCCCAAAGCTCAAATTATTGGAGAATCATCTGAAAAAGTACTCACTCGCTCACAGTTGAAAGCGAAACAAACTGCATTATTCTCTAAAGTTGAATTCTGTATGTTTAATTCATTCATATCCAAGGTCGAGCCGAAAACAGTTAATGTTGCACTTGATCATTCTGATTGGGTTCAAGCAATGCAAGATGAGCTCCATGAGTTTGTACGCAACCGAGTTTGGAGGCTGATTCCTACACCAAAGGATGCTTCAGTAGTCGGCTTAAAATGGGTCTTCAGAAATAAATTAGATAAAGAAGGGAATGTCATTCGCAACAAGGCTCGGTTGGTGGTGAAAGGTTATTGCCAAGAGGAAGGGATAGATTATGAGGAAACCTTCGCTCCAGTAGCTAGGTTGGAGTCAGTTAGAATCTTCCTGGCATATGCTGCTCATAAAAACTTCGAAGTTTTCCAAATGGATGTCAAATGCGGTTTCTTGAATGGGGAACTAGAAGAAACAATGTATGTTGAGCAACCTCCCGGGTTCGTGAATGAGAAATTCCCTGATCATTGCTATGTGCTGGATAAAGCGGTATATGGTTTGAAGCAAGCACCTAGAGCCTGGTATGAAACTTTAACTCGCTTTCTGAAAATGTCGAAATTTAAGCAAGGTTCGGTTGACCCAACCTTCTTCCGAAAGAAAGAAGGCGAACATCTAATGATAGTTCAAATTTATGTCGATGACATCATCTTCGGCTCCACGAATCCTAGCTTAACAGCTGAATTCAGGAAGTTGATGGAGACTAAATTTGAAATGAGCGCAATGGGTCCGATTGATTTTTTCCTTGGTTTGAATATTAGACAGGGACCAGAAGGTATTTTTATTAACCAGGAGGCGTACACAAAGACCCTGCTAACAAAATTTGGCATGACAGGAGACTCAAAAGTGAAGGTTCCTATGGCATTTGGCACCAAGTTAACACCTTCTCTGGAAAAACCTGTTGTTGACATAACACTATATCGACAAATGATAGGGTCCCTTATGTATCTAACAGCTAGTAGACAGGACATTATGTTTTCTGCTTGTTATTGTGCTAGGTTTCAAGCTAATCCAAGAGAACCTCACATGGTGGCAGTGAAAAATATTTTCCGTTACCTGAAGCGAACCTCATCTCTCGGTCTCTGGTATCCTGCTAGATCTGGATTCTTCATTCAAGCCTTTTCTGATGCTGATCTTGGAGGATGTGGTCTGGACCGAAAAAGCACTACAGGTGGATGCCAATTTCTTGACGGAAAACTGGTTAGCTGGCAGTCCAAGAAGCAAACTTGCGTGTCACTTTCAACAGCCGAAGCTGAGTATATAGCTGCAGCATCTTGTACTTCTCAAGTCATATGGATTCAAAGTCAACTAAGAGATTACGGGCTAAGTGTGAAGAAGATTCCTCTCTATTGTGACTCAGAAAGTGCAATAAGGATATGTCACAATCCAGTACAACACTCAAAGACTAAGCACATTGCACTTAGATATCATTTCATCAAGGATCACGTAGAAGATAGGAACGTGGAAGTGCATTTTGTTCGATCCTCTGATCAATTGGCTGACATATTCACTAAAGCCTTACCTGAAGCGAGTTTCAATAAAATTCTGCAAGGCTTGGGAATGATGGAAGCTGAGTCGGTACCGAATCCTTAATTCAACACCTAAAAATTAGACAAGCGAAATGGAGCGAACGCTCGGTCTATTTCGGCTCCATAATTTTCGGGAACCGAAATGAACCGACCGCTCAGTCTATTTCGGTTCTGGAATTTTGAGGAACCGAAATGAACCGACCGCTTGGTCTATTTCGGCTCCATAATTTTCGGGAACCAAAATGAACCGACCGTTCGGTCTATTTCGGCTCTGGAATTTTAAGGAACCGAAATGAACCGACCGCTCGGTCTATTTCACTTCATTCCTTTAAGATAAGGTTTCGGTTGTACATTTTGTTCAAAGAGTGTTTTATGTAAAAATATTTTCTTTTTCTGTTTTTATTATTTTTTCAGAAAAATTCAAAAATCCAAAAATATTTTCTTTTGCTGTTTTTATTATTTTTCAGAAAACTTCAAAAATCCAAAATTATTTTCTTTTTCTATTTTTATTATTTTTCAGAAAAATTCAAAAATCCAAAATTATTTTCTTTTTCTATTTTTATTGTTTTTCAGAAAATTTCAAAACTTCAAATTTTTTTTTGTGTGGTGTGTTTGTTTGTTTGTTCCTTTCATTAGGTCACACGTGTATCAGTGCAACATAATTTGGAGCTAAGACAGGTATAATTATTTCCATAAGAACTAGTTAAGGGTCCCTAGAAGCATGCTGCAGCATTTTGACCAAAGCCTCTACGACTTAGAGCAAGGCCTTAATGATTCGATCTCTACCTATCGTTTCTTCCCAAGTAGGCTGTTCAGATCAACTTAGTCTAGAGCTACCTTACTCTTCTCATATGAGTTAAGAGTTTTTCTGCTTAGTCACGTCTTTATAGCAGAAGGTACTTTCGATTCTTTAACCACCCTCCTTACTTTCTCCATCAACTTTCGGTTCATCACTGTAACCCTTGAGACTCTCAGTTTTTACCACTGAGGTTTATGGTTGCACAAATTCTGTGTTTATGATCTTAGATATGTATACCACGTACTGAGTGAAACCCACAATCCAATACCAACAACGAATTGACGGTGAATTGTCATATTCAAGATGTTACTGGTTACCGAATGAAATCTCATTTTTATTTTTGAGTGATCTTTTATGAATTTGTCTAACACCAAGGCTTTTTCTTCCCATAAAGATCCAGTTTCTTTTTGTTTTTGAGATTTCTATATCTTCTTTAGTCACTATAAAATATATTCCACCTACTTGTTCAACAAACCACATCGGTCTCACAAGTACTTCTTCCAATGTTCGGTCTTATGTTAAGCATCGATGTTCGGTTGAAGATAAGCTACCTTAAGCATATGACTTAAAAAGAAGCCTTTCAATGTTTCTCTACAAACATTTGATCGTTATTTCACGAGAACCCACACAAGCACTTCAAGTCTCTCTTGACTTTGAAGGAAGCGATTCTTGCCCGGAATCACCTGCTTTCTGTCTTATAAGGAGACATTACTCACATCCAATACACATTTGCTTTATGTCTTTATCTTTTGTCACTCTATTGCACGAAAATTTTAATTTTCCAACATTCTGCTTGCTGTTAGTTCGATTTGTGTTTATCTTTTGGAGAAACAGGGGTAATTCTATATCTTGGAGCGCAACTGAATTTCAAACGATGATTGAGGATAAGGATTTAGGCGCGTGAATTTGAATGGTCGAGCTACCCACGCGTGCTGACGTATACCTGGGAGTAACCAACCTGTCACATCGCGCTTTTTCAGGCGACGTTTTAGTGACCGTGTCATTATCATGATGATTTTTCTCTCTCCTAGCAACGGTATATAAGGGGTTTCTACTTTTATTTGTCTTTTACCAGCAACAAATTCTCTCAAAATTACAAGGCAAGTTTCAAACTGTTCATCTTCTTTCTTCGATCAATAATGGCGACATCTTCATCCGTTCACGATCAGACTGCTTCGTCCACATTGCTTTCGATCAAGCCCAATCAGAACATGATTATTGAACTCAATCCGTTTCCGTACGACTCGTATATGCTGCAAGTGGTTGAGTGTTTGAAGTATTCTCCACTGGTTCTAGCCCTAACACAGGTGGAAGCCGTTTCGATGTCCCTTCTATCACAAGTTTATTCTACTGCCTCATATGACAAGAACAAGGAAAGAATCTACTTTCTAATCCATTCTAAAAAGGCTTCTATTTCAAAAGGGAGATTTTGTTCCTTGTTGCACCTCGTTGTGGATTCATCTGTGATTTCACCCGATTTCATCACCACTACTCAGCTTTTCTCGATGTTGTATGAAATGGGATACACTGACGTGCTTACAACAATAACGAAGGTTAAGAAGTCCTGCCTACCATCCCCATGGAATGGACTGCTTACTCTTCTTATCAAGAGTTTGGCGAAGAGAAGTGCTGGATCTGATGGCACCAGCAAGGCTTTCCTAACCCTTCTCTACGGACTTTACAATGGTCTCAATCTTGATTATGGGACGATCATCTGGTCTCAAGTGGTGCAAAGCCTCAACACTACAACGAGGCATTCTGAAATTTCATGTGCACGATTCTGGACTCTCATTACCAGAAGGGCGATAAATTCTTTGGAAATTCCGGTGATGAAGGATGCCCTAGTTGCGTCTATTGCTACGTTTCACACCAAGAAAATCATAATTTCTGATCCTCTGAAGTTCCCTCACATTGGCTCTATCCCTGAGACAATGTATAGATGTGTTACAGCCGAAAGTAAACTCATAGCTGATTATCGAAAACTTCCTCCCAAGGAACCGAGAGTTCTATCTCCTGAACAGCAGGCTGCCCTAGATGCTGTTGACAAGCCGAGTAACCGAGGTAAACGGATTTCTACCAAGAAATAGCCAAAAGAGGAGGATAAGTCTAAGCCTACCAATACCAAGAAGCGAAAGTCTGATAAAGGGGATTCTTCTAAACCGAAGAAGATTAAAAAGATGGCAAAAAGGTCCAAGAGTCCTACTCCTCCTAGCTCAGAAAATGACGAGGAAGGTGAAAAAGAGGAAATTCGTCGTGCATCACCGAGAGGTAACACTCCTGCCGATCTCCTACTCCAACCGAATCTCCTCATAACAAACTTCCAACCCCACCTCCATCACCGAAACAGACAGTTCCAGTTTCGGTTCCTCCTATTCCCCCACCTACCACAGCTCAAACAACTTTACCACCAGTTTCGTCTATTCCTATTTCTACAACTCCCATCTCAACTCCTATTTTTTCCCAATCCACTACAACCACTATTCCTGAACCGACAGTAGGAGTCAACGTATCTGATACGGGGGCGACTACTGAAACAGAACCCCCAGTTACTTCTACACCCCTTTCACCCTCACCTTCAACCGACTCTGGTGCCACTCTCGGTGGTGCTCATGATGAGTATGATTCTACATACTTCAGTCCCTATAGGCTTCCTACTGATGAGGATGATGATGCTCCAGTCACAAGACAAAATCTGCAGAGCATTCACGACAAGCTTGATAAATTGCTTGAGGACAGCAAGTCATACAGTGGTTTTGTACTCAAGGCTTTTCTGGATACAGCTCTAGAACAATACACCGATTCCATTGAAAAATCCACCAAAGCTGTTAATGAGTCTACCTCCTCTTGCAAAAAGGCCACCACTGATGTTACTGAAATTGTACATAGTACTCAGATTTTTCTTGAGTCACTTAAAGGGCATGCTGATACAAATGCAGCAAAGGTAAATGCTTCTATGGATTCTTTCTCCAAGTCTCTTCAGGAAGAACAAACTAAGTTTGAGGTTGTGCGTTCCTCTATCCAAGCCGAGAACTCTTCCCTTATCAGTTCAGTGAATTCTCGCCTTGAATCTCTTCACGCTGATTTGGCAAAAGAAAGTGCTTTGAAGGAAGAACTTGCTCGCCAAACATCCATGGTTGAAGTACAGAAAGTGCAGCTCGCCCAAGCAGAAAAAGAAATTTCTTTGTTAAAGACCGAAAGAGCTGTTTTTTGCAGCTGTGCAGTGGATGTGAAGGATATGCTCACCAACATTCTTGGTGCTCATGATCCTATCCTCACTTTGACCATTCGGAATCATCTTACAACAAAACTTCTTCCCGCCCTTTCCTTGTTACACGAGATGATGGGTGTTTCGGAGAGATTTATTGCTCCAAAACAAGGGGGAGAGGGTGTTCATCAACTGAAGGTTAAGACTGAAACCGAAACTGCTCAACTGAAGGTCAAAGTTACAACCGAACTGAAGGATAATGTAGCTTCAGGTTCTGGTCGACAAGAAAAGCAAAAGGAGGATTGATGATGATAGCAGTAACGAATCTGGTGAAACTATTGTTGAGGCTCTCAAGCGAAAGAAGAGAGATAAAGAGCTTGATGAAACCTTGAAGGTTGCAAGGGACGCAGAGGAAAGGGAAAGGAGAAACAAGGAAGAAGAAGAAGCCTTGAACTGCAAGAAGGCCTTGTTTCCCTTATGGACTAAAGAGGCACTTATCAATCAAGCTATAGAGTTTCCAAGTATTTATTGGTTGGAACCTGTTGCTTCTTTTGACTGTGATAATTCTAAGGACTCGCAGTTCGACATGCCAATCACACAAAAGGCATTCACGTTCCACTGCTTTGATTCGACTGCTGAGGTTCCTTTTCCTCATCCAAAGGTTGACCGAGAGCTTATTGATTTCTATCTGAAGTATGGACAACCTCAGTACTTGACATGGAGCGCACAGAAAATAATCACTGTCAAGGTACTGAAACCTACGTCTGCTGGGAGATTTGTAAATGTCAATTTCAAAATCACACGAGGTTCTGCAAACTCGGTGTCGATTATATCTCTAGCAGATCTTCCGAATCTAAACCCTCATGATTGGATTTTATTATTCAATATTCTGCTTACAAATCCGAGGGAATATGAACCAATTTTGGAACACTTGAAGAGGATGTTGGCTTCTTACATCCATGAGGTTGCAGCTATGGATCAAGAAATAGCGAAAGTAATGAACAAGAAACCGACCATCATGCCAACATCGAAACCAGGAGATGTGAATAAGATGAAGATGGGCCAAATAGATTCAAAACATCTCACTTTGATGTTTACAAAAGGCGAAGCTCACAAATTTTTGTTCGCACTTGTTGATAAACATTTATTTTCAACTGACTGCTTTGAGCACATCATCAACATTATACATCGGTGCAAGCAGAACTCAGAAGCTGACAAGAAGAATTTTACTGACATACTTCAGTGGTACATAACGTTCCGTCATCATTTGCTGGCTATCATTCCGAAGGTGTTCAAAACAATAAAGAAGACTTCTGCAGCTCAACCGAAGTGAGCTTTCGGTCCCATTGACGCAAAGGGGGAGATTGTTGAGTCTAATTGTGTTGCGTCTTGGGCTTTATGTTTTGTATCCGGATTGGGCCTGTCCATCCGTGTTTATCTGATAGGGTTATATTATAAATATGCATGCGTGTATGCATTAGACGGTGCTGATTATTACGTTCATTGTTTTATAACCCTAAACACCTCTACAGTCGAAGTTCTTAATCGAGCTCTTCTGAGGTGTCGAAGTATTAATCATACGACATATTCAAAGCCATTCTTGTGTTCTTGATTACATTCTTAACTGTTTGCTTGCATAGAATCTAACGATCCTAATAGAACATTGTTCTAACAGGACCCGAGGGTATTCCATCGTGAGGATGACTGGACCCGTTGTATATTGCCATTCCAACCTGGGGTATTCCATCCTGTGGATGACTGGACCTGGAGGTTGATTGGGCCTGGGGTATTCTAACCCGATGGTTGACTAGACCCATTGTATATTGGCATTCTACCTAGGGTATTCCATCCCAAGGATGACTGGACCCGGAAGGTGATTTGGCCTGGGGTATTCCAACCCGATGGTTGATTGGACCCGACATGCTATTGTGTATGTTATCTGTTTATTTGTTGGTACTTTGGGGGAACTCACTAAGCTTTGGCTTACGGTTTTTAGTTAATTTTTCAGGTACTCCTGATGATCGGGGGAAAGCGAAGGCATGACTGTACATATCCTCTGTTTTATGTACTTTTGATCTATGTGATACTCTGATATGGAACAATACTTTAAAAACAATGATTTTGTAAACATTCTATGACTTGGGGTTGTTTTAAAAAGTTCAAATTTGTTGTGATTTTTATGGATGTTACAAGTTGGTATCAGAGCCTTGGTTTGAGGGAATTGGAGGAACACTCGTGTGAATCCAGTCTCAAGATAAGGAAAAGATTTTAAAAATGAATTTCAAATTGTTTTCAAAATAACTAAAAGAGGATGTGATGTGTACGATCTGCCAGAGCCAGTAAGTAGACCCCAAATTACCACACTGTTATTTGATATGGTGATATGTTAGAAAAAACATGCTAGTGATAGGCTAGGGATCTTCAGGAGTTGCACGATAGGATTTCCAGATTATATGATGCCTGGTAGCCTAGGGTTTCCTTCTTATATGAAATTGACATCATAACTGTAGTTTCTTAGTGTATGCATCATAGTTGTACATAACTAAGATTATATAGTCTGGGAATGCTTGGGTTAGCCTTATTTCATGTTGTTGTTTTATGAAGGGCTTAGGGTTGAACCAAGTATTCTACTATCTATAGGATCTCGTGCTATGTATGATTAGCATACACGAGTGCTGCAGGGTTGGTGGAAGTTTCATGGATAAGTTGTGTAGGGTCAGTCGACCGGTTGCGTAATGTTTAGACTTCCTCTAGGAAGTGGGGATAAAGTGTATGCGTATTCTAGTGAGTATTTGTTAGGGTTGTTGTGATGATGCTCTGAGACAAATATGGGTAGGTGTGGAAGGTAGTATGGGCTCGTACTACTGGAAACACAAGACCCGTACGTGTAGCAGGGAAGTCACAACCCTTAGAGTTTTGTTGGGAATTGGTCCCCATGGTGTATATGTGTTTTATTTGATATCTCCCTAGTTTATTTTGAGTATGGCGATTACGAGACGATTTGAGGCAGGATCCGGATTAGGATTAGGAGCAGGTGGCCAGAATGGGCCAACATTGACTGAGGATCGGGTTAGGGAGATCATTCAGGAGGAGGTTGTTTCCCTCTTCTAGGCGTAGTTACTGGAGATGTTTGGGTCTATTAAGACCTCTATGGTGGATTACTTTTATGATCGATACGCTGCATTTTCTGAGACTGCGGCTGCTGTAGCCACCGCAGCCATTACTGCTGCTGGGATTGGCGCTGGGAGAGCCTTCCAGTATCGGGACTTCGACAATAAGAAGCCCCTAACATTTGATGGAGTTCAAGATCCGATCATAGCCATAAGGTGGCTGTCTGACGTCGAGGTATGTTTCTTCATTTGATCTTGCCCAGCTGACCAGAAGGTCAAGTACGCTCTGAACCTTCTTCGGTCTGGAGCGAATGATTGGTGGAGACTTTTTACTAGTTCGTATTCTCCTGAACAGAGGATTGCCGTGACTTGGGAGCAATTCTTGAGATGTTCCGTTCTAGATATGTTCCACTGGTGGAGCGAGAGGGATTAGCCCAGGAGTACCTAGATTTTAAGACAGGGGACTGAGTCAGTGATGCAGATCACCAAGATCTTTATGGAGAGAGCCATGCTTTTCCTTGTGTTTTCTACTTCTGAGCAAGCTCAGATGACTCGGTACTTGAGCATGCTCAAGACAGACATCCGGATGTTTGTGTCCACGCAACGCTATGGTTCTTTGGTTGATTCGTAGGAGGCCGTTAGGCGGAAAGAGATCGATATAGAGCTTTAGACGAGGGAGCAGAGGTAGGCCCTGGTGCAGTCACAGTCTGCGTCGAAGTGGTTTAAGGTCGCTGATGGTAGATCTGGGAGTCATAGGGGCCGTACTTGCGGAATGCGCGACAAGGTTCATGATGGAGCTTGTCGATCTTCTTCGGGATGCCACAAATATAGAAAGCAGGGCCACATTACGAGGGAATAAAGGCAACAGGATCCAATATCTGGCATCAGGATTTGCTATCATTGTGATCAAGTGGGCCACATAAAGGCCCAATGCCCCTTGCTTGCTGCTAAGCTGGTGCCGGCTCCAACATCGGCTACTCTGAGGATCACGGATGGGAGCCAGGGAAGGGCGGAGCCCCCAAGGGCTCGAGGTCGTGCTTTTTCAGTTCACGGTAGTGGAGGCCAGGGCGGCACTAGATGTTGTGTTCGATACGTTCTTAGTGAACTCTTTTCCTGCTCTTGTGTTATTTGAATCGGGCGCGAGTCGGTCCTTTGTGTCTCGATCATTCAGTAGGGAGTTTTATATGCCTATTTGGGAGTTAGAGTGTCCGTTACGGGTTTCTATCGCCAACAAACAAGGGGTTTCTTCATCCAGTGTGTATCAGGGTTGTGTATTGGAGATCTTCGGGGTGCCTTTTCCGATTGATCTGATCCCAATCCCCATGGGGGATGTATGCGTGATAGTAGGTATAGACTGGCTGAGCAGGTTTGGTGCCATGATCGATTGCGAGGGCCAGCGAGTGGTAGTTCGAACCCCAAGTGGGGGAGAACTGGTTATCTATGGAGAGGGAACCAGGGTTGGTTTAGGATTTTGCTCAGCAGCCAGGGCTTGGTAGTATATTCAGCATGGGTGCACGGGTTATCTGGCTTATGTGTTTGATACTCGGGTAGGGGAGAAGACCTCAGTTTCTGATGTGCCAGTTGCCAAGGAGTTTTCTGATGTTTTTCCGGAGGAGTTACCAGGTGTGCCTCCCGATAGGCAAGTTGAGTTGAGGATTGATCTAGTGCCAGGTGCGGATCCGATTGCCAAGGCGCCGTACCGCTTGGCACTGCCTGAGACGCATGAGTTATCCTCTCAGCTTCAAGAGCTTTTAGGCAAGCAGTTCATCAAACCGAGCAGTTCTCCATGGGGAGCGCTGATACTGTTCGTCAAGAAGAAGGATGGTTCACATCGGATGTGCATAGATTACCGGGAGTTGAACAAGTTAACAATGAAGAAAAAATACCCTCTCCTATGGATTGATGACATATTTGATCAGCTTCAGGGTACATCTTGGTTCTCCAAAATCGATCTGAGGTCTGGGTATCATCAGGTGAGAGTGAGAAAGGAGGTCGTGGAGAAGAGCGCGTTCCAGACTCATTATGGGCATTACGAGTTCGTGGTGATGCCATTTGGGCTTTCCAATGCGCCTACTGTATTTATGGATTTTATGAACCGGGTATGCAGGCCGATGCTCGACCGATCTGTTATCGTATTCATTGATGATAACTTGGTGTATTCCAAGACAGAGAGCAGCACGAGGAGTAGGGATGAAAATTTGGCCCGAAAACCCGAACCGAACTGACCTGAATTAGGCCCGAATAAGCAATTCGATTCGGGTTTTGGGTATCTATATTATACTTATTCGGTTCGGGTTACTCAAATAAGAGCTTATTCGGTTCTAAATACCCGACCTGAATAAGCATTCCTCCTCCCATTTTTCTGATCGACAGAAATCAAAATCACGATTCACACTTCTCTCATCGTCATTCATAATAGAAAAAAACCCTACGCTCATTCTCGTCGTTTCAAAATCGACCAATCTGCTCATATATTTCCAAACTCGAAATCACTTCTGTCGATCCTTCCTCTTGTTTCAAACTTTCAAAAATCAACCCTTCCTATTGTCTTTAAGGATTCATGAATTCCTACTATGTTTAGTCATGGAAATTTGGGCTCCAACTCAAGAAACTCAAGTAAGAAATTACTTCTCATTATGTTAATCTACTATGTAAATCTTATTCTTTCAATGTGTTATTGTGTTATGTTAGTCTTTGAATGTTTTATGTTGATGTATAAAAGCACATTTTTATTCTATTATTCGGATTATAAAATCCTAATACGGTTTTTTCGGTTTGTATCGGTTATATTAGGTCCTTAATCATCTTGTACATGTTATTTGGGTTATTCGAGTAATAACCGAACCGAACCGATTAATACCGAAACCGAACCGAACCCGTATTGGTTAATCGGTTCGGTTTTCGGTTCATGCAATTACCCTTTTTCGGTTTTTGGGTTATTCGGGTTCGGGTCGGTTCGGTCCGGTTCCAACCCGAATAACATCCCTAACGAGGAGCACCTTTGAAAGCTTCTGGGAGTATTGAGGTGGGAAAGGTTGTATGCCAAGTTCTTGAAGTGTGAGTTTTGGTTACGAGATGTCCAGTTCCTAGGCCATCTCGTTAACCAGGATGGGATTTTGGTCGATCCGGCCAAGATAGAGGTAGTGATGCAGTGGGAGGTTCCGAAATCTCCCTCAGAGATCAGGAGTTTCTTGGGTTTGGCAGGATACTGTCGGAGATTTATTTAGGATTTCTCCAAGATTGCGGTACCCCTCACTCGCCTGACGAGGAAGGAATGGATTTCCGGTGGGGCCCTAAGCAGCAGTCGGCGTTTGAGACTCTTCAGCAGAGGTTAAGTGATGCCTCGGTATTGACCCTCCCAGAGGGAGTTGAGGATTTTTGTAGTGTTCTGTGATGCATCCATCACCAGTTTGGGGGTGGTCCTTATGCAGAGAGGACGAGTGATCTCATATGCTTTGCGGCAACTGCTCTCAAGATTTGGAGACATTATCTTTATGGGGTCCGTTGTACTATCTACATGGATCACAAGAGTTTGAGATATCTTATGGATCAGCCGAACCTGAACATGAGGCAGTGCAGGTGGTTGGACGTAGTCAAGGATTATGACTGTGAGATCCTTTTCCATCCGGGTAAAGCAAATGTAGTAGCAGATGCATTGAGCCACAAGTTGACCGAGTCTTCAGTTGGGGAGATGTCTATGAGGATATCCGTGGATTCTCCATTTTCGGGATTGATCAGAGAGGCACAGGTAGAGGGAGTTCGGAAGGACAACTGGAAACATGAGAGAATCAGGGGTGAGATCGAAAGGATTGTCATTGATAGTCGAGGGTTATTGCCCCAGTGTGGTCGGCTTTGGGTTCCAGTTTCTGGTGGGATCAGGTAGATTATGCTGGAAAAAGCTCATAAGTCTCGTTTTCTATACACCCTGGAGCCACCAAGATGTATCTGGATTTGAGATTGAGTTATCGGTGGCCGTGTATAAAGAGGGAGATAACCTGGTATGTCGAGAGGTGCTTGAGATGTAGGATGGTCAAGGCCGAGCATCAAAGGCCGCATGGCCAGCTGCAGCCTCCGGAGGTTCCCATGTGGAAGTGGGAACTGATCATAATGTATTTTATCACCAAGTTGCCGAAGATGGCCAAAGGTTTTGAGGCTATATGGGTCATCGTGGATCGATTGACCAAGAGTGCCCACTTTTTGGGCATCCGAGAGAGCTCTTCGACCTAAAAGTTGGCCGATGTGTATGTTCGGGAGATTGTCGCTCGTCATGGGGTTCCGGTCTCCGTTGTTTCAGACCGAGATGTTCAATTCATTTCCCATTTCTGGCAGAAGTTCCACGAGGAACTGGGCACGAGGTTACATTTAAGCACCACTTATCATCCGCAGACCGACAGTCAGAGCGAGCGGACTATGCAGACCCTTGAGGATATGTTGCGGGCCTGAATCATTAATTTCAGTGGGAGTTGGGATTCCTACCTACCTCTTGCGAAGTTCTCCTACAACAACAGTTATCACTCCAGCATTGGTGCCTCGCCTTTTGAGCATTTGTATGTACGGAGATGTCGCACCCCGGTATATTGGGGAGAGGTTGTTCATAATTTCATGGGAAGGACCGAAGTAGTCCTTCAGACCACATGGCTTATTCAGTAGATCAGGCAAAGACTATAGACAACATAGAGTAGGCAGAAGAGTTATGCCGACCAGCGCCGATCTGAGTTGGAGTTTCAGGTCGGTGATATGGTATTACTGAAGATCTCACCTTCGAATGGTGTGATACACTTCAGGAATAGGGGGAAGTTGGGTTCATGATATATTTGGCGTTTCCGTGTGATCACTAAGGTAAGCCAATTGGCTTACCGGTTGTGTTTACCGAGCGAGCTTAGTCAGATCCACAACACTTTACATGTCTCTCAGTTGCGGAAGTGTGTGTTAGATAGCAAAGCAGTGGTTCCCTAGGATGATATTTAGGTCGATGAGGGCCCCGATATATTGGGGAGAGGTTGGTCATAAGGTCATGGGAAGGACCTAAGTAGTCCTTCAGACCACAAGGCTTATTCAGTAGACTATAGACAACACAGAGTAGGCAGAAGAGTTATGCCGACCGGCGCCGATCTGAGTTGGAGTTTCAGGTCGGCGATATGGTATTATATAAGATGTCACCTTGGAAGGGTGTGATACACTTCAGGAAGAGGGGGAAGTTGGGTCCACGGTATATTTGACGTTTCCTTGTGATCTCCAGGGTAAGCCGGGTAGCTTACCGGTTGTATTTACCGAGCGAGCTCAGTCAAATCCACAACACTTTCCATGTCTCTTAGTTGCAGAAGTGTGTGTTAGATAGCGAAGCAGTGGTTCCCTAGGACGATATTTAGGTCGATGAGCGCCTGAATTATATTGAGAGGCTAGTGGCGGAAGTGAAGAAATAGATGAAAGTTTTACGCAAAAAGGAAATACATTTGGTAAAGTTTCAGTGGCAGCATTGGAAGGGTTTCGAATGGACCTAGGAGCCCGAGTCAGAGATGCGGGAGCATTACCCAGAGTTGTTCACAATAGTAGACTTCGAGGACGAAGTCTGATTCAAGTGGGGGAGAATTCTAACACTCGGATCAGGTGAACATTATTATTATTATTGTGAAGTTAAAAGTTTCCATATTGGCCCTTCTCACGACGTGATGAATGTTGCTCACGTCGTGAGGAGTGATATGGACCCGTGCATCATTTTAAGGCTCACGACGTGAGCAGTCTAATGCTCACGATGTGAGAGCAGCTGATGACCAAAACCCTAAGTTTTCGGTATTTAAGGGAATGAGAGGGCTAGGGTTGCCCACCCTCAGCCTTTCTCACTCTCTAAACCTCCAGAAACCCTAATCTTATTACTCCTTAAGATCCTTTGTCATTTGGGTGCATTTCTAGTTTGAAGAAGAAGAGAAGAAGAAGAAGAAGAAAGAAGTACTTTAGTGGTGGAGTGGGCAAAGTATCATCATCCTCACCATCTTTTCCTGTCTTTGGACCTTTGTAAGTATCAAAGGCTCCAACTTTATTGCTTATCATGGATAGATCTTGAGTTTTGTCCATCTTATTTCTACTATTACATGATTGAGTGAAGTAAATTCATAAAGTTGACAACTTTATGGATTCTAAGAGTCCCTAGATCATAATATTGTCCAGATCTAAAATTTGGTATGGATTTGAGGCATTCATGAAAGATTGAAGCTCATTTCTTCACTTTTGACCTAGAAAGTGGATGGATAAACGAAAATGTTTTATGGATCTTAGGGATCCCCTTTAACTTCTGGATGAAGTAGACTCGAGGACTTAATGGAATAAGGACTTAAAATGGTGACCCTTAGCCTTAGACAGCGCTCACGACGTGAGATGTAAGATCTCACGATGTGAGATTCGAAGAATCCCCATCTTCTGTTAGAATCCTTGGAGCTCATGACGTGAGAATGAGTGCACACGTCGTGATGCCAGTTCAGGTGGTTTCTCTGACCGAGTTGTCTTGGTTGGATCGGTTTGAGTGGGAATCGGACTGGGTACGCTGTCATGACGTGACCAATACCTGGCCACGACGTGAGGTTGTATATGTTCTTTAAGGACCGTTGACTTTGAATTTTACTTTGACCAAGTTTGACTTAAGGATATTTTGGGTATTTCAGATTATGTTTGAGATTTGGTCATTCTGATGATTAGGTGTCGGTTTGAGCTGAGATTTGGAGTGAGGACCTCATCAGCTAGTGTTCCGTTTTTGAGGTGAGTTTTCCTCACTGTACTTACGGGTCGAAGGAACCGAGGCCGGCCCATTGGATTAGATATGGATTTGAGGCATGCATGAAAGATTGAAGCCCATTTCTTTACTTTTGACCTAGAAAGTGGATGAATAAAGGAAATTTTTTTATGGATCTTAGGGATCCCTTTTAACTTCTGGATGAAGTAGACTCGAGGAATTAATGGAATAAGGACTTAAAATGGTGACCCTTAGCCTCAGACAATGCTCACGATGTGAGATGTAAGATCTCACGACGTGAGATTCGAAGAATCCCCATCTTCTGTTAGAATCCTTGGAGCTCATGATGTGAGAATGAGTGCTCACGTTGTGATGCTAGTTCAGGTGGTTTCTTTGATTGAGTTGACTTGGTTGGATCGACTCGAGTGGAAATCGAATCAGGTATGCTGTCACGACGTGACCAATGCTTGGCTACGACATGAGGTTGGATATGGGCTTTAAGGATCGTTGACTTTGACTTTGCCTTTGACCAAGGTTGACCAAGTTTGACTTAAGGATATATTGGGTATTTCGGATTATGTTTGAGATTTGGTCATTTTGATGATTAGGTGTCAGTTTGAGATGAGATTCGGAGTCAAGACCTCATCAGCTAGTATTCAGTTTCTGAGGTGAGTTCTCCTCACTGTACTTACGGGTCGAAGGTACCAAGGCTGGACAATTGGATTAGATATCCTGTTATGTGATAGTATGTTATCGTGTTGTAGTGATCTTCTAGATATGTATCTTGGTATATAGGATGATGCTATGCTTAATGATTTGTAGATCTGCCTGATTGTCTGTTGATTGGTTATATGTTTATCTGTTATATGTGCACATATTTGGTTGGTGATTGAGGCTTTACTGCTATGTGCATAAGCCAACAGACCAGGGGCATTCCAACCCCATGGTTGATTGGGCCCGATGGTCGAGGATGAATGGACCCCTTGTATATTGGCATTCCAACCTGGGGTATTCCATCCCATGGATGACTGGACTTGGTGGTTGATTGGGCCTGGGGTATTCCAACCCGATGGTTGACTGGACCCATTGTATATTGGCATTCCACCTAGGGTATTCCATCACAAGGATGACTGGACCCGGAAGGTTATTAGACCTAGGGTATTCCAACCTGATGGTTGATTGGACCCGACATGTTGTTGTGTATGTTATTTGTTTATGTGTTGGTACTTTAGGGGAACTCACTAAGATTTAGCTTACTGTTTTTAGTTATTGTTTCAGGTACTCCTGATAAAACATTTATTTTTGAAAAATTCTATAAAACCCTCAGTTTGCGTTCAGAAACACCTGGGAGTATGTTCGAATCCCTCAAACTAAGGCTCTAATACCAACTTGTAACACCCCAAAAATTAAGACTAAAATTTCAAGTTTTAATTTAATTAAAACCATTATCCAATCAACATCTTAAAACCATGGTGAATCAAAAGTGTATCGATAACATCTAAGTACATCAAAGTAATATAAAAATGCAGAACGATGTGGTGTGTGCACTGCAATCATCCCGTGATCTTCCCCTTCGAACCAGAAGTACCTGAAACATAAACTGAAAACCCTAAGCACAAAGCTTGGTGAGTTCCCCAAAATACCAAATGACATACATATCAAATATATAATAGGCCCCGCCGGGCATCGACCCGCGCTCGGTATACAGATCTGTCAGTCATCAGGCCCGCCTGGCATCAAGCCCCACCCGGTATACATATAAACAAATAAAGATATAATCATATAAACACATGCAATAATCACAAAGATATATAGCATACATGATAATCATCGGGCCCCACTCGGCATCAGGCCCCACCCGATAAACATATAAACACATAACACATGCAAGAGTCACGCAGACAACTAGCATCCTGACATATCAAACCATGGGCCAGCATGGGTGCCTTCGACCCATTAAACACAGTGAGGAAACTCACCTCTAGCTGCTGAATCTCTCAAATAAATCTCGGTCTGCTGGTCCGGAAAAATCCCTGTGCTAAGATCATCAAATAATATAGAAATTAATAATTGGATCTCGACCCATATTCAAGAATCTAAGCTACTTGACCAATTTCCAGTATAAAATACCATTTTACCCTTTTCATTACTTGGCCCAAAACCAAGGTCCAACCCAACTAACCAAAAGGCCCAAATTCCTTAAATGGCATCACAAGGCCCAACTTCCAAATTGGGCCCAAAAATCATTATGGACCTAATCCAAAGAAAGTCCATAGTCTATCCATGGCCTAAAGTCAGAAGTTCAATGGCCCAACAAGGCCCAAATCCTAAAAGCCCTTGATAAGGCCCAAACTGAAAGCCCACCTGCTGAGTACGCGAGGCTTACTCAGCTTGTACGCTTAGCGTACTCCTTCCAGGGCCAGTACGTGCAACGTACCAGCTGGGTACGCCCAACATACACCCCAGACGACCAATCCACTCCATTAAGCACTTAATCAGTTGAGACCTCTAGCCAAATTCTCAGATCTGATCCTAAAGGGTGACTTAATACGTAAAGTTGGTAACTTTACACCCATTCATGACTTAATGGGACCCAACACTAAAAGAGAAGCTTAATAACGATCTTAACACTTGCATGGACCAATATCTTTCATAAAGTTTTCATTTTTATGAACAAGGGACCTCCATGGAGCAAAGGTCTAACATCCATGGCTTCTAGAGTAGATCAAAAGCTCAACTTTAGCTCAAAAGACCCAAAAATGCATAAACAGAGTCCCAAACCTAGATCTAGCATAATGAACCATCAAGTAGAGAACTTTATACCTCAAATGGATTACAATGATGATGATGAATCTGGATCTACAAGCCTAAGCTACTCCCAAGAAACCACCAAGAGTTCTTCTTCTTCTTCTTCTTTCACCAAAACACCACAAAAATCTCACTTTCAAGCTCAAAAATCACAAGAGGCGCTTAGGGTTTCGCTTTTAGGGTATAGGGTGGTGGAGGTTGATCAATATAATGTCCAAAGGTGGTTTAAGTTGTTTAAATAGGGTGCACACCCTAAAAATTAGGGTTTTCCCGATCCTTGCGTACACCTAGCGTAGGTGAGTGAAGCCCGCGACCAGAAAAGAGCTAGTATGCTAAGAGTACTCATAGAGTACGCACTGCGTACTAGCTAGGGACCAAAATGAAAAGGATTTTACATTAAGGGGCTAAAAGCAATCTTACCAAATTACGAATGTTACAAGGGATGAGATTTAAAATCGGAAAACCAGACCAGACCGGAACCGTTAGAACCGGAATATATAGAATCGGTTTCGGTTCCAGGTTTAAAGAATGGATTTATCTGGGTTCCGAGTAATCCGAGTTTATGTCTATCGGGTCCGGGTAAACCGGGTTTAAGAACCGGAACCGGTGTTAGGAACTGAAACCACTTTTAGGGGCAAAAACTAGTTTCTGTGACAAGTTTAAAACATACATATCTCATTCGTTTCAAGTTGGACTGATATGCCGTTTTTTCCAACGTGTAGTTTAGAGTCTGTACATGCTTTTAGACTATAAATTTATCATTTTTTGTTTTATATTAATTGACTTACAATCCCCCAAAATCAAGATATCAAAGCTGGAAGTTTTTAGGCTTTCTGGTTTTTTGTATTCAGCGAAAATTTTAAAACATGCATATCTAATTCGTTTGAAGTCGGATTGACATGTGGTTTTTTCCAACTTGTAGTTTAGAGTTTGTAGAAAATTTTAGACTATAATTTTGTCATTTTTGGTTTATTATTCAATGAATTACAGTCCCCTGAAGTCGGAATATGAAAAGTAAAAATTTTCAATTTTTCAGCTATTTGTTTTTGTACTTTGTATTTTGTAAAAATTTTAAAACATGCACATCGCATTCGTTTTAAGTTAGATTGACAGAGTGTAGTTTAGAGTTTGTACATGTTTTAGACTATAATTTTGTCAATTTTAGGTTTATATTCAACAACTAACAATCCCCCAAAGTCGAGATATCAATATGAAAATTTTCAAAGTTTAACCCACTAAGTAGCAAGTAATTACCAAAACATTCCGGTTTTTCCGGTTCTAAACCCACTTTACTCGGTTTTTCCAACTTGGTTTTATACATAGCAATTCTGATTCTTCATTATTTATATACAGCAGCTGGTCACATCCTGTACTTGTTGCTATATGTGGATGGCATTGTCCTTACTGGATCCTCGCCTCAACTAGTGTCCAACATCATATCCACTCTCAGTCAGGAGTTATCTATGTCTGATCTTGCTTATCTTCACTATTTTCTAGGTATATTTGTCATCAGAACTGATGTTGGCTTATTTTTCTCTTAACAAAAATACGCTCTTAACATTCTAGATCGAGCCTCCATACTTAATTGCAAGCTAGCTCACACTCCGACATAACTCTCTGCCAAGTTGGACGGAACTGGTCCTTCTGTTTCTGATCTAACTATGTATAGAAACTTAGCAGGTGCCCTTCAGTACCTCACATTTACTAGACTTGATATCACCTATGCTGTTTAGCAAATATGTTTGTATATGCATGATCCTCGTGAGCCACATCTCTTTGCTCTTAAACGCATATTGTGTTACATTCGAGGTACCACTGATCACAACCTTCAGCTATTCAGTTCTCCATCTCATGACCTCATTGCCTACTCTGATACTGACTGGGGGGGGGGGATGTCTTGTCACTAGGTGATAAACATCCAACTACTATATCTTTTTAGGATACGGTCTTCTTTCATGGTCCTCCAAACGTCAATATATGATCTCTAGGTCCAGTGTAGAGGGAGAATATCGAAGTGTAGCCAACACTATTGGTGAAACGTGCTGACAGTTTGTTACTTCAACTTCATTACTCACTCATTGGGCTACCATCGATTATTGTGACAATGTGAGTGTTGTCCATCTGTCATCTAATTCGATTCAACACCAGCGGACCAAACACATTGAGATTGATCTTCATTTTGTTCGAGACAAAGTTTCCACAGGAAAAGTTCAAGTTCTTCATGTTCCCTCTTCATCTTAATATGTTGATATTTTTAGCAAAAGTTTTCCCTCTTCACTGTTCCTTGATTTTAGATCCCGTTTGAATGTTCGTGATACTCCCGTTCGAGCTGTGCGGGGGGGGGGGGGGGGGGGGGTAGTGTATGTATTTATGATGTATTTAGACAATCCAATTGTTTTTTAAGCCTTTATGTATTTCAGTCCATTTGTGATATGTATATATTTTGATTTTAATGGAAGATTACGTTTATGGGGAAAATACTCGATTTCAATAATCACTTTTAAAACTCCTTTTTGTTTAGCCTTTAAAAATAAGTTTTCAAGAAGTAACAAATTGTGACTTTTTGAAATGACTTATATCTTATTAGGATAAAAAACAAACAAGACAATTTTCAACAAAATAAATTTTAACTTATTGACTTTTGTCACTGAAAAGCTAATAAAAACTCTTTTTCCAAACTTCATAAGTCAATAAATCTTTTTTAGCAAAAGTCATTTTCAACTTCAAAATGAAATCCCAAAAACACTCTAAAACAGAGAGTAAATTTACAATGAAGTTTATTAGACTCTAATAACTTGAATTTGACGCTAGACAGACAATTTACAACCCACTAACACCTAATTTAACTACATATAGAAGAAAGCATAAAACACGAGATAAAGATATGGTTGTATGTCTCCAAATGATTTTCCTAACCGTGCCTAGGGATGGAAAAAGAAACCGAATCCGATGGTGAAAACCGAAAATCGACATATTAGGGTCGGCTAATCGGGGCCGGGATTGGATTTTGCATGCTTTTAGAAAATTTTTGGGGGTTCGGTTACGGGTAAATATAATACCCTCCCCGATTACCTGAAACTGAAACTCGTTACCTGGAACCGTTATATATATATATATATATATATATATATATATATATATATATATATATATATATATATATATATATATATATATATATATATATATATATATATTAACGGTTCCAGGTAACGAGTTTCAGTTTCAGGTAATCGGGGAGGGTATTATATTTACCTGTAACCGAACCCCCAAAATTAACATGGTCTCAAATGAACCTGAACATATATATATATATATATATATATATATATATATATATATATATATATATATATATATATATATATATATATATATATATGTTCAGGTTCATTTGAGACCATGTTAATTTTGTGAGACCGTGAAACCAAATCTAAAAATAATTTTAAAATGCAAAATAAAAGGAAAAATCCAAAAATTCTGTTTTTAATTATTATTTTCGGAACTTTAATTACCTAAAAAAAATTACCGTTTTTTTTTGAAAAATACATGAAATATTCTAATAGAATATTACATTGTAAATATTCTAATTGGTTTTTTAGAATGTTAGAATATTGTATTAGATTTGTCAGATATGTAGAATATTCTTCTAATATTCTACTAAAATATGTAAAAAAATGTATTTTATTTATTTATTTTTTATTTATTTTTGGAAAATATAAATTCCAAAAATAATATTTGAAATTTTTTTTTCGAAAGTTTTCAATTATTTTGAATTTTAATTTTTTTTTTATCTACTAAATGAATGGCTAGGATTGCGTCTCACGGTCTCACAGAATTAGGCCGTCTCACATGAACCTAACCCCATATATATATATATATATATATATATATATATATATATATATATATATATATATATATATATATATATATATATATATATATATATATATATATATTAATTTCGTTGAGTTATCTTCTGTTTTATTAGTAGTGCTAGTGTTTTGCCATTTTTTTATTCATACTACTTAGAGTAATAGTGATATTATGATTTATGAATGCTAGTGCACTTATTGTTTTTTTGACACTAATAACCACTTATGTATCACAACAGGTACGTGTGCTCTTAATGGTTTTGTACATGATCAAAATTATTCTGGATATAAATTTACGCTTGCATCACTAAGTCAAATGGTTTTATATTCTCATTGCATCAAAGTTATTCTGAATTTGAATGTTAAACGGGGATCTCCATTACCCTATTAGGATACCTGTAGACCCGATAGTGTATTGTAAACGGGTACCCGACGGGATGGGATCGGTTTTTAAATTTGGGGACGGGGCCGGGATTACCAAAACTCGCTTTGTTGCCATCCCTAACTATGGCAAAGAATAAATCCATATCAGCATTTATTTTTCTCAAATTTACTTTTTCAAATTAAAGTAACGACAAAGAAGCATATTACTAAAGACAATGATAAATATATTAAAGATAAGCTTTTATTTTGATTATTTTTTAGTAGATCTTTAACTTTTTTTAACTTAAAGAATGTTGTCACCGGTGTTACATTATAGGGGATATGCATGGTATAGCTACCCGAGTTTCCTTTTGCTCTCTTGTGGCCATGTATCTTCGTTTGTGGTGACTGCATCACATAATGTAACCTTATATTCGCATAGGAGATTAGTTTTTTTGGAAACGGCAAACGAATTAAGTGGAGCCTACTCGCAATATTTCAACGAGCACCCCGGGTTCGAGCTCATTTACAGGGCAAACCCAGGCCCCATAGGGATTTGCAGGGAAAAATATCACGTGATTAGTATATGTGTTATTTATATATATTTATGAAAAAAAATTAAATTTCAAGCAAGTTATTGTGACTAGCATATATTAGAATTCCTTTTGTAGAACGCCTGCCTTTTCATAAATGTTATACGGTTGCCAAAAATCACTTTTTATTGAATTCACATCATCTTCTTGGGTTAATGAAAAAGAAAAATGTATCTTAGATCCAGTTAATACAAAATATTGCTAATTTTTATTGTATGTCATAACAATATTTTTATAATAAAAACTTCAGTTTCCACGATTATAAAAAGGAGAGCTGAATTTGAGCACTTTTTGAAATTTTGTCTTTGAGTTGTTTATGATGGTCACCCGTGATATGAAATCGTCTTCATATGCCTTGTTTTCTTGTCTTCTATACTTTTGTTCCTTCCAAAAGTCCTCTTTTGTGTTCATATTAACTAAGGTGCTGTTTGTTTTTTCTGATACAAAATGTCTGCAGTCTGCGGACCACATCTGTAGACATCTGCAGTAGAAGAGGTGGACCAAACGTCTGCAGTCTGAAAAAAGAAGACTGTTTGTTTTTTTAACATCTGCGGGCTACTAAAATAAACTGAAATCTAAATGAACTGAATTTTTTAAACTTCAAAGTGATTTTTTAATATTTTTATGACTTTGTTATAAATAATTAACAAATCTAGATCAACTTTTATCTATTATTGTATAAAAATAAAAATAAAAATGGTATGAATTAACGTATATATTTGATAAAAAACCAACAACTTTGGTTGCAAAGTTATAACTAAACATTATAATTAGAGATCAAAGAATTTGATACATAAATGGATGAAAATAAACTTCGATTTTTTCAATTAAATCCATTAAAAACGTACCATAAATATTTTCTCGGGAAATTGACGATACTGTATTAAATAATGTTTTACAAAATTTGGCAAAAAAATATAAGAATATATTATGATTTTTTTTCATATTTATATAAACAACTTCAACGACTATTATTGTAATAAAACTTTATTTATAAATTTGTCAAAAATATCATGTTTGTATCGTCGAACGTTTTTTTTTTTAAGTTTTGTAATTTTTTTTTCAAATTGTTTATCATTAATAAAGTTGGAAAAAATATAAATAAATAAAAACTTAAAAAAATGAAGATATATGTGTTTTTTTAAAGCTAGAAGATGTCTGAAGATGTTAGAAGACTATGGTCCACATCTGCGCCAAGAAGAGGGCGCGCATACATTTTTAGGTCTACAGTCTTCAAAAAAACGAACAGTCTGTCAATGCTAATGTCTGGGCGTGGTCTGAGCGGCGCAGACAGAAGAGACCACGCAGATCTGCAGACAAAAAACAAACACCACCTAAATAACCCTACCTCTCCCATAATAAATACTCATGTACCGTCTACAATATTTAATTAAAAAAATATTAATATAATTAAAACCATTTGATTTATGTTTAAAATTATTTTGTTAAAATATAACCTGACAATATATCGAAGAGACTAAAATTTGTTTAGATAATCTAGAAGCCACTTTTTTAATTCATTTTGGGTATCTATATATAGTTCATTTCCCTTCTCGGTATCATGTTCAAATGGCAAATTAAATAAAAACCTTCAAGTTTTCAAAAAATGTCGATTTTACCTTTAGGTGTGTTTTAGGTTCAGTAAAGTCGTATGTTTTGTTTAGTTTTGTCTTTATATATAATAAAACTTAGTTATCATCGTACAACAAGTGTGATGACAAACAGGCAACAAGCTGTGCCCCTAAGCTTTTTTTTGTATGGTAAAGTCAATTCTTTTGAATACTACATCCATAGATGTAGGGGATATAACATTGTTATGCATGATCCATTGTACTCTATTAAGAAGTTCCACCGCATCCAGCGCAATAAAATCAAACATATCAAATGCAAATGGTATGAACACGTGTTGATTTTCCATGCACGATTTCTCATGTTTGGTGACCTTGTCTGTAGCAGCTTTTAAAGCAATCTGTCCCGCCGTGAAACCTCCAGCTCTCAAGCCCACGAGAGAGGATACCCTTGTAAGGTTCACACATGTGTGCTTCCCTCCAACCCATCCAAAAATCAGAACGTCGGCCGGTCTAAGGGTTGACCTTCCTTCTGCCGGGTCAGTCAAGAAATTCACCGGAGCCTCTTTCTGTACAATGAACTACATGCTCTCCAAAAGAGTCCAAACATGCTTTACAGCACACCAAACATATCTCGTTAGTTTGGAATATTGGGATCATAAGTCGATATTTGAGGATAGTACGATACTCCATAGGAGACATATGTTGGCCAAGCCCATCTATAGGGATAGCTAGAAAAAAAATCTTAAGCATGTGGTGCACGTAAACACTGGAAAACTGCTTTTTTCCGAGCCGTCATATCGAGATGCACTTCTATATCTTGGACAATTTTACTAAAAAGGGCACTCGCAGTGTATTCTAAGATTTAGGGGGACATTGTCCTTAGTAGTAAAAATGTTAAGGTCAATGTCCGGAAGCTTGTTACGAAGAGAAGCCAAGGCACAAGCATAATCAAAATCCATACCATATATGTCGCTATCCCGTAAGATGTGGTATTGCAATATCCAAGATTGGGCCCTTGAGGCAACAAAAGCATATGAGTTAGCCTCTACTGTTGAGTATAAACCCAAACCACCAAACGTAATAGGTAGGGAAGCAATTCACCACTATATGTTGCGAAAGAAAGGGCCACCACAAACCACAATGTCCTCAATCGCCCCACGCAACCCATTATCAAAAAACAAAGCCACCTCCTCCATATGCACGAGTTGGCACGTCCTTAGCCCAAAGAAAAGTTTAGCAATACCCATACAAGACCGCAGCAGAAGGATCTCACTCTGGGGGTTCGACAATTGTGGAAGAAGGCGCATCAAATTCACAGCTTTTTCGACTCTCTTTATGACTAAGTTGCTAATGAAATTAGCATCTCTACTAACAGCTCCTCCAAGAAGTTTCACCCCTAATGGCGGCCTCCCGATACCAACCAGTAATAGCCCTTCATGTAGCTTTCTACCATCACACGAGGGCCAAAAGTGCTCGATTTTCTTCATATTCAACTGAAGGCCAAATTTTGGGCCAGTCACCTTAATCATGTCCAGTGATTTGGCCACCTCCTCCAAATCTCCAATAAGCATTCCATCATTAAGGTACCATGCATGGAGAAAAAGCTTAAAATTGTCTCTAATATTATACAAGAGCGGGTGTAACACAAGGGAAAATAGAAGTGGTCTCAAGGAGTCTCCTTGTTGAACCCCAGTAGTGGACCAACCATGTGTCTCCTAGATAAAACCTTGCTAGTTGACTATATAGGAATTCTACCCATAAGGATATAGAAAGGAACCCCAATCTGACCTCATGAAGTAATGCGGATCTATCGACAAGGTTAAAGGCATTGGAGAAGTCCACAGTAAGCATGGAAAGAGACCCGTCATCATGACGCTCACTCAACACCCTTTTGGAGCTATATAATATGGCCTCAGTGTTGGTGATTTGTATCGTTAATGTAAACTATCATTTAGGGGTGAAGCCCCTGAACGAGAGGGGGTCCAAGGGGCAGAGCCCCTGGATGGGGACGAAGGAACCCGAATTAGTGACAGTTTTCAGACACTAAACCCAGTTTTTGACTTTCTTTTGACCCTTATAGAAAGAACTCGAATTAGTGACAATTTTCAGACATTAAACTGTTTTAGTGATAGTTTTTCAGACATAAAACTGTCTTGTGATAGTTTTTTGATGGGAAAGGTACTTAAGTAATTTTGGTCTTCATTTTATGGTACTCATGAAAATCATATCAATTAATTCTTTGTTCTGTTCTCACATTTCTGAGTCTTATACATTTGAATATTGGGAGTACCACCCAAATACTTCAATCTAAAACTGATATTCACGATTCTTAGATTTCCAAGTGCCATTATACCCCAAATTTCTAACAGAAATTGAAGTAACCTATGATCATGGCAAGTGGTGATCATGTGAAGGACATGAAAAGCAAGTTTGAAAATTTTAACTGAGAAGATGAGAAAATCAGTTGCTCTGATACCAACTGAAAAATTATGAAAGTCAATTGCTCTGATACCAACTGAAAAGATGAGAAAATCAGTTGCTCTGATACCAACTGAAAAATTGTGAAAGTTAGTTGCTCTGCTACCAAATGCTGAAAGGATGAGAAATTCAGTTGCTCTGATACCAACTGAAAAAAGATAAGAAATTCAGTTGCTCTTATACCAACTGAAAAACTGATAAATGCAGTGAACCTTAGACTTGAATAGTCCAAGTGTTGAAAATATTGAAACAGAGTTTCAGAATCGTCAAGTGGCAAGTAATGAGGAAAATAAAGAGTTGTGAATCAACCAAGTTAGTGAAAAAACATTTTTTATGCTTAAGATCAATGATTCAAATGTGTCTCATATTCATCAGAATTCATTTACAATTGTTTGAATGGTAAACACACTAAAACACTCAAATGACTCTATGAAATCTAGTCTAAATAATAAATGAGCAGACTGATCAGAATTATCAGAACCGAGCAACTTTATAATGGATACCAAAGGACCTATTTATAGGCTTTGGAAAAGCCCACGTCATGGCTTGACCAATCAAGTGTTGACACGTCATCATGACTTAGTAATCAGTTGACACCTTTGCCCTACTTAACGAAGAATGGATGGAATATTCTAATTTTGTTAGTATTCCATTAGGCTTCCATCCAAGTTTTGAGTCTTCATATTTCTAGAGCCTTCTTGATTGACATTGAAAGTGTGATGAGCAACATGAGCATCATGTTGTTCCATTGTCTTCTAAGATGTCATCAATTTCCAGAAGTTTCATTCATCAAGTTGAGTTGTTTCTTGAACATTGGAATGTGTCTTGAACTTGAGGTGCACAACCACGTGTTCATGATGGACCATGGATGAACTTCATGTGCCATTGATAATTTGGACGTGCCAACATTGTACATAATGAGCCATGTGTAGTATTGTTGAGCCATCAATGTGATCATGTTGATCTATTGACTTGAGATGAGCCACCAAGTATTCATGTTGATCCATCACCGTCTTGTTGAGCCATAAAGTTATGGATGAGCCAACAATGTTTGTGATGAGCCATCAATATTCTAGATGCTCCACATATGATCTAGATGTGCCATCTGAGATCATGATGGTCCAACTTGCTTTCAGCAAGTGCTCCATGTAAATTGCAAGTGCTCCATGTTTAACAAGTGCTCCAAGTTAACTTCAAGTGCTCCATGTCAACTGCAAGTGCTCCAAGTTAACTTCAAGTGCTCCCTTTCAACTGTAATTGCTCCAAGTTAACTTCAAGTGCTCCATGTCAACTAATTCTTCAAACACTTGTTGAAACTTCAGGATCTTTCCATCCTGAAACATTCTGATAATGTTTGTTATCTAACTACTTTATAATACATACATAATGGTGGGGCCCATTAATTTTAAGACAATGTCTTAAAAACAAGGAGCAGAAATTTAAGCCATTGGATTTTATTTGAATGATCAAGATGGTTTATAGTCAATCCATGTGAACTAAATTAGACCAATCAAAACAAATGTTAAAATATGTACAAATTTTAAAATAGAAATTACAATCAGTTATGCATTAAGAAACACAAATGACTTTTGAAAAAAAACGGAGCCACTTATCAACTTTGTTTATTATAAATGGCACTATAATGTTTGTATTTTTATCTCCACATAATACTCTCTTAACCACTCTCAAATGTGAAAAACCCTAACTTTTTAGCCAGCCTCCATCGTTCCTTCATATACCACATCTCCACCGCCAGCTACAACTATCATTTACACTCCCATCGCACCACCTTCCACCATCCCTTTCCTCACCGTCCACCTCTCCCTTTATTCACTACTTTAACCACAAACATCCACCATCTCTCACCATTAAAACCTTTGATCTAAACCCTGGATCTAAAATGCACCTCCGCTGACACCACAACTGTCTACTGTAGTTTCCTCTTATTATCAAAACCCTAGATCTAAAATGCACCTCCGTCGACACCACCACCACCATTCACAAATACCTCCTCTCACCATTTAAACTCTAGATTTTAAAAACACCGCCGCCACAACTGTTTCCTGTTTACTACAGGCTTGAATATGCGATATCATAACCCACCATTGTAGTTGCTCGTTCTCTATTTCTTTGTCCCACTCACCCTAACCATATATGTTATATGCACTATCAGTAAACATCTTCCGATATGCTTACCCACTGTGCCTCTTCCACCACCAATTAAACCACTGCACATATCTTCTGATCTAATTGTGAATAATGTTAGTTTGCGATTTTTGTTTTGTTTCTTATTCTTCGATTTATCCTAGAAATCATACGTAATTTGTTGTCTTTTTGTAATTTTGTTTGTAAAATGAAAGAATATGGAAGAACGGTGTTAAACATGTTGGTGTTGCAAAGTGATTTGGGTTGGTTTTCTTTGATATTCTTATCTCTGTGGACAATTTATTTGTTATGTATAAAACCTCATGTCATTATGATTGTCAGCTTCTTGATTAAAAAGCATATGAAAAGCTTTAACTTTTTTTGTCTTATATAATTTTTTAAAAATAAAACCTATATATTAAATGACTAAATATACTTCAAATTCATATAAACATCGTCCAAAGTTGAAAAAATGTGATTTCTTGAGAATCGCAAACCACTCTACACACGAACCAGCAGCAACATAAAGTACATATTAGAAATGAAACAATCCGGCCAGAACCCATAAGAATGCAACAAAGTGTAGAATTATCATGTAGCTATTTACATTGTATAAGATCAACACTCTCGATATCTTGATGTTAGGTGACCAAGTACTAGCTTTAAAAATAGATTACTGTATTTCTTTATAGGCTTTGAATTTAATTGAAAAAAGCAGTGTTTGTGTTTTAGTAAGGAAATGGGCAAGAAAGAGGGTCTGGTGGCGTATTAAAAGTTAAGCATGAATTGTGGCTTTTAGCCTATGTCATCTTTTATATTTATATTTTTTTACACAAGTTAACGGTTTAATTATGGTTGCTATTTTTGATTTATTATATCAAATTACGATAAATGTTACCACACATGTTTCAGTTATGTTCAAAAAATGGAATAACTAAATGACAATTATTTGGTGATTTTTTATTATTTAAACTATTACTTTATTCTACATTTACTATTTTGTATTTAATAGCAATAAACATTGATATTAATAAAAATAAGTGAGACAAAATAGGAGTTTATTATTTAGTGTATAATTAAATTGCTTATGGTTATCTATTAAGTTGTTACATTTTTTTTCTTAAAAAAATAGGCCATATTTAAAACGTTAAAATAAAGACGTGATCGATCATCATTACACAGAGTAGGAAAATTTAAGTAAATTACATATTTAGTCCTTGTAGTTTACATGAATATGAATTTTAGTCCAAGTTCCGAACTTTTGAAATGGATATTCCCTATGGTTTACACAACCTGCACCTATGTTAAAACGAACTTTATAACAAATGCTAAAAACTAAGAAACAAAAAAAAATAACTTTTCTAACATCAAACAGGAAAGAAAACCCATTAGACTAATTCCATCTTGGTTTTTTTGTTTAATTAAATGAAAAGACAAATTATTTTTACACTTTTGAAAATTTTCAATAAATGACTTATTTTTTCATGGTTCCAACGATAATAATTGAATAAAGCTTTAGTTATCTCGAAACAATGTATTATTTTAAATAATTTTTGCCACATATTAAGATTTGAATTTATAAAACATGGAACCTTTTTAGTTTTTTTTGTATTATAAATCATTTTTGGCCACATATTAAGATATGAATCTACAAAAATATGAAAGCTTTTTAGTTTTTTTTTTGTAGTCAATATGATAATGGTGCACCTCTTTTTGATAGAATGAGTTTTCAGGGTTTTTTTCATCACATATTATAATCGTTTTTCTTTTTCATATTTCGATCATACATAAAAATGAAACTGGTAATAAAATTTTTAATGCATATTTTTTTATCATGCTTCTATTATGTATTTTATAAGCCACCGCCTATTTCAATAACTTTTTTTAACGGCTTTAAAAACTTTTTATTTATTGATTTTGTTATCAAGAATATGAAAAGTTATTGTTATTTTATTTTGACAAATTGTTATATATTCAAAATACTTGGATGAATTAGATATGTGTTTTTACCGGTCAAATGAAGATAAAAGGAAAAGGTTTCAAAATCTTTTATATTATTTTCTTCAAAATGAATTTATTAGGGAACACCGATATGAAACTAATTTTTGGTCGAAAATTAATTGGCGGAAATAGACAAATCGTCGCCGCCGCATCGCGCGGGTACACCACTAGTATATATATATATATATATATATATATATATATATATATATATATATATTCAACTTATTTCAAGTGACAATCACATACAAATATTTTCCAACAGTTTCCCCCTATGTGATGGTTACTGAAATAAAGAGTCTTAAAAATGTGTAAAAAGGAAAACTATTGATTTAACATTTCCCCCCTATGTGATGGTTACTGAAATAAAGAGTCTTAAAAATGTGTAAAAAGGAAAACTATTGATTTAACATTTTCCCCCTCTGCTTCAATGAAATTTTCTGTTGAAGCAAACACATAAAAAAAACTTAAAAAAAGAATTCAAAAGAATATGTTCCTCGAACTTGAAAGATTTTCTTAAAGAAAATTTTAACTGTCAATATGACAATTGTCAAAAAAAAAATAGACTTAAAAAAACATTCGAATTTGCATGATCTAGACAAAAATTTGTTTTGTCAAGATAGGAAAATAAAGTGACAGATAGGAATAATTTGCAAACTCGTGTTGTGTTTTATTTAGTCCGGAAGTTCGAAGAAAAATGAAGTGTTGAATAAAAGTGAAAGACTTGATCTTTTTCTACAAACTGAAAAATAAGTAAAAACTTTGATATTTTGCTAAATCATATTAACGAGTGTTATGATAAAACAAAGTTGCTAAGTCTTGGCCTTGAATGACTATAGCATATCAAGAATAATTTGGAAAAATTTTTTTATTAAAAAAATGATACTTTCAAAATATGTTTTATTATTATTTTTTTTTAAATTGTAGATATCTTTTGAAATCAAATAAATACTAAAATTTGAAAAGAAAAAAATAAAAGATATTATTATTTTTTTTAAAAAAAATTGGATGTTTAATCCAAAAACACTTATTTAAAAAAAAAAGGAAATGAGAAGGATGGCGTAAAAAGAATAGTAAAAAAAATTGATGGCGCAAGAAGGAGGGGGGAGAGGGGGAAGCGCCAATGAGAAGGATGAAGAGGGAGGTTGCTCACGAGGAGGGAGGGAGGACTAAGAGGGAGAGATGACGTAAGTGGAGAAGCTGCGAGCAGGAGGAGTTGGCTGCGAGCAGGAAGAGTTGGGCGAGAAGAAATGGTGCAAGAAAGGTAGGTTGGTGCAAGAGAAGATGGGTTGGCGCAAGAAGGATGCGAGGCCGAGAGCTTGTTACGCCAAGAAGATGTGCGAGGGGGATAAGTGCCAAGGAGATTACCGAAGGTGACGTGCCTGCGCCAAACCGAATATGTGATTCTTGGTGTGCCAAAGACTCCTGCGATGCCGAGACGCTTGTTCCGCCAAGCAGGTATGCGAATAGAGAGATGCGCCAAGCGAATGCGAGGATGCATACGAGGAGAAGCTGCGCCAAGAAGCAAGAAGACTCGCCACGAAGTTGCTCACGAAGAAAATTCCTCCATGATCAAAGTTGCACCAAGACTTGACCGAAGTGCGCCAAGGCTTGACCGAAGTGCTCCAAGAAGCTCTTGCGAGGTCGAAGTTGCGCAATTTTTTTTGATGATTTTTTTGAATCTTTTCTTATAACTCTAACTTTGACAAAGTACACAATCAAATAATTCCTAGGTTTATTTCTATTTGTACTTTAGTTCGTGACTTTCTAATAAATTCATTGGATTACTCGGAATCGCTGTAACGCCCGTGTTTCTGGGCTAAGCATTAATGATGATGTAATAGTCTAGGTCAACCATTGTAACCTACTTTGAAGTAATAAAGATGAATTATTTGAGTATTATGTGAATTTGTGTGCTTATTACTTGTTTATAATAATATAATAAATAAAGGATAAAAATAAGCGTCAAAAGAAAAATGTTAGATAAGCCCGATATCGATGAAGAAAGTTGTAGTGGCCGTGACAAGGATTCCGGAGATATAAAGAACGCCGAAATCCGAGTTATAACGAAGAAGTTATGACATGTCGAAGTTTCGCGACAAAACCAGCATGACACTACGTGACGTAAATAGTGAATTTACGATAGAGTTCCTTTTAGCCTTAGCAATCTAAACGAAATTCATAGCATACGTTAAACCGAGAGCGTGCATAAAAAGAACACCCAAATCTGACTTCGTATGAGGAAGTCATGATTTTTCTAAGTTTCAGCTTAGCACTATGCAGCCCGGAGTTCGAATATTAGACCAATCGATTTTTAGCCGACACAACCTAAACGAGAATCTAAGGTCTCGTTAATAGTAGCTCAACGGTAAAAAGACAGATGAAAACGGACGTCGGATGAAGCAGTTATGAATTTTTAATGGATTTTCCTGTCCCGACCTGTTAAAAATATAACTTTAAAAATAATATCAAAATTAGCCGACGGAGTCTAAACGAAAGGTGTAGAGTGTGGTCCCGCCTACGCGTGGATATAAAGAACATCGAAAACGGAGCTCGTATGCGAAAGTTATGAATTTTTGAAGTCGGTATGGAAAATTGCGAGCTAGGTGCGAGGGGTACGCCCAGCGTATCCTCGGACGCCAAGCGTTCCAGAGTACGCCCTGCGTACGAGAAGCGAATGCCCCGTGGTTTGACTTCTTCTGTGGTCCGAAGCGCTCCACGAAGCTCCATCCGAATTGCGACACGTGCCCTTATGCGCAGCGTACCACCGAGGGTACGCCCAGCGTACTGCGAGGCTTCGACCTATATAAGGGCTGCGAGGGCAGATCGTTTCCTTTGCCATTTTTTAACTTTCTTTCTCTCTCTACTCTCTCTAGCCTTCCAAAACACCCCCGAATCCTAGGAAACCTCTCTAGCATTAGAAGAAAGCCCCGGAGCGCCCGAAGGCTCTGAAAAAAAGAGTTTTTCGGTTTGGAAACTCTGCCCCCGCAGAGCCCGGTTTTCGAGCAAACCTCCCGGTTTCATCAAATAAGATTATTTTAAGAAGCGAAGTGCTGTCCGAATAACTCCTTATCAGGTGAGTGTATAGTCACTTTCATATTACACATAGATATGAAGTATTTTATATAAATTACGTGTTATGTGTATATATATTATCTGTTTACTTGAGATCTATGTTGGATGAAAGATTTGAACCTCTTTCTTTTCAGATCTGAACTTTTTCCTTCAGATCTAGACTTTTTCCTTCAGATCTAAACTTTTTCCTTCAGATCTATACTTTTTCCTTCAGATCTAGACTTTCTCACTTCAGATCTAAACTTTTCAGATCTAACCCTTATATATGAATAATTTATACTTGAGATCTATGATGTATGAAAGATTTAAACTTCGTTTTCATATCTGAACTGTATATGTATTTTATAGTTACAAATATGCTGGGTAAAATATGGGTAGATGAAATAGTTGGTGTGTGATGAAATAAAATGATGAGAGGCCTTGATGTTTACGATGATCTAGTCATCTAGCAGAGTATAGATGACGACCACAGACTATTCTAGACAGTTCAGTGGAACGCTAGCAGGCTCACAACCTGTAGGTGTTTTTGAAGATGTACTCCATCCCCCCATGGTTCCCTTATTTGACATGTATTGCTGAGGAATCCCCTAAGCAATGTTGTTACCCGAAGAAAAATCATTAGGCTAGGTCCCTTAGAATAGATGCTTTAGGGACGTAAAGTGAGGATAACGGAAACGGGTAATCGGGTTAATGATTTGATGAAAATAAAAATAATGAACTGATTATTGTGGGTTGAAAACCTTATATGCTCACCAGGCTCCCCAGCCTGACCCACTCAGTTTCTTGTATTACAGGTAGTGACAAAAGCATAGTTGGATGATCAGATGAGAGATTATGGATTTATAGGCCAGTATAAAACAAATAGAATCTTGTAAGGCCTATATTGTTTTGAGGTCAATTTTGTTTTGTGGTCTATGATGTTTTGTTTATGCTTTTGATCAGTATTGACGATGACATCCCGAGTTTTGTAATGTAATGAAAATACATTTCTTTAAGAAATGCTTTGATAAATTTTTATCATATTTTGTTTTGGGAACAAATTCCACAACACTTTTCTTTGAAAGATTACTCTGCTTTTATAATAAAAGCATAAACGAAATCGGTCTTTTCTGGCTGTAAAAATGGGGATGTCACAATCGCTTAGGTCACAAATGGAGTCCATGACTTTCTATGAAACCCTTGTAAACGATATTTCTTCCCATCCATCCAAGCTTTTATAATTAGGTGTATAGATATAAATATATCACCAGGAGGAATACTCATCGAGTCTCTAAGGTCACAGATCGAATATACTCCTAAACTATAACTTATTGAATATTTAACTAGACTCAAAGTGCAGAAATTAAACATATAACTTGGAACTTGACTCGCTTTGTTTTAACGAAGAATATTTTTATTAGGTATAGATATTCACAAAGCAAAACTTTTTATGTCCCTCAAACTACACAAGTTCACATTTTTGTCTCATGAGTTCATTAGGACAGGGAAGCCACAAATATATTATAGCACATTGGCTTAACTAAACTTTAGAGTTCGCCTCAAATTATCCCACATAACATTAGTACTTGATGTATGTTATAAATCTAAGTACGATATAACAATGAAGCTTGTTAATGGTTACTGAAGTATCAATATTAGTTGTGTACTGAAGCAAACTGAAGAACCACATATATTAATATTTTGAAAATTCATTAAAGTGTGGAGCAACTAACCTTCTTCATTTGCATAGTTGTGATAACAACTTGCATTATCTTAGAAAAAATGAAAGATAAAATCTTTTTGGTATTTTCTTTAGTTTAAAGTAAAGACAAAAGATAGAAAATAAAATCTTTTTGTAGTTTTCTCTTGTGTAAAGTAAAAAATGAAAGTAAAATCTTTTTGGAGTGTTCTTTAAAAAAAGTTTTTTTTAAAAAAAAAACTTCAAATGCCTAGAGAATCTGGATTAAGCATGCCAAGTCGTCCTAGAAAGTGTAAGAACTTGGATTCATCCAGAGCTTTTGTGAACACATCTGCAGTCTCTTCATTTGTAGCAAAAAAATGAAGCTCAATATGACCTTTCTGAATATTATCTTTTAGGAAGTGATGTCGGATATTAATGTGCTTGGTCATTGAGTGGTTGATTGGATTGTGAGAGATTGCAATTGCACTCTTAGTGTCACAATAGATGGGGATCTGTTGCATTTTGAATTTATAATCTCTCTGTTGTGTTTGCATCCAGAGCACTTGAGAACAACTGGAGGCAGCAACGTATTCAACTTCAGCGGTAGAGGTTGGAACACATGTTTGCTTCTTTGAAGTCCAACTGACCAATTTGCCTCCTAAGAGTTAACAGCTACCAGAAATTCTCTTTCTCTTGAGCTTGCATCCTCCATAATTTGAGTTAGTAAAGGATTGGAGATAGAAGTTGCCTTTAGTAGGATAGAATAGATCCAAAGAAGCAGTTCCTTTCAGATATTTGAAAATTCTTTTGACTTCCATGAGGTGTGATTCCTTTGGATTGGCTTGAAAGCGTGCACACATACATGTTGAAAAAATGATTTCTGGTCGACTAGCTGTAAGCTATAGTAATGAGCGAATCATTCCTCTGTAGTGCTTCTGATCTACAGATTTCCCATCAATGTCTGAATCAAGTTTGTAGGATGTAGACATTGGTGTCTTTGCAGTTGATGTGTTCTCCATGGAGTATCTCTTCAACATGTTTTTGATATACTTCTCTTGACCAATAAAGATTCCCTTAGGAGATTGACGAACTTGTAGACCTAGGAAGTAATTGAGCTCACCCATCACCCATCACTCATTCTAAATTTGCTTTTCATTAACTCATCAAACTCATCACTAAGGTCCTTACTAGTTGAGCTGAATATGATGTCGTCGACGTAGATTTGCACGACGATCAGATGGTTGTTGTGGATTTTCCTAAATACAGTGGGATCAATAAAACCTCTTTGAAATTTGGAATCTTCGAAGAACTTGGATAATGTTCCATACCATGCTCTTGGTGTTTGCTTCAATCCAGAGACAGCCTTTTGAAGCTTATAGCAATGGTTGGGGAGCTTTGAATCTTCAAATCCAGGAGGTTGTTGAACATAGACATCTCTATCGATTTGTCCGTTTAAGAATGCACACTGCACATCTATTTGGTAAACCTTAAAGTTCTTGTGTGCAACAAATGCCAAGAAAAACCTAATAGCTTCTAGGTGCAATGGTTTCATCATACTCTATGCCTTCTTCTTGCAAGTAGCCTTTGACAACCAGTTTGGATTTGTTCCCGATGATGAATCCATCTTCATCACTCTTATTTCTATAGATCCATCTTGAACCAAAAACTGATACTCCGCATCTTGGTGTTGGCACTAAGTCCCACACTTTGTTGCGTTCAAATTCAGCTAACTCTTATTGCATTGCTTTTACCCAATCCACATCTTGTAGAGCCTCTTTGATTCCTTTAGGCTCTATCGTGGATAGAAAGCTTGTATATAGACATTCATTCTTGGTTGCTAAACGAGTCACTACTCCAAAATCTATATCACCTATGATTTGTTCGGCCAGATGATCCTTTGTCCATTTTGTGAGACGAGTTTCCTTAAGAATTTGAGGAGTGCAAACCGTCTCATATTGTTCTCTTGGATGAGGTGGGTAGTCATAAGTGAATGTTCATTCAAAAAGATTGTCTTGAAAGAGTCCAAAACTACCTGAAACAGGTGGTTCCCCCCCCCCCCCCCCAACTGTTGCATGCTTGAATTCAACAGATGGAGTGGATGTGAAGGAACTTGAAGGGATTGAACCAGTTGAGTGAGGTTCCCCGTGAAACCATGGAATGGATGGTTGGGAGGATTGTAAAATACCTTTAGGAGTGGAACCATCCAAAGGTGGTTCCCCCTCAAAAGATGTAGTGACTGGTGTTATGACTGGTCCAGATTGATGATGGGATGTTAGGGTAGATGGATTAGAAGATTCTAAACGACTTTTAAGAATAGAATCATTCAAAGATGGTTCCCCTCAACATGAGCTTTGGTGGAACTGTAGTCTTTTGATGGTTGATGAGGTTGAGAGACATCAGAAGAAGCTGATTTTGTGAGCTTTTCTCATTCTAGGACTGAGGGTTGAGTTGGAAAGAGGAATTCAAAATCTACTTCAATAGCATGGACTGGAGTAGAAGTATTAGTAGGTGATGATTGGTTCATTTTATCAAAAGGTACTACCATTTGAGGACCAAAGTGGTTTGGATCCAGAACCCTCACATAACTTTCATCAAATGTGACATCACTGCTCTCCTTTATCACCCTGGTTCTCTTGTTTAGAACTCTATAGATTGCAGCATGAAGGCAATATCCAAGAAAGATACCTTCATCAGCCTTGGGTGCGAATTTTCCTAGTTGATCCCTATTGTTCTTGATGTAGAAACGACAGCCAAAGATGTGAAAGAATTTGACATTGGGGTTCCTCTTGTTCATTGCTTCATAAGGAGTGACTTCAAGTCTGTTGTTGATCAGGGATCTATTTTGAGTGAAACAGGCGGTTACAGTGGCTTCGGCCCATAAGTATTGTGGTAGGTTTGTGAAGATCAACATGGATCAAGCAGCTTCACATAGTGTTCGATTCTTTCTTTCAACTACACCATTTTTTGTAGGGTATAGGGTGCATAAAAGTTGTGCTCGATGCCTTTGAATACAAGAATGCTATCTAAGGCGTTGTTCTTAAATTCGCCACTATTGTCACTTCTCAGCCTTCTAAGTGGCTTGCCTGCCCTAACTTCTATGTAGCAAATGAAGTTAATCAGCTTATTGATGGTTTCAGATTTGTTTCGCAGAAAGTGAACCCAGTGAATTTGGTGTGGTCATCAACAATCACAAGAATGTATTTCTTACTACTTGAGCTAGGAACTGTAGTGGGACCACACAGATCGATACGTATAAGATGAAGAGGTTCAGATACACTATGTTATGTTATACTTTTGTGAGGATATTTGGAAATTTTACCTTGTTCACAGGCAACACAAAGTATATCACTGCCAAGTTTTAACAATGGTAGTCCTCTCACAAGATCCTTTCCAATGAGTTTGTTGATATAACCAAAGTTGAAGTGAGAGAGTCTTCTATGCCACAACCAACTGATGTCAGAAGCAACTTTGGAAAGAAGACAAATATCTGGGGTTCCCTCAATTAGTTTAATATCAAGAGGATACATGTTCCCATTTCGTGGGGAATCAACAAGGATGCACTTGTTGGTATCCATAATCAAACTCTTGGTTTTGGTGAACAAAACCTCATGATCATTGTCATACAGTTGTGCAACACTGATAATGTTATGCTTAAGACCATCTACATATGCTACATGTTTAATGGTAAAGTTCCCGTTCGATAGTTTCCATGTCCTATAACTTCTCCCTTCTTGTTGTTTCTGAAAGTAACATACTGACCTGACGTTGTGATCTTGAAATCTCTGAGATATCCTTTGTGCCCGGTCATGTGCCTAGAGCATCCACTGTCAATGTACCATGTATCGTCGTGTGGTACCCCGACACAAAAAGCCTACATTTAGAGAGAAGGTTTAGGTAACCATGTTTGTTTGGGTCCTTGAGTGTTAGCTTTCTTCAGACTTGTTGGAGTTGGGACAGTCTTTTCTTATTTTGCATCAACCTCTTTGGATTTTGCTTTGTTTTTAGAGACCTTGGTTTTGGCTTTCTTAGAGGTCTTCTTTTGAGGTTTGGTCTGTCACACCCCCAAACCGGAACGGCGGAAATGTTCGGGGACGGATGACGTCATGTACAATATCACAACAATTGAATAATAGTAATCAAAGCACAACAACCATCATATTGATAAACTATAGTTTTTACATCTGTGTTCAAATCATTGTATACTTGACACCAAAAATATATAGCAAAAACTAAAAGACGTGACTCTATGAAGCTCCATCTTCTCAAAACCTGTGCGGATACCTGTCTACTGATTCCCTGAGATTACAAGTGGTTTTGAAAAGAGTGTCAACAATTAAGTTGGTGATTTCATAACCATTTTTTATTAGAAGCCTTTCATTTGTTCCTTGAAAATGTAAGTGTTTTCTTCCAGAAAATCCCATATTTTCTGTTGTAAATGATTTGTAGTCTTAATACCTTAAGACCAAAATGTGTAACTGTTGTTGTACTCTAAAATAGTATAATGTAGTTTTAATTCACATAAAACCAATGAATGAATGTTTCCAGATTTGTAAGTTTCTCTGTTCTGAAAATAGTATAATGTAATTGTACTTGTATGAAAATCTGTGAATGTATGTGCCTGGATCCACCAACTGTACTGTAAAATACTATATTGTAGTTTTATCAATTAATAAAACTAATTGAAGTTATTTATGTATTCGTACACTAATCGTATTGTTAATACCAAATTGTGAGTTATTATAACCATGCTTGATGACCTAAGATGGCCTGATACGACGTTCTTCAGGTGTCGGAATTGGTACGACATTTGTCACCCCAGGCCTACCGACCTAACTGTAGCTAACAGTTTAGGTGCGGGATTGTCAGTCCCGTATAGATCTATACACAAGTGTCACGCTCTCCCTCTAGGAGACTCTGGTTATAAATTCAGGACTTTCATTGGCACTTAGATAAGTACGTGAAGTGTGTCTCACAAAGCTATATTGACGGTTACGTGTAGAATAATGAAAAGTCAATTTGTAATGAATAAACTGTATGTATGTCTCCTTTCTTAGTGTAAATAATTATAGTTTTATATAATTATTTTTGTATAGCATCCCTGACTAGTAAAATGATATGTATGTTCCATAAACTATACATATTATAGTTTAAAGTGTATGTTCTACTGAAATGAAAACCTTTGTATTTTTAACAACTATGTATGTTCATAATCGTAAATATGTGATAAGATATTCCATGAAATTTAACGTTTTTGTACAAACGGTAATAAAATAAGTTGCGAAAATATTCTTTTTGTTTAACGTGTTGAAATAATTTTTATACTTATATATAAGGCATATATAATTAAGATTGAAAAGACAGTCGAATAAATGATTCTATCCTAAGCCCACAACCAAACAAGGAACAGGAGTTAAGGCAAAATCACCAATTCTAAGCCTATAGAATCTTAATTATATATGTATAAAATTAATTATATATATATATATATATATATATATATATATATATATATATATATATATATATATATATATATATATATACTCTGGTAAAAACGACAGTTGAAACAATTTGAAATAATTTAGATATTAATACAAGATTCCTTGTGTTTTACTTGTATTCCCACCCTAAAACATGGAATATAGTGAAAAGTAGTGGTATGAACTCACCTCGAGTGTGTGTTCTTGGCTGGATATGATGTGGTAGTAACGTTCTTCGTGTTAGAATATGCGAATTACTCAAAATCCTAAAAGTATTTATACATGATATTGTATTTAAATTAGTGAAATAATCAATTTAAGTGTTAAATAACACTAGTTTATATATAAATACTTACAAAAGTCCTTAGAATTAATCTTAAAGAATTTGATTTCCGGGGAAAAAAAAACTTGACAATATTCTTGATGTTCATGAGGTGCACTTGAAGATGCACTGGATGAAGGTTTGAAGATATGAAGATTGTCTTATGAATTTTGAGAGAAAAGTGAGAAGTTTTCGTAGTGTAGAATGTGAGAAATGAGGTTGCTTTCGGTTTGAATATATATATATATATATATATATATATATATATATATATATATATATATATATATATATATATATATATGGAGTAAAATTGATTTGACATGTGCATGGGATGTCAAGTTATCTAATTGAAATGTGTGCCACCGCTTGAAAATGGAGTTTTCGGCCTATCCAATCAACTGAAATCCTTGATTTCGGTCCAAAAGTCCAACCGAAAAGGGAGTTTTCAGTCAAGGTTCTCGGTCCAAGTGGTTTGCGGTCAGGAGGGTTTGCGGTCTAGGAGGCTGATTTCGGTCCGAGGGTGGGGTCCTTGCAGGATGATTTCGGTCTAGTCCTTTATTTCGGTTCCCATTTGTTTCTCAATTGGTGTTTTGTGTTTTTATTTGGAATTTGATTCCAAATACCGAAAACCATTTTAGTGGGGTATAAATCACTTATTATATAAATTAAATCCTTAGCTATTTAATTATATGATTTATAATTTTGATGTGTTTAACTTTTATTGACTGTTTTGACTGATTTGACTTTTATTGACTCGAAATAACCGGTTGTTACATTATCCCCCAGTTAGAGGGAATTTCATCCTGAAAATGTTTCTAAGGTGGTACTCATGAACTAAGGAAAAGATGTGGGTAATTTTTTTTCATCTGATCTTCCCGTTCCCAAGTGAATTCAGGCCCCCGCCTGTCATTCCAGAGAACCTTCACTATTGGTATACGACTTTGTTTTCTTCTTTTGATTTCTCTGTCCATGATTTCCACAGGTTCCACTACGAAGTATAGACTCTCATTTATCTCGATTTCATCGAGTGAGATTACAAGAGTTTCGTCGGACAGACACTTCTTTAGATTGGATACGTTAAAAGTGGGATGTATGTTATTGAGTTCATGCGGTAGTTTGAGTTTGTAAGCCACTGGGCCAATTCTAGCAAGAATCTCGATTGGTCCGATGTACCTTTGATTTAGCTTTCCACGTTTGCCGAAACGTATCATTCCTTTCCAGGGTGAGACCTTTAACAGGATACGGTCACCAACCAGAAAATCCAAGGGTTTTCGTCGTTTGTCTGCATAACTCTTCTGTCTATCTCTAGAAGCTTTCAGTCGTTCTCGGATTTGGACAATATTTTCGGTTGTTTCTCGAATGATCTCGGGACCGGTGAGAGTGCTGTCAGGAACTTGTTTCTTTGCTAGCTGCGTATCACCCACTTTAGCCCAACACAGAGGGGATCTGCACTTATGGCCATAGAGGGCTTCAAATGGAGCAACTTTGATGCTAGTGTGATAGCTGTTATTGTACGAGAATTCGACGAGTGGTAAATGGGTATCCCAAGCTTTACCAAAATCTATCACACAAGTTCTCAACATGTCTTCCAGCGTCTGTATGGTTCTCTCGCTTTGCCCATTAGCCTGGGGATGGTACGCTGTACTCATGTCGAGTTTGGTTCCCAAGGACTTTTGCAGAGATTGCCAAAACCGTGAAGTGAATATACTATCTCTGTCAGAGATAATGGATATTGGCACACCATGCAATCGTACTATCTCTTTAATGTACGTCCTTGTTAACTTTTCCATCTTGTCAGTTTCTTTTATTGGCAGGAAGTGCGCGGATTTGGTTAATCTGTCGATGATTACCTAAATGGTGTCATGACCACCCGTTGTCTTGGGTAACTTGGTTATGAAATCCATAGTTATCTGTTCCCACTTCCATTCGGGTATTTCTGGTTGTTGTAGCAAACCCGAAGGCTTCTGGTATTCTACCTTGACTTTGGCGCAAGTCAGGCACTTGCCCACATAGTTAGCAATTTCTGCTTTCATGTTTGGCCACCAATAAAGTTTCTTGAGGTCCAGGTACATCTTATCTGAACCGGGATGAACATAGTATCGAGTCTTGTGTGCTTCGTTAATGACAACGTCTCTGTACCCACCGAACTTCGGTGTCTAGATTCGATTCATGAGATAACGAACTCCGTCACCCTTAACTTCTAGGTTTTTATCCATTCCTCTTAAGGCTTCACCTGCCACATTCTCGGGTCTCAAGGCTTCCAGCTGAGCCTCTTTGATCTGTGTGGACAGGTGTGAATGGATGGTCATAGTTAAAGACTTTACTCAGCGGCCCGAGTACTCTTTTTGACTAAGGGAATCTACTACTACATTGGATTTTCTGGGATGATAGCGAATCTCGCATTCATAATCATTGATTGGTTCTACCCATCGTCGTTGCCTCATGTTCAGTTCTTTTTGATCGAAGATGTGCTGGAGGATTTTGTGGTTCGTGAAGACTGTGCACTTCGTATAATAGAGGTAATGCCTCCAGATCTTCAGAGCAAAAATTACTGCACCCAATTCGACGCCGTGTGTGGTATAGTTGACCTCGTGGTTCTTAAGCTGTCTCGAGGCTTAGGATATGACCTTTCCTTGCTGCATAAGAACGCAGCCTAGCCCTTTCTTGGACGCATCATAGTAAACTACAAAATCTTCCGTCCCTTCTGGGAGGGACAAGATTGGGGCGCAACATAGGGCTCGCTTTAGTGTTTGGAAAGCAGTTTCTTGTTTCTCCTCCTAGTTGAAGGTTACATCCTTCTGAGTCAAGGTGGTAAGTGGCTTCGTGATCTTTGAGAAGTTTTGAATGAACCTTCTGTAGTAGCCAACGAGGCCTAGAAATTGACGAATCTATGTTGGGGTTCTAGGGTCGCCCAGTTTTCGATAGCTTTGATTTTAGAGGGATCCACATGTATCCCTTCCTCGCTGACCATGTGACCTAGGAAATCCACCTTTCGAATCCATAATTCACGCTTCGAGAACTTCGCATATAACTTCTCTGCCCTTAATGTTTCCAAGACTTGTCGTAAGTGTTGGCTGTGTTCTTCCTTACTTCGGGAGTAGACTAATATGTCGTCGATGAAAACTATTACAAATTTGTCTAAGTAAGGTCGACATACACGGTTCATCAGGTCCATGAACACTTCGGGTGCATTTGTTAATCTGAAGGGCATTACTACGAATTCATAGTGACCGTAGCGAGTTCTGAATGCGGTCTTAGGAATATCTTCCTCCTGGACTCGTAGTTGATGGCATCCTGATCTTAGGTCGATCTTTGAGAAGAAACTTGCTCCTTGAAGTTGATCGAAGAGATCGTCGATTCGAGGTAAAGGGTATCGATTTTTGATAGTGAGTTTATTTAATTCTCGGTAATCTATGCACACGCGGAACGATCCATCCTTCTTCTTCACGAACAAGACCGGTGCTCCCCAAGGCGAGAAGCTTGGTCTTATGAATCCTTCGCTTAATAATTCATTTACTTGGCTGGATAGTTCCTGTATTTCTACCAGTGCTAAACGGTACGAGGATTTCGCTATGGGGGTAGCTCCGGGAATCAAGTCGATTCTGAACTCGACTTGGCGTTCTGGGGGAACTCCTGGGAGATCTTCGGGGAATATGTCGGGGAAGTTACAAACTTCGGGGATATCTTTGATATCTTTCACTTCTTGTGTCTTATCTACCACGTGAGCTAAAAAGGCACAGTATTCTTTGCGAAGATACTTCTGGGCCTTGACGCAAGGAATGATTTGAAGGTTCGTGTCGGGTTTGACGCCATAAATAATGTGGGTTTCGCTACTTGGAAGGTTAAGATGAATGGATTTTTTGTAACATAAGATATCAACACGGTGAGGAATTAACCAATCCATGCCAATGATAACGTCGAATCCTTTTATTGAGACCGGCATAAGGTCGATTTGGAAGGAATAGTTGTTTAGAGGGAGAGTACATCCTATGTATATGTCGTTAGTGCTCTCTGTCTTTCCGTTTTCCATTTCTACGGTGAATGTGTCTTTTAGTGATTGGGGATTTTGTTTAAGTAGATGTTTAAATTTATGGCTCACGAAACTTTTCTCCGTACCACTATCGAAAAGAATGCATGCGTATGAATTGTTGAGGAGAAACGTACCGGTCACCACGGTAGCATCTGCTATTGCTTCTTCGTAACCTATTGCCAATACTCTTCCCACACCACCAGCATTCTTTGCTTTAGGACAATCTCTCTTGAAGTGTCCTGTTTCGCTACACCCGTAACAAGCAACGCCGAAGACTTAGGTGATTGGTTGTGCTGGTGCCCTACAGAAACGGGCTGTGTGCCCCTTCCTGTTGCAGTTTTTGCAGTGCATTTCCCAAAAAACTCCCGTGTGATGGAAGTTGCACTTATTACACTTTGGAAGATTTCCATCATATCGATTGGGGGGTGCTGGAGTAACAGGAACAGTAGCAGGAACAGTAGCAGCGTGGACTGCCATAGTTTGTTGCTTTTTTGAGGACTCTTGTGACGATTGGCCCTTCCTTTTGTTCCAAAATTTCTTTTTGTTGTCACCTTATTTGGGTTGCTCGGGAATGACTGTCATGAAGCCTTGGCGGACTCCATGATCCACCAATGTTTGTGCCAGACGTTTGACACTATTAAAAGTAAGTGGGTTTGCAGCTATCACGTTTCCTTGGATGTTGGATCTAAGGAGATAGTACCCAAATGTACCTTTCCATTTTCTTACTTTCTCGGGTGACCATCCCGGGACATAATATAGCTAGGTCACTAAATCTGGCAGTATAAGCTGCAATGTAGAGTCCTTCATCGTCAGACCCCAGAGTTCTTACTCTAGCTTTTTCACCTCACCTCTTAGGTAGTATTCTGCTAGCATCAGAATTTTTAAGTCTTTCCAGCTCATGGCGCTGGCTATTGGGAGAGTCAATGATTTGACATAGCCGTTCCACCAAGAGAGGGCTCTATCAATGAAAGTGCAAGCTGCAAATTTGACTTTGCTAGTTTCAGGGCACGCACAGATTTCAAACACCGATTTTGTCTTCTCGAACCAGCATGTTAGAGCAATGACACCGCCGGTGCCATCAAAGGATTTAGGTTTGGCATTCGTAAAGTCTTTATAGGAACACTCCCTTGGGTGTCCGTGGCTTTCTCGGTGGTTAGAATTGTTGGCACCACCACCCGCCCCACTAGCACCACTTGCGTTGATTTGTGTCATGGCGGCTGCCATGGCGGCTGTTACTGCTGCTTGGAAAATAGCGTGGTCATACTGTGGAGGTGGTGGTGGTGGTGGAGTTGGTGGTGTGTTGTTGAAACGCCTGTTTGATTTACGTGGCGGCATCTTTCTCTATAAGGTTTAAAGAGGAAGTGATAATAAGTCCTCTATAGTGGTCATGCGTCAGGTGATATTGAACAAGATATATCTTAGTTCTAAACGCATCATATCCTGACTTTTATTCTATTAAGCGATTTACAATAGATGTCTACTAATATATGTAAACAATCGCAATTTCAATTTATGAAATTTATAGCAACACTTCTAATGAATTTGTATAGTGTGACCCATACCAGGTCCTCCTATAATCACATAGTGTATACAAATTATATATAATCAAGATCAAATAGACCTTCGAATAAGTGATCCTACTCTAATTCCACAACCAAACAAGGAACAGGAAGTACAGCGAAATCACAAATTCTAAGTCTATAAAATCTTAATTATATATAACTCTAACGTATACACTTAGCAATTATAGATCTACCAGTAAGGGTCCTTTGTTTCCACATGATTGTTTTCGGTAAGAAGGCCCTTCTCGACTATTAGTTTATATAACTATCGAGGCCTAAATATTGTTGTTCTAGTGCTATAGTACCATAAAATACTCCTATAGTATTTTAACTTCATGTTTGGTTCTAGAGTTTCCTTTTGTATATAGAGTTGGTAAGTCTTAGACTTGTTGCAACACCACGATCATTCCCAAACACATGTTCGCCGTATCTCAAATAAATATAGTTGATCAGACTATATTTATCCCAGATATGATTACATAACTATTCAGACTTAAATGCAGCATCCAACTCATTTAAATAATTTTATGTAGTTCTTACTGTGATACTGTTTCTGGTATGTACGCATGTTCGTATAATTTTACAAAAATACTTGTATTTTAAAAGTATACTTTTAGTCAGAGCATTTCAGCCCCATTGTATTTATAGTTGTATATCTTATGTGGTTTGATATACTTAGTTCACTATAAACAATGCTCTGATACCAATCTGTCACACCCGAAACCAGAACAGCGGAAACGTTCGGGGGCGGGTGACATCATATACAGTATCACAACAATTGAATAATAGTAATCAAAGCACAACAACCATCATATTGATAAAGTATAGTTTTTACATCTGTGTTCAAATCATTGTATACTTGACACCAAAAATATATAGCAAAAAGTAAAAGACGTGACTCTATGAAGCTCCGTCTTCTCAAACCCTATGTGGATACCTGTTTACTGATTCCGTGAGAATATAAGTGGTTTTGAAAAGAGTGTCAACAATTAAATTGGTGAGTTTATAAGCATTTTTGTATTAGAAGTCTTTTATTTGTTCCTTGAAAATGTAAGTGTTTTCTTCCAGAAAATCCTATATTTTCTGTTGTAAATGATTTGTAGTCTTACTACCCTGAGACCAAAATGTGTAAATGTTGTTGTACTCTGAAATAGTATAATGTAGTTTTAATTCACATAAAACCAATGAATGAATGTTTCCAGAAATGTAAGTTTCTCTGTTCTGAAAATAGTATACTGTAATTGTACTTGTATGAAAATCTGTGAATGTATGTGCCTGGATCCACCAGCTATACTGTAAAATACTATATTGTAGTTTTATCATTTAATAAAACTAATTGAAGTTATTTATGTATTTGTACACTAATCGTATTGTTAATACCAAATTGTGAGTTATTATAACCATGCTTGATGACCTAAGATGGCCTGATACGACGTTCTTCAGGCGTAGGAATTGGTACGACATTTGTCACCCCAGGCCTGGCAGCCTAACTGTAGCTAACAGTTTAGGTGCGGGATTGTCAGTCCCGTATAGATCTATACACAAGTGTCACGCTCTCCTTCCAGGAGACTCTGGTTATAAATTTAGGACTTTCGTTGGCACTCAGATAAGTACTTGAAGTGCGTCTCACAAAGCTATATTGACGGTTACGTGTAGATTAATGAGAAGTCAATTTGTAGCGAATAAACTGTATGTATGACTCCTTTCTTAGTGTAATCGTAGTGTAAATAATTATACTTTTATATAATTATTTTTGTATAGCATCCTTGACTAGTAAAATGATTTGTATGTTCCATAAACTATAACTATTATAGTTTAAAGTGTATGTTCTACTGAAATGAAAACCTTTGTATTTTTAACAACTATGTACGTTCATAATCGTAAATCTGTGATAAGATATTCCATGAAATTTAACGTTTTTGTACAAACAGTAATAAAATAAGTTGCGAAAATAAGTTGCGAATATATATATATATATATATATATATATATATATATATATATATATATATATATATATATATATATATATATATATATATATACTTTGGTAAAAACGATAGTTGAAACAATTTGAAATAGTTTAGATATTAATACAAGATTCATTGTGTTTTACTTGTATCCCCCCCCCCCCCCCTAAAACATGGAAAGTAGTGAAAATGTAGGGGTATGAACTCACCTCGAGTGTGTGATCTTGGCTGGGTACGATGTGGTAGTAACGTTCTTTGTGTTAGAATACACGAATTACTCGAAATCCTAATAGTATTTATACATGATATTTGATTTAAATTAGTGAAATAATCAATTTAAGTCTTAAATAACACTAGTTTATATATAAATACTTACAAAAATCCTTAGAATTAATCTTGAAGAATTTGATTTCCTGGGAAACAAGAACTTAAATATGTTCTTGATGTTCTTGAGGTGCACTTGAAGATGCACTTGATGAAGGTTTGAAGATATGAATATTGTCTTATGAATTTTGAGAGAAACGTGAGGAGTTTTCGTAGTGTAGAATGTGAGAAATGAGGTTGTTTTCGGTTTGTATATATATATATATATATATATATATATATATATATATATATATATATATATATGGAGTAAAATTGATTTAACGTGTGCATTGGGATGTCAAATTATCTAATTGAAATGTGTACCACCGCTTGAAAATGGAGTTTTCGGCCTATCCAATCAACCGAAATCCTTGATTTCGGTCCAAAAGTCCAACTGAAAAGGGAGTTTTCGGTCAAGGTTCTCGGTCCAAGTGGTTTGTGGTCAGGAGGGTTTGCGGTCTAGGAGGCTGATTTCGGTCCGAGGGTGGGGTCCTTGCAGGATGATTTCGGTCTAGTCCTTTATTTCGGTTCCCATTTGTTTCTCAATTGGTGTTTTGTGATTTTATTTGGAATTTGATTCCAAATACCGAAAACCATTTTAGTGGGGTATAAATCACTTATTATATAAATTAAATCCTTAGCAATTTAATTATTTGATTTATAATTTTGACGTGTTTGACTTTTATTGACCGTTTTGAATTTTATTGACTGCTTTGACTTTTATTGACTCGAAATAACCGGTTGTTACATGGTCCGTGGGAAATATGGAGAGTTGGTGAATTGAGGAGGAATTCCTAGAAAAGGAAATCCAAAGTTCACAGGCATTCCAAATTGATCAAACATGGGAAACTAGGTATTTCCCCTAAATTGATTGATCATTGTAAACCTAGAGTTTCCCCCCAAACACGTGGTTCCCTCCTATGGATCGATTAAAACCACAATATGGACCAAGAATAGAATTCATAGGGTAATTACTATTCTGATACATGAATGGGTTGGTTGGAACAGGTCTTGGTCTCATCATTTCAGACAAATCAGGAAGATTATTAGGTCTGAAACTTTTCTGATAGTGAATTCCAGTTTGGTTTGGAGATCCAAAATCTGAGAAACCATGATATGAAGGAGAGGTTCTTCGATTCTTTGAAGTTTAGGAGGACTAGTGTGTCTGGTCTTCCCTTGGCTAGACTTAGCCTTTGGTACTCTCTTGGTCTTTCTTTCCTTGTGATTATTTGTAGTCTTAACCACTTTGGGTTTTGAAGGATGGACTACAGTTGGACCTTGTTCTTTAGAGACATTAATTTTCTATTTTCCCTTATCTTTAGAGACGTTAGTTGGCTTTACAGTTATCTCTTGGTTTTTGGGACTGGGTGAAGTGATTTTTATTGGAACGAAAGGTCTCTTGAGTATCTGAACAATAGCTTTCTCATCACTTACAATATTCAAAGTTTCACCCTTGTTGACTTGAATTGGATATTTCCCAATCTTTTGTTTTTTAGAATATTTACATCCTAAATCCTTTGTTCCGGAGACTGAAGCATTAAGAGATGGAAATGTTTCTTGAGCTGTTTACCATTAGAATTTGAGCCAGAGATATTTGATTTTTTAGAAGTGGCATCTTCTGAATTGAAACTTTCCATTATGGGAAATAGAATATTTAACTGGAGAGTTAGACTTAGTGTTCAAGTCTGGAAGATCATGGGATGATGTGACTTCCAATGGGATATTTGAGATTGAAGTGGTAATTACATCAGGACTGTAAGTTACCACCTTTTCTTGATCCTCATTGTCTCCAGTGAAGAGACTTAGACCACATGACAACAACTCTAGTTGAGTACTGGGACTCATGATTTGTTTGTTCATTTCATCATAACCAAGACCATATTTGATCCATGATGGTTTTGGTCCAGAGAGAATGTCATGTGAGTTTTCTTCAAGAAGGGTTTTGGATGCCTTGTAACTATTGATTTTTGAGTTGAATTGTGCGTACATCCTATGATTGTCTTTTGTAATATTGTCATGTTGATTCAATAAAATTTCATATTGTTCAACTGATGTAAGATGTGCCCCAGTTTTGATTTCGAGGTCATTTTCTAACTTAGCCATTTTACATTTCAATTCTTCAAATCTGAACTGAGTGGCGGTCAGTTCGTCTTTATAGTAACTGACACGATATTCAGCATTGATGACATATTCTTTGATTATTTTAGAAATATGGTCAATGTCATCAAGAAAAGGCTCAATAGTTAAATGATTATCACGAAGCATGAAATGTACCTTCTCAACAATTTGTTGATGGAGAGGAGAAGGCTCTTTTTCATCATCAGCCATGAAGCAGAAATAGTTCTTGTAAGCTTATGTTTCTTCTACTTGATCCACTTCATCATCCGTTTCCCAAACTTCCACATTTGGAGTTTCCATAACCATGAAGGCTTCATGCCTTTGTCCTTTGATTTCTTCTTGAGTTCTTTAACTTTTTGAAGGTAGTATGCTTCATCTTTTACCTTCTTGGTCTTCATTTTGCAATCCTTGGAAAAATGATTTTCACCTTGACAGTTGTGGCACCTAATTACTTCATTATAATCATAGGACTTCGACTTGTTATCATGAACCCTTGTGTTCGTCCTATGAGAGTTGTAACTTTCAGAATTTGAATTCTGAGAGTTGAAGCTTTGTTGATTGTTGTTTCATCCTTGGAAGTTTCTAGAGTTCTGATGATAGTGTTGGGGTTGCTGATAACTTTGTGCTCTGAAGTTCTCGGTTGGCTTGTTCACAAACTTCTTGAAGTTTGGATTAAACTTGGTTAGGAGTGCCAAGCATTCTTCATACTCATTTTCCTCATTGATTTGAGGAGATTCAGTTGTGGTTCCAATGAAAGCTTGGTGATTTTCCATGTACCCATTTGCTATTTCAAGAGGTTGTTGAGTTGGCATGTAAGGATTATGATTGTACTGTTGAGCCATACTCGAACTTTGATAAGGATACGATCCATATCCCTGGTTAGCAAACTGATCAGCAAAGTGGTTTGGAATTGGATTATGATGTGCAATCAAGTTTTGAGAATGATTTGCCATGGGGGATGAATTTCCCAAGGCAAGTCCTTGATTATCAAAGGGAGTTACTTGAGCTATCTTGTTGACTTTTGGATCATGTTGTTGCAGTTCAGCATACAGATCAAACAAATACATGGTATCGAAATTGGTTGTCGTTTGTAGTATGATCATGTGCACTGTATCCCATTTAGGAGATAGATTGTTCAAGAATTTCAGATTGAAATCCTCTTACGATCTTTCACCTTTGAGCTTCTTCACACTGTTAACAACAATGCTGTACCTGGAATATGCATCAAAGAGAGTTTCATGAGGTAACATTTTGAAGTTTTCCATATCTATCAATGTCGCTTTCTTCCTGTTTTCAAGAATCTTGACAGTTCCCTCAAATTGTTTCTTGAGTGCATTACAAACGTTGAAGGGTGAACTCTTTTATTCATCGAGAAGTTGCTCATAGATGTCATGAGGAACTCCAGATAAGAGCTCTTGCATTGCCTTAGCCTCAAACTTCTCGATTTTCCTATCACGAAGTTGAGCAGCAGTAGAAACAGATCCATAAATAACTTTAGAGGTTCAGGAGAAACATCGGCTTCAGAAACTCTGATATCCTTCAAAAATTTTGTAGTATGTTTCCAAGTAAAAATGAAGGTCCAGATGTCAGAGTCATGACCTTCCAAGTAGTACTTGATGCGATCTACCCATGAAGAGTATTCACTTGGTACAAGTATTGGTGCACGATTTCCTGCGCCAAGACTGTTTGCACCTGAAACTATATAGAGAACATTGTGGTGTTGATTCACACTTGCCATTAAGAACATGTGATCCTAGTTTGAAACTTTAAAAAAATATTTTTGTGAAATAAATTTCTAAGTATCGAAGTCTATCACACGAGCTCTGATACCAACTGAAAATATGAGAGAATCAGTTGCTCTGATACCAACTGAAAAATTATGAAAGTCAGTTATTCTAATACCAACTGAAAATATGAGAAAATTAGTTGCTCTAATACCAACTGAAAATTTGTAAAAGTCAGTTGCTCTTATACCAACGGGTGAAAGGATGAGAAATTCAGTTGCTCTGATACCAACTGAAAAAATGATAAATGCAGTGAACTTTAGACTTGAAGAGTCCAAGTGTTGAAAATACTGAAATTTAGTTTTAGAATTGTCAAGTGGCAAGTAATGCGGAAAATAAAGAGTTGTGAATCAACCAAGTTAGTGACAAAACATTTTTTATGCTTAAGATCAATGACTCAAATGTGTCTCATATTCATCAGAATTTAGTTACAAGTGTTTGAAAATGGCTCTCTGAAATCTAATCTAAACAATAAATGAGCAGAATGAACAAATTATCAGAATTGAGAAACTTTATAATGGATCCCAACGGGCCAATTTATAGGCTTTGGAAAAGCCCATGACATGGCTTGACCAATCAAGTGTTGACACGTCATCATGATTTAGTCATCAGTTGACACCTTTGCCCTACTTAATGGAGAATGGATGGAATATTCCAATTCCGTTAGTATTCCGTTAGGGTTCCATCCAAGTTTTGAGTCTTCATATTTCTAGAGCCTTCTTGATCAAAATTGAAAGTGTGATGAGAAACATGAGCATCATGTTGCTCCATTTTCTTCTAAGATGTCATCAACTTCCAGAAGTTTCATTGATCAAGTTGAGTTGTTTCTTGAATGTTGTAATGTGTCTTGAACTTGAGGTGTACAACCACATGTTCATGATGGACCATGGATGAACTTCATGTACCATTGATAATTTGGATGTGCCATCATTGTACATGATGAGCCATGTGCAATCTTGTTGAGCCATCAATGTGATCATGTTGATCCATTGACTTGAGATGAGCCACCAAGTATTCATGTTGATCCATCACCATCTTGTTGAGCCATAGAGTTGACGATGAGCCAACAATGTTTGTGATGAGCCATCAATATTCTAGATGCTCCACATATGATCTAGATGTGCCATATGAGATCATGATGATCCAACTTGCTTTCCACAAGTGCTCCATGTTCAGCAAGTGCTCCAAGTTAACTTCAAGTGCTCCATATCAACTACAAGTGCTCTAAGTTAACTTCAAGTGCTCCATTTCAACTGCAAGTGCTCAAACTTTCAGGTGCTCCATGTCAAATGATTCTTCAAACACTTGTTGAAATTTCAGGATCTTTCCATCTTGAAACATTCTGATAATGTTTGTCAGAGAGATATAGATATAGACTCAACTTATTTCAAGTGACAATCACATACAAATATTTTACAACATGAACAAGTTTGAGGACAAGACTTTAGTAGACGACAAAAGAAGATTCACTTTCTTCTTACTACTCTGAAAGTGGTGTATGTTCTGAGTAGACCCATGCCAGAATTTACTGAAGATGAAACTTTGGAGGCGACAAGGAGAATATCAAAGTGGGACAATGATGAATACATCTGTCATGGTCATATTCTCAATGGTATGCCTGATTCTCTATTCGACATCTATCATAATGTTGAAAATGAAAAAGAACTATGAGATTCTCTTGAATCCAAGTACATGAATGAAGATGCTTCAAGCAAGAAGTTTCTTGTCAGTAACTGTATGGGTTATAATATGACTGACTCCAGTCCTATTATGGAACAATTCCATGAAATGTTAAGGATCCTGGGATAGTTTGCTCAACAAAATCTAAAAATGGATGAAGCTATTTATGTGGCTATGATAATTGACAAACTACCCCCCTTCCTGGAAAGATTTTAAACATAATCTGAAACATAGCAAAGAGGAATTAACTTTGACTCAACTTGGAAGCCATTTACAGATTGAAGAGTCCTTAAGGACTCAAGAACTTGATAACAATCCTAAACGCAAGAACCAAGTTTGTTCCTTTTCTGTAAACATGGTGAAAGGAGAAAGTTCAAAGAATCCCAAGAAGTCTAATGGAAAAAGGACGTTTAAAGGAAAGGATGACAAGTCTTCTAACAAGAAGGCTAAAGTGGTTTGTTGGAATTGTAACAAACCAGGTCACTTTAAGAAAGATTGCTGTCTTCGTAAAGTGAACAAGGATGGTGTTGGACCAAGTGGATCCAAGGATCCATAAAAGCAACAAGGTCAGATTTCTATTTTCATGCAGAATTCTAAATATGTTCAAAATTATATTTCTATGATTTCTGAAGCAATTTATATGCAGGATGATTATGTTGCATGGTGGGTTAATTCGGGAGCAAAAAGCCATATTTGTAAAGATCTTCGTTGGTTCAAGGAATGTCAACCAATTGAAGATGGGTCTGTGGTGAAAATGGGAAATGTTACAACTGAACCCATCAAGGGTTTAGGATATGTTTTACTTTACTTCTGGAAAGTGTTAGTGTCTGAACAATATTTTATATGTACCAGGGATTTGAAAGAATCTTGTGTCTGAAATTGTCTTGAATAATTGTGGTTATAAACAAGTATTAAAAAGTGACAAGTATACCTTATCAAGACATGGTTCTTTTATTGGTTTTGGATATGTATGTAATGCAATGATTATGCTTAATATTAGTTATCCTAGTTATGCTAATTCTGTTTGCATGGATTCTTCTAGTAATAGAAATAATTTTAATAAATCTGATTTATAGAATGCTAGACTATGACACATTCATTACAAGAGATTAAAAACATGTCAAAATGAGTTGAATTCCTGCTTTTGATATAAATAATGAAAAATGTAAAACATGCATGTTAACTAAAATCACAAGACAATCTTTCATAGATGTTATTAGGGAAAGCAAGGTGTTGGAACTTATACATAGTGATTTATGTGATTTTTATGCAACACCTTCCCTTGGAAACAAAAAGTATGTTGTTACTTTTATTGATTATGTATCTAGATATTGCTATGTCTATTTGCTACATTCAAAATATGAAGCTCTTGATAAATTCAAGATTTATAAACAGGAGGTTGAACTTCATAAAAATGAATTAATAAAACTTTTACGTACTGATAGAGGTGGTGAGTATTATGATCCTGTTTATTTTGAATCAACTGGAATAATACATCAAACCACAGATCCTTATACACCATAGTAAAATGGTGTAGCTGAAAGGAAAAATAGGACTTTGAAAGAAATGGTTAACTCCATGTTGTCCTATTCAAGTTTAATTGAATACTCCTTATGAACTTTGGTGTTAAAAGGTACCAAATTTGAGTTATCTCAAAGTTTGGGGTTGTAGAGCAGTTGTGAGGCTCACTGAACCCAAAAGGAAAACAATAGGTGAAAGAGGAATAAATTATATCTTTATTGGATATGTTGAACATTCCAAAGCTTATAGATTATATGTTTTAGAATCTAATGGCTTTGTGTCTATGAACACTTTTATAGAGTCAAGAGATGCTATCTTTGATGAATAAAGGTTTACATCAATGCCTAGACCAAGGGACGTGATTCAATAATCTTTCATAAAGAATACATCTCAAGCTGAAGATGTTTCTGGTGGTATAAGTTTTGTGCTTGAACTTAGATATAGTACTAGAGCTAGAAAAGCTAAATCTTTTGGATATGATTTTCAACTATATTTTGTTGCGGGAACAAGGGATGAGACTGTGTCTCAACATCAATATTGTTTTAATATTGAGGAGAATCCAAAGCTAATAATACTTGTGTATTGTCTGATTTACCTCCTAGTTGCAAGGAATTAGGATGTAAATGGATCCTCAAAAGAAAAATGAAGGTGGATGGCACAACTGATAAGTATAAAGCCATATTGGTTATCCAAGGCTTTAGGCAAAAGGAAGGCGTTGGTTTCTTTGATACCTATGCTCTTGTTGCCATAATTTCCATTGTTAGATTATTAATAGCTCTTGCAACTATACATAATCTTGTGATTCACCAAATGGATGTAAAAAATTCATTTTTGAATGGTGACTTGGATGAAGAAATATACATGAAACAACCTGAAGGGTTTGTGATACCTGGAAATGAACACAAGGTGTGCAAGTTGAATAAATCATTATATGGTTTGAAACAAGCACCAAAACAATGGCATCAAAAGTTTGATGATGTTATCTTGTCTAATGGTTTTGCATTAAACCAAGTTGACAAGTGTGTGTATAGCAAATTTGATACTTATGGTAAAGGAGTTATGATTTGTCTATATGTGGATGATATGTTGATTTTTGGTATTGATTTAGAAGACGTTGATAAAACCAAGAAATTATTATCATCTAGTTTCGAAATGAAAGACCCGGGGGAGGCTGAGGTAATTCTTGGTATAAGAATTAAACAAGGAAACAATGGGATTTCAATTTCTCAATCTCATTACATTGAGAAGATATTGAAAAAGTTTAACTTTGAGAATTGTTCTCCTGTTAGCACTCTTATAGATCCTAGTCTTAAGCTTCTACCTAATAAAGGATCTCCGGTGTGTCAACTTTAATACTTAATGGCTATTGGTTGTTTAATATATGCCATGATTAGTACTAGGCCTGGTATAACATATGTTGTGGGAGGGCTTAGTAGGTATACTAGTAATCCTAGTACACATCATTGACAAGCTATGAGTAAAGTATTCAAGTATTTGAAAGGGACCATGAATTATGGTTTAACTTATAGTGGATATCCTTCTGTTTTGGAAGGTTATTCATATTCCAGCTAGATTAACAACTTAGTGGATCATTCCTCGACTAGTGGTTGGGTGTTTCTTCTTGGAGGAGATGTCATTTCTTGGGAATCCAATAAACAAACTTGTATCACTAACTCAACCATGAAATCTGAGTTTGTTGTATTTTCTGCTGCTGGTAAAAAAACTGAGTGGCTAAGGAATTTGATTTATGAAATTCCATTACGACCCAAACCGATACTATCATTCCTATCAGATGTGACAGTGTTGCAACCTTGGCTAAGGCTTATAGTCAAGTGTACAATGGGAAGTCATGACACTTAGGTTTAGACATAACATGATTTGAGAGCTCATCATGAATGGTGTGATATCTATGGAGTTTTTAAGAACTTAGTTGAATTTGGCGATCATCTAACCAAAGGGTTATCCGGAGATCTTGCGCACAAGGCGACTGTAAGGATGGGTTTAAATTCCACCTAAAATCTTTTATATTAAGATACCCAATTCCCATCTAATGCAATATTAGATGCTGAATTCAATGTGGAAAGCTTGATATTTGAAGATTGGAACATATTATTGTCTTGATCACAAGGTATGTGTTTAGTAGTACAAGTAAAAGAGGTTGAAATTTTATTTCTTAATAGTTATTTTGAACAATTGAATTTGCAGGTGCAAGAATAAAAGGACTACCTATATAAGCATGAAGTTTAGTTTCTTCAAGAAGTTGGGACTTGGCTTTGATATGTTTATTGAAGGATGGGACACAAGTTAGTAAAATATAGTGTCAAGTTAGAACTTATGAGAATGTAAACTATTATGTGTATTATCTTCATCTATTCACTACGAATAGAAAGGGTTCAATCCTTAGTGATACCCTGATATTCGAATATTTGGAATGAATAATATACTAAGGTGAAATTCAATCGTCACAACATTTCATTTATGCATCAGTTTGTTGTTGTTATATTTTGTCTTTTAAGTTAATCAAGATTACACTTAAATGGGGGAAGTTTGTTGGTGATTTGTATAATTAATGTGCATTTACGTGTAATGGATTGACTTTTTGACCAATATCAATCTTGATGAATATTAAACAAGTAAGAAAAGTGCGGAGTGCACACTTATTTAAGTTTATTAAAGAGTCAAAGTAGACTGTCATTTAGGGGCGAAGCCCTATGAACGAACGGGGGTCCGGGGGAAGCGCACTTGGGAGCGGGGTCTAAGGGGCAAAGCCCTTGTCTAGGGTCGAAAGAACCCGAATTAGTGACAGTTTTCATACGTTAAACCCGGTGTTTGACTTTGTTTTGACCGTTATAGAAAGAACCCCAATTAGTGACGGTTTTCAGACATTATACTGTTTTAGTGATGATTTTTCATACATAAAATTGTCTTTGTGATAGTTTTCTGATGGGAAAGGTACTTAAGCAATTTTTGTTAGGGTGCAAAGTTCTCCTTGGATTTGGCTTACCCTTTTGTGATGTGTAATGGGTTTAGCCTTTCCTATAAATAGGAAATGAGTGGCTCCCATGTTATGTAAGAACTTGTAAGACCCATTTAAGTGTTAGTTTTAGTGAGAGAAAGAACAAAACCCACTTCTACTCTTACTATTCTAATGGAGCTTAAACGTGATTATTTACTCCGTGTGTTCTTGAGTTTGTATGATTCACTAGATCTTTACAATTCCACACATGTCATCATAATCATGATAACTACAATTGGTATTAGAGCGGGTGTTCTTGAAGCTCTCAATAGTTGATCAATGATGACTACATGATTTAAGTGAATCTTCATTTGTTAAAAATCCAAGTTCTTGTAATCATAGTGTATTTGGCTTATGATTCTTGGGCTATGATGATTGGAGATGTCAAATACAAAGTGAATGAGAAACAATTTTATGGGTTATTGTTGAAAGGTGGTTTAATTTCTTGGAAAACTTTGATTTCTTATGGAGGATTGAAACATGATCAACGAAAGTTGATATTTCAACCTCTTAATATGATTGTTTGATTCAAATTTCCATGAATATGTTATCTTGGAGTACTAATCAAAAGGAAGGAAAAGAAAGATAATTATTCAAAAAGGAATATATTTCTCTTATTTAAGACCCAAATGATCTTCATGTTCTTAAGTTTGTTGAATTTCAAGAAATGGGAATTCAATGTGATTTTGATGAAGATGTGAAAGTTATTTGTTCAATTGGAGTTCAAACCGATTATTGATTCGTTTGAAGGAATGGTGCCTTATCGAAAGCCTTCAATCCAAGAAGTTCAAATGTATCAAACTCTAAAAGATTTGATTCAAACTTGCAAAATTGAAGTTGTTCTTGAATTAAAATTTTCAAGATCCAAAAAGATGAAAAGGAAGAAAAAGCAGAAGAATATCAAAAGCAAAAGCAATTGGGTTTTTTCTCAAAAATCTTCAAAAGTTGTTATGAATCTGAAATCCATGAAGCAAATTTGGGTTCCAAAGCAACAATCATCAAATGTTGCAATGAATTTGAATTCAAAACCCAAAAGTGTTGATGATTCTTATGAAGATGATGCTAGATCGTTAAAGAACATGAAGAACGGTTTGTACAACACGCATCGTGGGTGGTACAATGTGAAGATTGGAGATTTTCTAGTTCCAACAAAAGAACCAAGATCTTCAATGGTTGATTCATGTGTTGCAAACGAAAAAAGAATCATCAAGAAGGTGTCTCAAATTCTCAAGTGGATTTCAAAAAATTCATGTTGAGATCAAAGATGAACGATTAAGGTTTTTCTCAAAACTCGAATTTAAGTCATTTGTTTTTACATTGTGCGTTTCTTTTTTCATTTTTGATCGTTTTTCTCGTTGGATCTATTTCATTTCAACCTCACTGATGATTAATAATTTTTTTAAGATCAAGTCCAAAATATTTTACAGTTACTATTCATTTGATCCCAAATGAAGCCCAAATCAATTCAATCTATTGTTCATTGATATGAAAATTAACTTATGATCTTTTACTGTTCATATTCATGTTTTTTAGCCAAATCGTGACACAATTGATCAAGTTACTGTTCATCTAATAGTTTCAGTCCAAACGAGCATCAAATCACTTCTCATTTTAATATTCATTCAGCATTATTGGTCGTTCTTTTCACATCCAGTTCGATATTTTTTTTCATATATGTCGTTCGTTTGATCTTGCTATCACGACATAGATCTTGATCGAATGATATTCATCGATTTTATTTTACTTATCAATTGCGTTATATCAACTCGTCTGTTGAATTCATTGAAAAATCCAATTTTTTCTTAATTTCGATTTGATTTGGTGACAATTGATTTTGATGAATCTTATGTGAATTGATGATTCGTTGTTTGTAGACTATAATCGAACTCAGTAATTGTTGAAGGATAAATGTTCGAATTGATACAATCGCAATCAAAATGATGTGTTTGTTACATTCAAAGTTGGTTCAATAGATTAAGCTTCAAAGCGAAATTGAGACAAATCGTATATGTATTTTCGATGATTTTGATCGTATGGGTTACATATGTAATGGAGTTTTGATAATGCGATTGAAACTGATTGTTGAAGTGTTTTGGGATGATTATTGAAGTGCTGAAGCATCAATCGAAAAGTCAACTCAAAAAGTCAAAATCAGATAGTTGGAGTTTGAATCGGTGATTGAAACAAAGGAAGTGATAAAATAAGGTTGATGTGGACTGGCGATCCTTTGCACAACGTGGTCGAAATTGTTTGTGGTGATGTGTTCGTGGTCGAAATCGTCTTTGTGTGGTCGTTCGATGTGTGCTTGGCTATTTCAACATGTGAAATCGTCTTTGCGAGTTCGACTAATGTAAGTAGAATTTGATTTCGACTGATGTAATGTGATTTCGAATTGTGTTGTAGAATTGGAATCAATCGTGGGTTTTATGATAATTTCGAAAGTCAAAAATTGGTATCTTGGAAGCGAGCACATGGATTGAAACGTATTTCGACTTGTATGTCGTTGATGTGGAGTTGTAATCGAAATTGAATGATAATGCGAATTTGACATGTGATGGTCTTGGTCATGTACTGGAAATCGAACTAAGGAAGAAAACAAATGGAATATTGGGGTCGAACTAGTTTTGCTTTGGATGTCAAACACAATTTCGACATGGTTTTCAAGTTTGGATAGCGAAATTGGGATTTCGATTTGTAGAATGCAATTTCGATGTGTGGCTTGCTAGTTCGACGTATGAGGATTTCTTTATCCCGCAACTGGAAAACGAATCGGGGAAGAAAGGATTTTTTTCATTTCGCAACCCTTATCTTTCAGCGAGTTGTCAAAATCTATCCACTTTCGAAATGGGGATAAAAATTTTTGAAAAATGCAGAATTTTGGTTTCGCATCCCTGAAATTTCAACAAATTGGCAGAAATTACCCAGTTTCGACATTGGGGTTCTGTGACATGGGAGGAAGTTTCGAATCAGGTCCCTGAAGCTTTTGTGAATTGACACTTTATGCCCAGTTTCGCATTTGGGGTAAAGTTTGTAATTGGAAGCTGTTTTTGGCACAACGGGTCCCTGCAGAATTACAAAATTGACGAGTTATACCCAGTTTTTCGAATTTCTTACAACTTTCACCAAAAAGTCGAAAATTTTCAAAATATTTGGAAATTTTTCTTGACTTTTCGTGATTGTTTTTTGTGTAAGATTTTCGTGGTTTCATTTTTGGCACACATCGAGGGGGAGATTCGTCATGTTTATTTCTCGAGCGCCTCTCATCCTTTGTGGGTTTTATAATCACTTGTTGATTATAAAAAGGGGGAGAATGTAGAAATGTTATTCGAAGCTTCTTAGGTATTCATTTGTGGATTTGAAGACCGGTATTACTTCGAGGGAGAGTTGGTCTTTATCGCGCAAGCTCGTTTGGAAACTGAAGCCGAGACATCCAATCCTAACTTTGAGGGGGGGGGGAATATTAGGGTGCAAAGTTCTCTATGGATGTGGCTTACCCTTTTGTGATGTGTAATGGGTTTAGCCTTTCCTATAAATAGGAAGTGAGTGGCTCCCATGTTATGTAAGAACTTGTAAGACCCATTTGAGTGTTAGTTTTAGTTAGAGAAAGAACAAAACCCACTTGTACTCTTACTATTCTAATGGAGCTTAAATGTGATTATTTACTCCTTGTGTTCTTGTATACTCATTCAGACAAATCAACGAGCCAAACAGAAATTATTTACATCTGTGTTCTTAACACTTTCTGTTATTGATTATGTTCTTAATACTCGATTCAAACTCACTACAATTTTGGTCTTCATTTTATGGTACTCATGAAAATCATATCAATTCATTCTCTGTTCTGTTCTCAAATTTCTGAGTCTTATCCGTTTGAAGATTAGGAGTACCACCCAAATACTTCAATCTGAAAGTGATATTCACGATTCTCAGATTTTCAAGTGTCATTATACCCCAAATTTCTAACACTCAATGTCACCCGACACCCCGACCCCGAACTGAAATTCATTAAGATACTTCGTTATTTTTGTACCAACACCTTTCATAGCCAATTTGGAAACCAAACATCTCCATATTGTGCCTACTGCAATAGGTCATATTCCCTTGTCATTTTTTAAGAGCAGTGTAAGAGGAGCAGAGGCAACAAATTCTTCCAAACTCAAAGGGCATCTTCCCCCTAACCATAGATTAACCACATATGTAATAGCACATAGGAGGTCTTTGACTATAGTTGAACCTTCTCCACAAAGGGCATCCAAAATATGTTAAGCTTTCAACCCATCTCTCCCACACGAGATTCCTTTAGGGAATGATTTAATTCTCCCAAGGACATTGTCAATATCCACTGCAAGGGAAGGTTCTGAAAATATGGTACTCGGCATGGATGATGGTGGCTTGTGTGGATGCTTATCCTCAATATCCTTTTTAGCTAGTTTCCAGGTCACCTATCGGGGTTACCTGGTGTCAGTAAAGCCCTTAAGTTTTCAAAAATATTCAGATTTACCCTTAATTTTTCAAAAATGTTCGAATTTACTATTACTCTTATTATTATTTTGATTATTATTATTACTGTTATTATTATTGTTACTATTATTATTATTATTATTATTATTATTATTATTATTATTATTATTATTATTATTATTATAACTATTATTATAATATATGTTAAATACATTTTTAAATGTATACAAATATTTTATACATATATTTTTAAATACATTTTTAGATGTATAAAAATATGTTTATAGATTTAAGATATTTAAAAATATATTTACTTGTATTTAGTCTTTAAAAAATATATTTACTTATATTTAGTATTTATATACAATTAAAAAGCCAGTGTACGCCTTTAAAAACATATTTATAGATTAAAAATATATTTATTTTTATTTAGTAGGTATAATTATATATGTATTTAGTATAAAAACGTATTGTATACATATAAATATAAAAATATCTATTTATAAGGTTTATATTGTATAAAAGATATACTTATATGTATATGTACATAAACATGTATTTATTTCATATTTATATGTTTATACTTCTTTATATGGTAAAATACATATAAACAATTTTTTTAATTATGAATGTGAGTCATCAACCAAAACACAAAAAAAAAAAAATTTGGTGTTTACTTACTAAGTATAAATATGTATTTATTTCATATCTGTATGTATATGACAGTTTTTATACAAAATAAATACATATTTATATCTATTAAATATAATTATATGCAAATAAATATATTTATTAAATACAAATAAAAACGTATTTATGTATTTAAAAACATATTTATACATTTAAAAATATTTTTATTTATATTTAATAGATATAAATATGCATTTATTTTGTATAAAATCTATCATATACATATAAATATGAAACAAATACATATTTATAGTTAGTAAGCAAAAACCAAATACTTTTTTTTTGTGTGTGTTTTGGCTGATGAATCGCCCAAAGAGTATAAAAAAAATCATTTAATTATATATTTTATATGATATAAACCTTATAAATATGTATTTTTATATTTATATGTATTCAATATTTTTTATATGAAATAAATATATATGAATCGCCGGTTCTAGCGCCGGTTCCGGTCCCGTTTTTTCGGTTATTTTTCAAAGTAGAACCGGTTGAAATACTATAAATTATATGCTATCTTCTGGAGCTTGTAAATAATTCAATATTTAACCAAATTATGACTTTTTACATTCTAAATTGAAGTACAAACACTAAATTATATGATGAAAAAAGAATCAAGTAATTCCGACTTCATATGAATGAGTTATGCGCATTTTAAAAGCGGTGACAGATTCCAAAAAAAATAAAAAATGCTGAAACAGAAAAAACGCAGCATTGATATGTTGTCTTCCGGGGTCTATAACTGATTCAATATCTAACCAAAATATGTGTTTTGATTGTCTAAAATGAACTACAAACACCAAATTACATGCTGGAAAAAATTAAGTAATTCCGACGTCATATGAATGAGTTATACACATTTAAAAAATGGGACATATTAAAAAAAACAAAAAAATAATGCTGAAATAAAAAAACGCAACATCGATATGCTTTCTTTCGGGGCATGTGTCTGATTCAATATCTAACCAAAACATATGTTTGTACCGTCAAAAATGAATTACAAACTCCAAATTACATGTTGGAAAAAAAATCAAATAATTTCGACTTCATATGAGCGAGTTATGCGCATTTTAAAAAATAAAAAAAATGTCAAACCGGTTCCGGTTTTTAGAACCGGGACCGGTTTTCATAAAAATGGAGAACCGGTAACCGGACCTATTACCAATTCCGGTTCCGGTTCCGGTCTGATTCCGGTTTGGTTCGGTTCCGGTCCGGTTCCGGTTCCGACGGTTCTAATGCTCATCCCTGTTTATACCTACTAAACATAAATAAATACATTTTTGATATATTGATATGTTTTTAAAGGAATATAAAAAGGAATACATAGGCTTTCAAATGTATATAAATACTAATACAAGTACATAAATTTTTAAAAATGTACTTATATCTATAAAAATATTTTTATACATTTACAAATATATGTATAAAATATTTTTATACATTTAAAACCATATTAAAAATATATAATAATAAGAATAACAACAATAATAACACTAACACCACCACTATCACCCCCCCCCCCACCACCACCACCAACAACAACAACAACAACAACAACAATGACGGCGATAACAATGACGAGGATGCTGACGTCGTCGCCGCCGCCGACGACGATAACGACAACAATAATCAAAGTAATAGTAAATCCAAATATTTTTGAAAATTTAAGGGTATATCCGAACATTTTTGAAAACTTAAGAGCTTTACTGGCATCAGGTAACTGGTAGGTGACTTGGAAACCGGTTAAAATGGTATAACTGAACAAATTAAACAAAACATCTGATTTTACTGGACCTAAAACATGTCCAAAGGTAAAAGCGACATTTTTTTAAAAACTTAAGGGTTTTTATTTCATTTGTCCCATGTTCAAATTAGCATAAGGACACGTCAATGAACAAACAAAAAAAAAGATTTTAAGCTAAAAGATGTGGTGATGTTTTTTTCAATGGTAAAAGTGTGTCACTCAAACGCCACATAAGTTTTTACATTTTTAAAATTTTTTTTCCTATGAATTACAGTGTGGTGATGGTTCTACCTATGAACTTTTTTTAAAAAGAATTCAATAAAAAAAATAAAAAAGATTTTAATAAAAACCATACTAAAATTAAAAATTACATTCAAAACCTAAAAAAAACATGAAGTCAAAAACTACATTAAAAACAAAGAAAAAAAACATAACATTGAAATTTCATTTGCATTTAGATTATATTTTTCTCGAATCGACGCCTTGACCACTTTAGCCGCCTCTTGATTTACAGGGTCGAGGTGCCTCACATCTTACATTAACAACGAATATTCTGTGAGTTAGACGGTTTTAACCACATATTTCTCTAAAGTTGTATTCAATTGTAACATTTGTGCCATCATTTTCTCTTATCTAGTTGACCGCTCGGTTCCGACCGACGAACTTGAAGATGTCGCTTTTCATTTTACTTTTGCTCGAGCTTTTGCTTTGTACCTTCCCATAGGACGAGGAGGCGGGCGTATTTCTTCGATGTCTTCATTATCATCATTAAGATCAATGCCTATGTGATCATCCGATGACATTTGTTGTGAGCTCGAATATGAAGATGTTCTACTTCTTTTTGGCGGATTAGCAATATCTTCAAGTGTTGCAAGCTCCTTCCACCTAATACTTTTTTTGACAACTTCCTATACATTAATGAACTTAAAAGACTTTAGCATGTCATCTTGGAATTTCACGTGTGTTTTTTTCAACAAACTCTCCTCACTTTCGTCGCTAGCTCATTGCTTTTCAAAGTTTGTGTAAATTACGTTCCAATGCATCACAAACTTTTTTACAAGATTTCATTTCGAGTTACATTGGTCGGACGTCCGGTAATCTGGATCTCGACCCGTTCCCTTACAAAACCACTCTGTAACATGTAACCAAAATTGAACTTTTTCACTTGTTCTTACTGAAATACTCTCTGTAATCATCATTATATATTAATAAAATCATCAAGGAAGGTGATCATTATCACCTCCCAAGGTTTTGTGCTGGAGATCCTAGCAAGGATCAAGAGCTTTCCTTGTAAACAACCGTGTCATTCTCTTTACCTTTGTCCATTGCACAATTCGAACATCACAACCTCTCATTCAATTTGGTTGATTTGTACTTATGTAATTTTTGACCAAAACACTAAAGATTCCCTTAGGGAGTTCGTAAACAGGTTTGGCAGGGAAGCTTTGACTATCCCCAACATTGACATGGCAACATTCATGGAAGCCTTCAAAATGGGCCTAAAGGAAGACTCCCATTTCTACGAAGACCTCATAATGACTCCGTCCAAAAGAATGGATGCAGAGTACTAAGGTTTATCAGGCTGGAAGAAGATAAGGAGATCCAAAAGAGCAGCAACCCACCAAATCCATACGATAATCCCAGTATGAAGGTTGAGTCCTCGACCCAAAGATCTTATAAACTAAAGCCATGTTCCATACCCGATCATTATACGGTTAATGCCCTTGACAATGAAGGAGAGGATGATGACCTCCCCAGGATCACTAACTATTGTTTTTGTGTGGATGATTTAGGTTTAGTCTTTGCCATGTAGGATCTTGGCAAAAAAACAAGGTGGCCAAGTAAAGGAGACAAATCAAGTTGCTAGAAATACAAGTCATTGAGGATATCATAGCCCTCAGAAAAGAGATTAGCTATCTCCTAAGTAAAGGACACCTTCAAGAGATCCTAGGAAGACGAAAAGAAAGATCGAAGGAAAAGGATAAGGATCCTGCGAGGATCCTGGAAAAACCAGGATCCCCTCCTCATGACGCCAAGGTAGTCAATTTTATTTCTGGAGGATCTGACATTTGTGAAAATTCTTGTTATGCAGCTATAAGGAATGCCAAAGCGTCCAAGATATAAAGGGAAAAAAGATCCCGAAAGAACACGTCGATAACAAACAACAAGGAGATTATCTTTGACGAACAGGATAGAAAAAACACCCTGGATCCTCATCATGATGAATTGGTGATAACTCTCAACATCGCCAATCACTTTGTTAGAAGGATCCTGGTGGACGGAGGATCCTTGGTGAACATCATACTCTTCGATGCTCTTAACATAATGAACATACTGGAATCCAAGAGAATCAAGAAATCCTCGGTACTAATAGGATTCGGCGATGAAACAAGGCATACTATAGGAGAAATCAAGCTACTCGTATACATTGAAGGGGTAAATTCTATGCAACGCTTTTGCGTTATTAATGCTTTGTCTTCCTACAATGTTATATTAGGTAGGCCCTGGATCCATGACAAGAAAACGTTTCCATCGATGTACCACCAATGTGTCAAGATGTCTATCCCTTGAGGGACAGTGAAGATCATCAGTGATCAACAAGAATCCAAAGAATGCTACAAGATTTCAATGAATCCTTCCTCGGGACCAAGGTAAGCATAACAATTAAAGAAGAGGCACGAGACGTACCAGAAGCGAATGAGCAATACATAAAAGAAGTGCCCCAAGACCTTGAGGATCCTGACGCGAAAGTACTCATAGGATCCTCAATACCAGAAAACATCGAAAAGGACCTAGTTACATTCCTGAAAGAAAAAAGGGAAACCTTCACATGGAAACACGAAGACATGACAGGTATAGATAAGAATATTATAACTCATAAACTTGACATTGATCATTCTTTTAGACCCATACATCAAAATAGAAGGAAGTTTTCACCTGAAAGGAACCTGATCATTCAAGAGGAAGTAGAAAAACTTCTCAAAACAGGGATGATCAAGGAAGTCAAGTTCCCAAGATAGTTGGCCAATGTGGTCGTAGTGCAGCATAAGAATGGTAAATGGAGAATTGTATGGACTATACAGATCTTAACAAGGCTTACAATAAGGATCCTTTCCATTTGCCTCACATAGATTCTATGATAGATGCCACGACAGGCCATGGACTATTAACATTCATGGATTCCTCAACAAGGTTCCAAAAAATTCAAATGGAACCATCTGATCAAGAGGATACTGCCTTCATAACTCCCATAGGTATATATTGTTACACTATTATGCTATTTGGTCTTAAAAACGCAGGTGCATCATACCGAAGACTGGTGAATCGAATGTTCAAGGATAAACTGGGGGACACCATGGAAGTCTACATTTATAAAATGATGGTCAAATCCAAAAGAGATGAGGATCACCTTAGGGATATTGAAGAATTCTTCGATATATTAGATGAATACAACATGAAGTTGAACCCGTCCAAATATTACTTTGGAATGAAGGCAGGCAAGTTCCTTGGTTATATGGTCAGCAAGAGGGGAATGGAAGCGAGTCCTGGCCAAGGATCTTCGAATGGAGAACCACTCCTCTGACATCTTTCAGTATCTTTGGATGTTGTAAGTGTTGTTTTGGCCAAGGATCTTGATGGCGAACAGTAACATGTTTACTATGTAAGTAAAAGTCTCTTGGATCCTAAAACCATGTACTCTCTCTTTGAAAAACTAATACTTGCACTAATTACAACTTCTACCTAAATAAGACATTATTTTGAAACTCATACTATACGTGTCAAAACTCACTATCTTGTTAAGAATGTCATGAGAAAACCAGATTTGTCAGGCAGAATGACTAAGTGGTTAGTGAAGCTCATCACATATGAAATCAAATATGAGCCAAGATCCTCAATAAAGTTACATGCATTAGTAGAGTTTCTGGCTGATTTTAGTGATGATCTACAACATGAGGTAGAGCTAGAATTCCAATAACCTCAAAAAGAAGAAAACATGGGGGAGTAGATACTCTTTCCAAATGGAGCATCCAACTTTAGAGGAGCAAGCCTTGGGATCATACTAAAATCGCCATAGTGGGACATCGTACCCCAAGTAGTTAGTTGTAAATTACATGCAAATAACAATGAAGCAGAGTATGAAGCACTGATCATGGGGCTACAACTAGCCAAGGATCTTCAGATCAAGTATCTTCAGGTATATGTCGATTCGTTATTAATAACTAACCATTTTGATGGATTATATGCAGTTAAAGGCGAAACAATAGAACTATACCTTCAAATTATTTAAAAATTAGCCTCCGAATTTGAATATTTTAGTCTTAATTAAGTTCCTAGAGAAGATAACAGCAAGGCAGACGCATTAGCCAACTTAGAGTCTTCCCTCAGGATCCCGCCAGAGACCAGGATCCCAATAACCCATATAATGATCCTTGCGATAGAAGATCCATCCAGAAGACCTAACGACCCTGATGAGCATAATCTGATAGCCAACATAGTAGCAATCGAAGCTCTGACCAGGATCCTGATGTTCAGAATCCCGATCCAAAAAATCAGGATCCTTAGAGACATTTAAGATCCTAGACACAACCCATCATAGAGTATCTCCAAAATGGTACATATCTAATATCAAGAAGCCATGGAAGTTCCAAAAGACATATATGAAGGGGATTGTGGCAACCATATTGAGGGCAGATCCTTGTGTTCTAAAGTGCTAAGAACAAGACACCACTACAAGAAAAAAGGCCTTTACTGACACGCAATTTATGACGCGCACGGATTTACGATACGCAAAAGTATGTGACGTAAAAATAATGTCATATCTCCAAAATTTTGAAGGATTTAGGACGCGCATTTTTGCGTGCCCTAAAATTTGTGTCAGAAAAAAATAAAAATAAAAACACGGAAGACACCCATCATAAACGCGTGTCCTGTGCACGATGTCGCTTTATAATTTTTAAACGCGCGTTCCTATTACAAAATGGGGACTAAAACTAGGTCTTTTTTTTTCAAGAACGTCACGAGGACTATCATTCTCTCATATATCACATCCTTCGTCTCTTCCCTAACCCACCACCACCACCTCCAACACTCACCGTCTCTTTTGGCCTCACACAGCGGCGGCACACCGGCCCTATCGACGAACGCTTCATCCACCACCATTATTCCAGTCATACGATCCAGTATAAAGCAGATAGAAGGTTTTCAAATTTGAGAGTTATGAAATCGGGAACATCGATAGGGTTGTTGAAACCTTCATGTCTACACGTATATCTGACTGAGAACCCCAATTGTTTGAAAGCAGATAGAAGGTTTGAAACCCTAATTTTTTTTTCAAGAACGTCACGAGGACTACTCTATCACTGTTAATTTCTAGATTCATAGTGCTTTGATACGTGTGTTTTAAAGAACTCCACAAGTTCTCCTTCAAGCTCGTTTTCTTCCTCGCTCTTTCAGTAAGTCTCTTTCTATCGAAATTCAGATCGATTTGAATTAAATTTCAGTGTGAAATATATTTGACAATTAACAGTTGTGGTGGTTTTAGTTAAGTGCTCTAGTAAAGTCCAAATTAAAACATCGATTTGTTTATCTGTCTGTGTTCATTGTTTTTTCTTGACTTTATGTTCTGATCCCTATAAATGATTTCAACATAGAGCATGCTACGGTCTGGAGTTAATTGAATATCTCTTTCATGGTTGAATTTTGACATTTAGGAACTGGTTGTGGTCTGATAATTTGGTTGATATTATAGCTTCATCACCCCCCCCCCCTTACACACTTGGTTTCTATTAGATCAATGTACTCCATTTTACATTTAAATTGGAACAAACCTTGAGTGGATGGTTGTGTTAACCTTAGTCTTTGTAATAGAATGTGACTTTGCTATAGTATATGCGTTTTGGTGCTATTAAACCTCTGTTGGGATCAACTTAGCATGAGCATTCAATTCTAAGAAATTTATCACTTTACCCTTTTAGTATGATGTATGATTGAGGCTTGTTGAGTTCTTCGCTTAGACTTCCATTTGCTTAACTTGTTGAATGAAAGGTCACATAGTCATAATATCAAATTAGAATCCCTGGAACTATTTCTATGTAAAAACCAACATTTTTATGCTTGAATCAATCTCAATTCAGGGCTGAAAGGTAATAACTTATGTTTTTTGTTGTTGGTGCAGGATATGCTTTGCAGCTTTTTCAGTGTTGTTGGGTATGGATACTAAGTGAAGTGGAATAAATTTGCTTCTTCTTCTTCTTAGAGTTCTGTATTCACTAACATGGATTTCTGTATATGTAGTGATCCATCTAAAGAATTCTTCAGTGACTAAATACTACGTTTGTATTATATATGCAGTGATCCATCTAAAGGATTCTTCTGTTATGCCCAAGGCTACAGCACTCATTTCTTTTGTGTGGCATCTTTCCTTTGGACCACTACTATTGCTTTTACTCTTCATCGTGCTGTTGTCAAACACAAAGCTGATGTTGAGGATTTTGAGCCCATGTTTCACTTGTATGTTTGGGGTATGCACTCATGATCCCTTATTTAACCAAATAGATTTGCTAAATTATATGTTCCCTTCATTTGTTCTATGAGCCATTTCATATTCCTCATTTATAAAAGCTAAATTGGATGTTTTTTTTTCTTTTTCCTCATAGGAACTTAACTTGTTATGACAGTTGTACTGTATGTTTGGTGAGACTGAAGTCCCAATTGAGAATTCATTGCAGAAGTTTTACAATCTGTAGGAATATCATGTCCTAAATTTGTCACGGTGATCGTGAATTCATTGCAGAAGTGGAGATGCTAAGCCGTGGCCCTAAAAGGGTGATCGTGAAACAAAAAGAGACACCTGGTAACATTCATTTTTACTTTAATGTTGAAAGAAACTTGTTTGGATTTGTTACTTTATTGATAAAAAAAATAGATGTTTATTTCTTTATTTATAGTAGTTTTACTTATCAGTTCTTTCATCTGTAGGATCACAAGTGCCCTACAACAGGAGTTATCAGAAGCTAATATAATGTGCAAGAGTATGCCAATATTCCATACTTTAATTGTTTTTTCATAGTTTTAAAACTAACAGTAAGTAACCGCTTTGTGATAGATTCTTGAAAGAAAGTAGACATTTCATTTGATGAATAATGAAGAAGAAGAAGATTATCTGAAATAAGTTGGAAGTGGGCTTTATTTTGAGACCAAATTAGGCGTAAGTAAGTTAACATAAAACTCACTTTCTCTCTCCAGTGAAGCAGTCCATGTATGTATAGATGCATGACATTGTATCTATATGTCCAAAAAGAAAGGAAAATATTTACAGTTAAATAAATCTTTCTTCCCTATTTTATAACTTATATGAACGAAATTTTATTTGATTGATTGAAGTTCGATCTTGAGGTTGATGTACCTTACAAGGCGATTTGACTTTTTTTTTCTTACTTTTCATCCATGTTGCCTCGACTAATTGAAATTTTTGTTCTTTGTTTTGTTTCAAGCTAAGCCAACCATGTATCAAGTGGTGTAGGAAATGGTTGATAAAATGGGCTATAAAGTAAGGCCCTGTTTTTTTTTTCAAATTAAATATTGTATGGATAAACTGTTGTCTGTTAATTGATAGATGAATTTTTGGGAATTTTTTTTGAATTGTCACAGAAATTGGTGAGCAGAATTCCCATATTGCCCTTTTCATGTTTGCATCGTATATTGAGAGACGACATACTTCCAAACCTTCTATTATCGTGATACCAAGGGGTATTTCAGGGATAGTTGTTGCTCATATGCTTCATAATGATTTTGAGGTTATATTCTTATGAAACGCTAAAATGTTCATATTTGGCTTTATTTTTTTTCGTTATATTAAAAAAAATGGTATCATACAGGCGGTGTAATTGGAATCACGTGATAGAATTGGTGGTCGCATTCACACTGATAAGGTTTAGTGTTAATCAAATTCCGTTATCTTGGTTTTTCTCACTTTTTTTTCAACTTAGTAGCTTGGATTTAAATCCCTAGAACAACTTTCACGTGTTCGTAACACAGGTTATGTAAAGTTTTTTCATTTTTTTATTTTTTGTGTTTTTAAACATTGCTTACTCGGATAGTTTTGTGGGTTGATCTTTTTTTTTGGATTTACAGGGTGAAACCTTTCCAGAAACTTTTAAGCTTAACATAGCTTTTAAAAAGATATTTGCAAATTGTCTTAAAATGATTGAAACCACAAAGGGTGTTGGAAAGGTATGATCATTTGTAGTTGCTTTTTAATCTCTATGGAATAGCTTATCAACGTCATCATTCAACCACCTAGGTCATTTCCGTTCTTATATATAATTCTTTCATATCTGTGTTCTGTAAGATACTTGATGATATATATATATATATATATATATATATATATATATATATATATATATATATGATTTTACCCCAAATTCTGATGTGGGTTTTATGGGTTTGTATAAAGTATTTGTTAATTCGATGGGGTTTGTGAACTATACTTTTGTTTTTGTTTTGTTTTTTTTTTGAATTTTCTTTTAAAGCATGACTTCAATGTTTTTGTTCAATATGTTGTATGTACTATTTTGTTCCCTCAAGGAAGCTGACATGAAAAGACTTATTGTTTTCTACTTCAAAAATCTTGGAAACTGGTAAGAGTATTGTTTTTCTGAAAATGGGATATGTTATTGGGTTTAAATGGAAATTATATGTTTTCTTTGTGTGCAGAAATTTTAGAATGTGGCCGGATATATGGAAGTGAAAGGTTATTTCATTCGTCCATTTTCATAAAATTGTTCATTTGCCTTGATTTCATGAAAACATTGCAAGCTTTTTGGTGAATTTTAGGTAAATCTTATGTTAAAATTGCAAGCTTTTTGTGAAATTGTGGAAACATTCTTTTTTAATATTTTTAAATGACTGTCTAAATAAATAACTTTTGTGACTGTCTAAATAAATAAGTTTTGTGATAGCATGAAAAATTGGTTTACATCAAGTTTAACATACTATTGTGTCATCACGATTAATGGCAATAGGGTGTTGTCTACTAACTCAGTTTTCCTATATGTGTTTATGATGTTAGCTTTTTTCCTTTTAACTTGATAAATGTATGGCTCTATAACATGCTATGGTTATTTGATAATCATGTTTCTCCTTATGTCCAAATTACAATGAATATTATTAAATTCAACCACTTTTTTACTTCTTTAGTTTCCAGCTTGCCAAATGGATGGAATTCAATTTCTTTGAGAAGTCAAATCATATATACAGACCTTGAACACTTCAGGTAGGATTGATTCAAAGTTCTATATTATTTTGACACTTTTCCTTTCTATTTACCTTTAATATAGGTTCAATGGGTCATTACGTGAGAGACTTCTCACCGCCTTTTCCACTAATGTTTACAGGTTTTGTGACAGCTTATCACCGCTGCTAACTCAGCAAATTGCTTACCTTTACAACATTGTACTTAGAAGATCTCCAACGAATTATAGTAATGACTTTTTTTTTCCTTTTTTTTCCGGTCTATACCATTCATATAATTGGGTAGATTTTTCAAAATAAAGTAGGATGTTATACTAAGTAGATTTGCATTTGACTCTATATTCACATTTAATAAAATCAGGTATTGTTATGCCGTTTAGGAATGGAAACGAACTTTGAGAGGGCGCCCGCAAATACTGTTGGCCTTTCGAACCCCGCAACGCGAGGATACCTTTCTAGTTATAATTATTATTATTACTACAAGTATAAAGAGCAGCAATTGCGTATCTTGCAATCAAACCACCAAGTGAATGGGCTAAAAATGATGAGTTTTCTGATATTTTCAATTTTTTTCTTATTAGTAAGTACTTTACAAAATATATCCAGTAAACTATTATACCATTTCATATTCATTTTTTGTTTTAATTAGAAACAATAGGCAGAAATAGAAGTAGAATGCTATTATAGTTTACACATAATAAACAAATCATTGAAAATGTTGTTGATTGCATAAATAATGAAATTTAAAAATCAATATTCATGATATCATCAAATTGGGTACTCACTTCATCTGCTAACCGTTTTCCTGCTCCATCAATTCCAGCAAAGGTTTTAGAGTAAGTGTCAGCTGAACTTGTTCCAGACATGTTCAAATTATAAAAAAAAATTAACTCTATAAAGCTAAATACCAAAAGATAAAACTCAAGTAAATAGTAAAAAAGGATCATAATTAAGAAATAGAAAAGTGTAATGAAGTCATACCATATATCAAAAAGTGTCTCCCCAAACGTCTTTTTAGCTCTGCTTCTACATATCTCCAGTCACTTGGGCTGCATAATTTTTAGGGCTATTAGAATCCACCATTATATAAACACTTGTAAAAATATCAAAGAAATAAAACCCTAGTGATTTTACAAGGGGAATTTCAGTCATTTACACAAATGGGGAGGAATTAGAATTGAATTTCATGACTTCCATTGATGGGGTTTTCTGAATTTCAATGGAATTCAATTCCGTACTCATTTACAACCAAATGAAAAAATGGAATGAAACTGAAGTCAAACATGACTGTATTGGGTAAAGAAGCTGTTGCTACCATGTCAGCTGTTGAAGCTCAACAGCAGGGATTAACACTTCAACGACTTATATCCATGTTGATTAATTACTCTATTATGCAATGTTTTTGTTTCTTTAAGTTTCTCAGAAATTAATAAAAGTTGAAAATAATGTATTTAATGTTGAATTTCAGGTTGAGGCTAAAAAACATCATCATCAGAAAGTTCTAAATATACTTGATCGGCTTGAAGGGGAGGTATCAAATACAATTTGGAATTTTTTTTCTAGCATAAAAAAAAGGAAGAAAAAAAATGTTGGGTTCCATTTAAAATGTGTATTTTGATTTGGGTCCACAAAGCTCCTTTATCCATGGTAGCCAACAATAACATACATGCACTTTTTTACTTACATTTCTTTACTAATAATAAAACCAATATATAACATGACATGAAATATATATAATGTTTAGGTGATGTTACATTTTAAGTTAATGAAAACATTAGTTCACGCGAGATAAGATAAATATGGTTGTTTTATCAATTGCTTTTTATATCATGCACTTTATCTTCTAACTGAAAGAGAGAAGCAAAAACGACAAGTTTGGTCTTGAATGATGCCTTACAGAGAGGAATTTGATAGCAACATTGGTTCAACATCTAATGGATTAGGAGTTAATTTGCAAGAGGGTGGTGTCACTGAGCCTATTGCAAAAGTCACATAGTTAGGGAACACCTCTTAATAACAATGTACAATCAGATCCCCTTAATTCCAATGTATTACAATTTTTTGTCATGATGTTATTGGATGAAATTGATTGTTTTGGTATATATTTGTTTCCGTATTTTTGTATTATGCGTAAATGAGTATCGTAAAGACGCATCGTAAATGCATATCGTAAATGGTTGTTGAAGTTTATGACACGCAAATGCGTGTCATCTTCATTTATGACAGGGGCTTTAATGATACACAATTTGTGTCCTAAACGTGCGTCGTAAGGTTACGACACGCAAATGCATGTCGTCTTCCTTTATGACAGAGCCTTCCTTGATACGCATTGCGTGTCGTAAATGAGCGTCGTAAATGCGTGTCGTAAGTGCGCGTCGTAAATGCGCGTCGTCTCTCGTTATGACAGGGTCTTCCTTGACACGCATTTGCGCGTCGTCTGAGCGTTTTACGACACGCATTGCGTGTCGTAAAAGGTTGTTTTTCTAGTAGTGCATTATTTTCCAACCATGAAGAATGATGCTTTCTTATATGCTTAGAAGTGTGATGCCTATCCCGTTGATTCGGAAGCATGAATGAGGGCATATTGGCTAGCTACCCCAGAAGGAAGCATCTTGCCAAGATCCTGAAATGCTATGCACCTTGAAGCGTACTTTATGTAAGTCAGTTTAGTGACTGTTCATCATAATCGAGTCGAGGTACATACCTACTCCTTAGCCTCATTTCTTTTCTTTGTTTATTTTTATTCTAAGAACACTAGTGACTTAAGCATCAGGGGGATGTTAGCCAAGCTAACACCCAACCTAAGCTAACATTTTAAACAGGCCGAAACTCAAGGATCCTAGCCACTGCGAATAGAGACTGATCATCTCTCCTACGATCAAGGGTACTTAATCCCCTATAAGGTTTAAAGAGTTAATAACCTCTTTCATCCGTGTTTAGGTTTCTACACCCCACTTGGACACACGATATGTAACTATGGGATGTGAATAAGGGGATCATTTCACGCTTTAGTGACTTGGCAACCCTCTTATTTTTTAACATATGTTAATATCCTAAAGTAAATTTCTAAGGTTTATAACATTATCATGTTATCCTAAGGTGGGATCCTCCCCAGTAAATTTCAAAGGTTTATAACATTATCATGTTATCTTACAAAATGGGATTTTCTCCAGTTATTATCTGAAGTTGGGATTTTCCCCGGTTATTATCCGAAGTTGGGATTTTCCCCAGTTATTATCTAAAGTTGGGATTTCCCCATTTATTATCTGAAGTTAGGATTTTCCCCAGCTATTATCTGAAGTTGGAATTTTCCCCAGTTATTATCTAAAGTCGGGATTTCCCCAATTATTATCTGAAGTTAGGATTTCCCCACTTATTATCTGAAGTTGGGATATTCCCCAGTTATTATCTAAAGTTGGGATTTTCCCCAGTTATTATCTAAAGTTGGGATTTTCCCTAGTTGTTATCTAAAGTTGGGATTTCCCCAGTTAATATCTGAAGTTAGGATTTTCCCCAGTTATTATATGAAGTTGGAATTTTCCCCATTTATTATCTGAAGTTGGGATCTTCCACAGTATTTCTTAAGTCGGGATATTCTCCAAGATTTCATAAGTTGGGATCTTCTCCAATATTTCTTAAATTGGGATCCTTTCCAAGATTTCTTATGTTGGGATCTTCCCCAGTATTTCATAAGATGGAATCTTTCCTAGTATTTTGTAAGTGAGATATTCTCCAAGATCTCTTAAGTTGGGATTCTCCCCAGTAAAAGTATAAAATGGGACCTTCCCCAGTGAATTCCTATGTGGGAACTTTCCCAATATTACTTGAGTTGGGATTATTCCCAATAAATTCTAAAGTTGGGATCAATCTCCTAAGGGAATATTCAGAAGAATTCTCTTGAAGATGATAGGATCGGAATCCTAAAGAGAAGTTCAAAGAGACAATTAAAAGTCTAATGGAAATCTAAGACAGAAGATCTCTCTAGGTTCTATCTATCTTTATCTTCTATGCTTACACTTTTCCTCTAAAGGTTTTCCTACTTTTTAAACCAAAACTTATGTCTTCTAAAATCTCAGGATCCTGACTATTTCAAGATCCTGATCGAGTAACTTGTTGTCTCGGATCTTTAGGATCCTAAAAAGTTTTTGTAAATTCTAAACTCATTAGGGCCCTGATCATTTGAGAACCCTTAGAAAAACCTGTTTTAACCCTATTTCTACAACCAAATCAACCACGCAAGAAAAAGAGATAAACCAAAGCATTAGTATTAAAAGGGTTTACCCTCCTACCCAAAAAAAAGAAAATATTGTTTTACAGAACAAAAAATTAAAGTTGTTTTAAGGTTTATCAAACTTAATTCAATGTTTGATCACCCCCAGATGGGGTATACTTTGTCTCTTTCTTCTCTTCATCTATGCAGGATCCTGACCAACATTTACAAGCTTGCCAGTCAACTTACCCAGGGTTTCATGCCAACCGGCCACGTTCCAGGATCCTACATTCTCCACATCCTCCTCCAGCTTGATCTTTGCCTCCCAGATGGCCTCAACAATATTGCTCTTAACCTCCGCAATCATCTCCTCGATCTACAGCGCAAGCTCCTCCTCTTTCTCAACTTTCTCCTAACTCAGTTTCTCCACCCTCTTCGGAAGCACCTCGTTGATCCCTTCTTACTCCTTCAAGGCTTGCTCCACCCGGTCAAGCTTAACTTTTAGATCTTCGGTGGATCAAGAAACATGATCATCAACCTATAAAGGACCACGGTAAGTGAATTGAAATCAAATAGAAAAAAGCACAAAGATCCTTACAGCTTGTAAGAAAGAGATCGGCTTCCTTAGTGCCTCGTCCACCCCAAGGCTCTCCAAATCCAAGGTCTTAGCCGACTTCCTCTTTTGGGATCCTAGAGTCTTGACAGTCAGATCCATCGAGGTTAACTTCGGAGGAAGATAAGATGAGGTATTCTCCTTCTTGACCACAAGTTTGCCACCGGACACGGTGGAGTCAATATCAACAAGGGTGAACCAAGCACTAGAGTTTGTAGCCTTGGATCTTAAACATAACAAAGGAACTCAATAAGTTCAGGATCCTCCATGAAAAATAAAAAAAATAGAGAAACAAAGGATCTTTACCTGTCAACATGGTGATAGTAGCAGATGTACTCTCCTAAAAGCTAAGTTCTTCGAACCTGAAGGATCTTTCAGTCTAAGGCAAAGCAAGGAAACTCCCAATCTTCTCCTCGGTATCTTCAGCAGCAGGGACGAGATCCTCGAACTTGAAAGCTGCATCAAAACAAATAAAACAAGGAAGTGTGAATTTCATATCCTTAACGAAATAAAATAAAATCCTATCCTTTCTAACCTAATTTCTAGGCAGGAGATCACCATCGGGGATGGATTCACATTTTACAAAGAAATATTTCTCTTTCCAAGAACCATTGTTTTGCTTCAATTTCAAAATAAGATGTGATTTATTTGTTTTGACTTTGAGTAGGAAACAAGAAGACCCAAAAGTTTGGAGATCATAAATATGGGCCAACTCAACTAATCTTGTGTGTAGATTGATTTAATTGGTCAACCTAAAACAGGATCCTCCATATCACAGGCACAGTTTGGATGGAAGCAAACCCAAGTAGGAAAGACGAAGCCAGGTTTGGCCTTAGCATCAAAAGGCTTGAACATGACATTGTCAAGAGAAGCTCCGATTGATTTCAAGGACTCAGTGTCGTTTTCATCAAAAGAGCAAGTCCCCTCGTAATACAAAATATTTTGATCAAGGAAGTCCTCGTCGGAAAGAGTAAGGATGCTCGAGCAAGAACGGAGTGCCTTTTTTACCCATGGTCATCAAACAAGAAAATGAGAAGAAAGGAACAAGAAATTTACCTTCAAGATAACCGATAACCCTTGAAAGAGAGCTAAAAGAAGTAATAGAATATCGGTAACCATTAACCCCTATTTATCTGGATTACAGAGGATAGAGAAGAGATTTGACAACATAATCATATCTTTTGAACGAATACAATTCTATTCGTTAGAGTTTGAATTTCAAAAACTCTATCTCTATTTTTAAATAAAATTAAACCTTTAAATATTCAAAATTAACTTAATATTTTGCAGGTATAAACTAGGGGAAATTGTTAGGGCCAAGATCCTCAATCCTATCCAGGATCCCGGATCTTAAAGGAGTTTCAGGATCCCGAACATACATCAGGATCCTAAACATCACCATCATTATTTCCTAACAAGTTTAACGGCTATATTTCTTGTTTATTTCTTACATGTGCAAAAATGGTCAACACAAGACTCATTCCCAATGAAGAAACGTTCCAATCAGGCTTAAGACCCGGAAATACCAAGTCAAAGCACGTGCAAATACCAGCTCAGCAGGATCCTGGAAATCTCGGACTTATAGTTGCTTAACCTAGACTATAATTACACTTGTAAAACTCACACAACGGACACAATTCCCTGACACCTTACTCATCTAGACTCACTTTATCAATTGTAATCATATTATCAAGCTCATATCTGTAATTTATGTCCAAATCAATAAGATCATACAAGGAAGGTGATCATTATCACCTCCCAAGGTTTTATGTCGGAGATCCTAGCAAGGATCAAGGGCTTTCCTTGTAAACCACTTGTGCAATCTTGTTCTAATTTTGTTAATCACTTCACCTACAAAACCACAACCTCTCATGCAATTTTTTTAATATCCACTTTGTCGATTTTTGACCAAAAAAATTCTTAATGGGGTAATTAGTTCTTACATGTATAGTACGTGTTTCAAAATAGTGTCTTAATTTTGTGGAAGCGGTTACTAATGTGAGTATTAGTTTTTCAAGATGGGAGCATCTGTTCTCAGGATCCAAGAGACTTTTACTTACATAGTAGATGGGATGTTGGTCCTCATTAAGATCCTTGGCCATTACAACACTTATAGTGTTAGAGGATACAGAGAAGTATAGAAGGAGTGGCTCCCCGTCTAGTGGTTTCACCAGCAAGGGTGTTGAACTTAGATAATTTTTATGTTTTTGAAAATCATCTTCATGCTCATTGGTCCATTCGAGCCTTTTATTTTTCTTCAAGATGTCATAAAAACATTTACACCTCTCTAAGGATTTTGAAATGAATCTGTTTAGGGCTGCTACTATTCCCATTAGTCTTTGAATATCCTTTGTTGAGGATGATGATCTTAGATCGATGATATCCTTTATTTCCTTCGGACTTGCTTCTATTCCTCTTTTAGTCACCATGTATCCAAGGAACTTGCCTGATCTCATTCCAAAAAGGCATTTGGAAGGATTTAGCTTCATGTTATATTCATCTAGTATGTCTAAGGATTCTTCAAGATCCTTGAGGTGATCTTCAACTTTCTTTGACTTGACTACCATGTCGTCGATGTAGAGTTCCACGGTGTCCCCCAGTTTTTCCTTGAACATCCAGTTAACTAGCCTTTGGTATGTTGCACCTGCATTTTTATGGCCAAATGGCATAGCAGTATAGCAATATATACCTGTTGGGGTTATGAATGCGGTATCCTCATGGTCAGATGGTTCCATTTGAATTTGTTGGAACCCTGCCGATGCATCCATGAATGTTAACAGTTCATGGCCAGCTGTAGCATCTATCTTGGAATGTATGTGTGGCAGGGGGAAAGGATACTTAGGGCAAGCCTTGTTAAGATCCATATAGTCCACACATACTCTTCATTTACCATTCTTCTTTTGTTCGAAGACCACATGGGCTAGCCATCTTGGGAACTTGACCTCCTTAATCATCCCTGTTTTAAGAAGTTTTTCTACCTCTTCTTAGATGATCTGATTCCTCTCGGGTGCAAACTTCCTTCTTTTTCTGATGTGTTGGCCTGAAAGAAGTATTAATGTTAAGTTTATGAGTTATAATATTTTTTTCTATACCTGTCATTTCTTCATGTTTCCATGTGAAGGTTTTCCTTCTTTATTTCAGGAACTTTATTATATCTTCTTCTATGTTATCTAGCAGTGAGGATCCTATGAGTATCTTCATATTGGGATCCTTAATGCCAATAGGCACTTCTTGTGTATCTTGCTCTTTGTCTTCTAGTATATCTCATGTCGTTTGATTTAACTGCTATGCTTGTCATGGGACTGTGGAAATCTTCATCGAGGTCTTGTAGCACTCCTTGGATTCTTATTGGTCACATGTGATCTTCACTGTCCCCCATGGGGTGAGCATCTTCACACATTGATGGTATGTTGATGGAACAGCCTTTATGTCGTGGATCCATGGCCTTCCTAATATAATGTTATAGGAGGATAATGTATCAATTACATAGAATCATTGCATAGAGTTTACCCCCTCTATGTATATAGGCAGTTTTATTACGCCGACCGTATGCTTTGTTTCGCCACTGAATCCTATTAGTATTGAGGATCTTTTGACTATTTCGGACTCTAGGATGTTCATTCTTCTTAAAGCATCCAAGAGTATAATGTTGACTAAGGATTCTCCATCGACAAGGATCCTTTTGACAAAATGGTTAGCGATGTAAAGAGTGATCACCAGTCCATCGTGATGGGGGTCCTGGACGTCCGGCCTATCTGTTTCGTCAAAGGTGATTTCCTTCTCGTTTTTGATTGATGTATTGTTCTGAAGCCTTTCTTATTTCTCCGTTTTCGACACTTTGGGATGCCTTTTTGCTGCAGAATAAGAGGTACCACAAATGTCAGATCCTTCAGAGATATCATTGATTATTTTGGCATCTGTAGGAGGGGGTCCTAGTTTTTTCTAGTATCTTATGAGGATCCTTATCCTTCTCTTTGGATCTTTCTTTTTTTCTTACAAGGGTCTCTTTGAGACATCCCTTGCTGAGTACATAATTGATCTCCTTCCTGAGGGCTATGCAATCTTCCGTAACGTGACCAAAGTCCTCGTGGTATGCACACCACTTGGACTTATCTTTTCAGGTGGTGGACTTTTCTCCCTTTCTTGGCCATCTCGCTTTGTCGCCAAGATCCTGAATAGCAAATATTAAACCTGAAACATCCACAGAAAAGAAATAGTCAATGATCTTGGGAAATTCTTCTTCCCCCCTTCACCTTCAAGGGGATTGGCCGTATGATGATCAGGTTTGGAATATGGATTAAATTTGTAGGATCTTTGGACCGAGGATTCTGTAATGCCCGGTCTCTGGTATGTATTTATTTACAAATTATTCATTTTTATAAAGCTACTTGACGAGTTGGAAGCCCCAGACTCGTCGAGTAGAATTGAGTTTGGACGCGGGATTTCAGCCACCGACTCGACGAGTCAAGAGCCCTCGACTCGGAGAGTAGGTCTGTCAGAATGAAACCCAAATTTCGGGGTTTTGCACCCTATTTAAGCATCTTAATCCCCACTTTTTGGCCTCATTTACAGCCTCCAAGTCCTAAACCCTAATCCACGAAACCCTAGAGTATCTTGTGAGTTGTGAGCCATTCTTGAGTGTTTTGGTGTGTTCTTGAAGCTAGAAGAAGGAGAAGGAGCTAGAAGGTTCAAGGAGAAGATAGTAGATCCATGGATTTCCATCCATCCTCATCACTTTCTGGTAATCAAGTCTCTAACTTGATCATTCATCTCTTAGATCTATTTACTTCCTTTTTATGAGGGTTTTGGTGCAAGAACCTTGGTCTTTGGGATTTGGACGTCCCAAGTGACTTATAATTCAGATCTGGGATCTAGGAGGGGTTCCATGGCACAAAGGTGCAAAATTTATGACAGTGGAAGCCCCATGAAAGCTTATAAGCATTAATAAGGCCTTTTTAGCCCTAAGAGGCCATGCTTGGAAGGAAAGCTAGGAACTTTACGTGTCCAACTGATGTTCAAAGCCTATATCTAGTATAGTATGCTTTGTTTTAGGGTATTATGGTTTGTGGACCAATATCTATGTTCTAGAGAGTTAGGGTTTAAGCTAAATCCATTAAGAAGGACTAAGAGTGGGTAAAGTTGGAAACTTTACCCTTAAAAGTGTTGGATTAGATGTATAAGCCCATAACTATTATTGGTATGTACTTGACCCGAGAGTAGCATGGTCCATTTGGGTTGCATATCATCAGCACAATTTTTTAGGATGGATTCTTGAGAGAAGGTTATATATATGATTTAATAATATATTATAAGTTATAATATATTAATATGAAATCATATGTTTTAATTAGTATTGATCAAGAATTAGTTTGGAATTAATTTAGTGATCAAAAGAGACTAATTAAATCTATGGGGACTAATTATGGTAATTAGTTATATTTACATGTGTTGGGCTTATGATCCATGTTGGACCAAGTTTATGTATGGATACATAAAGAGTTGGGCCACATGAACCATGGATCATAAACCCATGGGTATGGTTTTGGGTTATACCCATGACCCTTGAAATCCAACATATAAATACATGTTCATAACCTAAAAAACGCCTACATGCATTTTCTTGGAGTTCATGGGTGCTTTTGGGTGCATGGAATTCTCTCTCAAGTTCCACCTTTGTCCATGATGTGTTGTGATTCCATTTGAGGCTTCCACACTATTGGGGCTAAGCTTTTAAAGGCCAAATTCATCAAGTTCTACAAGCTACAGAAAGAGGTAAACTTCTAACTAGTATTTTATGTAGTTTAAATAATTTGTATGCTAGTTGTAGGCTTAAAGCTTTGGAAACAATATTGCATGTATAATTAGAGAATACATAAATCCAAAGCTTTTAGGGTTGTATGTGCCCCATAGGATGTTGTAGTATACAAAACCCAACACAAAGTGTATTCCTAGTGTGTAGATGAAGTTTGGAGCTTGGATCTGAAGGGTAGGAGATTAATCTATTGAGACGGCTCAATCAGACAGAGGAAATCGGCGAGTCCATAGAGAAACTCGACGAGTTGCGTTGGTTTGTCCCGTTTTTAGCTAAAGGTAGAACTCGACGAGTCGATGAAGGGACTCGACAAGTTGATTCGGTAAGATCACGATTTCAGGTTCTAGGACTCGACGAGTTGATGGAGTAACTCGACGAGTTGGGTCAACCAAAAGGTTGGCTTTGACCGAAGCGTTGACTTTAACCAGGGGTAAAAGGGTCATTTTACCCTAAGGAGAATTATCAGGTTTTGACTAAGTATTGTTGATAATGATAGTAGGGGAGTCGTGGGAGCAGCCATAAGAGATTCCTCACTCGAGATTTCAGCAGTCAGCCTTGCGAGGTGAGTTTCCTTCAATAGGAACGGGTCTACGACACCAAGTCCGGACCGTATATGTGATATGATAATAGCTGAGTGTGGGCGGGGCCCGAATCCCATAGTACCCGAGAGTGGACGGGGCCCGAATCTCATAGTATTATTTGAGTATAGTTATGTGACTGCTTGATAGGAATAGATATACTTGTTGTCTGTGTGATACTTGTATGCATGTTAGACAGCGGAGTGTGGGCGGGGCCCGAATCTCCAGGACAGCAGAGTGTGGGCGGGGCCCGAATCTCCTAGACAGCGGAGTGTGGGCAGGGCCCGAATCTCCTAGACAACGGAGTGTGGGCGGGGCCCGAATCTCCATGAGATTGGGCGGGTCCCGAATCTCCTAGTTGCATGTTATGTGTATGGTATGTGGTAGTTTGGGGAGACTAACTAAGCTTCGTGCTTACAGTTTTCAGTTTTGGTTTCAGGTACTTCCGGTAGCAAGGGGAAGGGCTCGGGATGATTGCAGTGCACAAACCATTTGTTCAGCCTGGGATGTTTATACTCTGATATTTTGATATACATTGATATGATGTTTGAGATATTATGACATGTGTTTTGGATAACTATGGTTTTATTAATAATTAAAAACAAAAGTTTTGGTATGTATTTTTGGGATGTTTCAAGTTGGTATGAGAGCCTTGGTTTGAGGGATTCGGGCACACTCTCGGGTGTGTTTGAACTCAAACTAAGGACTTGGTATGAAAATTTTCAAAAGAAAAGCATTTTTACAAAAAGAATTTTGAAAAGAGAAAAGAACTTTGAAAATATAAAAAGGTTGTGGTGCATGCAATCAGTCGAGCTCAAGTAAGTACTCCAAAATTACGCATACAAGTTTATGTTATGATATGTTTATGAGAACTGCATGCTAGATTAGGACTAAGGATCTAGGAAGGATGCCTTATGTGCCTATTCTATGTGTACCGGATTTATGAGAATTGCATGCTAGATTAGGACTAAGGATCTAAGTAGGATGCCTTATGTGCCTGTTATATGTATCTCAGCTTTATGAACCGCATGCTAGTACAAATTAGTCAGGGATAGCCTGAGAGAGATATGCTTGATTATGTTTACTCGATGCTCGAATGTTGCTTGCTTTGTGCTTTTAGGAGTTCTTATTATCTTTTGCTAACTAGTAAATGAATATGTTAAGTTACATATTGCAAGGAATAAATAATTTTAGAGGGTTAGGTCTAGCTCTATTACGCAGCTCTTGTTTGAGTCCAACCGTTGTAGGGTAGGATCTCTCATTCAAAGAGTTATCTAGTCTTAGTGATATGTAATAGTATTCACGAGCTAGTTTAAGGGAGATAGAAGGAACTTCTTATGCAGCTGATAGCGGAGAGTGGGTTGGTGATTACCCTAGGGCAAGCCTATGATGAGTTTAGCATGGGATCAGCAGTAGTAGTAGAAGGGACTTGGTGGAGTTGAGGCAGTTCTTGAGGAAATTTCGGATAAATGTGGATGGTAGTATGGGCCCGTACTACTGAAAGCAGAGGATCCATACTCGAATCAAGGAAGGCTGAGATGAATCCAGGAAACTACTGTAGCGTGTTAGATCCCTCGAGATATGATGAGTATACTGATGTTTTGTGGTGTATTTTCAGTATGGTGACGCTACGCACTAGGCCACTTGGCACTTCAGGCATTGGTGAGGGATTAGGATCGGGCTCTGAAGCCGAGCAGATGGATGAGCAGACAAGGGAGTTTATTTCGTCTGAGATCACATGCAACATTTTAGAGCAGACTCCTGTGATCTTTGGTTCGGTCAAGGAGGGTATTTTGGAGCTTCTGGATGAGAAACTGAGCGTTTTCCGCACCGAGGTGGCGGCCATAATGGGGCCGCGCACACTGAATTTCAGGGAGTTCAGGGTTTGTGGAGCTCCCGACTACCATGGGTCTCGGGACCCCATTACGAGCACCAGATGTTTGGCGGATGTCACCAACGCATTCCGCACCAGAAGATGTCCCGAGGGGGACAAGGTTAGACTTGCGTCCTGTCTTCTGAAGGACAGGGCACGTGACTGGTGGGAGGAGGTTGGGAGAGCCATTGGAGATGATGCAGTTTTGGATGCGATGACCTGGAGTGATTTTTTGACCAAGTTCAGGGCCAACTTTGCACCTGTGATTGAGGTGCAACAGTTAGCGAGGGAGTTCCAGGATTTGGAGCAGACGAAAGAGACAGTGGCAGAGATCACCACCAAGTTTAGGGAGAGGGCCCTTCTCGTTCCACAATATGTGGCGGACGAGGAGATGAAGAAGGCCCGATATCATGAGATGTTGCGGAGCGATATCCGCCAGTTTGTGAGCCGCTCCAGCTGCAAGATGCTGGAGGATATGATTGCTAGGGCTCGTGAGAGAGAGATTGATTTAGAGATGGAGAGGAAGAGGAAGCCAGAGTTTGTGTCTGGCGTGGAGGGCTCGAGCAAAAAGACCATGGTAGATTCCCGAGGGAAGGGCCAGCAGGGCTGAGGCCGCTGCGACAAGTGTGGCATAGGGGCATGATGGGTCGTGTAGGGCTGGTAGTTCGGGCTGCTTCAAGTGCGGCCAAACTGGGCATGTGAGCAAGGATTGTACTGCTACCTCCACTATCACATCATCTGATCTGATTTGCTTTCAGTGCAATAAGAGGGGCCACAAGAGGTCCCAGAGTCCGAGTTTGGTAGCAGCAGGGAAGGTGGTGGCACCCGCCCCTGCTACATTGAGGATTACAGACGACCGTCAGGGTCAGGCAGACATGCCAGTAGCGAAGAGCAGAGCCTTCCAGTTGACAGCAGAGGAGGCACGTGCAGCTCCTAATGTCATTACGGGTATGTATCTTCGCCTTATCTCTTTATTTGTATTGATTATTTCTTATGTTTATGTGTTTGTTATAGGATCGTTCTTAGTGAACGGTATATCAGCCTTGGTACTGTTTGATTCGGGTGCGACCCGATCTTTTGTGTCGCTCGCACTCAGCAAGCGATTCGTAGGAGCTCCAGGGGAGCTGGATTGCCCAATGGATGTGGAGATAGTAGATGACAGGACCGTTAGGGTTGCGAGGGTTCACAGAGGGTGTACACTACAGTTATTCAATGAGTAGTTTTGAGTGGATCTGGTTCCTATTCCCCTACGAGGGAATAAGGTTATAGTGGGTATGTATTGGTTGAGCCCCAATAGGGCAGTGATTGACTGCGAGCAACAGCTAGTGAGGGTTCGGACTCCTAGTGGGGGAGGGATTGTGATTCCGGGCGAGAGGCCACAGCACAGACCGGATTTATGTTCAGCAGCGAAGGCGAGGCGTTACCTTCAGCAGGGCTGCACAGGTTACGTCGCTTATGTCATGGATACCCGTGATAAAGGTAAGGCGACAGTCGATGATGTACCGGTAGTGCGAGAGTACCCGAACGTATTCCTGGAGGATTTACTTGGGATACCTCCGGAGAGACATGTTGAGTTCAAGATTGACCTAGTCCCTGGTGCGGCTCCGATCGCCAAGGCACCATATCGGTTGGCTCCTACCGAGATGCAGGAGTTCTCTACACAGCTGCAGGAGCTGCTAGACAAAGGATTTATCAGACCAGGTAGTTCGCCATGGGGAGCCCCGATCCTGTTTGTGATGAAGAAGGACGGGTCACATCGGATGTGCATAGACTATCGGGAGCTGAATAAGGTAACGGTGAAGAACCGTTACCCCCTCCCGAGAATTGATGATTTGTTTGACCAACTACAGGGTGCATCTTGGTTCTCCAAGATTGATCTGTGATCGGGTTATCACCAGATGCGAGTCAGGTACGAGGATGTGCAAAAGACAGCTTTTAGGACTCGCTATGGTCATTACGAGTTTGTGGTGATGCCGTTTGGGCTCACCGATGCTCTAGCCGCGTTCATGGACCTCATGAACCGTGTGTGCAGGCCGATGATGTATCGGTTTGTGATTTTTTTCATTGATGATATCTTGGTCTATTCTAAGACCAGGAGAAGCATGAGGAGCACCTGAGGGAGGTGCTGGAGACACTGAGGAGGGAGAGAGTTTTTGTGAAGTTCTCCAAGTGTGAGTTCTGGTTGCGGGAGGTGCAGTTTCTTAGGCATCTCGTCAACCAGAAGGGTATTCTGGTTGATCTGGCCAAGATAGAGGTTGTGATGCAGTGGGAGGTTCCGAGGTCTCTAACTAAGATTCAGAGTTTTCTTGGTCTAGCGGGTTATTATCGGAGATTCATCCAGGATTTCTCCAAGATCGTTGTTCCTTTGACCCGACTGACCAAGAAGTTGGTGACATTCTGTTGGGGGCCTGAGCAGCAGGCAACCTTCGAGACCCTTAGATAGCAGTTGTGCGAGGCGCCGATTTTGACTCTGCCCGAGGGAGTATTTGATTTTGTGGTTTACTGCGACGCGTCGATCACAGGTATGGGTGCAGTTTTGATGCAGCGGGGTCATATGATAGCTTACGCGTCGAGGCAGATGAAGCCTCACGAGGCTAACTATCCGATGCACGATTTAGAGTTGGGGTTGCGGTTATCGCCCTTAAGATTTGGCGGAATTACCTCTACGGGGTCCATTGTACCATCTACACGGACCACAAGAGTTTGAGGTACCTCATGGATCAGCCAAATCTGAACATGAGGCAGCATCGGTGGTTAGATGTGGTGAATGATTATGACTGCGAGATCCTTTACCACCCAGGAAAGGCCAATATGGTGGCCGATGCCTTGAGCCGCAAGGCAGTGACGGCTTCAATTCGAGATGTATGCCTGAGGATGACAGTGATTACTCCATTACTGGAACAGATTAGGGAGGCGCAGGTCAAAGACCTAAAGGAAGAGCGCCAGAAGTGCGAGAGGATCGTAGGCCGGGTGGCCTCATTTAATTATGACAGCCGAGGGCTGTTGACCCTCCATGGGAGGGTCTGGGTTCCATACTGGGGCGGAGTACGGCAGATTCTGATGGATGAGGCCCATAAGTGGAGGTTCTCTATCCATCCCGGGGCGACGAAGATGTATCGGGATCTTCGCCGTGATTATTGGTGGCCCTTCATGAAGCGGGACGTGGCTTGGTATGTAGAGCGGTGTTTGACCTGCAGGATGGTCAAGGCCGAACATCAGCGCCCCCACGGCAAGATGCAACCGCAGGACATTCCCGTGTGGAAATGGGAAGATATCACTATGAATTTCATTACCAAGCTTCCCAGGACCGCACGTGGAGTAGATTCGATATGGGTCATCGTGGATCGGTTGACCAAGAGCGCTCACTTTATCCCGATCCAGGAGAGTATCTCGGCCGAGAAGCTGGCCGAAATATACGTGCGTGAGATAGTGGCACGACATGGAGTGCCTGTCTCAGTGGTTTCAGACCGAGATGTTCGTTTCACTTCCAGATTGTGGAAGCAGTTTCACGAGGAAATGGGTACTCGTCTCCATTTCAACACCACTTTCCACCCTCAGATGGATGGGCAGAGCGAGAGGACGATACAGACTCTCGAGGACATGCTACACGCATGTGTTTTAGATTCTGGTGGCAGTTGGTATACTTATCTTCCATTAGCGGAATTTTCATATAACAACAGTTACCATGCCAGCATTGACTGGCCTCCCTTTGAGATGCTCTACGAGAGGAAGTGTAGGACCCCAATCTGTTGGGGTGAGGTCGGTCAGAGTGTCATGGGGAGTACTAAGGTAGTACTCAAGACTACATAGCAGATCCAGCAGGTCCGGAGCAGGCTCCAGACTGCTCAGATTCGGCCGAAAAGCTACGCCGACAAACGGCATTCAGACTTAGAATTTTAGGTGGACGATATGGTCCTTCTGAAGGTGTCACCTTGGAAAGGTGTCATCTGGATCCGGAAACGGGGAAAGCTGGGCCCCACGTATATTGTTCCTTTGAGGGTTATAGCTCGGGTGGGCAAGGTGACATATTAGTTGGATCTACCAGCAGAGCTCAGTCAGATCCACAACACTTTCCATGTTTCCTAGTTGCGGAAGTGCCTAGTGGATTATTCAGTGAGCGTACCCTTGGAGGATATTCAGGTTGACGACAGCCTGAACTATATTGAGAGGCCGGTGGCGATTTTGGATCGCAAGACGAAGACCTTGAGGAACAAGGTTGTTCAGCTAGTGAAGGTGCAGTGGCAACACCATAAGGGTTCAGAGTGGACTTGGGAACCCGAGGAGGAGATGAGGGAGCACTACCCGGAGTTGTTTCCAGACGCAACAGACTTCGAGGACGAAGTCTAAGACAAGTGGGGGAGATTTGAAACGCCCGGTCTCTGGTACGTATTTATTTACAAATTATTCATTTTTATAAAGCTACTCAACGAGTTGGAAGCCCCAGACTCGTCGAGTAGAATTGAGTTTGGACGCGGGATTTCAGCCACCTACTCGACGAGTCAAGAGCCCTCGGCTCGGCGAGTAGGTCTATTAGAATGAAACCCTAATTTCAGGGTTTTCCACCCTATTTAAGCATCTTAATCCCCACCTTTTGACCTCATTTTCAGCCTCCAAGTCGTAAACCCTAGAGTATCTTGTGAGCTGTGAGCCATTCTTGAGTGTTTTGGTGTATTCTTGAAGCTAGAATAAGGAGAAGGAGCTAGAAGGTTCAAGGAGAAGATAGTAGATCCAGGGATTTCCATCCATCCTCATCACTTTCTGGTAATCAAGTCTCTAACTTGATCATTCATCTCTTAGATCTATTTACTTCCTTTTTATGAGGGTTTTGGTGCAAGAACCTTGGTCTTTGGGATTTGGACGTCCCAAGTGACTTATAATTCAGATCTGGGATCTAGGAGGGGTTCCATGGCATAAAGGTGCAAACTTTATGACCATGGAAGCCCCATGCAAGCTTATAAGCGTTAATATGGCATTTTTAGCCCTAAGAGACCATGCTTGGAAGGAAAGCTAGGAACTTTACGTGTCCAACTGATGTTCAAAGCCTAGATCTAGTATAGTGTGCTTTGGTTTAGGGTATTATGGCTAGTTGACCAACATCTATGTTTTAGAGAGTTAGGGTTTGAATTAAACCCATTAAGAAGGACTAAGAGTGCGTAAAGTTGGAAACTTTACCCTTAAAAGTGTATTCCCAGTGTGTAGATGAAGTTTGGAGCTTGGATCAGAAGGGTAGAAGCTTAATCGATTGAGATGGCTCAATCAGACAGAGGAACTCGGCGAGTCCATAGTGGGACTCGACGAGTTGCTTTGGTTTGTCCCGTTTTTAGCTAAAGGTAGAACTCGATGAGTCGGTGAAGGGACTCGACGAGTTTATTCGGCAAGATCACGATTTCAGGTTCTAGGACTCGACGAGTTGATAGAGCAACTCGACGAGTTGGGTCAACCAAAAGGTTGACTTTGACCGAAGCGTTGACTTTGCCCAGGGGTAAAATGGTCATTTTACCCTAAGGATAGTTATCAGGTTTTGACTAAGTGTTGTTGATAATGATAGTCGGGGAGTCGTGGGAGCAGCCATCAGAGATTCCTCACTCGAGATTTCAGCAGTCATCCTTGCGAGGTGAGTTTCCTTCGGTAGGAACGGGTTTACGGCACCAAGGTCGGCCCGTATATGTGATATGATAGTAGTTGAGTGTAGGCGGGGCCCGAATCTCATAGTAGCTGAGAGTGGGCGGGGCCCGAATCTCGTAGTATTTTTTGAGTATAGTTATGTGACTGCTTGATAGGAATAGATATACTTGTTGTCTTTGTGATACTTGTATTCATGTTAGACAGCAGAGTGTGGGCGGGGCCCGAATCTCCTAGACAGTAGAGTGTGGCAGGGGCCCGAATCTCCTATACAGCAGAGTGTGGGCGGGGCCCGAATCTCCTAGACAGCAGAGTGTGGGCGAGGCCCGAATCTCCTAGTTGCATGTTATGTGTATGGTATGTGGTAGTTTGGGGAGACTCAGTAAGCTTCGTGCTTACCGTTTTCAGTTTTGGTTTCAGGTACTTCCGGTAACAAGGGGAAGGGCTCAGGATGATTGCAGTGTACACACCATTTGCTCAGCCTGGGATGTTTATACTATGATATTTTGATAAACATTGAGATGATGTTTGAGTAATTATGACATGTGTTTTAGATAACTGTGGTTTTATTAATAATTAAAAACGAAATTTTTGGTCTGTATTTTTGGGATGTTTCAAATTCGGTCTTCCTATTGGGGTTATCATATGAGTTTGTTGGGTTGCTCCTCTTTTCGATCTCCTTGTCTTCTTCGAGCCTTATGAACCTTAGTGTCATGCTTCTTACTTCTTCCATCCTTTTGCATGGAGTCATCACAAGGTCTTCGTAGAAAGGAGATCCCTTTTTAAGCCCATTTTGAAGGCTTCTACGACAGTCACCATATCGATGTTGGCGATACTCGGGGCTTCCCTACCAAACCTGTTCACAAAATCCCTAAGGGATACCTTAGTATCCTAAACTACCTGGTACAGATCACTAGTAATATTTTCAAATGTTCTGCTACAAGAAAGTTGATTGTTAAATAGATTAACTAAGTGAGCAAATAAAGTAATAGAATAAGAAGGAACGTTAAGAAGCCATTTTAAGGCTAATCCTCTGAGGGTTGAACCAAAACCCTTGCATAGGCAAGCTTCTTTCAAATGTGTGGGAATGGGGATGATCTCCATTCTTTCCCTGTGTCGTGCCACATGTTCTTCAGGATCTGTAGTCCCGTCATAAGGCTTAATACTAGGAGTTTGGAAGCGCTTTGGGACTTCAGTGTCAACAATCGCGGGAGCAAATCTTGAAATCATGTGGCTTGTTGGGGAAATTTCCGATATAGGATGGACTACTCCGGGAACACTCGAGATCATTTGTCTTAACTGCTGAAGTTTATTATCCATGACCGAGCTCATTCCTGTATCAATATCCATAGAGTTTGTAGTAAAAGTATTATTCATGAAGTTACCAGGATCCTTGTTATTGGGAGTGATGAAGGTTTCGTCGAGATTCTGGATCTCATTAGCTCGCTCATTTGGAGATGCAACCTAAGCGGGAGTTGAGGTTGGTGTTAAGGATCCTATCTCCCGATGGTTTCCTGAGGATACTTTATTGTCAAAGTTCAGGATCTTGGGCTACAAGATCGAGGGTGCTGCTTCTTGGGATTTGTGGATCTACATCCTCATCCTCTCTAATTCCTTGAGCATTGTCCTATTGTCCTCTTGTTGCTGAATAACCTGGCGTTCCAGTCTTTTCATCATAGCAAAGAGCTCGTTGTTGGAAATCACTACTGGAGGATCCTGAAAACCTTAGGTAGTGATCGGAGATGTGCTTTTTTCTTTGGTGCCTCTGAAGTCTTCTTAGGAGCTCCGCTTGGAGGTGATGGAAGGTTTTTAGAGGAAATGGAAGGAATGGAGGAAGATGATAAGACTGGTTGGGTAGACATGATTTTCGAACGATTGTGAACACCACGGCCCCATGATGGGAGCCAAATTGTTTTGGTCAAAAATTAATCAAGTAATATTCAACCAAGGTGTATGAGAGGTTGTGATGTTTAAGGCAATATAAATGTCGAATTGTAATCAAAGTGAGACAAGTGAATTACAAGGAAAGACTTTGATCCTTTATAGGATCTCTGACATAAAACCTTAGGAGGTGATAATTATCACCTACCTAGTTGTTTTTATTGATTTCAATATGAAATTATAGAGATGATGAAGATAATACGAGTATAAGTGTAGCAGTAAAGGGAATTGTGTGTCGTGTGTGTAATACATGTGTATTTATAGTTTAGACTAATTAATAATAAGTCTGATATTTCCGGGAACCTCTTCAATAAGCATATGCATGTTGTTTGACTTGGTATTCTCGGGTCTTAAGCCTGGTTGAAGTGTTTCTTTGTTGATAATGAGTCTTATATTGACCGTTTCTATACATGTGAGAAAAACAAATAGAAATATGACCGTTAAAAATGTTAGGAGATAATAATAATAATAGTTAGGATCCTAAAAAGTTTCGCGATCCTGAAAGATCTTCGAAGATCCGGGATCCTGAATAGGATAAGGATCTTGGCCCTAAAAACTACTATATCATCAATTTGTTCCAAAGAGATTAGAGCAAACCCAATCCCCACAACTACCCAACGATCAAAGAACGACAACAAGAAAGCGAACAAACCTGAAAGAGAGAAGAAACTGGCCGACGTTTGATCTCGTCGAGGAAGAACATCTGAAATCACCGAAAAAGGGCTTTTGTATTTGTTCATTCAGTTTTTTGTTTCATGGGTTTGTGTAATGGTAATATAAATTCATCTCCTTACCTTCATAATTTAAATTTCCTTAGCTTTATAATTTAAAGCTTCATGTTGGATGGAAGATTGTGTTTTTATTTTTGTTCGGTGTTGTGCATAAATTCTCTCATATAGAGGTGACGATCTTTTCACGCTCGTCTCGTGGTTTCAAGCGAGAGAGTGGCGACAAAGTGATCAAAGTATTTCCCGACAAAATAAGAGAATAATGAGAGAGAGTGGTGGTGAGAGATGAGGTGGATGTGGGATGGAGGGACCCACATATTCTATTAAACAGTTTTCTTTCTTCAGTTAATAATAATAAAAATAAATAAAAATTTAATAAGAATATATTTTTCACTTTAAATCCATAAGGAACCAAAACCGCAACAAAAATATATCATAAAGATGGTCAAAGTAAAAACTTTATTAAGACGAAATCTACATGTTAGATCAAACCAAAAACATTATTAAAACGAAATCTACATATTAGATCAAACCACAAGGACAGTTTATTATTATATTTTACAATTGGTTAATGTCATAAAATGACAATCATAATACATAATTTATTTTTAAATAATTTATCTTTCAAATGCTAGTAATCTTTATATGTTCTCCACTACACTATTAAAGTGTATTTAAAATGGGTAATTCTGACATGTAGAATGCACATTACATGCAATTGCATGTCGATAAATCTAGATAAACAAATCATCTCATATTGAATAACACAATTGATAGGTAGTATTCAATGCTACTTTACCTAATTAAAATATACCAAATATGTAATAAGAACCAAAAATTAGTGACTTATTAAATACAATTAAAACGTAAATGATCCAAAAAGTTTATAAGATTAACCTTTTAGTTTAAATTGAAAAAATATTTAAATGAGACGAATGACTTGTTATTTATACCATTACAGCCCAACAATTGAAGGACTTGAAGATTGGGCCGGGAACTTATTTAAACAATTGAAAATTTAATGTGAACCATAGCCCATATAATATCATAAGGTTAAAAACTGCTTCATAGTCCAAAACAAAACTTTAACTCATTGTGAGAATATATATATATATATATATATATATATATATATATATATATATATATATATATATATATATATATATATATATATATATATATACTAGGCGAATCCCCGCGCGTTGCGCGATAATAGAATTATATAGTTAAAATAATAACTTTTACCAAATTATTATTTAATATTTCTACTTTGAAACAAAATGTTAGTAGTAAACAAAACATATAGTTAACATATTAGTTTTATTAAACATTATAGTTTAATTTTTAAGTCATTCTGATATATACAATTATTTGATAATTTTATAAACCGTTTAAAATTATGTAAATTATATATCAAATGAATGATAATATAACGGGTAACAAAACGTATGAACAAAAATATGAACTGCAACTTTTAGTAACATAAAAATAGAAAAACATCTATTATAACATTTGTATTAAAAAAGATATATATACAACGAATAATAAAAAATATGAAAAATAAAAACTATAACTTTTAATAACATAAAAACACTAAAACATCTATTATAACATTTATATTAACTCTTCATATTTAAATCACAAATCTCTTCAAATACATTAATGTTTTTAATGAGCAAAAATTTACAACCTTATAAAAGAAAGGGAAATAAAAAGTTATTAGTGATTACTAATTAATAATCATAAGTTAAAAACTCTTGAATTGTAACTAATAAATATACATAAATTAGAAAACTCTTGAGTTGTAGTGTGAGTTTCAAATGAATGCGGTACTTGGAAATGTATATTTATTATTATTATTATTATTATTATTATTATTATTATTATTTGTCTAAATAATATGTTTTGATGCATCATTTTAATCCCTTCAATTATTAAACATAAAGATATTTAATTATAAATTTATAACATACGTAGGTGCATATACATGTTAAACAAATCACATATAATATATATATATATATATATATATATATATATATATATATATATATATATACATATATATATATATATATATATATATATATATATATTCGTAAATGTCATATGTAATTCGTGTCGTACTAATATGGATAAATTACTTTCATATGAAGAACATATCATGATAAGTCTATCATAATTACATATCAAATGTTCAAAATTATGTTATCTTTTAAATATGTTGTGTAGGATAACCCAATAAAAAAATAATAGAAAATAAACATAATCAAAATAGAAAAACTACAATCAAATAAATAAGAGCATTGGGTGGTAGAATATATAAATAAAGATGTTACATAAACATATATTTAAATCAAATGAAAAAACTAACATTCGTCAACTTTGCTCAAACAAAAAAACCTATATTCATTTTATGAATCTTCTTTCTTCATTTAACACCATTCAACCATAGAAACTTGATGACAATTCTTCACTAACCTGCAATCAAAATATTTCTTGAAAAAGAAGAATCAGAAAGATATTCCAAGCAAAACATTGATGTTTGGAGATTCACATTCAAGATTGAGTAATACATACAAATCACATATAAAGATTAAATGAGAAACTGAATATAAAGAAAGAATAGAAAAGTTTCATTTGTTTTGGTTGAAAGAAAAAATCATATTACAATTACCATCGATGCGACATAACCCATTTCTTCAAATCATCATATTTGGATCGTGAATGCCTCAACTATATGAAAACTTTTAAATCACAATATCTTCAAATCCTTCTTACATGTAAGATTTTATATAACACAAAAGGCAAAAAAGATTGGCCTTTTTATAGTAAACTTTTCACTAAATGCTAATTAAACATAATATAAGTTATAAAACTTTTGAGTGTTAAATCATAATTAAGAAAACTTTTGAGTTTCATTAGTTAAAAAAGGGGGTTTCAAATGAATGTGGTTTGAGGAAGTTAAAAAAGGGGGGTTTCAAATGCATGACATTCAAGAAAAAATGCTAGTTTATAAGTATGTATGATATATATATATATATATATATATATATATATATATATATATATATATATATATATATATATATATATATATATATATATATATATATAATCATTTAGCCTCAAACGCTGAATTTTAAGAGGTACAACCCTTAAAACATCATATACAACAACTTTAGGCATTAAATAAATTCTGAATCTTAAAGTCACGTCATATTGAACAAAACGAGTAATCCTCACCCCCAAATGAATCGGTCAACAATTGACCCAGCCCGCCCATATCTCTTTCCCATTCATCGGCACCTTCTCCTTATTTCTTAATAAAATCAAATATATCGTTTTCAAAATCCTTTGAAACACTACGCCTCTTCGCATTCCACATCCCTTCTAATCCCACTGTTCTCCAAAAACCCTACACTCCACCGCCACCACCACTCAATCATTTCGTGTTATCACACATGTCGACCCTCCGTAACCTGCACTGCACTACATCTGTTGGTTGGTTCACTTCCAGCCTTCTCTTCGTCTCCCTTTTTCAATCACATATAAACTTGCAAGAGGTATCTCTCCTTTTCTCTTTCTGGTTTGTGATCACACACCCTTCCCCTACTTTAAATTCATTACACCCATACACTATCCTTTGAATTCGGTTTTATTCAAATGGAAACTTCAATCGATCCCACAAAATCAGGGCAAATTACCCCAATCGTTTCCTTCCTATCTAAAGTTGAAACTGTAACGCCCCGTTCCCGGTACGTATTTAATTTACTAAAGTATTCATTTTGTAAGAGCTACTCGACGAGTTGGTAGCCCTAACTCGTCGAGTAGATGCCAGCTTGGCCACGAGATTTAAATGGTCTACTCGACGAGTCAGAACCTGGACTCGATGAGTAGGTCCATCAGGGAGACACCCTAATCTTCAGGGTTTACACCCTATTTAAGCATCATATCTGGCCTCCACCCCAGCCTCCATCACCTCCAAACCCTATCATCGAAACCCTAATCCACCTTCAGTGATTTGGAGCTTGTTCTTGCCATTTTTGAGTGTTGTTGTGCATTTTGAAGCTTGTGGAAGGAGAAGAAGATAGAAGGTTCAAAGAGGAATAAGTAGATCCAGGAGCCACACTTCATTCACAACATTTTCTGGTAATCAAGTTTCCAACTTGATCATTCTTCTCTTAGATCTATTTGTTCCCATTTTATGAAGGTTTTGGTTCTAGAACCTTGGTCCTTGGGGTTGGGACGTCACAAGTGGCTCATATCTCAGATCTTGGACCTAGGAAGGGTTCCATGGCATAAAGGTGAAAACTTTATGACCATGGAAGCCCCATGCGAGCTTATAAGCAAGTTCATGGACTTTTTAGCCCTAAAAGACCATGCATGGAAGGAAAAATCGAAACTTTATGTGTCCATCATATGTTAATACCCTAGATCTAGGTTTGTACGAGTGGATTTGAGATTTTAAGGCTTTTTGGACATGATCCATGTCCTAAAGGAATTAGGGTTTTGTCTAAACCCTTTAAGAAGAGTTATGAACGGGTAAAGTTGGAAACTTTACCCTTAGAATGGCCTTTCCTGTGAGTAAAAGAACTAAGGAACATAGATCTGAATGGTAGGAGCTTAATCCATTGAGATGGCTCAATCAGACAGGGGAACTCGCCGAGTCCAGGGAAGGACTCGACGAGTCGAAGCGGGTTGTCCCGATTGTTAGGACAGCAAGAACTCGACGAGTCTGTTGAGGGACTCGACGAGTTGACTCAGTTGGCCACGGGTTTAAGCATCCAGGGACTCGCCGAGTTGGGAGATGACTCGACGAGTTGGGTTGACTGGCAGTTGACCTTGACTTTGACCTTGACTTTGACTTTGACTTTGACCAGGAGTAAAATGGTCATTTTACCCTAAGGAAGGATTAGCAGATTCTGAATAAGTGTTATTATGGAATTAATAGTCGGAGAGTCGTTGGAGCAGCAGACAGGGATTCCTCGCCTAAGTTTTCAGCAGTCAGTCTTGCCAGGTGAGTCTTCTCCCGTAGGAACGGGTCTAAGGCACCAAGGCCGGCCCGTTTATGTGCGATTATATGTGTCGGGGTTAGCCCGATGTAGGTCTTATGTTCCAGACTCCGGTCTGATGCCGGACGGGGCCCGATGCAGTTAAAATGCTTGATGTCTTTGTGATTCTTGCATGTGTCTGATTATGTGTTCCTGACTTAATTCTGATGTCGGGGTAAGCCCGAGGAATGTTAGCTTTCATGTTATGTTTATGTTTATGTTTATATTATGCTTGCTGATATGATTTGTATACCGGACTTCGGTCCGATGCCGGGCGGAACCCGATGCAGGGGCGGGGCCCAAGTTATGCCTGACCTCGGTCCGATGTCGGGCGGGGCTTGATGCCCGGTTCTTCCGATGTCGGGCGGGGCCCGATGCAGTAGGCTAGGCCCAGTATATGATTATGTGTATGGTATGTGGTAGTTTGGGGGAACTCACTAAGCTTCGTCCTTACAGTTTCAGTTTTGGTTTCATGTACTTCAGCTAGCAAAGGGAAGGGCTCGGGATGATCGCATGGCACACACCACAGTTTTTTTCTAGCCTGGGAGATTTACTCTGATATTTGTTATAAGTTTATGATATGTTGACAGATATTACGATATATTTTTTGTATTGTATAATTTGTTGGAATAGTTTTTATGTTGGTAAATGATGAAGTTGATGGAGCTTTTGGTGCTGGCAAAGGGGTAGTGTACTTCATTTGAAAGGTGTACCCTTTGAAGTTTGCAGATGTCATAAATCAAGCCAACTATTCGAGCATCAAAGAGAAACACCAAAGCATATAAGAGGCATTATATGTAGTGCCTTTATCAATTTGAACGGTCAAAGGTCAAATATATGATGGTTTGTGTACATTCTGATCATTTTTAGGCGACCAAAGCTTCAATTTCAATTAGTTTCAATCCATCATCCACTAAAACCATTAAATTCCTGTTTTTCTCTAACTACTAATATTTATAATGATCTTTTTGATTGATGGTCTGTATCATTTTATATAACTAAACACTCAAAGTGATGGGATTTCTAGCACCATAGGGCTATCTGGTAATTGTATTGTGTGTATATATATATATATATATATATATATATATATATATATATATATATATAGCTACAGATTGAAGATAAGTATAGAGTATGGAATCCCTTTGGATCAAAGTGGTTTGCTGCAGTTTGTGGGTGGTGTTGACAATATTTGGCTGTAAGATTTGTAAATCATTAATACCTTGTAAAATATATATTTTTTAGCAATGTAAAAGATACATTTTGTAAATCACGAAGAAATCAAAGGAATTTTGTCTATATCGGGTGTTATAGCACATTGTTATGCAGATTGTTACATTATATTCGGCTCTTGACATATCTATTTTGTATAATAAAGGTTAGGAAATCTTAGAACTTTGCTACAGACAGACAAGAACATTATATTAGAAGAGTTAAATTTAAATTATATTTAACATATATAATAAACAATTTAGTTTTTATTGTATTAGAAAACTAATATAATATGATGAGTAAAAGATGTTGGACGTGATGCCTATTAATTATTAAATTATAAAATATACAATATTTTTGATAATCACTATCTATTAGCTTAGAGTTTGGATAAAAAAATTCAAAGAGAAGTTTACAAATTATTTCATTTATACCATTTGAGTCCAAGCCGAGTGAGATTTTATTTTTATTACGATTTTGCATATGATACTTAATGAGAGAACATACCTATTGCATAGGTTGAAAAGAGTGGTGTCATGATTGTTATTTATTTTGTCTGCCACATCAGCACTATCTCAACGTCATATATATCACTTTTCCAACATTTTTATGATTTCTTTTACCATATACAGAATGGTCACCATCACATACCACATTTATTTCTTTAATTTGTTTAAAAACATAATTTAAATAAAACTTAAAATTTCATTAATTGAAATAAAAAATAAATAGTAAGAACTTAAAAACATAAAAACTCAAAAATACAAAAAATAAGTAATTAAAACACTGGTGTCAGCTTCACAATTTCTCTGTATATATTTTTGTGATTTCGGACGCAAACTTTCAGCTTCATCATTGCTTAAAATACCGAACATTATCTTCAACGTTTCAGCAACCACCACTTGCATCACAAATTGAAATGTTAATGAAGATGAAGATGATGAAGACATTTTAAGTGTATTTGAGCAAAAATAAAAGTACTAGTGTAGTATTAAATGATAAAATTGATTGGTATTTATATAAATTTAAAAACAATAGGAAACAAGCCGTTTGGAACGTTGGATGAGAGGGAGAAATGTAGATTAGCAGACGAGAGAGGAGAAATGACCGACAAAAAATTGTCTTGATACTCGCCACTCACTCGGGATGGTGTATGTCACTCACTTGGGACGGTATATGTCACAGCCATCGTTGCAAACCTTGGTGGTTACTGCTTACCACACCCACTTTTACCAACCTTACGATCCATTATTGAGGTTGGTGTCAATCAGGACAACATCCAGACTCAAGTGATTGACATTTTAACCTTCATGTTTATCGTTCTTTTATTTTCATTTTTTCTTAACCATCACGCTTAAAGGTAAACCGAAAGCATTTTGCTTCCTAAAATGGTCTTAACATTTATTTATTAAATACTAAAATGGGTTATATAATTGTCTATCCACTACTTTTATAAAAAAAAAGTAAAAAATAACAAATGACTCGATGCCTAAAACTGTAATCCATAAACCTTATAAACCATAAATCATATATACTTTTATTTTTAACCCAAAAGAAAGTGTAATTATATCTTTAGAATATGACATGTTTCTAGAAGGGAACTATTCTCTAAAAGGAAACTATTCGTTCATCGTCGAAAAAAAAACTATCCAACATTCCGTCTGAAGATAACATGTTCCCATTCAAGCTGAAGAGAAAACAATTACCAATTTGATTATGTTTCGCGATGAAAATCAATAAAGCGCAAGACAAACAATTCTAAATGTCGGTATTTATCTTCCATAAGCAGTTTTCTTGCATAACCAACTTTATGTGACATTATTCAGAAGGATATCACACGCCAACACAAAAGTATTAGTGAAGTTTGACGAATGATTCAACGACAGTGAGTCAATACATCAAATGTGGAGTATAAATAAATGTTTCACCGTTAATAATGCATAATCATGTGCTCATGTACATTTGTTAACAATCTCAACTTTTCATTTTTAATTCTTATTGATTTCGTTTCTACTAGCATGACTCTTATTGATAATTGTTTATATAGAGTAACTATTTATGCAAAATAACTAATTGCCTCTAGAAACTAATTTTTGAAAGAAATTACTCCCACCCATCCCTTGGCGCGGATAAACGGCTAATATATATATATATATATATATATATATATATATATATATATATATATATATATATATATATATATATATAAGTTTAATAGTCAGATTAAAACATAAATCAAATTAGTTTTTAATTACCTAAATAATTTATACTAAAATTGCTTAATTATGGATAAAAATTAATTGTAATTTTTTAAAAACCGTTTTGATAATCAAAATGTTTTAGAGTCGTTTTTATATTGTGGTATATATATATATATATATATATATATATATATATATATATATATATATATATATATATATATATATATATATATATATATATATATTCAACAAGGAACAATTTTAAACCTTATAACCAAGGAACCAATCTTTTCTCAACTTTTAGGGCAATTTTTTCATTAAAAAAAACTAAAAATATAAAAATTCATAACTTTTTATCTTCCATCCATTGATATCAAATTTGATAAGAAAAAATTGATTTGTTCAGATTAACATTGTGAATTTGTTTAAATTCACATTGTGAATCTGTGCAGATTTACCCTGTGAAACCTGTGCGGATTCACATTATGAATCTGTGCAGATTCACACTGTAAATTTGTGTAGATTCATACAGTGAATTTATACAAAATTAATGATTTATAGTGTAGATTCACAATGTGAATCTGAACATATAAAAAAGTAAAAAAAAAATTATTAAATTTGATATCAATGGAAAGAAGATAAAAAGTTATGAATTTCTATATTTTTAGAATTTTTTTTGATAAATAATAAGATCTAAAACATGAAAAAATAATGGTTCAGTGGTTCAATGGTTTAAAATGGTTTCTTGAAAAAATAATGGTTCAGTGGTTCAGGAGTACTTCATCCAACATTCGTACCAAGGAATCTCTTTTTCTTTTGCGAGATCTTTATGACGTGTTTTTGTCCCGAGACACTTCTTCCCACAAGATCCAATTTTATTTTTTTTGAAATTTCAGAATTTTATCTTGTCACCAAAATAATTTCAAACCTACTCGTTCAACTGACTACACTGGTCACACAAGTACTTCATCCAACATTCGTACTTATATCAAGCTCGTTGTTTGGTTGGAGGTTAGGCCACCCATTTAGCCTAAAGAAAAGATGCCTTTCAATGTTTCTTATCAAACACTTGATCGTATTTCAACGGGAAACCACACAGACACTTCTTAGTCTCTCTTGACTTCGAAGGAAGAGATCTTTGCCTGGGATCCACAGTTTCGTGTCTTTATTTAGACATCACAAAATCCCACATACAAGTATTGTTTTATTTCTTTATCTTTGACACTCTTGCACGAAGATCCTATTGATTTTCAAATGTCCGGTTCGTGGTACTTACATTCAGTTTCAGGCTCGCAGTTCAACCAATGAAGTTCGCTTTCATATGAGACAAATGAAATCACTCTCAACTGCGAAAGGGCAAAGCTGACGCGGAAATTCACTGAGGATAAGAATTCAAATGGGCGCGTGAAATTTTGAACGGACGTCTACTTTATCGCCATATGACGTATTGATATGACATGAACAGTTGTCAAGTCGCGCTTTTTCAGGCGACGTTACAGTAACCGAGATACTCTCTCCTGATTTCTCTCACCAACCAAACTGTATAAAGGGAATTTAACGCTTCATCTCTCATCACCACTTCCATAATTTTCTCTCAAAGATTTCCGATGATCACAGCGTCTACCGTTCATCTTCTCTCTCTCAAAAATGGCTGCTTCATCATCTGCTCATGACCAAACTGCTCATTCTTCTCTTCTGACCATCAAACCCAACCAGAACTTGGTAATCGATCTAGAACCATGCAAATATGACGCCTATCTCTGGCAATTGTTGAGTGCCTCAAGTATTCTCCACTGGTGCATGCTCTAACAAAGATGGAGGATGTTCCAATGTCCCTACTGTCTAGGGCGTGCTCTACTGTAAGTTGCATCAAGGAGGAAAACAAGATTATCTTTGACATCCATGATCAGAAAACATCAATCTCTAAAGCCCGATTTTGCTCACTTCTAGGGCTTCCTCAAAGTGAAGGGATGATCAACCCGGAATCCATCTCCAACGCTGCTCTATTGGAGATGTTCTATCAAATGGGGTACAAAGAAACCCTAACTGCTGTCTTAAAATTCCGGAAACGTAACCTACCCCCACTATGGAATGGCCTCTTCACTCTTCTATTCAAGGCGTTCTCAGAAAGAGTTACTAGTTCCGATTGTGCCAGTAAGTTGTTCATGGCCATAATTTATGGCATTTATACAGGTTTGAATGTCGATTTTGGAGTTGTTCTCTGGGCTCAGTTGATTCAGAGCACACATACGACCACTCATCACAGTGAAATCTCCTATGCACGATTCTGGTCTATCATTGTTCGAAGAGCCATCGTCAAGCTCAACATTCCCGTGATGCAAGATGCTTTGGTGTGTACTATCTCAACCTTCCATACAACAGGCATCATTCTGGCCGATAACTCCAAGTTTTCTTTCATCGGTTCAATTCCAGAGGCGATGTTTCGTGACGTGTCGACATCCAGCAAAATTTTGGAAGGTTATCGCACACTTGATCCTTTTGGGTTTCGTCCCGTTACTCCTGATATGCAGTCAATTATTGCTAAGGCGGCTAAACCAAAAACAGGGGGTAGCAAAGGTCACAAGAAGGGAGAAAAGAAAAAGGGTAATAACGAAGGTCCATCTGAGCCTGCGAACACTCCCAAAAAGCGAAAGGCGAAAGTTGCTCCATCTGTCGCTGCTCCTAAAAGGCGAAAGTTAAAAAGAGTCGCTCGCAAAGCCAAGTCCCCTACTCCATTTGACAGTGACCATTCTGTTGGATTAGTGTCTAAGTCCATAACTATTTTGGTATGTACTTGACCCGATTATGAGCATGGTCCTTTTGGGTTGCCTTCACCTTAGCAATATGTAGGATGAATTAAGGAGAGAGAAAGGTTTAATTATGATTTATTAATATATTATAAGAATAATATATTAAAGGAGAAATCATATAGTTTAATTAATATTAGTAAAGAATTAATTAAGAATTAATTTTGTGACTAAAAGAGATTAATTAAATTAAGGGGACTGATATTGTAATTATAAGATAGTTACAAAGTTGGGCTTAGGATCCATTAGATGGCAATGGACGAATTCTATATGGAGGACCATAAAGAAATCGTCCAAGGGCCTTCTGGAATGGTCCATTGGACTGCTTAGGGCTTAAGCAGTCAGATTAGGGTTTCCTAGTTGTAAACCCTAATAGCCTACATGTATATATAGGACCCCTATGCCCCAAAAACGTGGCTAAGAGTTCCTCTAGGGTTTCCAGCCTTTTTTGGTGCCTCCTCCCTCATCCCTCTTCATCCAAGTTGCTTAGTGGTGTTTGTGACTCCATTAGAGGTGCAACACTTGAGGCACTAAGCTTTATGAAGCCAATCAAAGCAAGGATTGATTGTTATTGCTATATAACAATCAAAGGTAATTAATGTTGGGTTATGAGCATTCTAACACTCCTAAGTGTACATGCAACCCTAAATACCTTGGATCTATGTTTTCTCTATTATACATACAATTATGAACATCCAAGGTATTATCCTAATCTAGCATACAAAATAATAAATATAACAAGATAGAATACATACCTCTTTGATGTAGAATGTCTTCATGAAGCTTGAGTGCCTAGTGCCCCAAGTGTGACACCTCAAATGGTTCACACAACACCAAATACACTTGGAATAACTTGAGAGAAACTTGAACACTCCTTGAAATCGTCTAGCCCTCACACTCACACATTAGTGCATGATTTCTTGAGCCATGGGATTCTTTTATATGGTGGCTATTAGGGTTACACCATGTAACTCATAACTTTACCCATTCCTTATGCTTCATGGATTTTAACCTCCATGGAGTATCCATGGGTCACCCCATGGACTTAGTCCAACATAAGGAATCTTGGATCACAAGCCCACATATATAAGAATGAATGATTTACACAATCAACCCATATATTTAATTAGTCTCCTTTTGATCACTTAATTAATTCCAAATTAATTTTTGATCAATACTAATTAAATAACCTTATTAATATATTATAACTTATAATATATTAACCAACCTTAAGTGTTATTTCTCTCATTATAGTCTATCCAAATGCATGATGCCATGCAACCCAAATGGACCATGCCGGGTCGGGTCAAGTCTTACCAATTATAGTTATGGACTTAGACATTAATCCAACAGTCTCCCACTTGGATAAGTCTAAAACTATTATTGCGTATGACTTCAGGAACCGATCAGCAATCGTAGCTCTCAAAAGCTTCTGTCGAACTCTGACCTTGTCGATGAACTCTGATCTTTATCAATGACTTGTCCATTAGATAAGGGATCATATATTCCTCCATTCTAGATATCATATGGACTGAGACATGGATTATCAATCATTCTCTCGATCCATTTGTTGTTTCCCGATTTCCGATTCATGATGACTGACTGATTGAACAAATCAAATCAGTCCTGGCTTGGCCAAGCACTCACATGTATCATCTTTAAATCATCGAGGGGCCCACAGTTATCGCTTTTATCCTGAAGGTAAAAGGAATGGATAAACTTTGACTCATATGGCTTGTTCTACTACTTGTTGAATCATACACAAATGCACGTTTTATAACATCGAGTTACCAATGCGTTTTCGTGCAATCAATGTATAACCAACTCATAGTAACAACTCATATCTCTAGGTTTGAAGAATATAAGATATTATCGTCTCATAATCACTCGTGATAATATCCATGAAGTGATTCAAATGAGCGCGGGTTGAATCCAATACTCAGAACTTATGAGCACTCATGAGTGTTGTAGCACCACTTTGTCCACCAACTTGGACCTCTACAAACCAACCCATGACATTCTTGATTCATATCTACTTCCAACATATGACCAACTGTGGATGGTTTGAATAACTTAATCATTCAGGAAGAGCGACTTAGTTATTCTGGAAGTCAAAACATGCAAAGTGAAACACAAGAATAAATGAATCAAATATGGTATCAAACCCTATGAATATAAATAAACACTTTTATTTATCACCATACTGATTACTCATTATTCATTGTTTCGGTTTTATCAACTTTATACTTGAATTTAAAACAATAGTTGTCCCATGCTCCAAGCATGTACACTATGTTTTCTAAACACTAGTCATGCCATACACCAAGTATGCATACTATGTTTGTCTATGATCTTTACTTTGTAAAATAGATCAATTAAACATCACTCCAATGATCCTCTTTTCACAGTCCCAAATCCTTACTGCATATGCAAGAATTCCAAATTCATGCCATTTACTGAAATCTGTTAGATTCTAAACTTATATGCATTGATCCTCTTAATGATTATGCACGAAGTCAGAAAGACTTGACAACAATCATTACAGAGCATTCCAAAGGAGATCAGCTCCTTGGAAACATCCTTCTTTCATTAAGTTTCCTAATCTTACACAGATTGAATAATTTCTAACTTTGAAACATTTCCATATTCCATTTTGACTATCACTTCTGAACAAGAGTTGCCTCCTTACAGATTATGTCAATATGGTCCTTCCAGAATTAACATTATACTTCCAACTGTCCTTGAGCAACCAATCTTTGGTAAACCTTAGATTGTCCTCGACAATTGCTTAATCATTTTAGTCATATCCAATTCTAGACCTTTTCCTTTCATAATGCCCCAGGCATTTGGAAAATTTTAGAAAGGATGAATATAGCACATGTAATCGATCCTATATCCGAAGCATATGGGACACGATTCATGATGTCTCACATAAAGACTAAACCAGTCTTTTGCTATAATATTTCCATTTCAATTTGCCAAGTTCTCAAAATTCAGATTATGAAAAGGGATGTCGTAATCATAATCGAATTTTAGAACGCAAATAATGGACCCATATATAGAATTTCCTTATGTTGAGCCATTCCAACATGAAATTCATATATATATCCTTGATTAAATACGATTAAAATCTCAATCTAAGCTTTTAGAATTGAAATGAAGTATAATTTCCTCTCCCTTAGTTATAGCAAAACAACTTTTTCAACCCCTGCAACCTCACGAATTGAAACTTTTGTTTTCTATAATTAACATTGCTAACTTGCAACCTTTGTCATAATTATCATGCTCCCACTAACATGATGATTATTAGCATAACACTTATGCTCCCACTAGCTTTGACATGTACTCAGAAATCAGCTGACTTTCTTACCAAAGTTCAGATTTCTAATACTAGATTGTTTTGATAAAACTTTATCAAAATCATACACCTCTCTTAGATAGCTCACATGTGTGTCTAAACAATTTTAGAACTGTGAAAAGGGATGCCGTAATCATAGTCTCAATTGTTTAGACCTTTGCCACTTCTCACAAGTCCATGTTAGTGTGCCGGTAAACCACACACGCTCCACTAACGACTTTGAGAATGCAAATATCACAATTGCTATCTAGCTAAAATCTACTTAGTGAAAGTGTTTCCTCACCATCATTTTCATGAATTGGAGAGAAACCTTATGACACTTAGATTTAATAGTGTATGTGTTCTTATCCATGTGATTTTGTCAAAACCATAATCACAAGACAAGGTTAGTGACAAATCCAAACTCATATTGATTAAACTTGTGCAATCTTAAATTCTTGCCATTTGGCAGCTCAGGTGCCTGCCATTGCTTCCAAGTAGTTGTGCAACCAATTGAGAACTCTCAGAACTCCTATGCAAAGCCAACTTGAATAGGCACAAAAATTTCAACACGATAGGTTATAAACCTCAAGTCGTGTGCTAGTGAAGGACTTTAGGTTTTATTCTTGATTAAGTCTTGAAACTTTCAAGAGCTTTAAGACTCCCACTGTCCTCTTGACATATAAGACTCCCTTGTCAAATATTCAAGAGATAGTGCGGATTCTTTATCAAGACTAACACTTTACACAATTGGCCTAAGTTGGTCTCTGTTTTATCCAAAACATCACAACTTACCAATTTCAAATGTACAAGAGTAGATAACCTTTTACTCTTACATTTGACTAGTGTTAACAAACCCTCTTTAAGATATGTCACTCAAGTTACAATCTTGGAGTATGACTCTAAGAATTGTTTTGGAACGAAGTATGACTCATCTTTTTGATTTAACCATTTCAACAATTCATGACTCCTCTTCTTAGTCATAAGAATGCACTAAGATGACTTTAGAGGACCAATTGTGATATAGTATCTTAATCATTAAGATGATCATAAACATGATACTAAAGTACTCTCCCATCTTTTCAGATTTGAGAAACTTTTATCTTTCTGCCATACTTTGATTCTTCTTATTCGTTCTGTCTCACATTGAAATTTCTCCAATGCTACAGACTTATACTTAAACTTATAAGTATAACCATATTTACTGAACTTAAGTAAATCATGACGAATAGTCTTCTTGATCTTTTGTGGTGGACTTGACCAGTGCACAAGAATGTGTACTCGATCCCTTAGTCCTTTCCTTATTCACATAAGGAATTAGTCTTAATTTTCCAAGCTGAAAGTTCTCATTCATCATACTATACAACTTGCATGATTCCAAGTTTCGGTCCAATTGAACCTTGGGTGATGACAATCTTTCCTTATTTGGTAATATTAGACACTACCACAACCGAAAGAATCAAATCCATTTTTCCAATATTGCTATCAATGGAATCTTATAAGCAACAACTTTTCACAAATGCCATTGTAAGGATACTTAAAATAAATAAAATCAAAACCTTTTTCTTTTATTTTAAAACTTTGCTGAAAAACTTATCCTTATAATCCATATGAAAACCTTGTTGTTATCTATTCCTAAGCAATATAAATATCATAACTCTTAAGTAATAGCCCAAAATTCTGATCACCGAACCATGCGATTGAAATCCATCTTCGCGATCAGAATCAGCATGTACTTAATAGAGTTAGACAATGGACTTTACCTGAAGTAGAGCCAAACTTATTGACTTTAACATCCTTAGGTAAATTTGGCAGCTTCGTAACCAATGCCCCTTCCTTTGGCAATAGTTACCTATGGACCCTTGATAATGGGACTATCTCAGACTTCGCCTCTCTCTTTACCATTGGGTCAACCGAGTTGACTATGGCCGATCCCTTTCCATTGGGAAGAGAGAGCTTTACTGGATATCCAATGTCATCATTGTCAATGTCCATAGCGTTTTAGGAAGTTGATCTTAGCAAATAGATAAGATCATTAAGGGTCTTGTCTTAGTCTGTTTCATAGGATTCCCAAAAGAACTCACTATGTGACTTAGAAAGTAGTTGAGCCACCAACTTTCTCAAGACTTTGACACCCAACTCTCCCGGCTTGTCAATATGTGACTACATCTCCAAGATGTGATCACACCTAGACCTTGCCTTGCCAATAGGGCTTGAGTGACCTTAAACTTTTTAGGAACTTGTGGGTTAGGGAGAATAATTGGAGGAGGTGAAATAAGTATGATATCCATGGGACATCATCTTCATTTAGGAAAGCTTGTTTCAAGAGATTTGGGAAGATCATAAATGTCTAGACCAGACATCTTTTTGGGAGATATTCAAGATAGTTGATTTAAAGTCCTTAATATGACACCCAATATGAAATATTAAGGCTAGGACCCAACAAACTATTTTATAACTTAGAAGAGGGATGCCGTAATCCAAGCTATAAAATATTTGAAGGTAGGTTTTCACCAATTTCCACCATGAAAAACGAAATAATTTATTAGGTTTTAATTGGATTTGAAAGTCCTAGATCTTTGAGATTCATTGAACTGTTCAAAGGCATGTTTCAATCTCGAGTGTGCCCTTCAGGTTTTGTGACTGGGATGCCGAGGATCACAAAACAAGGTGTGAATAACCATGCAAATATACTTGGTACCCTTAATATTTACCCCTTAATCAGTGTGCCGGTTAACCACACACGCTCCACCGATACTATGATAAATATTAAGTTACCCTTTGCCTACCTTGTTAAGTCCAGGTTAGTGTGCCGGTTAACCACACACGCTCCACTAACGACTTAAGCAAAGTCCAAAGTGTAATTTCATGGGTTAACACCAAATTCACATTTTCCTAAGTAACTAAGATTGGGTATTAATAAGAGTTTAGTTACTTAGTATTTATCATTATTACTTTTAATGAAAGGAGAACTATAGTCCTTGTCCTACCCGTTCGGCTAACGACCCTCCACCAGTCAAGGAAGCGGTGGGTGAGAGTGGACACCCATTAAACTGCCATTTTATAGGCAGTAACCTTATACCCCCCTTATAGACCGGCTTCGTGAATGAGGCCTACTAACGGTAAGACTGACTTTACTCTTATACATATATATAAATATTATTAACTTATAATATTATAAAGTATAAGGGTTGAATTTTAACTTTTAAAATTCTAAGGGCTAACTTGGAATTAAAGTATTCATAAGTGAAAACTTTTCAAATTCCCAAACTTGAGGGCAAGTTTTGAAACTATTCAAAACTAATTAATTCCATAACTTATGAGTTTAAAGTAGTTTTAATTAAAAAAAAAAACTCTTCAAGTTCCATAACTTGAGGACAAGTTATGGAAGACTTTAAACTAATTAATAAAAAAAAATAACTTTTTTTTATTGTAACTTATGAAACTAATTAAGGTTACACTTTTTTTTTAATTTAATGAAGAGACTCTTGAACCTCCATAACTTGAGGACAAGTTATGGAGTCATAAAACCATTTAATTAGAACTAGACTCTTCATTTTGTAACCTTTGCCAACTTTTATGAGTTTTATGATTCTTAAATGTGACTTTTCATATAACTTGAGGACAAGTTACAAAAACACACTTTGGAATCAACTCTTAGATTAAAATGGATTGAAAACAACTATTTCACACAACTTTTCTATTAATCTAAGAACCTCATAAGAACAAGATAATTCAAATCATCAATCTTCAAGAAATTAGCATGAACATACAAACTAATACAAATCTTGAAATTATGACAATTATCTTAGAAATTGGATTAGCATGAACATTACCACATCAAAAACAAGTTTATAAGTCCAAAAACATCTTAGGGTAATGTTCCTAGTCCAATTCCAGCCAAAACAATCGAATATATGCATCCAACTCGATTTTTCAGCTACTTTTGCAAGTATAACAAGAAAACAAACCAGGCTCTGATACCACTGTTGGGTTATGAGCATTTTAACACTCCTAAGTGTACATGCAACCCTAAATACCTTGGATCTATGTTTTCTCTATTATACATACAATTATGAACATCCAAGGTATTATCCTAATCTAGCATACAAAATAATAAATATAACAAGATAGAATACATACCTCTTTGATGTAGAATGTCTTCATGAAGCTTGAGTGCCTAGTGCCCCAAGTGTGACACCTCAAATGGTTCACACAACACCAAATACACTTGGAATAACTTGAGAGAAACTTGAACACTCCTTGAAATCGTCTAGCCCTCACACTCACACATTAGTGCACGATTTCTTGAGCCATGGGATTCTTTTATATGGTGGCTATTAGGGTTACACCATGTAACTCATAACTTTACCCATTCCTTATGCTCCATGGATTTTAACCTCCATGGAGTATCCATGGGTCACCCCATGGACTTAGTCCAACATAAGGAATCTTGGATCACAAGCCCACATATATAAGAATGAATGATTTACACAATCAACCCATATATTTAATTAGTCTCCTTTTGATCACTTAATTAATTACAAATTAATTCTTGATCAATACTAATTAAATAACCTTATTAATATATTAGAACTTATAATATACTAACCAACCTTAAGTGTTATTTCTCTCATTATAGTCTATCCAAATGCATGATGCCATGCAACCCAAATGGACCATGCCGGGTCGGGTCAAGTCTTACCAATTATAGTTATGGACTTAGACATTAATCCAACAATTACTAAACCCTTATTTCAGTTCTTATTTGATGGATCTAGGGTTTGTAAGTCTTGGATTCGTTGCATGTACAATAGAGAAACCTAGATCCAAGCATTAGGGTTTGTATGAGCACATAGGATTGTTCTTATGCTTAAAACCCATTAGTGGTATCAGAGACTTGATTGGTTTCTGTTGTATGTGATGCAATTGTCGTTTTTCTACTGAAAATCGTTTTTTTTGCCTCTGGCCGACTCAACTCGGCGAGTCAGTATCTGGACTCGGTGAGTTGGCCCTACTCGGCGAGTTCAGGCTTGACTCGGCGAGTCCGGGAGTCAGACAGAGTATATTTCGGGATTTACTTGCTGTTTTGCTGTAGGATTGATGCCAAAATCGTTTTTTGATAATAAAATCCGAATTTTATTGTATGTAAATGATTATCCTTACCAAAACAAAAGATAATTTCAAATCTTTTGAATAATAGTTTCTTTATATGATAAATATAGATTATTCAAATTATTTGGTAATTATCTTGTGACTAAAATTGGATTAGGTCAAATATAGATAATCACTAAATTAATTGTTTGATTTATATTATTTGTTATTTGATCCCTAGTAAGTTTGAATAGTTTCAAATTACTCCCTTTAGGTTTTATAGTTTAAATTTGAACTTAAAAGTTTTGTTTTTGAAATTTAAATAGTTAAACCCTAATGTTTTGAAAAGTTTCAAAACTTGCCCTCAAGTTTTGGAATTTAAAAATTTTGATTAATAGTTTAATTATGTAATATTTAAATTCTAAAACTCTAGTATTTTGAAAGGTTCAAATTACACCCTCGTGGTTTTGTTAAGTTAATTAAAAGTTTAATTAAAAGAGAAAGTTAATAAAACCACCTAGTATTTTAAAAGTGTAAAATACACCCTATACTATATATATGTAACATTAAAAGTCTAATATTATATGAGTAAAGAGTCAGTCTTACCGTTAGTAGACCTCATTCACGAAGCTGGTCTATAAGGGGTGTTTAAGGAAATTGCCTATAAAATGACGATTGAATGGGTATCCACTCTTACCCACCGCACTCTTGACTAGTGGAGGGTCATTAGCCGAACGGGTAGGATAGGACGAAACCTTCCATTATAAGTATAATGAAGTACAAAGTAACTAAATGCTTTTACAAATTCCCAATCTTAGTTACTTTAGGGCAAAATGTGAATTTGTATGCTAATCCATGGAATTACACTTCGTACCCTTGTCAAACGTTAGTGGAGCGTGTGTGGCTAACCGGCACATTAATTTGGGATTGACATTGGTGGCGAAGGGTGGCTCGATGTTTATCATAGATCAATGGAGCGTGTGTGGCTAACCGGCACATTGATTAGGTGATAGTAGCAATTGGGTGCACCACGTGATTCATATGGTTATTCACACCTTGTTTGTGATCCTCGGCATCCCAGTCGCAAACTTGAAGGGCATAATCGAGATTAAACATGCCATTGAAAAGTTCAATGAATCTCAAAAGATCTAGGAGTTTCAATTCATTTAAAACTTAAAAGTTTTTTCGTTTTCATGGTGGAAATTGGTAAATCGTCATTTACCTACCTTCAAATATTCTGCAACTAGATTACGGCATCCCTCTTCTAGGTTGTAGAGTATTGTGTTGGATCCTAGCCTTGATGTTTCATTTGGGTGTTACATCAAGGATTCTTATCAACTAACTTGAATTTTCTCCCGTGTTGTAGATGTCTAAATCTTACAATGGTCTTCCCAAGTCCCTTGGAACAAGCTTTCCAAATGAAGATGACATTCCACGATACGATCAAGGAAATGAGAGTCATGCTTCACTTCCTCCACCTCCTCCAATTATTCTTCCTAACCCACAAGTTCAAAGGCTTGAAAAGTTCAAGCTCACTCAATCCCTTTTGGCAAGTAAACACGAAGATGGGAAACCTGTGTGTGCACACATCTTAGAGATGAAGTCACACATTGATAGGTTAAGGATGATGGGTGTCGATATCTCAGAAATGTTGGCTGTTGACTGGGTTCTTCAGTCCCTTCCTGAATCATATAGTGAGTTCGTTAGAGAGTAGTATATGATGGACCATGACGTGACCCTCATTGATTTGACCTATTTGCTTATAGCTGCTGAATCAAAAATGATTTGGCGTGCTAATCAAGCAAATCTGTTTGGCAAATCAAACTCCCAAACTTCAATGGACATTGAAAATGGTGACATTGGAAATCCGGAAAAGGTAAATTATGAGATAGTTCCTTGTACCATTCCAAAAGAGTCCATCTGCTTCTACTGCCAAGAGAAGGGGCATTGGAGACGAAGCTGCCCTGTTTACCTGAGAGATCTAAGAGATGGGAGAGTCAAGACGTATAGCTCTACTTCAGGTAAAATCCAATAACTAACTCTATAAGTTCCTATTCTTTGATTTTCAATACATGATGTGATAAGATTACATTTTGATGTTTTGTAGGATCGAAGAAAAGAGAGGAAGCTTAAGGGAAGAAGTAAGCTGAATCTGATCGTGAAGAAATGGATTTCGATCGCATTGCTTGAAGATCGGATTTTTGAGCTACTACTTTAGAGTTAGAATAGATTGCTTAGAAATTGAAATAGCATAGTTTTCATTTGAATTGCATTGTAAGGACAAGTTTTTCCGCAATAAAATGAATTTTGATTTCGTCCTACTTATTTATCCTTGCAATGGCATATGTGAAAATGGATGTTTATGTATTTCTAATTTTAGCAATGTTGAATTGGATGTGATTCTTGATTATGTTATTTGTGAAATGTCGAGGATTTGCCAAATAAAGGAAGATTCTCATCGCTCAAGTTTCAATTGGACAGAAACTTGGAATCATACAACTTGGTTGCGTGATAAATGAGAAACTTCATATTTTGGAAATTAGACTAATTCTTTGGCAAAGTGTCAAGAGAAGGACCAGGAGATCGAGTACACTAGGTTGTGCGTTGATCAAGTCCACCACAAGAGTGATAAAGATATTCGTCATCATTTACTAAAGTTTAGTAAATATGATTATACTTATAAGATTAAGTATAATTCTGAGTTGATTGAAAGAGTTTCAATCAATAGCAGAACGAATAAGAAGAATCAAGTAGGCAGAAAGATAAAAGTTTCTCTATTCTAAGAAGAAGGGAGAGTACCTTTTATTGTGTTTTATGATAAGTCTTAATGATTAAGAACCATATCTCAATTGATCCTTTAAGTGAGTCTTAGTGCAATTGCATGTCTAAGAACAGGAATCAAGAATTGTAGAAATGGTTAAATCAAGAAGCCAATCATACTTCGTTCCAATATCAAGTCTTAGAGTCAAGATTCTGACATGAGTGACAAGTCTTAAGTAGGTTTATAACACTCGATAAATGTGGAACTTGGAAAAGTTTTCTTATTCTTGCACATTTGAAATTGGTAAGTTGTGATGTCTTGGATAAGACAAAGACCAACCAGGACCAATTATGTGAAGTGTTAAACTTGACAAAAGGCTACACTAACTCTTGAATATTTGTTTGCCAAGAAATGTTTCTTGACAAGAGAATCTTATATGTCAAGAAGTCAGTGGGAGTCTTAATGGTCTTGAAAAGTTTCAAGAACAAATCAAGAGTAAACCTAGTTGATCATCACTAGCACACGACTTGAGGTTTAAAGCCTATCGTGGATGACATACTCCTTTTCTGTGCCATTCCAATTGAGTTAATTATGCGTGTGAGTTCTATGAGTTCTCATTTGAATGGATAAAGACAAAGCATCTTGATCAATGGAAAGTACATTGATATGTAAGGGTGAGTTGCTAAACTACTTGGAAGACATGGTGAGCACTCGTGTTACCATGAGGCAAGAAATAAAGATTGAACGAGTTCACTCCATATGGTTTTGGATTTGTCGCAAACTTTCGTTTTTGACAAATTCACATGGATAGGAACACATACATCATAAAATCTAAGTGTCATAAGGTTTCCCTCCTTCATGAAAATGATTGTGAGGAAATGCTTTCACTAAGAGAGATTTTAAGAAGATAGCAATTGTGAAAATTGTATTCTCAAATTCGATTATGATTACGGCATCCCTTTTCATAGTTTAAATTGTGAGATTTGGCAATTGATCTGAACATTTGGGACTTAGTAACATAAATTCTGAATTGTTTAGACACACATGTGAGCTATCTAAGGCAAAGGTGTATGAGCTTAAAAAGCTTAGATAAAGGCTTATCAAAGCATTAGATATTAGAAATATGAACTTAAGGAATTCAATAAGCATTGTTTTCTACAATGTTAATTGTTTTCTGAATACATGTCAAAGCTAGTGGGAGCATAAGTGTTATGCTGGTAAGAAAATAATCATCATGTTAGTGGGAGCATGATTATTATGGTAAATATTGCAAGTTAGCAATATTAATTATAGAAAACAAAGATTCATTTTGCAAAGTTGCAAGGGTTGAAAAGTTGTTTTGCTATAATTAAGGGAGAGAATATTATACTTCGTTTCAAAATTCTAAAGTTTAGATCGAGAAATGTTAATAAATTTAGTCAAGGATACGTAGTGCATTCTCAAAATTCGATTATGATTACGACATCCCTCTTCATAGTTCGAATTGTGGGAACAGGGCACATAAAATATTATGGCAGAAGGATGATGAAGTATCATATCTTTATGTGAGACATTATGCATCGTGTCCAATACGCTTCGGGTATAGGATCGATTGCATATGCTATAATATTTGACCATTCTAAAATTTTCCAAATGCCTAGGGCATTAAGAGGGAAAAGGACTAGAGTCGGTTTTGACTAAAATAATTAAACAACTATCAAAGGACGATATGAGGTTCACTGAGGATTTGTCGCTTGTGAGTAGTTGGAAGTATAGTACTGGATGGACTATATTGACATTATTATGAATAGATAAGATTCTATTAAGAATGAGTTGTCACATGGCAAATATGGAAATGTTTCCATTAATGGGAGTTGGATATTAAGAAATATTTCTAGATTAGAAACTTTTATGCGAGAAGGATGTTCAAAGGAATGTACTTTGAATGTGAGACTTCACGTCTATGGAATTGTCTTGTAACAATTTCCGATAGAATTCCTTGTAATTTCATTAGCTGGGTCTTGGTGACTTTTGTGCTATGACATTACGAAAGAATCATTGCATAAAATGTTAGAATCTGACATATTCTAAAAGTGGCAAGAATTTGGTATTCTTATACTAATAATAAGGATTGGGGATTATGAAATGAGTTTCATTGGAAAAGTTTTCAATTGATCTATTTCACAAAGTATGGACCATAGGAAACCAAAGTGTGTATGCTTGGAGCATGGGATAATTGTGGTTATAATTCGAGTAATAAGTTGATTTTCTGAAACAGTAAGCAATGAATAATGAGTAATCAATATGGTGTTTAAATAAAAGTGTTTTTTATTTACGCTCAAAAGTTTTGGGACCATATAGGATTAATATTATTATTGCATTTCACTTTGCATGTTTTGACTTCCAGAATAACTAGGTTATTCGAACCTCCACAGTCGGTCATACGTTGGAAGTAGGTATGAAGGAAGACTGTCATGAATCTGTCTGTAGATTGTCTAAAGTGTTTAGACATAGCACAAGTTTGCTGCAGAGTTCATGAGTGCTTTGATAAGATTAAAGTATTGGATCAAACCCACGCTCACTAGAATCACTTCATGGTTTTATCACGAGTGATTGGTGAGATGATAACATTGTATATTCTTGAAACCGAGACGTGTGAGTTGTTATTTGCTGGTCGGTTGCACATTGATGATAAGTAAACGCACCAGTAACTTGGTGTTATAAAACTTATTGTTGTGTGTGATTCGATTAGTAGGTGCAAGCAAGCATTTGAGTCAAAGTTTATCCATTCCTTTTACCCAAGGTGGGATAAAAGCGATATCTGTGGGCCCCTCGATGATTTAGTGATGACAAAGGAAAGTGCTCGGCCGGGCCAGGACTGATTTGATTTGTTCAATTAGTCAGTCGTCATAAATCGGAAATCGGGAAACGACACATAGACTGAGAGAATGATTTCAATCCATGTCTCATGTCTATACGATATCTTATGGAGGAATATATAATCCCTTATCTAAAGGACACGCGTATCTGATAAGATCAGAGTTGACAGCGGCTTTTGGAAGCTACGATTGCTGATCAGGTTCTGAAGTCATACACAGAATAGTTATTAGACTTATCCAAATGGGGGACTGTTGGATTAGTGTCTAAGTCCATAACTATTTTGGTATGTACTTGACCCGATTATGAGCATGGTCCTTTTGGGTTGCCTTCACCTTAGCAATATGTAGGATGAATTAAGGAGAGAGAAAGGTTTAATTATGATTTATTAATATATTATAAGAATAATATATTAAAGGAGAAATCATATAGTTTAATTAATATTAGTCAAGAATTAATTAAGAATTAATTTTGTGACTAAAAGAGATTAATTAAATTAAGGGGACTGATATTGTAATTATTAGATAGTTACAAAGTTGGGCTTAGGATCCATTAGATGGCAATGGACGAATTCTATATGGAGGACCATAAAGAAATCGTCCAAGGGCCTTCTCGAATGGTCCATTGGACTGCTTAGGGCTTAAGCAGTCAGATTAGGGTTTCCTGGTTGTAAACCCTAATAACCTACATGTATATATAGGACCCCTATGCCCCAAAAACGTGGCTAAGAGTTCCTCTAGGGTTTCCAGCCGTTTTTGGTGCCTCCTCTCTCCTCCCTCTACATCCAAGTTGCTTAGTGGTGTTTGTGACTCCATTAGAGGTGCAACACTTGAGGCACTATGCTTTCTGAAGCCAATCAAAGCAAGGATTGATTGTTATTGCTATATAACAATCAAAGGTAATTACTAAACCCTTATTTCAGTTCTTATTTTATGGATCTAGGGTTTGTAAGTCTTGGATTCATTACATGTACAATAGAGAAACCTAGATCCAAGCATTAGGGTTTGTATGAGCAGTGGTCAAAAGCTGTGTTGGGGATGTCAATGGTCTCCTCTTCAATATTCTTGAATCTCATGATCTAATCCTCACTATTTCCTTTCGCAGGCATCTCGCTGACAAGTTTTGTCCTGCTTTAGCAATGCTAAGTAGGATTGAGGGTGTTTCGGAGACTCCTGTCATTCCAAAACAAGGGGGAGATCCACCAAAGAAGTCTTCAGCTATGCCAACGAATTCTGTCAAGCCAGTTGTTAAAAGCGAATATGAGCCTAAAGGCAAAGAAAAGCTTTTTTCTGATGATCCTATCATTGATAATAATGAAGACGAGGAGATTGATGAAGAAGAACTTAAAAAGAAAAAGGCTCGTGAAGCTGAGTTAGATGAAAATCAGAGAATCATTCGAGAAGCTGAAGCCAAGGAGAGAGCTGAAAAAGAAGCTCAGGTCACACTTGAAAGCAGGAAGCTCTTATTTCCAAAGTGGACGCTGAAACGAATTCAAAGTGAAGCTGTAGATTTTCTAAGTCAATATTGGTTGGAACCAGTTGTGTCGTTCAAACTTCAGAACACACAAGATTCGTAACTGGATCTTCCAATTACTCCCAAGGCCTTCAGATTTCGCTCTTTTGTGAAAGTTGCGAATGTGCCATCTACTGACAGCGGGGCTGACCATCTTCTTTTCTCGTTCTATCTTAAGCACATGAAGCCACAGTATGAAACGTGGAGTGCGAGCAAAATAACGGCTGTGAAGGTCACTGGACCAATTGAGACTGACAGTTTTCTGAATGCCAAATTCAAAGTTGTCAGAGGTTCTGTGAGTCAAGTTCATGAATTCACTCTCACAGACTTGCCATGTCTCAACCCATACGACTGGATCATGCTATACAACTTGTTGCTGAGAGATGAACAAAAGTAGGAGCCTGTTATCCAACATCTCAAGCTGATGATAACTTCTTACATTCAAGAGATTGGAAATATAGATGTGGAAGTAGTAGCTGTACTGCGAAGGAAACCCTCTGTTCTTCCTAAAGAAACTCCTGAAGGATTTAAGAAGTGGAAGATTGGAAAGATTCATAAAGAGGGATGGTATGTGGTGTTTCAAGCCAGAGAACGAAGCAATGCTGATTTTTGCAAGACCTGCTTCTCTCTCCCAAACAAACATATATACAACACTTCCTGCCTTGAGTTCATTTTGGATCTTGTCATCAAATTCAAGGGCAACAACAAAAGAGACATCAAATGCTTCTCAGACATGATTCAATGGTACATCCAGGTTCGCAAGACATTGTTGAGTGTTATTCCTAAGGTCTACGAAGTGCAGAAGCGAACTTAACCTTGAAGGACTCTCGCTCATTGACGCAAAGGGAGAGATTGTTGGATATATTGTGTTGCGTCATTGGGCCTTATGTATAGACTGTTTTATAAACGGGTTGGGCCTGTCCTCCCGTATTTATTATCTAAGGTTAGAGTATTTAAGATGCATGCATGCATCATGTTTTTGGTAACTCTGATATTATTCTGTAACCCTAATCACGCCTCTACAGTAGCAATTCTTTGTCGAGTTCTTCTGAGGCGTGACTTTTAATAATTCAACATATTTTGAATCATCGTTGTGTTCTTTGCTTTAATCTGTTTGAATCTAAACGATATTTTCAAGGATTAATATCCTAACAGGTGGACAAGGTGAAGGGCTCGTCGGCGTTGCTTATCAACACTTGTGAAAATCTAGAGCGTGTATTCAACGAATACATGGCCAAACAAACCAAGCTTCCAATCTGGGGCGTTCTTGGAGAGCCAAATTTTGGTCTTGATTGATCTTTTCCTTTGGTTTTGAATTTGAATGATGAGGGCTTTGAGCTCCCTTTGGGGATCGTAATCGGTGCATCCAATAAGAAGTTCGTCGGAGAAGAGGAGGAAAGTGAGATGGAGGGAAGAATGACAATATAGGCATGGTTATTTCTGATGTGGAATAATAGGAAATTGTTTTTGTGTTATATTTTAATTAACATGTCAACAAGTAACCGGTTCATTAGGTTGCCTGGTTAAAAATGGTGTAATTGACATGTATTTTGTAAGTTTAAAGATCTATTGCGCATAAAATACAAAAATAAAATAAAACTTGACTGACTAAATGTATAAATTCGTTAACTTTGTTGTGCTACAGTACCAAAAACCCAAGATTTTATAATAGAACAAAAGCTCATAATTTATAAACTATTTTATGTACCATTTTAAAAGAAGCATGGATATTTTAACAAAATTATTAAGTTGCTATTAAAAAATCATCTGTTTTTTTTATTCCAATGTTCTTGTATATTATTTTACATATTACAAAAGATTATAAATTTTTTTCTAAAAGGGAATTTAAAAAATTATAACTACTTTTATTAAACACTTTTTTATTTGAAAAAGAATACTATAACTTCTAGTTAGCTATTTTTGTCATACATGATAAATCATAAGATCTATAAAACCGACATTGTCACTTTTGCCGCAAGGAAAACACATACTAAAATTACATGTTTATCTTCTTATTAATAACGAATCAAAAATCAAAAAGGGCCTAAAGATTTCTTTAGGCCTTATAAGACCAAGTTGTGTTGCGTTTGATCTAGCAAAACTAGGCCGTAGTTTAATGTGCTATAACTTGGCCCAACTAAACCAAAAAAACATTTCTCACTCAAGAGTCAAAGACAACATAGCTTCGTATTTGGTAGACCTGCACACAGCAGATACAACAAACCCATACAACATGCCAAATTCTTTGTGTGTGTTTGTGTTTTTGCATGGTTATACCATTTAAAAAGATAAACAATATTTTTAGAATTATGAATATGTATTTTATAGATATAGTTTTTAGAAGTATAAATACATATTTTTACATTTTTATATATTAATATGTATCTATACTTCTAAAAATATATTTATACTTTAAAAAAAACATATATCAAAATACATATTTACACTTCTAAAAATATATGTATATACTTATATAAACATGTTTATGAATGAACAAGTTTTTTTTATCGATATGTATATTTTTAAATACATAAAAATACGTATTTGTAGTTCTAAAAACATATTAAATTGTTTTTTTTACATCTTAAATGGTTTATTCAAGAAAAAAAAATCCATACACACACACACACACACACACACACACACATATATATATATATATATATATATATATATATATATATATATATAAAGAATTAACAGTAAAAAATGTAAATACAATATTTAATTAAATTTTTTTCGTTTATAAATATGATTTTTCTGTTTGAATACGTATAATATGAAAAAAAAAATACATAGGGTAAAAGTGTTAAAAAATTATAAACTTAAGGATAAAAACGTAAAAAAACTGTAAACTTAAGAGTTTTTTTTGCGAAGTTAATATAATGGTAACCTGTTATCACCGGTAAAAGGGTAAAACCGAACATTTTTTGGAAAACGTTAGGGTAAAAACGGACATAAAATTCAACTTTGGGCAAAACCGACAAAACCCTGAAAACTTGAGGGTTTTTATGACATTAGCCCTGTGGATAATGCTATTCTGTGAGAATTACAAAGAAATTATATTGTTTGATAATATGAATACGTTCAATCTTATATAATTATTTTAATTATTAAGCATTTTCACTAATTAAATCGTCTATAAGGTTATTATACACTTTTTTTTAATTATTTTCATTCTGTCAGAATGTTATCAGGATGTTTATTGAGTCGTATTCTGTAAGAATTAAAATAAATAAAAAACGATGAATGAGAACAAAAATGAATTAGAATTTGTGAGAATCCATTAAAATAACAATAGTTTTGTGAGATTGAACGTATTCACATTACTAAACAACATATTATCTTACTAATTTTCATAAAATAGCATTATCCACACGTCCACATAATAGTTGTCCATCCACATTATAACCTAGCCCTATATATATATATATATATATATATATATATATATATATATATATATATATATATATATATATATATATATATATATATATATATATATATATATATATATATAATGCATATTAAGCATTTCTTGAAATTTAAGAGATATAATTTTCACTCCTAAACATACAATCAAATTATGCGGATAAACTATTAATCCCTTATGAAAAAAACTAACCTGTAATATATATATATATATATATATATATATATATATATATATATATATACACACACACTTTATTCTACATTTTCTCTAAAAATGTCATCTTCTTCGTCTTCATCGTCGGGCTTTTTTGATGCGTTGCTTGAAACGACCATAGAAGTCATTCAAGAGGCTGAACAGAAGATAGAAGAACTGCGCTAATGAAATGCAGATAATGCGCGCCGGAGAAAAAGAAGGAACATACAAAGACGTCGTGAGGCAGCTAATCAACGACTCATGCAAGATTATTTTGACGAAAACGCTTTGTTTCAAGGATATTACTTTTGCCAGCGGTTCTGTATGCTCTGTTTTTGCGTATCATTAACGATATCACAACAACGTGTCCATATTTCAGCACAGATGCTAGATATACAGTTGGTTTTACTCCTTTACAAAAATGCACCGCCGCACTACGTCAATTAGACCATTAGCATATGTCACTTCCCCCGATGCACTAGATGAGAATTTTAGGATGTTCAGACATACTGCACGGCAAAGCCTTCACAAATTTTGTAAGTATGTTATGAGATTGTATGATCCACGATATTTGCGCAAACCTACTTGTAGTAACGTCCAACAATTATAAGCTCATCATTTGAACTTGTACGACTTCCCTTTAATGTTAGGGAGCCTAGATTGCATCCACTAGGAATAGGGCAATTGTCTGAATGCCTATCAAGGCCAATACACCTGAGGCGATCATGGTTATCCAACTATCATACTTGTGGTGGCCTCACATGAATTGTGGATATGACATGCATTCTTTGGTTCTGCTGGTTCCCTTAATGAAATTAATGTTCTTAACATGTCTTCGTTATTCGACGATGTGTATAACGGGACCGCACCATATTCTTCTGTGGAACATCATATAGTTACATGTATTATCTTGTGGACAGGATCTATCCGAAGTGTGCTTGTTTTGTGAAATCATTGTCTTGTCCAAATGATCGCAAAATGTTGAAGTTTAAGAGAGCACAAGAAAAGGCGAGAAAATATGTTGAACGAGCGTTTGACACTCTTAAAAAATGTTGGCATATTCTTAAATATCATGTACCTTATATGGAGGAGAAGAAAATGAGTGAGGTGTTGTATACTTGTATCATACTGCATAATATGATTCTCGAAGACGAAGGAAATGCAATATGTGAGTATAACGAAAACGAAATCGTTCCACCATCATGTTCTTCATAGAGACTCAACGAAACATATTTTGACCGTTGACCACATCGATCTTAACGTAAAACCGGACGATGATTTAGAGGAGGAATTTTCCGATGAAGATGTCATTTAGGTCTATCTATATTTTGTTTTTTAATATATAGGTTGCGTAATATCAATTTCTATGTATTGTATTTTTAAATTCTATGTTTTTTTTATGTTTCTTGTAATTGCCTTTCAAGTTTAATGAAATTATACTTTTAAAATAATAGGTTTAGGTCATTTTTGGTCACTTAACTTTTGGTTTTTTGTGTTCATTTGGTCACTTAACTCTTTTTAAGTTTTAAAAGGTCATCAAACTTTTGACTTTGTGCTCATTTAGTCACTTAACTTTTAGATTTGTGCTCATTTAGTCACCTAACTTTCAAAATTGTGCTCATTTAGTCACTAAACTTTTGAAAAAATTTAAAAGTTTAATGACTAAATGAGCACAGTTTTAAAAGTTAGGTGACTAAATGTGACCAAACCAAAAGTTAAGTGACTAAACGAGCACAAAGCCAAAAGTTTGATGACCTTTTAAAACTTAAAAAGAGTTAAGTGACCAAATGAGTACAAAACCAAAAGTTAAGTGACCAAAAATGACCTAAACCCTAAAATAATTTGTTCAAGGATAAGTATTTTTAATATTATTAATTAAAAAAGTTAGCATGGCAAATGTGACAACTGATGCCCTATAAATGACAAAATTTTGGTTGCAGTGTTATAAATATGACGTGGCGCCTAAGTGGACCGTGACAAATATAACATCATTTCCTCCAATCTTAGTATTCATAAACTGTTTCCTTTTAAAAAGATCATAGACGATTTATCCATCCTTTTTTTGTGCAAATATGAATTAAAGTCTTTTAATTATTTAGACAACTTCTAGCCTAAAAAAAACTTTTTTCATATATATATATATATATATATATATATATATATATATATATATATATATATATATATATATATATATATATGCTTGATGCCTCTTTTATTTTTATAAAATTTTCAAACATTAATATTTTTATTGCCTCTTTTTTAACCTCTTCAGACGTTAATATTTTTTGTTTGAATGTTTTTTTTTGCTCGAATGACTCTTTTATTTTTGTAAACTCTTCAAACATCTATATTTTTCTAATGTCTCTTTTTGTAACATCGTCAAATATAAATATTTTTTGTTTGAATGCCTCTTCTTTTATAACCTCTTTAGACATTAATATTTTTTGTTCGAATACATCTTTCTTTTTGTAATATTTTGACAAAACTACAAATTTGGTCCTTGTGGTTTGTAAAAAATTTTGGATAGGGTCCAAAATGGTTTTGACTTGCATGGAAGGTCCAAAATCGAAACTTTTCCGTGGTTTTGGTCCAAAAATTAGAAGATTCCCGTGGTTTTGGTCCTTGGAACACCTGAAATGACGGTTTTTCCATTTTAATTTCTTTTTTGTATTTTTTGTATTTATTTTAATACTTTTTATTTTTAAAAATAAAAAATGACATCCCATCTCACACACACACACACACACACACACATATATATATATATATATATATATATATATATATACACGTCTTTTTCTCCCAACACAATACTCGGATCTTCTTCTCAATCTTCTCTTCTTCACAACCATCGTCATCTGTAAATGGTCCTCCTCAACCACCCAATCGACATTTCAGAATCACCCACAGATCAAGCTACCTGCGACTGCATCCTTCACAAGGTCTGAGGTCATAAATAGAAACTTAATCTCCATGATTTTTCTGTCAACAACCCAACAAAACCATCATCGACCCTCTGTATGAGTTCCTACAACGGTGGAATAAACCCAGAACCTGGAATGACTTATCACCTGCGCATTCATGCTTCATTCGTGAGTTCCTAATTCCACTAACTTACGTGTACGAGATTAAAGATATATGTTTTGAGTTTGCGTTTCAGATTCCTGGTCATTGCCTCCACCGTCGACAACAGTCAGCAGTGTTGTGTACTGCTAAACCGTTGGCAGCTCCGTCTAGGGCCACCGTATCATCTATGAATGGCTTCCTTTCCAATAATCTGCTCCGGTGCACCTTTCCATCAACCTATCATCGGCATCCCCTTTAATCAACCTCCTGATGATCGATCCAAACAAAGATCAATTTTAGGAAATCGATCTGGTTAGCAATTGAGGAGCAGTGATGCGGAAGTGGTGTTAGCCCTTTCCTAATCCCATCGTCTTCGCCTTTTTGTTATCTTTATCACACACACAAACACACACACTCAATGTGTGTGTGAGTTCCCTCCTGTTGTTTAATCACAGAGTAAACTCAAGATGGGTGCTTATGTTTTATTTATCAACTATTGATCTTCCAGTTTCTTGATGACGATAGTGAATGGGTGGGACTCGTCGGAGGTGTCGAAGGTGGGTTAGAAGAATGAGGAGACGAAAGAGGTAGAAGGGGGGGGGGGGGGAGGGAGGGAGGGTACGTTGGATGGGGTGGGTGGGATATATAATCCTTTTTATTTTATTATTATTTTAAAATTAAAATAGTGTTAAAGTAAATATAGAAAATATGAAATGGAAATTAAAAGGGCATAACCGTCTTTTTAGCTTTTTTAGGACCAAATTCATAGAAAATTCCTGATTTTGGACATTCCATGCAAGTTTGAAACTTTTTGGACCATATCCAAAGTTTTTTACAAACCACAAGGACCAAATATCAACATATATTTGTTAATTCATACCATTTTACTTTTTTTATACTACAACACATTGTTTAAAAAATATCTAGTTATCCTACAACACATTGTTCAAAAAATATCAACATATATTTGTTAATTTATACCATTTAACTTTTTTTATACTACAACACATTGTTTAAAAAATATCTAGTTATCCTATTATTATTAAAATACAAAATAATTTGGGCAATCACATTAATCATAATATAATATCACAATAAAAAATAAATTAAAAAAGTGGTTATGAAAAATAAAACTGTTATACAATAATACATAAAATTTAACATAGAGTTGTTAACTATCTATAATAAAGTCATAAAAGTGCTAAGTTTAAAAGATGATTTTATTATGGAAAATATTGACTAAAGATTTCGTATGATTCCAATATGGAATCTTTTATATGAATTGAAATTGAAAGAAATTTGAATATGATGAAACCTTTTAGTGTTGTAAAGTTAGAACTATTTAAATTCCAGTGTTGTAAAGTTAGAACTATTTAAATTTCAGTATTGAAAAACCTTTTTAAGTTAAAAAAATCAATTTATATGAATTTTAGTTTATTTTAACAGCCTGAAGATGTTAAAAAACAAACTGTCTTTTTCTGCAGATGTGGTCCGCAAATTATAGACATTTTACTTCTGAAAAAGCATCACTTAAGAGTAGTTTTGGAGTACTTAAGATATGTATTGTTCTAAAAAAGGTACTTAAGATATGTATTGTTCTAAAAAAGTAGATATGCACAGTAGCAGTATCAGAATATTTTCGCAACAGTTCAGTCTTTTTTAGACTGCTATCGAGGTGTCTTGATCGTTCAGTCTAGTCTCATTTCAGACCAGTTCAGTCTTGCAGTCTTTTCGTTCTTTTTGTTATTCGGGTCTAGGGTTTTTTCGGTTTGATTTGGTTTTTTCCTTTTCGATAGTTTCTTTACTATAACAAATGCGTGAATAAAAAACCCTAGAAATTGGTTCATATCATTATGTAATTTATAAAACTTAAACATATCATTGATATACAATTAATAGATTAGATTTATAAGATTATGTAACTTGTAAAACATTAACATATAATCAAAGTGCCACATCGAGAGGGAAATTCCAAAATTGTAGATGTGTTTGTAGTATTGATATTCTTGGTCGAGGTGGCGTATTCTTCAGTGGAATTGATGTTGGACGATGTACTTAGTTTGGAATTTACCTATTGTTCTTGAGTGTTATCAGTGGAATCTTATTCAATATCGATGTTAGTATATGAAGTCATGATCACAAACCTTCTTTCAATTTCGTCTTCCAAATTATTTGCTTCTATATAGCATAAGCATTCTTCAAGATCCGTGTTGTTTATTCTCATCAATTGAATCATAGTAGTCCTTTAGCATCACGAATATTTGCATCGATTCATCAGTAAATATACACCCTTAAAGCGGTTAATATCATGTCACTAAGAGAACAACAACATTCCAACATTATGCTGTTATCTTGGAGTCTTAGTACATTTCTATCCATTCAGGATAGGGCTTTATATTGACCACAATGTTCTCTTTAATGCCATAATTTTAATACATCCAATTGTGTAAATTATTCAGCATTTAGAAGCGTTGTTGACTGTTTTATAAATTGAAAGTTCATGTAACACCCTGTTTATCTCTTTATAGTATAATCTAAAATTGACATTTTAGATAGAAGATTATTAAGGATAAATAATCTAAACTAAAGTCGTAGTAAACGGAAAAGCGAATCCGTACATATAAAGAACATCCGAATATGACTTCGTTAAAGGAAGTTATGATTTTTCTAAGATTCAGCGCAATAGAGTGCACACAGTAATCGAATTTTAGAACGATTGATTATCAGGAAAAATAATGTAAACGAGAGTTGAAGATCTCGTCCACAGGAGTCCATCAAAAAAAAGAACATCGAGAACAGAGTCCGTTTGCAGGAGTTATGCTTTCTCCAGCGATCTCTAACAGGTCAAGCCTATCAAAAGTGTAAATTTTTGATAGAATGGGAATTATCTCTTGGGGTCTAAAGGAAAGTTGTAGATCTTGTCGATAGTTTTCTGGCAATAAAAAGAACGTTGAAAACGGAGCTCGTATGAAGAAGTTACGCCACTTTGAAAATCTGGAAAATCGGACACGCGAAGTTCACGACGCACACCGATGACATGGTGGCACCAAAGAGCGCCACTTGGCAAGTCGGCCACTCCCTCCCCCCAAAGGTCAAGATGATGTGGTGCAATACGGGTGCGGCACGTGGCACTATAAGAGTGTGACACGTGTCTCCTTCTAGAAGAGTGTGAGGTGGGCTAATCTGCCTGCGGCACATAGCAAAAGCTCAAAGGAGCCAGCGAGGCCGAAGCGCGTAGCGCACCTATAGGATGTGCGTGGCGTGCACCATTTGATCGTATAAATACACCTGTGATGTTGTTCATTTCCTTACCCATTCCACTTCATTATCTTTCAAATCTCTCTCTAGCTTTCAAGTGGGTTTTCTATCAACTTTTAGAAAAAAATTTAGTAAAGTCTCGGGAATTCTTGGAGCCCGACTAGAAGGAATTTACGGGTCCGGATTTTGTCCGTGTATTTTTCCCGGTTTTTGCCTAAAGCTCTGCAAGTTAAGCTACACCCTCTCATTTTTAGTGTAACTTATATTTATAGTCATAAGTCGTTATTATGGAACTTAAATAAGATTTATTAGTAATTCCAAGTCAAAATACTGATTAATCTACTTACGGGAGAGGTGTCTTGAATGGTCACATTGGCTTGGTTGTTGGATTTCAGAAAAACTATATGTCGAAATGATCATGCCTCCCAACTGTCTTGTCTGGCTGATCCTGTTGGCTTGGTTGTTGGATTTCACAAAAACTATATGAGTGATAGGTATAGCCAATGTTACCAGATTCCCTGATGATATAATAAGTTATAGTAGTATAGGTTAATAATCTTTAGGCTCGTGGTTCGCCAGCGAGATTCGGGTAGCTGTTAATCTTTGAAGTAACTTTTCAGGTGAGTTCATCTCACTATATTACGTATTCTAGTATATATATATATATATATATATATATATATATATATATATATATATATATATATGTATGTTAGGATATAGGAGCCAGTAGAGTAGAGCCCATAGCGTAGTTTCTTTGTGCCTGTAGGGCCGAATGTGTAGTGTCTATGTGCATGATTGTTGGTATGCTTAAAAGTTAGTAAGGGTTGATGGCAGAATGAACAAAGTATGGAAGCCTATAGATCCGTGTCTGTGTAGTAAGGGTTGATGGCGGAACGAACAAAGTACGGGCGCCGATAGACCCGCATAGATTTTATGGTAGAATTGTTAAAGTACGGGAGCCATTATGTGTAAGCATGTATAAGTATTGTGGTATATGGTATATTGGGGGAACTCACTAAACCTAGCGCTTACCCAGTTGTTTATAAATGTTTTCAGGAATTTCACTACTTTGCAAGAAGGGCAAGGTTCGACTGTAAATACGCGCATTCGTAATCATGTTTCTACAAGATTTAATAAATACTCTGATGTAAATGAATATTTTGAATAAATAAAATGGTAAATTTTGGGTTGAAATTTGGGACGTTACAAGTTGGTATCAGAGCCCTGGTTTGAGCGAACTGGATGAACACTCATGTGATTCCAGATTCAAACTAAGGATCCGAGTAATTAATAAAAAAATTTATATAAAAATATATAATACAAAAAGGAAAGAATGTGATGCGTACAGTCTGCCGGAACCCAGAAAGGAAAGTGGTTCCCAAAATATCCATATTGTTTATATCTGTTGATATATGAACTGTTAGAAACGCATGCTAGTATGTAGGCTAGGGATCTTTCAAGAATTGCCAGAGTAGAAATTGTCTGATAAATTAGATGCCTTATAGCCTAGGGATTTGCTTGTTATTTGATGCTTAGAACCTATACTAATATTATTTAGTGATTTGAAAAATATGTTAGGTTGCATGCTGACTTAAGTAGTTGTATATTGCCCGATTTAGCGCTATTGCGCAGCTCTTGTTTGAGTCCAACTGTTGTAGTTTCGTATCATTCAGTCAACAAACTATTTGATTCTAGAGGCATGCAATCATATTCATCAGATAATTAGTTAATATTGGTAGAAGTTCTTCCTCGACAAATAGTAGGGTAAAGTAGAAGTAATCCTATAAGTAGAGCCTAGGAAATTTAATATATTCTCAATAGGACATAAATTTATAAAATAGGGCGTCAGTAGAGACGCAGAATCCTAGTGGAATCTTGAAAAATCTATTGTATGTGCTCGTTGGGACACATAAATATATCTTTAATGGTCATCATGTGTAATGTTAAGAGGTGACTTGGATACTGTGGGACAATTCTTAGAATGAGTATGAGCATGTGTGGAACGTAGTAAAAGGGTCCATACTACCGGAAGCACATGCTTCATACTTGGGTCACGAAGAGTCGCAAAGTTCCAAATGCACTGGTAGTTTAGTAGATAGTATAGCTAACACCATAAATTCTTTCTGTGTTATTCCCATCATTACCTGTGGTATGGTATAATTCTAAGTTCGAGCCCAAAGGGCCATATAATATTGATTCCGAATAAAGTAGATTTGCATAAGTAAAAACCTCGTCCGAAATAATGTCGAGTTTAGTTATAAAATTTAAGAAGTAGATGATCAAGGGGATCGAATGAAGAAATTTCAACCTTCGTCAAGGTTGAGCAACAGATGGAAATGTTGTATGCCATAATATGTATGTCACGTGAAGGAAGGAACCTTCTATGTTTAATGTTTGACTCATAGAGACAAGAGTCTTGTCCGTTATAAACCCTTTTGTGTCATACAGATTATGTAGTGACGAGTTATGTTATCCGACTGAATGTCGACTACACGTCATGGAGAAAAGATCTTTGGGACGGGCATCGACAATGCAACCCTACATGATTGGATTACCGTCGATATCTCATAGGCCTTACTAGAAGAATTGTCAGTTATAGTTAGAAGAGTCACCAGTAGATTGATCGTCAGTTTCAAGGAGAAGATGCCGACCAGTCAAAATGTTGGTAAGGTAGTAAGGACCACTCAAGAAGGAGAGTTTGGTTTAGGAACACGAGTATGAAAGAGGAAACAAGCACAAGGCCCAACTATGCCAACGGAATCCAAAAGAACTAAGCATGCTAATTCAAAATCTAGAGGACAGAGAGGTCATCGGTGTAAAATGTGTAGGAAATCACATGTAGGAACTTGTCGTGCTACAATATGCTTCAACTGCGACGAGGAAGGACATTACAGTCGAGATTGTAGTCAAAGGACACATGGAGTATGCATTTGTTTTCACTGTAATCAGAGGGGTCATATCAAGGCTGAATGTCCTATTCTAAAACCAACAGGAGCAATGCAGGCTCCAACGCCTGCAACTTTGAGGATAATCGAAGGGGTAGTTGTTTTTGTTGGGGTACAAAGTTTTCCATTAATGACTTTGTAATGTTTGACTTTTGTAAAACCCACTTGCATGTGGAGTATTAGCCTTATGACACATGAGAGATAGAGAGTGAGATAGAGACATGTAAACACCTCTATATAAGGTGGGTTTAGTCCACTTGTAGAGGTGTGCTTGAGAGATGTAAAAGTGAGTGTGTAAGTGTGTGTTATTTATGTAGTCTAGATCTAGATCCTTTTTGTGTAACACCATATACAATCAATACATCTCTTGAACACCCAAATCACCATGTTCATTGTGCAATCTTTAATTCCGCATGCCAAACCATGTTCTATAATCACTACAATTGGTATCAGAGCGGGTCTTCATGATCAAGGTGATTTTTGAAGAACGATTCTCGGTTTGGCAATTTTTTTGTCGCAATTTGAACAATTTTTGGTGAGTCTCTCTCTATGATCTCTCTTAATTTCATTGAATTCGTGCGTTGCGTTTTTGATTTGTGATCGTTTGACTCATTGGATCAAATTTTTTTAAAACCTTTTGTTGTGATCCAATAATTTTTTTTCATCAAAGCTCTATCCAATCTCATATTTGTTGTTCGATTCGATTTTCAAATTGCTAGTGTTCCTTTGAATTGAGTTCTAAACCCAAAATTATTTCGATCTGGTCAACTTTAAGCTCAAAAATATTTGATCCGAAAATTATAAGCCCAAACATCAAATCCAAACATATTGATCATTTACTGTTCATGAAACATTTTTTGATCCAAATTTTCGATCCAACATCATAAAACGAAAAGGCCATTCATCCAAATCATATATACGATTCGATGGTATAGTGTTCTTTATTTTGTGCATATACAAGTTGTACATTGACACTCCAAGCGTTGCTTCATCGTTCTTGAGTCTTGTTCGATGAAGATTGAAATTCAAAGTAAAATCCAATTGATCTTGAAACCGTTTGAATGGATTATGTTTGAATCTGTTTTTTAAAGCAAAGATCATCTCTATTTTACTCTTAATTTCACTGATCTGTAATTCTTATGGTTGAGCTCTTTCTCAAATATTTGGAAATCGGATGAAAATCGAGAAGAGAAAAGTGAATTTGTATTTGAAGATGTTATGATTTGGAGTCGATTTTGTATTCGTTCGCATCTACAGGGATGAGTTAATTGGATTCGATTTTAGGTTTGGTGGTAATATCGATTGCCAAAATCTGTTAGTTTGGAGTCGATTTGATGAACTGATGAAGGCTTGATAAAAGAATCGATGTCAATTGTATCATTTGGAATCGATGCTTGGTTCCAACAAGGTTTCTATTTCGTTGAATCAGAGGGTTCGTTGATCTGATTTATAAACGAAAGAAGTGAAATCGTTTTGGAAAATTCGATTGATAATGGTTGGATTGATGATTTTGGAGTTTGGTATCAATGATTTGGTTAACTTCGATTTTGGAATCAAGGTTTGATTGTTCGAAATGTAAGGAAGTAATACGATTGAAGTCGATTGTTTCGAAAGTTTGAAGTTTGATGTTTGCTTTTGAAATTTCAATTTTGAGTAAATTGTTGGGATCGACAGTCGACTGTTCTTGGGAATTGATTGTTAATGTCGAAGGGATAAATGCTTTATTATGGTTTACTGGATGATTTCGAATCGTGTGGGAAGACTTGATTTTGTGTTATAGTGTATTTGGAATAAAGGTGTCTATCTGGGTCAAGAATCGAATGGTTGGAATGGAAGAAATCAGTGATATACAAAGAGTGGATGATTATATCCCTGGGTTTGGCTTTTGAAGACTAGATGGGTCGATTTCTTCGAAGATTTGGGAATCGATGTTGGCTAATGTTGTTTGTTGTTGATGATTTGGGTTGATACTTGAACGAACGAAGCCTTGGTTATTTGATCGATGAATTGGAGAAGAACTGTAAGGAACGAAGGGATAAAACGAGCAGTGAGTTAGTTCGATTCAGAGGTTGGATGATTAAGAGGTTACTGTTCATTAAGAGGCTTCGTTATGCTTCGATTTCGTATGAAAAACTGTGTATGCTTTGTATGTTGAGAATTTTTGTTTGATTGGGGAAGATGAAGTTTCATACGAAGAGGAGAGAGAAAATTTTGGGTGAAGATGATTTTCGTACGAAGGGGAGAGAGAAGGAAAAAGTTTCGTGTGTTTGGGTTGCCTGATTTCGTGTGAATTGAGGAAAAATAAAGCAATGTTACGTAAATGGCCCCTGAAATTTCGTTAGTTTAACACATTTCCAAATTTTCGTATGAAGAGGAGATGCTTTCGTACGAAGCGTTGAAAATTTCGTATGTTTGGAATGGAAAAGCAAAATTTTCGAATGTAGTCCCTCAAGTTTCGAATGGTTGACAAATGGAAAAAGGCTTCGTATGAATGATCAACATTTCGTATGTTTTGATCAAAAAGCAGAATTTTCGAAAACAGCCCCTGAACCTTCGAAAATTTGGCACTTAGAGAATTAATTGAAGTTTCGAACGTTTGACACTTTTCACCCAAATTCGAAAATTTTCTGAAGCTTCGAATGTTTGGGACAACTCTTCGTATATTTGGAGCACAAATGGCAGAATTTTCAAAAATAGTCCCTGAGGCTTCGAATGTTTGGCGGTTCATACCCAAATTCGAAAAAGGACTGTTTTTTGCTGAAAATTGAAGAAAATGCATTTCAAGCCCCTGCAGTTTGTGCAAATTGACGCTTTCTACCCAGCTTTGGAAAAGGGGGAGAGTTTTGCATATTTTGCTGTTTTGGGCGCACCGGGTCACTGCAGAATTTTGAAATTGACAATTTCTACCCATTTTTGAGAAATTTTGTCAAAGGCGATCCGTGAACGAAGCTAAAAATTCAATATTTTTTGGATTTTCCGGATTGAAGCACAAGGTTTATGCCACATGTTAAGGGGGAGTTTTGACACGAAAAATTCCGAATAGAGCACGTTCTCTTTCCTTGAAGGTTTTATAATCAAGTTTCGATTATAAAAAGGGGGAGAAATTTATATGGAAATTCGAACTTGAATTTTTCATATTACGCGGATTTGACGACCTAAGTGATATTGAATTTTTGAAGCTTACGAAATGATGAAATTAGAAGTTCGGAAGTGATGTATTCGAAATGGGTTTGGTTTTATTGAAGATTTTTGGGGTGTGCTTTATGCTCAACTTTTGGTGATCAATTTGGAGTTTGAGAAGCTCGTGATCATTCGTTGATGCTCGGTTTGTATGGTCTCACATCCTAGAGCCCAAATTGAAGAATCATGGAAGAATTGAAGATTGAAGTTCGTTTCGACATGTGTCACCTTTGAGGCTCGAATCGCGTAGTTGCTCGATTTTGGAATATTTGAAGTGGGTCATTCATTCCTAACTTTGAGGGGGAGAATGTTGGGGTACAAAGTTTTCCGTGAATGACTTTGTAATGTTTGACTTTTGTAAAACCCACTTGCATGTGGAGTATTAGCCTTATGACACATGAGAGATAGAGAGTGAGAGAGAGACATGTAAACACCTCTATATAAGGTGGGTATAGTCCACTTGTAGAGGTGTGCTTGAGAGATGTAAAAGTGAGTGTGTAAGTGTGTGTTATTTATGTAGTCTAGATCTAGATCCTTTTTGTGTAACACCATATACAATCAATACATCTCTTGAACACCCAAATCACCATGTTCATTGTGCAATCTTTAATTCCGCATGCCAAACCATGTTCTATAATCACTACAGTTTTGCTTACTATCAAAGTAAAGTAAAACCACGCTCACGAAGGTTTCTAATTTGTCTTCAATAAAGTTGCTAGGTCAAGTATCTGCTCATATGTATTAGTACTTAATCCAGCAATCCACGTTGTTGCTTGTAAAATCTAATACATTAATGAAATCCTTTTATGTGACATCTCCTATTTTTCAGAATCAATTAAAACATTTTTCTTTACGCTTTATAAAATTGAGATGCGGAAATTCCCAGTTAAACAAAACATTTGAATCTGATAAGTCCCTTCACTGGCGAGACTTTAAGTAACACCTGATCATCCACATCAAATGTTATCGGTCGTCGTTTCTTATCTGTGTAGCTTTTCTGAAGACTTTGAGCAACTAACATCCTTTCTCGGATGACTCTTAGCTTCTCAGCGGTATGGTGTACTAACTCAGGAACCGCATAGTGTTTCTCTCCCGCTTCCAACGAACACGATGGCATATGGCACTTCCTTCCGTACAGTGCTTCGTAAGGAGGAATCTTGATGCTTGAGTGATAACTATCATCGTAGGCAAATTCGGCCAGTGATAGGTGGCATCCCAGCTACCAGGAAACTCTAAGGCACCTTCCTACAACATATCTTCCAAACTTTGGATAGTACTCTCACTCTGTCCATCCGTTTGGGGATGACAGACAGTACTTAAGCACAACTTCGTGCCCATTGCTTCCTGCAAACTCTTCCAAAATTTGGAAGTGAATCGACTGTCCCTATCTGACACAACAGATAAGGGTACTCCATGGATCCGGATGATTTCCTATACATAGGTCTCAACCAACTTTTCCATAGACCAATTTTCTCATGCGGCTATGAAATATGCACTCTTCGAATTTGGTCTACTACAACCCAGATCATGTCATGACCTCTCTTTGTCTTTTGCAACTTTGTTATAAAATCCATGGTAACATCATCCCGCTTCCCTATGGGTGCTGGTAAGGGTTCCAAATCCCCATATGGATTCTGATGTTGTGTCTTTACTTTTGCACAAGTTACGCATTAGGCTACATAAGTTTCCACATCGACCTTTATTGTCGGCCACCAATAATAGGGTTTTAAGTCCTAGTACATTTTGGTGCTGCCAGGGTGTAGAGAATACATTGTATTAGGAGATTCTTCCATAAGAAGATCTCGTATAACCCACCTTTGGCACCTAATTGTGGTTCTTAAACGTCTTTAACCCTTCCTTATCTTCTTCAAATACAAACGTCTTGCCCAGACGTCCTTCTTGTAACACTCCGTTTAAAATTAATTAAATAAATAATAAACTCTAAAGCCCCGAGATGTAATTTTATTATTATTTTAAATTATTGTAGCCAAAATCAATAGTATTTAGCGGGGTGTTGGTTTCGGGGAGCCAAATGATATGATTTGGATTTTCGGGGGTTAAAGTGTAATTCCGGGATTTAAATTGTAAAGAATTTTGAAGGCTGAGGGTTGTTTGGTATCATTTGGACTTATTATGAAAGGATTTTGGAAGGTGGAGGGCCGAATGGTAAATTATGTACCTAGGATGAAAAGAATTTGACATGGAGGGGCTATATGGTAATTTATGGATTTATTTTGGAAAAGATAAGAGAAGGAGGGGCCAATCTTGTCAAAATCAGAATGAGGTTATATTGGAGGCGGTTTTAAACCTGTCACTAGCCTTCCCCTCCCATAAACATGGAACCTTAACCCTAGAACACTATTCAGCCGCCACCTTCACGTTAACCTCCTCCGGCACCGCCTCCCTGACACCATCGTGAACCACCGATCGCCTGTGACTCCGGGCTTGAAGGCCGATACCGCGGCTGCTGTTGCTGTTTCTAAATCGTCGCCCTTCTTTTCTTCTTCTTCTTTCTGTCGTTGTTCTCAGCTGTCGGTGCTGTTCTGGTCACCCTTCGCTCATGTTTCTTCTCTACAGCAGTAGCCGACGTCCGTCACTGTCGTCGTCCCTTACGGTGACCTTCTGCCGTGCTTTGGTTGCCGTCGCCGCTCACAAAACCTTTATTCCGCTACTCCGGTCAACATCCACTACCCCGAGGGAGTTTGTAGCATGCATTCCAGCTTCCATGTCGCAAGTATGTGTGTATTCTAGTGTTGTTGTTCGTTGTGTGGGTGCATCTCGGCCGGGAAAATCAAGAAAAGGCATCACCGCCGCCGTGAGGCGGCGGTTGCCACCTCCTGCCACCGCCAACCACCACGTTAAGTGGTTGTATCTATATATATATATATATATATATATATATATATATATATATATATATATATATATATATATGTGTGTGTGTGTGTGTGTGTGTGCTTTGATGTGGGATTGCTCATGTAGGGTTAGTATATTGATTTTTGGCAAAAATCGTCACCACCACCGCCGTGAGGTGGTGGCTGCTGCCGTGAGCCGCCGCCGACCACCACCGCCCGAGGTGGCAATGGGTGGTGTCCGGCCTAATGAAACCCTAATTAACCTAAAAACATAACCATTTGACTAATTGGCACACAATTGAGTTGGAAACCCTAATTAGGGTTTAGAAAACCATAATTTTGGGAATACGAGTTTTGGATTTTTCGGGTCCCGCGTTTGGACCATTGGATTTGGAATTTTGAATTACACCCGACCACATTTTATGTTTGGACTAGTGGAGTGATGGACTTAATGGATTAAGTCCTTAATGGATTAAGTACTTACTGGCTTAAGTAGGAATACTTAACCCTAATCGTCATTTTATGTGAAAAACCCTAATTGGGTTTGGGTTCTTATTGGGCCATTTCTTGGGCTGGGTTGTTGTGGGCCTTCATGGGACAAATGGAAACATGTTTATGGAATAAGGAAATTATTGGACTTTGGGATAAGGCCCACTGGAAAGGCTTGGGCCCAATTTGGAAAATTGGGCCATAAGTGGGCCTTGATGATTATGAGGTATTGGGCCATCAGAATGCCAAGTGTTTGGACTAGAATAAATGGTTGGGACTCAAGATAAGTCCATGTAGAGGTTTGGGCCCAATTTGGAAGACTGGGCCATATGTTGGGCCTTGGTTCATTGATTGGTTTTTGGGCCTTCAGAGTGTGTGTTTGGACCTTGGTTTTGGACCAAGTTAGGTTAAGGGTAAAATAGTCTTTTTACCCCAAGCATGGACTTATGGTTATGTATTGGAACCCAATTATTAATTGGGTGTCGTTTTGATGTTGACAGTTCGGGAATCTGTCAACCAACAATGAGAGTTTTATATGCGGGACTTCAGCAGTGCCAGGTAAGTCTCCTCACCATACCAGTGGGTCTAAGGCACCAAGGTCGGCCCATTTATTTAGTTGAGATGATTATTGTGAATGTACTATTGATACATTGTGTATTTATGTGAAGACCATGCGGGGGTTCCCATGGCAATTAGTTATATGTGGTATGCTAGTTGAGTGTGTGGTATTTGGTATGCTAGTTGTCTTTGTGATACTTGCATGGAAGACCCCGGGGGGTTCCCGAGGCAGTTGGATATAAGGCCATGTGGGGGTTCCCATGGCATTCCAGGCTAAGACCATGTGGGGGTTCCCATGGCAGTGATCTAAGACCATGTGGGGGTTCCCATGGCATCCGGTGTAAGACCATGGAGGGTTTCCATGGCGCCTTTATGTGTTTGTATGTATGGCTTATAGGGTTTGTATATGTGTACTGTTAATTGATTATGTGTTATATTGATATGATATTTGTATAGAAGACCCCGGGGGGTTCCCGTGGCAGTGGATTGAGACCATGTGGGGGTTCCCATGGCAGCTAAGACCATGTGGGGGTTCCCATGGTAGTGGGCTAAGACCACGTGGGGGTTCCAGTGGCACATGGTATAAGACCTTGGAGGGTTTCCATGGCATCCCATATGTTTGTATACATGGATTATGTGATATGTGTAGCTTATAGAGCTAATATGGATTATGTGATTATGTGGATTGTGTGGGGTATGCTCTGGGGAACTCACTAAGCTTCGTGCTTACAATTTTGTTTATGGTTTCAGGTATCATCGGTTTGGAAAGGAAGGGCCCGGCTTGATCGTAGTGTACACACCCGTGTTTTCCACAATATGTGGTTTTTGGGACTGTTAGTGTCAAATAAGTTGTAATGTGTCGAAGTTATTTGAGTCAGTTTCGAAAGTCACTTTATCTATTTACTAAGGCATAATTGTTTCGAAGTCTTGATGTTTAGCCCTTAGTATTTTTTGTATACTTTCTTATTCTCCTATAAATAGGAGATGTACTTAGAGTTAGATAGAACTTTTCCAAGTCATTATGTCTAGTATTCTCGTTGTATATGAAAGTATAATTGAGTTATAAACCAGATCTTATTTACTCTCCGTGTTCATACTACTTTGATTACTCTGATTACATTCATACTTGATTAAATCGCTACTACAATTGGTATCAGAGCAGGAATCATACTGCAATGATCTGATTGTCATTCTGTATCAATCGTATTTTGAATCTCATCTTGGATTCAAAAATTTCCGCACCTTTGATACTGAAAATCATCCTTGATCTTCAGTTGTGATTCGATTCTGCAACTTGTTTGTTTAATCGAGTGTTCTTCTTGTTCTTTATGTTCAGTTCACCCATTAATTCTCAAATTTTCTGAAGTTTTTCTGAAAATTCATCCGTACATCCATGGCGAATTTTAACATGAACACGATGACATCGTATTCTCATCTCCTAGGTTCGTCTACGAAGATTCCAATGCTGATTCCAGAGAATTACGATCAGTGGGTTGATCGAATGGAGGATTACTTGAATGGCATAGATGAAGAGCTATGGAAATGCATTACTAATGATGTAATTCCACCCTCTTCTGTTGAAAGCATGGGTACTTCTTCATCAACTCCAAGTGTGACTGAACAAAATGATAAGTTGAAGAGTTATGAGAAGAAATGCATGAGAGAGCTTCGCGGTGCTCTTCCTCCTGTGGTGTATAATCATGTTCGCACTTTCAAAAATTCAAAAGAGCTATGGAATACGTTAAAGGAAAAGTACCAGGGGAGTGAGAAGACCAAAATCAGCTCTGTCAAACAATGTCTGATTGAATTAAGAGAATTCAAGCAGAAAGATGGAGAAACGATTGAAATGTATTACGATCGTCTAAACGAGATGATATACAAGTGCACAAGGTATTGAATCAAAAGGACTAACATGGAATACAACATTACTTTTGTTATGGGTCTTCGCAAAGAATGGAGGAGTGTAAGCTTGATGATTAAGACACAACATGGCTTCAATTTTTCTACCTTGAATGATGTCCACAACCAGCTAAAAACTCATGAAACCGAAGTGAATGAAATGGCAGAAGATTCAAGGATCAGTATGGGTGGTCCTTTAGCTCTGGTTTCGAAGATCAGTGGTAGAGAAAGTGAGAAGGAAGTTGCTGAAAACGAAGGTTCTGAGGAAGAAGGTCTTATTGTCAATTCGGACGATGAAGTTGTTGCATTTTACTCCAACAACAAGGTGAAGAAGTTTTACAAGAAGCCATTCTAATGGGAAGATGAAGTCTGGAGAAACGAAGGGAAGTTATTCTGGGAAGGTTAGTGAGGAGAAGAGGTTTGAGAAGAAAGAGTTAAAGGCTGAGGATTCGAAACAAGAGAAGAAGCTGAACGGTGATTCAGGGATAGATTGTCATTATTGTCATGGAGAAAACCACATGGCTAATGACTGTATGATGAGAAAGAAAGAAGAAAAGAAGAATAAAGTGAAGGATGAGGCTTATTACTCTGAGAAGCTGGAGGAAGTCAAGAAAAAGTCGAAAAATCTTTCACTTGTGGCTAGAGGAGAAGATGAAGATGAGGGAAAGTATCAAATATGGTCATCGGGGTCGGATGACGAAGAAATGAGAAATCCAACCCATGGAGCCATGTATGCAAGGTACGAGGATGTCGAAGAAGAAAATGTGACAGGCAGATGCTTTGTTTCGAAGTCAGGAGATAATGTACCAATTACTGCAAAGGTACGTTCTCTACTTCAATCCTTTAATATTCCTTCATCTGCATATGATTCTGTATTAACTGAGTTTGATGCTACTGTTACTTATGTGAATAATCTTGTTATTTCTTCTAGCAATGAAGCTAAGAAAGCTAGTACTCAGTTACTAGAAACTCAAAGAATCTTGGACACAAAGAAGACTAAGATAGATTGTTTAGAGTTGCAGATTACAAATATTATGGTAGATAGAGATAATCTTAGCACTAAAAATAAGATTCTATTGAAACAGAGGAACATATATTGTAATTCAGCTAAGAGACTCTATGGAAAATTAACTGAATTACATCATTCGTGTGAAATTAGTAGAGAACAACATAGGAAGCTTCTACCATTTTTAGCTTCCGAAAGAGAAAAAGTAGATGCAACTTCCTATGATTGTGAGATGAATATTTCAGATTTTGATAAAGTTTCAGATAATAGATATAGATATGGAATTGTGAAAATTGATGAATGTTTGGATGCTAATGAATTAGTTGACATTTTGAATGACACCTTAACCAAAAACGAACAATTTCAAATTTTGAAAAGAACTGAGAGTTCGAAATCTGACAATCAAACTAATTTTGCTGATATTGAAGATAATTTTGATAATTTTAGCGAAATCAGTGAAATTGAAGATGTCGATTGTTCTCAGTTGTTTGTCATTAATGTCACATCTTTGAGTAAAGGCAAAGAAAAATATAATGATTCGATAGCTAAGACTGACACTGATCAAGCCTCCACTTCGAAAGTTTGTGATTTTGATCATGTAAGTGTCAAAGATAGTCAAACTGACAGTAGTGATGATGAGGAAAATGATGATGAAATTTTGAAAGGCACAACCTCAACAACTAATGTTTCGAAAGAAAATGAAATTCCAAGAGTTGTTGTTGATCAGGTGTTTGGAGAAACAGAAAAATCCGACAAAGTGTTGGAAGAAAAAGGTGCTCATTATCTCGAAACAAATACGCTAGTCTATCCAAATTTCAAATGCTCTGATGATGTCATCTTTCCAAATCAAGTATTTGTTACTACTGGGAATGTTGATAACATCAAGCCTAAATTTAACAAATTGGTAGAAGAAGATAATAAGCGAACTTCGAAATAAGGTTTTTTCTCTAATCAAAGCACCGTCGAAAAATCTCTAACAAAGAGTTCATATAAATTTCAAAGACAAACACGTCAACAAACATGGGCTGAAAAATCAAAAAGGTCAAACGAAATTGAAAAGCAATTGGAAGTTGACTCACAAAATGTGAAAATAAATTCAAAAGAATTTAAAGATCAAATTGAAAATTTTTCGAAAGAAAATGGAATGTCAAAGAGACAAGCACGAAAGAAAATCTTTTGGCAAATTGTTGAGTCTCGAAAGAAAAAAAATGATTTGAAAAAGAAAACACCTGAAAAGAAAATGTCTGAAAAAGTTAAGACAATGTCTTTATCGAATTCAGAAATAAAGAAAAATTCCACTCTGTCTAATAAGCATTTGTCTCAGTCAACATCACATAATGACTTTTCGAAAATCAAAAATCAAGAAACAAAGGTTTTTTCTCAAAATCATCGTCAAACACTTCATGAAAAGAAATTTTCAAATTCGCCAAATTCATCATCTTTGAAGAAGTCTAATTCTAATAATCAAACAAGGTTTTTCAATAATGTTTTCTCAAAATCATTTCCATCTAAAACCAATTCATTCTCATTAAAGAAGTCTCAACAGTGTTTTGAGTCAAAGGTTGAAACACAAAAATTTGATAAAGTTCATTCAAAAAGAAATGTCAAATTCACACCACAACCACCAAATTTTCCCAATCCCCCAGCGAAACAAGCTATCAAAGTTTCATATACCAAGGGTAGATCAAATGTCCAAAATATCGATCATTGACTTGAAGGCAAAGGGAAGTCTTATCAAACAGGAAAATACTCTCAACAACAAATCAAAAATGCTTATGAAAAGTATTTGAACGCAATGTCGAATGTCAGTTCATCATCGAAAGACTATCTTCAGTTAAGGCATGGCGCCCTGTTTCGAAAGAAAAGGCAATAAAGCAACAATCTGAGAAGACAAAGGTGAAAGTTAGTGAAAGTCCTAAACTTTCGAAATATTATATTTCTGAACCTTTACCAAATGAAGTGTACTTAATTGATAGTGTTAAAACTAAAGTTCGTAATTGGATTTTAGGATCTTCATTTCACAATGTGTTTCAAACTAATCACAAAGGACCCAAACAGCCTTAGGTACCTAAATTTCCACTGATTGCAGGTTTTATGTGACGAGCAATATGATGAAAAATGGTATATTTATAGTGGATGCTCGCGTCACATGACTGGAAGGAAAGAGAATTTACGTGATTATCGAAGTTTGGACAATACTGGTGTTGTGAAGTTTGGTAACAATCAAAAGTGTCAAGTCAAGGGATATGGCAAAGTTACAAATGGGAAGTTTACTGTAAACCGAGTTGCTTATGTCGAAGGTCTTCAACATAATTTGATTAGTGTTTCGCAACTTGTTGTGGGCACTGGAAATCAAGTGGTGTTTAATGAAGAAGGAAGCATTATATCAAACGTCAATACAAACAAAGTTTTGCTCAAATCCAAAAGACAGGGAGATATGTTCACCCTGGACATAAAGCCAATTGTTGGTATCCCATCCGTGTGCTTACTTTCGAAAGCTTCATCAGATGTTAGCTGGATTTGGCATCGACGTCTTTCTCACTCGAACTTTCGAAATCTTAACAAATTAGTGATAAACGATCTTGTACGAGGCTTTCCAGTATTAAAATTTGATAATGATACTTTGTGTGTAGCTTGCGAACACGGAAAACAACATCGACAAGGGCATCCAATTGTCATCGATTCAAAAATTATCGAACCATTGGAACTTTTTCATATTGATCTTTGTGGACCATCGACTGTTGAAACTCTCAACAAGAAACGGTACATATTAGTCATTGTTGATGATTTTTCACGATTTACTTGGGTTTATTTTCTCAGGTTAAAATCTGAAGTTGCTCAAATAATGATTGATTTTATCAAAAAGATGGAAACAAGTTTGAAGAAGAAAGTTCAAAAAATCAAGAGTGACAATGGATCCGAATTTAAGAACAATGTTCTTGATTCGTTTTTAATAGACAAAAGAATTCCGCATAATTTTTCTTCACCCTATATACCTCAGCAGAATGGGATTGTTGAAAGGCGAAATCGTTCTCTTTGTGAAGCTGCAAGAACGATGCTCACATATGCGAATCTTCCTCAATATCTTTGGGCTAAAGCAGTTTCTACTGCTTGTTTTACACAAAATAGATCGTTCATTCATCGAAGATTCAACATTACTCCTTATGAAATTATCAATAACCTAAAACCTAATGTCAAATTCTTTCATGTTTTTGGTTGCATGTGTTTTATTATGAATCTCAAGAATAATCTTTCGAAATTTCAATCCAAAGCTGACGAATGAATTTTCTTGGGTTATTCTCATAATTCGACTGCATATCGAGTGTTGAATAGACGAACAAGGAAAATTGAAGAAACATTCAATCTTAAGTTTCATGATTATTATATCAAACAAGTTGAAAAGTGTTTCGAAAAAAAACCAATCCTTAATGAATCAACAAACGAATCTGAAAGTCTTAATTCGTCTGATTTTGATTATGATTTATTTTTTGGTGTTCTAGAGAGGGCTGCTGATGCTGAAATCAATGCTCAGGATAATCAAATTCCGGAATCATCAAAGCATTCTGGTTGTTCGACACTTAATCATGAAGCAGTTGATGAAAACTCGACATTATATTCTCCTGGAAATAGCAAAAGTATGCCAAATGCTCAAGTGGAGGGGGAGCACTTGCATTCGAATTCTCTTGTTGAGGGGGGCATTCTTTCGAGGGGGAGAATAGGAGAATGAATGGTGATGTTGAGGGGGAGCAATCTGAAAATGAATTTGTCGAGGGGGAGCTAAATGTGTCTAATAATGATCAATATGAAACTTTAATGATTTAAATGATAATAATTCTGTTGCAGTTTCAGAGGCTGAAGAAATGTTCGAAGATGCACCATTGGATTTTGATCCAGCATATCCACCATTGGAGAAATGGACAAGAAATCATCCAAAAGAGCAAGTGCTTGGAAATCCACGAGATGGTGTGTTAACAAGAGCTCAAATTCATGCAAATAATGAGGTACTTAATGCTCATCAGGAGTTTTGCATGTTTAATGTCTTTATTTCGAAAATTGAACCAAAATCAGTTAAGGCTGCAATGGAACACTCAGATTGGGTTGTTGCAATGCAATCTGAATTGTCTGAATTCGAAAGAAACAAGGTTTGGAGATTAATTCCTACACCAAAAGATGTTTCGACTGTTGGGTTAAAATGGATTTTCAAAAATAAAACAGACAAAGATGGTAATATTGTTCAAAATAAGGCTAGGGTTGTAGTTAAAGGCTATTCACAACAAGAAGGTATCGACTATGAGGAAACCTTTGCCCCTGTCGCAAGACTCGAGGCTGTTCGAATATTTTTGGCCTATGCAGCACACAAAAATTTTGATGTCTATCAGATGGATGTCAAATGTGCTTTTCTCAACGGATAACTTGAAGAAACAGTTTACGTTAAACAACCTCCAGGTTTTGTTAATGAAGAATTTCCTAATCATTGTTATATCTTAGATAAAGCTGTATATGGGTTAAAACAAGCACCAAGAGCATGGTATGTAACTCTTACCTCATTTTTAAAACAATCGAAATTTAAACAAGGATCAGTTGATCCCACACTCTTTCGAAAGAAATTTGGGGATCATCTTATGCTTGTTCAAATATATGTTGATGATGTTATTTTTGGCTCGACTGACCCTGTTTTGTCTAGAGATTTTGAAAATCTGATGAAAAATCAATTTGAAATGAGCATGATGGGAAAAATAAATAACTTTCTGGGATTGAATATTCGTCAAAGAAGAGATGGAATTTTTATCAATCAAGAAAAATACACAAAGAATCTGCTTGAAAATTTTGGCTTGACGAATAGCACGAAATTACGAGTACCAATGGCGATTGGAACAAGGCTTTCTCCTTCGTTAGACAAACCAGTTGTTGATCTTACTTTATATAGAAGCATGATAGGTTCGTTACTTTAACTTACGACAATTCGACCTGACATTATGTTTTCTGTTTGTAATTGTGCTAGATATCAATCGAATCCTAGAGAACCACATTTAACAGCAGTGAAGAATATTTTTCGATATCTCAAAGGCTCAATTTCGTTAGGATTGTGGTATCCTTCGAAAACTGGATTCTTCATACAAGCATTTTCAGATGCTGATTTAGGAGGATGCAATCTTGATAGGAAAAGCACAAGTGACGGATGTCAACTACTGGATGGGAAGTTAGTAAGCTGGCAATCGAAAAAGCAAACATGTGTTTCGATTTCCACAGCAGAAGCAGAGTATGTGGCTGCTGCAACTTGCACTTCACAAATCATATGGATTCAAAGCCAACTACATGATAATGTAATCAACATGAAGAAAATTTCGTTGTATTGTGATTCATAAAGTGTCATACGCATTTGTCACAATCCTGTGCAACATTCGAAAACCAAGCACATTGCTCTTCGTTATCACTTTATAAAAGATCATGTTGAGGATGGCAATATCGAAGTTCACTTTGTCAAAACTATTGATCAACTTGCTGATATTTTCACAAAGCCATTGGATGAAAAATCATTCGTGAGAATTTTGGGAGGTCTTGGAATGATCGAAGGCAATTCAGTTCCTGGATTGATTTCGAAAGAATGACAAAAGAAAGGTGCAAAAGTGTCGATTCAGAGGTGTTGAATGTTTACTCAGAGGAAATAGCTGGTCATTCAGAGGTTACTGCTCACGTTCAGCGCTTCAACACACTTCGATTTCGACATTATGTACACACAGCTTAATCACAAATTTTCGTGAGTCTTGTACAAAATTTTTTGTTGTTATTTTCAAGTCGAAAAATCCAAAAATACCAAAATAATTTTTTTGTTGTTAGTTTCGAAAATTTGAAAAAGCACAAAAAGATTTTATTTTTGTTTTGTCGTTTAATTTTCGAAAAATCAAAAAGATCAAAAAGATTTTATTTTTGTTTTGTCGTTCAATTTTCGAAAAATCAAAAAGATCAAAAAGATTTTATTTTTCTTTTGCCGTTCCATTTTCGAAAAATCAAAAAGAAAAAAAATATTTTACTTTTGTTTTGTTTTTTTAATTTTGAAAACTCAAAAACTACAAAAAGATTTTCTTGTTTTTGGTATTTGTATTTTATTTTCTTAATGCAGCTTTTGGCAAAGATCATCCATGGTTCATGCTTGCAGTTCTAGGGTCAGGTATATTTTTCGAAAAGCTTTGCACTAGTTAGATTGTCCCTAGAAGCATGTTGCAGCATGTTGTCCTAAGCCTCTTTTGACTCAATGTGTGTTTTCAAAGCCTTAATGAAGTTTTCATCACGAAAATTTCTTCTCAATCAGGTTATCTTCACTTTAGTCCTTGAGCTACCTTACTCTTCTCAATTGAGTTAAGAGTTTACTACTTTGTCCATACATAGCAGAGGTACTTATGAATCTTTTACCAAATCTTTTTCATCCTAAAGTTCTTACACTTTCACACACAATGACATATGTCCAAGAGATTTCTGGTATAAACCAATCAGGATCTAGACATATCAACAATCTGTGTTTATGATCTAACATCATGAGACCGTGATGAAAGTGAAACCCTAAATGTCGAAACAAATTAAGGAATTGACGGGGAACTTTGTTTCAGACATCACAAAACTTTTGTTTCAGTACCTGATTTCGATACTCAAAATTATATTCTTTCTTTGTTGTAATCTTGATCAAATGTTTGAAACCCACGACATTTGTTTCCCAACATGATTTAGGTCTAATTTTGGTTTCAAGAATATGATTTTTGTTTGAGTATCATTCTCAACCTTCGTTACTTGATAAACTTTTCAAAGCTTACTTGTCACTGACTACACTGGTCAAACAAGTAGTTTCGTTTACAACTTGTCATACTTATGTTGAGTATGCATTGTAACGAAATTTTAAACCACCCTTGAAGCCTTATGATAAGAAGCCCTTTGATACTTCTTAATAAGTATTCGATTGTAATTCACGGGAAACCACACAAGCTGTCGATCATTTCTCTTGATGATTAGCGAAGCAATCTTTGCCCGGGATTTATCTGCTTTTATGTCGAAAGATCAATACTTTTCTTACTTTGCTTATTTTCTTTTTCTTTGGTACACTGCACTCACAAAATCCTTGAGGCTCTGAGTTTTACCAACTCAGGCTGATGATTTCGAAAGTCTGGCACATGACTGATGGGTTTTAAGCATAAGAACAATCCTGTGTGCTCATACAAACCCTAATGCTTGGATCTAGGTTTCTCTATTGTACATGCAATGAATCCAAGACTTACAAACCCTAGATCTATCAAATAAGAACTGAAATAAGTGTTTAGTAGTTACCTTTGATTATTATATAGCAATAACAATCAATCCTTGCTTTGATTGGCTTCAGAAAGCTTAGTGCCTCAAGTGTTGCACCTCTAATGGAGTCACAAACACCACTAAGCAACTTGGATGAAGAGGGAGGAGAGAGGAGGCACCAAAAACGGTTGGAAACCCTAAAGGATTACTTATCCACGTTTTTGGGGCTTAAGGGTCCTTTATATACATGTAGGCTATTAGGGTTTACAACTAGGAAACCCTAATCTGACTGCTTAAGCCCTAAGCAGTCCAATCGACCATTCCAGAAGGCCCTTGGACAATTTCTTTATGGTCCTCCATGTAGAATTCGTCCATTGCCATCTAATGGATCCTAAGCCCAACTTTGTAACTATCTTATAATTACAATATCAGTCCCCTTAATTTAATTAATCTCTTTTAGTCACAAAATTAACTCTTAATTAATTCTTGACTAATATTAATTAAACAATATGATTTCTCCTTTAATATATTATTCTTATAATATATTAATAAATCATAATTAAACCTTTCTCTCCTTAATTCATCCTACATATTGCTATGGTGAAGGCAACCCAAAAGGACCATGCTCATAATCGGGTCAAGTACATACCAAAATAGTTATGGACTTAGACACTAATCCAAAAGTCTCACACTTAGATAAGTCTAATAACTATTTTGCATAACTTCAGAACCTGATCAGCAATCGTAGCTTTCAAAAGCCGCTGTCAGCTCTGGTCTTATCAGATATGCGTGTCCTTTAGATAAGGGATCATATATTCCTCCGTTCTACAAGATATCGTATAGATATGAGACATGGATTGAAATCATTCTCTCAGTCTATGTGTCGTTTCCCGATTTCCGATTTATGACGACTGACTAATTGAACAAATCAAATCAGTCCTGGCCCGGCCGAGCACTTTCCTTTGTCATCACTAAATCATCGAGGGACCCACAGATATCGCTTTTATCCCACATTGGGTAAAAGGAATGGATAAACTTTGACTCAAATGCTTGCTTGCACCTACTAATCGAATCACACACAACAATAAGTTTTATAACACCAAGTTACTGGTGCGTTTACTTATCATCAATGTGCAACCGACCAGCAAATAACAACTCACACGTCTCGGTTTCAAGAATATACGATGTTATCGTCTCACCAATCACTCGTGATAAAACCATGAAGTGATTCTAGTGAGCGTGGGTTTGATCCAATACTTTAATCTTATCAAAGCACTCATGAACTCTGCAGCAAACTTGTGCTATGTCTAAACACTTTAGACAATCTACAGACAGATTCATGACAATCTTCCTTCATACCTACTTCCAACGTATTACCGACTGTGGAGGTTCGAATAACCTAGTTATTCTGGAAGTCAAAACATGCAAAATGAAACGCAATAATAATATTAATCCTATATGGTCCCAAAACTTTTGAGCATAAATAAAAACACTTTTATTTAAACACCATAATGATTACTCATTATTCATTGCTTATTGTTTCAGAAAATCAACTTATTACTCGAATTATAACCACAATTGTCCCATGCTCCAAGCATGCACACTTTGGTTTCCTATGGTCCAAATTTTGTGAAATAGATCAATTGAAAAAACTTTTCCAATGAAACTCATTTCACAATCCCTAATCCTTATCATTAGTGTAAGAATACAAGGTTCTTTCCACTATTAGAATATGTTAGATTCTAACATTTTATGCAACGACCCTTTCGTAAAGTCATATAGCACTAAAGTCACCAGGACTTGGCTAATGAAATTACTAAGTTCTCTATCATAAATTGTTACAGAACAATTTTATAGATGTGATGTCTCTCACTCAAAGTACATTCCTTTGAACATCCTTTTGCGTAAAAGTTTATAATCTACATAGATTCTTAATTTCCAACTCCCATTTATGGAAACATTTCCATATTTGCCATATGACAACTCATTCTTAATAGAATCTTATCTATTCATAATAATGTCAATATAGTCCATCCAGTACTATACTTCCAACTACTCACAAGCGACAAATCCTCAGCGAAGCTCAGATCGTCCTTTGATAGTTGTTTAATTATTTTAGTCAAAACCGACTCTAGTCCTTTTTCCCTCTTAATGCCCTAGGCATTTGGAAAATTTTAGAATGGTCAAATATTATAGCATATGCAATCGATCCTATACCCGAAGCGTATTGAACACGATGCATAATGTCTCACATAAAGATGTGATACTTTATCAGCCTTCTGCCATAATATTTTATGTGCCCTGTTCCCACAATTCGAACTATGAAGAGGGATGCCGTAATCATAATCGAATTTTGAGAATGCACTATGTATCCTTGACTATATTTATTAACGTTTCTCGATCTAAGCTTTAGAATTTTGAAACGAAGTATAATATTCTCTCCCTTAATTATAGCAAAACAACTTTTCAACCCTTGCAACTTTGCAAAATGAATATTTGTTTTCTATAATTAATATTGCTAACTTGCAATACTTACCATAATAATCATGCTCCCACTAACATGATGATTATTTTCTTACCAGCATAACACTTATGCTCCCACTAGCTTTGACATGTATTCAGAAAACAATTGACCTTCTAGAAAACAATGCTTATTGAATTCCTTAAGTTCATATTTCTAATACCTAATGCTTTGATAAGCCTTTATCTAAGCTTTTTAAGCTCATACACCTTTGCCTTAGATAGCTCACATGTGTGTCTAAACAATTCAGAATTTATGTTACTAAGTCCCAAATGTTCAGATCAATTGCCAAATCTCACAATTCGAACTATGAAAAGGGATGCCGTAATCATAATTGAATTTGAGAATACAATTTTCACAATTGCTATCTTCTTAAAATCTCTCTTAGTGAAAGCATTTCCTCACAATCATTTTCATGAAGGAGGAAAACTTTATGACACTTAGATTTTATGATGTATGTGTTCCTTTCCATGTGAATTTGTCAAAACGAAAGTTTGCGACAAATCCAAAACCATATGGACTGAACTTGTTCAATCTTGATTTCTTGCCTCATGGTAACATGAATGCCCACCATGTCTTCCAAGCAACTCACCCTTTCATATCAATGTACTTTCCGTTGATCAAGGTGCTTTGTCTTTATGCATTCAAATGAGAACTCATAGAACTCACACGCATAATTAACTCAATTGGAATGGCACAGAAAAAGAGTATGTCATCCACGATAGGCTTTAAACCTCAAGTCGTGTGCTAGTGATGATCAACTAGGTTTACTCTTGATTTGTTCTTGACACATTTCAAGACCATTAAGACTCCCACTGACTCCTTCACATATAAGATTCTCTTGTCAAGAAACATTTCTTGACAAACAAATATTCAAGAGTTAGTGTAGCCTTTTGTCAAGTTTAACACTTCACACAATTGGTCCTGGTTGGTCTTTGTCTTATCCAAGACATCACAACTTACCAATTTCAAATGTGCAAGAATAAGAAAACTTTTCCAAATTCCACATTTGTCGAGTGTTATAAACCTACCTAAGACTTGTCACTCATTTCAGAATCTTGACTCTAAGACTTGATATTGGAACGAAGTATGATTGACTTCTTGATTTAACCATTTCTACAATTCTCGATTCCTCTTCTTAGACATGCAATTGAACTAAGACTCACTTAGAGGATCAATTGAGATATGGTTCTTAATCATTAAGACTTATCATAAAACATAATAAAAGGTACTCTCCCTTCTTCTTGGAATGGAGAAACTTTTATCTTTCTGCCTACTTGATTCTTCTTATTCGTTCTGCTATTGATTGAAACTCTTTTGATCAACTCAGAATTATACTTAATCTTATAAGCATAACCATATTTACTAAACTTTAGTAAATCATGACGAATATCTTTATCACTCTTGTGGTGGACTTGATCAACGCACAACCTAGTGTGCTCGATCTCCTAGTCCTTCTTTTGACACTTTGTCAAAGAATTAGTTTAATTTCCAAATATGAAGTTTCTCATTCATCATGCAACCAAGTTCCATGACTCCAAGTTTCTGTCCAACTGAAACTCGGGCGATGAGAATCTTCCCTTATTTGGCAAATTTTCGACATTTCCACAAATAACATAATTAAGAATCAAATCCATTATAGAAACAATTAAACATCAATTTTCATACACACCATTGCAAGGATAAATAAATAAGACAAAATCAAAATTTATTTTATTGCGGAAAAACTTGTCCTTACAATGTAATTCAACTGAAAAACTATGCTATTACATATTTCTTATCAATCTATCCTAACTCTAGAGTAGCAGCTCAAAAATCTGATCCTCGAGTCCATACGATCGAAATCCATTTCTTCATGATCAGATTCAACACGCTTCTGCCTTAAGCTTCCTCTCTTTTCTTCGATCCTGCAAAACATCAAAATGTAATCTTATCACATCATGTATTAAGAATCAAAGAATAGGAACTTATAGAGTTAGTTAATAGATTTTTCCTGAAGTAGAGCCATACATCTTGACTCTCCCATCTCTTAGATCTCCCAGGTAAACAGGGCAGCTTCGTCTCCAATGCCCCTTCTCTTGGCAGTAAAAGCAGATGGACTCTTTTGGAATGGCACAAGGAACTATCTCAAAATTTACCTTTTCTGGATTTCCAATGTCACCATTTTCAATGTCCATTGAAGTTTGGGAGTTTGATTTGCCAGACAAATTTGCTTGATCGGCACGCCAAATCATTTCTGATTCAGCAGCTATAAGCAAATAGGTCAAATCAATGAGGGTCACGTCATGGTCCATCATATAGTACTCTCTAACGAACTCACTATATGATTCAGGAAGTGACTGAAGAACCTAGTCAGCAGCCAACATTTATGAGATATCGACACCCATCATCCTTAACCTATCAATATGTGACTTCATCTCTAAGATGTGTGCACACACAGGTTTCCCATCTTCGTGTTTACTTGCCAAAAGGGCTTGAGTGAGCTTGAACTTTTCAAGCCTTTGAACTTGTGGGTTAGGGAGAATAATTGGAGGAGGTGGAGGAAGTGAAGCATGACTCTCATTTCCTTGATCGTATCGTGGAACTGTTGGATAAGGTGTCTAAGTCCATAACTATTTCTGGTATGTACTTGACCCGACCCGGCATGGTCCATTTAGGTTGCATGGCACCATGCAATTGGATAGACTAAATGAGAGAAATAACACTTGTGGATTATTAATATATTATAAGTTCTAATATATTAATAATATTATTTAATTAGTTTGATCAAGAATTAATTTAGAATTAATTAAGTGATCAAAAGATAACTAATTAAATATATGGGTTGATTATGTAAATGATGCATAACTTGTATAGTGGGCTAAGAGGCTCCATGGATTATCAAGTTGGGTTAAACCCATAGGATGCTCCATGGGAGTTACAAACTCATGGATCATGGAAATGAAGAGTCATGACACATTAGGGTTTACATGGTGTAACCCTAGATGTGTCAACACTATATAAAGAACCCATGCTCCACCAAAATCGGTTACACATAAGAAACAAGAGGCTAGAGCCGATTCTGCAAGTGTAAGATTCTCTCAAAGTTTACTCCTTTGCATTTGGTGTTGTGTGAAGCATTTGAGGCATCACACTTGGGGTGCTAGGCTCACAAGGTTTCAAGGATCATAATCAACAACAAGGTAAGTTATTCTATCTTTCATTCAAGTTAAAAATGTTCCCCATGTATGCTAGATAGGAATATAACCTTGGAATTCAACTTTGCATGATTATTAGACAAACATAGATCCAAGGTTATTAGGGTTGCATGTACACTTAGGAAGTGTTAGAATGCTCAAAACCCATCAGTGGTATCAGAGCCTAGGTTTCTTTGTTGTTTTTTTTTTGTGTGCAAACAGCTTGAAAAAAAATCGTTTTTCTGTTTTCTGCTCGTATGAAAGTTTGCACATTTGTTGCTGGAAATGGACTAGAAACATTACCTTAAACTGTTTTGATGTTTTAAAGCTTGTTTTAGATGGTGTAATGTTTATGCTAATCCATTTACAATGGCAATTATTAAAATTACAAGTTTTTTTTAAGTGTAATTTTTGATTCTTGAAAGTGTTAATATTCATGTTCTTGAACTTATGAAGATTAGATGATCATAGGAATTGTGTGTAACCTTCATGGTAGTTTAATTCATGATCATAATGTGTTTTAATGGAGTCCATAACTTGTCCTCAAGTTATGGAAAACCAAAAGTCTCACTTTTATTAAAGCCATTAAAAGAACACAAGAGTTATAAAAATGAAGAGTCTTCATTTTTATTACTCAATTAATTCATAAGTTATAAGAAATGAAAAGTTTTGGAAGTTTAAAAAACTTGCCCTCAAGTTTTGGAACAAGTAAAGTCTTGATTAAAACTTTAGTTCCAACCCTTAGAATTTTAAAAGTTAAAATTCAACCCTTATACTTTATAATATTATAAGTTACTAATATATATATGTATAAGATCAAGTCGTCTTACCGCTAGTACGCCTCATTCACGAAGCCGGTCTATAAGGGGGTATAAGGTTGTTGCCTATAAAATGGCAACTTAATGGGTGTCCACTCTCACCCACCGCTTCCTTGATCGGTGGAGGGTCGTTAGCCGAACGGGTAAGACAAGGACTTATAAATTCTCATTAAAAGTATGATGAATATTATAAAGTAACTAAATGCTTTTATTAAATTCCCAATCTTAGTTACTTTAAGAAATTGTGAATAAGGTGCTAATCCATGAAATTACACTTTACACTTTGATTAAGTCGTTGGTGGAGCGTGTGTGGTTAACCAGCACACTAACTTGGACTTAACAAGGTAGGTAAAGGGTGACTTAAGGTTTACCATAGCATCGGTGGAGCGTGTGTGGTTTACCGGCACATCGATTGAGTGATAAACTTTGAGGGTACCAAGTGATTTGCATGGTTACTTCACACCTCGTTTTGTGATCCTCGGTATCCCAGTCACAAAACTTGGAGGGCACACTCGAGATTGAAACATGCCTTTGAAAAGTTCATTGAATCTCAAAAGAATCTAGGAATTTCTAAGAACCAATTAAAAACCTAATATTTATATTTCGTTTTTCATGGTGGAAATTGGTGAATCGTCATTCACCTACCTTTCAAATATGTTATAGCTTGGATTACGGCATACCTCTTCTAAGTTATAATATCTTGTGATTGGATCCTAGCCTTAATATTACATTTGGGTGTTTTATTAAGGACTCTCTTAATATCTAAACTAATCTTGTTCTCTTCTTTTAGATGTCTTCAAACAATGATGCTTCTGGCTCTAATCCTAATGGCTCCTTTACCCTTATGAACTTGTGTGGGAAAGTCACTTTTGATGGATCCAAATTCAATGAATGGATCAGAAACATCAGGATGATTACCCGCTACGAGGACAAAGAATATGTCCTTGACAAGGAGCTTAAGGAGATTGATGAGACCACTGCAACTCCCCAGGAGATCGCTGACTTCCGGGCACATGAAAGGGATGCTACAAAAGTGGCATGCATCATGTTGGCCACCATGACAGCGGAACTCCAAAAGTCCTATGAGGACTTCTACCCTTTTGAAATGCACCAAGATCTGATGGAAAGATACCATCAAAGTACACGACAAGAGAGGTATGAAATCATATGTTCTATCATAACAACCATGATGAAGGACGGGGAATCCGTCACGAGCCACATGCAGAAAATGCAAAGGTATGTGGATCGGTTGCTGAAGCTTAATGTGAACTTCCCTGAGGAGCTTGCAATAGATATCATTTTGCACTCCTTACCATCGTGCTATGATCAATTCCGCATGACATATCACATGAATAAGGAAGAGGTCACACTCAGCAAACTTCAGGGACTCCTCAAGACCGCAGAAACAGGTCTTAAGGGTAAGTCGGTTGTTAACACTCCTACTCCAAACTCCGCCCCGGTTTTGGCAATCGGGAAAGGTAGAGGGAAGAAGAGGAAGAGCTCTTCGAAGGGTACCAAGGCTAGGACCCTTGATGGCTCTTCTTCAAGTGGAACCAAGAAAGGTTTCGTCACTCCTTCTTCTGACCCAAAAGAGGCTGAATGCTTCTATTTCCATGAAAAATCACATTGGAAGCGGAACTGCCCAAAGTACCAGCAAGATGTGAAGGATGGGAAAGTTAAATCCAACCATGCAGGTATTTACACTATCTTATCTAATAACTCACCCCATTCTAACTCTTGGGTCCTTGATACCGGTTGTGGTATTCATATATGTTCTGATTTGCAGGGACTAAGAAGAAGTGAGAATGTGGAGCATGGAAGAATAAACTTAATCATGGGGAATAGGAAAGCTTTACCTGTCACCAAGATTGGAGTTTATACTTTATTTCTAAGTAGTGGGTTTAGTTTAGATTTGAATAAGTGTTGTTATTCGCCAGAAATGGCAAGAAACATTATTTCCTTTCATGCATTGTATAAACAAGGTTTCACCTTTTCATTTGATAATGAAGTTGGTTCGATTAATGCTTTCTTTAATAATGTTCTTTATTTTAAAGCATTACCTTGTGATGGCGTGTATGAACCTGTATCTGTGGTTGATAACTTAGGAAATAATGTATTGTGTATTGATTCTGTTAATAATAATAACTTGGATAAAGCATCATTATGGCATTGTCGTCTTGGACATATAAGCAAGAAACGCATAGGCCAACTCCAAAAGGATGGAGTCTTGGAGTCATTTGACCTAAAGTCAGATGATAGTTGCGAATCATGCTTACTTGGAAAAATGACAAAGTCACCCTTCACAAGTTCTTGTGAGAGGGGTGAAGGTTTGTTGGATCTTATACACACGAATGTGTGTAGACCCTTCAAACATGCCACAAGGGATGCTAATCGTTATTATTTGACTTTTACTGATGATTACAGTAGATATGGATATGTCTACTTAATCAAACATAAGTCAGAGACTTTTGAAAGGTTTAAAGAATTTAAACAGGAAGTCGAGAATCAATTGGGCAGGAACATTAAGATGCTTCGATCCGATCGAGGTGGTGAGTATCTTAGTTCAGAGTTCCTCGACTATCTTAGGGAATGTGGGACTGTCTCATAATTGACACCTCCCAGGACACCGTAGTTGAACGGTGTAGCTGAGAGGCGTAATCGAACCTTGTTGGATATGGTTCGTTCCATGATGAGTCGAGCTTCGCTACCAATCTCATTTTGGGGGTATGCCTTAGAGACTGCCGCCTATATCCTTAATCTAGTCCCTACAAAGAAAGTTGCCAAAACTCCTCATGAGATGTGGACTGGTAAAGTACCCAAACTAGACCACATCAAGATTTGGGGTTGCAAGGCTTTCGTGAGACGCGAGACTCATGATAAGCTCGAACCTCGAACCGAGAGGTGTATTTTCATCGACTACCCATAACAATCCTTTGGTTACCTCTTCTACAGACCTAGTGAAAATGTGGTCTTTGTAGCTAGGAGGGCTGTCTTTCAAGAGAGAGAGTTCATAAGCCAAGGAGACAGTGGGAGGCAAGTTGACCTTGAAGAAATTCAAGAGTCAAGTGGTGAAGGAACTTCAAACCCTAACACTCAACTTGAGGAGGAAACTCCTGTTGAGCCAATTGACAAGTCTGTACCTCTAAGGCGTTCCACAAGGGTTAGGAATGCACCTGAGCATTACTATGGATTCCATATTACTGCGGAAGGTGATACACTTATCAGTGATGAGACACTGATAAGTCTGGATGAACCTAACAGTTATGCGGAAGCCATGGCAGGCCCTGAGTCAGCCAAGTGGAAAGAGGCAATGGACAGCGAGATACAGTCCATGTATGACAATCAAGTTTGGAACTTGGTTGAGAATGTACCAGGTCGTAAGACTGTAGGGTGCAAATGGATCTTCAAGAAGAAGACCGACATGGATGGTAATGTACACACTTATAAGGCACGACTGGTTGCAAAGGGTTTCTCACAAACTTCGGGAGTTGATTATGATGAGACCTTTTCTCCAGTGGCCAAGATTAAGTCTATTAGGGTTTTGTTAGCCATAGCCGCATTTCATGACTATGAAATATGGCAAATGGATGTCAAAACCGCTTTCCTTAATGGAAAGTTGGCTGAGGATGTTTACATGAGTCAGCCAGAGGGTTTTGTCAATACAGAGTACCCTAATAGAATGTGTAAGCTTGAGAAATCCATTTATGGGTTAAAGCAAGCACCTCGCAGATGGAATCTTTGCTTTGATGAGAAAGTCAAAGAATTTGGCTTTTCTAAGAGTGAAGATGAATCTTGTGTATATGTCAAGGCTAGTGGGAGTATAGTTAGTTTTTTGGTATTGTATGTGGATGACATACTACTCATAGGAAATGACATCCCAACTCTGCAGGAAGTTAAGTCCTGGCTTGGGAAGTGTTTCTCTATGAAGGACCTAGGAGAAGCTGCCTATATTCTAGGGATAAGGATCTTGAGAGACCGGAGTAAAAGACTAATTCTACTTAGTCAGAGTACCTACTTGGATAAGGTGCTGAAGAGATTCGGCATGCAGGACTCCAAGAAAGGAGAGTTACCCATCCAGAGTAACGCCAGATTGAGTAAGACACAAAGCCCTAGTACTGAGGCTGAGATAGCAGAAATGAGTCGAATACCTTATGCTTCGGCTGTAGGATCGATCATGTATGCTATGACGTGTACTCGACCTGATGTAGCCTTTGCTTTGAGCATGGTTAGCAGGTATCAGGGGAACCCTGGCAAGGCACACTGGACTGCGGTAAAGAATATCCTCAAGTACCTACGGAGGACTAAGGACTGGGTCCTTACCCTCGGTGGGAGTGAAGACTTGAGAGTTGTAGGGTATAGTAATGCTAGCTTTCAGACTGATAGGGATAATTTCCGCTCTCAGTCAGGCTGGGTCTTTACCTTAAACGGAGGAGCAATTTCTTGGAAGAGTTCCAAGCAAGAGACAGTGGCTGATTCAACTTGCGAATCAGAGTATATAGCAGCTAGCGAGGCAGCAAAGGAGGCGATATGGCTGAAGAACTTCATTGGAGACCTTGGAGTTGTACCAGCTATTAAAGAGCCAATGGAAATTTTCTGTGATAGTGAAAGTGCAGTTGCCTTAGCCAAGGAACCAAGGGATCACGGGAGATCCAGACACATCGACAGAAAATACCATTTCATCAGACATCGAATAGAAGAAGGACTCCTCGTGGCAAAGAGGGTATCATCGGATGAGAACCCAGCAGATCCCCTCACGAAGGGACTGACTCGGGTTAAGCATCTCCAGCATGCTCGGAGCATAGGGCTGAAGGATGATATTAGCTTTAGTAGTTAGATAACCTCGAAATTTGTAAAGTGTAATTGACATTAGATGATGAATAAAATGTGTTTTATTTATGAGTAAAGTGTTGCTATCTCTTGTCGATCGTTTACTATATTTCTTTTGCATGTTTTGACTTCCAGAATAATTATGTTTGGTATATCATATTATTCGAACCTCCACAGTCGGTCATATGTCGGAAGTAGGTATGAATCAAGACTGTCATGATTGATTGCAGAGGTCTAAGGTGTTGGACATGGCTACAACAATCATGAGTGCTCATAAGTTCTGAGCATTGGACTCAACCCACGCTCACTGGAATCACTTCATGGAATTTATCTCGAGTAATCGTGAGACGGTAATATCATATGAGTCTTCAAACCTAGAGATATGATTTGTTACTTATGAGTTGGTTATGCATTGATTGTACGAAAACGCATTGGTAACTCGATGTTATAAAACGTGCGCTTGTGTATAATCCAATGAGTGGTAGAACAAACATATGAGTCGAAGTTTATCTGTTCCTTCTTGGATTAGAAGCTGATATCTAGGCCCCTCGATGATTTTGTTTTGACCTATGTACCGGGCCCGGTCAGAACTAAGTTGATGTGTTCAATTAAGTTCTTTGTCAAACAAATCGGAAATCGGGAAACAAACTGCTGGACAATAAGTAAGACATTGTTCCATATTTTTGTCCGGCTGATATCTCGAACAGAGGATTATATGATCACTTATCTTAAATGGCGTATCATCATCTTCTCAGTTCCGAGAGACCTTGAAAGAGCTACGATTGCCGATCGGTTCCTGAAGTATTGCAGTTATAGTTATTAGACTTATCCAAGTGGGAGACTGTTGGATAAGGTGTCTAAGTCCATAACTATTTCTGGTATGTACTTGACCCGACCCGGCATGGTCCATTTGGGTTGCATGGCACCATGCAATTGGATAGACTAAATGAGAGAAATAACACTTGTGGATTATTAATATATTATAAGTTCTAATATATTAATAATATTATTTAATTAGTTTGATCAAGAATTAATTTAGAATTAATTAAGTGATCAAAAGATAACTAATTAAATATATGGGTTGATTATGTAAATTATGCATAACTTGTATAGTGGGCTAAGAGGCTCCATGGATTATCAAGTTGGGTTAAACCCATAGGATGCTCCGTGGGAGTTACAAACCCATGGGTCATGGAAATGAAGAGTCATGACACATTAGGGTTTACATGGTGTAACCCTAGATGTGTCAACACTATATAAAGAACCCATGCTCCACCAAAATCGGTTACACATAAGAAACAAGAGGGCTAGAGCCGATTTAGCAAGTGTAAGATTCTCTCAAAGTTTACTCCTTTGCATTTGTGTTGTGTGAAGCATTTGAGGCATCACACTTGGGGTGCTAGGCTCACAAGGTTTCAAGGATCATAATCAACAACAAGGTAAGTTATTCTATCTTTCATTCAAGTTAAAAATGTTCCCCATGTATGCTAGATAGGAATATAACCTTGGAATTCAACTTTGCATGATTATTAGACAAACATAGATCCAAGGTTATTACGGTTGCATGTACACTTAGGAAGTGTTAGAATGCTCAAAACCCATCAGGAACGTCATCTTCATTTGGAAAGCTTGTTCCAAGGGACTTGGGAAGACCATTGTAAGATTTAGAGATCTACAAAACGGGAGAAAATTCAAGTTAGTTGATAAGAATCCTTGATGTAACACCCAAATGAAACATCAAGGCTAGGATCCAACACAACATTCTACAACCTAGAAGAGGGATGGCGTAATCTAGTTGCAGAATATTTGAAGGTAGGTAAATGACAATTTACCAATTCCCACCATGAAAAATGAAAAAGAAATTTAAGTTTTAAATGAATTGAAACTCCTAGATCTTTTGAGATTCATTGAACTTTTCAATGGCATGTTTAATCTCGATTATGCCCTTCTATTTGTGACTGGGATGCCGAGGATCAAAAACAAGGTGTGACTAACCATACGAATCACGTGGTGCACCCAATTGCTACTATCACCTAATCAATGTGCCGGTTAGCCACACACGCTCCATTGATCTATGATAAAGATCGAGCCACCCTTCAACACCAATGTCAATCCCAAATTAGTGTGCCGGTTAGCCACACACGCTCCACTAACGTTTGACAAGGGTACGAAGTGTAATTCCATGGATTAGCATACAAATTCACATTTTTTTTCCTAAAGTAACTAAGATTGGGAATTTGTAAAAGCATTTAGTTACTTTGTACTTCATTATACTTATAATGGAAGGTTTCGTCCTATCCTACCCGTTCGGCTAACGACCCTCCACTAGTCAAGAGTGCGGTGGGTAAGAGTGGATACCCATTCAATCGCCATTTTATAGGCAATTTCCTTAAACACCCCTTATAGACCAGCTTCGTGAATAAGGCCTACTAACGGTAAGACTGAATCTTTACTCATATATATAATATTAGACTTTTAATGTTACATATATGTAGTATAGGGTGTATTTTACACTTTTAAAATACTACGTGGTTTTATTAACTTTCTCTTTTAATTAAACTTTTAATTAACTTAACAAAACCATGAGGGTGTAATTTGAACTTTTCAAAATACTAGAGTTTTAGAATTTAAATATTACATAATTAAACTATTAATCAAAATTTTAAATTCCAAAACTTGAGGGCAAGTTTTGAAACATTTCAAAACATTAGGTTTTAGAATTTAAATATTTCAACATTAAACTTTTAATCAAAATTTTAAATTCCAAAACTTGAGGGCAAGTTCTGAAACTTTTCAAAACATTAGGGTTTAACTATTTAAATTTCAAAAACAAAACTTTTAAGTTCAAATTTAAACTATAAAACCTAAAGGGAGTAATTTGAAACTATTCAAACTTACTAGGGATCAAATAACAAATAATATAAATCAAACAATTAATTTAGTGATTATTTATATTTGACCTAATTCAATTTCTTGCAAGATAAGTTACCCAATTAATACAAATAATCAATTTTAATCATATAAGGAATTTATTATCTAATCAATTGGTAATTATCTTGTGTTTTGGCAAGGATAATCTTTCAATAACAATAAAATTTGAATTTTATCAGTTAAAAACATATAAGGCAATTATTCTTCACCAAAACAGCAAGAAATCCCGAGATATCCTCCGTCTGAGTCCCAAACTCGCCGAGTAGCAATCTGAACTCGCCGAGTAGGGCCAACTCGCCGAGTCCAAATACTGACTCGCCGAGTTGGTTCGGACAGAGGCAAGAAAATCTTTTTTCAGCAAGAATTCGACAATTGCATCACATACAACAGAAACCAATCAAGGCTCTGATACCACTGATGGGTTTTAAGCATAAGAACAATCCTATGTGCTCATACAAACCCTAATGCTTGGATCTAGGTTTCTCTATTGTACATGCAATGAATCCAAGACTTACAAACCCTAGATCTATCAAATAAGAACTGAAATAAGGGTTTAGTAATTACCTTTGATTATTATATAGCAATAACAATCAATCCTTGCTTTGATTGGCTTCAGAAAGCTTAGTGCCTCAAGTGTTGCACCTCTAATGGAGTCACAAACACCACTAAGCAACTTGGATGAAGAGGGAGGAGAGAGGAGGCACCAAAAACGGCTGGAAACCCTAAAGGATTACTTATCCACGTTTTTGGGGCTTAAGGGTCCTTTATATACATGTAGGCTATTAGGGTTTACAACTAGGAAACCCTAATCTGACTGCTTAAGCCCTAAGCAGTCCAATGGACCATTCCAGAAGGCCCTTGGACGATTTCTTTATGGTCCTCCATATAGAATTCGTCTATTGCCATCTAATGGATCCTAAGCCCAACTTTGTAACTATCTTATAATTACAATATCAGTCCCCTTAATTTAATTAATCTCTTTTAGTCACAAAATTAACTCTTAATTAATTCTTGACTAATATTAATTAAACAATATGATTTCTCCTTTAATATATTATTCTTATAATATATTAATAAATCCTAATTAAACCTTTCTCTCCTTAATTCATCCTACATATTGCTATGGTGAAGGCAACCCAAAAGGACCATGCTCATAATCGGGTCAAGTACATACCAAAATAGTTATGGACTTAGACACTAATCCAACAATGACTTCGTTTTCAAACCCAAAAGTGAAAGAGCCTTACCTCCATTCCGAAGGTTTTGTTCTTATCCATCCGTATAGACGAAAAGACTTTTGAAGTGACGGTTTGGTAACTGTGCGTGTTTCTCGGAAACTGTTCTAGTCAGTTTTTCTGACATGGCGTGTATGACGGCTAGTGGTGCGTTTTTCAAGGAACAAGTGTTATGCTTATTGATGGTAACTGTTTGAAATTCAAAATGGGGATACATATAAAAGGGGCAATTGGGTCTTTATTCCAAGTTTACGCGTACTAAAAATTCTCAAGACGATCCGTGCTCTCGTTATCTCTTTGTTCTTCACCACTTTCATACAAACCCTAATCATGGCTGCTCTTCAATCCAACACTACTAACGATGCATCTTCTCAACCCATCATGAAGATCCAGAGTACCAATTATCAAGTGGATGGTGATGTTACTATGTACCCTGAAGAACTCAAGATGCTCATCGTTGCTTTGAAACATTCTGTTTTATCGACTGCGATGTTCAGTGCATTTGAAGTACCAATGTCTTGGTTGTCCATGGTTGGTTCTACTGCTTCATACAGCAAGACGATGGATACTGTGGCCTTCAATTTGATCAATGATAAGAAGTTTCGTCTTACCAAGAAGTTATTTTTCAAGATCCTTGAAATCCCTAATTCTCCACCTTTCTACAAAGTCACTAATGAACAAGTTTTACACATGTTCAATGAGATGGGTTATCAACCTACTCTCTTCAAGATTAGTGAATTCAAGAAGTCCGGTCTTCCCAGTTTATGGAATTTTTTTTTTGGGATTTATCTTCGACGCCTCACAGGTCGGAGTGTTGGTTTAGATAAAGGACGCATGGAGGTGTATGCTATGGTCGCAGGCATTTACTATGATCTGCCTGTTGACTATGTGGAAAGAATTTTTGAAGAGTATTGAAAACACAAATGTGGTAGATGGGGTTTCATGTGCAAGGTATTGGAGTCTTATTCTTCAATATGCTTATGAAAAGGAAAGTATTTTGGTGCCTGCTGATGAGCCTAAAGCAGAATTCTTGAAGTATCATTATCCCAAGACAATTGAAGATGATGTGAGTATTTTTCCTACAGTTTCTAGGATTCCTGATGGGATGCTCAAGAAGTTTGATCCTTCGAATCCAGTGTTGGAGGCTTATTTGCTCACTATCAACACAAAGGATGGTACTGGTGTGTTGTTGGCAAAACGTGATGAAGGCTCTTCAAAGAAATCTCAAAAACAAAATACAGTTGTTGCTGTTCCTAAAGAAAAGGTTGATCAATCACCCAAGAAGAAGGCTGGAGTAGTCAGTAAAGTTTCGAAAAAGACAGAGAAAAATGTTGAGCCTGAATTTGTTGCACCTTCAAAGGAAATTGTTCCTTCAAAGCTGGTGTATTCAAGTGTCTTAAAAAGAAAGCTCATAGATCACGAAAGTCTCCTGAAAGATCTTCTAGCTTTTCTCCTTCTATGGTTCGAAAGCCACATGTTACACGGAAAGGTCTTGTTATTCGTGACGTTCCTGTTCCTGTTTCTCCATCCTCAAAGAAGCGAAGGGCTGAGGATGTTGCTAAGCACATTTCTAAGAAGAGTAAGAAGAGAAAGTTGATTCTTCGTGAAGATTCTATGGAAGAGGAAGAAGTTCCTGAAACACCAATGGGTGATGTTTCATCTAAGAAGAAATCTCCTGTCAAGTTGAATACCGAGGAGATAGGAGTTTCCAGTAGCTCTTTGCAAACTTCTACAGTGGACACATCTACTATTCTTGATGAATCTATCAAAGTATCAACTCCTGAGCAGATTTTGGTCACCGCACCCAAGGTTTCGTTACCCGAATCATCTTATGAGGAGGTTCGAACCTCAGGCATTTTTACACACGTATCTAATACGGATGTAAATGTCAATATGGGTGAAGGAGTCTCGAACAACGAAAATCCAGTTTCTATTCCAGGTATTTTCGAAACAAAAGTCATCACCACCAATACTTCTTTACCACCATTTGTCACCAATGTTCCCACCACCACACATTCACCTACTTTTGATTTTGTTATAAATCAACCCATTACTTCTCTGTTTTCGTCTCAATCTACTGAACCACCCAAACCAATGAATGATGATGATACTGATGATGGAGCGTTTGGAGTATCATTTGCTGATTTGGAATTTGATTCTGAAGAAGAAAACATTCCAGACCATATGCTCATGTCGGGGAAACAGTTCAAGATTCTCAACAGGAAGCTTAACTCATTGTTGCAATCACAAGCAGATGCATGGGGTAGGAATTATGTTTCTGGTATTGAAGTTGATGTTATGGTCAAAGCACAAGAGCTTCGTCTTCTGAATAAATTGAATGTGTTGATACAAGATTCAGAATCTCGAATTGAAGACAAACTTGATATTATGGAAAGATATAATGAGTCAAGAATGAAGTCCACGTCTTCGACTTTTAATGAGGAGATCAAGGATTTGAAACGTGTTTCCAAGGAACGTCATGTTCTTTTTGTGCAAGATGTAAAAACTGTTCGTGAAAATGTGAATCATAAGCTTGAAAAAATGAAAGAGAGTGTGGCTACAGAGCTCAGTGAGTTGGATAAAAAGTATTCTTTTATCCTTGATAAAGTTGATATCATTGCTGCTGGTGTTACTACGTTTGTCCAAACACATCAATCGTTTGTTCCAAAGTTTGATGCGAAAGTAACTACTAATGATACTAGTTTTGGTAAACTTAATATCATGCTTGTTGAATTGAAGGAGCTTATTTCGAAGTCTGGATCTTCATCTCTCTTAACTCCTTAGTTTTTAAATCAGAAGTTCCGTTCCTTTAAGACTGGAATTCAAAATGTATTGACTCCATTGTCTCAGTTTGTCACTCTCTTACCAACGAATGCCTCGCATGTTATCACAGGGGTGCAAGGGGTAGAAAAGAAAGGTGTTGGTAAAGGAGAAAATGCTTATGATAAAACGAATGAAGAAACAAAGGTTGTTGGAAAAGTTTTTAAAACTCAAATTCCTACCACAAAACCAATATTTTCGAAGGCTGAACCGGTGATGGAAACTATAGTTACTACAAGGCCAATTGCTAAAGGCATTGTAATTGAGTCTACTGGTGGAGGGAGTTCTTCGAAACCAAAACAAAATGAAACAGAGAAAGGAAAAGGAAAAGGGGTTGTTATAGAAAAGTATAAGGAAGAAAGAAAAGCTGAAATTAAAGCGGAGATGGAGAAGCAGCGTCAAATTCAGAGTATTTTGATGCTTTGTAAAGATGATCCTCCTACAATGGACAAAGGTGATCCAAGGAAGTTACACAATTATGAAAATATTGAAGCAAGAGTGTCATATAATGAAATGTATGCATTCGAGAAGAAGCCAAGAAAGAGCTATGCAATAGAGAACACAAACATGAATCAACTTGATTTTCCAATCAATGAAATGATGTTCATCACAGCACAATACAAAATTATTGAGAAACTCAAGAATGAAGATGACTTTCTACATATGAAGTTGAGGTTTCATGATGTGTTGGGAAAGGATCAGGAAGAAGTTTGGTCTCTTATCAAGATTGTGCGTGTGATAAGCGTGACTAAGGATGTGATGTTTGAAAACATGATTCATAATTTTCGATTTCATGTTGTAAGGGCAAACAATGTGGTTTGTGATTTTTCTGTTGCTGACTTTCCATTGATGAACTTGAATGATCTTATTCAAGTTGCATTGATTCTCAAAGATATGGACGCTTCGAAACTTCAAGGGACAGACAAAGAGATTTTGAGACTTGGTCTAGGTCACATCAAAATCTTTATAGATAATTACTATGATTGTCTAGCCTTAACTGATATTAAGCTGTGTACGGCACTGGGAAAGGAAATAAAAGTTGCACAAGAAGTTGTGAAGAGTCAAGAAGAGTTGAAGAAGTTTGCTGATGGGGAAATTTGTTTAAAGCCAATGGGATTAGTTTTTTCGGGAAAAGACAAGAAAGGAAAAGCTAAAAGGTTCTTCTTTCAAGCTACGGAAGTGGAACGGTATACAACTGCTTAATATATGAACTTTATTGTTTGTATGAATAATTGTAAGAAAAACAACGAAGGAGATAAGGCTGAGCTGAAGAAGGTTATGAGCTGGTATACTGAGATTCGAAGAACAATGCATATGGCTACTCAAATTCTTACAAACCGAGTTCGACACTGATTACAAAGGGGGAGAATGTTAGTGTCAAATAAGTTGTAATGTTTCGAAGTTATTTGAGTCAGTTTCGATAGTCACTTTATCTATTTACTAAGGCATAATAGTTTCGAAGTCTTGATGTTTAGCCCTTAGTATTTTTTGTATACTTTCTTATTCTCCTATAAATAGGAGATTTACTCAGAGTTAGAAAGAACTTTTCCAAGTCATTCTGTCTAGTATTCTCTTTGTAGACGAAAGTATAATTGAGCTATAAACTAGATCTTATGTACTCTCTGTGTTCATACTACTTTGATTACTCTGATTACATTCATACTTGATTAAATCGCTACTACAGGGACGGACTCTGATAAATGTTTCAATTAGCAATATTTTTGGAATACTCTGTTAAATGTTTTAACTAAACAATGTTTTGGAAAGCTTGGATTTAAAATATATATGTGTTTTGACTGTATTGAAAAATGAAAATTTTACCGTGGATTTTTGGGTCGTTACACTTCTTTCTTATCACATTATTCCATAGCCATTGTTTGATCTTCCGTGGTCTTTTCCACAATCGTTGAGACCAATTCAATCTTCAATTATCTAGATCTTTTCCTTTCCAGAATCACCTTTCTACTTAAGGCGTCGGCTATGTTATTTACTTACCCTGTGTGGTAAAGTATCTTACAATCGTAGTCCTTGAGTAGCTTCATACATCACCTTTGTATCATGTTCAATTCTTTCTGAGCAAAGAGATATTGAAGGCTCTTATGATCCATATCGAGTTTGCATTTGGTTCTGTAAAGATAATGTCTCCTAATCTTTAAGGCAATAACCACTGCTTCAAGCTCAAGATCATGAGTTGGATAATTCTGCTCATGGGGCTTCAATTGTCTCGAGGCGTAAGCTACTACTATAACACCCTGTTTTGAGTTGTTCCATAATTAGGGGCAGTGGCCCAAAGATCAAATATAATAAGGCTTCGGGCCTTGGGGAAGGAGAAGTATGGGTAATGTAGAATATGTTATGCAAGAGTTCGGTTTGTGTTTTGGAGCGCAAGTATAACGGTAAACTGATAGTTCGGGCCTTTTATGAATTTTGGATTTAAGTTTGGAAAGTTTTAAGGCAAAGGAGAGTTGATAGGATTATAGATCTTCTCATTACCTTTTCATTGATATAAAGAACATCGAAATCAGAGTTAGAACAAAGAAATTATGGCCGTTTGAAGTTGCAAGGATTTTGGGTTAAGCCGAGTACGCTGGGCGTACAGGGAGTACGCTGAGCGTACAAGGCTTAGATGATCGTGATGGATCACCCACGTACGCTGGGCATACAATTTGTATGTTAGGAGTATGTTAAACAAACCAAAACCCTAGTTTTGGGTCTTGGACCCTATTTAAACACCTTAACTTCTTAGTAACCCTTTTTATCTTCAGCCTCCACCTCTCCAAACCTAAGAACGAAACCCTAATTGCCTTTGGAGTGTTTTAAGCTTAGAAGTGAACTTTGAAGGTGTTTTTGGTGATCTTGAAGGAAGAAAAACTCTTGGAAGTTGCATTGGTGTGGCTAGAGGTTATGGATCCAGAATCATCTCCAACTTGTGAAGCTTTTAGAGGTATAAAGCTCTTAGCTTGATGGTTCATTTGGATAAATCTAGTTAGGGCTTGTTTTTTGTGCTTTTTGAGGTCCCTTGTTCATAAAAATGCAATCTTGATGTGCTATATTGGATCGTGCATGAGTTAGGGTTCTTATTATGAGTTTTATTGAGTATTAGGTCCTATTAAGGCATTCAAAGGAGTGAATTTGCCAACTTTACGTGTTAAGACATCATTTAGGATTAGATCTAAGAATTGGACTTAGTGGCCTAACCGACTAAGCACTTAATGGTGAGTTGTGTAAGGTCACACCTTATGATATGATGAGTCAAACACATGACACGCTGATCTATCAGCGTTAACCTCTACAAGTCGACAACGTTAGCGTATCAAGGTTACCATCGTCAACTTATAGTATAGTTATCCAATTGTATTATTTTGTATATTAGGCAGTTATTATAGATAAATATAGAATATATATCAGATCTGTAATCTTGGTGATAAGGATCTGATCTTTAGTATAGATCAGACGCAATCCCTTCTATTATGGGATATACATGTATAGATTAGTATATATACAACATTAGGGCAAACCCTAATGTTGTGAATCGTGGCTTTGTGTCGATCATCTTTGTGATAAACTCGTCTTCTTGATGAAGACAAAACCTCTTTTCTTGGTGAAAGGAACAATTTAGAGAACTTCTGTTGATTATTTTGCTTAGATTATTTTTACGTTTCTTATTCATACATGAAGTGTATCCGATCGAATACAACCCTTCAATTGGTATCAGAGTGGGTTTGTGATACACTCAAGTAATCATGTCGACCTCTTTTGTTCCTAAGTCATCTGGTTGTAACAAGATTCCCCCATTTAACCAATACAACTTCTTTGATTGGAAATTAAAGGCCATGAAAGTTCTAGAGTTCATTGATTTTGATATGCTCGACATCGTCAAAAAAAGTCCTATAGTTGTTGTGCATCAATCATCGAGTAATGGTGCATCTGGCAGTAAGCTGTAAGGGAAATATGTTCCATATTATAACAATGAAGAGAAAAGGATGTTGAATCTTGATGTAAAAGCTAGAATTGCTATTGGAAACTCACTTCCTTTTTCTGTCTATCGTTTGGTCCAAAACTGCTCAACTGCTCAAGAGATTATGACCATTCTATCATCTGCTTTTGACAAGGAGAACTCTCCAGACGATGAAGTTAAGCGTCTCATGGCTCAGACTGTTGAATCTCACGGCTCATGCTGACACTTCACATGACAACGTTGGGATACTTAACGTTGATTCTCCTCACACTGCTGATAACCTCAATTCAGAACGGGACTGAAATAGACCCAGTACCGGCTGAAAGATACCAAAGGAGGTGAAATAGACCCAGTATCGGTTGAAAGATACCGAAGGGTATGAAATAGACCCATTACAGGTTGAAAGATACCAAAGGGGGTGAAATAGATCCAGTACCGGTTAAAAGATATTCAAGGGGTGAAATAGACCCAATATGTTTCTGACTGTTATGTATGTATGGTATGGGGTATTTTGGGGGAACTCACTAAGCTTTGTGCTTACGGTTTTCAATTTATATTTCAGGTATTTCCAGCTCAAAAGGGAAGGGCCCGACTTGATCGCACCGCATCTACCAATGTTTCCGCATTTACTTGACTTTGGGATTTGTACTCTGATATTATTTCCGTTATGATACACTTTTGGTTGTTTTGTCATGACTATAGGATGTTTGAAATCAAAATTTTTATCTGGAAATTCTGGAATGTTACAAGTTGGTATAAGAGCCTTGGTTTGAGGGATTCGGGCATACTCTTGGGTGTGTCTGAACTTAAACTGAGGGTTTGGTAGATTGTTATAAAATAAAGTTTTATTATAGGATTTTTTTAATAAAGAAAAGGGATGTGGTGTGTGCAATCAGCCGAGCTCAAGTAAGTGATTCCCAGAATAGCCATGCATGTTTGTTATCATATATGTTATGAGAATTGCATGCTAGATTAGGGCAAAGGATTTTCTCATGATTTCATGACTAGGAGAGATGCCTTTATATGCCTGATTGTTCGAGCTTTTAGCATTGCATGCTAGTATGGATTTTAGATGACTGGATGGATTGGCCAGATATGTGATGCCTTGTAGCCTAAGAGGAATTGGATGTTACACTAGATTTGGAATCTTTCTTGGTAGGAAGTGAGCTTGAGATGTCCTCTGTTTGGATGTGTCTTGGAGTGTTACTGCATGAATGTTGCTTGCTATGTGCTTTGTGGGACTCTTGATAATGTAGGTTAACTATTAATTGAATATGTTAAGTCACATGTTGTAAAGGTTAAATAATCTGAGAGTGACAGATTTGACACTACTGCAACTCTCGTTTGAGTCTAACCGTTGTAGGGATGAGTCCTTTACTCGAAGGATTATCTAAGCTTTGTTGCATATGATTGTATTCATGAAGTAGTTAACTGACATTATTGGGAGTTCTTCAGCAGCTGATGGTAGTGTGAGGTCGGGAACCTATGAGAGCCTAGGATGTGCTTTAATGAATTGGTTACGCTGTTTAGCAGATATTTGGAGTATCAGTTTGAGAAGGTGGTTTGGAGGATTCGGGATAATTCTTGAGGAAAGTATGGATAGGTGTGGAAGGTGGTATTGGGCTCGTACTACTGAAAGCACAGGATCTATATTCAACTCGAGGAGAGCCACGAAGAATCTAAGACTCCTAAAGGATGAGGATTCTTTGGGTATGTTCTGATCATTTGTGCGGTTGATTTGTAGAATGGTTTTGAGCACACGTGGAGGAGGTTTAGGTTCTGATTCTGGCTCAGGTGTTGGTATTGAGCCGATGGATGAGCGGATGCAGGAGTTCATCTCGTCGGAGATCACCCGTGGAATTTTGGAGCAGACTCGTGTGATGTTTGGTACCATCAAGGAAGGCATCATGGAACTCTTGGATGATTGTCTCAGGGATTTTAGGGCTGAGATTGCAGCAGGACATTTGGGGGCCCATAGGGAGCTCAATGCTTGTGGAGCCCTAGAATCTTTCGAGGAGGAGGATCCTATTGCTAGCTCTTGTCATGAGGGATCGAAGGTGTATTATGCATCATGTATTCCGGGGGATCAATTCCATGATTGGATTTCCACTGAGCTTTAGCGAGCTCTACGCGAGGAGTTACCCGACATTATTGGTCATGTCACTAACAGACTGGTAGCCAGGTTCAAAGATCGGATCTAGACCGTTCATACAGTTAATGGGATGGTCGAGGTGACTCGGGAGCATGAGCTTAGTTTGGAGAGACAACTGGGGAAGAGGAAACGGACTCATGATTCGACTCTGCTAGAAACATCTAAGCAGTTTGATGTTTCTTGGACTAATGCTGGAGGCCCGAAGGGCCACGACATTTATGCGAAGGGTGAAGGAACACATTAGCATGTACGCAACAATTCTAAATGCGGCAGGTGCGGATGGAAGGGCCACCTTCTCCAAGAATACATCCTGGAAGTAGAATTGTGTCATCGTTGTCATCAGCTTGGTCATATCAGGGAAAATTGCCTACATTTACTGTTTGGGGCGGCTCGATCAGGTTCCTTTGCAAGTGCTTCTGCAGGAAGGCAAAGCAGGACCCTGAGACACTACGGGTATGTATCGTATTCTTCTCTTTCACTTTTAAATCATTATACTAATAATTTCGTATTGATGTATGTGGAATGTTATGCCATGATTATCTAAGAATGGAAGCGCCTATATGAGTAATATAGTTATTTCACATGGAAAGCTGTCATATGCCATTTTGCATACCGTGGGTCGTATTTAGAAGAGGCGTGAGTATTCCGCATTGGAGACCAGCAGTCGGTCAGATCTTTAGTGGTATCAGAGAGAATTCAAGGAATCTGCAAGGTAGGCATGCCAGGTTTGAATGCAGGATGCGTAGGGGTGTTCATGGTTTCGAGGTAGTTAGGAATTGGTTCGGTCATGGGTGTAAGATCGGTAGTTTTCAAGTTCACAACTTCGAAGCGACGTTAGTTGCAGGTTGCATGGGAATTTCCCTAAGCGCAAGTAAGTAGTTGAACAGATTGGGTACTTGTTCAATATTGAGATGTTGTTCCTCATCAACCGATCAGTCGTCAAGGATTGGTAGTGGATTCAACGGAAAGTGCCTAAGGAACTTAAGATTCTTTTGTTGGATTTGGTGTCTAAGCCCATAAACTATAACTGAGATGTACTTGACCCGATTGTAGCATGGTCCTTTTGGGCTGCCTTCACCAGTGCAATTTGATAGGATGGACTTTTGAGAATAAGGTTATTATGATTTATTAATATATTACAAGTAAAATATATTAATATGAAATCATATTATTTAATTAGTATTGATCAAGAATTAATTTGAAATTAATTTTGTGATCAAAAGAGACTAATTAAATATATGTGGATTGATTGTGTAAATCAATGATTCTAATAGTGTGGGCTAATGATCCATGGTTATTTAGGATGGGCTAAACCAATGAGATAATCCATGGATAGTCCATGGAGGTTAACCCATGGATCCTAAGTAATATGAAAGGTCATTAGGGTTTACAAAGTGTAACCCTAGCATTTTCCACACTATAAATAAACCCCCCTAGAGCCAAAATCGGTTGCAACAACAATCTTCGAGAGTGATATTGATTTTGTGCAAGTAACTTATTCTCTCAAGCCTCCTCTTGCGTATTGGTGTTTGTGAACCATTAGAGGCATCACACTTGAGGTGCTCAAGCTTTCAAAGGTCAAGAACTACAAGTCCTTCTAAGAGGTAAGTCATCTAAGTAGTTGTATTGTTCATTTGACAATTTGTAAGCTAGTTAGGGTTGCATGTGCACCATAGAAGTGTTATAGTGCTCAAAACCCAACAGTGGTATCAGAACCTAGGGTTGTTTTCTGTTATACTTGATTCTTGTTATTTTTCAAAGTTAAAAAAATCGAATTTCTAGCCTCTGACTGATGAACTCGCTGATTCCACTGGCTGACTCGATGAGTCCACTCAGTAACAAAGGCAACTCGACAATTCAGTTCATGCACTCGTCGAGTCGTTGGTCTGGTTGCAGAATTTCGAAATTTTCTTGGCCTCGATTGGATTGGAATCACTACTACAAACTGTTTTACATCATTAATATTTTTTTATGATATGGTAGTGATTATGCACATCTAATCACAAGATAATTGTCAAAGTTTTTAAGATAATTGTTGATTTATATGATAAACAAAGTTGCTTGCAAATTGTTGACTTGATATTATCTTGTTTATGAGTTTAGCTAGACCAATCTTGAATTATATGATAATTTTAGTTGTTGATAAATTGATCTATATGAATTTTAATGACCTCCATAACTTGTCCTCAAGTTATGGAAAATGAAAGGTCTCATCTTTAAAATTGCATTAAACTCATAAGTTATGAATTCTAAGAGTCATCAAAAGATAGTTGTCAAAATTCTTATGATAGTTGTTAGTTTATATGTTATGCTAATTACTTGTATCATTTGATTTGAAACTATTTTGCCTTATGAGTTAGTTTAGATCATGATTAAAAAAATTATATGATAATTTTCCTTGTTAGATTTGATCTAAATGTTCCTTAATGAGTTCCATAACTTGTCCTCAAGTTATGGAACAAGAAAAGTCTTATCATAAATGTTTTAATGAACTTCATAACTTGTCCTCAAGTTATGTAAAATCAAGAGTCTTTTTATAAAACCAACATTAACTCATAAGTTATATAAATGAAGAGTTTTGACAAGTTTCAAAACTTGCCCTCAAGTTTTAGAATTTGTAAAGTCTCACTAATGAAACTTTAATTCCAAAACCCTAAAGCTTTAAAAGTTAAAATTCAACCCTTATACTTTATAATATTATAAGTTTAATAATATATATATATATATATATATATATATATATATATATATATATATATGTATATATATATATATATATATATATATATATATATATATATATATATAAGACAAGTCAGTCTTACCGTTAGTAGGCCTCATTCACGAAACCGGTCTATAAGGGGGTATAAGGTTACTGCCTATAAAATGGTGGTTTAATGGGTGTCCACTCTCACCCACCGCTTCCTTGACTGGTGGAGGGTCGTTAGCCGAACGGGTGGGATAGGACATTAATTCTCCCTCATTAAAAGTATAATGATAAATATAAAGTAACTAAACTTTTATTAAATTCCCAATATTAGTTACTTTGGGAAAATATGAAAATGGTGCTAATCCATGAATTTACACTTCGCACCTTGTTAAGTCATTACAAAAGGATCACTGCATATAAGTTTCGAATCTAACAAATTACATTAAGTGGCAAGAACTTGGTATTCTTACACTTACGATAAGGATTTAGAATTGTGAAATGAGTATCGTTGGAAATGTTTACAATTGATCTATTTCACAAAGTAAGGACCGTAGGCAAACATAGTGTGCATGCTTAGAGCATGGGATAACTATTGTGTTAATTCAAGTATTAAGTTGATAAATCGAAACATTATACAATGAATAATGTGTAATCAATATGGTGATTAAATAAAAGGTGTTTTATTTACACTCAAAGGTTTTGGGGCCATATAGGATTAGTATTATTCTTGTGTTTCACTTTGCATGTTTTGACTTCCCGAATAACTAGGTTATTCAAACTATCCACAGTCGATCATACGTTAGAAGTAAGTATGAAAGAAGACTGTCATGAGGTGGCTTGTAGATTGTCTAAGGCGTTAGACATAGCAAAAGTGTGCTACACCATTCATGAGTGCTCCTGAAATAAGATTTGAGTATTGGATTCAACCCGCGCTCACCTGAATTACTTCATGGAATTTATCACGAGTAATTGTGAGACGATAATATCATATAATCTTCAAACTAAGATATATGAGTTGTTGACTACAAGTTGGTTGTGCATTGATGATACGAAAACGCATCGGTAACTTGATGTTATAAAACGTATCATTGTGCATGACTTAATGAGTAGTTACTACAAGCATATAATGTCGAAGTTTATATGTTCCTTTTATCCTAAGAGGATTAAAAGCGATATCTTGGGCCCCTCGATGATTCTGTTTTGACTATGTGTCGGGCCCGGTCAGAACTAAATTGATGTGTTCAGTTATGTTCTATGTCAGACGAATCGGAAATCGGGAAACAAATTGCAGGACAATAAGTATAACTATGTTCCATGTATTTGTCCGCATAGATATTTTGATAACAGAGGAGTAGATGATCCCTTATCTGAAGGACGCGTCACTGACTAGGTCAGAGTTCGACATCGGATTTTGAAAGCTTACGATTGTTAAGTTGGATTCTGATGTCGCATTGGCAGTTATAGTTATTAGACTTATCCAGGTGGGAGACTGTTGGATTTGGTGTCTAAGCCCATAAACTATAACTAGGATGTACTTGACCCGATTGTAGCATGGTCCTTTTGGGTTTCCTTCACCAGTGCAATTTGATAGGATGGACTTTTGAGAATAAGGTTATTATGATTTATTAATATATTACAAGTATAATATATTAATATGAAATCATATTATTTAATTAGTATTGATCAAGACTTAATTTGGAATTAATTTTGTGATCAAAAGAGACTAATTAAATATATGGGGATTGATTGTGTAAATCAATGATTCTAATAGTGTGGGCTAATGATCCATGGTTATTTAGGATGGGCTAAACCAATGAGATAATCCATGGATAGTCCATGGAGGTTAACCTATGGATCCTAAGTAATATGAAAGGTCATTTGGGTTTACAAAGTATAACCCTAGTATTTTCCACACTGTAAATAAACCCCCCCTAGAGCCAAAATCGGTTACCACAACACTCCTGGAGAGTGATATTGATTTTGTGCAAGTAACTTATTCTCTCAAGCCTCCTCTTGCATATTGGTGTTTGTGAACCATTAGAGGCATCACACTTGAGGTGCTCAAGCTTTCAAAGGTCAAGAACTACAAGTCCTTCTAAGAGGTAAGTCATCTAACTAGTCGTATTCTTCAATTGACAATTTGTATGCTAGTTAGGATATGTGCTTTGGAAAATTGAAAAAATGCATGTATAATTAGAGAAAACATAGATCCAAAGCATTTAGGGTTGCATGTGCACCATAGGAGTGTTATAGTGCTCAAAACCCAACATCTTTGAGGTATTAGGAATGATCATCCGGTCTTGGAATATATAAGCGCTAGGTTTGGTTGGTCAAGGAAAGCTAGCTGTTGTAAAGCTCAGTTTGCCGACGGCTACCATCAGTAGGGATTAAGCAGTGGTAACATATTACTCTTAAGTAATTGGAAAGTGTTGTTCACATGGGTTATTTTAGTTATTGGGATTGTTAACAGAAATCGAATGGTATCTTTTGGCGAAATTTGAGTACATTGATTCTTCGACAGGTGAGTTGTTGAATTGATGATTCGTCTGTTCTGGTTAACGGTTATAGTTCTATGCCATGAGCCGAGGTGGCTTATGGATTTGGAGTTGTATCATGGGATGTACACGGGATTATTGAGCTCACTGAGAATTCGGGAAGTGTTCATCTGGCTTTGGAATATGTGTGGTCGCTAAGGTTGGCTAGTAATGGAATGCTAGTTCTTATAAGTCCTTGTTGTTAACAGTTTGAATTGTTAGGTCGTGAGATGGATTGGGAATCCATTAAATTCTTTGTGGATTGGAAAGGCGCAGTCGAATCCAAGTGGGGGAGAATTGTTTGGTCTAAGGGTTGCACAAGAATGGATTTTCAGGTTTCTTTGGGCATCAGTAGCGATGCATGGTGGGTATGTGGATGGATCCAGGTTGAATGTTGTATTAGAGCCTCTCTCCATGTTTATGTCTGACTAAGGATTCGGGATTCAAAGCATAACCTGAACACCTGATTAGGTTATAATCAGATGTGGGTTCGACTTACGATGGTCATGATTGGTATAGTAGATGATGGGGGTGAAATAGACTCGATACCGATTGAAAGATACCGAAGGGGTGAAATAGACCCAGTACCAGTTGAAAGATACCGAAGGGGTAAAATAGACCCAGTACCGGTTGAAAGATACCGAAGGGGGTGAAATAGACCCAGTACCGGTTGAAAGATACCGAAGGGGGTGAAATAGACCCAAGTACCGATTGAAAGATACCGAAGGGGGTGAAATAGACATAGTATGTTTCTGACTGTTATGTATGTATGGTATGGGGTATTTTGGGGGAACTCACTAAACTTTGTGCTTACAGTTTTCAGTTTATGTTTCAGGTACTTTCAACTCAAAAGGGAAGGGCCTAGCTTGATCGCACCGCATCTGTCCATGTTTCCGCATTTACTTGATTTTGGAATTTGTAATCTGATATTATTTTCGTTATGATAGACTTTTGATTATTTTTTCATGGGATGTTTGAAATGAAATTTTTTTATGGAAATTTTGGGATGATACAACTACGTTGTCTATTTGGGTAAGGACGCATCACAATCCAATTTTAGAAGCGTCACTGAAAACAGGAAAGTCATCAGTTCCTTCTGGTAGGATGAGGATTGGTGCTTCACAAAACCTCTTCTTTAATTCACCAAAAGCTTTTTCTTGCTTCTCGCTCCAAGTATAGGCAACTCCCTTTTTGGTCAAGGTGTCAATAGAGTTGCGATAGAAGAAAAGTTTTGGATGAATCTTCGATAGTAACCCGCCAATCATAGAAAACTACAAATTTCAGTGAGAATGGCGTCTCCCGTTTCATCACAACTTCTATATTTGTTGGGTCAACCATAATGCCATCCCGATAAATAATATGACCCAAGAATTGTATCTCCCATATCCAAAAGTCACACTTTGATAACTTTGCATAAAGTTTCTCCATCTTAAAGACTTCTAGTACTTCTCAGAGATGTTTACCATGATCTCGATTGTTTTTGGAGTAAATCAAAATATCATCAATGAACACTATTACTGATTTATCAAGAAAAAGTTTACAAACTCGATGCATCAGATCCATGAATGCTGCTGGAGCATTTGTTAGTCCAAAGGACATAACATGGAATTCATAGTCTCCATACCTCGTTCTAAAGGCTGTCTTTTCAATATCTTGCTCCCTTATCTTCAACGGGTGAAAGCCTGACCTGAGATCAATCTTGGAGTAACCGGTTGCTCCCTACATTTAATCGAACAAATCGTCTATCCTAGGCAAAAGATACATATTTTTGATCGTAGCTTTGTTTAGCTCCCGATAGTCAATACACATTCTCATAGTATCGTCCTTCTTCTTTACGAACAGTACTGGAGCTCCCCAGGGTGATGAACTAGGTCTTATAAAACCTTTGTCCAAATATAACTGGAGGTGTGTCATTAACTCCTTCATCTCTGTAGGTGCTAAACGATACGATGCTTTTGCAATTGGCGTCGTGCCTGGCAATAAGTCGATTATGAATTCTACCTATCTCTCTGGTGGTAATCCTGGTAATTCATCTAGAAATACCTCAGGAAAATCTCGCACCACAGGTATATCAGTCATTTCCTTCTTATCCTTCTTCGCATCTATCACGTATGCCAAGAATGTTCTACATCCCTTAACTAGGCATTTTCTGGATTTCATCATTGTGATGATTTCAGACTTTACTCTACTCTTATCACCATAAACCACAAATGGCTCTCTCCCAGGGGTATTAATAAGTACCATCTTCCTTCCACATAGGATGTCTATTAGGTTTTCTCCCAACCAATCCATGTCAAGAATTACGTCGAACTCACTCAACTTAAAAAGAAATAGCTATCGATGAAATTTTCTTCTGTTCAAGTCGATAGTTACGGCCTCTAACCTATTGCTAACAAATATATTCCTACCACCAGCTACTTCTACTAAGATATGGGTACTTAGTCTAAGTGGAGATAATCTAAGTTTCCTACCAAATTCATACGATATAAATGAGTGATCTGATCCAAAATCGAATAATATCTTTGCAGTAATTTGAATAACTAATAATGTACATGAATCAACATCGTTCTCTTCCTTTGCTTCATTGAGGGTCATCTAATAGCTTCGACCCTTGGGATTTGGTGGCATGATCCTTGGGATTAGTTTCTCAACTTTTGGGTAATCTGCCTTCATGTGCCCCTCCTTTCAAAAATTGAAGCAAACCTTTCCTTTGACTGGGCAATTTGTAGAAATATGTTCGGGCATCTTACACTTGAAGCAAACGACACAATCGTCGAAATGCTTCTTTTTGAATTGGTTGCACCATTTCCCTTCTTGGCTGCTCCCAGACTTGTTGCTTGACTTCGAAAACTACTTCTTCTTCTTACTTTTTTTGTTGTTGCTTCCCTCAGCCTTCCTCTTTTCACTGACCTCAGTCCTTTCGGCAGCTCTCTTCTTCATCATACCCTCCACAGACTTTAGAGCCCAGACGGCCGCCTCAAAAGTAGGTACCTACTTCACTGGCATAATGTACTCCCATGGAAATTCCTTTGCATACCAATCAATCTTGGTCAGTTCGTCCGGAACAAGTCGCAAGGCAAAATCCATTTTATCAGTGAAAGCATTGGTGTACTCGTCCACCAACATGCTTCCATTTGTCAAAGCCAAGAATTGATTCTCTAATTCCAACATCTTCTCAGCTGAACATAACACTCCTCTTGAAAGGGATCAAGAATTCGTCCCATGTCAGCTATAGTGGCTTGTTGGGGCTCACAATTTTCCCTAACATGTTCCACCAACGAAGCGTTGTACCCCTTGAATTGCATCACAACATAGGTGTTTTGCAGCTTCCCCGTGCAACCACATGTGATAAACGCCATCTCCATCTCCAAGATCCGGTCCATTACTCCTACGAGATCTTCCTTCCCGTTAAATGATGATGACTTGCAGTTTGTGAAGTCTTTATACTTGAAATAGCCTCTTAGTTAATCATTTCTCTAGATCTATGGTTGCTCTGGTCCTTGATGACTTTCCAAGTCATCATTTTCATCATGGACCGTCTCTGGATGAGAAGTAGTTAGTCTGTTGTTGACTTTTTTAACAACCACCAGCTCATTGATCACACACGTTCATCCTTTAGCATTAGCTAGTTCCTAAGCCAAGAGCTCCCTAAACTCACTTTGCTGATGATCGAGCATTTCTTGCATCATTTCTCGAGCTTCATTCATTGGGATTTGAACGGCAGCTGCTTCGAGGTGCTGGACCTCCTTCGTTATTGACGACTCTTCCACTCCTAGTGATATTCATGACGTTCTATAGTCGTAGAGGCGAGAAGTTTTAGGATAAGGATATATATATATATATATATATATATATATATATATATATATATATATATATATATGTATATATATACACATTTAGCACAAAATCAACAATTAAGGCATCTTCCTATAATATACTAGTGCTAGTGTCTAAGGAAACTAAGGCATCAATCCTAAAGTATTCTATCGTACACCTCACCGAGCATACTTAACTTCTAATTTTAAGTCTAGAATTTCCCTAAAAATTCCTAGTTCATTTAAACTAATGCTCTGATACCAACTGTGACATCCCCCATTTTTCAGAACCAATTAAAACATTTTTCTTTACGCTTTATAAAATTGAGATGCAGAAATTCTCAATTAAACAAAACAGTTGAGATAACAAAAGTTATTTCCTTTTATTAAAAACCTTGAGGATATCATAGTTCATGTCCAAACATACATTACAACGTAAATACAAAAAGGTCCTAAAACTATTAGGCACATCTCTTTATTCCACTCGACATCCTAACTAGACTTTTGCAGCCTTGCTTCCACTACCCGTGATGCATAAAAATGAGTGGGTCAGGTTTGGGCAAACCTGGCGAGATACGTAGGGTTTTCTAGCCCATAACAATTTAATGATAATAATTAATATCATTCCTTCAAATAACATTATCAGATAATTTATATAAAATTTGACCTAAGACCAACTACCCAACCCAGCCAATCCTCATAGATCCTAAAGCAACGGTTATCATGAGGAATCACCCAACCCGATGCATCGTCTGAATATCTGATTGACTACACAGCTAGGGGTGTCCTTGGCAATTGTAAGTCATATAAGGCAACCAATGTTCAGAGATTTGATAAATATGGTATCATATTTTATCTACGTACATGATTTATAAGTCCAAGCTGGCAACGTAATTCACTAGACCTCCTAGAATAGTCAAGTGTTGTCATCTACTCTGGTCGATGACCCAGACACACTTGCCAATTGTCTGATCTGCAGCCACCATTTATGGTCATCCAAGAAAGAGCAGAAACAATCCGCATTGTTCTCACACACCCTACCCCAGTCATGAGATCTAATCAATATCTAACTTAATTTCAACTAGGTATTCTTTAAAAATCTTATTCTTAACCTAAGGCAGGACTTATATTTAAAGGAAATCGATTCCCAATACAGTTTCTAATTCAATAGTATTATTCTATTTATACAAATAGTATATATCATAGTTAATACATGCAAGCATTTAATGTCTCATATAAATAATACTTTTTTTAGATTATGATCTTGTTAGTAACTACACACTCACCTGACAAAAGTGTCTGGTGATTGGTGAATCGGGCAGAGCTTCACCTTACACCTTTTCCAAAAGACCTATATGTACATAATGCTATGTCTTAGTCTATTACCCTAAGGGTTTAGATTCCTCAACAGTCCTAAAGTCTACTTCAAGATCCAGCTAAGGAGTAACCAGGTAGGATCATATTGGAGTTAAGGTTCGTTTGGTATACAGATTATACTATTTGGAAATCCCACTTTAAACACCTCACTAAATCCAGCCTAGGCATTACTCCCGTAAGTAGATCAAGCAGTATAATGAATTGTAATCATTGATAAATCTTACTTATACATTCCTAGTAACAACTTATAACTATGATCATAAATTACACTGAAGCAGAGTAAGTGTAGCTCACTTATAGAGTACTATAGACGAGAACCGGAAACTAGTCAGGCAGAATACTGACTTGGGATCTCCTACTCAAAGGCTACTACTCAGATGAGTACTCAGGGGTGTCGCAGGGCTTTACCACAAAATAGAATCGAAGGAAAAATGGGCCAAATGCCGAGAATTTCAGAGAGAAATCGATTGAAATGGTGTGAGGACGAATGAAAGAATGAGCTGCTATTTATAGGTTGCTTTCTTTGGATGCATGCCATACACCAAGGTGGCGCACCGTACTCCTAGTCAGGGCAGAGTAACATGGCTAAATGTTGGCTTGGCATGTGTCGCAAAGTGGGTGGGGTTGCGTGGTCTTGTCGGGCGTGCATCGCTCCTAACGCGCACACGTACCATTTTTCAGATTTTCAAAATTACGTATCTTCTTCATACGAACTCCGTTTCGACGTTATTTATATCCACATGTATCTCTTGACAAGATCTACAACTTTCTTTTAGACTTCGTCGACTAATTTTTATTTCATATTTTTCACACAGACTTAGACTGTTAATACCCGTATAAAAAGCATAACTCTCTCATCCGGTGTCCGATTTCGACAGACTTTTTATCATTGAACTCCTAACAACGAGATTTTCAATTCTCGTTTAAATCATATTGGCTAAAAGTTGACGGATCTAAAATTTGATTTTTGAGCAGAATACTACTATGTCGAATCTTAGAAAAATCATAACTTATTTTCACGAAGTCAGATTTTGATGTTCTCTATATGAACGCTCTCGGTTTAACGACTACTACGACTATTGTTTAGATCACTCAGGCTAAAAAGTAATTTGTCAAAAATCTACTTTTTACGATACGCAAAACCGTACAACTTTAATCGCGAAACTTCGAAGAAGCATAACTTCTTCCTTTGAATTCGGATTTGAACGCTTCTTATATCTCCGGAATCCTTTTGACGTATAGTACAACTAGGTTAAGATTATTGGTCCAAAGTAATCTTTTATCTTCGACACGCATTTTAATCTTATTTATTTTATTATTAAATACACCTAATATCTTATAAAACACGTAAACATATAATTATATGAATAATCCTTTCTTATTCATTCATATAAAGATTACAATAGTTGACCAAAGTGATTACAGACTACGACTTAAATCTAGCAGGTAACGCAGGCTTTACATTTTAAGCCATTAGTTCTACGTGTGTATTAGTGTCCTTCTAGAAACTATTTTGTTTATCATGACCTTATCCTATTTTGGTGATGCTAAGCAAGAAGATCCTTTGCAGTAGGCACCAACAACACTACTATGATAGGAGTAGCGAAGATCATTGGATATGACAACCAAGAGTTTCTTCAAAGTCAAAGGAAGTTATAGATAACATAGGTAGAGCTAGCTTAGACTTCGATCAGTGATAAGTAGCAGCAGATGATGGGTCGAACCCAAGTGGGGGAGAACAGACCCTTAGGGAGGAAGTACGAAAGGTAGTTCAACTTTTGATTTCAAACGTCAAGGTCTAGGAGAGTAGCAGCTCGAGTAGGCAGAGATATTTAGTTTCAGAAGAATGAAGTCTTCCGTTAGAATATCCATAAGCTATGAGTTTCTTGCTTTTCAAGAAAAAAAATGGGTCTTTCATCGCCATACGACTAATAGGATTTACAAACTCCCAGTTACGGTTCAGATAGCCAAGAAAAACCATATAGGTCCATACCTTAGAGGATGTAGGATTTATCCTCGTAGTAGAGGATCAAGAATTCAATCAGCAGTATAGTTTGCCATAGAGAACATCAAGTACTCAATGGATACACTCGACTTAGGAATTGGATTTCAACCATAGTAAAGGATTTAGTTCACCCACACCAAAGGATTTTAGCAGTAGTATCAACGTCAAAGGAGAAAGTGTTTACGATTAGGAACCCATAAGAAGAGACCATTCAGAAAGGTTTATGCCCTTTAAGCATAAGGTAATACCTTAATGTAACTCTAGACATCAGGATAGACCACATGTTTAGTTTAGTCAATAAGCAAGCCTTATGATGAGTATTAGAATGTTGATTCCAAAAGTTCAAACCAATAAACCCATAAATATAGCTTTAGTTAAATTCTAGGTTGTTGGAACACCCGCAATAGGTCAAATTACCGTTGTAATCTAGATTCATGTGTGATTTAAGGATATAGCTTAAGCCTTTTAGAGGCATTTTCCCGGGAAATAGATTCTGTTAGGACATCATAGATAAATTTCCTTAATCAATCGCTTCAAATCCAGTCGATCGCATTCCTAGCCAAAGAAACCAATCGACATTTCTCGTCTGAAACAGATCATTCATCATAGAGTATAGTCCAAAATGACGAGTTCACGGTTTTGGAAGACTTCGCGAGGAGTTCGGAAGTACGTCTAAGGCAGATAATGAAGTTCTACACGTCAACATCGACTAGATCATGCGATCATCTCGAATATCCTCTTAGAACGACATGTAGGAACTAGCTTAAGGAATGTTATTAATGGGATTTCGAGGACAAAATCTCTGTAAGTGGGGGAGAGTTGTAACACTCTGTTTTTCACTTTATAGTATAATCTAAAATAGACATTTTAAATAGAAGATTAGTTAGGATAAATAATTTAAATGAAAGTCGTACTAATAGGAAAAGCGAATCCGTACATATAAAGAACGTCCAAATCTGACTTCGTTAGAGGAAGTTATGATTTTTCTAAGATTCAGAGCAACAGAGTGCACACAGAAATCAATTTTTAGAATGATAGATTATTAGGAAAATAATTTAAACGAGAGTTGAAGATCTCATCCACAGGAGTCCGTCGATATAAATAACATCAAGAACGTAGTTTGTATGCAGCAGTTATGCTTTCTGCAGCGATCTCTAACAGGTTAAGTCTATCAAAAATATAATTTTTTGATGGATTAAGAATTAGCTAATTGGGGTCTAAAAGAAAGTTGTAGATCTCGTCGAGAGCTTTCGGCAATATAAAGAACATAAAAACGGAGCTTGTATGAAGAAGTTTCACCACTTCGAAAATCTGGAAAACCGGGCGCGCAAAGTGCTCGATGCACACCAATGACGTGGTGGCACCCGAGAGCGCCACGTGGCAATTCGGCCATTCCCTCCCCCCAAAGGTCAAGATGACATGGCGTAAAACGGGCACGACATGTGGCACCATAAGAGTGTGACACATGTCACCTTCTAAAAGAGTGTGAGGTGGGCTACCAGCGAGGCCCAAGCGTGCGGCGCACCTATGGGTTGTGCGCGGCGCGCACAACCTGATCCTATAAATACACCTGTGATTTTGTTCATTTCCATACCCATTCGACTTCATTCTATTTCAAATCTCTCTCCAGATTTTAAGTGGGTTTTCTCCCAACTTTTAGGAATATTTTAGTAGACTCTCGGGAACTCTCGAAGCCCGACTAGAAGGAGTTTACGGGTTGGGATTATGTCCGCGTATTTTTCCCGATTTTCGCCTAAAGCTCTGTAAGTTAAGCTACACCATCTCGTTTTTTGTGTAACTTATATTTATAGTCATAATTCGTTATTATGAATCTATAAATAAGATTTATCAGTAATTACAAGTCAAAATACTGATTAATCTACTTACAGGAGAGGTGTCTAGAATGGTCACGTTGGCTTGGTTGTTGGATTTCAGAAAAGCTATATGCTGAAATGATCTTGCCTCCCAGCTGTCCTGCCTAGCTGATCCTTATTTGATAGAACTATCGGTATTTATTGGGATTAGTGATAGTTCTAGCCAACGTTACCAAATTCCCTTAGGATATAATAAGTTATAGTATTATAGGTTAAAAATCGTTAGGCTCGTGGTTTGTAAACGAGATCGTTTGGGTAGGTGTTAATCTTTGGTGTAACTGTTTAGGTGAGTTCATCTCACTGTATTATGTATTCCAGTATATATCCATGTATGTTAAGATATAGGAGCCAGTAGAGTAGATCCCATAGCGTAGCTTCTATGTGCCTATAGGGCCGAATGTGTAGTGTCTATGTGTGTGATTGTTGGTATGCTTAAAAGTTAGTAAGGGTTGATGGCAGAACAAACAAAGTACGGAAGCCTATAGATCTGCGTCTGTGTAGTTAGGGTTGATGGCGGAACGAACAAAGTACGGGAGCCTATAGACCCGCATAGATTTTATGGCGGGACGATTAAAGTATGGAAGCCATTATGTGTATGCATGTATAAGTATTGTAGTATATGGTATATCGGAAGAACTCAGTAAGCCTAACGCATACCCAGTTGTTTATAAATGTTTTTCAGGAATTTCACTGGTTCGCAAGAAGGGCAAGGTTCGACTGTACATACGCGTATTCGCAATCATGTTTTCGCACGATGTAATAAATACTCTGATGTAAATGAATATTTTGAATAAATAAAAATGGAAAATTTTGGGTTGAAAATCGGGACGTTACAATTCATCTAAAGACGTTTGAACTCTCAGATGTTTTGATTGACTCTCTATAAACCATGATTGGCCAAGAGTCAAGAAACTAGCATTTTCGAGTGTTATAGGTATTTTTCATTAATCCGAAAACGTTAGCGTTTTCTAGTCTTATAGAAAGTATTTTTCATTACTCCAAAAACGTTATTATTGTCATTGAATAGATACAATGCACCATGATACAAATATATGATACGATGATACCATCTGGAGTAGTCCAAACATCACTGGTTAATGAACCAATAGTTTGACACACTTGTTTTGAAGCAGTCCAAACATCGGATGATGTGTGTGAAAATATTCCAAATCTCCATGGTATGACTTGTTTTGCTAACTTCATCTAAACATAATGACGAATCAAAATTGCACACTTGTTTTGAAACGAAACCAAAACTAGCTTTGCCTCTTGGCATTTTTCGATTATTTAAAATAATATGATTAAAAAATTTCAAAGTTTGATGCAATTTTGGGGGATTTTAGAGAGTTCAATAGATATAAATAAGAGTTAGGGTGAGAAAAATGGTTGAGAAGTATTGGCTTATTTATAAGGTGAGTTTTTGAAGAAAAAAGAAAAAATAGCCATTAATCTTGCCACTGGGAAGAAATTGGAGGGGCACAACCATGGATACTAGTTGAGAACTGACCCATGACTAACATAGATCGCTTTACCGTCGTTGGGGAGATCAATCCAAGATCAAGACTCTGACCTAAGACTAGATCGAGATGGATTATTCAATGATTTTTAGGACTTCTCCAACAGTGGCCTGGATCGTTTAAGAACCGACCAATCTAAGATCGGTTCAGTCTAGGATCTATTTCAGGATCATTGTATATGTGCATATCAAATTAGGCCTAGCAATTCTCGACACGGTCCGCGACACGACACGAGATAAACGGGTTTGAGTTGAGTTTTTTTAATCCGCCAACCCACTAACCCGCCAACCCGTTTATTAAACATGTCATATATTGGTTTGTCAAAAAACATACGGATTGACCCACCAACCCGTTTAAAATTTTAATTAAAAAATTATATATTTTTAAATGTATTAAGTATTATTCGTAGGAATGTAGGATATTAAGATAGGATACCACTGTATTAAGTATTGACGTTTGGTGAGTTATTTTTAATGACATTTATACATTTTTGTTTATGTGTGTTTTAACCTTACATATTGTTTCTACTTGAAGGTTGAAGTTAATCATAAAGAAGAAAACAATATTGGAGAATTGATTTTGTTTTTATCTCTGTTTGTATAAATGTTTTAGTGTTTTAGTGGAGAAAAAATGAGAATTGTTGCTATTACATTAACACTTGAATTTATCTCTGTCTGTATACATGTTTTAGTGTGAACATGTTTCCATTAATGTTTTTAATTTTCATTTGCATCTAGAATTTATTCATGTTTAATTATCTATTTTATTTATGAAATCTAACCCACGAACCCATAAACCCAAATCTGACCCACGAACTCATCAACCTATGAACCCATATAAATAAGTGGGTTGACGGGTCGTATATGAGTTTATGTTCCAAACCCGCCAACCCGATACATGTATAGTTAAATGGGTCGTGTTTGGGTTGGTGTATTTTGACCCACCAACCCGCTAACCCACGACCCGTCATCCCGAACACGACACGATTGTAGGCCTATATCAAATAGTTTGTATTATAAAAACAAACTACTAATTTTTGAAAAGGGTAAATCTAGACGATTTATTATATCATGCCGTTAACATGACGCGTGTCATTTATTTGTATTTATATTGTGTTTATGGGAATTAGAATAATTAGAATAATGCATTATATATATATATATATATATATATATATATATATATATATATATATATTCAAGTGATTTATATTGTTCACTTTAATATCAAGAAATAATATAAAAGAAGGTTATTCTTCTGGATAGTTTTACATGTAGTATAAATATAAATATGTTTGATTCTCAATTAAGCATTTTAGACAACTTGGACTTACATGTTACTGGGGCTTGAACTAAACTTAGGCTTCGTTTGATAGACATCTTTTTAGGTCTAAACAGATCTTTCTGTCTGAATAGACCGGAAAGACCGTTTGATATGCAAAAAAAAATATGTCTTTTCCTGTAAGATATGTATTTGTCAGAAAGCTTCAAAATCATATATTTCTCGCTGAATAGATTGGAAAGACAATTGTGTCCCAAACTCTGTCTCTTTCTTTCTTGCATTATTAATTTCTTTTAAATAATTTTTTAATTTCTTTTTTATTGAATTGTTATATATTAATAAATATTATTTTTAATATATAATATATATGTATTAATTAATATTATTTTATTGGATTATTAATTTCTTTTAAATAATTCTTTTTTATTTCTTTTTAATGGATCATTTTTTATTGGATTATTATATATTAAAAAATATTATCTATAAATATATAATATTTATATATTAATAAATATCACTTTATCGGATTATTAATTTCTTTTAGTTAATTTTTTTAATTCATTTTTTTACTGGATTAGTTCTTTTTTTTATAACACTACCATCATCCTAATATATTTTGACAAATTTCATTCATCCTACCACTATCGGACATAAACCGAGTCAAGAAGCACATGTTGAGTTATAAAAAAAAGTTAAAATTAATAGAAAGAATAACGACGTAACATTAACTTGAAAAAAAAAACTAAAAACAAGTTAATCGACATTTTATTTGGATTTTAAATGATTATTGTGTAATTTTGATTTTGTATGACAATTTGTATATCTTTATAATTATTCAGCAACTTCATCCATCACAGTATAGAACAGCAGGGTAATATTGTCATTTTTCATCATTGATTACAATCACTCAGATGTACAATCAAACAACATGGTTTCTTTTCCAGTCATATAACTTTCCCATACAACACTTTTTCAAACAGTACTTTCCAGACATAAACTATCAAACGGGGCCTTAAAACTGGTTGGGAGGTGCACTTGTATAATCTAGTCTAATCTCGAAAATGATAAATGATGATCGTCAAGGGGGTTACGCCTCTTGATGTTGTACAAATATACATAGAGAAAAATATAACTTTGTGTAGCAACGATCGATGACCACAAGGCATAGGATTGTATAGTTTTATAAGTACCCCTCCTCCCTTTCCAATTCCATCCCCTGATTTGATTTTTTGTCTTCTTGTTTTTTTTCCTATTTTGTTTTTTTGTTATTTTTAATTCGTTTTTAATTATTATTATTATTATTATTATTATTATAAATTTCGAACAAAATTTTATAATTCCGATGACATTATAAATTCGGACGACGTTATAAAATTCGAACGGCTATATGAAATCGGTTTTTAATTATTTTTTATTTTATATTTTAATAATAATAATAATAATAATATTATTATTATTATTATTATTATTATTATTATTATTATTATTATTATTATTATTACTATTATTATTATTATTATTATTATAAATTTCGAGCAACTTTTTATAAATCGAACGACTATATAAAATCGGGTTTTAATCCTTTTTTATTTTATATTTTAATCTTATTATATATATATATATATATATATATATATATATATATATATATATATATATATATATATATATATATATATATATATAATCTAATGATGTCAAATCAAATGTTAAAAATTGATTAGATTAAGTTTAGGGGGGATAAATTTGGTTAGGGGTACGTATAGCACAACCCTTTTCGTAATGTTATGTTGAGACCAACGTATCACTTATCAACGGGAAAAAGACTTGCGAGGGTAACTATCTTTTCGTCTTGTGCACGTTTAGGTAACTTCATTTTTTTGTACATATTTGACCATTTAATTTGTTAAATGTGTTCACATATTATCATTGTCACCTGCTAAGGCAGGTGACAATGGTTATATGTGAGCACATTTAACAAGTTAAATGGTCAAATGTGTACAAAAAAAGAAAATTGTCGAAATGTGAACAATTTTTTTTATATAAATTTCTTAAATTTTTTTATAATTTCTTATAACATTTTTATGATATATTTTCCTATAGGTTTTTCTAATACAATGTTTTAAACTTTGCTTATAATTTATTTATTTTTTTAAACTTTTTTATACTTTCATATAATTTTGTTACAATTGCTTTTAAACCAAATATTTTATAAATGTTTTAAATTTTTCTTACAAGTTTTTAACTTGTTTCTTTTTACATTTTCATACAATTTTTTTTATAACTTTCGTACATTTATTTCTAAACTTTTTTTACAACATTTTTAAAGTGTTTTACAGATTCTGAATGACAATTTAATATTTTTATAACATTTTAAAATACTTTCGTTGAATACTAGTTTAAAACGTTGTATTAAAAAAAATAAACGTTTATAAACTTCCAAGTAAAAAGTATTAAAAAGTTCGAATAATTTTAAAACATTTACATTATATAGATTTTTTTTGTTTTTTTTATTTGCTAAGTAATATTTTCTTTTTATTTTTTAAAAGACACTTCATACTTATTGTTACATATTTAATTTATTTAATTTTATTGTTAGATACTATCTACTTTAAAAATATTGTATATGCTTCAAAACAAAAGAAAAAAAATTATAAGAGGCTATATAAAATATTTCACAAAAAAAAACATATTTATTAATTAAAAAGTAAAGTTTAAAATTGATCAATATTTAATTAATATTTAGGAAATTATGGATATTTTAAAAATAACATTTGGAAAAAATAATACAAAGAAATATGAAAAATAAAATCGCTATTAAATGTGGAAAAAATGACTTATCAAGGTAATTAACTTTTCGTTTTATTCACATTTAGACAACATTTTTTTTGTACACATTTAACAATTTAATTTGTTAATTTGTTCAGATATTACCATTGTCACTTGCTATAGCCGCCGGTGACAATGACAATATGTGAACACATATAACAATTTAATTTGTCAAATGTGTACAAAAATAAAGAAGTTACCTAAACGTGAACAAAACGACAAAGATAATCACCCTGATAAGTTATTATCCTTTTATAAACATATATGGCGTATCTATACACTAATGTTAGGATAGGGGTACGACATCCTATGGAGACACTTTTGGGTACCGTGGTGACACAACCACATCAAATCCCTTTTTAACTTCCAGTAATATCCACTTGATCCTTATTAAATTTAGATGAAAGTTCTACTATAAATACTAATATAATATAATAATATAAACAAACTTAAACTACAAGTTTTCCATTCACGATTCTGAATCATAGATATATAAATTAGTAATGACGTAAATAGACTACCGAGAAAAAAAAAACAGGTTGAAGGTTGACTAATACGATAATACATACCACTTTTCTTGTCTCAATACCTACATCAATATTGAAACCAATAACACCTACACTTCCAAATGTTGCTCCAAAAAATCCAATGATGCTACCAGTGGCGGACCTTAGTGGGGCATTTGGGGTCCCGGGGCCACTGCTCAATTCCCGGCACGCATTATAAATTTTTTTTTTTTTTTTTTTGGTTTTTTCTATTAGGTGCACCCGCTTGAAGTACGAAAGTACGAGGGACACCCCTACTAAAACAGTTTGTGTCCGCCACTGGATGCTACCAAAAACAGTTTGTGTCCGCCACTGGACACCCCTACTAAAACAGTTTGTGAATTTATATGCTATGTAAACCACCATCTAGAAAGAAATCAAAAGATTTTACTTTTAGTAATTTACTCCCTAATGCAACAATTGACTTTACACGACATATTTACAATAAATGTATTTCTCAGTTTGACAAATGTTTTGAACACCATTCAATAAAGATGAAAAGAAAATGTGGTCCAATGTAAAGAACTACGTAAATCTTTAAAAGTATGAGAGGAACTACATTATTGAAGCCTTGCAAAATGATTTTTTTTTTGGCTTTTTAATGGTAAAAAAGGAACATATATTTTCCTGGTTAAAAAACCATTTTTCGTATGAAAGGTAGTGAATTATTTCTAGGAATGTTACAACTTTATGTTAAGTTGATAGTATTAATAAGTACAGACCATGGCCTCAAAAACCTTTATGCTTTTAGAGCACATAAGGGTTCTTTATTTCAGGTATGTAAAAAAGAGAAAAAAAAAAAAACTGCTTCTATATGGTTTTAAATTTTAATATATCATGTGGCTCCATCCTAGATTCATTTCAATATGGTGATTTTGTCATAGTATTTGAATAATAACCATATTAGAACCTACAAAATTGAAAAATTAGAACTCCGAAAAACAATTTTAACCTAAATGTTTATTAACACACTCCAATTAACTTGAAAGGAAAGCATAATAAGGTATATATGCCCCCAGGTTTATCTGTGTAATTCAATGCCTCAGGAAGTGCGATCCATGTCTTTTTCTAGTAACTGCATCACGCTAATAACAGAATGTAATATCACCATCCTTCAAAAAAGACATAACACCTATAAGTATAAGCCAATGGATAAAGAAAAATACATGAATGTAAGTTCCACTCAAGCATAACATCAAACAGATAGTGTACAATTCTGTAAAACACATAAACTTTACATAATTCCATGAATAAACACAAATCTTTGAGATATGGTATAAAATCAAATGAAACACATGACATTAGCTACTGAGAAGATATAGAAATCAAACAACAGTCATACAACAAATCTTAAAGGAAATCAATCACTTTCAGAAAGCACAATACAAAGTTGAATATCAGTTGTGGAGCAGAAAAAACAACACAGGAGAAGGTTTAAGAAGGTAATAGAACATCACACAACCAAAATACCAATGTCGTACAACAAAAACACATGTACACCTTCAGCTTGAATTTTTATTGCTTAGCAGACTTGAATTTGAATTGAAAATCAAAAACTGGGACCATAAATCGATTGAAGAAAGACGCAAGACAAAGGCAGATAGACCTTACAGATTAAACTATGGTGGTACGAATGGGAAACAACTGGGAAGCATTCTCTGATGATTCGCTTCAACACCTTACAGTCCCGTCTTCGAATCGTTAGTGGGATTTAGGGAACGAATGGGATTTCAGGAAAACGTTGTCGAACATTGATCTTGATTTCTCTATTTTGCTCCAAGTCATCGAGATTTCATTTTATGAGATAAAACAAAAGAATATTAGCTTATCAGAAAGCGATGAGAGTTAGTGAATATACCGAACTTCAAGAATAGGGGTTTAAATTTATAAAACGAACAAATAAAGAAAGGGGAATATAAATCAATCCTAGGATACAGGGGATTGTAATTGATTTCGTCTTCATCATCCTATCGCAACACACGGTTGTTCGTGAAGTAGATGATGAATTGTAGTAAAGGCAGAAACGAAAGCCAAAGACGAATAAAATTGTTAGAGTGTAGGGTTTTTAGGGTGCTGGATCTTCATCGGCCTATCGCTAGAACATGGTTATTTGTGAAGCAGATGATGAATCGTCGTAAAGGCAGAAACCAAAGCGAAAGACGAATAAAATTGTTAAAGTGTAGGGTTTTTAGGGTGCTGGTTGAATGATTCTCTCCAACCTTTCCAAATCGGAGCTTCAAAAATGGAATATGGAGCAGCGAAATCGGTAGATGTCACACCCCCAAACCAGAACGGCAGAAACGTTCGGGCGGCGGACGTCATGTGTAGTATCATAACAATTGAATAGTAAAGAAAGTAAAAACAACCATCATATACATAATAGAAAAGTTACATCATTGTAAGCATTACATGTTTCCAAAAATCTATTACAATATGATGTTCAAAAGTTTTGTTTAACGTCTTAGCGTCAAATCTTCAAAAGCTGTTGCTAACCTGTTTTTACTGATTTCCTGAGAATACAAGTTATTTGAGAAAAAATGTCAACATTTAAGTTGGTGAGTTCATAAGCATTTGTATGAATAAATGTATGTCATTCAATAAGATGAAATCACGCTTGTTTCTAGAAAATCCAATATTTTCTATAAAATGAGTTGTAATTCGTTTGTTTGTAAAGTGAGAGTGTTTAAAACAGAAAATCTTATATTTTCCATAAAGTTGATTTGTAAACTGTTTATCTGTAAAGTAATCGTATCTATCCCGAAAAATCCTATATTTTCCATAAAACTGATGTGTAAACTGTTTGTTTGTAAAGTAATCGTATCTATCCCGAAAAATCCTATATTTTCCGTAAAGCTGATTTGTAAACTGAACTGTTTGTAAAGTAATCATACCTATCCCGAAAAATCCTATATTTTCCGTAAAGTTGATTTGTAAACTGAACTGTTGTGACAACCCGAAATTTCTATCTTGTACAGTCATTCAATTCAATCAACGTCAGACTAGTTTCTGCTATCTTTTAGCATTGTTAAGGGTCTATTTGAGAGTTTCTGAGCCTAGTGTAATGTATGAATGGATGCTAGGATAAGTTAGCTTGAGATCGGGAGGTTAAATTCGAAACAGAAAATCACTCACAAGGTGTTCACAGCCGCAAACTAGGTTCACGGCCGTGAACCCCCTCCTATATATATATATATATATATATATATATATATATATATATATATATATATATATATATATATATATATATATATATATATATATATATATATATATTGGAATGACCTCATTTTCTTCTCATTTCTACTCCTCCCAACCGTGAACACATCCCTTCTCTCTCTCAAAAAGTCTCAACCGTGAACACTCTAAAGCCTCAAAAACATAAGTGTTTCATCCTTAATCTTATCATACTTGAAGAACTACTAGATCCTAGCCTTGAATTATCAAGTTTCGTCATCATCTTCATGAGCTTGAAGGGATCACGGTCGTGAACCCTTCATAGATTCATAGGGCCGTGAACACCTCATGAGGCCGTGAACCTCATGAGGTCGTGAACTCATCAAGGCCGCAAACCCATCCATGCGTGGCCGTAAACCCCTTCCAAGCTTCCATTTGTGAGCCTAACACTTCATTTAGGGTGTTTCCTACAATCTTAGATGGTTCCTATACTAGTTAAGAGTTGTAACCACTAATTGAATACACATATATGTGAATATATGCCTTATAGGATCCAACTGTGCTTCGGAACTTCAATTATGAACTCAAGCATCCTATATCTAACTTACCTTCCAGATCACTCACACTCAGGTGAGTTCATACCCCTGTATTTTCATAGATTTCACTGTTTTAGGGGGGGGGGGGGGGGAATACAAGTCTAACACAAAGATTTGTGTTACAAACAAAAGATTTAAATAAACTTATCAAAATGAATTTCAGTTATCATCAATTCAATTGGTTTTCAAAGATTGTGTTAAAATGACATTAAGTCGCCAAAAGTATTTCAAATATTAAATTTCTTTTAAATGTTTTATAAACTTATATTTTCATCCAGAAATCATATATATATATATATATATATATATATATATATATATATATATATATATATATAAATAAAATTTAAAAGGCTTAGGACTGATAATCCACTTTGGTTCCTTTTCCTTGTTTGGATGTGGGATTATAAGTATCGGTTATTTGTCCGAGTGTCATTTAAATTTTACTTATATATATTTGTATATGTATATAAGTATAAAAGCTATTTCATTCAGTTCAAATACCCTTTGTAACATGTTGAGCAAGGGGTTGCATGCATGAATACTCGGTATCAATTCAGAAAGTACATATAAAGTATAATAGGTATAATTTATGAATCACATAATATTAATTCATAATTCAAGTATACTAAAGTACATTGTTTTACAAGAACAAAGGTTTGATTCAAAACTAAACAAGGATATACATCTTTCAGATACATGTTAAGAATACTAATTCAAGAACATACTGTCAATCATTTATTTCAGAATGATTGGGTTTTCATAACTATTATACATGTAACGTTTATATGCTTTTTATGAGTCATTTGATACAGGTTGTTTAATTCATTTAAACACTATAGTTAAAGTCCTGACATTATAACCAGAATCTCTAGTCGGGGATGGAAATAATGTGTGTATAGATCTATAATGGGATTGACAACCCTGCACTCAGACTGCTAGCTACAGTCAGGCATACACGCCTACGAGTGACAGTTGTTATCAACAGCTTTCAACTCCTTCAATGCGTTGGGTCAGGCCATCTAGTCTCAGTATGGTTATAATAACTCATTAAAAAGATATTAACAATACGTTAGTGTATATATAACTAAACTTAATTACATTTCCAAGGTACTAGTTTTACAAGATACAATTTACAGTATTACATTACAGTTTACAATAACAGTTGGTGGAACCAGGCACACTCACAGATACAAGTTTTACATAAAGGAATACAAATACAAAACATTGGTTTACAAACAAAACAGTTTTATGAGATTAAAACTACTTTCATATATACACCAGAAAATATAGGATTTTATGGAACAGTATACATATTCAAGAAACAGAAACATACTTTCAAACATAAATACTTATGCACTCACTCAACTTTATGTTGATACTCTCTTTTCAAATTACTTGTATTCTCAGGGAACCAGTAGACAGGTACTCCCCGAGCTTTTGAGAAGATGGAGCTATTTGAGTCTTGTCTTCTTGTATATAACTATTTTGGTTTCAATATATACAATGATGAAACACATGTAAATACTTATACTTTTTAAATACAATGGTTGTTTGTACTTTGATTACTATATTGCATGTGTTGTGATACTACAAATGAAGTCATCCACCCCCGGACGTTTCCGCCGTCTGGTTTGGGGGTGTGACAACTGTAGTCTTATATTGTTCCAACACCGAGAGTACAAGTATAAATGTCATACTTTAGATTAATAACATGTAGTTTTATTTGTGAATAAAACCGTTTGAAGAGCTGGGTATTTACGTAAAATAAACGTATTATCGATTTCACATAAAAATAATGTATTGTCGTTTATCATGTGAGTTTTCATAACCGTGCTATTAATGAACTGTCTGCCTCGACGTTCTTCAGGCGTCGAAATGATATGACAGTCGTCACCCATAACCTGCCGGTTGTGTTGTAGCTAACAGCCAGGGTGTGGGATCATCGGTCTCGTATAGATCTATACACAAGTATCACGCTCTCCGGGAGGAGACTCTGGTTATAAAACAGGACTTCCATGGATACCTTTGGTATGTACAATGAAGACAAATGACTCACAAATTTCCAATGCGTTACGTGTTTTGTTAATGAATTTGTTTATACACGAAGTTGTTAATCCTTTCGTTATGTTTATAAAAATAATCGTATTTTTATATAATCGTTTCTTTGCCCTAAAAGGGTAAAATAATGTGAATGTTTCTCAAACTATACATAATATAGTTTAAAAGATATCGTTTTGTTGAAAATGATAATCGTTTCATTTTAACATGTTTTGCATATAACCGTTTGTAATTTGGTAATACGTTATGTCGCATGTTTGATATTCTTACGTAAAAGATATTTATACGTAATCAAATATAAACCATAATTTGTATATTAATACAAGTCTGTTGTGTTATACTTGTATTCTCCCCCTTAAAACATAGAAAAAGTTATGAAAGTGTAGGGGTATGAACTCACCTTGAGTGTGATAACGGTTTTATTAGCGGGATTGAAACGAAGACTTCGATTTAGAACACGTAACGATAGTCGTATCCTAATGTTTAAACACATTTTAATGTGTGAATATTTGATAATCGTAATAGGTGATGAAAATACATGGATTCTAATGGAAGCTTACCAAAATTTATACTTGTAAGGAGGAAGAGAATGTCTCTAGGAGTAGTTTACACATTGTAAATGAAAGGAAATGTGTTGATACTTTGAGAGAGAATGGGATTGTTCTTGTTTATTGGATGTGGTAAATGAAGAAGTGATCTAATATACACCTTATATATGAATGAAGCTTAATGAGGAGGTTGAGTTGACGTTTACATTGGTAACTGGAATTATCACCTAGGGATGCTGAATTAGGATAAGATATTAGATATTTTAAGGGTGTTTACGGATGAAACAATATATATTAAAGGGGTTTTCGAATCTAATAACTCATAAGGAATGAGTTTTCGCCCCATATAGTTCACCAGGAAGGGGTTTACGCCTCATAATGGGCCCCCTTATTGGGGTTTCGCCCCTAAAGTTCAAGGGAAAGGAGTTTTCGCTCCTAAGGTCAAAGAAGAAGGGTGTTTTCGGATTTGAGGTCAATGGTGAAAAGGGTTTACGCCCAAGGCCTTCTAGAAGGGTGGGTTTTCAGATTTGGCATTTAAGAAAGGGGTGTTTTCGGATTTGGTCAACGAAAACACCACTTGGAACATTTCCAAATCGTAAACTCTATATTCATTTAATTACTTTGGGTGAAAACACATATATGAGGTTTATTTATGATTTAAACCCTTAGACTTTCAACTTATGTGTATTTATAACACCCTAATTTAGCTTAAACTTTAAATAAGCATGCACTCTTGGCATTTAAAGTTCCTATAAGAACAAGTTAGGTTGTGAATTTACTTTTACGTAGTTGTAGTCTAGAATTTTATTAATTCAAAACAACGGGTTGTTACAGTAGATGAAGGGAGCCATTGTCGGTGGAATAAACGGAGAGACACGTATCTCTAAAAGCGGTGGAATACAATGAACAACGCCACGATAACCCCATGTCATTGTTCCAAGGACACGTAGCAAGCATTGAGTATGAAGGAAAAAGAATACATGTTACCAGGAACAGGTCAAACCAAAAAAACGGAAAATTTGTCCAATCAGAACAAAGAACTGTTCACAAAGGGGCCTTAGGTTTAATATATATATATATATATATATATATATATATATATATATATATATATATATATATATAATTAGCAATTGTCCAAAAATAGCCCCTGAAACCGTACACTTTTAGGTTTGTCTACTGTTTCACTTTTTCGCCTACTGTTTCGGTTTTTTACCTACGGTATTCTTTCAGTTGAGCTACGGTTTCCCTCTTTTTTTTGTTATATTTTTGAAAAAAAAATGTGAACCATATTACATTGATATACGAGAAAACTACAAAAAAATCATTACATATTGGCATCATAATCGATTTAGTATATATATATATATATATATATATATATATATATATATATATATATATATATATATATATATATATATTATTGAATTAAGTCCTAAAAACCGATAATCGTATTCAATTTAACCCTTTTACCCGGTTAACAGGTGATCCAACTTTCAAAAATTACACTTTTGGCCCAAATTTCAAATTTTATTACATATTTGGTCCAAAATTTACACTTTTGATCCAAATTTTAAATTTTATTATAAATTTGGTCAAAAATTTACCTTTTGGGCCTAGATTTCAAAATTTTATTATGAATCATCCTAAATATTTTACAACTTTTTTTCTCAAAAAAAATTTTGAATATGTTTTTTCTTTAAAATAATCATATTTATACAAAAAAAACATATTTTCACATAAAAAATATTATATTTTCCATATAAAATTTTAATTTTTTTTTGTATCCAAAATATATATTTTTAAAAATAGGTATTTATTAAGTACATAAATATATACAAATTTGTTTTTATAAAAAATCTATACAAACACATATTTTACAAAAAAAAATTTATGCAAACACCTATTTTATAGTAAACGTGTGTGTGTGTGTATATATATATATATATATATATATATATATACACACATAAACACACACACACACACTAGCCTTTTACCCGCGCCAAACGATAAGTGTGAATAGTTTCTTTCAGTATTATTTATATACGGTAACATGTATGATTGAGCACCCAACTTTGACACGAAGGTAATGAAAAGTTAAACCACTAACAGTGAAATTTAATTTTCTTTGGAAGATAGCAACTTATAACTTGAAAGCAACCGATTTTGATATATTATTTTGGTTTTAAAACAAAAATATAACATTGTGTGGGTTGAAAAAAAAGGTTGCATGACAATAAATTTCGTCGATAATTTACTTCTCAAATGATGCTTTTTATCAAAAACATGTTTGTATATATTTTTTTTATAAAACCATGTTTGTATACATTTGTTTATAAAAACGTGTTTGAATATATTTTTATAAAATACATGTTTGTATACATTTAATATATAAACGTGTTTAAATACAAATATGTTTATTATAATATAGGTGTTTATAAAAATATATATATAAATATGTTTTTACAAAAGAAATGTATACAAACACTTAGTTGGGTGCATATAAATATGTTTTTACAAAATGTATTTATAATAAAATAGATGTTTGTATACATTTTTTCTTGTAAAATACGTGTTTGTATATATATATATATATATATATATATATATATATATATATATATATATATATTTATAAAAATGGATTTGTATATATTTATGTACTTAATAAATACCTATTTTTTTAAATACGTATTTCGTATACAGAAAAAAAATTTAAAAAAAGTTTTTATATAGAAAATATAAGATTTTTTAGGTGAAAGTATATTTTTTTTGTATAAATATAATTTTATAAAGAAAAAATATATTCGGATTTTTTTTGAGAAAAAATGTTGTAAAAAAAATTAAAGTTAGGATGAACTCATGACAAAATTCTAAAATTTGGGTCAAAAGGGTAAATTTTGGACCAAATTTGTAATAAAATGTAAAATCTAGGCCAAAAGTGTAAAATTTGGACCAAATTTGTAAAAAATTTGAAATCGGAGCCAAAAGTGTACTTTTTAAAAGTTGGATTACCTGTTGACCGGGTAAAATGGTCAAATTGAATACGATTACCAGTTTTTGGGACTTAATTGAATAAAAAATATATATAATAACTAAATCGATTATGAGCCAATATGTAAGGATTTTTTTACAATTTCCCTTTATATACAACTTACAAGCAAATTAAATCGAAAATTAAAAAAATTTAAAAAAAAAACTCAAAAACGCAGGCTTCATATGAAACCTACGGTGTACAAGTACAAAATGCATAATTTGTGCATTGTATACTTGTACACCGTGTGTTTCATATGAAGCCTACAGTTTCATATTTTTTTTTTCGGTTCTTTTTGAAAAAAAAAGTTATACATATAAAAACTACTCCTGATCAATAATACGGTAAAAATTCGGCAAAAAACGAAACATACTTCGTTGTTATTTAAAGACTCGATTGAGAGAAAATAGTAGGTCAAACCAAGAAAAAAAGTAGATAAAATGACATAATCTAAAAAATAAACCATTATATATTATGGATCGATGGGCTCTGAAAGAGTAAACAGACTACGAAGGAGTAGCCTATTGCACGAAACATTAGTCAAACTTCAAAATTTTCTGTTGACCGTAGTCAAACTATGTTTGACCGTAGAGGATCCTAATCGTCTACGGTTTCGTAGGTTATTTTGGGATAAATGAATATTTTTTTTTATTAAAAATGGATAAGTCGTTAAGAATTTAAGTTATTTTAATAATTTTCTCGTTATATATATGGACTTTGTAAAGTTGGTCAAATGTCAAATATCACAATAAAAAAGGATTAATATACATATCTCAAAAGAATTGCAAGCTTCAAAGTTTGTGTTAAAAAAGAAACCTATTTGGGTTTTGAGGTAATGGGAGGAACACAACGCAAAGCAAGTACCAATGGTTGTGACTTATTGCTTTGATTTTTGAGTTGCCTTTATTTAAAATAAATAAATAAATAAATTGATTTTAATATATATAACAAATAATGTATAAGAAAATGTTTAAATTAAAAAAAATGAAAATACAGAAATAAATGTTGGTTATTCATTTTAGAATGTTATGAATTTTTGAAAAAAATTCAAAATATTTCAAAATTTATAAGTTTTTTATATTTTATTAATCGACATACATATTAATGTATGTTTTTTATATAAAATTTATATTTTTTATTTTTTTCTGTGTCAGTTCTCGTCATTTATTTTATTCACATGCAAATAAATGTGTATCAGATTGATTTTTAAATTCATCTTTTATTCATATGTCAATAAGGAACGAGTTAAAATATAAATAGTTAAAATATAAATATGATACATAGTCTATTTATATTTGGATAAAATAAATGAAATAAAAAATTAAAAAATTATTCTTATATCAAAAAAACTTATATTGATATAAATGTTTATTTATAAAGAATATAAAATCATGAAGTTTAATATATTTCCTTTTTTGATAAAATAAAATGTAAAAAATTAGTAATTGAGATTTAATCTCACATCTTTTTATTATTTTTTTTTCTTTTTTCTTTTTCATTTTCGTTTAAACATTCTCCTATCATAAGATATCCATATCTTATATACCTTATCCAGATTGTTTTGTTGAATTGTCGGAAGCATCACATTTCAAGGCAATGTTGTGTGTCATATTAAGCTTAATTTGGGAATAATGATTTCTAGGAGGTCTTTGTTTTCTGATGCGACGTTCAATTGTGAATGACTCTTCGATTGGTTGCGATTTTAGGTTGTATTTGACCATTTAATGACAACTTTTGATCTTTTGTGCTTATTAAGTTCCTATATAACTGACATTGTTGTGTGTGTAAATGAGGCATAAACATTGTTTTGTTAGTCATTTGAGTCTTTGTTATATTGATCTTGGCTTGTATTCTTGAGTTTAATATGCATTATATTTATTATTATGAAAAAAATATCTATTTTTGTTATGATTCATGTAATTTTGAGCATATCATTTGTTGTTTGTTGTTTTTGAAAGGTAACGAAGAAGATAAAGGCTGAAAGTTTGACAAAGAAGATGATGTGGGGACCGTATATCTAGAGGTATTTCTGAAACAGGAGGTGCTGATGAAGAAATCATAAAAGCTCTAATTTTAGACCAACTTCAAGAAAAAGTATGGAATGAACTAGAAGTCCAAAATTATGTATGTCATGTAACATCCTAAAAATATAGAGTAAATGTTTCATTTTTATAATAAAACCATCACATCATCATTGCAACAACCCGACTTTTCTCAGTTAAATATTCTAAGGAATTATCATAGTTTTCTACTAAAATTGCGAAATTCTATTAACTCAAAACAATTTACATCCCAAGCTAATATTGGGTTTACAATAAAATCATAATGTAAAGCAATGCCTTTATACTAAAAATAAAACTACTTCTAGCCCAGCCCTCGTGCTCCTACCTCCTCACATACAACGACTGTTACATGAACCTGCAAAACATGAAAAATATCTACAACATCAGACCACAGGTCTGATGAGTTATATTCTATCTGCTTTCCTGTTATCGTCTTCTAACATTTTTTTCTCTTCTTTCTCACATTCTATAAATCTTATCTCTTCTTTCACATAGCTTAATTGGCTATTCTTTAGATTTACAAGCTCTTTGATATTAATTTGGCGTTCTCATTTCATACTTTTTCTTAGCCTATTCTCAGACTCGTTTCATACTCTGCTCATACTATTATCCTCACCTCTTATCATCTTATCTAGCATCCTTCTCATGCTCTATTCGTCCCTTATCTTTACATCTTTCATACTCTTCTCACTTCATCTCTTATATTTTCCCTTACTATTATCTCTAATCATCTATTTTCTCTTCTCATACTATATGCATGCTCTTCTCATACTCTTAATCTACCCTTCTCATATCTCTTACTCTTAGCATGGCTTCTCGTACTCTTCTCAAACTTACCTCTCCATTCTTAACTTCTCATGCCTTAGCATTCTACTCTCATCTAGACCCAACGGTCCAAATCTTATACGATAGCTTCATCTATCCTATAAGGGAACAACCCATACATACTCTAAATATGTGTACATGCTTAGATACATGATTTCAGAAATATAATATCATACATACTCTAAATATACATACAAGCTCATATACATGATTTTAGACGTATAATGGCATACATACTCTAAATATGAGTACATGCTAAGATATATGATTTTAGACGTATAACCATAATCTATCTCCATTTAAAATATTGTAGGTATTTAACATAATACCATCCACATCTAACAATAAGCATACATACATAAAACTATAAAACATATAATCATAATCTAGAGAGACAAAGTACAACTCATCTTGTTACTTAGTGAATACTAACTATCATTTGCCTTCAAATATTCAATTGATGCATCTTGATCCATCTTCTTTGCTCAAGGCCTATTCATACAATATGTCAAGTCTTTTAGAACATGTCTTAGCCTATTAAGAAATTAATCCATCTCTATGTTAAAATAACCTCTCAATGGATCATAATTTTTATCATCTTATTTTCTACTTCAAAATCTATTCCACCCAATTAATTAAGCATTTCATACTACCTAATTCATTACACTCTACTCTATTGCATCAATTCACATCTCATTAGCTAGGGTTTCAAACCATAACCCTTTATGGATGGATTTCAATATTGAAATCACTTCCAAAACTTGATTAAAGCTTTTAAACACTTCCAAATCTCAATAAGATCATACTAAAGCTATAGGTTGATCGATTCAATTATTCTAACCAAACTAACACATTCACCATTAAAGCTAAAAGCTTGATAAAATTGAGAAATCTTTACCTTAATGTGCATTGGATGATAATCCTAGTAATCCACCTTTTTCTATCTCCTATTAGCATGGATTTGGCATCAAAATTGCCATCTTCAAGCTCTTTAATCGATTCCCAAAGAAAATGATCGGACTTGAGCTTTTAACAAGTTATAACCTATGTTATGACCTCGTAACCGCATCGTGGTCATCTACTTACCATGTCGTGGTGCGCGTAAGTTGGCTGCGGTCAGCCTCTAACCGAGCCGCAATGACTTTTCCATTTAGCAACCTACTTTCTCCACCACATCGTGGTACCCTATAATAGTACGCCATGGGAAAGTACATTGCATTCCAATTACGACGAGACTCTCAGTTGAATCACCGTATCATCTAACTGTGCCATGACATGCTCTTCACCATGCTGTGGTGGCTGCACATCAGCAACATCCTTAGTTGATTCCATACCAGCTTTGGGATGTTTTCTTCCAATCTTCAAACGCGTATAACTTCTTCATCTTAAACCCGTTTTCTATGTTCTTTATATCCACACGAAGGCGGGGATGGTTTTTACAACTCTATTAAGTCACTTATTATGTAATTAATATGAGTATTAATGTATTAAGTCACAAACTTGGCCAAAAGCATAAAATTTCCCATTTTACCCTTCTGGCTAAAATGCAACTCTCTCATGTATTTCTTTTCTTAAACTCACTTATCTAATCTCATCTAAGTGACTTAAACTTATATTGGCCAATTTCATGAAGTCACAACTTCATAAACTTAAAAAATTCTCAAAAATGACGAAATAGCCCTTTTGGTCAATATTCGATTTAAAGTCAAATCTATTTGAATTTTAGGTTTTTACAATCTCCCCTCCTTTAAGAGATTTCGTCCTTGAAATCTTTCTTTAGTCTCTTAGTCATTTTCTCATTCAATGACTCGTTTCTAAGGTTAACTTCTTCTTTAACCTTATAACCCAAAATAGCAATCTACTTTCTATTTCCTTGCATTTTCAATGCAATCACCAAACTCTCTTCATCTATCTACTCACAATGGTTATCATTGGAAATCTACTACTCTATCTACTCTTATGCAATTGACGTGCACAAAAGTACCTACTTGTTTTAAATTTATAACCTAACTAACTTTACTAACTATGCACTTATAAGCAGTGTACCTAGTCGGATTATAGAATAGCTTGGGTAAGTCAGGTGTCGAACACAGGAAACGAAATTTAATTAAATAAAATAACTACTTCTAATTAAACTAAGAAACAAACTTTACTTGGGGGTTTTTACTGATTTTACAAGATCAGAAGAACTTAATTACTATCAACTAAACAATTAAGCAAACAAAGAACACAAATTTACTTCAATATTTAAAGAGTACTTCTACTTAGATCCGATTTGACCTTCTCCTATGGTTGATTTCTAATGAATCGATTATATTGATTACCAATTCGTTAACTAGCTATTATGATCAAATATCTAGACTTTCCAATTTATGAATTACCATGCAATGATCAAGCACAAGTTAAACACCAAATTGCTAATGGACACAAATTGGACTATGAAAGATAATAGTTACTTTCCTATGATCAAGTTAAGCAACCAAACACAAATTAAGACTAATTATGCTCTAACATAGTTAAAGTTACTAGCTTTAGTTACTTTATCTAAGATGTGATTAATCCTAGCTCTACTTATTTAAAGATCATAAATAATTAGGTAACAAATTCATGCAATTAGAATGATCAACTATCACACAAAATCTAATTAATAAGCGATATAAAATAGAACTAAAACATGCTAGGGTTTAGATTATCAAACACAAGTAAAATCAGTGTAAAGCATCCAATAATCGCAATCAACACAATAGAATTAGGTTCATCTTCACCAAACAGAAGTAAAAGGTTTTTAGCCTCTCATGGTAGGAGAAAAACACACAAAAGTTATGCAATTAAGACTAGACATAAGCAAACCGATTAAATCTATGTAGAATTCTTCTAATATTCTTCACCTCTCGAGCTCCAAATGATTCTCGATCTTATCCTGAGTTTCCGAAGGGGTTTTGTCGCAATACATCTCAGAAAATCGGCCAGAAGTTCCTACATTCAACCTAATGTTTGGGTTTTTATAATTACCAAAATTATGATCACCACTTCGTGATTAACCGTCACTACGACATGGTCTTTGTATATATATCCCGTATTCTCCAAGTCAGCTTTAATGATCACGAATCTTCCATTCACCACGTTGTGTTGGAGGATCACCACGATGTGGTCTTCTGTCTTCAAGCTTCCTTTGTCTTTTTTTTTTGCTTTAGCTCCCGTTTTTCTGCTTCCAGCTCCTCGTTTTCTTCCTTTTCATCTCGAGCATGTCTTCGCTCCTACAAAACATATTTCAAACTTAATAAGTACCTTTTGTACTAAAACAAATATAATTGTAGCTAAAAGTATTAGAAATATGCATGAAATACATGACTATATATGCACATATCAAAATACCCCACACTTGACTTTTGCTTGTCCTCAAGCAAAACTGATTTTATTATCATCATATCAAAACTCTAGCTACCAACATCTCACAAGACAATCCATTTTGAGCCTCTCCATTACATTAAGACCGTAATGCATGTATTTGTGTGTAATTTTTTCCTAAGAACTTCCCCAATCGTAAATACTCACAATCTTCATAAACACTTCCCCACTTCTTTTGAACAACAGTCATTTTATGCATCCTTCCGAATACATCCTTAGAAATCTTTCTTAACCTCAAGGTAATTTTTGGTTAAGCCCCCATGCATGCATATGGGAAAATAACCTAGAAATAAAAAAATGCCAATAAATAATGACTTGGAAATTTTGCCTTATTCTTGAGTCTTTGATGATTTGGAACTTTTCTTCATGATATTTCTTGATCTTCATAGCTTAACTTTTGCAACTTTTTCTATTTTTTTTCTTTTTCTCACTTTTTTCACTCAAAACTAAAAATCCTATAAAAACATATGCTTAAGCAGAGGAACTTAACTTCAACCCTTATTGGTTAGAGGTATTAGTCTAAAGTGCAATGACTACATAAGCTCTCCTAGATACATTTATGGTACACGATGCTAAACATATTATGGACCCCAAATTAAGCAAGGTCGTTTTTTTGTTCCATGATTTCACTAGGACAGGGAAGCCACAAATACACTATAACATATATTGGATCAAATAAACATTAAAACTCGCATTGGATCATCCCACACAACACTAGCAACCTAGATCTCAACATAATAATTTTTTAACTAGATCTAATTTAATAGTTTGACCCCCTACCCCACACTTAAATGATGCAATGTTCCCATTGCATGCTAAAATAATAAAAGAAAATAAAATTAAAGAGGAGAAATTGGAACAGACTCCCCTGGGGTAGTAGTGGCGAGATCGAATTCTGAAACTTGTGTAGAAAGCTTAGACATCTCGTATAATGGTTGGAAACAGTACTTCTGAGCCTTCTTCTTGTGAATGTGAATGTACCGGATTAAAAGAAACCAAAGAACCAATCATCAAAAAATGTGTTGAACCTCAACCACGACGTGTGAAAGCAACGCCACGTCATGGTGGCGAGTTTAAAGTCATCATGATCGTGAAATATATGATTGCCACAATGTGGTCTAGTGATGCCACGTCGTGGTAATAGGTTTGACGCACTCGTGATAATAACAAATGCCACGAAGTGGAGATGATGGCCACCTCGTCGTGTCTTCTCAGAGTGTCTTTAACAACCCAAATAATGCATCGTTTCTTTTTAATGGCTTAGGACCATTCCCGACCTTTTCTTTCTATAAAGTTTCTTCAAAACTCTTTTCTTCCTCTAGTGGGAACCCCACACTTGTTCAAAAATATGGTCTTCAATTATAATCTTCAAAGAATAATCACACGACTTTTGCATCCATTAAGCTCATTCACTGCTCACTTTCGTTCAATACTACAAAATAAGATCAAAAGACTAGAGAAACACATGATCATTCGGTTAAACTAAAAATACACACTTGTTCAAAAATATGGTCTTCAATTATAATCTTCAAAGAATAATCACACGACTTTTGCATCCATTAAGCTCATTCACTGCTCACTTTCGTTCAATACTACAAAATAAGATCAAAAGACTAGAGAAACACATGATCAATCGGTTAAACTAAAAATAAACTAAAAATAAAAACTAAAAACTAAAAAGAAATCAAAAGGAAAAGAAAATGCAAACTCTTAAAAATCGGGTTGCCTCGTGAGAAGTGCTTCTTTTTGAGGAGCTGTGAGCCGGAATGCTTTCCACTCTATGCTGTTGAGGTTGGGAGTGGGTTCTCCCTTTTCTCATTTTTCTCTTTCCAGTTTCTCTTTGTATGCTTGAACCCGTCGAATGTATGCCTTTTTTGAGTTTCCTTTCTTCTTTAGATGGGCGCTTTCTTCATGTTTACGTTTCATCCCTTTGCCTTTCTTTTTAACCCTTGTACTCTTCTTCTCATCTTCTTTATGATCTTCCTTGTATAACTCCATTTTGACAATTATTGGTTCCTCTAACTCTTTACCCATATCTTCATCATTTATCTCTTCTTTGTCACTCGAATCATCTTCTTCTTTATCACTCTATTCTTCCACTTGATCCATGGGAGTAGTGAACGTGAACACTTCAAATATCATAGGAATTGAAGCTTGTGGTTTAGAACAATTGAATTTTCAACATGAGGCTTCTCCCAAACTTTCAACTCTTCTTCCATCAATCTTTCAGTTCCATTAGCTCACTAAGATTTTCTCCCTCCAAATTATTCATCCTAAGCACTTCCTCTTTTGGCATGTCACAACTCACTTTTTGACTCATTTTAATAGTGATTTCTTCATCTTCTACATGAAGTGTGAGCTTTGAGTCATGGATGTCAACAAGGGCTATTGCAGTACTCAAGAATGGTCTTCCCAAGATTATGGTAAGGTCTTCATCTTCTTTCATTTCGAGAACCACAAATTCAGCGGGAAAATAAATTACCCCACTTTTACCAACAAACCTTTAATGACCCCACGTGGGTAAGTGATCAAGTGATCCCCCATTCGAATTGTCATCCTCATGTTGTGTAGATTTGGTACACCGAGATTCTTGTAGAAAAATATGGTGTAATGGAGACTGATTCGAAGTGAAAGGAAAAAAAATTGATTCGCCAGTGACCACGTCGTGGTGAATCATCAGAATGCGACTCACTTTTTGCTCTTTCAGCTTTGGGCTTCTCTTCTTACAAATACGAATTGGGCTGTATAATAGCTATTTCGTGGATCATAAATGGCTTCTAATGAACTTCTTCGTCCGTGTAAATTTCCATTACATGAGGTTGTGATTTTGGGTAGGGATTTATAGGTGGTAACCTCTCGTTAACAAGTGTTGTTAGTTGCCCAAGTCGAGTCTCTATTTTCTTGATGGAAGCTTGATGATTTCTCACATTAGCATCAATAGTATCATGACTTCTTTTAAAGGCTTCCATAAAACTTTGATGTACTGTCTCAAAATCCATATTCTTCTCGGGTGGTGGTGGGTCTTTTTGGTAGTAGCCACGACCGGTTTGTCTAAATTTTTCATCATTTTGCTTCTTGTACTCTTCTAAGGCAACCACTCCTTTTTGGGGTTTCTCCAATCTTCATCATATTAGCACCACTAGAGTAAAACACGTGTGCCTTATTATTCCCGTGCTCATCCAAATTGCAATCCTTCGTTAAATGTGGCATGCTACAATTATCACACCCGAATCTTATGGCGTGAATAGATTGATCCATCTTCGTCATCCTCTACTCCATATTTTCTAATTTTGCCAAAACCGCAGCTAAGTTCTCGTTCCCTCCATCTCCTTTACCTCTTGTGATATCTTATCGTAGGTTATGATACTCGCGTGAGTGCTTCGTGAATTCTGCAATTGTAAGGTCACACCTTAGTCAGATTATAGTATAGCTCAAGTAATTCAGGTGTCGATCACATGGAACGGAATTCAATTAATTACATAAACTACTTCTAATTAAACTAACAAACAACCTATGATTTGGGGGTTTTTACTGAATTTTCAAGATCAAAATAACTTAATTATCACCTAACAAGTAATCAAGAAACAAACACAAAGTAAATTCAAGAATTAAAAGAACACTTCTGCCTAGATCCGATTTCACTTTCTTCTATGGTTGATTTCTTATGGATAGATTATACTGATTACCATATATCTAGCTATTATGATCAAATATCCATGCCTACCAATTTATGAATGAAAAAGCAATGACCATGCACAAGTTAAACACCAAATTGATAATAGCACAACTGGACTATGAATGATATTAGTTAGTCTCCTATGATCAGTTCAAGCAACCAAGCACAAATTAATACTAATTATGCTCTCTAGCACAATTAAAGTTACTAGCTTTAATTACTTAAACTAAGATGTGATTCATCCTAGCTTTAACTATCTAATGATCATAAAGAATTAGGAGATAGATTCATGCCATTAATATGATCAATTAACACACAAAATCTAATTTATAAGAAATATAAACTAGAACTAAAACATGCTAGGGTTTATATATATCAAACACAATTAAAATCAAATATAATCATCCAATAGTTGAAATCAACACATATGGATCAAGTTCATCTTCACCAAACAGAAGTAAAAGGTGTTTAGCCTCTCATTGTAGCAGAAAAACACATTAAATCTAAGTACAATAAGCTAGAGATATGTTTAATAAGCAAACCAACTAGATCAATGTTGAATATCTTCTAAATCTTCTTCAATCCTTGAGCTCTACTTGAATTTCGACTTTCTTATGGGTTTCTATGGGTTATTATTTGCAATTAACCTTTGAAAAACGAATGCATGCTACCGATTTTGACATAATGTCCGGGATTTTATAATTATGGAAATATGGCCACCGCGTCGTGGTTGACCGCCACCACGACGTGGTCTTCGAATTTATCCCGTGTCTGCCAAGTCGACATATGAGTCGCGAATATTCCAATCACCATGTCATGGTTACATCACCATGACGTGGTCTTCATTCTTCTTCTTTTCTTCTTTTGTTCTAGCTCTTGTTTCCTACTTCCAACTCCTCGTATGCTCCCTTTTTGTTCCGAGCAAGTCTTCGCTGCTACAAAACATATTTTAAACATAATAAGTATCTTTTGTTCCATATTAAGAATAATTGTAACTAAAAGTATTATAAATATACATTAAATATGTAGTTAATTATGCACACATCAAAATACCTCACACTTGGCTTTTGCTTGCCCCCAAACAAAACTGATTTTATTATCATCATACCAAGACTTTAGCTACCAACACCGCACAAGACAATCTATTTCCAAGACCGCAATGCATGTATTTGTGTCTATATTTTCCTAAGAACCTCCCCAATCCTAATTACTCACAATCTTCATAAACACTTGCCCACTTTTTTTGAACAACACTGAATTTATGCATCCCTCCGAAGCCATCCTCATAAAACTTTCTTAACCTCAAGGTATTTTTGGTTAAACCCCCAAGCATACAAATGGAAAATAACCTAAAATAAAAATACAATAAATAACTTGGAAAATTCAGCCTTATTCTTGAGTCTTTGATAATTTGGAGCATTTCTTCATGATATTTCTTGATCTTCATAACTTTATAGACTCTTATTTTTCAACTTTTGCAACTTTTTTTTCTTTTTCTATTTTTTTTTCTAACTTTTTTTTCACTCAAAACTAAAAATCCTTTAAAACATATGCTTAAGCAAGGGAACTTAACTTCAACCCTTATTGGTTAGAGGTATTAGTCTAAGGTGCAATGGCTACATAAGCTCCCTGGATACATTTATGGTACACGATGCTAAACATATTGAGACCCCCAAACTAAGGAATGTCGTGTTTTTGTTCCATGATTTATCTAGGATATGGAAGCCACAAATACACTATAACATCTAATGGCTCAAATAAACATGGAAACTCGCATTGGATCGTCCGACGCAACACTAGCAACCTAGATCTCAATATAACAAATTTTTAACTAGGTTCAATTTTAGATTATTGTTTCAAATTTTTCTAATAGTTTTTAAAAATCATAGTCATTTTTTTTAATTTTTATCAAAATGCTTGTTTTCCTAGATTCAACCCCCTACCCCACACTTAAATGATGCAATGTCCTCATTGCATGCTAAAACCATTAGAGAACATATAATTAAAAAGAAAGAATTGGAACAGACTCCCCTGGAGTAGTAGTGGCGAGATCGAATTCTGAAAGTGTGTGGAAAGCTTGGACTTCTCGTATTTAAGGCTGGAAACAGTACTTATGGACCTTCTTCTTGTGAATGCAAATGTGTCGGATCGGAATTAATCAAAGAACCATTATTCAAATAAAGTGTGCAGAACCGCTGCCACATCGTAGGAAAGCAATGTCACGACATGGTGTAAATCTGGAAGTCGTAAATGGTCGAGCAAAATAAGATCACCACGAAGTGGTCTAGTGATGACACTGTTGGATTAGGTGTCTAAGCCCATAACTATAATTGGTATGTACTTGAATTGATAGCAGCACAGTCCTTTTGGGTTGCCCTCAACCTAGCAACTGGGCAAGGAAATTATGAAAGGAGAGATATTAATTTATAAGATTAATAAATTAATATATATATATATATATATATATATATAAATGATTTATTAATATGTTAATGGATTAATATATTAATTAGAAATCATTATGTTTAATTAATTGTTAGCCAGAAATTAATCAGAATTGATTTTGGGGTTAAAAGAATTAATTATAAGGTGCAGGGACTAGTTTGCAATTATCTAATAGTTGAGTGGAAGGCTCTAGAACCCCCTTGGAAGAGGGTGGACGAAATCTTTAGGGGAAACCCTAATAATTTCGTCCATAGGGGCTTTGATAAGGCCCTTGGGTTTGCTTAGGCCCTAAGCAAAGGATAACTAGGGTTTCCCTTAAACCCTAGATCCCTCAGCTATATAAGGAGCCTCCTGGTTCATGTTTTTGGTCACTCTTTGTTTTGAAGAAACCCTAAGGCCGAGATTTTGCATACTCCCTCTCCCCTCTCTCTTCTACTTTCCTTCTTGCTAGTTTGGGTGTGATTCCATTAGAGGCATTACACTTGTGGTGCTAAAGCTTCCAAGAAGATCAAGATCAAGACCAAGGGAATATCAATTGTTTGCTATAACAATTGAAAGGTATGTAAACCCTAAACCCTAGTTTGTTAATTTCGAAATTAGCCTCTCTCCTCTAGGGTTCTTGTTTTGCAATTCAAAGTTGTATGTTCAATAGTTAAAACATAGATCCAAAGTAGGTTGCATGTGAACTTAGGAATTGTTTTCTAGTTTAATTGTTGTACCTAAAACCCGTCAGTGGTATCAGAGCCATTGTTGTTTTAAATTGAATTGCTACAATTGTTGAATTGCAAATTAGGGTTTATAGCTATTAAACCCTAAAGGCCAATTTTTCGATTTCTAGGGTTTTGGATCAAAGGTTTTTTTCGAAAATCCTAGCCTCCAAAGAACCCTAATAGAAATTACGGTTAGGGTTTTGAAAACCCTAGCCTCCTCCCTTATGAATTTCGAAATATGCTAAGAGGATAACTAGGGTTTCTTGTTTTTGGATAATTGTTACTTAATTAGATTAATTGGATAATTATCCTTACCCTATTTTTCGAAATTAGAGGGATAAGGATTAGGATTAAATTAATTGATTAATTTAATTAGATAATCCTTACAAGATTTAATAATTTGATTAATAGTTAATTAATAGATAAATATTAAATCTAGTTAATTGGTTTATTTAAATTTGAATTTAATAGCTTAAATTTCGAAATTTATATAAACCCTTGAAGTTTTAAAAAGTTTTAAAACACACCTTATATATATATATATATATATATATATATATATATATATATTATAATTAAAGGTTTAATATTATATGTATAAGAATATGGTCAGTCAAATCGCTAGTATGCCTCATTCACGAAGCTAATCTATAAGGGGGTATAAGGAAACTGCCTATAAAATGGTAGTTGAATGGGTGTCCACTCTCACCCACCGCTTCCTTGATTAGTGGAGGGTCGTTAGCAGAACGGATTTGATAGGACAACTACTTCTCATTAAAAGTATAATGATATTAAAAGTACTAGAACATTATTTTCAAAATCCCAACTCTAGTTACTTTAGGAAAAATGTGAAAAGTATGCTAATCCATGAAATTGCACATTATGCTTTATTGGTCGTTAGTGGAGCGTGTGTGGTTAACCAGCACACTAAAAGGCACCAATAAAGAGTAGTAATGGGTATCTTATAATTGTCATTTTGATGGAGCGTGTGTGGTTTACCAGCACATCAATAGTTAATGATAAAGACAATGAGGTTACCAAGCACATTTGCATGGTTATTCACATCTTGTTTGTGATCCTCGGCATCCCAGTCACAAATAGAAGAGCATAATCTGAGATTAAAACATGCCATTGAATAGTTTCAATGTATCTCAAAAGAATTAGGAATTTCACTTCGTTTGTTTCATCTAATGGTGGAATTGGTGAATCGTCATTCGCCTACCTTTATGAAATTTGCACTTGGATCTCGGCATCCCATTTCTGAGTTGTGAATCTTCATAGTTGGATCCTAACCTTGATATTATATATTTGGGTTATTCTATTAAGGTATCTTGAAATCTAACTAAAACTTTCTTTCTTTTCAGATGTCTACTCCTGGAAACACTTCTACTTCATCCTCCTCCAACCAGAACTTCTCCTTGCTCAATATATGCTCCAAAGTCGTTATGGATGGCTCAAACTATAACGATTGGATGCGCAACATCAAGATGGCTCTTCGTTTCGAGAACAAAGAATATGTTCTTGAAAAGGAGCTCAAAGAGCTTGATGAGAATGAAGCTACTCCTGAAGATCTTGCTGCCTACAAGAAACATTACGATGATGCTACCAAAGTGGCATGCATCATGGTGGCAACTATGTCCCCAGAACTGCAGAGGTACTATGAGGACTACTGGCCTTTCGAGATGAACAAGGACCTTATGGAAAAGTACCATAAGCGAGCTCGTCAAGAAAAGTTCGAAGTAGTCAAGTCACTCATGGCTTGCAAGATGAAAGATGGGGAGTCAGTTGTGTCACATGTGCAAAGAATGCAACGCTACATAGAGCGTTTGGTCAAGCTTAATATTCACTTTGATGAGGAATTGGCCATTGACATGGTTTTGAACTCACTTCCTGAATGTTATGGTCAGTTTATTCTAACTTACCATTTGAACAATACTGAGCAGACCTTGGCCCAATTGCACAACTTGTTGCAGACAGCTGAGGCAGGGATGAAGGGTAAAAGTATACCCTCCACACCTACGAGTGCCCCTGTTTTGGCTATTGGACAGGGAAAGGGGAAAAAGAGGAAAGGTCCTCCCAAGCAAAACTAGAAGAGCAAGGCTCAAGCTGGGTCATCTAGTAATGGCCCAAAGGCTAAGCCCAATGGTTCCACTCCCCATGTTTCTGATCCAAAAGAGGCAGTTTGCTTTTACTGCAACCAAAAAGGGCATTGGAAGAGATCTTGCCCACAATATCTGCAAGATATCAAGGATGGCAAAGTGAAGCCATCTTCGGCAGGTATTTACACTATTTCTGCTAATAACTCATTATCTTCTCGTTCATTGGTCCTTGATACAGGATGTGGTTTTCATATCTGTTCTGATTTGCAGGGTCTAAAGGAAAGTGAGGAGATAGAGCGAGGAAGGATAAAGCTGATCATGGGAAACAGAAAGTCTTCACCAGGAACCAAGATCGGAGTTTATCAGCTTCTGCTTAGTAATGATGTTAGATTAGATTTAATAAATTGTTGCTATTCGTCTGAGATGACGAGAAACATTATTTCATTTCATGCATTATTCAGACAAGGTTTTACATATTCTTTTAATGATTTGAATGGTTCAATTTCTGTTTATAAGAATGGTGTTTTTATGTTTGAAGCTTTACCTTGTAATGTTGTGTATGAAACAGTGACTTGTGTTGATAGCCTAGGAAATAGTGTACTTAATATTGACTTGTCTAATAGTGTAGACAAGGCATGCTTGTGGCATTGTCGTCTTGGACACATCAACAAGAAACGCATAGCCCAACTCCAAAAGGATGGAGTGTTGGAATCATTTGACCTAAAGTCAGATGACATGTGTGAATCTTGTCTTTTGGGAAAGATGACAAAATCACCATTCACAGGGTCTTGTGAAAGAGGTGAAGGTCTGTTGGATCTCATACACACGGATGTGTGTGGGCCCTTCAGATCAACTACAAGAGATGCTAATCGATTCTATGTGACTTTCACTGACGATTATAGCAGATATGGATATATCTACTTGATCAAGCATAAGTCAGAAACTTTTGAAAAGTTCAAAGAGTTTAAGCATGAAGTCGAAAATCAATTGGGCAGAAAGATAAAGATACTTAGATCCGATAGAGGTGGGGAGTATCTTAGTATCGAGTTTAACGACTATCTGAAAGAATGTGGGATAGTCTCACAATTGACTCCTCCTAGGACACCACAGTTAAATGGTGTAGCTGAGAGGCGCAATCGAACCTTGTTAGACATGGTTCGTTCTATGATGAGTCGGGCTTCGCTTCCTATTCACTTCTGGGGGTATGCCTTAGAGACAGCCGCCCACATCCTCAATCTTGTCCCTACAAAGAAGGTTGCCAAAACACCTCACGAAATGTGGACAGGGAAAGTTCCCTCGTTAGCACACATTAAAGTCTGGGGTTGTGAAGCTTTCGTAAGACGAGAGGCTCACGACAAGCTAGCAGCTAGAAGTGAGAAATGTGTTTTCATTGGTTACCCAAAGCAGTCTTTTGGATATTTGTTCTACAGGCCTAGTGAGAACGTGGTCTTTGTAGCACGAAGATGAGTCTTTCTTGAAAGAGAGCTCATATTCAAAGAGGACAGTGGGAGCACTATTGACCTTGAAGAAATTCAAGAGTCAGCCAATGAAGGAACCTTAGATAACACTAGCACTCAACCAGAGGAAACAGTTCCTGTTGAACCAATCGATAACTCATTACCTCTTAGAAGATCCACTAGGGTGAGTGTGCCACCTGAGTTGTATGGTTTTCATATTACTTCAGATGGTGACACATTCATAAGTGACAGAACACTGGTAAACTTAGATGAACCAGTCACTTATAAGGAAGCAATGGAAGGCCCAGAGGCTTCCAAGTGGAAAGAGGCAATGGACAGCGAGATTAAGTCCATGTATGACAACCAAGTTTGGAATTTGGTTGATAGTGCACCAGGTCGTAAGACAGTTGGGTGCAAATGGATCTTCAAGAAGAAGACAGACATGGATGGAAATGTGCACACATTCAAGGCTCTACTGGTTGCAAAAGGTTTCACTCAAACCCCAGGGGTTGACTATGATGAGACCTTCTCGCCAGTGGCTAAGATTAAATCTATTAGGATATTGCTCGCCATAGCTGCCTTTCATGATTATGAAATCTGGCAGATGGATGTCAAAACTGCTTTCCTTAATGGGAAGTTGGCTGAAGATGTTTACATGAGTCAGCCAGAGGGTTTTGTTGATGCGAAGTTCCCCAATAGAGTGTGCAAGCTTGAGAAATCCATTTATGGATTGAAACAAGCATCTCACAGTTGGAATCTTTGCTTCCATGAGAAAGTCAAAGAGTTTGGTTTCTCTAGAAGTGAAGATGAGTTCTGTGTGTATATCAAGGCTAGTGGGAGTATAGTAACTTTTCTGGTGTTGTATGTCGATGACATATTACTCATTGGTAACGACGTTCCAACCTTGAAAGAAGTTAAGTCTTGGCTTGGAAAGTGTTTTGCCATGAAAGACCTTGGAGAAGCTGCCTATATTCTTGGGATTAGAATATTGAGAGATAGAAAGAAGAGACTAATTGGACTTAGTCAGAGCACATACTTGGATAAGGTACTAAAGAGGTTTAGTATGGAAAATTCCAAGAAGGGAGAGCTACCTATCCAGAGCAATACCAAATTGAGTAAGACTCAATGCCCGAGTACAGATGTTGAAATAGATGACATGAGTCGTGTACCTTATGCTTCCGCTGTCGGATCGATCATGTACGCTATGACATGTACTCGCCCTGATGTGGCATTTGCTTTGAGCATGGTCAGTCGCTATCAGGGAAACCCAGGTAGAGCTCATTGGATAGCAGTTAAGAATATACTCAAGTATTTGCGAAGGACAAAGGACTGGGTCCTTGTGCTTGGTGGCAGTGATACTTTGAGAGTAGATGGTTACAGTGATGCCAGCTTTCAGACGGATAGAGATAACTTCCGTTCTCAGTCGGGCTGGGTGTTTTTACTGAATGGAGGAGCAGTTACTTGGAAGAGTTCCAAGCAAAATACGGTGGCTGATTCTACTTGTGAATCAGAGTACATAGCAGCAAGTGAAGCGTCGAAAGAAGCAGCTTGGTTGAGGAACTTCATCGGGGATCTCGGAGTTGTTCCAACCATCCAGGAGCCTATGGAACTGTTCTGCGATAATGAAGGAGCGGTTGCCTTGACAAAGGAACCGAGAGATCATGGTAAGACCAGACATATCGACAGAAAGTACCATTTCATCAGACATAGAGTAGAAGAAGGCCATCTTATAGTAAAGAGGGTGTCATCTGAAGATAACCCAGCAGATCCTCTCACAAAGGGTCTGAGTAGGGCTAAGCATATTCAGCATGCTCGGAGCATAGGACTGAAAGATGATATTAGTTTTAGTAGTTAGATTAGTTTTTGAAACTTGTAACAAAGTAAATGTAATTGACTTTTGGTGATTAAATAATAAAGTATTATTTATAAGTTTGGCTACTACCTTTTGTCAATTGTTTATTATTGTGTTTCATTTTTGCATGTTTTACTTCCTGAATAATGAGATTATTCAAACTCCACAGTCGCTCGTACTCTTGGAAGTAAGTAGTGAATTAAGACTGTCATGAATTGGATTGCAGATTGTCTAAGGATAGACATGGCAATAGAATTGCTGCAACGTTCATGAGTACTCAGAAATTGAGATTTGAGTATTGGATAAACCCTCGCTCAGAGTATCACTTCATGGAATTCATCACGAGTAATACTGAGACGGTAATATCTTATAATCTTGAAACGAAGATATATGAGTTGTAATTTACAAGTCGGTTGTGTATTGGTGATACGAAAACGCATCAGTAACTTGGTGTTATAAAACGTATTGTCATGCATAATTTGATGAGTAAAAGATACAAGCATATGAGTCAACGTTTATTCGTTCCTTTTGCCCTAACAGGAAAAGCGATATCTGTGGGCCCCTCGATGATTTGGTGTTGACTTATGTGTTGGGCCCAGCCAGGACTAAATTGATGTGTTCGATTAGAAGTCCTTCATCATCACAAATCAGGAATCGGGAAACATAGATTCTGGACAAAGAGATTGATTACATTCCATGTCTTTTGTCTGGCGATATCAAGCAGAACGAAGGGTTATATGATCACTTATCTTAGGACACGTAACTGACTGGGTCAGAGTTCGGCAGCAGCTTTTGGAAGCTACAATTTGCTGGTCAAATTTAGAAGGCATACTAGCAATTATAGTTACAGACTTATCCAAGTGGGAGACTGTTGGATTAGGTGTCTAAGCCCATAACTATAATTGGTATGTACTTGAATTGATAGCAGCACAGTCCTTTTGGGTTGCCCTCAACCTAGCAACTGGGCAAGGAAATTATGAAAGGAGAGATATTAATTTATAAGATTAATAAATTAATATATATATATATATATATAAATGATTTATTAATATGTTAATGGATTAATATATTAATTAGAAATCATTATGTTTAATTAATTGTTAGCCAGAAATTAATCAGAATTGATTTTGGGGTTAAAAGAATTAATTATAAGGTGCAGGGACTAGTTTGCAATTATCTAATAGTTGAGTGGAAGGCTCTAGAACCCCCTTGGAAGAGGGTGGACGAAATCTTTAGGGGAAACCCTAATAATTTCGTCCATAGGGGCTTGGATAAGGCCCTTGGGTTTGCTTAGGCCCTAAGCAAAGGATAACTAGGGTTTCCCTTAAACCCTAGATCCCTCAGCTATATAAGGAGCCTCCTGGTTCATGTTTTTGGTCACTCTTTGTTTTGAAGAAATCCTAAGGCCGAGATTTTGCATACTCCCTCTCCCCTCTCTCTTCTACTTTCCTTCTTGCTAGTTTGGGTGTGATTCCATTAGAGGCATTACACTTTTGGTGCTAAAGCTTCCAAGAAGATCAAGATCAAGACCAAGGGAATATCAATTGTTTGCTATAACAATTGAAAGGTATGTAAACCCTAAACCCTAGTTTGTTAATTTCGAAATTAGCCTCTCTCCTCTAGGGTTCTTGTTTTGCAATTCAAAGTTGTATGTTCAATAGTTAAAACATAGATCCAAAGTAGGTTGCATGTGAACTTAGGAATTGTTTTCTAGTTTAATTGTTGTACCTAAAACCCATCAGACACGTCGTGGTTCAGTCAGATGAAGTCGCGATAAAATAAATTGCCACGACATGGTGTATATGGCCACGTTGTGATTCCTTCTCAGATTGTCTTGTAAGATCCAAGTAATGCACCTACTCTTCGTAATGTTTAGTACCATTCCCGATCTTTTCTTTTAGTAAATATTCTTCAAAATTGCTCTTTTCTTCATCATGTGGGAACCCCATACTTATCTAAAAACATGGTCTTTGATTGTGATCTTCAAAAATTGCATGGCTTCTTAATCATTAAGCTCCTTCACCTCTTCACTTACTTCCTTTCTAAAACTACAAAATAAAATTAGAAAACTAGAGAAACACATGATTAATTGGTCAAAAATAAAAACTAAAACCAAAATAAAACTTAAAAACGAAAAAGAAATCTAAAGGAAATGAAAAAGCAAACTCTAACACATCAGGTTGCCTCCGAGAAAGTGCTTCTTTTTTTGAGGAGTCATGAGTCAGACTCATTCCCACTCTACTTTGTTACGGTTGTGAGTGGGATCTCCTTTTTCTCATTTTCCTCCTTTTACTCCTTCCATTTTTACTTTTAAGCTTGAACCCTTCTCTTGTATGCCTTCTTCGAATTCTTCTTCTTGTTGTTGGCATTGTCTTCATGTTTGCGCTTTACCCCTTTACCTTGCTTCTTTGCCTTATTCACCTTCTTGTCATCTTCCTTAGGATCTTCCTTGTCTACATCCATCTTGACCATAGTTGGCTCCTCTAATTCCCTACCCATGTATTCATCGATTATCTCCACTTCTTCATACAAATCCTCTTCCGCTTCATCAATTTCTTCCTCCTCTTGAACTTTAGGTATAGTAAATACAATCACCTCAAATGTCATAGGAATCAAGGCTCTTGGTTTCGAACATTTAACTTTTTCGCCATGGGGCTCCTCCCAAACTTTCAACTCTTCTTCCATCATCTTCTCAATTGCAACTAGCTCATCAAAATCTTCTTCCATAGCATCCATCTTTGACACTTCATCTTTTTGCGCTTCATGATGCATTTTAGGACTCATCTTGAAAGTAATACCATCATCTTCCACACGAAGTGTGAGCTTTGAGTCATGGATGTCAACTAATGCTCTTGCGGTACTCAAAAATGGTCTTCCTAAAATAATTGGAAGGTCTTCATCCTCCTTCATGTCGAGAACCACAAAGTCAACCGGAAAAACACACTTTCCTACTTTCACTCGTAAGTTTTCAATGATTCCTCAGGGGTATGTGGTCGAGTGATCCGCCATTCTAATGGTCATCATTGTGTTTTGGATCTTAGGTAATCCGAGCTTTTGGTAGAAAGAGGATGGAATGAGATTAATACTCGCCCCGAATCGGCTAAAGCGTTAATGGAAGTCGAATTTCCAAATTCACAAGGCAATGTGAGTTCACCTAGATCTCCCATCTTGATTGGTAATCCTTTGATAATCGCGACCGAGCACAACTCATTAAGAACCATTGTCAAGGCCTTTTTCGACTCCTTTCTATCAGTCATAACATATTTTGCAAACTTGAGATGTTTCGCCTTTGATTTGAGGAATGGGGCGTTAATTGAGAGTGAGAGCACTTGTTCCATAAATTTCCTTTGTTCGGGATCTAGAGAATGTTTGATGGATCGAGATGGGAATGGCAAAGGTGGATGATACGAAGGAAAAGACGAAAATATTTCATTCTCTCGAGACCACAACGTGGTGATATCACCACGACGTTGTGAAACATCAAAGTGCACTTCACTTTTTGCTCTTTTTGCCTCGAGCTTCTCTTTTTCCAAACACGACTTCGGCTGTATTGTAGCTTCTTCATGGATCATTATTAGTTCAGAATTGACCTCTTCTTCGGTGTAGATTGCCATGACATGAGGTTGTGACTTTGGGTGTTGATTCTTAGGTGGTAACCTCTCATTGACAAGTGTGGTCAATTGCCCAAGTTGAGTCTCTATGTTCTTTATGGAAGCTTGATGATTTCTCACATTGGCATCAGTAGTATCATGTCTCTTTTTAGATGCTTCCATAAATCTATGAAGTACCGACTCGAAATCCATCTTCTTTTCGGGTGGTGGTTTCTCTTTTTCATAGAAACCTCTACCGGTTTGTCTATACTTCTCATCCTTTTGTTTCTTGTACTCTTCATATGGAAAAGTTCGAATTTGTTGGATTTGAAAGTATTGTCTATACTTCTCATCCTTTTGTTTCTTGTCAATACTTCTCATCCTTTTGTTTCTTCTACTTCCTTCTTACTTGGAGTATTCTCAAAAAGTTCGAATTTGTTGGATTTGAAAGTATTGCTCGATTCGTCCTTCTTGTCCTTCTTCTTGTGAAAAGCGGATTCTGGATCTTTTAGTGGAGGAACAATTGGAGTTTTAAATCCTCAAGTCATAAATCACTAAAACAAAACAAACACGTGTAAAAGGAATAAAAATCAATAAACTAATAAATTCACTGAAGTGGAACCACGACGTGGTGGATATAACCACGATGCTGTGGATATAACCACGATGTGGTTGCGTCTCAGAAAGAAAAACGAAATAAACAAAAGGTTTTTACCCCACAAAAAGAATCGAATAACTAAAAGCAATAACCAAATAAGTCGTTCCCCGACAGCGGCGCAAAAAAATTTGATGTGCACAAAAATACCTATTAGTTTTAAATTTATAACCTAACAAACTCTTACTAACTATGAACCTATAGGTTGTGTACCCAGTCAAATTACAGTATGGCTCAGGTAAGTCGGGTGTCGATCACAGGGAAAACAAAGTAACTTTAAGAATTAAAAGAATACTTCTGCCTAGATTCGATTTCACTTTCTCCTATGGTTGATTTCTTATGGATAGATTATACTGATTACCAATTATCTAGCTATTATCTAGGCCAACCAATTTATGAATGACAAAGCAATGATCATGCACAAGTTAAAAACCAAATTGATAATAACACAATTGGACTATGAATGATATTAGTTACTCTCATATGATCAATTCAAGCAGCCTAGCACAAATTAATACTAATTATGCTCTCTAACACAGTTAAATTTACTAGCTTTAATTACTTAAACTAAGATGTGGTTAATCGTAACTTTAATTATCTAATGATCATAAACAAATAGGAGATAGATTTATGCAATTAATACGATCAATTAACACACAAAAGCTAATTAATAAGCAATATAAACTAGAACTAAAACATGTTAGGGTTTATATATATCAAACACAATTAAAATCAACTATAATCATCCAATAGTTGAAATCAACACATATGGATCAATTTCATCTTCACCAAACAGAAGTAAAAGGTGTTTAGCCTCTCATTGTAGCAGAAAAACACATTAAATCTAAGTAAAATAAGCTAGACATAAGTTTAATAAGCAAACCAACTAGATCAATGTTGAATATCTTCTAAATCTTCTTTAAACCTTGAGCTCCACTTGAATTTCGACATTCTTCTAGGTTTCTAAGTGTTATTATTCGCAATTAACCTATGAAAACCGAATGCATGCTTCTGATTCGACCTAATGTCTGGGATTTTATAATTGTGGAAATCTGGCCACCACGTCGTCGTTGACTGCACCCACGATGTGGTCTTCGATTTTATTTCGTGTCTGCCAGGTCAGCATATGGGTCGTGAATATTCCAACCACCACGTCGTGGTTATATCACCACGGCGTGGTCTTCAGTCTTCATCTTTTCTTCTTTTGTTTTAGCTCTCGTTTCCTGCTTCCATCTCCTCGTATGCTCCCTTTTTGTCCTGAGCAAGTCTTTACTGCTACAAAACATATTTTAAATGTAATAAGTATCTTTTGTTCCATATTAAGTAGGGGTGAGCATGGTGCGGTTTTTTGGCCAAAACCAAACCGAAAACCGCAACTTCGGTTTTTTGAAGTTTAGAAACCGCACCGTTCGGTTTTTATGTGGTTCGGTTTTTGCGGTTTTTGTTTGTGGTTTTTTGCGGTTCGTTTTTTTTCAGTTTTTTGTCATTTTTTTTGTTTTGCCTTTTTACTAAAACTCAGGTAACTCAGCGCGTTACTTTGACTCGGATGAGGAGTGCTAATCATTTCTTGAGAAACTATATATAGAGATGCGGAGCGCCAGATTTTTCATCCCCACCAATGTGAGACTACTCAAAAATGTGGGTTAAAAGCCATAGACTTAACTCTCTTATGTAAAATGTGAGAATGGTGAAGGTTTTATCTCAAAGGCGATGTAGGATGCTCATATAAGGCTGACAAAATTAAAGCACAATGATATCTTGGAGATGAACTGATGCAATCACCTCTTGGTTGGAAATCAAATGACATAACCACTCATCCAACATGCTTCTAATGCTTGAATATAATACAAATTAAATATAATATTTGTTTTACAGGTACATGTGATAATATCAATTAATGTATTCTTAAAAATGATATTATCATTAGTAATACTATTCATATTTCAATGTTGAAAAATGTCATAAACATTATTTGTTCTTGTAAATATCACTGAATGTATGCTGAAAAATATACAATCCTCCTCTAATAAGATAGATATTTATATTTATATAAATTTTAATTGTTATGAGTTCTTCGTTATTACAAATATCAACATTTAATATATATATATATATATATATATATATATATATATATATATATATATATATATGTATGCGGTGCAGTTCGGTTTTTTGCGGTTTTTGCGAGACTAGAATCCGCACCGCACCGGATATTTTCGGTTTTTGTAAAACTAAAAACCACACCGTCGCTTTCGATTTTGGTTTCGGTTTTTCGGTTTCAGTTTATAAGGTTTTTTTGGTTTTTTAGGTTTGCGGTTCAGTTTTTGCTCACCCTATTATTAAGCATAAATGTAGCTAAAAGTATTAGAAATACGCATTAAATATGTAGTTAATTATACACACATTAGGGCACGTACTACTGAAAGCACATGACCCATACGCGTAACAAGGAAGTCACAAAGCCCGAAGGTTTAGCCTCTTTGTGATGATTGTATAGTAGGAGTTTTGGCATTTTCTGATATATTTTGGTTTATTTTCAGTATGGTATTCACGAGAGTATCTGGTTCCGGAGCTGGTGGCCAGGATAGGCCAGGGTTGACAGATGACGACATCTACGGTTTCATCGCTACTGAGGTAGATGTTGTTATTCGGGGTTCCATCCCTGAAGTTTTTGGTCTATCAAGACCGATATGATCGAGTTATTTGATGAGTGGTGCGCCGTTGTGACTAAGGCTGCTGCTGCAGCTACCGTGGCTGTTGCTGCTGCTGGAATTTAGGGATAAATTTCATTCCAGTATTGGGACTTCAGCAACACGAAGCCCCAGAGTTTGACGGGGTCAATGACCCGATTACGGCGATGAGGTGGTTGTCTGATGTGGAGGGTTGTTTCTTCGCATATTCGTGCCCGGATGACCATAAGGCAAGTGCCCCCTGAACCTCCTTCGATTGGGTGTGAAGGATTGGTGGAACCTGGTGATCGGTTCCTACACTTATGCGCAGAGGACTACTGTGAACTGGGAGCAGTTCTCGAATATGTTTCACATGAGGTATGTTCCATTGGTGGAGAGGGAGAGGTTGGCTCAGGATTACTTGGACTTGAGGAAGAGGACTGAGACGATGACGAAGACCACCAAGATGTTCACAGAGAGGGTTCTTTTCTGCCCTGAGTTTGCTGCTACGGAGCAGGCCCAGATGACCCAGTACTTGAGCATGCTCAAGACGGACATCCAGCAGTTTGTGTCTACCCAGCGATACAGTACCCTTGCTGAGCTTTAGGATGCCGTGAGGAGGTGAGAGATTGAGATAGAGACCCAGACGAGGGAGCAATTTCAGGCTCCAGTTCAGTACCAGCCTGTAGCGAAGTAGTTCAAGCCCACTAATTCACGATTAGGAGGCCAGAAGGTTTGTACTTGAGGCAAGTCCAACAAGGTTCATGAGGGCGTTTTTTGATCATCTTATTCTGGATGCCACAAATGTGGCAAGGAGGGGCACTATGCGAGGGATTGTCGCCAACAGGCCCCAGTACCGAGCACCATGAATTGTCACCATTATGATCAGGTGGGTCATGTGAAGTCCCAGTGTCCCTCTCTTGCTTCCAGGTCGATGCTGGCTCCAGCCCCGGCTACTTTGAGGATCACGTATGGACGTTAGGATAGGGAAGAGCCCCCGATGGCTCAAGGACGTGTTTTCCAGCTCACAACGGAGGAAGGCAGGGTAGCGTCGGACGTCCTTATTGGTATGTTTTCATTTATATTGCTGTCAATTATTTTATGGTATACTTATGTTTATGATTCTGCTAGGTACCTTCTTAGTTAACTTCGTGCCTGCCCATATGCTTTTTTTTAATCGGGTGCGATTCGGTCCTTTGTGTCTCAGGCTTTCAGTATAAGTTTTCTTATGACTCTTGGAGAGTTGGAGTGTCCGTTGTGGGTTTCTATCACCAACGAACATGGGGTTTCGACATCGAGCATTTATCGGGGTTGTGTTTTGGAGATTTTCGAGGTGTCTTGCCTGATTGACCTAATCCCTATCCCCATAGGGGATGTATGCGTGATAGTAGGTAAGGAATGGTTGAGAAGGTTTGGTGTGATGATTGATTGTGAGGCTCAGGGACGGACAGTTTGAGCAAGTAGTGGTGCGATGATAAAGATCAAGAGATCAAAAATTCTGAGGAGGTCAAAAATTGAAGATACCAAAAATCAAACAAAAATGTGTTGAATTCAAAGAAATCAAAGAGCAAATATCAAAGAAGATATGAATTCCAAGAGCTTCATTGTGGTATCAAAGTTGTAATTTTTCTTTCTAGGTCATTATATATGCTTGGGAGTTTAACCAGAAATACATTGAGGTTAAGAAAGTGTTCTAAGGATGGATTCGGAGGGTTGCAAAAACGAGTGTCGTACTAACTAAAGGGTGAATGTTCATAAGGATTGTGATTATGAAGGATTTGGAAGTATTTAGGAACTTTAGACAGAAATATGTGCATTGCAGTCTTGGTTTAATGGCAGGGTTCTAAATGGATTGTCTTATGTGATGTTGGTGATGAAGGTTTAACTTAAAAGATTAGTTTTTCTTGAGGGCAAGCAAAAGACAAATGTGGGGTATTTTAATATTGCCATATTTATACATATATTTAGGCATTATTTTAATTCATTATAAGTTATATTTTGGTTCATTGCAAAGATATTTGATACTTATTGTGTTAAAATTACATTTCGCAGCCAAATAGAACATTCTTGAAGAAAAAGGACTATAAGTGACAAATATTAGAATTTGGAAGGACTGGAGCTGAACCAGGAGCTTAATAGAGCTTAAAAGGAAGAAGAACCAAGAAAAAACACTCCCCACACCGTGGCAACTGAGCACCACGATGTGGTTATAAGGAAATTCTCGATAAATTACGAAAGCATGAAGCTTACAACATGAGCCTTATAGCCTCACGACGTGAGGAGCAAACGATTCTAGAAGATCATTATGTGGAAGCCAAGTTTGCTTGTCATATATGGATTGCTACTATCCTTACGACGTGAGATCTTATTCCTCACGACGTGAGGGAAGGTTTTAAGGAAACTATAAATAGCCTTTGCCATATTCGATTTTGAGAGGTTGGATATGATTTTCTGGAGTAATAGTCGAAATCAGAAGCTAAAGGAAAGCGAAAAATAACCTTTTGGAAGAGAGAACGTTTGAAGATTGAAGATTTGAAGATCACACATCGTATTCGGTTTGCATTAATTCAATCATGTCGAATTCTTATGATTTTGTGTGTTTACCTTATGTCATGAGTAGATAATTTAGTAGTCTTTCGTTTAGTTAGATGAAACCTTAAACTATGTGCTAGTTTCTTATTTTATGGATTATATGAAGTTTGATTTAGTTTGTGTTTGATTATCGATTCCTAGCATGTTAAAGCTTTAATCTTTGTTGCTTACATTCAAGTTAGGTGTAGTTAAATTATCAGTTTATATTACATGAGCTTGATTACCTAGTAGTTTATGATTATTAAACTATTAGAGCTAGGATTTATCAAATCTTAGATTAGAAATAAAGACAACAACGTTAACTGTGTTAGAGAACATGAATTGATCATATTTGTGTTTGGTAAATCGTTTTGATCATAGATATTTACCTTAGATATATCTTACATAGCTAAATTTATCATTAATTATCAATTTTGTGTTTGCTTGTGTATGATAATAGTAGTTCATGAATTGAGAAAAATATTAGAAGATCTGATCAAGATTGATAATAATATCTATTTTAGTAACCAACTTTATAAATCCATAAATAAGAACTAACCATAGGAAAATGGTGGATTCAAAACTAAACGAAAGTGCTTTTAATATATTGATAACAACCGTTATTGGTTAAGTGTTTGTTTAGTTTTAAGTTAATCTGAACTTGCAAAATCAGATAAAGCCCCTTCTTTCGTTATTTGTTTTTAGATTAACTTTTAGTAATTCCTTTAATAAATTGAATTATGTTCCATGTGTTCGATACATAACTCACTTTTCTATCCTATAAACTGACTAGGTACACTCCCTATTAGTGCACTCGTAGATAAGCTTCGTTAGGACTTAAATTTAATTTGGTAGGTTTATTTATGCACATCAAGTTTTCGGCGCTGCTGTCGGGGAACGGCTATTTCAGTTATTAGTTTACTTGCTTTAGGTTAATCGATCCTTTTTGTGGGGTAAAACCCGCAAGAAGTTATTTTTCTGCATTAATTAAATTTCTGGATTTCAGAACTCACGACATGAGCCTACAATCTCGCGACGTGAGAACTACAATCTCATATTTATTTTTAGTTCCTTTTTACGCTTTTGTTTCATTTTGTTTCAGCTAGTATATGACCTGCTGATCAAAGATACCACTGACACCACCATTTAAAGACCCGGAGTCAGCATTCCATAAAAATAAGGACAAACACATTGGGGGATCAAGCAACAAGCCGGTAAACAAAAGCAAGTTCGAAAGCTTTGAGAAGACTCCTAACAAAAAGGAAGTTGGTTACGAGTCCGAAACAAAATCAGAAAAAGAAAGTGAACCCGAAAGCGATCCAAAAGACAACATGGCAGACATTGCTGACATGACTATGGAGGCATACAAGAAGTGAATTCGTGATGACACAGGTTCGGGCCTTGTGCAACCCGAAATTCCCGCCACCGCCAACTTTAAACTCAAGGAACACATCCTTCCCACGCTAAAAGATATTCCATTTTATGGGAAAGACCATGAATACGCTTACAAACACATCGATGAAGTCAATGACATCGCCAATTATTGTAATTTTCCAAATGTACCATGAGAATTGGTGTTGTTAAGAATGCTTACGGTCACCTTAAAAGGAGCGGATACGGATTGGTTAAAGGCACTCACACCCGGTGCAATAACAACATGGGCACAAATACGTGAAGAATTCATACAACAATTTTGCCTACCAACAAAGGTTGCAAATCTTAAATGACCTATTGTAAATTTCGAGCAAAACGCGGGGGAATCATTGCATGAAGCATGGGATCGCTATAAGGGGTTACTAAGAAATTGTACCCATAATGATCTTAATGTGCAACAAGAAGTCTCGATCTTCTATGATGGGGTAAATGTAACAACTAGGCAACTCATTAGTTCTCAAGGACCACTAACAAAGAAGAATCCTGATGAAATTAAAGAGTTAATAGAATAATTTTCAAAGCATTCAAGAGAATACCACAACCCTCGAGAGGACAAGACAAGAAGATATAAAGATAGGAATGGTGCTTCATAAGAATTGGATGCGGTATTGGCGAAATTAGAATCCATGGATCGGAGAAAGACGAAGATAGATCAATCCATACACGCAATACGTGTGGGTTATGACAATTGCAATGGGACACACTTGATAAGGGATTGTGATTTAGATGAAAACAGGAATAGAAAGGTTCAAGTTTGTTATTCTAGCGGAGATCGATTTGATGAAGATTGGAGAAAGCCAAAGAAAGAATGGTTTCCTTATGAAGAATACAAGAAGCAAAAAAGAAGAAAATATAGGCAAACTGGATCGGGCTACTACCAAAAAGAACAACCACCACCCAAGAAGAAGATATACTTTGAGTCAATGCTTAATAGGTTCATGGAGGCTTCTGAAAAAGGACACGATGCAACTGATGTCACCATGAGAAATCATCAAGCTTCCATCAAAAATATTTAAACCCAACTCGGGCAATTAACTACACTAGTTAACGAAAGATTACCACTTAAAGTTCCCAATCAAAACCACAACCACATGTCATAGCCATATGCACTGAAGAAGACCCTTATTCAGAGCCTAAAGTGATCAATGATGGAGCTTTGAGGTAGCTAGATCCACAACCAAAGAGAACGAAGATTGAAGAAAAAATAGAGTTGATGCCCAGTTCTCACGACGTGAGGAACAACCTCTCACATTGTGGGATCAGTTTGATCAGAAAAATTCCTCTTTTGTGAAGGCATATCAACCTTCGTTACCTTTTCCTTCTCGAGCTAGAGTTCACCCATTGGAACAAAAACATAAGAATTTCATAAATCAAGTCAAGAGCATACCAATCAATAATCCTTTTGTTAGAACATTAGCCAAAATTCCCGAATACGCAAAGTTTCTTCAATATTTCCTTGCCACTCGTCAACAATTAGAGAGGACATCCAAGGTAGTTCTTAATGAGCAATGTTCAATAGTGATTATGGAAGGAATACCAAAGAAAATGGGAGATCCCGGGCATCTTACTTTACCATGCAAATTTGGAAATAACACGAAGACATTCGCGTTAGCCGATTCAGGAGCAAGCATTAATTTAATGCCATATTCTTTTACCAAAAGCTTGACTTTGCAGAATTGAAAACCACAAGGATGGCAATTCATATGGAAAATCGTTCAGTGAATCATCCTCGAGGCATAATGGAAGATATATTAGTAAAAATTGGAAAATTGGTTTTTATTGTATCAGATCGAGATGTTCGGTTCACTTCTCGATTTTGGGGCAGAGGTTCACGAGGAACCGGGTATGAGATTGCATTTTAGCACTGTTTATCATCCGCAGACCGACAGCCAGAGCGAGAGGACCATGCAGACACTTGAGGATATGTTGAGAGTGTGTGTCAAATATTTCAGTGGGAGTTGGGATACCTACCTTTCTTTGGCTGATTTCTCTTACAACAATAGTTATCACTCCAGTATCGGTGCGTCGCCGTTTTAGCTTATTTATGGGAGGAAGTGTCATACCTCGGTCTGTTGGAGAGAGGTCATTCACAGGTTCATGGGCAAGACCGAAGTAGTCCTTCAGACGATAAAGCTTATTCAACAGTTCAAGCAAATATTGTAGACAATTGAGAGTCGGCACAAAGGTTATGCGGACAGGCGCCGATCTAAGCTAGAGTTCCAGGTCGGCTACATGGTTTTACTGAAGGTATCACCCTAGAAGGGTGTAATACTCTTTAGGAAGAGGAGCAAGTTGGGCCCCCGATATATTGGGCCGTTTCGAGTGATTGTCAGGGTTGGCAGGGTAGCTTATCGGTTGGAATTTCCTGAGAAGCTTAGTCAGATTCACAACACCTTCCATGTTTCTCAGCTTCGAAAGTGTGTGGCTGATGATTTAGCAGTTGTTCCTTTGGATGATATTCAGTTTGATGATCGTCTGAATTGTGTTGAGAGACCAGTGACAATTCTGGATAGGTAGAAAAAGGCCTTATGCAACAAGGAGGTATCATTGGTCAAGGTCCAGTGGAAACATCGGAAGGGTTCCGAATGGAATTAGGAACCTAAGGCGGAGATGCGAGAGCACTACCCTGAGTTATTCAGCGGACTTTGAGGACGAAGTCTAATTCAAGTTGGGGAGAATTGTAACATCTTAATTCAAGTAATTTACATCTTTCACCCCCTTGTATGAAAATTGTTGGCAAAGTTGGCCCCTTTATCCCTTAAATGAAATGTGTGGGTTTTTGTGGTACGTTGGGCGTATGTGGCTGATGCCCAAACCTTAATTTTTAGGGTTTGGACCCTATTTAAGCATCATTAACTCCCAAGACCTCTTCCTCTCATCAGCCTCCATTTCCTACTTCGTCCCTTACAAACCCAAATCCCCATTTGTGGTGTTTTGAGCTCATTTTTTTGTGTTTGATGTCTAATCTTGAAGGAAGGAAGCCAATGGAAAGCAAGGAAGGAACTCCAAGCTTTGTAGATCTGAGTCTTACACTCCTTAAGCAACCTCTAAAAGGTATAAACCTCTGAACTTGATGATTATATCTCTAGATCTTCTTAGTTTTAGAAGTTATGTGCTTTTAGTCCCATATTCTTGGTCTAAGTGAGTATGGATTACTCTAGACCAAATGAGTTGTCCTTTTGGATGTTTTAGAGTGTCTTGAGTTATAATAATGGAATCTTGATTGTTCATATCCCTCCATGCATGCACTTTAGTGGTTTAAAACCTTATGTTAAGTTATGGTTTTGGTGTTGAGCACTTAATAGCCATGCAAGATCATAAAGTTGGAAACTTTATGAGTTAGAACGTTATTTGGGACTAGATCTAGGCTTTGGACAAAAGGACTTAATAGGATAAGCACTTAATGGGAAATTTACCATCTGACCATGTACATTGGGCGTACTTCTGAGTACGTTGTGCGTACTCCCTTGGAGCCCTGTTTCTAGATTGGAGAGTATGCCATGCGTACATGCTGAGTACACTGGGCGTACTACCGTACTCAGCCTGAGTTGACTTGGTTGAATTTTTAACCTTTGACCTTGACCAAAATTTTGACAAGTTTGACCTAGGGGTATTTTGAGTATTAGTTGAGTTTTGGTCACTGTTTAATGTATAGGTGACTTGTAGAGTCATCAGTCGGAGCTGTGATCTGTTCGGCTATCTTTTCGGACTATGAGGTGAGTTTTCCTCATTGTACTTGTGGATCGAAGGCACCAAGACCGGCTCACTAGATTTTGTATCCCGATATATTGGATTGATGTTATGCTAAGTATGCGTTAGATTGGTAGATATGTATGATTTGTTAGTCTTGAGATCCGGTATGTAATAGATCTTCATTATCAATCGGTGTTGCCCAACTTTCCTTAGAAGAGAATAGCACCTATTCTATTCTTCACACAAGAGTTATCTCCAAATTTAACTCACTCAGTTATTCCTTCACCGAGCTCAGAAAAGAATGAACGATTTACCGTCATGTGATTACTTGACCTATTGTCAAGGTACCACACATCGTTTTCTTGTGAGTTATATCAAGAAGGTACTACTTTTTCTTCATTCCAGAACACAGTTTCATGAAGAAATACTGTTGCATCATGATCTTCGTTCTCGGTGAAATTTGCCTCTTGTATTTTTTGGATTCGTTTGGGACATTGAGATGCAAAATGTCCTGGTTTGTCACATCTATAACAAATAATTTTGGAACGTTCTTTTTTTATCTTTTCTCATCGTATCATTAGATGAATGAGAATCTTTTACATTAGAAGACCTTATGTTTTGATTTCCCTTTCCTTTTTCGTTTGAACCCATCCATCGTCCCTTGTTGTATATTGATTCTTCCAATTTTGTTGGTCTTTTTTAGTGAATTTTTTTTGATTGATTGCTATCTCCGGAATCATCATGTTTCACTCGTTCTTCACTGGCTTTTAGTCTTCCTATCACATATTCAAATATCATGGTATTGAGATCTAATACTTGTTCAAGTGATGCAACAATATGTATGAAATTGGATCATGGTAAAGTTTTAAGGAATTTCTTTACAAGTTTGGCTTCTTCTATTGTTTCTCCTAGTGATGCTACTTTTGATGCTATTCCGAACAACTTTCCAACATAATCATATATTGTCTCAATATCCATCATCTTGATCCTATCGAAATTGGACATGAGAGTTTGCAAGCGCCCTTCTTGAACACGTGCTGCCCCAACGTGCCTTGCCTTGATTGCATCCTAAAGTTTATTGGTTGTATCTTGATCGCCTGTTAGAATGATCATGCTCTCCGGAATCGATTGGTATAGCAATCCCATGGCCAAGTCGTTTTTCTCAATGTTTGTGGTGGTTCCTGGGTCTTTTACCTCCCAAGCTTTATGAACCCTTAGTACTACCTTCATCCTCATAGCCCAAACGGTGTAGTTTGTAGCTTTTAACATCAGGAAGTGAACGGAGGTTGCTCTGATTTTTTTATGGCACTGGATTCGAGGTGTCACCCGTCATGGTGATTACTCAAATCCGAAAAAATAACTTGAAATCAGAGAGCACTATTCTATGGAAAATCAAACAGAAAATAGTGGGATTGATCAATCGATTGTTGATGAATCAAATGTACTTTGATTCAAACAATGGCTAATCAGCCGATGATGCCTATCAATTGTTGTTCAATCAATAATGGACTCAAATAAAAAAATGATCACTCAATCGATGATGTAGTACACAGAAAAAGAATGATGCCGCAGGGTTTTATGATCATAACAGGTGTATCAGTACTGAACTACACAGAAAACCTTTTATGTTGTTGATAGGAACCTTTTAACAACAAAAGGCTTTTATCAAGCACCTCAATCAGGAAATCTTACTCTTCTCTTGATGATGCCTTGTTGCTTTTGCAAGAATTTTATGAAGCTCTGATACCAATTCAAATCAATAACACAATAAACAAATGGAAAACTCTCCAATTTATTGAAAAAATTTAAACTCACAACTCAATTTGATTACATCAAATAGATAACTCGCATTCTATGAATATATTTATAAGCCTAGACTACCAAAGTTGTAAAATAAGACTAGGAAACAACTTTACTTATATATGATCAAGCCCCCTTGCTTGAGCCCTACTCAATTGGTCTTCCTTGTGTCCTACTCAACTTAGGAATTCCAACATTAATAACCATCTTTGTTCACGTCTGTATATTTTTGGCAAGTATTAACGATTTATTTATCTATAATTGATTTGTACAAAAAAATTTGTAACTTATACCCTTTAAAATTCAAGATATGATAATTATGCTTTATAATATAGTATAGATATGGATTTTCAAGCTCTAAAAAAATTACCCTAATGTAATCCGTTATTTTAACAGTTATTTTCATAAAAGATTTCACTTTTTGATTTTTTTTAAACGTTTTTTTTTTCGAAAGGAACTTTAATTTTTATATATTAGTTGTTATTTCATCCATAGAATTGGTTACTAAAAAGTAAATTGGAGTTTTTTTCCGTAAAAATCCTACAACTTTTTTTTTCATGTTGAACCTATTTTTTTTAAATAAACTCAAATTTAACTTATTATTTGTTATTTATTTAATGGAGTCAATTACTAACATGTAACACTATATCCCTCTAACTTACGTACGCTCTAAGCATCGATCATCTAAAAGAATATGTGATTCTAAAACCCTATGTCACATTTCCTGTTTGTTCTTCTTGTACACCATATAGGGTCCTATATATGATTCTAAAAACCTTGTGTAACCCTATATCCTCGTGTTCCAAGGTTGTTTTCACCAGATTAAGATTGTTTCTAAATGTTGTCTAATGATTATTTCCATAAGGTGAGATGATATGTTTAGTTTAGCAATTTACAGTAATCAGTGGCGAATCTAGACCAAAAAATCACGTGGTTCCCAAATTAAGTGAAGCCAATAAAAAAAAACTTAACAACACTTGTTTGGGGTCGGGTCAGGTCGTATACCTGAAGAAACTGGACGAATCAGTTCAACTTGTTAAAACCGATCAGACACCACCGATTAAAATTTTTAACAAAACGATTGAAATATAAATGAAAAAAGCAGTATGTTTTTAATGAAAAACTAGTTGATTATTAGTCCATTAATAAAGCGGTGAACAGAGACTGAGAGTCATTAGCATGTGGACTTCTTTTTATTACAACAATTTATTTATTTATTGATATTTTGAGAGTGCCGATTAAGAGTGGTTAATTTTTTGTTATCAATCCCATAATTTAAAATAAAATTAAGATCCTAATAACTTATTTTTTTCTTCTTTTAAAATGATTTTTTAAGACATTTTTTTTTAAAAAAAAAACAAACTCAAGGTAGGTCCCTTATTTTTTCTAAGATAGTTCCTAATTTTTCTACAATATATATTGTAAATGAAATTGAAAATTTGGATAGGTCCTAGGAACTACCTTGGTCCATACTAGATACGCCCATGACTATAATAGTTTGAGAGCTAAGTTGCTACTTTTACCTTAAAGCCCATTTTGTCTCAAGTATTTATTAATGTGTGAAAGTGAGTACTAAATTTATCTGACATTGTGTGTGTATATATATATATATATATATATATATATATATATATATATAAGATCTCAAACATTAGCTCTTTTTACCTTTGTAACCTCCAACATGAAGTCACATCCCTTCGACATTGTATGGATGAGGTATATTAGACATTAGCTTCATGTTGTAAGTTACAAAAATAAAAAATAGTTAATGATCTTACAACTAGGAACATATATTTAGGGCACATAATGTGTTTTCACACTACATAACATATTTCATATCACTTAACATATTTACACACCATGGAGCAAATTTTCATACCATTAAGCATTTTTTGTATATTGGACAGGCTGTGGCAAAAACATCATAACTTCATGTATAAAGTTCCAAAAGAATTGGCGTTTTTTCATTGGAAACTAAACATCCAGAGCTTTTCAAACATATAAGATACATAGTTTCTTGATTTCTGTGTCATTCCATACTTCTCGTTGAAGTTCGTCCAAAAAATATTTTTTTAGACCACCGAGTTTTTTTTTTATATTTTATTTTTTTTATTTTTGTAAATGTGACACCTTGTGACAAAAACGTTATGAGTCCATTTATAAAACTCCAAAAGACTTGCCGTTTTTTTTCAGTGGAAATAACGTTCATAGCTTTCCAGGCATATAACATACACATTTTTTTGACTTTTAAATCATTCTAGATTTCATGTTGAAGTTTGTGTAAAAAAATTCAGACAACCGAATATTTTTTTGTACACTGGATATCCTGTGGAAAATTGTCATAGCTCCCTCCACTAAAGTCTAAAAGACTTCCCGTTTTTGAGTGGAAATTATAGATCGAGAGCATTCTAAGCATAAAATTTGTATTTTTTGAGTTCTGGATCATTCTAGATTTCACGTTGAGGTTGGTCTAAAAATATTTTTTCAAACCACTGAATATTTTTTATATACTGCACATTTTGTGAAAAAAACGTCATAACTCCCTGTACAAAACTCCAAAATACTTTCCGTTTTTTTCCATTGGAAACTATACATCTAATCCTTTCCAAGTATATAAATTACATGATTTTTTTTTTACTTTTGGATCATTTCATAGTTTGCATAAAAGTTAGTCCAAAAATAATTTCAAACCACCAAACATTTTTTGTACACTAGGCATCCTATGGCGGAATGTATACATCCATAAATTTTTCAAGATTATAAGACATGATTTTTTTTACTTCCGTATCATTCCATACTTCTTGTTAAAGTTGGTCCAATTTGTTTTTTAGATTACTAAACATTTTTTATACATTGCACATCCCATTGCAAAAACGGCATAACTCTCTATACAAAACTCCAAATGAGTTGCCATTTTTTTATTGGAAATTAAACATACAGGGATTTACAAACATATAAGGTACACTATTTGTAACATCCCATAAATCAAGGTAAAATTTATATTTTTGAAACCCAACCAAAAGCCATAATGTTTACAAAACATTGTTCCCAAAAGTAATAATCAAAATTCAGAGTATCCCAAAATCCAATATCATAAAACCAGAAGGATATGCACAATCACATCTTTGCTTTCCCACGATCATCTGAAGTACATGAAACATAAAACTTAAATCGTAAGTCAAAACTTAGTGAGTTCCCCCAAAGTACCACACATAACCAAAAAAGATAACAACATGCATAAATGAGCCTTCAGCCTGACTGGAGCACCTCGCAAGGCCTACAGCCTATATGGACTGCTCCCCAGGCCTTCAGCCTGACTGGACTGCCTCACAAGCCTTCAGTCTATCCGGACCACCCCAGGTATCTTGACCTTCAGCACAAAGCAGGACCGCCTCAACCCAACAAACCATAACATGTCAACAAATCACTAGCCTTGGACAAGCAACGGAAGTCGGATGCAAAATTCGGATGAAAGATAACTATCTAAAAATGCACGATGAAAATAATTGCTTGCTTATGAAGTTTCAATGAACTCCAAGTCGTATTTACAAAGTAAAATTGACAATTGGAATTCCCATTTGCCTTAACTCAAAACTAAGCGAGAATACATGGCAATGGCATGCAAGACTTGGGCACATTAATTTCGAGTCAATCAAATTAATGTCAAAGAAAGGTCTAGTCAAAGGGTTACCACACTTCAATCATGAAAATCAATTATGTAAATCTTGCTTGGTAGGTAAGCAAACAAGGAAATCGTTCCCCACCATGACAAAGTACAAAGCAAATAAGCTATTAAATCTAGTGCAGGACGATCTATGTGGGCCAATTACTCCAGCTACCATGGGAGGAAACAGGTACATTTTCACATTAATTTATGATTTCTAGTGGTACATGTGGATTTATCTAATGAAAGAGAAGAGTAAAGCGTTTGAAAACTTCAAAAAAATTCAAAGCTTTGGTGGAGAATGAAACATGAAAGTCATTGAAGGTTTTTAGAAGTGATCGAGGAGGAGACTTAACTTCACAAGTATTTCACAATTTTTGTGATTAAAATGGTCTAAAATGGCATTTTACCGCCCCATACACACCTCAACAAAACGGGGTGGTGGAACGAAGAAACCGGACACTTCTGGATATGACAAGAAGCATAATGAAGGCTATGAAAGTTCTAAACTACTTGTGGGTAGAAGCGGTAAATTACTCAACAAATTTGATAAATCGTGTGCACACATAGTCCTAGTTAATGAAAATCCATACGAAAGAATCAAGAAAAAGAAACCGAATTTAGAAAACGTTTGTATATTTGGGTGTCTCGCATACACAAAAGTTGAAATTGTGAATCTAAAGAAGTTGGATGCAAGATCAAGACCACGTGTACACCTTGGTTCTGAATCGGGTACGAAATCCTATCGGCTATTTAACCCAACAACACAAAAAATAATTGTAAGTCGAGACATTATTTTTGATGAAACCAAAGGGTGAGATTGGAATAAGAATGCAGGAACCAATATTGAAGAACTGGGTTCATTCACGATACCATGGGACAACCAAAACATGAAGCTAACAACGATTCATATACGACATATCCAAACAATGAAATAGAGTTTGAAGCAAATGATCAAGAAGATGAAGATCAATCGAGCTCATCCATTAATACAAATAATGAAAACCCATTGCAGCAAGAAATGCAAACACTCACCGGTATGCAAAGGCCTTCAAGAACAACTGTACCTCCAAAACGATTTCATGATTATGTACTTGATCTTGATAAACTCGATGAACTTCTATTAGCAACCAGTGATGAACCAGTAACGGTTGAAGAATAAAAGAATCAATCGGAGTGGGTTAAAGCCATAAATGCAGAAATTGATGCAATAAATAAAAATAATACATGGAAGCTTATGGAGAAGCCTATGGGGGTGAAAGCAATTAGTCTTAAATGGGTGGTCAAAATAAATAAGAATGCGGATGGCACGATTAATAAGTACAAAGCAAGGTTAGTTGCTAAAGGTTACGTGCAACAATAAGGAGTTGATTTTCAAGAAGTATTTGCTCCGGTGGCTCGAATTGAAACGATCGTTATCTTATAGCCATAGCCGCTATTAACAGATGGGAACTACACCATTTAGATGTCAAGACGACGTTCCTATATGGTGAATTGAAATAAATCGTCTATGTGACACAACCAGAACGATATGTAAAGAAAGGAAACATGCATAAGGTATATAAACTCACGAAGGCACTATATGGTCTAAGATAAGCACCTAGCGCATGGAATACGAAGCTTGATGGAATGATAAAGAGTATGCAATTTAATAGGTGTAAGAAAGAACCATCAGTGTACCGGAAAAACAAAAGGACAAATGTATTAATATTGTCAGTTTATGTTGATGACTTATTTGTCATAGGTACAAGCTTAAGCATGCTTAAAAGATTCAACATAGATATGTCAAAGAATTTCAATATGCCAGATCTTGGAAAATGACTTACTACCTTGGCATTAAAGTTAAGCAAGAAGAAACTAGAATTACAATAAGTCAAGAAGCTTATGCCCAACGAATTCTAAAAGAATCTGGTTTACATGATTGCAATCCAACCCACATTCGAATGGAACCTGGAAGAAAATTATCAAAGGTCGAAGATGAACCAGAAATCGATCCAACTTGATACAATGTTGGTAGGATGTCTAAGGTATCTCTTGCAAACAAGACCCGATATGGCATTTCGGTTGGATTTATAAGCTGATACATGCATAGACCAAGAGAAACACGTGACAGTAGTCACAATATTGATCCATATGACGGGCAGAGTACAACTCGTCATACATTTTATTATGGGTCATCCCTAATAACATGGTGTTCACAAAAACAAGATACGGTTGCATTGTCATCTTGTGAGGCAGAGTTCATGGCAGCCAATGCAACTGCATATCAATCGATGTGGCTTTAAGATCTATTAGGCGAAATCAAGAACACACCTCACGAAAAGGTGACCTTGAGAGTGGATAAAAAGTCTGCAATAGAACTCACGATAAATCTTGTTTTTCACGGAAGAAGTAAACATATAAACACAATGTAACATCCCAAAATTCAAGTCCAAAAATTTCATTTTTATATAATAGAAAAACACTTAACAACTTTGTTCCGAACATTAAAAACGTTTCATTTAATATAAATATCAGAGTCTAATCCCAAAGATCACATAATGCGGAATAATATGGGTGAATGCGATGCGATCGTCCCGAGCTCCTTTTCTGAAAAATGAAGGTACCTGAAACAAAAACTATAAACCGTAAGCACGAAGCTTAGTGAGTTCCCCAAATACCACATACCATACATATCCACCGCATATAGTCTTGCTGTTATGCCACGGGCCGCCACGTAGTCTTTCTTGCCAAGCCGGGGGCCACTCGCTGGGTCTTACAGACAAGTGCCAAGAGCCGCCTCCTGGTCTTCCATGCAAGCATCACAAAGACAACTAGCATACATACTACTCTACTTAGCTAATGAGCATACAGTGTGCCAGGAGCCACCTCCTGGTCTTTCATACATATTGCCTAGGGCTAACCCTCGGGTCTTCCTACCATCCATAATAACATATAGTGTGCCAGGAGCCGCCTCCTGGTCTTTCATGCATAGTGCCTAGGGCTAACCCCCGAGTCTTCCTACCATACATAAACTAAATGGGTCGGCATTGTGGTCGTAGACCCATACACACAGTGAGGAGACTCACCTCACAAGCTGACTGTAGAATCCTGCGAATAAACCTCTTGCTGCTAGCTGGCAATTCCCGAACTGCTACTCCTTCGGCTCCCCGAGCAATCAGTACCAAATAACACTTAGTCCAAAACCAATAATCCTTCTTAGGGTAAAATGACTATTTTACCCCTACTCTAATCTGGACCATATCCAAGGCCCAATCCCATCTAATCTTTCTAAGTCCACTAATGGCCCACTAAAAGCCCACTAATGCAAATTGGGCCCAATCCATCTAATGGGCCTTACCCTAAGCCCAAACATATTCTTGGCCCAAATTATCTGACTTCTAATGGCACACTAAGGCCCAAAGAACTAAAATCCAATGCATGGCCCAATCTCAGGCCCAATAACACAAAGCCCACTCTGATTGAGTACGCGGGGCGTACTCAGCTGTACGCAGGGCGTACTAGGCTGGTGACCTGTACGCTGCGCGTACCAGCTTGTATGCCCAGCGTACTCCCCTGTTAAGCCCTTTCTTTTATTAAGCACTTAATGCTTCTATCCAATGGTCCAAATCATAGATCTAAGTTCCTCTTAATGTCTAAATCCATAAAGTCACTGACTTGGTGACTTTGCATGTCCCAAACAAGCCCAAACTCCAAAAATGGTATTCTTCTTCCATGAAAATGGTCTTAAGTCTTGCAAGAGCCCATTAAGACCACCAAGGTGACAACTTTCTGCCTTAGGGACTCATTTGGAACTGAGAGTGGCAACTCTAAGACTAGGAGTCGGATTTGAACCATAAAGCTCCATACTTAGGACCAAAATGACTCTAAAACCAAACTACACTAGATCTAAGCATACTTGAGGAAAGTTTCAGGCTTTATACCTCAAGGTGATCTGAAATGGAACCACAATCTTGGATCTACTGCTTCTCCTTTGATTCCCCACCTTGCTATGCTCTTCTCTTGCTTGGAAAATGGCTTCACAACTCCAAAATGCTCTCTAATGGCCTCCAAAGCTCCAAGGACACTCAAAGTAGGTTTAGGGTTTCGTGATGGCTATCTAAAGATGAGAGGGAGGCTGATATCTAGGGTATAATGTTCCTTATATAGTGACATGCCCTAAAAATTAGGGTTTAGGATCTCTGAGAGTACGCTGGGCGTACTCCTCCCAGCCCCATGTCCACTTACTTCTCTACGCTGGGCGTACCCCAGCTTACGATGGGCGTACTCTCGTGTCTACCACCTTGCATGCATGGTCCTTCCTTGCCATCTTTCTCCATTAAGGACCAATAATGCCAATAACTTCAAAGTGCTATAACTTCTTCGTGCTAAGTCCGTTTCCGACGAACTTTATATCCACGATAAGGTGGCGGGAAACCATACACTCTTAGTCAGACCCCCAAGCCTAAACTTTACGAATAAACCCAAGACCCATAAAAGACCGAATTGCCCCTACCCTTTCGCCTCCGAGATCACAACCGAGTACTTTCAAAACTGGGTGTTACAACTCTCCCCCACTTAAACTAGACTTCGTCCTCTAAGTCTTCTGCAGATACTTATCTCGGGTACTTCTCATGGGTCACTGTAGATACTCCAAACTAGCCTGAATACTCACAACCATTCTTATACAATGCTTAACCTTGTCTGCTCAGTCCGATTCCTGAAAGGACCGCTACACTTGACCTCCTGAGGTCCAACCATTACCCTGCGCAGTCGATGGCCTTCCCAAGGCAACTATACATAAGTGACAACCTTTCCTGTCTCTGTGGAGGACATGTCCTTCGCTGTAACTAATTTCCAGTCACTCTCAGTGTCGGTTGCTTCGCCGCTACCTACTGAATGTTTCCTCTTTCTATGTTCCGGTGCTGAACACCCAACCCCAACGAATGGACCAGATAATCCTTCGAGGAAAAGATTCATCCCTACAACGGTTAGACTCAGACGAGAGCTGCACAACAGAGTCAAGTCCTTCACTCTGAGATTATTTAATCCCTGCTGTGAGTGGCGTAGTACCTCTCGGTCAACTAGCTGCTCCATACTAAAATTCCCCCATCGTTACATGTCCGTAGAACCTGCTGCCTTTGATCCGCTTACCGGGTGAACTGAGACCACCGTGGCCCCAACTGCTCTATCATTACCTGGGTTACCGGACTCCCACCGGTAGCCGAACCCAAGCTCAATCGCTCAGCCGCTCCCCGCGGCTTCCGAAATAACTTCGGCTATCTAAAACTGCTCTATCCACCAAGCCACTCTTGGCCCCATTATTCCTGCTGATCCTCCCAATCACACTGCCTGACCATTCCTTGCCAGCATAGTCTACTACAAAAGGTGAATGCTACCCGAACTGATGTAGCCTTACATCACTCCTGGTCTCCAACAACCTGCCGCTTCCCGAATCTAATCATACTGTGACCTACTCACATCCGCGCGGGCTATCCTGCCCTGGTCTAACCTATCTAAAGAGATCCAAAAGTGGATCACTCATCTAATACATTCTCACTGCCGAATAGGGACTGACGAATGCTACGGGCCACCCCGCAGTCTTACGCTTCCATATTAACTGACCACTAATGAATGCTACGGGCCACCCCGTAGTCTTACTATACCAATATACTAACGGCTAACTGACGAGTGCTACGGGCCACCCCGCAGTCTTACTATACCAATATACGAATGTTAACTGACGAGTGCTATGGTCCACCCTGCAGTCTTACAACGTTCCTACTCTATCTGCCAACTAGTGAACGCTACGGGCCACCCCCATAGTCTTACAACACTTCTATACTATCTGCTAACCAATGCTACGGGCCACCTCGCAGTCTTACCACATTTCTCATACTATCTGACCACTGGTGAATGTTACGGCTATCCCATAGTTTGACAACACCTTCCACACCGACTGGCTGCTAGTGGATGCTACGGCTAACCCGCAGTCTTACAACACTTTCCACACTGATTGGCTGCTAGTGAATGTTATGGCTAACTCGCAGTCTTACAACACTTTCCACACTGACTGGCTGCTAGTGAATGCTACGGCTAACCCGCAGTCTTACAACACTTTCCACACTGACTGGCTGCTAGTGAATACTACGGCTATCCCGCAGTCTCATATCACCTTCCTTACTACTCAACCGCTGACCATGGTCCTTCGCTGACTACTAATCCAAACATACCCGTAATCGAGAATACATGCACGATCTAATATCGCGAGCTGAACTCATGTCCTGACTGAAATTCCCCTCCTGATTTCTTAAGACCTACTCTCAATCATCACGAGAACACGACCTCAATGTTGGCAAGTTTTCCGAACTCCCAACTTACACTATCCTTACGCCACACAGCCGCTTGGGCCACCTTTCTTCCTAACCTGAATGCGAAACTTATCCCAGTTTCAAACCGCTCCTGCTTCCGTAACATGATTGTCTCTCCCCCACTTAGATTCGACTAAGTCTTCACGTCACGCGAGCGTTGGAGGATTCCCATTCCTTCCTTCTTTACACGATAGACACACTGACTACCAACGCTCATTCTTGCTATTGATCCATTACTAGCTCATTCTAAAGATCACACAATTACTGAAGACTAGATGAACACTTTCTGAAATCCCAACACTAATGACCCCAAAAGCTTAACCTGATGTCCCTCTCAACCTTAAACTCCAATTAGCCGATGCTCAGAGCAACCTCTTTAGCAATAGACTACTTCTCTTGATGCTTCCAAAAGCTATTCCTAGCACAAAGACTGAACTTCACCGAATCCTGACGATGGTGAATAACCACCCTGCTGAATCCTGACCACATATTTTCTCATGATGCTCCTGAATTGATCTCGGCCGTATCCGAGATAATACTGAAAACTTCGAACCAGAAAAGGGACATGGCCTTACACTAGCTACTAATAATTATCGGTATGTAATTGGCATATGATATTTTTCACAAATATAATCTGAATACAAGCAGGGAGATAACTCATACATACTCTTACCCGAACCGAGGCAAGAACAACCATAATACAGATAGAATCGAAAAGAGCAATTGATACATACCTGAAACATTGCCTGTTGTAATCCGGATCTCCCATGAATGTCACTGCAAAGTTCGACTCCTCTCAGCTGAGGCTCCTGTCCTTCCCTCTCGTCCATCAGTGATCCTCAAAATGTCTGGAGCAAGCGTGCTTACTACCCCTCCCCTCGTCGTCGGACAGTCGGCCTTCTTGTGGCCCACCTGATCGCAGTGAAAACATAATGAGCTTGCCCCCTGTGGGCAGTCCCTGCTGACGTGACCATCCCTGCCACACTTGTAGCAGCCTGAACCCCTGGAGCGACAAACTCCCTCATGTAGTTTCCCGCATGTGCTGCACTGACTTCGGCCCTGCCGGCCTACCAATCGCTGATCTGAAGTCTTGGGTCTCTTCCCGGGACCCTCCAAAGTATACACCTGATCCGACCTCCTCTTCTCAATGTGCTCCAAATCAATCTACCGCTCTCGGGCTCTAGAGATCATATCGTTTAGGGTCTCGCACCTGAAATACTCACGAACTTCCTAATGTCATCCCGCAGCATGTCGTGATACCTCACTTTCTTCATCTCCTCATCTTCCACATACTGCGGTACTAATAAAGCCCTCTCCCGAAACTTGGCAATGATATCTGCCACACTCTCCGTAGTTTGGCGGAGATCCAGAAACACTCGCGCCAACTATTGTACCTCGATCGGTGGTGCAAACTCAGCTCGAAATCTGGTCGAGAAGTCATCCCACGACATAGCATCGACCGCATCATCACCCAACTCACACCAACCTCTTCCCACCAATCACGTGCCCGATCCTTCAACAGGCAGGAAGCATATCTGACCTTTGCCTCCTCAGGGCAAAAACGCATCCTGAATACGTTAGCCATATCCGCTAACCACCTCATACTGATAATGGGATCCCTCTCCCCATGGAACGCAGGAGCTCCACAAGCACGAAACTCTCGAAAAGTCAGTGTGCGAGCTCCAATGATAGTCATAACCTCCGTACGAAATGCACTCAAGCGCTCATCCACTATCTCTAAAACACAGCAAAAAATCTCTGATGAAATGAACTCTCGCAACTGCTCGCTAATCGGCTCAGCGTCTGCACCTGAGCCGGAACCCGATCCTGGACCATCTCCGTGAGAGCTCATATCCAATTGAAATACAACATTCCAAAAGTCAAAAGATAACCAAGGGTCCTTTCCCCATAAGCTTCTTAGATTCTCCAAGACTTTCACCGATTCAAGTATGGATCCTGTGCTTTCAGTAGTATGGGCCCAATACTACCTTCCACATCTATCCATACTTTTCTCAACAATCATCCTGAATCCTCTAAGTCACCTTCTCAACACAAACACCAAAACTCACTATACCGCTCCGCTAGGCTCACTGAAACATATCCTAGGCTTTCCTAGGTTCCCGAACCCACCCAGTCCTCAGCTGCTGAAAGACTCTTCATAGTGCCAATTAGCCACTACATGAATACCATCATATGTAGCGAGACTCGGATAATCCTTCGAGTAAAGGACTCATCCCTACAACGGTTAGACTCAAACGAGAGCTGCGCAATAGGGTCAAATCCAGCACTCTGAGATTATTCAACCCTGGTTACATGTGACTTAACGTATTCATCTAGTAGCTAACTCCCATTACTCGAAGTCCCACAAATCACAAAGCAAGCAGCATTCCAACAAATGGAAAATCTAACCAAACAAGCCATTCTATCCTCTTATCAGGATTCTATACTAGCATGTAATTCATGGCTCATACAATCAGGCATAACCTAAACAGGCCATCCTACCACTGGCTGATCAGTTCTAGCATGCAATTCTACAAGTCCATATAAACATACAAAGTCATCTTTCCTAGATCCTTATCTCTACTCTAGCATGCGAAACACATAATCATATCATATTACATAACAAACATGTATTGGTATTTTTGGGAACCACTTACTTGAGCTCGGCCGATTGCCCGCATCACCCCTTTTTCTCTTTTTAAAACCCCCCTTTTTTTATATAAAAATGATTTTCTTTTGAAAATTTTCATACCGAGTCCTTAGTTTGAGTCCAGACACACCCGAGAGTGTGTCCGAATCCCACAAACCGAGGCTCTGCTACCAACTTGTAACATCCCAAAATTCAAGACCAAAAATTTCATTTTTATATAATAGAAAAACACTTAACAACTTTGTACCGAACATTGAAAACGTTTCATTTAATATAAATATCAGAGTCTAATCCCAAAGATCACATAATGCGGAATAATATGGGTGAATGCGTTGCGATCGTCCCGAGCTCCTTTTATGAAAACTGAAGGTACCTGAAACCAAAACTATAAACCGTAAGCACGAAGCTTAGTGAGTTCCCCAAATACCACATACCATACATATCCACTGAGCCATACATGCCGTACATACTGTGAGCCAATCATATATCAAATAAGGTGCTATGTGCCGCACATAGTCTTGCTGTTATGCCACGGGCCGCCACGTGATCTTTCTTGCCAAGCCGGGGGCCACCCCTTGGGTCTTACGGACAAGTGCCAAGAGCCGCCTCCTGGTCTTCCATGCAAGTATCACAAAGACAACTAGCATACATACAACTCTACTTAGCTAATGAGCATACAGTGTGCCAGGAGCCACCTCCTGGTCTTTCATACATATTGCCTAGGGCTAACCCTCGGGTCTTCCTACCATACATAATAACATATTGTGTGCCAGGAGCCGCCTCCTGGTCTTTCATGCATAGTGCCTAGGGCTAACCCCCGAGTCTTCCTACCATACATAAACTAAATGGTCCGACATTGTGGCCGTAGACCCATACACACAGTGAGGAGACTCACCTCACAAGCTGACTGTAGAATTCTACGAATAAACCTCTTGCTGCTAGTTGGCAATTCCCGAACTGCTACTCCTTCGGCTCCCCGAGCTATCAGTACCAAATAACACTTAGTCCAAAACCAATAATCCTTCTTAGGCTAAAATGACCATTTTACCCCTGCTCTAATATGGACCATATCCAAGGCCCAATCCCATCTAATCTTTCTAAGTCCACTAATAGCCCACTAAAAGCCCAATTTGCTAAATTGGGCCCAATCCATCTAATGGGCCTTACCCTAAGCCCAAACATATTCTTGGCCCAAATTATCTGACTTCTGATGGCCCACTAAGGCCCAAAGAAGTAAAATCCAATGCATGGCCCAATCCGAGGCCCAATAACACAAATCCCAATCTAACTGAGTACGCGGGGCATACTCAGCTGTACGCAGGGCGTACTGGGCTTAACAGGGGAGTACGTTGGGCGTACAAGCTGGTACGCTGCGCGTACCAGCTTGTACGCCCAACGTACTCCCCTGTTAAGCCCTTTCTTTTATTAAGCACTTAATGCTTCTATCCAATGGTCCAAATCATAGATCTAAGTTCCTCTTAACGTCTGAATCCATAAAGTCACTGACTTGGTGACTTTGCATGTCCCAAACAAGCCCAAACTCCAAAAATGGTATTCTTCTTCCATGAAAATGGTCTTAACTCTTGCAACATCCCATTAAGACCACCAAGGTGACGACTTTCTGCCTTAGGGACTCATTTGGAACTGAGAGTGGCAACTCTAAGCCTAGGAGTCGGATTTGAACCATAAAGCTCCATACTTAGGACCAAAATGACTCTAAAACCAAACTACACTAGATCTAAGCATACTTGAGGAAAGTTTCAGGATTTATACCTCTAGGTGATCTGAAATGGAACCACAATCTTGGATCTACTGCTTCTCCTTTGATTCCCCACCTTGCTATGCTCTTCTCTTGCTTGGAAAATGGCTTCACAACTCCAAAATGCTCTCTAATGGCCTCCAAAACTCCAAGGACACTCAAAGGAGGTTTAGGGTTTTGTGGTGGCTGTCTAAAGATGAGAGGGAGGATGATATCTAGGGTATAATGTTCCTTATATCGTGACATGCCCTAAAAATTAGGGTTTAGGATGTCTGAGAGTACGATGGGCCTACTTCTCGTACGCTGGGCGTACTCCTCCCAGCCCCGCGTCCACTTACTTCTCTACGCTGGGCGTACCCTAGCTTATGCTGGGCGTACTCTCGCGTCTACCACCTTGCATGCATGGTCCTTTCTTGCCATCTTTCTCCATTAAGGACCAATAATGCCAATAACTTCAAAGTGCTATAACTTCTTCGTTCTAAGTCTGTTTCCGACGAACTTTATATCCACGAAAAGGTGGCGGGAAACCCTACGCTCTTAGTCACGCCCCCAAGCCTAAAACTTTACGAAGAAACCCGATACCCATAAAAGACCGAATCGTCCCTACCCTTTGGCCTCCGAGACCACAACCGAGTACTTTCAAAACTGGGTGCTACACAGAAGATACCATTTAATTCGTAATTGTGTTGAAAACGAACAAGTAGAGGTTGAGTATATTCCCGGTGAAGAACAATGGCAAACATTCTGACAAAGCCAGTAACCCGAACAAAGTTCAAGGAGATGAAGACCTTAGTTGGGATCAAAGAAGTTTCTAGAATGACTTAGAAATTAGGGGATGATTGTTGGAATTCCTAAGTCGAGTAGGACATAAGGAAGACCAATTGAGTAGGGATCAAACAACGGGGTTTGATCCTATACAATGAAAGTTCTTTCCTAATCTTATTTTACAAGTTTGGTAGTCTAGGCCTATAAATACATTCATAGAATACAAGTTATGTATCTCATGTAATCAAATTGAGTTTTGAGTTTAAGTTTCTCAATAAATTTGAGAGTTATTCCATTTGTTTATTGTATTATTGATTTGAATTAATAAATTCAATTTGTAGCAAAATGAAGTCATATATATATATATATATATATATATATATATATATATATATATATATATATATATATATATATATATAAAATTTATATTTCTTAAGCTAGCTATCGTTATCAATTAATTTACATCAATAGTATAAATAGACAATATAAATATAATGTTTAAAAATAAATATTTTTATTTAAAAGTGGTAATTTTTTATTACTTAATAACTAATAATAAAATTTATAATTTCTACGTAAGAAACTATTCGCAAGAAGAATTATTTGCCGTTGCCGTTTTACACGGACACACGTCTGGTTTTGTAAATAACGTATTGCTTTTCGATGAAATTTCAGAAAATATTTTGTCTTGGAGTAGACTTAAATAAATAAATAAAATATCTACGGAAAGTTTGAAAATACATCTTCAAGTGAATTTAATACAATGGGACCCATCTAACATCATTTACGAGTTTCACTTAGCCATTTACAAACTGTAACTAATGGTACAATAGTTGTAATAAAAAAATTGATATTAATACTAAAAAATATTAGTTCTGGTAAAATTACAAATAGATGTTTGTAAAAAATACAAATTGTTGTTAGAAAATAAGGTATACATGGCTACTTGCTAATATTTGGTTGCTTAAAACCAATAAACTTGTTAGAGAAAACCCCAATGAATAATTTCCATCTTTATCTTATCTTTAAATTCGTACTCGATTTTATTTTTTATCATTTAACTCTTTTACATCTATCGAACAATTTCCGTCTTACACTTCATCTTTGTATTAATTGACATCATAAAGATTTAGATTAGTGAGGCATGAAGATGGATTAATAGCATATGTTTATATATACGTAAGCCATCTAAATTATTGGTGTCAATGTGTCATACAACGATCATTTTCAGATATTAGGGTTATTTTCACATTAAAGAAAAAAAGAAACATGGTTTGGGATGGACCACACAAGGATTCATGCCATGAAAGATTTGTCCCTTCACATAAATTTCATATTAACACATTCTATACAAATCATAATCATACGATGACATGATTATAACCAATGCAACTACTGATCAATTGGCTTATTAAAATTGTTAAAACTTGAAACATACTCAAATTTATCTATAACTGTAAATATATCATGTGCATATTATCTACGAAATGATCAACGTTGTGCTGACAACAAAACAACAAAACTCTGATCTTTTCGGATCTGATTTTCAGATATTTTCAAATAAAGAATAGAAGACCCTAGAGATGGTACATATTTCACACATAAGGAAATATATGAGTAAATGCACACACATGAAGAAGACCATAAAACCAATGATAACCTCAAGACGAACAAGTTGAAGATGGGGGGCTCATAAATTATATGTGGATGCTACCTCATTGAGGTAATGCTTGACCCATCATGTTTGTGGGTGATGCCCACACCTATCATCATTTGAACATGACATGTATACAATATGTTACCTATACATATGTACATACTATCTTGTCCTAAATCAAATATACTATTCTTTTATTCAAAATAAACATTCTCAAGAAAAAAGAAATACCAAGTGGGAAGTGAACCCCACAAAGAAAATTTGTAATGACCCAAGGACCCCTACCCACCCTACTCTAAAACTACCTCATGTCCAAACATCCTCTATATAAAGAAACCCATCCACCATTCTCTGCCATAATATTCTTCAAACTCAACCACTTGTTTTTGCCAATCACTTCAAGAAAATTCAATAATCCTTTCTCTAAATCATCACTTATCAAGTTTTATTCTTGTAAAAAAGAAACTCATTTTCGGGCTTTTGTAGTAAAACAATGAAGATGATGGGAAGCAATAGCATGGGAAGATCAAAGAGAAGGGTATCAAGTAAGCTTGGAGGAGTTCTTAAAGAGCAAAAAGCAAGGCTTTACATAATTAGGAGGTGTGTGGTGATGCTTCTTTGTTACCAAGATTGATTTGTTAATTCACTACATCTTCCTTAGATTTGTTCTTAAAAGAATGTGTAAATAGAGATATATATGTGTAAGGAGCTTCGCAATTTTGTAATCCTACATATTAGCCTTTACAGGGCTTCATTGTATATTATTAGCTTTGTGTATTTTAACCTATCATTTTGTTTTTACTTTGATTGTTAGATGTATTAATTCGATCCAAAACTAAAGGTTAAATTTTCTTTTTAGCTTTATATTTGAAATCCAGCGCAAACCAACCATTTGTTTTTGTGAGAAGGCTCTACTAAAACATTATACTTTGCAATAATAAATAATTTTGGACAAATTGTGAGGATTTAATTGTAGTTTTTTACTTTTTTTTCTTTTCATAACTATTGTTTTTTTCTTAGGGAAGACCAAGCAAAATGATTTAAAATTGTAAAACTTGTTCAAAATATCTGAACTATATATCATCACCCTGAATTAACTGTCATGAATATTATAACAAGTCTTTTTGGGTCTGACAAAGACTACAACATTCTTCTTTGAAAAGTTTAATGTTAGAGTTAGAGTAATAGATTTATTAAGCGTGATAGTGATAAATGATATCAATTTAAACTATCGCATTTCTTAATTTATAAATGTAAAGTTAATTTAGATATCTGAAAATCTGGCAAATTTTTTAAAAATTGTGTCGACTGAAGTGTTGTAAGTTTCATAAAACACAACTAATATTTTAATGACAATGCTGTAAGTTCACTAATTAATACTTTATACTATGTTTTGATCATGATCCACATATTTATTTATTTAAAATATTTTTTAGACAAATTTATCTAATTCTTATTCCACAAAGTCAAGTGTATAAGACACTCAAATATGGATTACAAAAGAGCTTGATTCTTCACATTTTTTGTGATGATGCCATATCATCAGGTAAATATCTTAGATACTTGAAAATAATTAATTATCTATATCAAATCTATTAGAACTATCATTGGGCCATGATTAGGCCTAAATATGGTAATAAACTCATTGTTAACTAGGGAAGATTGGTATAAAATAATAAGTGGTGATATTTTGGTATTTGTAGGCCCATTAAGCATTAAAAGTGGTCTAATCTCCAATTCTCCATTATTACAATTTTGGTCAAATCTGAATTATTTTACCAACTTTTCCTAAGTTCCGTATTTGAAATCATGACAATTAGTGCCTTAATAAGCCCAACATCATCACAAGAAACGCTTTTTTTTTCTTAATACATATTTCTAGCTTCAGTTAATGTAAATTTAAGAATATAACTTCAACTTTGAAAAAACAGTTAATAATTATTAAAATTATGTAGTGTTATTAAAATATTATACCCAAAAAGATATTGTCGAATCTAATATAGATGTATATGATATCAAATTAAAAAGTAAAATGAAAAAAATTAAAAAATAATAATAATAATAATAATAACTCCACCATTGAAGCATAACAGTTGATGTGCAGAATTCTATATAAAACGTTCAAGTTTCAAACACTTACAACCTAAAATATTGCTAATATTATGCAATTGATCTAACACGTGGATTTGAAATGGGTTTACATAGGTTATTCGGATGGTACAATTTATTTATTTTTTAAAACACACACACATATATATATATATATATATATATATATATATATATATATATATATATATATATATATATATATATATATATGTGTGTGTGTTCAGGTTAATTTGAGACCATGCTAATTTTGAGAGACCGTGAAACGCAATCTAAAAATAATTTTAAAATGTAAAATTAAAAGAAAATTCCGAAAATTCTTTTTTTAATTATTATTTTCGTCACTGTAATTACCTAAACAAAATTAAAAAAAATACCATTTTTTTAAAATACGTGAAATATTCTAATATAATATTACACTGTAAATATTTTAATGTGATTTTTAAAATGTTAAAATATTCTATTAGATTTGTCAGATATGTAAAGTATTCTAATATTCTACTAGAATATGTAAAAAAACGGTATTTTTGTTTTTTTTTTTTGGTTTTTTTTGGAAAATATAAATGACGAAAATAATATTTGAAAAAAAATCGAAAATTTTAAATTATTTTGCATTTTAAAAATGTTTTTGTTATCTACAAAATTAGTTGCTAGGATTGCGTGTGTATATATATATATATATATATATATATATATATATATATATATATATATATATATATATATATATATTAAACTACACATAAATTATTTCACCTATGTCTACAGCGGGACTTGAACCCTCAACTTCAATGAGGGAGAACAACACCGGATATCGCTGGGCTAGAAGCCCTTTGGTTATATATATATATATATATATATATATATATATATATATATATATATATATATATATATATATATATATATATATATATATATATATTAAGTTTTATATTTTTCAAATTTTAAAATCCACATTTCCTTTTGTATTGTAGTAAATTATGTTATGAATTTGGATTTAATAAATAAATGGTTTTTAAATTACTAATTACTAAGCCATTAATAAAGAAACATAATGCATCCAACATTACCTTAATTAGATACTTCGTGGTCAAAACACAAAAAAATAAAGACTATGGGGCCATTGTATTATTGTTGTCCAACCGGCACACCACGTGTGCCACGTAGGTGGGCCTACGATAAATAGTGTTTCTTTTGTTTGGATCCCATACTTGGTTTTAATAGGTAATGACTTTGATTTTGTTTTTGGATTATATTAAGCCGTTAATTATTTGTGAATTGTTCCAAATAGTTATGTTTGAAGTAATGGATATTTTATATTTATATTATGGGAGAGGATATTTTCATTTATGTTTGTGATTTATCTATTCAAAATAATGTATTATATATATATATATATATATATATATATATATATATATATATATATATATATATAATTGAAAAAAATCATTAGAATAAGATATAAAAATCAAAATACATTTACTTTAAATTGATTGATAAAAAAACACATATTACTGATACTTTTTGAGTTTTTTGAAAATAGTTATTCGGCTTGAAATGTCTGTTTTATATCCATGTTATGATATTTGAGATTTCAAACTACTGATGGTAAGAATTTAACCAAAATTTTCAAAATAAGAGGATAAGGGTATTTGATATTTCATTTTGAAATTCAAAGGGATTTTTAGACAAAATAACTTGTTGACTTATGCTGATGAAAAATAAGTTTTTTAAAAAGTGTTTAAATTAGCTTTTGTGGTGGGGAAAGTCAATAACTCAATAAGTTCATTTAAAAAAATGTGTCTTAGTTTATACATGCTTTAAGGGGTATTTGTCTTTTATAACACAAAAAGTCATAAGAAGTTTTGAAAAGTTAGAAATCTTAACTTATTGAAATCTTATTTTTGAAGGGTTAATGAAAAGTTATTTTAAAAGTCGTTTTCATATTGTCAAAGTTTTTCTTTGACTTATTGACTTTTTAAAAAGTCAATAAGTTGTTTTTATATGAAATCTCAAACATCCTTTAAGACTACTATCATTAGCAAACTTATTAATCCCAATCTTTTATTATATTTCTTTTAAACCACCAACCATATATTAAGAATAAACTAGCAATGAGCTAGAAAAATAATTACAAAAAGTTTAGAGGATTTTGAAGGCAATTTAACCAACTAAATGAACATCTATGATTCATATTTGCAAACCACAAAAACAAATACTCTTTAACAGAGTCAACAAATTCACTCTTCCTTAACTTTCCCCATTTGAACACCACATCATTCCTGAACCTCCAAATGTACCATATAGTGGTACAAAGAATTGCATCAACCACCATTTCTTCCTCGACGACATCGTATTATTGTCAATTGAAAGAAACAATCCTTGAACCGAAACAATTTTCAACCAATCAATATCAAGCCAAAGGAATATTGCATTCTAAGTTCTAGCCACTACTTCACATCTAATGAAAAGATTGTCAAGTTGTTCTATGTCAAGATCATAGATCGGCCACAACACAGAGGGAACATCCATATTTCTATTTGCTAGGTTTATCCGAGTTGGTATTCTATTCCGCAACACCCTCTAAATCTTGATGTTTACCTTTCTAGGTACAAAAGGATTTCATCTAGTTTCCAAATCCGTAGAAGGTAAGACCATTTAGTCAATCCACCTCCTAATATCTCAAAATTTAAGAAACCTATCTTCATTAATCTCACAGCACCACCTATCCGTTTGATGATTAAAAAAAATATTTTGAATTAATCCCATAAGAGAAGATAATTGAACAACTTCTTCACCCATATGATTAGAATGTCTCCAAGACCAGTTCCAATCTCCATTAACTCTTCTATCAGCAATCATACAATCTTTATCTTGATCCAACTCGAAAAGTCTTGGGAATCTCGATTCCAAAGGATAACCAATCCATCTGTCGGTCCAAAATTTTATATACATACCATTTCCAATAGCTTTCTTAAAAATAGAATTAACCTCTAACCCTAGATTTAAGAGTTGAGAATTAGAAACCAAAAAGCAAGACCAAGGGTCAGATCTAGTATATCCAGAACTACAAAAATCCCATTAGGACCATACAATTGTTTAGTTACTTTAACCCAAAGTAGATTGTCAGTATTTAGAAATCTCTGATTCTATTTCTGGAAAAGATCAAGATTCAAAGCAGCTAGACTATCAATATCCATGCCATTATTCTTTCTAAAAGCAAGAACAACATCCCCTTTAATCCATTCTATTTTACAATTATTCTCGTCCCCTCCCCAAAAAAATTGCACATGAAGCTTCAAGTATTTTTCCAACTCCAACAGGCATAAGAAATAGATACATAAATTAAATACCAAGAGACCTAATGACAAATTTAATGAGCATTGATCTACCTTTAATAGAAAGGGTCGAAACTTTCCATCTAGAAATGCTTCTTTTGGAACCAATCAATATGTAACATCTCGATTTATAAGTATTTATAATTTAACCCCTTAGTATGATAATTGTTTGCATTTTAGCCCTTTGTGGCATTTTGGTGATTTTTGCTAAGGACTTAGTACGCTGGGCGTACGTTATGTGCGTTGGGCGTACTTGAGCGGAGCTTAGTACGCTGGGCGTACTCTGTGTACACAGGGCGTACGTGGTGGATCCTCAAACCCTAATTTTTAGGGATTGGTCCATATATATACAACATTAACTCCTCATTTCTCACTCACCCTTCAGCCTCCATCTGGAAAATCATTCCTTAGCCAACCCTAATCATCTCTAGTGAATTTTTGAGCTTTGGCGTGTATTTTGGTGTCCTTGAAGGAGTAAGTTGGAAGAGAATATCATCTTTAAAGAGTGGAAGACTTTGGATCCATGATTCCATCATCTTTTGACACCCTTTGGAGGTATAAAGTTCTGAACTTGATGTTGATTTCATTTAGATCTTGTTAGCCTTAGATTTGGGGTTATTTTGGTCCCATGAGCTTGGTATTATGAGTATGTGGTACTCTAATCCTTTTGAGTTGTCCTTTCAGACATTTGGGAGTGTCTTGAAGCATAAAATGTGGAAACTTTATGGTTAAGGACGTTAGTTTAAGGTTGGATATGTAATTTGAGCAAAAGGACTTAAGGAATAAGCTCTTAATAGATGAATGGAGTACAGTCAGCGTACGATGGGCGTAACCCAGGTAGTCGGGCGTACTAAGTCAACCAGCCCGTAATTTAGGTCAACACTCACGTACGCGGGGCGTACGAGCTGAGTACGCTAGGCGTACTCGGCAGCATTGACCATGTTTAACTTTTGACTTTCCGACTTTAACCAGGGTTGACCAAGCTTGACTTACGGGTATTTTGGGTATTTTTAACCATAGTTAAGCCTTGGTCTCTATCCGTTGAATAGGTGACCTGTAGTGGGGCGTACTCAACCAACCTTGGACTTTGACTTTTGTTGACTCTGTTGGTCGCTGACTTTTAACCAAGGGTTTTGATTGGTGATTAAGATTTTATTAATTCTGATGGTAGTGGATCCGCGGGAGCAAGCAATATAGCAAGAAAGTGTATCGCGATGTTCTCGGGTTTCTTCATTTTAGGTGAGTTTCGCCTTATTGTACCGTGGGTCGAAGGCACCAATACTTGCCCACTAGTTTTGGTTATTTGTTAGTATAAGGATGCCTTAGGGACTGTATATAGTCATATAGCATAGACTGAGGACTCTTGGTCTAGGATCTCTTACCTGTTCCTTGTTTGGTTGTGGTTCTAGAGTAGGACCACCTGTCCAGGTGGCTATCACACCTCTAAATATATACAGTCATGCATTCCTTGGATTTTGATACTTAGTATGTTGTTATGCTGTAGTGATTTGTACCCTAGTATCGAGTATGTTGTTATGTTGTAGTGATCTATTAGATATGTACCCTGGTATCGTGTATGTTGTTATCTTGTAGTGATATGTTAGATCTATACCCTGTTATCGAGTATGTTGTTATGTTGTAGTGATCTGTTAGATTTGTATCCTGGTATCGAGTATGATGTTATGGTGTAGTGACCTGTTAGATTTGTATTCTGGTATCGAGTATGTTGCGTTGCCATAGTGATCTGTAGAACCGTATGTTATCTGTACTTGTCAGTTATCCTCTGGTGGAGTGACCTAGGCACTGTCTGTTGTCACGTAGGATAGCCTAAGAACTCTTGATCGAGGCTTTCTTTTATGTTCCTAGTTTGGTTGTGGCTTTAGAGTACGATCATCTGTTCAGGTGGCTATCTCACCTCTAGTTACTTATGGTTACGCATTTCATGAAGGATGGCTGGTAACAGGATTGTATGCTGTGATAGGACTTGTAGGAGGTAGTGAGTTGTATGTTTGATGTTTCCATGTATTATGTGCCTACTTGATCATTGTATGTTTATATGTCAACATATGGTAGTGGTGGGTTGAGGCGGTCCTACTTTGTGTTGTAGGCCAACATACCCGATGCGGGCCGGCTGTAAGCCATAGGCACAGAGGCTCTAGAAGAGCGGTTGGGTTGAGGCGGTAGGCCAACAAACCTTGGGTATTCCAGCCCAATAGCTGATTGGACCTGTTTCATGTTGGCATTCCAGTCCAAGGGACTGATTGGGCCTGGACATTCCAACCGGGAGGTTGTGGGCCATTATGCATGCTTGTATGTTTATCGTATGGGGTATATTGGGGGAAACTCACTAAGCTTTATACTTATCTAGTTGTTTATTGTTTCAGGTATCATTGGTGATTATGGAAAGGCGATGGCGAGACTGTACACACTCTTCAGCAGCAACGAGGATATCGCGTTCATCATAATACTCTGATTTTGAATAAATGTAATTTGGAATAAACGGTTTTCATAATAATAAATTTATAAATTGGGAAGTTTTATCTTAATAAAAATGAAAAAATATTGGTTGTGAAAAATAGGACGTTACACAATAATAACTTTCCAGTCGTCCACCATAGACATGTTCTGCCCCAAAGAAAGACCCAGACACGTGAAAGGGAATTTATCATCTCTACAACCCTCCAATGAAGCAAAATCCTCTAGATCTCTATTTGAGACACACACTCCAGGCATATTAGATTTCTGAATGTTTATTCTTAGACCAAAAACCATATAAAAACATTGCACCACTCTAACTAAGTGTGTAATGTTGGATCTCTTCCATTCATCTAAAAACAATGCATCATCTGCATAAAAATAAGTGAGACAAGGTTAGGGTACCTTTACCAACTTGAGCTCCTGAAAAGAGACTAGCCGATTTTGCATCTTCAATTGCTACATGTAATCCCTCCATGACAATTATAAACAATAAAGGAGACAGTGAAGCCCACATTGAATCTGAAACTCATCTGTAGGACTCCCATTTAAATGGATGAAAGCCTTATCTGAACTTAGACAAGCACGAATCCAAGACCTCCATTTTGAACCAAAGTTCATGAACTACAACACTTTATCCAAAAAGACCAAATAACTGTGTCGTACACTTAGGCGAAATCGATCTTTAGCAACATCAATTTTTTATGTTTTTCTTATGTCATTCAACCAATTCATTAATCATCATGGGACCATCCAAGATCTGTCGATCTTTTATGAAGGCAGATTGTTCACAACTAATAATCGAATCGATCACTCCATCTAACAACAAAGCAAGAATCTTGGCTTTTATTTATACTGAATTTCAATAATGCTGATAGGACGAAAGTCATTGACAACTATCAGGCTATTAGTCTTAGGAATTAAAGCAAGAAAGGAAGAATTTCACCCGGACGGGATTTTAGCGTGAGCAAAGAAATCAACCACAAAAGCTACAATATCTCCCTTAAGCATCTCCCAGTAATTTTTTATAAATGAGAAATTGAACCCATAATGAGAAGTTGAACCTATCCGGACCTAGAGCCTTGTCATTACCACAAATTCAAACCGTAGCATTTACTTCCTCAATCGTGACAAACTGTTCCAAGCCGAGAGCCTGATCATCTGAGATAGCACCAAACCGAGGGCTCCTTCTTTCTACATAATCAGTTGCAGATATCTTGAACTTGTCACAAAAATGATTAAAGAAAATTGATTTCACTTTTGTAGGATTAGTGATCCAATCTCCTTCTTTATTAACCCCCCTTAAGCTCTAATTGTCTTTATTTTATTAAAAATACCGTGAAAATACTTACTATTTTCATACCCTTCAATACTCTAAGTAATATTTTCTTTTTGAGATAAATCTAACACCTCTTTATTCTCCACGTCAAAATTTTTTGATTTGAGACACAACCTATCTTGTTTTTCTTGATCCGTCATCAGACCCTTATCCATTTTTTTTATCAATTTCATGAATACTTTTTAACAAATAAGATTTTTCTCGAAATCATTTTTCTTTAACCTCACCACCACCATATTTTAAGGATATATTTTAAACCCATTAATTATTTTTGAAGAAGATACAATCATTCCCTCTATCTTTCCTTTATCCTCGGACCAAAATGCACTTACCACCTCATCAAACAAGACTCCAACATCCAATAATTAGAGAACTTGAAAGGGAGAAGACCATAATATGCAACTTGTTGAGATAACCAAATAGGTCTATGATCCGAGATAATGAGATCTAAAGTCGTGTCATGCAGATCAGGGAAGGGAGTTTTCAAATAATCTGAAAGTAAAAATCATCAAGCTTACTTGAGTTAGCTCCATTGTTACCAATTCTAGTGTAAGAAAAACCACCTATACGAATATCAGTTAACCTCGCCTCTATAATAAAAGAATTAAAGTCATATGCAATCCGTTGCGAGAAATTACATCCCATTCTTTCATATTGATTTATGACTACATTAAAATCACCACAGAGCAAATATGAACCTTTATTACCATTCATAAAGGAAATAATAAAATTCCAGAGATCATGTTTTTTGTGTTCCTCCTACGAAGCATAGACATTAACCATGAAGCATATAGTTTTAGAGGTTGCCCACTCCTTGTGCAGAAAACATGTAATTTTAATTTTCCGAAAAACATTTGCATCCCACACTTATAAAGAAATTCCAGATCTCCCATGACCCGAGCTAGAAGAAAAGTAAAAGGTGAAATTAACCCATAAGTTATGAATAACAAACAAATCAATTGAATGCATACGAGTTTCTTGGATGGCAAAACACGCATGACCCAATTTATTACACGACTTCACTACTTTATTCCTTTTCACTTTATTTCTCACTTCACAAGCATTAATTGACAGTTTATTCATTTATCAACAAGCTTTAAACCCATATATTTTACTATAGACTCCATATTTACATTGCATCCTTCCATTTTGTAACCCAAATACGTACCCATTTCAACAAGGCAACATGTGGCATCTAATAGAGACGATCCATAAATATTCCTTACGTTTAAATTGCCCTTTTGTTGGATTCTTCCTCCCATTTGAGATGCCAGAAAAAAGAATTCTTTGGAACCGAAGACATATTCACCTCTTTATAGAAACTTGGAGCTGATTTCGACTGATTATAGATTGCGTTATTAAACCCAAGTGGCCTAGAAATCGATGGAGTTGAACTTTCATTTACATGCTACTTATTTCTAGATTATGATTAGAACTGACATTTTGTTCAAGGGCAAAACTACTATCTTCCTTTTCATCCCCCACTTAGACTTTTAATGCTCATTGTTTTAATAGAAACCACTTCTTCTGACAAGATATCTTCAAAAAACCCATCTATCTTGTTATTGATATTGTTTTCTAGCTTGTCATAATACTTATTTAAAAATTCCTCATCTTTATAGTTTTCAAATGCAGCCTCATTAGGATCAGAGTTTGACATTTGATCATAGTCTGAGTTATCATCACTATCTAAATGAATATGATTATCATCATGAGTAAGAGAAGGCGTCCAATTAGCAACATCTGATACATTAACTGGGAATTTTGTTCCATCTATCTCAACTTGAACAATGCCATTAATATTTTATGTAGTGGAAGTCTGAATGCAGATTCTACTAGAAGCAGCAGGTTCGTTTTTATCATCATCTATAAAAAAAACATCACCAAATTTAGAAGCAACCTTCTTAAAAGCTGTAGGAACCTAAGCTTGAAGAGGTAAACCCGACACCTCAATCCACACAAACCTAAAGTCTAAAAAAAAAGTTTTTATGGATGTTTCTAATGACAGAAAATACACATTCATAACTTTACACTGTTTAAATTCATTACACAGTCTTTGTTTCTTGAACTCAATCCAAATCCAATCACCTTCTAGGTAAGCAATATGTAAATCTTTGAAAACTGCCTTTTCACAGATTTGATATATAGTGTAAATAGTACTTAGATCTCTCACCTTCGCAATCATTATAGTTTTATCATCAGGAATTACAAGGAGGTCGTGAGGTAGTAGTTTAATATCAAAAGTATCAGTGATTTTCTGGTAAACATACGTAGAATTGGATACATTTTCCTCTATTTTCATATTACCACCAAAGGATGTGGCATTCAATTTCTAATCCGTTTCATAGTTGATGACTGGTAAATTTTTTTAGTATACCTGTATGAACCCGAAATTTAGAGAGATTTGAATTTTAGTCAAATACTGATCAAAAGGGCAAAAATGGTCATTATAAAGAATTTAGTGAGAATATAAAGTTGCGACTTCATGAAAATGGCCAAGATAAGTTTAAGTCACTAAGATGAGGTTAGATGAGTAATTTTAAGAGAAGAAATGCATGAGAGGATGCCTTTTGATCAAAACGGTAAAATGAGAAATTTTATTCTTTTTGGGCCAACTTTGTGAATTAATAGATTAAGACCAGTATTAAGTCAATGAAAAGTGACTTAACAATATGGTAGAGTATGTTCTTACCCTCATGTGATCATAAAGATCATAGAAAACATGTATAAAACGAAGAAGTTATGCACATTAGAAGATGGGACAAAAGTTGTCCCCAAAGCTGGAATGGAATCAACAATGCACTTTGATGATCTGCAGGTACCGCAACGCGGTAAGTAGATCGGCATGGCGCACTGCCATAAGTGATATTTCGTTGATCGAATTTGAATGGCCACCATGGCGCGGTAAAGACCCCACTGCGGCGTAGTGTCGCAACAGAACGAAAACTTAGTTAGAGTTCATTCTCGTCATAACCACACCCCAACCCTCCAGGGATAAGCTCCAACGATTTGGAGGTTGAAGAAGGATCATGTGGTGTTCAAGGGTATTTATAACAAGGATTGAACACTGAAAACTCATGATGTAATCATCTTCTCCATAATTAAGCTAATTATGGCGTAATAGTGCTTTGATGAATTAAGTTAGTTATCTAAGATTATGTTAATAGAGCTTGCTATTGATGTTTAATCAATTTTTTAGAATCTATGAACAAGCTCTATATGTGATTTCCATGGTGGAATCAATCCAACGAGAGTTAGGGTTTAAAACCCTAACTAGAGGTAATGTTGAATAGATACATTAGATATTAGAGTACAATGAATTAGCTAGTATAGGATGCCTGGTTCATTATTTGGATTAAATTTAGAAGTAGAAAATGAAATGTTAAAATTATGATCAATTAAGTGATCATTTTGACATTAAGAAGTAAATAACCTCTTAATATGCTAAGTCAAGTTTTAAAGGACTTGAAATGTTGTATGAATAGACCTTGAGCAAGAGGATGAACCAAGATGCATCAATTGAAGATTTGGATTCAAGTGGTAGTTAGTCCTCACGACCTAACAAGGTTAGTTATAAATCTCACTCTCTCTCTTAATCATATGTATGTATGTCTGTACGTTTATGAGATATACGTTTAAAGTCATGTATCAGAGCATGCATGTATATATATATATATATATATATATATATATATACACACACACACACATATATATATATATATATATATATATATATATATAACATCCCAAATTTCAGATAAAATTTTCATTTTAAATTCATTCCAATCATACAATAATCATGTCAAAACAGTCGAAAGTATATCATAGTAAAATAATATCAGAGTACAAAATCTCAAAATCACGTGATGCGGAAAACATAGGTGGATGTCGTGTGATCAGGTCGGGCCCTTCCCTTTCGAGCTGGAAGTACCTAAAACATAAACTGAAAACTGTAAGCACAAAGCTTAGTGAGCTCCCCCAAAATACCCCATACCATACATACATAACAATCAAGCATAACTAGGTCTATTTCAACCCTTCGGTATCTTTCAATCGGTATTGGGTCTATTTCTCCTACTTCAGTATCTTTAGACCGATACTGGGTCTATTTCACCCCCTTTGGTATCTTTCAACCGGTATTGAGTCTATTTCTCCCCCTTTGTGTATCTCTAACAAATAACCATTTTTTGTTATATCCTTTTGTTATTTTTTCCTTTCGTTTTTAAAAATTTTAAAATCCAAAAAGATTTTCTTATTTTTGTTTTTCGTTTATAGAAATTCAAAATCCAAAAAGATTTTCTTATTTTTGTTTTTCGTTTATAAAATTCAAAATTTCAAAAAGATTCTCTTTTTTTGTTTTGGATTTACAAAATCAAAAATCCAAAAATATTTTCGTTATATTTTCGTTATATTTTTTTTAAATTGAAAAACACAAAAATATTTTCCTTTTATTTCCGAAGCTCATTGTAGCAATGTGTTGTTCTTTCGCATGCCAAATGAGAACATTCAAAGGGAACGGGTATGAAACAAAACTTTTGTCCCAGTTAGGTGTCCCTAAAAGCATGTTGCAACATGTTGTCCACATAGCCTCATAGACTCTTTGTGTTTGATGCCTTAATGAAAATTTTCACACGAAAGTTTCTTCCCAATTAGGTTGTATTCACATTAGTCGACGAGCTACATTTCTCTTCTTAAGATGAGAAAAGAGATTTCTTCATATCCAATCTTTTTCACCCAAAATTTCTAACACGGTCACACACAATGACACATGCCTAAGACATCTCTGGTCGAAACCAACCACGATATAGGTATGTCACGAATCTGTGTTTATGATCCTAAATCATTTTTCTGTGATGAAGGTGAAACCCAACAAAACTCAACTTAACGAATTGACGGTGAACATTTAATGTTCAATATTAGCACGAAACATTTGTTTTAATGTACCACTTTTGATGTTCAAAATCTCATTTTAATTTCCATTGTGTGATCTTAATGAAATGTACTCATCCCAAGTCGTTTCTACCTAATAGATCCATTTGTTAAATTTTCATGAAATGAGATTTCCTTTTGAACATTCTTCTTTAACTTTCGTTACTTCAAATTTTTCAAAGCTTACTTGTTCTTGACTACACTGGTCGTCCAAGTATTTTGCACAATTTTTTACACTTATTTCAAGTTGTAAATTTATGTGCAAATAAAACCACCCATGAACTTTATGAAAAGAGGCCCTTCGATACTCCTCAATGAGGTTTTGATTGTAATTCACGGGAAACCACACAATCAGTTCGTCATCTCTCTTGATGTCGATTGAAATGTATCTTTTCCCGGGATCTATTTGCTTTTATATCAATGATTCTTTGATATCTCAATGCCAAAAAAATAATAATTTGGTTCTCTCTTATTCTTTGGCACACTTAAGCACTGAAATCCTTAAGATTTTGGGTATTACCAACTCTAAACTTAGATTTCACCAAGCTGGCACATGATTTCGCTTATCATTCCCATAAGTGAATGAGTCTAGCCTCCATAAAGAAGGATGGTTCTATGCTAGTATTGAAAGTCATGGCAGTTCATTTTTGGTTGGGAGATGCGAAATATTCATTGGATGGTACGGTTCGAGATATTCACGAGGCTCGAGGCAAAAAGTGATCATCACTTTTACACGTGGCGGTTTTTTATGGTGACGTTTAAGTAACCAATATTCCACATCGCATTATATTATTGGGAAACGTTTTGAATTCAAATTTCATGCAAGTTATATAAGGAAACTTCTCATTACCATTCCAATTTTCTGGAATTCTTTCAAGAACCCTAATTGTTCATTGCAAAATCTCTCACAAAAATTCTCTCAATATATTGCAATGGTTGATGAACAAAACTTTATTTATTAGTTCAATACCAACGACGAAGAGGTTTCACAACCAATGATGAAGATTCAACATACAAATCTCTGGCTTAATCCCTCGCTTGAAGTTTATCATGAAGAACTACGTATGATAGTGTTGATTATGAACAACTCAGTTCTTAATCATGCATTATAATCTTCTTTTGCAATTCCGATGCAATGGTTATCTTTAGCTACTTCTACTATTGTTTACAACAAAACAACCAAGGTTGTTACGTTCCAGATTATCTCTCAAAAGAAGAAGCAACTCACCAAGAAGCAATTTGCCTAAATCCTGAAGTTACCTTCTTCTGGTACGTTTTATGAAGTTACTACTGAACAAGTCATTCGTATATTCAACGAGATGGGTCATCAACCTACTTTATCATTTATTAGTCACTTCAAGAAGTCAAGTTTACCTTCTATTTGGAGTTTTTTCTTCGGCATTATACTAAGGTGTTTAACAGGAAGAAGTTATGGGTTGGATAAGGAAAATTTTGAAGTCTATTCGATTATGAATGGGTTGTATTATGGAGTAGATGTTGGTTATGCATCTTTGCTTTGGGAAGAATTTGGGAATTCGATTTCCCATTCCAAACTAGCATCTGGAGTTTCGAGTGCTAGGTTTTGGGGATTAATTTTGAAGAAAGTCTATACTCAGGAAGATATTCTTTTTCCAACTGATGTTGATACTGCTGAGTTTCCATCCATGACTGTTCCTAAAAATTTTGTGTATGATGCTACAATTTTCCCAGTGGTTGCTCAAATTTCAGATTCGATGCTCAATTTGGAGAATCATACTCATCAATTGTTGGTTCAATATTTGAGTTTCAGTGGATCCTACTCCAACTGGTATTCTACCCCTAAAGGCTTCATCTAAAGGTGATGAAGGTTCATCAAAAGCATCTAAGGGTAATAAGAAAAAGAAACAAGATGAGAAGTCAAAGGAAGTAGCAGAAGAAGTTGTTAAGGAGACTGTACCCACAAAGACAGGAAAATGGGTACTTAAAAGAACAAAGAAACCTGCTAAGAAACCATCTGATTCTGAACCCACGAAACCCACTGACGAGCCTATAATCAAAACTGTTGTGATTCCTAATCAAGAAGAACATGCTGTGAAAAAGAGGTTTCCAAGAGTGTAAAGAAGTTACAGTTTACAAGGAAAGGAGTTATGGTTAGAGAAATTTTGTAAACTAATTCTCTTGCCTCACGAAGATAAAATGCTTTAGATATGGTTCAAAAATTAGAGAAGCGAAAGCAAACTCCTGTTAAGGATAAGATAGAGAATGTAGTTGTCGAATCAGATGATGACAGTGATGACAGCGATATAGAAATGGGTGGTCAATTTCATGGGTCACCACGAAGGGATACCTTTGTCAATCTGACTTTCTAGGAGACAAGTAATCATGATGTCAATGCAAATGTATCTAATACGGATGTAAACATCAATTCTGGTGCACAACAAAGTACAAAAATCCCTGAGAAGACGAAAGTCATACCACCTAGGGGTTCGAATACTGAGTCCAATTTGGAGGAGATTGAAACTCCAGACATCACTGTGAACTTATCTTATAAGGACACAAATGTCAATATGGGTGAAGGGATGAAGACCGTCGAAACAACAACAACTACTATAGTTGAAACAACTGTTGTTCCTCCATCACAACCATCTTCTCCACCACCTACATATGTTCCACCAATTTCTTCTATATTTCTTTCTTCAACATTTGATGGTGTTATGCAAGAACCGATTGCTACTCTGTTCTCATCTCAATCTACTGAACCTGAGAAGACCATTACTGAAACTGATGCAAATGATGATGATGTTATGGTTTTGTTTGCTGACTTACAGTTCAATCCTGAAGAAGAAGAAGACATACCTGATGAGTTAATCACGTCGAGTAAAAAATTCAAGATCCTTAATTCTAAAATGAGTCTTCAATTTTTGGTTGATATTGGAGGCAATAACTCTATTAGTGGAGTTGAAGTTGAAAATATTTTGAAAGCTCAAGAATCTCGACTGAGAACTTTGATTGAGAATATTTATAAGAAACATGAAGAGAGAATGGCTAATCAGTCTCGAAGCTTTAATTACGAGATCACTAAGCTTCGTGAAGTTGCTAAAGAACGTTATGAACTCTTTGAGAAAAAAGTGTCTGAAATGAAAGCTTCTATTGAACTCAAGGTTAATGATGTCTAAAGAGGTTAAAGAGTTAGATGGAAACTACAACTTGTTTCATGAAAAATTTGATGTCATAGCTAATGCAACAACTCGCTTGGTAGAAATCAACAAGGATTATTCAAAAGATCTCAAAGTCAAGACTGAGAAGGATGACAAAGTGTTTGAGAAAGTTGAAGAGTTTTTATCTGGCTTTAAAGAAACATTATCGAAAGTAGATCTTTCGACTCAATCTTCTATTTCTCAAGATTCCATTTCTATAATGGTTTCGAACATTGAGTCAAGTATCAAAGTTGAGTTGGCTCCAATCCTTAATTTGGTACTTTGTTTACCAACAAATGCTCCACGTCATGCGCATGTCTCGCAAGGGGGAGAAAGAGGAGTTGGTTCGTCCAAGGTATCTGGTGAATACACAGGAGTAGTTGTGGGGAAAGTTATGTCTACTCAAATTCCAACAACAATCCCAATGAAGCTAGTAATCACATCATCAACAAAAACCACTACAACAGGGAATCTTGATCAGTCGAAAGTCCAAACAAAAGGGATTTCGATCAATTAAGGAGCTGGAGGTTCAATTTCTGCTCTTGTTAAAACAATATCTAATGTTTATCCTAAAGATAAAGGGAAAAGCATTCAATTTGAACAATCAACAGAAGAGAAGAAGAGACTGCAAGCAACTGAGATCGAAAGACAAAGGCAAATTAACAACATATTGAGTCAAAGGGTGAATGATCCACCAGGTTTGAACAAAGGTGGTCCTAAAAAGCATCAGTGTTATGAAATGATTGAGATAACAGTACTTGGTAAGAATCATGAATTCTTGAAAAGACCAAAGAAAAGCTATGACACCGAGAACTTAGAATTCAATCATCTTGATTTCCTAATTAATCATCTATTTTTCACATCCACTCAGTTCAAAATTATTGAGAATTTCAATGATAAAGATGAATTCAAGAGAATGAAGATTCGTTTTCATGCGGTCTTGGGAAAAAGTGAAGAGGAGGTGTGGTCATTGGTGAAGATTGTCAAAGTGATGTCAATTGTGTCTGATGTTTTATTCGAAGGGTTACTGCAAAACTTTCATTATTCTGTCATGAGGGCAAATAATGTGGCATTCGATTTTACAATTTTAGACTTTCCTTTGATGAATCTGAATGATCTAATCACGGTAACAAAAATCTTGTGCAATGTTGATGTATCGAAAGTGGCAGAGGAGAATAGAGATGCATTCATTATTGGATTTGCTCATATAAAGATGTTTCTCGATAACTATTACGAGTATTTGGCGATTACAAATATTGATCTTGCTATGGCAACCAATAAAACTTCAAAGGTGCCACAATCGTTGTTGAAGGGGAGGATAAACATTGAAGAATTTGAAGATGGTGAGATTATTCATCAACCTTTTGGAGTTGTTTTTCAAGGAAAGAACAAGAAGGGCAAGGTGACGAATTTTTTTTTCAAGTGAATGGCATCGAGAGATACACAAACTCTCATTTTTTGAATCTTTTGATCCGCATCAATAACTGCAAGAAGAATGACAACGAAGACAAAGTGGAGATTTGAAAAATCATTCTTTTTAGTACATGGAGATTAGAAGGGAGTTGTTACAGGCAATAAAGATTATAACTTGAAGTTTCGATTATAGTGACTAAGGGGGAGATTGTAGAGTCGAAAGCTGTAGTGAGTAGTCAAAAGTTATATATTTAGGTTTCGTGTCTGTAAATAACAAGAGTTGCGTACTTTCGTTATCTTATCTATTTACAAGGCACTTTCTAGTTTCGATACCTATAGTCGAGTCCTTATATTTTTGTATGTCTGATGTACCCTATAAATAGGATAGGTACTTAGGTCTAGAGGAACGAACATTCTCTGATTACTCTTTGTACTTAAAACCTCTTTACTTTATCCATATATAATCGGAGCTAAACAGATCTTATTTAGATATTTGTGTTCTTTATTTCTTTGATATATTTGATTGATTCAAACACTCTTCAGTTTTATAATTTTAGACAAGTTTTTACCTAAATTATAATTAGGGATAACCATTCTTCATTACTTATTTAGAAACATAATGGGTATGCACTATTATTCAACTGACTCAAGATCCTAAGGACTGTACACATAAAAAAGATAAAACATTTCTAGATGCAAGTGTGATATTAAAGCCAAGATTTTAGTTTCGTGGAGTGATAAAATCTCATATAGGTGTTTATTTGATGTAACATCCAAAACTTTAAGTACTTAGGATGTTAAGGTGTATCAAATTATAAGTGTAAACTTATAGATAATATAAGAAGAAAATGAAAGCTTTTGAAGTATCAAATGAGAACAAACTTTGGAAAAGAATGGAAGATTGAGTTCTTATGGACATGTAATGGAAATTGGTTAGCATTGTTATATACAAATTTGTTAATGAAATATTTGCATCTAGAGTGTATATTATGTAAAATATCTAAGTACATTCATGGAAGTTACTATAATATAGAAATTCATAAGTTAATAAGTACTCTACTTTGGGACTATGGAAATTGAGCGTAGGAGTATCAAAATGTTGAGTTTAAGGCTCTAATGTGTAATTGTGACAACAAGGAAGGTCGTTCAAAATGATCCAAGTCATTTGGAGCTAAAATGAAAAAGTTATTTTTTTTAAAAAAATGACATGTTACTCATTTGGAATCTAAAGTTTGCAAACGCCTATGTTTGAGGCTATGAAACTTCAAAATAAATGCATAAAAATTGTGATTTCTTAATTTTGAGATATATCCAAGAAACCGAAGAATCCATAGAAAGAATCAACTCAATCTAAGTTCATATAAGAGATTTATGGATGTTTAAAGTTGAATAAAAATATTGTAAAAGATTTGGTAAATTTTTTACTAGTATGGGAATAAGTAATGAGAAACACCTATGTTGGATCCATGTAAATGAGTAAATACCTCACAAATTAGTTGGTTCATTAGCCTTAAGTGTAGACAATATTAAGGAGAATAAATAGCAAAAAGAATCAACTCATTTAGAGTTTATATGTAAAAGTTTTAAATGATTGAAATTTACTATAGACTCAATCAATATGAATTGAAAGGGAAAATAAATAGAGTTTATTAGCTAATTTTTTAGGAGTTATATATTTTTCAAGTCATGCAAGTAATTCTTAATGTTAATTAAGTACGCTAGGAAGAATGGGAAGAGCTCATGAAGCATATCTACGAGTTTTTTAAAAATTTAGGAAACATTAAGTAACCTACTTTGAAGCTTAAAAATTATGATTTTCTGATATCCAAATTTCAATTATTATATACACATCGCAACAAATAACACAATGCAAAAAATAGAAACATGTCAATCAGGGTCATTATGATGAAATTGAGGGTTCAAAGTTGGAGAATAATCGAAAAATAGGTTTCATGTAGAAAGGTACTCGATTAAGTCAAGGTCGAGTTAAACAACGAGCGAGTCCCACTATCAGGTCTTGGGTCAATGCGTGAGGCATCATTTGGGCCTTAATTTCATATATGGGTCGGGTCTATAGGTCTATGTGTGGGTCACAATCATCCAGAGTGTTCAATATATTTTAGACTAGTTTTCCGTATTTTGGAGTGTTCCGGAATAGATTTTCTAAGGTTTACTTGAACTTATTTATGTTGATACTAATATTAATAACACCAAAAAACATAAATACCACCAAATTCTAGTTCAAACAAATTATTTCTTCTAAAAAAGTACTAACATAACACTAAGGTTTTTTAAACATCATATAATAATGTATAAACAAAACGACAAATACCTACGTATATTAAAGCTCTTCACTATCATACAATATCCTTAATAAAAACATAAGTCTGAAATATGTTCACCTATAAATCCGCAATATTGACCGTAGAAAAAAAAGGCATTAACCCAAAATGTTGTTATAAACTAATTTATATATATATATATATATATATATATATATATATATATATATATATATATATATATATATATTGCAAGTGATGTCCAACCTAGGTGGATTGATACAAGAGAACAATGAGTTTGATATGAATATGAGTTTGACGTCAGGTGTTATATATATATATATATATATATATATATATATATATATATATATATATGGAAAAGTTCAATAGAGAACCATTATTAATCAAAGAACCAAGGAACCAATCCAAAGCGTCGGAATTTAAAACGATCAACGGCAAAAGGAAGGGTTGTAAATTTTTATAATGGACGCACATGTACCGGATTATAACAAAACTCACTTCCTTTTTTTCATTTAAAATTTTTTTTAAGCCAAATTGTTTTTCGAAAAAAAAAACCGAATATACCGTTGTTCACGATTTTTCATCCTCTTTTCATAGAGATTCATGATGATATATAAAAAACGAACTTTTTTTTTCGAAAAAAAACCACTTAATTTTCTTAGTTTTTTCAATATTTAAGTTTATTTTTATCAAAAAAAACTAATTATACCAAAAATATTAATTTTTTGTACTCTATTAATAAACATCAACACCGACTAAAAAAAAAAAAAAAAACCTCGAACAGTACATATTGACACTGTGAATCTAAACTGTAAATATTTCAATTTTTAACATTCACAATATGAAAAATCTCGAACAGTTCAGATTCACATTGTGAATCTGAATTATTATTATACACACTGTGAATCTGAGAAGATTCAAAAAAAAACATCGATCAGTGTAGATTCACACTGTGAATCTAAACTATAAATATTTCAAATTTTAACATTCACAATGTTAAAAAAAGCTCCGATCAGTTCAGATTCACACTGTGAATCTGATTTCTTATTATGCACACTGTGAATCTAAGGAGGTTCATAATGTGAATCTGAATAGGTTTACAATATGAATCTGAACAGGTTCACAATGTGAATCTAAACTGAAATAAAGTTTTTTTTTTTAACTTGAATATTAATCTATGTTTAGAAAGTACAAAAAATATGAATTTTGATATATTTATTAATTTTTTTCTATAAAAAAATAAACCTTAAATTTTTTCATTAAAGAAAATGAAGTGGATTTTTTTCGAAAAAAAAAGTTCGTTTTTTATATATTATCATGGATCTCTATGGAAAGAGAACGAAAAATCGTGAACAACGGTATATTCGGTTTTTTTTTTCGATAAAAAACATGGCCTAAAAAAAATTTTAAACGAAAAAAAGTGGTGAGTTTTTTTTGTAAAGGGTGGATTTTTTGGTATAATCCGGTGTGTGTACGTCAAATGTAAAAGTGTACATCTATTTCCTTGGCCGTTGATCGTTATGATTTCCAACGCTCACGATTGGTTCCTTGGTTAATTATGGTTCTTTATTGAACCTCACCCTCTATATATATATATATATATATATATATATATATATATATATATATATATATATGATGTCCAACCTAAGTGCATTGATACAAGAGAACAATGAGTTTGATATGAATATGAGTTTGAGGTCAGGTGTTTGAACCTCGACACCTTTTGAAAAGCCTCTTACAAATGTCCCATATGTGAAGAAGTTTTCCCTCAAAATCTCCGTTAAGGCTAAATTTGTTATCTAAAGAAACTCAAACTTATAGTAAAACTTTATTCGGTTGGAATTTCAAAAATAAATAGTAAACAAATAGGAATAGACAAAGCGGGAGTAGGTTTGTGCGTGTAATGCAGAAAAAGAAGCTTGGAATTGAAAAGATAATGAAGTTGTCGGAGGGGTGAAAACGAGCAGCAGCCTTATCTTTCCCCACGTGCGGCCGGCCCCACCACTCTTTCTTTTGATTCTTTTCTAATCACCTATCATATTCATCACCCCTTCATCTCATAAATCATATCATTTGATTTTGTTTTTCAGAAATTAACCAGATATTGTGTTTTGAGTAAAAGTTAAGCTTTCATAATAACCGTCTTGAAAAGGGAAAATACCGGCAATAGTCAAAAAAGAGGGGTATTTTCAAAAAATAGACACAAAAAATTGGATTTCCGGATATAGATATGGATTCCGCGGAGGTAGCTCCGCGGAATCTACTGTAGCTCCGCGGGATGGCAAAATCATAAATAAATGAGTGTATTAAAAAAAAACCTCAAGATCTATTCCGCAGAGCTACCTCCGATGAATGAACTCATTCCGCGGAGGTAGCTCCGAGGAAGGGATCTTCAGTTTTTTTTTTTTTTTTCACATCGATTCTTCGAAGTTTATATTCATTCCCCAACTAATTATTTTCAAGCAAAGATTATCATACTATCATAATCTTTTTCTTGAAATAATTAGTTGTGGAATTAATATAACCCCCGAAGAAACGATGTGAAAAAAAAAATTCTAATGATCCATTCCGCGAAGTTCCGCGGAGTTACCTCCGCGGAATGCATGTCTATACCTGAAAATGTCCATTTTCATGTCTAAATTTTGAAATTACCACCCATTTTTTGACTATTGCCGGTATTTTCCCCCTTGAAAATATATGCATCTAAATATGTCAATGATTAATTAATTAATTAATTTTTCATTTTCAACCTTAATAACTATTTTATGTAAATTTTAATTTAGTATAGCTTACTTTAATTTTAAATTCAAATGAAAGTTGAAATAAATAATGTATTAACTCTAATGTAGTTATAAAATATAAAATCAAAAGGTTTCTAACCAAACGGTATACGGTGTTTTTCCTTTTTGAGATTGTTAGAGACATTTTAGTAGTTTTAAGTAGTTTAAGTGTAGAGTAGATTTGACGTTCAATATATATATATATATATATATATATATATATATATATATATATATATATATATACTAGGTGTGAGACCAATGTATTGCATGAGTTCATTTAAAAGAAAAAATAAATATAAAATTCAAAATATTTGAGAAGTTTGAATTCATAAGTAAATGAAGAAAAATATTGAATTATAAAAATTAAATTGTTTTATTTTATCTTCTCAATTTAAACAAATAATTTAGATAACTAAATAAAGGAAATTAATGAAACTTTAATTTAGTAATTTTGAAATTAGAAGGAAAGTCCATTAATGAAATTGATATGCATTTATTATTAAATTTAAATAATATGTGGAATTTAATAAAATAGAAAAACCATAAAATGACATGTGGAATAAAAATTAATTTAAAATAACCATAAATTTACATGTGGCAAAATGAATAAAAATATGACGTGTGGCAAAAAAATCTTTATTTATTAGGGTGTATATATATATATATATATATATATATATATATATATATATATATATATATATATATATATATCCGGTAAGAATTTTTTTTTCTACATAATTTTTTGACGAACAAAATGAATGAATCATTAGATGAATCAAAAATAACATGATTCACAAAAAAAATTCTCAAAAAACATTTTGATGATTCATTTATACAATGATTTTGTTTTTATTCACTAAAATTGTCATAAAAATGAATTTTTTCTTAATTTGTTTAAAAATGAATCATGAAAATGTTTTTTTGAGAATTTTTTCTTGTGAATAATCTTACAAATGAATTATCTAATGATTCATTTTGTTTGTTCGTTAAAAAAATATGTAGAAAAAAACTTCTTACCTTCCTACCAAAATTTTCCTTCTTATTTGATCTTGACTCTCTCCCTCTCTCTCTCTCTCTCTCTCTATATATATATATATATATATATATATATATATATATATATATATATATATATTGATTTCATAATATTAACTTTGAAAACATGTTGATGCATTTAAAGATATCGAGCATTTTAAAAAAAAGGTAATATATGAAGTATTTTATTATTAGTTAAAATAAGCCAAGAAAGTTTTTGATAGAAAATTAAAAAGGAAAATGGCGCAACGGCCCTATCATGTATTTCGATTTTACCCTTTCAGTCCCTAAAGTTTTTTCGTGTCTTTTAAGGGAATAAAGTTATTTTTCTCGGGTCTAATTGGTCCTTATTGTCAAAACGAAGGAGTAACCTGGTTACCCCTTATGGCAGCTCACTTAATTGATCTATTCCTTTATATGTTTATTATAAACGAAATGACACGTCTTTTTACCTCATGCACGGTCACACTCTCTCTCACACACACACTCACACACATAGCTCTTATTTATTATCTTCTTGAGGCTGCATAACCTTTTCGGATCTAAATCGTCTTCTTCAAAGCCTATCATTTACTTCCCTAAACGTTTTTAAGAGCCCAAAGGAGATTTGACCTAAAATTCTAAGTTTTGATTTTTTTTTTCACATATTTAATGAAAATTGGATTGAGATAAAAGTAAATGATACTTGGATTAGAGTATACCTTAAGACTTTCCACCACACCAGGAATAACCTCGTGTTCGAGCCCTGTGTATTCCCCTTCAGTATTCTCTCTAATCACCACAATATCAACATTTTTATGGTGCGTGGGTAACCAGGCAAATTAAAACAATTTACAAGCGAAGCGTACAGATCAAGCTCTTTCCTTAACTGCACATTCAACGAACTAACCCCTCCACCCATGGGAGTATTCAAACCACCTTTGAAACACACTTTATTCTTCTTAATCGACTCTATGAACTCTGTTGGTATGGTTTTCATGTCACCATGAACGTCGAACTTTTCGAAGTAAATCAGCACGTGCATCACATCCATTACTTGCTCCACAGCTCCGGTAACGAGGGGACCGATCCCATCTCCAGGGATTAAGGTGACATGGCGAGGAGCATCGTCACCTGGTCGGGGTATGTAAGTGATAGATCGGGATGGGGTCGAAACAGGTGGAGCTGGTCGGTGAAGCAGTTGCTTGAGGATCGGTAGAGTTCGTTTGGCCTTCGGATGCAGATTTGCTTCTTTGATCCAATTGAATAAGATTACAGACAGAGCGGATATTAGGGTTTTGATTGACGAATCTGCTACTCGAAAGGTCGGGCGAATAACCGGTTGTATTAAAAAAAGTCAAATAATCAAGTATGACTAGGCACGTCAACAAAAAATTTGATACATGGCATATGAAACCGGTTGTATTAGGTTAGGTGACCAAATGAACAGGTAAAAAATAACTTTATTCCCTTAAAAGACACGAAAAAAACTTTAGGGGCTGAAAGGGTAAAGTCGAAATATATAATAGGGCCGTTGTGTCATTTTCCCAAATGAAAATCACGAACGCGTGTTAGTCAACTAGACGTAACTAGACTAGTATAATGATAAGGGTTAATGACCTATAATTAGAAGGTATTAGGCATCAGGTATGAATCAAGTGTGTCATATTAGTGTTGTGTGTCATATTAGTGTTATACAAGCTTCATTACATCTTCAATTCCATACTAATACTATAAACTTTAGATTTTAGAAAGTGGATGAAAAAAGTATCAGACAAGGCCGATATAAAGCTCAACATATTGTGCGTACACCTCCCCTCACTTCAATATGTTGTGAAAATAAGTATTTTTCAACATTGCATTGTCGAAGAAAAAGAAAAATGTATATGTGTGTACTAATCCCATTTTCCAGGCTTTTTTTTCACCTATCTCAATCGACATGGTACCAATCCCTTTTTTCTTTGCTATTGCTATGATAAATCAAATTACATCTTATATAGAACTTAGGTGGTAATGACAAACTCTGGTCTTTAAAAAATACTCACTATTCCATACAATCTATATCTTTATTATTATTATTATTATTATTATTATTATTATTATTATTATTATTATTTTAATACAAGATTTATAATTAAAATTATAAAAATTAAAAACAAATTAATTACATAATTAAAATTAAAGTAAGTTTTTAAAAAATACAACATTCTATTACTGAAAATTAAAAATTACATATTTAAAATTAAAAAGACCAACAATTAAAAGCTCAACATTATAAAATCAAAACGACTATTCGTTGTTGTCGTCGGTCTCATCGTAGTCGCCCTATCGTCGTAGTTTTATTGCCTTTACTATATGTGTTTTGTCAAATATTGACGGAGATTATTGTGTGTTTTTCTCTGTTTTGTATTTTCAAAACTCTCGTGTAGTATGTTGAGGTGTCAAGTTGTATTTGTGAATGTGGATGAAGTATATCATTCGAATTATACATACTAATAGCCCTACTTTTTTTCTTTATTACCATATTATGTAAAATGAAACAATTAGTAATTACATTCTGTATTTTTTTTCCCGATCACATGATCGTGACAAGTGTTTTATTATGTGTCATTTGCTCTTGAGGATTCCAAAAGTCCATTCTACATCATTCTTTGTTGATTCTTATGCTAACTTGAAGAATTTTGTTTTTTTCGTCTTGTGGGTATACTTATGATCTGACAAACATAACATACTCCATGATATATAACATCACCAAGGTAATATCTAAACTTGTATTCATTTCCATTCACAACATATGGAAAGTTATGCGCTTTACCTTGCATAATGAATTTGAATATGGGAGACACACCAAATACATTTAGGTCATTGTTTGTCCCCGCTATAACAAAGTATGAATGTCAAAATCATAGATCGTTTGAAACTATTGCTTCTAGTATTATACTTGGCACTCCATGATCACCTCTGTGAATTGACATTCCCATGCATCGAAAAAAAATTATCATGCCCAATGTGTACACTCAATGCTACCGACCATTCATGGGAAGTTGTGTTTAGCTTGATATATAATTGTTCAACATCACTTCTTGTTGGCTTTCACAAATATATGTCACTATACATTTTTATATCATACTCACAAAACAAATATGTGTATTTTCATGCTATTCTTAGGGACATCTTCAAATACTCATTTGATGCGTCAACGACGATACCATATACCAAAATATGAAGTGTGGTTGTACACTTTTGTAGCATAGTGATACTTCGTCCACCTCTTGCATCTAATCTCAATTGAAAAAAATTCATAATTATCTTCCAAATATTTAGCTATAAGTAGGAATAAATTTCTACCGGTATGATAACAAGGTTTGAACTGAATATAGTTGCATAAGCAATCATCAACAAAGTAACCACATACCAAAATATTGTGTGCAACATTATGATCCTTGCTTATTGAAGTTCTAGCCATCTTGATGGATTTGAACTTTCAACGTGTTAACCCAAGATGGTGGTTGCCGCTTCCAGGAATAAGTGAAAAAACATATCATCGTCATTAGTTGAAGATGATTTTTTTCATCTTTTGATTGTGTTGGGTAGAATTTTTAGAATTGCAAAATGGTTATGCGAAAGTTTTGTAAAAACATTGTGTGATATTTATAAGGTTAAATATGAAGTGGTTGGTAATAAAAGAAGTTATCATAATTTTTTTAAGTTCAACGGTCAAAAGACCGTGTATACATTCTCTCTTATTTATGAAGCTACGTAAATGGCCTTACACCACACCAAATTACTAGGAGCTGGGGCATGTGTTCACATATGGGTGGCTAAGCCATCTTAGCCTTTCGAGTATGCTTAGGTATGCTTATATGTTATTATTACACAATAATATCTTGATTTACAAAGACAAGATTAGAGACCATAATGGAATATATTATAATTTAGATATATTTGTTGAATTACGTTGTTAATTTCTGAAATAATGGACAAGTTTGTTCTTCAAACAAGTGTTGTAAAAGTATTTTAGTCTTGGTATAGAGGTGGTTGCCCAGGTATTGTTTTGGTCAAAAATCGACTGAGAATATATTAACCAATTTTTATAGGGGGTGTGGTGTTGTTGGTAAAGTAATTATCAAAACTAGAACAAGATTGCACAAATGGTTTACAAGTAAAGTCATTGATCCTTGCTAGGATCTCTGGCACCAAACCTTGGGAGGTGATAATGATCACCTATCTTGATTAATTGTATAGATTGAATGATTAATTACAGAAATGAAAGTAAGTAAACGAGTACAAGTATTGCAGTGAGTTTATGTATGTGTAGTGTGCGGAATACATGTGTATTTATAGTCTAGTATAAGCAACAATAAGTCTGATATTCCCGGGATCCTCTCGAATAAGAATGAACACGTTGGTTTGACCTGGTATTCTCGGGTTTTTTCCTGATTGAAACATTTCTTCGTTGAGAATGAATCTTATGTTGACTAATTTTCCACATGTGAGAAAAATACTAGAAATATATCTGTTAGAAATGTTAAGAAATAATAATAACAATAATGATCAGGACCCTGAGATATGTTCGGAATCCTGAATGTTCTTGAAGATTCGGGATCCTAAACAGGGTTGAGGATCTTGGCACTAACAATTGCCCCCAAATTATTCCTGCAAAATATTAAAGTTAATCTCTGAATATTTTAAAGGTTAAATTTAAAATAAAAAAGAAGAGTAAGGATTTTGAAGTTTTAACGGATAGGGAAATTTGAATCCCAACGGATAGAATTCTAGCCGTTGAAATAGTCATAATGATATGTCAAATCATCCTTCTTCCCTTTTGTGATTCTCGCATAAATAGGTCATTCTGGTTCTCGATTCTGCCTTACTTTTCCAGCTCCCTTCCAGACGCTATTGAATATCTTCGAAGGTACTCTCCCTGTTCCTTTTCTCCTTAATTTTCTTTGTCTTTGGTCAAGGGAAAGAAAGCAACTTGCTCTCGCATGAGCATCATCATTATTCCCAATCATGAATTCGTTGATCAAAAAGCCTTATCTTATGAGGAAACTTGTTCCTTCAACGATAACGACTTCGAAGCTCTAAAATTGGTTGGAGCTTTTCCTGCTGGCGTCGTTTTCAGACCCTTCGATGCCAAGATTCAACCAGACTTTATTTCTTCCTCTTGGGTTTGCTTTTCCGAATATCCTTTCTCCATAGGTCTTTCTTATCCTTTTCATGGAATCATTTTCGAGTTCTTTGAGATTACCAAAATTTCGTACATTCAAGCCATTCGAGTGGTTTGGAGGATCCTTTACTAGATCGATCAACTGAACTGCTTCATGGGTCTTAATATCGGTTTGAATGAGTTAGCTCATGTGTACGATCTTTTGACCTTCGGGAAATCTCATTTTTTACTTATAGTCAAACCTGATAAAGTCACCCCTTGTTCTGAAGTCTAAGCATAATGATGACGCTTGGAAAGGGAAATACTTCTTTGTGAGACACGACTCCATTCTTGACGGAAATCTCTTAACAAAGTCTTGGGTTAAAAAGGGTAGGGTTTCATGTTAATATAACTAAGGATCCTGGAATTCACACTTCTTATTTTTTTTTAATTTTTTGTAGCTTTCAAGTTTGAAGAGGTCGTCCCTCCTGCCGATGACACTGAAGATAGGATTGAGAGTTTATTTGCTTCGCCTGAGATCGAAAGGTCATTCAAGCTTGAAGAACCTAATCATCAAGAGAGTTCAACTGTTATTATCCCCATGTCAACTAGTAAGGATCCTTAACTTTATTTCATTTTCTATGAAGGATCCTGAACTAGTTAAACTTTTTCGCCATGTTTAGGATTTAAATATACACGTTCTGGTGCTCGATTTACCCTTGTCGATATTGATTTTGCCATGTCTAGCGACCAACTGGTGGTCAAGAAAGAAAAGACCTCATCCTCTCTCCTTCGTAACAGAGCTCCCATAGATTTTAATGTTAAGACTCCAGGATCCCGAAAGAGGAAATCAATTGAGTTTTCCTACCTGGAGAATCTTGAAGCGGATGAGGTGTTGAAGAAGTTAATCTCTTTCTCTCAATTTGTAAGCATCCTTGTATTTTCTTATATCCGCCTTTATTTTCCTTACTTTTGTCTTTTAGAGGTGGTTGGCCTTATCTCTCACTCCAACGAGGATCTTAAGGTTAAGCTTGATCGGGTGGAACAAGCTTTGAAGGAGCAAGAAGCGACCAAAAAAGAGCTTTTACAGAGGGTGGAGAAATTAGTCAAGGAGAAAGCAGAGAAAGAAGAGGAACATTTAGCGGAGATTGAAGAGGTAATTATTGAGGCCAGGAGTAGTGCTGTTGAGGCCGTTTGGGAGGCAAAAATCAAGTTGGCAGAGGATATCAAAAATACGGGGTCCCGGAACGTGATTGGATGGCGTGTGTGATGGGTTTTAGTATACTACAACATCCTATGGTGCACATACAACCCTAGATACATTGGATCTATGTTTTCACTAATTATGCATGCAAATGGTTTCCAAGGCATTAAACCTATAACTAGCATGCATTTGACATAAACCATATAAGATACTAGTTAGAGTTACATACCTTTTATGTAGCTTTAAGTCTTGTTGTACTTGGCCTTAAGAGCTTAGCCTCAATAGTGTGGAAGCATCAAATGAAGCCACAACACATCATGGACAAAGGATGAAACTTGAGAGAGAATTCATACACACCAAAACTGCCCATATCCTCCAAGAATACATTAGTAGTGATTTTGGCTATGAAATAGCACATTTATATGTAGGATTCCAAGGGTCATGGGTATAACCCAAATCCATACCCATGGGTGTTATGATCCATGGTTCATGTGGCCCAACTCTTTATGTATCCATACATAAACTTGGTCCAACATGGATCATAAGCCCAACACATATAAATATAACTAATTACCATAATTAGTCCCCATAGATTTAATTAGTCTATTTTGATCACAAAATTAATTCCAATTTAATTCTTGATCATTACTAATTAAAACATATGATTTCATATTAATATATTAGAACTTATAATATATTAATAAATCATATATAACCTTCTCTCAAGAGTCTATCCTAACAAATTGTCCTGATGATATGGAACCCAAATGAACCATGTTACTCTCGGGTCAAATACATACCAATAATAGTTATGGGCTTAGACATCTAATCCAACAGTCTCCCACTTGGATAAGTCTGAAACTATTATTACAAGTAAGACTCCAAAACCCAACTAGCAATCGTAGCTCTTAAAAGCCGCTGTCGAACTCTGACCTAGTCAATGACGCGTCCATTAGATAAGGGATCATATATTCCTCCGTTCTAGATACCATATGGACCGAGACATGGATTATAATCATACTCTCTGTCCATCTGTTGTTTCCCGATTTCTGATTTCTTACGACCGACTAATTGAACAAATGAAATCAGTCTAGGCCCGGCCGAGCACTTATGATTGTCATCACTAAATCATCGTGGGGCCAACAAATATCGCTTTTATCCCTCCAAGGGTAAAAGGAATGGATAAACTTCGACTCATATGCTTGTACTAACTACTTGTTGAATCATATACAAAGGCACGTTTTATAGCATCAATTTACTGATGCGTTTTCATACAATCAATGTACAACCAAGTCATAGTCAACAACTCATATCTCTAGGTTTGAAGAATATAAGATATTATCGTCTCATGATCACTCGTGATAAAATCCATGAAGTGATTCAAATGAGCGTGGGTTTAATCCAATACTCGAATCTCATTCCAGGAGCACTCATGAATGTTGCAGCAACTTTTGCTATGTCTAAACACTTTAGACATCTACAAGCCCAATTCATGAAAGTCTTGATTCATACCTACTTCCAAAGTATGATTGAATGTGGAGGGTTTGAATAACCTAGTTATTCGGGAAGTCAAAACATGCAAAGTGAAACACAAGAATAATCGAATCCAATATGGTCTCAGAACTTATGAATATAAATAAAACACCTTTTATTTATCACCATATTGATTACACATTATTCATTGTATAATGTTTCGATTTATCAACCTAATACTTGAATTAAAACAATAGTCATGTCATGCTCCAAGCATGCACACTATGTTTGTCTATGATCCTTACTTTGTGAAATAGACCAATTGAACATGATTCCAATGATGCTCATTTCACAATCCCAAATCCTTACCGCAAATGTAGGAATACAAGATTCTTTGCCCTTTACTGAAATCTGTTAGATTCTAAACTTATATGCATTGATCCTCTTAATGACTATGCACACAAGTCACAAATACTTGGCAACAGACATTACAAAGCATTCCAATGGAGAGCAATTCCATGGAAACGAAGTCCCACATTCAAAGTACATTCCTTTGAATATCCTTCTTGCATTACGTTTTCTAATCTTACACAGATTTAAAAGAATAACTTCCACCTATGGAAACATTTCCATATTCCATTTTGACTATCACTTCTGAGCAAGAGTTGCATCCTTTACGAATATGTCAATATGGTCCTTCCAAAATTTACACTATACTTCCAACTGTCTATGAGCAACCAATCTTTGGTAAACCTCAGATTGTCCTCGACAATTGCTTAATCATTTTAGTCATATCTAGTTCTATTCCTTTTTCCCTCTTAATGCCCTAGGCATTTGGAAAAATTTAGAACAGATGAATATTACAACACATGTAATCGATCCTATATCCAAAGCATATGGGACACGATTCATGATGTCTCACATAAAGACATGATACTAGACCAGTCTTTTGCTATAATATTTCTATTTTTATTTGCCATGTTCTCAAAATTTAGATCATGAAAAGGGATGCCGTAATCATAATCGAATTTTAGAACGCTAATAATGATGGGTTTTATACATAAGAACAATCCTATGTGCTCATACAAAACCTAATGCTTGGATCTAGGTTTCTCTATTGTACATGCAATGAATCCAAGACTTATAAACCCTAATCTAGCATACATGATTTCGAAATTAGCTAATTACATCAGATCTAGATGTTTACTTCTTCTAATAGTAGCTTGAATCTTCTTCTCTTGAGCCTAGAGTCACAATTGTAACTCCTCTAATGGATCACAAACACCACACAAGCAAGAAGGCAACTTTGAGAGAGAGGAGGATGCTAATTTTTGGCCTAGGGTTTCTCTTGGGAACAAGTGGCCAAAATTGCATGCAAGGGTCACTATTTATACTATAGGCTGCTAGGGTTTCAGTCTAAACCCTAATGGACAGCTTAATGACCAAGCAGCCCAAGGAACCTTCTGGAATAGGGCCATTGGACGAAAATATGATGATCCTTCTTCATAATTTCGTTCCCCCTTAGTCCATTAGGTTTCCCAGCCCAAAACTCAACTATCACACACTTGACAGTTTAAGTCCCTTTATTTAATTAATCTCTTTTAGTCACCAAATTAATTCCTAATTAATTTATGACTAATACTAATTAAATAAATATGATTTCTCCTTTAATATGTTATTCTTATAATATATTAATAAACCATAATATCCTCTCTCTTTCCTTAAATTACCTTGTCAAGTTGCTTTGGTGAAGGCAACCCAAAAGGACCATGCATAACCGGGTCAAGTACATACCAAATATAGTTACGAGTTTAGACACTAATCCAACAAATAATGTAATCATGACTAAATTTGATTAAAATCTCACAATATAAGATTTTAGATTTAAAATGAAGTATAATTTCCCCTCCCTTAATTATAACAAAACAACTTTTCAAACCCTGCAAAGTATATTTTGCAAATTGAATCTTTTGGTTTCTATAATTAACATTGCTCACTTGCAACACCTAACATAATAATCATGCTCCCACTAACATGATAATTATTAGCATAACACTTATGTTCCCACTAGCTTTGACATGTATCTAGAAATGAGCTGGACTTCTAGAAATCAATACTTTATTGACTCTCTTACCAAAGTTCAGATTTCTGATACGAGATGCTTTGATAAGACTTTATCAAAATAATACACATTTCCTTAGATAGCTCACATGTGTGTCTAAACAATTTTTAGAACTATGAAAAGGTTTGCTGTAATCATAGTCTCAATTGTTTGGACCTTTGCCATTTCTCACAAGTCCATGTTAGTGTGCCGCTAACCACACACGCTCCACTACCGACTTTGAGAATGTAAATATCACAATTGCTATCTACTTAAAATCTACTTAGTGAAAGCGTTTCCTCACCATCATTTTCATGAATCAGAGATAAACCTTATGACACTTAGATTTAATGGTGTATGTGTTCCTATCCATTTGAATTTGTCATAACCACAAGAGGAAGTTAGTGACAAATCCAAACTCATATGGACTGAACTTGTTCAATCTTAACTTCTTGCCATCTGGCAGCATAATGGCCTACCATTGCTTCCAAGTAGTTATGCAAACAACTGAGAACTCATAGAACTCTCATGCATATTCAACTTTAACTGGAATGAGCACAGAAACAAGAATATGTCAATACGATGGGCTATAAACCTCAAGTCGTGTTCTAGTGATAAACAACAAGTTTTATTCTTGATTAGTTCTTGAAACTTTGCAAGATCTTTACGACTCCCACTGACCTCTTGACATATAAGATTCTCTTGTCAAGAACCATTCCTTGACAAAGCAAATATTCATGAGTTAGTGCAGATTCTTATCAAGACAAACACTTCACACAATTGGCCTTAGTTGGTCTTTGTTTTATCCAAAACATCACAAATTACCAATTTCAAATGTACAAGAGTAAGAAACATTTTACTCTACATTTGACAAGTGTTATAAACCTTCTTAATATTATGTCACTCAAGTTACAATCTTGGAGTATTACTCTAAGACTTTTTTTGGAACGAAGTATGATTCATCTTTTGATTTTAACAATTTCAACAATCCACGATTCCTCTTCTTAGCCAAACAAATGCACTAAGATATCCTTAGATAATCAATTGTGATATGGTTTCATAACCATTAATATAATCATAAAACACGATACTAAAGTACTCTCCCATCTTTTCAGATTTGAGAAACTTTTATCTTTCTGCCTAATTTGATTCTTCTCATTCGTCCTGGCATACATTGAAACTTTTCCAATGTTTCAGAATTATACTTAAACTTGTAAGTATAACCATATTTAGTAAACATTAGTAAATCATGACGAATAGTCTTATCGTTCTCTGTGGTGGACCTGACCAGCGCACACTCAAGTGTACCCGATCCCCTAATCCTTCACTTGACTCACATATACATGTGATCAAGGAATTAGTCTTAATTTTCCAAAGATGAAAATTCTCATTCATCATACAATACAAGTTGCATGATTCCAAGTTTCTATCCAACTGAAACTTGGGTGATGAGAATCTTTCCTTATTTGGTAAATTATGACACTACCAAAAACGAAAGAATCAAATCCATTTTCCAATATTGCTAGCAATGGAATCATATAAAAAACAATTTTTCACAAATGCCATTGTAAGGATATTTAAAAATAAATAAAAATTAAAACCTTTTCTTTTATTTTAAAACTTGTGGAAAAACTTATCCTTACAATGCAAATAAATATGAGAACAATGTTGTTATTTATTCCTAGGCAATCTATCCCAATTCTTAAGCAACAGCTCAAAATTCTGATCACCGAACCATACGATCGAAATCCATCTTCGCGATTAGAATCAGCATATTCTTCTTTTATGCTTCCTCTCTTTTCTTTGATTCTTAAAACATCAAAATGTGACCTAGTCACATCATGTAATAAGAATCTCAAAATAGGAAATTAATAGAGTTAGATAGTGGACTTTACCCGAAGTAGAGTCAAACCTTTTTGACTTTACCATCCTTATGATCTTTCAGGTAAATAGGGCAGCTTCGCAACCAATGCCCCTTTCTTTGGCAATAGAAACATATGGACTCTTTGGGAATGGTACACGGGACTATCTCAGACTTAGCCTTTCTTTTTACCATTTGGTCAACCGAGTTGACTATGGCCGATCCTTTCCATTGGGAAGAGAAAGCTTTTCTGGATTTCCAATGTTACCATTGTCAATGTCCATGGAAGTTTGGGAAGTCAATCTTCCAAACAAATTTGCTTTACCAGTGCTCCAAATCATTGTTGATTCAGCAGCATCAAGCAAATAGGTAAGATCATTAAGGGTCATGTCATGGTTTGTCATATAGTAGTCCCAAAGGAACTTACTATGTAACTTAGGAAGTGATTGAAGAACCTAGTCAACAACCAACTTCCTCAAGACTTTGACACCCAACTCTCCCGACCTGTCTATATATGACTTCATCTCCAAGATGTGAGCACACACAGACTTTGCTTGCCAATAGGGCTTGAGTGACCTTGAACTTTTCAAGAACTTGTGGGTTAGGGAGAATAATTGGAGGAGGTGGAGGAAGAGAAGTATGATTTCCACGATCCAATCGTGGGACATCATCTTCATTAGGAAAGCTTGTTCCAAGAGATTTGGGAAGATCATAGTAGTATGAACCAGACATCTACAATGGGAAAAATTCAAGTTAGTTGATTTATGTCCTTAATATAACACCCAATATGAAATATTAAGGTTAGGACCGAACACAATATTTTATAACTTGGAAGAGGGATGCCGTAATCCAAGCTACAAAATATTTGAAGGTAGGTGAATGACGATTCTCCAATTTCCACCATGAAAACCGAAAAAGAATTTTTGGTCTTGAATGGATTGAAACTCCAAGATCCTGTGGGATTCATTGAACTTTTCAATGGCATGTTTAAATCTCGGTTGTGCCCTCTCAAGTTTGTGACTGGGATGCCGAGGATCACAAACAAGGTGTGAATAACCATGCAAATTAACTTGGTACCCTTAACTTTATCACCTAATCGATATGCCGGTTAACCACACGCGCTCCACCAATCTATGATAAACATTAAATTACCCTTTTCCACTCTTACTAGTCCATGTTAGTGTGCCGGTTAACCACACACGCTCCACCAACGACTTGGTAAGGTACAAAGTGTAATTTCATGGGTTAGCACCAAATTCACATTTTCCTAAACTAACTAAGATTAGGAATTTAATAAGGTTTAGTTACTTTATATTTATCATTATACTTTTAAGAATTAATGTCCTGTCCTACCCGTTCGGCTAACGACCCTCCACCAGTCAAGGACGCGGTGGGTGAGAGTGGACACCCATTAAACTGCCATTTTATAGGCAGTAACCTTATACCCCCCTTATAGACCGGCTTCGTGAATGAGGCCTACTAACGGTAAGACTAACTTTGTTCTTATACATATATATAAATATTAACTATTAATATTATAATAGTGTAAGGGTTGAATTTTAACTTTTAAAATTCCAAGGGTTTAACTTGGAATTAAAGTATTCATGGGGGGAAACTTTACAAATTCTAAAACTTGAGGGCAAGTTTTGAACAATTCAAAAAACGTTTCAATTTCATAACATATGAGTTTAATATAGGTTTTAAAAACTTTAATGAAGAGACTCTTGAATATCCATAACTTGAGGACAAGTTATGGAGTTCATAAAACTATTTATGAGAAAATGACTCTTCAAGTTGTGTAACCTATGGCTTTAATGAAGATTTAACACAAAAACTTTTGGTTTTCCATAACTTGAGGACAAGTTATGGAATCCATTAAAAAACACCAAGATCATCAATTCAACTAACAAGCATGTCAAGAAAAACTATGATCTTGATTAAACGCATATGAACAAGACAATTCAAATCAAACAATTTTCATGTAATTAGCCTAACCATTAAACTAATACAAAACATGAATCTATTGACATTTATCTTTTGAATTGGATTAGAATGATCATTACCACATCAAAAAAAAGTTTATAAGTTCAAAAACAGCTTAGGGTAATGATTCTAGTCCAATTCCAGCCTTAAAAGTCGAAAATCTGCACTCTGGGCCTCCTACTCGTCGAGTGTATGAACCTACTCGACGAGTAGGATGAATTTGTTCATGGACTCGGCGAGTCCATCAGTGGACTCGGCGAGTCCACAGTCCAGACAGCCAGAAAATTGATTTTTCAGCAATTTGCATCAAGTATAATGGAAAAACAAGCCTTGTATCTGATGCCACTGATGGGTTTTAGTACACTACAACATCCTATGGTGCACATACAACCCTAAATACCTTGGATATATGTTTTCACTAATTATGCATGCAAATGGTTTCCAATGCATTAAACCAATAACTAGCATGCATTTGACATAAACCATATAAGATACTAGTTAGAGTTACATACCTTTTATGTAGCTTGAAGTCTTGGTGTACTTGGCCTTAAGAGCTTAGCCCCAATAGTGTGGAAGCCTCAAATGAAGTCACAACACATCATGGACAAAGGATGAAACTTGAGAGAGAATTCATACACACCAAAACCGTCCATATCCTCCAAGAATACATTAGTAGTGATTTTGGCTATGAAATAACATATTTATATGTAGGATTCCAAGGGTCATGGGTATAACCCAAATCCATACCCATGGGCGTTATGATTCATGGTTCATGTGGACCAACTCTTTATGTATCCATACATAAACTTGGTCGAACATCGATCATAAGCCCAACACATATAAATATAACTAATTACCATAATTAGTCCCCATAGATTTAATTAGTCTATTTTGATCACAAAATTAATTCCAATGTAATTCTTGATCAATAATAATTAAAACATATGATTTCATATTAATATATTAGAACTTATAATATATTAATAAATCATATATAACCTTCTCTCAAGAGTCTATCCTATCAAATTGTCCTGATGATATGCAACCCAAATGGACCATGCTACTCTCGGGTCAAGTACATACCAATAATAGTTATGGGCTTAGACATCTAATCGAACAGTGTGTCACTGGATAAGTTGACCCGCAGGCCTGTTAAAGTTGGTCAGGGTCCTGCAGAGAAGAAGAGAGAAGAAGAAGAAGAGATAAGAATAAGAGAAGATGAAGGAGGAAGATGAAGAGAAGAAGACAGAGAAAACCCCATTTGGGGGTAATCAAGCCTAGGATTAGGTTTGATCAGTTTAAAAGCATTTTAATATTTTGTGTGTAAGATAATATTTTTTTGTAGGGTTGATGGGCAATCCCTTTTTATTTTAATGTTATGGTTGTTCACATATTATTTTGCGTGGTTGATGTGACTGTAGCATCAAAACAAGTTAGGTTTTCACAAGGATCCTTAGACAGTTAGGATCCTAAAAGGTTCAGGTTTTACAAGAACTTTTTGGGATCCTCATAATCTAATATAATTAATCAATATCTTAAAACAATTAGGATTCCTAGAAAAGATAAACCTTTAATTATAGCATAGGAGAGTCTTCTTGTATGGAACATAATAAGGATAGATAAAATATGATGATCCTTAGGTGTAGTCTTGGCGTTTAGAATTTTTCTTTAGACTTGTATCTTTTAGAGAATTTCCATGTTGTAAGTCTTTTAGTTCTCTGGGATCTCGAAACTTGTATGATGAAGGATCCCTCTTAAGATAATTCAACCTAAGGATTCACAAGGGAAAATCCCTATTTAACTTCCGTTAGAAAATTAATCTTTAGGAAATACCAGGGAAAATCCCAACTTAGAAAAGTAAATGGGGAGGTTATTAACTCTTTAAATCTTAGAGGGGATTAAGTACCTTTAGTCGTAGGAGAGATGATCAGTCTCGATTCGTAGCGTCTAGGATATTGCGAATTACAAACATTAGCTTGAGGTGGGCGTTAGCTAGCTAACGCCCCTCCGATGCTTAAGTCAGTAATGTTCTTTAAAAATAAATAAAAGAATTCAAACAAAAGCAAAGGGTAAAGGATGTGTACCTTAGATCTTGTTGGAAAATGAACGATTTTAACTTACATGAAGTATGCTTTCAAGTTTATGGCATTCTAGGATCTTGGTAAGATGTCCCCTTCGAGGATTGCCAACCAATATGCTCCATTTCCTGCTTTGAATCGATAAGATATGGCCCTTCCCATTTAGGTGCCAACTTGACTGCATTAGGATCCTTGGTATTTTGAAACGCTTTCTTAAGAACCAAGTCACCTACCTAGAATCTTCTGACTTTTATGTTTTTGCTGTTTGTTTTGGCGATTCCTTTTTGATGAGCTACAATGCGGATCCTGGAAAGATCCCTGAGCTCATCAACAGTGTTGAGATCATGGGCTAGGATCTCATCATTGTTCTCCTAATTTTAGTGTTGGTATCTTGCTGTAGGGATCACCACTTCAGTTGGGACCACAACTTTTGTTCCAAACACCAAAGAATAGGGAGTTTGACCCTTGGCTGTTTTTGATGTAGTAATTTCCGCCCATAGAACGAAAGGAAGTTCCTCAGCCCATCTACCTTTCTTTTCATCTAGCCTTTTCTTTAGATTGTTGACTATGATTTTGTTGCTAGATTCTGCTTGACCGTTGGCTTGAAGATGGACAGAAGTGGATGTTATTATTTTAATTCCCCGACTGGTGCAAAGTGTCTAGTCCTTTTGCTTATGAATTAGAACCCATTATCACATATGATTTCCGTCGGGATCCCAAACTTGGTCAAGATATTACGTTTAATGAATGAGACTACCTCTTTGTCTCTCACCTGAACAAAGGCTTCAGCCTCTATCCATTTTGAGAATTAGTTTATCATTACTAGCATGAAGACCTTTCCACCACGATTCTTTGGTAATTTGCCAACTATATCCATCCCTATTTCATGAATGGCCAGGAGGAGATGATATGGTATAGAGGTTTTGCTGGTTGATGAAGGATGTTGCTCTGTCGTTGACAAGCATCACACTTTTGTGCATGTAAGAAGACATCCTTTTTCATTGTTGGCCAGTAGTACCATGTCCTTAGTATATTAGAGCACAAGGATCTGCCCCCAATATGGTTGCCATAATCTCCTCTATGTATGTCTTTCAGAACTTTTAGCTTCGTGATCTGCCAAACATCTTAGGTATGGACCTGCCATAGACTTTTTGTATAATTTCCCTTGGATCATTACAAAGAGTGAGACCCTCATCTTGAGTTCTTTGTCTCTTCTTTCTTCATTTGGGATTGTGCCATCTCGAAGGTATTATATGATGGGTTTGATCCAAGATCTCGGAGGATCCTGCTTATTTTTTTCTACTAGGATCCTGGCGAGCAGTTTGAGGATCAGGATCCTGGATTGTTCCGATGTTGGCTGTCTGATCATGGTTGCTAGGATCTTCTGATTTTTTGGCAGGATCCTCAATCGTTGGGATTATTACATGGATTAATGGAATCCTCGTCTCTGGTGGGATCGTAAAGGAAGATCCTAGGTTCGCCAATGGATCTGCTTCGACATTATCTTCCCTTTGAACTTGGTTTAGGATAAAGGCTTGGAATTTGGAGGCTAATTTTTTAAGAATTTGAAGATATGATGCAAGCCTTTCGCTTTTAACTGCATAGGATCCATTAAAGTAGTTAGTAATTAATAAAGAATCTACGAATACCTGAAGATCCTTGGCTAGTTTCAGTCTCATAATCAGTGCTTCGTATTCTGTTTCATTTTTGGTTGCATCAAACTCACAACTAACGACCTAGGGTGGTATGTATCCATGTGTCAATCTTAGTATGATCCTAAGGTCGGTTCGTCTTTGGTTGGATGCTCCGTCTATGAAGAGCATCCATCTTCCCATGTTTTCCTCTTCCAGTAGTTGTTTTGTCTCTATTTCCATTTCGGCTTGTAGATCATCACTAAAGTTAGCCACAAAGTCTTCTAGTGCTTGTGACTTTATTGCAGATATTGGCTCATATTGTATGTCGAATGTCCTGAGCTTTACCGATCACTTGGCCATTCTTCCTGACATCTCTGGTTTACTCATAACATTCTTAGTTGGATAATTAGTTTTTACATGTATGGTATGAGTTTCAAAATAGTGTCTTATCTTAGTAGAAGCCATTACTAGTTCTAGTATTAGTATTAGTTTTTCGAGATGAGAATACCTGGTTTCAGCATCTAGTAGACTTTTACTTACATAGTATATGGGATGTTGGTCCCCATCAAGATCCTTGGCCAGGGATGCACTCACGGAGTTCAAGGATACTGAAACATATAGGAGGAGTGGCTCTCCGTCTAATGGTTTTACTAGTATGGGCGCTGAACTTAAATACTTTTTAAGTTCTTGGAAGGCGTTTTAATGCTCCTTGTTCCATTGAAACTTCTTGTTTTTTTATAATGTCGTAGAAAGCTTTACACCTCTCTGAGGATCTTGAAATGAACCTGTTTAGAGCCACTACTCTTCCAGTCAACCTTTGGATATCTTTGGTCATAGTTGGGGACCTTAGATCAATTATGGCTTTGATCTGTTCAGGATTGGCTTCTATTCCTCTCTTGGTGACCATATATCCAAGAAACTTTCATGCCTTCATTCCAAAGTGGCATTTGGAGGGGTTCAGTTTCATATTGTATTTGTCTAAAATGTCGAAGGCTCCATGAAGATCCTTAAGGTGATCTTCTGCTCTATTAGACTTGATCATTATGTCATCAATGTATACTTTCATGGTGTCCCCCAGTCTGTCCTTGAACATTTGATTCAATAGCCTCTGGTATGTTTTTCCTGCATTTTTAAGACTAAAAGGCATGTCAATATAGCAATATATACATGTAGGGGTTATGAAGGCAGTATCCTCTTGATCAGATGGTTCCATCTATATTTGTTGGAATCCTGCTGAAGCATCCATGAATGTTAGTAGCTCATTAACTATCGTGGCATCAATCATCGAGTCTATGTGTGGTAAAGGGAAAGGATCCTTAGGGAATTCCTTATTGAGATCCATGTAATCCACATACACTCTCCATTTTCCATTCTTTTTTTGGACCACCACTACGTTGGCTAGACATTTTGGGAACTTCACTTCTTTAATCATCCCTGTTCTGAGAAGTTTTTCAACTTCTTCTTGAATGATCTGGTTCCTCTTGGGGTGCAAATTTCCTTCTATGTTGGTGTATAGGCATGAAAGGAGGATATGTATTGAGTTTATGAGTTATAATTTCCTTATCTATACCTGTCATATCCTCATGCTTCCAAGCGAAGGTCTTGTTTCTTCTTTTAAGAACTTTATTAGTTCTTGTTCGATTTATTCTGGTATCGAGGATCCTATGAGGACTCTGGCTTCAGGATCCTCGAGGTTTAGGGGCACTTTCTTCACCTCTTTCTCTTTTGTTTCTAGCACACTTCATGCCCCCGACATTTAATTTCTATGCTTGTCGTGGTACTGTTGAAGATTTCATCGAGGTCTTGTAACATTCTTTAGATTCTTGCTGATCCCCAATGATCTTCAATGTCCCCGATGGGGTAGGCATCTTGATGCACTGCTGGTACATCGACGGGACTACCTTCATGTCATGAATCCATGGTCTACCTAATATAACATTATAGGAAAACAAAGCATCAATAACACAAAAACATTGCATCGAGTTTACCCTTTCAATGTAGATGGGTAACTTGATTTCTCTAATAGTGTGCTTTGTTTCACCACTGAATCCTATTTGGACCGAGGATCTCTTGATTATTTCGAATTCTAGGATGTTCACCCTAGTTAGAGAGTATAAAAGTATGATGTTCAATGGGGATCCTTCGTCCACCAGGATCCTTTTGACGAAGTGGTTAGCGATATATAGAGTAATCACCAATCCATCGTGGTAAGGACCCTGCATGTTTTCTCTATCCTGTTCGTCAAATATGATCTCCTTGTTGCTTGTTATCGATGTGTTTCTTCGGGGTCTTTCCTCCTTTTCCGTTTTGGACACTTTGACATGCCTTTTAGCTACAGAATAAGAAGTCCTATAGATATCAGATCCTCCAGAAATGACATTGATTACCTTGGCATCAAAGGGAGGGGATCCTGGCTTTTCCAGGATCTTCATATGGTCTTGATATTTTTCCATGGATCTTTCTTTTTTCCTTCCTAGGATCTCTTTGAGATAAACATTGCTCAGGAGATAACTAATCTCCTCCCTGAGGGTTATGCAGTCCTCAGTGCTATAATCGAAATCCTTGTGATATACACACCACTTGGATTTGTCTTTCCGGCTGTTCGACTTTTCTCCTTTTCTTGGTCATCTTTCTTTGTCACCAAGATCTTGCGTGGCGTATATTTGACCTAAAACATCCACATAGAAGCAATAATCAATCATTTTAGTAATCTCGTCTTCTTCTCCTTCATCATCGAGGGCATTAACCCTGTGATGATCGGGTTTGGAATACGGTTTTGACCTATAGGATCTTAGGGCTGAGGATTCAACCTTCATGTTGGGATTTTCATAGGAACTTGGTGTGTTTGCCCTATTTTGTATTTATTTGTCTTCTTCCAATCTGATGAACCTTAGTAATCGACTTCTGACTTCATCCATACGTTTGCATGGAGTCATCACCCGGTCTTTGTAAAATGGGAGACCCTTCTTCATTCACATCTTAAAGGAATCCACGACAGTGGTCATGTCGATGTTTGGTATGTTTAGGGCTTCCCTACCAAATCTGCTTAAAAATTCTTTTAAGGATTCTTTAGGATCCTGGACCACCCGGTAGAGATCACTAGTGATCCTTTCAAATATTCTTCTGCAGGAAAACTGATTATTGAAAAGGTTAACTAAATGAGCAAAAGAGGTAATAAAATAAGGAGGAACATTAAGAAGCCATTTTAAGGGTGGTCCTATAAGGGTCGATCTGAAGCCTTTGCATAAATAGGGTTCTTGAAAGTGTGGCGGAATGGGAATGATCTCCATTCTCTCCCTATTTTGTGTGATGTGTTCTTCAGGATCTGTGGTTCCATCGTAAGGCTTCATTCTAGGAGTTTGGAAGTGCTTAGGAACTTCTGTATCGGCTATTGAAGGGATAAATCTTGAGATCTTGTGACTGGTAGGGGATGCTTTCGGTATAGGTTGGACCACCCTTGGTACGCTTGAGATCATATATCTTAGTTGTTGGAGTTCTTTGTGTTGGATTAGGTGTCTAAGCTCATAACTATATATGGTATGTACTTGACCCGGTTGTAGCAAGGTCCTTTTGGGTTGCCTTCACCAGAGCAACTTGACTGGATGAATAATGGAGAAAGAGGTTATTATGGTTTATTAATATATTATATGAATAATATATTAAAAGAGAAATCATATTATTTAATTAACATTGGTCAAGAATTAATTTAGAATTAATTTTGTGGTCAAAAGAGGTTAATTGAATTAAAGGGACTGAAGTTGTAATTATAAGAAAATTGCATAATGGGCTGAGGAACCCTTTGGAAGGGGTTGGACGAAATCTTATGGGAGCCCATAAGGATTTCGTGCAAGGGGCTAAGGTTCTGGAAGATTCTTGTGGGCTGCTTGGAGCCTAAGCAATCGGATGAGGTCTGTGACTGAAACCCTAATTCCTCACCTATATAAAGAGCCCTAGGCTTCACAAATTCGGCTACCACTTGAACCCTAGAGATCATAGAGCCAATTTTGAGTCTTCCCCCTCTCTCTCCAAGATTATCCAATTGCTTTGGTGTTTGTGATTCATTAGAGGCATCACATTTGAGGTGCTAGGTTCTCAAAAGTTCAAGATCTTCGAGCTACAATCAAAGGTAACATTCTTACTAGTTTAATTATGTTGATTTCGATTTTATAGTATGCTAGATTAGGGTTTGCAAGTCTTGGATAATTATTGCATGTACAATTAGAAAAACTAGATCCAAGCATTAGGGTTTACATGTACACCATAGGATTGATGTAATGCTCATAACCCATCAGTGGTATCAGAGGCTAGATCGTTTTTCTTTGTATTTGATGCATTGCTAATTTGTTCAAAGCTTGAAAATCGAAAAATTTGTGCCTTTGACTGATGAACTCGACGAGTCGGGTCGTCTGGTGGCTGATTTTTCGGAATTTTGACTGAAATTGAATTGGGATAATTACCAAAAACATTTTTGACTGATAAAATCTGATTTTTTCAATAAGGTATTGATTATCCTAATGCAATTCCAAGATAATTGTCATAAATAAGATAATTACTTGTTTTATATGAGAAAGATTGATTATTTGTATTTTGATTTGAATTATCTTGTCAAGTAAATAGATTACGTCAAATTATGTGATAAAGATTAATAATATGATTAATTAATTATTTTTCAAATTTGATCTAAAAGATGTTTTGAAAAGTTTCAAAATTTGCCCTCAAGTTTTGGAATTTAAATTTTTGATTAATAGTTTTAATTTTGAAATATTTAAATTCTAAACCCTAGAATTTTAAAAGTTAAAATTCAACCCTTATACTATTATAATATTAAAAGATTTATATATATATATATATATATATATATATATATATATATATATATATATATATATATATATATACGTATAAGATAAAGCTAGTCTTACCGTTCGTAGGCCTCATTCACGAAGTCGATCTATAATGGGGTATAAGGTTGCTGCCTATAAAATGGCAGTTTAATGGGTGTCCACTCTCACCCACCGCTTCCTTGATTGGTGGAGGGTCGTTAGCCGAACGGGTAGGATAGGGCAACTAATTCCTCATTAATAAGTATAATGATTATATAAAGTAACTAAATATTTTTATAAATTCTCAATCTTAGCTACTTTTGGAAAAATATGAAAATGTATGTTATTCAATGAAATTACACTTTGCACCTTGCCAAGTCGTTAGTGGAGCGTGTGTAGTTAACTGACACACTAATTTGTGACTAGCAAAGGTGGCAAAGGGTGGCTCAATGTTTATCATAGATTGATGGAACGTGTGTGGCTAACCGGCACATCAATTAGGTGGTAAATGACATCGAGAGTGCCAAGTACATTTGCATGGTTATTCACACCTTGTTTGTGATCCTCGGTATCCCAGTCACAAACTTGAAGGGCATAATCGAGATTTAAACATTGCATTGAAAAGTTCAATGAATCTCAAAAGAATCTAGGAATTTCAATTCATTTAAAACTTAAATTTTTTTTTTGTTTTTCATGGTGGAAATTGGTAAATCGTCATTTACTTACCTTCATATTATTTGCAATTAGATTACAACATCCCTCTTCTGAATTGTAAATAATTATGTTGGATCCTAGCCCTTATTTCTCATTTGGGTGTTTAATTAGGGATTATTATCTAATCTAAACTTTGTTCCTTTTCTGTTTCAGATGTCTACTCAAAACAACAACGTTTTTGGCTCGACCCCTTTTGGCTCATTCTCACTCATGAACATGTGTGGGAGGGTGATATTTGATGGGACCAATTTCAATGATTAGATCCGCAACATTCGCATGGTCACCCGCTGTAACGCCCGTGTTTCTAGGCTAGGCATTAATGATGATGTAATACTCTAGGTTAACTTTTGTAACACGTTTTGAAATGATAAACATGTATTATTTCAGTATTATGTGTTTTATGCTTAATTATTGCAATTTAATTAATTAAGGATAAAAATAAGAGTTAAGATAAAATGTTATATAAACCCAATATCTATACATAAATAGGTAGTGGTCGTGAAAATGATTCCGGACATATAAAGAACGCCGAAATCCGAGTTATAACGAAGAAGTTATGACCTGTCGAAGTTTCGTGACAGAACCGGCACGACACAGCGCGACGTAAATAGTGAATTTACGATAGAGCGATATTTGGACTTAGCGATTTAAACGAAAGTCGTAGAATACGTTAAACCGAGAGCGTGCATAAAAAGAACGCCCAAATCTGACTTCGTATGAGGAAGTTATGATTTTTCGAAGTTTCGGCTTAGCAGTATGCAGCCCGAAATTCGAATAATAGATCGAGTGGTTTTTAGCCGACACAACCTAAACGAGAATCGAATATCTCGTTAATAGTAGCGTAACGATAAAAAGACAGACGAAAACGGACGTCGGATGAAGAAGTTATGAATTTTAAACGGACATTTCCTGTCCCGGCCCGTTAAAAATATAATATTAAAAATGAATTCAAAATTAGCCGACGAAGTCTAAACGAAAGTTGTAGAGCATAATCTCACCTACGCGTGGATATAAAGAACATAAAAAACGGAGCTCGTATGCGAAAGATATGGATTTTTGAAGTTCGGAGCACAAACTTCGAGGTCTGACTGAACTCACGACGTGAACTCAGTGAATGACACCTTTCGAGCCTAGAAGACGCACGAAGAGCCTAGGAGATGACCGGGATCAAACTCATGATGTGAATATACCTGGTTCACGACGTGAATGTCGAATTTCAGCCCTATAAATAGAAAGCAAAGCCTTCGGATTTTTGTTTAGAAAATCAATCCTCTCTCACTCTCTACTCTCTTTTAGCCTACTTTTAACCCCCCAAAGTCCCAGTATCATCGCGACACCCGAATCAAGTCCCGACGCCCCAAAGATCCCGAGAAAAAGAGTTTTCGAGCCGAAACTATGCCCACGTGAAGCCCGTTTTTTGAGAAAACATCCCAGTTTCATCGAAGAATATTATTTTAAGAGACGAAGTGTTGTCCAGTCATTGTCTTATCATGTGAGTGTATAGTCACTTTCATCTTACACATAGATATGAAGTATTTTATATAAAATACGTGCTATGTGAATAAATATTGTTTGTTTATTTGAGATGGATGTTGAATGAATGATTTGTACATGTTTTAATTGATTTAAAATGTATATGTATTTTATATCTATAAAAATGTTGGGTAAAACATGGGTAGATGAAAGAATGTTTTATATAGATTTTAAACTGTATATGTATTTTATATCTATAAATATGTTCAGTAAAACATGGGTAGATAAAGAATAAGGGATGAAAGACGGTATAGATGTATGTCGGTAGCTATGGATTTAGTACCGTATAGATGTACGTTGGTAGCTATGGATTTAGTACCGTATAGATAAACCTTGGAAGCTATGAATTTAGTGCTTGTTGTATAAATCTCGGGTAGCGATGGACTTCGTTCCTATTCCTTTGGTTACCTTGGCAACTATGGGCTTAGTGCTTGTTGTATAAATCTCGGGCAGCGATGGACTTCGTGTCTATTCCTTAGGATAATCCTTAGGAATGAATGAATGGAGGACAAATGATTCTTAAGATCTTTAAGAATAAAGAAGATATTGGGGATAGGAAATTGGGTTGATTGTTTGATGTTTAAACATAATAAATAAATTTATTGTTGGTTGATGAAATTAATAAATTTATTATTTGTGTGTTGAAAACCGTATATGCTCACCAGGCTCCCAAGCCTGACCCACTCAGCTTTTTATATTACAGGTAGTGGACCCAGAGCATAGTTTGGATGACGACGAGGGATTTTGGATTATAGGCCAGTAGATGTAAATATCTGTTGTAAGGCTTATAATGTACTGTTTTTGCTTTTGGTCTGTAGTGGAACATGACATCCCGAGGTTTTGATATATAATGAAAATACATATTTCTTTAAGAAATGTTTTGATAAATTTTTTTATCATGTTTGGTTTTGGGGACAAATTCCGCAACATCTTTTAAAAAAGATTACTCTGATTTTATTTTAAAAGCATAAATTAAATCGGTCTTTTCTGGCCGAGAAATTTGGGGATGTCATACCCGCTACGAGGACAAAGAGTATGTTCTCGAAAAGGAGCTGAAAGAGGTTAACCCAAACACTGCTACTCCCAAGGAAATTGTTGCATTCGGAACTCATGAAAGGGATGCAACGAAGGTACATTGCATCCTGCTCGCAACAATGACCGCTGAACTCAAAAAGTCCTACGAGGACTACTATCCCTACGAGATGCACATAGATTTGACGGAACGTTACCATCAACGTTCCAGGCAGGAGAGGTACGAGATCATCACCTCGATGATCACTACCAAAATGAAGGACGGAGAGTCCGTCACTGCCTACTTGCAGAAAATGCAAAGGTGTGTGGACCGTCTGCTAAAGTTGAATGTGAACTTCGACGAGGAGCTGGCCATAGATATCATTCTACACTCGTTGCCTCCTTGTTACGACCAGTTTCGTATGACCTATCATATGAACAAGGAGGAGGTCACTCTGACCAAGCTTCAAGGCCTGCTAAGGATTGTTGAGAGTAGCCTGAAAGGCAAATCCACTGCATCTACTCCTACTGCTGCTGCCCCTGTCTTGGCTATTGGGCAAGGAAAGGGAAAGAAGAGGAAGGCTCCTTCTAAGAGCCACAAGGGTAAACCCCATGATGGATCCTCTTCTAGTGGGACCAAAGCTGGTTATGCTACCCCCTCTTCCAACCCTAAGGAAGCAGAGTGCTTCCACTGTCACGACAAAGGGCATTGGAAACGAAGCTGCCCGAAGTATCTGCAAGACATCAAGGATGGAAAGATAAAGCAATCCTTCGCAGGTATTTATGCTATTCAATCTAACAACTCATCACATGCTAATTCTTGGGTCCTTGATACAAGATGTGGTTTTCACATTTATTCAGATTTTCAAGGTCTAAGAAGAAGTAAGCATGTGGAGCATGGGAAGATGAACCTGATCATGGGGAATAGGAAAGCGTCGCCTGTCACCAAGATTGGAGTTTACTCTTTAGTGCTTAGTAGTGGGTTAGGATTAGATTTAAATGACTGTTTCTACTCGTCAGAAATGGCAAGAAACATTATTTCTTTTCATGGTTTGTACAGACAAGGTTTTAGATTTTCGTTTAATAATGAAATTGGTTCTATTAATTCTTTCTTGAATGGTACTTTCTATTTTGAAGCATTACCTTGTAATGGAGTATATGAAACTGTGAATGTTGTAGATAACTTAGGAAATAATGTGTTGCACATCGATTCGTCCAAAGGTTTGGACAAAGCATGATTGTGGCATTGTCGTCTTGGATATGTCAACAAGAAACGCATAACCCAAATCCAAAAGGATGGAGTGTTGGAGTCATTCGACCTTAGGGACGATGACACGTGCAAATCTTGTTTGCTTGGAAAGATGACCAAGTCACCATTCACTGGTACTTGTGAAAGGGGTGGGGGTTTATTGGATCTCATACATACGGATGTATGTGGACCTTTTAGATCCACCACAAGGGATGTGAACCGCTTCTATGTGACTTTTACCGATGATTATAGCAGATGTCCTTTGGATATCTCTTCTATAGACCAAGTGACAATGTTGTCTTCGTTGCGAGGAGAGGGGTTTTCCGAGAGCGAGAACTCATATGCCAAGAGGACAGTGGGAGGCAAATTAACCTTGAAGAGCTTCAAGAGTCAAGCGATGAAGGAACCTCTAACACTGGCGCTCAACCCGAGGAGCAAACTCATGTTGAACTGATTGACGAGTACTTACCTCTTAGACGTTCCAGTAGAGTTAGTGTTCCACCTGTGTTGTACGCTTTCCATATAACAACTGAAGGTGATACGTTTATTAGTGATAGTCCACTAATAAATTTTGATGAACCTAACAACTACAAGGAAGCCATGGCAGGCCCGAAGTCTGCGAAATTGAAAGAGGCTATGGACAGCGAGATTCAGTCAATGTATGACAATCAAGTTTGGAACTTGGTTGACAATGTACCAGGTCGTAACACGGTCGGGTGCAAATGGATCTTCAAGAAGCAGGCCAACATGGATGGGAAAGTACACACGTATAAGGCGCGAATAGTTACGAAGGGCTTTACTCAAACTCCCGGAGTTTACTATGATGAAACCTTTTCACCAGTAGCAAAGATTACATCTATAAGGGTCATGCTAGCCATAGTTGCGTTTCACGATTATGAAATATGGCAGATGGATGTCAAAACCGCTTTCCTTAATGGGAAGTTGGTTGAGGATGTTTACATGAGTCATCCAGAGGGTTTTGTCGATGCGAAGCATCCTAATAGAGTGTGTAAGCTTGAGAAATCTATCTATGGATTGAAACACGCATCTCGCAGATGGAATCTTTGTTTCGATGAGAAAGTCAAAGAGTTTGATTTCTCAAGAAGAGAGGATATGTCTTGTGTATATGTCAAAGCCAGTGGGAGTATAGTTAGCTTCCTCGTTTTGTATATGGATGACATACTACTCATAGGAAACGACATCCCAACCTTGCAGGAGGTTAAGTCCTGGCTTGGGAAGTGCTTCGCTATTAAGGACCTCAGAGAAGTTGCTTATATTCTGGGGATAAGGATATTGAGAAATAGGAGTAAGTGTTGGGTTTTAGTATACTACAACATCCTATGGTGCACATACAACCCTAAATACCTTGGATCTATGTTTTCTCTATTATACATGCAAATATGAAGTTTCCAAGATATTACCCTATACTAGCATACAAATATCATATACTTGGGTAATAAAATAGATAGAATACATACCTTTTTTTTATGTAACTTCTCTTCATGAAGCTTGAGTGCCTAGTGCCCCAAGTGTAAAACCTCAAATGGTTCACACAACACCATGAACACTTGGAATAACCTTGAGAATAAGGATACTTTGGTTCTCTCTAGTGAAATCGGCCTTGCCCTTTTGTGTACACACACTAGTGCCCATTTCACCAACCAAGGACATCTTTATATAGTGTGGAGATTAGGGTTAAACCCTAATACCCATGACCTTTCATTTCATATGATCCATGGGTTAAACACTCCATGGACTATCCATGAAAGCTTAGCCCAACCTAAATGAACTTGGCCCATCACACACATATATCTTAGAGTCCATATTTAATTAGTTCCTTTTGATCACTTAATTAATTATAAATTAATTCTTGATCAATACTAATTAAATAATATGATTATATATTAATATATTAGAACTTATAATATATTAATATAAATCACTAGTATCCTTTTTCCTCATCTTGTCTATCCAATTGTCCCGATGCCATGCAACCCAAATGGACCATGCCGGGTCGGGTCAAGTCTTACCAATTATAGTTATGGACATAGACATTAATCCAACAGTCTCCCACTTAGAGAAGTCTAAAACTATTATTGAGTATGACTTCAAAAGCCAACTGGCAATCGTAGCTCTCAAAAGCTTCTGTCGAACTCTGACCTTGCTGATGAACTCTGACCTTTGTCAATGACTTGTCCATTAGATAAGGGATCATATATTCCTCCATTCTAGATATCATATGGACTGAGACATGGATTATCAATCATTCTCTCTGTCCATTTGTTGTTTCCCGATTTCCGATTTATGATGACTGACTGATTGAACAAATCAAATCAGTCCTGGCTTGGCCAAGCACTCACATGTGTCATCGCTAAATCATCGAGGGGCCCACAAATATCGCTTTTATCCCGAAGGTAAAAGGAATGGATAAACTTCGACTCATATGGCTTGTTCTACTACTTGTTGAATCATACACAAAGGCACGTTTTATAACATCGAGTTACCAATGCGTTTTCGTGCAATCAATGTATAACCAACTCATAGTAACAACTCATATCTCTAGGTTTTAAGAATATAAGATATTATCGTCTCATGATCACTCGTGATAAAATCCATGAAGTGATTCAAATGAGCGTGGGTTGAATCCAATACTCAGAACTTATGAGCACTCATGAGTGTTGTAGCACCACTTTGTCCAACATCTTAGACCTCTACAATCCAACATATGACAGTCTTGATTCATATCTACTTCCAACATATGACCGACTGTGGATAGTTTGAATAACTTAGTCATTCAGGAAGAATGACCTAGTTTATTCTGGAAGTCAAAACATGCAAAATGAAACACAAGAATAAATGAATCAAATATGGTATCAAACCCTATGAATATAAATAGACCACTTTTATTTATCACCATACCGATTACTCATTATTTCATTGTTTCGGTTTTATCAACTTTATACCTGAATTAAAAACACTATTTGTCCCATGCTCCAAGCATGTACACTATGTTTTTCTAAACAATAGCTTTGCCATACACCAAGTATGCACTCTATGTTTGTCTATGATCCTTACTTTGTGAAATAAACCAATCGAACATAATTTCAATGATTCTAATTTCACACTCCCAAATCCTTATCGAAAAATGTGAGAATTTCAAATTCCTATCATTTATCCAAATCTGTTTAGATTTTAAACTTATATGCACTGACCCTCCTGTAATGAATATGTACAAAGTCACAAAGACTTGTCAACAGTCATTATAAGGTATTCCAATGGAGATCAACTCCATGGAAACTAAGTCTCATATTCAAAGTACATTGCTTTGGACATGCTTCTTGCATTAAGTTTTCTAATCTTACACAGATAACTTCCACCTATGGAGACAACTCCATATTCTCATTTTGACTATCACTTCTGAACAAGAGATGCCTCTTTTCAGAATATGTCAATATGGTCCTTCCAAAATTAGCACTATACTTCCAACTGTCCCTGAGCAACCAATCTTTGGTAAACCTCAGATTGTCCTCGACAATTGCTTAATCATTTTAGTCATATCCAATTCTAGACCTTTTCCCTTCTTAATGCCTCTGGGCATTTGGAAAAATTTAGAAATGACAAATATTATAACACATGCAATCGATCCTGTACCCAAAGCAAATGGTACACGATTCATGATGTCTCACATAAAGACATGATTCTAGACCAGTCTTTTGCTACAATATTTTTATTTGCCATGTTTTCAAAATTTGACTATGAAGAGGGATGTCGTAATCATAATCGAATTTTGAGAACGCAATATATAGAATTTCCTTAAGTTGAACCAATCCAACATGAAATTCATATATATATTCTTGACTAAAGATGATTAAGGTCTCAATCTAAGCCTTTAGAACTGAAATGAAGTATATCCTCTCCCTTAATTATAGCAAAACAACTTTTTCAATCCCTGCAGCCTCACGAATTGAAACTTTTGTTTTCTATAATTAACATTGCTAACTTGCAACACTAACAACAATTATCATGCTCCCACTAACATGATGATTATTAACATAACACTTATGTGCCCAATAGCTTTGACATGTACTCAGAAATCAGCTGGACTTCTAGAAATCAATACTTTATTGACTTTCTTACCAAAGTTCAGATTTCTGATACGAGATGCTTTGATAAAACTTTATCAAATTCATACACCTTTCCTTAGATAGCATGAATGTGTGTCTAAACAATTTCAGAACTATGAAAAGGGATGTCGTAATCATAGTCTCAATTGTTTAGACCTTTTGCCATCTGCTTCAAATCTACTTGGTGGTAGTGTTTCCTCACCATCATTTTCATGAATCGGAGAGAAACCTTATGACCCTTAGATTTTATGGTGTATGTGTTCTTATCCATGTGAATCTGTCAAAACCATAATCACAAGACAAGGTTAGTGACAAATCCAAACTCATATGGATTGAACTAAATCTTAATTTCTTGCCACCTGACAGTACAAGGGCCTGCCATTGCTTCCAAGTTGTTATGCAACCAATTGAGAACTCTAAGAACTCATATGCAAAACCAACTTTAACTGGAATGGGCACAGAAATAGAAGTATGTCAACACGATAGGTTATAAACCTCAAGTCGTGTGCTAGTGAAGAACCTCAAGTTTTACTCTTGATTAGTTCTTGAGACTTTCAAGACCTTTAAGACTCCCACTGTCCTCTTGACATATAAGACTCTCTTGTCAAATATTCAAGGGATAGTGCGGATTCTTTATCAAGACAAACACTTCACACAATTGGCCTTAATTGGTCTTTGTTTAATCCAAAACATCACAACTTACCAACTTCAAATGTACAAGAGTAGGACACTTTTACTCTTACATTTGACAAGTGTTATAAACCTTTCTTTAAGATATGTCACTCAACTTATAGTCTTGGAGTATAACTCTAAGACTTGTTTTGAAACGAAGTATGACTCATCTTCTTGATTTAACCATTTCAACAATTCATGACTCCTCTTCTTAGTCATAAGAATGCACTAAGATGTCCTTAGAAGACCAATTGTGATGTGGTTCTTAAATCATTAAGATGATCACAAAACATGATACTAAAGTACTCTCCCATCTTTTCAGATTTGAGAAACTTTTATCTTTCTGCCTAATTTCATTCTTCTCATTCGTTCTGCCATACATCGAGACTTTTCCAATGCTTCAGAATTACACTTAAGCCTGTAAGTATAACCATATTTACTAAACTTTAGTAAATCATGACGAATAGTCTTATCGATCTTTGTGGTGGACTTGACCAGTGCACAAGAATGTGTACTCGATCCCTTTAGTCATTTACTTGACTCACATATACATGTGAACAAGGAATTAGTCTTAATTTTCGAAAGCTGAAAGTTCTCATTCATCATACTATACAACTTGCATGATTCCAAGTTTAGGTCCATTTGAAACTTGGGTGATGAGAAACTTTCCTTATTTGGTAAATTTAGACACTACCACAAATGAAAGAATCAAATCCATTTTCCAATATTGCTATCAATGGAAACATGTAAACAACAATTTTTCACAAATGCCATTGTAAGGATACTTAAAATAAATAAATCAAAACTGTTTTTTTTATTTTATTTTAAAACTTCCGGAAAAACTTTTCCTTACAATGCAAATGCATATGAAAAACTTGTTGTTATCTATTCCTAAGCAATATATCATAACTCCTAAGCAACAGCTCAAAATTCTGATCACCGAACCATGCGATCGAAAACCATCTTCGCGATCAGAATCAGCATATACTTCCTTTAAGTTTCTTCACTTTTTCTTTGATTCTTAAAACATCAACATGTGACCAAGTCACATCATGTAATAAGAATCTCAGAATATAAACTTAACAGAGTTAGATAGTGAACTTTACCTGAAGCAGAGTCAAACTTCTTGACTTGATCAACCTTATGATCTTTCAGGTAAATAGGCAGCTTCGCAATCAATTCCCCTTCCTTTGGCAAGAGAAACATATGGACTCATTAGGAATGGTACATCGGACTATCGTAGACTTAGCCTTTCTCTTTACCATTTGGTCAACCTAGTTGACTATGGTCAAACCCTTTCTTTGGGATGAGAAGGCTTTTCTAGATATCCAATGTTACCATTGTCAATGTCCATTGGGAAGTTGATCTCCTAATCAATTTGCTTTACTAGTCCTCAAATCATTGCTGACCAAGCAAATAGATAAGATCATTAAGGGTCATGTCATAGTCTGTTTCATAGTAGTCCCAAAGGAACTCACTAAGTGACTTAGAAAGTGATTGAACATCCAACCTTCTTAAGACTTTGACACCCAACTCTCCCGGCTTGTCAATATGTGACTTCATCTCCAAGATGCGATCACACATAGACCTTGCTTGCCAATAGGGATTGAGTGACCTTTGAACTTGTGGGTTAGGGAGAATAATTGGAGGAGGTGGAGGAAGTAAAGTTCCAAGAGATTTGGGAAGATCATAGATGTCTCAGCTAGACATCTTTTGGGAGATATTCAAGATAATTGATTTAAATTCCTTAATATAACACCCAACATGAAATATTAAGGCTAGGATCCAACAACCTATTTATAACTGGAAGAGGGATGCCGTAATCCGAGTTATAAAATAGTTGAAGGTAGGTAAATGACGATTTACCAATTTCCACAATGAAAAACGAAATATAATTAAGTTTTAATTGGATTTGAAACTCCTAGATCTTTTGAGATTCATTGAACTTTTCAATGGCATGTTTCAATCTCGAGTGTGCCCTTCAGGTTTTGTGACTGGGATGCCGAGGATCACAAAACAAGGTGTGAAGTAACCATGCAAATATACTTGGTACCCTTAATATTTACCCCTCAATTGATGTGTCGGTTAACCACACGAGCTCCACCGATACTATGATAAATATTAAGTTACCCTTTGCCTACTTTGTTAAATCCAGGTTAGTGTGCCGGTTAACCACACACGCTCCACTAACGGTTTAAACAAAGTGCAAAGTGTAATTTCATGGATTAGCACCTTATTCACATTTTCCTAAGTAACTAAGATTGGGAATTAATAAAAGGTTTAGTTACTTACTATTTATCATTAATACTTTTAATGAAGAGAGAATTATAGTCCTTGTCCTACCTGTTCGGCTAACGACCCTCCACCAGTCAAAGAAGCGGTGGGTGAGAGTGGACACCCATTAAGCTGCCATTTTATAGGCAACAACCTTATACCCCCCTTATAGACCGGCTTCGTGAATGAGGCATACTAATGGTAAGACTGACTTGCTCTTATACATACATATATATATATATATACATACATATATATATATATATATATATATATATATATATATATATATATATATATATATATATATATATATATATATATATATTATTAACTTATAATATTATAAAGTATAAGGGTTGAATTTTAACTTTTAAAATTCTAAGGGCTTAACTTGGAATTAAAGTATTCATTAGAGAAAACTTTTCAAATTCCAAAACTTGAGGGCAAGTTTTGAAACTATTCAAAACTCTTGGATTTTCATAACTTATGAGTTTTAAGTAAAGCTTTAAAACTTTTAATGAAGAGACTCTTGGACATCCATAACTTGAGGACAAGTTATGGAGCCATAAAAACTATTTATAAGAAAAGACTCTTCATTTTTTTTGTAACCTAAGGCATATTTATGAGTTTTTAAGATTCATAAATGTGACTTTTCATATAACTTGAGGACAAGTTACAAAAAAAACACATTTTATGAACAACTTTTAGATTAATTAGGATTGAAAACAACTAAAACACAATTTTTTTTCATTAATCTAAACTAACTCATAAATCAAGGAAACATAGAACTTTTGGTAATCCATAACTTATGGAGTTAAATGCTTGTTTTATGATGAAACATTTCATGTTCCATAACTTAAGAATAAGTTATGGAATTCTTTAAAACATTAACACCAAATTTTGTAACTCCATAAAAACTTTGAATCAATTTTTTTTTAAAACCTTTTCATATCTATAACTTATGGAGGTTTCAAAACACATAAGATCACAACTTTAAAAAAAAACTTTTTGAGCTCCAAAATTTAATGACAAAATTTGTAACTCCTTAAAACATTTAGATCAAACTTTTAAAACTAATAAAATAATCATATCATTTTATCTTTTACTAAATTTGACCTAATTCAACTCATATAGCAAATGATTCAAATTTTACAAATAATTAGTTTTTCACAAAACAAGTAATTATCTTAAAATTTGACAAACTTCATGTTTTTTTTCTTTTTTTTTCAACTTTGAAAATCAAACATTTGCATGAATATAACAGAAAACAACCCATGGCTCTGATACTACTGTTGGGTTTTAGTATACTACAACATCCTATGGTGCACATACAACCCTAAATACCTTGGATCTATGTTTTCTCTATTATACATACAAATATGAAGTTTCCAAGATATTACCCTATACTAGCATACAAATATCATATACTTGGGTAATAAAATAGATAGAATACATACCTTTTGTTTTATGTAACTTGTCTTCATGAAGCTTGAGTGCCTAGTGCCCCAAGTGTGACACCTCAAATGGTTCACACAACACCATGAAAACTTGGAATAACCTTGAGAATAAGGATACTTTGGTTCTCTCTAGTGAAATCGGCCTTGCCCTTTTGTATACACACACTAGTGCCCATTTCACCAACCAAGGACATCTTTATATAGTGTGGAGATTAGGGTTAAACCCTAATACCCATGACCATTCATTTCATATGATCTATGGGTTAAACACTCCATGGACTATCCATGAAAGCTTAGCCCAACCTAAATGAACTTGGCCCATCACACACATATATCTTAGATTCCATATTTAATTAGTTCCTTTTGATCACTTAATTAATTATAAATTAATTCTTGATCAATACTAATTAAATAATATGATTATATATTAATATATTAGAACTTATAATATATTAATATAAATCACTAGTATCCTTTTTCCTCATCTTGTCTATCCAATTGTCCCGATGCCATGCAACCCAAATGGACCATGTCGGGTCGGGTCAAGTCTTACCAATTATAGTTATGGACATAGACATTAATCCAACAGTAAGAGACTAATAGGACTTAGTCAAAGTACTTACTTGGATAAAGTGTTGAAACGTTTCAGCATGGAGAATTCCAAGAAAGGGGAGTTACCAATCCAAAGCAATACCAAATTGAGTAAGACTCAAAGTCCGAGTACTGATGTCGAGATAGCAGAGACGAGCAGAGTACCTTACGCTTCCGCAGTTGGATCAATCATATATGCTATGACATGTATGTTGGATAAGGTGTCTAAGTCCATAACTATTTCTGGTATGTACTTGACCCGGTTGGCATGGTCCATTTGGGTTGCATGGCATTGCAATACTTGGATAGACCAAAATGAGAGAAAGGACACTTAAGGTTTATTAATATATTATAATTTCTAATATATTAATAATATTATTTAATTAGTATTGATCAAATAATTAATTTGGAATTAATTAAGTGATCAAAAAGAGACTAATTAAATATATGGGGTTGATTGTGTAAATCATCTATTCTTGTATAGTGGGCTAATGATCCATGGTTTGTATGAATTGGGCTAAAACCCATAAGGTGCTCCATGGATAGTCCATGGAGGTTACAAACCCATGGATCATGGAATATGGAAAGCCATGACAATTAGGGTTTACATGGTGTAACCCTACTTGTGTCACAACTATATAAAGACCCCTTGTCTAGCAAAATTGGCACTACTTGTACAAGAAAGAAAGAGGGCTAGCCCATTTTGAGGTGTTAGTGAACTTCTCTCAAGGTTATTCTAAGTATTGTGGTGTTGTGTGAGACATTTGAGGCATCACACTTGAGGTGCTAGGCTCACAAGGTTTTCAAGGAATCCAAACAACATAAGCTATGTTCTACATCTAGCATTTATGTTTAAAATATGAACCTTGGAAATCAAATTTGCATGTATCATAGTAAAACATAGATCCAAGGTTTCTAGGGTTGCATGTACACCATAGGAGGGTTAGAATGCTCAAAACCCTTCAGTGGTATCAGAGCCTAGGCTTGTTTATTTGATACTTGATGCAAACTTGTTGAAAAAACTCAGTTTTCTGCATTCTGCAGCATGAACTCGCCGAGTCTATGGGGGGACTCGACGAGTCCATGAGTTAGTTCATCCTACTCGTCGAGTAGGTTCGTGCACTCGGCGAGTAGGAGCCCCTGAATGCAGATTTTCAAGTTTTGCTACTGAAAATGGACTAGAAACATTACCCTAAACTGTTTTGGTGTTATAAAAACTTGTTTTAGATGGTGTAATGGTTATGCTAATCCATTTTCAATGGATATTATCAAAATTTCAAGTTTTGTATGGTTTATTTATGATTCTTGAAATTGTTGATATGAGCATTCATGAACTTATGAGTTTAGAACATCATAGGAATTTTTTGTACCTTGCTTGTTAGTTTAATTCTTGATCTTGATGTGTTTTAATGGAATCCATAATTTGTCCTCAAGTTATGGATTATCAAAAGTCACTCTTTTAAAGTCCATTATTAAACACATAGGTTACATAAAATGAAAAGTCTCTCATTTTATTAATCCATTAACTCATAAGTTATGAAAGATGAAAAGTTTTGAAAGTTACAAAACTTGCCCTCAAGTTTTGGAACATGTAAAGTCACTTTAAAAAAAAACTTTAGTTCCAACCCCTAGAATTTTAAAAGTTAAAATTCAACGATTATACTTTATAATATTATAAGTTTAATAATTATTATATATGTATAAGAACAAGTTGTTTTACCGTTAGTAGGCCTCATTCACGAACCCGGTCTATAAGGGGGGTATAAGGTTGTTGCCTATAAAATGGCAGCTTAATGGGTGTCCACTCTCACCCACCGCTTCCTTGACTGGTGGAGGGTCGTTAGCCGAACGGGTAGGACAATGACTGTAATCCTCATTAAAAGTATGATGAATGTAAAGTAACTAAATGTTTTTTTTATAAATTCCCAATCTTAGTTACTTTAGAAAAATGTAAATAAGGTGCTAACCCATGAAATTACACTTTGCACTTTGATTAACTCGTTAGTGGAGCGTGTGTGGTTAACCGGCACACTAACCTGGACTTAACAAGGTAGACAAAGGGTGGCTTAAGGTTTATCATAGGTCGGTGGAGCACGTGTGGTTAACCGACACATCGATTGAGTGATAAACATTAAGAGTACCAAGTAATTTGAATGGTTACTTCACACCTTGTTTTGTGATCCTCGGCATCCCAGTCACAAAACTTGAAGGGCACACTCGAGATTGAAACATGCCATTGAAAAGTTCAATGAATCTCAAAGAATCTAGGAGTTTCAAAACCAATTAAAACCTAATAATCTATTTCGTTTTCATGGTGGAAATTGGTGAATCGTCATTCACCTACCTTCAAATATTTTATAGCTTGGATTACGACATCCCTCTTCTAAGTTATAAAATATTATGTTGGGTCCTAGCCTTAATATTACATTTGGGTGTCTTATTAAGGATTATCTTTATATCTAATCTAAACTTATCTTTCTTGTTTTCAGATGTCTTCCAACAATGTTGCTTCTGGCTCAAACCCTACTGGCTCCTTCTCTCTCATGAACCTTTATGGGAGAGTCATCTTCGATGGATCCAACTTTATGGATTGGATCAGGAACACCAGGATGGTCACTCGTTATGAGGACAAGGAATATGTCCTCGATAAGGAGCTTAAGGAACTTGAGTCTACTGCTACTCCTGAGGAGATCGCTGAATACCAGGCACATGAGAGAGATGCTACCAAAGTGGCGTGTATCATGTTGGCCACAATGATAGTCGAGCTCCAAAAGTCCTATGAGGACTACTACCCTTTTGAGATGCACCAGGACTTGATGGACCGCAACCATCAGAGTGCACGTCAAGAGCGGTATGAAATCATCTCCTCCATGATAACAACCCGGATGAAGGATGGAGAACCCATCACGGGCCACATGCAGAAAATGCAAAGGTATGTGGACCGTTTGCTGAAGCCAAATGTGAACTTCCCCGAGGAGTTGACAATTGGCATCGCATTTGAGGTGCTAGGTTCTCAAAAGTTCAAGATATTCAAGCTACAATCAAAGGTAACATTCTTACTAGTTTAATTATGTTGATTTCGATTTTATAGTATGCTAGATTAGGGTTTGCAAGTCTCGGACAATTATTGCATGTATAATTAGAAAAACTAGATCCAAGCATTAGGGTTTACATGTGCACCATAGGATTGATGTAATGCTCATAACTCATCACTTTGGCCATAATTGGACTTATTCCTACATCAAGATCCATAGAGTTAGTATTGATAGTGTTAATATTAAAGAAGTTACTAGTATTTCTGTTATTAGGAGTATTGAAGGTCTCATCAAGATCCTAAGCCACAGGAGTTTGGATGTTTGGGATTGCTCTCCCTGTTCGGGTAGCAACGGATGTTGGAGCTATCGATTCCAGACGTTTCCTTAGGGATACTGCATTGTTGAAAATTAGGATTCTCGGTTGTAAGATTGAAGGTGTTGCCTCCTAAGGTTTGCAGATCTCTGCCCTTATCCTTTCCACTTCCTTAAGCAGTGTTTTGTTGTCTTCCTGTCGCAGAGCCACCTGTTGTATCAATGTCTTTATCATGGCGAAGAGTTTGTTATTTGAGACTGGGGCAGGAGGATCCTGGAGCAACCGGAAGAGTGTTCTTCTTTGGTAAATCGGAAGTCTTCTTCAGATCAGGGGTCTGTTTGGAGGTGGTGGAAGATTTTTCGAAGGAATAGAGGGAATAGAGGAAGAAGAGAAGGTTGGTTGTGTAGACATGATTTTCAAGGATTATAAACACCACATCCCCACGTTGAGCGTCAAATTAATATGGTAAAAAAATCGATAAAGTAGATATTAACCAAATTGTATGAGAGGTTGTGGTGTTGTTGGTAAAGTGATTATCAAAACTAGAACAAGATTGTACAAGTTGTTTACAAGGAAATCCATTGATCCTTTCTAGGGTCTCCGACACAAAAACTTGGGAGGTGATATTGATCACCTGCCTTGATTAATTGTATTGATTGAATGATTGATTACAAAAATGAAAGTAAGTGAACGAGTACAAGTATTGCAGTGAGTCTAGGTGTGTGTAGTGTGCGAAATACATGTGTATTTATAGTCTATTCTAAGCAACAATAAGTCCGATATTCCCCGGATCCTCTCGAATAAGAATGAAAACGTTGGTTTGACCTGGTATTCCCGGGTCTTTTTCCTGATTGAAACGTTTCTTCATTGAGAATGAGTCTTATCTTGACTAATTGTGCACATGTGAGAAAAAAGACTAGAAATATATCCGTTAATAATAATAATAATAATAATAATAATAATAATAATAATAATAATAATAATAATCAGGATCCTAAGATATGTTCGGAATCTTAAAATTTTTTGAAGATCCGGGATCCTGAATAGGATTGAGGATCTTGGCTCTAACATGTATGTTCATTTGTTGTTGTAATTTCTAGGATTACATTTCATTAAGTGAAGTGATATCATGTTAGGTTTTCCCACTGAGTTTTGCTAATGTTTGTTTTTTTTTGGTCGTAGAGGGTTAAATTTATGTTTATAGTCTAATAGAATATGTTCTTAGTTTTTTTTCCTTGTACTCTTTTGGCCTCTTGTTGGCTTTGTTATTAATTTTTTGTTAAAAAAAATCATGAAACTATTTTGAGTACATGATTACCATTACATTCTCTTGAAATTTTCGAAAAACTACCAGTATGATCAACTTTATTTGCAAAAACTAACTAAATATTAATTATATGGATATAATTAATGACTTAAGAGTGTAATATACTATGTCTTGTATAAACATTTAGTCACCAAACTATTTTCGTAAATGATTTACCACTAAGTTTTGTTTAGCTATTTAAAAACTAACATTATAAAATGATTATAAATAAATGTTTATTTGCCATCTACATGGTTGAGATGGCTCTAACACGTCATTGTAGACTTATATTCAATATATAAGCCATTTAATTCAAATATAAACAAGTTTCTAGCAATGTCATCTTCTTTCAATGTTCTCCAACTCAAATACGAAAAGGAAAAGCGAAATTGCATGCCATTTTTGCATACTACATCAAATTAGAACATCTAGGACTAAAGATAACTCAAGAATAAGGTTTAGGGTGTGTCCTAACAAGATCTGACAATGAGTCGACTTGGGTTAGGTTCGGGTTCAATCTAATTATTAATTGGGTTGAAGTTTTCAACCCAACCCAACCTGTTTATTTTAATGGGTTGGTATTTTCCATCCAACTTAACATTTTAGATAAATAGGTTGTCATCGAGTAGACCTGTTTATGTAGTTCCCAACCCAACCAACTACATAAATTGGTTAAACTTGGGTTAACCCTTTTAAAATACAATAAAGCAAAATAAATTAACTAAATAAAGTTTGAAAATGCATACAAATTGTTCACATAACATTATTTTTTTTGGAACGGTAGAAATTTATTAAAAAGAAAAAACTAGCAAGAAGCTAGCAAGAGATTACATCAAAGAAGTAGCTAAAGAGGGGTTATGAAGCCACTCAGTCCAACGTAAATTTACCCTACTACATCTATTAGAAATCCAAAAAAGGATTTCTCAACAACTTCATCAAATATAACCGACTTCTTGGGTAAAACCGTTCCAAAAATAGAAGTATTACGAAAATTCCATAAACACCATAAGGAAGTAATAATGACCGCATCAAACCCATTTCTTTGACCTCTACGCAAATTTACATCATCCGACCAGTTGACTAAAGAATGTACCAAAATCTGAGCTGGGAGAGATAAACCCCACCATATAGCTACCCAAACCCAAATATCTCTCAAGTCAGGGCAACCAGCAAAAATATGATCAATAGTCTCCGCTGCACCCATACAAATCGGGCACATGATAAAAGGAACCATAATACCCGTAATCGATAACCTCCCCCTTGTCGGAATACTAGAAAGCTGAATCCTCCATATTAGAATATTGAGTTTAATAGGAACCTAATTATTCCATCGTGTACCCATATCCCCCGAAGGAACCAAACCACTATCCAACGCATACCGCACAGACGAAACAGAGAAAGTGTCAGAATTATCAAGAGACCAACCCAGTCTATCCGGGACGTGCTGTAACTGAACACCCTACATCACCTCCAAAAAAGAGAGCCATTGAGTTTCTTCAATTCCACCTCTAGGCATACGTCTAAGATCATCCGTGTTCCAACCAATTAAAAAACGGTCCTTGACATTGGCTGAGCGGTAAATATCCAAAGCAAAAACTCTATGAAAAGAAATAGCTAGAGGATTATTGCCTTGCCAATTATCATGCCAAAAAGAAGTATAGGCCCCATCACCAATTCTAATAGGAGCTAAGTTATGGAAGTCAAAGCCCCGATCTTTGAGATTATCTACAATCCTTGTAATACCATTCCAAGGACCCATCAATTGTCTCCTTGGAATCAAAGAATTTGTAGACTCCCCCAAACCATACATAATTTTAACCACCCTCACCCATAATAAATTTGGGTTATGAAAAAACCTCCACTTCCAACGTAGTAATAAAGCCCTGTTCAAGGCAAAAAGACTACCAATCCCCAAATCTCCAACATCTTTAGGGGCCAAAATTTTATCCCATCTAACCCAATGCATACGACGATCATCTAAATAAGCACCCCAAAAAAACATAGATCTCGATCTCTCCAACTGATTAATCACTGTTAAAGGCACATGATAAATGGACATCAAGTAACTGGCAGTCGAACCCAAAACTGCTTTAACCAGAGTCATCTAACCCCCAAATGAAAGGCATTTTTCTTTCCAAACCGCCAATCTTTTGCGGAAAGAATCAATAATAAGGCCCCCAGAATCAAATCTAGCCAAATTCTGACCAACCAGAACCCCTAAGTGAATAAAAGGAAAAGAGCCCGGAGAACACCCCATACAATTAGCCAAAGAAGAAACTTGATTAGCCGTGACCCCCACTCCATACAACTTACTTTTAATAATATTGATTTTCAAACCCGAAGCTAAAAAGAAAAATCTAAGAATTCGAACAATATGAAGAGCATTCTCCTGATTCCACTCTGTCATGAGAAGAACATCATCAGCATAAAGAAGATGGGAAATAGTAATTCCTCCAATTATGATTCCCTTATATGCATTGGATAATTGAGCCCTAGTCAGGGCCACATGCAAACCCTCCATGGCCAACACGAAAAGAAAAGGGGATAGGGGATCCCCTTGTCTCAGACCTCTGAACATATGAAATTCCCGGGAAGGAGAACCATTCACCAGGAATGAGACAGTAGCAGAAGACAACATCTCCGAAATCCAATTACACCACAAAGAGCTAAACCCCATAATTTTCATAATCTCTAGCAAGTAGTCCCAAGCAACAATTTCATTGAGAAGAAAAGGACCATCTAAAATTTGTCTGCCTTTTATAAAAGCAAATTGCTCCACACTAACCAGACTACCAATAACCTCAGCCAATCTATTAGCAAGAAGTTTACCAATAATCTTGTATTGGCATCCAATCAGACTAATAAGTCTATAATCTCTAACAACCTTCGGGTCTCTAACTTTTGGGATCATAGTGAAAAAGGAAGCATTACACCCCTTAGGAATAGAGGAGTGCGTATGAAAATGAGACACCATGTCAAAAATATCATCCTGAACAATATCCAATGCCGTTTTATAAAACCAAAAGTGAAACCATCAGGTCCTGGAGCTTTTGACGAGCCAGAGTCCCACACTGCCTTTTTTATTTCCTCCCGAGTAAACGGAGCATGAAGAAACTGAATTTGAGCAGATGAAAGATGAGAGAAATGGGAATCCTCAGTCTGAGGTCGAGTACCAGTCTGTTTAGAAAACAGAGTCTGAAAGTGACCACGAAATTCCTCCTTAACCATATTTGGATAATCAATACAACACTCGTCCTTCAAAACACCTCGAATAGCCATTTGTCTTCTCTTGCAGTTTATGACCCCATGAAAAAAACCTGAGTTTTCATCACCTTCAATACCCCACTGAATTTTAGCCTTTTGGGCTAACTCCAGATTCGTAACGTGATCTAAATCTGTGATGTTCTTTAGAATATTAACTCGTTAGTCCCGTAGATTAGCATTTCCCTCGTCTGTCATATGGCAAGCATCAATGGATTCTAAAACTTTTTGGAGCTCCGTGCGTTTAGAACCCATTCTGAGCCGAGTTGTGGTGTTCCAAATTCGAATGTTAGATTTAAGAAGTTGAAGCTTCTTCTTAAATTTAACCCAAGGATGTGAAACACTGATAAAATTATGATCTTGAGACCACGAATTTCTGACAACATCATCAAACCCCTCCAAATTAAATCAAGAATAAAAGATACGGAAAGGAGTTGGACCATAATCAACTATATGCTCCGATAACAGAATAGGTCTACGGTCCGGAACGTGCTTCTCCAAAACCATACCTGACAAATGAGGAAAAGAATCCAAAACAGCATGAGAGATTAAAAACCTATCCAACTTACTAAATTTTGAACCCCACTTATCACTCCACGTAAACCGAGGACCACTAAGAGAAACATCGGATAAACCCGCCTGCTTAATGAAATTGTTGAAACTCCTAGCTGTATTAGAGTTAAAAAGAGTACCAAATCTTTCCGATTCGTCACGAACCTCATTGAAATCACCCATCAGAACACATTCACCTTGGAAATAATTAATAAGCTGGAGAAGAGTATCCCAAAGAAATCTCTTACAATCAGCCCCTTGCGGAGCATAAACCCAGAAAGAACGAGCCATACGAACATCAATAACTTCCATCTTCGTTTATTGAATTGCCAACAAGTTTACTTTATGTTTAAGACACAAAGTTCGTACCCAACTTCGTTTATTTTTACAACCCGCTCCTTAAATATTGATGGAGAGACAATTCATCTCAACACCATTTTATCTCCGTTCCCTTCAACAAGTTCTTTTACCCGGTCATAACACCCCTCTAAGTTATATCCCATTCCCTTCCCAATCTCCAATGTTTTTTGGATCTCACTTAAGAAAGACCCTTTATTGTAAGAATTACCCAAACACCCATACAAACTATTACAATTAGAAAAACCTGGAGGATGAGTCAAATTATCCTCAGAATCTACAATACCCGATACCCCAACAAACCCTCCAGAAAACCCAATTGGAGCATTGTTGCATTCAACATTATTTTTATTATTAGAATAATGAATTGGGGAATCCATAACCGAGGCAGAAGAGGGAGCTGGACCTGCTGCCGAGCTTCTTTCCTCTACCGAGACAACTGCTGTCACCGGAACAGTGGCCACTGGGCACTATTTTGATGGCTGAACAGCCTTTAATGAGTGATGGCGAGTAATATCACCTGAGATAACTTCATTATGCTGCTGATCAGGGAACATATATGGGGAAAAAAACTCTGCTCATCTTTTTTTCATATAAATTCCGAAACTGCCCCTCATCATATATAGGAAGATTATTGCTTTCATTAACCCGGATCTCTTCATCATTAACATCTGAAATTACTTCCTTACCATTTCTTCCATCTTCCTTAATTTTTTCTATTGTTTCGTAAATTCCAAACGGATCATATGACCCTTCTTCCTTGTCACATTGTGAATTATCAACATTATCTTCAAGGACATTACCATGCTCACTTGAATTTTCACTACCGGCCTTATTATTTTCCCATGCAAATGATGGAGTCCACCTGGCTGCTTCTTTTATTCTAACCAAAAATGCTTGGCCATCAATACTAATTGTCACAACCTCCGAAATAATACCTTGGAAGGAGGATAATATACAAATTCGTTTTTTATATACATCCTCTCCCAAATCATCATCAAGATGGATTATATTTCCCCACTTAGCCAAAATCTTTTTAAAGGCTTGTTTACTCCAGGATCGTAGAGGTAAACCTTCAACATCAACCCAAATCAAACGATCCAAAGGCACAAAGTTTCTATCCCATGGTCGGTTCTCTACTATCCAATGGTTCATAGCATCACTTGCAAGAAAAATTTTACATGCTTCTTTGTGTTTAAACTCAAGCATAACCCATAGCCCTCCAACATAACAGATATCAAAATCCTCAAATCCTTCATCAAAACAAAGCATACGTAGATTGGGAAACGTAAGAAAATCCCTACCCCTAATGTGGAAAGCACGATTTCTTTTTTCTACACTAAAATCTCCAGCAGAAACCTGAACAACATCATCATTATTCTTTGAAATTGATTTAACTCCGAGACCTTTTACTACACTAGCATAAGTAACTGAATGGCAAGTAGTCTTTTCATTGACCCTAGAATTCCCATCTGTTGCATGAGGATTGGACTGTTTTGAAAATCTTGGTAAAGAAGCAAAAATTTTGTGATAACCAAACCAAATATCTCGTAAGTTTCTTATCATACGATCAGAATCAGCAACATCCACAAATCTAATAAATCCAAAACATTTTCCCAATCGAGATTTCTTAGTAGAAATAAACACGTCTACCACTTTGCCAATTCGATTACACATACGCCATAAATCACTACATAACACATAGTCTGGGAAATTGGTGACATAGAAAGAAGGAATAACTTTACTTGATTCTTGATTCCCGTTCCTGATATTCTGTGATCGTTGCCTTCTAGATTTCTTGAACCCTGATTCATGAGGTTGCCAGCGGTCTGTAAAAGATGATCCCATGATAATATTCGATTCACAATTATCCAATAAACGAAAAGAAGATTGGTAACCAAATGCTTCCAGATTTGTTGGTTCAATCAGCCGATCACCTTACCGGCGTTTGAGACCGCCGGTGAAGGTTTTGAAATCCCGAAATCGTCGGACCCATGCTTTTAAAAATAATCTATATAAAATCACCCCTTCACATAACATTACTTAAATTAGTTTCAAACGTAAATAAAGTTTCAAAATATAACAAAAGCACAATCCTAACTCACAAATACATATAAATTGTTCACATAACATTAAAAATGTTTAATTTTAAAATGATTTTGGAGAGTGTTTAGTATTTTCGGTGCTAAGAAAAATGATATGAATTAGGATTGCATTTTTTTAAATATAAATAATAATATAACATTATAATTTATAAATTAATACTTTGATTAATACATGATAATTTCAAATAATTATTAAATTAAATATATATTAAAGTTAAATGGGTTGGGGGTTTGAAATTTTTTATCCATCCAACCTATTTAATTAAAAGAGTTTAGCAGATTGATACATTTAATTTAACTGGGTTGAAAATCTCAATCCAAACCCGCTAATTTTAGGTTGAGTTCGGGTTGGATTAGTGTGTTGGGTCGATTTTTTCCGACAATAGTCCTAACTCTGTTATAAGTGGTTTTTTCAATCGATTTTGACTTATCATATTGTATTAGATTTTTCTCTATAACCTTTTATTTTTGTTTTTTTAAGAATCCAAAGAAAAAATTCTTTAGTGGGGAATGGATTGAGCCAAAGCCTACAAATGAATGGTATCTCATTACGTAAAAGATCCATCTTAGCGACATAGATGTCAAATTAGCATTAAACAACAATGCTCGATTATAATGATAGTTTTTGAATATATGAAGAGATTTGAATAGTAAATTGTATATCAAAAATAGTTTAAAACTAAATATGCACATATGTATAGTATATTATGATATTAAGTCATTAACCATATCCATGTAAATAAAATTGTTTTACAAGCACTTTAACTAGCATAACCTACAAATACCTAGTCATAAAGGTAGTTTTTGAACGTCTCAAAGAGTTTGGTCAATCATATATAAAAAATAATTTAATAACTAAATATATACACACAATATAATACGTTACCATATTAATTCATTAACCATAATAATAAAATACGTACATATTAGATCAATGGGGACGCGTGCTGGCTTTTATATCATTTCACTTCACTTTCTTTCATTTAGGGGTGTTTCGGGTTGCGTTAAAAAAACATGTTATTGGTAAAACTGCTTATTAATATATTTGGTAGCATTTTTTTTAAATTTTTTTAAAAATTGTTTGGATTACCTTTTGTGGTGACAAAACACTATAAGCTAATAAACACTTCTTGTAGTGTTTATTAAAATTTTCTTATACATGTAAAACGGACCAAACAAATGTGACCATCTACAACAATCTTCATTGTCTCCGTAGTAAGGTTTTAACAATCGTTTTAACACAAAGTCTATTGCTAAAAAGGTTCATGCCCTTATACTCATTCTTATATATTGTAAGACACGTAGATTCAGGCTAATCAATTTAAATATTATAAGTATTAAAATTGACTTTTTGATAGAAGATTATTTAGGATAAATAATATTAACCAAAGTTATAGTATATGTGACAAGGATTCTGTGCATATAAAGAATGCCTAAATCTAACTTCGTGAGAGAAAGTTATGATTTTTCTAATCTTTCATCATTTAAGTATACGGCTCAGAAACCGAAATTGAAATCGGTCGATTGTTATGAAAAACAATCTAAATGAGAGTTGAATATCTCGTCAATAGTCGAGAATAGACGTCGGATGAGAGAATTATGAATTTTTAACGGACTTTAACAGTCTAAGCCAGTTAAAAATATAACTTTCAAAATATAGTCAAAATTAGCTGACGGAGTCTAAATGAAATTTGTAGATCTCGTCGATAGCTACGCGTGGATATAAAACTCAATGAAAACTGAGCTCGTATGAAGAAAATATTAATTTTCTAAGAAATCAGAAATTTCCGCGCGCCTAGACAGTAGGTGCGGCGCGCACTGACACACACGTAGAATCACCCATATATCGACACGTCACCCTGGCCGACCGGATGCGCGGCGTGCAGGGGACATGGTGCGCAACACGCACCGCAATTCAACCTATATAAACCCTCGAGTTCCAGCCTATTTCTCATCCCAACTCCACCCGAATCCTCTAGAGCTCTTTCCACCCTTACTCCCGATACTCTCAAGTTCCCGACCCCTTTAGCTAAGCCATGTGGTGTCAGATAGCCGGTGAATAGAAGCTCATGGATAGGAGTTATGCCCGCTTAATTCTCGATTTTAATTAGAAAGCTCTGTAAGTTACGCTACACTTATTTATTCAAATGTAACTTCTAATTATAGTCATAGTCGTTATTATGAACCTATAATTATAATTTATCAATAATTGTAAGTCATTATATTGATTGATCTAATTACGAGATTGATGTCTAGGCTAGACACAGTGAGGTGTTTAAAGTGAGATTTCCACACAGTATACTCTGTATACGAAACAGACCCTACCTCCAATATGACATACCTCGTTGTTCCTTACTTGATAGATCTTGATGTAGACATTGAGATTAATGAGGAATATAGCCTATCATTAATCGCCAGGTATATAAGACAAAGACTTAAAAATATGAACCTAGGTCGCTTCAAAAGGAAAAGCCAAGTACCGAAGCAAAGTGTTGCTCGACTTTATAGTCATCCACTTTAATAAGTGAGTGTATAGTTACATTCATCTTACACATACATATGAAGTATTTAGATAATTAAATGCTATGTGCGCCAAATATCTGCAATACGTGTTGGATGAACTTATATGATATGACTTTACTGGATTTTATTATATAATCATTTTCGTATACAAATATATATATATATATATATATATATATATATATACACACACACAGACACATATATATATATATATATATATATATATATATATATACAAATATATCTGGTAGTGATGGGTGATAAGAGATGGAAGATGAGAGATGAAAAATAATTAGGAGATTCCCTGACCCTTACTTGAGATGATTGCGATGTAGTCATCTACCAGAGTATAAATGATGACCACAAACTATTCTAAACAATCCAATGGAACACCAACAGGTTTGCAACATGTAGGTGATGAATTTATGAGTTCAGGTGATGCACGAACCGTGTATTCATGCGATGTACTCTACCAACGAATTACGAGTTCAGGCGATGTAAGAACCATGTATTCAATGCGATGATTAGGCGATGAACATTATGAAAAGTCCTTAGTGATGGAAATATAAACTGCAATGATAGGTGACGAATATTAGGAGAAGCCTTTAGCGATGAAAATATATAATGCGATGATAGGTGATGATTATATAATAAATGGCAATGTAGGTGATGATTCTTAAGAGAGGATCTTACTATAAATATAGAAGAAAACATGGATGGGTAATTGGGTTAACTGTTTGACAATTAAACATATTAACTATATTATTGTGGGTTGAAACCCCTATGTACTCACCAGGTTTCCCAACCTAACCCATTCAGTTTATTTGAACCACAAGTAAATAAATAAAGATACTTGGATAATGACGTATGTATTTGCTGAGATATTCAAGGAGATGTAGACCGTTAGTATATTGATACATTGTAAGTCTCCGTTTATGTTTATGTTTCTTGTATCAGTTATGACATCCCAAGCTTTTAAAATAAAAAAAATCTTCTGAAATGCCTTGATTTTGATATTATATCATGTCAAGGATATTTTGGTACCAATTCCGTAATAACAAATGTTTTAAATAAGCATAAACAAAAAATTTTAAAATGACTGTAAAAATGGGGATGTCATAGTCCAGGTGGGTTGCAACTGATCCTATATCGGCTGGGAAGGAGAACAAAACATTTCCTTATAAGAGGTATGGATACCTTCCCTGTTACAACGCGTTTTAAACTTGTGAGGGAAGCAGATCCCATAAGAACTCTGCAGTTAAGCGTGCCCGGGCGAGAGCAATTCAGGGATGGGTGGCCCCTGGGAAGTTTTCGCACTAGGAGCCCAAAGCGGACAATATTGTGATACGTGCCAAATGAGGATGTTACATACACTAACTCCCCTCACTTACATGTAATATTTAAAAACATGCTTCGGTTTCAAACTCTTAACAGCGCCTCCTCAACATTAATTCATATAACTCGTTCCTTAATTGAAATTCACTCGACCATGGTAATGGATCAAAGGATAAAAATTAACTCTAGACAGATGATGAAACTTTTCTCGGGTATGAATAGAAGCAAACTCCAACATAACCCCGAAACTGCCAAGATATTTCATACAAACATCCGAGAATCCCAATGGATCAAAGGACAAAAAATTAACTCCAGAATGATTATGAAACTTTTCTCGGGTGTGAATAGAAGCAAACTCCAACATAACCGTGAAACCTCAAAGATATTTCATACAAACATCCGAGAATCCCTCATTGATGCATATGGATCACCGGATCATAAGGAACAAGAGTCTTTAGCACAGTCCATGAAAGCTAAGGAAAAATCATTGGTTTTTATACACCCTATATTAATCTAAATGGAAATTTAGTCATCATAATTGCTAGTGACAGTCAACTCTTTCACCCCTTTAACACATCGGCGTTCCTAGTTCTATCATAACAATATTAGTATTACCCATCACAACTTTAAGTTGTGTCGATTGTGCATTGAAAGTTTGGTTTTTAAAGTTTCTATCAGATTGGGCAACATTAGTGTGACATCCCCAATTTCACGGCCAGAAAAGACCGATTTTGTTTATGCTTTATAAAAATCAGAGTACCCTCTTAATAAAAATGTTGCGGAATTTATTCCCAGAAAAACATGATAAATATATTATCAAAGCATTTCCGAAGAAATGTATTTTGTTCATATTAAAACTTTGGTATGTCATCGTCAATACTGAAACATAAGCATAAACAGACCTTACATTTATTTACACTAGTGATTTACATCTCCTTTAAATCTCTCAGTGTAAAGCAACTTCGTATCGATAACTGTGATACAAATAAACTGAGTGAGTCAGGCTTGGGAGCCTGGTGAGCATATAGGGTTTTCAACCCACAATAAATAAATTTATTATGTTTAAACATCAAACAATCAACCCAATTACCCAACCCCATTATCTTCTTTATTTCTTAAGGATTTACCCTCAGAATCATCTATCACTCATTCCTAAGGTTTCCTCCTAAGGAATAGGCACGAAGTCACATCGTCGCCAGGGTTTATACAACAGACACTAAGTCCATAGCTGCCAGGGTTTTTAGAGTACATCTGATGAACATATAGTTCACACACCTACAGGTTGCGAGCCTGCTAGTGTTCTATGTACCGTCTAGAATAGTCCATGGTTGTCATCCATACTCTGTTGAATGACGGGGCCATCGCTTGGGTCATCGCTTGGCTCATCGCTTCTCACCATATTTTACCACTCATATATCATCGCTCATCTTTCATCGCTCATCATTTATCTCATCATTTTATCACACATCAACTTATTTCACATACCCATGTTATACCCAACATATTTGTAGATAATATATATATATATATATATATATATATATATATATATATATATATAATTTAAATCATTTTAAACATGTATAAAACATTCTTTCATCTACCCATGTTTTACCCAACATACTTGTAGATATAAAATACATATACAGTTTAAAACCTGTATAAAACAATCATTCAACGTCTATCTCAAATAAACAAACAACATATATACACATAGCACGTATTTTATATAAAATACTTCATATCTATGTGTAAGGTGAAAGTGACTATACACTCACTTGATAAGACGATAATCGGGCAGCACTTCGTTTCTTAAAACGATCGTTTCCAATAAAACCGGGGGCTTTAATGAAAAACCGGGCCCTGCGAGGGTGGAGCTTCAAAACCGAAAAGATAAATTTTTCCGGGTCTTCGGGCACTTCGGAACGTATTTCGGGTGTTGGAAATAATCTCGGGGCTTCGGGGGAAGTCGAAATAGCTAAAATATAAATTTTGGGGTGAAAAAGTGTTAAATTTCCAATAATACCCGACAAGTCTCGCATGCTTTATATAGGGGTGAGAGGGCTCGGATCCGAGGACTAAGAAGGTTGCACGGGGCAGCATATGCGAGGGCCAGGTGGAGGGTGCAAGGTTCGGACACGCGAAGGGAAGGAGGACAGCCGGCACGCTTCGGACAGAGACACGCGTCGGTCTCGGATTGGGCCACGCTTCGGATGCGAGGGCTTGCCACCGAGGCCACACGCGTCAACATCTGATTGGACCGAACCTCGGACTCGAGAAGAACGCGACACGCGGGTCGGACATGGGGCAAGCTACGAGAATCCGGGTGACGTGTCCGAAATCAGATCTTATCCATGCGAGATTTCTCGGTTTTTGTGCCAAAAACTTCCGAAATTCATAACTTTCGCATACAAGCTCCGTTTTTTACGTCCTTTATATGCATGCGTAAGTAAAATTATGATCTACAACTTTCGTTTAGACTCCGTCGGCTAATTTTGACTTTATTTTTAATATTATTATTTTTAACAGACCGGGACAGGAAAATCTGTTAACAATTCATAACTTCTTCATCCGACGTCCGTTTTCGTATGTCTTTTTACCGTTGCAATACTATTGACGAGACCTTCGATTCTCGTTTAGATTGTTTTGGCTAAATATCACTCGATCTTTATTTCGAGTTTTTAGCTGTCTACTGCTAAGCTGAAACTTAGAAAAATCATAACTTCCTCATACGAAGTCAGATTTGGACGTTCTTTTTATGCACACTCTCGGTTTAACGTATTCTACGACTTTCGTTTAGATCGTTAAGGCCAAATATCGCTCTATCGTAAATTCACTTTTTACGTCGCGCTGTGTCGTGCCGGTTCTGTCGCGAAACTTCGACATGTCATTACTTCTTCGTTATAACTCGGATTTCAGCGTTCTTTATATGTACGGAATGCTTGTAACATATACTAGAACTTAGTTAAGATTACTCCTTCTAAATAAGCTTCCATCAAAAAGTCATTTTCGATGCTTATCGTCTGTAAATTGATTAGCCCGGATCTACGGGCGTTACAATTAGCAAACAATCAAAGTTTCTAAATCTATATAATGCATAAATTGATACCAAAACATTCATGTAATCGAATTTAATGAACCACACCGTCTGTTGTAGGAAATTTTATGAGCCCGTGATTCCTTAGATTTACCAAGATATGAAGAAAGGCGAGATCCAAGACGATTAAAAAAACGCTTCCATTCTGCCTTTCATACAGTATCTGGTGTCAGTCCCGCAAACCACTCAACACTGCTAGAACGCTAACCGAAAAAAGGCCATATATATCAAAATTCACTTTTAAACAAAATTACTTATCGACAACACATTCTACATTTGACAAATGGATCCTCATCTGATGATAAGTTCATATCATAAGCCTTTAAATGTTGGTTGGTTTTTAACTTTTAACTGCATTCAGTAAAGTAAATATTGACTAATATATATTTTTAACATGGAACTTTTATATATATATATATATATATATATATATATATATATATATATATATATATATATATATATATATATATATATATATTAGTCAATATTTACTTTATTGAATGTAGTTAATATATTCCAAAGGATAAAAGCACTTTTATATCTATTTGACCTATTTTCTCTTTGAAATGTGTATGTAAGAATATTATTGTTGTCAGCCAATACTTTTACGTGGTCACGTTGAACCCTCACATAGGCCAAATCCAGGACCACATCAACTTGAATGTTGAGTAAAAATAGTCTTTGAAAACCCTAGAAACTGGTAAGACAAAATTGCAAGAATGGTCCATGTAGTATGTCAAAACTAGCAAGTTTGGTTCAAAAAAGTTTGGGCTCACATGGATGGTCAAATAGTTCGGTTTTGTTGCGAGCTTGGTCCAGTTTGGTTTGAACCTTTTTGTATTGACGATTTTGCCCCTTATTATTTTATTTTCCTTTTTTGCTTTATTACAACAATTAAAAAACTATTAAAAATAAAACAAAAATAAAATACATCTCTCTCTTACTTCACCGAAAAAGGAAAGACAATCGGCAACACTTTTCTTGATTGTCCAACCCCTCTTCCTCCTTCTTTCTTCAACAATTGCAACCCCAAACACCTTGATTCCATATTCTTCTTCATCGAAGTCACACCTATATCTCCATATTTCCTTCTTCAGGTGAATCATGAGTTTTTTGGTTCATAAATGAATTCACAGATATTATAACGACACTTATATAAGTCATAATAATAGCCCAAATATTTATTATAAGTTCATAATAACAATAATAATTTTAAATATAAGTTATATTAAAATAGGGTAAGCATAACTTACTTACAAGGGAGATTTAGCTAGGAGTCGGGCTCTGCAGGGGCAGAACTTCGTTGCTGAATCTTTATAAGAAAGATTCGTGCAGCGCTTCAGCGCTCACCTTACTATACTAAAACTACAGAAAGAGAAGTCGAATCACGAGGGACCGAAATGCTCAGGGGATAAGAAGAGAAAGACTCTTGAATAAAGAGAATGGTGCAAGAAATATGAGAGCCCAAGACTCTTATTTATAGTAATTGAATTTTCAAAAACTACCCTCATAGTTACTTAATGACCTTATAGTTATATAAACAACTAAACACCCCTTTATAATACTATTTTAAATAGATTTAACGATATTTGTACTAAAGTAATGTCGAAAGTATTCAACGCTGGTCTTATAATGACCGCATCGTCCATACCTTTCTAATGATATATATATATATATATATATATATATATATATATATATATATGTGTGTGTGTGTGTACGTATATATGATTTATAATTTATTTTAATACGTAAATATGCTATTATAATTTGTAACTCGTTTATACGAACTCCGTTTTTGACGCTCTTTATATCCACGCGTAGGTGGAGACGTACTCTACAACTTTCATTTAGACTCTGTCGGCTAATTTTGACTTTATTTTTAAAGTTATATTTTTAGCAGGCCGGGACAGGAAAAGTCCGTTAAAAATTCATAACTTCTTCATCCGATGTCCGTTTCCGTCTGTCTTTTAACCGTTGCACTACTATTAATGAGATCTTCAATTCTCATTTAGGTTGTGTTGGCCAAAAATCGATCGATCTAAAATTCAAATTTCGGGCTGTGCACTGCTATGCCAAATCTTAGAAAAATCGTAACTTCCTCATACGAAGTCAGATTTTGACGTTCTTTTTATGCACACTCTTGGTTTAACGTATATTACAAATTTCATTTAGATATCTAAGGCTAAAAATTAGTTTATCAAAAATTCACTTTTTACGTTACGCGGTGTCGTGCCGGTTTCGCCGTAAAACTTCGACGGGCCATAACTTCTTCGTTATAACTCGGATTTCGGCGTTCTTTATATGTACGGAACCCTTGTAACATATAATATAGATTGGTTAAGATTAATCCTTCTAAATAATCTTCTACCAAAAAGTCATTTTTGGCGCTTATTGTCTCTAAATTGACTAGCCCGAATCTGCGGGCGTTACAATTATCTCCCCCTTAGGATGATTACGTCCCGGAATCATCAAGGAAACAGGGATTGTTTAATGACTCCATACATTATCTCTTCATCCTAGGTGATAACCGTAACTTCTATGTTCCTTCGAATTAATATCTAACTCTTGGACTTCTTTAACTGCAGGCGGTGCTCGATCTTGAATCCACCCTCTATCTCATGTTAGATTTTCAATTATGACTTCCAAGTCACAATCTCGATCCTTATTGGATACTCCTTCTCCTTCTTAACAAACTTAGGATAAGTTATTTGATTTCCACAATAGACCGATGGATCACGTTCCAATGACCTCTCATTGTGTGTCGCAACGCTTAGACTCAAGTCTCTTAGAGTCAAATTTCTGAGTAGAATATACTTTCCTTTATGTTCTAATGTGATATAATCACATTTCAACATGTAGCATTTCTAGCTACCAACTTCTTTAACAATGAGCGCGATACTTCTATTGATCGCTTCGATTATCTTTCACTTCAATCTTCTGGCTTAAGTCAGATGCTACATCAAACTTGGTTCTCTGAACCATGTAACATACTCGTCTTAGTCGGACTCGATATGACCACTAGGGTCGAAATAACAATCATCTTCTTAATCATTACCGAAACAATGGTAACGACATACTTGAATAAAATGAAATCAATTACTAGCTTCTTGGTAACCTTGTGACTTTCCTTGATACAAGTGCGAGTCCTGTGCTTCCGGTAGTATAGGCCTCTACTACCTTTCACACCTACTCATACTGGTCCCAAGTATTGTCTCGCAGTTCTCCAAGTCATTATCACAAAAACAATTTTAACACATACAAATGTGTCCAAACAATCATATAATTTTCCCTAGACTCTACTAGGACTTCTTCCATGTGTATCTTCAATCATCAATTCTGCTTCAACTCGGTTGGTGGTGGAAATGTCAGATGATGGGATAACTTCATGGATTATACCAAAAATCTTTCTTTCTGGTAATCGAAAGTGTACTTCTCACGTACTAGACGTATTATTTCTTAGACACATTCTAAAGGCAAGATATCACTCTTACGATATCTTTCGATAGGTACTATTCAGTATCGTAAGCCTTCTCATTTACTCAATTCACTACGAGTCTTACCATGATGTTCTGCACACCAAAGCAGTCGTTTGGTGTATTGAGACGAGAATAAAGATAGACGAAGGTTTAGATGCGTATTCCTCCTTATTAGCTCGAAAAATTATATGCCAGTTCTAATATCGTAATTAAACGTTTAGAAATCTGAACACATAAAATTTCCAGATCCGGTCGGCAACAGACCATAGATCCGATCAAACGATAGCATAAAGCATCACAATTTATTAAGCACATAAATCATCTTAGGCATCTTCCCAAATTAAGCTAGTGTTTGTGTCTATTCAGGTGTACTACCTAAATTTACTAGACACACTCCTCACGATCATCGCTTAGCATTCTAAGTTTAAGTCTAGAAATAAATCCTTATTCCTAGTTCGCTTAAACTAATGCTCTGATACCAACTGTGACATCCCCATTTTCACGGCCATAAAAGACCGATTTTATTTATGCTTTATAAAAATCAGAGTACCTCTTTTAATAAAAATGTTGCGGAATTTGTTCCCAGTAAAACATGATAAATACGTTATCAAGGCATTTCCAAAGAAAAGTATTTTTATTCATTTTAAAACATTTGGGATGTCATCGTCAATACAGAAACATAAGCATAAACAGAACTTACATTCATTATCACTAGTGATTTATATCTCCTTAATCTCTCAGTGTAATGTGACTTCATATCAACACTTGTGATATAAATAAACTGAGTGGGTCAGGTTGGGAAACCTGGTGAGTACATAGGGTTTTCAACCCACAATAATATAATTATTATGTTTAATCAGCAAACAATCAATCAACCCAATTACCCATCCCCATTATCTTATTTACTATTAAGGATCTACCCTAAGAATCAGCTATTTCTCGTTCATTCATTCCTAAGGATTATCCTAAGGAATAGGCACGAAATCCATCGTTGCTAATGACACATCTGTCAAGCACAGCTACTGATATTATCACTTAGGCGCAGCTGTCAGATTTGTGACATTCCTTATGAGGTGCATCTGCCGGTATTGTCCCTTAGGCGCATCTGCCGGGGTTATGAGGTTCTCTATTAGGCGCTTCTGCCGGTAGAGCCCTTTAGGCGCATCTGCCAGGGTTATCTCGTTTATTGACAATATCGTTTCCGAGAATCCACTCGCAATACATGTCAATGGGTTTTTATCTCGTCTATCGACATTATAGTTTCCGAGAATCCACTCGCAATACATGTCAATGGGTTTTTAGAGTACAGCTGGTAAATACACAGTTCAAATAACACCTACAAGTTGCGAGCCTGCTAGTGTTCCACTGGACTATCTAGAATAGTCCGTGGTTGTCATCCATACTCTGCTAGATGACGGGACCAACACTTGGGTAAAAGGCTTCTCTCATGGTTCACCTCTCACCCTTATCTCATGGTCTATATCACCTCTCCTCATTTTGCTTTTGTCACACAACAACTATTTCATCTACCCATGTTTTACCCAACACATTTTGTAGATATAAAATACATATACAGTTTAAATCATTTAAAACATGTATAAAAATCTTTCACCCAGCATAGACGGCAAGTATACAGACAATATGCACACATAGCATGTAATTTATATTAAATACTTCATATCTATGTGTAAGATGAAAGTAACTATGCACTCACTTGTTAAGGTGGTGATTCCAAACTCAGACAGCGCTTCGCTTCTTAAAAATAATTTCCTTCGACGAAACCTAGTATTATTACCACTAGATTTTAGTCTAATATTTACCGTGACTAATTATTATTATTATTATTATTATTATTATTATTATTATTATTATTATTATTATTATTATATAAGTGTTTAAACAATATTTTCCAACCACTATGTACAGACAGGGGCCAGATATAAAACACCGGAGGCAGGACCATTTTGGCATATAGCACCTCTGAAATCCAACAACCCTATGCGGCCCTTTATACCAGATTCCCCGTACTGCGAGTACTTAAAAAGATATTATAACGACACTTATATAAGTCATAATAATAGCCCAAATATTTATTATAAGTTCATAATAACAATAATAGTTTTAAATATAAGGTATATTAAAATAGGGTAAGCATAACTTACTTACAAGGGGGTTTTAGCTAGGAGTCGGGCTCTGCAGGGGCAGAACTTCATCGCTGAATCTTTATAAGAAAGATTCGTGCAGCGCTTCAGCGCTCACCTTACTATACTAAAACTACAGAAAGAGAAGTCGAATCACGAGGGACCGAAATGCTCGGGGGATAAGAAGAGAAAGACTCTTGAATCAAGAGAATGGTGCAAGAAATATGAGAGCCCAAGGCTCTTATTTATAGTAATTGAATTTTCAAAAACTACCCTCATAGTTACTTAATGACCTTATAGTTATATAAACAACTAAACACACCTTTATAATACTATTTTAAATAGATTTAACGATATTTGTACTAAAATAATGTCGAAAGTATTCAACGCTGGTCTTATAATGACCGCATCGTCGATACCTTTCTAATGATATATACATATGTATGTATATATATATATGTGTACGTATATATGATTTATACTTTATTTTAATACGTAAATATGCTATTATAATTTGTAACTCGTTCATACGAACTCCGTTTTTGACGATCTTTATATCCACGCATAGGTGGAGACGTACTCTACAACTCTCATTTAGACTCCGTCGGCTAATTTTGACTTTATTTTTAAAGTTATATTTTTAACAGGCCAGGACATGAAAAGTCCGTTAAAAATTCATAACTTCTTCATCCGACGTCCGTTTCCGTCTGTCTTTTAACCGTTGCACTACTATTAATGAGATCTTCAATTCTCATTTAGGTTGCATTGGCCAAAAATCGATCGATCTAAAATTCGAATTTCGGGCTGTGCACTGCTATGCCAAATCTTAGAAAAATCGTAACTTTCTCATACGAAGTCAGATTTTGACGTTCGTTTTATGCACACTCTTGGTTTAACGTATATTACAAATTTCATTTAGATATCTAAGGCTAAAAATTAGTTTATCAAAAATTCACTTTTTACGTTACGCGGTGTCGTGCCGGTTTCGCCGTAAAACTTCGACGGGCCATAACTTCTTCGTTATAACTCGGATTTCGGCGTTCTTTATATGTACGGAACCCTTGTAACATATAATATAGATTGGTTAAGATTAATCCTTCTAAATAATCTTCTACCAAAAAGTCATTTTTGGCGCTTATTGTCTCTAAATTGACTAGCCCGAATCTGCGGGCGTTACAATTATCTCCCCCTTAGGATGATTACGTCCCGGAATCATCAAGGAAACAGAGATTGTTTAATGACTCCATACATTATCTCTTCATCCTAGGTGATAACCGTAACTTCTTTGTTCCTTCGAATTAATATTTAACTCTTGGACTTCTTTAACCATAGGCGGTGCTCGATCTTGAATCCACCCTCTATCTCATGTTAGATTTTCAATTATGACTTCCAAGTCACAATCTCGATCCTTATTGGATACTCCTTCTTCTTCTTAACAAACTTAGGATAAGTTATTTGATTTCCACAATAGACCGATGGATCACGTTCCAATGACCTCTCATTGTGTGTCGCAACGCTTAGACTCAAGTCTCTTAGAGTCAAATTTCGGAGTAGAATATACTTTCCTTTATGTTCTAATGTGATATAATCACATTTCAACATGTAGCATTTCTAGCTACCAACTTTTTTAACAATGAGCGCGATACTTCTATTGATCGCTTCGATTATCTTTCACTTCAATCTTCTGGCTTAAGTTAGATGCTACATCAAACTTGGTTCTCTGAACCACGTAACATACTCGTCTTAGTCGGACTCGATATGACCACTAGGGTCGAAATAACAATCATCTTCTTAATCATTACCGAAACAATGGTAACGACATACTTGAATAAAATGAAATCAATTACTAGCTTCTTGGTAACCTTGTGACTTTCCTTGATACAAGTGCGAGTCCTGTGCTTCCGGTAGTATAGGCCTCTACTACCTTTCACACCTACTCATACTGGTCCCAAGTATTGTCTCGCAGTTCTCCAAGTCATTATCACAAAAACAATTTTAACACATACAAATGTGTCCAAACAATCATATCATTTTCCCTAGACTCTACTAGGACTTCTTCCATGTGTATCTTCAATCATCAATTATGCTTCAACTCGGTTGGTGGTGGAAATGTCAGACGATGGGATAACTTCATGGATTATACCAAAAATCTTTCTTTCTGGTAATCGAAAGTGTACTTCTCACGTACTAGACGTATTATTTCTTAGACACATTCTAAAGGCAAGATATCACTCTTACGATATCTTTCGATAGGTACTATTCAGTATCGTAAGCCTTCTCATTTACTCAATTCACTACGAGTCTTACCATGATGTTCTGCACACCAAAGCAGTCGTTTGGTGTATTGAGACGAGAATAAAGATAGACGAAGGTTTAGATGCGTATTCCTCCTTATTAGCTCGAAAAATTATATGCCAGTTCTAATATCGTAATTAAACGTTTAGAAATCTGAACACATAAAATTTCCAGATCCGGTTCAACAGACCATAGATCCGATCAAACGATAGCATAAAGCATCACAATTTATTAAGCACATAAAGCATCTTAGGCATCTTCCCAAATTAAGCTAGTGTTTGTGTCTATTCAGGTGTACTACCTAAATTTACTGGACACACTCCTCACGATCATCGCTTAGCATTCTAAGTTTAAGTCTAGAAATAAATCCTTATTCCTAGTTCGCTTAAACTAATGCTCTGATACCAACTGTGACATCCCCATTTTCACGGCCATAAAAGACCGATTTTATTTATGCTTTATAAAAATCAGAGTACCTCTTTTAATAAAAATGTTGCGGAATTTGTTCCCAGTAAAACATGATAAATACGTTATCAAGGCATTTCCAAAGAAAAGTATTTTTATTCATTTTAAAACATTTGGGATGTCATCGTCAATACAGAAACATAAGCATAAACAGAACTTACATTCATTATCACTAGTGATTTATATCTCCTTAATCTCTCAGTGTAATGTGACTTCATATCAACACTTGTGATATAAATAAACTGAGTGGGTCAGGTTGGGAAACCTGGTGAGTACATAGGGTTTTCAACCCACAATAATATAATTATTATGTTTAATCAGCAAACAATCAATCAACCCAATTACCCATCCCCATTATCTTATTTACTATTAAGGATCTACCCTAAGAATCAGCTATTTCTCGTTCATTCATTCCTAAGGATTATCCTAAGGAATAGGCACGAAATCCATCGTTGCTAATGACACATCTGTCAAGCACAACTACTGATATTATCACTTAGGCGCAGCTGTCAGATTTGTGACATTCCTTATGAGGTGCATCTGCCGGTATTGTCCCTTAGGCGCATCTACCGGGGTTATGAGGTTCTCTATTAGGCGCTTCTGCCGGTAGAGCCCTTTAGGCGCATCTGCCAGGGTTATCTCGTCTATCGACAGTATAGTTTCCGAGAATCCACTCGCAATACATGTCAATGGGTTTTTATCTCGTCTATTGACAGTATAGTTTCCGAGAATCCACTCGCAATACATGTCAATGGGTTTTTAGAGTACAGCTGGTAAATACACAGTTCAAATAACACCTACAAGTTGCGAGCCTGCTAGTGTTCCACTGGACTATCTAGAATAGTCCGTGGTTGTCATCCATACTCTGCTAGATGACGGGACCAACACTTGGGTAAAAGGCTTCTCTCATGGTTCACCTCTCACCCTTATCTCATGGTCTATATCACCTCTCCTCATTTTGCTTTTGTCACACAGCAACTATTTCATCTACCCATGTTTTACCCAACACATTTTGTAGATATAAAATACATATACAGTTTAAATCATTTAAAACATGTATAAAAATCTTTCACCCAGCATAGACGGCAAGTATACAGACAATATGCACACATAGCATGTAATTTATATTAAATACTTCATATCTATGTGTAAGATGAAAGTAACTATGCACTCACTTGTTAAGGTGGTGATTCCGAACTCAGACAGCGCTTCGCTTCTTAAAAATAATTTCCTTCGACGAAACCTAGTATTATTACCACTAGATTTTAGTCTAATATTTACCGTGACTAATTATTATTATTATTATTATTATTATTATTATTATTATTATATAAGTGTTTAAATAATATTTTCCAACCACTATGTACAGACAGGGGCCAGATATAAAACACCGGAGGCAGGACCATTTTGGCATATAGCACCTCTGAAATCCAACAACCCTATGCGACCCTTTATACCAGATTCCCCGTACTGCGAGTACTCAAAAAGATATTATAACGACACTTATATAAGTCATAATAATAGCCCAAATATTTATTATAAGTTCATAATAACAATAATAATTTTAAATATAAGGTATATTAAAATAGGGTAAGCATAACTTACTTACAAGGGGGTTTTAGCTAGGAGTCGGGCTCTGCAGGGGCAGAACTTCGTCGCTGAATCTTTATAAGAAAGATTCGTGCAGCGCTTCAGCGCTCACCTTACTATACTAAAACTACAGAAAGAGAAGTCGAATCACGAGGGACCGAAATGCTCGGGGGATAAGAAGAGAAAGACTCTTGAATGAAGAGAATGGTGCAAGAAATATGAGAGCCCAAGGCTCTTATTTATAGTAATTGAATTTTCAAAAACTACCCTCATAGTTACTTAATGACCTTATAGTTATATAAACAACTAAACACCCCTTTATAATACTATTTTAAATAGATTTAACGATATTTGTACTAAAATAATGTCGAAAGTATTCAACGCTGGTCTTATAATGACCGCATCGTCGATACCTTTCTAATGATATATACATATGTATATATATATATATATATATATATATATATATATATATATGTGTACGTATATATGATTTATACTTTATTTTAATACGTAAATATGCTATTATAATTTGTAACTCGTTCATACGAACTCCGTTTTTGACGATCTTTATATCCACGCGTAGGTGGAGACGTACTCTACAACTCTCATTTAGACTCCGTCGGCTAATTTTGACTTTATTTTTAAAGTTATATTTTTAACAGGCCAGGACATGAAAAGTCCGTTAAAAATTCATAACTTCTTCATCCGACGTCCGTTTCCATCTGTCTTTTAACCGTTGCACTACTATTAATGAGATCTTCAATTCTCATTTAGGTTGCATTTGCCAAAAATCGATCGATCTAAAATTCGAATTTCGGGCTGTGCACTGCTATGCCAAATCTTAGAAAAATCGTAACTTCCTCATACGAAGTCAGATTTTGACGTTCTTTTTATGCACACTCTTGGTTTAACGTATATTACAAATTTCATTTAGATATCTAAGGCTAAAAATTAGTTTATCAAAAATTCACTTTTTACGTTACGCGGTGTCGTGCCGGTTTCGCCGTAAAACTTCGACGTTCTTTATATGTACGGAACCCTTGTAACGTATACTATAACTTGGTTAAGATTAATCCTTCTAAATAATATTCTACCAAAAAGTCATTTTTGGCGCTTATTGTCTCTAAATTGACTAGCCCGAATCTACGGGCGTTACAATTATCTCCCCCTTAGGATGATTACGTCCCGGAATCATCAAGGAAACAGGGATTGTTCAATGACTCCATACATTATCTCTTCATCCTAGGTGATAACCGTAACTTCTATGTTCCTTCGAATTAATATCTAACTCTTGGACTTCTTTAACTGCAGGCGGTGCTCGATCTTGAATCCACCCTCTATCTCATGTTAGATTTTCAATTATGACTTCCAAGTCACAATCTCGATCCTTATTGGATACTCCTTCTTCTTCTTAACAAACTTAGGATAAGTTATTTGATTTCCACAATAGACCGATGGATCACGTTCCAATGACCTCTCATTGTGTGTCGCAACGCTTAGACTCAAGTCTCTTAGAGTCAAATTTCGGAGTAGAATATACTTTCCTTCATGTTCTAATGTGATATAATCACATTTCAACATGTAGCATTTCTAGCTACCAACTTCTTTAATAATGAGCGCGATACTTCTATTGATCGCTTCGATTATCTTTCACTTCAATCTTCTGGCTTAAGTCAGATGCTACATCGAACTTGGTTCTCTAAACCACGTAACATACTCGTCTTCGTCGGACTCGATATGACCACTAGGGTCGAAATAACAATCATCTTCTTAATCATTACCGAAAAAATGGTCAAAATAACAATCATCTTCTTAATCATTACCGAAACAATCATATTCTTCATCGAGCAACTTGCCGAGTTACCGGAGTAACTCATCAACTCGCCGAGTTACCAGAGTAACTCATCAACTAGCCGAGTTACCAGTGTAACTCGTCGAGTTCCTAAATGTTCAGAAGACCGAAAACTCATGCTGATAGAAAACTCTAATCCTTCACCGAAATCACTCAGAATCTCGAAAACGGGTAAACCCTACCCGACTCGTCGAGTTGGCTAAGGGACTCGACGAGTCCCTTCAGTCCTTTTTGTGTTCAGACGTTTTTAAGCTACCCCAAAGCTCTAGATTTTAGATCTAGCCTCCTAAGGCATGGTTTCCACGTAAATTTGCAAACTTTACGTGCATGCAAGCCCTTAATGCCAAAACCAAGCTAAGGAAATGGTTTAAACCAAAGATAAGGGCCAAAGCTTGATGCTTTCTGTAACTTTATAACTCTAAGGACTTAGAGGAGTCCAGATCTGAAGTTGCAACCCCAGATCTTACCCAACACCCGAAAAGCTTCACAAATATACTAAAAATGACCTAAAACCCAAGAAAAAGGGGGTCTAATGCTAGAATGATCAAGGTAACAACTTGTTACCTTCAAATGGATGCCCAAACGTTGTAGATGCTGGATCTACAATCTCCTTCCCTTTCCAATCTTCTTAACCTTCAAACTCCTTTAACAAAATACACCAAAAGCACCCTTTTAGTCTTACAAGCACAAAGAAGCAACAAAGAATGGCTAGGGTTTCTTCTCTGGGTAATGAAGTGGTAAGAGAGGCCACAAGAGGCGGATTAAGTTCTTTATATAGGGTGCAAACCCTAAAAATTAGGGTTTTCCTTTACAGCGCCTACTCGTCGAGTAGGATCTAAATTCTGTGTCCTCATAAATAATCTCCACTCGACGAGTTGGAGCTCCCCAACTCGTCGAGTCCTAGCTTAAAACCCTAAAACTTGGAAAATTTTAGATGATACCTGGAACGGGTGTTACAGACACATAAATCGATTTGTAAAAACGAAAACCGCCCCTTTCCCCTTGTCGGAAGATCGACTTAGAGCTCCTGTTCTCCTTAATCGAGTGGTGACGACAACGTTGGGGGTTCAGGTCTTTTGTTCGTTGGTGTTGCGATAAAGAAACCCTAATCGCTAGGTTTTGTTGTAGCTCCGGCGACCTCGAGCTTCATCTCTATCCTTCTCCGACGACTATGAGATCGACTGCGAAACCCTAATCCAAGCATGGAGGAAATGTTAGCTTTTTGTTGAAAAGGACCACCACTGTAGTTCATATTCGTGTAATCTTCGTGGATATGAATTTGTGTAGTTCATCTTCATGTTCATCTTCGAAACCCTAATCCGATGGTGGTTTTGTGTAGGAAATGAATTTGAGTTTAAGGGAGGTAGAGGAGTACCTTCCGGTCGATTTTCAGCTAAAATGGAGGTGGTGGACGATGACGACGTTTGTAAGCTCCGTTTGGGGCTGTTTTTGTCGCGATTTGAAAGAGCTGGACAGGAGAGGTGTTTGTGGTGGTGTAGGGCAGTAAGTGAAGGCGAGAATGGGCTGGAAATGGCAGCGAAAAAGGTGGTGGCAACCGGTGTTTTCCGGTTGCTTTTTCTCGGCAGTTTAAGCTTCCTTCGGGGGCTGTTTTGGTCTCAATTGGCAGCAACAACGATTAGCAAGCTGGTAGGGTGTTTGGGGCTGCAATTGTTGAAGAAAGTAGGAGGAAGAGGGGTTGGATAGTCGACAAGAGTGCTTCCGGCTCTCTTTCATTTTCCGATGAAGTAATAATGAGAGAGAGAGATAGAGATGGAGAGAGAGGGGGAGAGAGTGAGGTATTTTTTTGTTTTATTTTTAATAGTTTTTTAATTGTTGTAAGAAAACAAAAAAGAGAAATAAATACAAAATTGTAAGAATGGTCCCTATGGCATGTCAAAACTAGCAAGCTTGGTCCAAAAAAGTTTGGGCTCGCAAGGGTGGTCTAGTAGTTTGGTTTTGTTGCGAGTTTGGTCCAATTTGGTTTGAAGTTTTTTGTATTGACGATTTTTCCCCTTATTATATTATTTCTCAATTTTTTTTATTACAACAATAAAAACTATTAAAAATAAAACAAAAATAAAATATCTCTCTCCATCTCTTTCTCTCTCTCTCTCTCGTTATTACTTCACCGGAAAAAGAAAGAGAGCCGGCAACGCTGTTGTCGACTGTCCAACCCCTCTTCCTTCCTACTTTCTTCAACAATTGCAGCGCCAAACACCCTACCGCCTTGCTGTTCATTGCTGCTGCTAATCGAGACCAAAACAGCCCCCGACGGAAGCTTAAACTGCCGAGAAAAAGCAATTGGAAAACACCGCTTGCTACCACCTTTTTTGCTACCATTTCCAGCCCGCTCCTGTAACGCTCATTTCAGGTATCATTTATTTGTCAAGATTTTAGGGTTTTATACTGGAACTCGACGAGTTGGGGAGATCTAACTCATCTAGTAGAGATTATTTTGGACGTGGGACTTAGGGTTTACTCGACGAGTAGACATTGTAAAGGAAAACCCTAATTTTCAAGGGTTTATACCCTATTTAAAGAACTTATGGCTCATTTGTGGCCTCCCTCATCGTCCTTACTGTCCATAGAGAAACCCTAGCCGTGCTTTAGTGCTTTCTTGAGTGTGTGTGGGCCTTGGAGAGTAAATCTTGTACTCTTTGGAAGGAAACTTGAAGATTGAAGAGATTGAAGTGAGGAGGAGGCTATAGATCCGACATCTACCTTGTGTTAGCAACCATTTGGAGGTAAAAAGTATTTACCCTGACCTCTTGTTTCTTAGATCCTCTCCCATGGAAGTTTAGTGCATTTTTAGCCCATTTTGGAACCATTTTCGGAGTTGAGCATGATTTGAAGTTGTGACTTCAAATCTGGAAACCTTAGGCCTCCTTGGGCCTAAAGATTCAAGCTTTATCAAGCTTTGGCCATCCTCCATGCCCTAAACCTTGTATGAAACTTAGTTTTAGTGTTTTAGCCTCTTGAAGCCTTGCATGCATGTAAAGTTTGCAACTTTATGTGGTATTTCAGTCCTAAGGGACTAGATCTGTAGTTTGGGGCTTTGGATTCGACTGGAAGGATTGAATATGTCAAGACAAGGGAAAACTCGACGAGTTGCCCTGGAAACTCGATGAGTTGGATCGGGCTTTCCCATTTTCTGTATGCAGAGTAAACTCGACGAGTTGAAAAGATAACTCGGCGAGTTGGTTAGGGTTTTCCCCGGTTTTTTTAACACTGAAGGAACTTGAAGAGTTGCTAGATGCACTCGACGAGTTGGGTCAACATGGACTGTTGACCTTGACTTTGACCATGGTCAACCAAGTTTGACTTTGAGGGTGTTATTGGTATTTCTGTATTTTGACAAAGTAGTCACCTGATTGTTGTTGGTAGTTGAGTTGGCGCTGCAGATTGGGACTTATCTTATCTTATCAGTTCAACATTCTTGAGAGGTGAGTCTCCTCACCATACCAATAGGTCTAAGGCACCAAGGCCGGCCCATTTTGTGATATGTGGTACACTAGTTGATGTAGTGATATATGGTATGTTAGTTGGTTATATGCTAGGTGGTATGCTAGTTGTATATGTGATACTTGCAGGAAAGACCATGGGGGGAGCCCATGATGCTTGGATGTAAGACCATGTAGGGGAGCCCATGGTTTTTCAGGTAAAGACCATGGGGTGAGCCCATGGCACTTGGATGTCAGACCATATGGGGGAGCCCATGGCTTTCCAGTTAAAGACCATGGGGGGAGCCCATGACACCTAGGTGTAAGTGTTGGGTTTTAGTATACTACAACATCCTATGGTGCACATACAACCCTAAATGCCTTGGATCTATGTTTTCTCTAATTATACATGTAATGGTATTTCTAAAGCATTAAGCCTATAACTAGCATACAAATAACATATGTATAATAAGACAAGTTTTAGACATACCTCTTGATGTTGTTGATGTTGCTAGTAAGACTTTGGCCTTTAAGAACTTAGTGCCCCAAGGGTTGCACCTTAAATGGAATCACAACTCACCTAGGACAAAGGTGACTCTTGAGAGAGAATTTACATGCACCAAAAACACCTCCATGAACTCCAAGAACTAGAAGTATGGCGTTTTTAGGTTATGGAGCTTATATTTATATGTAGAATTCCAAAAGTCATGGGTATAACCCAAATCCATACACACGGATTTTATGATCCATGGTTCATGTGGCCCAATTCTTTATGTATCCATACATAAACTTAGTCCAATATGGATCATAAGCCCAACACATATAAATATAACCAATTACCATAATTAGTCCCCATAGATTTAATTAGTCTCTTTTGATCACTAAATTAATTCCAAAATAATTCTTGATCAATACTAATTAAATCATATGATTTCATATTAATATATTAGAACTTATAATATATTAATAAATCATATATAACTTCTTCTCAAAAGTCCATCCTAACAAATTGTCCTGATGTTATGCAACCCAAATGGACCATGCTACTCTCGGGTCTAGTATATACCAATAATAGTTATGGGCTTAGACATCTAATCCAACAGTCTCCCACTTGGATAAGTCTAAAACTATTATTGCAAATATGACTCCAAAATCCCGACTAGCAATCGTAGCTCTTAAAAGCCGCTGTCAAACTCTGACCTAGTCAATGACGTGTCCATTAGATAAGCGATCATATATTCCTCCGTTCTAGATATCATATGGACTGAGACATGGATTATAATCTTTCTCTCTGTCCATCTGTTGTTTCCCGATTTCTGATTTATGACGACCGACTAATTGAACAAATCAAATCAGTCCAGGCCCGGCCGAGCACTTAGGGTTGTCAACACTAAATCATCGAGGGTCCCACATATATCGATTTTATCTCTCCAAGGGTAAAATGAATGGATAAACTTCGACTCATATGCTTGCTCTATCTACTCATCAAATCACACACAACAACGTGTTTTATAACACCAAGTTACTGGTGCGTTTTCACATTATCAATGTGCAACCGACTTGTAGACAGCAAATCATATCTCTCCGTTTGAAGAATATAAGATATTATCGTCTCATGATCACTCGTGATAAAATCCATGAAGTGTTTCAAATGAGCGTGGGTTTAATCCAATACTCCAATCTTATTCCAGGAGCACTCGTGAATACTGCAGCTATGTCTAAAACACATAGACATACTACAAACCCATTCATGACAGTCTTGCCTCAATACCTACTTCCAAAGTATGATCGACTGTGGACGATTTGAATAACCTAGTTATTCGGGAAGTCAAAACATGCAAAATGAAACACAAGAATAATACTAATCCTATATGGCCCCAAAACTTTTAAGCCATATTGATTACTCATTATTCATTGTATAATGTTTCAAATAATCAACTTAATACTTGAACTAAAACAATAGTTGTCCCATGCTACAAGCATGCACACTATGTTTACCTATGGTCATTTCTTTGTGGAATATATCAATTGAAAACATTTCAATGATGCTCATTTCACAATTCCAAATCCTTATGACAAATGTAAGAATACAAGATTCTTTGCCATTTAATGAAACCTGTTAGATTCTAAACTTATATGCAATGATCCTCTTGTAATGCCTATGCACAAAAGTCACAAAGACTTGGCAACAGACATTACAAAGTATTCCAACGGAGAGCAATTCCATGGAAACGAAGTCTCACATTCAAAGTATATTCCTTTGAACATCCTTCTTGTATTAAGTTTTCTAACCTTACACAGATTTAAAGAATAACTTCCACTTATGGAAACATTTCCATATTCCCATTTTGACTATCACTTCTGAACAAGAGTTGCCTCTTTTTAGAATATGTCAATATGGTCATTCCAAAATTAACACTATACTTCCAACTGTCCATGAGTAACCAATCTTTGGTAAGCCTTAGATTGTCCTCGACAATTGCTTAATCATTTTAGTCATATACAGTTCTGGTCCTTTTTCCCTCTTAATGCTCTAGGCATTTGGAAAATTCAGAACACATAGAAATATTATAGCATATGCAATCGATCCTATACCCGAAGCATATGGGATACGATTCATAATGTCTCACATAAAGACATGATCCTAGACCAGTCTTTTGCTATAATTTTTTCTATTAGCCATGTTCTCAAAATTCGAACTATGAAGAGGGATGCCGTAATCATAATCGAATATTGAGAATGCAATTAATATTTCCATATATAGAATTTCCTTATGTTGAACCATTCCAACATAACATTTATATATACTTGACTAAATTTGATTAAAATCTCAATTTAAGCTTTTAGAATTGGAATGATGTATAATTTCCTCTCCCTTAATTATAGCAAAACAACTTTTCAAACCCTGCAACTTTGCAAATTGAAACTTTTGTTTTCTATAATTAACATTGCTAACTTGCAACACTTACCATAATAATCATGCTCTCACTAACATGATAATTTTATTCTTATCAGCATAACACTTATGCTCCCACTAGCTTTGACATGTATCCATAAATCAACTGGACTTCTAGAAATCAATACTTTATTGACTTTCATTACCAAAGTTCAGGTTTCTGATATGAGATGCTTCGATAAGACTTTATCTAAGCTTCCCAAAATCATACACCTTTCCTTAGATAGCTCACATGTGTGTCTAAACAATTTTAGAACAATGAAAAGAGATGCCGCAATCATAGTCTCAAATGTTTAGACCTTTGCCATTGCTCACAATTTGAATTATGAAAAGGGATGCCATAATCATAATTGAGTTTGAGAATGCAAATATCACAATTTCTATCTGCTTAAAATCTACTCAGTGAAAACGTTTCCTCACCATCATTTTCATGAATCGAAGAGAAACCTTATGACACTTAGATTTTATGGTGTATGTGTTCCTATCCATATGAATTTGTCAAAAACATAACCACAAGAGGGGGTTAGTGATAAATCCAAACTCATATGGACTGAAATCGTTCAATCTTAACTTCTTGCCACCTGGCACCACAAGGGCCTACCACTGCTTCCAAGTAGTTATGCAAACAACTGAGAACTCATAGAACCCACATGCATAGACAACTTTTAACTGGAATGAGCACAGAAACAAGAATATGTCAACACGATAGGTTATAAACCTCAAGTCGTGTGCTAGTGATAAACAATACCCTTGATTAGTTCTTGAAACTTTTCAAGATCTTTTAGACTCCCACTGACCTCTTGACATATAAGATTCTCTTGTCAAGAACCATTCCTTGGCAAAGAAAATATTCAAGAGTTAGTGCGGATTCTTATCAAGACAAACACTTCACACAATTGGCCTTAGTTGGTCTTTGTTTTATCCAAAACATCACAACTCACCAATTTCAAATGTACAAGAGTAGAAAACATTTTACTCTACATTTGATAAGTGTTTTAAACCTTCTTACCATTATGTCACTCAAGGCTCGATCTTGGAGTGTTACTCTAAGACTCAATTATGGAACGAAGTATGATTCATCTTTTGATTTAACCATTTCAACATTTCAAGATTCCTCTTCTTAGTCAAACAATTGCACTAAGATGTCCTTAGGGGATCAATTGTGATATGGTTTTTCCTAATCATTAAGATGATCATAAAACATGATACTGAAGTACTCTCCCATCTTTTTAGATTGGAGAAACTTTTATCTTTCTGCCTAATTTGATTCTTCTCATTCGTCCTGCCATACATTGAAACTTTTCCAATGTTTCAGAATTACACTTAAACTTGTAAGCACAACCATATTTACTAAACTTTAGTAAATCATGAAGAATAGCCTTATCGTTCTTTGTGGTGCACCCGATCAGCGCACAACCAAGTGTACCCGATCTCCTTGTCCTTCACTTGACTCACATATACATGTGAACAAGGAATTAGTCTTAATTTCCCAAAGATGAAAATTCTCATTCATCATACAATACAAGTTGCATGATTCCAGGTTTCTATCCAACTGAAACTTGGGTGATGAAAATCTTTCCTTATTTGGTAAATTATGACACTACCACAAACGAAAGAATCAAATCCATTTTCCAATATTGTTATCAATGGAATCATATAAAAAACAATTTTCACAAATCCCATCGTAAGGATACTTGAAATAAATAAAATCAAAAATTTTCCTTTTATTTTAAAATTGTAGAAAAACTTATCCTTACAATGCAAATACATATGAAAACTATGTTGTTATCTATTCCTAAGCAATCTATCATAACTCTTAAGCAACAACTCAAAATTCTGATTTTCGAATCATGCGATCGAAATCCATCTTCGCGATCAGATTCAACATACTTTTCTTCTAAGCTTCCTCTCCTTTTTCGATTCTACAAAACATCAAAATGCGACCTAGTCACATCATGTAATAAGAATCTCCAAATAGGAACTTAATAGAGTTAGATAGTGGACTTTACCTGAAGCATAGTCAATTTTTTTGACTTTTACCATCCTAGTGAACTTCAGGTAAATAGGGCAGCTTCGCAACCAATGCCCTTTCCTTTGGCAATAGAAACATATGGACTATTTAGTAATGGTACATGGGACTATCTCAGACTTAGCCTTTCTCTTTACCATTTGGTCAACTAGGTTGACTATGGCCGATCCCTTTTCATTCGGAAGAGAAGACTTTTCTGGACTTCCAATGTTTCCATTGTCATTGTCCATGAAATTTTGGGAAGTAGATCTTCCAATCAAATTTGCTTTACCAGTGCTCCAAATCATTTCTGATTCAGCAACAACAAGCAAATAGGTAAGATTGATAAGGGTCATGTCGTGGTTTGTCACATAGTAGTCCTTCAAAGAACCCGCTATATGACTTAGGAAGTGATTGAAGAACCTAGTCAACAACCAACTTCCTTGAGACTTCGACACCCAACTCTCCCAACTTGTCAACATGTGACTTCATCTCCAAGATATGTGCACATATAGACATTGCTTTGCAATAGGGATTGAGTGACCATGTACTTTTCAAGAACTTGTGGGTTTGGTAGAATAATTGGAGGAGGTGGAGGAAGTGAAGTATGATTTCCAGTCCCATTAACACACAACAAGGGATTAATCTTTCACCTTGATTGCCATTTGGGATATCATCTTCATTAGGAAAGCTTTATCCAAAAGGATAAGGAAGACCATAGTTGTCATAACTAGACATCTATGAGGGAGAAATTCAAGTTTAGTTAATTTAAGTCCTTCATATAACACCCAATATGAAATATTAAGGCTAGGATCCAACACAATATTTTATAACTTGGAAGAGGGATGCCGTAATCCAAGCTACAAAATATTTGAAGGTAGGTAAATGACGATTTACCAATTTCCACCATTAAAACGAAATTTAAGATTAGTCTATTACATAAACTAATAAAATCTTGGAACTATGACAATTATCTTTTATTTGGATGAGGATAATTATTTTCACAACATAAAATCGAATTTTTATCAAGAAAACATTTTATTGTAATTATCCAAATCCAAATTAAGCCAAGAAATCCGAAAATCTGCCAGGCCCGTCACCACCTCGTGGTAATTTTGACCACCTCATGGTGATCATGCAGAATCCAAAAAAACGATTCTTTCAAGAACCAAGCGTCAAATATAATAGAAAACAACCCATGGCTCTGATACCATTATTGGGTCATATTAATACTACAACATCCTATGGTGCACATACAACCCTAAATGCATTGGATCTATGTTTTCTCTAATTATACATGTAATGGTATTTCTAAAGCATTAAGCCTATAACTAGCATACAAATAACATATGTATAATAAGACAAGTTTTAGACATACCTCTTGATGTTGTTGATGTTGCTAGTAAGACTTTGGCCTTTAAGAACTTAGTGCCCCAAGGGTTGCACCTCAAATGGAATCACAACTCACCTAGGACAAAGGTGACTCTTGAGAGAGAATTTCCATGCACCAAAAACACCTCCATGAACTCCAAGAACTAGAAGTATGGCATTTTTAGGTTATGGAGCTTATATTTATAAGTAGGATTCCAAGAGTCATGGGTATAACCCAAATCCATACCCATGGGTTTTATGATCCATGGTTCATGTGGTCCAACTCTTTATGTATCCATACATAAACTTAGTCATCATAAGCCCAACACATATAATAATAACCAATTACCATAATTAGTCCCCATAGATTTAATTAGTCTCTTTTGATCACTAAATTAATTCCAAACTAATTCTTGATCAATATTAATTAAATCATATGATTTCATATTAATATATTAGAACTTATAATATATTAATAAATCATATTTAACCTCTTCTCAAAAGTCCATCCTAACAAATTGTCCTGATGTTATGCAATCCAAATGGACCATGCTACTCTCGGGTCGAGTACATACCAATAATAGTTATGGGCTTAGAGATCTACTCCAACAGTAAGACCATGTGGGGGAGCCCATTGCATCCTGGAGTAAGACCCTGGGAGGAGCCCACGACATCCTTATATGTTTGTATGCATGGCTTGTGGTTTATGTATCTTATATATCTAATATGGATTATGTGATTATGTGGATTGTGTGGGGTATGCTCTGGGGAACTCACTAAGCATTAGCCTACAGTTTGTTGATTGTTTCGGGTACTTCATAGCCTAAGGTAAAAGGCTAGGTTTGATGGCTCGGCATGCACTCTCTCAGGTATTTTTACGGGGACACTATGATATTCGAAATAAAATGTTGATGTTATGAATTTGAAAACAATTGTAATTGAGATTTTATGGTTATGGGAATGTTTGATTATTTAAAAATAAAAAAATTTAATTTGGCAAATTTGGACTGTTACAAGTTGGTATAAGAGCCTTGGTTTGAGGGATTCGGGCACACTCTCGGGTGTGTCAGGACTCAAACTAAGGAAATGGTAAAAATTGTTTTCAAAAATCAAAAGTAAAAACTTCTCAAAACGGAAAAATGGGAGAGTGCAATGCGCGTGATCGGCCGAGCTCAAGTAAGTGGTTCCCCAATATGTTAGCCATGTTATACTGATATTGGATTATGATATTCGGATGGATTATGCTATGTGTATGCTTTAAAAATTGTATACGGTTAGGATCTTATAGCCTTAGAATGATTGATTTGGCCTTATTTATTGTTCCTTGTATGGTTGTGGTCCTAGGGTAGAGTCTGTTATTCGAAAGACTATTTGATGCTATTCTGTGTATAATTTACATGCATAAGGAAACCTGTTATGATTGATTTGAGTTCTCGTTCGATGGGATTAAGAAAATCTTAGGATAGCCTATGGATTTGAGTAATCAGGTAGATATTTGGGGATGGTATAGGTAGGTGTGGAAGGTAGTATTGGGCTCGTACTACTGGATGCACAAGACCTGTACCCGAACTAATGTTAGATCTGGGAGCTCTAAGGAGAACCTGTGTGAGAGGATCCCCTTTTTGATTATCTTGATCATTCTGTCTTATCCGGATGGTGGTGACACGACTTGGAGCAGGAGGATCAGGATCAGGATCTGGATCGGGGTCGGGCGACGGTACAACGCCCATTGACGAGAGGCTGCACGAGCTTATTATAACCGAGGTTACGAGGGGCATCCTTGACGCTACCCCAGTGATTTTTGGGACAATCAAGGAAGGGATGATGGAGATCGTGGAGGAGCAGCTCTGGTCATTCAGAGCCGAGATTGTTGCGGGCCAGGTCGGGGCCCGAACTCCCTCGTTCCGGGAGTTCAAGGCGTGTGGGGGTGTCGAAGTTCTTTGGGGTCAGGGATCCCATAGTTAGCCGACGTTGGGTGGCAAACATGGAGAACGCCCAACGCACGAGCTCTTGCCCTGATGCGACAAAGGTGGGGTTTGCTTCGTATATGCCGAGGGACCGAGCTCGGGACTGGTGGGGAAAGGTGACCAGTCAGGTGGGGGCAGCTGGTGTGGCTGAGATGACATGGGCAGAGTTTTTCAGATGCTTTGATCCGGAGTTTGCACCACCCATTGAGGTGCAACGGTTGGTGAGGGAGTTCCAAGAGCTCCAGCAGACCACCGAGAATGTGGTGGAGATCACCGCCAAGTTTCAGGAACAATCACTGTTGATTCCACAGTATGCTACAGATGAGGATATGAGGATGACGAGGTAGCATTCCATGCTGAGGGATGATATCCGAGAGTTTATGAGCTTTACAGGGTGCAAAACCCTGAATGAGATGGTGGAGAAGGCCTGTGAGCGGGAGATGGAGTTGGAGTTCTGCACCAAGCGGAAACCAGAGCAGGCACAGACAGTTGTAGGTCAAGCTAAAATTCCTAAGACCTCTGATTCTTCTGGTAGGGTCCAGCAGGGCCTGGGCCGGTGTGCCAAGTGCGGTAATCAGCATAGTGGGGTTTGTCGGGAGGCAGGCTCGGGATGTTACGTGTGTGGCCTGCCGGGTCACCTGAGCAGGGATTGCCCCAAGAAGGGCTTGATTTGTTTCCATTGCAACCAGACCGACCATAAACAGGCCGATTGTCCGAGGTTGCAGGAGGAGGAGGAGCAGTGACGGCGCCCGCACCCGCCACAATGAGCATCACTGACGGCCCCGCTGCCAAGGTGGATGCTCCTGCGGTGAAGAGCCGCGCGTTTCAGTTGACTACAGAGGAGGCTCAGGCAGCGCCAGATGTCGTGACTGGTACATATTTTATTTTCATGCTTGATATTGAATTGTATTGCTTATGTGTATATATGCGCTCATGAATAGGGACCTTTATGGTCAATGGTATGTCAGCTCACGTTCTTTTCGATTCGGCACGCTCCGGGGATTTTGGATTCCCCACGTTCTTTTCGATTCGGGATTTTTAGCAAACATTTCGGATACGAGGGTTGGGCCCACGACAGATTTGGATAGTGTACCTGTTGTACGAGATTTTCGAGATGTCTTTCCCGAATAGTTTCCTGGGGTGACTCCGGAGAGGAAAGTGGAGTTTCGCATTGATTTGGTGTTGGGTGTCGCTCCGATAGCCAAGGCATCGTACCGGCTAGCTCCGCCCGAGATGCAGGAGCTGTCTACGCAGCTTCAGGAGCTGGTAGACTGAGGATTTATTCATCCGAGTAGTTCCCCTTAGAGAGCATCGATCTTGTTCATGAAAAAGAAGGACGGGTCACACAGGATGTGTATTGATTATCGAGAGCTGAACAAGCTAACGGTGAAAAACCGTTATACGCTCCCGAGGATCGATGATTTGTTCGATCAGCTGCAGGGTGCGTCTTGGTTTTCCAAGATTGATCTTAGGTCGGGATACCATCAAATGAGGATTAGGGATGAGGATATACCGAAGACGGATTTCCGGACTTGGTACGGGCACTATGAGTTTGTGGTGATTCCATTTGGGCTCAGCAATGCCCCAGCAGCGTTCATGGATCTCATGAACAGGGTGTGTAGGCCGATGTTAGATCGGTCAGTGATCGCGTTTATCGATGATATCCTGTTCTATTCTAAGACCAAGGACCAGCACGAGCAGCATCTCAGGGAGGTATTAGAGACACTGAGGACGGAAAGGCTTTATGCCAAGTTCTCAAAGTGTGATTTCTAGTTGAGAGAGGTGCAATTTTTAGGGCACATCATCAACCAAGAGGGTATTTTGGTTGATCCAGCCAAGATCGTTTGACCAAGAAGAATGTGACATTTCGGTGGGGACCGGACCAGCAATTGGCCTTCGAGGCCTTGAGACAGAGGTTATGTGAGGCCTTGATCTTAGCACAACCTGATGGGTTGGATGATATGGTGGTGTATTGTGATGCGTCTATCACAGGGTTAGGCGTTGTTTTGATGCAGAGGGGGCATGTGATCGCATACGCCCCGAGGCAGCTGAAGCCTCATGAGGCGAACTACCCCACTCACGACTTGGAATTAGGGGTTGTGGTGCTTGCCCTTAAAATATGGAGGCATTACTTGTATGGAGTTCGGTGCACCATCTTTACTAACCACAAGAGTTTGAAGTATTTGATGGGTCAGCCGACTCTGAACATACGGCAGAGGAGGTGTTTGAATGTACTGAAGGATTATGATTGCTATATCTTGTACCACCCAGGGAAGGCCAATGTGGTGGCCGATGATTTGAGTCGCAAGGCGGCAAGTGCTCCGATTAGGGATGTCTGTCTGAGGATGACAGTGATCTCTCCATTATTGGATATGATCAAGGAGGCTCTGTTGGATTTGGTGTCTAAGCACATAACTATAATTAGTATGTACTTGACCCGAGAGTAGCATGGTCCATTTGGGTTGCCTTCACCAGAACAATCTGATAGGATGGATATTTGAGAAAGAGGTTATTTATGATTTATTAATATATTACAAGTATAATATATTAATTATGAAATCCTATTATTTAATTAGTATTGATCAAGAATTAATTTAGTGATCAAAAGAGACTAATTAAATTAACGGGGACTGATTATGTAAATCAGTGATATATACAGTGTTTGGGCTATTGATCCATGTTGGGCTAAGTTTTTATGTTAGTATCCATGAAGAGTTAGCCCACATGAGATATGCATCATAACCTAAGTGTATGGATTAGAGTTTACCCATGACCCTTGGAATCCTACACTATATAAATGTTACCCTTTAGCCAAAAGTGACACACCTATATATTCTAAGAGAATCATAACCGATTTTGGAGTGTCTAGACTCTCTCTCAAAGTCCTCCTTTTTTCACGGTGTTTGTGAACCATTTGAGGCATCACACTTGAGGTGCTAAGCTCTTGAAAGGCCAAGAAACACAAACTACATCAAGAGGTATTCATCTAACTTAATTTTATATGGTATATCCTCTATTGTATTCTAGTTAGGATGTATGCTTTGGAAAATTCAAATTGCATGTATAATTAGAGAAAACATAGATCCAAAGCATCTAGGGTTGCGTGTGCACCATAGGAGTGTTATAGTGCTCATAACCCAACAGTGGTATCAGAGCTAGGTTTGTATTCTATTATATTTGATGCTTGGTAATTTTTCAAAGCTGAAAAATCGATTTTTTGGCCTCTGACTGATGAACTCGCCGAGTCCATGAACTGACTCGACGAGTCCACTCATTAAAAGGGAAACTCGACGAGTCATGATCATGCACTCGTCAAGTAAAGGCTTCTAGTTGCAGAATTTTGAGTTTTTGGCCAGAATTAGATTAGGATCATTACCACAAACTATTTTGTAATCATAAAAATCGTATTTTCAGATTTGGTGATGATGATCTTCATCCAATGAAAGGACAATTGTCAAATTTTATTATAATAAGATAATTATTTGTATTATTTGATATGAATTGTCTTGCTATGAGTTAAACTTGATCAATAGTGAAATTATATGATAATGTTGTTAGTTAAAATTGATGTAAGTTGTTCTTGAAGTGAGTTTTGTAACTTGTCCTCAAGTTATATGAAGAGTCTCATTCATGAACATTAAAACTCATAAGTTTTCATAAGTTATGGAAGTGAAAAGGTTTTCAAGAGTTACAAAACTTTCCCTCAAGTTTTGGTATTTGAAAAGTCTCAAATTATGAAGACATTAACTCTAGTAATTGAAAGGTTTCAAAAGATGCAACTCTTGGGTTCATAACTTAAAAATTAATTAAATAGTTTTAATTTTGAATTTTTTAATAACCTAGATGCTTTGAATAGTTCAATTACACATTATGAACTTTATTAAATTAATTAAAGTGTTTAATTAAAGGTGAAGATTAATAAATCTATAACAATATGGTTTAAGTTTAATTAAATTAAGAGTATAATTTATTAATAGATTAAACCATCTAGTATTTTAAAAGTTTAAAATACACACTTATACTATATAAAATTAAAAGTTTAATATATTATATGTATATGTAAAAGGACAGTCTTACCGTTAGTAGGCCTCATTCACGAAGTCCGTCTATAATGGGGTATAAGGTTACTGCCTATAAAATGGTGGTTTAATGGGTGTCCACTCTCACCCACCGCTTCCTTGACTAGTGGAGGGTCGTTAGCCGAACGGGTAGGATATGACATTAATTCTCATTAAAAGTATAATGAAAATACCAAGTAACTAAACACTTATAAATTCCCAATCTTAGTTACTTAGGAAAAATGTGAATTTGATGCTAACCCATGAAATTGCACATTGCACCTTATTATTCGTTAGTGGAGCGTGTTTGGTTAACCGACACACTAATATGGGACAAATGAAGGATGGAAATGGGTAGCTCGATGTTAATAATGGATCAATGGAGCGTGTGTGGTTAACCGGCACATTGATTAGGTGATTTGTAACATTAAGTGTACCAAGCTAATTTTCATGGTTATTCACACCTTGTTTGTGATCCTCGGAATCCCAGTCACAAACTTGAAGGGCATAATCGAGATTTAAATATGCCATTGAAAAGTTCAATGAATCTCAAAGAATCTAGAAATTTCAATTCATTTAAAACCTAAAATTCATTTTCGTTTTTCATGGTGGAAATTGGTAAATCGTCATTTACCTACCTTCAAATATTTTGCAATTGGGTTACGACATCCCTCTTCCGAATTGTAAAATATTGTGTTAGGTTCTAGCCTTAATATTTCATTTTGGGTGTTATATTAAGGACTTAAATCAACTAAACTTGAATTTCTCCCTTGTAGATGTCTAGTTCAGACAACTATGGTCTTCCCGAATCCTTTGGAAAAAGCTTTCCTCATGAAGATGTTGTCCCACGATTGGATCGTGGAGATGGAAATTATGCTTCACTTCCTCCACCTCCTCCAATAGTTCTCCCAAACCCACAAGTTCAAAGACTTGAAAAGTTCAAGGTCACTCAAGCCCTATTGGCTAGCAAACACCAAGATGGAAGGTCTGTGTGTGCACATGTCTTGGAGATGAAGTCACACATTGACAGGCTGGGAACGTTAGGAGTCGTTGTGTCAAGGAAGTTGGCTGTTGACTTGGTTCTTCAATCACTTCCTAAGTCATATAGTGAGTTCATTAGAGATTACTATATTACAGACCGCGACATGTCTCTTATCGATCTTACCTATTTGCTAATTGTTGCTGAATCAGCAATGATTTGGCGCACTGGTAATGCAAATTTGATTGGAAGATCTAATTCCCAAACATCCATGGACATTGACAATGGAAACATTGGAAGTCGAGAAAAGATTTCTCTTTCCAAGGGAAAGGGAAAAGCTAAGTCTGAGATTGTCCCATGTACCATTCCGAAAGAGTCTGTTTGCTTCTATTGCCAAGAAAAGGAGCATTGGTTGCGAAGCTGCCGTATCTACCTGAAGGACCACAAGAATGGTAAAGTCAAAAAGTTTGACTCTGCTTCAGGTAAGTCCACTATCTAACTCTATTAAGTTCCTGTTTGCAGATTCTTAATACATGATGTGATAAGATTACATTTTGATGTTTTTTAGGATCAAAGGAAGCTTAAAGGAAAAGCATGTTGAGTCTGATCACGAAGAGATGGATTTCGATCGCATGGTTCGATGATTGGATTTTTGAGCTGATGCTAGGAGTTATGATAAATTGCTTAGGAATATGTAGTAACATAGTTTTCATTTGTAATTGCATTGTAAAAACAAATTTATCCGCATTTTATAAATAAAGATAATTTTTTGAATTTTAACTTTTTTTATATTTCCTGGCAATGGCATTTTTGAAAATTGGTGTTTATATATTATTAACAATATTGAAAACAGATTTGATTCTTTCGTTTGTGGTAGTGTCATAATTTACCAAATAAGGAAATATTCTCATCACCCAAGTTTCAACTGGATAGAAACTTGGATCATGCAACTTGTATTGTATAATGAATGAGAACCTTCGTCTTTGGGAAATTAAGACTAATTCCTTGTTCACATGTATATGTGAGTCAAGGGAAGGACTAGGGGATCAGGTACACTTGGTTGTGCACTGGTCAGGTCCACCACAAAGAACGATAAGACTATTCGTCAGGATTTACTAAAGTTTAGTAAATATGGTTATACTTACAAGTTTAAGTGTAATTCTGAGTCATTGAAAAGGTTTCAATGTATAGCAAAACGAATAAGAATAATCAAATTAGGCAGAAAGATAAAAGTTTCTCCAATATGAAAGGAAGGGAGATTACTTTAGTATCGTGTTTTATGATCATCCTCATGATTATGGAACCATGTCACAATTGATCCTCTAAGGATAGCTTAGTGCATTTATATGGCTAAGAAGAGGAATCGTGAATTGTTGAATTAGTTAAATCAAAAAGTGAATCATGTTGGATTAATGTCTAAGTCCATAACTATAATTGGTAAGACTTGACCCGACCCGGCATGGTCCATTTGGGTTGCATGGCATCATGCATTTGGATAGACTATAATGAGAGAAATAACACTTAAGGTTGGTTAATATATTATAAGTTCTAATATATTAATAAGGTTATTTAATTATTATTGATCAAGAATTAATTTGGAATTAATTAAGTGATCAAAAGGAGACTAATTAAATATATGGGTTGATTGTGTAAATCATTCATTCTTATATATGTGGGCTTGTGATCCAAGATTCCTTATGTTGGACTAAGTCCATGGGGTGACCCATGGATACTCCATGGAGGTTAAAATCCATGGAGCATAAGGAATGGGTAAAGTTATGAGTTACATGGTGTAACCCTAATAGCCACCATATAAAAGAATCCCATGGCTCAAGAAATCGTGCACTAATGTGTAAGTGTGAGGGCTAGACGATTTCAAGGAGTGTTCAAGTTTCTCTCAAGTTATTCCAAGTGTATTTGGTGTTGTGTGAACCATTTGAGGTGTCACACTTGGGGCACTAGGCACTCAAGCTTCATGAAGAAATTCTACATCAAAGAGGTATGTATTCTATCTTGTTATATTTATTATTTTGTATGCTAGATTAGGATAATAACTTGGATGTTCATAATTGTATGTATAATAGAGAAAACATAGATCCAAGGTATTTAGGGTTGAAAGTACACTTAGGAGTGTTAGAATGCTCATAACCCAACAGTGGTATCAGAGACTAGGCTTGTTTTCTTGTTATACTTGCAAAAGTAGCTGAAAAATCGAGGTGGATGCATATATTCGATTGTTTTGGCTGGAATTGGACTAGGAACATTACCCTAAGATGTTTTTGGACTTATAAACTTGTTTTTGATGTGGTAATGTTCATGCTAATCCAATTTCTAAGATAATTGTCATAATTTCAAGATTTGTATTAGTTTGTATGTTCATGCTAATTTCTTGAAGATTGATGATTTGAATTATCTTGTTCTTATGAGGTTCTTAGATTAATAGAAAAGTTGTGTGAAATAGTTGTTTTCAATCCATTTTAATCTAAGAGTTGATTCCAAAGTGTGTTTTTGTAACTTGTCCTCAAGTTATATGAAAAGTCACATTTAAGAATCATAAAACTCATAAAAGTTGGCAAAGGTTACAAAATGAAGAGTCTAGTTCTAATTAAATGGTTTTATGACTCCATAACTTGTCCTCAAGTTATGGAGGTTCAAGAGTCTCTTCATTAAATTAAAAAAAAGTGTAACCTTAATTAGTTCCATAAGTTACAATAAAAAAAAGTTATTTTTTTTTATTAATTAGTTTAAAGTCTTCCATAACTTGTCCTCAAGTTATGGAACTTGAAGAGTTTTTTTTTTTAATTAAAACTATTTTAAACTCATAAGTTATGGAATTAATTAGTTTTGAATTGTTTCAAAACTTGCCCTCAAGTTTTGGAATTTGAAAAGTTTTCACTTATGAATACTTTAATTCCAAGTTAGCCCTTAGAATTTTAAAAGTTAAAATTCAACCCTTATACTTTATAATATTATAAGTTAATAATATTTATATATATGTATAAGAGTAAAGTCAGTCTTACCGTTAGTAGGCCTCATTCACGAAGCCGGTCTATAAGGGGGTATAAGGTTACTGCCTATAAAATGGCAGTTTAATGGGTGTCCACTCTCACCCACCGCTTCCTTGACTGGTGGAAGGTCGTTAGCCGAACGGGTAGGACAAGGACTATAACTCTCCTTTCATTAAAAGTATTTATGATAAATACTAAGTAACTAAACTCTTATTAATACCCAATCTTAGTTACTTAGGAAAATGTGAATAAGGTGCTAATCCATGAAATTACACTTTGCACTTTGTTTAAGTTGTTAGTGGAGCGTGTGTGGTTAACCGGCACACTAACCTGGACTTAACAAGGTAGGCAAAGGGTAACTTAATATTTATCATAGTATCCGTGGAGCGTGTGTGGTTAACCGGCACACTGATTAAGGGGTAAATATTAAGGGTACCAAGTATATTTGCATGGTTACTTCACACCTTGTTTTGTGATCCTCGGCATCCCAGTCACAAAACCTGAAGGGCACACTCGAGATTGAAACATGCCTTTGAACAGTTCAATGAATCTCAAAGATCTAGGACTTTCAAATCCAATTAAAACCTAATAAATTATTTCGTTTTTCATGGTGGAAATTGGTGAATCGTCATTCACCTACCTTCAAATATTTTATAGCTTGGATTACGGCATCCCTCTTCTAAGTTATAAAATAGTTTGTTGGGTCCTAGCCTTAATATTTCATATTGGGTGTCATATTAAGGACTTTAAATCAACTATCTTGAATATCTCTCAAAAAAGATGTCTGGTCTAGACATTTATGATCTTCCCAAATCTCTTGAAACAAGCTTTCCTAAATGAAGATGATGTCCCATGGATATCATACTTCTTTCACCTCCTCCAATTATTCTCCCTAACCCACAAGTTCCTAAAAAGTTTAAGGTCACTCAAGCCCTATTGGCAAGGCAAGGTCTAGGTGTGATCACATCTTGGAGATGTAGTCACATATTGACAAGCCGGGAGAGTTGGGTGTCAAAGTCTTGAGAAAGTTGGTGGCTCAACTACTTTCTAAGTCACATAGTGAGTTCTTTTGGGAATCCTATGAAACAGACTAAGACAAGACCCTTAATGATCTTATCTATTTGCTAAGATCAACTTCCTAAAACGCTATGGACATTGACAATGATGACATTGGATATCTAGTAAAGCTCTCTCTTCCCAATGGAAAGGGATCGACCATAGTCAACTCGGTTGACCCAATGGTAAAGAGAGAGGCAAAGTCTGAGATAGTCCCATTATCAAGGGTCCATAGGTAACTATTGCCAAAGGAAGGGGCATTGGTTACGAAGCTGCCAAATTTACCTAAGGATGTTAAAGTAAATAAGTTTGGCTCTACTTCAGGTAAAGTCCATTGTCTAACTCTATTAAGTACATGCTGATTCTGATCGCGAAGATGGATTTCAATCGCATGGTTCGGTGATCAGAATTTTGGGCTATTACTTAAGAGTTATGATATTTATATTGCTTAGGAATAGATAACAACAAGGTTTTCATATAGATTGTAAGGATAAGTTTTTCCGCAAAGTTTTAAAATAAAAGAAGAAGGTTTTGATTTTATTTTTTTTAAGTATCCTTACAATGGAATTTGTGAAAAGTTGTTGCTTATAAGATTCCATTGATAGCAATATTGGGAAAATGGATTTGATTCTTTCGGTTGTGGTAGTGTCTAATATTACCAAATAAGGAAAGATTCTCATCACCCAAGGTTCAATTGGACCGAAACTTGGAATCATGCAAGTTGTATAGTATGATGAATGAGAACTTTCAGCTTGGAAAATTAAGACTAATTCCTTATGTGAATAAGGAAAGGACTAAGGGATCGAGTACACATTCTTGTGCACTGGTCAATTCCACCACAAAAGATCAAGAAGACTATTCGTCATGATTTACTTAAGTTCAGTAAATATGGTTATACTTATAAGTTTAAGTATAAGTCTGTAGCATTGGAGAAGTTTCAATGTGAGACAGAACGAATAAGAAGAATCAAAGTATGGCAGAAAGATAAAAGTTTCTCAAATCTGAAAAGATGGGAGAGTACTTTAGTATCATGTTTATGATCATCTTAATTGTGACAACCGTCAAATTTCGGTCAATTCAAAGTCAACAAGTCAAACCGCTCAACTCCAATAACCCTTGTATGCTAGGGTTTACGTTATGTAATCACTATACAATTCGCTATTTTAATGAGAAATCATCATTTGGAAAGTTCATGTGTTTGATTTTCCTTAGCCTTAACAAGTGCTAAACAACAAACCAAAGCGATAAAACACTATTACACAATCATCGGGATTGTGTAAGACACTAAAACACGGTTTAATGGGGTTTACGAACCTTGCGTTGTGAAGCCGGACACTCAAATTAATCACAAACGAAACCTCTCTAAATCGTTTTCACTCTATCTCTTTCTATTTGAAATCTCTCCCAAATCTCTCCCAAATCTCTCTCAAAAGTTACTTTAACTTTTTGTAATCATTTGGGTCATCTCGACCCTTGACCGGGTCAAAAATCGCTTGAAACGGGGTAAAAACGAGTAAAATAGCTTTAAGGATCCGAAACCGAAGCTTCTGGACCGAAGCCTCGCATCCGAGGCCTCTGATCCGAAGCGAGGGTCCGAAGGTCCGAAGAGAGGGTCCGAAGTGAGGGTCCGATGGTCCGAAGGTCCGAAGCGAAGGTCCGAGGGTCCGAAGTCCGAAGCGATTTACCGGTTTTTCGACTACGACTTCGTTTTAACTCCGTTTTTCATTATTTTAACGTGGGATTTTCACCCAAAACTTTATTTTATAAACTAAGGCCCCAAAATATATAAATCTCCAGGGTTTTTATAAAATATATTAAAAGAATTGGTGATTGAACTAATTATTGAGGGAATATTTGCTTTTCCTTAATTTATGGCAAAAGCAAACCACTACCACCTCACTCTATGATTAGCCACTCTTTCCCACTACCCCTTGTCTCCTTAGTGGACCTTTACAGCCAATCTCCAGCTCTTCCCACGTTCTAAGAGCTGGAGGATTGATCCTCTCTCCTCATTCTCCATAAAACTCTTTCATTCTACACTTAGCAACCAAGAACACTCTCCAAAATTCTCTCATCTTTTCTCTTAACTTCAAGAACTTCAAGGCTTTCTCCAGGGATTTCTTTCTTCAATTAGTAAGTATCTTCATCATTCACATAATTATTAAACTCCATTCTACTCAAATCATTGATATCTTACACAAGTTCCATCTTATTCGGTGTTAGATTCTCGAATCATCAAGACATCTTCTTAGTGTTCTTGAGTTGAACACTTCCTCTCTCTCACTTTCATCTACTGAAACCACATAAGGTGAGTTCATACCCGTACACTTACATGTTTTTCTTAAGTTTTACGGGGGGAATACAAGTAAAATCATCAAGAACACAATTAAACTTTTTCTAACAGATTACATCAGAAAAGATGGACGTTAATCACGGACTGTTTTGGTCAACTTAAATATTTTAGTTTTCAAAACTGTTTCAGGTGCAAGTAGTTCAAACTCTTAGCTTTAAAATGGCTACTTGCACATCTCCATATGATTTTTTTACAATTTATGGTGATTTTTACAAAACTGCCTGTCATTTCAGAGGCAAACCCGGACCAGTCTGTGATTATGAACATTTTCACCTCTGTTAGAGATCACTAAAAATCATGATAAAATTTACGAACAAACTAGACTCATATTCCAAACTCTCAAAATTTGCGGATTTGGATTTAGAGCTTTGATGATTTTTCTATAAATTTTCTAAGAACGGTAACAGAAACTGTTTTTAACGAAAAGTTGCTGTTAATTTCATATCACCTTGTAACATGTTGAGCAAGGTGTATATCTTTATGTGATTATATGTTACTGCAATATATGACATTTTGTCTTAATATTTAGACACACATCAGTTTACAAATGGATTTGGTCATATAAAATACAAAGAATAACAAGTGATTATAATCAAAGTACAATAGATACATTCAAACATTAAATAAACTATTTTGAATATAGTTTGCATACATTACCACGTACTACCCTTGGTTGATAAACTATAATAGGTATAGTTTATGATACATTACATAACACATACATTTAAAAAGGGTACATTTATACAAAGGATATTTTCATTAAGCAAGGTACGGCCATACGGTACCAAATTTTCATAACACGTAATTCCGTTAATGACTTTGTGAGACATTTACTTCAAATTACCATTAAGTCCTGTATTGTAACCAGAGTCTCCTTGAGGGAGAGCGTGATACTTGTGTATAGATCTATATTGGGTTTGACAAACCCACACCTAAACTGCATGCAACAGTTAGACCGATAGGTCTGGGGTGACAAATGTCATAACATTTCCGACGCCTGAAGAACGTCGTTTTAGGCAACCTTGGTCATAGTATGGTTATAATAAACTCACATAAAGTATTAACAAACATTGGAATTTACGGGAACTTCATTAAAATTTAACGAGTTTATGTCGATTTAAACTTGCATTGTTTTACTATAAATATGACAAATTACTTGTACATTTCGGTCTTTGGGTTTTAAGACTACATTTACACATTAAGGAAAATATTGGATTTTTCTAACACAAATACTACTTTTACAAACGAAAGGCTTTTAATAATACCAAACAAAAGCTTATGAACTCACCAACCTTTGTGTTGACACTTTTTCAAACAACTTGTATTCTCAGGAAATCATTAAACAGGTAATCAAGTGCTTTTGAGGATGGGACGCTAAGGCGTCTACTATTTCATATTTTATCAACATATTGTAATTGATTCGTAAACATGTAATTCATACAATGATGTAAATTTTTTTAATTATATATATGTTGGTTGTGTTTGCTTGAATTACTATTACAATTGCTGTTATGATACTATACATGAAGTCCTCCACCCCCGGACGTTTCCGCCATCCTTGGTTTGGGGGTGTGACAGATTGGTATCAGAGCGCAGTTTATAGTGAATTAAGTATATCAAACCACATAAGATATACAAACTATAAACACAATTGAGACTAATAGTCTCTGATTTGTGCATTTTTCAAATAAATATACTTTTAGAAAATAAATGATTTTTTTTTATTAAAAGTATAAATACATGCATACATGCTCACATAGTGTCATAACTAGAAAAACATAAAATAAAAGAAGAGGAGTGGTACATTATGGGTATGCCTTGGTATATGTAAATCAAGTCTGGGAAGGATATAGCCTGATCAACTATATCTGTCCGGGAATTGACTTGCATATACCGGGGGATGGTCAGGATGGACAACAAATCTAACAAACTTAATAACATACTACAAAGGATACTTTAAGAACTCAAAACTAAACATTTACAAATACTATAGGAGTATTTTGTGTTACTATAATAAAAATATTTTATACTTTCATTTTACCTCATAACCCAATGTATTGGGTCAATAAAAAGTATAAAATCGTATGTATCGTAAACATACCGGAAAACAACGTAATAATATACTTTATGTATAAAAGATTTCTCTCCCTATAAATACACTTTTACTAAAAGTACATTGGTTTACGACTTATGCCAGAATCATGCCGCCAAGGAGAAGACCAAGACCTTCCAGCAACACAGCAACACCTCCTCCGCCGCCGCCTCCACAGTTTGATCCCGCGATGTTCCAGGCTGCAGTAACAGCAGCCGTAGCGGCCGCAATGTCGCAGATAGGGACCAACGGAGCTGGTGGTTCGGGATCGGGAGCTACACACTCTAACCACGGAGACAGTACGTGGCGTGCAAAAGAGTGTTCATACAAAGACTTCACAAATGGCAAACCCGACAACTTCAATGGAAGCGGGGGAGTCATCGCTTTGATGCAATGGTTTGAAAAGACCGAAGTAGTCTTTCAGGTGTGCTCTTGCCCCGAAGCGAGCAAAGTTAAGTTCGCAGCCTTCACCTTCACCGGCCGGGCCCTTACTTGGTGGAACTGCCGGATTAAGTCACTTACTCTCGAAGTGGCTAGCTCCATAACCTGGGCAGAACTAAAAGCGTTGATGATGAAGGAGTACTGCCCGAGAGGTGAAATTCAAAAGCTGGAACAAGAACTTTGGAACCTCAGGATGACGGGCTCTGACCTTGAAACCTACACCACCCGATTCAATGAATTGGCTCTCCTCTGCCCAACAATGGTTACTCCGGAGGAGAAAAAGGTGGAGCGATACCTTTGGGGACTGTCTCTCCACGTGCAAAGTAGTGTCCTGGCTTCAAGGCCAACTACTTTTGACAGTGCCAGGGAGCTGGCACAACAACTTGTTGACCACCGAGCCGGTCATAATACTACAACCACCACCACTGATAAATCAAAAGGAGGAAACAACAAAAGGAAGTTCTGGAACGAAAAGAAGAGCCAACCAGCACAGGACCCCGCTAAGAAGCAACAAATTGTTGCTGTCCATGCTGCCACTAATACTGTCACTACTGCTACCACTCCAGCACCACCGAAGCCATATGCGGGAAAACTACCTAAGTGCAACAAGTGCAACTTTCACCACAATGGTGCTTGTAGGGAGATGCACTGTAACAACTGCGACAGGAAGGGGCACACTGCTCGTTTCTGTAAAGCGCCGGCTCAACCAATCAACCAAGTAGCCAGTACGGGGGCAACCCGGACCTGCTACAACTGTGGAGACGCAGGTCACTTCAAAAGAGACTGCCCCAAAGCACAAGCCCCTAATGCTGGTGGAGTAGGAAGAGTCCTGGCAATAGGACATGGGGAAGCAGTCGAGGATCCCACGGTGGTTACCGGTACGTTTCTCCTCAATAACTCTTATGCATGCGTACTATTCGATAGTGGAGCGGAGAGGAGTTTCGTGAGCCACCAATATAAACATTTACTTGAACAAAATCCCCAATCACTAAAGGATACTTATGTAGTAGAAATGGCAAATGGGAAAGTAGAACGCACTAGCGATATATACTCAGAATGTACTCTCACTATAGACAACCATACATTTAAAATTGACCTGATGCCAGTCACCATAAAAAGCTTCGACGTAATCATCGGGATGGATTGGTTAGTTCCTCACCGTGCCGACATTCTATGTTACGAAAGGGCCGTTCGCCTCAATCTACCAAATGACGAAACCCTTCTCATCTATGGTGACAAACCTAGTGCGAATTTACAAATCATCTCATGCATCAAAGCCCAAAAGTATCTCCGGAAGGAGTACCACGCCTTCTTAGCCCATGTAGTAGACAAGAAACAAGACGTGAAAGACATCAAAGACATCCCCGAAGTGTGTAACTTCCCGGATGTGTTCCCAGAGGATCTTCCTGGTGTACCACTCGCACGACAAGTCGATTTCAGAATTGACTTAATACCCGGAGCTACCCCCATAGCCAGAGCTCCATACCGCCTCGCACCATCAGAAATGCAGGAGTTGTCCAGTCAGTTGACCGAGCTTTTGAGCAAAGGGTTCATCAGACCAAGCTTCTCACCTTGGGGAGCACCAGTCCTTTTTGTAAAGAAGAAGGACGGATCCTTTCGCATGTGCATCGACTATCGGGAACTAAACAAACTCACCATCAAAAACCGATATCCTCTACCCCGAATCGACGACCTTTTCGACCAACTCCAAGGAGCAAATTTCTTCTCAAAAATCGACCTAAGGTCAGGCTACCATCAGCTACGAGTTCAAGAAGAAGATATTCCCAAAACTGCATTCAGAACTCGCTATGGGCACTACGAGTTTGTGGTGATGTCCTTCGGTTTAACAAACGCACCTGCGGTATTCATGGACCTAATGAATAGAGTGTGTCGACCCTACCTAGACAAGTTTGTAATCGTATTCATCGACGATATCTTGATCTACTCGCGAAGCGAAGAAGAGCATCGCCTACATCTACGCCAAGTGCTAGAGACACTAAGAGCGGAGAAGCTTTATGCTAAGTTCTCTAAGTGTGAATTCTGGATTAGAGAAGTGGATTTTCTTGGACATGTGGTAAGTGAGAAAGGCATACATGTGGATCCCTCCAAGATCAAGGCAATCGAGAATTGGTCAGCACCCAAGACGCCAACCGAAATTCGACAATTCCTTGGGCTTGCTGGCTACTACCGAAGATTTATACAAAACTTCTCCAAGATTGCGAAACCACTCACCACCTTGACGCAGAAAGGTGTGATATTCAAGTGGGAAAATAAACAAGAAACTGCTTTCCAAACGTTAAAACAAGCCCTATGCAGCGCACCGATCTTGTCTCTCCCAGAGGGAACCGAGGACTTCGTAGTGTACTGTGATGCTTCGAATCAAGGCCTCGGATGTGTGCTCATGCAGAGAGGGAAGGTTATCGCGTATGCATCAAGACAGCTTAAGACGCACGAGGTTAATTATACTACGCACGACCTGGAATTAGGAGCAGTGGTATTCGCTTTGAAGATCTGGAGACACTACCTCTACGGCACGAAATGCACTATCTTCACTGATCACAAAAGTCTTCAGCATATCCTCAATCAGAAAGAGCTCAACATGCGACAGAGGAGATGGGTAGAGTTGCTGAATGACTACGAGTGCGAAATTCGTTATCATCCGGGCAAGGCCAATGTAGTGGCCGATGCTCTAAGCAGGAAGGAGTACTCGGGCCGCCGAGTAAAATCCTTAACAATGACAATCCATTCCCACCTGACCATACAAATCAAGGAAGCTCAACTGGAAGCTTTGAAACCAGAAAAGGTGGCAGGAGAGACATTAAGGGGAATGGATAAAAACTTAGAAGTCAAGGATGATGGAGCACGTTATATCATGAACCGGATTTGGACACCGAAGTTCGGTGGACTCCGAGATGTCGTCATGAATGAAGCACACAAGACTCGATACTCCATCCATCCCGGGTCGGATAAGATGTATCTGGACCTGAAGAGATTATACTGGTGGCCGAACATGAAAGCTGAGATTGCTACCTATGTGAGCAAGTGCCTGACTTGCGCTAAGGTCAAAATCGAATACCAGAAACCATCCGGGCTATTACAACAGCCGGATATACCTGAGTGGAAGTGGGAACGAATAACCATGGACTCCATAACCAAGCTGCCTAAGACATCGGGCAGGCTTGACACAATATGGGTAATTGTAGACAGATTGACCAAATCAGCACACTTCCTACCAATGAAAGAAACCGACAAGATGGAGAAGCTGACTAGAACGTACATCAGAGAGATTGTACGACTCCATGGTGTGCCGATATCCATTATCTCCGATAGAGATAGTAGATTTACCTCACGGTTTTGGCAGTCCCTACAAAAATCATTGGGAACTAGGCTTGACATGAGTACGGCCTACCACCCACAAACCGACGGACAGAGCGAACGAACCATTCAAACATTGGAAGACATGTTAAGAGCTTGTGTGATAGACTTCGGTAAAGCATGGGATACCCATCTACCGCTTATCGAATTCTCCTACAATAACAGCTATCATACTAGCATCAAAGTCGCTCCATTCGAAGCTCTTTACGGTCGCAAATGCAGATCACCCCTGTGTTGGGCTGAGGTGGGGGATACACAGCTAGCTAGAGGGCAAGTCTCTAATAGCACCCTCACTGGCCCTGAAATCATAAGGGAAACTACAGAAAAGATCGTTCAAATTCGAGAGAGACTGAAAGCGTCTCGCGATCGGCAAAAGAGTTACGCAGACAAACGATGCAAACCCTTGGAATTCCAGGTGCGTGATAGAGTACTACTAAAAGTTTCCCCTTGGAAAGGAATGATACGATTCGGCAAACGCGGGAAACTAAATCCAAGGTACATCGGGCCATTCGAAATCCTTGCTAGGATTGGGCCAGTAGCATACAAACTTCGATTACCTCAGGAACTCGACAAAGTACATCCCACATTTCACGTGTCGAACCTAAAGAAGTGTTTGTCTGATGAGACACTCGTAATACCACTCGACGAAATCAAAGTTAACGAAAATCTCCACTTCGTGGAGGAACCAGTCGAAATCATGGATCGGGAAATCAAACGAACGAAACAAAGTCGTATTCCCATCGTGAAGGTACGTTGGAACGCTAAACGAGGACCCGAATTCACCTGGGAACGCGAGGATCAGATGAAACAAAAGTATCCACATCTCTTCCCAAACTCTTGAAATCCCAGTCAAAATGAAAATTTCGGGACGAAATTCCTTCTAACGGGGGGATGATGTGACAACCGTCAAATTTCGGTCAATTCAAAGTCAACAAGTCAAACCGCTCAACTCCAATAACCCTTGTATGCTAGGGTTTACGTTATGTAATCACTATACAATTCGCTATTTTAATGAGAAATCATCATTTGGAAAGTTCATGTGTTTGATTTTCCTTAGCCTTAACAAGTGCTAAACAACGAACCAAAGCGATAAAACACTATTACACAATCATCGGGATTGTGTAAGACACTAAAACACGGTTTAATGGGGTTTACGAACCTTGCGTTGTGAAGCCGGACACTCAAATTAATCACAAACGAAACCTCTCTAAATCGTTTTCACTCTATCTCTTTCTATTTGAAATCTCTCCCAAATCTCTCCCAAATCTCTCTCAAAAGTTACTTTAACTTTTTGTAATCATTTGGGTCATCTCGACCCTTGACCGGGTCAAAAATCGCTTGAAACGGGGTAAAAACGAGTAAAATAGCTTTAAGGATCCGAAACCGAAGCTTCTGGACCGAAGCCTCGCATCCGAGGCCTCTGATCCGAAGCGAGGGTCCGAAGGTCCGAAGCGAGGGTCCGAAGTGAGGGTCCGATGGTCCGAAGGTCCGAAGCGAAGGTCCGAGGGTCCGAAGTCCGAAGCGATTTACCGGTTTTTCGACTACGACTTCGTTTTAACTCCGTTTTTCATTATTTTAACGTGGGATTTTCACCCAAAACTTTATTTTATAAACTAAGGCCCCAAAATATATAAATCTCCAGGGTTTTTATAAAATATATTAAAAGAATTGGTGATTGAACTAATTATTGAGGGAATATTTGCTTTTCCTTAATTTATGGCAAAAGCAAACCACTACCACCTCACTCTATGATTAGCCACTCTTTCCCACTACCCCTTGTCTCCTTAGTGGACCTTTACAGCCAATCTCCAGCTCTTCCCACGTTCTAAGAGCTGGAGGATTGATCCTCTCTCCTCATTCTCCATAAAACTCTTTCATTCTACACTTAGCAACCAAGAACACTCTCCAAAATTCTCTCATCTTTTCTCTTAACTTCAAGAACTTCAAGGCTTTCTCCAGGGATTTCTTTCTTCAATTAGTAAGTATCTTCATCATTCACATAATTATTAAACTCCATTCTACTCAAATCATTGATATCTTACACAAGTTCCATCTTATTCGGTGTTAGATTCTCGAATCATCAAGACATCTTCTTAGTGTTCTTGAGTTGAACACTTCCTCTCTCTCACTTTCATCTACTGAAACCACATAAGGTGAGTTCATACCCGTACACTTACATGTTTTTCTTAAGTTTTACGGGGGGAATACAAGTAAAATCATCAAGAACACAATTAAACTTTTTCTAACAGATTACATCAGAAAAGATGGACGTTAATCACGGACTGTTTTGGTCAACTTAAATATTTTAGTTTTCAAAACTGTTTCAGGTGCAAGTAGTTCAAACTCTTAGCTTTAAAATGGCTACTTGCACATCTCCATATGATTTTTTTACAATTTATGGTGATTTTTACAAAACTGCCTGTCATTTCAGAGGCAAACCCGGACCAGTCTGTGATTATGAACATTTTCACCTCTGTTAGAGATCACTAAAAATCATGATAAAATTTACGAACAAACTAGACTCATATTCCAAACTCTCAAAATTTGCGGATTTGGATTTAGAGCTTTGATGATTTTTCTATAAATTTTCTAAGAACGGTAACAGAAACTGTTTTTAACGAAAAGTTGCTGTTAATTTCATATCACCTTGTAACATGTTGAGCAAGGTGTATATCTTTATGTGATTATATGTTACTGCAATATATGACATTTTGTCTTAATATTTAGACACACATCAGTTTACAAATGGATTTGGTCATATAAAATACAAAGAATAACAAGTGATTATAATCAAAGTACAATAGATACAAACATTAAATAAACTATTTTGAATATAGTTTGCATACATTACCACGTACTACCCTTGGTTGATAAACTATAATAGGTATATTTTATGATACATTACATAACACATACATTTAAAAAGGGTACATTTATACAAAGGATATTTTCATTAAGCAAGGTACGGCCATACGGTACCAAATTTTCATAACACGTAATTCCGTTAATGACTTTGTGAGACATTTACTTCAAATTACCATTAAGTCATGTATTGTAACCAGAGTCTCCTTGAGGGAGAGCGTGATACTTGTGTATAGATCTATATTGGGTTTGACAAACCCACACCTAAACTGCATGCAACAGTTAGACCGATAGGTCTGGGGTGACAAATGTCATAACATTTCCGACGCCTGAAGAACGTCGTTTTAGGCAACCTTGGTCATAGTATGGTTATAATAAACTCACATAAAGTATTAACAAACATTGGAATTTACGGGAACTTCATTAAAATTTAACGAGTTTATGTCGATTTAAACTTGCATTGTTTTACTATAAATATGACAAATTACTTGTACATTTCGGTCTTTGGGTTTTAAGACTACATTTACACATTAAGGAAAATATTGGATTTTTCTAACACAAATACTACTTTTACAAACGAAAGGCTTTTAATAATACCAAACAAAAGCTTATGAACTCACCAACCTTTGTGTTGACACTTTTTCAAACAACTTGTATTCTCAGGAAATCATTAAACAGGTAATCAAGTGCTTTTGAGGATGGGACGCTAAGGCGTCTACTATTTCATATTTTATCAACATATTGTAATTGATTCGTAAACATGTAATTCATACAATGATGTAAATTTTTTTAATTATATATATGTTGGTTGTGTTTGCTTGAATTACTATTACAATTGCTGTTATGATACTATACATGAAGTCCTCCACCCCCGGACGTTTCCGCCATCCTTGGTTTGGGGGTGTGACATTAATGATTAAGATACCATATCACAATTGGTCCTCTAAAGTCATCTTAGTGCATTCTTATGACTAAGAAGAGGAGTCATGAATTGTTGAAATGGTTAAATCAAAAAGATGAGTCATACTTCGTTCCAAAACAATTCTTAGAGTCATACTCCTAGATTGTAACTTGAGTGACATATCTTAAGGAGGGTTTGTTAACACTAGTCAAATGTAAGAGTAAAAGGTTATCTACTCTTGTACATTTGAAATTGGTAAGTTGTGATGTTTTGGATAAAACAGAGACCAACTTAGGCCAATTGTGTAAAGTGTTAGTCTTGATAAAGAATCCGCACTATCTCTTGAATATTTGACAAGGGAGTCTTATATGTCAAGAGGACAGTGGGAGTCTTAAAGCTCTTGAAAGTTTCAAGACTTAATCAAGAATAAAACCTAAAGTCCTTCACTAGCACACGACTTGAGGTTTATAACCTATCGTGTTGAAATTTTTGTGCCTATTCAAGTTGGCTTTGCATAGGAGTTCTGAAAGTTCTCAATTGGTTGCACAACTACTTGGAAGCAATAGCAGGCACCTGAGCTGCCAAATGGCAAGAATTTAAGATTGCACAAGTTTAATCAATATGAGTTTGGATTTGTCACTAACCTTGTCTTGTGATTATGGTTTTGACAAATTCACATGGATAAGAACACATACACTATTAAATCTAAGTGTCATAAGGTTTCTCTCCGATTCATGAAAATGATGGTGAGGAAACACTTTCACTAAGTAGATTTTAGCTAGATAGCAATTGTGATATTTGCATTCTCAAAGTCGTTAGTGGAGCGTGTGTGGTTTACCGGCACACTAACATGGACTTGTGAGAAGTGGCAAAGGTCTAAACAATTGAGACTATGATTACGACATCCCTTTTCATAGTTCTAAAATTGTTTAGACACACATGTGAGCTATCTAAGAGAGGTGTATGATTTTGATAAAGTTTTATCAAAACAATCTACTATCAGAAATCTGAACTTTGGTAAGAAAGTCAGTTGATTTCTGAGTACATGTCAAAGCTAGTGGGAGCATAAGTGTTATGCTAATAATCATCATGTTAGTGGGAGCATGATAATTATGACAAAGGTTGCAAGTTAGCAATGTTAATTATAGAAAACAAAAGTTTCAATTCGTGAGGTTGCAGGGGTTGAAAAAGTTGTTTTGCTATAATTAAGGGAGAGGAAATTATACTTCATTTCAATTCTAAAAGCTTAGATTGAGATTTTAATCGTATTTAATCAAGGATATATATATGAATTTCATGTTGGAATGGCTCAACATAAGGAAATTCTATATATGGGTCCATTATTTGCATTCTAAAATTCGATTATGATTACGGCATCCCTTTTCATAATCTGAATTTTGAGAACTTGGCAAATTGAAATGGAAATATTATAGCAAAAGACTGGTTTAGTCTTTATGTGAGACATCATGAATCGTGTCCCATATGCTTCGGATATAGGATCGATTACATGTGCTATATTCATCCTTTCTAAAATTTTCCAAATGCCTGGGGCATTATGAAGGGAAAAGGTCTAGAATTGGATATGACTAAAATGATTAAGCAATTGTCGAGGACAATCTAAGGTTTACCAAAGATTGGTTGCTCAAGGACAGTTGGAAGTATAATGTTAATTCTGGAAGGACCATATTGACATAATCTGTAAGGAGGCAACTCTTGTTCAGAAGTGATAGTCAAAATGGAATATGGAAATGTTTCAAAGTTAGAAATTATTCAATCTGTGTAAGATTAGGAAACTTAATGAAAGAAGGATGTTTCCAAGGAGCTGATCTCCTTTGGAATGCTCTGTAATGATTGTTGTCAAGTCTTTCTGACTTTGTGCATAATCATTAAGAGGATCAATGCATATAAGTTTAGAATCTAACAGATTTCAGTAAATGGCATGAATTTGGAATTCTTGCATTTGCAGTAAGGATTTGGGACTGTGAAAAGAGGATCATTGGAGTGATGTTTAATTGATCTATTTTACAAAGTAAAGATCATAGACAAACATAGTATGCATACTTGGTGTATGGCATGAGTAGTGTTTAGAAAACATAGTGTACATGCTTGGAGCATGGGACAACTATTGTTTTAAATTCAAGTATAAAGTTGATAAAACCGAAACAATGAATAATGAGTAATCAGTATGGTGATAAATAAAAGTGTTTATTTATATTCATAGGGTTTGATACCATATTTGATTCATTTATTCTTGTGTTTCATTTTGCATGTTTTGACTTCCAGAATAACTAAGTCGCTCTTCCTGAATGATTAAGTTATTCAAACCATCCACAGTCGGTCATATGTTGGAAGTAGATATGAATCAAGACTGTCATGGGTTGGTTTGTAGAGGTCCAAGTTGGTGGACAAAGTGGTGCTACAACACTCATGAGTGCTCATAAGTTCTGAGTATTGGATTCAACCCGCGCTCATTTGAATCACTTCATGGATATTATCACGAGTGATCATGAGACGATAATATCTTATATTCTTCAAACCTAGAGATATGAGTTGTTACTATGAGTTGGTTATACATTGATTGCACGAAAACGCATTGGTAACTCGATGTTATAAACGTGCCTTTGTGTATGATTCAACAAGTAGTAGAACAAGCCATATGAGTCGAAGTTTATCCATTCCTTTTACCTTCGGGATAAAAGCGATATATGTGGGCCCCTCGATGATTTAAAGATGATACATGTGAGTGCTTGGCCAAGCCAGGACTGATTTGATTTGTTCAATCAGTCAGTCATCATGAATCGGAAATCGGGAAACAACAAATGGACAGAGAGAATGATTGATAATCCATGTCTCAGTCCATATGATATCTAGAATGGAGGAATATATGATCCCTTATCTAATGGACAAGTCATTGATAAAGGTCAGAGTTCATCGACAAGGTCAGAGTTCGACAGAAGCTTTTGAGAGCTACGATTGCTGATCGGTTCCTGAAGTCATACACAATAATAGTTTTAGACTTATCCAAGTGGGAGACTGTTGGATTAATGTCTAAGTCCATAACTATAATTGGTAAGACTTGACCCGACCCGACATGGTCCATTTGGGTTGCATGGCATCATGCATTTGGATAGACTATAATGAGAGAAATAACACTTAAGGTTGGTTAATATATTATAAGTTCTAATATATTAATAAGGTTATTTAATTAGTATTGATCAAGAATTAATTTGGAATTAATTAAGTGATCAAAAGGAGACTAATTAAATATATGGGTTGATTGTGTAAATCATTCATTCTTATATATGTGGGCTTATGATCCAAGATTCCTTATGTTGGACTAAGTCCATGGGGTGACCCATGGATACTCCATGGAGGTTAAAATCCATGGAGCATAAGGAATGGGTAAAGTTATGAGTTACATGGTGTAACCCTAATAGCCACCATATAAAAGAATCCCATGGCTCAAGAAATCGTGCACTAATGTGTAAGTGTGAGGGCTAGACGATTTCAAGGAGTGTTCAAGTTTCTCTGAAGTTATTCCAAGTGTATTTGGTGTTGTGTGAACCATTTGAGGTGTCACACTTGGGGCACTAGGCACTCAAGCTTCATGAAGAAATTCTACATCAAAGAGGTATGTATTCTATCTTGTTATATTTATTATTTTGTATGCTAGATTAGGATAATACCTTGGATGTTCATAATTGTATGTATAATAGAGAAAACATAGATCCAAGGTATTTAGGGTTGCATGTACACTTAGGAGTGTTAGAATGCTCATAACCCAACAAATCATACTTCGTTTCACAATCAAGTCTTAGAGTCATACTCCAAGATTGTGCCTTGAGTGACATAATCTTAAGAAAGTTTTATAACACTTATCAAATGTAGAGTAAAATGTTCTTACTGTTGTACATTTGAAATTGGTAAGTTGTGATGTCTTGGATAAGACAAAGACCAACTAATACCAATTATGTGAAGTGTTTGTCTCGATAAGAAACTGCACTAACTCTTGAATATTTGTTTGTCAAGTAAGGTTTCTTGACAAGGGAATCTTATATGTCAAGAGGTCAGTGGGAGTCTTAAGGATCATGAAAGCTTCAAGGACTAATCAAAAATTAACTTGTTATTAATTACTAGCGTACGACTTGAGGTTTGTAACCTATCGTGTTGATATATTCTTGTTTCTATGCCCATTCCAGTTAAAGTTGACTATGCATGTGAGTTCTATGAGTGCTCAATTGTTTGCATAACAACTTGGAAGCAATGGTAGGCCCTTGTGCTGTCAGGTGGCAAAGAAATTAAGATTAAACAAGTTCAGTCCATATGGGTTTAGATTCACTAACCTTGTCTTATGATTATGGTTATGACAAATTCCCATGGATAGGAACACATACACCATAAAATCTATGTGTCATAAGGTTTCTCTCCAATTCATGAAAATGGTTGTGAGGAAACGCTTTCACTAAGTAGATTTTAAGCAAATAGCATTTGTGATATTTGCATTCTCAAATTCTAGAATCTTTAGGTGTTTTAGTCTATCAACCACCGTATCCAAGTTTAGTTGTGTATCGGCCTGACCATAATTAAACATAGGTGATCAGTCTACGTTTAGTTGTGGTTCGTACCATGTACAATAAAACTCGACTAAGTAGTTGACCTAAAACCTTGCGTTGAATTCTTATCGAGGGTTTGGGTTTTCTATATTTTTGGGTTATATACATGTGTTCTCATCGCGGGACTGATTTCATACATAACTCTATATCTTTGTGTTTGTTGTATTCACGAGTATTATTAATTATTGTTTGTTACTTCAGGTCTAGCTGATAAGGCACCGTCCAGTCAGGACAGTCGGTGGGCAGGATCATTTTAGCATATAGTCGTTCTGAAATCCAGCAACCCAAATCGACATGTCTATCCTGTCACCGCTCCCGTAAGTAGTCCTTCAGTAGTATAATTACTAATATGTTTTATTTGTAGGTTAAGAGATATACCTAAACCTAAAGAGTAATCCCTAGACTATAGTCGAGCTTTCCTAAGATAGTACTAGTTCACTATAGTCAATAGCTCTGATACCAATCTGTCACACCCCGGCCGTCGGCGGAAACACCGGGCGGTGTAACGTCATTTCTCGTATCTTAGTTATCAACTTCCTGAAAACACATGCAATTTAAAATACGTCAACATAAAGGTGGTGAGTTCACAGGTTTTGACTCTAAGTAGAAATAGTACTTTTTCTCAATTCAAAAGTATAGTTTTGAAAGTATCGTTTTGACTCTCCAACATTTAGTATATATATATCCTAGGTATAATGGTTTACTTACCAAATAAGTAGTATACCTATAAGTCTCATACAAATGTTTGTAATCCCATACAAACTAAGGTTGCTACGTATAAATCTTATTTCAATTCTATACGAGTAAAACCGCTACCTATAAATCTATTTTAATTCTATACGAGTAAGTAGAATAGGTATAGTGGTCTACTTAATATACAAGTAATATACCTACTAGATTCTTATACTTAGAGTATAAGTCTTTGAGAAACTTATACTTAACATTCATACTTGTATATCGACAAAGTATAATGCTTCTAAAGTTGTGCTACCATGAGTCTGTACCTGCGACTGTATGACTAAGCTTTATACCTCTTATTATTATTACAAGGATCACACCTTGTGGTAGTTATAAGGATCACACCTTGTGGTAGTTATAAGGATCACACATTACGGTAGTACAAGGATCACACCTTCCGGTAGTACAAGGATCACACCTTGCGGTAGTTTCCACACGCTTCATCGACGTCGGAAGGTAGTAAATTAGGAAAGTTCGTCACCTGAATACCGTTGGGTTGGAGCTAGCAACCACGGGTGGGGTTGTCAACCCGTATAGATCCATATACAACTTCCTCGCTCACACGGGATTAACGGTTACAGGTCAGAGGATTTCCACTAAGATTTCCAATCTTAGTTGATGAATACAATAGCTCATGTAAACTTTGACGGTGTTCTATAGTTCTAATAACAAAAGCATTTTCGTGTCTAAAACCCTAAGTTACTAGACTATGCTTTTAAACATTACTCCTAATTTCATAACATTTAGGAAGTATAACAGCTATAACTTGAAGTAAAACCAGGTTTTATCTTGACATAAAACCAACAATAATATATACTATATCAAGTTTTATCTTGACATAAAAACCAATAATAGCAACATACTTTTTAACATATAGAACTTTCGAATATAACTTCGGCACTATATCGCACACAACATATATATAGAATCCTAAGTATAACTCAAGATCTACATTAGTACAAGAACATGCTAACAAGTTGATAATAGTTGTATATATTCAAAATATTATATTTACAACAAATATATCTCGGTTAATATAACTATCTACGTTGATACTAATATACTATCATATAGACATAATAGTAACGTATATACAATATTTAGCATGTGTTTTCCCCCGAAAATATTAGAAAGTGGGGCCGTGAAACTCACCTTAATATCATGATCTATAGAATCTAAACGGACAGAGGCTTGTCTTTTTCAGGCTCGGGAAGGGAAACGGCCTTTAGAAAACGAGAGAGAAAGAAGAGATTTGGTGTAAGGAATGAAAGGGTCTTGATCGCTATTTATAGGCTCTTCTGGGCCCATTCACGTCGTGAACATGATAGGTTCACGTCGTGAACTTCCATGAGTCATCCCGTAGCTTTAACTCGTGTTTTCTAGCCCTGATTAGTGTTCCTGACACGTTTCACGTCGTGAACTTCATGTTCACGTCGTGACTTAAGGCGGCTAGGGTTTTTGCCACGTGTCATGTCCTTAGACAACTGCATCTTCGGAAGGTCATAACTTTTGCATACGAGCTCCGTTTTTGACGTTCTTTATATCCACGCGTAGGTATTTCCGAGTACTACAACTTTCTTTTAGACTCAAATAGCTAATTATAAGTCTATTTTAAATTCCTCTTTGTTATAGAGATTTATAGTGTTAGGGTTTATCATAACTTCTTCACGCGAAGTCAGATTTAGACGTTCTCTATATTTTTGGAATCGTATGGACGTATAATTTGAGTTGTATCATAAATTATGTATGACAGTTCATACTTTAACATGAATTACATAGTAAGTTTATCACATTTTAACAAAATCACATTACATGATTGGCATAATCACATGTGATTGTTATTGACCTATTTTGACTGGTGTTACACTTAAGTTATTAAACAACTGTCAAGGACGATCTGAGGTTCGCTAAGGATCGGTTGTTTAAGGACAGTTGTAAGTATAGTAATGAATGGACAATATTGATATAATTCTGAATAGATAGGATTCTATTAAGAATGGATAGTCATATGGCAATTATGGAAAAGTTTCCATAATGGGAGTTCGAAATCAAGAATCTATGAATAAGTTAGAAACTTTTATGCAAGAAGGATGTTCAAAGGAATGTGCTTTGAATATGAGACTTTTTATCTATGGAATTGGTTTGTAACAATCTCCAAAGGAAAGTTTTGTAATTGGAAAAGTCTCTGTGACTTGTGTACATAGTCATTACAAAAGGATCACTGCATGTAATCTTAGAATCTAACAGATTAAAGTAAGTGGCAAGGACTTGGTATTCTCACACTTACGATAAGGATTTGGAATTGTGAAATGAGTGTCATTGGAAATGTTTACAATTGATATATTTCACAAAGTAAGGACCATAGGTAAACATAGTGTGCATGCTTGGAGCATGGGATAACTATTGTTTTAATTCAAGTGTGAAGTTGATAAATCGAAACATTATACAATGAATAATGTGTAATCAATATGGTGATTAAATAAAAGGTGTTTTATTTATATTCAAAAGTTTTGAGACCATATTGGATTCGATTATTCTTGTGTTTCACTTTTCATGTTTTGACTTCCCGAATAACTTGGTTATTCAAACCATCCACAGTTGATCATACTTTGGAATTAGGTATTAAAGCTAGACAGTCATGAATGGGTTTGGAGATTGTCTAAAGGCGTTCAGACATAGCACAAGTTTGCTGCAGTGTTCATGAGTACTCCTGTAATAAGATTTGAGTATTGGATTAAACCCACACTCATCTTAATCGCTTCATGGATTTTATCAAGAGTGATTGTGAGACGATAATATCTTATATTCTTGAAACCAAGATATGTGAGTTGTAGTTTACAAGTCGGTTGCACATTGACATATATAAACGCACCAGTAACTTGGTGTTATAAAACATATTGTTGTGTGTAATTTGATGAGTAAGTACAAGCAAGCATTTTAGTCGAAGTTTATCCATTCCTTTTACGCAAAGTGGGATAAAAGCGATATATGTGGGCCCCTCGATGATTTAATGATGACAACCCTAAGTGCTTGGCCAAGCGTGGACTGATTTGATTTGTTCAATTAGTCAGTCGTCATAAATCAGAAATCGGGAAACAACCCATGAACAGAGAGAATGATTATAATCCATGTCTCAGTTCATACAATATATAGAATGGAGGAATATATGATCCCTTATCTAATGGACACGTCATTGACTAGGTCAGAGTTCGACAACGGATTTTAAGAGCTACGATTGCTAGTCGGGATTTTGGAGCCGTACTTGAAATAATAGTTATTAGACTTATCCAAGTGGGAGACTGTTGGATTTGGTGTCTATGCCCATAACTATAATTGGTATGTACTTGACCCGATAGTAGCATGGTGCATTTGGGTTGCCTTCACCAGAACAATCTGATAGGATGGATATTTGAGAAAGAGGTTATTTATGATTTATTAATATATTACAAGTATAACATATTAATTATGAAATCATATTATTTAATTAGTATTGATCAAGAATTAATTTGGAATTAATTTAGTGATCAAAAGAGACTAATTAAAATAACAGGGAATGATTATGTAAATCATTGATATATATAGTGTTTAGGCTATTGATCCATGTTGGGCTAAGTTTTATGTTAGTATCCATGAACAGTTAGCCCACATGAGATATGAATCATAAGCTAAGTGTATGGATTAGGGTTTACCCATGACCCTTGGAATACACTATATAAATGTTACCCCTTAGCGAAAATCGACACACCTATGTATTCTAAGAGAATCATAACCGATTTTGGAGTGTCTAGACTCTCTTTCAAAGTCCTCCTTTGTTCATGGTGTTTGTGAACCATTTGAGGCATCACACTTGAGGTGCTAAGCTCTTGAAAGGCCAAGAACTACAAACTACATCAAGAGGTATTCATCTAACTTAATTTTATATGGTATATCCTCTATTGTATGCTAGTTAGGATGTATGCTTTGGAAAATTCAAATTCCATGTATAATTAGAGAAAACATAGATCCAAAGCATCTAGGGTTTTATGTGCACCATAGGAGTGTTATAGTGATTAAAACCCAACAGGCTCAGGTGGAAGGTTTGAAGAAAGAGAACTGGAAGATAGAGCGGATTCGGGGTCAGTTTCCCCTGTTTGTTCGGGATAGTCGAGGTCTTCTGACACAGTGTGGCCGGGTGTAGGTACCAGTAACCGGGGGTGTGAGGCAGAAGATCTTGGAGGAGGCACACAAATCCAAGTTCTCTATTCACCCCGGGGCCACAAATATTTATAGGGATCTGAGGTGGAGTTACTGGTGGCCCTGCATGAAGCGGGAGATTGCGTGGTTCATGGAGCGGTGCTTGACCTGCAGGAAGGTCAAGGCCGAACATCAAAGTCCTCACGGCAAGGTTCAGCCGTTACCCATTCCCATGTGGAAATGGGAAGAGATCACCATGGACTTCATCACGAAGTTACCGAGGACGGTGAGGGGAGTGGATGCCATTTGGGTTATTGCGGACAGATTGACGAAGAGTGCCCATTTTATTCCGATTTTTGAGGGTATCTCTGCTGAGAAATTAGCAGATATCACATTACAAGAGGTGGGGTCAGGAACGGAGTGCCGGTATCTGTGATCTCGGACCGCGATGTCCGATTCACCTGCAGGTTCTAGAGGAAGTTTCACGAGGAACTGGACACTCAGTTACATTTCAGCACTGCTTACCACCCCCAGACAGATGGCTAGAGTGAGACGACAATCCAGACACTCGAGGATATGCTCCGGGCATGCATGCTGGATTTTGGAGGGAGTTGGGATACATACCTCCCACTAGCAAAATTTTCAAATAATAATAGTTATCATGCTAGTATCGACCGACCATCGTTTGAGATGTTGTATGGTTGGAGGTGTACCTGTTTACTGGGGTGAGGTAGGGCATCGAGTCATGGGGAGAACCGAGGTGGTGCTCAAGACTACTGAGTTGATTCAGCAGGTGCGCGATAGGCTGCGAGTTGCACAGAGCCGCTAGAAAAGCTATGCTGACCGGCGCCGATCGGATCTCGAGTTTCAGGTGGGGGATTTCGTCTTGCTGAAAGTGTCACCATGGAAGGGTGTCATTAGGTTTCGGAAGAGGGGCAAGCTAGGGCCTCGATATATCGAACCGTTCAGGATTACTGCCCGGGTGGGCAAGGTGGCTTATCGCTTGGATCTGCCGGACGAGCTTAGCCAGATACACAACACCTTCCACGTGGCCCAGGTTCATAAGTGTGTCACGGACGAGGCCGCGGTTGTTTCTCTGGACGACATTCAGGTGGATGAGAGCCTGAACTACATTGAGAGGCCCGTTCGAGTTCTGGATAGGAAGACTAAGGTCCTTCACAATAAGGAAGTGAAGCTAGTGAAGGTGCAATGGCATCACCGAAGAGGCTCTGAATGGACATGGGAGCCGAAAGATGAGATGTGAGACCACTAATCGGATTTGTTTGCGTCAGCAGACTTCGAGGACGAAGTCTAGTTCAAGTGGGGGAGAGTTGTAACGCTTGTTTCAGGTATCATTTATTTCTCAAGATTTTAGGGTTTTAGATTGGAACTCGACGAGTTAAGGAGCTCCAACTCGTCGAGTAGAGATTATTTTGGACGCGGTACTTGGGGTCTACTCGGTGAGTTGGAAGGCCCCAACTCGACGAGTAGACGCTGTAAAGGAAAACCCTAATTTTCAGGGGTTTGTACCATATTTAAAGACCTTATGGCTCATTTGTGGCCTCCCTCATCGTCCTTACTGTCCATAGAGAAACCCTATCCGTGCTTTAGTGATTTCTTGAGTGTGTGTGATCCTTGGAGAGTAAATCTTGTGCTCTTTGGAAGGAAACTTGAAGATTGAAGAGATTGAAGTGAGGAGGAGACTATATATCTAACATCTACCGTGTGTTAGCAACCATTTGGAGGTAAAAAGTCTTTACCCTGACCTATTGTTTCTTAGATCCTCTCCCATGGAAGTTTAGTGCATTTTTAGCCCATTTTAGAACCATTTTCGGAGTTGAGCATGATTTGAAGTTGTGACTTCAGATCTGGACACCTTAGGCCTCCTTGGGCCTAAATATTCAAGCTTTATCAAGCTTTGGCCATCCTCCATGCCCTATTTAGCCTCTTGAAGCCTTGTACGCACGTAAAGTTTGCAACTTTACGTGGTATTTCAGTCCTAAGGGATTGGATCTGTAGTTTGGGGCTTTGGATTCGACTGGAAGGACTGAATATGTCAAGACAAGGGAAAACTCGACGAGTTGCCCTGGAAACTTGACGAGTTGGATCGGGTTTTCCCGTTTTCTGTGTGCAGAGTAAACTCGGCGAGTTGATAAGATAACTCGGCGAGTTGGTTAGGGTTTTCCCCAGTTTTCTGAACACTGAAGGAACTCGACGAGTTGCTAGATGCACTTGACGAGTTGGGTCAACATGGACTGTTGACCTTGACTGTTGACCTTGACTTTGACCATGGTCGACCAAGTTTGACTTTGAGGGTATTATTGGTATTTCTGGATTCTGACAAAGTAGTCACCTGATGGTTGTAGGCAGTTGAGTTGGAGCTGTGGATTGGGACTTATCTTATCTTATCTTATCAGTTCAGCATTCTTGAGAGGTGAGTCTCCTCACCATACCAATGGGTCTAAGGCACTAAGGCCGACCCATTTTATGATATGTGGTACACTAGTTGATGTAATGATATGTGGTATGTTAGTTGGTTATATGATAGGTGGTATGCTAGTTGTATATGTGATACTTGCAGAAAAGACCATGGGGGAGCCCATGGCTCTTAGATGTAAGACCATGTGGGGGAGCCCATGGCTTTTCAGGTAAAGACCATGGGGGAGCCCATGGAACTTGGATGTTAGACCATGTGGGGGAGCACATGACTTTCCGGTTAAAGACCATGGGGGGAACCCATGACACCTAGGTGTAAGACCATGTGGGGGAGCCCATGGCATCCTAGAGTAAGACCTTAGGAGGAGCCCACGGCATCCTTATATGTTTGTATGCATGCCTTGTGGTTTATGTAACTTATATAGCTAATATGAATTATGTGATTATGTGGATTATGTGAGGTATGCTCTGGGGAACTCACTAAGCATTAGCTTACAGTTTGTTGATTGTTTCAGGTACTTCAGAGCCTAAGGGCAAAGGCAAGGTTTGATGGCGCGACATGCACTCTCTCAGGCATTTTTACGGGGACACTCTGATATTCAAAATAAAATGTTGATGTTATGAATTTGAAAACAATTGTCATTGAGATTTTATGGTTTATGGGAATGTTTGATTATTTAAAAATGAAAAATTTATTTGGAAAATTTGGACTGTTACAGCTCCCGCCGCCACCTATTGCCCTACACCACCACAAACACCTCTCCTGTCTAGCTTTATCAAATCGCGACAAAAACAGCCCCAAACGGAGCTTACAAACACCGTCACCGTCAACCACCTCCGTTTTAGCTGAAAATCGACCGGAAGGTAATCCTCGACCTCCCTTAAACTTGACTTCATGTCCTACCCAAAACAACCGTCAGATTAGGGTTTCGAAGATGAACATGAAGATGAACTACACGAATTCATGCCCACGAAGATGATGTACACGAAGATGAACTACAATGGTGGTCATTTTCAACAAAAATCTAGCATTTCCTCCCTGCTCGGATTAGGGTTTCGCAGTCGATGTCACAGTTCTCGGAGAAGGATAGAGATGAAGCTCGAGGTCGCCGGAGCCACAACACCCCCCAATGATCAGGGTTTCGCCGCCGCTACCTAGATCTGATTAGGGTTTCTTTTCCGCAACACCGACGAACAACAGATCTGAACCCCCAACGTTGTCGTCACCCCTCGATTGAGGAGAACATGGTCTCTGAGTCGATCTGCAGACAAGGGCAAAGGGGCGGTTTTCGTTTTTATAAATCGATTTGTGTGTGTCTGCGAGTTCGTTTATGAACCAAAAAAACTCATGATTCACCTGAAGTATGAAATATGGAGATACAGGTGTGAGTTCGATGAAGAAGAATATGTAATCAAGGTGTTTGGGGTTGCGCTTGTCGAAGAAACGAGGAAAAGGGGTTGGACAGTCGAGAAAAGTGTTATCGACTCTCTTTCCTTTTCCGGTGAAGTAAGAGAGAGAGAGAAAGAGAGAGAGAGAGAGAGAGAGAGGTATTTTATTTTTAATAGTTTTTTAAATTTTGTAATAAAACAAAAATGGAAAATAAAATAATAAGGGGCAAAATCATCAATACAAAAAATTCAAACCAAACTGGACCAAACTCGCAACAAAACCAAACTATTGGACCATCCTTACAAGCCCAAACTTTTTTGGACCAAACTTGCTAGTTTTGACATACCACAAAGATTATTCTTCCAATTTTGTCAACTGATAATCATGGATTCATGCTGGTGTTTTAACAAAAAGATATAAATATTTGATTTTAACAAATACTATACGCTGAATTTTTGTCATTAAAAGTGTAGAATCTACTTTTTATTAAAGAAACTAAAGTTCCACTAGGTGAAATTTTCATTGATCCATTAGTTGATGTAGTTGTAATATTAATAATTCATTAATAACATTCGGAAGTGAGACATTCAAGCTTTAACATATGGGTTTCTTAAAAAAAAACTCCTTATCCGTTTATCTATCATTTCATTCTATCAAACATCTAATCACTAATAATTTCAAATTTTTAGTTTATATTTTAATAAATCATAATATAGATTATGTCCAAAATTCATTTTTACTTTTTTGTAAATCAATTATCCTAAATCATTTTAAATCATATTACTAACTATTATTTATTTATCTTTAACTTTTAATTTAATTTTTTGACGTTTTATTTAAATATATATATATATATATATATATATATATATATATATATATATATTCATTGACGTTTTGTTCGCTTATTTTTTTTAAAAAAATTAACAATTTGTTGGCTTACATATTTAATCATAACTTTTTAACATTTTGTTCGTTTATCCGAACTTGATTTTAAAAAACCAGGTTACCCGAATCCATAACATTTTTTACAACTTATGAATGTTTTTAACTTTTTTGACATTTTGTTTATTTTATAAAATTTTTGTTTGTTTATCCGAAAGTTAAAAGAATGGATTATAAGAATCCGTAATTATTTTTTACAACTTATGAATGCTTTTTTTGTAAAACTTTTTTATGACTTAGGAATATTTTTAAATTTTAATGTTTTGTTCATTTTGTAAAAAAAGTTGGTGCAAAAAAATGTGTTAAACATGAAAAAACATAAATAAAAAGTTAGAAACGTAAAAAGTAAAATAAAATAAACTTGAAAAAAATAAGTAAAAAATATATATAAACACTATTTATAAAATGATATAAATACTATGTTAAATATCACAAATTAGATTTATATACTCAAATGAAAATAAAATGATATAAAAGTAAAACTATTAATATAACAACAAAAAATAATTATTCATTTATAGACTCGTTGATTAGATGTTCGTGCATTTAAGCTTTCATATATGTGTTTAAAATTACCATTTTATTACTAGAATAAATTGTATTTTGGGTTCATAATACCAACAAAAGAATTGTATAATACAAACAAAACATATCATAATAATTGTTATTACTTATAGATATTAATTAATTAGCATTAAAATAAATAATAAATAATAATATATATTTACTAATTAAAAATGAAAAAAATTATGTTAAGATGTATTGATTAGACTATTTCGGAAAGCCAAGTAATAAAAACCTTAAAAAGAGTTTTTTTAAAACTCCAACATTCATGTAACATATAGATCATCCAACATAAACTATATTTAATCAAACCAAGTTTTTTGTACTAAAAATCCAATGAATACAAACCCTTAATGTGAAAATTTTGACTCACTATTCAAGCTTTGAATTTGGAAGACAAGTGTTTATAACGTGACTAGGACCTAACAAGGAGAATGAGGCCCTTTGTATAGAGAATAGGGAGATCATATGCACACACTAAGAGGACAACATGGACCCATTTCCATAAAGGAGAACTCATGGGTTGCTCTCATTTGGCTTCTCATCTAAATTTTAAGCCTTATGGTCCCTCTTAAGGTCTGGTTTGTTGTCCTTTACACCACAAAACTTTATATCATGAGACATCGAAGCTTTGAAGTCCAATAATTGTGGCAATTGAATTACATTCCCGCACCACCCCCCCCCCCCCCCCACCTCCCCAAAAAAAAAAAAAAAAAAAAATTGGTACTTTTGGTGTTGTAGACCATGTAATTTTGTTTATGTCGCAAAAAGGTTGCTTTGGGTGTGTGGCGTGTGTTTGTGTTTGTGTGGGTGCGTGGGGTGGGGTGTGGTGGGCTGGGAGAGGGGGGGGGGGGTGTGAACTTCAAGAAAATGACTTGCTAAAATTAATGGCTTATCACATGTTTGCACATCAAAATGCAAAATGATTTGCTACCCAAAATCATGCCATTTGATTATTTGAGCTTATTATAGTTTTGATACAAACAACTTGTTGAGATGTAAAATACTTGGTGAAATTTACGAATTTATTTCTTATCCGATAGTTATATTTGGTGTATACGTTGATAAATGTGAGACCATCCAATTTATAATATCGACAACCTTAGAATTTCAGTAATTTAATATCTTGTTATTACAAAATGATAAACAATAAAGATACAAAAAGTTAATGAGCAATAGCAATTATATATAGCATCATAGAAATAGCTAAATAACCGCTAACTAAATTAGACTATCCAAAAGTTGCTATCTTAAGATATCACATCATTAAACGCCTTATTCCTATAAGTAGGTGTAAAATAACTAGAAAACTAATTCTCGGCGATCTATTTGTCAAGCTATTGTGAAGCAAAATATGTGTATATTTGTTAGTGTGTTAAGTTGTGGCGGGTAGTTTGATAAAAAAAAGTTGTGGCCAGCTTTGTAACACATAAAAGTATAAGGGAGAGGTTGAAAAAACAAGAAAACCTAGGGGTTTAACTGTCAAGTATATAAATAATGTTGTGGCGCTTGTTTGTCAAAGAGTATTAGTTATTAGTTGTATTAATTCTAAAGAAAATGAGTTATCATGGTAATCATTTTTTTTTTGTTTTCGTTCATATTTTAGTATTTTTTTATATATATTTGACTATTTAACTTGGTAAATGTGTTCACATGTTACCATTAATGGTAACATGTGAACACATTTATGGTCAAATGTGTACAAAAAACAGAAACAGCTTAAATGTGAACAAAACGAAAAGTTAATTATCCTGATAAGTTATTTTACTTACTTTTAATAGCGATTTTATTTTCTGTATTTGTTCGTATTATTTTTCCAAACGTTAGTTTTAAAGTATCCATAATAATTGATTATTTATCTCATTTATAGTCTTTTGATATTGACAAATCAAATTTCTACTAATTTATTTTTAGCAAAAGCTTACTATCATAAATATTAATTAAATATTGATCAATTCTAAACTCTACTTTTTAGTTAATTGATATTTTTTTGTGAAATATTTTATATAGTCTCTTATATCATTTTTCTTTTGTTTTTAAGCATATGCAATATTTTTAAAGTAAATATTATCTAACAATAAAATAAATAAAATTAAAAATAAAATAGTAAATATGGAGGGTCTTTTAGAAAAAATAAAAAGAAAATATCACATAGAAAATAAAAAACAAAAAAAACTATATAATGTAAATTTTAAGATTACTATAATTTTTTTATACTTTTTAATTAGAAGTTTATAAACTTTTTAATTTTTTTTGTAACACCATGTTTCCATATATATATATATATATATATATATATATATATATATATATATATATATATATATATATATATATATATATATATATATATATGGAAGGGTGATTTAATAAATAGCATGAGTGGTTGAATATTAGAAAGTAAACTTTAAGGATGGATGCGTTATTGTCCAAAAAAGGTCGCAAATAATTATTTGGATGGATTTAATCGTTTAATGAGACAATATGATAGTTTAAGGGATAAATTGATTAAAATGTGATTTATTAGATTAGAATAATAACAATAAAGTTAAATTATAAAGGTATAGGGGTTTTATGCTATTTTCAAAAACCTCTTTTGTTGGAAAAAATCAAGCATGTGTTAAAACTGTCAAAGGTCCAAACTTTAGGTGCTGTTTCTATCAAATTTGGAAACTTTTGCTCCCTTGTTCCTTGCATCACGACATCGTGAGAGGCAGGAGATCCTTTATCATATTGGTGGTATTCGCATCATAATCCGTACATAATCAACCCAAAGACCATAAAGCAGTGAGGGTAAGTGTGTGTGTGTGGCTGGGTGTGTGTGTGTGTGTGGATGGAGTGGAAGGCTGGGAGAGATTGAGATCGAGAAAAATAAAAAGAAATGGGAGGAGATTGCCATTGTCGGAGCTGTTATGGGCCATCGAATTGCATCACCTGAGGTCGTCGTATGTAGGGGAGTAAGAGATGGAAGGTTGTCATTTCCTGAAGATATGAATGTGTGTGATCTGTGGGTAGTAGAAGAAGAAGATGAGGAAAGAAACAGAGAGAAATGAGGGGATGAGATGTCGATGTTGGGAGGCGGGTCTGGTTCACTTCACCGGAGATGAAGGCACCGTCGGAGAGGGCAATACCATCGGTGAGGGAGTCTGGGGAAAATAAAGAAGCATCGTCGAAGGTGGAAGGTCCGCCGGAGCTCGACGTCGTCGGTGACGTTAGGGGCAGCGTCCTCTTACTGATACGTGAAATTTTGGTGTTGCACGAGGTATTCTTCCACTTTTTGACCTAGTAGTGTACTCCAATTGGGTTAGATGGTAGCTATTGGGCTGATTATTAGGTTAATCATTATTGGGTTAATTCGGGTACTTGGGCTTTTAATTAGTTGGGCTAAAATTACATGGATTCAATCAATGTTTTGGGCTAAGTAATATTGGGTTTTAACTAAATATGAATGTAATACAAGGTAAGACCTTATTAACTAGTACTTGGAAAAAAAATTACTTAATCAAAGGTCGTTTATTCTCTCTAATGGACAAAAAAATTGTTGTGAACATAGCTAGATTAAATAAATTAAAAGGTAATTAATTTATTAAGAATTATAGGTGTTACTAAAATTGTATGGATTTTTAAGGTTCAAATTAATCGGATTTAGGGTTAGTATTGTAAGGACAACTCAATACAACACTTTATTGTGAATAACTTTAGAAGTTAATAATTCATGGTACGATAATAAAGTGAAATATCAAGTACGATACACAATACTAATAAGTAATATTTGTAAACTGAGCTGATTAAGGATTATTAATATGGTGGTAGGTGTTTAGAGATTCGGGAATACATCTTAGCCACTCCAATGGTTTATTTTGTGTTTGCTGCTTCAGATGAGTTTTCCTCACTGTACTTACGGGTCGAAGGCACCAAGGTCGGCCCTTTAGATTGTTATCTTGATTTATCGTATGATTGTGTACTGTAGTGATCTGCTAGATCTGTATCCTGATAGATTCGATGATGTTATGTTTAGTGACCTGTAAGATTTGTCTATTTGTTATTGGCTGGTTATTTGTATGCTTGTCTGTTATATATGTGTGTCGATACGGTGTATGTGTGGTTGGGTTGAGGCGGTCTTGATTTGTGTTGAAGGCCAATAGACCTAGGGCGTCCCGGATAGACAGAAGGTCAGTGGGGCGTACCAGTCAGGCCGAAGGCCCGGAGAACGGTCCAGATAGGCTGAAGGCCCGGTGTGGCGTACCCGTCATGTTGTAGGTTCTGTGAGCGTACCAGGTAGACTGTAGGTCAGTGGGGCGTTCCAGTTAGACTGAAGGCTCTCTATGCATGTTTTTTGCTATAGTTATTGTGATTATGTGTTGTGCTAGTACTTTGGGGGGACTTTTTAAGCGTTGGCTTACAGTTTTGGTTTATGTTTCTTGTACTTTAGAGGATCGCGGGAAGGCGAAGGCATGACTGTACACATCCTCATGGTTTGGACTTATGATTTTGGGAAACTATGATATAGAACATGCTTTGAAAAGTATGTTGTAAACAATTTGTGATTTGGGGTGGGTTTTTAAAAGTTTAAATTTTTAATGATTTTTATGGATGTCACAAGTTGGTATCAGAGCCTTGGTTTGAGTGAATTGGAGGAACACTCGTGTGAATCCAGTCTCAAACTAAGGAGAAAGACTTTTAAAACACTTTTCAAATGGTTTTCAAAATAATCAAGGAGGATGTTATGTGTACGATCAGCTGGAGCCAGCAAAGACCCCAAATTACCACACTGTTATTTGATATTGTGATATGTAAGAACAACATGCTCGTGATAGGCTATGGATCTTCAGGAATTGCATGATAGAATTGCCTGATCACATGATGCTTGATAGCCTCGGATCCTTCTTTATATGAATATGACATCATTACTATATTTGCTTAGTGGATGGATCATGGTTATACATAACTAAGATTCTATAGCTTGAGAATGTTTGGTTTGGCCGTATTTCCTGTTCTTGTTTGATAAAGGGCTTAGGGTAGAATCATATATTTGACTGTCTATAGGGTCCAGTGTTATGTATGATTAGCATACACAGTGCTGCAGGGTTGGTGGAAGTTTCATGGATGAGTTAGATGAGGCCAGCAGGCCGGTTGAGGAATGTTTAGCCACTCTCTAGGGAGTGAGGATAGGATGTGCACATATCCTGGTTGTTGTATTGGTTTTGAGTGGTTGTGATGCTTCTTCGGTGAAATACGGGTAGGTGTGGAAGGTAGTATGGTCCCATACTACTGAAATCACAGGACCCGTGCATATCGCAAGGAAGTCACTAACCCCGATGGGTAGTCTCGGCATGTAGTTGTAGCAGTGTGTATTGTAGCATTTTGGTGCGTCTTGGTTCGATTAAAAAAAGAGCTCACAAGGGGACCTGATTCAGGATTTGGAGTTGATGGCTAGGATAGGCAGGGATGGATTGTTAATCAGATGCATGAAATGATTACCCTTAAGGTTTAACAGATATTACAGGAAGGAAGGTCGGGTATCGTGGATCGGGCCGCTAGCAGTCTAATTACCAAGTTCGAGAAGCAAACTGCAGCCTTGCAGACTGCATGGATGGGAGATAGCTGGGATAACTATTGGAAAAGATAGCATGGTTTGATACCAAAATTTTTGGCGGTGTTTCTATATTCGTTGGTATTTTGGTTGTGGTTGCCTAGGCATAAGAATGGGAAATTGTTTTGGGCCTCAGTGGCGATATCAGTTGAGTTTGATTGGTGCATACCTAGATGAGTTTGTTGGTTTTGAGGTCTCTAAGGCCTCGCTAGAGGTCGTGCATTTGAGTCGCAGGACTCAATAAGGAAACGATCGTTATGACCGGCTTAAGGATTTAAGTTGGAAGTTGAGTGGCTGACAGATGGATTGGAATGTTGCTAGCTATGGCGAGGAATATGTCTTGTCAGTTTTCCGAAAAGGAGTGAACAAGTTTGTGACTTTCAGCGTTGGGATGTAAACCCAACATGTGGGCTAGTTGGTTGCAGTGTTCGGCGGCAGTATGGAAGTTTGGGAATGTGTAGGGGGATTGATGTGGTATGGATGTGTAGTGATGCGATCGAGGGTCTTTTTTTCTTGGATATAGGCAGGTCAGGTACCACATTGATGGTTGGGATTGCAGGCAATGAGTGTATTCTTTGGATAGTAAGTCGGTGTTTTCTTATACATTTGCAAGGAATCCTAAATGTTAAAAGGTGGTTAAGATTGGAAATTTTTTGAGGTCTTCATCCGAAATTTAGAATCTCTTAGGGCCTGCTTGGTCCTTATCTGGAAGATCATCTTGGGTATGTTACACCATCCAGGAGTTAGGGATGGTTTGTACTGATGGGTTATGGGCATTACATCATTCCTATGGTGTACATGCAACCCTAATTACTTTGATCTAGGTTTTCTACTATGAACACAACAACATTGAATACCAAAGCATAAACCCTAGATGTAACATGCTATTATCGAAATTGACATAAGATTAGGGTTAGAAACATTACCTTGATTGTTATGTAGCAATAACAATCACAATCCTTCTTGATCTTGACTTCTGAAAGCTTAGTGCCTCAAATGTTGCACCTCTAATGGAGTCACAAACACCACTAGCAACAAGATGAATTAGGAGAGGGAGGAGGAGGCACCAAAAACGTCCAAGATACTCCAAGGAATGCTTAGCCACATTTTTGGGAGCCCTAGGGGTCTTTATATACTTGTGTGGGCTGCTAGGGTTTTAGGTGAAACCCTAATTCTCTGCTTAGGCCTTAAGCAACCCATGGAGTCCTTTTAGAAAGCCCTTGGACGAAAATCATATGGGCTTCCCATAGATTTCGTCCAATGCCCTTTCCATTAGGAATCCATAGCCCAATTTGCAACTATCATATAATTGCAATATCAGTCCCCTTTATTTAATTAATATCTTTTAGCCACAAAATTAATTCTTAACTAATTCTTGACTAATACTAATTAAACAATATGATTTCTCTTTTAATATATTATTCACATAATACATTAATAAATCATAATTAATCCTCTTTCTCCTTAATTTATCCTATCAGTTGCTATGGTGAAGGAAACCCAAAAGGACCATGCTCATAATCGGGTCAAGTACATACCAAAATAGTTATGGGCTTAGACACCTAATCCAACAGTCTCCCACTTGGATAAGTCCAATAACTATTTTGCATGTATGACCTAATCAGCAATCGTAGCTTTTAAAAGCCGCTGTCAACTCTGATCTTATCAGAAACCCGTCCTTTAGATAAGGGATCATATATTCCTCCATTCTTGATATCGTATGAACTGAGACATGGATTTTAATAATACTCTCTGTTCATGTGTTGTTTCCCAATTTCCGATTTATGACGACTGACAACAGACTACAATTGAACACATCAACTTAGTCCAGGCTTGGCCAAGCGCTTAGGGTGTCATCACTAAATCATCGAGGGACCCACATATATCGCTTTTATCCCACATTGTGTAAAAGGAACGGATAAACTTCGACTCAAATGCTCGCTTGTATCTACTCATCAAATCACACACAACAATATGTTTTATAACACCAAGTTACTGGTGCGTTTACATATTATCAATGTGCAACCGACTTGTAAATTACAACTCACATGTCTCCGTTTCAAGAATATAAGATATTATCGTCTCACCAATCACTTGTGATAAAATCTATGAAGCGATCTAAGTGAGCGTGGGTTTAATCCAATGCTCAAATCTTAATTCATAAGCACTCATGAACATTGTGACAAACTTTTGCTATGTCTAATACACTTTATACAGTCTACAAACCAATTCACGACAGTCTACATTCAATACCTACTTCCAAAGTATTTATCGACTGTGGATGGTTTGAATAATCTTATTATTCGGGAAGTCAAAACACGCAAAGTGAAACACAAGAATAATCGAATCCAATATGGTCTTAAACTTGTGAGCATAAATAAAACAGCTTTTATTTAGTCACCATATTGATTACACATTATGTTGGATTAGGTGTCTAAGCCCATAACTATTATTGGTATGTACTCGACCCGAGAGTAGCATGGTCCTTTTGGGTTGCAAAACACCAGGACAATTTGTTAGGATGGACTCTTGAGAGAAGGTTATATATGATTTATTAATATATTATAAGCTCTAATATATTAATATGAAATCATATGTTTTAATTAGTATTGATCAAGAATTAATTTGAAATTAATTTAGTGATTAAAAGAGACTAATTAAATCTATGGGGACTAATTATGGTAATTAGTTATATTTATATGTGTTGGGCTTATGATTCATGTTGGACCAAGTTTATGTATGGATACATAAAGAGTTGGGCCACATGAACCATGGATCATAAAACCCATGGGTATGGATTTGGGTTATACCCATGACCCTTGGAATCCAACATATAAATATGTACTCCTTAGCCAAAAAACGCCTACACAAATGTACTTGGAGTTCATGGAGTTTTTTTTGGTGCATGGAGATTCTCTCTCAAGAGTCACCTTTGTCCTAGGTGAGTTGTGAGCCATTTGAGGCATTCATACTTTTTGTGCTAAGCTCTTAAGTCCAAATACATCAAGACTTCAAGCTACATAAAAGGTATGTTACCCTAACTAGCATCTTGTATGGTATATGTCAATTGCATGCTAGTTATAGGATTAATACCTTGGAAACATCATTGCATGTATAATTAGTGAAAACATAGATCCTGTTGGATTAATGTCTAAGTCCATAACTATAATTGGTAAGACTTGACCCGACCCGACATGGTCCATTTGAGTTGCATGGCATCATGCATTTGGATAGACTATAATGAGAGAAATAACACTTAAGGTTGGTTAATATATTATAAGTTCTAATATATTAATAAGGTTATTTAATTAGTATTGATCAAGAATTAATTTGGAATTAATTAAGTGATCAAAAGGAGACTAATTAAATATATGGGTTGATTGTGTAAATCATTCATTCTTATATATGTGGGCTTGTGATCCAAGATTCCTTATGTTGGACTAAGTCCATGGGGTGACCCATGGATACTCCATGGAGGTTAACATCCATGGAGCATAAGGAATGGGTAAAGTTATGAGTTACATGGTGTAACCCTAATAGCCACCATATAAAAGAATCCCATGGCTCAAGAAATCGTGCACTAATGTGTGAGTGTGAGGGCTAGACGATTTCAAGGAGTGTTCAAGTTTCTCTCAAGTTATTCCAAGTGTATTTGGTGTTGTGTGAACCATTTGAGGTGTCACACTTGGGGCACTAGGCACTCAAGCTTCATGAAGACATTCTACATCAAAGAGGTATGTATTTTATCTTGTTATATTTATTATTTTGTATGCTAGATTAGGATAATACCTTGGATGTTCATAATTGTATGTATAATAGAGAAAACATAGATCCAAGGTATTTAGGGTTGCATGTACACTTAGGAGTGTTAGAATGCTCATAACCCAACAGTGGTATCAGAGCCTAGGCTTGTTTTCTTGTTATACTTGCAAAAGTAGCTGAAAAATCGAGTTGGATGCATATATTCGATTGTTTTGGCTGGAATTGGACTAGGAACATTACCCTAAGGTGTTTTTGGACTTATAAACTTGTTTTTGATGTGGTAATGTTCATGCTAATCCAATTTCTAAGATAATTGTCATAATTTCAAGATTTGTATTAGTTTGTATGTTCATGCTAATTTCTTGAAGATTGATGATTTGAATTATCTTGTTCTTATGAGGTTCTTAGATTAATAGAAAAGTTGTGTGAAATAGTTGTTTTCAATCCATTTTAATCTAAGAGTTGATTCCAAAGTGTGTTTTTGTAACTTGTCCTCAAGTTATATGAAAAGTCACATTTAAGAATCATAAAACTCATAAAAGTTGGCAAAGGTTACAAAATGAAGAGTCTAGTTCTAATTAAATGGTTTTATGACTCCATAACTTGTCCTCAAGTTATGGAGGTTCAAGAGTCTCTTCATTAAATTAAAAAAAAAAAAGTGTAACCTTAATTAGTTCCATAAGTTACAATAAAAAAAAAGTTATTTTTTTTATTAATTAGTTTAAAGTCTTCCATAACTTGTCCTCAAGTTATGGAACTTGAAGAGTTTTTTTTTTAATTAAAACTACTTTAAACTCATAAGTTATGGAATTAATTAGTTTTGAATTGTTTCAAAACTTGCCCTCAAGTTTTGGAATTTGAAAAAGTTTTCACTTATGAATACTTTAATTCCAAGTTAGCCCTTAGAATTTTAAAAGTTAAAATTCAACCCTTATACTTTATAATATTACAAGTTAATAATATTTATATATATGTATAAGAGTAAAGTCAGTCTTACCGTTAGTAGGCCTCATTCACGAAGCCGGTCTATAAGGGGGGTATAAGGTTACTGCCTATAAAATGGCAGTTTAATGGGTGTCCACTCTCACCCACCGCTTCCTTGACTGGTGGAGGGTCGTTAGCCGAGCGGGTAGGACAAGGACTATAATTCTCCTTTCATTAAAAGTATTAATGATAAATACTAAGTAACTAAACTCTTATTAATACCCAATCTTAGTTACTTAGGAAAATGTGAATAAGGTGCTAATCCATGAAATTACACTTTGCACTTTGTTTAAGCTGTTAGTGGAGCGTGTGTGGTTAACCGGCACACTAACCTGGACTTAACAAGGTAGGCAAAGGGTAACTTAATATTTATCATAGTATCGGTGGAGCGTGTGTGGTTAACCGGCACACTGATTAAGGGGTAAATATTAAGGGTACCAAGTATATTTGCATGGTTACTTCACACCTTGTTTTGTGATCCTCGGCATCGCAGTCATAAAACCTGAAGGGCACACTCGAGATTGAAACATGCCTTTGAACAGTTCAATGAATCTCAAAGATCTAGGACTTTCAAATCCAATTAAAACCTAATAAATTATTTCGTTTTTCATGGTGGAAATTGGTGAATCGTCATTCACCTACCTTCAAATATTTTATAGCTTGGATTACGGCATCCCTCTTCTAAGTTATAAAATAGTTTGTTGGGTCCTAGCCTTAATATTTCATATTGGGTGTCATATTAAGGACTTTAAATCAACTATCTTGAATATCTCTCAAAAAAGATGTCTGGTCTAGACATTTATGATCTTCCCAAATCTCTTGAAACAAGCTTTCCTAAATGAAGATGATGTCCCATGGATATCATACTTCTTTCACCTCCTCCAATTATTCTCCCTAACCCACAAGTTCCTAAAAAGTTTAAGGTCACTCAAGCCCTATTGGCAAGGCAAGGTCTAGGTGTGATCACATCTTGGAGATGTAGTCACATATTGACAAGTCGGGAGAGTTGGGTGTCAAAGTCTTGAGAAAGTTGGTGGCTCAACTACTTTCTAAGTCACATAGTGAGTTCTTTTGGGAATCCTATGAAACAGACTAAGACAAGACCCTTAATGATCTTATCTATTTGCTAAGATCAACTTCCTAAAACGCTATGGACATTGACAATGATGACATTGGATATCCAGTAAAGCTCTCTCTTCCCAATGGAAAGGGATCGGCCATAGTAAACTCGGTTGACCCAATGGTAAAGAGAGAGGCGAAGTCTGAGATAGTCCCATTATCAAGGGTCCATAGGTAACTATTGCCAAAGGAAGGGGCATTGGTTACGAAGCTGCCAAATTTACCTAAGGATGTTAAAGTCAATAAGTTTGGCTCTACTTCAGGTAAAGTCCATTGTCTAACTCTATTAAGTACATGCTGATTCTGATCGCGAAGATGGATTTCAATCGCATGGTTCGGTGATCAGAATTTTGGGCTATTACTTAAGAGTTATGATATTTATATTGCTTAGGAATAGATAACAACAAGGTTTTCATATAGATTGTAAGGATAAGTTTTTCCGCAAAGTTTTAAAATAAAAGAAGAAGGTTTTGATTTTATTTTTTTTAAGTATCCTTACAATGGAATTTGTGAAAAGTTGTTGCTTATAAGATTCCATTGATAGCAATATTGGGAAAATGGATTTGATTCTTTCGGTTGTGGTAGTGTCTAATATTACCAAATAAGGAAAGATTCTCATCACCCAAGGTTCAATTGGACCGAAACTTGGAATCATGCAAGTTGTATAGTATGATGAATGAGAACTTTCAGCTTGGAAAATTAAGACTAATTCCTTATGTGAATAAGGAAAGGACTAAGGGATCGAGTACACATTCTTGTGCACTGGTCAAGTCCACCACAAAAGATCAAGAAGACTATTCGTCATGATTTACTTAAGTTCAGTAAATATGGTTATACTTATAAGTTTAAGTATAAGTCTGTAGCATTGGAGAAGTTTCAATGTGAGACAGAACGAATAAGAAGAATCAAAGTATGGCAGAAAGATAAAAGTTTCTCAAATCTGAAAAGATGGGAGAGTACTTTAGTATCATGTTTATGATCATCTTAATGATTAAGATACCATATCACAATTGGTCCTCTAAAGTCATCTTAGTGCATTCTTATGACTAAGAAGAGGAGTCATGAATTGTTGAAATGGTTAAATCAAAAAGATGAGTCATACTTCGTTCCAAAACAATTCTTAGAGTCATACTCCAAGATTGTAACTTGAGTGACATATCTTAAAGAGGGTTTGTTAACAGTAGTCAAATGTAAGAGTAAAAGGTTATCTACTCTTGTACATTTGAAATTGGTAAGTTGTGATGTTTTGGATAAAACAGAGACCAACTTAGGCCAATTGTGTAAAGTGTTAGTCTTGATAAAGAATCCACACTATCTCTTGAATATTTGACAAGGGAGTCTTATATGTCAAGAGGACAGTGGGAGTCTTAAAGCTCTTGAAAGTTTCAAGACTTAATCAAGAATAAAACCTAAAGTCCTTCACTAGCACACGACTTGAGGTTTATAACCTATCGTGTTGAAATTTTTGTGCCTATTCAAGTTGGCTTTGCATAGGAGTTCTGAGAGTTCTCAATTGGTTGCACAACTACTTGGAAGCAATGGCAGGCACCTGAGCTGCCAAATGGCAAGAATTTAAGATTGCACAAGTTTAATCAATATGAGTTTGGATTTGTCACTAACCTTGTCTTGTGATTATGGTTTTGACAAATTCACATGGATAAGAACACATACACTATTAAATCTAAGTGTCATAAGGTTTCTCTCCGATTCATGAAAATGATGGTGAGGAAACACTTTCACTAAGTAGATTTTAGCTAGATAGCAATTGTGATATTTGCACTCTCAAAGTCGTTAGTGGAGCGTGTGTGGTTTACCGGCACACTAACATGGACTTGTGAGAAGTGGCAAAGGTCTAAACAATTGAGACTATGATTACGGCATCCCTTTTCATAGTTCTAAAATTGTTTAGACACACATGTGAGCTATCTAAGAGAGGTGTATGATTTTGATAAAGTTTTATCAAAACAATCTAGTATCAGAAATCTGAACTTTGGTAAGAAAGTCAGCTGATTTCTGAGTACATGTCAAAGCTAGTGGGAGCATAAGTGTTATGCTAATAATCATCATGTTAGTGGGAGCATGATAATTATGACAAAGGTTGCAAGTTAGCAATGTTAATTATAGAAAACAAAAGTTTCAATTCGTGAGGTTGCAGGGGTTGAAAAAGTTGTTTTGCTATAATTAAGGGAGAGGAAATTATACTTCATTTCAATTCTAAAAGCTTAGATTGAGATTTTAATCGTATTTAATCAAGGATATATATATGAATTTCATGTTGGAATGGCTCAACATAAGGAAATTCTATATATGGGTCCATTATTTGCGTTCTAAAATTCGATTATGATTACAGCATCCCTTTTCATAATCTGAATTTTAAGAACTTGGCAAATTGAAATGGAAATATTATAGCAAAAGACTGGTTTAGTCTTTATGTGAGACATCATGAATCGTGTCCCATATGCTTCGGATATAGGATCGATTACATGTGCTATATTCATCCTTTCTAAAATTTTCCAAATTCCTGGGGCATTATGAAGGGAAAAGGTCTAGAATTGGATATGACTAAAATGATTAAGCAATTGTCGAGGACAATCTAAGGTTTACCAAAGATTGGTTGCTCAAGGACAGTTGGAAGTATAATGTTAATTCTGGAAGGACCATATTGACATAATCTGTAAGGAGGCAACTCTTGTTCAGAAGTGATAGTCAAAATGGAATATGGAAATGTTTCAAAGTTAGAAATTATTCAATCTGTGTAAGATTAGGAAACTTAATGAAAGAAGGATGTTTCCAAGGAGCTGATCTCCTTTGGAATGCTCTGTAATGATTGTTGTCAAGTCTTTCTGACTTTGTGCATAATCATTAAGAGGATAAATGCATATAAGTTTAGAATCTAACAGATTTCAGTAAATGGCATGAATTTGGAATTCTTGCATTTGCAGTAAGGATTTGGGACTGTGAAAAGAGGATCATTGGAGTGATGTTCAATTGATCTATTTTACAAAGTAAAGATCATAGACAAACATAGTATGCATACTTGGTGTATGGCATGACTAGTGTTTAGAAAACATAGTGTACATGCTTGGAGCATGGGACAACTATTGTTTTAAATTCAAGTATAAAGTTAATAAAACCGAAATAATGAATAATGAGTAATCAGTATGGTGATAAATAAAAGTGTTTATTTATATTCATAGGGTTTGATACCATATTTGATTCATTTATTCTTGTGTTTCACTTTGCATGTTTTGACTTCCAGAATAACTAAGTCGCTCTTCCTGAATGATTAAGTTATTCAAACCATCCACAGTCGGTCATATGTTGGAAGTAGATATGAATCAAGACTGTCATGGGTTGGTTTGTAGAGGTCCAAGTTGGTGGACAAAGTGGTGCTACAACACTCATGAGTGCTTATAAGTTCTGAGTATTGGATTCAACCCGCGCTCATTTGAATCACTTCATGGATTTTATCACGAGTGATCATGAGACGATAATATCTTATATTCTTCAAACCTAGAGATATGAGTTGTTACTGTGAGTTGGTTATACATTGATTGCACGAAAACGCATTGGTAACTCGATGTTATAAAACGTGCCTTTGTGTATGATTCAACAAGTAGTAGAACAAGCCATATGAGTCGAAGTTTATCCATTCCTTTTACCTTCGGGATAAAAGCGATATCTGTGGGCCCCTCGATGATTTAAAGATGATACATGTGAGTGCTTGGCCAAGCCAGGACTGATTTGATTTGTTCAATCAGTCAGTAATCATGAATCGGAAATCGGGAAACGACAAATGGACAGAGAGAATGATTGATAATCCATGTCTCAGTCCATATGATATCTAGAATGGAGGAATATATGATCCCTTATCTAATGGACAAGTCATTGACAAAGGTCAGAGTTCATCGACAAGGTCGGAGTTCGACAGAAGCTTTTGAGAGCTACGATTGCTGATCGGTTCCTGAAGTCATACGCAATAATAGTTTTAGACTTATCCAAGTGGGAGACTGTTGGATTAATGTCTAAGTCCATAACTATAATTGGTAAGACTTGACCCGACCCGACATGGTCCATTTGGGTTGCATGGCATCATGCATTTGGATAGACTATAATGAGAGAAATAACACTTAAGGTTGGTTAATATATTATAAGTTCTAATATATTAATAAGGTTATTTAATTAGTATTGATCAAGAATTAATTTGGAATTAATTAAGTGATCAAAAGGAGACTAATTAAATATATGGGTTGATTGTGTAAATCATTCATTCTTATATATGTGGGCTTGTGATCCAAGATTCCTTATGTTGGACTAAGTCCATGGGGTGACCCATGGATACTCCATGGAGGTTAAAATCCATGGAGCATAAGGAATGGGTAAAGTTATGAGTTACATGATGTAACCCTAATAGCCACCATATAAAAGAATCCCATGGCTCAAGAAATCGTGCACTAATGTGTGAGTGTGAGGGCTAGACGATTTCAAGGAGTGTTCAAGTTTCTCTCAAGTTATTCCAAGTGTATTTGGTGTTGTGTGAACCATTTGAGGTGTCACACTTGGGGCACTAGGCACTCAAGCTTCATGAAGACATTCTACATCAAAGAGGTATGTATTTTATCTTGTTATATTTATTATTTTGTATGCTAGATTAGGATAATACCTTGGATGTTCATAATTGTATGTATAATAGAGAAAACATAGATCCAAGGTATTTAGGGTTGCATGTACACTTAGGAGTGTTAGAATGCTCATAACCCAACAGATCCAAGGTATTTAGGGTTGTATGTGTACCATAGGATGTTGTAGTATACAAAACCCAACAGTGGTATCATAGCCATGGGTTGTTTTCAAATTATATTTGATGCTAATTGATGAAAAAAGCTGAAAAAATCGAATTTTTTGCTGTCTGGACAGGGGACTCAACAAGTCCATTGAGGGACTCGACGAGTCCATGTGTAAACTCATCTAACTCGTCGATTTGGTTCTTGCACTCGACGAGTTGGAGCCCCTGACATCATATATTCGAGTTTTTTGGCATGTTTTGGATTAGAATTATTACCACAAAGTGTTTTTGTTCATAAATTTTGATTTTGATGTTATGGTAATGTTTATTCTCATCCAAAATAAAGGATAATTGTCAAAGTTTCAAGACTTGTTTTAGTTTATGTGATTAGCTAAGTTCTTGAAAATTGTTGACATGAATTATCTTGTTCTTACGAGTTAGTTTAGATTAATAGAAAAATTTTGTGATAATTGGTTTTCGATTCAAATTGATCTAAAAGTTGTTCATAATATGAGTTTTTGTAACTTGTCCTCAAGTTATATGAAAAGTCTCGTTTATGAATTTTAAAACTCATAAAAAATTCCATAAGTTATGAAAATGAAGAGTCTCATTTTTTAAATGTTTTTAAAGTCTTCCATAACTTGTCCTCAAGTTAGGGAAGTTGAAGAGTTTTTTCATTAAACTACTTTAAACTCATAAGTTATGGAAATCTAAAGTTTTTGAATTGTTCAAAATTTGCCCTCAAATTTTAGAATTTGTAAAGTTTCCCCCCATGAATACTTTAATTCCAATTTAAACCCTTAGAATTTTAAAAGTTTAAAATTCAACCCTTATACTATTATAATATTATAGGTTTAATATTTATATATATGTATAAGAACAAAGTCAGTCTTATTGTTAGTAGGCCTCATTCACGAAGTCGGTCTATAAGGGGGTTATAAGGTTACTGCCTATAAAATGACAGTTTAATAGGTGTCCACTCTCACCTACCGCTTCCTTGACTGGTGGAGGGTCGTTAGCCGAACGGGTAGAACAAGACATTAATTCTCCCTTCATTAAAAGTATAATGATAAATACTAAGTAACTAAACTCTTATAAATTCTCAATCTTAGTTACTTAGGAAAATATGAATTTGGTGCTAACCCATGAAATTGCACTTTGCACCTTGTTAAGTCGTTAGTGGAGCATGTGTGGTTAACCGGCACGCCAATCTGGGACTGACAATGTGTGGCAAAGGGTAGCTTGATGTTAATCATAGATCAATGGAGCGTGTATGGTTAACCGACACATTGATTAGGTGGTTGTAACATTTAGTGTACCAAGTTAATTTACATGGTTATTCACTCCTTGTTTGTGATCCTCGGCATCCCAGTCACAAACTTGAAGGGCACAATCGAGATTTAAACATGCCATTGAATAGTTCAATGAATCTCAAAAGATCTAGGAGTTTCAATTCATTTAAAACCTAATGTTAAATTTCGTTTTTCATGGTGGAAATTGGTAAATCGTCATTTACCTACCTTCAAATATTTTGTAGCTTGGATTACGGCATCCCTCTTCCAAGTTATAAAATATTGTGTTGGATCCTAGCCTTAATATTTCATATTGGGTGTTATATAAAGGACATAAATCAACTAAACTTGAATTTCTCCCTCATATATGTCTAGTTATGACAACTATGGTCTTCCTTATCCTTTTGGATAAAGCTTTCCTAATGAAGATGATATCCCAAATGGCAATCAAGGTGAAAGATTAATCCCTTGTTGTGCGTTAATGGGACTGGAAATCATACTTCACTTCCTCCACCTCCTCTAATTACTCTCCCAAACCCACAAGTTCTTGAAAAGTACATGGTCACTCAATCCCTATTGGCAAGCAGTGTCTATATGTACTCACATCTTGGAGATGAAGTCTCATATTGACAAGCTGGGAGAGTTGGGTGTCAAAGTCTCAAGGAAGTTGACTGTTCACTGGGTTCTTCAATCACTTTCCGAGTCATATAGTGAGTTCATTAATGACTACTATGTGACAGACCACGACATGATCCTTGTCGATCTTACCTATTTGCTTGTTGCTGCTGAATCAGCAATGATTTGGGGTACTGGTAAAGCAAATTTGATTGGAAGATCTACTTCCCAAACTTACATGGACATTGACAATGGAAACATTGGAAGTCCAGAAAAGTCTTCTCTTCCCAATGGAAAGGGATCGGTCTTAGTCAACCCGGTTGACCAAATGGTAAAGAGAAAGGCTAAGTTTGAGATAGTCCCATGTACCATTACTAAAGAGTCCATTCTATTGCTAAAAGAAGGGGCATTGGTTGCGAAGCTGCCTTATTTATCTGTAAGTTCACTAGGATGGTAAAAGTAAAAAATTTGACTATACTTCAGGTAAAGACCAATGTCCAACTCTATTAAGTTCCTATTTGGAGATTCTTAATACATGATGTGACGAGGTCGCATTCTGATATTTTGTAAAATCGAAGAAATGAAAGGGAACTTAAAGGAAGAGTAAGTTGATTCTGATCGCGAAGATGGATTTCGATCGCATGATTCGAAGATCAGAATTTTGAGCTGCTGCTTAAGAGTTATGATAGATTGCTTAGGAATAGATAACAACATAGTTTTCATATGTATTTGCATTGTAAGGATAAGTTTTTTCCGCAATTTTAAAATAAAAGTACAATTTTTGATTTTATTTACTTTAAGTATCCTTACAATGGCATTTGTGAAAATTGTTGTTTATATGATTCCATTGATAGCCATGTTGGAAAATGGATTTGATTCTTTCGTTTGTGGTAGTGTCATAATTTACCAAATAAGGAAAGATTCTCATCACCCAAGTTTCAGTTGGATAAAAACTTGGAATCATGCAACTTGTATTGTATAATGGATGAGAATTTTCATTTTTGGGAAATTAAGACTAATTCCTTGTTCACATGTATATGTGAGTCAAGTGAAGGACTAGGAGATCGGGTACACTTGGTTGTGCGTTGATCAGGTCCACCACAATGAACGATAAGGCTATTTGTCATGATTTACTAAAGTTTAGTAAATATGGTTATGCTTACAAGTTTAAGTATAATTCTGAAACATTGGAAAGTTTCAATGTATGGCAGGACGAATGAGTAGAATCAAATTAGGCAGAAAGATAAAAGTTTATCCAATCTGAAAAGATGGGAGAGTACTTTAGTATCATGTTTTATGATCATCCTAATGATTATGAAAACCATGTCACAATTGATCCTCTAAGGATATCTTAGTGCATTTGTTTGGCTAAGAAGAGGAATCATGAATTGTTGAAATGGTTAAATCAAAAGATGAATCATACTTCGTTCCAAAATTGAGTCTTAGAGTAACACTCCAAGATCGAGCCTTGAGTGACATAATGTTAAGAAGGTTTAAAACACTTATCAAATGTAGAGTAAAATGTTTTCTACTCTTGTACATTTGAAATTGGTGAGTTGTGATGTTTTGGATAAAACAAAGACCAACTAAGGCCAATTGTGTGAAGTATTTGTCTTGATAAGAATCCACACTAACTCTTGAATATTTGCTTTGTCAAGGAATGGTTCTTGACAAGAGAATCTTAGATGTCAATAGGTCAGTGGGAGTCTTAATGCTCTTGAAAAGTTTCAAGAACTAATCAAGAATAAAACCTGTTGTTTATCACTAGCACGCGACTTGAGGTTTGTAACCTATCGTTTTGACATATTCTTGTTTATGTGCCCATTCCAGTTAAAGTTGACTATGCATGTGAGTTCTCACTTGTTTGCATAACTACTTGGAAGCAATGGTAGGCATTTGTGCTGCCAAGTGGCAAGAAGTTAAGATTGAACAAGTTCAGTCCATATGAGTTTGGATTTGTCGGTAACCTTGTCTTGTGATTATGGTTATGACAAATTCACATGGATAGGAACACATACACCATAAAATCTAAGTGTCATAAGGTTTCTCTTCGATTCATGAAAATGATGGTGAGGAAACGCTTTCACTAAGTAGATTTTAGGTAGATAGCAATTGTGATATTTGCATTCTCGAAGTCGTTAGTGGAGCGTGTGTGGTTAACCGACACACTAACATGGACTTGTGAGCAATGGCAAAGGTCTAAACATTTGAGACTATGATTACGGCATCCCTTTTCATAGTTCTAAAATTGTTTAGACACACATGTGAGCTATCTAAGGCTTGGTGTATGATTTTGGGAAGCTTAGATAAATTCTTATCAAAGCATCTCGTATCAGAAATCTGAACTTTGGTAAGAAAGTCAATAAAGTATTGATTTCTAGAAGTCCAGCTGATTTCTAGATACATGTCAAAGCTAGTGGGAGCATAAGTGTTATGCTGATAAGAATATAATTATCATGTTAGTGGGAGCATGATTATTATGTTGCAAGTTAGCAACGTTAATTATAGAAAACAAAAGTTTCAATTTGCAAAGTTGCAGGGTTTGAAAAATTGTTTTGCTATAATTAAGGGAGAGGATATTATACTTCATTCCAATTCTAAAAGCTTAGATTATGAGTCTTTAATCAAATTTAGTCATGATTACATTATTTGCATTCTAAAATTCGATTATGATTACGACATCCCTTTTCATAATTCGAATTATGAGAACATGGCAAAGAGAAATAGAAATATTATAGCAAAAGACTGGTCTAATATCATGTCTTTATGTGAGACATCATGAATCGTGTCCCATATGCTTCGGGTATAGGATCGATTACATGTGGTATAATATTCATCTGTTCTAATTTTTCCAAATGCCTAGGGAATTAAGAGGGAAAAAGGAATATAAGTGGATATGACTAAACTGATTAAGCAATTGTCGAGGACAATCTGTGGTTTACCAAATATTGGTTGCTCATGGACAGTTGTAAGTATAGTGTTAATTTTGGAAGGACCTTATTGACATATGTAGTGACTAAAGAACATGGTTTGGCATGCAGAATTAAAGTTTGCACAATGAACATGGTGATTTGGGTGTTCAAGAGATGTATTGAATATGTATGGTGTTACAAAAAGGGATCTAGATCTAGTCTACATAAATAACACACACTTACACACTCAACTTTTACACCTCTCAAGCACACCTCTATAAGTGGACTAAACCCACCTTATATAGAGGTGTTTACATGTCTCTCTCTCACTCTCACTAACTCATGGGTCTAAAGGCTAATGCACCACATGCAAGTGGGTCTACAAGAGTCAAACCATTACAAAGTCATACATGAAGAACTTTGCACCCCAACATTCTCCCCCTCAAAGTTAGGAATGGATGACCCACTTCAAATCTTCCAAAATTGAGCAACTACGCGGTTCGAGCCTCAAAGGTGACACATATCGAAACGAACTTCAATCTTCAATTCTTCCATGATTCTTTAATTTGGGCTCTAGGATGTGAGACCATACAATCCGAGCAGCAACGAATGATTAACTCCAAATAATCACCCAAAAGTTGCGCATAAAAACACATCCCAAAAATCTTCAATAAAACCAAACCCATTTCGAAAATAAATCATTTCCGAACTTCCAATTGCATCATTTCGTAAGCTTCAAAACTTCAAGATCACTTCGGTCTTCAAATCCGCGTAATATGAAAAATTCAAGTTCGAATTTCCATATAAAACTTCTCCCCCTTTTTATAATCGAAATTTGATTATAAAACCTTCAAGGAAAGAGAACGAGCTCTATTCGGAATTTTTCGTGTCAAAACTCCCCCTTAACATGTGACATAAACTTTGTGCTTTAATCCGAAAAACCCAAAAAATATTCAATTTTTAGCTTCGTTCACGGATCGCCTTTGACAAAATTTCTCAAAAATGGGTAGAAATTGTCAATTTCAAAATTCTGCAGTGACCCGGTGCGCCCAAAACAGCCAAAAATGCAAAACTCTCCCCCTTTTCCAAAGCTGGGTAGAAAGCGTCAATTTGCACAAACTGCATGGGGCCTGAAATGCACTTTCTTCAATTTTTAGAAAAAAACAGTACTTTTTCGAATTTGGGTGCAAACTGCCAAACATTCGAAGCCTCAGGGACTATTTTCGAAAATTCTTCCCTTTTTGCTCCAAACATACGAAGACTAGTCCCAAAGATACAAAGCTCCAAAAAATTTCGAATTTGGGTGAAAAGTGTCAAACATACGAAACTTCATTTAATTTTCAAAGTGCCAAATATTCGAAGGTTCAGGGGCTGTTTTTGAAACGTTTGCTTTTTCAATTCATACGAAGCTTTTTGATGAAACATACGAAGACAGTCAAAACTCAAAACGTACGAAATTTTTTCTTTCTGTCTCCTCTTCGTATGAAACTCCATCTTCCCCAATCAAACAAAAAATTTCTCAGCATACGAAGACTTATATATGAACAGTAATGAACAGTAACCATTCTTCGTTCGTTCAATCATCAACCCTTCGTATGAATCCACAGCACCAAAAACCTAATCACAAATCGACTGTAAACAAACATTGACCCTTCGTTCTTTAACACAGTTCTTCTCCAATTCATTGATCAAATAACCAAGGCTTCGTTCGTTTGATTGAAACCAAAACCAAAATCGTCGTCCTTTGTTTTTCAGAGATCAACCCAAATCATCAACACTTACAGTTCTTCGTTCCTTATATTTCTTCCCAAACCCAACGCAAGTACCCTTCGAATCGATCAACCCCAAAATTATCAAAACCTTTGAAATCGATTCCATAATCAAATTCTTCAATTATCTTGCCTTCGTGTTTAATACACAAACCAAATCATCAACCATACTTGAACCCTTCGTAAATCAAAATCCAAACCCAAATCAAGTATGATGTCGACATCAATAGTCCATAGCCATCTTTTAACAAACGATTTTGACATCCAATTCATTGGTTTATCGATTCTAGGCTAAGTTTGACTTTTCTTCATTTTGACTTTTTCGACATCAGAGATTATCAAACAGCAAATGAATGATTCACACACCAAATTATGGATCGAAATATGATTATTGAACAGATCCGCATCATATTCATGTGTTCTTTATACAAGTTCATCAAAATCAAGAATTATTTTTGATTATTTCTTCATTTGAACTTATATAAACTCGATTTCATCATGTTCCAAATCCGATGAAATCAAAACACATTATCAGATTATTGATCGAATTTAAACAAAAGAAAGCAAACAATATTATCGAGAAAACGAGAAGAAAAATCAAGGGTTATCGATTAAGAAGTAAGAACAGATGCGAATGAATTCAAGCGTACAACCATTTGATGCGTCCGACTAGATCTGGAACAAGTCTTATTGATCATATGATGTAAATGAATTTTGGGCTCACAAACATGAACAATAACAATCGGAACTTTGGGCTTATCAATTAGACGAATAAAAATACCATTGATATTAGGAATCAGGTATCGGAAACAAATTGGACTTTGAATCAATCCGATGAACAGTAAAAGATAACATTGATATCAAATTTTAAACAAACTTTGGGCTCCATTAATGAACAGTAAAATTGATTTTGATTTTGGTTGGCTTGATCTAATCAAAAAATTATTGGATCACACAACGAGGTTTTTCAAGAAAAATTTGATCCAACGAGTCAAACGATCAAAAATCAAGAACGCAACGCACGATTTCAATGAGATTAAGAGAGATCATAGAGAGAGACTCACCAAAATTGTTCCAAATTGCGACAAAAGTTGCCAAACCGAGAATCGTTCTTCAAAAATAACCTTGATCTTGAAGACCCGCTCTGATACCAATTGTAGTGACTAAAGAACATGGTTTGGCATGCGGAATTAAAGTTTGCACAATGAACATGGTGATTTGGGTGTTCAAGAGATGTATTGAATATGTATGGTGTTACAAAAAGGGATCTAGATCTAGTCTACATAAATAACACACACTTACACACTCAACTTTTACACCTCTCAAGCACACCTCTACAAGTGGACTAAACCCACCTTACATAGAGGTGTTTACATGTCTCTCTCTCACTCTCACTAACTCATGGGTCTAAAGGCTAATGCACCACATGCAAGTGGGTCTACAAGAGTCAAACCATTACAAAGTCATACATAAAGAACTTTGCACCCCAACAACATATTCTGAAAAAAGCAACTCTTATTCAGAAGTGATAGTCAAAAAGGGGAATATGGAAATGTTTCCATGGGTGGAAGTTATACTTTAAATCTGTGTAATATTAGAAAACTTAATGCAAGAAGGATGTTCAAAGGAATGTACTTTGAATATGAGACTTCGTTTCCATGGAATTGGTCTCCATTGGAATAATTTGTAATGTCTGTTGTCGAGTCTTTGTGACTTTTGTGCATAGTCATTACAAGAGGATCATTGCATATGAGTTTAAAATCTGACAGATTGGCAAAGAATCTTGTATTATTACATTTATCATAAGGATTTGGAATTGTGAAATGAGTATCATTGAAATGTTTTTCAATTGATCTATTTCACAAAGTAAAGACCATAGACAAACATAGTGTGGATGCTTGGAGCATGGCATAACTATTGTTTTAATTCAAGTATTAAGTTGATAAATTGAAACATTATACAATGAATAATGAGTAATCAATATGGTGATTAAATAAAAGGTGTTTTATTTACTCTCACAAGTATTGGGGCCATATAGGATTAGTATTATCCTTGTGTTTCACTTTGCATGTTTTGACTTCCCGAATAACTGGGTTATTCAAACTGTCCACAGTCGATCATACTTTGGAAGTAGGTATTGAGGCAAGACTGTCATGAATGGGTCTGTAGTTTGTCTAGGTGGCCTAGACATAGCTGTAGTATTCATGAGTGCTCCTGGAATAAGATTCGAGTATTGGATTAAACCCACGCTCATTTGAATCACTTCATCGATTTATCACGAGTGATCATGAGACGATAATATCTTATATTCTTCAAACGGAGACGTGTGAGTTGTAGTTGCGAGTCGGTTGCACATTGACATATGTAAACGCACCAGTAACTTGGATGTTATAAAACATATCGTTGTGTGTAATTTGATGAGTGAGTACAAGCGAGAATTTGGGTCGAATTTTATCCGTTCCTTTTACCCCATGGGGATAAAAAAGATATATGTGTACCCCTCGATGATTTGGTGATGACAACCGTAAGTGCTCGGTCGGGCCTAGAATGATTTGATTTGTTCAATTAGTCGGTCGTCATAAATCAGAAATCGGGAAACAACATATGGACAGAGAGAATGATTATAATCCATGTCTCAGTCCATATGATATCTACAATAGAGGAATATATGATCCCTTATCTAATGGACACGTCATTGACTAGGTCAGAGTTTGACAGCAGCTTTAAGAGCTACGATTGCTAGTCGGGTTTTAGAGTCTTACTTGCAATAATAGTTTTAGACTTATCCAAGTGGGAGACTGTTGGATTAGGTGTCTAAGCCCATAACTATTATTGGTATGTACTCGACCCGAGAGTAGCATGGTCAATTTAGGTTGCATAACACCAGGACAATTTGTTAGGATGGACTCTTGAGAGAAGGTTATATATGATTTATTAATATATTATAAGTTCTAATATATTAATATGAAATCATATGTTTTAATTAGTATTGATCAATAATTAATTTAGTGATCAAAAGAGACTAATTAAATCTATGGGGACTAATTATGATAATTAGTTATATTTATATGTGTTGGGCTTATGATTCATGTTGGACCAAGTTTATGTGTGGATACATAAAGAGTTGGGCCACATGAACCATGGATCATAAAACCCATGGGTATGGATTTGGGTTATACCCATGACCCTTGGAATCCAACATATAAATATGTACTCCTTAGCCAAAAAATGCTTACACAAATGTACTTGGAGTTCATGGAGTTTTTTTGGTGCATGGAGATTCTCTCTCACGAGCCACCTTTGTTCTAGGTGAGTTGTGAGCCATTTGAGGCATTCATACTTTTGGTGCTAAGCTCTTATGGCCAAATACATCAAGACTTCAAGCTACATAAAAGGTATGTTACCCTAACTAGTATCTTGTATGGTATATGTCAATTGCATGCTAGTTATAGGCTTAATACCTTGGAAACATCATTGCATGTATAATTAGCGAAAACATAGATCCAAGGTATTTAGCGTTGTATGTGCACCATAGGATGTTGTAGTATACAAAACCCAACACATTATTCATTGTATAATGTTTCGAATAATCAACTTATTACTTGAATTATAACAATAGTTGTCCCATGCTCTAAGCATTCACACTATGTTTACCTACAGTCCTTTCTTTGTGAAATAGATCAATTGAAAACATTTCCAATGATGCTCATTTCACAATTCCTAATCCTTATCACTAGTGTAAGAATACCAAATTCTTGCAACTATTAGAATATGTTAGATTCTAACATTTTATGCAACGATCCTTTCGTAATGTCACCGCCCCAAAGCCACCAAGACTTTGCCAATGATATTACAAAGTACTCTGTTGGAGATTGTTACAAGGAAATTCCATAGATATGAAGTCTCACATTCAAAGTACATTCCTTTGAACATCCTTCTTGCATAAAAGTTTCTAATCTAGTCATAGATTCTTGATATCCAACTCCCTTTTATGGAAACATTTCCATATTTGCCATATGACAACTCATTCTAAATAGAATCATATCTATTCATAATAATGTCGATATGTTCCATCTAATACTCTACTTCTAACTGCCCACAAGTGACCAATCCTCAGATTGTTCTTGACAGTTGTTTAATTAATTTCAGTCATATTTGGTTCTGGTCCTTTTCCCTCTTAATGCCCTAGGCATTTTGAAAATCAGAACGGTCGAATATTACAGCATATGCAATCGATCCTATACCAGAAGCGTATGGGATACGATTCATGAAAAACGTGATACTTTACTAGTTTCTTGCTATAATATTGCCATATATAGGATTCCCATATGTTGAATCTTGTCAACATAACATCCATATATATCTTTTGACTAAATTTGATTAAAATTTCTCGATCTAAACTTTTAGATTTGAAATGAAGTATAATATTCTCTCATTTAATTATAGCAAAACAACTTTTCAACCCCTGCAACTTTGCAAAGTGAAACTTTTGTTTTCTATAATTAATATTGCTAACTTGCAATACTTAAAATAATAATCATGCTCCCACTAACATGATAATTATATTCATTCCAGCATAACATTTATGCTCCCACTAGCTTTGCATGTACTCAGAAAACAGTTGGACTTCTAGAAATCAATACTTATTAATTTCCTTAACGAAATTTCATATTTCTGATACGAGATGCTATGATAAGCCTTTATCTAAGCTTCTCAAACTCATACACCTTTCCTTAGATATCTCATATGTGTGTCTAAACAATTTCAGAACTTACAACAATAAGTCTTAATTGTTCAAACTAATTGCCAAATCTCACAATTCGAATTATAAAGAGGGATGACATAATCATAATCGAATTTGAGAATGCAATTTACACAATTGATATCCCCTTAAAATCTTCCTAGTGAAAGCGTTTCCTCACAATCATTTTCATGAAGTGGATAAAAACCTTATGACACTTAGATTTTATGGTGTATGTGTTCCTATCCATGTGAATCTCTCATAACCATAATCATAAGACAATGTTTGTGACAAATCCAAACTCATATGGACTGAACTAGATCATCCTTAATTTCTTGCCATCAAGGGTCCCACCATTGCTTCCAAGTCTTTGAGCGGCTCACCCCTACCTATCAATGTACTTTCCATTGATCAGGGTGCCTTGCCTTTATGCAATCAATTGAGAACTCATAGAACTCATATGCATAGCTGACTTAAACTGGAACGGCACAGAAACAAAACTATGTTAACACGATAGGTTACAAACCTCAAGTTGTGTGCTAGTGTTAAACAATAGGTTTATTCTTGATTAGTTCTTGAAACCTTTCAAGATCATTAAGACTCCCACTGACCTCTTGACATATAATATTCTCTTATCATGAAACATTCCTTGACTAACAAATATTCAAGAGTTAGTGCAGTTTCTTATCAAGACAAACACTACACACAATTGGTCTTAGTTGGTCTTTGTTTTATCCAATACATCACAAATTACCAATTTCAAACGTGCAAGAGTGAGAAAAACATTTTCCTACTCCACATTTGATGAGTGTGTTAAAACTTCTTAAGATGTGTCACTCAAGTCACAATCTTGGAGTATGACTCTAAGACTCGATTTTGGAACGAAGTATGATTCAGTTTTTTGATTTAACCATTTCAACAATTTCTGATTCCTCTTCTTAGCCATACTAGTGTACTAAGGTGTCCTTAGAGGATCAATTGTGACACAGTTTCATAATCACTAAGTTAATCACAAAACACGATACTTAAGTACTCTCCCATCTTTTCATATTGGAGAAACTTCTATCTTTCTGCCTAATTGATTCTTCTTATTCGTTCTGTTATTCATTGAAACCTTTTCAATGATTCAGAATCATACTTAATCTTTAAGTATAATCACATTTACTAATCTTTTAGCAAATCATGACGAATATTTTATCGTTCTTTGTGGTGGACTCGACCTAGTGCACAACAATGCGTACTAGATCCTTTAGTCCTTTACTTGACTCACATACTTATGTGAACAAGGAGTTAGTCTCAATTTACTAAATACGAAGGTTCTCATTCATCATACAATACCAGTTGCATGATTCCAAGTTTCTGTCCAATTGAAACTTGGGCGATGAGAATATTTCCTTATTTGGTAAATTTCTGACATTACCACATATAATTAAGAATCATATCCATTTCAATGTTGCTAACAATAGAAACAAACAAACATCAATTTTCAATAATAACATTGCAAGGATAAATAAATAAGATAAAACTCAAAATTTCATTTATTTATAAAACGCGGAAAAAACTTGTCCTTACAACGCAATTCAAATGAAAACTATGCTTATTACATATTCCTAAGCAATCTATCCTAACTCTTGAACAGCAACTCAAAATCCGATCTTCGAATTATGCGATCGAAATCCATTTCTTCGTGATCAAACTCAGCTCACTCTTCCTTTAAGCTTCCTTTCTTTTCTTCGATCCTACAAAACATCAAAATGTAATCATATCACATCATGTATTAAGAATCTACAAATAGGAACTTAATAGAGTTAGATAGTGGATTTTACCTGAAGTAGAGTCATACATCTTGACTCTCCCATCTCTTAGATCTCTCAGGTAGTTAGGGCAGCTTCGTGACCAATGCCCCTTCTCTTGGCAGTAGAAACACACAGATTCTTTGGGAACGACACACGGGACTATCTCAGACTTAGCCTTTCTCTTGCGTAGAGAAAAATTTTCTGGACTTCCAATGTCGCCATTGTCCATAGAAGGTTGGGACATTGATTTACCAGACAATTTTGCTTGACCAGTCCGCCAAATCATTTCTGATTCAGCAGCAATAACCAAATAAGTCAAATCGATGAGGGTCACGTTGTGGTCCATCATATAGTACTCTCTAATGAACTCACTATATGAGTTAGGAAGTGATTGAAGAACCAAGTCAACAGCCAGCTTCCTAGAGATTTCGACACCCAACATTCCCAATCTATCAATATGCAACTTCATATCCAAGACATGAGCACATACAGACTTTCCATCTTCGTGTTTGTTTGCCAATAGGGATTGAGTGACCTTGAACTTTTCAAGTCTTCGAACACGTGGGTCAGGGAGAATTATTGGAGGAGGTGGAGGAAGTGAAGCATGATTTCCATTTCCACAAACCAATCATGGAACATCATCTTCATGTGGAAAACCTTTTCCAAAGGATTAAGGAAGACCATAATTGTTAGATTTTGACATCTACAAAACGGGAGAAATTCAAGTTAGTTGATAAAATCCTCAATATAGCACCCAAATGAAATATTGAGGCTAGGATCCAACACAATATTCTATAATTTGGAAGAGGAATGCCGTAATCCAAATCGCAGAAAATTTGAAGGTAGGTAAATGACGATTTACCAATTTCCACCATGAAAAACGAAAATTGAAAATTAGGTTTTAAATGAATTGAAACTCCTAGATCTTTTGAGATTCATTGAACTTTTCAATGGCATGTTTAATATTGATTATGCCCTTCAAGTTTGTGATTGGGATGCCGAGGATCACAAACTAGGTGTGGATAACCATGCAAATATACTTGGTACTCTCAATGTTACAGTCACCTAATCAATGTGTCGGTTAGCCACGCACGCTCCATTGATCTATGACAAACATCGAGTCACCATTTGCCCCCTTCGCTAGACTCAAATTAGTGTGTCGGTTAACCACACACGCTCCACTAACGTCTTAGCAAGGGTACAAAGTGTAATTTCATGGAATAGCATCAATTCCACATTTTTCCTTAAGTAACTAAGATTTGGGAATTTGTAAAAGGTTTAGTTACTTGCATTACATTATACTTGTAATGGAAGGTTGTGTCCTATCTTACCCGTTCGGCTAATGACCCTCCACTAGTCAAGAGTGCGGTGGGTAAGAGTGGATACCCGTTCAATCGCCATTTTATAGGCAAGTTCCTTCAAACACCTCTTAGAGACCAGCTTCGTGAATGAGGCCTACTAACGGTAAGACTGACTCTTTACTTATACATATATAATATGTTAAACTTCTAAATGTTATATAGTATAAGGGTGTATTTTACACTTTTAAAATACTAGGTGGTCTAATTCAATAAATTATACTTTTAATTTAATTAAACTTAAACCATATAATTATGGATTTATTAATTATCTCTTTTAATTAAATTCTCAATTAAATTAATAAAACCATAAGGGTGTAAATTGAACTTTTCAAAAATTTAGGGTTTTAGAATTTAATATTTCAAAATTAATACCTTTAAATTAAAATTAAATTCCAAAACTTGAGGTCAAGTTTTAAAATCTTTCAAAACATTAGGGTTTAACTATTTAAATTTCAAAAACTAAAACTTTTAACTTCAAATTTAAACTATAAAACCTATAGGGTGCAATTTGAAACTTTTACAAATTACTAGGTTAATTATTTGACTAATAATAATCCTATATTATCCATATTTAACCAAATCCATCAATTTTGATGAGGATAATCATTCCAAACATAAAAAATCGATGTTAGGCAATAAAAACGAGTTTTGGAAGCAATCCTCAACAAAATCTGGCAAGAAAATAGAAAAACCCGGCAACAGACCCTTGGACTCGTCGAGTCCACTATGGAACTCGTCGAGTAGGACCTACTCGTCGAGTCCATACAGGGACTCGGCGATTCAGCCAATCAGAAGGCAAAATTTTCGATTTTCTTGAACTTTGGCAATTCACTTTTGCATCTATTCACTAGAAAAACGACCTAGGCTCTGATACCACTGATGGGTTATGAGCATTTCATCATTCCTATGGTGTACATGCAACCCTAATTACTTTGATCTAGGTTTTCTACTATGAACACAACAACATTGAATACCAAAGCATAAACCCTAGATCTAACATGCTATTATCGAAATTGACATAAGATTAGGGTTAGAAACATTACCTTGATTGTTATGTAGCAATAACAATCACAATCCTTCTTAATCTTGACTTCTGAAAGCTTAGTGCCTCAAATGTTGCACCTCTAATGGAGTCACAAACACCACTAGCAACAAGATGACTTAGGAGAGGGAGGAGGAGGCACCAAAAACGTCCAAGATACTCCAAGGAATGCTTAGCCACGTTATTGGGAGCCCTAGGGGTCTTTATATACTTGTGTGGGATGCTAGGGTTTTAGGTGAAACCCTAATTCTCTGCTTAGGCCTTAAGCAACCCATGTAGTCCTTTTAGAAAGCCCTTGGACGAAAATCATATGGGCTTCCCATAGATTTCGTCCAATGCCCTTTCCATTAGGAATCCATAGCCCAATTTGCAACTATCATATAATTGCAAATTTCAGTCCCCTTTATTTAATTAATCTCTTTTAGCCACAAAATTAATTCTTAATTAATTCTTGACTAATATTAATTAAACAATATGATTTCTCTTTTAATATATTATTCACATAATACATTAATAAATCATAATTAATCCTCTTTCTCCTTAATTCATCCTATCAGTTGCTATGGTGAAGGCAACCCAAAAGGACCATGCTCATAATCGGGTCAAGTACATACCAAAATAGTTATGCGCTTAGACACCTAATCCAACATGTACTTGGTTGAGCAGGTTTGAGATATGGTTGGTTGCAACACTAGTGGGTGGTAGTTCGAACCCTAAGTGGGGGAGAACTAGGTATTCTGCTTGGAGGATCATCGATCTATTCAAATTTATGGTGTTAGAAGAATGGTTCATAGGGACCTGTGGTGCGGGTATGCGGGATTCCGGTGCAAGGTTTGGTCAAGGAGCTCGTTGTAGCCATTGCTTCCTTTTTGGGATGCCAATAAGTAGGTGAGAAGGTGCCCAGATCTCACAGGTTGAGTAACGGTTGTTGAGGAACTTGTCAGCTCGTTGTATGGATTGCTATTTACAGTCTAGATTGGGCAGTTATCGATCGGTAGATCAGTTTCAGAAATAGGTATGTTCAGCTCCGCGTGGGTTTTGGTTCACTGGATTAGGTGTCAATGTATTCTCAATAATCGGTCATTTCATACATCATCAAATCAGAGACTTTTCAGAAGTTGTGGGTGTGTATTGTGGTAAGTTCATCAGATATTGTCGTGAGGCGTTTATGGGCTGGTCAAGATAGCAATGGAACACTTGGTTTGAAGTATATGCATGGTTCGTATTTAGGTTATAGCCTTTGAATTGGATCAAGAGTACGACCGTTTATCCCATTCTTGGGTCGTGTGCGCGACCATGTTTTCGTCGGATTTTGCGTTGGTGGCAGCTTGTACTGTGAAAAGAATTGTGTGTGGTAAAAGAGTATGGCATTGTTGCGCTCGGTTAGCGTTGAGAGGGACGTTGATTGGGTTCCTGAAAGGCAGCGGAATGATTTTGAGTATCTTCAGGCCCCCGCGGTGCTGGTCGTGAGTTTCCAGACAAATGACGGAATGTCGACAAGATCGGTGTAATACCGAGAGCATTCCAGACATAGGTTGTGGGCCCAGCGATCATGATTATTTTTTTCTTCTGCATGTGGTACATTCGGTGTTAGCACATTGTTGGAAGTCGGGAGACTCACAATCCAGCTGGTTTGGATAAAGAGAGCAGTTAAGGGATTGTTGGTAGTATCAGTCATGCATCATAAAGTCTCTTGCGGAGTGTTTGCATTATAAACCCCGGTTGTACGCGGGCTGTTATTAGGGGTTTGGTTACCAAGGTTGGGTATCGGTTATGGAAGTATTGTTCACAGCGGGCTCAGAATTTTCAGTCGTCCCTTGTTATTGGGAGTTCGGACGTCAGAGCGGTGTTGTTTGGGTTTCAGGTGTGGTTTTGGATCATCGCGGAATCCAATCTTTGGCATGTCATGTTGGCAGGGTTGGTATGTGAATTGATCCGACCAAGGTTTTAGCAACATTTATGGATAACCTTGGAAGTTTTAACAAGCTAGTTACGTATCAGTGGAATCTATTCAGTTTCAATCAAGGTGGGATGCTTTTGGGTTCTTGCAGGTCGATGGTATGATGTTGTGTGCCTATAGGCCCATCGGGTGCTGGTCGGGAGCCCTTTTATCCATGATTGGGCGAAGACAAGAACGGTAAGGAACCATGAGTTACTCATTCTAATGGTTGGATGTTTCCACGACTTGTTGCATACCATTAGGGATTTCACCTATTTGTTGGGCCGACAGTCATGTGGTTGAAATCTGTGTGTGTGGCTCGTGCGTCTTCGACATAGTTCAGTATTTTGAGCAGTATGGAAATACTACTGATGGCTCAGTACCCGATAGGTTTAGGGTCATACCGTTGGAGAAAGAGGTAGTTGTGGGAATTGAATGTTTCCAAGTGATTGAATTGTTTGTTAGCATCAGTGGGTTCCGAAAGGACTCCTGAGTTTTTGATTTGGAGGCGCCAATCTCATGAAGTGATTGGAGGAATCATATCGATTGTGTTATTGCAGCTTTCAGGAATTCTAACCTAGTCGGATTTCGAGGATAAAATCTAGTTTAAGTGGGGGAGAATTGTAACACCTTGTTGCCATATATATATATATATATATATATATATATATATATATATATATATGTGTGTGTGTGTGTGTGTGTGTGTGTATGGAAGAGAGATTTAATAAATAGCATGAGTGGTTGAATGTTTAGAAAGTAAACTTTAAGGATGGGTTAGTTATTGTCCAAAAAAGGTCGCAAATAATTATTTGGATGGAATTAATCGTTTAATGAGGCAATATGATAGTTTAAGGGAGTAAATTAATTAATAATGGGATTTATTAAATTAGAATAATAACAATAAAGTTAAATTATAAAGGTCTAGGGGGTTTTATGCTATTTTCAGAAACCTCTTTTGTTGGAGGAAATCAAGCATGGGTTAAAGCTGTCAAAGGTCCAAAGTTTGGGTGTTGTTTCTATCAAATTTGGAAACTGTTGCTCCCTTGTTCCCTGCATCACGACATCGTGAGAGGCAGGAGATCCTTTATCACATTGGTGGTGTTCGCATCATTATCTGTATATAATCAACCCAAAGACCCTAGAGTAGTGAGAGTAAGTGTGTGTCTGCGGGTGGAGAAGGAGGCTGAAATAGATTGAGATCGAGAAAAATAAAGAGAAATTGGAGGAGATTGCCATTGTCGGAGCTGCTATGGGCCACCGAATTGCATCACCTGAGGTCGTTGGATGTAGGGGAGTAAGATATGGAAGTTTTTCATTTCCTGAAGATATGAATGTGTGTGATTCGTGGGTACTAGAAGAAGAAGATGAGGAAAGAAACATAGAGAAAGTGAGGGGATGAGACGTCGATGTTGGGAGGCGGGTCTTGTTCACTTCGCCGGAGATGAAGGCACCGTCAAAGAGGGCAATACCATCGGTGAGGGAGTCTGGGGAAAACAAAGAAGCATCGTCGAAGGTGGAAGTATGCCGGAGGTGGACGTCGCCGACGACGTTAGGGGCAGTGTCCTTTTACTGATACGTAAAGTTTTGGTGTTGCACGAGGTATTCTTCCACTTTTTGACCTATTAGTGTATTTCAATTGGATTAGATAGGTAGCTATTGGGCTGATTATTAGGTTAATCATTATTGGGTTAATTCAGGTACTTGGTCTTTTAATTAGTTGGGCTAAAATCATATGGATTCAATCAATGTTTTGGGCCAAGTAATATTGGGTTTTAACTCAAGATGAATCTAATACAAGGTAAGACCTTATTAACTAGTACTTGGAACAAAAAAAAATTTACTTAATCAAAGGTCGTTCATTCTCTCTAATGGACAAAAAATATTGTTGTGAACATAGCTCGGTTAAATAAATTAAAAGGTAATTAATTTATTAAGAATTATAGGTGTTACTAAAATTTTATGGATTTTTAAGGTTCAAATTTATCGGATGTAGGGTTAATATTGTAACAACAACTCAATACAACACTTTATTGTGAATAACTTTAGAAGTTAATAATTTATGGTACGATAATAAAGTGAAATATCAAGTATGATACGAAATACTAATAAGTAATATTTATAAACTGAGCTGATTAATGGTTATTAATATGGTGGTAGGTGTTCAGAGATTCGAGAATGCATCTTAGCCACTCCAATGGTTTATTTTGTGTTTGCTGCTTCAGGTGAGTTTTCCTTACTGTACTTACGGGTCGAAGGCACCAAGGTCGGCCATTTAGATTGTTATCTTGATTTATCGTATGATTGTGTACTGTAGTGATCTGCTAGATCTATATCCTGATAGATTCGATGATGTTATGCTTAGTGACTTGTAAGATCTGTCTGTTTGCTATTGGCTGGTTATTTGTATGCTTGTTTGTTATATATGTGTGTCGATACGGTGTATGTGTGGTTGGGTTGAGGCGGTCTAGATTTGTGTTGAAGGCCAACAGACCTAGGGCGTACCGGATAGACAGAAGGTCAGTGGGGCGTACCAGTCAGGTCGAAGGCCCGGAGAACTGTCCAAATAGGCTGAAGGCCCGGTGTGGCGTACCAGTCATGATGTAGGTTCTGTGAGCGTACCAGGTAAGCTATAGGCCGGTGGGGCGTTCCAGTCAGACTGAAGGCTCTGTATGCATGTTGTTTGCTGTAGTTATTGTGATTATGTGTTGTGCTGGTACTTTGGGCGAACTTACTAAGCGTTGACTTACAATTTTGGTTTATGTTTCAGGTAATTTAGAGGATCACGGGAAGGCGAAGGCGTGACCGTACACATCTTCATGTTTTGGACTTATGTTTTTGGGAAACTCTGATATAGAACATGCTTTGAAAACTATGTTGTAAACAATTTGTGATTTGGGGTGGGTTTTTAAAAGTTTAAATTTTTCATGATTTTTACGGATGTCACATTTTTAATACAACGTTTTAAGCTAGTATTTGATGAACGTATTTTAAATGTTACAAAGAAGTATTAAATTATCATACAAAATCTATGAAACACTTTAAAAATGTTGTAAAAAAAGTTTAGAAATAGTATTATGAAATTTATAAAAAAAATTGTATAAAATGTAAAAAAAAGAAAAAAATAGAACTTATAAGAAAATATTTAAACATTTAGAAAATATTTGGTTTAAAAGCACTTGTATAAAAATTATATGAACATATAAAAAAAGTTCAAAAAAATTATAACCAAAGTTAAAAAAATTGTATTAGAAAAACTATATGAAAAATATCATAAAAATGTTGTAAGAAATTATAAAAAGTCTTAAGAATTTTATAAAAAAGAAAATTGTTCACATTTAGTCAAACCAATAACTTAACTAACTATATTATATATTATTATTAATTAAATATTAAATATAATATATAATTATTCAATATATTAAATTCGGTGCAGTTCGTTTATTTGCGGTTATTGGAAAACTAAAAACTGCACCGCATCTAAATTACGGTTTTAGGAAAATTAAAAATTTCACTGTCGGTTTTAATCTTGGTTTCGATTTCGATTTATATGGTCTTTCTGGTTATTTTACATGAGGTTCAGTTTGTGCTCACCGTTAACATTTGTTATTGGCAAACAAATCAATGTATTTTTATAAAGATTAGCATTGATTTATTAAATAAAATTTTATTTTTTTAAAATATTTAATTTATTTTTCTATAAAATTATAAACTTAGTGTTCATATGTTTTTACATGTTATTGTAAATTTATTAGAATATTTATATATTTATATTGTTGTCTTAAGTTTTAAACTTTGTGTATTAGACATTTTTAAATATTTTTTACAACTTTTTTACTCTTTTTTTTCCAAAATTTTAAATCTTTTTTTACAACCTTCTAAATTTTGTTTTAATAAATTTTAACCTTTTTTTTACAAAACTTTCTACAACATATTTAAACTTTTGTATAAGTTTTTAAAAAATATTACATTATTTTTAACCTTTTTACAACCTAGGAAGCTTGAAAAATATACAAATAAAAAAAAAGTTTAGAAAGTTTGAAATGTAAATAAAAATATTTAAAAATAATGCTCTTTTTAGCGGTTTTAAGAAAGGTTTAAAAAGTTTTTTATAACTTAGAATTTTTAAACATTTTTACTTATATTATGTTTCAAACATGTCAAATTGTATTACTTATATATTTTTTTCAATATTTATAGATTGTAAAAAAACTTAAAAAAGGGTTGTAGATTAGTTGAAAAAGGTTAATAAAAAAGTTTTAAAAAATGATGTAAAATAAGTTTAAAAAGAGTTTAAATTGTATAAAAAGCACTAAAAAGTTATAGAGAAAGAGGTAATTTTTTAGAAAAAGTTGTGAAATAATTTGTAAAAAGAGTTTAAAAAAGATTACAAAAAATTTATAAAAGGATTATGCAAAAAGTCTTCAATTTGTTTTCAAAATATTGTAAAGATACAAATTTGAAAAATAATATGTAAAGTTGGAGGTGGATTTGTAAAAAACAATTCACACTGAATTTATAACAAAGCTTAAAACTTGTGTCAAAATTGTAGTACACTTAAAATAGCAGGTCAAAATACAGAAATCACTAAATTTGTTAATTTTTACACATTAAATTGGCTTGTTGACAACTTGAAGACAATTTAAAAAGTTTTGTTTCACAGAATCACTGATACCTTTTTTTTAACGGCCAAATTATATTACTAAAGTAACAAGAAGTTTAAAAAAAGAAACAAGAACAATTACAACATTATAGTTAACATAGAGCATTTTAATCGGTTAACCCAATCTGCTTCCCGTTTACAAAATGTATACCCAAATCAATTATACAACAAAAGGATAGTTTTATTAAGAATCATGTGTAACGCTAACGATAAATGTCAATGTAGCCCAACAAACTTACGTGTTTTGGTTTAAAAGGTACATAATCTTATTATTATTTTTTTAAAATTTTAATTTAATTTTATTTATTATTATTATCATTTTTTGTATTATAAGGGTACGAATTCATGTTTTTAAGGTTTAAAATGTCATTTCGAAAAAATTGAAGGGGTCATCCGGTGAACCCCTTCCTAGTCAACATGTTTAAATATGCAAAGTCAATTATTAAAGTCTCACCTCAATTGCCATGTTACATGACCGACAATAACCCTAAATTCAGTAGTGATGGCCATGAAATCAACGAAGACTTCATCTGCTTCTTGTTTGAGAGAAAACCAATAATCACGTATGTAACATCCATAAAAATCTTGCCAAATTTGAACTTTTTAAAACATTCCAAAACCAGTGATTATTACAAAACTTGTTTTCAAAATAGTTCCGTGTCAAAATATCCCAGAATCAAATCATAAACAATAGCAGGTGTATGATCACGCCTTCGCCTTCCCGCGATCATCAGAAGTACCTGAAACAAAATCAACAACTGTAAGCCCGAAGCTTAGTGAGTTCCCCCAAAATACTCATACACACATCAACATAACACAAACAACATACTATGAGTCCAATCAACCATTGGGCTGGAATACCCCAGGCCCTCAACCATCGGGTTGGAATGCCAACATACTATAGGTCCAGTCATCCTCGGGATGGAATACCCCAGGCCCACAACCATCGGGTTGGAATGCCTTCATACTACGAGTCCAATCATCCTCGGGATGGAATACTCACGACCCACAACAATCGGTTTGGAATGCCCTGGTCTGTTAGCTCTCGCACAAAGCAGATGAGCCTCAACCACCAATCAAACATGTGCACATATATCAGATAATCACATAGCAGTCTATAGACAGACAAACCGATCTAACAGATCATACTAGCATAACATCATCCTATCTATCAGGATATTGATCTAACAGATCATAGCAACATAATACTATCCTATCTACCAGGATACTATTCTAACAGCTCATACTAGCATAACATATCAGGATAACAATCTAAAAGGGTCATCCTTGGTGCCTTAGACCTTTAAGAATAGTGAGGAAACTCACCTCACAGATGTCGAACTATAGTGATAATGCAAAACTCTCGAATTGCAGCCACGAACTCAACCACCTATTACCACCATAGGACCAAGTCCATCAGAATCCCAATTTACCAAAATACCCTCAAAGTCCAACTGGTCAACCCTTGGTCAAAGTCAACGGTCCATGTTGACCCGACTCGTCGAGTGCAGCTAGCAACTCGTCGAGTTCCTTAAGAACTCAGGAAGTCATGAAAACCTAACTGACTCGTCGAGTTTCCAACCAACTCATCGAGTCCATGCGTGTCCAGAAGTCGGGGAAAACCCCTACTGGCTCGTTGAGTCCCTTACTGACTAGCCGAGTCCATGCAGAACCCAACCATGGTAAACCTTCATCGGACTCGCCGAGTCGTCTATGCGACTCGTCGAGTTCATGCAGTCCATTTCTTATACAAATGTTTTTAAGCCACCCCAAAGCTCCATATTGCAGATCCAACCTCCTAGGGCATGTTTTCCACGTACAGTTGCAAACTTTACGTGCATGTATGGTCCTAAATGCCAAAACTAGACTAAGGGAAAGGTGAACTCAGAGGGAAGGACCCAAGATTGCCAAATCTCATAACTTTATGGCTAAAGGGACCAAGGGGAGTCCAGATCTGAAGTTGCAACTTCAGATCTTGCCCCAATATTCGAAATGACTCACAAATGTGCTAAAGATGGCTCTAAACCCAAACATGAAGGGATCAAGCTAAAGATAAGCCAAGGTAACGACTTGTTACCTTCAAAATTATGCCAAGAAGAAGTAGAGTCAGATCTACAAGCTCCTCTTTGCTCCAAGCTTCTTATACTTCACACCTTCTTCACAAAATGCACCAAAAATACTCTTTAAGCCTCACAACACTCAAGAACAAGGTTAATAGCGATTAGGGTTTCTTTTAGTCGTCAAGGAGGTGATAAGGAACTGGAGGAAAGGAATTAAGGTCCTTTAAATACGGTGCAAACCCTAAAAATTAGGGTTTCATCTCCCAGCTCCTACTCGTCGAGTCTAAGTTCTCCAACTCGTCGAGTAGATCTAATAACCCATGCGGGCTAACCCGCCTCTACACGACGAGTTGGGGGCAACCAACTCGTCGAGTAGGTCCATAAATATGAATTTAATGCTTTAAAACTTGTACCTGGGAGTCGGGGTGTTACAGTTCTCCCCCACTTGAACTAGACATCGTCCTCGAAGTCTGCTGTGGTGAACAATCCTGGATAGTGCTCCCGCATCTCTGCCTCCGGTTCCCACGTCCACTCTGATCCCCTTCTGTGCTCCCACTGTACCTTTACCAAAGGTACTTCCTTGTTCCGCAGAACCTTCACCTTCCTCTCAAGAACAGCCACCGACCTCTCTACGTAATTCAGGCGCTCATCGACGTGAATATCATCTAATGACACTACTGCCTCCTCGTCCATAATGCACTTCCGCAACTGTGAAACATCGAACGTGTTGTGGATCTAACTAAGCTACTCATGGAGATCTAATCTATACACCACCTTGCCAATCCCGACAGCGATCCGGAATGGTCCGATGTACCGGGGATCCAATTTCCCCTTCCTGAAGTGGATCACACCCTTCCAGGGTGAGACCTTCAAGAGTACCATGTCACCGACCTGAAACTCCAACTCAGATTGGCGCCGGTCGGCATAGCTCTTCTGCCGACTCTATGCGGTCTGCAGTCGCTGTATAATCTGCTGAATCATCTCGGTAGTCTGCAGGACTACCTCAGTCTGACCCATCACCCTGTGACCAACCTCGCCCCAACAGACTGGGGTGCGACATCTCCGTCCATAGAACAGCTCATAAGGTGGGGCACCAATGCTGGAGTGAAAGCAGTTGTTATAGGAGAACTGTGCAAGGGGTAGGTAGGAGTACCAGCTCCTACCGAAGTCAATAACACAGACTCTCAACGTATCCTCAAGAGTCTGTATGGTCCGCTCACTCTGGTCATCCGTCTGCGGATGATAGACGCGAGACTGTCACTCGTCATGGGGTTCCGGTCTCTATCGTCTCAGACCGTGATGTTCGGTTTACCTCCCGATTTTGGCAGAAGTTCCACGAGGAACTGGGAACATGGCTGCATTTCAGTACAACCTATCATCCACTGACGGACGTCCAGAGTAAGCGGACCATACAGACTCTTGAGGATATGCTGAGAGCCTGTGTTATTGACTTTGGTGGGAGTTGGAACTCCTACCTACCCCTTGCAGAGTTCTCTTACAACAACAGTTTTCACTCTAGCATTGGTGCCCCACCATATGAGCTGTTGTATGGGCGGAGATGTCGTACCCCAGTCTGTTGGGGTGAGGTGGGTCACAGGGTGATGGGTCGGACCGAGGTAGTCCTTCAAACTACCGATATGATTCAGCAGATTAGACAGCGACTGCAGACTGTACAGAGTCGGCAGAAGAGCTACGCCGACCGGCGCCGATCTGAGTTGGAGTTTCAGGTCGGTGACATGGTACTCCTGAAGGACTCACCCTGGAAGGGTGTGATCCGCTTCAGTAAGAGGCAGAAATTGGGTCCCCGATTAATTGGACCGTTCCGGATCATTGCCAGGGTTGGCAAGGTAACATATAGACTCGAGCTACCAGAGGAGCTTAGTCAGATCCACAGTACTTTCCACGTTTCGTAGTTGCGGAAGTGCGTTCTGGACGAGGAGGCGGTAGTGTCATTATATGATATTCAGGTTGATGAGCGCCTGAATTATGTAGAGAGGCCGGTGGCCGTTCTGGAGAGGAAAGTGAAAGTTCTACGAAACAAGGAAGTACCTTTGGTAAAAGTACAACGGGAGCACCAGAGGGGATCAGAGTGGACTTGGGAGCCAGAGGCTGAGATGCGGGAGCATTACCCGGAGTTGTTCAACGCAGTAGACTTCGAGGACGAAGTCTAGTTCAAGTGGGGGAGAATTGTAACACCCCGACTCTCGGGTATAAATTTTTACATCTTTATTTCCATTTTAAAGGGTCTACTCGACGAGTTCCCTGACTCGTCGAGTAGGAACGAAATCAGCCGCGTGTTTAAGTGACCAACTCGACGAGTCGGGGGACACGACTCGACGAGTTGGAGCTGGTGAATGAAACCCTAATTTCCAAGGTATTGCACCCTATTTAAAGGGTCACTAACCTCCCTTGGGCTCCCTCAACCCCCCCCCCCCCGAGTCCAGAAACCCTAATTCATGCTTATTCTCCATTTTGGGTTATTTTCAAGCTTGGAAGGTGATTTGGAAGAAGAAGGCTTGAAGTATAAGAGGATTGAAGTATAAAGGAGCTAGTGGATCTGACTCTTCTGCTTATTGGCATCATTTTGAAGGTAGCAAGTCGTCACCTTGACTTTCCTCCTTATAGATCTCTTCATGTTTAAGATTAGGGTCTTTCTAGCATGTATGTGAACCATTATCGGGTATGGGCTAGGATTTGAAGTTGCAACTTCAGATCTGAACTTATTTTGGTCTCTATAACTATAAAGTTTCCATCTTTAGCAAGTATGAGCTATTCCCTTTGAGCTAAACCCCATTCTAAGCTTGGATTTGGTATTATAAGCCTTTAGAGCCTTGCATGCACGTAAAGTTTGCAACTTTACGTGATAAGCATGCCTTAGGAAGCTAGATCGACGATTTGGAGCTTTGGGGTGGCTTAAAATCGTCTGAACGAGTAATGGACTGAAGCGACTCGACGAGTTGCATGGTCAACTCGACGAGTCGGATGAAGATTTGCCTAAGAATGGTTTCTGCATGGACTCGGCGAGTCAGTGGGACGACTCGACGAGTCAGATGGGGTTTTCCCGATTTTTGGACACGCTTGAACTCGACGAGTTGCCTGGAAACTCGGCGAGTCGACTAGGTTTTATGACTCTGTGAGTTTTGAAAGAACTCGACGAGTCAGTATATTGTACTCGACAAGTTGGGTCACATGGATTGTTGACTTTGACTTGGACCAGGGATTGACCAGTTTAACCTCTGGGGGTATTTTGGTAATTTGGGAATTTATGGAAGGGAGTCACCGGTGGTTGTAGGTGTTGGATTTTGGAGCTGCATTTGTAGGAGTTTGACTTTATCGCTTCGAGCTACTTGCGAGGTGAGTTCTCCTCACTATATCAACAGGGTCCACGGCACCAAGGCCAACCCTATATGATTTGCATCATGGTTTTAGGATGGTTGCTATGTTATTGATCTGTTAGATTTCATCCTGGTTTTAGGATGGTTGATATGCTAGTAATCTGTTAGATTGATATCCTGGTTATAGGATGGTTGCTATGTTAGAGATCGGTTAGATTGGTATCTTGGTTATAGGATGGTTGCTATGTTATGGATCAGTTAGATCGGTATCCTGGTTATAGGATGGTTTCCATGTTAGTGATCTGTTAGATCTGTATGACTATCTGTTATTGCATGCTAGCGTATGATATTATGTGCACATGTTTGTTGGGATTGGGATTGGGTTAAGGCAGGTCCTGCTTTGTGCTGTAGGCCAAGATACCCAGGGCGGACCGGATAGACTGCAGACCCGGTTAGGGCACACTAATTGGGCCGAAGGCCCGACAAGCGGTCCGGATAGGCTGAAGGCCCTGAGAGGCGGTCCAGATGTGCCGAAGTCTCAGAGAGCGGTCCAGATAGACTGATAGCCTGTGAGGCGGTCCAGTCAGAATCATGGCTCCTTATGCATGCTCTATTTGTTATATGATATGGTTATATCTGTATGGCGTTGGTATTTTGGGGAAACTCACTAAGCTTCGGGCTTACAGTTGTTTGTTTTATTTCAGGTACTTCTGACGATCGCGGGAAGGCGAAGGCGTGATCGTACACCTCCTATGATTTTTATGATTTGCTTTTGGGAAACTCTGACATTGGATATTTTGAATACAAGTTTTGTAATAATCAACTAATTTTGGAAATGATTTAAAAGTTTAAATTTGGCATGATTTTTATGGTTTTTACAAGTTGGTATCAGAGCCTTGGTTTGAGTGAATTGGAGGAAACACTCGCGTGTCTCCAGTCTCAAACTGAGGACAAGATTTTAAAACGATTTTCTTAAAATGTTTTCAAAATAATGAAGGAGGATGCAAGTGTACGATCAACCGGAGCTCGCGGATAGACCCCAAAATACCTTACGAATTATTTGATTTATGTGATATGTTAGAACAGCATGCTAGTACTAGGCTAGGGATCTTCAGGAATTGAATGATAGAATTGTCTGATTATATAATGCCTGATAGCCTAGGGTTTTCCTTATATGAAATTGACATCATTACTGTAGTTGCTTAGTGTATGCAGTATGGCTGTACATAATTAAGATCTTATATCATGAGAATGTTTGGTTTGGTCTTATTTCCTGTTCTTGTTTGATGAAGGGCTTAGGGTAGGATCAGGTATTTGAAAGTCTATAGGGTCCAGCGTTATGTATGGCTAGCATACACGGGTGCTGCAAGGTTGGTGGAAGTTTCATGGATGGGTTGTTGGATGAGTCCGCCGGTTATGAGATATTTAGCCTTCCTTTAGGAATGAGGACTGAGCGCATGCCATGCTTATGTATAATTTTAGGGCGTTGTGATGATACTTGAGACAAATATGGGTAGGTGTGGAAGGTAGTATGGGCTCGTACTACTGAAAGCACAGGACCCATACGCGTAGCAAGGAAGTCACAACCCCTAGGGTTTTGTTGGGAGTTGGTTCTCGAATTGTTATATGGAATATCTGATATCTTTTTGGTATATTTTCAGCATGGTGGTTACGCGATGATTTGTGACTGGATCTAGGTCAGGATCAGGAGAGGGCGGACAGGAGGCGCAGACAGTGCCCGAGACTATCGGCCATATGAGGCCAGACGAGATGGATGACAGGATCCGGGAGATCCTGCATGATGAGGTTGCTGCTATGACTTGGGCTCAGTTGCCGGAGATGTTTGGGTCTATCAAGACCACTATGGTGGAGTATTTCAATGATCAATATGCAGCCCTCACTGAGGCGGCTGCCGCAGCAGCCACAACAGCTGTATCGGCGACAGGGTTGGGAGCCAGTCGAGTTTTTCAGTATCCGGACTTCGATAACACGAAGCCCCTACTTTTGATGGGACTCAGGATCCGATCAAAGCCATGAGTTGGCTGTCTGACGTGTAGGGGTGCTTCTTCACGTGTTCATGTCCTACTGACCAGAAGGTCAGGTGTGCCCTGAACCTGCTAAGGACTGGTGGAGGTTGGTGACTGGGTCTTATCCGGATGATCAGAGAGCTGCTGTACTTGGGAGCAGTTCAGGGATATGTTCCGCGCTCGCTACATTCCATGGGTCGAGCGGGAACGGTTAGCTCAAGAGTTACTGGATCTGAGACAGGATGGTGAGACGGTGACGGAGATCACCCGCATGTTCACAGAGAGGGCGATGTTCTGCCCGGAGTTTGCTTCCAAGCAAGCTCAGATGACACGTTATCTGAGCATGCTCAAGACTGATATTCGACAGTTTGTTGCTACCCAGCGATGTGATACTTTGCTGGAGTGACAAGAGGCCGCTAGGCGGCGTGAGTTGGAGATTGAGCTGCAGTTGACGGAGCAGCGGCAGTCCCCGACATAGTCACAGCCGGCACCAAAGAGGTCTAAGACTGCTGATTCCAGGTCATGGGGACAGCAGGGCCGCACTTGTGGCAAGTGCGGGAGGGGGCACTCGGGGGCTTGTAGATCAGGTAGCGCGTGCCGCAAATGCGGCAAGGAGGGGCACTTTGCGCGGGACTGTCGCCAGACAGCCCCAGTTCAGGATATTAGGATCTGCTCCATTGTCATCAGGTTGGTCATGTGAAGACCAATTGCCCATAGCTCACAGCCAAGCCGGCGCAGGCTCCAACGCCGGCTACACTGAGGATTACTGACGGGGGTCAGGTTCGAGCAGCGCCCCCGAGGGCCCAGCGACACGCCTTCCAGCTTACAGCCGAGGAGGCCAGAGCAGCACCGGATGTGGTTGCTGGTATGTTTCTATCCCTTATTTTACTGATTATATCTATTTTATGCTTATATGTTTGTACCTATGGTTAGGTACGTTTTTAGTGAACTCCCTACCTGCTTTGGTATTATTTGACTCGGGGGAGGAGTCGGTCGTTTGTCTCTCAGTCTTTCAGTAGAGAGTTCGGGTTTCCAGTAGAAGATTTAGAGTGTCTGTTGCGCGTCTCTATCGCCAACGAACACGAGATTTCTGCTTCTTCGGTCTATCGGGGTTGCGTATTGGAGATTTTCGGAGTATCTTTCCCGATAGACCTAATTCTGATTCCCATGGGGGATGTATGTGTGATTGTGGGTATGGACTGGCTTAGTCGTTTCGGTGCCATGATTGACTGCGAGGGTCAGCGGGTAGTAGTTCGAACCCTAAATGGGGGAGAACTGATTGTATATGGCGAGGGCACCAGATTGGGATCAGGGTTTTGCTCGGCTGTCAGGGATCGGCAGTACATTCAGCACGGGTGTACGGGTTATCTAGCGTATGTGGTGGATACGCGGGTTTGGGATCAGGTTTCAGTATCTGAGGTTCCAGTGGTCAGAGAGTTTACTGACGTGTTTCCGGAGGAGTTACCCGGAGTGCCAAGGCGCCATACCGGTTGGCACCACCAGAGATGCATGAGTTGTCATCACAGTTGTAGGAACTGCTGGGCAAGCAGTTCATTCGTCCGAGCAGTTGCCCGTGGGGAGCGCCGATACTCTTCGTTAGGAAGAAGGATGGTTCACACCGGATGTGCATTGATTACCGGGAGTTGAACAAGTAAACGGTGAAAAACCGTTATCCACTCCCGAGGATAGATGATCTTTTCGATCAGTTGCAGGGAGCATCTTGGTTCTCCAAGATAGACCTGAGGTCTACGTACCATCAGGTCAGGGTCAGGGAGGAGGACGTGGAGAAGACCGCGTTCCAGACTCATTATGGACATTACGAGTTCTTGGTGATGCCTTTTGGGCTCACCAATGCGTTAGCAGTATTTATGGACCTGATGAATCGGGTCTGCCGACCGATGCTCGATCGCTCGGTCATATTGTTCATAGATGATATCTTGGTGTATTCCAAGACCCGAGAGCAGCATCAGGAGCATCTGCAGGAGTTATTGGGAGTTTTGGGGCGAGAACGGATTTATGCCAAGTTCTCGAAGTGCGAGTTTTGGTTACAAGAGGTCCAGTTCCTGGGACACCTCATTAACGAGGAGGGGATTTTGGTCGACCGGGCTAAAATCGAGGGGGGTATGCAGTGGGAGGTTCCGAAATCTCCCTCGGATATCAGAAGCTTTTTAGGATTGGCAGGGTACTATAGGAGATTCATACAGGATGTCTCCAAGATTGGAGTACCCCTCACTCATCTGACGAGGAAGGGGGTGGATTTCCGGTGGGCCCCGAGCAACAGAGGGCGTTTAAGACCCTCAGACAACGACTATGCAAGGCTCTAGTCTTGACTCTTTCGGAGGGAGTTGAGGATTTTGTGGTGTTCTGTGATGCATCCATCACGGGACTGGGAGTGGTCCTCATGCAGAGAGGACGAGTGATAGCCTATGCATCGCGGTAGTTGAAGCCGCACGAGACGAGATACCCTACTCATGATCTGGAGTTAGGAGCGGTGGTATTCACTCTCAAGATTTGGATACACTCCCTCTATGGGGTCCGCTGTACCATTTACATGGATCACAAGAGCTTGAGACACATTATAGATCAGCCGAACCAGAACATGAGATAGCACAGGTGGCTAGATGTAGTCAAGGACTACGACTGTGAGATCCTTTAACATCCAGGTAAAGAAAATGTGGTTGCTGATGCTCTGAGCCGCAAGTCAGCTGGATCTTCTACTCCAGTGACGTGCATGAGGATTTCTATGGATTCTCCGCTTGTGGGCTTCATCAGGGAAGCCCAGGCAGAGGGTATGCGTCAGGAGAACAGAACACCCGGTTTTTTCAGGATAGCTGGGGACTATTGACCCGTTGCGGTCGAGTTTGGGTTCCGATGTCTGGTGGGGTCAGAAAGACTATATTGGAGGAGGCTCATAAATCTTGCTTCTCTATTCACCCGGGGGCCACCAAGATGTACCAGGACTTGCAATTGAGTTACTGGTAGACGTGCATGAAGCGAGAAATCGCTTGGTATGTTGAGAGGTGCTTGACCTGCAGGATGGTCAAGGCCGAGCACCAGAGACCGCATGGCAAGCTGCAGCCTCTGGAGATTCCCATGTGGAAATGGGAGCAGATCACAATGGACTTCATCACCAAGCTGTCGAGAACGGCGAAGTGGTTCGACGCTATTTGGGTCATCGTGGATCGATTGACCAAGAGTGCTCATTTTCTGCCCATTTGGGAGAGCTCATCGGCCGAGAAGCTGGCCGATGTGTATATACGCGAGATTATCGCTCGTCATGGGGTTCCGGTCTCTATCGTCTCAGACCGTGATGTTTGGTTTACCTCCCGATTTTGGCAGAAGTTCCACGAGGAACTGGGCACACAGCTGGATTTTAGTACAACCTATCATCCACAGACGGACGGCCAGAGTGAGCGGACCATACAAACTCTTGAGGATATGCTGAGAGCCTGTGTTATTGACTTTGGTGGGAGCTGGGACTCCTACCTACCCCTTGCAGAGTTCTCCTACAACAATAGTTTTCACTATAGCAATGGTGCCCCACCATATGAGCTGTTGTATGGGCGGAGATGCAACACCCAGTCTGTTGGGGTGAGGTGGGTCACATGGTGATGGGTCGGACCGAGGTAATCCTGCAGACTACCGATATGATTCAGCAGATTAGACAGCAACTGCAGACCGCACGGAGTCGGCAGAAGAGCTACGCCGACCGGCACCGATCTGAGTTGGAGTTTCAGGTCGGTGACATGGTACTCCTAAAGGTCTCACCCTGGAAGGGTGTGATCCGCTTTAGGAAGAGGGGGAAATTGGGTCCCCGATACATTGGACCGTTCCGGATCATTGCCAGGGTTGGCAAGGTAACATATAGACTCGAGCTATCGGAGGAGCTTAGTCAGATCCACAGTACTTTCCACGTTTTGCAGTTGCAGAAGTGCGTTATAGACGAGGAGGCGATAGTGTCATTAGATGATATTCAGGTTGATGAGTGCCTGAATTATGTAGAGAGGCCAGTAGCCGGTTTGGAGAGGAAAGTGAAAGTTCTACGAAACAAGGAAGTACCTTTGGTAAAGGTATAATGGGAGCACCAGAGAGAATCTGAGTGGACTTGGGAGCCAAAGGCTGAGATGCGGGAGCATTACCCGGAGTTGTTCACCACAGTAGACTTCGAAGAAGAAGTCTAGTTCAAGTGGGAGAGAATTGTAACACCCCGACTCTCATGTAAAAATTTTACAGCTTTATTTCCATTTTAAAGGGTCTACTCGACGAGTCGGATGCCTTGACTCGTTGAGTAGGAACGAAATCAGCCGCGTGTTTAAGTGATCAACTCGACGAGTCGGAGGACACGACTCGACGAGTTGGAGCTGGTGAATGAAACCCTAAGTTCCAGGGTATTGCACCCTATTTAAAGGGTTATTAACCTCCCTTGGCCTCCCTCACAGCCCCCCCTTGAGTCCAGAAACCCTAATTCGTGCTTACTCTCCATTTTGTGTGATTTTCAAGCTTGGAAGGTGGTTTGGAAGAAGAAGGCTTGAAGTATAAGAGGATTAAAGTATAGAGGAGCTAGTGGATCTGACTCTTCTGCTTATTAGCATCATTTTGAAGGTAACAAGTTGTTACCTTGACTTTCATCCTTCTAGATCTCTTCATGTTTAAGATTAGGGTCTTTCTAGCATGTATGTGAACCATTTTCAGGTATGGGCTTGGATTTGAAGTTGCAACTTCAGATCTGAACTTATTTTAGTCTCTATAACTATAAAGTTTCCAACGTTAGCAAGTATGAGCTATTACCTTTGAGCTAAACCCCATTCTAAGCTTGGATTTGGTATTATAAGCCTTTAGAGCCTTGCATACACGTAAAGTTTGCAACTTTACGTGATAAGCATGCCTTAGGAAGCTAGATCTACAATTTAGAGCATTGGGGTGGCTTAAAATCATCTAAATGAGTAATGGACTGAAGGGACTCGACGAGTTGCATGGTCTACTCGATGAGTCAGATGAAGATTTTCCTAAGAATGGTTTCTGCATGGACCCGGCGAGTCATTGGGACGACTCGACGAGTCATATGGGGTTTTCCCGACTTTTGGACACGCTTGAACTCGACGAGTTGGCTGGAAACTCGGCGAGTCGACTAGGTTTTATGACTCTGTGAGTTCTGAAGGAACTCGACGAGTCAGTATATTGTACTCGACGAGTTGGGTCACATGGACTGTTGAATTTGACCATTGACTTTGACTTGGACCAAGGGTTGACCAGTTTGATCTCTAGGGGTATTTTGATAATTTGGGAATTTATGGAAGGGAGTCACCGATGGTTGTAGGTGTTGGATTTTGGAGCTGCATTTGGAGGAGTTTGACTTTATCGCTTCGAGCTACTTGCGAGGTGAGTTTTCCTCACTATATCAAAAGGGTCTACGGCAGCAAGGCCGACCCTTTATGATTTGCATCCTGGTTTTAGGATGGTTGCTATGTTATTGATCTGTTAGATTTCGTCCTGCTTTTAGGATGGTTGCTATGCTAGTAATCTGTTAGATTGATATCCTGGTTATAGCATGGTTATTATGTTAGAGATCGGTTAGATCGGTATCCCGGTTATTGGATGGTTGCTATGTTATGGATCAGTTAGATCGGTATCATGGTTATAGGATGGTTGCCATGTTAGTGATCTGTTATGTAACATCCATAAAAATCATGCCAAATTTAAACTTTTTAAAACAATTCAAAACCCATGGTTATTACAAAGCTTGTTTTCAAAATAGTATAATGTCAGAGTATGGCATAATCAAATCATAAAGTCATAAAATATGAGGAGCGGTACGATCACACCTTCTCCTTCCAGCGATCATCATAAGTATCTGAAACAATAATCGATAAATGTAAGCTCGAAGGCTTAGTGAGTTACCCTAAAATACCAATGCCATAATACATATCAATAACATATAAACAAACAACATGCATTAATGAGTCATCAGTCTGACTGGACCGTCTCCCGGTCCTCAGTCTATCTGACCGCTCTTCGAGCCCTTGGCACGTCTGGACCGCCCTCCTCGGGGTCTTCAGCTTATCCGGACTGCTCGCCTGGCCTTCGGCCTCTGACTAATTTGCCCAGCCTGGGCCTGTAATCTATCTGGTCCGCCCTGGGTGTCTTGGCATACAGCACACAACAGGACCTGCCTCAACCCAATCCCAATACCAACAAACATGTGCACATAAATATCATATGCTAACATGCAATAACAGATAGTCATACAGATCTAACTGATCTCTAACATAACAACCATCCTGTAACCAGGATACCAATCTAACATATTACTAACATAGCAACCATCCTAAAACCAAGATGAAATCTAACAGATTACTAACATAGCAACCATCCTAAAACCAGGATGAAATCTAACAGATCAATAACATAGCAGCCATCCTAAAATCAGGATGCAAATCATAAAGGGCCGGCCTTGGTGCCGTAGACCTTGTTGATATAGTGAGGAGAACTCTCCTCTCAAGTAGCTCGAATTGATGAAGTCAAATTAACCAAGTGCAGCTCCAAATCCAATACCTACATCCACCAATGACTCGCTTCCATAAATTCCCAAATTACCAAAATATCCCCAAAGGTCAAACTGGTCAACCCTTGGTCCAAGTCAAAGTCAACGGTCCATGTTGACACAACTCGTCGAGTGCAGCTAGCAACTCGTCGAGTTCCTTAAGGGTTCAGAAGGTCATAAAACCCTCACTGACTCGCCGAGTTTCCGACCAACTCGTCGAGTCTATGCGTGTTCAGAAGTCGGGGAAACCCTAACTGACTCGTCGAGTCGTCCCAATGACTCGCTGAGTCCATGCAGAAACCAATCTCAGGAAATATTCATCCGACTCGTCGAGTTGACCATGCAACTCGCCGAGTCCCTTCAGTCCATTACTCATTCAGACAAATTTAAGCCACCCCGAAGCTCCAAATTGTAGATCTGGCTTCCTAAGGCATGTTTATCACGTAAAGTTGCCAACTTTACGTGCATGCAAGGCTCTAAAGGCTTAGAATATCAAATCCAATCTTATAATGGGGTTTAACTCAAAAGAGGAGGTTCATACTTGCTAAAGCTGGAGACTTTATAGCTATAGAGACCAAGATAAGCTCAGATCTGAAGTTGCAACTTCAGACCCTAGTGTTGGATTAATGTCTAAGTCCATAACTATTTTGGTATGTACTTGACCCGATGGTGCATGGTCCTTTTGGGTTGCCTTCACCAAAGCAACTTGATAGGATGAATTATGGAGAGAGAGGATTAATTATGATTTATTAATATATTATGAGAATAATATATTAAAGGAGAAATCATATTGTTTAATTAATATTAGTCAATAATTAATTAAGAATTAATTTTATGGCTAAAAGAGATTAATTAAACTTAGGGGACTGGAATTGTAATTATAAGATAATTGCAATTGAGCTGTGGATCACCTTGGAATATAGGTTGTACGAAATCTATGGGAAGCCCATATGATTTTCGTCCAAGGCATGTTCCAGAAGGGGTCCATGGGCTGCTTAAGGCTTAAGCAGTCAAATTAGGGTTTCCTTGTTAGATAACCCTAATTGCCTACCTATTTAAAGGCCCCTAGAGACCCAAAAACGAGGCTAACCTTTTCAAGAGGGTTTCTGGACGTTTTTGAAGTTCTCCTCCTCTTCTCCTTCTTCATCCTCTTGCTCTTGGTGTTTGTGAGCCATTAGAGGAGTGACATTTGTGACTCTAAGCTTTTAGAAGCCAATTACTAGAAGGAATAGATTGTTATTACTACATAACAATCAAGGTATGATCTAAACCCTATTCTTATGTTAATATTGATTATCACATGCTAGATCTAGGGTTTATGGCTTTGGATGATTATTGCATGTTCATTAGATAAACTAGATCCAAAGCTTTAGGGTTTGCATGTACACCATAGGAATGTTGTAGTGCTCATAACCCATCACCTAGTCCATACTAAAAAATGGCTAATATACATGCTAGGAAAGCCCTAATCTTAAACACAAAGAGATATAGAAAGATGGAAGGTCAAGGTAACGACTTGTTACCTTCAAGATGATGCCAATAAGCAGAAGAGTCAGATCCACTAGCTCCTCTTATACTTCAAGGATTCTTCTTGCAAATCACCTTCCAAGCTTGAAAATCACACAAGAATGGAGTATACACACGAATTAGGGTTTCTGGACTCACAAGGGGCTGTAAGCGGAGGCTAAGGGGCAAAGGATCCTTTAAATAGGATGCAAAACCCCGTAAATTAGGGTTTCATCCTTTAGCTCCAACTCGTCGAGTATGTCCTCCGACTCGCTGAGTTGGTCACTTAAAACCCGCGATCAGAACCGTGCCTACTCGATGAGTCAGGGCATCCAACTCGTCGAGTCGACTTTAAAAATTGGAAATACAGGACTGAAAGTTTATACCTGAGAGTCGGGGTGTTACATGTTAGATCTGTATGACTATTTGTTATTGAATGCTAGCGTATGATATTATGTGCACGTGTTTGTTGGGATTGGATTGGGTTGAGGCAGGTCCTGCTTTGTGCTATAGGCCAAGATACCCAGGGCGGACCGGATAAACTTCAGACCCGGTTAGGGCACACTAGTCAGGCCGAAGGCCCGGCAAGCGGTCCGGATAGGCTGAAGGCCCTAAGAGGCGGTACATACGTGCCGAAGGCTCGGAGAGTGGTCCAGATAGACTGATGGCATGTGAGGCGGTCCAGTCAGACCGATGGCTTATTATGCATGCTGTGTTTGTTATATGATATGGTTATATCTGTATGGCATTGGTATTTTGGGGAAACTCACTAAGCTTCAGGTTTACAGTTGTTGATTTTGTTTTAGGTACTTCTGACGATCGTGGGAAGGCGAATGCGTGATCGTACACCTCCTATGATTTTTATGATTTGGTTCTGGGAAACTCTGACATTGGATATTTTGAATACAAGTTTTGTAATAATCAACTGATTTTGGAAATGATTTAAAAGTTTAAATTTGGCATGATTTTTATGGTTGTTACAAGATTCACCGCCAACAAATATCTTGAGTGGCATCAAGCAATGGCCGGTAAATACTCTGTGCTTGTCAATAATGGCAATTGATCTCTGGTTCATCCCGTTTCTTACAGTAACAATGTTTATTTCAAGTGGGTTTACAGGTTGAAGCATGAAAAATCAATGTTATCACTCCTTACAAAGCCATGGACGTGGGATTCATACTTGTGAAAATGGTAGTAAATATGTCGGAGAATTCAGATGGGTTGTTAAACATGGTCTTGGCCATTACCATTTCAAGTTATATAACAATTCCTCAAATCTTCTAATTATATCATTTCTTGATCATGTTTATTTTAATTTTTTGACAAACGATGAAAAAATTATAGTTTCTCGATTGGATAGTTTTTCATTTGAGTACCTTTCTTTCTTCAGATCACCTGAAACACATAGTAGCAAACCATCATCACCTCACATTACACTTATTTGAAAGATTTTTTTGAATTTTCACAAAGAAGAGTCACAGAGCTTGTAAATCCCAAGCTTCAACAATAATGGGGGAAGCCACAGGGCGAGACGAACCTTGCGTTTCAAGAAGTCTACCACAAGCACTTCATCAGTCAAGAAGAACCTGGACTCTAGTGGTGATCGGAAGCCACCATGGTTAATGGAATTAAGCTTTTCCATTTCCCGATTTTGAAAAAGATACAAGAAAAAAGGTGATATCTTTTTGTTTTGGTAAGAAAAAGTGTCAGAGTAGTGCTTAGATGAATCCCCAAGTTGTTGATGAGGCAGAACTCTACTAGGCTCCAACTGTTTCTGACGAGGCTACATGTCATCTTTTTCTAACCTATTTTGCAGATCTAACCGATTATAATGGGTTGTTTACCCAAACTAGCCGGTAAAACACAAGTTGCTGCCCTTATAAAGAAAAAAAAAGATTAAGGACCTTTCAGCAACACTTCCAAATGCCACTTCTTCCCGTCGCATCCGTCTTCAGGACGATCTAGTCACAGGTTTTCACTTCTCAGTGAGTGAAAGATTTGTCCACGGGTCTACTAAACAAAAACACATAAGTTTGTTGGGCTACGGTAACATTTACCCTAACGCTAAAAAGTCACGACATTATGATACATCAAAAGCACCCAAATCATTACCATGCACACCACTTCCAAATATATAATTTTTTTTACATGGGACAAGTTAGAAGTATCAACCCACTACAACGCGCTCAAACATTCGTAACATTCGACATCAACAAATCCACCGAAGTATTAACCGAATTCCGCAATTGAATCACTAAATCATAATTTAAAAATACATGGTGAGTACTTTCTACCTGATTATGACACATAAAACCCAAGGTAGAATCTTTAATGTCATGTAAGCATTCCTATAAGATAAATACACTGTAACAACCCGTAATTTTCATAAACATTTAATATTTAAATATTGAGAAAAATATAAGAGTTTACATAAGTGATACCAAAAACCAGAGTTTCAAAAACTTTTAAAAAGTATTCCCAACAAAACATCAAGGGGTGTTCCTAAATTTATATCATAACCATAACTAAGAAAACAAGGATAAATGTAAAACAAACTCTAGTCCTTAGTCTTTGATGCTTTTAAGTCCTCACTCTCTAATGCTTGCTACCAGAATGTGCTAAACACATCGAAACAATATCTGTCAGACTATAAGTCTGGTGAGTTATAACATAACATTATCCAACATAAACATACAATACATATCTGGCTTGTCACATAAGTAACCAAGCATCTACACATATAGCGGGTGATAAACATCCGGTCATCATCATCTTTGTTTCCATGTATACTCGAACATAATCTTCCTAGTGACCCACTAATCTAACTCTTTACATGCATACACATACACATCATAAAACACAACACAAGTTATGTATCATAAAAAAATCTAATCATGATGTAATTAACAAATTATATCCATACATTCACATGCTTGCACATGTTTTACATTACATAATCACACTCTAAAATAGAAGTATAACTCACCTTATGTTGTGGAAATAGCAACCTACTTCCAACTTCGCCAAAGCTTATCTTGAGAGGATCCAAATCCTTCCTTGTTACAACCTAGAACATTTACATTCATTAAGCCCATCTTACATGTATTAATCCATTAATACATCACTTGCAATTTTAGCCGAAAACTCATAGTTTGGATAAAAAGCCTAACTTGACTATCTTTTGCTCAAATACTTGACGAACTACACCAATCAAGCTAATAAACACTAAATTTAACTAGATTATACTACCCAATCATCTTATTCATCAATTCTATTTCTAGGGTTTCAAACCCTAGAATCATATCATGAATTTCAACCATTAAAACTTCATACAAACCATGGATTAAGCTTATAAACACTTAACTAAGCATTATTAGCAAGTTTACTTGGAGAAATATTACATCAAAACCTCAAACTCGGATTTCACCATTAAAGCCATCAAAAGCTTGAAAATGAAGAAACCAACTACTACAAGAGTTTGAGATGGTCTTACCTAGTCCCAAGAAAGCAAAAGCGCCACTTGAACCCTTTTTAATCACAAAATCATCGGAGGAGATCTCTAGAGGGAATGGGGGCCGAATATGATCAAATATGCCCTAACATTGGATTTATCTTTGCTCGACACTGCACCGTGGACAAGACCTCACCACGCCACCATGGGTTAAATAAATGTGTGGTTCCCCTTTCTCCACACCGTGACAATTATTGCTCATAGAAACATACTTTGCTCACTACGCCATGGCGCCCATACATGTAACTGATGGATATAGTGTCTAAGTCCATAACTATATCTGGTATGTACTTGACCCGACCCGGCATGGTCCATTTGGGTTGCATGGCATTGCAATGCTTGGATAGACTAAAATGAGAGAAAGGACACTTAAGGTTTATTAATATATTATAAGTTCTAATATATTAATAATATTATTTAATTAGTATTTATCAAAGACTTAATTTGGAATTAATTAAGTGATCAAAAAGAGACTAATTAAATATATGGGGTTGATTGTGTAAATCATCTATTCTTGTATAGTGGGCTAATGATCCATGGTTTGTATGGATTGGGATAAAACCCATAAGGTGCTCCATGGATAGTCCATGGAGGTTACAAACCCATGGATCATGGAATATGGAAAGCCATGACAATTAGGGTTTACATGGTGTAACCCTACATGTGCCACAACTATATAAAGACCCCTAGACTAGCAAAATCGGACTTGTACAAGAAGGAAGAGGGCTAGCCGATTTTGAGGTGTTAGTGAACTTTTCTCAAGGTTATTCCAAGTATTGTGGTGTTGTGTGAGACATTTGAGGCATCACACTTGAGGTGCTAGGCTCACAAGGTTTTCAAGGAATCCAAACAACATAAGGTATGTTCTACAACTAGCATTTATGTTTAAAAGTTTCCCATGCTATGCTAGATAGGTTATGAACCTTGGAAATCAAATTTACATGTATCATAGTAAAACATAGATCCAAGGTTTCTAGGGTTGCATATACACCATAGGAGTGTTAGAATGCTCAAAACCCATCAGTGGTATCAGAGCCTAGGTTTGTTTGCTTGATACTTGATGCTACATGTTTTTTCCAAAGTTGAAATTCTGCATTTTTTGCATCTGACTGCTCACCACGACGTGGAAGTCTTTACCACGACGTGGTGATGTCCCTGTATGCAGAATTTCGGGGTTTTGCTTGGTATTGGATGAGGATCATTACCCTAAACTTTTTTTGAACCTTAAAACCTGTTTTTGATGTGGTAATGATTATGCTAATCCGTTTTCAATGGCTATTATCAAAATGTCAAGTTTTATATGGATTATTTATGATTCTTGAAATTGTTGATATGCATGTTCATGAACTTATGAGTTCAGAAGATCATAGGAATTATTTATAACTTGCTTGTTAGTTTAATTTTTGATCATTATGTGTTTTAATGGAATTCATAATTTGTCCTCAAGTTATGGATTACCAAAAGTCACTCTTTTAAAGTCTATTATGAAACACATAGGTTACATAAAATGAAAAGTCTCTCATTTTAATAAACCATTTAACTCATAAGTTATGAAATGAAAAGTCTTGAATAGTTTCAATACTTGCCCTCAAGTTTTGGAATTTGTAAAGTCTTACACCCTAATACTTAAATTTCTAAATTGAACCTTAGAGTTTTTAAAAGTTTAAAATTCAACCCTTATACTATTATTATATTAAAAGTTTAAATATATAGATATGTATAAGAATAAGTCAGTCTTACCGTTAGTAGGCCTCATTCACGAAGCTGGTCTATAAGGGAGGTATAAGGTTGTTGCCTATAAAATGGCAGCTTAATGGGTGTCCACTCTCACCCACTGCTTCCTTGACTGGTGGAGGGTCGTTAGCCGAACGGGTAGGATAGGACCTTAATCCTCATTAAAAGTATAATGAAATTATAAAGTAACTATACCATTAATAATTCCCAATCTTAGTTACTTTAGGAAAAATGTGCAATAGGTGCTAACCCATGAAATTACACTTTGTACCTTACCAAGTCGTTAGTGGAGTGCGTGTGGTTAACCGGCACACTAACAAGGACTAGTAAGAGTGGCAAAGGGTCACTTAATTTTATCATAGATCGGTGGAGCGCGTGTGGTTAACCGGAACATCGATTAGATGATAAAAGTTAAGGGTACCAAGTCAATTTGCATGGTTATTCACACATTGTTTGTGATCCTCGGCATCCCAGTCACAAACTTGAGAGGGCACACTCGAGATTCAAACATGCCATTGAAAGTTCAATGTATCTCAAAAGATCTAGGAATTTCAAATCCAATAAAACTTAATAATCCATTTCGTTTTGTGGTGGAAATTGGTAAATCGTCATTTACCTACCTTCAAATATATTATAGCTTGGATTACGGCATCCCTCTTGCAATTATAAATAGTTTGTTGGGTCCTAGCCTTAATATTTCATTTTGGGTGACTTATTAAGGACTCTTTACCTAATAAAACTTGTCTTTCTTTCTTTTAGATGTCTTCCAACACTGCTACTGGCTCAAACCCTACAAGCTCCTTTTCCCTAATGAACTTGTGTGGGAAAGTTACTTTTGATGGTTCCAATTTCAATGAACGGATTAGGAACACCAGGATGATTACTCGCTATGAGGGCAAAGAGTATGTCCTCGATAAGGAGCTAAAGGTTATCGATGAGTCAACTGCTACTCCTGAGGAGATTGATGAGTACACTACCAATGAGAAAGATGCCACTAAGGTGTCTTGCATCATGTTGGCCACAATGACAGCAGAACTCCAGAAATCCTATGAAGATTTCTACCCTTTTGAGATGCACCAGGATCTGATGGATAGGTACCATCAGAGTGCTCATCAGGAAAGGTATGAAATCATTTCCTCCATGATAACAACTAGGATGAAGGAGGGAGAATCCCTCACCGGTCACTTGCAAAAAAATGCAAAGGTTCGTGGACCGATTATTGAAGCTTAATGTGTACTTCCCTGAGGACATGGCGATTGACATCATTCTCCATTCCTTACCTCCAAGTTATGATCAGTTTCGTATGACTTATCATATGAACAAGGAGGAAGTCACACTGAGTAAGCTTCAAGGACTTTTAAGGACCACTGAAAGTGGTCTTAAAAGTAAATCAGTTGTTACTCCTACTCCTACTACTGCTCCTGTCCTGGAAATTGGGCAAGGAAAGGGAAAAAAGAGGAAGACCCATTCTAAGGGTACCAAGGGAAAGTATCTTGATGGCTCCTCTTCAAGTGGAACCAAGAAAGGTTCCATTCCTCCTTCTTCAAACCCAAAGGAAGCACAATGCTTCTACTGCCAAGAAAAGGGGCACTGGAAGCGAAGCTGCCCCAAATACTTGCAGGATGTAATGGATGGGAAAGTTAAACCCACCCATGCAGGTATTTACACTATATTGTCTAATAACTCATTGAATTCTAACTCTTGGGTGCTTGATACAGGTTATGGTATTCACATTTGTACTAATTTGCAGGGCCTAAGAAGAAGTGAGAAAGTGGAGCACGGGAAGATAAACTTAATCATGGGGAATAGGAAAGCATCACCTGTTACCAAGATAAGAGTTTATTCTTTATTGCTTAATAATGGGTTAATGTTAGATTTGAATAAATGTTGTTACTCGTCTGAAATGGTGAGAAATATTATTTCCTTTCATGGCTTGTGCAAACAAGGGTTTACTTTTTCATTTGATAATGATAATGGTGCTATTAATGTTTATTACAATGATGTATTTTACTTTAAAGCATTACCTTGTGATGGTGTATATGAAGCTGTGAATGTTGTAGATAATCTAGGAAATAATGTATTATGTATTGATTCTTCGAATAATTTAGACAAAGCATACTTATGGCATTGTCGTCTTGGACATGTTAACAAGAAGCGCATGGGCCAACTCCAAAAGGCTGGAGTTTTGGAATCATTTGACTTAAAGTCGGATGATAGTTGCGAGTCTTGTTTACTTGGAAAAATGACAAAGTCACCCTTCACTGGTACTTGTGAGAGGGGTGAGGGTTTGTTGGACCTCATACACACTGATGTGTGTGGACCCTTCAAAACAGCCACAAGAGATGCTAATCGCTATTATGTGACTTTTACTGATGATTATAGTAGATATGGATATATCTACTTAATCAAGCATAAGCAGAAACCTTTCAAAAGTTCAAAGATTTTCAGCAGGAAGTGGAGAATCAACTGGGCAGGAACATCAAGATGCTCCGATCCGATCGGGGAGGAGAGTATCTTAGTATCGAGTTCCTTGACTATCTTAAGGAATGTGGGATTGTCTCATAATTGACACCTCCTAGGACACCACAGCTGAATGGTGTGGCTGAGAGGCGCAATCGAACCTTGTTGGACATGGTTCGTTCCATGATGAGTCGAGCTTCGTTACCAATCTCATTCTGGGGGTATGCCTTAGAGACTGCCGCCCATATCCTGAATCTAGTCCCTACTAAAAAGGTTGCCAAAACACCTCATGAGATGTGGACAGGAAAAGTTCCCAATCTAGATCACATCAAGATTTGGGGTTGCGAGGCTTTCGTGAGGCGCGAGACTCACGATAAGCTAGAACCTCGAAGTGAGAGGTGTATTTTCATCGGCTACCGACAGAGATCCTTTGGTTACCTCTTCTACAGACCCAGTGATAATGTGGTCTTTATAGCAAGGAGATGAGTCTTTCGTGAGAGAGAGTTCATAAGCCAAGGAAACAGTGGGAGGCAAATTGACCTTGAAGAAATTCAAGAGTCAAGTGGTGAAGGAACCTCAAACTCGAGAAATCAACCTGAGGAGGAAACTCCTGTTGATCCTACTGACGAGCCCATACCTCTGAGGCGTTCCACGAGAGTTAGGAATGCACCTGAGCATTACCATGGTTTCCATATTACTGCGGAAGGTGATACGCTTATCAGTGATAGTATACTGGTAAGTCTAGATGAAACTAATAGCTACACAGAAGCCATGACAGGCCCTGAGGCTGCTAAATGGAAAGAGGCTATGGACATCGAGATACAGTCCATGTATGACAATCAAGTTTGGAACTTGGTTGACAATGTACCAGGTCGCAAGACAGTCGGGTGCAAATGGATCTTCAAGAAGAAGACCGACATGGATGGTAATGTACACACTTATAAGGCAAGATTGGTTGCAAAGGGCTTTTCTCAAACTCCGGGAGTTGATTATGATGAGACCTTTTCACCAGTAGCAAAGATTAAGTCTATTAGGGTTATGCTAGCCATTGCTGCATTTCATGACTATGGAATATGGCAAATGGATGTCAAAACCGCTTTCCTTAATGGAAAGTTGGCTAAGGATGTTTACATGAGTCAGCTAGAGGGTTTTGTCAGTGCAGAGTACCCCAATAGAGTGTGTAAGCTTGAAAAATCCATCTATGGATTAAAGCAAGCACCTCGCAGATGGAATCTTTGCTTCGATGAGAAAGTCAAAGAGTTTGGGTTTTCGAGGAGCGAGGATGAGTCCTGTGTATATGTTAGGGCTAGTGGGAGTATAGTTAGCTTGTTGGTGTTGTATGTGGATGACATACTACTCATAGGAAATGACATCCCAACCTTGCAGGAGGTTAAGTCCTGGCTTGGGAAGTGTTTCGCTATGAAGGACCTTGGAGAAGCTGCCTATATCCTAGGGATAAGGATATTGAGAGACAGGAGTAAGAGGCTAATTGGACTTAGTCAGAGTACTTACTTGGATAAGGTGATGGAGAGGTTCAGTATGCAAGATTCCAAGAAAGGGGAATTACCGATCCAGAATAACGCCAAACTGAGTAAGACTCAGAGTCCGAGTACAGAGGCTGAGATAGCTGAGATGAGTCATGTACCATATGCTTCCGTTGTGGGCTCAATCATGTATGATATGACTTGTACTTGCCCTGATGTGGCCTTTGCCTTGAGCATGGTCAGTAGATATCAAGGGAACCCTGGCAAGGCTCACTGAAGTGTGGTAAAGAACATTCTCAAGTATCTGCGAAGGACTAAGGACTGGGTCCTTACCCTTGGTGGCAGTGATGACTTGAGAGTGGCAGGGTATAGCGATGCTAGCTTTCAGACTGATAGGGATAATTTCCGCTCTCAGTCAGGCTGGGTCTTTACCTTAAACGGAGAAGCAATTACTTGGAAAAGTTCCAAGCAGGAGACGATAGTTGATTCAACTTGCGAATCAGAGTATATAGTAGCAAGCGAGGCAGCAAAAGAGGCGATATGGCTAAAGAACTTCATTGGAGACCTTGGAGTTGTACCAGCTATAAAAGAGCCAATGGAAATTTTCTGTGACAGTGAAAGTGCGGTTGCTTTATCTAAGGAACCAAGGAATCACGGGAGATCCAGACACATTGACAAAAAATACCATTTCATTAGACATCGAATACAAGAAGGACTCCTCGTGGCAAAGAGGGTATCATCATATGAGAACCCAGCAGATCCCCTCACGAAGGGACTGAGTAGGGTTAAGCATTTACAACATGCAAGGCGCATCGGGCTGAAGGATGATATTAGTTTTAATAATTAGATAGTTTTGAAACTTGTAAAATGTAATTGACATTTGATGATTAAATAAAAGTTGTTGTTTATTATGAGTAAAGTGTTACTATCTTATGATTAATCGTTTACTATTGTTTCAACTTTGCATGTTTTGACTTCCAGAATAATTATATTATTCAAACTCTCCACAGTCAGTCATACTTTGGAAGTAGGTATTGAATTAAGACTATCATGAATTGGGTTTGTAGATTGTCTAAGGTGTATTAGACATAGCAATGGTTGCTGCATCATTCATGAGTACTCATAATGTCTGAGTATTGGACTCAACCCACGCTCGCTTGTATCACTTCATGGAATTTATCTCGAGTGATCGTGAGACGGTAATATCATATAAATCTTCAAACCTAGAGATATGAGTTGTTGACTATGAATTGGTTATACATTGATTGTACGAAAACGCATTGGTAGCTCGATGTTATAAAACGTGCTTTTGTGCATAATTCAACAAGTAGTCAGTACAAGCATATGAGTCGAAGTTTATCTGTTCCTTCTAGGATTAGAAGCGATATTTGGGCCCCTCGATGATTTTGTTTTGACCTATGTACCGGGCCCGGTCAGAACCTAATTGATGTGTTCAATTTAGTTCTATGTCAAACAGACCAGAGATCGAGAAACAAATGTTGGACAATAAGGAAGACCATGTTTCGTGTATTCGTCCGACTGATATCTTGAGAGTAGAGGATTATATGATCACTTATCTTAAATGGCGTATCATCATCATCTCAGTTCTACGAGACCTTGAAAGAGCTACGATTGATGATCGGTTCCTAAAGTCATACTTGCAGTTATAGTTATTAGACTTATCCAAGTGGGAAACTGTTGGATATAGTGTCTAAGTCCATAACTATATCTGGTATGTACTTGACCCGACCCGGCATGGTCCATTTGGGTTGCATGGCATTGCAATGCTTGGATAGACCAAAATGAGAGAAAGGACACTTAAGGTTTATTAATATATTATAAGTTCTAATATATTAATAATATTATTTAATTAGTATTGATCAAAGAATTAATTTTGAATTAATTACGTGATCAAAAAGAGACTAATTAAATATATGGGGTTGATTGTGTAAATTATCTATTCTTGTATAGTGGGCTAATGATCCATGGTTTGTATGGATTGGGCTAAAACCCATAAGGTGCTTCATGGATAGTCCATGGAGGTTACAAACCCATGGATCATGGAATATGGAAAGCCATGACAATTAGGGTTTACATGGTATAACCCTACTTGTGCCATAACTATATAAAGACCCCTAGACTAGCAAAATCGGACTTGTACAAGAAGGAAGAGGGCTAGCCGATTTTAAGGTGTTAGTGAACTTTTATCAAGGTTATTCCAAGTATTGTGGTGTTGTGTGAGACATTTGAGGCATCACACTTGAGGTGCTAGGCTCACAAGGTTTTCAGGGAATCCAAACAACATAAGGTATGTTCTACAACTAGCATTTATGTTTAAAAGTTCCCATGCTATGCTAGATAGGTTATGAACCTAGGAAATCAAATTTGCATGTATCATAGTAAAACATAGATCCAAGGTTTCTAGGGTTGCATGTACACCATAGGAGTGTTAGAATGCTCAAAACCCATTAGTAACATCCCAAAACCATAGTAAAAAATTTTAATTTTTAAAAGAAATTTCCATGAAATCCATAAAGTATTCAAATCATTGTTTCAAAACAAAACCATAAAAAATATCAGAGTATCAATATCATCTCTCAAACATAAATCAATAGTATGAAGTGTATAATCATGCCTTCGCCTTTCCTCGATCATCTGAGGTCCTTGAAACATTTAAATCAACAACTTGAGCCAAAGCTTAGTGAGTTCCCCCAAATTACCCCACACAACAATACACATACAATGTATGCACACATGAGCCTACAGTCTGAGTGGACCACCTCACAAGGCCTACAGTACACATGGACCGCTCTCTTGAGCCTACAGTCTAACTGGACCGCCTCGCAAGGTCTACGATATATTTGACTCGCTCCATTGGGCCTACATCCTGACTAGACTGCCTCGCAAGGCTTACAGTATACCTGGACTGCCCGGGTATCTTGGCCTACAACACAAAGCATGACCGCCTCAACCCAACCACAATATGTCGACAACCTACTCTGCATGTCCAAGAGAACGAGCTCCAAGATGCCAACTTTCTTACTAAGAATGCTCCAAATAACAACTCTAGGTGCTTAGAAAGAGATGGAGTCATCACTACTCCAAGCTCATCACCAAAATGGGACTAAAACCATAAAAAGGGACCAAAAGTTAGATGTATCATATGAGAAAAAAATTTGGGAACTTTATATTCACAAAGGTCCAAAAGGTCCAAAAGATTAGCAAGCTTTATTGATATATGACACTCATTTTCTTCCACACACCAAGATGGAGTCTTCTTCTTCTCCAAGTCTTGAACACGCAAATGGAAAAATTAAGCACTCAAGAGGATTTTAAGCTCATATGAGGGGGAGGGGGGGCTAGGGTTTGTCAAAACTCTCTCTAGGGTTGATGAAGGCTGAGAATGATCCAACCCTAAAGGCTTAAGTGTGCTTACATACTCATTAAACCCTAAACTCCCATAATTGGGTTGGGTCGAAAAGCACGCCACATATTCTTTGTAAAAAGCGCCCCACACTTTTGGGTTTACTTCACAATTTGCAATTTTCAATAAACTTAAATAGATTAAGGCTAATGAAAAAAATAGATAATAGGAAATAGATGTTACAATACACTGCACTGCAGAGCCAAAATACGTTTTCTACGACTTACGATGATGAAACTCTTCAAATTACCGCCTCGCTCGCCACATCGCAACAATCCCTTTATTGCGCCGTGGTGAGGCTTAATTCTTCATTTCCATTCCTTTACCAATGACATTCCACTCCAAACTTGCAATTATCGATTCCATTCCATTCTAGATCATAATATCACATTCTAATAAATTCATAACACTTGATAAATGCATATAACTTAACCAAAACATTTCACAAATCTTAATAACTTAAAAGGACCAGAATGCCCTTAGCATCAAAATGATATTCTCCATCATAATTTGCCTAAAAAACTCGTTTCTTACATATACTTTCTGATGGGTTTTGAGCATTCTAACACTTCCTAAGTGTACATGCAACCCTAATAACCTTGGATCTATGTTTGTCTAATTATCATGCAAAGTTTAATTCCAAGGTTATATTCCTATCTATCATACATGGGGAACAAATTTTAACTTGCATGAAAGATAGAATAACTTACCTTGTTGTTGCTTATGATCCTTGAAACCTTGTGAGCCTAGCACCCCAAGTGTGATGCCTCAAATGCTTCACACAACACCAAATGCTTTTGGAGTAAACTTTTGAGAGAATATTACACTTGCAAAATCGGCTCTAGCCCTCTTGATTCTTGTGTGCAACCGATTTTGGTGGAGCATGGGTTCTTTATATAGTGTTGACACATCTAGGGTTACACCATGTAAACCCTAATGTGTCATGACTCTTCATTTCCATGACCCATGGGTTTATAACTCCCATGGAGCATCCTATGGGTTTAACCCAACTTGATAATCCATGGAGCCTCTTAGCCCACTATACAAGTTATGCATAATTTACATAATCAACCCATATATTTAATTAGTTATCTTTTGATCACTTAATTAATTCTAAATTAATTCTTGATCAAACTAATTAAATAATATTATTAATATATTAGAACTTATAATATATTAATAATCCACAAGTGTTATTTCTCTCATTTAGTCTATCCAATTGCATGGTGCCATGCAACCCAAATGGACCATGCCGGGTCGGGTCAAGTACATACCAGAAATAGTTATGGACTTAGACACCTTATCCAACAGTCTCCCACTTGGATAAGTCTAATAACTATAACTGCAATACTTCAGGAACCGATCGGCAATCGTAGCTCTTTCAAGGTCTCTCGGAACTGAGAAGATGATGATACGCCATTTAAGATAAGTGATCATATAATCCTCTGTTCGAGATATCAGCCGGACAAATACATGGAACAATGTCTTACTTATTGTCCAGCAGTTTGTTTCCCGATTTTCGATTTGTTTGACAAAGAACTTAATTGAACACATCAACTTAGTTCTGACCGGGCCCGGTACATAGGTCAAAACAAAATCATCGAGGGGCCCAGATATCAGCTTCTAATCCAAGAAGGAACAGATAAACTTCGACTCATATGTTTGTTCTACCACTCATTGAATTATACACAAGAGCACGTTTTATAACATCGAGTTACCAATGCGTTTTCGTACAATCAATGCATAACCAACTCATAAGTAACAAATCATATCTCTAGGTTTGAAGACTCATATGATATTACCGTCTCACGATCACTCGAGATAAATTCCATGAAGTGATTCCAGTGAGCGTGGGTTGAGTCCAATGCTCAGAACTTATGAGCACTCATGATTGTTGTAGCCATGTCCAACACCTTAGACCTCTGCAATCAATCATGACAGTCTTGATTCATACCTACTTCCGACATATGACCGACTGTGGAGGTTCGAATAATATGATATACCAAACATAATTATTCTGGAAGTCAAAACATGCAAAAGAAATATAGTAAACGATCGACAAGAGATAGCAACACTTTACTCATAAATAAAACACCTTTTATTCATCATCTAATGTCAATTACACTTTACAAATTTCGAGGTTATCTAACTACTAAATCTAATATCATCCTTCAGCCCTATGCTCCGAGCATGCTGGAGATGCTTAACCCGAGTCAGTCCCTTCGTGAGGGGATCTGTCGGGTTCTCATCCGATGATACCCTCTTTGCCACGAGGAGTCCTTCTTCTATTCGATGTCTGATGAAATGGTATTTTCTGTCGATGTGTCTGGATCTCCCGTGATCCCTTGGTTCCTTGGCTAAGGCAACTGCACTTTCACTATCACAGAAAATTTCCATTGGCTCTTTAATAGCTGGTACAACTCCAAGGTCTCCAATGAAGTTCTTCAGCCATATCGCCTCCTTTGCTGCCTCGCTAGCTGCTATATACTCTGATTCGCAAGTTGAATCAGCCACTATCTCTTGCTTGGAACTTTTCCAAGAAATTGCTCCTCCGTTTAAGGTAAAGACCCAGCCTGACTGAGAGCGGAAATTATCCCTATCAGTCTGAAAGCTAGCATCACTATACCCTACAACTCTCAAGTCTTCACTCCCACCGAGGGTAAGGACCCAGTCCTTAGTCCTCCGTAGGTACTTGAGGATATTCTTTACCGCAGTCCAGTGTGCCTTGCCAGGGTTCCCCTGATACCTGCTAACCATGCTCAAAGCAAAGGCTACATCAGGTCGAGTACACGTCATAGCATACATGATCGATCCTACAGCCGAAGCATAAGGTATTCGACTCATTTCTGCTATCTCAGCCTCAGTACTAGGGCTTTGTGTCTTACTTAATCTGGCATTACTCTGGATGGGTAACTCTCCTTTCTTGGAGTCCTGCATGCCGAATCTCTTTAGCACCTTATCCAAGTAGGTACTCTGACTAAGTCCAATTAGTCTTTTACTCCGGTCTCTCAAGATCCTTATCCCTAGAATATAGACAGCTTCTCCTAGGTCCTTCATAGAGAAACACTTCCCAAGCCAGGACTTTGTTGGATTAATGTCTAAGTCCATAACTATAATTGGTAAGACTTGACCCGACCCGGCATGGTCCATTTGGGTTGCATGGCATCATGCATTTGGATAAACTATAATGAGAGAAATAACACTTAAGGTTGGTTAATATATTATAAGTTCTAATATATTAATAAGGTTATTTAATTAGTATTGATCAAGAATTAATTTGGAATTAATTAAGTAATCAAAAGGAGACTAATTAAATATATGGGTTGATTGTGTAAATCATTCATTCTTATATATGTGGGCTTGTGATCCAAGATTCCTTATGTTGGACTAAGTCCATGGGGTGACCCATGGATACTCCATGGAGGTTAAAATCCATGGAGCACAAGGAATGGGAAAAGTTATGAGTTACATGGTGTAACCCTAATAGCCACCATATAAAAGAATCCCATGGCTCAAGAAATCGTGCACTAATGTGTGAATATGAGGGCTAGACGATTTCAAGGAGTGTTCCATTTCTCTCAAGTCATTTCATGTGCATTTGGTGTTGTGTGAACCATTTGAGGTGTCACACTTGGGGCACTAGGCACTCAAGCTTCATGGAGACAAGCTACATCAAATAAAGGTATGTATTCTATCCATTTGATTACCCAATTATCAAGTATTGTATGCTAGATAGGGTAATACCTTGAAAGTTCATAATTACATGTATAATAGAGAAAACATAGATCCAAGGTATTTAGGGTTGCATGTACACTTAGGAGTGTTAGAATGCTCAAAACCCATCAAACTTAACTTCCTGCAGAGTTGGGATGTCATTTCCTATGAGTAGTATGTCATCCACATACAATACCAAAAAACTAACTATACTCCCACTAGCCTTGACATATACACAAGATTCATCTTCACTCCTAGAAAAGCCAAATTCTTTGACTTTCTCATCAAAGCAAAGATTCCATCTGCGAGGTGCTTGCTTTAACCCATAAATGGATTTCTCAAGCTTACACACTCTATTAGGGTACTCTGTATTGACAAAACCCTCTGGCTGACTCATGTAAACATCCTCAGCCAACTTTCCATTAAGGAAAGCGGTTTTGACATCCATTTGCCATATTTCATAGTCATGAAATGCGGCTATGGCTAACAGAACCCTAATAGACTTAATCTTGGCCACTGGAGAAAAGGTCTCATCATAATCAACTCCCGGAGTTTGTGAGAAACCCTCTACAACCAGTCGTGCCTTATAAGTGTGTACATTACCATCCATGTCGGTCTTCTTCTTGAAGATCCATTTGCACCCTACAGTCTTACGACCCAGTACATTCTCAACCAAGTTCCAAACTTGATTGTCATACATGGACTGTATCTCGCTGTCCATTGCCTCTTTCCACTTGGCTGACTCAGGGCCTGCCATGGCTTCCGCGTAACTGTTAGGTTCATCCAGACCTATCAGTGTCTCATCACTGATAAGTGTAACACCTTCCGCAGTAATATGGAATCCATAGTAATGCTCAGGTGCATTCCTAACCCTTGTGGAACGCCTTAGAGGTACAGACTTGTCAATTGGCTCAACAGGAGTTTCCTCCTCAAGTTGAGTGCTAGGGTTTGAAGTTCCTTCACCACTTGACTCTTGAATTTCTTCAAGGTCAACTTGCCTCCCATTGTCTCCTTGGCTTATGAACTCTCTCTCTCGAAAGACAGCCCTCCTAGCTACAAAGACCACATTCTCACTAGGTCTGTAGAAGAGGTAACCAAAGGATTTCTGTGGGTAGCCGATGAAAATACGCCTCTCACTTCGAGGTTCGAGCTTATCATGAGTCTCGCGTCTCACGAAAGCCTCGCAACCCTAAATCTTAATGTGGTCTAGTTTGGGTACTTTACCAGTCCACATCTCATGAGGAGTTTTGGCAACTTTCTTTGTGGGAACTAGATTAAGGATATGGGCGGCAGTCTCTACGGCATACCCCCAAAATGAGATTGGTAGCGAAGCTTGACTCATCATGGAACGAACCATATCCAACAAGGTTCGATTACGCCTCTCAGCTACACCATTCAACTGCGGTGTCCTGGGGGGTGTCAATTGTGAGACAATCCCACATTCCCTAAGATAGTCGAGGAACTCTGAACTAAGATACTCACCACCTCGATCGGATCGAAGCATCTTAATGTTCCTGCCTAATTGATTCTCGACTTCCTGTTTAAACTCTTTAAACCTCTCAAAAGTCTCTGACTTATGCTTGATTAAGTAGACAAATCCATATCTACTGTAATCATCAGTAAAAGTCAAATAATAACGATTAGCATCCCTTGTGGCATGTTTGAAGGGCCCACACACATCCGTGTGTATAAGATCCAACAAACCTTCACCCCTCTCACAAGAACCTGTGAAGGGTGACTTTGTCATTTTTCCAAGTAAGCATGATTCGCAACTATCATCTGACTTTAGGTCAAATGACTCCAATACTCCATCCTTTTGGAGTTGGCCTATGCGTTTCTTGCTTATATGTCCAAGACGACAATGCCATAATGATGCTTTATCCAAGTTATGATCATTAACAGAATCAATACACAATACATTATTTCCTAAGTTATCAACCACAAATACAGTTTCATACACACCATCACAAGGTAATGCTTTAAAATAAAGAACATTATTAAAGAAAGCATTAATCGAACCAACTTCATTATCAAATGAAAAGGTGAAACCTTGTTTATACAATGCATGAAAGGAAATAATATTTCTTGCCATTTCTGGCGAATAACAACATTTATTCAAATCTAAACTAAACCCACTACTTAGCGATAAAGTATAAAGTCCAATCTTGGTGACAGGTAAAGCTTTCCTATTCCCCATGATTAAGTTTATTCTTCCATGCTCCACATTCTCACTTCTTCTTAGTCCCTGCAAATCAGAACATATATGAATACCACAACCGGTATCAAGGACCCAAGAGTTAGAATGGGGTGAGTTATTAGATAAGATAGTGTAAATACCTGCATGGTTGGGTTTAACTTTCCCATCCTTCACATCTTGCTGGTACTTTGGGCAGTTCCGCTTCCAATGTGATTTTTCATGACAATAGAAGCATTCAGCCTCTTTTGGGTCAGAAGAAGGAGTGACGAAACCTTTCTTGGTTCCACTTGAAGAAGAGCCATCAAGGGTCCTAGCCTTGGTACCCTTCGAAGAGCCCTTCCTCTTCTTCCCTTGACTTTTCCCGATTGCCAAAACCGGGGCGGAGTTTGGAGTAGGAGTGTTAACAAATGACTTACCCTTAAGACCTGTTTCTGCGGTCTTGAGGAGTCCCTGAAGTTTGCTGAGTGTGACCTCTTCCTTATTCATGTGATATGTCATGCGGAATTGATCATAGCACGATGGTAAGGAGTGCAAAATGATATCTATTGCAAGCTCCTCAGGGAAGTTCACATTAAGCTTCAGCAACCGATCCACATACCTTTGCATTTTCTGCATGTGGCTCGTGACGGATTCCCCGTCCTTCATCATGGTTGTTATGATAGAGCATATGATTTCATACCTCTCTTGTCGTGCACTTTGATGGTATCTTTCCATCAGATCTTGGTGCATTTCAAAAGGGTAGAAGTCCTCATAGGACTTTTGGAGTTCCGCTGTCATGGTGGCCAACATGATGCATGCCACTTTTGTAGCATCCCTTTCATGTGCCCGGAAGTCAACGATCTCCTGGGGAGTTGCAGTGGTCTCATCAATCTCCTTAAGCTCCTTGTCAAGGACATATTCTTTGTCCTCGTAGCGGGTAATCATCCTGATGTTTCTGATCCATTCATTGAAGTTGGATCCATCAAAAGTGACTTTCCCACACAAGTTCATAAGGGTAAAGGAGCCATTAGGATTAGAGCCATAAGCAACATTGTTTGAAGACATCTGAAAGAAGAAGACAAGATTAGTTTAGATATTAAGAGAGTCCTTAATAAAACACCCAAATGTAATATTAAGGCTAGGATCCAATCACAATATATTATAACTTAGAAGAGGTATGCCGTAATCCAAGCTATAACATATTTGAAAGGTAGGTGAATGACGATTCACCAATTTCCACCATGAAAAACGAAATATAAATATTAGGTTTTTAATTGGTTCTTAGAAATTCCTAGATTCTTTTGAGATTCAATGAACTTTTCAAAGGCATGTTTCAATCTCGAGTGTGCCCTCCAAGTTTTGTGACTGGGATACCGAGGATCACAAAACGAGGTGTGAAGTAACCATGCAAATCACTTGGTACCCTCAAAGTTTATCACTCAATCGATGTGCCGGTAAACCACACACGCTCCACCGATGCTATGGTAAACCTTAAGTCACCATTTACCTACCTTGTTAAGTCCAAGTTAGTGTGCCGGTTAACCACACACGCTCCACCAACGACTTAAACAAAGTGTAAAGTGTAATTTCATGGATTAGCACCTTATTCACAATTTCCTAAAGTAACTAAGATTGAGAATTTAATAAAAGCATTTAGTTACTTTATAATATTCATCATACTTTTAATGAGAATTTATAAGTCCTTGTCTTACCCGTTCGGCTAACGACCCTCCACCGATCAAGGAAGCGGTGGGTGAGAGTGGACACCCATTAAGTTGCCATTTTATAGGCAACAACCTTATACCCCCCTTATAGACCGGCTTCGTGAATGAGGCGTACTAGCGGTAAGATGACTTGATCTTATACATATATATATTATTAACTTATAATATAAAGTATAAGGGTTGAATTTTAACTTTTAAAATTCTAAGGGTTGGAACTAAAGTTTTAATCAAGACTTTACTTGTTCCAAAACTTGAGGGCAAGTTTTGTAAACTTCAAAAACTTTTCATTTCTTATAACTTATGAATTAATTGAGTAATAAAAATGAAGACTCTTCATTTTTATAACTCTTGTGTTCTTTTAATGGCTTTAATAAAAGTGAGACTTTTGGTTTTCCATAACTTGAGAACAAGTTATGGACTCCATTAAAACACATCATGATCATGAATTAAACTACCATGAAGGTTACAAACAATTCCTATGATCATCTAATCTTCATAAGTTCAAGAACATGAATATGAACACTTTTAAGAATCAAAAATTACACTTAAAAAAAAACTTGTAATTTTGATAATTGTCATTGTAAATGGATTAGCATAAACATTACACCATCTAAAACAAGTTTTAAAACATCAAAACAGTTTAGGGTAATGTTTCTAGTCCATTTCCAGCAACAAATGTGCAAACTTTCATACGAGCAGAAAACAGAAAAACGGTTTTTTTCAAGCAGTTTGCACAAAAAAAAACAACAAACAAACCTAGGCTCTGATACCACTGATGGGTTTTGAGCATTCTAACACTTCCTAAGTGTACATGCAACCCTAATAACCTTGGATCTATGTTTGTCTAATTGTCATGCAAAGTTTAATTCCAAGGTTATATTCCTATCTATCATACGTGGGGAACAAATTTTAACTTGCATGAAAGATAGAATAACTTACCTTGTTGTTGCTTATGATCCTTGAAACCTTGTGAGCCTAGCACCCCAAGTGTGATGCCTCAAATGCTTCACACAACACCAAATGCTTTTGGAGTAAACTTTTGAGAGAATATTACACTTGCAAAATCGGCTCTAGCCCTCTTGATTCTTGTGTGCAACCGATTTTGGTGGAGCATGGGTTCTTTATATAGTGTTGACACATCTAGGGTTACACCATGTAAACCCTAATGTGTCATGACTCTTCATTTCCATGACCCATGGGTTTGTAACTCCCATGGAGCATCCTATGGGTTTAACCCAACTTGATAATCCATGGAGCCTCTTAGCCCACTATATAATCAACCCATATATTTAATTAGTTATCTTTTGATCACTTAATTAATTCTAAATTAATTCTTGATCAAACTAATTAAATAATATTATTAATATATTAGAACTTATAATATATTAATAATCCATAAGTGTTATTTCTCTCATTTAGTCTATCCAATTGCATGGTGCCATGCAACCCAAATGGACCATGCCGGGTCGGGTCAAGTACATACCAGAAATAGTTATGGACTTAGACACCTTATCCAACACTTTCTTCAAAAGAGCCCTTATGAAGAGATGAGAGACTTCAAAATATATGGACAAATATTGGACCATGTCGCACTGATGCGAGATATGCTAACACTCCCCCCCCCCCCCAAAAGTCGAAGGCTCGATGAGGATAAACAAGGATGTGATGAGCCATGGAGGTACGGGACACCGACTTTGATACCATGTAAGAAGTATGTGGAGTCTCATATTAAATCTCCAAAAGAGCCCTTATGGAAGAGGGGGGGCTCGAATATATAGACACTTATTAGATCATGTTGTGCCGATGTGAGATTGTTGACGAAAATACGTACCGACAAGTATACGAGGTCGTGTAAATAATACAGTTGTAAGACCAAATATCGTACCCACATGGACTATCTATCTAAGTAACATTGATTATGTAATTTTTTGTTAAAAATGATTTGGTTTGATTCAACTAGAGAAACTAATCATAAAAACTAAAATAAAATAAAACCGACGAGCAACTAATATTCCAAAACTAACTCAAATGAAATCAATAACACAATACTCAGGACCAAAGTAGCTTAAAGGGGAAAACATACAATTTGAGATTTCACGGACAAGAGAAAAGCGAAATTTAGTTGACATTTACAGGTCCACGATTTATCTAATGCAATTATGTAATTAATAAAAATGCAATGATAATAAATTTGCTAGCACCATCTGAAACCATCAATTACCTACCTCTTGATCTCATGATTCGATTTAAAAGTATTCACTCATATCTCTACGTAGTTAAAGAAATTAAAAAATATTATGTTTAGTGGTTTTGTTAAAGTGTATCAACACATGTCTATGGTGACTTTAAATGAGATCATGAAATCACACACTCATGTTCAAATGATTTCTCATCCAACGCAAATCAAAAGTTGCAATTAATTACAAAATAAAATCCAAATTAATATTTAACATCTATTCTTGGCCAGATAATAAACATCGTCAATTAATCTAATTTCATTAAACAATTTTAACACTAAACACATATTTAAACATCAAACAATTATCTAATTTCATTAAACAATTCTAACAATAAACATATATTTAAACATCAAACAATTACCACAATCGATATCATAGGAAAATAATTCATTAAACATCCCTTTAAAATAAGCTATGAATGTAAAACAAAATAAAAGAAAAAAGGAAATGACACTTCCCTTTCCCTTGTGTTTGCCCTGTAGCCCAACTAAGAGGATATTTGGGATTGTTTTTAAAAAAACTTTTTTGATTTTTACCTTTTCCAAAAATTTAAAAAATTATTAGAAAAAAAAATTTCAAAATAATCTTTTGCCAAAAAGAAAAGAATTTTTTTTTTAAAAGTCATGAAATTGTATCTTTTTTGTGACTTTTGGTATTTTAAAAGATAAAAGACATTCAAAAGTCAAGAAATATCATCTAAATATTTTTTAAAAACAACTTTTAACTTTTATTTCTTAAAAAAACTTTAAAAAAAAAAAAAAAACTTTTGTGTTTAAAAAGTAATTGCAAGCACCCCTAGGCCTAAATATAAAAACTTTTGTGTATACCCCTAAAAAAAATCAGCCCACAAAACAATTATAGCCCAACAAGCTCGTGAAGAATCGATCACCAGAGCCATCAGTCGTGTTGAGTGCTCCTGCGTTCGTATCTCTTACTACCGTCTCCTTCTTCTTTTTGTATTCTATCGCAGCCATCAACGCGGTTATCCTTCAATCGATCACAATAAAACTGAGATTCACCCCTCAATCGACAAACCAGATGTCTCCTTACTCTCCAAATCGATGCAGGTACCCCTCTATCTCTTGCGTCTGTGAGTAATTTCGAGACCCACCCCTCCTCCTTGATTCTGATCGAGATCGGGTAATCCCTTTCTTAAAATTGAAATTGCAGGTGGATTCTCAAAGGTACACTGATTTCGTAAAGATGATAGTGAACACGGGTGAAGATGGCGTACGTTGATGGTCCGATGAGATATGGTTAGTGGAATAAGGAGATAAAAGGTATGGTTATGATGGAAGAGGCTGATTATGGTGGTGATCGGTTGTGATGGAGATTAGATGGTGGCTGAGATCGAATTCTTTATGCAGGTTTTAAGGGTTGAAGATGGTGATTTTTTTACTTGGTGAAAATGGCGGAATAAGGGTGGTGTTGAGGCCGGTGAACATGGATAAGAAGGTGATGAAGGCTGGTGAATGGAGGCTGGAATGAAGTGTGATTATGGTTGTTGGGAATTGGGATGATGGAGGATTTGTTGTGATAGAGGTGAAGGGTTCGGTGATGGCTGATGCATGGAGAAGGATGGTACTTGGTGGTGTCTGGTCGTGAAGGGATGGCTGTAATGGTGGGATAAGGGTGGAGAAGATGGTGAGTGGTGGTGTTGGATGATGAAGACGATGTTGTATCTTTATTCTTAGAAAATCCCTTTAAAAAGAGTTCATTCAGTAAAACTTTTTGTACTTAAATCTATGTATCATCAATTCCATTTCGGTTGACATTGTATTAAATATCTTCCTAGCTTTTGTTCCTACATATCATCCTACCCAATTAAATGATGACATGTGTAATATTTAATGCTTATTTAATAAAATTTAATAATATTTTAAGATACTAATATGACACATGTCATCATTTAAATGGATAGGAGGATTGGTAAGAAGAAAATGTAAGAAGATATTTAATTTCTCATTATGAGATAAATTGTCCACGATCTTTTACTTATTAAACAATGAGCAAAATAACATAAAAGTCAAGCTTTTTTTAAAAAAATATTGGTTTTATCTTTGAACATATTTATGTTTGATTTATTTGTTTATTTCTATCTTTTTAATTGGTTTTCAGGTGACCGTTATTTTATGCTAGTAAAACCCTTAACTTTTTAAAAATATTTGGATTTACCTTTAAGTTTTAAAAAATATTCGGATTTGCTATTACTTTGATTATTATTATTATTATTATTATTATTATTATTATACACAAAGAATAAAAAAATGTTTCGTTTATATATATTTTACGATATAAACACGTATAAATACATACCGTATACATATAAATATGGAATAAATAGATATTTATACTTAGTAATATGTATAAATACATATAATTGTATCTTTTATACAATATAAACCTTATAAATAGATTTTTTTATATTTATATATACAATATGTTTTTATATGAAATAAATATAATAATAATAATAATAATAATAATAATAATAATAATAATAATAATAATCAAAGTAATAGTAATCCGAATATTTTTTTAAAACTTAAGGGTAAATCCAATTTTTTTTGAAAATTTAAAGGTTGACTGACATCAGGTAACCGGTAAGTGAACTGGAAACCGACTAAATGGGTATAAATAAACAAATTAAATAAAAAATTCGGTTTTAGATGACCTAAAACATGTCCAAGGGTAAAACCGATATTATTTTGAAAACTTAAAGGCTTTTACGTAATTTTTCCTTAAACAATCAACCAACTTTCATATGTAACTGTATCTTTTGTCCAATTGTTTGATGTAGAAGATATGAAATTCGGTGATTATTGGGCTTAAACTAGGCTCTAAAAATAGACTTGAGTTTGAGACAATATTGAGCTTCTTAATCTTGCAATTTGATGCTTTAATTTAAAGTTTAAACAGAACATTTTTTTTATGAAATTAAAATGGATTCAAAATGTTTTAATTCCTTAATCGCATCTTCAATCAAACCCAAAGATTTCTAAAACTAAAAGCATCCTTGACAAAACTTGCGCACATTAGCCATATCGGTCAATTTCTTGTTAAAACATATTTGGACTTCATAAAAATGAAGACCATTGAGTGTAAATTCTTTAAAAACTTTGGACTTTATAAAAAAAGTCTAACTTTAGGTGGTAGGAAACCCGTGAAGCACAGGTTGCATTTGCAATAACAAGTGAAATAAAAACCGTCAATTCAGTTGCAAAACACGTGTTATACTTTGATTTTCATAAAAAGAAAATCAACTCCCGCAGTGGGGACCTAATAAACTTAGGAAAACTTGTAAAAACAAGTTAATGAGCCGTCAATACGTTTAAGAACTTTAGACTTCGTAAAAGAAAGCCCAACTCCCATTCAACTTATCGAATATGCATTGACGATGTCAATTCCAACTAAATGAGAACAAGAAACATCAACCAAAAGATGTGAAATCCATCACAAAATTTAATGCAAATTCGTCTTTTCAAGCTCAAAAATCATGTAAGTTTTTTTTTAAAAAAATTAGGAGTAAAATAATTTTTTTAATTTATTTATTGATCGTAAAATGAGCACTAAACAAAGATGCACTAAAAAAAAAATCCAATGTTTGGTTTTTACCACTAGAAAAAGTCTCCTCATCAATACGATTCTTGGTAGAACTAACAAATAACTCCTTAGATACTTCCAAATTGCAAGCCCATTTGTCGCGAATCTGAGATAAGGGTAATGTAAACAATAAGCCTAACATTGCTTGAAATTTCACCAACAAGGCTCCTCTCTAATCAGTCCACACCCACCTGAGACCCTCCCACCGATCAACAACATTACACTTGTTATTCGTCTCCAAAAGAAAAAGTCTAGGAAAAATTTCTTTACGCATAAATCCTTCGATACATACATCTTCCGAAACCAAATCCGAGTACAATCTCTAGGCCAAACTTAAAAGGTAGAATGATCGATATTTTTTTTCTCGTGTAGCCGATCCTAAGAATCTATTATTTTAGAAAAAACACTTGGCAAGTTACCTTTATCTCCCGATATGTTGAACCTACCATCCAAACCATGTAAAACATTAACTACTTTAACTCATAAGGAATTGAAGTCGTTAAGAAAATGCCGCTACCATTTGAGAAGTAAATCAAAATTAAAAGTAGCTAGATTCCCCACTTTAAAACCACCTTATTATTTAGAAGCTAAAATAAAATCCCATATCACCCGACATATATTCCTTTTATGTCGGGTCACCCTTTAAAAGATGACAATCCATTTCAAGCACTTCAAAAATTAACATGAAATAAATACCTAAGCTACACAAATCTGTCTTCAAGTCTCGTCGTTGACATATGTGGAATTAAAAAGTAGTTTAGGAATAAATTACATTTTCCGTTCAAAAAATTAAAAAATAACATGAAATAAATACCCAAGCTACATAAGACCGTTTTTAAGAAAGTAAGATGACCTCAAGGAAAGCATCTTCACCTTCCATTTAGATCCTATTTGGTTCTTACAGGTTCATAATTTTTTCCTTTGAATCTGATCCGAGTAGACCTTAATCTGCTTAGACTTTTGTCAATTTGATATGAATTCGAAAGTCTGAATCCAGAAAAAAAAAAATCAGATTTGTTCACCAATATCTATAACCATTTATTGAATATATTCCATTAATACCAACTTGATTTAACACCAAACGTTATAAAACCAAGATCGTTTATTGTAATTAGATGTTGATGGAAAATGCATCTTCAACCATCAGTTAAGGGTTCAAGTTCTGGTGTTGCCTCACGAGGTTCAATCCCTCTCATACTTATGGATAAATGCTCATAAACGGAAATGTCTACAATTAAGATGGATATAATGAAGCTATGATCCCATTTTAGAATGCTATAGTAGGATTTAAAGGTGCCCAGTTTTTTCTTTTTCTTTATTTCAGTATTTTTTTTTCCTGTTTTTGTTCCTCCTAGCCCCTGGCTAGTTTTTGAGCTAATAAAGTCCTCCTTGCCATTAAAAAAAAAAGTTAAGGGTGCAAGAATTATTTGACACAATATAAATAGTTTATAAATTAAAAATATGGTAGGGAGTGTGTGTACTTTTAGTGGTCTAAAAAGAAAAACATTACCCGATCGAACTAGCCTAGCCTAATGGTTATCACTTATATTTGGCATATTAGCTGAAAAGCTAGCTGATAGCTGAAAAGTTAGCTGTTAAATAAAAAGCTAGCTGATAGCTGAAAAGCTAGCTGATAAAAAATAACGTTTGGTAAAACGAGCTGAAAGATATAAAATGACATAAAAGGACATTTAAAAGAATGCATTTCTATAATTAGTTAAGGGTATATTTGAAAAATTTTTAAAAAACTTCTAAAAAGCTAATCTAAGTAGTTTTTTAAAAAGCTAGCTTATAAACTACTTTTTGGCTTCTCAAACATGACAACTTAAAAAAGTTCGAAAAATAAGCTAACTTATCAGCTAGCTGTGGCGCGCCAAATTAAACTCGTAAAAAAATGCATATATTTTGAATACCAACCAATCAAATTCTATTCCTTGTTGTTTTTATCTCTATTTTTGAGATTTAGAAATAATAACCGATTCGATAAATATATGAAGGTTCTGAAATGAAATAAGTTATTTATCTAATTATGAATCACATATTTTTTATATTGCCAGAACGGTCGTCATCATTGGCTGGAATCGAACTATCTGCGAGATCGGGGTCACAATTTGTATCGATTAAAAAAATTGTTGGAATTCCGAATGTGATACCTTTTTGAAGGGCCGTATATTCTTCGTGCTCATCAAAATACTTCATCTTTGTATTCATATAAATGAATCATTTGGACCCATGATGAATTATTTGCAATTATATTATCGTCATCAAACTATAAAGTCCTTTAACTCATAAATATATATTATTTTAAATAAGAATCAATTTTCACGTACTACTAATTGATCAAATTTTGCATATAACAACAAAACAATCAAATTTTTTACATGTAGAAACAAAACAAGAAAAGCTTTAAGTTATGGGTTGTAGAACTTGGAATGCAAAATTTAGAAAATGAATAAATTTCTTAAAGTTATGGTTTTACTAGTTATATGACTCTAGTCTATATCCTACAAGTCATAGAAAGACATGATCTTTTTGTTTGTTCCCAACCTCATCATATGTTCAATTAAGGTCAACGTAATTATTATACCATCAGTAATCAGTCAACAACCCTTGTTAAATAACTCAATAATGTGTATTGGACCAATGCTATAAAATTTATAAGTCTGAAGATAATGCAAACATGTTATGACTAAAATTTATAAGTCTGAAGATAATGCAAACATGTTATGACTATATGGCAAATCAGGTTTGGCCCAACCCAAAGGATAAGGCAAATTGGATGACCGACGAACCCCTACGTCGGCTTGTGGGTCCATCGGGATTTAATTTTAATTATGTACGTATCAAATGTTTACATATATATATAAAGTTATATGTGATCTACTGGTATATTCCCACCACTTTTATTATATCTTATTTTTATTTAACAAATCTAAGTTTTAATTTTTGCTCTAATGTTTTATAAATTAATTCAACTATTTTACAGGTCTTTTTTTTTCGGGCCCAAAATTAGATTCTAATATTTGGAAATTCTAGAATTTGAAAGTTTGCAAGTTAAAACTCTAATGAACTCTCATTATGGGCTTTCAGAAAAGAAATGTCCATGGATCCATAGTCGGGTAAAAGCGTTTTCTTGGACATTTCTTAAAACTTGTTTTAATTTCCGGGTCTCAATTTTTTATTAAATGATTACATTGATGATTAAAATCCTAAAAATCCTAATATATAACTGTTTTATATGTTGAACAAGACCAATGACAACAAAAATCCTATAAAATCCAAAGAACATGGGTTTGTTGCTAAGGTCCATTTATATATCTATCTAACCATGGACTTCTTTTAGGTCAACATATACAAAATACGCGTTCCGCTATGTTTCCCCCTATTTTCTCGCTTTCAAATTCTTTTCTTTTGGTTATTTTCTTCACTCTAGAATGTAGAGGAGTTTCATACGGATTGCATGACACATGTTTGCTATAATTTTTATGTTTTTTTGTCTTGTTCAATCGAGAACTATTTGTTAGCAAAGATTATCATATTGATTTTCCCAGGTAACGTTGTTGATCTTTAACATTCAAAGGGAGCATAGTTATGTGTGGGAATGATTCTTGTTGAAAATACGAATTGGCTTGCTTTTTACATGCTTTCAAACATTTTATAGCATTTCTTGTGACCTGTAGTTAAAAATATATGATTATTACAGAACATGTTTAGACACTTATTTATATCTATAACACAACCAACATATATATTTTTTGGCCTTTTTCCATGTGTCAATGTTATATTTAATGGCTATGTTTTCGTTCTATGGGTTGGTCCAACAAGACTAATATGAAATTCCCATTTAACCTACATCGCAGTGTTTAGATACTTATAATAGGGAATTAAAATTTGACTTTGTTTAACGCAACATGTTTATATATCTGATGCCTCTTCAAGTGACATAAACTCATGATATTTCATTTATAAGAGTTACTAGGTTACAACCCGTAAAAACCACGGGTAAAAAATTTATAAAATTTTATTAAGCTAATAAGATATAAGTTTTGTTTAGACTATTTTATTGATTATTTTAAATCAGCATATATTTTGAGTTGAATATCCAATATAGACATTTAATATAATATGAATAAATTACGTAGTTTGTTAGTAGTGTGATTTTTAAAGCTTACCAAATTAAACAATTGATAATGGGAAGTTCAAAAATAAAGATAAGTAACTTATCAATTGTTGAATAAAATGGAACTAAAATAAATGCTACATAAACTGAAGGGCAGAATAACCGGAAATTAAAAGGAATGAAGGGTATTGAAGTAAAATTACATTTGAGGAAAAACGATATGTGGAGTGCCATGTGGACAATTGGATTCTTTTATTAAGATTAGATTATTCAAAAATTTCAAAAAACTGTATGGATGAATTCAACTCCATCGCTGATAGAATATTACTATCATTCCAGTTGTTATTGGTTTTATATTATGAAATGCCTCTTTTATGCATTTTCTAAATAAACTAATAATCTCTGGGCACCTGGTTGTACCTTGTTTTATATGCTATTGGAATCCTCTATAGTCGAATATACAATTGACTGAAACAATTTTCAACGATTTATAGCTTGTGATGTCAAATTTTTAGAATTCTTTTCTCGTGACGCCAGAGATATATCTAACTGATAAAATATCGCATAGGTTAACATTTTACCTTTATATATGGGAAATTTGTTATCTTTATCTATCTATATTGATATATTGATACTGACTTACGTGAGCTAGTTGCACTCCTTCATGCTATATGTGATAAAAACCTATGTCTCTTTAATGTTAAATTATTAAAGGGATAATGACTTGTAAGAGTAACGAACTTTCGACTTTGTTCACATTTAGTCACTAAACTTTTTTTCGTTATCTATTTGCCATTGAACTATTGAAAATGTTCACATTTTACCCTTATGACCGGCTGTTACCGGTCATAAGGGTAAAATGTGAACAGTTTCAATAGTTTAGTGGCAAATAGATAACGAAAAAAAGTTTAGTGACTAAATGTGAACAAAATAGAAAGTTTGTTTCCCTCTAAAAAAGTTCAATGACTAAATGTAAACAAACTTCCTATTGTATTATGTTTTAGCAAATTATTTATTTTTGTTAAATTCTAGCAACATTTGTTGATGAAGAAATCTATGAAATAAAAAAACAAAACCTTGAAAATATATTTAAAAAAAAAAGAAAAAACCGAAACCGAAATAAAAAACCAATGATTTGACATTTTCCAAAATAAAAAATCAAAATTTCCAATCTGATTTTGGTTTTACAAAAAAATGAACCATTCTCACTGATGTGAATTATGACCATTGGTTTGACATGCGGAATTAAAGAACACACAAAGAACACGGTGATTTGGGTGTTTAAGAGATGCATTCGATTATGAAAGATGTTTACAAAAAAGGATCTAGATCTAAATCTACATAATTAACACACACTAACACTCTCAATGTTACATCTCTCAAGCACACCTCTACATGTGGTATGAACTCACCTTATATAGAGATGTTTACATGTCTCTCTCTATCTCTCATGTCATAAAGAGGGAGTTTTGGATAGAAAATTCTGAATTGAGCGCTTTCTCATTCTCTTTTTGGTTTTATAATCATTTTCCGATTATAAAAGGGGGAGGGATTTAGATATGGAAATCCGAAAGTTGAATTTTTTTAAAACCAAAATCAGAATGGAAAATTGTGATTTTTTATTTTGGAAATACCAAACCATTGGTTTTTTATTTCGGTTTCGGTTTTTCGTTTTTTTTAATATATTTTTCGGGGTTTTGTTTTTTTTATTTCATAGATTTCTTCATCAACAAATGTTTCTATAATTTAACAAAAATAAATAATTTGCTAAAACATAATACAAGAGGAAGTTTGTTCACATTTAGTCATTGAACTTTTTAGAGGGAAATGAACTTTCGATTTTGTTCACATTTAGTCACTAAACTTTTTTTCGTTATCTATTTGCCAATAAACTATTGAAACTATTCACATTTTACCTTTATGACCGGTAACAGCCGGTCATAAGGGTAAAATATGAACAGTTTCAATAGTTCAATGGCAATTAGATAACGAAAAAAAGTTTAGTGACTAAATGTGAACAAAGTCGAAAGTTCGTTACCCTTTCAAGTCATTATCCCATTATTAAAAGAAAAGAAAATATGACTTCTAGAGTTGCAAAAAATTCTTACAAAAAGATAGTCATAAATATATAATTTGAAAGACAGAACTTTCATATATATATATATATATATATATATATATATATATATATATATATATATATATATATATATATATATATATATATATATATATATATATAGGGTGAGGTTCAATAGAAAACCATAATTAACCAAGAAACCAAGGAACCAATCTTTTTTTCAACTTTTAGAACTTATTTTTTTATCAAAAAAAAAAAAAATACAGAAATTCATAACTTTTTACCATTTTTCCAATGATATCAAATTCGATTTTTTTTACGTCAAATTCACAATGTGAATCTTTGAAAACTCACAATGTGAATCCGGATTCACACGGTGAATCCAAAAAATATTTTTCACATTCACAATGTTAATATATGAATTTAGATATTTTTAGATTTTTTTTCGATAAAGAATAAACTTTAGAAATTGAAAAAAAGATTTGGTTCCTTGAAGAACCAATAATTATGGTTCTCTATTGAACTTCTCCCTATATATATATATATATATATATATATATATATATATATATATATATATATATATATATATATATAGAAAAGTTCAATAGAGAACCATAATTATTGGTTCTTCAAGGAACCAAATCTTTTTTTCAATTTCTAGAGCTTATTCTTTATCGAAAAAAAAATCTAAAAATATCTAAATTCATATATTAACATTGTGAATGTGAAAAATATTTTTCGGATTCACCGTGTGAATCCGGATTCACATTGTGAATTTTCAAAGATTCACATTGTGAATTTGACGTAAAAAAAAAAAAATTTGAATTTGATATCATTGGAAAAAGGATAAAAAGTTATAAATTTCTGTATTTTTAGTTTTTTTTTGATAAAAAATAAGTTCTAAAAGTTGAAAAAAAGATTGGTTCCTTGGTTCCTTGGTTAATTATGGTTCTCTATTGAACCTCACCCTATATATATATATATATATATATATATATATATATATATATATATATATATATATATAGTGGCAGACTGTTTTAGTAGGGGTGTCCCTCGTACTTTAAGCCGGTGCACCTAATAGAAAAAACAAAAAAAAAAAAAAAACGTTTTACACTATGTGCCGGAAATTGAGCAGTGGCCCGGGACCCCCAATGCTCCACTAAGGTCCGCCACTATATATATATATATATATATATATATATATATATATATATATATATATATATATATATATATATATAAACACACACACACACAGAGAGAGAGAGAGAGAGAGAGAGAGAGAGAGAGAGAAATAAGATCGGGTGATGACTCTTTTTAAAGTGAGGACTTGTAAGGACACCTTAAAAAAATTGAAAAAAATTCTAAATAAATACAAATCATAAAATCGAGCATAGTACTACATCGGAGAGAAAAAAAAATTCGAAAAAGAAAATTTGGATCATTAAAATTGAAGCATGGATCATTTTTATGATCCATGATTCAATTTTAATGATGTAATTTTTTTTCCAATTTTTTTCTCCCAGATATAATACTATGCTCGATTTTATGATTTGTATTTTTTTTCAATTTTTTAAGGTGTCCTCACGTGTATTAACCGAAAAGAGAATCCTCACTGGAACCGGACCTATATATATATATATATATATATATATATATATATATATATATATATATTCATTTGAGACCAATGCTATATGAGACATATGGATACGATCCTAGTCATTAATCTTGAAGATCAAAAAAATAAAAAAAATTATAAAATTCAAAAAAAAAGGAAAAATCCAAAAATTCTTTTTTTAAATATTATTTTCGTTATTTAATTTATCCAAAAAATAAAAAAAATTAAAAAATTAAAAAAATTACCGTTTTTTTTCGAAATATAAGTGAAATATCATAATAGAATATGACGTTGTAAATAATCAAATCGAATTTTTGGAATGCTAGAATATTCTAATATTCTACTAAAATTGATAGATATGTTAAAGTATTCTAATATTTTACTAAAATTGGTAGATCTGTTAAAATATTCTTATATTTTACTTGAATTGTTAGATTTGTTAGAATATTCTAATATTCTATTTGATTTTTTTTGAATATTTATGGTTTAATATTCTAATATAATATTTTAACATTCTAAAAATTCGATTTGAATATTTACAGTATAATATTCTATTAAAATAGTTCACGTATATTTTGAAAAAAAAACTGTAATTTTTTTATTATTTTTATTTTCTTGGGATAATATAAATGACGAAAATACTATTAAAAAAATCGAAAATTTTCATTTATTTTGCATTTTAAAAATACTTTTTTATCTCGAAAATGAATGACTAAGATTGCGTCCCTGTTAGGGGCATGATCCCAGAATCATATTTAGGATCCTCAATATCACTGAAGTCTCAGGATCCTTAAACATGTCTTAGGATCCTGATTATTATCATTAATATTTCCTAACACTTATAATGACTATATTCTTCTTTCTTTTTCTCACAAGTGCAGAATCAATCAACACAAGACTCATTCTAAACGGAGAATCACTTCAACCAAGCTTAAAGACCCAGAAATACCAAGTCAAACAACGCCCAAATGCTTGTTCAAGGAGGATCCTGGAAATATCAGACTACTTGTTATTCAACTTAGACTATAAATAACACCTGTAAATTGCACACCACACACACAATTAGCTATACAATTACACTTGTACTCGTATTATCTTCATCATCTATGTAATCTCACATTAAAATCAATAAAAAGCAACAAGGCAGGTGATCATTATCACCTCCGTGGTATCATACGACATGCTTTAAGCATACAACTTATATGGCCTTCATGCATAATCATGACATATATGATTAATCCAATTGCAACAACATATGGAATACAACCATATTATCTAGTTCAAAACATTGTACTAGGATTTTGAGAAATGCTCAAAAACATGTCATGTGGTCTTTAAAAAGACGACTCTCTGAGAGCTCTTTATCTTAATCTCTTTAAGATCCTTGAAAATTAATGCAATTTTACTTAATCATTTAACTTGACATGATCTATCTATATAGATCTTTATTCCAAGAATTCGTATGTAAACTACATATAAGACTAGGAATGTTACTGTGCTCCGAATAGCTTTGTGAAAACACAAAATTTATAATTAAATCACACTATGTAATTATCTTATAAGAAAGAAGATTCTTACTTTGAGATGTTAGCTTAAATCTTGAAAATATTTTCACTAATGTATGTTTTCTCCTTTAAAAACTCAGTTACTCTTTATATTCGTAATATATCGAGGAAGATTAATCAAGCTCATACTTGATAATCATACATGAATGTATCTCTATGTATTTTATTAGTTTCTGATCAACTATTAAGCAGATTCAACAACAGTTGAAAACTTGTTACTTCCAAACTATGATGCATTTAGCTTATGGTTCTTTAGCTCTTAAAGTTCCATATTGCTCTCACCTAGAAAAAGAAATTTCTAAGCATTTGTCTTCTGGAATGACAATTAATGGGATTGTAGAAACTTCATCTTAAACAATCATTTAGGATAGTCTATATAAATGTAGTTAGTAGATGCTAGAGTGTTTGAGCTTATTGTCTAACATTAACTCCATAACTCCATACCTTTTATATAAGGATAAATCATTACATCCTTACTCTGATGAAAGTATTTAATCTACTTGTTTGGTTGGAATATATATATATATATATATATATATATATATATATATATATATATATATATATATATATATATATATATTTGTTGCATTGAGCACAAATGCAAAATTTTATAATGTAAATAGTTCTTTCAAAACAACATATAATAGACTGTAAGGTCTATTTTATCCTATTCAAAAAACTTGTACTATCGACATTCAACTAGTGGCTAGGTGACCCTATCCCACTAGAGTATACAAAAGCTACCTCGAACATCAAAAGACAGATCTAAGTGACTAGGTGATCCTGTGCCACAAGAACCATACTAATGATGAGTGACTGTTTTTGACGGAATGAGTTGTGAATCAATTTCACAACTCCTAAGATGTTCCAATAAGACTTGGTTTACAAAACTCATTTTCTTTATCACAATAAAAGGTTAATGATGGTCTCATTAAGTTGTATTTTAATCTTCACTATGAAAAAATTTGAGCAAATTAAAAGTTTCAACAATAACGAATAAAAGTCGTTAGTGAAATTGACTAAGAATCTATCACCAAATCTTAGAACTGACAAAAATCAACCCAACCCACCAACCCAACCCAAACCCAACCCAAAATTAGCAGGTTGGGTTGAGAGTTTCAACCCATTTAGGAAAAATGGGTCAACCCACCTATCCCATTTAATTAAATAGGTTGGGTTGGGTAAATGTTGTCAACCTGTTTTCAACCCACCAACCCATTTAACTTTAATATATATTTAATTTAATAATTATTTAAATATTACCGTGTATTAATCGAAGTATTAATTTATAAATTACAATGTTGTATTATTATTTATATTTTAAAAAATGCAATCCTAAATCCTATCTTTTTACTTTGTGCCGACAACACTAGCCACTCTTCAAGATCATTTCAAATTTACATATCTTTCATGTTATTTGAACAATTTCTTTGTATTTGTGAATTGAGATTATGCTTTTATTATACTTTGAAAGTTTATTTAAGTTTTGAAATAATTTAATTGAAGTAATATTTAGTTAATTTATTTACTTTTTTATTTTAAATGGGTTAACCCAGGTTTAACCCATTTATTTAATAGGTTGGGTTGGGAATCACATAAATAGGTCAACCTGGTGACAACCCATTTATTTGAAAAATTGGTTTGGTTTGGAAATATCTACCTGTTTAAATAAAAAGGTTGGGTTGGGTTGAAATCTTCAATCCAATTAATAAATTGACTGAATCCGAACCCAACCCAGGTCGACCCATTGCCAGCTCTACCAAATCTATTCATGTATTGAAAAGATTACATACATCAGTTATGTATAATTCTTTGTCAAACCTTTTGTTCTTTAACTAATAATGGATAAAGACACTTGCGAATCATCTTCCAATATAAATAGGATTCACATATATCAAATGAATCAAGCTCATTTGCCTTTGAAAATTCCTTCATTTTGAAGTCGGTATATGTGTTTCTTATTTATATAGTCATGATAATTATGAAATAGATAAGTTTCAATCAAATATCATTTGTTTATTTAGGTGTTATGACCCACATTACCAATTTGAATGAAAGCTTATAGATTTACTTCATAAATGACATTTATGAGAAAATATTCGTAACACAAAATACATCATTTTAGATCATGAATGTGAACATCCATTAGACGATAAATAAATCTAGATTTATTCATAAATTTACAATTGTTACATGTTCCTATAAGAATAGGTACAAAACATCTATTGTTCAAATACATACTATAACAACACTTGTTATATCTTCAACACGAAATACCATTCGTTTGGATTCAGTTGGTTATTTCTTCCAATCATCATCACATAATATCAAATATTAGTGTCACGTGAAGTATAACATACTTAAGTGAATGATGGAAAAATAAATAGTTCTATCATATAGATATCTAAAGTCCTGACCATGCCATACTTCCTCAACTTGATGAGATTTAGAGGAGCAGTTCCTCTTTCAGTGTCCAGTTTCTTCCACAATATAAACACCACTAATCATTTAGGTCCTTTCTTGATTACTGTGTTTATGTTGTATTTCCCTTAACTGAACTGTATGTCTATTAGAGTACACAATCTCTTAGATCTTCCTTTTATTCAATGTTCGAATAGGTTTGAAACACGTTCTACTATTCATAATGAATATATGTTTTTCTTGATGAGACATCTGACATGTTTCATAATTATCCAAGACTTTATGCAAGTCAAGGTTAATTACTCTAGTATGATGTGAGACACATCAATATTATCACAATAATGCTTCTATCAAAGCATCATGATTAGACTGACTGGTTTGCAGAAGTTGTTCAGGTATGAGATCTTTCAGTATATATAATTTCTATTTATCCTTAAGGAAGAACCTCAAGGTATTATATCAATTATAGAAATTATAACCATCAAATGTTACTATCTCTTGAAACTCAACAAGAGAGAGAGAGAGAGAGAGAGATTTTGTAGGGCGTAAGAGCATTAATAGTTATTTACAGAATTTAACAAAATTTAATTTCGTATTTTCAATATTAAGTCTTTAAAAATTAATACCTTTTATTGTTTCTAAAATATTAATTTACTAAAGTCTAGGATCCAGGTAACGAAACAAGTAAATGGTAGGTGACCGTTTATCCCATCCACTTAATCAAACTCGGTATGTAGCGATTACTAATTACATAAGATATGTAACTCTTAGATAATGAGATCCTAAACAACTATTGCATATATTGGCATGTTTGATCCCATTTATGCCCCGAACGTATCATGTTTAGGTGACCCTTTCGTCACTAGAAACTACAAAACTACCCTGAACATTATAAGACAATCCTAGTGGTTAGGTGACCTATCGTCCACTAAAAACATACAAATGATGCCGAGTGTTCTTCAAAAGGACGAAAATGACTTGCATGTTAAAGAAAAGTTTTATAAATATGTTTTACAAATATAGTTATAAAAAACATGGTCTCATGAATATTGCATGCATCCAACAATTCATGTACCCTTTTATAAAATTCATATCACTTGTTATATGGTTCTTTAGGTACCGAATAAAACTTTATTTGTCGTTTATCTGCTCATTGTAGAAAGTTAGTCTTGTCTCAGTAAGTGTGAATAATATAACTTAGACAAGCTGATCTATCATAGTTTGTTTATATAGTTAATGTGAAGATATGTTGATGGAAATTCATATGTCAAAGACTGAAGATCATCCCCTGATGAGGAAAAGACCCTGAAGACTCTATCAACACCAAAGGCACGAAGACACCATTCACTAAAGACTAATCAGTGTGTCCATACGTAAATGTCCTACATTGATGACACACTGATCAGGTGATACAGTGATGACACATGCTAATGGTTATTCACTCTAGCTGAAGCTGAAGTTTATCAGCGTAACTCCCTAACGCTGATGCCCCTGATCAGCGTATGATGTGCTGGTGCTGATATCCGAATCTGGAGATGATCAGATTTACTTGGTAAAGAAGTATTCTAAAGATCTGATCTAATCCATTCCTTAAATACTAGATCTGCGTTTATCATTGAAGAATCAATCCCATCAAATAAGGGATTTGATATATTTAGAAGATCGGTGTATCTACAGAATTAACTATCTTCTAGGTTTAGACTAGTAGTTATACTAGGCTCTCTCATTCGTTAAGCATTGATGATTTGTATTGTTTGAGAGAGAGAGAGAGAGAGAGAGAGAGAGAGAGAGTTTTTGATACCAATCTGTCACACCCCAAAACCGGAACGGCGGAAACGTTCTGGGGCGGAGGACGTCATGCGTAGTATCAAAACAATTGTATCATAGCAAGCATAGTAAACACAACCAGACATTGAATACATATGTGAAAAAGGTTTACATTGTTTAATACATAGTTTTGTTCATAGCAAAAGTAAAATAGTAATGACGTGACTCTGACGCTCCAACTTCTCCGAACTCATGGAAGTACCTGTCTACTAATACCCTGAGAATACAAGCAGTTTTAAAATATCAGCATAAAGCTGGTGAGTTCATAAGCGTTTAGTTCTGGTGAAAGAAATGTTTCTTTGATCCTTTGAAAAGTGTTTCCCAAGAAAATCCTATATTTTCTTATGAAAGATGTTTGATTATCCATTCGTTATTTGTTTAACAGCCTGTTTATGTAAGGTTGAGTTATCCCAGGAAAATCCTATATTTTCCTTAAAAGTTGATAGTTGGTTATCTGTTCTTGTCTGAGGTGTACAAGTATCTACCATACTTGTATCGTTAGACGTAGTTTTCTTGTTTACTCCCTGTGAGATGTATTCGCCTTACTACATAAATAAAACTAATAAATAAGTGGTGAACTAAGTCCTAAGGGTATTATTAATACTTTCTAGTAATCAAATCGATTATTACTTTGAGGTTAGTTCACTTGTTTTATTATTATTACACATGTATGTTGCTGTTATCTAGGTTGTGAGTGTCATAACCGTACATAGACTTGATATGATACGTAACGGATCCAGTATCTTTTTATGACTTTTGTCACCCTTGACCTTATCGGTCCAACTATAGCTAGCAGTAGGGTGCGGGATAGTCAGTCCCGTATAGATCTATACACAATAGTCACGCTCTCCCTACAAGAGATTCTGATTACAAGTGCTAGTCCTACACTCTCGAATCCGGTGGGAGTGTTACCAAGGACGTGTCTCCAACTTTAGACTAACAATTTGCATGTAAGAATATCGAAAATCCTGTTTATGTTTTGTATGAATCCTTTATAAAATATCACATTTTATGATAAGATTCACAACTTCATTGCTTTAGTTTTGAAAACTGTTTCTATGAGTTGATTTCTTAATCTAGAGCAGATTTAGAGTTCTTAATCATTATATTCGTTCTCTTTGTGAGAACCTTATCTTAGTGATAAACCTGATAAATAAAATTAGTTTTTATTTGTCAAATACTTGTGTTACTATTCTGCGTTTCTATTAGATTCATACATAAGTATTAGGGTTTGGGACCTTCAGTAATAGTCTTAATAAAACTTCATTTTATACTTAAGACTTGAAGTTTTGGATGAGTTATAAAATCACAATTTTAAATCTCCTTTTAACAATAAAAAACTTATGACTTCATTATTTTTTAGAATAAACTCATTTTATTTTATAAACCCAATTTTATACATTGTATGATAATAGTCATATTTTGATAAACCAAAACTTGGGTGATGATACTTATGTTTTAAATCTCATTTTGCATGCATAAAAAATAATATGTACATGTTGCATTATGTTTAAAATACCAATATCATATATTAAGTTTCGACGCAAAAATAATCACTAATTTTATTATTTGTCGTTATAACGTTATGAACCGATTTTAGTATTTTTAATAAAAACTCCTTATTTATTATAAAGACATGAAGTTTATATAATTTTTAAACACTTTTTAAACCATTTCAAATATTTTAAAGTTGGCTATTTATAAGTTTTACGATAAAACTATTTTTAACAAAAAATCAATTTTTAACCGGTAACCGATAAAAATGTTTTTATAAATATCCATTTATAAACATCTTATGTTACCATTTAAATATTTTTTACTCAAACTCTAAATGATATTATCTTTTAAAAAATTTTATTTAGCTTGTAAAAATCATTTAATACATCAAACATAACATATAACTATCATAAAATATACATCACATGCATGTATTAAAATGTGTATAAACCAAACCATATTTAGTAATAATTTGTGTGAGTAATCTAGAATTATTAATTTTTTCCTAAAAGACTTAAGCGACACTTCAAAAGGTCTTCAAGCTGCCACTTGCCAAGACAACTCTTGCTTGCGAAAGAACTTCAAGTCTTCAAGTTGTAAAGATTGTAACACTTAAACCTTTAAGACTATAATTAAGCCCAAAACCAATAGTAGAAGCTAATGGTTGGGATTATGGTCTCAAGTGGTTAAGTCATCTTCAAAGTGGTCATTTCTTCATGTTGTTACATTTAAAAATAAATACAACTAGTCTAACTAGTTTATTACAACAAATAAACAAGTGCAAATATATATATATATATATATATATATATATATATATATATATATATATATATATATTACATCTTATGAATAAATAAATATCAACAAAACACAATACAAAGGTCCAAATGGCTAATTTATACACAACATCATATCAAATATAATAATAAACAACTCTTTGTTTTTTTATAAGACAACTCTTATATAACCAAAATGTATGAAAAATTGTTATATACAACAATAAACAATTTAAACTAAAAGTTGCTAAAAAAGACAAATATGGATATTTCTTAACTAAAAGATATCCATGCTTGTTTTCCAAAAACCAAAGATTATCAAACATAAAAATCATTCTAACATATAAAAGATGGATTTGATACCAGTGATTGGTTTTGATACAAAATAAAAGTTAGTTTTTCATAAAAACTGCAACGAAAGCTTTTAAAAATAACAAGTTTATTTTTGAGTTTATAACAAAACCAAACCATCTAGGATCCATTTATAGAGGTTAGAATAATATTAAAAACAACCATAGAGTGTTTTAGAATGACAACCTTTGAAGCCTTTGAACCCACTTGGTTTTGGGGTGTTGATGAAGATAGAAAAATCAAAGAGTATGATTTTCTCTACAAGTATCCACCATTAAGATTAAGGCACTTGAAATGATAGTTCCTTCTTGTATAAATTATTTCTCAAATAAGCACTGAAGGAGAAGCACTTTAAGCCACCAAAGACTTGAATAATCTTTAAAAGAAAAGCAAGAGAACAAGACCATATCTACCTACTGTTTTTGGTGAGTAAGAAAGGAGGAATAAGAGAGTAAAAGAACTAGCCAAAAACTCATTCAAAAGCCTTCCTTTTATACTCCCATGCAAGACATACCTTTAAATTTTAATAAGATAAATTATTGGTAGCATTTTAGAAGCATGGAGACAAAGGTGGGATGTTGACAAGCAACCTCCCATGCGTTAGAAAAATTCGGCCATGCCTTCAAAGAAGACAAAAATTGTCTAGCTAGTTTATTAACCATGGTATATTAACTCATTAACTTAATCATGGTTAACCAAAGTGTCCAAAACTTTGTACATGACTTATTAAATCATACCATATGATATAATAACTAGTTCACAAAACAATAATTGTTCCCTAATTAAATACAAGAAGTGATATTATTTAGTAATAATCATATTAATAATAAATATAAAAAATGTGCCAACTTGATAAATGTGTGACCCTATAGAATCATATATTATTAGCAATATCACTCAATAATGATTCTTGGGCATATAGATTCAAGAGAGACTGTGTCTCAACATCAATATTGTTATATTATTGAAGAGGATCCATGAGTTTTAGCGAAGCTATGGCTTTTAGGGATGTTTATTTCTAGAAAGAGGCAATTTAGGAAGAGATTGGTTCTATCGTGCATAACAATACTTGGGTTTTGTCTAATTTACCTCTTGGTTGCAAGGCATTAGGATGTAAATAGATCCTAAAAAGGAAAATGAAAGTGTATGGCACAATAGATAAGTATAAAACCAGATTGGTTATCTAAGGCTTTAGGAAAAAGGAAGGCATTAACTTTTTTTTTTTGATAATTATGCTCCTGTTGCTAGGATTTCCCATATTAGATTATTGTTAGCTCTTACAGCTATACATAATCTTGTGATTCACCAAATGGATGTGAAAACTGAATTCTTGAATGGTGATTTGCTTGAGGAGGTTTACATGAAGCAACTTGACGAGTTTGTGATGCCTGGAAATGAAAACAAGGTGTGTAAGTTGAAGAAATCATTATATGGTTTGAAACAAGCACCAAAACAGTGGCATTGAAAATTTGATGATGTTGTCTTGTTTAATGGCTTTTCTTTAAACCAAGCTGACAAGTGTGTATATAGCAAATTTTTATACTTCTGGTATAGGAGTTATGATTTGTCTATACGTAGATGATATGTTGATTTTTAGTACTGATCAAGATGAAGCTAATAAAACCAAGAAATTCTTAGCATCTAGTTTTGACATGAAAGACCTGGGAGGAGGCAGAGGTGATTCTTGGTATAAGAATCAAACAAGGAAACAATGGGATCTCAATTTCTCAATCTCATTACATTGTGAAGATATTTAAAAGTTTAACTTTAAGAATTGTTCTCCTATCAGCACTCCTACAAATCCTAATCTTAAGCTTAGACCTAATAAAGGATCTCTAGTGTCTCAACTTGAATACTCAAGAGCTATTGGTTGTATTATGTATGTCATGATTAGTACTAGGTCTGATATAGCTTATGCTGAGGGAAAGCTTAGTAAGTATTCTAATAATCCCATTCCAGATCATTAGCAAGCTGTAAATAGAGTATTCAAGTATTTGAAAAGAACCATAGATTATGGCTTAACTTATAGAAAATATCCTTCTAATTTGGAATGATATTTGGATGCCAGATGGATTACAAACTTAGAGGATCACTCATCTATAACTGGTTGGGTATTCATTCTTAGAGGAGGTGCCATTTATTGGGCATCCAAGAAACACGCTTGTATTACTAACTAAACCATGGAGTCTGAGTTTGTAGCAGTGTCTGTTGCTGGTAAAGAAGATGAGTGGCTAAGGAATTGGACTTATGAAATTCCATTATGGCCCAAACCGATATCTACCATTTCTATTAGATGTGATAGTGCTGCAACCTTGGCTAAGGCTTATAGTCAAGTGTACAATGGGAAGTCTAGATATTTAGGTGTTATACATAACATGATTCATGAGCTCATCATGACAAGTGTGATATCTTTTGAGTTTATAAGAACTCAGTTGAATTTGGCCGATCATCTAACCAATGTATTAACAATAGATCTTGTATAACATCCCAAAAATAATGACAAAATTTTCACTTTTAAAACCATCACAAAATCCATAGTTCACACTATTCATAGTTTCCAAAACCATAAGTATAAATCAGAGTATCCCAAAATCATAAGTCAAATAAATATCCAGGATGATGTGCACAATCATGCCTTTGCCTTGCCCCTATCCTCTGATGTACCTGAAACCATAAAATCAAACTGTAAGTCATAGTTTTATGAGTTCCCCCAAAGTACCACACACAACAACATAATACAATGCACGCAACCAGGCCTACAGTGCTAGGATGGACTGCCACCGAGCCTTCAGCTACTAGTTGGACCATTCCCGAGCCTAGAGCATAAGTTGGACCGCTCCCGAGCCTACAACATAAGTTGGACCGCTTTTTTGGGACTACAGTATCAACTGGACCGCCCATGTATCTTGGCCTTCAACACAAAGCATGACCGCCTCAACCCCACGACACAATAACATGTTGACATATACAACTATAACCAATAGCCAACAATACATGTAATCATACATATCTACCAGTCTAACATATCAACAGTGAATAGGGGTAATCATATAGATATACCATTCTAACATATAACTAGAATAACATCATCCTATATTCCAGGATACGTAACCTAGTGGGCCAACATTGGTGCCTTCGAACCATGAGTACAGTGAGGAAAACTCACTTCACAGTCTGAAAGATAGATGAACTGATCATTGCTCCAAACACTGTCTCTATAGGTCACATATATAATAAACAGGGACCTAGTCTCAATCTATTATTCAAATTACCCCAAATGTCCTAAAGCCAAACTTGGTCAAAGTCAATGGTCAATGGTCAAAAATCAAAGGTCCACATTCAGGCTTAGTACGCCCTGCGTACCAGCTCTACGCCCTGCATAGAGCATTGCTCGGCTTTTACGGGACAACATAGAGTTACACACTGTTGGGTTTTGAGCACTATAACACTCCTATGGTGCACATGCAACCCTAAATGCTTTGGATCTATGTTTTCTCTAATTATACATGCATTTTGTTTTTCCAAAGCATTCACCCTATCTAGAATACAATTGAAACTATATAATAAAACTTAGTTTGGATGCTTACCTCTTGAGTAGGGTAGAGTTCTTGACCTTTGAAAGCTTGAGCACCTCAAGTGCGAGGCCTATAATGGTTCACAAACACCATATGCAAGAGGAGGCTTACGAGAATAAGTTACTTATCTCAAAAAGATGGTGTAACCGATTTTGGCTCATGAGGGTTCTATTTATAGTGTGGCAAATGCTAGGGTTACACCTTGTAAACCCTAATGCTCCATGACTTTCCACATTCTTATGCTCCATGGGTTTAACCTCCATGGACTATCCATGGATTAACTTATTGGTTTAGCCTATCTTAATAATCATGGATCGTTGGCCCACACTACACAAAATTAATTCCAAATTGATTATTGATCAATACTAATTAAATAATATGATTCCATATGTTAATATATTATGCTTGTAATATATTAATAAATCATAAATAACCTTATTCTCAAAAGTCCATCCTATCAAATTGCACTGGTGAAGGCAACCCAAAAGGACCATGCTACTATCGGGTCAAGTACATCCTAGTTATAGTTATGGGCTTAGACACCAAATCCAACAGTCTCCCACTTGGATAAGTCTAATAACTATAGCTGGTAATGCGACTTCAGGATCCGACTTAGCAATCGTAAGCTTTCAAAAGCCGCTGTCAACTCTGACCCAGTCAGTGACACATCCTTTAGATAAGTGATCATATAATCCTCTGTTCTCAAGATATCAGCTGGACAAATATATGGAACAATGTCATACTTATTGTCCAGTAGTTTGTTTCCCGATTTCCGATTCGTTTGACATAGAACATAACTGAACACATCAATTTAGTTCTGACCGGGCCCGACACATAAGTCAAAACAGAATCATCGAGGGGCTCAAGATATCGCTTTTAATCCTATTATGATAAAAGGGAACAGATAAACTTCGACATTATATGCTTGTACTAACTACTAATTAAATTATGTACAATGATACGTTTTATAACATCAAGTTACTGATGCGTTTTCGTATCATCAATACACAACTAATTCATAGTCAACAACTTATATATCTAGGTTTGAAGACTTATATGATATTATCGTCTCACGATCACTCGTGATAAATTCCATGAAGTGATTTAAGTGAGCGCGGGTTGATCCAATACTCAAATCTTATTTCAAAAGTACTCATGAATGGTGTAGCAAGTTGTTGCTATGCCTAACGCCTTAGACAATCTACAAGCCAACTCATGACAGTCTTTTTTCATACTTACTTCCAACGTATGATCGACTGTGGATGGTTTGAATAATCTTATTATTCGGGAAGTCAAAACATGCAAAGTGAAGCACAAGAATACTACTAATCCTATATGGCCCCAAAACTTTTGAGCGTAAATAAAACACATTTTATTTAATCACCATATTGATTACACATTATTCATTGTATATTGTTTCGATTTATCAACTAATACTTGAATTAAAACAATAGATATCCCATGCTCCAAGCATGCACACTATGTTTACCTACGGTCCTTTATTTGTGAAATAAATAAATTGTAAACATTTCCAACGATACTCATTTCACAATTTTAAAATCCTTATCGTAAGTGTAAGAAGTCCAAGTTCTTGCCACTTACTATAATTTGTTAGATTCTAAACTTATATGCAGTGATCCTTTTGTAATGACTATGTACACAAGTCACAAAGACTTTGTCAATTACAAAACTTTCCATTGGAGATTGTTACAAGACAATTCCATAGATCCGAAGTCTCATATTCAAAGCACATTCCTTTGAACATCCTTCTTGCATAAAAGTTTCTAACTTTCTCATAGATTCTTGATATCCAACTCCCATTATGGAAAATTTCCATATTTGCCATATGACAACTTATTGTTAATAGAATCATGTCTATTCATTATAATGTCAATATGGTCCATCATTACTATACTTCCAACTATCCATAAGCAACCAATCCTTGGCAAACCTTAGATTGTCCTTGACAGTTGTTTAACCACTTTAGTCATATTTAGTTCTAGTCCTTTTTCCCTCTTAATTCCCTAGGCATTTGGAAAATTAGAACACATGAATATTATAGCATATGCAATCGACCCTATATCTAAAGCATATAGGACACGATTCATAATGTCTTACATAAAGACATGATACTTGATCGGTCTTTTGCTATAATATTTCTATTTGCCATGTTCTCACAATTCGAACTATGAAGAGGGATGCCGTAATCATAATCGAATTTTGAGAATGCAATTAACATATCCATATATAGAATTTCCTTATGTCGAATCTTTTCAACATAACATTCATATATGTCTTTGACTAAATTTTATTAAAAATCTCAATCTAAGCTTTTAGAATTGAAAAATGAAGTATAAGTTCCTCTCCCTTAATTATAGCAAAACAACTTTTCAACCCTGCAACTTTGCGAATCGACACCTTGTTTTCTATAATTAACATTGCTAACTCGCAACACTTACCATAATAATTATCCTCCCACTAGCATAACAATTATTTTGTTACTTGCAGAACATTTATGCTCCCACTAGCTTTGACATGTACCCAGAAATAAGTTGGACTTCTAGAAATCAATACTTGTTGACTTTCTTACCAAAGTTCAGATTTCTGACACGAGATGCTTCGATAAACCTTTATCTAAGCTCACACACCTTTTATTAGAAAGCTCATATGCCTGTCTAAACAATTTTAGAACTTACAGCAATAAGTCTCAAATGTGTAGACCTTTTGCCATTTCTCACAATCCGAACTATGAAGAGGGATGCCGTAGTCATAATCGAATTTGAGAATGCAAATATCACAATTGCTAACTCTTTAAAATCTACTTAGTGAAAGCGTTTCCTCACAATCATTTTCATGAATTGGAGAGAAATCTTATGACACTTAGATTTTATGGTGTATGTGTTCCTATCCACGTGAATTTGTCATAACCATAATCACGAGACAAGGTTAGTGACAAATCCAAACTCATATGGACCGAACTTGTTTAATCTTAATTTCTTGCCACCTGGCAGCACAAGGGCCTACCATTTGTTTTCCAAGTTGTTATGCAAACAATTGAGAACTCATAGAACTCACATGCATAGTCAACTTTAACTGGAATGGCCACAGAAACAAGAATATGTCAACACGATAGGTTACAAACCTCAAGTCATGTGCTAGTGATTAACAATATGTTTACTCTTGATTAGTTCTTGAAACTTTTCAAGACATTTAAGACTCCCACCGAACTCTTAACATATAAGTTTCTCTCTGTCAAGCACATTTGACAAACAAATATTGAAGAGTTAGTGCGATTTCTTATCAAGACAAGCACTATTGACAATCGGTCTTAGTTGATCTTTGTTTTATCCAAAACATTACAACTTTACCAATTTCAAATGTACAAGAGTAGAAAACATTTTACTCCACATTTGTTGATATGTCACTCAATATACAATCTTGGAGGATGACTCTAAGATTTGATTTTGGAACGAAGTATGATTCATCTTAACTGATTTAACCATTTCAACCATTCCTGATTCCTCTTCTTAGCCAAACAAATGCACTAAGATGTCCTTAGAGGATCAAATTGTGATATGGTTTTCATAATCATTAATATGATCATAAAACACGATACTCAAGTACCCTCCCATCTTTTCAGATTGGAGAAACTTTTATCTTTCTGCCGACTTTGATTCTTCTTATTCGTTCTGCTATACATTGGGAATTTTTCCAATGACTCAGAGTCTTGTAAGCATAATCATATTTACTAAACTTTAGTAAATCATGACGAATAGTCTTATCGTTCTTTCTGGTGGACCTGACCAGTGCACAACCAAGTGTACCTGATCCCCTAGTCCTTTACTTGACTCACATATACATGTGAACGAGGAATTAGTCTTAATTTCCCAAAGACGAAAATTCTCATTCATCATACAGAACAAATTGCATGATTCCAAGTGTCTGTCCAATTGAAACTTGGGTGATGAGAATCTTTCCTTATTTGGTAAATTTAGACACTACCACAAACGAAAGAATCAAATTCATATTTCTAAAATAGAAACATACAAACATAAATTTTTCACAAATGCCATTGCAAGGAAATATAAATAAGATAAAAAGTCAAAATTTTATTTATTTATAAAAGGTGCGGAAAGACTTTTCCTTACAATGCAATTACATATGAAAACTATGCTATTACAAATTTCTAAGCAATCTATCATAACTCTTAAGCAGCAGCTCAAAAATCCGATCATCGAACCATGCGATTGAAATCCATCTCTTCGCGATCAGACACAACATGCTTTTTCTTTAAGCTTCCTTTCTTTTCTTCGATCCTACAAAATATCAAAATGTAATCTTATCACATCATGTATTAAGAATCTACAAATAGGAAATTAATAGAGTTAGATAGTGGACTTACCTGAAGTAGAGTCAAACTTTTTGACCTTACCATTTTTATGATCTTTCAGGTAGATACGGCAGCTTCGCAACCAATGCCCCTTCTCTTGGCTATAGAAACATATGGACTCTTTGGGAATGGTACACGGGACAATCTCAGACTTAGCCTTTCCCTTTCCCTTGGAAAGAGAAATCTTTTCTGGACTTCCAATGTTTCCATTGTCAATGTCCATGGAAGTTTGGGAAGTAGATCTTCCAATCAAATTTGCATTACCAGTGCGCCAAATCATTGCTGATTCAACATCAATTAGCAAATAGGTAAGACGAATAAGGGTTACGTCACGATCTGTCATACAATAGTCTTTAACAAACTGACTATACGACTCGGGAAGTGACTGAAAAACCAAGTCAACAGCCAACTTCCTCCACACAAGGAATCCTAACATTCCCAGCCTGTCAATGTGTGACTTCATCTCAAAGACATGTGCACACACAAACCTTCCATCTTGGTGTTTACTAGCCAATAGGGCTTGAGTGACCTTGAACTTTTCAAGTCTTCGAACTTGTGGGTCAGGGATAATAATTGGAGGAGGTGGAGGAAGTGAAGTATGATATTGTGGAATATCATCTTCATGTGGAAAGCTTTTTCCAACAGATTCGGGAAGACCATAGTTGTCTGAACTAGACATCTACAATGGAGAAATTCAAGTTAGTTGATTTAAGTCCTTAATATAACACCCAAAACGAAATATTAAGGCTAAGACCCAACACAATATTTTACAATTGCGAAGAGGGATGTCGTAATCCAATTGTAAAATATTTGAAGATAGGCAAATGATGATTTACCAAATTCCACCATGAAAAACGAAATAAATTATTAAGTTTTAATTGGTTTGAAATTCCTAGATCTTTGAGATTCATTGAAATTTTCAAAGGCATGTTTAAATCTCGATTGTGCCCTTCAAGTTTATGACTGGGATGCCGAGGATCACAAACAAGGAGTGAATAACCATGCAAATTAGCTTGGTACACCCAATGTTACAAATCACCTAATCAATGTGTCGGTTAACCACACACGCTCCATTGATCTATGATTAAAATCAATTTACCCTTTGCCACGCATTGTCAGTCCCAGTTTAGTGTGCCGATTAACCACACACGCTCCACTAATGACTTAACAAGGTGCAAAGTGTAATTTCATGGATTAGCACCATTTCACATTTTCCTAAAGTAACTAAGATTGGGAATTTAATAAAAGTTTAGTTATTTTATTTTTATCATTATACTTTTAATGAGGGAGAATTAATGTCCTATCCTACCCGTTCGGCTAATGACCCTCCACCAGTCAAGGAAGCAGTGGGTGAGAGTGGACACCCATTAAACTGCCATTTTATAGGCAGTAACCTTATACCCCCCCCCCCCCCTTATAGACCGGCTTCGTGAATGAGGTCTACTAACGGTAAGACCGACTTGTCTTATACATATATATAAGTATTAACTTTTAATATTATAAAGTATAAGGGGTGAATTTTAAAATTTTAAAATTATAAGGTTTGGAATTTAAATGTTTCAAATGTGAGACTTTACAAATTCCAAAACTTGAGGGCAAGTTTTGAAACTTGTCGAAACTCTTCATATCCATAACTTATGAGTTTAATGTGTTTTATGAAAAGACTCTTGATAATCCATAACTTGAGGACATGTTATGGAGTTCATTAAAACATTTATGAAAAGACTTTTCATGTTCCATAACTTGAGGACAAGTTATGGAAATCATTAAATAATATTTAGATCAATTCTAACAAGGAAAGTTATCATATAATTTTAATCATGATCTAAAGTAACTCATAAGGCAAAATAGTTTCAAATCAAATGATACAAGTAATTAACATATAAACTAACAATTATCATAAGAATTTTGACAACTATCTTTTGATGACTCTTGGAATTCATAACTTAGGAGTTTAATGTAATTTTAATGGATGAGACTTTTCATTTTCCATAACTTGAGGACAAGTTATGGAGGTCATTAAAATTCATTAAGATCAACATTTTAATCAACAACAATTATCATATAACTTTCTATTGATCTAATCTAACTCATAGCAAAACAATTCATATCAAATATTACAAATAATCATCTTATTATCAAAATATTTGACAATTGTCTTTTAAATGGATGAGAATTGTCATTACCAACTCAGAAAATACAATTTTTATGTTTACAAAATAGTTTGTAGTAATGATCATATCCATTCCCGGCCAAAAACTCGAAATTCTGCATACAGGGACACCTACTCGACGAGTTCATGAACTGGACTCGCCGAGTTGATGCTTTACTGATTGGACTCATCGAGTCTGTTCATGCACTCAGCGATTCCATCTGTCAGAATGCAGAAAAATCGGTTTTCTAGCTTCAAAAAACAAGTGAGCATCAAATATAACAGAAAACAAACCTGGCTCTGATACCACTGTTGGGTTTTGAGCACTATAACACTCCTATGGTGCACATGCAACCCTAAATACTTTGGATCTATGTTTTCTCTAATTATACATGCATTTTGTTTTTCCAAAGCATTCACCCTAGCTAGCATACAATTGAAGCTATATAATAAAACTTAGTTTGGATGCTTACCTCTTGAGTAGGGTAGAGTTCTTGACCTTTGAAAGCTTGAGCGCCTCAAGTGTGATGCTTCTAATGGTTCACAAAAACCATATGCAAGAGGAGGCTTAAGAGAATAAGTTACTTAACTCAAAAAGATGGTGTAGCCGATTTTGGCTCATGAGGGTTCCATTTATAGTGTGGCAAATGCTAGGGTTACACTTTGTAAACCCTAATGCTCCATGACTTTCCACATTCTTATGCTCCATGGGTTTAACCTCCATGGACTATCCATGGATTAACTTATTGGTTTAGCCCATCTTAATAATCATGGATCATTGGCCCACACTAAAAGATTCATTGATTTACATAATCAATCCCCATATATTTAATTAGTCTATTTTGACCACAAAATTAATTCCAAATTAATTCTTGATCAATACTAATTAAATAATATGATTCCATATATTAATATATTATACTTGTAATATATAAATAAATCATAAATAACCTTATTCTCAAAAGTCCATCATATCAAATTGCACTGGTGAAGGCAACCCAAAAGGACCATGGTACTATCGGGTAAAGTACATCCCAATTATAGTTATGGGCTTAGACACCAAATCCAACACGCACTGTGTACCCCTATGTACGCCCTGTGTACTCACGTTGAAGCCAAACATTCCATAAAGTGCTTAATACAGAAAGGCATCACGTCCAACTCTCAGATCTGGTCTAAATAAATGCCCTAAGTGATAAAGTTCCCAACTGTTTGCACTTGCATGGCTTATCAACACTCAAGAACAAACCCTAATCTTATAACAACTTCTAAGGATCTCAAACTCATGCATTGATGGTTGGATAAGGCCAAGACGTCATTTTTGTGACTTAATACCCTAAAATACTTTTGGAAATGCACTCTAAAAGGTCTAGAGTCGTTCATAATCAAATGGAAAAAAATAATGGGACAAAATGGCATAACTTCAACATCTAATATTGATCTATCAATGGAGGCATAGAGGTACAAAATTTATACCTTCTGGAGATGAATCACTGAGAAGAACTTCCAGATCCAAGGTTGATTCAATCTTCCAAGCACAACCACCACCTTCTTCTTTCTTCAAACGCACCCAAAAGCACTCTATTAAGCTCACAATGCACTAAAATGGGGTTAGGGTTTCAAGGGAGTCATTTGGAGAAATGGAGGTTGAGAATGCAAGAGGTTCATGCTGGTTAAGGTCCTTAAATAGGGCTCAAAACCCCGAATTTAGGGTTTGGACTCTGGCCACATATGCGCCGCGTACTTAAGATCTACGCCATGCATAGATCATTAAGTCCTCGTCAACACTTTTCCTTCTACACAGTGTGTAGAGGCTATCTACAGCCTGCGTAGATATACTTCCAACACTTAATACTTAAAACAAAAGGGAAGGATTACCTGAAGAATCGGGTGTTACAATTCTCGACCATTTGAATTAGACTTCGTCCTCGAAGTCATTAGCCGCAAATAACTCTGGGTTGTGGTCCCGCATCTCCGCCTTAGGTTCCCATGTCCAATTGGAACCCTTACGATGTTGCCACTGGACCTTGACTAAAGGTACCACCTTGTTACGCAAGGCCTTCGTCTTCCTGTCTAGAATCGCTATCGGTCTCTCCACATAATTCAGGCACTCATTAACCTAAATGTCATCCAAAGGGATCACCGCTGAATCGTCAACCACACACTTCCAGAGCTGAGAAACATGGAAGGTGCTATGAGTTTTACTAAGCTCCTCAGGAAAATCCAATCGATAGGCCACCTTGCCTACTCTGGCTACCACCTGCAATGGTATGATAGATCGGGGCCCCAACTTGACCCTCTTCCTAAAGTGTATAACTCCCTTCCAGGGTGATTGATACCTTCAGTAACACCATATCCCCGACCAGGAACTCCAACTCGGATTATCGTTTATCGGCGTAACTCTTCTATTAGCTCTGAGCTGTCTGCAACATCTGCCTGATCTGCTGCATGAGCTTTGTCATCTGTGTTGGATAAGGTGTCTAAGTCCATAACTATTTCTGGTATGTACTTGACCCGACCCGGCATGGTCCATTTGGGTTGCATGGCACCATGCAATTGGATAAACTAAAATGAGAGAAATAACACTTATGGTTTATTAATATATTATAAGTTCTAATATATTAATAATATTATTTAATTAGTTTGATCAAGAATTAATTTAGAATTAATTAAGTGATCAAAAGATAACTAATTAAATATATGGGTAGATTATGTAAATCTTCCATATCTTATATAGTGGGCTAAGAGGATCCATGGATTATCAAGTTGGGTTCCACCCATAGGATGCTCCATGGATGCTCCATGGGAGTTACAAACCCATGGGTCATGGAAATGAAGAGTCATGACACATTAGGGTTTACATGGTGTAACCCTAGATGTGTCAACACTATATAAGAAACCCATTCTCCACCAAAATAGGCTACACATAAGAAACAAGAGGGCTAGAGCCGATTTTGCAAGTGTAAGATTCTCTCAAAGTTTACTCCTTTGCATTTGGTGTTGCGTGAAGCATTTGAGGCATCACACTTGGGGTGCTAGGCTCACAAGGTTTCAAGGATCATAATCAACAACAAGGTAAGTTATTCTATCTTTCATTCAAGTTAAAAATGTTCCCCATGTATGCTAGATAGGAATATAACCTTGGAATTCAACTTTGCATGATTATTAGAAAACATAGATTCAAGGTTATTAGGGTTGCATGTACACTTAGGAAGTGTTAGAATGCTCAAAACCCATCAGTGGTATCAGAGCCAGGTTTGTTTGTTGTTTTTTTTTTGTGTGCAAACAGCTTGAAAAAAAATCGTTTTTCTGTTTTCTGCTCATATGAAAGTTTGCACATTTGTTGCTGGAAATGGACTAGAAACATTACCCTAAATTTTTTTGATGTTTTAAAGCTTGTTTTAGATGGTGTAATGTTTATGCTAATCCATTTACAATGGCAATTATTAAAATTACAAGTTTTTTTTTAAGTGTAATTTTTTTGATTCTTGAAAGTGTTCATATTCATGTTCTTGAACTTATGAAGATTAGATGATCATAGGAATTGTTTGTAACCTTCATGGTAGTTTAATTCATGATCATAATGTGTTTTAATGGAGTCCATAACTTGTCCTCAAGTTATGGAAAACCAAAAGTCTCACTTTTATTAAAGCCATTAAAAGAACACAAGAGTTATAAAAATGAAGAGTCTTCATTTTTATTACTCAATTAATTCATAAGTTATAAGAAATGAAAAGTTTTGGAAGTTTACAAAACTTGCCCTCAAGTTTTGGAACATGTAAAGTCTTGATTAAAACTTTAGTTCCAACCCTTAGAATTTTAAAAGTTAAAATTCAACCCTTATACTTTATAATATTATAAGTTACTAATATATATATGTATAACGTCAAGTCGTCTTACCGCTAGTACGCCTCATTCACGAAGCCGGTCTATAAGGGGGGTATAAGGTTGTTGCCTATAAAATGGCAACTTAATGGGTGTCCACTCTCACCCACCGCTTCCTTGATCGGTGGAGGGTCGTTAGCCGAACGGGTAGGACAAGGACTTATAAATTCTCATTAAAAGTATGATGAATATTATAAAGTAACTAAATGCTTTTATTAAATTCCCAATCTTAGTTACTTTAGGAAAATGTGAATAAGGTGCTAATCCATGAAATTACACTTTACACTTTGTTTAAGTCGTTAGTGGAGCTCGTGTGGTTAACCGGCACACTAACTTGGACTTAACAAGGTAGGTAAAGGGTGACTTAAAGTTTATTATAGGTCGGTGGAGCTCGTGTGGTTAACCGGCACATCGATTGAGTAATAAACATTGAGTGTACCAAGTGATTTGCATGGTTACTTCACACCTCGTTTTGTGATCCTCGGTATCCCAGTCACAAAACTTGGAGGGCACACTCGAGATTGAAACATGCCTTTGAAAAGTTCATTGAATCTCAAAAGAATCTAGGAATTTCTAAGAACCAATTAAAAACCTAATATTTATATTTCGTTTTTCATGGTGGAAATTGGTGAATCGTCATTCACCTACCTTTCAAATATGTTATAGCTTGGATTACGGCATACCTCTTCTAAGTTATAATATATTGTGATTGGATCCTAGCCTTAATATTACATTTGGGTGTTTTATTAAGGACTCTCTTAATATCTAAACTAATATTGTTCTCTTCTTTCAGATGTCTTCAAACAATGCTGCTTCTGGCTCTAATCCTAATGGCTCCTTTACCCTTATGAACTTGTGTGGGAAAGTCACTTTTGATGGATCCAACTTCAATGAATGGATCAGAAACATCAGGATGATTACCCGCTACGAGGACAAATAATATGTCCTTGACAAGGAGCTTAAGGAGATTGATGAGACCACTGCAACTCCCCAGGAGATCGCTGACTTCCGGGCACATGAAAGGGATGCTACAAAAGTGGCATGCATCATGTTGGCCACCATGACAGCGAAACTCCAAAAGTCCTATGAGGAATTCTACCCTTTTGAAATGCACCAAGATCTGATGGAAAGATACCATCAAAATGCACGACAAGAGAGGTATGAAATCATATGCTCTATCATAACAACCATGATGAAGGACGGGGAATCCGTCACGAGCCACATGCAGAAAATGCAAAGGTATGTGGATCGGTTGCTGAAGCTTAATGTGAACTTCCCTGAGGAGCTTGCAATAGATATCATTTTGCACTCCTTACCATCATGCTATGATCAATTCCGCATGACATATCACATGAATAAGGAAGAGGTCACACTCAGCAAACTTCAGGGACTCCTCAAGACCGCAGAAACAGGTCTTAAGGGTAAGTCGGTTGTTAACACTCTTACTCCAAACTCCGCCCCAGTTTTGGCAATCGGGAAAGGTAGAGGGAAGAAGAGGAAGAGCTCTTCGAAGGGTACCAAGGCTAGGACCCTTGATGGCTCTTCTTCAAGTGGAACCAAGAAAGGTTTTGTCACTCCTTCTTCTGACCCTAAAGAAGCTGAATGCTTCTATTGCCATGAAAAGTCACATTGGAAGCGGAACTGCCCAAAGTACCAGCAAGATGTGAAGGATGGGAAAGTTAAACCCAACCATGCAGGTATTTACACTATCTTATCTAATAACTCACCCCATTCTAACTCTTGGGTCCTTGATACCGGTTGTGCTATTCATATCTGTTCTGATTTGCAGGGACTAAGAAGAAGTGAGAATGTGGAGCATGGAAGAATAAACTTAATCATGGGGAATAGGAAAGCTTTACCTGTCACCAAGATTGGAGTTTATACTTTATCGCTAAGTAGTGGGTTTAGTTTAGATTTGAATAAATGTTGTTATTAGCCAGAAATGGCAAGAAATATTATTTCCTTTCATGCATTGTATAAACAAGGTTTCACCTTTTCATTTGATAATGAAGTTGGTTCGATTAATGCTTTCTTTAATAATGTTCTTTATTTTAAAGCATTACCTTGTGATGGTGTGTATGAAACTGTATCTGTGGTTGATAACTTAGGAAATAATGTGTTGTGTATTGATTATGTTAATGATAATAACTTGGATAATTGTGAGAGGGGTGAAGGTTTGTTGGATCTTATACACACGGATGTGTGTGGGCCCTTCAAACATGCCACAAGGGATGCTAATCGTTATTATTTGACTTTTACTGATGATTACAGTAGATATGGATATGTCTACTTAATCAAGCATAAGTTAGAGACTTTTGAGAGGTTTAAAGAGTTTAAACAGGAAGTCGAGAATCAATTGGGCAGGAACATTAAGATGCTTCGATCCGATCGAGGTGGTGAGTATCTTAGTTTAGAGTTCCTCGACTATCTTAGGGAATGTGGGATTGTCTCACAATTGACACCTCCCAGGACACCGCAGTTAAATGGTGTAGCTGAGAGGCGTAATCGAACCTTGTTGGATATGGTTCGTTCCATGATGAGTCGAGCTTCGCTACCAATCTCATTTTGGGGGTATGCCTTAGAGACTGCCGCCCATATCCTTAATCTAGTTCCCACAAAGAAAGTTGCCAAAACTCCTCATGAGATGTGGACTGGTAAAGTACCCAAACTAGACCACATTAAGATTTGGGGTTGCGAGGCTTTCGTGAGACGCGAGACTCATGATAAGCTCGAACCTCGAAGTGAGAGGTGTATTTTCATCGGCTACCCACAGAAATCCTTTGGTTACCTCTTCTACAGACCTAGTGAGAATGTGGTCTTTGTAGCTAGGAGGGCTTTCTTTCGAGAGAGAGAGAGTTCATAAGCCAAGGAGACAGTGGGAGGCAAGTTGACCTTGAAGAAATTCAAGAGTCAAGTGGTGAAGGAACTTCAAACCCTAGCACTCAACTTGAGGAGGAAACTCCTGTTGAGCCAATTGACAAGTCTGTACCTCTGAGGCATTCCACAAGGGTTAGGAATGCACCTGAGCATTACTATGGATTCCATATTACTGCAGAAGGTGATACACTTATTAGTGATGAGACACTGATAGGTCTAGATGAACCTAACAGTTACGTGGAAGCCATGGCAGGCCCTGAGTCAGCCAAGTGGAAAGAGGCAATGGACAGCGAGATACAGTCCATGTATGACAATCAAGTTTGGAACTTGGTTGAGAATGTACCAGGTCGTAAGACTGTAGGGTGCAAATGGATCTTCAAGAAGAAGACCGACATGGATGGTAATGTACACACTTATAAGGCACGACTGGTTGCAAAGGGTTTCTCACAAACTCCAGGAGTTGATTATGATGAGACCTTTTCTCCAGTGGACAAGATTAAGTCTATTAGGGTTCTGTTAGCCATAGCCGCATTTCATGACTATGAAATATGGCAAATGGATGTCAAAACCGCTTTCCTTAATGGAAAGTTGGCTGAGGATGTTTACATGAGTCAGCCAGAGGGTTTTGTCAACATAGAGTACCCTAATAGAGTGTGTAAACTTGAGAAATCCATTTATGGGTTAAAGCAAGCACCTCGCAGATGGAATCTTTGCTTTGATGAGAAAGTCAAGGAATTTGGCTTTTCTAGGAGTGAAGATGAATCTTGTGTATATGTCAAGGCTAGTGGGAGTATAGTTAGCTTTTTGGTATTGTATGTGGATGACATACTACTCATAGGAAATGACATCCCAACTCTGCAGGAAGTTAAGTCCTGGCTTGGGAAGTGTTTCTCTATGAAGGACCTAGGAGAAGCTGCCTATATTCTAGGGATAAGGATCTTGAGAGACCGGAGTAAAAGACTAATTGGACTTAGTCAGAGTACTTACTTGGATAAGGTGTTGAAGAGATTCGGCATGCATGACTCCAAGAAAGGAGAGTTACCCATCCAGAGTAACGCTAGATTGAGTAAGACACAAAGCCCTAGTACTGAGGCTGAGATAGCAGAAATGAGTCGAATACCTTATGCTTCGGCTGTAGGATCGATCATGTATGCTATGACGTGTACTCGACCTGATGTAGCCTTTGCTTTGAGCATGGTTAGCAGGTATCAGGGGAACCCTGGCAAGGCACACTGGACTGCAGTAAAGAATATCCTCAAGTACCTACGGAGGACTAAGGACTGGGTCCTTACCCTCGGTGGGAGTGAAGACTTGAGAGTTGTAGGGTATAGTGATGCTAGCTTTCAGACTGATAGGGATAATTTCCACTCTCAGTCAGGTTGGGTCTTTACCTTAAATGGAGGAGCAATTTCTTGGAAGAGTTCCAAGCAAGAGACAGTGGCTGATTCAACTTGCGAATCAGAGTATATAGCAGCTAGCGAGGCAGCAAAGGAGGCGATATGGCTGAAGAACTTCATTGGAGACCTTGGAGTTGTACCAGCTATTAAAGAGCCAATGGAAATTTTCTGTGATAGTGAAAGTGCAGTTGCCTTAGCCAAGGAACCAAGGGATCACGGGAGATCCAGACACATCGACAGAAAATACCATTTCATCAGACATCGAATAGAAGAAGGACTCCTCGTGGAAAAGAGGGTATCATCGGATGAGAATCCAGCAGATCCCCTCACGAAGGGACTGACTCGGGTTAAGCATCTCCAGCATGCTCGGAGCATAGGGCTGAAGGATGATATTAGATTTAGTAGTTAGATAACCTTGAAATTTGTAAAGTGTAATTGACATTAGATGATGAATAAAAGGTGTTTTATTTATGAGTAAAGTGTTGCTATCTCTTGTCGATCGTTTACTATATTTCTTTTGCATGTTTTGACTTCCAGAATAATTATGTTTGGTATATCATATTATTCGAACCTCCATAGTCGGTCATATGTGGGAAGTAGGTATGAATCAAGACTGTCATGATTGGTTGCAGAGGTCTAAGTTGTTGGACATGGCTACAACACTCATGAGTGCTCATAAGTTCTGAGCATTGGACTCAACCCACGATCACTGGAATCACTTCATGGAATTTATCTCGAGTGATCGTGAGACGGTAATATCATATAAGTCTTCAAACCTAGAGATATGATTTGTTACTTATGAGTTGGTTATGCATTGATTGTACGTTAACACATTGGTAACTCGATGTTATAAAACGTGCTTTTGTGTATAATTCAATGAGTGGTAGAACAAACATATGAGTCGAAGTTTATCTGTTCATTCTTGGATTAGAAGCTGATATCTGGGCCCCTCGATGATTTTGTTTTGACCTATGTACCGGGCCCGGTCAGAACTAAGTTGATGTGTTCAATTAAGTTCTTTGTCAAACAAATCGGAAATCGGGAAACAAACTGCTGGACAATAAGTAAGACATTGTTCCATGTATTTGTCCGGCTGATATCTAGAACAGAGGATTATATGATCACTTATCTTAAATGGCGTATCATCATCTTCTCAGTTCCGAGAGACCTTGAAAGAGCTACGATTGCCGATCGGTTCCTGAAGTATTGCAGTTATAGTTATTAGACTTATCCAAATGGGAGACTGTTGGATAAGGTGTCTAAGTCCATAACTATTTCTGGTATGTACTTGACCCGACCCGGCATGGTCCATTTGGGTTGCATGGCACCATGCAATTGGATAAACTAAAATGAGAGAAATAACACTTATGGTTTATTAATATACTATAAGTTCTAATATATTAATAATATTATTTAATTAGTTTGATCAAGAATTAATTTAGAATTAATTAAGTGATCAAAAGATAACTAATTAAATATATGGGTAGATTATGTAAATCTTCCATATCTTATATAGTGGGCTAAGAGGATCCATGGATTATCAAGTTGGGTTCCACCCATAGGATGCTCCATGGATGCTCCATGGGAGTTACAAACCCACGGGTCATGGAAATGAAGAGTCATGACACATTAGGGTTTACATGGTGTAACCCTAGATGTGTCAACACTATATAAGAAACCCATTCTCCACCAAAATAGGCTACACATAAGAAACAAGAGGGCTAGAGCCGATTTTGCAAGTGTAAGATTCTCTCAAAGTTTACTCCTTTGCATTTGGTGTTGTGTGAAGCATTTGAGGCATCACACTTGGGGTGCTAGGCTCACAAGGTTTCAAGGATCATAATCAACAACAAGGTAAGTTATTCTATCTTTCATTCAAGTTAAAAATGTTCCCCATGTATGCTAGATAGGAATATAACCTTGGAATTCAACTTTGCATGATTATTAGACAAAGATTCAAGGTTATTAGGGTTGCATGTACACTTAGGAAGTGTTAGAATGCTCAAAACCCATCAGTCTGGAGGACCACCTCGGTCCTACCCATGACCCTATGGTCGACCTCTCCCCAACAAACTGGTTTATGATACTTCCTTCCATAAAGAAGCTTGAAAGGCGGTGCACCAATACTAGAATGATAATTATTGTTGTATGAAAACTCAGCTAGGGGAAGGTAGGAATCCCAACTCCTACCAAAATCGATGACTCAAGCCCTCAACATATCCTCGAGCGTCTAAATGGTCCACTCACTTTGTCCATCATTCTGAGGGTGATAACCAGTGCTGAAATGCAGTCTCATACCAACTCCTCATGAAACGTTTTCCAAAACTGAGAAGTAAACCGCACATCACGATCGGAGACGATAGAAACCGACACCCCTTGGCGAGAAACGATCTCGCACACATACACATTGGTCAACTTCTTGGCCAAAGAACTCTCCTGAATGGCAAAAAAGTGGGCACTTTTGGTCAACCAGTCAACTATAACAAAAATTGCATCAAATCCCTTGGCCATCGTTGGCAATTTGGTGATGAAATCCATAATGATATGTTCCCATTTCCACATGGGAACCTCCAAAGGCTGGAACTTTCCATGCAGATTCTGGTGCTCAGCTTTGACCATTTGACATGTCAAGCATCTCTCAACGTACCATGTAATCTCCCACTTCATGCATGGTTACCAATAACCAAGTCTCAAGTATCAATACATCTTTGTGGCTCTAGGGTGAATCGAGTACCTAGACTTATGAGCCTCCTCCAATACTATATGTCGAACTCCTCCAAAAAATGGCACCCATACCCGACCGCACTAGGTCAATAGTCCGCGACTATCGGTAGAAAATATGTCAATCTCACCTCCGATCCTGTCCTGCTTCCAATTCTCCCTCTTGAATCCCTCAGCTTGAGCCTCCTTAATTAGATTCAAAAGTGAGGAGTCGATGGTCATCCACTCATCCTAGAACAATGCTCTCATATAGGAGTACTAGCTGCCTTACATATCAAAGCATCGGCGACCACATTGGCCTGCCACAGTCGTTCATACTTTTGGAAGTGAGTAGTGAATTAACACTGTCATGAATTGATTGTAGATTGTCGATTGAGGTTAAAAAATTGCAAGTGGAATTGCTGCAATATTCCTGAGTACTTTGAAAATAGAGATTTTAAGTATTGGATAAACCCGTGCTTAGATATTACTTCATGGATCTAGTCACGAGTAATTCTAAGACGATAATATCTGCTATTCTTCAAACGGAGATGTTATGACAGAAGTAAACAATCAACAAAATAACAAATATATAATAAACGAAATTCAAATCAAATGTAAATACAAGAATCAATTCACAAGAAAAACATACTTGAATGTTGGTTTACAAAAGATTACATACTCGAAATTGTATATTGAGGTTTACTTTGCAGTTTCCTAAGACAGAAATTGCCATGGTATAGGTCTGTCTTGAGGATACAACAATCAATTCAAGAAAAACTCTTGAATATGTCGAAAATCACTATGTTCCCTTCATCTTCAGAAAACGAATTTGCAAGAGTTTTGTGGTGTAATATGATTTTCTGTAACCCTCCACAAATGACTGAAAACAAGTATTTATATGCTTTGATTATGACAGCTGGAAACTGTCAAAAACCGAAAATAACTGTCATAATACCTGTCAATTCAGTAATTACGAATTTAATAAAATAAAAAAATAAAAATTTATTTCGTAATTAAAAAATATTTAATTAATCAGGATGTCCCCAAGAGCCACAAGGCCCAAGCCCCATCTTTTGCCACAAGGCCCAAGCACCATCTTTTGACCATTAAATATTCTTTTAATATAAGCCTAATTTGAGTCCAATTAGGCTAGCCCAACACCGCAAACCAAGCCTATCAATCTTAGACTAATTATTTATCTATATTGATAAACTAGGAAGGCTTAGTCTTATAAGGAGGATAAAGTTCTTTCTTGCTTCCAATGTGGGACAAGTATGACAAAGCTCATTTTAATAATCAAAGTTCCATCAATACTCCACACTTTCTATTCAAACTCCAAGAATACCCCACATTTGAATAGAAAATAAGAGAACTTTGATATTCAACTAAGGGAAGTAAGATATGACATGCATCTGAATGGGTGTTGTAAAACTTTAACCTTTCATAGTGAGTACTACTTGGATCTACTTTGTGGGCAGTGAACTACAGTCTTTGAACTAACCACTTTGTATAGTAGAATCAAAGAAAAGAAGTATCACACATATCATATCTAAGCAAATATCATTTCTTACCATTGTGTTCATTTCGGTCGTGAACAATCCTTTCTTCATGAGACTTTTAGAGAGCTCAGCCATATCAGCTCCCAAAGATTTGACCTCACATCCATCCCACATAGGTAATGCTAATCTGGAATAATATGTACTGTTCCACTATAAAAGTTATCAATATTATTAAGAATAAAAAAAATTCATCCCTATATCATCAACAGAAAACAAAAAATATATATCATAAGAGCGAGCATACCTTTGTGTGTTGGGTCAATATTATGGTTTATACTTTGCTTTTCCAGGAAATTGTATTTTTATGTAATATCTTATGTGTTTACGGTCAGGTTTACGGCCAGGTGGGTGTTTACGGCCGTAAACCCTGTTTACGGCCCAATGGGTGTTTACGGCCGTAAACCCATTTACGGCCGTAAAACCATTTATGGCCCATGTTTCTCATGTATATATAAAGGGGTGAGGGGTGTGAGGAATAGATTGATGAACGTTAGAGGAGTGTAAGAACATAATAGAGGAGCTTAAGTGTGTGCATTTGAAGGTGTTCTAGAGAGAGAGAGAGAGAAGAGAGTGTGTGTTAGTGTGTGTGAATCTTGTAAGGAACTTCATTCTAATCAAATCATACAAGATTCATATTCTTCTTCTTCTTCTTCTCTTCTATTTGATCTGACATCATCCAATTGATTGGGATTCCGCACCATCAAACGGATCTAATTGATACACAACCGGGTCACTACAGAATTTTGAAATTGATAATTTCTACCCATTTTTGAGAAATTTTGTCAAAGGCGATCCGTGAACGAAGCTAAAAATTCAATATTTTTTGGATTTTCCGGATTAAAGCACAAAGTTTATGCCACATGTTAAGGGGGAGTTTTGACACGAAAAATTCCGAATAGAGCACGTTCTCTTTCCTTGAAGGTTTTATAATCAAATTTCGATTATAAAAAGGGGGAGAAATTTATATGGAAATTCGAACTTAAATTTTTCATATTACGCGGATTTGAAGACCGAAGTGACCTTAATTTTTGAAGCTTACGAAATGATGAAATTGGAAGTTCGGAAGTGATGTATTCGAAATGGGTTTGGTTTTATTGAAGATTTTTGGGGTGTGCTTTATGCTCAACTTTTGGTGATCAATTTGGAGTTTGAGAAGCTCGTGATCATTCGTTGATGCTCGGTTTGTACGGTCTCACACCCTAGAGCCCAAATTGAAGAATCATGAAAGAATTGAAGATTGAAGTTCATTTCGACATGTGTCACCCTTGAGGCTCGGATCGCGTAGTTGCTCGATTTTGGAAGATTTGAAGTGGGTCATTCATTCCTAACTTTGAGGGGGAGCTTGTTGGGTCAATTAAGAAAAGAAAGCTATAAACCAAGGGTGAGATTGTTGGGTCAATATTATGGTTTATACTTTGCTTTTCTAGGAAATTGTATTTTTATGTAATATCTTATGTGTTTACGGTCAGGTTTACGGCCAGGTGGTTGTTTACGGCCGTAAACAGGTTTACGACCGTAAACCCTGTTTACGGCCCGACCGTAAACCCATTTATGGCCCATGTTTCTCATGTATATATAAAGGGGTGAGGGGTGTGAGGAATAGATTGATGAACAGAAGAGAATACAGGAGCTTAAGTGTGTGTATTTGAAGGTGTTCTAGAGAAAGAGAAAAGAGAGTGTGTGTTAGTGTGTGTGAATCTTGTATCCGGATCTTCATTCATATCAATACATACAAGATTCATCATCTTCTTCTTCTCCTTCTCTTCTTTTTGATCTGACATCATCCAATTGATCGGGATTCCGCACCATCAATTGGATCTGATTGATACACAGGCATTTTGGGGACTTACAATTGGTATCAGAGCTTGGTTGTATCAGTCATTTTTGTCAGATCTGGAGCTTATTTGATCTTATTTTTGAAAGATTTCTGCGTTTTTGGATAGAAATCTGAAAATTAGGGGGGGTTTGTTCTTCGTGTTTTTGATAAAAACGAGTTTTTGATCGAGTTTTGGAGCAAAAAATATGAAAAACGCTGTTTTTGATCGTAACCAGCGAGGGGGTGGCGGCGTGTACGGTCAGCAGCTAGGGTTTCCGAAGTTTACGGCCCGGAGTTTACGGCCTCAGAGTTTACGGTCCGAGATTACGGCCTCGGAGTTTACGGTCCGAGATTACGGCTCGGAGTTTACGGCCTCGGTTTGCGGTCCTCGGTGGTTTACGGCTCAGCAACGTTTACGGCCTCGTCCTCGCATCCAAGCATCCTCGCATCACTTCTCAGCCTTGCATAGGGTCCGAAGTTCGGACCTCGTCCTCGCATCCTCACATCTTCGCTTCGCTTATCAAAAATAGGAAACGAGTTTGGGGGCTGCCGAGGATCGAATTCGGGACCTCTGATTCATCGACCAGCGCCTTAACCAACTCCTCTAGCATCACCTTTGTTCCTTTCCTTCGCATTCTTTATTCAAAAACACTCCTTTTCGGTTCCAAATTTCGCAAATTGACACTTTTAGCCTAAAAATTCAATTTCTTTTCATTTTAAATTCCAATTTCAACCAAAAAATTTAGTGTTTAATTTTTGACTTTTATTTTTGACTTTTTATTTAAAATTTTGACTTTGACTTTTAAAACTTGACCTTTGACTTTAAACTTTGACTTTTTCGTTTAACTTTTAAATTTTCAAATTTAGCTTTTCGGTTTGACTTTTAAGTTTGACTTTTGAGTTTGACTTTTTAAATTTGACTTTTGAGGTTGACTTTTGAGTTTTTAGTCAAAGGGCATATTTAAAAAAATAATAATAATAAAAAAAAATGATGAGTTCTTCAAACGTTCCAGTCAATGAAGTTTTATGTAATCCATCTTGTAAAACTACGATTAAATTTCTTCGGGAACAAATTGATTATTAAAAAGAGAAGTTGAGGACCTGAGATATGAAGGTTATCAACTCAGGAAAGGACAGAAACCTCTAAAGGCCCAATTAGAAACAAAAATAAAGGACTTTAAGAGAATTCAGCAGGACTACAGTGAAAAATGTGAACATTATGATTATATCAAAAGACTGAATGATGAGTTAACTACTGAGCTTGATACATTAAAGAGACAATTTGATACTGCAAATTTTGATTTTAGAAAATTTGATGGATCAAGCGAGGTAGTTGCCAACATGATTGATCATTGCATGCAGTTCAAACGAAACCAGCAGAAGGGTTTAGGATACGATAGTGTACCTCCTCCTTATAATCACACATATCAGTATCAACCCTTGTCTAAAGAGGAGATTGCCAACGAACCATTCATGGTTTATGGCAAGCCATCTGGTTTTGTTTCAGGAGGATTTATTAATGTTGAAAGTTCTAACCCTTCTACTTCCCCTGCAGATCAATCCTTAGATTAGTCAAAGCATGAAGTTGAAGGATCTATTTCTGATAACAAAACTGAGTCTGTTCCTGATGTTTCTGTTTCGAATGAAAACTCTATTGTTTCTGATGTTAAAATTGATGATACATCTTGTGATGCTTCTGCATCGGATCATGTTGAGTTAAATTTTTTTGACATATTTGATTATTTGTTTGAAAATACCGATGTTCCTATTTCTAGCACATCTACTTCATGTGCAGGTAAAGTAGCAGAGGATGAGAACAAGGAGAAAACCATTAAACAAACCAACATCTCCTTGAGCTCTGAATTTGTTGCTTCGAACTCAGCTGCTTCTGATCAACCTGCTGTTGAGAAATACAGGCCACCAATTCCAGTGAAACAGAGTGCCTGTTGTAATTGTGCTTGTGGGAACAATAAGAGACAAGGCAAGGATACGCCACCAGGGGCAGGAAGAAACAACTTCCCAGTGAAGAAAAAGACTTGTTTTCACTGTGGAACACCTGGACACATTGCCCGAAACTGTCCAAATCGCGCATACGTTCCTTACTACGCACAAGGCTGGCAGAAAGCGCCAAGAGGGAGATACTCCAAAAGAAACTCCTCGAGGTCACGTTCAGACCATGATGACTGGAACGCGCAGAAGGCCAAGAATCAAACCCACAAGGCCAAGAATCTGAATCCCAAGGGCAAGAAGGAAATGTCGGCCAAGAAGTCCAATCCAAGAGATGCTCATGTGAAGTCAATACCAGTTAGGTCAAAGCCATCTCAGAAGCCGACTTCAAGATCAAAAGCAAGTACTGAGCCACCCATCAGATCGAAAAAGAAATGGGTGAAGCCCAACTACAGATGGGTACCAAAGGTTCAATCTCCCAAATCTTCTAACGATTCTAATATTTCCTCATCTTCTGTTTGTGATAAACAGGATATGTCATGGGAGAGAGTACTATGTAAGGATGATAAAGGTCAACCCAGTTTCAAAATGGACTGGGTTCCAAAGACCAACTGATCCCGCTCTGTGTCGGAGCAGCTATGGAGGCATATCATCAGACTGCGGTTTGTTGGTAGTGGCTGTTCCAGGCACATGATAGGGGGCATCTCTCAACTGTACAACATTCATAACTTTGTTTGGGAGTATGTGTCCTTTGCGGGAAAGGAAGAAAGGAAGGGATCACTCACGGGGTTAGTGCTTAACGATGTGAAGAATTTTTGGATCTGTTCTGAGATTATGCGTGCTGTTCTCAGACCTTCTGGATGCAAATTCAATCGGTGACTTACGGTTTGAGTTTTCTTCTCGATACTCCTGAGTTTTTCTTAAGCTTATTCGCTTTAAAGACTAATTTTTGTTTTAGGATAGTTTAAATTTGCGCATTTACTTTCGTTTCTCTTCTATGCACAAATTTAGGGGGAGAAATAAAAACAAAACAAAAATTAGAATATTTAAAAAAAAATCCAAAAACATTAGAATATCAGAAAATCCAAAAATATGGTGTTAATAGTTTTTGTTTGTAGATGATGTTTTGGGAAGTGATATAATCATGTGATAACAGGCAATCTGAATCTATGTAAGGGACTGAATATGAATTGTCTAGGCTCTGTGTTCGATGCGCTGGTAGGCACGAAAGATTAAAATGGACTTGACTAGGCATTAATGAACTTAAGGAATCTAGAGACTTGAAAAATCTTGACCTAGATAGATCCATTTAGCCTGACAATACGACACCCAAATAGGTTGAGCACGGAGATATACATGATAATCCACCGGTCACACTAAAATAATCTGTATCTAGAACCGTGGTTTAACTCTTCCTCGATGTACGGACTTTGTCCTTGATTCCGGTATTGATGGGGCGACTGGGGAATTCCGATAAAGTAGGTCTGTAGGAAATTATTTTCTTGCTTTCTTTCTGTTAGTCATATGTTGCCTCCTCTGCGTGATTGAAATACATCCGACCTGGACTGTAACATATGCAATTCTATTTCTCTGCTTCTTCTATCTACGCAATTCTTTCTATCTATTAGCCATATACTGTCTCCTTTGCGTGACTTACAATCCGACCTGGTACACAGTATATGCATCATTCTTCTTCTCAATCCCTCTAAAACTTCAGTTAGTCATATGTTTCACCCTCTACGTGATTGGAAGAGATCCGACCTGGGTGTATAACATATGCACTCTAATTCTGACTTCTCTCATAATAATTGTCTGCTCACCTAAAGTAAGGAGTACTTTGGAAGTTCCTGATTATTGGGGTATGTCAGGAAGCGGGAAACACGTTCTAGTACATTTAAAATTGAACAATCACTAGGTTGTCTATAGATCTCGCAGCTCAATTTAGGTGGACAACAATATCTTTGGTCGTCGTCAGCTGAATGGTCCTTAAGGAATATTATCTAGGAACTTAGGATCACATTGTCTTGTCACTTATAGTATGTCCTAATTTTGTCACAATCTCTCGTGTTTAAGTGGACCACAATACCGACGATTGATCAGATCTATTCATGAAGGGAGAAGTACTGATAAACGGATAAAGGCTGTCTAAAAACTTTGATCCCAAATCACTCTTAAAGTTAGATATCATTTTATTTTTGTTAAATTTGTTCATAGTTTCTTGTAATTTAAATATTAGGGGAGAATTAAAATTTAAAAAAAAACCAAACAAAAAATCAGAAAATTAAAAATCCAAAAATAGTGTTATTTCTGTTTTATTTCTTTTTCAGAAAATATGAAAAATCCAAAAATATTGTGTGCTACATTTTTCTTTTAGTTTTGTTTTGTCTTGAATAGTGAATTCAGGTGAAGATGAAACTCATGGAAGTTTGTGTCGAAGATTTCTGAGCCAAGGCTTCATCCGTGATCATCGAAGAATTCTCATTCGAAGGAGCAAGAAATGAAGATTATTCTTTCGACATTCAATCTTTCAACCCCAGAAGCAAGGTGAAGCTGAAATTGAAGAATATGTGACGGATTGCATTGAAGCCTCCTCAATCAGTCTGCTGCTATCTTAAACCTGCTGAAGTGATCCAGAAGATTAGTTCTCTCTGATGTTCTCTCTGAAGATTCTCAAGCTGAAGGCGCTATCTTTCAAGAATCATTTCAAGAAGCCTCCTCACCCAATGTGCGTTCAATGTCAAATTCTGAAGAAAAGCCCAAGCTCTCGATGAAGATTGACAAGAAAAGCCAACTACTTTTTAGGGGGAGCTTGTTGGGTCAATTAAGAAAAGAAAGCTATAAACCAAGGGGGAGATTTTTGGGTCAATATTATGGTTTATACTTTGCTTTTCTAGGAAATTGTATTTTTATGTAATATCTTATGTGTTTACGGTCAGGTTTACGGCCAGGTGGGTGTTTACGGCCGTAAACAGGTTTACGGCCGTAAACCCATTTATGGCCCATGTTTCTCATGTATATATAAAGGAGTGAGGGGTGTGAGGAATAGATTGATGAACAGAAGAGAATACAGGAGCTTAAGTGTGTGTATTTGAAGGTGTTCTAGAGAGAGAGAGAAAAGAGAGTGTGTGTTAGTGTGTGTGAATCTTGTATCCGGATCTTCATTCATATCAATACATACAAGATTCATCATCTTCATCTTCTCCTTCTCTTCTTTTTGATCTGACATCATCCAATTGATCGGGATTCCGCACCATCAATTGGATCTGATTGATACACATGCATTTTGGGGACTTACATTGTGTTAGTGCTACTTTGAGCCTTCCCCAACTAGTTTTCATATTGAACCTAGACTATGGGATCTCCATTGTTTCTAGTTTAGGTTTTCGCCAGGTGGTGACTCATTGTGTTGGATTTAAGCCCATTCCCCTCGATATGAAGATAACTTGCTCTCTACTAAGGCCTTTTGACAAAGGATTAGTTATATTTTCCTTTGACAATATGTAACTAATGGAAAGGATTCCATTCTTCAGCAAGTCTCTCATTATAATGTGTCTGCGCCTAATGTGTCTCGAATTTCCATTGTGTATCTGACTTTGTGCTCTAGTGAGAGCAGCATGCTATCACAATGTATACCAATGGCAGTAACAGGTTGATACCACAGATGAATACCTTCTAGAAGCTTTTAAGCTATACAACTTCTTCAACAGCTTTGTCTAAAGCAAAAAAACTTTGCTTCCATTATAGAACGAGTATTCACAGTTTTCTTAGATGATTTCCAAGATATAGCAGCTCCACCAAGAGTAAACACATATCCACTTGTGGATTTTGCCTCAGAAGTATTGGAAATCCAGTTTGAATTACAATATTCTTCAAGAACAGGAGGATATCTAGTTTAATGGAATCCATAATATATTGTATGCTTTAAATATCTAAGCACTCTCACTAATGCATACCAACGATCTTTCTAAAAATTGTGGGAGTAACGACTCAATCTACTTACACTATATGCCAAGTCTGGTCTAGTACAATTCATAATATACATTAAGCTACCAAGAGCTTAAGTATATTCTAACTGAGCTACAATATCACCTTTATTCTTCTTAAGATGACTTGAAGGGTCAAAAGGGGTGACTACCAGCTTGTCATCATAGTGCCCAAACTTCTTAAGTACACTTTCAATATAATGGGATTGAGTAAGAGTATATCCATCTGGTCTTTTTTGAACTCTTACACCTAGGATCACATCTACAGCTCCCAAGTCCTTCATGGAAAAGGAGGAGTGTAGCATTTTCTTGGTTTTATTCATCACATCCAAACTAGTACCCATTATAGGCATATCATCCACATACAAGCATATGATGACACAAGCATTCTTGTATTGTTTGACATAAACACATTTATCACATTCATTAATTCTAAATCCATTAGAAAGTAATGTATTGTCAAACTTCTCATGCGATTGCGTTGGAGCCCGTTTTACTCCATAAAGTGAACTAACAAACTTACAGACTTTGTTTTTTTGAACTTTAACCATAAACCCTTTAGGATGATTCATATATATCTCTTCATCTAGTTCACCATATAAGAAAGCAGTTTTTTACATCCATTTGGTGTATTTTCAAATTATGAATAGCTACAATTGCTACCAATGTATGAATTGATGTAATTCTTGTAACATGTAAATAGGTGTCAAATAAGTCTTGACCTTCCTTTTGACGATACCCTTTAGCTAATAAACGAGTTTTGTACTTCTCAATGGTACCATCAGGTCTAAACTTCTTCTTGAATTTCCATTTGTGCCCAATTGGTATTGGTCTAGGTGGCAAATCTACCAATTTCCAAGTGTTATTATGCACAATGGAGTCAATCACACTTTTTATTGCCTCTTTCCAAAAAGGAGCTTCAGAAGAATCCATAGCATCATTATAAGTTTGGTGTTCTTTATTCACTACATAGGTCATATAATCAGGTCCAAAATCTTTGGCAATTTTTCCCCATTTGCTTCTTTTAGGTTCTAAGTTCTCTTCTTGAACTTTGGAAGAACTCTCTTCATTTGATAGTAAACTTTTGTCAAGAATGGTTTCATTCAGTCCATCATCTAGATGTCTTTTCCTAGAGCATGTAACCTCTTTTCCTTTATCCTTAAAAGGAAAGATATTTTCAAAGAATTCAGCCTCTACTAATTCCATGATGTTTTAATTATGGATATCAACAAAATGTGATTTATATACAAGAAACCTATAGGTTGCACTATTCATAACAGGGAGAAGATAGATGCAATATATGGTATTTGGTCCAAGTTTAGTCCTCTTAGTAAAAAGGTAATAATAACTTAGCAAGGAAACGCCACACTTTCATCCTTTTGTAAGAGGGTAATCTCCCTTTCCACAGATAATAGTATGATATATCACTCTTTTTATGAGGAATTCTATTAAGTATTGAATTTGCTGCAAGACATGCTTCTCCCTACAGATTATGTGGTGCTCTAGAAGTAATTAACATTGAATTAATCATATTTTTCAACGTTCTATTCTTTCTTTCAGCCACTCCGTTTTGCTGAGGAGTATATGGAGTAGTTGTTTGATGTATAATACCATGTAAAAAACAAAATTTAGCAACGTCTTTGGACTCATATTCTCCTCCTCGATCAGACCTTAGAATTTTGATCTTTTTGTCAAGTTAATTTTCAACTTCATCCTTATAATTCTTAAAAGTATTCAAGGATTCATCTTTGGTATTTAACAAATAAATGTAGCAATACTTGTTTCAATCATTAATAAAAGTTATATAATAATTCTTTCCTCCTCTTATAGGTGTTGCTCTAAAATGACATAAATCATTGTGGATCAATCCAAGTATTTTATTAGATTTTTCAACTGATTTATGAGGATATTGTTGGATTAGATGTCTAAGCTCATAACTATTATTGGTATGTACTCGACCCGAGAGTAGCATGGTCCATTTGGGTTGCATAACATCATGACAATTTGTTAAGATGGACTTTTGAGAAGAGGTTATATATGAAATCATATGATTTAATTAGTATTGATCAAGAATTAGTTTGGAATTAATTTAGTGATCAAAAGAGACTAATTAAATTAATGGGGACTAATTGTGTAAATTAGTTATATTTATATGTGTTGGGCTTATGGTCCATGTTGGACTAAGATTATGTATGAATACATAATGAGTTGGGCCACATGTACCATGGATCATAAAACCCATGGGTATGGATTTGGGTTATACCCATGACCCTTGGAATCCTACATATAAATATATGCTCCATAACCTAAAAACGTGTGCTTCTATTCTTAGAGAAAGATGGACGACTTTGGTGCATGGAAATTCTCTCTCAAGAATCACCTTTGTCCTAGATGAGTTGTGATTCCATTTGAGGTGCAACACTTGGGGCACTAAGTTCGTAAAGGCCAAAGTCTTTCTAGCAACATCAACAACATCAAGAGGTATGTCTAAAACCTGTTTTATTATACATATGTTATTTGCATGCTAGTTATAGGCTTAATGCTTTGGAAACACCATTACATGTATAATTAGAGAAAACATAGATCCAAGGCATTTAGGGTTGTATGTGCACCATAGGATGTTGTAGTATACAAAACCCAACAGTGGTATCATAGCTATGGGCTGTTTTCTATTATATTTGATGTTATTATTGGTTTTCGAAGCAAAAAATCGTATTTTCTGCATTCTGTGAGCAGGACTCACCGTGTCCACTGGGTGACTCGACGAGTTGCTTGAAGATACTCTTGGACTCGTCGAGTGCATCAAGGGACTCGATGAGTTGGCTATCCTGAGTGCAGATTTTCGAGTTTTTTGGCCTGTTTGGATGAGGATCATCACCACAAAATGTATTTGTTCATAAAATTTGATTTTGATGCTATGATAATGATTATCCTCATCCAAATAAAGGATAATTGTCAAAGTTTCAAGATTTGTATTAGTTTATGTGATTAGCTAATTTCTTGAAGATTGTTGATGTGAATTATTTTTGCTTATGAGTTTGATCTAGATCATAGAAAATATTATTTGATTATTGTGTTAATTGAAATAATTGATCTTGATGGTTTTTATGAACTCCATAACTTGTCCTCAAGTTATGGAAAATGAAGAGTTTTTCCTTTTAAAAGATTCATTAAAGTTCATAGGTTATGTAAAATGAAAAGTCTTGTTTTTAAATGCCATCATAAAATAGTTTTATGTCTTCCATAACTTGTCCTCAAGTTATGGAACTTGAAAATTCTTCCATAATAACCATATTAAACTCATAATTTATGGAAACCAAAAGTTTTTGAATTGTTCAAAACTTGCCCTCAAGTTTTGGAATTTGTAAAGTTACCCCCCCCCCCATGTATACTTTAATTCCAACCCCTAGAATTTTAAAAGTTTAAAATTCAACCCTTATACTATTATAATATTATAGGTTTAATATTTATATATATGTACAAGAGTAAGTCAGTATTAATGTTAGTAGGTCTCATTCACGAAGCCGGTCTATAAGGGGGGTATAAGGTTACTGCCTATAAAATGGCAGTTTAATGGGTGTCCACTCTCACCCACCGCTTCCTTGATTGGTGGAGGGTCGTTAGCCGAACGGGTAGCACAGAACACTAATTCTACTTTCATTAAAAGTATATTGATAAATATAAAGTAACTAAACTTTATTAAATTGTCAACTTAGTTACTTTAGGAAAATGTGAATTTGGTGCTAACCCATGAAATTGCACTTTGCACCTTTTTTAAGTTGTTAGTGGAGCGTGTGTGGTTAACCGGCATACTAATCTGGGACTGACAATGTGTGGAAAAGGGTAGCTTGATGTTAATCATATATCAATGGAGTGTGTGTGTTTAACCGACACATTGATTAGATGGTTGTAACATTAAGTGTACCAAGTTAATTTGCATGGTTATTCACTCCTTGTTTGTGATCCTCGGCATCCCAGTCACAAACTTGAAGGGCACAATCGAGATTTAAACATGTCATTGAATAGTTCAATGAATCTCAAAAGATCTAGGAGTTTCAATTCATTTAAAACCTAATGTTAAATTTTGTTTTTTCATGGTGGAAATTGGTAAATCGTTATTTACCTACCTTCAAATATTTTGTAGCTTGGATTACGGCATCCCTCTTCCAAGTTATAAAATATTGTGTTGGGTCCTAGCCTTAATATTTCATATTGGGAGTTATATTAAGGACTTAAATCAACTAAACTTGAATTTCTCCCTCATAAATGTCTAGCAATGACAATTATGGTCTTCCTTATCCTTTTGGATAAAGCTTTCCTAATGAAGATGATATCCCAAATGGCGATCAAGGTGAAAGATTAATCCATTTGTTGTGCATTAATGGGACTGGAAATCATACTTCACTACCTCCACCTCCTCCAATTATTCTACCTAACCCACAAGTTCTTGAAAAGTGCAAGGTCACTCAATCCCTATTGGCAAGCAATGTCTATATGTGCTCACATCTTGGAGATGAAGCCACATATTGACAAGTTGGGAGAGTTAGGTGTCAAAGTCTCAAGGAAGTTGGTTATTGACTCAGTTCTTCAGTCACTTCCTAAGTCATATATCGGGTTCTTTGAAGGACTACTATGTGACACACCACGACATGACCCTTATCGATCTTACCTATTTTCTTGTTGCTGCTGAATCAGAAATGATTTGGAGCACTGGTAAAGCAAATTTGATTGGAAGATCTACTTCTCAAACTTTCATGGACATTGACAATGGAAACATTGGAAGTCCAGAAAAGTCTTCTCTTCCCAATGGAAAGGGATCGGTCATAGTCAACCCGGTTGACCAAATGGTAAAGAGAAAGGCTAAGTCTGAGATAGTCCCATGTACCATTACTAAAGAGTCCATATGTTTCTATTGCCAAAAGAAGGGGCATTGGTTGCGAAGCTGCCTTATTTACCTGAAAGTTCACTAGGATGGTAAAAGTCAAAATTTTGACTATGCTTTAGGTAATGTCCTATATCTAACTCTATTAAGTTCCTATTTGAAGATTCTTATTACACGATGTGACTAGGTCGCATTTTGATGTTTTGTAGAATCAAAAAAGGAGAGGAAGCTTAGAAGACGAGTATGTTGAATCTGATAGCGAAGATGAATTTCGATCGCATGATTCGAAGATCAGAATTTTGAGCTGCTGCTTAAGAGTTATGATAGATTGCTTAGGAATAGATAACAACATAGTTTTCATATGTATTTGTATTGTAAGGATAAGTTTTTCCGCAATTTTTAAAATAAAAGGAAAATTTTTGATTTTATTTATTTTAAGTATCCTTACAATGGGATTTGTGAAAATTGTTGTTTATATGATTCCATTGATAGCAATATTGGAAAATGGATTTGATTCTTTCGTTTGTGGTAGTGTCATAATTTACCAAATAAGGAAAGGTTCTCATCACCCAAGTTTCAATTGGATAGAAACTTGGAATCATGCAACTTGTATTGTATGATGAATGAGAATTTTCATATTTGGGAAATTAAGACTAATTCCTTGTTCACATGTATATGTGAGTCAAGTGAAGGACTAGGAGATCGTGTAGACTTGGTTGTGCACTGATCAGGTTCACCACAAAGAACGATAAGGCTATTCGTCATGATTTACTAAAGTTTAGTAAATATGGTTGTGCTTACAAGTTTAAGTATAATTCTAAAACATTGGAAAAGTTTCAATGTATGGCAGGACGAATGAGAAGAATCAAATTAGGAAGAAAGATAAAAGTTTCTCAAATATGAAAAGATGGGAGAGTACTTCGGTATCATGTTTTATGATCATCTTAATGATTATGAAAAACCATATCACATTTGATCCTCTAAGGACATCTTAGTGCATTTGTTTGACTAAGAAGAGGAATCGTGAATTGTTGAAATGGTTAAATCAAAATATGAATCATACTTCGTTCCAAAATTGAGTCTTAGAGTAACACTACATGATCGAGCCTTGAGTGACATAATGTTAAGAAGGGTTAAAACACTTATCAAATGTAGAGTAAAATGTTTTCTACTCTTGTACATTTGAAGTTGGTGAGTTGTGATGTTTTGGATGAAACAAAGACCAACTAAGGCCAATTGTGTGAATTGTTAGTCTTGATAAGAATCCGCACTAACTCTTGAATATTTGCTTTGTCAAGGAATGGTTCTTGACAAGAGAATCTTATATGTCAAGAGGTCAGTGGGAGTCTTAAAGATCTTGAAAAGTTTCAAGAACTAATCAAGGGTATTGTTTATCACTAGCATACGACTTGAGGTTTATAACCTATTGTGTTGACATATTCTTGTTTCTGTGTCCATTCCAGTTAAAGTTAACTATGCATGTGAGTTATATGAGTTCTCAGTTGTTTGCATAACTACTTGGAAGCAATGGTAGGCCCTTGTGCTGCTAGGTGGCAATAAGTTAAGATTGAACAAGTTCTGTCCATATGAGTTTGGATTTATCACTAACCTCCTCTTGTGGTTATGTTTTTGACAAATTCATATGGATAGGAACACATACACCATAAAATCTAAGTGTCATAAGGTTTCTCTTCGATTCATGAAAATGATGGTGAGGAAACGCTTTCACTAAGTAGATTTTAAGGAGATAGAAATTGTGATATTTGCATTCTCAAATTCAATTATGATTACGACATCCCTTTTCGTAATTCGAATTGTGAGCAATGGCAAAGGTCTAAACATTTGAGACTATGATTACGACATCCCTTTTCATAGTTCTAAAATTGTTTAGATACACATGTGAGTTATCTAAGGAAAGGTGTATGATTTTAGGAAGCTTAGATAAAGTCTTTCTAGAAACCTGAACTTTGGTAATGAAAGTCAATAAAGTATTGATTTCTAGAAGTACAACTGATTTCTGGATACATGTTTAAGCTAGTGGGAGCATAAGTGTTATGCTGATAAGGATATAATTATCATGTTAGTGGGAGCATGATTATTATGTTAAGTGTTGCAAGTTAGCAATGTTAATTATATAAAACAAAAGTTTCAATTTGCAAAGTTGCAGGGTTTGAAAAGTTGTTTTGCTATAATTAAGGGAGAGGAAATTATACTTCATTCCTTCTAAAAGCTTAAATTGAGATTTTAATCAAATTTAGTCAAGTATATATATGAATGTTATGTTGGAATGTTCAACATAAGAAAATTCTATATATGGAAATATTAATTGCGTTCTCAATATTCGATTATGATTACGGCATCCCTTTTCATAGTCCGAATTTTGATAACATGGCTAATAGGAAAAATTATAGCAAAAGACTGGTCTAGGATCATGTTTTTATGTGAGACATTATGCATCGTATCCCATATGCTTCGGGTATAGGATCGATTGCATATGCTATAATATTTCTATGTGTACTGAATTTTCCAAATGCCTAGGCCATTAAGAGGGAAAAAGGACCAGAACTGTATATGCCTAAAATGATTATGCAATTGTCGAGGACAATCTGAGGCTTACCAAAGATTGGTTACTCATGGACATTTGGAAGTATAGTGTTAATTTTGGAAGGACCATATTGACATATTCTAAAAAGAGGCAACTCTTGTTCAGAAGTGATAGTCAAAATGGGAATATGGAAATGTTTCCATAAGTGGAAGTTATTCTTTAAATATGTGTAAGATTAGAAAACTTAATGCGAGAAGGATGTTCAAAGGAATGTACTTTGAATGTGAGACTTTGTTTCCATGGAATTGCTCTCCATTGGAATACTTTGTAATGTCTGTAGCCAAGTCTTTGTGACTTTTTGTGCATAGTCATTACAAGAGGATCATTGCATATAAGTTTAGAATCTAACAGATTTCAGTAAATGGCAAAGAATCTTGTATTATTACATTTGTCATAAGGATTTGGAATTGTGAAATGAGCATCATTGAAATGTTTTCAATTGATCTATTCCACAAAGAAAGGATCATAGGTAAACATAGTGTGCATGCTTGTAGCATGGGAAAACTATTGTTTTAAGTTCAAGTATTAAGTTGATTATTTGAAACATTATACAATGAATAATGAGTAATCAATATGACTCAAACGTTTTGGGGCCATATAGGATTAGTATTATTCTTGTGTTTTACTTTGCATGTTTTAACTTCTCGAATAACTAGACTATTCAAACCGTCCACAGTCGATCATACTTTGGAAGTAGGTATTGAGGCAAGACTGTCATGAATGGGTCTGTAGTATGTCTAGATGTTTTATACATAGCTGCAGTATTCAGAGTGCTCCTGGAATAAGATTCGAGTATTGGATTAAACCCACGCTCATTTGAATCACTTCATGGATTTTATCACGAGTGATCATGAGATGATAATATCTTATATTCTTTAAACGGAGATGCGTGAGTTGTAGTTGCAAGTCGGTTGCACATTGACATATGTAAACACACCAGTAACTTGGATGTTATAAAACATATCGTTGTGTGTAATTTTATGAGTGAGTACAAGCGCGCATTTGGGTCGAAGTTTATCCGTTCCTTTTACCCCATGTGGATAAAAACGATATCTGTGGGCCCCTCGATGATTTAATGATGACAACCCTAAGTGCTCGGCCGGGCCTGTACTGATTTGATTTGTTCAATTAGTCGGTCGTCAAAAATCAGGAATCGGGAAACAACAAATGGAAAGAGAGAATGATTTTAATCCATGTCTCAGTCCATATGATATCTAGAATGGCGGAATATATGATATGTAGAATGGCGGAATATATGATCCTTTATGAGGATATTGTTGGATTAGATGTCTAAGCCCATAACTATTATTGGTATGTACTCGACCCGAGAGTAGCATGGTCCATTTGGGTTGCATAACATTAGGACAATTTGTTAGGATGGACTTTTGAGAAGAGGTTATATATGAAATCATATGATTTAATTAGTATTGATCAAGAATTAGTTTGGAATTAATTTAGTGATCAAAAGAGACTAATTAAATTAATGGGGACTAATTGTGTAAATTAGTTATATTTATATGTGTTGGGCTTATGGTCCATGTTGAACTAAGATTATGTATGAATACATAATGAGTTGGGCCACATGTACCATGGATCATAAAACCCATGGGTATGGATTTGGGTTATACCCATGACCCTTGGAATCCTACATATAAATATATGCTCCATACCCTAAAACGTGTGCTTCTATTCTTAGAGAAAGATGGACGATTTTGGTGCATGGAAATTCTCTCTCAAGAGTCACCTTTGTCCTAGATGAGTTGTGATTCCATTTGAGGTGCAACACTTGGGGCACTAAGTTCTTAAAGGCCAAAGTCTTTCTAGCAACATCAACAACATCAATAGGTATGTCTAAAACCTGTTTAATTATACATATGTTATTTGCATGCTAGTTATAGGCTTAATGCTTTGGAAACACTATTACATGTATAATTAGAGAAAACATAGATCCAAGGCATTTAGGGTTGTATGTGCACCATAGGATGTTGTAGTATACAAAACCCAACAGATATTGTGAGAATTTTTATTCTACACAAACCTCACATACGATATTTTTATCTAATGAACATTTTGAATATAACGAAAATTGACATGTGCCAGTCTAGAATGCCATAAAAATGAAGGATCATGCATGTAAATAGAAGAGGGCTAGTAGTGCCCATTATTGCATTAGCGTTAACATTTGGTACATCATCATTGTTTGGGGTTTAACTACCATAGTATAAAGGTAAAACACTGACTTTGAAGAGACCCTCACTAAGGTATCCCTTTCCAACATACACCTCACCCTTGGTGAGAACAAACTTATCAGACTCAAAAACAAGTTTGAAACCCTTGTTACTAAGAATAGGACTAGAATTCAGATTCTTAGTAATTTCAAGAACACGCAAGACATAACTTAGAACAAGTTCTTTTTCAGAAGTCAGTTGTGTTGGATTAATGTCTAAGTCCATAACTATAATTATTAAGACTTGACCCGACCCGGCATGGTCCATTTGGGTTGCATGGCATCATGCATTTGGATAGACTATAATGAGAGAAATAACACTTAAGGTTGGTTAATATATTATAAGTTCTAATATATTAATAAGGTTATTTAATTAGTATTGATCAAGAATTAATTTGGAATTAATTAAGTGATCAAAAGGAGACTAATTAAATATATGGGTTGATTGTGTAAATCATTCATTCTTATATATGTGGGCTTGTGATCCAAGATTCCTTATGTTGGACTAAGTCCATGGGGTGACCCATGGATACTCCATGGAGGTTAAAATCCATGGAGCATAAGGAATGGGTAAAGTTATGAGTTACATGGTGTAACCCTAATAGCCACCATATAAAAGAATCCCATGGCTCAAGAAATCGTGCACTAATGTGTGAGTGTGAGGGCTAGACGATTTCAAGGAGTGTTCAAGTTTCTCTCAAGTTATTCCAAGTGTATTTGGTGTTGTGTGAACCATTTGAGGTGTCACACTTGGGGCACTAGGCACTCAAGCTTCATGAAGACATTCTACATCAAAGAGGTATGTATTCTATCTTGTTATATTTATTATTTTGTATGCTAGATTAGGATAATACCTTGGATGTTCATAATTGTATGTATAATAGAGAAAACATAGATCCAAGGTATTTAGGGTTGCATGTACACTTAGGAGTGTTAGAATGCTAATAACCCAACAGTGGTATCAGAGCCTAGGCTTGTTTTCTTGTTATACTTGCAAAAGTAGCTGAAAAAATCGAGTTGGATGCATATATTCGATTGTTTTGGCTGGAATTGGACTAGGAACATTACCCTAAGATGTTTTTGGACTTATAAACTTATTTTTGATGTGGTAATGTTCATGGTAATCCAATTTCTAAGATAATTGTCATAATTTCAAGATTTATATTAGTTTGTATGTTCATGCTAATTTCTTGAAGATTGATGATTTCAATTATCTTGTTCTTATGAGGTTCTTAGATTAATAGAAAAGTTGTGTGAAATAGTTGTTTTCAATCCATTTTAATCTAAAAGTTGATTCCAAAGTGTGTTTTTGTAACTTGTCCTCAAGTTATATGAAAAGTCACATTTAAGAATCATAAAATTCATAAAAGTTGGCAAATGTTACAAAATGAAGAGTCTAGTTCTAATTAAATGGTTTTATGACTCCATAACTTGTCCTCAAGTTATGGAGGTTCAAGAGTCTCTTCATTAAATTTTTTAAAAAAAAGTGTAACCTTAATTAGTTCCATAAGTTACAATAAAAAAAGTTATTTTTTTTATTAATTAGTTTAAAGTCTTCCATAACTTGTCCTCAAGTTATGGAACTTGAAGAGTTTTTTTTTTTTTTTTTAATTAAAACTACTTTAAACTCATAAGTTATGGAATTAATTAGTTTTAAATAGTTTCAAAACTTGCCCTCAAGTTTTGGAATTTGAAAAGTTTTCACTTATGAATACTTTAATTCCAAGTTAGCCCTTAGAATTTTAAAAGTTAAAATTCAACCCTTATACTTTATAATATTATAAGTTAATAATATTTATATATATGTATAAGAGTAAAGTCAGTCTTACCGTTAGTAGGCCTCATTCACGAAGCCGGTCTATAAGGGGGGTATAAGGTTAATGCCTATAAAATGGCAGTTTAATGGGTGTCCACTCTCACCCACCGCTTCCTTGACTGGTGGAGGGTCGTTAGCCGAACGGGTAGGACAAGGACTATAATTCTCCTTTCATTAAAAGTATTAATGATAAATACTAAGTAACTAAACTCTTATTAATACCCAATCTTAGTTACTTAGGAAAATGTGAATTTGGTGCTAACCCATGAAATTACACTTTGCACTTTGCTTAAGTCGTTAGTGGAGCGTGTGTGGTTAACCGGCTCACTAACCTGGACTTAACAAGGTAGGCAAAGGGTAACTTAATATTTATCATAGTATCGGTGGAGCGTGTGTGGTTAACCGGCACACTGATTAAGGGTACCAAGTATGTTTGCATGGTTATTCACACCTTGTTTTGTGATCTTCGGCATCCCAGTCACAAAACCTGAAGGGCACACTCGAGATTGAAACATGCCTTTGAACAGTTCAATGAATCTCAAAGATCTAGGACTTTCAAATCCAATTAAAACCTAATAAATTATTTCGTTTTTCATGGTGGAAATTAGTGAATCGTCATTCACCTACCTTCAAATATTTTATAGCTTGGATTACGGCATCCCTCTTCTAAGTTATAAAATAGTTTGTTGGGTCCTAGCCTTAATATTTCATATTGGGTGTCATATTAAGGACTTTAAATCAACTATCTTGAATATCTCCCAAAAAGATGTCTGGTCTAGACATTTATGATCTTCCCAAATCTCTTGAAACAAGCTTTCCTAAATGAAGATGATGTCCCATGGATATCATACTTCTTTCACCTCCTCCAATTATTCTCCCTAACCCACAAGTTCCTAAAAAGTTTAAGGTCACTCAAGCCCTATTGGCAAGGCAAGGTCTAGGTGTGATCACATCTTGGAGATGTAGTCACATATTAACAAGTCGGGAGAGTTGGGTGTCAAAGTCTTGAGAAAGTTGGTGGGTCAACTACTTTCTAAGTCACATAGTGAGTTCTTTTGGGAATCCTATGAAACAGACTAAGACAAGACCCTTAATGATCTTATCTATTTGCTAAGATCAACTTCCTAAAACGCTATGGACATTGACAATGATGACATTAGATATCCAGTAAAGCTCTCTCTTCCCAATGGAAAGGGATCGGCCATAGTCAACTCGGTTGACCCAATGGTAAAGAGAGAGGCGAAGTCTGAGATAGTCCCATTATCAAGGGTCCATAGGTAACTATTGCCAAAGGAAGGGGCATTGGTTACGAAGCTGCCAAATTTACCTAAGGATGTTAAAGTCAATAAGTTTGGCTCTGCTTCAGGTAAAGTCCATTGTCTAACTCTATTAATTACATGCTGATTCTGATCGCGAAGATGGATTTCAATCGCATGGTTCGGTGATCAGAATTTTGGGCTATTACTTAAGAGTTATGATATTTATATTGCTTAGGAATAGATAACAACAAGGTTTTCATATGGATTGTAAGGATAAGTTTTTCCGCAAAGTTTTAAAATAAAAGAAAAAGGTTTTGATTTTATTTATTTTAAGTATCCTTACAATGGCATTTGTGAAAAGTTGTTGCTTATAAGATTCCATTGATAGCAATATTGGAAAAATGGATTTGATTCTTTCGGTTGTGGTAGTGTCTAATATTACCAAATAAGGAAAGATTCTCATCACCCAAGGTTCAATTGGACCGAAACTTAGAATCATGCAAGTTGTATAGTATGATGAATGAGAACTTTCAGCTTGGAAAATTAAGACTAATTCCTTATGTGAATAAGGAAAGGACTAAGGGATCGAGTACACATTCTTGTGTACCGGTCAAGTTCACCACAAAAGATCAAGAAGACTATTCGTCATGATTTACTTAAGTTCAGTAAATATGGTTATACTTATAAGTTTAAGTATAAGTCTGTAGCATTGGAGAAGTTTCAATGTGAGACAGAACGAATAAGAAGAATCAAAGTATGGCAGAAAGATAAAAGCTTCTCAAATCTGAAAAGATGGGAGAGTACTTTAGTATCATGTTTATGATGATCTTAATGATTAAGATACCATATCACAATTGGTCCTCTAAAGTCATCTTAGTGCATTCTTATGACTAAGAAGAGGAGTCATGAATTGTTGAAATGGTTAAATCAAAAAGATGAGTCATACTTCGTTCCAAAAAAATTCTTAGAGTCATACTCCAAGATTGTAACTTGAGTGACATATCTTAAAGAGGGTTTGTTAACACTAGTCAAATGTAAGAGTAAAAGGTTATCTACTCTTGTACATTTGAAATTGGTAAGTTGTGATGTTTTGGATAAAACAGAGACCAACTTAGGCCAATTGTGTAAAGTGTTAGTCTTGATAAAGAATCCGCACTATCTCTTGAATATTTGACAAGGGAGTCTTATATGTCAAGAGGACAGTGGGAGTCTTAAAGCTCTTGAAAGTTTCAAGACTTAATCAAGAATAAAACCTAAAGTCCTTCACTAGCACACGACTTGAGGTTTATAACCTATCGTGTTGAAATTTTTGTGCCTATTCAAGTTGGCTTTGCATAGGAGTTCTGAGAGTTCTCAATTGGTTGCACAACTACTTGGAAGCAATGACAGGCACCTGAGCTGCCAAATGGCAAGAATTTAAGATTGCACAAGTTTAATCAATATGAGTTTGGATTTGTCACTAGCCTTGTCTTGTGATTATGGTTTGGACAAATTCACATGGATAAGAACACATACACTATTAAATCTAAGTGTCATAAGGTTTCTCTCCGATTCATGAAAATGATGGTGAGGAAACACTTTCACTAAGTAGATTTTAGCTAGATAGCAATTGTGATATTTGCATTCTCAAAGTCGTTAGTGGAGCGTGTGTGGTTTACCGGCACACTAACATGGACTTGTGAGAAGTGGCAAAGGTCTAAACAATTGAGACTATGATTACGGCATCCCTTTTCATAGTTCTAAAATTGTTTAGACACACATGTGAGCTATCTAAGAGAGGTGTATGATTTTGATAAAGTTTTATCAAAACAATCTAGTATCAGAAATCTGAACTTTGGTAAGAAAGTCAGCTGATTTCTGAGTACATGTCAAAGCTAGTGGGAGCATAAGTGTTATGCTAATAATCATCATGTTAGTGGGAGCATGATAATTATGACAAAGGTTGCAAGTTAGCAATGTTAATTATAGAAAACAAAAGTTTCAATTCGTGAGGTTACAGGGGTTGAAAAAGTTGTTTTGCTATAATTAAGGGAGAGGAAATTATACTTCATTTCAATTCTAAAAGCTTAGATTGAGATTTTAATCGTATTTAATCAAGGATATATATATGAATTTCATGTTGGAATGGCTCAACATAAGGAAATTCTATATATGGGTCCATTATTTGCGTTCTCAAATTCGATTATGATTACGGCATCCCTTTTCATAATCTGAATTTTGAGAACTTGGCAAATTGAAATGGAAATATTATAGCAAAAGACTGGTTTAGTCTTTATGTGAGACATCATGAATCGTGTCCCATATGCTTCGGATATAGGATCGATTACATGTGCTATATTCATCCTTTCTAAAATTTTCCAAATGCTTGGGGCATTATGAAGGGAAAAGGTCTAGAATTGGATATGACTAAAATGATTACGCAATTGTCGAGGACAATCTAAGGTTTACCAAAGATTGGTTGCTCAATGACAGTTGGAAGTATAATGTCAATTCTGGAAGGACCATATTGACATAATCTGTAAGGAGGCAACTCTTGTTCAGAAGTGATAGTCAAAATGGAATATGGAAATGTTTCAAAGTTAGAAATTATTCAATCTGTGTAAGATTAGGAAACTTAATGAAAGAAGGATGTTTCCAAGGAGCTGATCTCCTTTGGAATGCTCTGTAATGATTGTTGTCAAGTCTTTCTGACTTCCTGCATAATCATTAAGAGGATCAATGCATATAAGTTTAGAATCTAACAGATTTCAGTAAATGGCATGAATTTGGAATTCTTGCATTTGCAGTAAGGATTTGGGACTGTGAAAAGAGGATCATTGGAGTGATGTTCAATTGATCTATTTTACAAAGTAAAGATCATAGACAAACATAGTATGCATACTTGGTGTATGGCATGACTAGTGTTTAGAAAACATAGTGTACATGCTTGGAGCATGGGACAACTATTGTTTTAAATTCAAGTATAAAGTTGATAAAACCGAAACAATGAATAATGAGTAATCAGTATGGTGATAAATAAAAGTGTTTATTTATATTCATAGGGTTTGATACCATATTTGATTCATTTATTCTTGTGTTTCACTTTGCATGTTTTGACTTCCAGAATAACTAAGTCGCTCTTCCTGAATGATTAAGTTATTCAAACCATCCACAGTCGGTCATATGTTGGAAGTAGATATGAATCAAGACTGTCATGGGTTGGTTTGTAGAGGTCCAAGTTGGTGGACAAAGTAGTGTTACAACACTCATGAGTGCTCATAAGTTCTGAGTATTGGATTCAACCCGCGCTCATTTGAATCACTTCATGGATTTTATCACGAGTGATCATGAGACGATAATATATTATATTCTTCAAACCTAGAGATATGAGTTGTTACTATGAGTTGGTTATACATTGATTGCACGAAAACGCATTGGTAACTCGATGTTATAAAACGTGCCTTTATGTATGATTCAACAAGTAGTAGAACAAGCCATATGAGTCGAAGTTTATCCATTCCTTTTACCTTCGGGATAAAAGCGATATCTGTGGGCCCCTCGATGATTTAAAGATGATACATGTGAGTGCTTGGCCAAGCCAGGACTGATTTGATTTGTTCAATCAGTCAGTCATCATGAATCGGAACTCGGGAAACAACAAATGGACAGAGAGAATGATTGATAATCCATGTCTCAGTCCATATGATATCTAGAATGGAGGAATATATGATCCCTTATCTAATGGACAAGTCATTGACAAAGGTCAGAGTTCATCGACAAGGTCAGAGTTCGACAGAAGCTTTTGAGAGCTACGATTGCTGATCGGTTCCTGAAGTCATACGCAATAATAGTTTTAGACTTATCCAAGTGGGAGACTGTTGGATTAATGTCTAAGTCCATAACTATAATTGGTAAGACTTGACCCGACCCGGCATGGTCCATTTGGGTTGCATGGCATCATGCATTTGGATAGACTATAATGAGAGAAATAACACTTAAGGTTGGTTAATATATTAGAAGTTCTAATATATTAATAAGGTTATTTAATTAGTATTGATCAAGAATTAATTTGGAATTAATTAAGTGATCAAAAGGAGACTAATTAAATATATGAGTTGATTGTGTAAATCATTCATTCTTATATATGTGGGCTTGTGATCCAAGATTCCTTATGTTGGACTAAGTCCATGGGGTGACCCATGGATACTCCATGGAGGTTAAAATCCATGGAGCATAAGGAATGGGTAAAGTTATGAGTTACATGGTGTAACCCTAATAGCCACCATATAAAAGAATCCCATGGCTCAAGAAATCGTGCACTAATGTGTGAGTGTGAGGGCTAGACGATTTCAAGGAGTGTTCAAGTTTCTCTCAAGTTATTCTAAGTGTATTTGGTGTTGTGTGAACCATTTGAGGTGTCACACTTAGGGCACTAGGCACTCAAGCTTCATGAAGACATTCTACATCAAAGAGGTATGTATTCTATCTTGTTATATTTATTATTTTGTATGCTAGATTAGGATAATACCTTGGATGTTCATAATTGTATGTATAATAGAGAAAACATAGATCCAAGGTATTTAGGGTTGCATGTACACTTAGGAGTGTTAGAATGCTCATAACCCAACAAGTTGTAGCTTCACTTTTCCCATTCCTTCAATTTTTGTAGTAGTACCATTCCCCATAAACATTGGTTCAGAATCAGAGACTTTATGGTATGTAGAAAACATGGTTCAAGAGTTGTAAATGTGCCTTGTGGCTCTAGTATTAATCCAGCAATCCACATAATTGCTAACCATGTTGGTTTGAATCACAACAACAAACTGATTTGGTGATTCAACCATGTTGGTTTGACCAGAAGTTCCTCCACTAGAATTTCCACCATTGTTTCTATTGTTCCCTCCATTTCCTCATTGACCTTTCCTGAATCTGTAATCTTTGGCCTTGTTTCCAGTTCTAGCACAAACATAACGTGCACCCGAATTCTTCTAGAAATTCTTCAAGTTTGGGCCATTTTTTACATCTTTGAAAGACTTTTTCGATCCATTCTTCCCTTTCTTGTTGTTATGCTTTGTCTTGGAAGTACTTGCCTCTCCAAAAAAGTTTTCAATTGGTTCCAAGGAGTTTGCATCAACCTTATCATTCAATTTGTTATCTTCTTTAACACGAATTTTCAACACAAGTTGCTCAAAACTCATATCATCAGTCAAGTGTTTAAGATATAATTTGAAATTCTTCTAAGAAGGAGGAAGTTTTTCAATAATTGAACCAACAAGAAATTTAGAGTTTATTCTTATACCTTCAACTTCAAGATCATGTGCAATTACTTGAAGTTCCTCCACTTGTTTGAGGACAGGTTATGTAACATCCCAAAAATCATAGTAAAATTTTTTATTTTCAAAACCATTTAATAACCCATAATCCATACAAAACATTGTTTCCAAAAAGCCATAACCATAAATTAGAGTATCCCAAACTCATTTATCAATAAAATATCAAAGGATGATGTGCACAATCACGCTTTCGTCTTGCCTCGATCATCTGATGTACCTGAAACCATAAAATCAAACTGTTATCCAAAGCTTAGTGAGTTCCCCCAAAATACCCCACACAATCAAACATATACAAACATGCATGCTGGGTCCACAACCTCCCGACTGGATTACCCTTGGCCCACAGTCTCCCGACGGGATTGCCCCTAGCCTATAGTCTCCCGAATGGATTGCTCCTGGCCCACAGTCTCTCGACTGGATTGCCCCTGGGTTTGTTGGTCTACAACACAAAGCAGGACCGCCTCAACCCACCTGCACGATGTTAGAATATGCAACAGATAAACATATAACCATCAAATATAGCTAATCATACTGATTTACCAATCTAACAGATCGCTACAACATAGCATCATCCTATATATCATGATACATAACACAACCTTGTAGGCTAGCATTGGTGCCTTCGGCTCATGAGTATAATGAGGAAAACTCACCTCAAAGTCTAAAAGATAGTTGAACTGATCACTGCTCCAAATACCGGCTCTATAGGTCACCTAAATATCAAATAGGGACCAAGCCTCAATCTACTACTCAAATTACCCCATTTGACCTAAAGTCAATCCTGGTTAAAGTCAATAATAGTCAACGGTTCAAAAGTCAAAGTCAACATCCAACCCAAGTACACCCAACGTAGAGCCTAAGATGGCAATTACAGGGAAATATGGATCTACACCCCACTTAAGGGAAGTTACACCCTTTGTACTCCCATAAACTTCAACTTAATCATTAAGTCATTAATTCAGACCAATGTCCATTCTAACTTCCAGATCTCTTTTCTCTTAAACATCCTAATAGATAAAGTCTAATACTTTATCCATTTGCATTCATACCAAAGGCACAAGATCATAATCTAAGTCTAAAATCCACCTAAAGGTCCATAACTCATGCATGGATGAATGAGAGTGACAATGCTCTCATTTTTATAACTTATCAAGCCTAAAAACGTGTGGAAATTACACTCCAATGGTCTGGAGTAACTCATACTCATATACACCATGGTTATGGGGACAAAAGCATGAAAACCTAAAAGAAAGCTATATCTAGCATAGAAACACATCAATATAGGAACTTTATACCTCCTGGAGATGGATGAGGGAATGGAACTTTTGGATCCAAGACTGATTTGAGCTTCTAAGCAACACCACCATCTTCTTCTTTATTCTAAAGAACACAAACACACTCTTAAGCTCACAAATACACCAAAAGGAAACTAGGGTTTCAAAGGGAACATTTATGGAATGAAGGCTGAGAATGGAAGGGCCTCACGAGAGTTAGAGCCCTTAAATAGGGTTTAAAACCCCGAAATTAGGGTTTGGACTCTAGGAAAGTATGTAATGCATACTAAGATCTACGCTGTAACACCCTGTTCCGAATCATTACCCATTTAGGTATGGGTGATGGTATGAGGATGATTCGGGCATTCAGAGTTAGTTTTGGAGCCAAAGGCATTTTGGTAATTTGTCAGCTCGGGCGTTCATGGAAATTGGATTTTGTGTTCGAGGAACTTTATGTCAAGTATGAGTTGATAATAATGTGGAGCTTCTTGATACCTTTTCATGGATATAAGGATGGTCGGAATCGGAGTTGTATCGAGGAAGTTATGGTCTTCAGAAGGAATTAGGGTTTAAGGGAAAACCCTTATACGCGGGGCGTACTGATGCGAAGACGGGTACGCGAGGCGTAGTGAGGATTACACGTAGCGTAATGCGAAACTGGGATCGGGGTGCGAGACCTCATACGCTAGGAGTATAAGGAGTACGATGGGCGTACGAGGGTCAGTTTGAAACCCTAATTTTTAGGGTTGTACCCTATATAAGCTTAATGTTAGTCTCTTTCCCTCATTTCTATGTCAGCCTCCACACTCTAAAAACCCTAAATCGACCTTGTAGCCTATTGGAGGTGTTCTTGAGCTATTGGGAGGCTTTGATGCTTATTTTTGCCCTTGGGAAGGAAAGAAGAGAAGCTTGAAGTTGTTTTGCTTGGTGGGAAAGCTTTGGATCCAGAATCATCACCTTGTGGGGAAGCTTTTTGAGGTAACAAGTTTGCATCTTGGCTTATGTATGATTAGATCTCTTCATGGCTAGCTTATTATCATTTTGGTCTTCTTTTTGAGATTATGGATGAGTTAGGTTGTTTAAGGGTTTATCCTTTCAGATCTGAGCGTGTTTTGGTACCTTTGAGCATAAAGCTGCAAGCTGTATGTGTATTATGGAGTCATGCATGCATTAAGTTAACCATTAAGTCCCCTTTTAGCTTAAGAGCTTCTTGTAGTCATGTATGAACGTAAAGTTGGCAACTTTACGTGGTTTTCCAGCTCAAGGAGGTCAAATATGTGGTTTGGAAAGCTTTGTCTTAATGGATTAAGTGAAAATCGGGTTTGGTCTGAATAAGGGTGAGTACGCTGGGCGTACAAGCAGGTACGTGTAGCATACAAGCCTCCAAGTGAGTACACTAAACGTACATGCTTTTACGCCCAGCGTACTCGGTCTATTGGGCTTTGAGTGTTTGGGTTACCTTTTGGGCTTGATTGCTTGGGGCTTTGTTGGGCCATCTGAGAATGTATGTTTTGGATTAGGGATAAGTAGTGGGCTTTAGCGTAAGGCCCAAGTAAGAGTTTCGGCCCAATTTGGAAAATTAGGCCATAAGTGGGCTTTGGATGATTATAGGTTTGTGGGCCTTTATGATTGAGAGTATGGGCCTTAGTCTTGGACCAAACTAGGTGAGGGGTAAAATGGTCTTTTTACCCCATATATGGATTATTGGATTAGGTGTGGAACCCAATTGTTAACTGGGTGTTATTTTTTTGATAGTGCAGGGATTTTAGCGGAGCTGCAGTCAGAGAGTATCTGTGGGTTCAGCTATCCGAGGTGAGTCTTCTCACTATATCGGCAAGAAGGCACCAATGCCGACCCATTGCTTGTTATGTGGAATGCTAGTTATCTCTGTGATGCTTGCATGAAAGACCATGGGGGGAGCCCATGTCACTTGGATATCAGACCATGGGGGAGCCAATGGCATTCCAGTTAAAGACCATGGGGGGAGCCCATGACATTCCAGGTAAAGAGCATAGGGGGAGCCCATGACACCTGTATGTATGTCGCATGATATTATGTGGTTGTATGTATGTGGTATTTTGGGGGAAACTCACTAAGCTTTGTGCTTACGGTTTTCAGTTAATGTTTCAGGTACTCCGGTTTTCAAATGGAAGAGCTCGGGATGATTGCAGAGCACATACAACATGTTTCCACATTCTATGAATTACTCTGATTTGATGATGATTTGTTAAATCTTGGTTACCTTGCTTTTATGGGAAAGATATGTATTAATGATTTATTAATCTAAAAACAAAAATTTTTATGTCATGATTTTCGGGACGTTACATACGCCCATCGTAGATCATCTAAACCCCGCTACAAGTTTCTTCCTCTATGCAGTGCGTATACAGCTATCTACGCCATGCATAGATTAAAACTCAACATTACATCTTATGATATAAAGAAAGGAATTTACATACAAGGATCAGGTGTTACAATCTCCCCCACTTGAATCAGACTTCTTCCTCGAAGTTTGATGTTGCGGATAAATCTGGCTAATGCTCATGCAACTCTGCCTCGGGTTCCCAAGTCCACTTGAAACCCTTCCGGTGCTGCCACTGGACCATGACCAAAGGTAACACCTTCTTGCGCAAGGCCTTCGTATTTCTGTCTAGAATCATTACCGGACTCTCCATATAATTCAAACGCACATCGAACTGAATGTCATACAAAGGAACCACTATCGAATCGTCAACCACATACTTCCAAAGTTGAGAAGCATGGAAGGTGCTATGAATCTGATTAAGCTCCTTAGGCAGATCCAATCGATAGGCCACCTTGCTTACTCTGTCCACTACTCGGAATGGTATGATAAATTAGGGACCCAACTTGCCCCTCTTCCTAAAGCGTATAACACCCTTGCAGGGTGATACCTTCAGTAAAACCATATCTCCCAGCTGAAACTCTATCTCGAATCGTCATCTGTCAGCATAATTCTTCTGTCGACTCTAGGCCGTCTGTAATATCTTCCTTATCTGCTGGATGAGCTCCATCATCTGGAGGATTACATCAGTCTTCCCCATAACCCTATGGCCGACCTCTCCCCAGCAAACTAGTATACGCCATTTCCTCCCATATAGAAGCTCGAAAGGCAGTGCACCAATAATGACAGTTGTTGTTGTTGTAAGAAAACTCGGTTGTGAAAAGGTATGAGTCCCAACTCCCACCGAAATCGATGACATAAGCCCTAAGCATATCTTCGAGTGTCTGAATGGTCTGCTCACTATGTCCATCGATATAAGGGTGATAAGCGGTGCTAAAATGCAGTCTCGTACCCAACTCCTCATGAAACTTCTACCAAAACCGAGAAGTAAACCGTACATCACGGTCGGAGACAATAGAAACTGGTACACCGTGGCGAGCAACGCTCTTACGTATATACACATTGGCCAATTTCTCGGCCAAAGAACTCTCTCGAATGGAGAGAAAATGGGCACTCTTGGTCAAACGATCAATAATGACCCAAATAACATCAAATCCCTTAGCCGTCCTCGACAACTTGGTGATGAAATCCATGGTGATATGTTCCCATTTCCGCATGGGAACCTCTAAGGGCTTTAAATTTCCATGCGGCCTCTCATGCTCAGCCTTGACCATCCGAAAGGTCAAGCATCTCTCAACATACCATGCTATCACCTGCTTCATACACGACCACCAATAACTAAGTCTCAAGTCTCGATACATCTTTGTGGCTCCAGGGTGAATCGAGAACCTGAACTTACATTCCTCCTCCAATACTATCTGCTAGACCCTGCCAGAAAATGGAACGCAAACCCGACCACATTGGGTAAAAAGTCCATGCCTATCAGTAGAAAATCTGTCAATCTCACCTCTGATCCTCTCCTTCTTCTAATTTTCCCTCTTGACTACCTCAGCCTCAGCCTCCCTAATCAAGTGCAGAAGTGGGGAGTCGATGGTCATCCTCAAACAGTGCTCTTGGACAGGAATACTAGCCGCGTTAAAGCTCAAGCGTTGGTGACCACATTAGCCTTCCCCAGATGATAGATAATCTCACAATCATAATCATTGACCATGTCATGCCATCTGTACTGCCTCATATTCAGCTTCTGCTGATCCATAAGATATCTCAAACTCTTGTGATCCGTGTAGATGGTATATCGGACCCCGTGGAGATAATGTCATCAAATCTTGGGGCGAAAACCATAGCCCCCCAATTCCAAATCATGCATCAGATACCTGGCCTCATGAGGCTTCAATTGCCTGGATTCATTGGCTATGACTCTACCCCGCTACATGGGTACCCCCCTAAACCTGTAATCGACGCATCACAAAATAATACAAAATCCTCAACAACCTTAGGAAGGGTCAAAATTGGGGCCTCACATAACTTCCTCCTCATAGTCTCAAATGCAGCCTACTGCTCAGGCCCCCAATGGAAATCCACACTCTTCTTCGTCAGGCAGGACAGAGAAACAACAATCATGGAGAAATCCTGAATGAATCTATGATAATAACCAATCAATCCCATAAAACTCCTAATCTCAGATGGGGACTTCGGGACCTCCCGTTGCATCACTGCGTCGATCTTGGCCAGATCGACCATAATCCTATTATGATTGATGAGGTGTCCCAGAAACTAGACCTCTCGTATCCAAAACTCACACTTAGAGAACTTGGCATAAAGCCTCTCATGACTCTGTACCCCAAGTAGTTCTCCAAGATACACCTTGCAACTAATCAAAGAGGTCATCAATCCTAGGGAGTGGGTAATGATTCTTCACTGTCAACTTATTCAACTCCTGGTATTTTATGTACATGCGATGTGACCCATCCTTCTTCTTTACAAACATAATCGGTGCTCCCCAAGGTGAACTAATCGGTCTGATAAACTGCTTGCCTAATAGTTGCTGAAGATAAGAGGATAAATCCTGCATCTCTAGTGGTTCAAGGTGATACGGCGCGTTAGCAATCAGAGCTGTACCGGGGATCAGATCGATCCTAAACACTACCTACCTTACGGGAGGCACACTGGGTAAATTCTTTGAAAATACATCTGGGAATTCTCTGACGACTGACACATCTAATAACCGAATCTCTCCTCTTATCCTGAGTATCTGTCACACCCCCGAACCGGGACGGCGGAAACGTCCGGGGGCGGTTGACGTCATTGTACAGTATCATAACAATTGAATATGAATGAAACATAGCAACCAAACATCATACATTGGAAATACACACTTACATATTTTACATATTGAACTTGTTCATCAGTTACACAAAAGTAATAAAATTAAAATTTCTTGAAGTCGCACCACTTGATCTCCAAGTCGAGCATATTACCTGCTACTGGATTTCCTGAGGATACAAGTCGTTTTGAAAAGTGTCAACTAAAAATTTGGTGAGTTCATAAGCATTTTTGTATAAAATAGTTTTGTACTTGTTTAGAGTAGTTCTCATAGTGTCTTCAGAAAATCCGATATTTTCTATAAAATAGTTTGTAAGTCTCGTTCTAAAACTATGAATATATGCATGCGTGTCCTTTGTTATCTTTTATTTGTAAAAGTAAAGTGAACGTTCCCAGAAAATCCGATATTTTCTTAAAAGAAATGGTTTGAAATGTTTGTGTCCGATCTTATATTAATGTATGTGTGTTAATGTTTGAGAAAATAGAAAGAGAATGATTCCAGAGAACCCGATGTTGTCTGCGATAGAAAATGTTGGAATCTCAACCCCCGTGGTTGAGTATCAGTGCCTATAGATTACCGTTTTATCAAAAAGAAAATAGAATGGTTTCCCGTTTTATCCAAAAAGATCATAGAATGGTTTCCCGTTTTATCCAAAAAGATCATAGAATGGTTTCCCGTAAATTTTATAATGTTAATTCCTCTAAGTGGGCCATTATAACCATACTTGATAATGACAATTTCGCCTGTCATGACGTCTATTAGACGTCGACTTGCTTAAGGTATGGTTTGTCACCCTAGATTGGCCTAGTCTAACTATAGCGAACAGCTCAGGTGTGGGGTGTCACCCCCGTATAGATCTATACACAAACTCACGCTCTCGCTCCGGGAGACTCTGGTTATAACTACAGGCTACGTTTGTACACTCATATGGTGCCAAACGAAACGTCTCACTAGATCCTTAATCAAAGTTTACGCGGAAAAAGAAGAAAAACATATAAAACTCATTCCCAGACCCAATGAACCATGTAAGTGAACCACTAAGGCATCGCTAAACATGTAAGTCATTTCAAGGCCATATAGGAATGAAATTATATAACTTGGGCCCAAAATATATGTAAAATGACAACTAAGGCCCATTTCACATGTAAGGTATTTACAGGCCCAAACAGCACGCAAATAGAATCCAAGGTCCGTCGCACATGTTAATGGGTCAATGAGGCCCAATAAACATATAAATAGTATTCAGGACCTATCAAACATATTAATGGGTTACTAAGGCCCAATAAACATGAAAATAACCTAATTAGCCCGTTTGTTATTATATTGCTAGTTTTAGCTTAATTATTTACTAAATTGATATAAAAAGCCCATTTTTTGTAAAAATGACGTTCTTGGCCCAATAAGCCACAAATTTTCAATTAGGGCCCAATTTTAGTAAAAATAACACTTTAGTCCCCCTTTTGTTCAAAACTTGTATTTATGGCTAGTTTTTGGTAAAGATAACATTTTTATCAAGAATATAATTTTTGGCTTGATTTTTGTGAAAATACACATTTTTCTGGTTTCTGACTTTTCTGACCCTGTTGTTGGAAAATTTGTAGAAAAATCATCGTAAGTTAAAATTTGGATCCGTAGACTCTGGAAGTTTGGAAATTTTGTCTACATTGTTCACAATTTTTCTAATAATTTTTAATGGCCTCAAACCAATGTGAAATTGTTCACCTTCACAGGCTGGTCCGAGATTATTTCAAATATGATAGGCAGTTTTGTAAAATTCGCCAAAAATTGTAGAAAAATCATGTGAAAACGTGAAAGTAGTCATTTTAAAGGTATAAACCTAAACGTTTTGCATGTAAAACAGTTTTGAAAAATATTACCATTAAGGTGTTTAAAACAGTCCGAAACTAGACCATAACGTTCGTGTGAAAGCTGAATTGTTGAGTTTAGGTTATAGATGTTTGAACACAACACTTTTTTTTGCTATTTAGGGTGTATAATTTCATATCTACAAGTTTACATGTAACATATAAGACAAAACATACTTTTCTCATGGTTTTTATGAAGATCTAAGTGATAAACTTCATGTTCAAGTTTAGATCTAAAAGTTAACACATAAACATGCACATATACGTAGATGTAACACAAAAGCACTTGTATCCTCCCCCAAAAACATTATAAAACTGAAAACAAGGGGGTATGAAGCTCACCTTGGGGGTTTTTGAGATGTAGATGAAGAAGAAGATGAAACTTTGAACCTAGCTTGAGTTTTTGGTGAGATTTCGAAATGGAGGTGAATCTAAGAGTTTTTAACACAAAACAAAAGATGTAAACAAGAGTTTTAGCTTGAAAGATGTGATAATCTTTAAGATTAACAAGAGTACTTACCAAGTTATGAGGGCTTGAAGAGAACTTCTTGAAACACCCACACACAATCCACGAATTTCTTGGAGAAAAAGGGAGTGAGAAAACACTTTGAACGTTAGAGAGAATTGAGAAGTGAGTGAAATTTGAAAGTGAAAATGGAGAGGGGATGGTGGTGATGTTTAGCCGAGATAAGGGAGAGGAGGGGGAGGATCCCTCCTTGTTATATGTTGGACAATAAACTCACTTCTAGATACATACTAGGTAACAACCTAGATGTATGTTATACAACTTTGAGGTGGCACACAAAAGTCAACCTCCCTCTTATTGGTGTTCTTTTTTTTTTTGTATAGGGCCGAGAATGGGGAAGATATTCGGCCCAATGTTGGCCCAAAAGATCAAATTCGATTTTTGGTTGGCCCAATAAAAATTTTCGGCCCAATGAAGGGCTTACTAGGAGTTTTTGGTTCAAAATAATGTTTAATAAAAGTTTTCGGCCCATTAAGGCCCAATGAGAGGTTATCGGCCCACTAGGACCCAATATGGAAAGCTTGGCCCAAGTAGGGGATTTGGGCCGAGAAAGCTTGGACTAAGGCCAAAATTGAGTAGTCTTAGTTTATCAGTTTAAGTTATTGGGCTTATACGAAGAAATTTCGACTTGAATTACGATTCTTGAATGTGCAACTTGTATAGTGTTGAAGTTTGATTTAAGTCAAAGGTAGGGTTACAAGGTTACACTAAGAATTTATCTTGTACAAGGATAGAAAATATAACCCTAATTTGCTGGTTGTGACAGTATCCACCATATATGTGAGGTAACTCACACATCCATGCTGGATATATTTTCGAGCCCTGGCAGCTGAACAAAAGGTCGAACCAACCCTGATACCCTCGCCATAAATAGTCAATTCTCCCCCACTTGGGGTTCGAACTACCACAAGTTATCTCTCACAGTCGATTCTGGTCCCAAATCTGCTCAACCATTCCATCCGTACAATCATGCACATATCGCCCATAGGGATGGGAATCAAGTCAATTGGATAAGACACCCATAATACATCCAAAGTATAATCCCGAAAAACCCTCGAAGCAGAAACCCTGTGTTCATTGGCGATGGAACCTCGCAACGGGCACTCCAACTCCCTAATATTCATATCAAAATGCCTACTGAAAGACTGAGTTATAAAGGACCGACTCACACCCGAGTCGAACAGCACAAGAGCAAGAAAGGGATTCACTAAAAAGGTACTTAGTAGAATTACAATTATAAACCTACAAGAAATAACTTGACAGAATAATAAATGAAAACATACCAGTAACTATGTCAGGCGCCACCCTGGCCACCTCTGATGTGAGCTGAAAATCATGACTCCTGGCCTTCTGGGCCGCAGCCCTCCCCTGGCGCCCATCTGTGATCCGAAGAGTAGTCAAAGTCGGTGCCTGCACTAGCCTTGTATCAAGCAATGGACAATTGGCCTTCACATGGTCAACCTGATCACAGTGGTAACAAATCCTTGTGCTTAGCGGCTGAGCCTGGTGACGAAAATACCTCTTATAATACCCCTCCCTACCGTAATCACGACATGATGTTGCTGATCGATACACCCCCTCATGCGTCTTCCCGCACTTGCCTCAAGTTCAACCCTTCTGACCTCCAGATCGTGAATCAGTGGGTTTGAAGTTTGAACCGTTTTGCTGCTGGGTAAGTCTGATCTGGGGTCTGCCTCCTCTCTCTCGTTTGGGTCTTAATCTTAATCTCTCTCCTCCGAGCGAAAGACTGCAGCTCGAAGAGAGAACTATACCTATGGATCGATACAAACTCACAGATCTCCTTCTTGAGCATGCTCAAGTAACAGGACAGATGAACCTGCTCCGAAGCAGCATACTCGGGGCAGAAAAGGGATCTCTCAGTAAACATGTTGGTGATCTATGTTACCGACTCTGCCATCTGCTTCAACGACAGATACTCCTGAGCTAACCTCTCCCTCTCAACCAATGGAACATACTCAGTACAGAACATCTCCGTGAACTGCTCCCATGCCACTGCGGCCTTTTCCGCGGGAGAAAAAGCATTGGTCGCCAGCTTCCACCAGTCCTTCCCCTGAAACGATGATGATTCAAGGCAAACTTAACCTTCTTGTCCTATGGGCACGAGCAAGTGAAGAAACAACCCTCCAAATCAGATAACCACCTCATAGAAAAAATTGGGTCCTTTATCCCGTTGAAATCTGGGGGTTTCGTGTTGTTGAATTCCCAATACTGAACCATCCCTCTCCCCTAGAGTCCCGCAACAGCAACAACTACAGTGGCTGTGGCATCAGCAACCTCAGCAACAACGACATATCTCTCATCAAAAAGCTCAATCAGCATGGTCTTGACAGACCCAAACATCTCCGGGATGGCCTCCGTAACAGCCCGTGGTCACCTGAGTGATGATCATCTCACGAATCTCAATGTCAATCAATACTGTCCTCTCTTGGCCGTCTACTCCAGATCGGGAACCTCTCGTGATCGCCATACCGTAAACAAACCGAAATCATCAAAAAAGTCACAATTCATACTTCATCAATACAAAATCACTAAATCCCCGGGGTTCATGACTTCCTTGATACACGTACGGATCATGTGCTTTCAGTAGTATGGGACCATACTACCTTCCACACCTACCCATATTTATCTCAAAGGACCGTCACGGACTACCCGATCTCCAAGTCTAAAATACTAGGATACACATACATCCTATACTCACTCTCTCAAGAGTGGCTAATCATTCCTTATGTTGGCCTTCTACAAATCTTACTCACTCATGAAACTTCCATTAACCCTATAGTCGCTTGTGTATGCTAATCATACATAACACTGGATTCGATAGATAGTCGAATAGTTGACTCTACCTTAAGACAATAACCAGAAAAGGAACATGAAATAAGGCTAAATCAAACATTCTCATGCTATAAAATCTTAGTTATGTACAGCTATGATGCATACACTAAGAAACCACAGTAATAATCTCAGTTCCATATAGCATATCAAGAAATTCTCCTAGGCTACCACGCATCATAAATCAGACAATTCTATCATGCAATTCCTGAAGATCCCTAGCCTACAACTAACATGCAATTCTATCACATCATCAATTCATAGAACAAGTGTGGGTATCTTGGGGAATACTTTCCTTGGCTCTGACTGATTGTACACATCGCAGCCTTCTGGTTGATCCCTTTAAGGTTAATTTTGAAAAATATTTCACAAATCCTTAGTCTGAGTTTGGAATCCCATAATATTCAACCAATTCTCTCAAACCATGGCTTTGCTACCAACTTGTAACATCCCAAAAATTATAGTAAAAATTTTCATTTTCAAAACCATTTAATAACCCATAATCCATACAAAACATTGTTTCCAAAAAGCCATAACCATAAATCAGAGTATCCCAAAATCATTTATCAATTAAATATCCAAGGATGATGTGCGCAAGCATGCCTTCGACTTGCACCGATCATCTAATATACCTGAAACCATGAAATCAAACTACAAGCTAAAGCTTAGTGAGTTCCCCCAAAAAACCCCACACAACAAAACAAATACAAACATGCATGTTGGGTCCATAATCTCCCGGCTGGATTACCGCTGGCCCATAGTCTCTCGACTGGATTGCTCCTGGCCCACAGTCTCCCGACTAGATTGCCCCTGGGTTTGTTGGCCTATAACACTAAGCAGGAATGCCTCAACCCACCCGCACTATGTCAACATATGTAAAAGATAAACATATAACCAACAAATATAGCTAATCATACCGATCTACCAATCTAATAGATCGCTACAACATAGCATCATCCTATATATCATGATACATAACACAACTTAGTGGGCTGACATTGGTGCCTTCGGTTCATGAGTACAGTGAGGAAAACTCACCTCAAAGTCTAAAAGATAGTTGAACTGATCACCACTCCAAAGGCACACGATCATAATGTAAGTCCAAGAGTGACCCAAAGCTCCATAACTCATGCATGGATGAATGAGAGTGACCAAGCTCTCATTTTTATAACTTATCAAGCCTAAAAATGTCTGGAAATGACACTCCAATGGTTTGGAGTAGCCCATACTCATATACACCATGGTTATGCGGACAAAAGCAAGAAAACATAAACAAAGTTAGATCTAGCATAGAAACACATCAAGATAGGAACTTTATACCACCTAGAGATGGATGAGAGAATGGAATTTTTTAATCCAAGGCTGATTGGAGCCTCTAAGAAACACCACCACCTTCTTCTTTCTTCAAAAGCACACAAACACACTCTTAAGCTCACAAATACACCAAAAGGAAACTAGGGTTTCAAAGGGAACGTTTGGTGGAATGGAGGCTAAGAATGGAAGGGCCTCAAGAGAGTTATATCCATTAAACATGGCTCCAAACCCCAAAATTAGGGTTTAGGCTCTGGGCAAGTACGCGTTGCGTACTAAGATCTACGCCCAACGTAGATCATTTAAACCCCGCTCCAAGTTTCTTCCTCTACGCAGCGTGTAGAAGGCTATCTACGCCCTGCGTAGATCAAAATATAACATTACATCATAATAGATAAAGAAAGGAATTTACCTGCAAGGATCGGGTGTAACAGGTTTGTTATCCACCATTTTGAAATTCTTGAATTTTCCAATCACAAATTTCTTGGAACATGCTACTTTTGTTTTGTATTTCTTTTCCAATGATTCCCATATCTCTCTTGTAGTAGTCATGGTGGAGTAGATATCATAGATGGAATCGTCAAAGGAATTACGAATATAATTTCTGCAATTATATTCATTTATGTTCCAAGTTTCCACATCCCTTTGATGTTCTACCAATGTGGCTGCAGTGGGTAAATTTGTCCTTTCAGCAGTGGTCACACCAATGGGAGGGGAAGGAGAATCATCATTGAGAACATTGGAAACATGATGAGTTTTCAAATAAAACATCTTTTGGTGTCATCTCCGAAAATCTAAGCCTTTGGAATTCTCGGGCTTTTCCACATGTGATTTTATGATGGAATTTTGATCTAGTTTTCACTTTTTAATTTCTATCTTATATTGTTATGACAGAAGTAAACATTCAACATAGTAACAAATATATAACAAACGAAATTCAAATCAAATGTAAATACAAGAATCAATTCACAAGAAAAACATACTTGAATGTTGGTTTACAACAGATTACGAACTCAAAATTATAAATTGAGGCCTGCTTTGCAGTGTCCTAAGACAAAAATTGCCCTGGTTTGGGTCTACCTTGAGGATACAACAATCAATTCAAGAACAAATCTTGAATATTTCGAAAATCACTATGTTCCCTTCATCTTCAGAAAACGATTTTGCAAGAGTTTTGTGGTGTAATATGATTTTCTGTAACCCTCCACAAATGACTGAAAACAAGTATTTATAGGCTTTGCTTATGACAGTTGGAAACTATCAAAAACCGAAAATAACTGCCATAATACATGTCAATTCAGTAATTACGAATTTAATAAAAATGAAAAATAAAAATTAATTTCGTAATTAAAAAATATTTTATTAATCAAGAAAACCCCAAGATACCCAAGGCCCAAGACCCATCTTTTGACCATTAAATATTCTTTTAATATAATCTTAATTTGAGTCCAATTAGGATAGCCCAACACCACAACCCAAGTCCATCAATCATAGCCCAATTCTTTATCCATATTAATAAACTAGGAATGCTTAGTCATATAAGGAGGATAAAGTTCTTTCTTGCTTCCAATGTGGGACAAGTTCCACAATGCTCATTTTAATAAACAAAATTTCAACAGGAGATACATAAGTTGTATTTACAAATCAGTTGCGTATTGGTGTTACGTAAACGCATCATTAACTTGATATTATAAAACATAGTATCATATATGATTTGGTAAGTAAAGGTTATATTTATGTAGTCAAAGTTTATTCGTTCCTTTTTCCCTAACAGAAAAGGCGATATCATTGGGCCCCTCGGTGATTTGATGTTGACATTATAGTGTTGGGCCCAGTCAGGACTAATTGATCTGTTCAATTTGTAGTCTGATAAAGTCTTTACAAATCGGGAAATCGGGAAATAGAGTATTAGACAATGAGATTGATTTTGATCCATGTCTCGTGTCCATACAATATCATGAAGAATGAAGGAATAGCCGATCATTTATCTTAGGACCAACGGCTGATTTGAACCATAGTTTGGCAGTGGCTTTGAAAAGCACACTTTGTTGTTTAGTTCAAGGTCTATACATGCAATTATAGTTACAGACTTATCCAAGTGGGAAATTGTTGGATTAAGGTGTCTAAGCTAATAACTAAATTGGTATATTTTTGAATTAGAAGCAAAGTCCTTTTTGAGTTACCCTCATAACCAGTAACTGAATATAATGACTTTTAAAGAGAGAGACTGATTTGTTAATTTATTATATGTTTAATAAATTAATTGGAAATTTAAATAGATGATTTATTAATATATTATATGATTAATATATTAATTGGAAAAAGTTATAATTAATTAATAAATAATCAGAAATTAAGTAGAATTAATTTCGGGTTAATTAGAATTAATTAGAAGGGCAATGACTTAAGATGTAATTGTTCAGTAGTTGAACAAGAAGAAACACTAGAACCTTCCGAACCTTTGACGGTTTTGAGAGGGATCTTTAAGGTTTCTGGAATATTCCTTATAGATAAATAAGGAGTTGGATAATTACCTGATTCAAGATATTATTATTATATTCAAATTAGGGTTATCCAAGGCTTCCTATATCAGCTATAAATTGACCCCCTTGGCCTATTGTTTTTGTCGACTTCTCCTTACTCGCATAGAGCCGAAATTTTGATCTTGCCTCCTCTCTCCTCAAGTCTTCTAGTTACTAGGGTTTTGAGTACGATCCATTAGAGGCACTAAACTTTTGGTGCTTGCTTTCCAAGGAACTTCAAGGAGAATTTGGTGTGATTATTTACTATAATAATCAAAAGGTATGTAACCCTAAACCTTTATACATAATTGCTAGGGTTTTTTTATGTTCATAGATAAGAGTTATCAATAGAGAAAACATAGATCCATTCTAGGTTGCATGTGAACTTAAGGGTTAAGTGTTTTTCCGCTACATGTATTTTTTATAACCTAGAAAACTCATCATTTGTATTACGTTTATATATATATATATATATATATATATATATATATATATATATTACGTATTTATGTATTTTTTTAAATCTTTCATATAGATGTTTATGTATTTTAAATGTATAAACGTATTTTTTTTACTTATTTATATGTATTTTTAAGTATTTTACAATTTTTTTTGTATTTTATATGTATTTTATGTATTACATACTTATATTTATTTTTATATATTCATGTATTTTTTAAAAGTTCTTATACAGATGTTTATGTATTTTTATGTATTTTAAATGTATAACCGTGTTATTGTTACGCATTTATGTTTTTTTTACTTCAAGTCATCTTCACCATTTTATCCAATAAAACGGTCATACATTTAAAATATATAAAAATACAAAAACATCTATATAAAAAAAACTTTAAAAAAATACATAAATACGTATATATATATATATATATATATATATATATATATATATATATATATATATATATATACACACACAAAAAAAAAACACAAAGAATATATATAAAAAAATATGTAAAATACTTAAAAATACATATAAATACGTGAAAAAATATGTTTACATATTTAAAATACATAAACATCTATATAAAAAACTTCAAAAAAATACATAAATACGTAAAACTACATATAAATACGTAATACATAAAAAATAACACATAAAAATATGTGAAATAGTTAAAAATACATATAAATACGTAAAAAATATGTTTATATATATATATATATATATATATATATATATATATATATATAAACTTAAAAAATATATAAATACGTATAAATATATGTAAATACGTAAAAAATATGTTTATATATTATATACAAATTTTGACAAAATCTGCAGAATAGTCTCATTATTTAAGAAAAAATAACAATTTGGTCTCATGACCTGCTGAATATGGTAAAATGTCCAAAGTAAATAAATTAGTCGGTTTTTTGGGCTTTTCTTATCAAAAAGTTAAATAGTCGGGACTTTTCTGTTCAATTTTTTTTTTGGATTTTATTAAAAAATTTCTCATAATATTAAGACTTTTTTTTGGAGATTTCCCTTTTTTTTTTTTTTTTTTTTTTACTATTTTGTGGATTTTTTAGGGCTTTTGACGTAAAAGTTATTGAGTTTGTCAAATTAAGGACATTCATGTCAAATTAATTTGGAAAATATATTTATGGGAAAAACATAAAAGATTTGTACACTTAAGATAATTTTTGCAAATTTGATTTCAATGTTAAAGGTTTTTTTTTTTTTTTTTTTTTAAACTTAATGGCAAAAATTTAAAAATCTTGGTAAACTTTAAACATTAACACACCAAAAATTGTTGTAGAACATTTTGAAAAAGGAATTTCATGTCAAAAATCCTTTTTTGTAACAAAAAAAAAATCTATCTATAATTAACAATGAGCAATGAAAATTGTCTAAAGAAGTAAAAATGCATCATAAAGGTGAGATGATCGCGTTCTTCATATTTTTTTTGACTAAACTGCAAAATTGGTCTTCGTGGTTTCGCAAACACTGTGGATAAGGTCCAAAAAGTTTCCCACTTGCATGGAAGGTCCAAAATAAGAATTTTTTCGTGGATTTGGTCCCTGATGGATTTGAAAAGACTATTTACCGTTATCATTTAATTTTTACATTTTTTCTATTTATTTTAATATTTTACCCTTATCATGGACCAAATCCACGAAAAGTTTCTGATTTTGGACCAATGGTGCAAGTTGGAAAATTTTTGGACTTTATCCACATTTTTTTGCTAACCATAGGGACCAAATTTGCGGTTTAGTCTACTTTTTGGGGTAAATTACATGAATGGTCCCTATGGTTTGGGATAATCTGCATGGTTGGTCTCTAGCTCTTTTCTTTAACTCGAATAGTCCCTAAATATTTTTTGTTGTGTTTTTGGTCCCCTAGTAAATGTAAAATTATCATATTACCCTTATTATATACTCCATCTGTTCCATATTAATAGTCCATGTTTCCTTTTTGGTTTATTCCAAAATAATAGCCTACTTCTAAAAATAAATATATTTTTTACCAAAATACTCCTCATTATTAGTTAACCTACCATGGAATTAAATGCAACAAAAGGGTACAATTGTCATTTCATTTAATAAAGTTAGTGGTAATTAATGTTTCCTTAATATATGTGTTGTTTTATCTGTGGACAATAATTTTTGGACGAAGGGAGTATTTTTCTTATTATTATCTATTATTATAATTATAATATGAATTTAAAAAATTAAAAAAAATCAAATATACATATATAACCTAACATTAGGAAGGCTACCCAATTTATTGCTTCTTCTCCACTTCCCTATCTTTTTCGTTTCACAGGAGTATCACCATCAACAATGCCCTTCCAATGGTGTGTAACAGGCGGTACATCAAATAATCGTGAAGCCATCATGTTTTTTAATCCCATGAATCAAAGCCCTCATTGTTCGAATATATGTTTCATCACCACTGATGTCTTTCATCACCGCCACCACCACCATTGGAAATCGAGTTCGAAATCATGTTTCACCACTTCCGGAAACCAGGGAAGATCCATCTGCATATGCCTTTGAAATCAACGTGAACAATCCTTCTCGTCGTTGTCATCTAGGCTAATCAGATCCATCCCCTTCCCCTACCTTGTGTGTAAACTCCGATGGAAATCGATTGTGATGAATCGACTTCTTTAGCAACTGTTTGATGGCTTTGTTCTTTGTAACACCCGCAGATTCGGGCTAGTCAATTTGGAGATAATAAGCATCAAAAATGACTTTTTGATAGGAGATTATTTAGGATAAATAATCTTAAACAAAGTTATAGTATATATCACAAGGATTCCGTACATATAAAAAACGTTGAAATCCGACTTATAACGAAGAATTTATGACCCGTTGAAGTTTCGCGATTAAACAAGCACGATTCTGCATAACGTAAAAAGTGAATTTTTGATAAATTACTTTTTAGCCTTAGTAATATAAATGAAAGTCATAGTATTCATTAAACCGAGAGCGTGCATATAGAGAACGTCCAAATCTGACTTCATTAGAGGAAGTTATGATTTTTCGAAGTTTCAGCACAGTAGTGTGGGCACAAAAATCTAATTTTAGATCGGTCAATTTTTAGCCAAAATGATCTAAATGACAATTGAAGATCTCATTAATAGGAGTTTAACGATAAAAAGATAGTCGAAAACGGAGTCCGTATGTAGAAGTTATGAATTTTACACGGTCATTAACAGTGTAATCTTCTCAGACTGTTAAATTTAAGATCGGTCGAGAGACAGTCGATGGAGTCAAAAGAAAAGTTGTATTAATCATAAATACCTACGCGTGAATATAAATAACGTCAAAAATTGGAGCTCGTATTAGAAAGTTATGAATTTTTAAAGATCTATAGTTTTACCTGCGTACGGTGCCACATGTCAGCACCAGAGGTGAAACCTTGGTGCCTACGCATGCTCACGACGTGAGAGGCATGTCTCACGACGTGAGTGGCCCCTGGGCAGCCTATAAATAGAGTCAAATTTCACTCATTTCTTCATACATTTCCATTCTATTCTCTCCCAAACCCCCAAGGTCCCTAGGCCTTGTTCTAGCACTTCCTAAGGGCTAGTAGCAAAGCTCCAGAGCGTCAGCAGTCCCCGAGAAGTAGAGTTTTTGGTTTAGAAGTTCTGCCCATGCAAAGTCCATTTTCTCGCTAAACCACATGTAAGTTGAGTTATGCTTATCGTATTTTAAGTATAACTTATGTTTAGGTTCATTATCGTTATTATGAACACATAAACAAGATTTATCAGTGATTCCAAGTCGTTATACTGATTGGTCTACTTACAGGAGATGTGTCTAGAATGGTCAGGTTGGCTTAGTTGTTGAATTTCAGAAAAGCTATACGCCGAAATGATCATGTCTCCCAACTGTCCTGCCTGGCTGATCCTTACTTGATAGACCTTGAAGTAGAATTTGAATTAATGATGAATCTAGGCTAATAATTAGTTGCAAGAAATATTACCCTAAGACTCAGTGATAATAATACTAGGTTACGTCGAAGGAAAAGACATTTGCTAGGAGCGAAGCGTTGTCCGAGTTTCAAGTTATCACTTTAACAAGTAAGTGCATAGTCTCCTTCATTAACATTATTTTAATACAAGTATTAATTAAAGTATTAAATATATGTTTATGTGTGAGATATTTGATATTTCCTGAAATACGTGTTAAGAACATATATGCTAATATATGATGATTTAGGACTTACAGAATAAACCTAAATTAATTAAGATGAATACCGGGTAGTATCTCCTTAAGAGTACGGGTGAGATATAAAAGGAGGGTAGAACTATAAAATTTGTCTTTGATCCGTGAGCATGGATTAGACATAGTCATTCGTCCTTAGTCCAAGAGTATGAATTGGGAATAGTCATTTGTCAACAATTCGAGAGTATGGATTAGACATAGTCATTCGTCTCTAGTCCGAGAGTATGGAGTGGGCATAACCATTTGTCATTAATCCGAGAGCATGAATTAGACATAGTTGTTCATACCTGATCCGGGAGTATGGATTAGGTAAATTCGTTCATTTTAGATCCGAAAGTATGGATCGTGTCGTTGTGAGGATCGACGGGGTGGGGTAAATTGCTTATATGAGGTGAAATTGTATCTTGTGAGTTCTAATATATATATATATATATATATATATATATATATATGTTATAACATTGTGGGATTAAAATTCCTATGTATTCACTAAGTTTCTCAACCTGACTCACTCAGTTTATTGTATCACAGGTAGCAATATTAAAGATACATTCTACTGAGAGATTCAATGAGTATTAGACTACTAGTTTAAATTACTGTAAGACTTGTAATATTTCGTTATGTTTATGTTTCTGTATTGACGATGACATCCCAACGTTTTAATATAAATAAAATACATTTCCTCGTAAATGTTTTGATAATATTATTATCATGTTTTTGGGAACAAATTCCGCAATATTATTCTTCAAAAAGGATACTATGATTTTTAAATAAACATAAACAAATCGGTTTTTTATGTCTGTAAAATTGAGGATGTCACATTCTTTCACATCTCCCCAATCCATCTATTGTAATCAGCTAAAAGGCGGCATCTGAAGAGGTGAAGGCATTTTTCGAGAAGGTTTCTTGTTTGTTAACAACCAGAGGCCTTTGAACATTAAGTAATGTTGAATCTGATTTCAAGCGAGACAAAAATTGCAGGTAGGTTGAGTAGATCTCGAACTCCTGTTTTAAGAATAATGATTTGCAAGTAAGCATCTTTATCACCATATCTCAACCAGATAAGAGTTCGATTACAGCTAAGATGAAGGAAGTTGGGCAGGGTAGGACGGCAATATTGCTGGAGAAGACAAAGGAAATGGTGGTGGTTTGCCTAAAGGTCAAGGACAAGGAAGGGGAGGTGGTGGAGGGATTTAATAGTGGGACCTAATAGTTGTACCTTATTATTTAATTATTTAATTAATTAACTAAACATATAAAAATACCTAATAAGGGTAATTAAGTCATCCTAGGTCTAATAGGGACTAGAACGTGCAACAAAATCAAATTTTAGGGTTGATCCAAGTTTTGAAAAAAAAAAAAAAAAAAAAAGTTAAAAACCAAACACATAAATTATCCCAAACCATAAGGACTATTCATGTAATTTACTCTATTTTCTTGTTTATATTACGTTCTTCCGTAATGCAACAGGCCAGTTCTCGTGGCTCTCAAACTGCATGATAGCAATTTTGCATCAGTAGCGTTTTTCTCTTACTTAATGGACTCGCTCAGCGCAGGAGATTTACGGATCACCAAAATTGATAGCGTGGTACATCTATATGTAATGGTGATGCAAACTATATCGTCACCTCTCATCATTATACTAATGCCACTAACTTGACATATGTTTAGAGAGAGAAGAAATGAGTAGAGAGAGAAAGTGGTTATAAATACAAGCTCCACTACATAACAAGAAACAAACCAAGTGTTTCCTTCCAAAAAACGACACTTCTATGTTAGGCTTCTCTCCTCACGAAAAAGATCTCTTTTATCATGAGATAGGAAATACATAAGGACACCACCCATTTAGTACTTGCTTTTCGTTCTTGATAGACACAATTTCAACAACAAACTAAGCATACCCATGTCAAAATGACCCAAAAAAAACTAAAGAAAAGCAAAACACCCCACACAAAAAGAACAAATTCAAACCTATAGCCCAATATCTTAAGGGAAAAAAATCCATAAGATTAGCCTAGTTAACTAGTGATTTTCGTTGTCGTTAAAGAGATCTATGATGCTCGAGGATGTTGATGTTGTTTGTTCGTTGTCTCTTTACACTCCCAGGAGAAGACTCATCCCCATTTGTTTTCTCCATAACTTGCTTAAGGGCTTCTTGGATCATGCTTATCGAGTAATTCACCATTTGCTGATCATCGTTTCCATTTAAATGATCTTCTTCTGCAGTTATAAACAACACATTCTTCACACGTCCACCAAGTGTTGTGATCTCGGCCTTTAGGGTTCTTAGTCGAAGTGCCTTTAAAGTCTTGATGAGGTCAGGTAAAAGATCTGACCTATCCTCGCAGCATAATGAGGCTCTGATCACAAGCTTACCATCTTTGTCAGACGCATTGTCCACAGTCAACTCGTCGATCTCTGTGGGAACTGGACTTTGTTCTGCAATGATCGAAGTTTGCCGTTTTAGCTCCTTCACATGTTGTATCACTTCAGCAAGCAATGATGCCTTGTCCGTCTAAAAGTTTAAACATTTGTTAGCAACTCGAACTAGTAAAAAACCTGAAGGTATTGCAGTTCATATGAAGGAGAGTTTCACATAAAGTATATAAACTAGTTGTACCAAAGATAATGTATACAAATTTTGACGTCTGCGTTCACAAATATGATATATAGTAGAAAATGTGAACATGAGGGGATAATGAAATGGAAAGAACATGAACTAAACAACTAAAAAGCCAAAAAATAAATAAATAAATAAATAAATAAAATAATATGAATGTAATCTTTCAGGGTTTAATAAAAATTGCAGATGTTAGAATAGTTTAGTTGAAATAAAAGTTCCACTAATTTTATGTAGTAACACACATGCTATTCTTTTTTTAATGAATACACCGTATACACGTATAATATACTTTCATTATTTTATGGAGTTGTGCACCAACTTGTGAACTTAGGAAGTTTTTAAACCGCAATTTATAAAGCACATTCCAGTTTATTTGCCTTAGTGTCAGAACAAAGTATAACATAACAGAAATATATAAGCACCACAATATATATAAGTACCTTTGACCCAAATATTTCATGCAAAAAGGCTTCTAAGTTCTTTTGACCACCAACAACAGGCTATCTAAGAAAATGATAGCAAATTGTGAAAATAAAATATGATATTCCCAAGTTACATAATGCACTAGTACTATGTATACTTATCACATCAATTGCTTCCACCCACATCCATTCACATGTATACTTATCACATGGATTGTATTCCTTGATGCCTCAATAGTCCATCTATGTGTGAATGAATGTGAAAGGATCATCATTATGTGAAGAAGGAAACAAAAGATGGTGGATTCCTAGAGATAAAAAAAAGATAGTTGAGCATTTCGAAATAGTAGTAGCTAGCAAGCTATCATGAGTGTGTTTGTATAATGATGGGGTTTAAAGCATGGGCGTGGGTAAAAACACATAGAAAGAGTGTGTGTTTGTGTTATGACTGACACAGGAATGCTTAGTTTGTCTGGTGTTGTTCTTAGAAGAAAAGTGTGGATTCTTTTCATATATTCTTGGACTTCAAAAACACCGGCAAGAAAATGTCCACAACGAACTTTATAGCTGCTCCTTGGTTCCTCTTTATATCATTATAATGCCCACATTTTCTTTCACCAACTTAATTATCAAGAAATCTTGATAGATTTGCACAAATAAAAGCTTCGATCTTTCTTACAATTTAACGATATAGTAAACGTGTTAGATAAAACCCACGTACACTTGGGTTCATCCGTTTACTTGATTTCATTTTTCGGTTTACATTTTTGTGGGTCCCATTGTATATGTTAAACAGAGAATACTTTTTTAGATAGATTGAGAAAGAAAAAATAGGTTCAAGGAACGGGTGCTTACTTTGGTGGTGCTAGGGAGTAAGCTTCGAAGCTTTGCGAGGTGATTGTTGATTCGTTCCCTACGTCTTCTTTCTGCTTCGCTGTGGCTTTTTGAAGCTGCTAAAGCTTTAGCATCCATGATCTCTTGAGCACTCATCTTACCGATATCAGTTTGGAGTCCAAACGGGGCGGATCCGGGTTGAACCGCATGCCCGAGCGACTCCGATATGAGTCTTAAGTGATGATCCGATGATGATGTACCACCTTCATACGCAAACTGTAAGCCGCCTGGTACCCTTCTGTTAAACAAACCGCCGTAGCATGATAAGGGAGGAGGTGGCGGCGGTGGTGGTGGAGAGAAGATAAAGGGATCGTGATCTCGGGTCGGATATTGAAGAAGTGGGTTGAAGCTGCCGTTTTGGTGGAATACTTGAGGTAGGGTACTCCATGATGGTTCATGCTGATGATGAGAAATCTCTGATGATGATGATGGAAACATTAGCCTAGTGTTGCTATATGAATAATCATTTATACCCATGTTTTGTTGTTGAATTTCTTGAAGGATGATTTGTTCTTGAAAACTTTGAGTATTATGATGATGATGATCAACGTCTTCTATTACTACCTCTTCTTCTCTCTTAGCACACATAATATCACCACCCCCACAAAAAAAACACACCCCTCTCTATACGCAGATACATATCCATGGATAGAAGTGTAATTAACAAATAAAAATTTGAGAAGAGGAGCTTCTAAGAAAACCCTAAAAACTTTGGCTTTGAATATATTTATTCCAAGAAGTTAAACCGAGAAAATATAAGGATAAAAAAACAAAGAAACAAAGAACTTCTTTGGATGTAAGAACCCTTGTATCTTTAATGATTTTTTTTAGTACTCACCTTCTGTTATGCTTTCTCTCTCTAAAAGATCTGTTCTTTGATGAGTTTCTCTCTCAAGAAATGGTAGGCTTTTGGTTTGTGAATTGATGTGGGAAGAGGAAGGGGTGGAGGGTGGTGACCCTTTTTATTCTTGTAAACAATAAAGTTAAAAGGCTTTAGCTTTTGTTCCTAGTGTTTAATAAATTGTTTTCTTTTTGGTTTTTTCTCGTATTGGTCCCGCACAATCCTCTCTCTCTCTCTCTCTCTCTCTCTCTCTCTCTCTCTCTCTCTCTCTCTCTCTCTCTCTCTCTCTCTCTCTCTCTCTCTCTCTCTCTCTCTCTCTCTCTCTCTCTCTCTCTCTCTCTCTCTCTCTCATAGCTTCTCTCTCCCACTCTTCTCTCTCTAGAGAGCGGGGACATTACCTTTCCTTTCTTCTTACGGCATTAATGTCTACCTCTTTTCTCTCACACTATCCATTTCTGTAGCTATCACACTCGTGCTTTTTTTGCTTTGAAAATTAACAAATTTAACAATATTTTTTTTGTAAACTTCCTACCTACATAAGATATATACATAGGATGACGAATATATATATATATATATATATATATATATATATATATATATAATACATGTTGCTTTATGATTGGTCCAAAGTGCATTATAAGACTGTGTGAGTGGTTCTACTTGTATGAGAGAGAGAGAGAGAGAGAGAGAGAGAGAGAGAGAGAGGTACTAGTTTGGGGGGAAACACGAGCAAGACACAGTGAACACATAACACACAGTTTGTCGACCGACCAAAGATAAAAACGAAGATCAAAGTGCGCAGAGAGAGAGAGAGAGAGAGAGAGAGAGAGAGAGAGAGAGAGAGAGAGTAATGATGGAAAGGGAAGCTAACAGCATGTAGCTTTTCTTTGGTCTGCGGCCTTTGTTGTTGATGCCTCGATCAGTCAAACATATTTTCCACACTAACATAAATAAAAAAAGCTTTTTCTTCCGTAGCATATTCTATTATACTTCACAAGTTGGAAGAAACTAGAAAGTACATTATTTCCAAGCATGTTTAAGATCAAGTTAATGAACAAGGTTTTTACTAATCGTACTATCAGTTTGCTATATATAAAATAAATGTGCGCAAATACAAAATAGTCGTCAACGCTTTACATTTTTTTGTGTTTTTCAATCAACAGTTAACAGAATACATAATCAGGCTTGTATTAATTTGATGAATGAAATGCAAGAAATTGCAAAGTTTACTGTTTATCTGCATTTTCACAGGAACAATTAATTAATAGTTGTTCTTCAGTAACTAACAAGTATAATGACTGAAAATTCCATTCACTCTTGGAAGTTGGAACTGAAATGAGTATTTCCATCCTTGCTTGAATATATTCTGAACAGTAAAGGGACCTTCATTGTATGGGAGTCACTCTATGATCATTGCTGTTGTTAGGTCAACTTTATGTGCCTATCACTAGAACTCACAATTGTTCTTATATGCTCACAGCTTACTTATCATGTATATGCAACATTCAGTTTATGGAATTTATAAACAGTTTTTACATAATTATATCATAAATAACATTAATTATAGTAGAATTTTAGAATTTATATCCGGATCATTGTATGAAATAGTTGTATCAATATACAATAGATATATATTTTTTCTGATCACATCTAATCAAAATAATAAGTCCCTGAGTTCGTTTCAATTTCTTTCATCATAAAAATGCAATAGTTTTTATTCAAACTTGTTTATATATATAAGCTAATAAAATATGTAGGTTTTGTATTAAATTAACTTTTAACTAAATATAAAATGATATGAATAATCAATCCTATTGTTTCTATAATTTATTGAATCTTTGAACAACCTAATATATATCATATATATAATGAGTTGTTAATGTACTATATGTCAACAGATTGATGCATGTTTTTTTGGTTCAGCTAAGAAAAAACCTTTCAGAAGAATAATATTATTTTAGGTTTCTAGGTAGAATAGGAAAGTTTACTATATTAATTATATAATTTCTTTTTAAAAAATTAAAGTAGAAGAGCAAAGATTTTTAAAGGGATGAGGATACCAAAAGGGTTTTATTGGAGCCATGCATGCACAATATGACGATTATTATTGAAAAAAGAAGATAGTTTTGGAATAATATTCTAATTTATGAAAAAATTTATAACCATGGAAGCCGTAGTATTTATATGTTTAAGTTATGAACTCAGGTTAATTTATTTTGTGGAAATGATTAAAAGTTGTGTAACGAAGTCTTTTATTTAGGGGATATTTACAAGAGTATCATAGCTTATTTGATGGTTTAAGCTTTTTCCAAGATGTCAATCTTTTGAAAAGTTTTCTATGTTGTAAGAAGCATTGTTGTTTCTTTTTATTTAATGGACATAATGGCTAAATGACTTTATACATTAAGATATATAAAATATATAAAGTTTCGTTTAAACTTATTATATACACTTGATAAATTTACAAATTAATTCATAGGTTGGTCACCTTGTAATATATTAAGATAATCCATTTTACAAGATTGCCCATAATTTTCTTTTATTTTCATGGCCACTACAAATCCTTCACCAACCACATCTCCCTTTCAATTTTTAGAAACCGTAGATTTTTTAGTATAAGTTTTAACCTATTAACAAGCCCAACTCAAAACTTTTTCATTTTGTGTGTAGGATCTATAGATTTTTAACCAATTAAAGCCATAAAACATCTAAAACCATTAATAAAAAAAATGAAAATTTTCATTTAATGTGAGAGAGACAATGAGTATTAGTATTGTGGGTATTTTATTAAAAAAATCAATTAAAAAGCTCCTCTATTGTTGATGTTCTTATAAGCTTTAAGTTAGTTTTTTGTTTGCTGAACATGATAATTTAAAATAATTTTAAAAAAAAAGTAATTTACAAGTTAATTATGTTGTGTCAAACATAATATGAATAAACATGTAATTAAAATCTTAACAGGTATATAAATTTACACAAACATAAACTACTATTGTTTGTTTTTTTAACTAAAACCAACTATAGTTGATGCTCATTTCCAACTTTTCTTATGTCCAAAAAAATAATATGGTGTGTACTCTAAATACGCTAATTTATATATATATATATATATATATATATATATATATATATATATATATATATATATATATATATATTTGGCCCATCATTTTTTTTTTGAACTGCAAGAAATTTATTAAAGCCACACAAGCGAGATGCTGGTGTGCAATAACAAAAATACAAGGTCAATTAGGACTGATATTCCAGCTATCCCACAACAAAAATCTATCTTTTCTAACTCTATTTTTTATCCACCAAAAGGAGGTGGTTTTAATTTCCCAGAAAATGGAATTACAATTCATGACCATGCCTTTGAAAATCTTGTTTTTCCTATACCCCCATAAAACCCATATGAAAGTCAATAAAATCACTCCTATTTTGTTGTTTTTATCCTTTTTATTTGCATCCCTCTTCTGAATAGTTTGGAACATATCTTCGATGGTAACTTTGTCAGTTGGAAACTCATGACTCCACGTATTAATAAGAGCGATAACTTCTTTAGCCGTTGAACACCTAGTAAACAAGTGGTTCTCCGTCTCCCCGAAACTATGGCAAAAAGGGCAGTATGTGAATCCGATTTGAGAACTTCTCACTGCCAAATTCGACAAGGTTGGTAAACGACCCAACCTTGTTCTCCAAAACAATACATTTGCTCTATTGGTAGTTGACTTGTTCCAGTAAGTATGAAAATCCAAACGTTCAAGAGTTTGACAGTCTATAAGCTTTCTGATAGAAGAAACCGTGAATTTTCCGTCATCTTCGAGGCCCCACTCCTAGCCTTCATCTGATCTGTAAATTAGCACTATTACTGTACTTTCAGTAATATTAATTTATAAAACTTTTCTATTTATAAGTGAAGTTACCCCATAAATTGAAAAGATAAAATAGCATAGGTTAGAGTTTCCCCAAACATATAACATTAAAATTAATGGTGATTATTCAATATTAAAGTAATGATTCAATTACAATTAATTTTTAAAATAGTGTTACGTTTATATTTAATGTTAAAAGAAAGTTTACAAAAAATAATGATGTTAAATTTGAAGGGAGTTAGAGGATTCCTGGACTCAAAATAAAAAAGATGTTAAATGGAGAATAGTTGCCCTTGGTAAAAAATAATAATAATAATAATAATAATAAATGAAGAAGAAGAAGAAAGAGTAGTAGTATCCACGCCCAAACTCCTTTGTGTTTCCTGTGAAGAGGCTCGTAATGATTGTGTCTTGGAACACCACCACCTTTAAAATTTATTATTATTTTTATTGCTACTCTATCCTATTCCTATCCCTATTCCCTCGGTTTCAGCTCCTCACATTCTTCCATTTATTTTCATTTTCCTATTTCTCATAAGTAACAAACTTAAATATTAATAATAATAATGACCATGTATGTAATATTGTAATTTGTAGATTTCTATTCGATTCTAATACAAAAACAAATTCATAAATCGAATTACTATGGTATTAATATTTCTACAATGTTAATATAATAAAGAAGAAAAATAGAGGACACCTGCAATATTGTCCATTGAACAAAGAGGGAACAAATGGAGGGTAGGGGAGATGCATTATATTCTCCTAATGAAACAGTGCACCTCTGACTTAGTTAGGGGGTAACCTGTCCTTCCGCTTACAAATATATATCCATGCCAATTTTTTTATTTAGTTTCCTTTCATTCTGGTTACTAACCTTATTTTAGACCCGGAGTCCTTGAAACGGAGGGCTTCGTCATTTACGTGGCAACAACTACACTCTATGAACACCATCTCGGTAGTTTGTGATCAGCCGTGATCGTCGTAGTTTATAGTGATACAATGATGTACAACAAGGAATAAAAGAGTTTGGGTGTTTGAATTCATTGGCTAGCCGTTCAACGCTTGATTTCTGATTTTTCATTTTTTTATATAAATTTTCACATATAAATACAATTTCACACAATTTTCTCTTCCTCTATTTACATACATACATTTCTATTGTTTTAAAATCTAAAACCATGGATCACAATTAAAATACCTCACCAACCTATCGAAATCACAAGTCCGATAACATTTTTGCATTAGATGCAATTCCACGCTAATACCCGAACATGTAATCACCTCAATACATTTTATGAATTTGCTCCAAGATAGTTACCCTATCCTACAAACTCAACTTTTGCAACAATCCTATCAAGTTTTCCCACCCTATCTACAATAATTCAAATTCGGTTTCATATACCCAACGTCCTTTTCCAAACACAACCACAACCACAACCTTTACCACCGAAACCTTCATAACAACATTTTTCACCATCGGATTCACCACATTTTGTAGCCGAAACACAACCTTCACCACCACCCACCCAAAAAAAAAAGGAAAAAAAATCACAGTTACCACTCAAACCAAACAAAGCAAAAGGGTGAATTGGATAAAATATGAAAAAGAGAATTTAGCACGAGTATGGTTTCGGCTTCCCAAGACCTCATACACGACGATGCTCAAACATCTACTTGTTTTTGGGCAAATGTTCGAACCATGTTCTATGGTCTAATGGGAAGTGAAACCCGAAATCTCGACCAAATTAGTTCGAAATAACACGATTTGAGGCTAAAATATAACAAATTCGGCGAAATCTACAACAATCGAAACAATCTACACAAAGTGGGTCAAACAATTTTGATTTGATTTGCGCGACCATGGAACAATATATATATATATATATATATATATATATATATATATATATATATATATATATATATATATATATATATATATATATATATATATATATATATATATATATATATCAAGGTTGTAAAAATCGTTCGACGGTAGCTCGACGGTCAACTGGTGTTACGAGATTAATCGGTATTGGCGGAGATTAATCGGGGACCATAGATTATTAATAAAATATTAAAATTAATCAAATAAAAAAAACATCTTAAGAAAAAACAAGTACTTCAAAATTAGAAAATAAGAAAATTTGTAATTTGAAAATTTGAAAATACGAAAATATGAACATTTTGATATAATATTTGAGATTTTGAAATTTTGAAAATTTTGGAGTAAAAAAAAAGTTGATTTTCTGAATTTTTTTGACATTTTAAATTTTTTTTTGACTTTTTTCGAATTTTTTGACTGTTGTTGACTTTTGTTGACCGATTAATCCCGCCAAGACCGATTAATCCCGCCAAACCCTATTAATCCTAAATATTCGATTAATACCCTAATCCTCGACGGTTGGAGAATGTCAAGCGATTAATCTCAATTTCTGCAACCCTGATATATATATATATATATATATATATATATATATATATATATATATATATATATGCAACCCGTAAAGCTTTTTCATATCTCAAAACTTAGCTAACATTGAAGGATGCTCCAAAATGGAAACAAATGGCGGAAAGGACTTCTTCCGGTTCGAAACTTACACGAAATACAGATGAAAGTTCACAACAATCGGAAGGTCGGACACATGTCAACATTAATGATGAGCTGATGGATCACACAGACAACAAGTATAATAAAATAATCAAAAGAGGGCCAGCCTTGTTGCCTTTGACCCGGTAAACCAGTGAGGAAACTCACCTCGAATACAAAAAGGTAGCTGAACGGGCCCCGACTCCGAATATCGACTCAACTCAACCCCTAAACATAAAAGATTGTGTAACACTCTGTTCTGAATTGACTCCTAGTCTGAGGCGGTGGCTCTAAGGTCGGTCATTATAAGGATTATGGCTCTTGGGAAGGTAAGATCTAGCCCTTTTGGGTGCGGGTGATGTATTAGAAATGATCCGGGTGTTTGTTTCGTGTTTCGAAGCTTAGGGGTATTTCGGTAAAGTGTTAGTTCGGGCTTTTGTGGAAAATGGATTTTTGTTCGGAAGGTCTAAAGGAATATATGAGTTGATAGATGTGTAGAGCTTCTCGTCACCTTTCCGTGGATATAAGGATCGTCGGAATCGGGCTTGTAACGAAGAAGTTATGGCCTTTGGAAGTTTCGTGGGTTTCAGGCTTAGCCGAGTACGCGGGAGTACACAAAGTGTACGCGGGGGGTACTAGTAAAGAGGGTAGTACGTTGGGCGTACCCTGGAGTACGCTGGGCGTACCATATGTACGTTGGGCGTACTCCAGTCAGATCAGAACCCTATTTTAGGGTCTTGGACCCTATTTAAACTCCTTATCTCATAACCAAACCCTAACATCTTCAGCCTCCACCCCTCTAAACCCTAGAAATCGTATTATACCATTCATGGTGGCATTTTGAGCTTATGGAGCACATTTTTGGAGTGTTTGGCTCATTTTCAAGAAAGTGGAGTTAGATGCACAAATGGAGATCAAGAAGAAGCTTATGGATCTGGCTTTTGTGGCTCATTCTCAGCTTGATAAAGGTATAAAGCTTTGAACTTGACCATTGAATGCTTAGATCTATTATGTTTAGTTTTTGGATCTTTTGGTCCCAAGAATGGAGCTTTATGGTTCCAAATCCATTTTTAGGCTTGGGGTTGCCACCCTTGATGCTATTTGAGTCCCTAAGGCAGAAAGTTGCCATCTTGATGGTCTTAATGGGTTCATGCTTGAGTTAGGGTCACTTTTATGGAAGTAGAATGCCATTTTTGGAGTTTGGGTTTGTTTGGGACATGCAAAGTCACCAAGTCAGTGACTTTATGGGTTTAGGCGTTAAGTATAGCTCAGAGCTGTGATTTGGACTTGTTGGATCAAGTATTAAGCACTTAATGGATGTTGTGCATGAGCTGTTTGTACGCTGGGTGTACTATGTAGTATGCTGCGCGTACAGTCAATTTGCTCAGTACGCTAAGCGTACAGAAGAGGTACGTTGGGCGTACGCTCTCAGGAGGACTTGGGCCTTTGTGGACTTCGGACCTTTAGGCCCTAAGGGTTTTGGGCCTGGATTTGCTGATAGTTGGGCCCGAATGCATCTTTGGGCTAATAATGGAATAGTTGGGCCTATTGGGACTTGTGGTCCAATATAGAAATGAACTTCGCATTATGGGCCTCGGTTTGGGCCAATTCTTGGACTAGGTTATTGTGGGCCTTCGTGGGCCAATTGGGTCAGGATTATTGACTAAGGAGAATATTGGGCTTTAGTATAGGGTCCATTAGGAAGGTATGGGCCCAATTTGGAAAATTGGGCCATTGATGATTTTATGGACATTATAATGTTGGGCTTTTGTTTTTGGTTTGTGCCTTAGTGTTGGATCATACTGGGCCAGGGGTAGAATGGTCATTTTACCCCATGCATGGATTAAGGATTATGGTATGGGACCCAATTGCTAATTGGGTATATTGATTGGTAGCGACAGCTCGGGAAGCTGGCAGGGCAGCAGCTAAAGAATTCATGCGGGAAGCTTCTGCAGTGCGAGGTGAGTCTTCTCACAATACCAATGGGTCTAAGGCACCAAGGCCGGCCCATTATGTGATTATGGTTTATGTGTTAGCCATCTGTGATTTGATATGCTATGTGATTATGTGTTATTGCATGGAAGACCCCGGGAGGAGCCCGTGGCATTGGATATAAGACCATGTGGGGTAGCCCATGGCATTCCTAGGTAAAGACCATGTGGGGTAGCCCATGGCACAATGGTGTAAGACCCTGGGGGGAGCCCACGGCATCCTTACAGGTTATTTGTGTTATGTGTAGTTATTTCTGTGATATATGATATGTTTATGTAATATGTGTTATGCTAGTTGTCTTTGTGATACTTGCATGGAAGACCTCAGGGGGGGGGGGGTGGCATTGGATATAAGACCATGTGGGGTAGCCCATGGCATTCCTAGGTTAAGACCATGTGGGGTAGCCCATGGCACAATGGTGTAAGACCCTGGGGGAGCCCACGACATCCTTACAGGTTTTTGGTATGCATGGCTTATGTGTTATATGTAGCTTCTATAGCTAGCAAGAAATGTGATACAGGTAGCTTTTATAGCTAACAGGATATGTGTTATATGGATTGTGTGTGTGGGATATGCTCTGGGGGACTCACTAAGCTTTGTGCTTACGGTTTACAGTTTTGGTTTCAGGTTTCATCAATTTGGAAATGAAGTGCTCGGATTGATCGCAGTTCACACACCTATGATTTCCGCAATGATTGATTTTGGGATGAACTCTGATAAATGTTTTACTGAATGAGAATTTGGCATGTTTGAAATAAATGGTATCAATGTTTTAGCTGTAACAAAAATGAAATTTTTACCCCTGATTTTTGGGTCGTTACAGATTTCCTCAAGTTCAGCACAAAATGCCCATAAGCCCCTTATAGGTCAAACTTGGTCAAAGACTAAAGTCAAAGTCAAAGTCAACAATCCGAGTTGACTCAACTCGTCGAGTTCATCCATGAACTCGCCGAGTGCATCTATCAGTCTGCAAAGTAGGGAGAAATCGATCCAACTCGCCGAGTTCCTCCATAAACTCGTCGAGTTCACCATAAATTGAACATCTTAATCCATTAAGCCGTCCTTAACGAAATCAAGAGCTTCATGACTTAGATCTTAACTGAAATAGCCTCAAGAAGGTTAAAGCTTCCAACTTTACCCCTAAGAACCATCAAAATGGGTTCAAAACCCAAACCCTAGGCTTGAAAGGGTAATGACTTAATCCTTAAGCACTAAATCACCAATGACATAACCCCAAACTGTAAATCTGACCCTAAGAGCTAAAATACCACGTAAAGTTTCCAACTTTACCTTCAAATATACTTAGAAGAAGCTCAAATGCTCAAAAGAAGCCATAAAATGGACTTAATGAATGCATAGAGCCCTTAAGACCATAAATTTGGCACCTTTATGCCAAAAGAGCTCATGAGGACCATAGATCTGGAAGAATAGCACTTGGGACGCCCTTCAATCCCACCAACCACCCAAAGATGGCTAAAAGCATCTAAACTAACCCAAAAAGATATCTAATCAAACAATAAGCAAGGATAGAACTTTATACCTGAAATATGCTGGAAATGATGCAAAGAATCAAGATATGAAGGTTCTACTTGAATCACCACCTTGCACAAAGCTTCTCCTTCTTCCAAGAGCTTCAAACACACCAAAACACACTCACAAAGAGCTCACAACACTCAAAAATGCTTTAGGGTTTCGAGATTAGGGTTATAGGCTATGGAGGCTGGAAATGAGGCCAACACCTGGGACTTAAGGTGTTTAAACAGGGTACAAAACCCTAAAATTAGGGTTTCCTCCTGAGCGACCAACTGGCCGAGTTGAGGCACCTCAACTCGTCGAGTTGCCTAAAGAAATACCGGGGTCAAGACAACTTCTAATGGACGAGTTGAGGGTTCCAACTCTCCGGGTTCTCCAAGGAAATATAACAATTGCAAAGATAAATTCGTACCGGGAACTAGGCGTTACAATTCTCCCCCACTTGAATCAGACTTCGTCCTCGAAGTCCGCCGTCTCGAATAATCCTGGATAATGCTTCCTCATCTCCTCCCCGGGCTCCCTAGTCCATTCCGACCCCTTGCGGTGCAGCCACTGCACCTTCACAAGCTCCACAACCTTGTTCCTCTAGGTTTTCGTCTTCTGATCTAATATTGTCATTGGTCTCTTAGCTTATTTCAGGCGGTCATCCACCTGAATATCCTCCAAGGGTACAACTGCGGAATCATCCACCAAACACTTCCGCAGCTGAGAGACATGGAATGTGCTATGAATCAGACTGAGCTTGACTGGAAGATCTAAATGATATGCAACCCGGCCCACCCGAGCCAAAACCCTGAATGAACCGATATATTTGGGGCCCAGCTTGCCCTGTTTCCTAAACCGGATGACACCTTTCCAAGGTGACACCTTCAGGAGAACCATATTTCCCACCTGGAACTCCAAATCTGACCGGCGCTTGTCGGCATAGCTCTTCTGCCGACTTTGAGCTATCTAGAGCCTGCTTCGAACCTGCTGAATCATCTCAGTAGTCTTGAGTACCACCTCGGTACTCCTCATGACTCATTTACCGACGTCGCCCCAACAAATCGGGGTCCTAAATTTCCTCCTGTAGAGCATCTCAAAAGGAGGTCGATCAATGCTAGCGTGATAGCTGTTGTTATACGAAAATTCCGTTAACGGAAGATACGTATCCCAACTCCCACCAAAATCTAATACGCACGCGTACCGCATATCCTCAAGAGTCTGAATCGTCTACTCACTCTGCCAATCGGTCTGTGGGTGGAAAGTTGTACTGAAGTGGAGACGAGTACCTATCTCATCATGAAACCGCTTCCAAAATATGGAAGTAAAGCGAACATCCCGGTCTGAAACTACTGATATCGGTACCCATGACGTGCCACCACCTCCCGAACATAAATCTCGTCTAGCTTCTCTACAAAAATACTCAGTTGGATAGGGATGAAATGCGGGCTCTTCGTCAATCGATCCACGATGACCCAAATAGAATCCACCCCGCGCACAGTCCTGGGAAGCTTCGTGATAAAATCCGTCGTGATATCTTCCCACTTCCATACGGGAATCTCCAACGGCTGCATCTTGCCGTGAGGTCGCTGATGCTCGACCTTGACTTTCCTGCAAGTCAAGCATCGCTCCACAAACCATGCTATATCCCGCTTCATGCAGGGCCACCAATAATCACGGCGAAGATCCCTATACATCTTTGTCGCCCCGGGATGAATGGAGAATCTCGAATTGTGAGCCTCATCCATCAGGACTTGGCACACACTGCCCCAATAAGGAACCCAGACCCTACGATGCAGCGCCAACAATCCCCAACTATCGTAATCGAAGGAGGACACTTGACCCACAATCCGCTCGCTCTTCCGGTGCTCCTCCTTCATCGCCTCGACCTGTGCCTCACGAATCCATTCCAACAACGGAGTAATCACGGTCATCCTCAAACAAAAATCTCTTATCGGAGCCGCGACCGCCTTGCGGCTAAGAACATCGTCCACCACATTGGCCTTTCTCGGGTGGTACAGTATCTCGCAATCATAATCCTTCACCACATCCAACCAACGACGCTGCCTCATGTATAGGTTCGGCTAATCCATCAAATACCTCAGGATCTTGTGGTCCATGTAAATAGTACAACGAACCCCATAGAGGTAATGCCGCCAAATCTTGAGGGCGAAAACCACAGCCCCAGCTCCAAATCATGCGTTAGATAATTCGCCTCATGAGGCTTTAGCGGCCTCGAAGCGTAAGCGATCAGGCGACCCCGCTGCATCAATATTACACCCAAACCCGTGATCGAAGCGTCACAATAAACCACAAAATTATCAACACCCTCAAGCAGGGTCAGAATCGGCGCCTCACATAATCGCTGCCTAAGAGTCTCGAAAACTGCCTGCTGCTCAGGCCCCCAGCGAAATGTCACCGACTTCTTGGTCAGTCGGGTCAATGGAACAACAATCTTGGAGAAATCCTGGATAAATCTACGATAATAACCCGCCAAACCAAGAAAACTCCGAATCTCAGATGGATAGCTCGAAACCTCCCACTGCATCACGGTCTCGACCATGCCTGGATCGACCAAAATACCCTTCTGGTTGACAAGGTGCCCCAAGTACTGCACCTCGTGCAACCAGAACTCGTACTTGGAGAAGTTTGCAAAAAGTCTCTCCCTCCTCAATGTCTCCAGAACCTCCCCCAAGTGTTCCTCATGTTGCTCCTGCGTCTTGGAATAAACCAATATATCATCAATAAAGACTATCACAGACCGATCCAGCATCGGTCTGCACACACGGTTCATGAGATCCATGAACGCGGCAGGAGCATTGGTGAACCCAAATGGCATGACCACAAACTCATAATGACCATAGCTAGTCCGGAAAGCTGTCTTCTGCACATCCTCGTCCCTGACTCGCATCTGATGATAGCCCGATCGCAAATCAATCTTGAAAAACCAAGATGCACCCTGAAGTTGGTCGAAGAGATCATCAATCCTCGGGAGTGGATAACGATTCTTCATCGTTACCTTGTTCAACTCCCAGTAGTCAATACACATGTGATGAGACCCATCCTTCTTCTTCACGAACAGAATCGGTGCCCCCCAAGGCGAAATGCTCGGCCTAATAAATCCCTTGTCTAACAGCTCATGCAGTTGTGTAGACAACTCTTGCATCTTGGGAGGAGCCAACCGATACGGTGCTTTGGTTATCGGAGCCGCACCTGGAACCAAATCAATCCTGAACACCACCTGTCTCTCCGGAGGTACCCTAGGAAAATCCTCCGGGAACACATTCGGATACTCTCGCACAATCGGCACATCGTCCACGGTCGCCTTACCCGTATCCCGGGTATCCACGACATATGCGACAAAATCTGCACAGACCTGATGAAGATAACGTCTGGCCCTCGCAGCAGAACACATAACTGGTCCACGCTACGGTCTCTCCCCTTGAATCACCAACTCTCCCCCACTCGGTGTCCGAACCCGAACCAAATGCTACTTACAGTCGATCACTGCCCCATTAGGTCTCAACCAATCCATGCCTTTGATAACCTTGTTCCCACGTAGAGGAATAGGAACCAGATCCACCGAATACTACTTGCTGAATAACTGAAGAGTACACCCTCGATGAACCCTCACAACCCGAATAGACCTATCATTAACAATCTCCACATCAAGAGGACGATCATGCTGCCCTGGAACTCCAGCAAATCTCTTGCTAAGCGCAAGAGATACAAAAGACCGGTAGCCCCTAACACCAACGTAGAGATACCGTTCACGAGGAACGATCCTTATATAAAACACACAAACATAAGAAACAATCCGATATAAATAAAGGGATAAAGAGAAGATACATACCCGTCACAACATCGAGAGATGCACGTGCCTCCTCCGCAGTCAGTTGGAACGCCCTGCTCTTCGCCGCTGGCGCATCTGCCCGGCCCTGACGGCCGTCAGTAATCCTCAATGTCGCCGGAGCAAGTGCTGACACCAGTCTTGCTGCAGCCAACCTCGGACATTGGGCCTTCTTGTGGCCCCTCTGATTGCACTGAAAGTAAATCAGATTAGATATCGGGGTGGTGGTGGTGGTAGCAGCCGCACTTGAAGCAACCAGAACCACCCACCTTGCATGTCCCCTCGTGAGATCTGCCGCGCTTGCCACAACGGCTACGACCATGATGGCCTTTTGGCCTGGAATCAGATACCCTGGGCCGCTTTCCCGAACCTTCAACACTTGCCTCATAATCCGGCTTCCTCTTCCTTTCCATCTCCAAATCATCTCCCTCTCCCTAGCCCTCGCTAGCATGTCTTCCAGCGTCTTGTAGCTGGATCGGCTAACAAATTGCTGAATGTCGTTCCTCACCATCTCGTGGTATTGGGCCTTCTTCATCTCCTCGTCTGCTACATACTGCGGAACTAGAAGTGCCCTCTCCCTGAGCATGGCGGTGATCTCAGTCACCGACTCAGTGGTACGACGGAGATCCTAAAACTCTCGCGCCAACTGCTGCACCTCGATCACCGGTGCAAATTCGGCTCGGAACCTGGTCGAGAAATCACTCCAGGTCATCGAATCAATAGCAACATCATCTCCTATAGCATGCCCTACCTCCTCCCACCAATCACAAGCCCTGTCCTTCAGGAGGAAGGAGGCTAATCTGACCTTGTCCCCCTCGGGACAACGGCTAGTACAGAAGGCTTTGGCAACATCTGCCAACCCCCTGCTGCTCGCAATGGGGTCCCTGGCCCTATGATATTCTAGCACTCCACATGCCCGATCAAAGCCACCATCTCAGCGCGAAAGGCGCTCAACCTCTCATCTAGAATCTCTAGAATACCCTCGTTGACCGTGCCAAAGATCACATAAGTCCAGTCAAGGATACTACGCGTAATCTCAGATGAGATAAACTCCTCGTCTGGTCATCAAGCTGCCCGACTCAAAAAACCGAGCTTGAACCCTTCCCGACATCGGAACTGCCCACTGGCATGCCTCGCAATAGTACCATACTAAAAATAGACCATAAAAATATCAAAATAAGCATTAGTGCGCATATCGGGGAAATCATAACTACATAAGCTCCCTGGCTTCATTACATCCCTTCTTGAATCGAGTGTGGATCTTCTGCTTCCAGTAGTACGGGTCCATACTACCTTCCACGTCTATTCTTACTTTCCTCAAGAAGTGCCTTCACTCAGCCAAGTTACTCTATAACCAACAGATCCCTCGCAGCTAGGGCTCCCATCACTAAATCTCATCCTAGGTTTTCCTAAGGCAGACTCCACACCACTATCCGCCATCAGCTACAGAAGGAAATCATGATAACCTTCTCTAACTAGCTCACGAATACAATAACATATTACAATGACTAGATAATTCTTTGAATCAGAGGTCTCTCCCTACAACGGTTGGACTCAAACAAGACCTTCACAATAGATATAAACCTAACTTTCTGAAATTATTTAGTTTTCATAATATGTAACTTAGCATATTAGCTTACTAACTAGCTAAGATTAGCAAGAACTCCTAAAAGCACAAAGCAAGCAGCATTTGAGCATCAAGTAAACAAAACTGAGCATAACCTAATCAGGCCATCCTATCACTGACTGATCAGTACTAGCATGCAAATCTATAAGCTCATATAACAAGCATACAAAGGCATCTCTCCTAGATCCTTAGCCCTAATCTAGCATGCAGTTCATAATTCATAATTCATATCATATATAAACATGTATGGGTATTTTGGGATGACTTATTTGAGCTCAACTGATTGCATGCATGACACCCTTTTCTCTTTTAGAAATTCTTTTATAAAAAGGTTTTATATTGAAAAATTTCTACCAAGTCCTTAGTTTGAGTTCAGACACACCCGAGAGTGTGCCCGAATCCCTCAAACCAAGGCTCTGATACCAACTTGTAACATCCAAAAATATGGTCCCAAAAATTTGTTTTTAATAATAGATAAAATATTAATTCCAATATCATCCAATCATCTCAAATAAACTAATGTATCAATTGTCATAAAATCAGAGTAAAACATCAGGTGCGGAATCCCAATGGTGTGTGCGATGCAGTCATCCCGAGCTCTTCCCCTTGGAACCAGAAGTACCTGAAACATAAACTAAAAACCATAAGCACAGAGCTTAGTGAGTTCCCCCAAAATACCACATACCATACATATTATGCAATAATGAGATACGGGCCCCGTCCATACTCGAATAATAGTGAGATACGGGCCCCGCCTACACTCGGATAACGGGCACCACCCATTGAGATACGGCCCCCGCCCATACTCGGATGATAGTGAGATATGGGCCCCTCCCACACTCGGATAGAATTGAGATACGGGCCCCGCCCACACTCATACAACGGTCCCCGCCCAATAGACATACATATACAAGCATATACAAGCATCATATAGATAACAAGTATACTAAAATAATCAAAAGAGGGTCGGCCTTGGTGCCTTTGACCCGCTAAACCAGTGAGGAAACTCACCTCAAATACATAAAGGTAGTTGAACGGGTCCCAGCTCCGAATATCGACTCAACTCAAACCCTAAACATAAAAGATTTCCTCAAGTTCAACACAAAATGCCCATAAGCCCCTTATAGGTCAAACTTGGTCAAAGACTAAAGTCAAAGTCAACAATCCGAGTTGACTCAAATCGTCGAGATCATCCATCAACTCGCCGAGTTCATCTATCATTCTGCAAATTCGGGAGAAATCGATCCAACTCGCCGAGTTCCTCCATAAAGTCGTCGAGTTCACCATAAATTGAACATCTTAATCCATTAAGCCGTCCTTAACGAACTCAAGAGCTTCATGACTTAGATCTTAACTAAAATAGCCTCAAGAAGTGTAAATTTTCCAACTTTACCCCTAGGAACCTCCAAAATGGGTTCAAAACCCAAACACTAGGCTTGAAAGGGTAAGGACTTAATCATTAAGCACTAAATCACCAATAGCATAACCCCAAACGGTAGATCTGACCCTAAGAGCTGAAATACCACGTAAAGTTTCCAACTTTACCTTCAAGTATACTTAGAAGAAGCTCAAATGCTCAAAAGAAGCCATAAAATGGACTTAATGAATGCATGGAGCCCTTAAGACCATAAATTTGGCACCTTTATGCCAAAAGAGCTCATGAGGACCATAGATCTGGAAGAATAGCACTTGGGACGCCCTTCAATCCCACCAACCACCCAAACATGGCTAAAAGCATCTAAACTAACCCAAAAAGAGATCTGATCAAACAATAAGCAAGGATAGCACTTTATACCCGGAATATGTTGGAAATGATGCAAAGAATCAAGATCAGAAGGCTTCTACTTGAATCACCACCTTGCACCAAGTTTCTCCTTCTTCCAAGAGCTTCAAACACACCAAAACACACTCACAAATAGCTTACAACACTCAAAAAGGCTTTAGGGTTTCGAGATTAGGGTTAGAGGCTATGGAGGCTGGAAATGAGGCCAACACCTGGGACTTAAGGTGTTTAAATAGGGTGGAAAACCATAAAATTAGGGTTTCCTCCTGAGCGACCAACTCGCCGAGTTGAGGCACCTCAACTCGTCGAGTTGCCTAAAGAAATCCCGTGGTCAAGAAAACTTCTACTCGACGAGTTGAGGCTTCCAACTCGCCGAGTTCTCCAAGGAAATATAACAATTGCAAAGATAAATTCATACCAGGAACTAGGCGTTACAAGTTGCTCTGATACCAACTTGTAACGTCCCCAAAAATATTGACATAAAATTTCGTTTAATTTATAAAAGAAGGATCATCAATTACTTGTTTAAATAAAACAGATACATTATAATCAGAGTATAACCCCCAGAACAAGTCAAATGCGGAACAATAAGTGTGCGTGCCATGCAGTCAACCCGCTGCCCTATCCTTCTCATTTTGGTGGATATCGAACCCTAACCCTACTTTGTTCTAGCAACAGCCACCACCCTCCTTTTCTTATTTTTCCAATCCGCCAAGCGACCACCGTCCTCAGTCGGCGCCTTGCCGCTGATGTGAGCCGTCAACCAGCACCACGGCTGCTCCCGTTGCCGGGGAAATCGAGAATCGCGAAGCCAACATCACTCCATAGGCAGTTGAAGGTCGAGTTAGCATGGACGACTGTTGTTGTTGTTTCCGGTGATGGATAGCCACCACCTCCCCGCCGTAAACGCTCCTTCTCCATTTGTTTTCGCTCAGACATGTCGTATACCGCCACCGCCGCTCACACAACTCTTCTTCCACTACTCAGGTCGACGCTCACCACTCCGAAGGAGGCTGTTGTGTACATCTTGGCGTGTGTATCACATGTATGTGTGTTCTACTGTGTTGTTGTTCGTTGTGTGCTTGTTTGTTTGGCCAAAAAACCGAGAACAACCACTATGTCAGTCGACCATGGTGGCTGCCACCGTTTTGCCGCCACTAGCAACCATCTTCGGTGGTTGTGTGTTTATGTATGTGATTGGATTGGTGCTTGGAGTGCTTTTGTCATTGTTTTGGCCTAGAATCATAACCACCACGACCGTGAGGTGGTGGCTGCCGTCGTGAACCACTGTTGACCACCATTGCCCGAGGTGGCAGTGGGTGGTGCCCGGCCTAGTGAAACCCTAATCATCCTAAAACTTAACCATTGGACTAGTTGGCATGTGTTTGGGTTGGAAACCCTAATTAGGGTTTAGAAAACCCTAATCTTGGAGACTTTTGTTTGGGACTTGCGGGGACCCGCGTTTTGGACCGTTGGATTGGAATTATGAGTTATGCCCGACCACATTATATGATTGACCTAGTAGAGTGATGGGCTTAATGGATTAAGTCCTTATGGGTTAAGTGTTTTTCCTTAACCCTAATCGTCATTTTATGTGAAAACCCTAATCATGTTGGGCTTTGAGTTGGGCCTTTCTTTTGGGCTTAGGTGTTTACGTCCTTGTTGGGCCATCTAAGAACAAGTGTATGGACTACGATATTTGGATGGGCTTTAGGGTAAGGCCCATGTAAGGGGTTTGGGCCCAATTTGGAAAACTAGGCCATATATTGGGCCTTGGTTGATTATTTGGCTCTTGGGCCTTCAGATTGTGAGTTTGGGCCTTGGTCTTGGACCAAGCTAGGTTAGGGGTAAAATGGTCTTTTTACCCCAAGTATGGATTTGTGGTTATACATTGAAACCTAAGTATTAATTGGGAGTTGTTTCGATGTTGACAGTTCGGGGATCTGTCAGTCAGCAGCTAGAGTTTTATCCGCAGGACTTCAGCAGTGTGAGGTGAGTTTCCTCACTGGGTTTAGCGGGTCGAAGGAACCAATATCGGCCCATGTTTATGCTATGTTAGTATGCTACCTGTCTTCGTGACTCTTGCAAGTGTATGTGTTTATATGCTTGTCGGGCTAAGGTCCGATGACCGGGCGGGGCCCGATAACTGTTTGCATGCTATGTATCTATGTTGCATGAGTATGTGTTTATTCGATATATGTTATACGAGTGTGGGCGGGGCCCGTATCTCATTATTATCTGAGTGTGGGTGGGGCTCGTATCTCATTATTATCCGACTGTGGGCAGGGCCCGTATCTCGTTGGGCGGCGCCCGTTATCCGAGTGTGGGCGGGGCCCGTATCTCAATATTATTATCTGAGTATGGGCAGGGCCCATAGAAAGGGTGTGATGCGTGTCGCGATCTGGCACACACCTTTCTCCCCACGGCTTGCCACTAGATGCTGACAACTGGCTGCATTACCCCCAACGTAATTAGGTGTACGCCCAATGTACTGGCCTCCTGGAAGCCTATAAATAGAAGACAAATTGCACCCATTTCTTTAGACCTCTTCATTCTAATCTCTCCCAAACCCTCAAGGTCCCTAGGCCTTGTTCTAGCACTTCCTAAGGGTTAGTAGCGTAGCTACGGAGTGTCAGAAAGTCATGAGAAGAAGATCTTTCAATTTAGAAGTTCTACCCACACAAAGTCCGATTTTTCGCTAAACCACCTGTATGTTAAGTTATACTTACCGTGCTTTAAGTATAACTTACGTTTAAGTTCATTATCGTTATTACGAACCTATAAACAAGATTTATCAGTGATTCCAAGTCGTTATACTGATTGATCTACTTATATGGATGATGACAAGGCTAGAATTAGTGAGGTGTTTAAAGTGGGCTTTCTGTAACGCCCGTAGATCCGGGCTAGTCAATTTAGAAATAATAGGGGTCGAAAACGACTTTTCGACAAAAGATTATTTAGAATAAATAATCTTAACCTAGTTGTAGAATATGTCTCAAAGGTTCCGTACATATAAAGAACGCCGAAATCCGAGTTATAACGAAGAAGTTATGGCCCGTCGAATTTCGCGGCGGAACCGGCACAACACCGGGAAGCGTAAATAGTGAATTTACGATAAAGCGACTTTTAGCCTTGGCGATCTAAACGAAAGTCGTAGAAAACGTTAAACCGAGAGCGTCCATATAAAGAACGCCCAAATCTGACTTCGTATGAGGAAGTTATGATTTTTCGAAGTTTCGGCTTAGCGGTGTACAGCCCGAAGTTCGAATATTAGATCGAGCAATTTTTAGCCAACACAACCTAAATGAGAATCGAAGATCTTGTTAATAGTAGCGTAACGATAAAAAGACAGACTAAAACGGGCTTCGGATGAAGAAGTTATGAATTTTTAACGGACCAATCCTGTCCCGGCCTGTTAAAAATATAAATTTAAAATAAAGTCAAAATTAGCCGACAGAGTGTAAACGAAAGTTGTAGAGTACGTTCCTGCCTACGCCTGGATATAAAGAACGTCAAAAACGGACCTAGTACGCGAGAGTTACGAATTTTTAAACATTGCACTTGAATTTGCGAAACTGTGATGACGTGGCAACATCTGGACCATCCATCGCTGATCAGGCCTTGCTTCGGATCACGCCACGTAGCCTCGCATTACGCCCCGCGTCTGAGGCCAAGTACGCCCAGTGTACTTCGGTTCTTATCCGGTTCTGAGAGTAGGCACGTGCGAAGACAGCTGGAAGCGAGCTGGTGATCTTATCCGAGTTACGCCCCGCGTAGCCAAGGGCTACGCCCAGCGTAGTCCGAGGCTGGCGCCTATAAATACCTTGCGAGGGCTGCCGAGTTCCATGCACCTTTCTTCACTCTCTCTCTCTCTCTCTAACTTCTTTCTCTCTCTAGGGTTCCAAACCCCCCCCCCCCCCCCCCCTAAACCCTAGGTAAACCCCCTAGCACCCGAAGGAAGCCCCGAGGCTCCCGGAGTCCCGAGAAAAAGCGTCTTTCGGTTCGGAAACGCTGCTCCAAGCAAACCCCGGTTTTTAAGAAAACCCGTTGTAAGTGAGCTACGCCTATGCAATTTTTAATATAGCTTTTAAATAATTATAGTAACGTTATTAGGACCTTAAAATAATTATTTGGGCTATTATTATGAGTTATATAGAGTGTTGTTTAACACTTATATAATAATAATAACAGCTAGACTATTAATTAGTCGCGGTTAACGTTAGACTAAACCCTAGTGGTATTGATACTAGGTTTTGTCAAAGGAAAACTTATTTTGAGATAACGAAGTGCTGTCCGAGTGCCGAGTCACCACCATATCAGGTGAGTGCATAGTTACTTTCATCTTACACATAGATATGAAGTATTTTATATAAATTACGTGCTATGTGTGCATATTATCTGTATACTTGCTATCTATGCTGGATGAACGATTTTATACAAGTTTTATATGATTTAAACTGTATATGTATTTATATCTACATAATATGTTGGGTAAAACATGGGTAGATGAAATATGAGTTGGATGATGAGTTGAGAGGTGATATAGACCATGAGGTAAGGGTGAAAGGTGGACGATGTGAGAAGCCTTGTTCCCAAATGCTGGCCCCGTCATCTAGCAGAGTATGGATGACAACCATAGACTATTCTAGACAGTCCAGTGGAACACTAGCAGGCTCGCAACCTGTAGGTGTTGTGAACGATGTGTTCACACGGTGTACTCTAAACCCTGGCGATCATGCAGACTTGGTGCCTAAACCTTGGCGATCATGCAGACTTGGTGCCAAAACCCTGGCGACTATGCGGACTTAGTGCCTGTTGTATAAACCCTGGCGACTATGCAGACTTAGTGCCTAAACCCTGGTGACTATGCGGACTTAGTGCTTGTTGTATAAATCCTGACGACTATGCAGACTTACTGCCTAAACCCTGGTGACGATGGACTTCATACCGATTCGTTAGGATGATCCTTAGGAATGAATGAATGAGTAATAGTTGATTCTTAGGGTAGATCCTTAAGAGTAAAGAAGATAATGGGGATGGGTAATTGGGTTGATTGTTTGATGTTTAAACATAATAATTATATTATTGTGGGTTGAAAACCCTATCTACTCACCAGGTTTCCCAACCTGACCCACTCCAGCTTATTTCTATCACAGGTGTTGACATGAAGTTACATTACATTGAGAGATTTAAAGGGATGTAGATCACTAGTGTAAATGAATGTAAGTTCTTTTTATGATTATGTTTCTGTATTGACGATGACATCCCAAATGTTTTAAAAATGAATAAAAATACATTTCTTTGGAAATGCTTTGATAACGTATTTATCATGTTTACTGGGAACAAATTCCACAACATTTTTATTAAAAGAAGTACTCTGATTTTTATAAAGCATAAACAAAATCGGTCTTTTCTGGCCGTGAAAATGGGGATGTCACAATTGGTATCAGAGCATTAGTTTAAGCGGACTAGGAATATGGATTTATTTCTAGACTTAAACTTAGAATGCTAAGTGATGATCGTGAGGAGTGTGTCTAATAAATTTAGGCAATACACCTGAATAGACACAAGCACTAGCTTATTTAGGAAAATGCCTAATATGATTTATGTGCTAAATGATTTATGCCTTATATGCTGTTATTTGTTCGGATCTATGGTCTGTTGCCGACCGGATCTGGAAACCTTATGTGTTTAGGATTATAAACGTACGATTACGATATTAGAACTAACATGTAAACGTTTCGGAGAGATAAGTATGATTTAAACGTCTATCCTAAATAAGGATCTAAATTAACCGTATTCGGTGTATAGATAAAGATGGCAAGAACCCGCAGTGGAGCTGGGAATGTGAATGGGAATATGAATCAACCCCCAGTGACTCAGCAAATACCTGTTGTAGTAGAAGTTGCACCCGAGTCAATCACCATGGCTGGAGTACAAGCCATGATTCGGGCCATGTTAGCGGAACAAAAGGAAGAAATGAGGTAGTTGTTGAATAGGGACGAACCTACCGTGCCCGTTGAGCAACCCGAGCTGAGTCCCGAGCAATCGGAGGAAGGGAACTATAGCCGCCATGTGAGTCAATCTGGGACTCAAGGAGAACGAAGGAATGACTCGTAGAGGGGAAACGACAAGGATGGGCGGATGTATAAGAATTTATTGGGTGCCAAGCCACCAAGTCTTTCTGGAAGCCCGAAGCCGGTTGAGATTATGGACTGGATCTCCGAAATGGAGATGGTGTTTGAGACCTGTGACTGTAACGACAAGCAAAAGACCGTCTTTGCAGTCAGACAACTAAAGACTGGAGTGCTAAGTTAGTGGAAGTTGTTGGCAGATACAATGCCACAAGGAGAAGAAATGCGAATGTCTTGGGAAGCATTCGTGGAGCAGTTGAAAATGCAATACTTCTCAAAGATTGATCTGATAGACCTAAACAACGAATTTCAGAACCTGAAGAAAGGAAAGATGAGTGTGGATGAGTATGCCACCGCATTCACCAAGAGGATGAAGCTATTCCCCAATTTGGTGCCTACTGAACTCTCCAAGATCGATAGGTTTGCTAACGGTCTGCCCACAAACTTTGGCCCAATAGTCAAAATGGCAACTATCTTGAAAACGGCCGTTAGAGCAGCTAGGAATGTTGAGACCCAGATTAAGGAAAAAGGTCTGGAGAGAGCTGAAGTTGGCGAGAAAAGGAAGTACGAAGGATCTTCGAAATCCAACAAAGAAAGGAAATTCTCGAAGACTGAAGGAGGAGGAGGAGGTGAAGCTAAGTGGTGCGAGAAGTGTAAAAAGAAACACTTCGGGAAATGTAGCGAAGAGGTGACTTGCTACAAATGTGGAAAGACAGGGCATTACGCCAGCAAGTGTACATCCAACAAAAGGGTGTGCTACAGATGTAACAAAGAGGGGCATGTTTCTAAAGACTGCCCGAAGAAAAACGAGGCAGCAAGGCCAGAAACGCCACCAAGGCCAAGGGCATTCCACTTGATCCTCGATGAAGCAGACAACAACACGAGGAATCAAGGATGAGGACTTCATATCCAAAGATCGAGTTATGCAGTAGCCATAGTATCATTAGAGGCATAGTCTAGGGTGAACTTGAACACCTATGTAATCGTTTCAAGGAATAATATAAAACCTTCGTTTTGTTATCCGGTGTGTTAAATTGTTATGTGATCTTCTTGTATGGTGACTTGGAAAACTGCGAGACAATACTTGGGACGAGTATGAGTAAGTGTGAATGGTAGTAGAGGCCTATACTACCGGAAGCACATGACTCACACTTGGATCAGGGAAAGTCACAAGGTTACCAAGGAGCTAGTAATTGACTTCGTTCTATTCGAGTATGTCGTTACCATTGTTTCGGTAATGATTGAGAAGATGATTATTATTTCGACCCGAGAGGTCATATCATATCGAGTCCGACTAAGATGAGTATGTTACGTGGTTCAGAGAGCCAAGTTTGATGTAGCATCCGACTTAAGCCAGAAGATTGAAGTAAAAGATAATCAAAGCGATTGTGATCGTTGTTAAAGTGAGAAAATTGTAGTTAGAAGTGCTACGTGCTAGGATGTGATTAAATCACATTAGAACTTGAAGGAAGGTATAGTCTGTTCTGGAATTTGACTCTAAGAGACCCGAGTCTAAGTGTTGCAACATACGACGAGAGGTCGTTAGAACGAGGCACATCAATCTATTATAGAAATCAAAGAATTTATTCTTAAGTTTGTCAAGAAGAAGAAGGAGTCTCCAGTAAGGATCGAGATTGTGACTTGAAGGTCATAATTTGGAGTCTAATGCGAGATAGGGAACAGGTGCAAGATCGAGCACCGCCTGTAGTCAAGGAGTCTAAGAGTTAGATACTCGTTCGAAGAAACATCAAAGTTACGGTTATCACTTAGGATGAAGAGATAACGGATGGAGTCATCATGTGAGCCCTGTTTCGTTGATGATTCTGGGACGTAATCATCCTAAGGGGGAGATAATTGTAACGCCCGTAGATCCGCGCTAGTCAATTTAGAAATAATAGGGGTCGAAAACGACTTTTCGACAAAAGATTATTTAGAATAAATAATCTTAACCTAGTTGTAGAATATGTCTCAAAGGTTCCGTACATATAAAGAACGCCGAAATCCGAGTTATAACGAAGAAGTTATGACCCGTCGAAGTTTCGCGGCGGAACCGGCACAACACCGGGAAGCGTAAATAGTGAATTTAGGATAAAGCGACTTTTAGCCTTAGCGATCTAAACGAAAGTCGTAGAAAACGTTAAACCGAGAGCGTCCATATAAAGAACGCCCAAATCTGACTTCGTATGAGGAAGTTATGATTTTTCGAAGTTTCGGCTTAGCGGTGTACAGCCCGAAGTTCGAATATTAGATCGAGCAATTTTTAGCCAACACAACCTAAATGAGAATCGAAGATCTTCTTAATAGTAGCGTAACGATAAAAAGACAGACGAAAACGGACTTCGGATGAAGAAGTTATGAATTTTTAACGGACCAATCCTGTCCCGGCCTGTTAAAAATATAAATTTAAAATAAAGTCAAAATTAGCCGATAGAGTCTAAACGAAAGTTGTAGAGTACGTTCCCGCCTACGCGTGGATATAAAGAACGTCAAAAACGGACCTCGTACGCGAGAGTTACGAATTTTTAAACATTGCACTTGAATTTGCGAACTGTGATGACGTGGCAACATCTGGACCATCCATCGCTGATCAGGCCTTGCTTCGGATCACGCCACGTAGCCTCGCATTACGCCCCGCGTCTGAGGCCAAGTACGCCCAGTGTACTTCGGTTCTTATCCGGTTCTGAGAGTAGGCACGTGCGAAGACAGCTGGAAGCGAGCTGGTGATCTTATCCGAGTTACGCCCCGCGTAGCCAAGGGCTACGCCCAGCGTAGTCCGAGGCTGGCGCCTATAAATACCTTGCGAGGGCTGTCGAGTTCCATGCACCTTTCTTCACTCTCTCTCTCTCTAACTTCTTTCTCTCTCTAGGGTTCCAAACCCCCCCCTCCCCCCTTAAACCCTAGGTAAACCCCCTAGCACCCGAAGGAAGCCCCGAGGCTCCCGGAGTCCCGAGAAAAAGGGTCTTTCGGTTCGGAAACGCTGCTCCAAGCAAAGCCCGGTTTTTAAGAAAACCCGTTGTAAGTGAGCTACGCCTATGCAATTTTTAATATAGCTTTTAAATAATTATAGTAACGTTATTAGGACCTTAAAATAATTATTTGGGCTATTATTATGAGTTATATAGAGTGTTGTTTAACACTTATATAATAATAATAACAGCTAGACTATTAATTAGTCGCGGTTAACGTTAGACTAAACCCTAGTGGTATTGATACTAGGTTTTGTCAAGGGAAAACTTATTTTGAGATAACGAAGTGCTGTCCGAGTGCCGAGTCACCACCATATCAGGTGAGTGCATAGTTACTTTCATCTTACACATAGATATGAAGTATTTTATATAAATTACGTGCTATGTGTGCATATTATCTGTATACTTGCTATCTATGCTGGATGAACGATTTTATACAAGTTTTATATGATTTAAACTGTATATGTATTTATATCTACATAATATGTTGGGTAAAAAATGGGTAGATGAAATATGAGTTGGATGATGAGTTGAGAGGTGATATAGACCATGAGGTAAGGGTGAGAGGTGGACGATGTGAGAAGCCTTGTTCCCAAATGCTGGCCCCGTCATCTAGCAGAGTATGGATGACAACCACGGACTATTCTAGACAGTCCAGTGGAACACTAGCAGGCTCACAACCTGTAGGTGTTGTGAACGATGTGTTCACCCGGTGTACTCTAAACCCTGGCGATCATGCAGACTTGGTGCCTAAACCTTGGCGATCATTCAGACTTGGTGCCAAAACCCTGGTGACTATGCGGACTTAGTGTCTGTTGTATAAACCCTGGCGACTATGCAGACTTGGTGCCTAAACCCTGGCGACTATGCGGACTTAGTGCTTATTGTATAAATCCTGGCGACTATGCAGACTTAGTGCCTAAACCCTGGTGACGATGGACTTCGTACCGATTCCTTAGGATGATCCTTAGGAATGAATGAACGAGTAATAGTTGATTCTTAGGGTAGATCCTTAAGAGTAAAGAAGATAATGGGGATGGGTTATTGGGTTGATTGTTTGATGTTTAAACATAATACTTATATTATTGTGGGTTGAAAACCCTATGTACTCACCAGGTTTCCCAACCTGACCCACTCCAACTTATTTCTATCACAGGTGTTGATATGAAGTTACATTACATTGAGAGATTTAAAGGGATGTAGATCACTAGTGTAAATGAATGTAAGTTCTTTTTATGCTTATGTTTCTGTATTAACGATGACATCCCAAATGTTTTAAAAATGAATAAAAATACATTTCTTTGGAAATGCTTTGATAACGTATTTATCATGTTTACTGGGAAAATGGGGATGTCACAGTTGGTATCAGAGCATTAGTTTAAGCGAACTAGGAATATGGATTTATTTCTAGACTTAAACTTAGAATGCTAAGTGATGATCGTGAGGAGTGTGTCTAATAAATTTAGGTAATACACCTGAATAGACACAAGCACTAGCTTATTTAGGAAAATGCCTAATATGATTTATGTGCTAAATGATTTATGCCTTATATGCTGTTATTTGTTCGGATCTATGGTCTGTTGCCGACCGGATCTGGAAACCTTATGTGTTTATGATTCTAAACGTACGATTGCGATATTAGAACTAGCATGTAAACGTTTCGGAGAGATAAGGATGATCTAAACATCTATCCTAAATAAGGATCTAAATTCACCGTATTCGGTGTATAGATCGAGATAGCAAGAACCCGCAGTGGAGCTGGGAATGCGAATGGGAATTGGAATCAACCCCCAGTGACTCAGCAAATACCTGTTGTAGTAGAAGTTTCACCCGAGCCAATCACCATGGCTAGAGTACAAGCCATGATTCGGGCCATGTTAGCGGAACAAAGGGAAGAAATGAGGCAGATGTTGAATAGGGACGAACCTACCGTGCCCGTTGAGCAACCCGAGCTGAGTCCCGAGCAATCAGAGGAAGGGAACTATAGCCGCCATGTGAGTCAAGTTGGGACTTAAGGAGAACGAAGGAATGACCCGTAGAGGGGAAACGACAAGGATGGGTGGATGTATAAGAATTTCTTGGCTGCCAAGCCACCAAGTCTTTCTGGAAGCCCGAAGCCGATTGAGATTCTGGACTGGATCTCCGAAATGGAGATGGTGTTTGAGAGCTATGATTGTAGCGACAAGCAAAAGACCGTCTTTGCAGTCAGACAACTAAAGACTGGAGTGCTAAGTTGGTGGAAGTTGTTGGCAGATACAATGCCACGAGGAGAAGCAATGCGAATGTCTTGGGAAGCATTCATGGAGCAGTTGAAAATGAAATACTGCTCAGAGATAGATCTGATAGACCTAAACAACGAATTTCAGAACCTGAAGAAAGGAAAGATGAGGGTGGATGAGTATGCCACCGCATTCACCGAGAGGATGAAGTTATTCCTCAACTTGGTGCCTACTGAACTCTCCAAGATCGATAGGTTTGCTAACGGTCTGCCCACAGACTTTGGCCCAACAGTCAAAATGGCAACTACCTTTAAAACGGTCGTTAGAGCATCTTGGAATGTTGAGACCCAGATTAGGGAAAAAGGTCTGGAGAGAGCTGAAGTTGGCGAGAAAAGGAAGTACGAAGGATCTTCGAAATCCAAAAAAGAAAGGAAATTCTCGAAGACTGAAGGAGGAGGAGGAGGTGAAGCTAAGTGGTGCGAGAAGTGTAAAAAGAAACACTTCGGGAAATGTAGCGAGGAGGTGACTTGCTACAAAGTATTTAAGATAAATTACATGATATATGTGCCCGTTATCTGTGTTCCTGATATCTATGTTGGATGAACGATTTATACATGTTTACTTGATTTAAACTGTATATGTATTTTTTACCTATAAATATGTTGGGTAATGATGGGTAGATGAAAGACGATGAAAGATGAGATAAATGATGAGAGGCCTTGACTTTAAAGATGATCTAGTCGTCTAGCGGAGTATAGATGACGACCACAGACTATTCAAAATAGTCCAATGGAATGATAGCAGGCTCACAACCTGTAGGTCGATCAATGCTAGCGTGATAGCTGTTGTTATACGAAGATTCCGTTAACGGAGGATACGTATCCCAACTCCCACCAAATCTAATACGCACGCGTACAACATATCCTCAAGAGTCTGAATCGTCCACTCACTCTGCCCATCAGTCTGTGGGTGGAAAGTTGTACTGAAGTGGAGACGAGTACCTATCTCATCATGAAACCGCTTCCAAAATCTAGAAGTAAAGCGAACATCCCGGCCTGAAACAACTGATATCGGTACCCATGACGTGCCACCACCTCCCGAACATAAATCTCGTCTAGCTTCTCTACAGAAATACTCACCTGGATAAGGATGAAATGCGTGCTCTTCGTCAATCGATCCACGATGACCCAAATAGAATCCACCCCGCGCACAGTCCAGGGAATCTTCGTGATAAAATCCATCGTGACGTCTTCCCACTTCCATACGGGAATCTCCAACGATTGCATCTTGCCGTGAGGTCGCTGATGCTCGGCCTTGACTTTCCTGCAAGTCAAGCATCGCTCCACAAACCATGTGTTAGGAATAAATCCGAGATGACGAATGCGGAATATCAAGAACAATCAAGAATCAATCACCAACATATTCAAGTAATCTGATAAAGGTTTTTCTTGTATTGATTATGAGATGAACGTACAGAGAAAACCCTAATCTTGGTCAAAAGCTTACACCAAAAGTAAACCTAATGATTATTTATAGGGAACAATAAATATATGCCATAAATATAAAATCTATGCCTAATATAAAAACCAATGCCTTAGAAGAGCTCGATTAAGAACTTCTACTGTAAAGGCATCGTAGGGAATCATAAAATGATTAACCCTAAAAAGGCTTCCCTAAATAACCAAATATGCCAAATCAGTTTCAATATCTCAAATACTCAACAATCTCCCCCTAGATGTTGAAACTGATGAAGATCACGATTTCCGATCTTCTTGGCATTTCTCCCCCTAAATTGTGAGACTCATCAGTACATGGGGTCTTCAAAGCGAGAGAAATAAGAATAATCTTCCAAATACGAACTCCCCCTTGAATAATCATCACTCCCCCTTGAATCTTCAACAAATGCCATGGAGAGAATCCGGAAAGTTAAGAAGAATCACCAACAATCTTCAAAACCTGTCAGAATAGATGAAATAAATCCCTTTAGAATAAACCCAATCTTCAAAAACTAAAACCGGAAAAATAACAAAAAAAAAATAATTTTGTATTTTTCGATTTTTAAATTTAGACAAAAGAATAGAAACGAAGCAATTATTTAGAAGGGTTTAAAAAGAATAAGACCAAAGAAAATGATTAGAAATGAAAGTATTTTGGTAAGAAGGGGTAAAAATTAAAAAAACCAAAATTTTTGAAAAGAATTTTGGATATGGGGTTAAATCTTTGAATATCTGAAAGTCAGGGGGCTAAGAATGAAAATATATCCAATTATCTTCAATGTACCGCTGAAACAAATAACGATCTTTGAGGAAGGTGGAAATTGTAATGTTTGATAACTCTCGGGGACTAGATTTGTAACATAGAGTCATCTTCTTAATACGAATGAAAAAGAACACGCCTGTGACTCTTAAAAGTCAAAATTGATGAACGATCTTATTCAATCCAAATAACAAAATGAAATCAAGTTCCGATCAACAGGATAGCATCATTCCGATTTCAATTTTGATGTTCGAAACTTTGATGTTTATAACGATGAACAGATTCTGATCGTAGTTTCTCTTATTTCGATTTTAATATCCGTTTCAGATTTGAGTTTCAGGACCAATGCACGTTTATCAAATTCCGATCGTAGTTTGATCGGTTCAGATCCCAAATCGCTTTTGATACTACTGCTTTCTGTTTTCAAACAAAATCCAAATCGATTTAGAATATTGACGTCGACTGATGTTTCGTTCCTATTTCCCAGTGTCAAATTCACAAGCTAGAAGACTCGTTATCAGATTTGGAGTGCCGATTGTATAAAATATCGAACAGCGACTTCACGATGCCGACGATTTTTAACATCCAATTCCAACAAAAATTCCGATTTTAATATGCTTGAACCCCGATTTCAGTTTTGTTTTGCTTTCAGTCTTCACATTTGAAATCGAACTCTCTTGATTTGAGCGAGAGTAACCGAGTTTAGAAACATCGACAAGGTTCGCTTCAAGTCCAATGGTGCAAATCAAGGCAGCCCCGAATCGTTGACCTCTCGCTCCTATGAATTTCGCTTTTGGTTGATGAAGTTCGTTTCTTGAGCTTCTACTAGACTTTCGCTCTTGACTCCAAGGTTCGCTCCAATTCCAGTTGCATGTTCGCTCCTTATGGCCCCGATTTCAAATTGACATGGACCGAAAGTAATCAAGGACCGAACGCAGATTAGGGACCGAAAGTGAATTGCAGTTCGCTTCAATTTCATACCAAAGCGAAATCAACCGAACGTTCGGTTGTGAACAGTAGATTGGGGTTCAGTTATTGTGGGTTCGGTTCTTAACTGAGACTTTCGCTTCTTGACCTGAGTTTTGCTTCTGGTTGTGATGTTCGCGTCTTGGTTGTCTTCGCTTCATAGGGACGAGCAAAAGAAACTAACTTTCGTTTCTTGATCTTTCGTCTCTTGACTTTCGCTTCAAAGAACAAACACAGGAATGAGAGGCAACAAGATGGCTAAAATCCCGAAAACATCCCTTGTATTTTAATAAATGACAAAATCCTCCTTTTTTTTCGATCGTTACAGTGAATGCAAAGTAAGTATTTCACATTACAGTTACGGAATTGGCCCCTAGAGAATCAGTGAAGAATCAAATGCAGCCCAATGTATGGATCAAACTTCATCTTTAATTGTAATTCCGAATTTAACCTTTTATTTATCCAAAGTTCCGAAAATAGCCCCTGTCAAAAGTACATATGACAGCTTGCACCCACTGTTCACTACAATATGTAATATTACCTATTTTCAGAAAATGTCCCTTTTCACCCCATCTTTTCAACTTTTTCAACTTTTGTCAATTCCAACACAAAAAAAACAATAAAATTGATTTCTTCAACACAATATCATATCATTGAACCAAATCCATCAGATTTCACCAAGACTTTGTCCACATTTTCGTTTTTTTTTTTTTTTGATAAAGGACAAAACTTTTATGGGACTTTTGGTACCCATTTAAGATTCAACATTGAAGTATGTTTCTTGCATAACCACTTATTTGAAGAAAATCTATCATCCTCTGAAAATAATATCCGCTTCTTAGTTGGAAAACAAAAATTTCCAAAAATTTCATTAAACCAACCAAATTCTCTTTTCTTTTCCTTCCAACTTCTAAGATTTTTAAGTGAAGAAAAATGAGAATCAGAGATTCTTTGAGCATGCTTGACATCAACTTTCTCAAACTTTTCACAAACATTGGGTACTTGTACCTTGGGCATCCAAACCTTCTTTATTTTACTCTTGTTCTTCTTCCTCTTCTTCCTTTTCTGATTTCTAGGCTTCATAAACGAATTGTGAATCTGAACAACCTTTTCACTATTCTGAATTTGAACATTAGAAGACCTTTGAACACAATCCTTAGGAGTTTGATAAATCTGAATTTCTTGAATCATTGGCTTTCTGTAAGGAATCATTCCTTCAAAATCATCTTCAGAACATAAAGAATCATCTGTTTGAGTTCCAATAGAACATAATGTCTTCACTTTCACGATTTCGGAATGTAACTCTTCTGAAAAACATGAACCACTTGACTCCCCCTCAACAAGAACATCTGGAGTCATCTTTTCTTCAGAAACATGAGGAACATTATGAACTTCTTCTTTTTCTTTTTCAGCCCTTTTTATCTTCAACATCTGTTTATGTTCCCGATCTAAATGTTCATAGATAACACGAAATTGTTCTACTATTCTCTCATTCTTTTGCAATTCACGTTCATCAACCCGTGAGTAATGATTTATTTTCTTATCAACAAAAGAATTATATAACTCAGTAACATTCCTCAACGTAGAATCACCAAGAACATGAAACAAAGTTGATTTGTTTACACCATAGATTGGTTTAGTGACCTTTAATCCAAGTTTTAAAATGGAGTTACAGAATAAAAAATCCATTAGATCTTCAACAAATGATAGAACTTGAAGAGAGAGAAAATAGATCTGATAAAGATTCTAGAGAGAGAAAAACGAATCTGAATGGGGTTTTAGTGAGAGAAAACAGATCTGAACACGAAAATCAAATAAACACGAAAATTTTCTTCTAACTCTCTTCCAAAACACGATTCAAGAACAAATTAGATGAAATAATGAGTAGAAGATAACAAATCTGAACAAGATTTTCCAATAAAAACGAGGTAAAGACTTTTTCTTTTTCAGAAAACTTACAAAACTTGAAGAACAAGGTGAGTTTCATGATAAAATATCGCCATAAACAAGATCGATTCTTGCAAAAATCGCTGAGATCTACAAGAACCCGCTCTGATACCACTTGTTAGGAATAAATCCGAGATGACGAATGCGGAATATCAAGAACAATCAAGAATCAATCACCAACATATGCAAGTAATCTGATAAATATTTTTCTTGTATTGATTATGAGATGAACGTACAGAGAAAACCCTAATCTTGGTCAAAAGCTTACACCAAAAGTAAACCTAATGATTATTTATAGGGAACAATAAATATATGCCATAAATATAAAATCTATGCCTAATATAAAAACCAATGCCTTAGAAGAGCTCGATTAAGAACTTCTACTGTAAAGGCATCGTAGGGAATCATAAAATGATTAACCCTAAAAAGGCTTCCCTAAATAACCAAATATGCCAAATCAGTTTCAATATCTCAAATACTCAACACCATGCTATATCCCGCTTCATGTAGGGCCACCAATAATCAGGGCGAAGATCCATATACATCTTCGTCGCCCCGGGATGAATGGAGAATCTCGACTTATGAGCCTCATCCATCAGGACTTGGCACACACCGCCCCAATAAGGAACCCAGACCCTCCGATTCAGGGTCAACAATCACCGACTATCATAATCGAAGGAGGACACCTGACCCACAATCCGCTCGCTCTTCCGGTGCTCCTCTTTCATCGCCTCGACCTGTGCCTCACGAATCCGTTCCAACAGCGGAGCAATCACGGTCATCCTCAAACAAAAATCTCTTATCGGAGCCGCGACCGCCTTGCGGCTAAGAACATCGGCCACCACATTGGCCTTTCTCGGGTGGTACAGGATCTCGCAATCATAATCCTTCACCACATCCAACCAACGACGTTGCCTCATGTTTAGATCTGACTGATCCATCAAATACCTCAGGCTCTTTTAGTCCATGTAAAGAGTACAACGAACCCCATAGAGGTAATGCCGCCAAATCTTGAGGGCGAAAACCACAACACCCAGCTCCAAATCATGTGTCGGATAATTCGCCTCATGAGGCTTTAGCGGCCTCGAAGCGTAAGCGATCAGGCGACCCCCCTGCATCAATATTGCACCCAAACCCGTGATCGAAGCGTCACAATAAACCACACAATCATCAACACCCTCAGGCAGGGTCAGAATCGGCGCCTCACACAATCGCTGCCTAAGAGTCTCGAAAACTGCCTGCTGCTCAGGCCCCCAGCGAAATGTCACCGACTTCTTGGTCAGTCGGGTCAATGGAACAACAATCTTGGAGAAATCCCGGATAAACCTATGATAATAACCCGCCAAACCAAGAAAACTCTGAATCTCAGTAGGAGACCTCGGAACCTCCCACTGTATCACGGTTTCGACCTTGCCCGCATCGACCAGAATACCCTTCTGGTTGACAAGGTTCCCCAAGAACTGCACCTCATGCAACCAGAACTCGCACTTGGATAAGTTTGCAAAAAGTCTCTCCCTCCTCAATGTCTCCAGAACCTCCCCCAAGTGTTCCTCATGTTGCTCCTGCGTCTTGGAATAAACCAATATATCATCAATAAAGACTATCACAGACCGATCCAGCATCGGTCTGCACACACGGTTCATGAGATCCATGAACGCGGCAGGAGCATTGGTGAACCCAAATGGCTTCACAACAAACTCATAATGACCATAGCTAGTTCGGAAAGCTGTCTTCTGCACATCCAAGTCCCTGACTCGCATCTGATGATAGCCCGATCGCAAATCAATCTTGGAAAACCAAGATGCACCCTGAAGTTGGTCAAAGAGATCATCAATCCTCGGGAGTGGATAACGATTCTTCACCTTTACCTTATTCAACTCCCAGTAGTCGATACACATGCGATGAGACCCATCCTTCTTCTTCACGAACAGAATCGGTGCTCCCCAAGGCGTAATGCTCGGCCTAATAAATCCCTTGTCTAACAGCTCATGCAGCTGTGTAGACAACTCTTGCATCTTGGGAGGAGCCAACATATACGATGCTTTGGCTAACGGGGCTACACGTGGAACCAAATCAATCCTGAACACCACCTATCTCTCCGGAGGTACCCCAGGCAAATCCTCCGGGAACACATTCGGATACTCCCGCACAATCGGCACATCGTCCATGGTCACCTTACCCTTATCTCGGGTATCTAGGATATAGGCGACAAAATATGCACATACCTGATGTAGATACCGTCTGGCCCTCGCGGCAGAACACATAACTGGTCCATGTTGTTGTCTCTCCCCTTGAATCACCAACTCTCCCCCACTCGGGGTCCGAACCCGAACCAAATGCTACTTACAGTCGATCACTGCCCCATTAGGTCTCAACCAATCCATGCCTACGATAACCTTGTTCCCACGTAGAGGAATAGGAACTAGATCCACCGAATACTGCTCGCTGAATAAATGAAGAGTACACCCTCGATGAACCCTCGCAACCCGAATAGACCTATCATTAGCAATCTTCACATCAAGAGGACGATCAAGCTCCCCTGGAACTTCAGCAAATCTCTTGCTAAGCGCAAGAGATACAAAATACCGGTAGCCCCCGAATCAAATAATACCAAGGCAGAGATACCGTTAACGAGGAACGATCCTAAAATAAAACACACAAACATAAGCAACAATTCGATATAAATAAAGGGATAAAGAGAAGATACATACCCATCACAACATCGAGAGATGCACGTGCCTCCTCCGCAGTTAGCTGGAACGCCCTGCTCTTCGCCGCTGGCGCATCTGCCCGGCCCTGACGGCCGTCAGTAATCCTCAATGTCGCAGGAGCAAGTGCTAACACTAGTCTTGCTGCAGCCAACCTCCGACATTGGGCCCTCTTGTGGCCCCTCTGATTGCATTAAAAGTAAATCAGATCAGATACCAGGGTGGTGGTGGTGGTAGCAGTACAATCTCTGCTGACATGACCAGTCCAACCGCACTTGAAGCAACCATAACCACCCACCTTGCATGTCCCCTCGTGCGATCTGCCGCGCTTGCCACAACGGCTACGACCATGATGGCCTTTTGGCCTGGAATCAGATACCCTGGGCCGCTTTCCCGAACCTTCAAAACTTGCCGCATAATCCGGCTTCCTCTTCCTTTCCATCTCCAAATCAATCTACATCTCCCTAGCCCTCGCTAGCATGTCTTCCAGCGTCTTGCAGCTGGATCGGTTAACAAACTGCCGAATGTCGCTCCTATCCATCTCGTGGTATTGGGCCTTCTTCATCTCCTCGTCTGCCACAAACTGCGGAACTAGAAGTGCCCTCTCCCTGAACATGGCAGTGATCTCAGTCACCGACTCAGTGGTATGACGGAGATCCTAAAACTTTCGCGCCAACTGCTGCACCTCGATTACCGGTGCAAACTCGGCTCGGAACCTGGTCGAGAAATCACTCCAGGTCATCGAATCAATAGCAACATCATCTCCTATAGCATGCCCTACCTCCTCCCACCAATCACAAGCCCTGTCCTTCAGGAGGAAGGAGGCTAATCTGCCATTGTCCCCCTCGGGACAACGTCTAGTACGGAAGGCTTTGGCAACATCTTCCAACCACCTGCTGCTCGCAATGGGGTCCCTGGCCCCATGATATTCTAGCACTCCACATGCCCGATCAAAGCCACCATCTCAGGGCGGAAGTCGCTCAACCTCTCATCAAGAATCTCTAGAATACCCTCATTGACCGTGCAAAAGATCACAGGAGTCCAGTCAAGGATACTATGCGTAATCTCAAATGAGATAAACTCCTCATCTGGTCATCAAGCTGCCCGACTCCAAAAATCGAGCCTGAACCCTTCCCGAAATCGGAACTGCCCATTGGCATGCCTCGCAATAGTACCATACTGAAAATAGACCATAAAAATATCAGAATAAGACCCAATGTGCATATCGGGGAAATCATAACTACACAAGCTCCCTGGCTTCATTACATCCCTCCTTGGATCGAGTATGGATCCTCTGCTTCCACTAGTACGGGCCCATACTACCTTCCACATCTATTATTACTTTCCTCAAGAAGTGCCTTCAGTCAGCCAAGTTACTCTATAACCAACAGATCCCTCGCAGCTATGGCTCCCAGCACTAAATCTCATCCTAGGTTTTCCTAAGGCAGACTCCACACCACTATCCGCCATTAGCTACAGAAGGAAATCATGATAACCTTCTCTAACTAGCTCATGAGTACAATTACATATTACAATGACTAGATAATTCTTCGAATCAGAGTCTCTCCCTACAACGGTTGGACTCAAACAAGAGCTACGCAATAGAGCTAAACCTAACTTTCTGAAATTATTTAGTTTTCATAATATGTAACTTAGCATATTAGATTACTAACTAGCTGAGATTAGCAAGAACTCCTAAAAGCACAAAGCAAGCAGCATTTGAGCATCAAGTAAACAAAACTGAGCATAACCTAATCAGGTCATCCTATCACAGACTGATCAGTACTAGCATGCAAATCTATAAGCTCATATAAGAAGCATACAAAGGCATCTCTCCTAGATCCTTAACCCTAATATAGCATGCAGTTCATAATTCACAATTCATATCATATATAAACATGTATGGGTATTTTGGGATGACTTACTTGAGCTCAGCAGATTGCATGCACGACACCCTTTTCGCTTTTAGAAATTCTTTTATAAAAAGGTTTTCTTTTGAAAACTTCTACCAAGTCCTTAGTTTGAGTTCAGACACACCCGAGAGTGTGCCCGAATCCCTCAAACCAAGGCTCTGATACCAACTTGTAACATCCAAAAATATAGTCCCAAAAATTTTGTTTTTAATAATAGATAAAATAGTAATTCCAATATCATCCAATCATCTCAAATAAACCAATGTATCAATTGTCATAAAATCAGAGTAAAACATCAGGTGCGGAATCCCAATGGTGTGTGCGATGCAGTCATCCCGAGCTCTTCCCCTTGGAACCAGAAGTACCTGAAACATAAACTAAAAACCGTAAGCACAGAGCTTAGTGAGTTCCCCCAAAATACCACATACCATACATATTATTGAATAATGAGATACGGGCCCCGCCCACACTCGGATAACGGGCCCCACCTATTGAGATACGGGCCCCGCCCATACTCGGATGATAGTGAGATGCGTGCCCCTCCCACACTCGGATAGAATTGAGATACGGGCCCCGTCCACACTCATACAACGGGCCCTGCCCAGTAGACATACATATACAAGCACATATAATCATCACATAGATAGAAAGTATACTAAAATAATCAAAAGAGGGTCGGCCTTGGTGCCTTTGACCCGCTAACCCAGTGAGGAAACTCACCTCGAATACAGAAAGGTAGCTGAACGGGTCCCAGCTCCTAATATCGACTCAACTCAACCCCTAAACATAAAAGATTTCCTCAAGTTCAGCACAAAATGCCCATAAGCCCCTTATAGGTCAAACTTGGTCAAAGACTAAAGTCAAACTCAAAATCAACAATCCGAGTTGACTCAACTCGCCGAGATCATCCATGAACTCGCCGAGTTCATCTATCATTCTGCAAATTCGGGAGAAATCGATCCATCTAGCCGAGTTCCTCCATAAACTCGTCGAGTTCACCATAAATTCAACATCTTAATCCATTAAGCCGTCCTTAACGAAATCAAGAGCTTCATGACTTAGATCTTAACTGAAATAGCCTCAAGAAGTGTAAAGTTTCCAACTTTACCCCTAGGAACCTCCAAAATGGGTTCAAAATCCAAACCCTAGGCTTGAAAGGGTAAGGACTTAATCATTAAGCACTAAATCACCAATAGCATAACCCCAAATTATAGATCTGACCCTAAGAGCTGAAATACCACGTAAAGTTTCCAACTTTACCATCAAATATACTTAGAAGAAGCTCAAATGCTCAAAAGAAGCCATAAAATGGACTTAATGAATGCATGGAGCCCTTAAGACCATAAATTTGGCACCTTTATGCCAAAAGAGCTCATGAGGACCATAGATCTGGAAGAATAGCACTTGGGACGTCCTTCAATCCCACCAACCACCCAAACATGGCTAAAAGCATCTATACTAACCCAAAAAGAGATCTGATCAAACAATAAGCAAGGATAACACTTTATACCCGAAATATTTTGGAAATGATGCAAAGAATCAAGATCTGAAGGCTTCTACTTGAATCACCACCTTGCACCAAGCTTCTCCTTCTTCCAAGAGCTTTAAACACACCAAAACACACTCACAAAGATCTAACAACACTCAAAAAGGCTTTAGGGTTTCGAGATTAGGGTTAGAGGCTATGGAGGCTGGAAATGAGGCCAACACCTGGGACTTAAGGTGTTTAAATAAGGTGGAAAACCATAAAATTAGGGTTTCCTCCTGAGCGACCAACTCGCCGAGTTGAGGCACCTCAACTCGTCGAGTTGCCTCAAGAAATCCCGTGGTCAAGAAAACTTTTACTCGACGAGTTGAGGCTTCCAACTCACCGAGTTCTCCAAGGAAATATAACAATTGCAAAGATAAATTCATACCAGGAACTAGGCGTTACAAGTTGCTCTGATACCAACTTGTAACGTCCCAAAAAATATTGACATAAAATTTCGTTTAATTTATTAAAGAAGGATCATCAATTACTTGTTTAAATAAAACAGATACATTATAATCAGAGTATAACCCCCAGAACAAGTCAAATGCGGAACAATAAGTGTGCGTGCCATGCAGTCAACCCGCTGCCCTATCCTTCTCATTTTGGTGGATATCGAACCCTAACCCTACTTTGTTCTAGCAGCAGCCACCACCCTCCTTTTCTTATTTTTCCGATCCGCCAAGCGACCACCGTCCTCAGTCGGCGCCTTGCCGCTGATGTGAGCCGTCAACCAGCACGACCGCTGCTCCTGTTGCAGGGGAAATCAAGAATCGTGAAGCCGACGTCACTCCGTGGGCAGTTGAAGGTCGATTTAGCATGGCCGACTGTTGTTGTTGTTTCCGGTGATGGATAACCACCACCTCCCCGCCGTAAATGCTCCTTCTCCATATGTTTTCGCTCAGACCTGTCGTATACCGCCACCGCCACTCACACAACTCTTCTTCCACTACTCAGGTCAACGCTCACCACTCCGAATGAGGCTGTTGTGTACATCTCGGCGTGTGTATCACATGTATGTATGTTCTACTGTGTTATTGTTCATAGTGTGCGTGTTTGTTTGGCCAGAAAACCGAGAACAACCACCATGTCAGTCGACCATGGTGGCTGCCACCATTTTTCCACCACTAGCCACCATCTCCGGTGGTTGTGTGTTTATGTATGTGATTGGATTGGTGCTTGGAGTGCTTTTGTCATTGTTTTGGCCTAGAATCATAACCACCACCACCGTGAGGTGGTGGCTGCCACCGTGAACCATTGTCGACCACCACTGCCCGAGGTGGCAGTGGGTGGTGCCCGGCCTAGTGAAACCCTAATCGGCCTAAAACTTAACCATTGGACTAATTGGCATGTGTTTGGGTTGGAGACCCTAATTAGGGTTTAGAAAACCCTAATTATGGAGACTTTTGTTTGGGACTTGCGGGGACCCGGGTTTTGGACCGTTGGATTGGAATTATGAGTTATGCCCGACCACATTATATGATTGACCTAGTAGAGTGATGGGCTTAATGGATTAAGTCCTTATGGGTTAAGTGTTTTTCCTTAACCCTAATCGTCATTTTATGTGAAAACCCTAATCATGTTGGGCTTTGAGTTGGGCCTTTCTTTTGGGCTTAGGTGTTTGGGTCCTTCTTGGGCAATCTAAGAACAAGTGTATGCACTACGATATTTGGATGGGCTATAGGGTAAGGCCCATGTAAGGGGTTTGGGCCCAATTTGGAAAATTGGGCCACATATTGGGCCTTGGTTGATTATTTGGCTCTTGGGCCTTCAGATTGTGAGTTTGGGCCTTGGTCTTGGACCAAGCTAGGTTAGGGGTAAACTGGTCTTTTTACCCCAAGTATGGATTTGTGGTTATGCATTGAAACCCAAGTATTAATTGGGAGTTGTTTTGATGTTGACAGTTCGGGGATCTGTTAGTCAGCAGCTAGAGTTTTATCCGCAGGACTTCAGCAGTGTGAGGTGAGTTTCCTCACTGGGTTTAGCGGGTCGAAGGAACCAATGTCGGCCCATGTTTATGCTATGTTAGTATGCTACCTGTCTTCGTGACTCTTGCCAGTGTATGTGTTTATATGCTTGCCGGGCTAAGGTCCGATGACCGGGTGAGGCCCGATAACTGTTTGCATGCTATGTATCTATGTTGCATGAGTATGTGTTTATTCGATATATGTTATACGAGTGTGGGCGGGACCCGTATCTCATTATTATCTGAGTGTAGGTGGGGCTCATATCTCATTATTATCCGAGTGTGGGCGGGACCCGTATCTCATTGGGCGGGGCCCATTATATGAGTGTGGGTGGGGCCCGTATCTCGTTGGACGGCGCTCGTTATCCGAGTGTGGGCGGGGCCCGTATCTCAATATTATTATCTGAGTGTGGGAGGGGCCCATAGAAAGGGTGTGGCGCGTGTCGCGATCTGGCACACACCTTTCTCCCCACGGCTTGCCACCAGATGCTAACAACTGGCTGCATTACGCCCAACGTAATTAGGAGTACGCCCAATGTACTGGCCTCCTGGAAGCCTATAAATAGAACACAAATTTCACCCATTTCTTCAGACCTCTTCATTCTAATCTCTCCCAAACCCTCAAGGTCCCTAGGCCTTGTTCTAGCACTTAATAAGGGTTAGTAGCGTAGCTACGGAGTGTCAGAAAGTCATGAGAAGAAGAGCTTTCAATTTAGAAGTTCTGCCCATGCAAGGTCTAATTTTTCGCTAAACCACATGTATGTTAAGTTAAACTTACCGTGCTTTAAGTATAACTTACGTTTAAGTTCATTATCGTTATTATGAACCTATAAACAAGATTTATCAGTGATTCCAAGTCGTTATACTGATTGATCTACTTATATGGATGATGACAAGGCTAGATTTAGTTAGGTATTTAAAGTGGGCTTTCCAAACAGTATACTTTGTATACCAAACGGACTCTACCTCCGATATGATCTTACATGGTTGTCCCTTATGAAATATAGATCAGTAGACTTTGAATTAATGATGAATCTAGACAAATAACTAGTCACAAGAAATATTAGACTAAGACTTAGTGATAATGATACTAGGTTACGTCAAAGGAACAAAGAGTTGCTAGAAGCGAAACGCTATCCAGGTTTCGAGTCGTCGCTTTAACAAGTGAGTGCATAGTTACTTTCATCTTACACATATATATGAAGTATTTAAGATAAATTACATGATATATGTGCCCGTTATCTGTGTTCCTGATATCTATGTTGGATGAACGATTTATACATGTTTTACTTGATTTAAACTGTATATGTATTTTTTACCTATAAATATGTTGGGTAATGATGGATAGATGAAAGATGATATAGATGATTAAAGATGAAAGATGAGATAAATGATGAGAGGCATTGACTTTAAAGATGATCTAGTCGTCTAGCGGAGTATAGATGACGACCACAGACTATTCTAGACACAACCTGTAGGTGTTTTTGAAATAGGTGTTCATTAGGTGCACTCCATCCTCCCCCCCCCCCCCCAATGGCTGCCTTACGGATATATATATATATATATATATATATATATATATATATATATATATATATATATATATATATATATATATATATATATATATATATATTGCTAAGCAATCCCTAAGCATTATTGTTTATACCAAAGATAATCCTTAGGATAGGTCCCATGAATTAGATGCTTTAGGGACATAAAGTAAGGATAACGGGAATGGGTAAACAGGTTGAATGATTTGATGAAAATAAAGAATTTAATTATTATGGTTGAAAACCCTATGTACTCACCAGGCTCCCAAGCCTGACCCACTGAATTTCTTGTATTTATAAGTAGTGGCACAAGAGCACCGGTGTGACGAACAAATGAGAGATTTATGGATTATAGGCCAGTAGAATAATAGATATTTGTAAGGCATGCAGTATTTCCGTTTATGCTTATGTATTGTATTGACGATAACATCCCAACGTTTTAATATAATTAAAATACATTTCTTTGGAAATGCTTTGATAATATCTTTATCATATTTTGGGAGCAAATTCCGCAATATTATTCTTCAATAGGATACTCTGATTTTAAATAAAGCATAAACAAATCGGTCTTTTCTTGCCGTGAAATTAGGGATGTCACCGTTGGTATCGGAGCATTAGTTTAAGCGAACTAGGAATTCAAAGGATTTCTAGACTTAAACTTAGAATGCTAAGAGATGATTGTGAGGTGAGTGTCTGCTATATTCGGGAAGTATTCCTGAATAGACACAAGCACTAGCTTATTTAGGGAAGATGCCTAAATTGATTTCATGTGATAAATGATTTATGCTATAAGATTCCTTATATGCTTTATGATGTTATCAGATCTATGGTCTATTACCGACCAGATCTGGAAATTTTATGTGTTCAGATTTCTAAACATTTAACTACGATATTAGAACTGGCATCTAACTTTTCAGAGTGATAAGGAGATTTATACGTATATCGTAAATAAAGCTTTCCCTATCTTAATTCTCGTCACTGTACACTAAACATATACGTTGGTGTATAGATCGACATGGTGATAACTCAAAGTGGATTGGGAAATGGTAATCAGTAGCCTGAGCCACGAGTGATTGAGTGTGTACCATAGGTAGCAGCTGCACCCGAGGGAATCACTTTGGCAGGAGTCCAAATAATGATTCGGATTATGATGGCCAAACAAAGGGAGGAAATGAGACAAATATTGCGTAATAATAGTGATAAACCTACTATACATGTTGTGCAACTTGAGTATAACGAAGGACAGTCTGAGGAGGGAAACTATAGCTATACTATTAGCCAAGCTGAGCCAAGAATGGTTAGAAGGAACCAACCAAATGAAGGAGATGATGGATGTGGATGCAAATACAAGGATTTCATGGAATCCAGTCCACCAAGTCTTTCTAGAAGCCAAACACCGGTGGAAATCATGGATTGGATCTCCAAGATGAAGATGAGGTTTGAGAGTTGTGACTATAGCAACAAGCAGAAGACTGTTATCGCGGTCAGACATTTGAATATTGGGGTATTAAGCCGACGGAAGTTACTAGCCGATACCATGCCCAAAGGAGAAGCTAGTAAGATGTCTTGGGAATACTTTTTGGTGCAACTGAAAATGTAGTTTTGCTCTGAGCAGGATCTTTTGGAGATCAACAACGAATTCCAGAACCTGATGAAAGGAAAAATGAGCATCAACGAGTCTGCTGCAAGTTTTACGGAGAAAATGAAGCTTGTTCCTTACTTGGTTCCAACTGAACTCTCCAAGGTTAACAAGTTTGCTAATGGATTTTCAATGGACTTTGTTCCAATGGTCAAATAAGAAACCACCTTGAAAGCCGCTATTTAGGCAGCTAAGAATGTTGAGACCCAATTAAGGGAATGGGAATAAAGTCTAAGAGGAATTGTTGCCCATTGAATTGAACAGTTTCGACATAGTATTAGGAATGGATTGGCTTAGTGAAAACGATGTCGAGATACTATGTATAAAGAAGACGATGAGAGAAAACCCACCCGGAAAAGAGTCGTTTATGGTGTGCGTGGACCAACGTAGAGTAAATTCTGGAATCATCTCCCTGATGAAAGCCAAAAACTGTTTGTCCAAAGGATGTACACCATACTTGGAATTTGTGATCGAAGCAAAGAAGGAGAAGAAGGAGATGCAAAGAATACCGGTGGTGTGTGACTATCTGGAAGTCTTTCTCGAAGATCTTCGTGGATTGCCCCCTGAAAGACAAGTATAGTTTTGATTAGACTTGCTGCCAGGATCCACACCGATAACGAAATCACCATACCGATTAGCACCGATAGAGATGAAGAAGATTATGATTTAACTTCAGGTTCTGTTGGACAAAGTTTTCATTAGACCTAGTTCTTCACCCTGGGGAGCTCCAATATTAGTCGTGAAGAATAAGGATGGGAATATGAGGATGAGCATAGACTATAGAGAGATAGACAAGGAAACAGTGAAGAACAAGTACCCATTTCAAAGGATTGACGAACTGTTTGATCAGTTGCAGGGTGCGCACTATTTCTCAAAGATCAATCTTAGGTCAGGATATCATCAGCTGAAGGTGAGAGAGAAAGATATCGAGAAGACCGCATTCAGAACGAAATATGGACACTGTGAGTTCTTGGTTATGTCATTTTTACTAACTAATGCTCCAACAGTATTTATGGATCTAAATAACAGGGTTGTAAACCATTCCTCGATAAATCTATAATAGTGTTCATAGATGACATTCCTCGATAAATCTATAATAGTGTTCAGGAGGACGCTTTGGAGAAAAGTGACCGAAAGGAAGAACGTTTAGGCAAAACGTTGGTATTCGGTACAAATAGTCAAGGATTGAAGGTATTCCAAAATAGGATTTGGGTACATAAGATGGGAGGATGAGAGATCTTCTCATGGAAGAAGCTCACAAGACCATGTACTCGATTCATACCAGCAGCACTAAAATGTATAGGGATCTGAAACCTTACTACTGGTGGCCGACGATGAAGCTCGATGTTGCAAAGTATGTGGCAAAGTGTATAACATGTGCAAGAGTTAAAGCACAACATTAAAAACCGTATGGGAGTTTGGAGCCCTTACATATACCCATGGGTATGTGGGAAGACAACACCATGGATTTTGTGACTAAACTACCCAAGACGAAAAATGGTCATGACATGATTTGGGTAATCGTGGATCGATTCACAAAGAGTGCACACTTTATAGCAACCAATGAGAGATGGTCTATGGATAAGATTGCAAATGCCTACGTAAAAGAAATAGTAAGACTTCACAGTGTTCCCTTAACTATTGTGTTGAATCGTGACAGTCGTTTCACATCCTGGTTTTGGAAGAGCCTACAAGAAGAAATGGGTAGGAAGTTGTATTTAAGTACAACCTACCATCAAAAGATTGATGGTCAGAGTGGAAGGACAACTCAAACACTGGATGATATGTTGAGAGCATGTACCTTATAACTCAAAGGTAACTGGGATGAGCATCTGCCCTTGGTAGAATTTTCCTACCACAATAGTTACCATTCGAGCATAAATATGGCACCTTAGAAAGCCTTCTACGGATAGATGTGTCGCACATCGTCTTGTTGGCTTGAGGCTGGAGAAAAGTAGTTTATGGGTATCAGAATAGTCCATCAGACCACTGAAAAGCTAAAGGTGATTAGAGAAAGGATGTTAGCAGCTCAAGATCGCCAAATGAGTTATGCTGACAAGAAGCGATGACCAATGGCTTTTGAAGTTATAGATTCGGTGTTGCTCAAAGTCTCACCGTGGAAGGGACTTATAAGATTTTGAAAGAGAGGAAAGTTGAGTCCAAGATTTATTGGGCCATTCAAGGTTCTTTGGAGGATTGGGAACCAAGCTTACAAGCTGGAATTGCCAGAAGAACTGGATGGTATTCATAATACTTTCCATGTGTGTTATTTGAGGAAGTTCATGGGAGAAGTTCCCGATATAATTACACTTTTGGAGTTAAGGATTGATAAAGATAAGAGGTTAATCGAAGAGCCCGAAGCGATTTTTGACCGTAAGATAAAGAAGATGCGACGTAAGATGGTCGAACTAGTGCTAGTGCGATGGAAACATTCGAATGGGATGAACCTCGCCTGGGAGACAAATAGTGACATAATGAGTTGCTATCCACATCTATTTGCTGCTGCATGATTCCGGGATGGAATCACCCTAAGGAGTAGAGAATTCTAACTCCTACGTTTCTCGCTAAACATTAATAAGATGATGTAATATTTAGGGTCAACAATTGTAACCTATTTGATGTAATGAAGGAAGAAATATTTGAGTACTATGTAATTTATGTGTAAATTATGTGCAATATACATGCTTATAACTATATAATAAAATAGGAATAAAATACACATCTAAAATAAAATAATAATTGGACCTAATATATTTGAAGAATGTTGAAGTAGTCGTATACACATCTAAAATAAAATAATAATTGGACCTAATATATTTGAAGAATGTTGAAGTAGTCGTGACAAGGATTCCAGAGATATAAGGAACGCTTTAATCCGACTTATAACGAAGAAGTTATGACACGTTGAAGGTTCGCGATTAAACCAGTACGGCTCTGCATATCGTAAAAGTAAATTTTTGATAAATTACTTTTTAGCCTTAGTGATCTAAACGAAAGTCGTAGTAGTCGTTAAACCGGGAGTGTGCATATAGAGAACGTCTAAATCTGAATTCATTATAGGAAGTTATGATTTTTATCTAATATTCAGTGTAACAATGTACATCTTAGAAATCGAATTTTAGATCAGTCGATTTTCAGCCGAAACAATCTAAAAAAATTTTATGATCTCGTTAATAGGAGTTCAACAATATAAAGACAGTCCAAAACGGACGTCGGATGACAAAGTCATGAATTTTTAATGGACTTTAACAGTCTAAGTGTGTTAAAATATAACTTTAAAAATAAAATCAAAATTAGCCAATGGAGTCTAAAGGAAAGTTTTAGATCTCATCGATAGCTATGCATTGATATATATAATGAACGTCAAAATTGGAGTTCGTATGCGAAAGTTATGAATTTTACAAGATAATTAACTTTTTGATTAACAAGGGTGCGACACGTGTCGCGATCTGGCACATACCTTTCTCCCCATGGCTTGCCACCAGATGCTGACACCTGGCCCCATTACACCCAACGTAATTAGGAGTACGCCCAGTGTACTGGCCTCCTGACATCCTATAAATAGAACACGAATTTCACCCATTTCTTCACACCTCTTGATTCCAATCTCTCCCAAACCCCCAAGGTCCCTAGGCCTTATTCTAGCACTTCCTAAGGGTTAGTAGCGAAGCTACAGAGTGCCAGAAAGGCCCTAGAAGTAGAGCTATTAGTCTAGAAGTTATGCCCATGCAAAGTCCGATTTTTCGCTACACCACCTGTAAGTTAAGTTATGCTTACCGTGCTTTAAGTATAACTTATGTTTAAGTTCATTATCGTTATTATGAACCTATAAACAAGATTTATCAGTGATCCAAGTCGTTATATATATTGATCTACCTATGGGGGCAATGATAAGGCTAGATTTAGTGAGGTGTTTAAAGTGGGTTTTCGAAACAGTATACTCTATATACCAAACGGACCTTACCTCTGATATGATCTTACCTTGTTGTCCCTTATTAGATATAGATCAATATACTTTGGATTAACTATGAATCTAGACTAATAATTAGTCGCAGGAAATATTAGACTAAGATTCAATGATAATGATACTAGGTTACGTCAAAGGAAAAGAGAGTTGCTAGAAGCGAAGTGTTATCCGAGTTTCGAGTCATCACTTTAGCAAGTGAGTGCATCGTTACTTTCATCTTACACATAGATATGAAGTATTTATGATAAATTACATGCTATGTGTGTCTATTCTCTGTGTTCCTGATATCTATGTTGGATGAACGATGTATACATGTTTTACTTGATTTAAAATATATATGTATTTTATACCTATAAATATGTTGGGTAAAGATGGGTAGACGAAAGATGAAAGATGAGACAAATGACGAGAGGCCTTGACTTTAAATATGATTCGGTCGTCTAGAAGAGTATAGATGATGACCACACTATTCTAGATAGTCTAGTGGAACGCTACCAGACTCGCAACCTATAGGTGTTTTTGAACTAAGTGTTAACTAGGTGTACTCCACCCACCGCCCATGTTTTCCTTATGAATTTATATCGACAAGGAATCCCCTAAGCATTATTTTCTATCCCAAAGATAATCCTTAGGATAGGTCCCTTGAATTAGATGCTTTAGGGACATAAAGTGAGGATAACGGGAATGGGTAATCGGGTTGAATGATTTGATGAAAATAAAGAATTTAATTATTGTGGGCTGAAAACCCTATGTGCTCAAGAGGCTCCCAAGCCTAACCCACTCAGTTTCTTGTATTACACGTAGTGGCACAAGAGCACAGGTGTGACGAACAAATGAGAGATTTATGGATTATAGGCAAGTAGAATAACAGATGGTTGTAAGACATGTACTATTTCCATTTATGCTTATGTACTGTATTGACGATGACATTCTAATGTTTTTTATATAATTAAAATACATTTCTTTGGAAATGCTTTGATAATATATTTATCATATCTTGGGAACACGTTCCGCAATATTATTCTTCAAAAGGATACTCTGATTTTAAATAAAACATAAACAAATTGGTCTTTTATGGCCGTGAAATTGGGGATGTCACACTCTATGATCCTGCGATTGAAAATGAAGCAAAAAGGTTAAATAAAGTAGCCAAACAAGAAAAACAACAACTTGTTTAAGCTTCTTCTTCTTCTCCATTAATCAACATAGAAGACCAAGTTCATACTTTAGGTGATACCGACACCGAGTTGAGTTCTCTAATTACTGGTCATTTCTTGAAGATGTTCCATTTGACAACTACATAGCCATGAATCACACTCCACCGCATCATCCCAACCTAAACCCAAACAATGAAGATGCCAATACCCCACCCGAACAACCAAGACAACAACAACACCAAGAACCTCTCATATATATGCCACCCTGGAATCAACCCCCTCCTCACACAAATCAACCCAATTATCAACAACCACAACCACAAAACCAAAACCTCCACCAAAACAACCAACCTAAAGCCAATGTTCTTCAAGTTTAACAACATAAATTCCAGCACCAACAACAACCCATTTACCAACAACCTCTAATGTACCAATATCCTATGTACCCATAACAACAATTTCTTTACAACCAATATCCTAACTATCAACCTTATCCACCATAAATGTACAATTACTAAAAATACCCATACCCACATTACCATCAACCTCACAGTTTCATGCAACAAAATCCCAATCCACCCAATCCCCCTCAAAAGTTGACACTTAGACAATTGATGAAGACGGATGTTACTCACACACCTTTTGGTATTGTTTATCCTGCAAACCGTTGAGGGATTAAGTTGAAGTCAAGTTTCATACATCAACTCACCAAGTTCCATGGTTTCGATAGAGAAGATCCTCAAAGGAATTTCAATGCTTTTCACATGATATGTGTTAGTGTGTTGCCCAAACATGTGACATTGGATGATTTCACGTTAAACACCTTCCCACTCAACTTGGAAGATAAAGCTAGAGAGTGGTTATTCAACTTACCACCGGGCTCTATTCACACATGAGAGGAGTTATTCATAGCCTTTAATAGAAAGTTCTATCCCACCTCTCAAATATCAAGTCAAAGGAGTAACATTTTGGGTATTTGTCAAGGGGAAAATGAGAATTTTCATGATTTTTTGTAGCGGTTCAATAGCTTGTGCACAAGCTGTCCTCAACACAATATACCTGAACAACTACTTCTTCAAAAGTTTTATGAGGATATGTGTTAAGGAAAACAGGCGATACTTGTCAAGACTCATAAACAATATAATGCCACTTGCCAAGTCCTTATGACCCTTGTTAGGAAGTAATGCGGATAACAAGAAAAACTATAAGCACACAAAGACACAGTATTTACAAGGTTCGGTCAAGGTGACCCATATCCAATGGGTAAGAAGGGAGTATTCTTTATTTCAGAGTTCTCAAACAGAGGTTACAAGTACAATTCACCAGAGATTCATCCTAATCACTAAGGATAAAAGATACAAGACACAATACACTTCAAATGACTCTGCATGCATCCCTATTTATACTTGAGGGGTCAGACCTAAAACCCTAATGGGCAAAGCCCATTGGCCAATAGGCCCATGAAAGGTGTCAACCAATCACAATCTGCCATGCATCATATTCTAGAACATTCTTCCATGTCATACAACCCATGAGCATTAGCAACACTCATGATGGAGCACCTTGTGCCATAGTGGAGCATCATGATTTACAAGTGGCGCATCAGGAACACTAATGGCCCAACATCCATCATGGTGGCACAACATGGTGTAATCCTTGAGAACTACCAACTTCTGAGCATCGTTGAAAGATCTTGAGAACCATAGAGGACTTCATAGAATACTTGGCTCATCAAGGACCAAGATGGTCTAATTTGCACCATGATGGCGGAACAAGTGTATGGATGGCGCAACAGGCTTCAAGTGTGGCACAAGAACATCAAGATTGGAGCAACAACACCACCTTAGCACATCATGAACATACATGGAGCAAAAAGGCCATGCATGGGGCAAGAGCATACTCCATGGCTCAAAAAGAGTAGCCCATGGTGAAAGAGGGATCCTCATGGAGCAAGAGGAACCCCTCATGGCGCAAGACGAAGCATAATGGCGCAAGAAGGAATGCGCTTGGCGCAACAACATCCTTCTTGGCCCATCCCTTCAACATATGGCGCAACAAGGTTCCTTTGGCACTTGATCCGTTTCTTTGTCAGATGATCCATTCCTTTCTCAGATAATTCGTTCCTTTGTCACGTGCTCCATGAATCCCAAGTGCTCCATTGAGATCCAAGTGCTCCAAATGCTCCATGAACATGATACAAATGCTCCATGAACATGATCCAAATGCTCGAGTCACATTTAACAATCTCCACCTTAATTTGAGCATCCTATGAACTCCACCTCAAACAAGAACTTCCTCTCCCATCCTGCCATCAAGCCCTAAAGGGTCTTACCTCCTGCAAACATCAATCAAGTCCAAACAAAGCTTGACCTTCTCTCTGGGAAACGTCCTTGTCACCATGTATTCCAGATTCTCATTGGCACCAGACTTTTGAATGCATAACCTGTCATAGAACATGATAGGTTTCTCCACCTTCAAAAGAAGAATCTGAACAAGACTAACTTCCAATGATCTTCTTATCTCCAAATCACTTTCATGGTACAAGTCTATCAATCCAACCAAGTCCATATGTCGTGCATTTGCACCATACACCAGAAAAACATCAAGCGTTCCCTTTAAGTGTCGCCATATCCACTTGATCACTTTCCAATGAGCTTTTCACCGATTTCTTCGAACCACCAAAGAAGAACCAACAAGTTTTGACTGATAAAAATAGAACAACCACAAGACTTTATCAAAGAAATAAGAAATGTATAAACATCCTGCTCTTCTATAACTCCGAATCTCCATCCTTATTATCTTCTTTTCAGATCCTAAATCATTCATCACAAACCCATTCTCCAGAAGATTCTTCAAGTTGACTTTATCGACATCAGCATCACCAGACAGTTCTATGTTGTTCCATGCCACCCTGTTGTCCCTCATTTATCACAAAACTATGTGGGGTTTCTGTTTCAAACTCCACCTTCTGGCTAGCATCCTGATCGTTCCCCGCTACACTTGTACCACCTCCTCTCTCGTTACACATAGCAGATTCAAAGGTCATATCTCTTCTAATAACAAATTTTGGAGTTTTTTTTTCTTCTATACACCACAGATGATGACCTTTCCCTCCAGATTCATATCCTAGAAATATGCACTTCATTTCCATGCACTCCAGTTTACCATCATTCACATGAACATAAGCAGAGCATCCAAACATTCGTAAACCAGTTTTCTCAGAGGGTTTCCCATACCACACCTCTTAAGGAATCTTACAATCAATAGTAGTTGATGGAGATCTATTCGCCAGATAGCAAGCAGTATTAACTGCTTCCGCCCAAAATTGCTCTGATAAATTAACAGATAATCGCATGCACTGAGCATGCTCTACCCGTGTTTGGTTAATCTGTTCCGCCACTCCGCTTTGCTGTGGTGTTCGTCGTACAGTGTAATGCCTCACTGTACCTTCTATTTTGCAGAAGTTTTCAAACAAATCCTTGTAGAACTCCAACCCATTTTTCATTCTAAGTGACTTGACATGGTTCCCGGTTTGTTTCTCAACCATCGTCTTCCACTCCTTGGACCTCCCAAACACTTCATCTTCATCCTTTGTCTTCAAATAATACACCCAAGTCTTCCTTGAGTAATCATCGATAAAAGTCACGAAGTATTGACATCCACCGTGAGAATTCACATAAGAGGGACCCCATAGATATGAGTGAACACACTCGAGAAGCTTCTTGCTTGAGTGTTGAACCGAACTGAACTTCACCCTGCTTTGTATCTCTTAAACACAAGCTTCATCAGGTTTAGCTTTTCTAGTTGCATCTCCACCAAACAAACCCTTCTTACTCACATGCCCCAACTTATGATGCCACAACTTCCTTTCTTCATCATACTGATCCAAGGATTGGGATACAGTCACCGTTCCCCAATCGTACAACCATCTAGAAGATAAATTCCATGAGGATTTATCCTTCCCTTCATAACTACAAGAGAACCCTTAGAGACTCTTAACCAGTCACCCTCTCCGGAATATTTCAGTTCATCCTTCGCCAAAGTTCCAAGAGAAATCAAATTCTTTCGAAGTTTTGGGACAAACCAACAATCCAGTTTCCTGACCATACCATTATGCATCTTGATCTGCATCGTGTCACTACCCTTGATACTACTCACCCAATCATCACCCATCTTGACTGTGCCATTCCACTCTTTGAAGGAGTTAAATCAGTCACGATTGCATGTCATATGATAGGATGCTCCAGAGTCCAAGACCCAAGAATCAGCAAAACTATATGTACAAACTGTCAAAACTTCACCGTCGTCCTCTTCATTAGAATTTCCTTGAACCACGACAACATTGTTGTTGCTTGGTCCAACACCATTATTCCCTTTCTTCAACAATGGACAATCCTTTCTGAAGTGCCTCTTTTCCTTGCACTTATAACATTTAATGTTGGCTTTAGATTTGGAAGTTGACTTCCCTTTGTTACCTCTACCTCTATCCGATGTTCTTCCTATGCCTACGAACAAACCGGAACGGGAAACTTCTTCTCCAACTGAAACGTTTCTTTTCAGTTCCTTGGATAACAAAGAATGCTTCACATCATTCACAGTGATCGTTGTCCTACCATACAACATGGTATCAACGAAATTCTCATAAGAATTCGGCAGTGAACATAAGAGGATAAGTGCTTGATCTTCATCTTCAATCTTTACATTCACACCTTGTAAGTCCAAGATGATCCTATTGAAGTTGTCCAGATGATCCTTCACTTGGGTGCTTTTCGACATCCGAAGAGTATATAAATGTTGCTTGTGGTATAGCTTGTGTAAGGTTCTGAAAAGGATCTTTACCAATGATCAAGCAGCAAACAATCACAATAGAAGTAGAAGAAGAAAAGAAATCAAGCTTGCACACGTTTATATCATAAAAACGTCAGGTACAACTCGATGGAATAATCTGTAAACACTATGGCATCAACAACTAGACAAATACCTACACCTCCACTATATATACCCGTCTGGGCCGCAAACTGGGTTTACGGCCGTAAACGTGTTTACGGCCGTAAACTCACTTCCTGACCGTAAACACCTATACAACTCACAAAATGCATTAAATACTCATAGTGAACTATTACAATGTAAGCCTAGACCAAACCATTAACTGGGCCCTTCAATCTCCCCCTTGGTTTGGTGCTAGCTTGGACTCAGTCTTTGTTGACCACCAGCACATCAGACTTTCCCATAGCTCCCTTCCACATCTCTTTCTCGATAATCTCAGCAACCATTGAAGTGTACTCCTTTGCAGCGGACTCAAAAAGGTCTTCAGCCACCATGATCTGATGAATGGAGAGCTGATGTATATCCCACTTACCAAATTGAAGCAAATCCCTCTTGTCATACAAGCGGATACAATCGTCTTTAAGCTTGATGACAGCAGAAGCTGTAGATTCATCAAACACCCAGTATAACATGGATGCGAGAGATCCATCTGGATAATTTTGAAGAACGGGAATCTGCTTTACTTGAGCAGTAGCGGGCCACATCACTGCCCGAAGGGGCTGACTTGTTTTGGGATCAAAGACGCTAGGGTAAATCTTGATGATAGACTCTGCAGTCTTCATTGAAGGGAAGCCCTTAGCCACTTGATCTTCCAAAAATGCCTTGAATTGAGTCGCCCTGGGATTGTTTGATGGATTTGAGAAAGGAGCATTAGACAGTTCCGTAAGATCAATCCTAGTGAAGGAGTGAAAATCGTGAGCATCTTTGTACATTTCAGTATTGCCGCTCTTTCTTCTCACCATCCACATGTTCATAGTGTCATGGAATCCCCACGAAATGATTCCTGACCTATCACCATAAACGTCTCTGAAACAATGTTCTCCCAGATCCGTAACGGTGATCTTTGATTGATCCAGGGAGCATTATGATCTGTGCTCCTTTTGAATAGAAGTTGACCCTTTTCAGCTGACTTGGCCAATATAGCACGTTTCAATGCCATTACACTCGGAGCCTGAGCCGGTTCCTTGTCAAAACGGTTAACAACGGTGGTTGTTCTTGTAGGTTGTGGAGCTATGGGAGTATCTTGATCAGGAAGATAGATCTTTGGCTCACCAACAGATGACTTGAATTTGTCGCCAAAATTTTCTTCCAGCTTCTTCTTAAGATCGTAGTAGCTGGCGGTTAACAAGCCGAAATGTGTCTGAAGATCAGTAATTTGCTTTGAATTTAGAGCTTTATGTTCGATGAGTTCGGCAACTTGAATATTGAGCTTTGCATTTTCGGTCTGAAGGTTTGCAACCTTGATATCCAGCTCAATATTTTTCTGATCTAAATCAATATTTTTCTGATTCAGAGCATCGATCTCCTTCTGAATTCCAAGTATTGAAGGATTCTCTTCTCCTGAGCTGCCACCCCCAATAGAAATTCCTTTGCCACGGGAGGGAGGCGTTGTGAATTGTTCTTCAGCAAAAAACCTGGCTAGCCTCACAGAAGCAGCATCATGGTCTGGCCTGGGAGGAGAGAAATCTGTGGGGAAGGAAGAGCCACCAACTTCATAGAAGGTACTAGGACCTTCACTGACGGGTTCAGATGAAACGATAACAGGAGTTATTGTTGGTGGAGTTGTAAAGCTTTGAATTACACCCGAAACAGGAATTCCATGTCTAGGGTCAAGTCTTCGCCTTTTTGTTGGAGGTTGAGAGGCTTGTGAAGTTGTGCGATCACTTTCCAATGGCTCAGATGTAGGTAAAACAACATCAAGGGGAGGAATCCCTGACACTGTCACCATAGGAATTGCTATTTCCGCCATTGGATTGGTAAGAGGAGGCGTAGCTTCGAGAACGTCTTTATTTTCCCTTATCTCCGTTGTCGGATGAGCAACTTCATCGATATTGTCAAGCAACGTGTTGAGGCTTTCCCCAGTCATGAAGTCTTCATTACTACCAAAATTCAAAGGAATTTCATCCTTGTCGAACCCTGTGAGATCGAGGTCTTCATACAAATCAGTCTCCGTTCCGCCTTTTGAAGACCCCTCATCATAATCTCCTTGGACCTGAACAAATGTCAGTTCATGTTCCTCAGCTACTTGTGCATTAGCAGCTGGAGTTTCTTCTTCATCAGCACGATCTGACACTGTAATAACATCATCTTCCGAAATGACTCTCTCAGAAGAAGTGGGCTCAGATGACATTTTTTCTGACGTTCCATGAGATTCGGAGGATTCATTTATCTCAGCAAATTTTCCGAATTTCACAAGAGGATGTAATCCTTGGAAGATGACCTTGCCCTTTCGATTCTGCTTAATGAGACCAATCGTGTGTGGGCCTAACGACTTTATATCCAGTGTGTCTCCATCTTTGACCATCTCCGAAAATTGGTTGTCAATGAACAGCTGAATAAACCTAGGATACAGTAAGAAAGAATCTCTGGTCTCCCGGCTTATAGCGTTGATGTTTACCAAGAACTCATCCAATATGAACTTCGAGAAGTTGAATTTGATGCCAGCAGCCAGTGAAACAATTGCCCCTGTGTTCCTGATTGAGATTTCATCAGCACCTGATCTTCTTCCCGAGATACAACTCACGAACACATGCGCCAAAAATCTCCAGTATTGTGGCAGAAGCTTTTTCACCGTGGGAGGGTAGATGCCTTCATACCCCATCTTCTTGAGAATCTTTTGCACATCTTCAATCCCGATTTCAGTAGGAAAATCGGGTTGATCATTGATCAGCAATGTTTATCTGATATACTGCTCAGTGATCATAATCTTGCATCCTTTAACCACAGCTTCAACGGTAATCTCTCCATTGACTTTTGACATCTTAGCAGTCTGCTAGAACTCCCTGATAATCTTCTGATAGATGACTGAATTCACAGTAACGGAAAGGGCCAGGCAGCATTCTCTCAGTCTGTATATCATCGACCTGAAATCTCCATGAGCAACAGGAGGGTCATCCAGTACAATTGCCAGGTTATGCATGTCAGCAAACTTAAGACTTGGCATTGATCTGCACTAAACCAGGCCAAGTAAGAAAACAAAGTATTTAAACAATTAAAGCTTTAAGTTTTCTTAATCAATTTTATTTTGGCCTTAAAAAGAATTTTGATCAAGATTTTGGAGTTTACGGTCAAACATGGTCAAAGTTGGGTTTACGGTCAAAATGGTCAAAATTGGGTTTATGGCCGTAAACCTTGCAGTGGTCTCCTGACCGTAAACTGAGTTTACGGTCGTAAGCTCAAAAGGGAGTTTACGGTCGTAAGCTCCAAAAGGAGTTTACGGTCGTAAGCTTCTAGACCATAAGCTCAGACCGTTTACGGTCGTAAGCCATCCCTAAACCGTAAACGCCGACGAACACAAAAACCTCGATTAATCCTCCAGTTTCAGTCGAATCGATGAACAAACCACATATCCTCAGTCGGTTTTAGCATACCTTTGCTGTGGACTAGACGATTTCGCAAAATCTCACAAAAAATTTCGAGGATGAGAGAGAGTGGAGAGAGTTTGCGACCGAAAAGATGAGAGAGAGTGTAGAAGGATGAACAGTGAGGTGGAAAGAGTTTACAGCAGTAAACCCCACCTTTTATACCCCATTAGAATTTTACCTGTCTCCCACACAGTATAAGGCACAGTCCAAATCCCGATTAAATTTTCAAAAATAAAACCTTTTGAGGATTTTAAAATTAAAGTAAAATTAAAATTAAACTAAAAAATAAAATAAAATAATTTCTAAAATTTAAGAATTTAAAAATTTAAAACAATTAAACTTTGACAATTATAAAAATAAAATAAAATAAAAATAAAAATAAAAATGAGATAAAATAAATACAGACAAAAATTTATTTCAAAAATCACTGAAAATAATCTTGTGATATTGGGATCAAAGTTGTTAGACAGCCTTACTCCACTTGTCGGTACCTTTTATCTTCATGTCTTTGTCTGGTCGATCGCGGGTATTGTGGTCCACTTAAACACGAAAAATTGTGACAGAATTAGGACATACCATTAGTTACAAGACAAAGTGATCTTAAGTTCCTAGATAATATTTCTTAAGGACCATTTAGCTGACGACGACCAGGGATATTGTTGTCCACCTAAATTGAGCAGCAAGATCTATAGACAATCTGTAAGTGTTCAATTTTTAATTGTACTAGAACATGGTTCCCGCTTCCTGATATGCTCCAGTAATCAAGGACTTCCAGAATACTCCTTACATCGGGTGAGCAAACAATTATTAAGAGAGAAGATAGATTTAGAATGCATATGCTATACACCCAGGTCGGATCTCTTCCAATCACACAGAGGGTGAAACATATGACTAACTGAAGTTTAAGAGGGATTGAGAAAAAGAATGATGCATATACTGTGTACCAGGTCGGATTGTGAGTCACGCAAAGGAGACAGTATATGGCTAACAGATAGAAAGAATTGCATAGATAGAGGATACAGAGAAATAGAGTTGCATATGTTGCAGTCCAGGTCGGATGTATTTCAATCACGCAGAGGAGGCAACATATGACTAACAGACAGATAGAGAGAAAACAATTTTCTACAGACCTAATTTATCGGAATTCACCAGTCGCCCCATCAATACCGGAATTAAGGACAGAATCTGCACATCGAGGAAAAGTTAATCCACGGTTCCAGATACAGGTTTTTTTAATGTGACTAGTAGATTCCCATATTTATCTCCCTGCTCAACCTATCCAAGCGTCATATTGTCAGGCTAAACGGATCTAACTAGGTCAAGATTTGTCAAGTCTATGAATTTCTTAAGTTCAACTCTGCCTAGTCAAGTCCTTTTAGAATCTTTCGTGCCTACCGGCGCATCAAACACAGAGCATAGACACTTTAATTTTGGGTACGTTACGTAGACTCAGATTGCCTGTTATCACTTGATAATATCACTTCCCAGTACTACCTCTACAAGCAAAACTGTAAGCGACAATATTTTTGATTTTTCTGAATTTTTAATGTTTTTGGATTTTTTTTTTGAATATTTTCTGAAAAAATAAAACAGAAACAAAATGTTTTTGGATTTTATTTTAATTTTTCAATTTTTGTTTGGTTTTTCTTTATTTCTCCCCCTAAATTTGTGCATGGGTGAGAATGAAATTACTAAAATGCGCAAATTTAAACTAATCTAACCAAAAAAAAAAATTTAATCCTCAAAACGAATCATTTTTAAAAATCCTACAAGCACATCGAATCGAGCTTTGTTAAAAGGCTTGGTGAACAGATCCGCCACATTATTGGCAGTGGGAACCTGTTCTAGCCATATGAGCGAGCGCTCATAACAATCTCTGATAAAATAAATTTTGATATCAATGTGCTTGGTTTTGGAATGTTGGACAGGATTTTTTGTAATCTGAATCGCGGCCTCATTATCACAGTGAATGGGGGTTTCTAGATAATTCAAATCGTAGTCCAACAGCTGATGTTGGATCCAGATAACTTGAGAACAGCAAGAAGATGCAGCAACGTATTCCGCTTCTACTGTTGAGGTAGAGACGGTATGCTGTTTCTTGCACTGCCACGACACCAGCCTATCTCCAAGGAATTGGCACCCTCCTGAAGTAGATTTCCTGTCAAGCTCACAACCTCCATAACTGTCAGCAAAAGCATATAAATCAAATTCAAAATTCTTCGGATACCAAAGACCCAATTTTGGGCTGCCTTTGATATACCGAAAAATCCTTTTGACAACAATAAGATGAGAAAGTTTAGGATTAGCCTGATAGCGAGCACATTGACAAATTGTAAACATGATGTCGGGACAGCTTGCAGTAAGATACATCAACGATCCGATCATCGATCTGTAGTGTGTCTGATCTACGGATTCGCCATCAATATCTGGATTCAGCAGGGGTCTTTCAGCCATTGGTGTCGATGCAGGTTTTGCGTCTTGAAGCCGGAACTTCTCAAGAATATCCTCCACATACTTAGTTTGATGCAGCAGGATTCCGGTTGAATTTTGTTTGACCTGAAGCCCCAGAAACATGGTCATTTCACCCAGTGAACTCATCTCAAACCGCTTTTTCATAACGCCTTCAAACTCCTTGCAAAGCTGTGGACTGGTAGATCCGAAGATAATGTCGTCAACGTAGATCTGAACTAGAATCTGATCATTACCAACATGCTTGATGAATAAAGTTTGATCAATAGTGCAGCGAGAGTATCCATGCTCGAGCAAGTGTTTTGTTAGAGTCGCATACCATGCTCGAGGAGCTTGATGTAACCCATACAACGCCTTGTCCAACTTGTAGACATGATTAGGAAACTATGAGTTAAAGAACCCAGGGGGCTGATCAACGTAGATTTCTTCCTTCACCTTGCCATACAAGAAGGCAGTCTTGACATCCATTTGGTAAACCGTGAATTTCATGTAGGAAGCATATGCAAGGAAGATACGAATAGCCTCCAAGCGAACCACCAACCTTGCTTTATTGCGCACTATTACACCAGAATCATCCTGCTTGTTTCGATAGACCCAGCGTGTGTCAAGAGACCTTTTACCCTTTGGTAACTCAACCAATTTCCAAACCCCGAGCTTTTCAAACTGATTTAGCTCTTCATGCATCGCATCTACCCAGCTGGGCTCATTCAAAGCCATTTCAACGTTCTTGGGTTCTGTTTGAGATATAAAGCAAGAATAGAGACATGCGTTGACATCTCCACTCTGACTTCTGGTTTTAACTCCATCACCCAGCTGGCCAATGACGTTATCGATCGGATGATCGCGTTGAATTCTTGAAGGTATGTCTTGGCTGATATCATTGAGTGAAACCGGAAGAGTGTGAATGTTGAAACCTCCATCATTTGCTGATTGAACCACATTAGATGAATCTGCTACAAACTCATTAGCAATTTCTTCAGGAAAGAGTAGTTCCATAAAAGTTGGAGTGACAGCGGAAGCATCTCTAGACATGAACTCTCTTTCAACAGGGGTAAAAGATGTAGCATCAGCATCAGGAGTTCCAGTTTGAACTTTAGACTCTGGACTATTAAGTCGATCAGATGACTCCCCCTCAGATGGAGCAGAGGACTCCCCCTCAGATGGAGCAGAGGACTCCCCATCAACCGTTGGAGGTCTGTAAACAACTTCTTCGTCTTCGTCTTCAGAAACAATCTTCGAACCAGAAGAGGATCCATTTGAGCCATCTGAAGACACATTTAAGGATTTGAAAAGCGATGTGTAATCAAATCACCAGTCAGGACCCACTCGAGCGTCTGTTTCATTCTCCTCCAACCAGCGCACGCCATAGGATTCGACAATCTGCTTAGTCTTCTTGTTGTAAACCCTATACGCGGTGCGCGCAACATATCCTATGAAATAACAATCATCGGCTTTGGCATTGAACTTAGGGTTGGATTCCAAGTGAAGAAGGGTGCAAGGGCAGCCAAATACACGGAAATGGCTGACTGAAGGCTTGTGTCCAAAGAGAATCTCGTACGGTGTCTTCATCTGTGCTTTGTTGATTAGAACACGATTATGCACGTAGCAAGCAGTGTTAATCGCCTCGGCCCAAAAGAAAACAGGTAATTTTGAATCACAAAGCATTGTCCTTGCAGCGTCTTTTAAAGTTCTATTTCTCCTTTCAGCAACACCGTTTTGTTGAGGTGTGTGAGCAGAGCTGTATTGACGCACGATCCCCCTTTCTGCGCAAAAATGGTCAAGAACCGCATTCTTGAACTCAGTGCCATTGTCAGTACGAAGCACCTTCACCTGGTTGTTGGTTTGTTTCTCAATCATCACAACGAACTTCTTTATCAGATCAGCAACCCCAACTTTGTTGGATAAGAAGAAGACCCACGTAAAATGAGAGAAATCATCGATCACAACTAGACAGTACGAACTTCTGTTGATGCTCAGGACGTTGACCGGACCAAATAAGTCCATATGCAATAATTGAAGCACCTGACTAATTGAGTTGACTTGCTTTGGCAGGTGTGGTTTTCTATGATGTTTTCCTTGGGCACAGGACACACACTTCTCAAATGTAATAAAGTCTCTGACAGGTAAGCCTCGGACCATTTCATTCTTAGCAAGGCGATTCAGGTTTTTCGCGTTAGCATGACCGAGTCGTCGGTGCCATAGCATTGCATTTTGTTCGGACACTTTTGAAAATAGGGAAGTGACTTGTTCAGGTATGTTACTATTCATGTCAATAATGTAAGCATTCCCATCCCGCTTAGATTTGACGAGAATCCACTCTTCCGGGATGATAATGCCTGGCTTGAGAATCATGCATTCTTTATCGGTAAAATGGGTAGAATAGCCTTTGTCGCAAATTTGGGAAACACTCAACAAGCTATGTTTTAACTCGGGAGCAAAGTTGACATTTTCAAAGCTTAGCACTCCATTTGTAACGGTTCCTCTCTGAGTGATCTTGCAACCATCTCCGCCCGCGAAGGAAACATACCCCCCATTAAAAGATTAAATGTCGCTCAATTGGGAGATGTCTCCTGTCATATGTCGGGAGCAGCCGCTGTCGACGTACCAAGGACGGACGACATTCCTCCGTAACTATCCCTGCAAAATGAGCGGGATCATTTAGATTTGGGAACTCAGGTCATCACTGTCCTGGGTTTCCTTTTCGCTTTCTCTGATTTATCTTTTAATGTTTTCAATTTAGGATCCTCATTTCTAATCACTTCAGAAGATGATGATGATGGATTGGAAATTGATTTGGGCATCCAATGATATTTAGGTTTAATAACATTCTCAGGTGGTTTTGAAATAGGTTTCTTATTAGTTTGCACTGAGCCTTTGGATGTTCTACTAGAAGTGGTTGAAGATCCAGAACTGCTTTTTGACGAAACCGATCTTGGCGGAGCCTTGTTCGGTTTTGGCAAACTATTTGGAGCTTTGTTATGAAAAACCTTTTTATTCTTTTGAAAAACAGCCCTTTTTCTGCTTCGATCATCTTTCCAATCATCATTTCGAGAACGAGTTCTTGAGGATTTTCTAATTAAAGACCTTCCTCGAGATTCGTTCTCTCCTCTTGGTGACATATAGTTCACAAAGATCCTATTTTGACAATTTCTAGCTATATGACCACCTACACCACAATTAAAACAAATCTGTTTATTGTTTGAACTTGTACTGCATTTCTCAGATTTATTTTCTTGACAGACACTCTTACTCTTCTCAGAAGAACATGCATGAAAAATAGGTTGTGAGATAAGTGAGGGTGCCTCAGATGGTGTGACTTGTGGAATTGATGGGTTTTCATGAGAATCACAAGCATCAGAATTACCAAACAATTCATCAAACATATCAAAGAAATTAAGTTCAACAGTAGCAGATGTGGAAACATCACACGAAACATTATCAGTCTTAACATCAGAAACAAAAACTTTTTCATTTGAAACAAAAATATCATAATCAGAAACAGAAACAGATTCTCCAACTTCACGCTTGGCCTGATCTAAAGGTTGATCTGCAGGGGAAGTAGAAATGTTAGTACTTTCAACATTAATAAATCCGCCTGAAACGAAACCAGATGGCTTGCCATAAACCATAAATGGTTCGTTGGCAATCTCATCCTTGGATAGGGGTTGATACTGATATGTATGATTATAAGGTAGAGGTACACTATCATATCCTAAACCCTTTGACTGATTTCGTTTGAACTGTATGCAGTGATCAATCATGTTGGCAACTACCTCGCTTGATCCATCAAATTTTTGAAAAGCAAAATTTGAAGTATCAAATTCTCTCTTTAATGTATCAAGCTCAGTAATTAACTGATCATTTTGTCTCTTAACATAATCATAAAGTTCACATTTTTCACTGTATTCTGTTTGAATTCTTTTAAAATCTTTTATTTTTGTTTCTAACTGGGCCTTAAGGGGTTTTTGTCCTTTCCTGAGTTGATAGCCCTCATATCTAAGGTCCTCTACTTCTCTACGTAATAATTGAATTTCATCATGGAGAAGTTTAACATATTCATTACATGCCTAAGAACAAGACTGTAGATTTACCTCACTCTTCCTGGGCTCGGAAGTAGAAGACACCATCAGAGCAAATTGCAGCTCCATCATTTCTGCTTCAGGATCAGCTGCATCATTCTTCAGAGAAGCATCATCAATTTGAGCTAGGTGAGCGTTTTCTGGCCCTGAAATGTTCAAAGCCAGAATCTGGTCCTCCCAGTCGAAAGACTGAGCGACCATAGCAGTCTCACCATTAACCGTAGCACCTGCACGGTTGTTTCCCACTGCAACCATTGTCCTGTTGTTGTTCGTCCTACGATCTGGTTTTGGACACTCACGAGCAAAGTGACATGGCTCGTGGCAGTTGAAACATCGCAACATGCCCTTGTTGAATCCCACCTTCTTGTCAGCATTCATGCCCCAGTTGCTCTTCCCTGTCTTCTTAGCAAACTGATTGGCCCTAAAAACAGCCACATCAATCTTCCATGTAATGTCCATCTCTTCCACGTCTTCTGGATGAATCTGATCCAGGTCAGCAAATGACAGCAGAGGTGGAAGCTCTCCAGCTACAAAGGCATTGTAGCAGTTAACAAGCCCAGTGGCTAGAGCCAGATTTTCATCAGTGTCTTTCGTGTTTGAGGAAAAGGCTACAACTAACACATTTGGAGGGGGAACAACTTGTGGAGTGACAAATGGCTGGCTTTGAGAATAAGGAATGGATGATGCAGCAGCGAAGGTCTGAATCTGAGGTTGTTGAGCAGCAAAAGCTTGACCTGAGGAAGACATGATTGAGGAGAGAGCATTGTTGGATGAAATTCCAAGATTTGCAGTAGAGTACGAGTTCACATGGTTAATTTCTCTCTGTTTGTCATCAATGTCACAAGCTTTGATGATCGCCATGATTTCAGCAAGAGTGAGGCGATTTAGATCCTTGGTATTCTTAATCACAGCAACATTCATATCCCATGATCTGGGAAGAGCATTCAGAAGCTTCTTGTTAATCTCTGACTTGGTCAAGAAAATTCCATATATATTCATGTCAGTGGTGAGAGTTGTGAACCGTTGCAGCTGTGCCTCAAGAGTCTCTCCGGGAATGTAGTTGAACATATTGAACTTTTGTCTCAACATGTCCTGGCGACTCTCCTTCATATCTTCATTGCCCTCATATACCTCAATTAGGTCTTCCCACAAATCTTTAGCTGAAGTATACTCTCGGAAACCTTGAGCAATATCAGGAGATAATGCCATGGTTAGAGTGGCTAAAGCCCTTTCCTGTTCTTCCACCTTTTCAAACTCTTCATCTGTGTAGTTTTCAACAGCCTTGTCAATCACTTGTCCTCCAACTGTCATAGTGATTCCAACTAGGCCTCTAAGAATGCTTCTCCAAACCTTAAAGTCCTTCATTTTAATGCATTTTTCAATTCTGTACTTCCACTCAGGAAAACCATCTGCAGACATTAATCTTGGAATACGCGTAGTTGTGCCCATGACAGTATCAAGTTCGTGAAAATGAGTTTGACTTTGATATTCCATTTGAAATTAAAGCATATTAAATTCAGAAAAGATTTTACGGTTGATGATGATGAAATTACGACCGTAAACTGTGTTTACGGTTAATGAGTTTACGACCGTAAGCTTGGTTTACGGTTGAAGTGTTCACGACCGTAAACTGGGTTTACGGTTGAGGTGTTTATGACCGTAAACTATGTTTACGGTTTGGATGATTACGGTTTGTACGTTTACGGTTTAAGCGTTTACGGTTATTGAAGCTTAGATTACGGTTAATGAAGATTCATAGTTTACGGTTGTTCAAGTTCTTGAGTTTACAACCGTAAACAGGGTTTACGGTCAACAGTAAGCTCCCAGAAGTTCTTCAAAAACGCGTTTTTGCAGTAGATTCAGTCCCTTTAACCACGAAAACACTAAAATCAAACTCGAACAATGAAGAATGTCAGTCTGAACAGCCGAAAACTCGATTGAATGAAGCTTTGACACCGGTTTTTTGCTCCGATACCAATTGTAAGGTCCTGAAAAGGATCTTTACCAATGATCAAGCAACAAACAATCACAATAGAAGTAGAAGAAGAAAAGAAATCAAGCTTGCACACGTTTATATCATAAAAACGTCAGGTACAACTCGATGGAATAATCTGTAAACACTATGGCATCAACAACTACACAAAGACCTACACCTCCACTATATATACCTGCCTGGGCCGCAAACTAGGTTTACGGCTGTAAACGTGTTTGCGGCCGTAAACTCACTTCCTGACCGTAAACACCTAAACAACTCACAAAATGCATTAAAGACTCATACTGAACTATTACAATGTAAGCCTAGACCAAACCATTAACTGGACCCTTCAGCTTGTTCGTCATAGAATTGTTCTGATACTTGGCACACAATTTCTCCCAAATCCCAGATGCACTCGTTTGATCCACGACCTCTCTCAGTACTTCGTCTATCAAACTCAATAGAAAAACGTTCTGTGCTCTTGCAAGAATATCCACCTTCCTTTAAGCCGCCATGTCTTTTGGCAGTTTTGTTTCTCCTTCCAGTGCAGTTGCACATCTTTGTTGAACTAGAAGAGCCTTCATCTTCACCTTCCACAAAGTGAAATCATTCGAACCATTGAACTTCGCCAAATCGAACTTCTAAGATGTCATCTTCAATCGTCAGAACACCAACCGCAGCTCTGATACCACTTGTTAAGGAAAACAAGTGATACTTGTCAAGACTCAGAAAAAATCTTATGTCATTTGCCAAGTTCTGATAACCCTTGTTAGGAAGTAATGTTGTCACAACTGGCATTTTAGCCAGGAAATTCTGTGATCATGTAAATGTCATCTATGATAATATTTGTAACTCTAACTTGTTATCATACACTATGTTCATTCTATGACAACAAACTTAGTCAGGATCCACAATTGTAGTTCAAAACTTTATGCAAAACATTTCAGAAAGTCAATTGGGAGTTGAAAACCCTAAAAATCCCGGTTCAAGTTCTTTATGGACTAGGATTTTCGTATTGGGCCTAATGGACCAATAAGCATTCAATTCGACTATATTGGGCTTAGAAACCCTATTTGGATTCTAAATGGACCAAATTCATAAATCCATAACATTTTGGACCATTTGGGCCTAGAATGATACATTCTAACCCTAATAGGCCTTATTGGGCCATAAATGGATTAATTAGCCCTAATAGACCATAAATCCATTCCTTTATACCACAATGGGCCGTGAACCACCTTAAGAGCCCAATGGACCGAAAAATATTATTGTGCCTAGGCAATTCGAACAAAGCCAAGAAATTGAGCCCAACACCATTTTTATTCATTCCATTATGCCCATTCTCGGCCCATAGAAAAAACAATATAATAAAAGCCATAAAAGGGGATGAATTAGAATGGTGACAACACATAATTATCTAGCAAACATCTAGACAATCACATGTATCAATGAGATTATTACCCTCCATGCAAAACTTTCCCTCCATTTCTCTTTATCACTCTCGGCCGAGAACACACACACCACCACCATCTTCATTTTTCCTCAAACTCTTACAAGAAATCTCTCAAGAACTCTCCTCATTCTCTCTAAATTTTCGAGATTTGGTGTGTGTCTTCAAGAGGTTCTCATCTAGATCATCTTTGTTGGTAAGTTATCATCATGCACTACTTGTTATCCTCCATTCCTATGCTAAAACTTCATACTTACAAAGCTTCATTTCGTGGTCATGTTTCCTAGAAACATTCAAGTTCGAAAACTTCTTCAAGGAAGCAACCAAGGCCAAAAACACCTTCAAACTTCCTTCATCTCTTCATCAAAACCGATCCAAACCCCAAAGTGAGTTCATACCCCCTTGTTTTCGGTTTTACATGTTTGTGGGGGGGGGGGGGAGAATACAAGTGTTTATGTGTAGATCTATGTATTTATGCATTGTATGTGTGATTTTCTTGGTTTATGTTGTGATTATGTGATAAAACTTGGTGAATCTCGAATACTCTAACAAAATGGGTGAGATTCATAAACTAAAACACTCTAAACATCATACTACAAGGATAAAAGTGTTATACATGCCTAAGATGTGAAAAACAAAACAAAAATCTTGTATAAGGATCATTTTTGACAAATAAACAAAAGATTGGGAAAATGTTGCCACTTACGATTTTGTAAGGATCAAAAGGGTCAAATTTGTATAAAAATGAGTTTTTATAACAACTATACCTTCCAAAGGACCAAAAGTGTAATATTTTGCATTATGGGCCTTAATTTGGGCCTTACGGCTTTTTGGGCCCAAATTGCAAAAATATAAATTTTTATGGACAAAATTGTTATTTGATCAAAACTTGAGTCAAAAATGAAAACTTACAAAGTTAGGGGTTGAAAATGACACTTATTTCAAAATTGGGCTAAAAATGTAAATTTTATAAAGTTTGGGCCGAAAACGTCATTTTATTCAAATAAGGGCTGAAAATGTAAATTTTCTGCAAAGATGGGCTGAAAATGTCAATAAATGTATTTTTGGGCCAAACCCGTCAATTACTAAACATTTGGGGTGAAAATATAAATTTTTATAAATTTATGGGCTAAAATGTTATTTTTAATTAAAATAGACCAAAAATGACATTTTATGTAAAAATAAGCCTTTAAATGTTCAAATTAGTTCTTAAGGGACCTAAAATGTAATTTTTAACAAACACGGGTTCAAATTATAAAATTTTGACGTATGGAACTAAAAATATCGTTATAACAAAACACTAGACTTTTTATAACATTATGGATAAATGTTTCGACTAAATTAATACTATCACAAACAAACGAAATACAACAACGGTACGACTATTGGGCCTAGTACTCACTATACATGCTTATTGGGTCTTCGTGATCCATATGCATGTTTATTGAGCCCAATATAATCATTTCATGTCGATTGGGCCTTCGTGATCCAATTAAATGCTTTATGGGCGTAAATTAGCCTTTACATGTTATTGGGCCTTAGTGGCCCATTTACATGCTAATTTAGCCTGAAATAATTCATCATATGCTTAATGGGCTTTTGTATGTCCATTGCATACTTAACAAGCCTGGAAATAACTTACATGTCTAATGGGCCACAGTTGTCTTTTCTTCATGTTTGTTGGTCCTTATCCTTTCACGTTCATGTATCATCTGGTGTTCGTAATTTTAAATACATATAACATTATACATATTCATGTGGCAATAATTGGGATCTAGTGAGACTTGTCGGCTGACACCATTAAGTGTATGGTCGTAGCCTGTAGTTATAATCAGAGTCTCCTGGCGGGAGAGCGAGAGTTTGTGTATAGATCTATACGGGGGTGACACCCACACACCTGAACTGTTCGCTACAGTTAGACTAGGCCAGTCTAGGGGTGACAAAACCTTGATCAAAATCCGGCGTTTGGAAAAATGCCAAGACAGGCGAATCAGTCACTATCATGCATGGTTATAACGACTCATACAGAGATTCATTACCATAACAACATTACGGAAATCAAAACTCGTAAATCATATTGATACCAAACAAGTCATACGATAATGCAAGGACTGCAACATTTTTATAAATCAGAAAATATCAGATTTTCTGGAGAAACACTATTATTCAATTACCTTCTACTTACAATAGAAAGAATACAAAGAAATTTTGACTGCATATTTATACATGCTTTTACTATGAAATTCACACATGCAACTATACTCGATTTTCACATCATTTTTCAGACTTTTTACAGAAAATATCGGATTTTCTGGGTTTTACAAACAATACAAAATCTTTCATTCAAACATGCTTACGAACTCACCAACATTATATATGTTGACCGTTTTCAAAATAACTTGTATTCTCAGGTAACCGTTAAGCAGAAGAACCTTCAAGTGTGTGGATTTATTTTGTGTAATGTCGATCACCGTACAATTAATATTTTGAGAACAAGTAATCTAAGACAATGTACTTGATGTGAACAATACCAGTTGTAATATGTAATGTTTGGTGATGATTGTGTTATGTTTCATGTATATTCATTGTGATGATAATTCAATTGATAGTCACATGAGCCCCCGGACGATTCCGCCGTCTGGTTCGGGGGCGTGACAGATTAGTATCAGAGCATTGTTTATTGTGAACTGGCATATCTAACCATACTTGATATGCAACTATAAATACAATGAGACTAAAACACTCTGAATAAAGTTCATACATTAAAAACTATAACATTAAAAGACTTTAGAGGAAATGGAACACTGTGATTAAACCCGGGCAGTTATGTAGTTATATTGGGGGTAAATATAGTCTGATCAACTATATTTATTCAACATATGACCAACATGTGTTTGGGGGGTAATCATGGCGGGAAATCGACCTAGAAACTTACCTCATATCCAAAACTTCTCAGGAATTCAAACATAAATAATTAAAATACTATAGGAGTATTTTGAAATTTTATACACACCCCCCTTTACAACTTCTCACATCCAGTTTCTCACACAGTCGCCATGGACGAAGCACAACAGGGCATTCTTTTCTACCAGAACCTAGTGGCCCACGGAGTAGTTGAGGAAGACCCCGTGGTGGAGGCGGCCCCCGGTGTCGGGCCCGAAGAATACGTGGAGACGGATTATGAGTTTGGGGAATACGATGAGATCACAAGGGAGAATGGAAACATGAATGAAGAACCTAGCGAACCTCCTACTTCTGAGACAGTGCAGGATCACCCCATAGCACCACGGGATCCCGTAGGTAGGAATCCCTCCCTATAGGAGGAGGTTGCCACTCTTCGGCAACAACTTTTAGCGACGGAGGCCCGAGCGGTTCAGGCCGAGCACGAGAGAGACGAAGTGGTCAGAGAGATGACCGAGATGGATAATCTAGTCGCACGACATTTCGGCATATGATATTGTTGGCAGACCCATCCCATCGTAGTTAGCACATGTTCACGTACTCCCGTTACGATTTCCTTCTCTATGTTTTACTCTATGTACTATCGACCATATGTTTAAGTGATTACACTACTCATAGGGTCGTCATACTGTCGGATCATATGGTTTTCCCATGTACTGGATGCCTTTTTGGAAAATTTTCATGTATTAAAAACAATTACTATTAATGGAAATGCTTTATGTTTCTATCGTGATGTTGTTATCTGCTATGTGTTTTATTTCCTTGTTTTATGTTAATGCATGGAATCACTTAAATGCAGACTCGATTCGCCGAGTCTATGGAATTCTAAACTCGGAATACGATATGTACTCAACATCTTTCCATTCTTTGACAGAAAGATGCCTCAAAGACCCAACCGTGGAACAACGCAACATCGACCCCACCTGAAAAAAAACTCAGTTGCATTCCAAGTAGCAGTGTCCGCTGCGGTCACTGCAGCGCTTGCGCAAATTCGCAACGGAAACAACGGAGAAGGCAACAGACAGGGAACCGGAAGCACAAATCAAGGAACAAACCACGGAACCACACGAACCTGCACCTACAAGAACTTGACCAACGCCAAACCTCGAACCTTCAATGGAACAGGAGGCGTAATAGCCCTGAAGCGATGGATTGAGAAGGTGGAATCAGATTCTGAAATTTGCGGGTATCCGGATGGGTGCAAGGTCAAGTTTGCGGCCTGCACATTTATTGATCAAGCTCTCTCCTGGTGGAATGGCCACGTAGAGGCCATGACACTCCCGGTGGCGAATGCGATGCCATGGGAAGAGCTTAAGGAAATGATGTTGGCTGAATATTGTTCAAGAGGCGAAATTCAGAAGATGGGACAAGAACTGTGGAACCTCACAGTTCAAAATTCTGACATCGACGCATACATATCCAGGTTTAGCGAGCTATCTCTCTTGTGTCCCAGAAAGATCACCTCAGAAGGGAAGAAGATTGAGAGGTTTATCTGGGGATTGACCGCACCTATCCAAGGGAACGTCATTGCGGCAAACCCTGGGACGTATGATAGTTCAAAGAGGTTGGCCAAGAAATTGTATGATCATGGCAACAAAAAGGGTGTCAAAACAGGAGAAGCGGAGGTTAAGAAAGAAGGTGAGAGCAAGAAAGGGAAAAACAACAAGCGAAAGGGAAAACAAAACTCTAAATCATCAAAGAAACAACAAACTGTGACTGTCCATGCTGCAACTCAAGCTACCACCACACCACATGCTCCAGCCTCATCCACACCAAATAATCCCAAGCAATACTCAGGGACCCTACCTAAGTGCAGCAAATGCAATTTTCACCACCAGGGAGAATGTAGAGAGATGCACTGCACGAGCTGCAACCGAAAGGGTCACAGTGCCAGATTATGTAGAGCTTATCCGCAACAAAACCAACAGTCAAACAACAACAACAACAACAACAATCGCAACAACAACAACAACAACCGCAACAACAACAACGACAGCAATGTTGGGGCCAGTTACATCTGCTATGGGTGTGGAGAAACCGGCCATTTCCGGCGCAACTGCCCCAAAGCAAACAATCAAGGGGCATGAGTAGCAGGGAGACTGTTGAAAATGGGACAAGGTGAAGCAGTGCGGGACCCAGTAGTTGTTACTGGTACGTTCCTACTTAACAACTCGTACGCATGCATCTTATTTGATAGTGGGGCGGAGCGAAGTTTCGTTAGTAATAAATTCAAACACTTACTAAATCAACAACCCTAGAAGCTCAACAAAGCCTTCATGGTGGAAATGGATTATGGGAAAACTGAAACAACCAAAGATATCTATGTAGGGTGCACATTAACGCTAAACAATCATTCATTTCAAATAGACTTGATGCCAGTAAATATTAGGAGTTTTGATGTGATAATCGACATGGATTGGTTAAGCCCCCAGCATGCTGATATAATGTTTTGCGAGAAGGTCGTTCGCCTTCATCTCCCTGATCACAAAACCCTAATAATCTATGGCGATAAACCTGGTGCCAACCTTCGCCTTATCTCGTGTATCAAGGCACAAAAGTGTCTATACAAGAAGAACTACGCATTCCTTGCTCATGTGGTGGATAAGACCAAAGAGGAAGTGAACATTCAAGACATTCCAGTGGCATGTGATTTCCCGGATGTATTTCCAGAAGATCTTCCGGGAATACCCCCGGAAAGACAAGTCAAATTCCGAATCGACCTCGTGCCTGGAGCCACACCGATCGCCAAATCACCCTATAGGTTGGCTCCCGCTGAAATGCAAGAATTATCAAGCCAACTGAGTGAACTCCTGGATAAAGGATTCATAGGACCAAGCTTCTCTCCATGGGGAGCTCCGGTTCTTTTCGTTAAAAAGTAAGACGGATCCTTCAGGATGTGCATTGACTATAAGGAAATAAGCTCACCATCAAAAACCGGTATCCACTTCCACGAATCGACGATCTATTTGACCAGCTTCAAGGGGCTAGTTACTTTTCGAAGATAGATCTGAGATCCAGTTATCATCAACTCAAAGTTTGAGATGAGGACATTCCTTAGACTACTTTTCGAACTCGCTACGGTCATTACCAATTCATCGTGATGCCCTTCGGTCTAACAAATGCCCCCGCTGTATTTATGGACCTCGTGAATCGAGTCGTCCGCCCATTCCTTAAAGATTTCCTAATTGTTCTCATCGATGATATTCTTATTTATTCTCGAAGCGAAGAAGAGCATAGTCAACATCTCCGTCAAATCTTGGAAACCCTCAGAACTAAAAGACTTTATGCGAAGCTATCCAAATGCGAATTCTGGATCCGCAGTGTAAACTTTTTGGGTCATGTAGTCAGCAAGGAAGGGATTCACGTAGATCCTTCCAAGACAAAGGCCATTGGAGGCTGGGCTATCCCGAGAACCCCGACAGAAATCCGTCAATTCTTGGGTCTCGCAGGCTACTACCGAAGGTTTATCCAGAATTTTTCTAAGATCGCCAAACCCCTTACAGCCTTGACACAAAAGGGTGTGTCTTTCAACTGGACAGAAAAGCAAGAAGCCGCCTTCCAAACCCTTATGCGAGCCCTTTGTAGCGCGCCAGTACTATCATTACCAGAGGGAACCGAAGATTTTGTGGTCTACTGCGATGCTTCGAACCAAGGGTTAGGTTGTGGCCTCATGCAGCGTGGGAAGGTGATAGCTTATGCAACCAGGCAACTAAAGATGCACGAAGTAAATTACACCACACATGATCTCGAACTGGGAGCGGTGGTCTTCGCCCTTAAGATTTGGAGGCACTACCTCTATGGTACAAAGTGAACCATTTTTACCGACCACGAAAGCCTCCAGCACATTCTGAATCAGAAAGAGTTAAACATGAGGCAGCGAAGATGGGTTGAGCTGCTAAATGATTACGAGTGCGAGATCAGGTACCACCCGGGGAAGGCTAATGTGGTAGCCGATGCTTTGAGCAGGAAGGAATATTCAGGTCACCGGGTGAAAACCTTAACCATAACAATCAAATCCCACCTAACCTCTCAAATCAAGGAAGCCCAAACAGATGCGTTGAAGTCGGAAAACATCGCAAATGAAATGCTGCATGGGATGGATAAAAGTCTGGAAGCCAAGGAGGACGGAGCATACTATTTCATGAATAGAATCTGGGTCCCTAGACTTGGAGGATTCAGAGAAGTGGTTATGAATGAGGCCCACAAGACGCGATACTCTATTCATCCTGGGCCAGATAAGATGTATCTGGATATCAAACAACATTATTGGTGGCCAAATATGAAGGCAGAGATAGCCACTTACGTGGGCAAGTGTCTTACTTGCGCCAAGGTGAAAGTGGAATACCAAAAGCCCTCAGGATTATTGCAGCAGCCAGCGATACCCGAGTGGAAATGGGAACGGATTACTATGGACTTTGTAACCAAATTACCCAAGACAGCCAATAGATTGGATGCTATCTGGGTAATCGTCGATAGGTTAACAAAATCCGCTCATTTCCTGCCAATAAAAGAATCCTACAAGATGGAAAAGCTAGCCCGAATCTACATCAAGGAGATCGTGAGACTCCATGGAGTGCCAATATCTATTATCTCGGATCAGGATAGTAGTTTCACTTCAAGATTTTAGCAATCTCTTCAGAAGGCAATGAGAACGCAGCTAGATATGAGCACTGCTTACCACCCTCAAACGGATGGCCAAAGCGAACCATCCAAACACTCGAAGAATATGCTACGATCATGTGTGATAGAGTTAGGCAAGTCATGGGATACCCACTTACCGCTAATCGAGTTCTCATACAACAATAGTTATCATACAAGCATCAAGGTTTCTCCTTTCGAGGCGTTATATGGTCGCAGATGCAGATCACCTCTATGCTGGGCTGAGGTGGGTGACACCCAACTAGCAAAAGGGAAATCACCGAACAGTACTTTAACAGGGCCAGAGATTATTCGTAAGACGATAGAGAAGATAATCCAAATCAAAGCTCGACTTCAAGCATCGCGAGACCGACAGAAGAGCTATGTCGACAAGCGGCGAAAGCCATTAGAATTTCAAGTCGGGTGATCGAGTGTTATTGAAGGTCTCTCCCTGGAAGGGGATGATCCGCTTTGGGAAACAGGGAAAAATGAACCCGCGATACATTGGACCGTTCGAGATTCTTGCCCGGATTGGTCCAGTGACTTACAAGATGCAGCTACCTGCCGAGCTCAGCAACGTACACCCCGTGTTCCACGTCTCAAATCTGAAAAAGTGCCTATCAGATGAAACTCTTGCCATTCCTCTAGAAGAGATCGAGATCAACAAGAATGTCTTGTTCGTCGAAGAACCAGTCGAGATATTGGATAGGGAAGTGAAGCGTACGAAGTAGAGCCACATTCCGATTGTGAAGGTTCGATGGAACGCTAAGCGTGGACTGGAATTCACATGGGAACGCGAAGACCAAATGAAGCAAAATTACCCTCACTTATTCTCTCCTTCATAATCCTAGTTTTCAAAAGAATTTCGGCACGAAATTCCCTCTAATGGGGGGATGATGTCACAACTGGCATTTTAGCCAGGAAATTCTGTGATCATGTAAATGTCATCTATGATAATATTTGTAACTCTAACTTGTTATGATACGCTATGTTCATTCTATGACAACAAACTTAGTCAGGATCCACACTTGTAGTTCAAAACTCTATGCAAAACATTTCAGAAAGTCAATTGGGAGTTGAAAACCCTAAAAATTCTGGTTCAAGTTCTTTATGGAGTAGGATTTTCTTATTGGGCCTAATGGACCAATAAGCATTCAATTCGACTATATTGGGCTTAGAAACCCTATTTGGATTCTAAATGGACCAAATTCATAAATCCATAACATTTTGGACCATTTGGGCCTAGAATGATACATTCTAACCCTAATAGGCCTTATTGGGCCATAAATGGATTAACTAGCCCTAATAGACCATAAACCCATTCCTTTATACCACAATGGGTTGTGAACCACCTTAAGAGCCCAATGGACCGAAAAATATTATTGGGCCTAGGAAATTCGAACAAAGCCAAGAAATTGAGCACAACACCATTTTTCTTCATTCCATTAGACCCATTCTCGGTCCATAGAAAAAAAATATAATAAAAGCCATAAAAAGGGATGAATTAGAATGGTGACAACACATAATTATCTAGCAAACATCTAAATAATTACATGTATCAATGAGATTATTACCCTCCATGCAAAACTTTCCCTCCCTCTCTCTTTATCACTCTCGGCCGAGAACACACACACACCACCACCATCTTCATTTTTCCTCAAACTCTTACAAGAAATCTCTCAAGAACTCTCCTCATTCTCTCTAAATTTTCGAGATTTGGTGTGTGTCTTCAAGAGGTTCTCATCTAGATCATCTTTGTTGGTAAGTTATCATCATGCACTACTTGTTATCCTCCATTCCTATGCTAAAACTTCATACTTACAAAGCTTCATTTCGTGGTCATGTTTCCTAGAAACATTCAAGTTCAAAAATTTCTTCAAGGAAGCAACCAAGGCCGAAAACACCTTCAAACTTCCTTCATCTCTTCATCAAAACCGATCCAAACCCCAAAGTGAGTTCATACCCCCTTGTTTTCGGTTTTACATGTTTGTGTGGGGGGGGGGGGGAGAATACAAGTGTTTATGTGTAGATCTATGTATTTATGCATGTTATGTGTGATTTTCTTGGTTTATGTTGTGATTATGTGATAAAACTTGGTGAATCTCGAATACTCTAACAAAATGGGTGAGATTCATAAACTAAAACACTCTAAACATCAGACTACAAGGATAAAAGTGTTATACATGCCTAAGATGTGAAATACAAAACAAAAATCTTGTATAAGGATCATTTTTGACAAATAAACAAAAGATTGGGAAAATTTTGCCACTTACGGTTTTGTAAGGATCAAAAGGGTCAAATTTGTATAAAAATGAGTTTTTATAACAACTATACCTTCCAAAGGACCAAAAGTGTAATATTTTGCATTATGGGCCTTAATTTGGGCCTTACGGCTTTTTGGGCCCAAATTGCAAAAATATAAATTTTTATGGACAAAATTGTTATTTGATCAAAACTTGAGTCAAAAATGAAAACTTACAAAGTTAGGGGCTGAAAATGACACTTATTTCAAAATTGGGCCAAAAATGTAAATTTTATAAAGTTTGCCAGAAAATGTCATTTTATTCAAATAAGGGCTGAAAATGTAAATTTTCTGCAAAGATGGGCTGAAAATGTCAATATATGTATTTGTGGGCCAAACCCGTCAATTACTAAACATTTGGGGCGAAAATATAAATTTTTATAAATTTATGGGCTAAAATGTTATTTTTAATTAAAATAGACCAAAAATGACATTTTATGTAAAAATAAGCCTTTAAATGTTCAAATTAGTTCTTAAGGGACCTAAAATGTAATTTTTTAACAAACACGGGTTCAAATTATAAAATTTTGACGTATGGAACTAAAAATATCGTTATAACAAAACACTAGACTTTTTATAACATTATGGATAAATGTTTCGACTAAATTAATACTATCACAAACAAACGAAATACAACAACGGTACGACTATTGGGCCTAGTACTCACTATACATGCTTATTGGGTCTTCGTGATCCATATGCATGTTTATTGAGCCCAATATAATCATTTCATGTCGATTGGGCCTTCGTGATCCAATTACATGCTTTATGGGCCTAAATTAGCCTTTACATGTTATTGGGCCTTAGTGGCCCATTTACATGCTAATTTAGCCTGGAATAATTCATCATATGCTTAATGGGCTTTTGTGTGTCCATTGCATACTTAACAAGCCTGGAAATAACTTACATGTCTAATGGGCCACAGTTGTCTTTTCTTCATGTTTGTTGGTCCTTATCCTTTCACGTTCATGTATCATCTGGTGTTCGTAATTTTAAATACATATAACATTATACATATTCATGTGGCAATAATTGGGATCTAGTGAGACTTGTCGGCTGACACCATTAAGTGTATGGTCGTAGCCTGTAGTTATAATCAGAGTCTCCTGGCGGGAGAGCGAGAGTTTGTGTATAGATCTATACGGGGGTGACACCCACACACCTGAACTGTTCGCTACAGTTAGACTAGGCCAGTCTAGGGGTGACAAAACCTTGATCAAAATCCGGCGTTTGGAAAAATGCCAAGACAGGCGAATCAGTCACTATCATGCATGGTTATAACGACTCATACAGAGATTCATTACCATAACAACATTACGGAAATCAAAACTCGTAAATCATATTGATACCAAACAAGTCATACGATAATGCAAGGACTGCAACATTTTTATAAATCAGAAAATATCAGATTTTCTGGAGAAACACTATTATTCAATTACCTTCTACTTACAATAGAAAGAATACAAAGAAATTTTGACTGCATATTTATACATGCTTTTACTATGAAATTCACACATGCAACTATACTCGATTTTCACATCATTTTTCAGACTTTTTACAGAAAATATCGGATTTTCTGGGTTTTACAAACAATACAAAATCTTTCATTCAAACATGCTTATGAACTCACCAACATTATATATGTTGACCGTTTTCAAAATAACTTGTATTCTCAGGTAACCGTTAAGCAGAAGAACCTTCAAGTGTGTGGATTTATTTTGTGTAATGTCGATCACCGTACAATTAATATTTTGAGAACAAGTAATCTAAGACAATGTACTTGATGTGAACAATACCAGTTGTAATATGTAATGTTTGGTGATGATTGTGTTATGTTTCATGTATATTCATTGTGATGATAATTCAATTGATAGTCACACGAGCCCCCGGACGATTCTGCCGTCTGGTTCGGGGGTGTGACAAATGTGGATAACAAGCAAAACTATACGCAAACAAAGACACAGTATTTACGTGGTTCGGTCAAGGTGACCTACGTCCACGGGCAGGAGGGGAGTATTCTTTATTTCAGAGTTCTCAAATATAGGTTACAAGTACAATTCACTAGAGATTCATCCTACTCACTAAGGATACAAGATACAAGACACAAGACACTTCAAATGACTCTGCATGCATCCCTATTTATACTTGAGGGATCAGACCTAAAACCATAATGGGCCAACCCCATTGGCCCGTAGGCCCATGAAAGGTGTCAACCAATCATAATTTGTCATGCAACATCTTCTAGAGCATTATTCCATGTCATACAACCCATGATCATGAGCAACACACTTGATGGAGCACCTTGTGTCATAGTGGAGCATCATGATGTACATGTGGCGCATCATGAACACTAATGGCCCAACATCCATTATGGTGGCACAACATGGTGTAATCCTTGAGCAATACCAACTTCTGAGCATGCTTGAACGATCTTGAGCATCATAGAGGACTTCATATCATACTTGGCTCATCAAGGACTAAGATGGTCCAATTTGCACCATGATGGCGCAACAAGTGTATGGATGGCGCAACAGGCTTCAAGTGTGGCACAATAACATTAAGATTGGAGCAACAACACCGCCTTGGCGCAACAGGAACATACATGGGGCAACAAGGCCATGCATGGCGTAAGAGCATACTCCATGGCTCAACAAGAGTACCCCATGGCTCAAGAGGGATCCTCTCGGTGCAAGAGGAACCCTTCAGGGTGCAAGAGGGAGCATAACGGCGCAAGAAGGAATGTCCTTGGCGCAACAACATCCTTCTTGGCCCATCCCTTCAACATACGGCGCAACAAGGTTCCCTTGTTGCTCCATATCACTCCCAAGTGCTCCAAACCTCTTCCAGGTGTTCCAAACCCCCTTCTATATGATACGTTCCTTTGGGACTTGATTCATTCCTTTTTCAGACGATCCACTCCTTTCTCAGATGATACGTTCCTTTTTCACATGCTCCATGAACCCCAAGTGCTCCATTGAGTTCGAAGTGCTCCAAATGCTCCATGAACATGATCCAAATGCTCGAGTCACATTTAATAGTATGAATGAAAAAGATAGGAGGATGATTGATGCTTCAAGTGGTGGTGACATAATCCACAAGACACCTTAAGAAATAAGATCTCTTTTTGGTACCATTTCTAAAAATCAAAGAAACTTTGGGCCTTGAAATGACATGAAGAGAAGTTCTCCACAAGTTGTTGGTGAAGTTAGAAACACCTAACATTTGGAATCAAAACTCTTGGATTTGACTAATGTGTTGAGTCAAATGGTGGTGGGAAGTGGTCAACAATTAATGGTTTGCGGCCTTTGTGTAGTGACTGGGCATTATACAGATAAGTGTCCCACACTTGGAAGTGAACCAGAAGATGTTAATGCAATGGGAGGATATTAAGGTCAACCAATACCCATGGAATTTTAAAATACTTATAATTCCAATTGGAGGAATAACCCAAACAACCAATACCTACAAAGAAAAAACCACCACATACTTTGATCAGACCCCAATAGCCAAAATATTCATCACAAAGTCCTCCTTTTCCACAATAAACCCAATCGTAATATGCAACTCCACAAACATCTCACCCCTCTCCAAATTACCAACTACCTCAAAAACAAGGCCAATCAAGTGGTAACCATCAAATGAGTCTTCAAGAACTCGTTACTTCTCTTGCTCAAAGTCAAACACAATTTCAACAAGAGACAAAGAACACCTATTCCAATATTCAAGCTTAAATTGGAAACTAGGCCACCGCTCTCAACAAGATAGAATAATGGGGTAAGCTTCCATCTCAAACCAAGAAAAATCCAAACATGAGTGCAATAACTTTGAGAAGTGGGAAAAACCTTGGAGGAAGCAACGTCAAAAGAGATTTAAGAGAAGAAGAAGATGAGTTTATTGTTGTTGAACCTTCAAAGGTTGTAGTTCCTCCAAAGGAACCGGTTGTTCCAACCCTTGATCAACCTGAATCATTCAAAATCCTATCAAGCCATTGGTTATACCATCACCCTTACCGTCCCGGTTAACCGTCTCGAAGAAGACAGAGGAAGAGAAAGAGTTTCTTGAAACTGTCCGTAAGGTCCAAATCAACACTCCACTCTTGGATGCTATTAAGCAAATTCTAAGTTATGCAAAATTTCTCAAGGATTTGTGCACCAACAAGAAGAATTCAAGGCAAACGAAAAGATTCAAGTCAATACAGACGTGTCAGCAATTATCAAAAAGTAGTTACCTCCCAAATGCAAGGATCTGGGAATGTTTTATATCCCTTGTACCTTTAGTGATTTGCATGCTGAAAGTGACATGTTAGACCTTGTAGCCTTAGTCAATGTGACACCATACTTGGTTTTTCAATCTCTTAATTTTGGACCCCTAGAAGAAACCGGAGTAATCATCCAATTAGCGGACAAGTCAAGTGTGTTTCCAAGAGAAGTGTTGGAGGACGTGCTAGTACAAGTTAATCAACTTGTCTTTCCCGTGAATTTCTATGCCATTGATCTTGAAGAGAAGACTCCCTCCAAATCATCTATGATCCTCCTTGGAAGACCCTTCATGAATACCGCTTACATGATCATTGATGTTTATAACGGGAAAATCACCATGGGTTTTGATGGAGAGACCATTCACTTCAACATCTTTGAAGCAATGAGGTACCCTTATGTCATTTCTCCATTATATCATGTTGATATGATTGATCCAATAACACAAGAAGTGTTTGATTTATCTCATGGAGATATCTTGAAGATGGTACTCAATATAAGTCTTGATTGTGAGAGTTTGAAGGAAAAGTTGAACATGTACAACTTGGAATTGGAAATTGAAGAGACTGTGAAAAATTTAGAAGTAAGCAAGTCAACAAAGAAATATGTCTCTCAAGTTTCCTTATCTCATTATCCCAATAAGATGGCCCCTTCCATTATCCACCTACCCACACCTTGGATTTCATTTGGTGATTTAATACAACCATTTCACCGTGGATCGATCCCCTTTTTATACTATATTACGTTTTATTTGCAAGCAAAAATGGTGTAATTTTCTTGTTGGAGTTGACATCCTACCAGAGAGATAAAAGTAGAATATGAGGTGCAGGTAGAGGTGATCAAATTCATGTGTAATATCAAATGCATAATTTAGATTGAGTTTTATTAAACTTGCACCTATTTGTTTCTTTACAATGTCTTTAACCATGTTTCATAAAAATGATCTAAGTAGGTGAATTTTCTCATATAATCTTAATGTCTATGTTGCTTAGTACATTTTTATAGCCTAACATTGTATATCTTCTTGACATGTGTATTTAAGATTCAAAAACACATTGTTGTTTGTACTTTGTTTTGAAATATATAATGCACACAACACAAGTGTATACCGAATCTGGTTTCCACCATTATTTTGTTGGGTCAAGATGTTGATCAAAATAATGTTAAGAGGAGTAATCATCAATTTTAATGTTAAGAGGAGTTGTGAGGAAAAATAAGAAAGATGGAGATGTAGGTTAGTGTCTTGATTTATTAAGCTAGTTTTTATAACTTAAATTGTTAAGTCATTTTTATATAAATTAAGTAAAAAAAGACAGTGTCATGTACACATTCATATTAAGTGATTATTAAGCACATTAAGTCAAAGAGAAACAACTTCACATGGATTGATGCGTAATCATATTAAGCAAAACGTAAATGTAAAGATGAAATAAATCATAAGTTTAAACATACCTCCAAAAAAATAGGAGTACATAATCTAGAAAAAAAATTATGTGCAACTCTTTTTCCTTGTCCAAACTCTATTATCTCTTTTGCTTGCATATATTATGTAAAATAATTAGATTTTTGGAATGTTTTTTACGTATTTCATAATGAAGTAAAGCCTAAATATTTATAAAAACAACAACCGATAATGGGGAAAAACAGACTTCCTCCATCTCGTTTTTTTGAGCTGCTTTTGAATCTGATCTCCAAGCAATATAGAGCATATTAAGCAGTCATAGAGAACTACATTGTAGAAAAATAATTTTGATGTATTGTAATCTTCATATTTTATATGAAAGTTTATTTTTATATAAAAATTAATAAAAAAATGTCAATACTAAATACATGCTTGTGCAACACTAAATTTGGGTTTTCTTGATATCAGATTTGGAATAATCCTACCACGTCTTTTAGAAAGTATCTACATGCAAAAGTAAAACCAATGTAAACTTAGAAACAAAAATATTGATATTTCATTGTTGCAACTAATATGTAACGTCCTAAATTTCAAACCAAAAATTTTCTTTCTCAGAATAAAATATAATGCCAAACTGTGTTTTGAAATTAATATAAAAACCCATTTTGTTCAATCATTAAAAAACATAATTGTCAAAATAGAATAGCATCATAAAATTAGTGGAATTCTAATTCATAATTCAATAGCGATGTGTGTGTGGTATAGTCAAGTTGGGCCCTCCCTTTCGACAACATAACTTCCTGAAAACATATAATCCACAATTGTAAGCATAAAACTGAGTGAGTTACCGAAAATACCACATACAAAAATGCACATATTATGCATACAAGTAATAGCCTTCAACTTATATCTGGTTCGCCCTTTGCCTTCAACTTATGGCTGGTCCACCCTTAGCCTTCAAATATAATATGTCGAAATATATAAACAAACAAATAAACAATCCAACAACAACAAGAAAACGACTAAGATAGTCTAGGTTCCTAACAACACACTACAACATATCTACATCCTAACATACAGAGGATAAAAACTATAACATATAGTATGGTGAGAAAACTAACTTGAATCTAGCAACATAATCTCAAGAGCAACCTCTTCAACAAGACAGTTGGCACAAAACACGTAATACCAATCAGGGACTAATCCTTAGTCTAATACTTAATTCCATAAATGTTTGACCAAAAGTCAATCTGGTTCAAAAGTTAACGGTCAACGGTCCACGACCAGCCCTTAGATGCGTCTCTATCACTAGGTGACAAAATAGTCGCAGTTTCTTCCCTGTGAGCGTCACGACCCTCCAAAAGGCCGCGTCGCGATTCTTGTCTGATCAGATGCATTCCTTGATATTTAATTCTTTTAACTAAGAGCTATAACTCTCAAATTTGAAAACAAATATGAAGGTCTCGATGGATAAAGTTTCCAACTTTATCCATGCATTTGCCTCAAACAAATCCAATATGAAACCCTAACTCTAAAGGAGCCCAAAACACTATCCAATCATGGAATGACTCAAAGAGAAGATCAAAACTCACATCCTTACACAACAATGGGTCTAGAATATTGCCTTAAACAACCTTTGGGAACATGGAGTTTCCAACTCCATAGAAATGTGACAAAAAGGACCAAAATAAGCACACCTTCATCTAATCACAAGATCTAAGAAAGAAACACATGACGATTGAAACTTCAATACTTACAATGGTCCAGATAATGTAAAGAAGGTTGCATCTAGCTTCTTATGCACAAACACCACTTGCTTATTCTTCAAGTTTCTCCCAAAAACATCAAGAATACCTAAAAATAGAGGAGATGGGATAAGGTTCTGAATATCATGGTTATGGAGGTGGAGGCTGGTTAAATCTTGGAACCCTAAAACTTAGAGCCCTTACATAGGGTCCAAAACCATAGATTCAGGGTTTTGTGAAAATAGCGGTGTCATGCTACAAATATCATTTAGGTCCGCGCCCTACTAAGGGATCTTAAACGCGTGATGGCCTCAGCTAGTTCGCTTCGCACTTTAGCTTCCTACAGAAAACCTTGAATCCTTAAATACATGGATTAAATATACCTGGTATAAACATACCTAAAAATAAAGCATTACGATTCTCCCCCAGCTTGAATGAAATTTAGTCCTCGAAATCCGCCTTGGAGAATTTGTAGAAGACAACCATTAAGCAATACCTTATGACTTCTTCAAACCATTCACTACTTCGATGCATCAACAAAAGGGTTACTGTGGCCACTCGGAACCTAGATGACGCCACTATAACAAACTCAAACATCGGTACTTACACAAACCGCATTAACAACTTCTCTCACCACCGACAGCCCGATCAATCTCCTAGTGTAACCGATCAAAACTAGGAATTCCATTACCACAACATCAAAAGTCAATGCTAACTTCGGAAGACCAAAAACCCATCGGTCTGCAACCCTGGAAATCACGCCCTAAGGCTGATGATAACATTATGATATATGCAATTAGGAACACCACCATCCTATTATGAAGCAAGAACCAGAACACTCTGTCCATAACAATTCAATTAATATCTGATATAGAAAACTATGCCATAAAGGGCTTTTGAGGCCACTCGATTTCCTAACAAGCGATCATTATCCCACCATTCCGACGAGTTTACCAATGAAAGAATCATAATATCACATGTATCTAAACTCTCATTCTGACTCAGGCATGACATCATATCTCTGTGGGTTCTCCACCCCACTCACCGTTGTACCTAAACTGACATTGTCCCAAGTCTAAACATCATCGCCCAACATATCATAACTATAAAACTTTAAGCACGAAAATAAAACTTAGATCCTTGGAATCGTGACTAATCTTGAGAACCTAGTCGAATTCTCTTGGCTACCATGCACTACAACCTTTCCAATTCCCAACATGCATCTGATACATAGCCTCTTAAGGCTACAAATGACCCAAGGCATATGATCCATACAATGATGGACGCCAAAGTCCAACAGTCACCCTACATCAACCTATGCAAGCTACAGACCAATCATAGACAAGCATCAACATACAAGTTTTGTGGGGAAACCATAGTCTTACATCAACGATAGGAATGCTATGGGGGCAACCATAGTCTTATATCAACGAAATGAATGCTATGTGACAACTATAGCCTTATAACAATACACAATTACACGAATAACAAACAAAAGACCATTCTAGCCGGAACACAACACGAATTCTAGAAAGCTAACTCCATCAGGTGTTTAGATCGTGTCTCAAATCCTCAAGATTTTTCAAACAATAACATGCATAGAGATTTACATCAAAATCCTTGAACCGAGCCTAACCAAATATCCTTAACACATACGTCGATGCTGATATCTTCAGTTCTTCAACCAATAAAAATGGAGATCTACATAATCGCACTCTTGTGATCCTCAAAATGATTGTTGAACATCAACCTGTTAACATTAACATCCTTCATAATTTAATGAATTAAGGGCACCCAAAACTTAGAAAACCTGAAAATATCCCTGATGATACCCTATTATCCCGCTAAAACTCCTAATCCTATAGGGAGTCTTCGGAACCTCTAACTGCAGTGCAAACTGAAGTTGTTAAATAGTAACCAAAGAACCTAGAGTTAGATTTAGAACTACAGTTGTGTGACACATGAGATTTTCAGGCCACTAACTCTATTTGAATAGCATCCATCTTATTTGTGATATCACCTACAAACTTCTCAACATTGTTAGTAAATGTTGTAATGGCAGCCGGAATGGATTGCCTAATAATTAGTGATGTTGTTTATGGTGTATCGCCTTCATTTTGTTTTTGTAGCTTAGGATCAAGGTCAACAAAATATGGAACATGTATCACATGATGTTCTAAATCTGAGACATTGGTGGTTTGTGCAAGATGTGTAGGATAATTTTGATGGATGTAGGTTTGCAAAATATTAGGTTTCAGTCAAGGAAATAACAACTTTCCCCCTGGTTAAGAGTATATTTTAAGCTATTTTTGTGGTGTCCTAGAATACAACCCCGCCCTATTAAAAGGATAAAGAGGGTTCATGTCGAACAATAGTATTAGTAGTATTATCTTGGGATAAAAACATTCTTTAAATTTTTCTCCTTGTATAGATCCTCTAGTTATGTGGTTTCACTTATTAATAGGAGTATGATGTTGAGAGAATACCCCATAGCATGGGTTATATTGAATATGGGTCATATCTATGTTTCTCAAAGGGTAGTTCAATGATGGTGGTGGAGAAAATACATGATAAGTATAACTAGAATGATGATGAGGGAGTAGCAGAGACTCACCAACATCCCTTAGGTGTTGATGGGGGTATGAGGATGGAAAATAAATGTAAGATTGTAAGGATGAGTTGGGTTGAATTAGTGATTAAACAAACTTTTCCTCTATTGGTGATGGAGATGTAAGATGGGGTCTTGATCCCATAAATTGAGAGGACTGTTTAGATTCCATAACATAGGGTAAAATGGATGTGTATCGAGCTGATGAGTTAGTATCTATGGAAGTGCTTTTAATTGACGTAGACTAAAATCTTACATGTCTTGACGAATTCGAAGAGGAGGTAGTTTGGCATTGAATGTGAGTGTTTGGAGTGGGGTAGGTTTTAGAGAAGTCTGATTAAGATGTGTATGGAAATAGTAGCATGTTGTTGTTGAGATGGTGGTGAATGTGGTTCTGAAGCTTCTTGTGTAGTTTTACCAACATCAGTTTCATCATCATCATCTCCATTTGGTTGTTGATTTGAAGTTGTATAAGCCACTTCACTAGTATCAATGTGACTGTTATATGCCTTAGCTTGGCTTTTTGAGGATGAAATAGAGACCATATGTGTGAGAGTCTGTGTGACAATAACAAACTGTAGCTGAAAATTCTAATTTAAGCAATATACTTTCTAATTATAAATATAATCTTAATTCACCATAACCATAAGATCTCTACCACTCATATGATTAGTTATCTATTCATTTTAAGTACTAAATAAGTTTTTTGACCCACTTTTACTTTATAATCAAATATTTAAGTTCTAATCACATCATCTAAGCTTAACTATTTGATAATCATGCCCAAGATTTTATTATCTCACCTTATCTCACATATGTAACATCATTACTGAATTTTGGTGTTCATTTTATGAAGATTTTTACAATAGAAAGGAATGTAATGTATTAGTACCTTCCAGTCTCAAGTTTGATGGTGAAAACCCCTTGATTTTTCTCTTGGTTATGTTTTCACACACTAGTATCACCTTGATCATTAACACTTATTTATGTAGAATTTTAGTTTCTAAATGCTAAGAGAATATGTGATTTGCTAATTCGTGGTTAACAAGGTCAACCCAAAGTCAAAGTTGATCAACTTGTTTGACAACACACCAAATGGATATGTAAGTATGTAATCAACTTCAAAGCTTCATAATTTTTGCATGTTAGTTACGAATAAGCTGATTCTTTTTTCCATGTATTCCTTATTGCATTTTATACATCATAAAATCAAGAACAGACTTTGGTGCATTATTGACTGGACTTCATAGCCATTTATAAAGTATTTTTTCTTATATAAATTGTTAGGAACATGTTTATAACTAATTTTGAAGTATCAAACCTTGTCTTTAAGAGACTGTCATCCATTTTTAGCTTTTGTCCCACTTTAGTACTAAACAAAAACCGAAATTGCTATTTCATCACATTCATGTTTATGTACATAACTTTATACACTATTTTTCTTCTAACACATACTACAACATGTATAAAGATAATTTCTATCATAACATAATACCTAGAACATATTTAGCATCATTTCTCATATGTTGTTCCATTAATTTCACCTTTCAAGATTCTTGTATGTAACCATTTATGGTTATATCATTGTAGGACTCCAAGTTTCTATTGTACTTGATATACTTTCAAATGCTATCTAAATCTCATATCACTTGTTTTCTTATTTATTTTACCATTATGTAGTTTCCCCCTTTTATTCCACATTAAGTCTAACGAAAGCATACTTTGTAATTTCCTATTCCATTTTATTAATCATTACTTCAAACATATCAACCCTATTCTCAAACATAAAATTTCACTTAATTTTAGTCACTAGAACATTATGGTAAAATACTTACTTTTGTACCTGTTTTACACAACATGATGTTTTTGACCTTTCTAATAACATGCACAAGCACAAACCATTACATTAACATATTTTAAGGATGTTATGGCACTAGATTGGTGCTATATGGGTATGATAGTAAAGGTACCTCCAAGGTCAGAAATCCTTGGTATACTAGATGAGGATTCGATTGCTTCACCATCCGAGTGATCCCGCCTAACATATTCTCTTTAAACTTGTACAATATGCTTCAGTACTTTGTTGGGAGTGGGGAGATATGGATTATTTTTGTCGTGGATTGAAAAAGATGGAAATGAAACAAGAGAGAAAAATTGATGTGACATCTAGGAGGCAAGTGGGTTGGAAGGGTTGAGAGAGAATGACTCTCTTCACCCTTGCTATATAAACTAAAATCTAAAGGATGATACAATAAATGTGGTATATTATGCTTGTTGGATCTCTACATTATCAAGTTACTGTACAAAAATACATCAATGCCCGCTAAATGACATAAGAAATTTAATTTTGTTAATTCTATTTATATAGTAGATCACCTTGGAATAAGTGTGGCATGCCTTAAGTAAAGCATAAATATAATGTCGATAAGACTATTTGTGTAGTATATCACCTTGGAATAAAGTATATCACCTTGGAATAAGTGTGCATGCCCTAAGTAAAACATGATGGTTATAATTGGTAATTTCTACATAATAACATGTTTTAACTAGTATGAATGTTGTAGAAAAAAATTAGATTTTTTAAAACAGTCAATATAAATACATTTTAAATCCTATTAATTTATCCACCATAGTACTTGAACCTTTAACCTTAAGAGATGGAGACATTTTCAAGCACTTGGTTTTGCTATACGAAATATTTGATTAAAAAAGAAAAGACAAAATTGCAAGAATGGTCGCTATTTTATGTCAAAACTCGCCAGTTTGGTCCAAAAAGGTTTGGACTCGCACCAATGGTCCAAACGTTTCATTTTGTTGCGAGTTTTGTCCAATTTTATTTGAACTTTTTTATAATGACGATTTTGCCCTTACTTTTTGTTTTTTTCAGGTTTTTTACTTATTTAAATAAATTTTACAATTTACATAATTAAAAAAATACTACCCTTACCCCTATCCCTACCCCACCCCTCCCCCCTCTCTAGCATACAACTACCTGTTATGTTATCACCACCACAGTTAGTAACGAGCATCACCACTACCACCACTGTTGTTCCTCCAAGAAACGCTAGCAACGTCCTCTTGTTTCAGCAGAGCTGCACCTCCAATAAACCCTTCTCGTTTCCGCTTTGGCTTAAACGTCGTTGGAGTCGCCTGATCTAGAACGTCGTTGGAGCCAGAGTTGCCACGAACACAGAATCGTCGCCCGTATGGAGGTGACGGTAGCTGTTACACTTCAGGATTCGCAATAACATGGGTATAAGAAACCCTAATACAATCGCTACCCTAAACCTTAATCTAGCCGCCACTATATAAATCAGAGGAAAAGAAGCACAAACCAACGAAACCTTAATTATGCCGCAATGATGAGACACCGATGAAGCAGATCTGAAAAACCTTGCAACCATTGTCGTTTGGGATAGAGGATAGCAACGACGACGACACTCCATATATGTGACGGTGACGACGATGTTCGTCCAGAAGCCTCAGTCGATAGAACCCTCTTCGTTGGAAGCCTCTTCACCATAAGCCTCAGTCGACAACAGAACCCTCTTCGTTGAAAGCCTCTTCTCCGAACAAATGAGATGCGTTTTGTGTGTGTGTGTGTGTGAGAGAGAGAGAGAAATGGGAGGGAGGGTGGGTAGTGGTGGGGTGGTCTTTTTGTCTTTTTTTTTAATTATAAAAATAGCAAAGTAATTTAAAAAATAGGAAAAGGGAAAATACCATGGGCAAATCTGTCTTTATAATAAGTTGTGAAAATTTTAGACCAAACTCCCAACAAAATAAAAAGTTTGGACCACTGGTGTGAGTCCAAACCTTTTGACCAAACTTGTGAGTTTTAACATAACACATGGACAATTCTTGCAATTTTGTCAAAAGAAAATTAGATTTTAACTTGGTAACAAAGTTATTTAAAATGTTGGTACATTAAAAAAAAGACAAATTTCCATTAAATTCCCAATATTTTACCATAATTTATGAATAAATTTCAAACTAAAATTTATTTACGAAAAAACATGAACTACCAGTAAAAATGACGATTTGACTATTTTTTCCTAGTTTACTGGTTTTATTGTTGACGTGGACTCCTAGTCATTAAATGAGTTGGAAAAATCTTCATTAAAGTCTCATTATTTTACTCTAATTTATGAATAAGTGACAAACTAAAATTTATTTACTATTTGGCCATTGTCTCCTTATAACATACATTTTATCAGTTTCATTTGTTAATGCCTACTCATTAAATAAGATAATCAAATAGATATGGTGGCTTATATAATGCTACGATTACTGAAAAACTTGATATCCTACTGCATTATATATTTTTTGGAATATGAAATGCATCAAACGAATACAACAATAATTACATTAATTACCAACTTTATTATTTTTGAGTTTTATAAGAAATTTTAAATTGTCTATCTAATTTTATGTAATCTATCATATACATCTCATCAATTCACTTCACGTATTTTTTCCCGGTAAAACACATTTTATTGGTTTCATTGCTGATTTCGACGTCTAATCATTAAATGAGTTGGTGAGATGGATATCATTATCCATTTCATCAACTCATTTAATGGTTAGACGTCCGTGTCAACAATTTAACCGATAAATATGTTATAGAGAGAAAATGGTCAAATCATAAATAAATTTTAGTTTGAGACTTTAATTGGTCGTAAATAACTGTAAAATAATGAGACTTTAATGAAGGTTATCAGGTTCATTTAATGACCAAACATCTACGTCAGCAATAAAACTAGTAAATCGGAAAAAAAAATGATAAAATCATCAATTTTATCGGTAATTTATGTTTTTTTGTAAATAAATTATAATTTAGAAATTGTTCGTGAATTTTGATAAAATAATAAAACTTTAATGAAGATTTTCTATAAACAAAATGAATAAAATTAAAAACTTTAAAATAATAATTAAAAAAATTAAATTCGCAAAAATAAAATGGAGGTGCTCACTCAAGAAAAGCGGCTTTTTCTATGAGCTTTGTTGTTTGGTTGAATTGAATTTGGCATTCAGGAAATGGGAAATCAGAAGAAAAAAAAATGTTTGAAATGGGGTTTTGGTTACTCATTCACTTTGCCCTTCCATGATACATTTTCTGACATCTTTGCGGCGTGTCAAAGCCCCCTCTGAGGCCATTTGTTGGGTTGTTGGCCTAAACATGTATACAAATTGCTTCTTCTTGCTTTTTTGTTTTTTATTTAAAAACTATTTCTAGTTAGGTTTGTTGGCCTAAAATGGTATAGTAACACAATCATTTAACTAAAGTTTTACAGTATACAGTCGTTAAAAAAATTAAATTATACGATAAAATAATGGAGACTTATTTAACAAAATTAAATTCTTTGCTAATGTATAATGAAAATTCAGGTTTCTGATCTTTTTATTTTAAATTAACTTTTTATGTAGTTTAAATCCAATTACAAAAAAATGTGATAACAGACGACCATTTTATTAGGTCTGTCAGGATGTTACGCCAATTTGTATGTTAAAATAGGCTATAAACCCATAGAAAACAGTAATATGTGTCATAATAAACCATTTCATGCTTAAACACTTTAAGAAGCATGCATTCAAGTAATTATACACTTAATAATAGCATATATATATATATATATATATATATATATATATATATATATATATATATATATATATATATATATATATATATATATATATATATATATATATATATGCTATTATTAAGTGTATAATTACTTGAATAAAATATATATATATATATATATATATATATATATATATATATAATTATGTATATATATACATATATATATATGCTATTATTAAGTGTATAATTATTAAGTATATATATATATATATATATATATATATATATATATATATATATATATATATATATATATATATATATATATAACACCGTACTTTTAAACAGTATTTTATTTTAAATAAAATGTATTTGTACAAAATCTTTCCAATAATTATCAGAGTTCACAACTTTTTGGTGTTACAAACAATATCAACTGTAGTAAAAAAGAAAAGGGATAATGACTTAAAAAGGATATATTTTTCGATTTGTACACATTTGGTCACTGAGTTTTTTTTTCGTCCACATTTACCCTTCAACTTGTTAAACTGTACACATTCAGTCCTTATGACCGGTTATTTCAGGTTAGCCGGGAAAAATGACTTAATAGGGTAATATATTTCTCATTTTGTACACATTTAGTCATTAATACTTTTGTACACATTTAGTCCTTAATATTTTTTTTGTTTCAAAATAAGTCATTTTTGTTTTTGTACTCATTCGGTACTTATGAATGATTTCTTTAGGTTTTTCTCACGACATATTACGTGGGACAATCATTGATGAAGTGCGTGGGGCTGTTGATGATTATGTGTAACGTCTCATTTTCACAACCAAAGCTTTTCATTTTTAAATAAGGCAAAAGTCTCTAATTATAAATCCATTATTAAGAAAAAACGTTTATTCCAAAATACATTTATCAAAAATCAGAGTAATATAAGAAACGTGGAATCCTCAATATTGTTGATGAGTGTGTACAGTCATGCATTCCCCTTCCCACAATCAATGATAGAACCGGAAAACATAAACAACTGGGTAAGCACAAAGTTTAGTGAGCTTCCCCCAAAAATATTCGATACAACAAACGTATTATCATGCATAACGAACCCACACTCATCAGATTGGAATACCTTGGCCCAATCAGTCATCGGACTGGAATGCCAACATGCAACAGGTCCAATCAGTCATCGGACTGCTCAGGGTTTGTCGGCATGCCGCCTTAACCGAACCGCTCTTCTCGAGCCTCCGTGCCTACGGCTTACAGCCGTCCTGCACCAGGTATCTTGTCCTACAGCATATATCAGGACCACCTCAACCTATCTCACCACTATATGGCTATCCCACGTAAGATGTCGTGAGAAAAACCTAAAGAAATCATTCATAAGTACTGAATGAGTACAAAAACAAAAATGACTTATTTTGCAACAAAAAAATATATTAAGGACTAAATGTGTACAAAATATTAAGGACTATGCGATTCTATCTGTGCAGATTTCCCAGCAGCACCATATGTGTACAAAGTGAGAAATATATTACTCTATTAAGTCATTTTTACCGGCTAACTTGGAGTAGCCGGTCATAAGGACTAAATGTGTACAGTTTAACAAGTTGAATGAGTAAATGTGGATGAAAAAAAAACCAGTGACTAAATGTGTACAAATCAAAAAATACATTACCCTTTTAAGTCATTATCCCAAAAGAAAATGAATATATAACCATCTCTATTCATTTCGTCATCTTCATTGGTCATAGACTCCTTCCATGCCTAAGGTGCATACCAAAAACTACGTAAGTTGAAAGACTCGTGAGTACATGGGTTTTTTACTCTATTTATAATTCATCAAGTTTATGAACTTTGTTTGATACCAATAGATTGTTATCCAAAACAAAACAAATTATTAATAAAACTCAAGTAAGTCGATCATAATCGTCAAGGCTCAAACTCATAGCAATCTGCATAGAGGGTTATATTCCCAAAACCAGAAAATGAAATCATACAGATTCCTTACGCACGAAAACATGAAATCGTTAGTCTCCCGAGCCCACGAGTGAACCGATCAACCCATAGACCCTTGGTAACCTCAAAATTCATGACTAAACCAAACCAACCTATGAGGAACCTGAAACCTCCGCAACATATGGAGACTCAATACTTTTGCGTATGTATGCCCCGCTGGCTACCCAACAATACTACTTCACGACGAGTGATTTCTTCCCAGTAGTACTTCCCAACCGTGTCTGGACCTATATCGCAAAACTATGAATGCATTCATTTCAACACGATAAAGCTCATCAAGAGAAACCAAATCAAATCAAATAATCCCACTCTTCATCTTTGATCAAAACATTTTCCAAATTGAATATCTCAAAGAATCAAATGTGAAAAATCATCATGATTAATCAATGTCAAAACCCAATTCAGTTATCTATAACTCAATAAAACAAAAACTAGCAACACCATTCTTTTCCTAACAATTATATTCTAAATTGTTAAACACTTGGAAAATTGTTATTTCAACCACCGATGTTCCCTATTTAAAACATATATAAATCAATGAGAACTCCTCGGTTCATAATCAAATTGTTGTTTTATAATACTTGCTTGTTCACATAAAATACATCATAAAGTATAATGTCCCAACACTGCAAAGTGTAAAAGCTTGACTTGGGAAATGTTTCGTTATGAAGGACAAGGGAGATGTCGCGTATATACATGGTATAAAGATCTATAGGGTTAGATCTAATCGATTAATTGGATTAGGCCAAAGTGCATACTTATATAAGACCTTTAAGAAATTTACGATGCAGTATTCTAAGAGAGGCCTTATGCCTGTGAAACATGGCACGGTGTCCCAGTATTAGTGAAGAACTGGATAAGATAAGTTGAGTCTCATATGCTTCTACTATAGGATCGATCATGTATGTCATGATATGTATCAGACTTGATGTATCGTGTGCCTTGAGCATAGCATGTCGTTATCAGGTAAACCCAAGCGGAAGTCATTGGATTGGTGCCAAGAACATTCTAAAGTATCTTACGAGGATTAAAGATATATTCATGGTCTATGGTGGTATGGAAGAGATAAGCATAAAAGGTTATGTAGATGCAAGTTTCTAAACTGATAGAGACGATTCCCAATGATAATGCCTTATGTTGGGAGCAACATAAGCAGATGATGGTTGAGGAATATTGTCCTTGGGAAGAAATGCATCAATTGAAGCAAGAGTTGTGGAACCTGACAATGAACGATGCCGACATCTCGACCTATACCAATAGGTTCAATGATCTTGCGACCCTTTGTCTAAGCTTCGTGAATCCAGAGTACAAGAAGGTTGAAAGATACATATGTGTATTGGTTCAAACCATCCAAGGGTTGGTCACGACATCTCGACCTACGACATACAACAATGCCAAGAGGTTAGCATAAAACTTAAACAACCAAGAGATAAGACGAGGCACTTTGGTCCAAAGAGCTGACCTCCCAAAATCAGGCAAAAACAAGCGCAAATCTGGAAGCGGATTTAAGGGAACCTCCAAACAAGCTCCAAGGAAGAGACATGAAACTGTCTGGGCATACGCCATCAGTCCAACCCCAACACCGACTACAACCCCCACACCTCAAGGACAGTACGTGAGTAAACATCCGAAATGCAACTTGTACCACTTCCACCACTCCACAAATTGCATGCACTGTACCGGGTTTAATTTAAGGGGGCACACTATTAAGTATTGCAGAAAGCCCGCAGTTGCACCTGCCGCCAGAACTAACTTAGGGGTGGCTATGCCAGACAATCGAGCATGTTTTGAGTGTAGGATTATGGGTAATATCAAGAGGAACTGCCCGAAGCTAAGGAACAATGGAGGAAACGCCCGGGGAATAACATTTGTGATTGGCGCAAGGGTTTCCCTCCAGGACCCACCGTTGTGACAGGTACATTTTTTGTTAATAGTTTATACACATCTATACTCTTTAATTTTGGTGTTGAAAGAAGCTTTATGACACCTTAGTTTAGAGTACTTTTAAACCATAAATCTAGGAACCTAGATGAGCCTTATGTAGTAGAAATGGCCAATGGAGAATTTGGTAGTACTTAGGAAATAGTAGAAAACAACCTTCTAACTCTCAACAACCACACCTTTTACGTCAACCTCATGCCTATGATCATCGAAAGTTTCGATGTCTTAATTGGCATGTATTGGTTATTGCCACACCGAGCATAGATCTAATGCTACAAGAAAGCAATATGATTACCTTTACCTAACAAGGAATCCTTAGTGATCTATGGAGATAAGCCAAGAAAAAACCTTAGAATTATCTCTTGCATGAAGGCGCAAAAATACATTCACAAGAAATATCACACTTTCTTAGCCCACATCGTAGATAAGAGGGGAAAGAAGAAGGAAATTAAAGACATACCTCAAGTATGTGATTTTCCTGATGTATTTGTGGAGGACTTACCCGGACTACCGCCAATTCACGAGGTCGAATTCCGAATTGACCTAGTTCCAGGGGCAGCACTAGTGGCAAATTCTCCTTACCGAATATCCCCTTCAGAAATGCAAGAGTTGTCTGGACAACTTCAAGATCTTTTGGATAAAGGATTCATAAGACCAAACTTCTCACCTTGGGGAGCCCCGGTGCTATTCATCAAGAAGAAGTACATAACCTTCAGAATGTGCATCGATTATCCAGAGCTGAATAAAAAGATGATCAAGAATAGATATCCACTCCCAAGGATCGACGATCTATTTGATCAACTACAAGGATCCAACTTCTACTCAAAGATTGATTTAAGGTAAGGGTACCATCAACGTCGAGTACAAGAGGAAGACATCCCAAAGACAACATTTAGGACTCGCTACAGCCATTATGAGTTTCTAGTTATGCCTTTTGGTCTAACCAATGCTCTAGCATTCTTCATGGATCTAATGAACCGTGTATGTAAACCTTACTTGGACAAATTCGTGATCGTGTTTATCGATGATATATTGATATACTCACGAACTGAGGAAGAACATGGTCAATATCTTCGAATCATTCTGGAGTTGTTAAGAAGAGATAAATTGTACAAAAAATTCTCAAAGTGTGAATTTTGGATCAGGAAGTACATTTTCTAGGACACGTAGTCAGCAACAAAGGCATCCACATGGACCCATCCAAGATCAAGGAAATAAAGAATTTGGAAGCACCCACAACGTCAACTGAGGAGCGTCTATTTCTAGGATTGGCAGGCTACTATAGGATATTAATAGAGAATTTCTCAAAAATAGCCAAACCTCTCACAACAGTTACACAGAGGGACACGAAGTTCGAACGGAAAGAACAACAAGAATATACGTTTCAGAAATTGAAACAAATGTTGTGTAGTGTGCCAATTTTCTCACTTCTAGAAGGAACTAAAGACTTTGTCGTCTATTGAGACGCATCACACCAGGGAATGGGATGTGTAATTATGTAGAGAGACAAAGTGATCGCTTATGCTTCATGCCAACTTAAAAATCACAAGAATCATTACACCACCCATGACATGGAATTGGGAGCTGTAATTTTCGCCATAAAGATCTGGTGACACTACTTGTAGGGCACGAAGTGTATCTTATACCCCGACCACAAAAGTCTCCAGCACATCTTCAACCAAAACGAACTAAACATGAGATTACCGAGATGGATAGAACTGCTGAACAACTACGAATATGAGATTCGATACCACCCAGACAAGGCTAATAAAGTAGATTAGTAGCCGATGCCCAAACGGGCCAAACCTCACGAAGTGAAAGCACTCACTTTAACAATTCAGTCAAACCATCCTACCCAAATCCAAGAAGAACAATTAAAGGCTCTTAAGGAAGAAAACCATGAGAATGAATGCCTATGAGGAATGGAGAAACAATTCGAACCGAAGGAAGATGGAACTTTACGTTTCATGGACCGAATATGGGTACCAAAATATGGTGACATCAGGAGTCTATTTCTGGACGAATCTCACACGACAAGGTACTCAGTTCACCTAGGAGCTGATAAGATGTATCTTAACTTAAAGAATAGGTATCAGTGGCCGAAATTGAAAGCATAAATCACCAGCTACGTGAGCAAATGATTGACGTGCGCTAAGGTCCTGGTGGAATACCAAAAACCCTCAGGTATTTTGCAACAACCCAAATACCTGAATGGAAATAGGAGTAAGTCGCTATGGAGTTCATCACTCAACTACCCAAGACGCCTAGTGGTTACAACATGATTTGGGTAGTAATCGATCTTCTGAGTAAGTCTGCCCATTTCCTACCCATCAAAGAGACGGAAAAAATAGAAAAGCTAGCCAGGACTTACATCAAAGAGATAGTCCGGCTACACGCTATACCGAAATCTATCATCTCGGACAGAGATATCAGATTTACGTCTCGGTTCTAGAAAATAATACAACGGGCATCAGGAACCCGACTCGATATGAACACAACCCACCACCCACGGACAGATGGTCAAAGAAAAAGGACCATACAAATGCTTGAGGATATGCTCAGAGTATTTGTGATAGTCTTTGGATATGCTTGGGATACTCACCTACATTTGGTTAAATTCTCTTACAACAACAACTATCACACAAGCATAAAGGTTGCACCCTTTGAAGCACTTTATGGCAGAAAGTGGCGTTCACTAATAGTTTGGTTGAAGTCGGTGATACTCAACAAGCAAAGCGACTCACATGGAATACTTTTCTAAACAGACCAAAAATTATTCACGAAACTACCAAGAAGATTGTACAAATCAGGGAACAATTGAGAACAGCTCGGGATCGTCAAAAGAAATATGCAAACATTCGACAAAAACCAATCGAATTTCAAGTTGGAGATAGATTCAAGCTAAGAGTATCTCCTTGGAAAGGAGTTATAATATTTGGAAAACGGGGCAAACTCAACCCGAGATACATAGGACCATTTGAGATCCTTGCTAAAATAGGCTCGGTAGCCTACCGACTCATGTTGCCCCAAGAACTCGGCAGCATACACAATGTTTTCTATGTATCGAACCTCAAGAAAAGTCTCTTTGAGGATACACTAGTTATACCTCTCGACGAAATCTAGATTAGCAGAAAACTCAACTTCGTCGAAGAGCCAATCGAGATCATGGGTCGCGATGTCAAGAGACTTACTAGAAGATAACAACACCGATCATAGATCTAAAAACGAACACTACATGTCACCTACATAGAAAACAGGGACCACATCTCAAACTACATCCTGAAACCCTAAATTTTACCTAAACTCAAAGTAGGTAAAAAGTCAACGGTAAAAGTCAAAGTCACAATCAAGATTCATACAATCGATCGCCACATCGTGACCACCTGTTGGTCACGTCGTGGCAGAATGAAGACAAAACAATCGTGAAAAATGCCATCGCCATGTTGTGATGACCAAACCATCATGCCATGGAGAACGCTCTAAACAACTTAATTCCTTAAGCTCTTAATCCTTCAAGCCAAGCAACCAAACTTTCCAGAAGGTTTTCTTCATCTCAAAATACCATAAAAACCATAGCTTTTAGACATCCAAGTCCAATGCATGTCTTTAACACCAACTAGGTCAAAATGAAAGGAAAATGCAAATCCCATGCATGGAACCCAATAAATCACTAATATTCCAGATCTGGGATAAAGGGATACAAGGGAGTCACACGAACTCATAAAGTTGCCAAGTTTATGAGTTTTCAACACTCAAACTCCCTCAAAAGTTGAGAAAAGTGAATCAAACCCTAGATCTAACATGATTGAACTAAAAAGTGTTGGATTAGTTGTCTAAGCCATAACTATAATTGGTATAAACTTGAATTGATAGTAGTATAGTCCTTTTGGGTTGCCCTCAAACCTAGCAATTAGACAGGATGATTTTTGGAGAGAAAGGTTGATTTATTATTTGATTAATAAATTAAAATAAATAATTTATTAATATATTATGAGACTTATATAATAATTAGAAATAGTAATATTTAATTAATATTTAATCATAAATTAATTGGAATTAATTTTGTGATTAAAAGAATTAATTAAAAGTGTAGGGACTAAATTGCAATTGTTTAATAGTTGAGTAAAAGGCTCCAGAACCTTCCACACATAGGTTGGAAGGTTTCTAGAGGCTTTAGGGTTTCTAAAATTATCCTTGGAGGATAATTTGTAAGCTGGATAATTACCAATTCAAAGTAATATTATTATATTGGTTTTAGGGTTATCTAGGGTTTCCTTGCTGCACTATATAAAGGCCCTTATGCCTTTGATTTTGGGCACTCATTCTTCCCCAAGGGCTGGCCGAAATTTTGACCTCCTACCTCCTCTATCCTCAATATCCTTCTTGCTTGTGTTTGGTCTGAACCACTAGAGGCACGACGCTTGTGGTGCTTGCTTCCAAAAGATCAACAAAAGGATTCTTGGTTGTTTACTTCAACAATCAACAAGGTATGTATTCATACTCATGAATTCATATTTTAATAGGAAAATGTTGTAGTTTGATAGTTCATAGTATGTTGCCTTTATATGAAAGATATAGATCCTTCTTAGGTTGCATGTGCCCTAATCATTTAATTGTTAAATGTTTTTTTTCGCTTAGAGCAATGTTTTTGTAACCTACGTTTTCCATCAGTGGTATCAGATCCTATGGCTATCTTTCATGTAATTGCACATTTGTGAATCGATTAAACTAAATTTTTCGAATTTGTTGCATCTCACGACGTGAGCACAGATGCTCACGACGTGAGATCAGAACATATCCAAATTTTTTGAGATTATCTGCCTAATCTGTTTTATTTGGTAATTATTTGCTTGAAATATCTTCCAAATCCGAATTTTCTGAATATTTGATGATAAAATAAAAGCCTATAAGTTAAGAGATAAATCTTTGACTTGATTAATTATTTTATTGATTAATATGATTATTTTTTTTAAGTGTGTAAATAATTGATTTAGATATTAGTTAATCCAAATAATTAATGTCAAATAAGAGGAGTTTAGGGAAGTGGCCTATAAAATGACCGTCATTGGGTATCCATTCTTACCCACCGCTCTCTTGTATGGTGGAGGGTCGTTAGCCGAACGGGTTTGATAGGACAATTAATTCTCATTAATAAGTATAATGTGATTAAAAGTAACTAAAATTCTTTTATTAAAAAATCTCAATCTTAGTTACTTTAGGAAAAATATGAATTTGTATGCTTACCCATGAAATTGCACATTATACTTTATAGTAGTTAGTAGAGCGCGTGTGGTTAACCGACACACTAATAGTGACTATAAAGAGTAATAATGGGCATCTCGAAAATTATCATTGATTAATGGAGCGCGTGTGGTTACCCGACACATTAAAATGAGATGATATATGACATAGAGAGTGCCAAGCTAATTTGCATGGTTATTCACATCTTGTTTGTGATCCTCGGTATCCCAGTCACAAATGGAAGAGCATAATCAGAGATTAAACATATCATTGAAAATTTTCAAGGAGTCTCAAAAGATCAAGGACTTTCACTTAACTTAATTTCTTTCAAATTTCGTTTTCTAATGGTAGAATTGGTAAATCGTCATTTACCTACCTTTATAAAATTTACAATTAGATTACAGCATCCCCTTTCTAAGTTGTGAATTATATAGTTGGATCCTAGCCTTAAAATTTCATTTTGGTTTGCTATATTAAGGATTATCCTTATCTAACTAAAATTACCTTCTTTTTACAGATGTCTACTTCAAATCATGCTTCTGGTTCCTCCTCCTCCAATCAAAACTTCTCGTTGTTGAACATCTGCTCAAGGGTGACATTGGATGGCACCAATTACAATGATTGGATGCGCAACATCAAAACGGCCCTTCGTTTCGAGGACAAGGAGTATGTCCTTGAGAAAAAATTGAATGAAACTGAAGAAGAGAAGGTCACTGCTGAAGAACTAGCCGCCTACAAGAAGCACTACAATGATGCAACAAAAGTTGCTTGCATCATGGTAGCCACCATGACTCCTGAGCTGCAAAGATTCTATGAGGATTAATGGTCGTACAAGATGAACAAGGACCTTATGGAAAAGTACCATAAGCAATCTCATCAAGAAACAGTACGAGGTGGTAAAGTCCCTCATAGCAAGAAAAATGAACGAGGGAGAATCTATTAGCAGCCACGTGCAAAGGATGCAACGGTATGTGGATCGCCTTGTTAGGATAAGTGTGCATTTTGATGAGGAGTTGGCTATCGACATAGTCTTAAACTCCTTACCTGGTTGTTATAATTATTTCATCTTGACCTATCATCTGAACAACAATGAGACCGCTTTGGCTCAATTGCACAACCTCCTGGGAACAACTGAAGCAGGGATGAAGGAAAAAAGTATTGCCTCCACTCCTGCTAGTGCTCCCGTTCTGGCCATTGGTCAAGGGAAGGGGAAGAAGAGGAAAGGTCCTCTAAAATAGAACTAGAAGGGAATGTCTCAAGTTTGGTCGTCAAGCAATGGACCCAAAGGTAAGTCCAGTTCTGATGCTCCTCCTGTATCTGATCCCAAAGAGGCCACTTGCTTTTATTGCAACGAAAAAGGGCATTGGAAACGAAGTTGCCCAAAGTATCTGCTAGATATCAAAGATGGCAAGGTGAAGCCGACTTCTTCAGGTATATACACTATATTATCTAATAGCTCATCATCTTTTTTTCTTGGGTCCTTGATGCAGGATGTGGATTTCACATTTATCTGATTTGCAGGGGCTAAGAAGAAGTGAGGAGGTGGAGCACGGTAGAATAGACTTGGTCATGGGGAATAGGCGATCTTCACCAGTCACCAAGATTAGAGTTTATAGTCTAGTGCTTAGTGATGGTGTTAGTTTATATTTGTTGAATTGTTGCTACTCGTCAGAAATGACACGAAATATTATTTCTTTTCATGCATTGTTTAAACAAGGTTTTAGATATTCTTTTAATGATGAGAACGGTTATATTTCTGCTTATAAAAATCGTATTTTTTATTTTGAAGCTTTACCTTGTGATGGTGTGTATGAAACTGTGATGTGTGTAGACAGTTTAGTCAATAGTGTATTTCAAATTGGTTCGTCTAATGGTATAGACAAAGCATGCTCGTGACATTGTCGTCTTGGACATGTTAACAAGAAACGCATTCCCCAACTCCAAAAGGATGGAGTATTGGAATCTTTTGACCTAAGGTCAGATGATACATCCGAATCTTGTGTTTTAGGTAAGATGACAAAATCACCTTTAACTGGATCTTGTAAATGAAGGGTTTTGAGCATTCTAACACTCCTATGGTGTACATGCAACCCTAGATGCTTTGGATCTATGTTTTCTTTAATATACATGCAAACTTTGTTTTTCCAAAGTATCATCCTAACTAGCATACAAGGGAGTATCTTTACTAAAAAAATTCTAGTTAGATGCCATACCTTTTGTTGTAGTTGGAACCCTTGGACGTTTAAGAACTTAGCACCAATAGTATGAATGCCTCAAATGGAATCACAACACACCTTGGACAAAAGGTGACTTTTGAGAGAGAATTCCTTGCTCTAAAAAACGCCTCATATGAACTCCAAGAACATAGGTCACAATTTTAGCTATGGAGCAACACACACACACACACACACACACACACATATATATATATATATATATATATATATATATATATATATATATATATATATATATATATTGTAGGATTCCAAGGGTCATGGGTAAACCCTAATCCATACCCAGTGGGTTTATGATCCATGGTTCATGTGACCCAACTCTTTATGTATCCATACATAAACTTAGTCCAACATGGATCATAAGCCCAAAACATATATATATATATATATATATATATATATATATATATATATATATATATTATATATATATATATATATATATATATATATATATATATATATATATATATATATATATATAATTTACACAATTAGTCCCCATTGATTTAATTAGTCTCTTTTGATCACTAAATTAATTCCAAATTAATTCTTGATCAATACTAATTAAATCATATGATTTCATATTAATATATTAGAACTTATAATATATTAATAAATCGTAAATAACCTCTTCTCAAAAGTCCATCCTATCAAATTGTCCTGATGATATGCAACCCAAATGGACCATGCTACTCTCGGGTCAAGTACATATCAATTATAGTTATGGGCTTAGACACCTAATCCAATAGTCTCCCACTTGGATAAGTCTAATAACTATTATTGCAAGTACGACTACAAAATCCCGACTAGCAATCGTAGCTCTTAAAAGCCGTTGTCGAACTCCGACCTAGTCAATGACACGTCCATTAGATAAGGGATAATATATTCCTCCATTCTACAAGATATCATATGGACGGAGACATGGATTATAATCATTCTCTCTATCCATCTGTTGTTTCCCGATTTCCGGTTTATGACGACCGACTAATTGAACAAATCAAATCAGTCCAGGCTCGGCCGAACACTTAGGGTTGTCATCACTAAATCATCGAGGGGCCCACAGATATCGCTTTTATCCCTCTAAGGGTAAAAGGAATGGATAAACTTCGACTCAAATGCTCGTTTTCACTTACTCATCAATTCACACACAACAATATGTTTTATAACACCAAGTTACTGGTGCGTTTACATACGTCAATGTGCAACCGACTTGCAACTACAACTCACATGTCTCTGTTTCAAGAATATAAGATATTATTGTCTCATAATCACTCGTGATAAAATCCATGAAGTGATTCAGATGAGCGTGGGTTGAATCCAATACTCGAATATTATTCCAGGAGTACTCATGAACACTGCAGTTATGTCTAAGACAAACTACAGACCCATTCATGACAGTCTTGCTTCAATACCTACTTCCAAAGTATGATCGACTGTGGATGGTTTGAATAACGTAGTTATTCGGGAATTCAAAACATGCAAAGTAAAACACAATAATGATACTAATCCTATATGGCCCAAAAAACTTTTGAGTCATATTGATTACTCATTATTCATTGTATAATGTTTCGAATAATCAACTTAATACTTGAATTAAAACAATAGCTATGCTATGCTCCAAGCATGCACACTATGTCTGTCTAAAAAATAGTTATGCCATGCTCCAAGAATGCACACTATGTTTGTCTATGGTCCTTACTTTATGAAATAAATCAATTGAACACATCTTCATTGAAACTCATTTCACAATTCCAAATCTTTATCACCAGTGTAAGAATTCCAAATTCTTGTCACTGCTAGAATGTGTTAGATTCTAAACTATCATGCAATGATTCATTTGTAAGGTCTAGGTACCAAAAGTCACAGAGACTTGACCAACGATATTACAAAGTATTCATTTGGAGATTGTTACAAGACAATTCCATGGAAGCGAAGTCTCAAATTCAAAGTACATTCCTTTGAACATCCTTCTTGCATAAAAAGTTTCTAACCACAGGTTCTTAATATTCAACACCCAATATGAAAACATTCCATATTTGCCATATGACAACTCATTATTAATAGAATGCTTTTTATTTATAATAATGTCGATATTGTCCATCCATTACTCTACTTCCAACTGCCCTTAAGTGACCAATCCTCGGTGAACCTTAGATTGTCCTTTAACAGTTGTTTAACAACTTTAGTCATATCCGGTTCTATCTCTTTTTTTCCCTCTTAATGCCCTAGGGATTTGGAAAATATTTAGAACAGATGAATATTATAACACATGTAATCGATCCTATACCTGAAGCATATAGGACACGATTCTTGATGTCTTACATAAAGACATGATACTTGACTAGTCTTTTGCTATAATATTTCTATTTGCCATGTTATCATCATTCGAATTATGAAAAGGGATGCCGTAATCATAGTGAATTTTGAGAGCGCGATTAACACATCCATATATAGAATTTCCTTATGTTGAACCATTCCAACATAACATTCATATATATATATATATATATATATATATATATATATATATATATATATATATATATAACACATGTAATCGATCCTATACCCGAAGCATATAGGACACGATTCATGATGTCTTACATAAAGACATGATATTTGACCAGTCTTTTGCTATAATATTTCTATTTGCCATGTTCTCATCATTCGAATTATGAAAAGGGATGCCGTAATCATAGTGAATTTTGAGAACGCAATTAACACATCCATATATACAATTTCCTTATGTTGAACCATTCCAACGTAACATTCATATATATATATATATATATATATATATATATATATATTTGACTAAATCTGATTAAAATCTCAATCTAAGGTTTTAGATTTGAAATGAAGTATGAATTCCTCTCCCATAATTATAGCAAAACAACTTTTCAAACCCTGCAACTTGCGAATTGAAACTTTTGTTTTCTATAATTAACTTTGCTAAATTGCAACATTCATCATGATTGATTATGCTCCCACTAGCATAATAATCATTACTTTTACTAGCATAACATTTTACACTCCCACTAGCTTTGACATGTACCCAGAAATTAGCTGGACTTCTAGAAATCAATACTTATTGACTTTCATGACCAAAGTTCAGATTTCTGATACGAGATGCTTTGATAAGACTTTATCTAGGCTTCTCAAAATCATACACATTTCCTTAAATAGCTCACATGTGTGTCTAAACATTTTAAGAACTTTCAACAATAAGTCTCAAATGTTTAGACTTTTTGCCATTCCTCACAATTTGAATTATGAAAAGGTATGCCGTAATCATAATCAAATTTGAGAATGGAAATACGATAATTGCTATCTTCTTAAAATCTACTTAGTGAAAGCGTTTCCTCACATTCATTTTCTTGAATTGGAGAGAAACCTTATGGCACTTAGATTTTATGGTATATGTGTTCCTATCCATGTGAATTTGTCAAAACCATAATCACAAGACAAGGTTAGTGACAAATCCAAACTCATATGGACTGAACTTGTTCAATCTTAATTTCTTGCCTCCTGGCAGCACAAGGGCCTACCATTGCTTCCTAGGTTGTTATGCAAACAACTAAGAACTCATAGAACTCACATGCACAGTCAACTTAACTGGATTGGGCACATAAACAAGAATATGTCAACACGATAAGTTAGAAACCTCAAGTCGTGTGCTAGTGTTTGACAATAGGTTTATTCTTGATTAGTTCTTGAAACTTGTCAAGATCTTTAAGACTCCCACTGACCTCTTGACATATAAGATTCTCTTGTCATGAACCATTCCTATTCAAGAGTTAGTGCGGATTCTAATCAAGACTAACACTTCACACAATTGGTCTTAGTTGGTCTTTGTCCTTACCAAGACATCACAACTTACCAATTTCAAATGTACAAGAGCAGAAAACATTTTACTCTACATTTGACAAGTGTTATAAAACTTTCTTAGGATTATGTCACTCAAGGCTAAATCTTGGAGTATGACTCTAAGACTCGATTTGGAACGACGTATGACTCATCTTCTTGATTTAACCATTTCAACAATTACTATTCCTCTTCTTAGCCATAGAAATGCACTAAGATGACCTTAGAGGATCAATTGCGAAATGGTTTTCATAATCATTAAGATGATCATAAAACATGATACTAAACTTTTATCTTTCTGCCTAATTTGATTCTTCTCATTTGTTATGCCATACATTGAAAATTTTCCAATGTTCCAGAATTATACTTAAACTTGTAAGCATAACCATATTTACTTAACTTTAGTAAATCACGACGAATATTCTTATCGTTCTTTGTTGTAGACCTGATCTGTGCACACCCAGTGTACCCGATCCCCTAGTCCTTCACTTGACTCACGTATACATCTGAACAAGGAATTAGTCTTAATTTCCCAAAGATAGAGGTTCTCATTCATCACACACTACAAGTTGCATGATTCCAAGTTTCTATCCAACTGAAACTTGGATGATGAGAATCTTTCCTTATTTGGCAAATTCTCGACACTACCACAAACGAAGGAATCAAATTCATATTCCAATATTGCTATCAACTATAAGCAACAAATTTTCACAAATGCCATTGTAAGGGAATTTTAAAAATAAGATAAATTTCAAAATTTTCTTTATTTATAAATATTGCGGAAAACTTATCCTTACAATGCAAATACAAGTGAAAATATGTTGTTATCTATTCCTAAGCAATCTATCATAACTCTTAAGCAACAGCTCAAAAATCTGATCATCGAACCATGCGATCGAAATCCATCTCTTCGCGATCAGACTCAGCATACTCTTCCTTTAAGCTTCCTTTCATTTCTTCGATTCTTCAAAACATCAAAATGTAATTACATTACATCATGTGTTAAGAATCTCCAAATAGGAACTTAATAGAGTTAGATGGTGGACTTACCTGAAGTAGAGTCATATACTCTGACTTTACCATCCTTCTGTTCCTTCATGTAGATACGACAGCTTCACAACCAATGCCCCTTTCTCTTGGCAATAGAAACATATGGACTCTTTGGAATGGTACAAGGGACTATCTCAGACTTAGCCTTTCTCCTTACCATTTGGTCAAATGACTTAACCATGGCCGATCCCTTTACATTGGGAAGAGAAAGCTTTTCTGGACTTCCAATGTTACTATTGTCACTGTCCATGGAAGTTTAGAGAGTAGATATTCCAATCAAATTGCTTTACCAGTGCACCAAATCATTGTTGATTCAGCAGCAACAAGCAAATTTGTTAGATCAATAAGGGTCATGTCGTGATCTCCCATATAGTAGTCCTTAAAGAACCCGCTATATGACTTAGGAAGTGATTGAAGAACCCAGTCAACAGCCAACTTCCTTGAGACTTTGACACCCAACTCTCCCAGCTTGTCAATATGTAACTTCATCTCCAAGACGTGATCACATACAAACTTTCCTTCCTGCCAATAGGGCTTTGGGTGACCTGGAACTTGTGGGTTAGGGAGAATTATTGGAGGAGGTGAAGGAAGTGAAGTTCCACTAAAGCACGAAGAAGGGATTAATCTTTCACCTTGATCGCCTTGTGGAAAATCATCTTTATAAAGAAGGCTTTTTTCAAAAGTTTCGGGAATACCATAGTTGTCTGAACTAGACATCTATAAAGGGAGAAATTCAAGTTTAGTTGATTTTAGTCCTTAATATAACACCCAAATAAAATATTAAGGCTAGGACCCAACACAATATTTTACAATTCGGAAGAGGGATGCCGTAATCCGAATGCAAAATATTTGAAGGTAAATGACGATTTACCAATTTCCACCATGAAAAATGAAATTTATCATTAGGTTTTAAATGGATTGAAACTCCTAGATCCTTTGAGATTCATTGAACAATTCAATGGCATGTTTAAATATCGATTGTGCCCTTCAAGTTTGTGAATGGGATGCCGAGGATCACAAACAAGGTGTGAATAACCATGAAAATTAGCTTGGTACACCCAATGTTACAACCACCTAAACAATGTGTCGGTTAACCACACACGCTCCATTGATTTAAGATAAACATCAAGCTACCCTTTGCCACACACTGTCGGTCCCAGGTTAGTGTGCCGGTTAACCACACACGCTCCACTAACGACTTAACAAGGTGCAAAGTGCAATTTCATGGGTTAGCACCAAATTTACATTTTTCCTAAGTAACTAAGATTGGGAATTTATAAGTGTTTAGTTACTTAGTATTTCATTATACTTTTAAAGAGAATTTAAATGTCCTGTCAAACCGTTCGGCTAACGACCCTCCACCATTCAAGGAAGCGGTAGGTGAGAGTGGACACCCATTAAACTGCCATTTTATAGGTAGTAACCTTATACCCCCCTTATAGACCGGCTTCGTGAATGAGTCCTACTAACGGTAAGACTGACTTTACTCTTATACATACATATATATATATATATATATATATATATATATATATATATATATATATATATATTAAACATATAATATTATAATAGTATAAGGGTTGAATTTTAAACTTTTAAAATTCCAGGGTTTGGAACTAAAGTATTCAAAAGGTGAAACTTTACAAATTCCAAAACTTGAGGGCAAGTTTTGAAACTTGTCAAAACATTTCAAATTCATAACTTATGAGTTTAATATAGGTTTTAATGAAAAGACTCTTGAAAATCCATAACTTAAGGACAAGTTGTGGAGTTCGTAAAACCATTTATGGGAAAAAGAATCTTCAAGTTCATAACCTATGATTTTAATGATCTCTTTAAAAGAAAAACCTTTCATTTTCCATATCTTGAGGACAAGTTATGGAATTCATCAAAACCATTTAGATCAAAAAATTCTAACAAGAAAATCAAAAAAAAATTGTCTATGATCTAAATTAAACTCATAAGAACAAGACAATTCATATCAAACAAATTTCATGTAATTAGCCTAACCATATAAACTAATACAAAACATGAAACTTTGAAAATTATCTTTTAAATTGGATAATCATGATCATTACCACATCAAAAATGGGTGTATAAGTTCAAAAGCAGTTTAGGGTAATGATCCTAGTTCAATTCCAGCCTTAGAACTGGAAAATCTGCATCCAGGAGCACCAACTCGTCGAGTGCATGATCTGACTCGGCGAGTTGGTCAGATTATAGGGTGGACTCGTCGAGTTCCCCAGTGGACTCGGCAAGTCCACTGTCCAGATAGCAGAAAATCGATTTTTTTAGCTTTTGAAAGCAAGTAGCATCAAGTATATTGGAAAACAACCCTAGGCTCTAATACCACTGATGGTTTTGAGCATTCTAACACTCCTATGGTGTACATGAAACCCTAGATGCTTTGGATCTATGTTTTCTCTAATATACATGCAAACTTTGTTTTTCCAAAGTATCATCCTAACTAGCATACAAGGGAGTATCTTTAATACAAAATTCTAGTTAGATGACATACCTTTTGTTGTAGCTGGAACCCTTGGACCTTTAAGAACTTAGCATCAATAGTATGAATGCCTAAAATGGAATCACAACACACCTTGGAAAAAAAGTGACTTTTGAGAGAGAATTCCTTGCTCTAAAAAATGCCTCATATGAACTCCAAGAACATAGGTCAGAATTTTAGCTATGGAGCAACATATATATATATATATATATATATATATATATATATATATATATATATATATATATATATATATATATATATATATATATATATATATATATATTGTAGGATTTCAAGGGTCATGGGTAAACCCTAATCCATACCCATGGGTTTATGATCCATGGTTCATGTGGCCCAACTCTTTATGTATCCATACATAAACTTAGTCCAACATGGATCATAAGCCCAAAACATATATATATATATATATATATATATATATATATATATATATATATATATATATATATATATAATTTACACAATTAGTCCCCATTGATTTAATTAGTCTCTTTTGATCACTAAATTAATTCCAAATTAATTTTTTGATCAACACTAATTAAATCATATGATTTCATATTAATATATTAGAACTTATAATATATTAATACATCATAAATAACCTCTTCTCAACAGTCCATCCTATCAAATTGCCCTGATGATATGCAACCCAAATGGACCATGCTACTCTCGGGTCAAGTACATACCAATTATGGTTATGGGCTTAGACACCTAATCCAATAGTAAAAGAGGTGAAGGTTTGTTCGACCTCATACACACAAATGTGTGTAAGCGCTTTAGATCCACCACAAGGGATGCTAATCGATTCTATGTGAATTTTACTGATGATTATAGCAGATATGGTTATACCTACTTAATCAAGCACAAGTCAGAAACCTTTGAAAAATTCAATGAGTTTAAACATGAAGTCGAGAATTAATTGGGTAGGAAGATAAAGATGCTCCGATCAGATAGGGGCGGAGAGTATCTTAGTATCAAGTTCCACGACTACCTAAAGGTATGTGGAATATTTTCACAATTGACACCTCCTAGGACACCACAACTTAATGGTGTGGCTGAGAGGCACAATTGAACCTTGTTAGACGTGGTTCGTTCCATGATGAGTCAATATTCTCTTCCAATTTTGTTCTTGGGGTATGCCTTAGAGACTGCCGCCCACATTCTTAATATTGTCCCAACTAAGAAGGTTGCCAAAACACCTATAGAGATGTGAACATGGAAGGTTCCCTTGTTAGCACATATCAAAGTTTGGGGTTATGAAGCTTTCGTTAGACGAGAGACTCACGAAAAGCTTGAACCTCAAAGTAAGAGATGTATTTTCATCGGCTACCCACATAAGTCCTTTGCATATTTGTTCTACAGACCTAGTGAGAACGTGGTCTTTGTAGTAAGAAGAAGAGTATTGCACGAGAGAGATAGAGATAGAGAGAGAGAGAGAGATTGCTCATATGCAAAGAGGACAGTGGGAATACCATTGATCCTGAAGAGATTCAAGAATCCAATGATGAAGGAACCTATGAAGATGCTAGGGTTCAACCAAATGAAGAGATTCCAGTTGAACCAGTTGACGAGTCATTACCTCTTAGGCATTCCAGTAGAGTTAGAATGCCACATGAGTTCTATGGTTTCCATATTACTACTGATGGTGGCATGTTTATCAGTGACAATACACTGGTAAATTTAGATGAACCGTCTAACTACAAGGAAGCTATGGCAGAACTTGAGGTATCCAAATGGCAAGAGGCAATGGACAGCGAGATCAAGTCCATGTATGACAACCAATTTTGGAATTTGGTTGATAATGTGCCAGGTCGTAAGACAGTTGGGTGCAAATGGATCTTCAAGAAGAAGACTGATATGGATGGAAAGGTACACACTTTCAAGGCTTGACTGGTTGCAAAGGGATTTACTCAAATCCCAGGGATTGACTATGAAGAGACCTTCTCACCAGTGGCTAAGATAAAATCTATTAGGATAATGCTCGCCATAGCTGCATTTCTTGACTATGAAATTTGGCAGATGGATGTCAAAATCGCTTTCATCAATGGGAAGTTGGCTTAGGATGTTTACATTAGTCAACCAGAGGGTGTTGTTGACGCAAAGTTTCCCAATAGAGTGTGTAAGATTGAGACATAAATCTATAGATTGAAACAAGCTTCTTGCAGATGGAATCTTTGCTTCGACAAGAAAGTGAAGGAGTTTGATTTCTCTAAAAGTAAAGATGAGTCATGTGTATATGTCAAAGCTAGTGGGAGTATAGTAACCTTCCTGGTATTGTATGTTGATAACATAGTTCTTATAGGAAATGACATTCCAACTTTGCCATAGGTCAAGTATTGGTTTGGAAAGTGTTTCGCTATGAAGGATCTAGGAGAGGCTGCCTATATTCTAGGGATAAGAATTCTGAGAGACAAGAGTAAAAGACTAATTGGAAATAGTCAGAATACATACTTGGAAAATGTAATAAAACGTTTTATTGTGGAGACTTTCAAGAAAGGAGAATTGCCTATCCAGAGTAATGCCAAACTGAGTAAGACTCAGAGCCAGAGTACCGATGCAGAGATAGCTTGAATGAGTGGAGTTCCATACGCTTCCACCGTTGGATATATCATGTATGTTGTGACATGTAATCGCCCTAATGTGTTCCTTTGCTTTGAGCATGGTCAGTCGTTATCAGGGAAATCCAGGTAAAGCTCATTGGATAGCAGTTAATAATATTCTCAAGTATCTGCGAAGGACTAAGGACTGGGTCCTAATACTTGGTGGCGGTGATACATTGAGAGTAACAGGGTATAGTGACGCCAGCTTTCAAAAAGATAGAGACAACTTCCATTCTCAATCTGGCTGGGTGTTTACCTTAAATGGAGGAGCAGTAACTTGGAAAAGTTCCAAACAAGAGACAGTGGCTGATTCTACCTGAGAATCAGAGTACACAGTGGCGAACGAAGCATCAAAAGAGACAATTTGGTTGAAGAACTTCATCAGAGACCTTGGAATTGTTCCATCCATCAAGGAGCCGCTGGAAATTTTATGTGATAATGAAGGAGCGGTTGCCTTAACAAAAGAAACCAAGAGATCATGGCAGATTAAGACATATCGACAGAAAATACCATTTCATCAGACATAGGGTAGAAGAAGGTCACCTCGTAGTGAAGTAGGTATCGTCTGAAGAGAATCTTGCAGATCCTCTCACAAAGGGTCTGAGTAGGGCTAAACACGTTCAACATGCTAGGAGCATTGGTTTGAAAGATGATATTAGTTTTAGTAGTGAGATAGTTAGTTGAAACTTGTAACAAAGTACATGTAATTGAATTTAGGTGATTAAATAATAGAGAATTATTTATGAGTTTGTTTACCACCTTTTGTCAGTTCTTTATTATTGTTTTTCATTTTTCATGTTTTACTTCCCAAATAATTCTATTATTCAAATTCCACAGTCGTTCGTGATTTTGGAAGTAAGTAGTGAATTAAGACTGTCATGAATTAGATCATAGATTGTCTAAAGAGTTTTAAACATAGCAATGGTATTGCTGCAATGTTCATGAGTATTTTTGAAATGGAGATTTAAGTATTGGATTAACCCACGCTCATAGAATTACTTCATGGAATTTATCAAGAGTAATTCTGAGATGATAATGTCTTATAATCTTAAAACGGAATTATATGAGTTGTGGTTTACAAGTCAATTGTGCATTGATAATGCGTAAATGCATCAGTAACTTGATGTTATAAAACGTGTTGTTGTGCATAATTTGATGAGCAAATGGTACAAGCACATAAGTGAAATTTATTCGTTCCTTTTTCCTTAACAGGAAAATGCGATATCTTTGGGCCCCTCGGTGATTTGGTGTTGGCTTATAGTGTCGGGCCCGGCCAGGACTAAATTGATGTGTTCGATTAGAAGTTCTATGTCATTACAAATCAAAAATCGGGAAACAAAGTATTGGACAATGAGATTGATTATGTTCCATGTCTCAAATCCGAATGATATCTTGCAGAACGGAGGATTATATGATCACTTATCTTAGGACACGTAACTGACTGCGTTAGAGTTCGACAGCGGCTTTTGGAAGCTACAATTTGCTAATCGGTTTAATAGTTATACTAGAAATTATAGTTACAGACTTATCTAAGTGGGAGACTATTGTATTAGGTGTTTAAGCCATAACTATAATTGGTATAAACTTGAATTGATAGTTGCACGGTCCTTTTGAGTTGCCCTAAAACCTAGCAATTGGATAGGATGATTTTTGGAGAGAAATGTTGATTTATTATTTGAATAATAAATTGAAATAAACAATTTATTAATATACTAGGTGTGAGACCCGTGTATTACACGCGTTTATTAAAAATAAAAATTTAATATCAATATTTAAACATTAAATATTTTATAAAATAATACTTTTACATAACATAATGTAATCTTTTGGAACATTTATAAAAAAAATCAAATATTCTTTAGAGCATTTATTAGACTTTATTATCAAATTAATAGAATGATTCTCTTTCCTTATATGGTATTTTATTTTAAAAAAAATGGAAATTCCTAAAAAATGACAAGTGGAAAATAATAATTCTAAAACTCCAACAAAATTACAAGTGACAAAACTCTTGAGAATTTGACAAGTGACAAAAAAACATTCATTTATTAGAGAGGATTATGAGAATAATATATTAATTAAAAATAGTAGTATTTAATTAATATTTAATCAGAAATTAAATGGAATTAATTTTGTGATTAAAAGATTTAATTAAAAGTGTAGGGACTAAAGTGCAATTGTTTAATAGTTGAGCAAAAGGCTCCAGAGCCTTCCACACATAGGGTGGATGGTTTCTAGAGGCTTTTATGGTTTCTATAACTATCCTTGGAGGATAATTAGGAAGCTGGATAATTACCAATTCAAGATAATATTATTATATTGGTTTTAGGGTTATCTAGGGGTTCCTTGATGCACTATATAAATGCCCCTAGGCCTTTGATTTTCGGCACTCATTCTTCCTCAAGGGTTGGGTGAAATTTTGACCTCCTACCTCCTCTCTCCTCAATATCCTTATTGCTTGTGTTGGGTGTGAACTACTATAGGCACATCGCTTGTGGTGCTTGCTTCCAAAAGATCAACAAAAGGATTCTTGGTTGTTTACTTCAACAAACAACAAGGTATGTATTCATAGTCATAAATTCATATTTTAATAGGAAAATTTTGTAGTTTGATAGTTCATAGTATGTTTCCTTTATATGAAAGACATAGATCCTTCTTAGGTTGCATGTGCCCTAATCATTTAATTGTTAAATGTTTTTTTTTCGCTTAGAGCAATGTTTTTGTAACCTACATTTTCCATCTCAAAGGCAGGAACTTGAGGACTTACAAGAGTCCTAATGTATCTCAAGATGACGAGGGAGTGGCTTGCTAGCCCCAAAATTCCTTCTCTTCTTCCTTAAGGCTTCAAATCACCAAAAAGGGATCAAAGATCAAATATGGAGGATTAGGATTTCTTGAGGGTAGAAGGGAGGGGATGGAGGCTGAGGGTGTGCAAACCCTAGTCTCTCACTTCCTTTAAATATGGGCCTAACCTCGAAATTAAGGATTTTCACGCAAAGACTGTCACATCGTGACAGCCAATGAGATGCACGTTTCTCACCGGGCACAGTCTTGTCGTGACACAATTATGCTCACGTCGTGACCAAAGTCTCATCCTTCTAATTAATTGATAACTCAAAATTAATGGTTACCTAGAACTTGTTGTTACAATTCTCCCCCAGTTGAATTAGATTTCGTCCTCGAAATCCTCGGTTGCAAATAAATTTGGGTAGTGCTCGCGCATCTCCTACTTGGGCTCGCAAGTTCACTCGGAACACTTCTGATGTTGTCACTAAACCTTTACTAAAGGTACCACCTTGTTACACATGGTCTTCATCTTCCTATCCAGAATAACTACCGATCTCTCCACATAATTTAGGCGCTCATCAACCTGAATTCCATCTAACGGAACCACCGTCGTATCATCAACCAAGCACGTCCGAAGGTTAGAAACATGGAAGGTGCTATGAATCTGACTAAGCTCCTCAGGAAGATCCAACCGGTAAGCCACCTTCCCCACCCTAGACACCACTCTAAAAGGTTCGATGAATCGGGGGTCCAACTTGCCCCGCTTCTTGAAGCATATAACACCCTTCCACGATGACACCTTAAACAAAACCATGTCCCAGACTTTAACCTCCAACTCAGACTGTCAAATATCAACATAACTATTATGTCTGCTCTGTGTTGTCTGTAACCTATGCCTGATCTGCTGAATAAGCTTCGTCATTTGCAGAACCACCTCAGTCCTCCCCAGTACCCTTTGGCCAACCATTCCCAAATAAAATATAGTACGAAATTTCCTCCCATATAGAAGCTCATACTGAGGTACACCAATGTTTGAATGATAGTTGTTGTTGTAAGAACACTCAGCTAGAGGGAGGTAGGAGTCCCAACTCCCACCGAAATCAATGACACAATCCTTCAACATATCATCGAGTGTCGTAATAGTTTTATCACTCTGACCATCTGTATGATGGTGATAAGTAGTGCTGAATAGCACATCACGATCGGACACGATGGAAACCGGTACACCATGGCGAGTGACAATCTCGCATACATACACGTCTACCAATTTCTCGGCTGAGGAACTCTCCTGAATGGCAAGAAAATAGGCACTTTTGGTGAGGCAGTCGACAATAATCCATATGACATCAAATACCTTGGCCGTCCTCAGCAACTTGGTGATGAAATCCATGGAAATTTGCTCTTATTTCCACATGGAAACCTCTAAGGGCTACAACTTGTCATGCGGTCTCTGGTGCTTTGCCTTGACCATCTGACAGGTCAAACATCTCTCAAAATACCAAGTTATCGCACGCTTCATGCATGGCCACCAATAGCTAAATCTCAGGTCTCGGTACATTTTCGTGGCTCCAGAATGTATCAAGAACCTGGACTTGTGCGTCTCCTCTAACAATGTGTTTCATACCCCACCAAAAACTGGACCCAAACTTGCCCACACTTGGGTCATAAGCCCTCGGCTATCAATAACAAATCTACCAATTTGTCCCCTGATCTTCTTCTTCTACCAATTCTCCCTCCTGATTCCCTCAACCTAAGCTTCCCTGATCAGATCCAACAACAGTGAAACCATGGTCATCCTTAAACATAATCGTCGAATGGGAGCACTATCCACCTTATGGATCAAAGCATCATCGATCACATTAGCCTTCCCTGGATGATAAATAATCTCACAGTCATAATCCATGACCACGTCAAGCCACCTACGCTGCCTCATGTTCAAATTTGGGTGATCCCTAAGATATCTTACGCTCTTGTGGTCCGTGTAGATGATACAACGGACCCTATAGAAATAGTGCCCCCAAATCTTGAGGGAAAACACTACGACCCCCAGCTCCAAATCATAACTCATAGAACTAACCTCATGAGGCTTTAGCTACCTAGAAGCATACTTGATGACCCTACCTCGCTACTTGAGCACCACCCCCAGTCCCGTGATCGAAGCATCACAAAATACCACGAAATCCTCAACACCCTCTGGAAGGGTCAATACTGATGCCTCACATAACCTCTGCCTTAGAGTCTCAAATGCGACCTACTGCTCAGACCCTCAACAGAAATCCATGCTTTTCTTCGTCAAGCGAGTCAGAGGAACAACAATCTTGGAGAAATCCTGGATGAACCTCCGATAGTAACCTGTCAACCCCATAAAACTCCTAATATTAGATGGGGACTTAGGGACCTCCCACTGCATAACTGCCTTAATCTTGGCCGGATCGACTAGGATACCATTCTGGTTGACGAGGTGTCCGAAGAACTAGACCTCTCGTAACCAGATATCAAACTTTGAAAACTTAGCATATGGCCTCTCCTTACTTAGAACTACAAGTAGCTCTCGTAGGTGCTCCTTATGATGCTCTCTAGTCTTGGATTAGAGCAGAATACCATTAATGAAAACAATAACCGACCAGATGAGCATTGTTCTGCATACCCAATTTATCAAATCCATAAATGCTATAGGTGCATTGGTGAGCTCAAACGGCATCACCACAAACTTATAATGACCAAAGCGTGTCCGAAACACTATCTTCTCCACATCCTCCTCTCCGATCCTCATCTCATGGTATCCCGACCTCAAATCAATCTTGGAGAACCAAGATGCACCCTGAAATTGATCTAAAAGATCATCAATTCTAGGAATTGGGTAATGATTCTTCACCATCAACTTGTTTAATTCCTGAGAATCTATGCACATACGGTGAGACCCATCCTTTTCTTCACGAACAAAATTGGTGCTCCCCAGGGTAAACTACTCGGTCCGATAAACTTCTTTCCCAACAGCTCCTAGAGCTGAGAGGACAATTCTTACAAAGTGTTAGCAATCAAGGGCACATCGGGGAACAGATCGATCCTAAACTTCACCTACCTTGCGGGAGGCACACTGGGTAATTCATCTCGAAAAACATCTAGAAACTCTCTAACCACTAGCATATCCGCAATCGAATTCTTCCCCACAACTCAAGCGTCGACCACATATGCAAGATAATCCAAACATCCATGCTGGAAATACTGCATGGCCCTGGCAGCCGAACAAAAATCTAAACTAACCCTAGTAGCCTCACCATAAATTGTTAGATCTCCCCTAATTAGGGTTCGAATCACCATTAGCTGCCTCTCGCAATCGATCGTGGCTATAAACCTACTCAGCCAGTCCATCCCCACAATCACACATACATTCCCCATAAGGATAGGAATCAGGTCAATCGGGTAGGACACCTCGAATACCTCCAAAGTACAATCACGAAACATGCTCGAATCATAAACCTTTTATACGTTGACGATGGAAACTCACAACGGACACTCCATCTCACCAATGGTCATATCGAAATCCCTACTAAAGGACTGGGATACAAACGGCCGACTCGCACGCGAGTCAAAAAGCACAAGAGCAGGAAAAGAATTCACTAAGAAGGTACCTATCAGGAATACAACATAATCATACAAAAATTAACTTCTTAGAATAATAAATGAATACATACCAGTAAAGACATCAGGCACCACCTTGACCTCCTCTATAGTAAGATGAAGCACATGAACCCTAGACCTCAGAGACTTGGCCCTCCCCTGATGGCCATCCGTGATCCAAAGGGTGGTCGTAGTCGGTTCCTACACTGGTCTAGCAGCGAGCAATGGACGGTTGGCCGTCACATGGACAACCTAATCACAGTGGTAACAAATACTAGTCCTCAGGGGTGGAACCTGTCGACGACAATCCCTCGTATAATGACCCTCCCTGCTATAATTGCGACACCATGTCGCTGATCGTCATGGCCCCTCATGCATCTTCCCAAACTTGCCACAACTGTGGCCCATCTAGCCTTCGAATCGTGAATCAATAGGTTTGAACTGCTACGCTGCCAGTTGAGTCTGAACTGGGGTCTGCCTCTTCTCTCTCGCGTGGGTCTCAATCTCAATCACCCTATTCCGAGCGAAAGACTGCATCTCGGAGAAGGAGCGATATTGTTGCTTCGACACAAACTCACAGATCTTCGTCTTGAGCATGCTCAAGTAGCAGGATATCTGAACCTGCTATGAAGCAACATACTCGGGGCAGAAAGGGGATATCTCATTAACCACCTCCATGATCTCTGTCACTAAATTTATCGTCTGGTTCAACTATAAGTACTCCTGGGCTAACGTATCCCTCTCAACCAATGGAACATACTTAATACAGAACATCTCCTTGAATTGCTCCCAAGTTAATGCGGCCTTCTCTATAGAAGAATAAACACTTTTCACCAATTGCCACCAATCCTTCACCCCCAATGGTAGAAAGTTCAAGGCGAACTTGACCTTCTAGTCCTCCGGGCATGAGCATGTAGAGAAACAACCCTCCACATCAGATATCCACCTCATGGAAACGATCGGGTCCTTGACCCCATCAAACTCTGGGGGCTTCGTGTTGCTAAAGTCCCGATACTGCATGATCCCTCTCCCTTGAAATCCCACAACAGTGGTTGCGGTAGTTGAAGCCTCAGAAATGGCTGCATAACGCTCGTCAAATAGCTCAATCATAGCGATCTTGAAAGACCCAAACATCTTTGGGATCGCCTCCCTAACTTCCATGATTACTTGGGTGGTGTTTATCTCCCGAATATCCTCGTCATTCAAAACTGGCTTCTCTGGGCCGTCAACTCTAGATCCTGAACCTCTAGTGATCGCCATACTGAAAATAAACCGGAACACGTCAGAAAATCACATAATAATCCAACATATCACTACTCGACCACTAAATCCTCAAAATTCATGACTTCCTCGATATGCATACAAGTCCTGTGCTTTTAGTTGTACGAGCCATACTACCTTCCATACCTACTCGTTGTCTTGAAGAATCGCCGCTAATTTCTCGACCATAAAGCCCAAGCAAGTAGGATACGCATACATCCTATACCCACTCTCTCAATAGTAGCTAACCATATGTTACACCTATTTCTCACATCGACACCCACTCATGAAACATCCACTAACCATACAAACGCTTTGTGTATGCTAATCATACATAACACTAGATTCGATAGATAGTCGATTAATTGATTCTGCCCTAAGACCACAACCAGAGAAGGAATAGGAAATAAATCTTATTCAAACATTCTCAGGCTATAAAATTCTAGTTATGTATAACTATAATGCACACACTAAGCAAACACAAGAATAATGTCAGTTCCATAAAGCATATCAAGAAATCCCTAGGCTATCTGGCATCATAAATCAGGAAATTATATCATGCAATTCCTAAAGATCCCTAGCCTATAAACTAGAAAGAATTTCTAACATATCATCAATTCACATAAAACAAGTTTGGGTATCATGGAGAATAACTTTCCTTGGGATCCGGATGATTGTACACATCACATCCTCTCCGTTCATCATTTTAAAATTTTAGTTATGAAAGAAAATATTTTTTTAGATACATACTTTGAGTCTGGAATCACAAAATTGTTTGTATAATTCTCTCAAACCAAGGCTCTTATACCAATTTGTAACATCCCAAAAACCATGGCAAAAATTTTCATTTTTAAAAGACATTTTCATAATACATAAGACAGTCAAACATTGTTTTCAAAACCAAATCCATAGAAATCAGTGTGTGAAACAATCTCTCGATACATAAGTCAACAGGAGGATGTGTACGATCACAATTTCACCTTGCCCCGATCATATGGAGTACCTGAAAACACTAGAATCAACAACACTAATCCAAAACATAGTGAGTTCCCACAAAATACCCACACAACTATACATATACAATGCATGCATACTGGGCCAACAACATAAGACTGGATTGCCCCCGAGCCCACAACATAAGACTGGATTGTCCCTCCCGACCCTCAGCTTACGATTGGCTTGCTCCCGAGCCCACATCATAAGACTGGAATGCCCCCTTCCAGGCCCTCAGCTTTTGAATGGCTTGCTCCAAGGTATGTTAGCTTATAGCACAAAACAGTATCGCCTCAACCCAACCACAATATGTCAAAATATGTAAATAATAATAAATAACCAGTAAATACATGTAATCATACAGATCTACCAACCTAACAGATCACTACAGTATACCAACATCCTACACACAAGCACCTATACTGTTGTACAAAGGATAGTGAAAAAACTCACCTCGCAGTCTAGAAGATCATAACATCGATCACAAATTCAAAAACCAGCACTACAGGTCACCTATACAGAAAACAGGGACCACATCTCAAACTACATCCCAAAACCCTAATTTAACCTAAAGTCAAAATTGGTTAAAAAGTCAACGGTCAAAGTCAAAGTCAACACTCAAGAGTCATACAGACGATCGTTACGTCGTGGCCACGTGTTGGTCACGTCGTTACAGAATAAAGACAAAACAGTCGTGAAACAGGAAATCGTTATGTCTTGACGCCAACCCATCACGTCGTGGAGAACGCTCTAAACAACTTAATACCTTACGCTCTAAATCCTTCAAGCCAAACAACCAACCTTTCTAGAAGGCTTTCTCCATCACAAAATACCATAAAAATCGTAGCTTTTTAGACATACATGTCCAATGCATGTCTTTAACATCAACTAGGTTAAAATGAAATGAAAATGAGATCAAATCCCATGCAAGGAACCCAAAACTCACTAATATTCTAGATTTTGGACAAAGGGATTCAAGGTGGTGACAAGAACTCATAAAGTTGCCAAGTTTATGAGTTTCCAACATTCAAACTCCCTCAAAAGGTTAGAAAAGTGAACCAAACCTTAGATCTAATATGCTTGAACTAAAAATGGAAGAACTTGAGGACTTACAAGAGTCCTAATGCAACTCAAGATGATGAGGGAGTGGGTTGCATGCTGAGATGATGCACCAAAATGCCTTCTATTCTTCTTTAAGGTTTCAAATCACTAAAAAGGGCTCAAAGATCAAATATGGAGGATTAGGGCTTGTTGAGGGTAAGGGAGGTGATGGAGGATGAGGGTGTGAAAACCCAAGGACCTCACTTTCTTTAGATAGGGGCCAACCTCAAAATTAGGGTTTTCCATGGAAAGGATGTCACATCGTGACCAATATATGTGTAACGTCGTGACAGCCAATGAGATGCATGTTTCTCACAGGGCACCATCACATCGTGAAACAATTTTGTTCACGTCGTGACCAAGATCTTAACCTTCTAACTAATTGATAACTCAGAATTAATGTTTACCTCAAATTGGGTGTTACATTTTACTTACTGAATATTAATTTATTCTAACTTCCATATTCAGTCATACATCTGGGGTGTTAGACGCCATTTTATGCATCTCACAGGGTAGTTTTTATTATCATTTAGCATCATATTTTTTACATTTGCATGTCATTTATTTAAATAATGCTCAGCTCATGTATTCTATTAGAATTCTCGTACTGCTCATGTTTATATGTCAATTTCAGATAGTTCGTGTGGAGCAATGCTTTGGGAGCAGCTGGATGCATGCTTGGTGCTCAATTGGAGTCTAAACTAAGGAAGGATGCTAAGGAATGATCAAGAAAAGCTTGGAAGGAAGAATAACGATAAAAAATGCACAAAATTCAATACATGCGATCGCTTATCTTGTCCATGCGATCGCAACTTTGTCCATGCGATCAGATGTTTGGCTCGCAACTTGTCTTCGAGGTTTTTTTATGCCAAAAATTCATCTAGGAGAAAAAAGAGAAAACATGCGATCGCAACCTCCCTCTATGTGATCGCAACTTTGCAAAAATGTCTCAAAATAGCATCCTACTTCATTGAAAAGGACCGAGACGCGTTTTCTTCAATACATGTGATCGCATGTTATCATAATCTTGTTGCGGAAGCTTCCACCTTGAGTATAAATACAACCCTCATAACCAGATGTAAGGGTGGGACGATTCCAAACGAAGAAAACCACTTCAGAAGGCGATTTTTGAATTCTTTCAGCGACTTTTGGAGATCTGAAGACTGCGAATCATCTCACACATTTAGTTTAAAAGATTTATCAGTAAATGTTTCTTTTATCTAGTTTGATTTCATTTTTGGCCATGTCTGGCTAAACTTTAGTTTTCAGTTCTGCATAGACTAGTACTTCTCATGTGATTAGTCTTCAGATCTGATTTTCGTTTTGTGTTTCTATCTAGATATTTTAGTTTTGAGCTTAATGAATGTTTGATTTTAACTCTTGTTAGTCTGATCACCTAGCTAGGGTTTTATCATTCCAGTTAATCAGTTAACAGAATCCGTAATTGTTCTTGTCAATTGGTAAAAGTAACAAGTATCATATTGGTTCCGTTTTGGGATTTCACTCTGGTATAAACTGTAAAAATCATACATTTACGCTTCCGAGCTTGTGAGAAGTATTGGGTATTGCTGGAAATTTTACACAAAACTTAATGCAATTTTTCTAATTTAATTAAGAGCTTATTTAATTGAACAGTAAAAAGTTAGGGTTAATTCAAAGAGTTTGTTTTGGTTAACTAATATAGGTAAAAGAGATTATACTAGAGCTTTTTAGTTTTTCTTATTACCAGCTTAGATGGAACGCCTCTCAAATAACCAGATCTGGGCTAGTTGCATGATTAGGAAAGTCGCAGCAGAGCTGGAATCGTTTTTAATATTGATTTTCGTTTAATTTAATATCACTGCAATTTTAGGTTTTTTATAGTTAATTCAAAATCCCCCTTTAATAATTTCTGTTTTGACTAGAATATGCCTGATGCAAAAAAGCATTGACTGTTAAGCTGTGTCCATGAGGATTCGACCCTGCTTCCCTATGCTATATTTTAGTGCAACCAACAGTGATAAATTTACTTGTTTATTACGCGCGCGACAACGTGTTAACATGGGGAGTTGATATTGATTTAAGACTGTCATAAATCATTTGTAGATTGTCCATAGGGATTGTACATTGCATTGGGATTGTTGTAATATTCATGAGTACTTAGAAAATGGGGATTTCGAGTATTGGTTAAACTTGCTGTTAGAGATTACTTCATAGATTTAATCATGAGTAATTGTAAGACGATAATATCTTCTATTCTTAAAACGGAGATATATAAGTCATAGTTTACGAATTTGTTATACATTGGTTTGCATCAATGCATCCATAACTGGTTATCATAAAGTGTATTTACATGTATGAAATGATAAGTAAAATGTATGATTGAATAGTTAATGTTTATTCGTTCCTTTTGTCTATTTAGGGAAAACGATATCTTTGGGGCCCTCGGTGATTTGATGTTGACATTATAGTGTTGGGCCCGACCGGGACTAAATTGATGTGTTCAATTTGTAATCTGATGATGTCATCATAAATCGGGAAATCGAGAAATTGAATCACGGACCATGAGATTGATTATAATCCATGTCTCGTGTCCATATGATATCAGGAATAATGGAGGAATAGCTTATCACTTATCTTAGGGCTGACGTCTGATTTAATCAGAGTTTGCCAGTGGCTTGGAATGCCCTCTTTACTAGCTATTCAGAGATTTATGCTTGGAGTTGTAGTTGAGGACTTATCCAAGTGGGATATTGTTAGATTAGGGTGTATAAGGTCTTAACTAAATTGGTATATTGAGTGGATAATAATAAAGTTCTTTTTGGGTTGCCTTCATAACCAGGAAATGGGTTGGATTGATATTGAGAGAGATATATAATTTATTAGTATATTATAGGATTAATATATTAATTAGAAATAGAAATAATTAATTAAGAATTAATTAGAGTTAATTTAATTAATTGTTCTGGGTTAATTAGAATTAATTAATGGGTCTAAGGGTTAGAGTACAATTGTTCAAAATTTGAACAAAGAAGCATTCTAGAACCTCCATAGGAGGGTATGGTTCTGGAGTCCCTTTCTAGAGCTTATTGAAGCCTCCTTGGTTGATAAGGAAAGTGAATTTGAATTGCAATATAATATTATTATTTTGAATTCAAATTAGAGTTTCCTACAACTATAAATAGGGACCTCCATAAGACCCAAGAACCCAGAAAAAACACAAGGAGTTTTCGAAATTCCTCATCATATCTTTATTATCGATCCTAGGGTTTGGGTGTGATTCATTAGAGGCTTCCACACTACTGGGGCTAGCATTCTAAGAAGGATTCTTCAAAGTACAATGCTCTTTTCGATAATAGCAATAAGATATGTAATAAAACCTTGTGATTTTCGATTCTACTACGATTATTTAATTTTTCAAAGTATGTTTCTATTATGAGAAAAGCCATAGAATTTCTAGGTTGCATGTCCCTATAATTGTTATGTGAAAATCCGCAAGTACATAGAAGTAGTCTAGAAAACCCATCGGCTTTGTCCTAATCATCATAGACAAGTGTTACCAAGAAAACATGGCATACATACATCACATATAATCATCACAAAACACTTTTTTTATCATTTACATATCATACCTCTCACATCAAATATAAGAATCTAGCATATAAGCACATAGATTCTCATACACACTAAGGAATTAAACATTACCAACAAAATATCATACATAATAGGTGGACATTCAACCTATAAAAAATAGGTTCATTCCAATTCCTCTAAGATATGGAATTCTGTAACAAAGTACTTAAATTCCACAAAGAATAACTCACCTTTGTCAAAAAATGCTCTTTTCCTCTTCGAGTCACGCAAGCACTCGAGGTATCAAGATTTCGCCTAATACAACACAAAAAGTATATTAATAGATGGTTTCAAGATTAAAAATGATTATTCTGTATTCTAAACACATAGACGAAATACTATACTAAAGTTCCAGATTTTGACTTGAAACAACATCATGTTTAAGGCCATTTTAACACCACCAAAGCCTGCAAAAGATACAACATTTTTCCATATTATAGTAGTTTAGACTTTTATCTTTCTAGGGATTAATTGTACATGTACATATGATTTTTTTATATTTTTTTATGGATTATAGAAAATTGCATATTAATGAAGCTAATTATGGACCAGTCTGTGAAAATGACGATTTTCACAATATTTGGATTTAACATCAGATCAAAGAAAAATATCACGGACATACTAGACTCAATATCTAATCTTTTAGAATATACAGATCCTAAATCTAACTCACGATTATTTTTCTAGAACTTTTACAAACAAGGACATAATATGTATTTTCATATAATTTCCCAGATTTGACTTTTAAGGGTTAATTGATATCTTAACCGATTAAGCCATAACCAAAAACAACTTTCAAAATTAAAATTGAGTTCTTAACAGTAGCAACAGTTCATGGAGTCACAAGGACAATTTTAACTTCAATCCATGACTCAAAGTAGAATGATTTTAAGGGAAAAACAAAGTATGATGCTAAAAGAGAAAACCCAACTTAGGCTTGAGTTTCCTCCACCATTAAGCCACATACAATAAATTTGGATACTTTTTTTAGAACCTTTTAGACGGTTCAAACCATGGTCTTTATGCAGAAAAAAGATCACACATGAAATCACTAGAATCAAGATAACAAAAAGCAAGAATTTAAAGACTTTTCAAGCTAGTAGTTTGACATTTTTTTTCGTAGAATAGCAAGATACTTTGGAAGACATTTATAGATTTTTTTAAGAATGTTATGAATGGTTCAAAACATATACTTTTATGCAGAAATTACCACGTACAAAGTCACTAGAATAGAAGTGAAAGAAAACGAGATTAATCAACAAATGGGAAGCAAATTCGATTTCACAATTCCATCCAGTTCTTTAGCAATTAAGATATAAACATGAGAGGAATAAACAATTTCAAAAAATTTACCACTACTCAAATTCGGATCTAATAGCAATCACAAAAAGACCCGTCGACCTCCAATACCTCACTGCTTCGTGGTCATCTTTCCCATCTCCCCCTTCACGCTCGACTTTTCTTTTTTCCCTCCTGATACACGATCGACCCAATCAACAAAACAATAGCCCACAAAATTAATTTGGTGCGTATATTTTCGACAAAAGAAAAAAAAACAGACTACCCTCAAGCCTTAATCCCATTGATCCAAGTTAATGGGAGTTATATGCGTTTTTCCTCTTGCATCCCCTCAACATTTGCTCTTGACTCGACCTTCAACCCTAACCCTAGATATTTTAGCAATATAGGTTTCTTTTAATGACATTTATTCCCTTCAACCTTCATATAGAACTTTTAATAACATGAAATCACTATTTTAAGGAATTATTTTAACCATAAAATCACATAACACAATTTCATTAAATTATTTACCTTTTAATTATTGATTGATCCTCTTATATATTAAATAATACTATTTTTATTTATTTTATTTCATTTTAACACTGTAAAGCTAAAATCATCCGCATAAACAATTATTCGGATAATAGAAGCTAACGTCTTCGATGGAAGGTAATGGGGGTCGTTACTTAATTAATTTGAACACAATATTGACCATTACAACTCACCCCTCAATATTGCACCTGCCCCATATGTTTCTTGGAGTCTTTCTAATGAGTTGACAAATTGACGTATATCTTCAAACATTGTAATCACGAACATTTGCATATTATAAAATGCAAACTTTCTACGTTCCTTGGGTTCTAAGGATGGTAATGGGATACCCAATCCTAAAAATTACTCTTGTACACGGAGAAAATTACGACTCATTTTCATACTGTAACGCCCGTGTTTCTAGGCTAGGCATTAATATTGACGTAATAGTCTAGGTTAACCTTTGCAACTCATTTTGAAGAAATGAAGAGGAATTATGTGATTATTATGTGAATTATGTGTTTTATGCTTAATTATTAGGATTTAATTAATTAAGAATAAAAATGAGCGTCGAAAATAAACATTAGATAAAGCCGATATCTATTAAGAAAGTTGTAGTGGTCGTAACAAGGATTCCAGATATATAAAGAATATCGAAATCCGAGTTATAACGAAGAAGTTATGACCTGTCGAAGTTTCGCGACAACACTGGCACGACGACGAATGACGTAAAAAGTGAGTTTTTGATAAACTACTTTTTAGCCTTGGTGATCTAAATGAAAGTCGTAGTGTTCGTTAAACCGAGAGTATGCATAAAAAGAACGCCCAAATCTGACTTCGTATGAGGAAGTTATGATCTTTCTAAGTTTCAGCTTAGCAGTAGACATCTAAAAACTCCAATTTTAGATCGAGTGATTTTTAGCCGACACGAGCTAAACAAGACAGACGAAAACGGACGTCGTATGAAGAAGTTATGAATTTTTAACGGATTTCCTGTCCCGGTCTGTTAAAAATAATAATATTAAAATTAAATTCAAAATTATCCGACGAAGTCTAAACGAAAGTTGTAGAGCGTAATTTTACCTACGCGTGCATATAAAGAACGTCGAAAACGGAGCTCGTATGCGAAAGTTATGGATTTTAGAAGTCTGGGGCACAAAAATCGAGAAAAATCCCAAAATCCGAGAAATTTCGCATGGTCCGGAATAGGCCACGTCACCCTCGCTCGTAGCACGCCACATGTCCGAATTGATGAGTCACCCGAGGCCAGCTGGCAAGGCGTGTCGCACCATCCTCGCACCGAAGGCTCGGCCAATCAGAAGCCGCCCCGTGCCTTCTCCGTGTCCGATCTTGGTTAGTCATCCGAAGCAGGTGAGTCATTCGAAGTGCTGGACCAATCCGAAGACAACGCGTGTCCGAGCCTCGCACCGCCATCAGCCTTCCCTCGCCTCCGAACCTCGCAGCTGCGACGCGTGTCTCCTTCTCATTACTTTGGGTCCGAGGCTCGCTCCTATAAATAGAAGGGTGCGAGACCTCCCAGGTAACTTTGGAAATTTGCTATTTTTCACCCCTAATTTCATATTTTAGCTATTTCCACTTCCCCCAAAGACCCGATATCATACCAAACACCCGAAACACGCCCCGAAGTGCCCGAAGACCCCGAGAAATTTATCTTTTCGGTTTTGAAGCCCAACCCTAGCAGAGCCCGGTTTCTCAATAAAACTCCCGGTTTTATTAGAAACGATTGTTTTAGGAAACGAAGTGCTGCCCGATTATCGTTAAATCAAGTGAGTGTATAGTCACTTTCATCTTACACATATATATGAAGTATTTTATATAAAATACATGCTATGTGTATATATGTTGTTTGTTGATTTGAGATGGATGTTGTATGAATGTTTTATACATGTTTAAAATGATTTTAAATGATTTAAAATGTATATATATTTTATCTTCAGATATGTTGGGTAAAACATGGGTAGATAAAGAATGAGGGATAAAATTACGGTATAGATGTACATTAGTAGCTATAAATTTAGTACAGTATAGATGTACGTTGGTAGCTATGGATTTAGTACGTTGGCGGTTATGGACTTAGTGTCTGTTGTATAAACCTTGGCGACGATGTGACTTCGTGCCTATTTGACATAAATTGTTGACGGAAAGCAATGTTGTCACCCCGATGTTTGCCTTATTTGACATAAATTGCGGAGGAAAGCAATGTTGTCACCATATTGGTTGTCTTATTTGACATAAATTGCTGAGGAAAGCAGTGTTGTCACCCCATTGGTTGCCTTATTTGACATAAATTGCTGAGGAACCCCCGCAACAGTGTTGTCACCCTGATAAAAATCCTTAGGCTAGCTCCCTTGTGATAGTTGTTTTAGGGACGTAAAGTGAGGATAACGGGAATGGGTAATCAGGGTTATTTTTGGTTGATGAAATTAATAAATTTATTGTTGAATGATGAAATTAATAAATTTATTATTTGTGGGTTGAAAACCCTATATGCTCACCAGACTTCCAAGCCTGACCCACTCAGTTTCTTGTATTACAGGTAGTGGCATGAGCATAGTTGGATGACTTAACGAGAGATTTTTGATTATAGGCCAGTAGATATAAATAAATGTTGTAAGGCTTATAATATACTGTTTATGTTTTTGATCTGTATCGGAACATGACATCCCGAGGTTTTGTTATGAAATGGAAAATATATTTCTTTAAGAAATGTTTTGATAAATTTTTATTATATTTTGTTTTGGGAACAAATTCCGCAACATCTCTTGGAAAATTACTTTGATTTTATTTTAAAAGCATAAACTAAATTGGTCTTTTCTGGCCGAGAAATTTGGGGATGTCACACATACAATCCTATTAAAACGACTTCGTTGCTTAACTTCAACACGTGTCAATTCATATTCTATTTACGGAGGTAGCCCAATAGTGGGTGTTGAAGGATGTTCAACAAATTCGATTGATTTATACGAGTTGATTTTATGTTACGATAAATTGATGAAACAATAGCGAGTCCAATAGTAGCTTCAACAACTGCAATAGCTATAACAAAAATGGAGAAAATGACTCCTTTTAATTGACAACTATAAAAAAAATCCGAAAATGTTACAAAATTGAGATTAACCGCATTTAATATATGTTCAAGACACATAAGAGTCCTAACCATATTTCGACTTGTAATCAATCCATATAGACCGACAGAAAATAAATAGGCACTCAAAACAAGTACATGTTCCAACATCATTAACCAACTCCTTATCAATATCGATTCATTTCAATATGAACAACAATTTAACAATTGGATAGACTAGAATATAATGAGTAATGGAATAAAGGAATATATTGGGAATAGATCAAACTACTACTAAGAAACAATTTGTATTTTATATACAAAAATAGAAAAAAGGAAATGCATGTGATAGCTCAAAGCAAGGTTTTTTCCAGTTCTAAAGAGTTATTATTGACGAGCTACAGCTATTGCGCCGATTAACACAACTAAAAGAATTTTCGAAATGAATTCAAACGGAAGAAAAAAATCTGTTGATAAATGAATCCCAATTTGTTGACTATTACTTATCAAATATTGTTCTATTTTTTTTCATCTTTTTTTTTTAGAAAAAGGTTGAAAATAGGTTTTGAATCTTTAGGACAATTTTGAAGTGACTGTTCCCTAGATACATGCGTCGTGATATTTTATTTCACAATTGAATCAATTTAAAAAAGACTTAAAGTTAGAGATTTATCAATAGGTAATGTTGCACCAATACCCAACTAAAGGGCCACTGTGGTACCAATCAAAAATACGGTTGTCGCTACTGGACGACGAAATGGATTTTGGAATGTATTAACACTCTCTAAAAAAGATACTGTTAATAATATCGCAGGTACTGAAACCATTAAATGAACACCCAATAATTTATTGGGTACTGTACGAAGTATTTGAAATACGGGAAAGAAATACCGTTCGGGTAATATTTCCAAAGGAGTTGCAAATGGATCTGTCGGTTCACCAATCATTGATGGTTCTAGAACCGCTAAGTCTGCGTTACATGCAATAATACCTATAATTACTACCGGGAAAATATATAAAAGATTATTGAGTCATGCGGGCTCCCTAGAATAATTATGACTCATACCTTTAACCAATTTCGCTCTTAATACATGATCATTCTTTTTGTTATTGGGATAGGCGAATTCTTATAGATCCATCCTCCGGAGGAACCGGACATGATAATTTTTCATCATCCAGTACAATTTAGTTGAAATTACTATATTGTAAAAAAATATAACATTGTACTGCAAATGACAAACAATAAAACTTTGACATTTTGGAGAATTGCACTCCAGATAGGTAGTTGCATTCCAAACAAGTGTTGTCTTTCCCGAGTGATTATCTAAGGTTGTTTAGGCTTTGGACGGGTGTTGGGACTAATCTAACTAGAAAAAATACGGAAAAAAGCATTCATCGTCGATGTTTCGAAACAATTACTTGTATTTTGGAGCTGTTCTTTGGATTTCAGACAAACATTTTTAATATTCCAACTTAAATTTGTATTCAAAAGAGCATGTCAAATTAATTTGTTTCATATTATCCATGCATTTCTACAAAACTTAAAAGTTTGATTTCAATTTTTTTAAAAGAATTTCAAATTGTCAATTTATGTATGAGGTGAGTCTTATATATATAGGAGGATAACATACATATAGATTACACATTTCCGGACTAATTGATTAGTTTTAAAAAATTGTTAAAATATAGATTATTTTTGTTAAAATATAAAAATGGTTAGTTTAATATCCCTATAAAATATGATAAATGGGAAAATAATTTCGCGTAGTTTTCTTTCTTTTTTTTTTTTTTGATGGGTAGCAACGTCATTATAGCATGGGAGTGATGTCATCATAAACCCCACAAGTTAATGGGTAGTGATGGTGGCATAGGCATAGCCATCATCAAATCCTTGGCTAATGAATTATATAGAAAGAGGAGCATATTAAATAAAACAAGTCCTCAAAAGGTTAAATAAAGTGTGTTTCTTATGGGGACCAAACTTGCCATGCGTGTGACCACCAAAATCACATAAATAAAACAATTATTTAAGCTGCTTATATTCTTGGCCTATTTTGGGAGACCATGGTGGCCATGTAAGTCATCTCACAAATAGATAGAAACGTGTATTTATGTTACTCTCATTCAGGTCGGCCGGTCCAAAGAGAGTTCAAAGTGTGGACATGAACAGGACCCACTAAAATCTCGGGGCCCAAAAATTTTCCAGCCTTTGTATTAGGCTAGGTTCATTTTTTATAGCCCAAATGGTATTAGGTTATCTATTAGCGAAGGAAATGAACGGCAAAAAGGAGAATCATGAGCTTGAATATGAAAGTTTTGGCGAAAAAATGACGCTTAGGTTCCTTCAATCTTGCAGACAATGATTACCGACTCAGACATGGGAACAAATTAATGATGTCAGTGAAATAGCGAATCACTGTCGAGCTCCTTGGTAAACTTCTCATTCTTTCATTCATTGCTTAAAATCAGAAAAAATCATTCATATGAAACCCTTCAATCTTTGAACAACATCAGAAGCATTATTGAGTTCTAATCTCTTTCTTCTTACTTCTTTCATCATACATCTTCATAAATCTTCGAAATTAGACTGAAATCAGAAGCCTTCAATTGTCGATAGGAGTTGTTGAAAATAAGAATTCAGGTCTTAGGGAGTAGGGACGAAAATCTAAAGGTATTATACACTTTTTAATTTATATGATACATATATGATATTGTTTAGAGGTTGTATGGTAATAATTTATGTTTATTTTTTCTTGAATATAGATTTTTTTTATAAGAAGAAATCAAGATTTGAAAACCAGAAGATAATCTTATAACTCTCACCTTAGACTTTTCAGTAAAACTGTTTTTCCCATTCATCAATTCATTCATTTTGATTCCAATTTTCTTGATATCAGAAGCAAAATTTGTCAGCTTCTAGGTTTTGAAGTTTCTCATTCTTTAGTTGTTTGAAGTTTCAAAAATCAGAAGGTAAACTACTTCATTTTCAAATCAATGTGATTATTTACCGCACCTAAAAGAAAGGATGCATCTCGTTCTCCTATAAAGAGATAAATAACGCTCCCTGCCTTATTTGGGAAACGTTAGGAACTCAATAAATGTATGATGCTAGCTGTGATCCATTCGTTGTTTAGATAATATGCAATAAATACCTATTGATGTACATTGTTATATGATAACATTTATATGTTCATATATATATATATATATATATATATATATATATATATATATATATATATATATATATATATATATATATATTACAAACAATACATCATAAATTCCAAAAGATATGTAATTAAATGAACAAGTAATAACCAATAAAAAGCAAGCTTTTGTTTTTAGCTATAGTGAAGTTTATAATCATATTCATATATATTACAAACAATACTATTTAGATATCTACAATTCTATTTTTTTGGGGTTGAATTTGATCATAGTGATCTAGTCAATTGTGCTCCATTGTCCTCATATATATTACAAACAATACTATTTAGATATAACTTTTTTGATGTGTATATTTTTAATAAAATTTTAGTTTATGTATTTTGCAATAGAATATGAAAAATTATAATTGTTTTGCTTAAATTCGTATATCATTCAAGTTCTATGGCCTATTGTTTTTTGTCAGTTTACACAGGGCCTTCAAAATCTCCCGGTCGGGCCTGCTTTCATTCATAAGCACTAGGCACAAGCTCAAATTTGATATTAGTTATGTAAAAAAAGAAACACATAAATTTTGATAGTTAATACATATAAAACAAACTTACTAACTGTTTCAGATATATTTTACATAGATTTTTGATAAAATGTAAACATTAACATACATTTAAAACTCGAAATACTATACGAACTATGATACATAGTTAAGAATAATTTTATAAGGATACATTGAATTGTGAAGTGTCATATTGTTTGACTTTTTTGCCGTCACTGAGGAGCAGTTTCTTTATCAGAATCCTAACCTAAGCAGTTGTAGCGTAAGTTGTGTTTTTGTTTGTGGTGTGTGAGTTACGATTAGTAGTGTGTAGTCTGAAATTGTGGTGCGGTCTACGGTATGCAGTGTGTATTCCGATGTTACAATGCTCAGAATAGAGGTCATACTAGATACCTAGATGGTGACAGTTGAGGCTAGTGGTCCTTGATGTACAAGCAATTATAAGTCAACCTTGATATACAAGTATGGTAGTACCAGAGGAGGACCCCTCCGAGGAACATTACTGTACCTAGGAACTCTCCACCACCAGGATTTCCAACACAAACCCAATTTCCACGACCATAGATTGGTCATCTCAGGACTTGGGGTTTTGAGAAGGATCAGTAGACTGCACAGTATGTGGTAGGATGACCATCTGAGAAAGTACTACCTTACTTTATGTCATTGGTTCAAAATTTGATACAGATACTTACTGCACAAGTTTCACGTTTGGGAAAACAGGTTCATGTCTCTGGAGTTGATATAGGTGGTGTGGTAGAGAATATAGTGAATTTGACTGAGAGACTTACAAGTCTAGAAGATGAACGTTCGGTAGATCAGGTTGTTGTACAGATTGCATATCGTCGTATTGGCATTGCTCACCAAGAACGAGTGATTCATGGAGTATAGATGAGAGAGATGCAGAAATGGAGACATGATGTGGATCTTAGGATTGATCATACTGAGGGCATGGACCATACAACAACATTCAGGAGTCTCGATATGCAGTCTCAGGTGGATGACATTGTTGATCTACTGGGCATTGGTGTCCGCCTATGGTAGATTAGTCAGGAGTAGGGTTGCCTGTGGGTAACAGGTTAGGGATTTTGGAAAATTAGACAAGTGTATAAATCCTTGTCGACTTCTTTTGGGCATAGTCAATTGTAAACTTGTAATTATAAACTTTTCCATGCTTGATCCCCCATATATTTTTGGGAAGTCTTTTGGTTAGGGAATTATGAAATGTAATTCGAAACAAATGAAATATATATGATAATGTGTTATGAAAAACCAATTATATTTGAAATTTGCACACTTGTAAATTGTTTTATTTCAAGATTGTATTGAGTAGGCCATATTACCCAGGGCATTATACTTGGATTTTATTGAGTAGGGCATATTACTCAGGGTAATTATATTGGGATTTAGGAGATAATATATACCAAACAACTCTAAGTATTTGAAAATATTAGAGTAATCTCTGCCATTATAAAAATAACAAATTTTCTTTGAAAAAACTTCAGAGAAGTTCACAACAGCTACTATAACAGCCTAGTCATTAGTACTTAGGTATAATGACTCATTCTATGATTTACACGACTTACACTCTCCCTAATCGACTATATTAGGATTGAATCATGCCTCCAAGGATTAGAGTGACACGAGCAAATCCAAGAACCATACTAGAGACTACACCATAAACAAGGACCAGACCATGAACCAAAGGTAGAACTACTAGTGGAGCAACCACACCAGTTGAATTTAAAGAAACACTAGGTGGTGGTGGTGGTCATGATGGTGGTGGTGGAGATGGTGGTGGTAATGGTGGAAATGGAGGTGGAGGTGGTAGTAGTTCACATGGTGACAATAGAGGAAACCCAAGGTCTTCTACTTACAAAGACTTTATGAACTACAAACTTCGTTTTTTCTATGGAAATGAAGGGGTAGTGGGAATGACCTGCTGGATACAAAGAATGTAATCTCTATTCCATATAAGCTTGTGTACCCAGAACTGCAAGGTGAAGTTTGCCACTTGCACATTTATGGATGCGGCACTATCTTGGTGGAATGATCATGACATGACTATGGGTATGGATGTAGCATCTTCTCTTCCGTGGAATGAGCTAAAACAGATGATCATAAAAGAATATTTCCCCAGAGAAAAAATGCAGAAGTTAGGACAAGAACTATGGAATCTCACCATGAATGGTGAAAACATTACTGCCTATACCACTCGATTAATGATCTGGCCACCCTGTGCCCAACATTTTTTACTCCTAAATATAAAAAGATTGAAATGTATATTTGGGGTTTAATTCCTAAAATTCAACGACATGTCACTTCTTCAAGGCCAACTGCCTTTGATAGTGCCAAGCATCTAGCTTTCAACTTGACTAACCAGTGTATTCTTTAAGGCATGCTAGTGAAGAAGGCATACACGACCGTATATAATAAGAGAAGGTCTAATGGAAACTCAGGAGGATCACAATCCTCAAGGAAAAGGAAAAATACTAGGAAGGTGAATGCAATAGTTGTACCGACACCCACTCCATAAAGGCAATACACTGGAAATGAATCAAAGTGTAATAAATGCAATTTTCACCATATGGGTGCATGTCGAGAGATGCACTACAAAAATTTCAACCGAAAGTGTCACAATGCTAAGTACTACAGGAATTTGACTCCGGTAATCAAACCTAGAAACGATGCTAGTGAAATTTGTGGTTGCTATGAATGTGGAGAAGTAGGCGATTTCAAAAGAGAATGTCCAAATATGGTAAGGGGTACATTTCTAATTAATAACGTATATGCATCAATATTTTTCGATTCAGGCGCTGATAAGAGATTTATAACCCCTATGTTCAGAGAATTATTAAGTCATAAATCCAATGGACTTAATGAAACTTATGTTGTAAAATAGCTAAAGGTTAACCTGAAAGTACCCAAGAAATATTAAAGAATTGTATACTAACTCGAATTAACCATGCCTTTCATGTTAAGTTAATGCCAGTAACAATTGGAAGCTTGAATATAATTATCAGCATGGACTGGTTATCCCTCCATATAGATGAGCTATTATGTTATGAGAAAGTTGTACAACTTACCTTACCCAATGGTGAAACCCTAATCATCTATAGAGAAAAGTTGGCGAAAAGCCTTAGAATCATATCATGTATGAAGTGTGACATCCCCTGATTTCTCGGCCAGAAAAGACCGATTTAATTTATGCTTTTAAAATAAAGTCAGAGAAATCCTTTTAAAAGATGTTGCGGAATTGGTCCCCAAAACAAAACATGATAAAAATTTATCAAAACCTTTCTTTAAGAAAGTGTATATTTTCCTTTTATATCAAAGCCTCGGGATGTCATGTTCCGATACAGATCAAAAGCATAAACAAGACATTATAAGCCTTACAACAGTTATTTACAACTACTGGCCTATAATCCAAAAATCTCTCATCATCATCCGACTATGCTCGGGGTCCACTACCTGTAATATAAAAAGCTGAGTGGGTCAGGCTTGGGAGCCTGGTGAGCATATAGGGTTTTCAAGCCATAATAAATAAATTTATTAATTTCATCAAACAACAATAACCCGATTACCCATTCCCGTTATCCTCACCTTACGTCCCTAAAACAACTATCACAAGGGACCTAGTCTAAGGATTTTCATCGGGGCGACAACACTGCTTTGGGGGTTTCCCAACAATTTATGTCAAATAAGGCAACCATGTGGGGGATGGAGTACAGCAAATGAACACCCAAGCTCATTAACACCTACAGGTTGCGAGCCTGCCAGCGTTCCACTAGACTGTCTAGAAAGTCCGTGGTCATCATCCATACTCCGCTAGATGACTGGATCACAATAACATCGAGGCCTCTCATCATTTTAACACACATCGGCTATTTCGTCTACCCATGTTTTACCCAACATATTTGTAGATAAAATACATATACAGTTTAAAACTTGTATAAAACATCTATTCAACAGTCACCTCAATTAAACAATTAATATAATTACACATAACACGTATTTTATTGAAAATACTTCATATCTAGGTGTAAGATGAAGGTGACTACACACTCACCTGATTTAATGATAATCGGGCAGCACTTGGTTTCCTAAAACGATCGTTTCTAATAACATCGGGAGTTTTATTGAGAAACCGGGCTCTGCGAGGGTTGGGCTTCAAAACCGAAAAGATAAATTTATCGGGCTTCTCGGGCACTTCAGGACGTGTTTCGGGTGTTTGGTATAATACCGGGGCTTTGGGGGAAGTTGGAATGGAAGAAATATTGTTTAAGGGGTGAAAATGACAAATTTCCAAATTACCACCGGGGGGTCTCGCACCCTTCTATTTATAGGGGCGGGGCTTCTGATCCGAGGGCTGAGAAACGAGCAGGTGTGAGCAGATGCGAGGGGCATGCGCGTGCGAGGGTCCAGCTGTTGGCTTCTGATTGGACCGAGGTCTAGGGTCCGAGGGTGGAGTCGTGGCGCGCCTGCGAAGCTCGGACACGCAAGAAAAGGCACGCGTCGGACCGCGGTTGGACCAACACTACGGATGCGAGGGAGGGCGACACGCCTCACCAGCTGGCCTCGATCACTCAGCAGTTCGGACACGTGGCGTGCATTGAGCGAAGGTAACGTGGCCGAAGCATGACTATGCGAAATTTCTCGGTTTTAGCATTTTTTTCTCGATTTTTGTGCCAAAACTTCTAAAATCCATAACTTTCGTATACGGGCTCCGTTTTTTACGTTCTTTATATGCACGCGTAGGTAGAATTACGCTCACAACTTTCGTTTAGACTTCGTCGCATAACTTTGACTTTAATTTTAATATTATTATTTTTAACAGACCGGGACAGGAGATTCGTTAAAAATTCATAACTTGTTCATCCGACGTCCGATTCCGTCTGTCTTTTTACCGTTGTACTACTATTGACGAGACCTTCGATTCTCGTTTAGGTCGTGTCAGCTAAAAATCACTCGATCCAAAATTCGAGTTTTTAGCTGTCTACTGCTAAGCTGAAACTTAGAAAAATCATAACTTCCTCATACGAAGTCAGATTTGGGCGTTCTTTTTGTACATACTCTCGGTTTAACGAACACTACGACTTTCGTTTAGATCACTAAGGCTAAAAAGTAGTTTATCAAAAACTCACTTTTTACGTCATTCGGCACCGTGTCGGTTTTGTCGCGGAACTTCGACAGGTCGTAACTTATTCGTTATAACTTGGATTTCGGTATTCTTTATATATCCGTAATCCTTGTCACGACCACTACAACTTTCTTAATAGACATTGGCTTTATCTAATATTTATTTTCGACGCTCATTTTTATTCTTAATTAATTAAATCCTAATAATTAAGCATAAAACACATAATTCACATAATATTCACATAATTCCTTTTCATTTCTTCAAAATGAGTTACAAAGGTTAACCTAGACTATTACGTCAATATTAATGCCTAGCCTAGAAACACGGGCGTTACAATTCTCTCCCACTTAGGATGATTCCGTCCCCGGAATCACACATCAACAAACAAATGCGGGTAGCGACTCATCATGTCACTCTCCGTTTCCCAGGTGAGATTTGGCCCATTCGTATGTTTCCAACGCACAAGCACTAAATCGACCATCTTGGGTCGCAACTTCTTAGTCTTACGGTCAATGATTGCCTCAGGTTCTTCAATTAACCTCTTGTTTTCATCCAACCATAATTCAGAAATTGGAATTATGTCGGGCACATCTCCCGTGAACTTTCTCAAATAACACACATGAAAGGTATTATGAATACCCTCTAGTTCTTCTGGTAATTCTAGCTTGTAAGCTTGATTCCCAATCCTCTGAAGAAATTTAAACGGTCCAATAAACCTTGGACTCAATTTTTCCCTCTTACCAAACCTTATAAGTCCCTTCCACGACGAGACTTTAAGTAAAATCGAATCTCCAACTTCGAATGATATCGATTGTCTTTTCTTGTCAGCATAGCTCTTTTGTCGATCTTGGGCTGCTAACATCCTTTCTCTAATCACTTTCAACTTTTCAGCAGTTTGATGGACTATTTCAGGTCCCATAAACTGCTTTTCCCCAGCTTCCAGCCAACATGACGGCGTTCGACACTTTTCTCCATACAAAGCGTGATAAGGTGCCATCTTGATGCTCGAGTGGAAACTATTATTATAGGAAAATTCTACTAGAGATAAGTGTTCATCCCAGTTACCTTGGAATTCCAGGGTACATGCTCTCAGCATATCCTCCAACGTTTGAATTGTTCGTTCACTCTGACCATCGGTTTGCGGATGGTAAGCTGTACTCAAACACAACTTAGTACCCAATTCCTCTTGTAGACTCCTCCAAAACCTTGAGGTAAAACGGCTATCACGATCGGATACAATCGTTAACGGAACACCGTGAAGCCTCACAATTTCCTTCACGTAAGAATTCACAAGTTTATCCATAGACCATTTCTCATTGGCTGCTATGAAATGCACACTCTTAGTGAAGCGATCAACGACCACCCAAATCATGTCGTGACCGTTCCTTGTTCTGGGCATTTTAGTCACAAAATCCATGGTGATGTCTTCCCATTTACCCATGGGTACAGGTAAAGGTTCTAAACTCCCATACGGTTTCTGATGTTGTGCCTTAACCCTAGCACATGTTACACACTCGGCCACATACTTAGCAACATCGAGCTTCATCGTCGGCCATCAGTAATAGGGTTTTATATCCCTATACATTTTCGTACTGTCGGGATGAATCGAGTACATGGTCTTGTGAGCTTCTTCCATCAGAAGATCTCTTACTCCTCTCGTCTGAGGTACCCAAATCCTATCTTTGAATACCTTCAATCCTTGACCGTTTGTATCAAACACTAACGTTTTTCCCAAACGTTCTTCCTTTCAGTCATTTTTCTCTAAAGCTTCTATTTGAGCTTTCTTTATACTTTCCACAATTGTCGAGACAACTTCAATTCTCAACGCTCTTGGCCTTTTCTTTTCAAGGTTTACCTTCCGACTGAGAGCATCAGCAACAACATTTGCTTTACCAGGGTGGTAAAGTATCTCACAGTCGTAGTCCTTGAGTAACTCTAGCCAGCGTCGTTGCCTCATGTTTAATTCCTTCTGATTAAAGAGATATTGAAGACTCTTATGATCAGTGAAAAGTTTGCATTTAGTACCATAAAGATAGTGCCTCCATATCTTTAAGGCGAATACTACCGCTGCCAACTCCAGATCATGAGTGGGGTAGTTCTTTTCATGCTCTTTCAATTGCCTCGATGCATATGCTATCACTTTATCCCTTTGGGTTAGAACACAACCTAACCCAACTCTAGAGGCATCACTATAAACTGCGAAGTCATCAACTCCTTCAAGTAACGAAAGAATCAGTGCTTCACACAATTTCTTCTTTAACTTCTCAAAAGCTTCCTTATGCTTCTCATTCCAAGTATAAGTAGCTCCTTTGTGGGTCAAAGCTGTTAATGGAGTCGCGATCGAAGAAAATCCTTGGATAAATCTTCGATAATATCCGGCTAATCCTAAAAAGCTTCGGATCTCCGTAGGACTTTTTGGTTGTTCCCACTTCATCACAGCTTCAATCTTCGCTGGGTCAACCATTATCCCTTCTTGGTTAACCACATGACCTAAAAATTGGACTTCTTGAATCCAAAATTCACATTTGGAGAACTTTGCATACAGTTTCTCCCTTTTAAGAACTTCTAGCACTTCACGCAGATGCTTGTCATGCTCCTGCTTGCTTTTTGAATAAATCAGGATATCATCTATGAACACTATCACGGATTTATCAAGGTATGGTTTACAAACCCTGTTCATCAAATCCATGAAAGCTGCTGGAGCATTGGTTAGTCCGAACGACATAACCAAGAACTCATAGTGTCCATATCTTGTTTTGAACACAGTCTTCTCAATATCATGCTCTCTTACCTTTAACTGATGATATCCTGACCTAAGATCGATCTTCGAAAAATAGCTCAAACCTTGCAACTGATCGAACAGGCCATCAATCCTCGGCAACGGGTACTTGTTCTTTATTGTTGCTTTATTCAGCTCTCTGTAATCGATGCACATTCTCATGCTCCAGTCTTTTTTCTTTACAAATAACACCGGGGCTCCCCAGGGTGATGAACTAGGTCGAATAAAACCTTTGTCCAATAACTCCTGAAGTTGTGTCATAAGCTCTTTCATCTCTATTGGTGCCAATCGATACGGTGCTTTTTCTATCGGCGTCGTTCCTGGTAACAAGTCGATACGAAATTCTACTTGTCGATCACGGCGCAATCCGGGAAGATCTTTGGGAAAGACTTCCGGATAGTCACACACCACCGGAATATTCTGCACCTCCTTTTTTTCCTTCTTAGCATCGATCACGAACGCTAGATATGATGTACATCCCTTGACCAAACACTTTCTGGCTTTCATTAGGGAAATGATTCCAGAGTTTACTCTGCGTTTGTCTCCATACACCATAAACGACTCTTTCCCTGGCGGTTTTACTTTTACTATCTTCTTTCTACACAATATTTCGGCATCATTTGGCGCTAAGCCAATCCATTCCTAGAACTATGTCGAAACCATTTAACTCGATAGGTAATAATTCCTCGTGGAACTTATTCCCATTCAAGTCAATGAGGATGTTTTTCATACGATGGCTAACAGGTATAAACTTGCCACTAGCAACCTCGACTATTAAAGCATTAACTAGTCTATCTACAGGAAAAGCTAGTTTTCTACCAAATTCATGCGAAATAAAGGAGTAATTGGCTCCAGAATCAAACAAAATTTGGGCAGGCAATTCGTTTACGAGAAAGGTACCTGAAGCGACATCAGCTTCTTCTTTCGCAGCTTCAAGTGTCATCTGAAAGGCTCTCGCCTTCGGCTTTGGTGGAAGATTGGGCTTTGTTGCATCCTTCTTCTTCGGACAGTCTTTCAAAACGTGCCCTTCTTCGTTACATCCAAAGCATACCCTCTTATTGGACGGACACTCATTGGCATAATGCCCAGTCTTTCCACATTTGTAGCAAGTCACCTCCTCACTACATTTCCCAGAGTGCTTTTTCTTTCACTTTTCACACCATTTCACTTCGCCTCCTCCTCTTCCTCCAAACTTCTTAGACTTTGAAAATTTGTTTTTCTTGTTGGAACCTGAAGTTCCTTCAAACTTTCTCTTTTCGCCAACTTCTTCCCTCTCCAGACCCTTCTCTCTGATCTGAGTCTCAACATTCTTAGCAGCCCAGATGGCGGCTTTCAAAGTGGTTTCTTGCTTGACCATCAGACCAAAGTCCGCTGGTAATCCGAGGGTAAACTTGTTGACCTTGGAGAGTTCAGTCGGAACTAGCTAAGGAACAAGCTTCATCTTTTCCATAAAACTAGCAGCGTATTCAGCAACGCTCATCTTTCCCTTCTTCAAATTCTGGAACTCATTCTTGATTTCCAGAAGATCCTGCTCAGAGCAGTATTGCAATTTCAGTTGTACCACAAAGTCTTCCCAAGACATCTTGCTAGCTTCTCCCTTGGGCATCGAATAAGCTAGTAACTTCCACCAGCTCAATACACCAGATTTTAACAGAGGAATTGCAAGTGTGGTCTTCTGTTTGTTGCTGCACTCACAACTTTCGAACATTGTCTCCATTTCGGAGATCCAATTCATGACTTCCACCGATGTCGGGCTTCCAGATAGACACGGTGGTTTGGATGCCATGAAATCATTGTATTTGCATCCACGTCCATCAACTCCTCCATCCTGGTTGTTTCGTCTAACTATCGGTGGGTTGGCTTGACCAAGAGTCCCACTGTAGTTCCCTCCTTCTGATTGCCTTTCATTCAATTCGGGCTATTTAACATGTATCATAGTTTCTTCCCTATTCTGTTGTAGTAATCGCCTTGTCTCCTCCATTTGGCGACCCAACATCATCTGCATCATTGCTTGTACCCAACCATCGTCATTGGCTCAGGTGAGCTCCTGCAACAGGTACTTGCTCAAGTACTTGGGGTTGTGGTTGTTGATTCCTGTTTCCGTTTTCATTTCCAACTCCACTGCGAGTTCTTGGCATTATAATCTATATACCGCATAAGGTGAATTTAGGTCTTTATCCTCGATAGATATTTTAATTCTCCTTATCACTCCGAAACGTTTACATGTTAGTTCTAATATCGTAATCGTACTCTTAGAATCCTACACACACAAGGTTTCCAGATCCGGTGGACAATAGACCATAGATCCGAACAATTAATGGCATATATGGCAAACATATAACATTTATCACATAAAAGCATTTTAGGCATCTTTCCTAAAATAAACTAGTGCTCGTGTCTAAAATATACTAGACACTCATCTCACAATCATCACTTAGCATTCTAAGTTTAAGTCTAGAAATCCTACAAATTCCTAGTTCGCTTAAACTAATGCTCTGATACCAACTGTGACATTCCCTGATTTCTCGGCCAGAAAAGACCGATTTAATTTATGCGTTTAAAATAAAGTCGGAGAAATCCTTTTAAAAGATGTTGCGGAATTGGTCCCGAAAACAAAACATGATAAAAATTTATCAAAACCTTTCTTTAAGAAAGTGTATATTTTCCTTTTATATCAAAGCCTCGGGATATCATGTTCCGATACAGATCAAAAGCATAAACAAGACATTATAAGCCTTACAACAGTTATTTACAACTACTGGCCTATAATACAAAAATCTCTCATCATCATCCGACTATGCTCGGGGTCCACTACCTGTAATATAAAAAGCTGAGTGGGTCAGGCTTGGGAGCCTGGTGAGCATATAGGGTTTTCAACCCACAATAAATAAATTTATTAATTTTATCAAACAACAATAACCCGATTACCCATTCCCGTTATCCTCACCTTACGTCCCTAAAACAACTATCACAAGGGACCTAGTCTAAGGATTTTCATCAGAGCAACAACACTGCTTTGGGGGTTTCCCAGCAATTTATGTCAAATAAGGCAACCATGTGGGGGATGGAGTACAGCAAATGAACAACCAAGCTCATTAACACCTACAGGTTGCGAGCCTGCCAGCGTTCCACTAGACTGTCTAAAAAAGTCCGTGGTCATCATCCATACTCCGCTAGATGACTGGATCACAATAACATCGAGGCCTCTCATCATTTTAACACACATCGGCTATTTCGTCTACCCATGTTTTACCCAACATATTTGTAGATAAAATACATATACAGTTTAAAACTTGTATAAAACATCTATTCAACAGTCACCTCAATTAAACAATTAATATAATTACACATAACACGTATTTTATAGAAAATACTTCATATCTAGGTGTAGGATAAAGGTGACTACACACTCACCTGATTTAATGATAATCGGGCAGCACTTCGTTTCCTAAAACGATCGTTTCTATTAAAACCGGGAGTTTTATTGAGAAACCGGGCTCTGCGAGGGTTGGGCTTCAAAACCGAAAAGATAAATTTCTCGGGCTTCTCGGGCACTTCGGGACGTGTTTCGGGTGTTTGGTATAATACCTGGGCTTTGGGGGAAGTTGGAATGGAAGAAATATTGTTTAAGGGATGAAAAATGACAAATTTCCAAATTACCACCGGGGGTCTCGCACCCTTCTATTTATAGGGGCGAGGCTTCTGATCCGAGGGCTGAGAAGCGACCAGGTGTGAGCAGATGCGAGGGGCATGCGCGTGTGAGGGTCCAGCTGTTGGCTTCTGATTGGACCGAGGTCTAGGGTCCGAGGGTGGAGTCGTGGCGCGCCTGCGAAGCTCGGACACACAAGAAAAGGCACGTGTCGGACCGCGGTTGGACCAACACTTCGGATGCAAGGGAGTGCGACACGCCTCGCCAGCTGGCCTCGATGACTCAGCAATTTGGACACGTGGCGCGCATTGAGCGAAGGTGACGTGGCCGAAGCATGACTATGCAAAATTTCTCAGTTTTAGCATTTTTTTCTCAATTTTTGTGCCAAAACTTCTAAAATCCATAACTTTCGCATACGGGCTCCGTGTTTGACGTTCTTTATATGCAGGCGTTGGTAGAATTACGCTCTACAACTTTCGTTTAGACTTCGTCGGCTAGTTTTGACTTTAATTTTAATATTATTATTTTTAACAGACCGCGACAGGAGATCCGTTAAAAATTCATAACTTCTTTATCCGACGTCCGTTTTCGTCTGTCTTTTTACCGTTGTACTACTATTGACGGGACCTTCGATTCTCGTTTAGGTCGTGTCGGCTAAAACTCACTCGATCTAAAATTCGAGTTTTTAGCTGTCTACTGCTAAGCTGAAACTTAGAAAAATCATAACTTCCTCATACGAAGTCAGATTTGGGCGTTCTTTTTATACATACTCTCGGTTTAACGAACACTACGACTTTCGTTTAGATCACTAAGGCTAAAAAGTAATTTATCAAAAACTCACTTTTTACGTCATTCGGCACCGTGTCGGTTTTGTCGCGGAACTTCGACAAGTCAGAACGTCTTCGTTATAACTCGGATTTCGGTATTCTTTATATATCTGTAATCCTTGTCACGACCACTACAACTTTCTTAACAGATATCGGCTTTATCTAATATTTATTTTCGACGCTCATTTTTATTCTTAATTAATTAAATCCTAATAATCAAACATAAAACACATAATTCACATAATTCCTTTTCATTTCTTCAAAATGAGTTACAAAGGTTAACCTAGACTATTACGTCAATATTAATGTCTAGCCTAGAAACACGGACGTTACATGAAGGCACGAAGATATCTATACAATAAATGTTACGCCTTTCTAGCCCACATCGTAGATAAGCGTAGTAAGAGTAAGGAGATCAAAGACATACCACGTGTATGTGATTTTCCAGATATTTTCACAGAGGACTTACCTGGATTACCTCCAGAAAGACAAGTCGAGTTCTGTATTGACTTGATTCCTGGAGCATCACCAATAGAACAATCTACTAATATATTGGCGCCATCTGAGATGCAAGAACTATCCAGTCAACTTTAGGAGCTTCATGATAAAGGATTTATTAGACCAAGCTTCTCACCCTAGGGAGCACCAGTGTTATTCATCAAGAAGAATGATGGATCATTCAGGATGTATGTGGATTTTAGGGAGTTAAACTAACTAACCATCAAGAATCGATATCCACTCCCAATGATTGATGATCTGTTTGATCAACTTCTAGGATCCAACTATTATTCCAAGATTGATATAAGATCGGATACCATCAACTCTGAGTGTTTGATTAAGATATTCCAAAGACTGCATTTATGACTAGATATGGTCATTACGAGTTCTTGCTTATGCATTTTGGATTTACCATGTTTGCAAACCTTACTTGGATAAATTTGTGATAGTATTCATCGATGATATATTAATATACTCATAAACGAAGGAATAACATGGCCAACATCTACATCTGATCTTAGAACTGCTAAGAAAGGAAAAGTTGTACGCCAAATTCTCAAAGTGAGAATTATAGATTAGAGATGTACATTTCATAGTTCATGTGGTCAGTAACAAATGAATTCACATAGATCCCTCTAAGGTAGAGGCAATTAAGGATTGGGAAGCACCAAAGAGTCCAACAGAGGTGCACCAATTCTTAGAGATTGCACGTTATTATTTGAGATTTATAGAGATTTTATCCAAAATAGCCAAGCCTCTCGCATCATTAACCCAGAAAGATAAGATATTTGAATGGGAAGACAAACAATGGCCTATCATCCGCAAACTGATGATCAGATTGAAAGGACCATGCAAACTTTAATACATGTTCTGCGCTTGTTCGATAGACTTTTGAAATGCCTGGGATACTCACCTAACCTTGGTTGAGTTTTCGTACAATAATAGTTATCACACTAGCATCAAAGCTGCACCATTCGAAGTGCTTTATGGACGCAAGTGTCGATCGCCAATATGTTGGGCAGAAGTAGGAGATAACGAGCTACCAAAGAAGTATGCAGGAGACTTGCTACTTACTGGTACTGAGATCATACATGAGATACCAGAAATGATTGTCTAGATTCGGGATATAGTAAAGGTCGCACATGTCCGTGAGAAAAGTTACGCTGACCATCAATGCAAGCCTTTGGAATTTCAGGTAGGAGATCGGGTAATGTTAAAAGTTTCTCCTTGGAAAGGAGTGATAAGGTTAGGAAAGTGAGGAAAGCTAAATCCACGATATATAGGACCCTTTGAAATTCTAACTAGAATTCGTCTTGTAGTGTATAGACTCAAGTTGCCTTAGGAACTCAAGAATTTACATGACACATTTCATGTATCAAATCTTCAGAAGTGTTTGTCTCAGGAGAAACTTACCTTTCCTCTCAATGAAATCCAAGTCGACTCTAAACTCCATTTTGTGGAGGAACCTATAAAAATTATGAATCGAGAAGTCAAGATATTAAAATAGAGTCGTATTCCTATAGTAAAGGTACGATGGAACTCGAGGTGAGGACCTGACTTTACATGGGAAAGGGAGGACCAAATGAAGATCAAGTACCCTTTACTTTTTGTTAATGCTACGATAGAAGGCAATACAAGTTCAAATTTCGGGATGAAATTCCCTTAATAGGGGAAGAATGTCAGAACTGTAGAAATTAGGTCATCATTAAATGAAGAGTGTTAACCTAATCATTGTTGTAATAGACCTAATATGAAATAAGTCATGGTTTGTTTATAGTTTATTAGACTTTGAAATACATCCTATTTACCAATTAAGTCATTGACTGATATGAATCCCTAATAAACAAATAGTTTCAGTATACATAAGGAATGAGTTAATGCATATAACTGTAAGAGATATATGTAGTAGACATTATCATGGGGTATCAATAGGCTCATCATCTAGTCCTTGAAAATATTGAAATTTAGACATAAAGAATATCGAAAACGGAGCTAAAATACAAAAGATATGACCGTTTTAAGAATATGAACTATCGGGTAATAGCTCACCGCCTCAAAAATGCTAAAACTCGACTTCAAATGAAAAACGAGACGTCTTAGGAAATGGATTTTTATTCCTTTTCAATTTTCCCATGAGTCTTATTTAGTTTATGAAATTATCATGTTCCGAACATTTCATGCCCAAAAATACCCCGAGCTGTTGTGGATAGGGTTAGACGGCTAAGGTTTGCCTTATTCTCTAAGAAATCTTTATTTGACCTATAGAATCATTTCCAGGTTTCTTATCGAAAAGTTATATATATATATATATATATATATATATATATATATATATATATATATATATATATATATATATATATATATATATATATATATATATATATATATATATATATACGAATCAAGTTTTGATGTAGTATTTGATTCAAGAGCTAACTTTTCCATCTCATGTCGTGTCGACTCTTTTACGAAGTGAAAGTTCGTAACTGTAAACGGAAAACGCCCGAAAAACACTTTCAAACGCTTAGTGAGGATAGCTATACTATTCCTTTGTGACTAGAAATCGAACCGTTTTTCTTAGAAAAACTTCTAGCATTTAATTTTGTTAACGAAAACGTCACCTCTCAAAATTTCCCAAAAGCCTCTCCCTAAGCCGATCTCTCTCTCGGGTTCTGATCACCGACAACCAGTGCCGGCAGCCCATCAACGCCTAGCCGGAAAAGCGATAACGGCCAGAACCGCTAGCTGCTACTTCCTTTTCTTTGTCCAATCATCGATGAGACACCTTCCGACCAACAACCTTTGATCCAGTAGCTTCCGTCGACCAAAAGATGCCGACGACCACCAGTCGCCGCCGTAGCCAGAGTAGTTTTCCAGCCATATTCGTGTGGTTTTCCGATCAAGCTCCGATTGGGCACTATTCATCCCGGTCAACAACACTATTCACCGGTCAAAGTAACTATTCATCGGAGTGCAAAACTGCCAAATTCTGGAAAATCGTTTCTCTTCGGTTTCTCGTCTGCTAACCATACAAGTGAGTGCCATGTCCCCATTTAAATCTTTTGTCGTTTTCCCGGGGGGGGGGGGGGAGGGATTACATGTAATAACTGTTTATTTCTATTAGGATTATAGAAATGTTATTAAATATATATCGGGAATCTGTTAAACAAATGATATAGTAGGATTGTACTGTAAATAAATCTATTTCAATACCCAATGCAGTAGTCTTATTGTGGAACCTTGAATTAAGGAATAATTGTAGTATTAGATAATGCTACGGGAATAATAACCAAAAACCTGATAATAAAGTTAGGGATATTAATATGATTTAAATTCATGTGAGCCTTCTATTCATCAACCTAAGTATAACTATACCTAGAAAGACCTCTGGCTTATTACTGTTATTTGCAAGAGCGGGAGAATTATGTATAGATCTATACGGGTTGACACCCCCACCTACGGTTGCTAACTACAACCTTAACGGTTAAGTCACACTGGGTGATATTGTCTTTTCTACTATTTGACGCCCGAATGTAGCGTCGGGAGAGGAACATCAGTCTGAAATAGCTCGGTTATGGCACTCACAGTGAATGGAATATGTATAGGAAACTTGAAATACCAATAACATACAAAGGAATACAGGAAACTTGAAATGCCTGTAAGGAATATCTTTTTATCTAGAACTTAGTTATAGAAGTAAGGATAATAAAGATACATTAAGTATATGGATAGAGAACTATCTATATATCCAAATTATGCTTTTTGGTCTCTAAAGTGACTTACCAACTCTAATATACCTATACTTAAGGGAGAAAGTATGTTTTGATTTAGCAATAACAAACATGTGAACTCGCCAACCTTTTAGTTGAAACTCTTTCAAAACGCATGTATTCTCAGGAGGTTAGACTATTGGAAGACATACTACAAGGATGATCATGGGATTGCATTCGTCGTTTATATTTCAGTATTTCCATCGATGCCTATTTTTTAAGGCTTGTTTTGTACTTTTCTTGTACCCTAGACTAAGGGATATTGTAATATAATTATTTCAATGAATAAAAGTACTTATTCTAAAACCGTATTGTTTTATGTTCAATGTATGCTTATTACTGTGATTTATGGTGTCGTCTCACCACCCGGTGTTTCCACCGCCTGTTGGGGGTGTGACAGAATCAGGCAGGCCATAAGAAGGCCGATAGATCAATATTTACATGAGGAACAGTGCCAAAACCCGCTCTGGCTACGTTGAGGATCACTGATGGCCTCTGGGGCAAGGCAGAAACTCTTGTGATGAAAATTTGGGCATTTCAGTTCACAGCCGAGGAGGCTTGAACTTCACCAAATGTGGTTATTGGGATGTTTCTAGTGAATAGGTTATCAGATCTTGTTCTTTTTTATTCGGGTGCTACTTGATTATTTGTGTCTCTTGCGCTTAGCAAGAAGTTTAGCGACACTCTTAGAGTTTTGGATTATCCGTTGGTGGTGGAGATCGCCGATGATATTGTAGTGAGTGATTCGAGGGTTCATCGAGAATGTGTTTTGTAAATGTTCAGTGAGAGGTACTCGATTGATATGGTTCTGATTCCTCTGCGAGAGGAAAAGGTCATCGTAGGTATGGATTGGGTAAGCCCCAATAGGGATACGATAGAATGTAGGCATCAGCTGTTGAACATTCGAACCCCAAGTGGGGGAGAACTAACTATTCATGGAAAGGGTGCTCAACGTGGACCAACTATCTGTTCGGCTGCGAGGGTTAGGAGGCAAGCATGGGTGTTCTAGATTTTTGGCATATGTGTTAGATACTCAGTTTGGGGAGAAGAAGACCGTGGATGATGTGCCTATTGTTTGGGAATTTCCCGATGTGTTTCCTGAGGATTTTTCAGGAGTGTCTCCTGAGAGGTAGTGTGAGCTATAAATAGATTTGTTTCTGGGGCGACTCCGATAGCTAAGACACCATATCTTTTAGCAACACCAGAGATGCAAGAGTTGTCGACACAGCTGCAGGAGCTGTTAGACAAAGGATTCATCAGATGGAGTAGCTCACCGTTTGGAGCACCGATATTGTTTGTGAAAAAGAAGGATGGTTCGTACAGGTTGTGTGTTGATTACAAATAGTTGAACAAGTTGACGGTGAAGACCATTATCCACTTTTGACGATCGACGACTTGTTTGATCAGCTTCAAGGTACATCTTGGTTTTCCAAGATTTATTTGAGCTTGGGTTATCATCAAATAAGGTTCAAAGATGAGGATGCATGGTCATTACGAGTTTATGCTGATGTCGTTTGGGCTCACCAATGCACCGGCAGTGTTCATGGATCTCATAAACCAGGTGTGTAGGCCTTATCTTGGATTGGTCTATGATTGTTTTTATTGATGATATCATGGTCTATTTCAAAACCAAGGAACAACATGAGGAGCACTTACGAGAGTTTTGTAGACTTTGAGGAGGGAGATGCTTTATTCCAAATTCTCCAAGTGCGTGTTCTGGTTGTGTGAGGTGCAGTTCCTGGGGCACCATGTCAGCCAGAATGATATATTGATCGATCCGTCCAATATTGAGGTCGTGATGCAGTGAGAGGTTCCAAGGTCTCCATCTGAGATTCAAAGTTTCCTTGGATTGACAGGGTATTAACATAGATTCATTCAACATTTCTCAAAGATCGTAGTTGCTTTGACCCGTTTGACGAAGAAGAGTGTTATGTTTCATTGGGGGCCTGAGGAGCAGGCGAAGTTTGATGGTTTGAGATAGAAGTTATGTGTGGCTCCGATTCTGACTCTACCCGAGGATATGGATGACTTTGTGATTCATTACGATGCTTCGATTATGGGATTCGGGGCGGTCCTGATGCAGAGAAGTCGCGTGATTGCATACGTTTTGATGTAGTTGAAGCCTCATGAGGAGAATTATCCTACACATGAGTTAGAGCTAGGGGATGTGGTTTTCGCGCTCAAGATTTGGTGACATTACTTACATGGGGGTCCGTTGTACTATTTACACAGACCACAAGCGTTTGAGATACTTGATAGATCATCCACACCTGAACATGAGGTAGCGCAAGTGGCTTGGCGTAGTGAAGGACTACGTTTGTGAGATATTGTATCACCCCGGGAAGGCGAATGTGGTGGTCGATGCTTTGAGTCGCAAGGCAGTAGGAGCACGGATCAGGGATTTGTGCTTAAGGATGACAATTGTTACTCCAATTTTGGAGTAGACCATAGAGGTACATGTTGAGGCTATGAAAGAAGAGCATCGGAAGAGTGAACTAATTATGGTTCAGGTTTCCTCTTTGATTATGACAGTCTACGGTTGCTGACTTTCCACAAGAGGATGTTGGTTCCATATATAGGCGGGACTCAGCATGTCTTGATGGAGGAGGCTCACAAATCTAGATTTTCGATTCATCCTGGTCTGACGAAGATGTATAAGGATCTCCGATTTGACTATTGGTGGCCCTGCATGAAGCGGGACATGGCTTGTTATGTGGAGAGGTTCTTGACTTGTCGGAAAGTCAAGGCCAAACATTAGAGACTTCATGGAAAGCTGCAACAGTTGGATATCCCCATGTAGGGACGGTAGGAAATCACCATGGATTTTACTTCATAACTTTTATCTTAGTCAGACTCGATTCACTATGACCACCAGAGTCAGAATAACATTCATCTTCTTAGTCATTAACGAAACGATGGTCACGAAGGACATGAACAAAACGAATTCAATTACTAGTTCTAATACAGTAATTAATTGTTAGAACACAGAGCACATAAACCTTTAGATCAAGGTCGGGAACAAACCTTAGACCCTTTCTAATAATAGCAATCTAGGTAGGCAACCTAAGGCATGCTATAATACAAATCATTTAGCACATAATAACAATTAAGGCACAACCCCTAAAGTATTTTAGTGCTTGTATCAATTCAGATATACTACCTAAGATAAAATAGGCACTCACCTCACAATCATTTCTTAGTATGCTAAGTTTAAGTCTATAAATCCTCAAAATTCCAAGTTCACTTAAACTAATGTTGTGATACCAATTGTGACATCCCTAATTTTCATGGTCCGAAAGGACCTTTTTGTTTATGCTTATTTTAAATCAGAGTATTTTTTATTTTGTGGAATTAGTCCCATAAAATTATTTTCAAAGAAATGTTTTTCATTGATCTATTAAAACTTGGGATGTCATAACTGATACAAGACACATAAGCATAAACGTAGTCATTATAGGCCTTACATTAACTTATTGTACTAATGGCCTAAACTCCTCAAATCTCTCAGTAGATTTTACCTTCATACTTCCACCTGTGATACAAAGAAACTGAGTGGGTCAGGCTTGGGAGCTTGGTGAGAACATAGGGTGTTCAACCCATAATAATATTATTTATATTTCTTATCGAACAATTAACCCAAATACTCGCTCACGTTATTCTCACTCTCTCTGACCCTAAAATGCTAAACTCAAGAAACCTACCCTAAGGATCGTTGTGAGTAGATAATACTACTTTGGGGACTCCGTAACAAAATGTGTCGATAAGGCAACCCAGAGGGGGATAGAGTACCCGAATGAACAACTTTCTTTTTCCCCGAAAAGTATGATCATTAACACCACCTGCCCGTGTTCCACTAGACTATCTAGAATAGTCAGTGTTTTCCATTTATACTTTGTTAAATGACTAGTCCAAGTAATATAATGTGTGGCCTCTCACCATTATTTTATTTTCCCAAAACCCTTCACTACCCAACCCATTATTTTACTTTTCCCAAAACCCCCTGCTACCCAATGTAAATTCAAATACGATAAATAATCTATATAATTAAAATCATAGTATATTATTGTACATAACATATATATCAAGAACCCATAGAGTATGCACATATAGCATATAATATATACTTCATATCTATGTGTAAACTAAAGGTAACTATGCACTCACCTGTTAAAAGTGGATATCTCAGAATTTGGGCAGCGCTTCATCCTAACACTTAGCTTTTCTCTTGATGTGGCCTAGGTTTATTTATCACTAAGTCGTAGTCTAATATCCCTTAAGACTATTGATTGTCTAGATTTCTCAACAATCTCAATGTCTACATTAAGATCTACCGAGTATGGTCCATTTGGTAGGTGTTGAATCGTACCAATGACATTTAAATAAAACTGTGGTTTTAATTGCGTAACCAGGGTACTAGACTTCTAAAATTTCCTCTACGTTACCGTAATAATCACCTCCTTGGCTACTAACACACAATCCCCTTTTTTTGTTGATTTGTTCAGACCATGAGCTTCTGTGTGAAACTTGTAACCATTGACAATGTATACATTATATAATTTCACTCTTTTGAATGGCATTTTGGAAATGTCAGATATATACTTGTTGTTTATCCGGATCCTACGTGCCTATATGACAAATGGTAAAGCACTTAATTAGAGTTAATTATAACCATAACAAAAATAATAAAATAAAAAAAATAAAAAATTAACACCCACATAGTTTTGAAACCATACTACAATGTTCTTCTTAACTTCAGCTGCAAGCTCCTGTTCATCCATATCCCCAATAAGTTCATTCAAATCTTCTTCAAATATTCTGTATTACCATTTAAATAACATTTTTAAAGTTACTATGATTTAATAAACAAAATCATGCATGTAAATGTTACTCAGATCAAATACAAAGGATTATTAATTATAATTAAAAGTGAAGTATATGTTACTTACCTGATGTAATGTTTGATCTTATCTTCGTTAAGGAGTATGTACGTTTGGGCAACATGTAATTCCTCATCAGACAACATTTTATTCCTGAATCTTCCATAATGACGACAAGGATATGAAAATATATCTAAAATTCGTTGTTATCATCAGGTTGCTCATCTCCTCCTCGATCATCATTTCGAGGCAAATTTCTATTACGTGTGGGGACACCAGTCTTGAAATAATGAAAGCAAAATATTGATGCTTCACGAAGCAACTAAGCATTAACAAAGGACCCTTCCACCCGTGCTTTATTTTTTACATCTTTTTTCAACTGATTTAGATATCTATAGTAAAGAATATTTAAATTAGCTTACAAAAAGAGCAACATACATTTTGATGTAACATACAAACCTTTCAAATGGATACATCCACCGATATTGGACGGGACCGACTATCTTCTCTTCGTATGGCAAATGTACTTGTAAATGTTCAAGGGAGTTAAAAATACCAGGGACAAAGATGGTCTCTAATTTACATAGAATTATTGGGATCTCGGCTTCAATCCTTTCCATGTCTTTTGTTGTGATTGATGTTGCTGTTAATGTTTTGAAGAAAAGACTCAACTCTATTAATTCTTCCCACACATGTTTTGGCAACATCTTACAAAATGCAGTTGGCATCAATCTTTGCATGAAAACATGACAATCATGGCTTTTCATTCCGAACAGTCTACACCCGCTTAAATCAACACACCTCCCCAAATTAGAAACATAACCATCGGGGAAATGCAATTTCTCCACCCGTTCGCATATGACTTTCTTTTGATTCTTGTCTAGAGCATAGTACGCTCTTTGATCATCTTCGACTCCTCTTCTCTTCCTATAATAGAGTTTCAGATCTCTTCTCGCTGCTACATTGTCCTTCGTCTTCACTTTGACATCCATTACAGTGTAAAAAAAGTTCTCAAATACATTTTTCACAATATACATAACATCAAAATTATGTCTAATGAGGTTTGTTTTCCAATATGGTAAATCACAAAACATGCTTTTCTTTTTCCAACCATGATTGCCACATGCTTTATTTACATCATCAGCATTTAATTCAGTCACTTGTACCAAACCTAATTCTTCAATTTCCCTTAAAGTTTGTTCACCATTCTTACTTGGAGGAGGACCTTCTGTCACTTCACGATTCCTCTTTAACTTATTTTTATCCTTTCTATGTGGGTGCTTTACCTGTAGAGATCTTCTATGGCAGTCAAACCATGACATCTTATTACCATTCTTTAGTCTGAATGCTTGTGTATGTTTCCCATAATGTGGACATGCTAGCTTACCTGTTGTAGACCATCCTGACAACATTGCATATGTTGTAAAATCGCTTATTGTCCACATCAAAGCTGCTCGTAAATGCAAGTTTTATTTTAAAGATATATCATATGTTACTACGCCTTCTTCCCATAACTGCTCCAATTCTGCAACAACTGGTTGCAAAAATACATATATTTTATGCTTAGGGTTTGAAGGTCCTGGCACAAGTGCGGTCAAAAACATGTAAGGCTCTTTCATGCACATAGAATGTGGCAAATTATAAGGTGTTATAATAATAGGCCAAGATGAACATTGTTTTCCAAATGCTCCATGTGGTGCAAACCCATATGTACTTAGGCCTAATCTAACATTACATATTTCTGCTGCAAATGAAGGATGAATTTTGTCAAAGTACTTCCAAAGAATTTTTTATCTAGTGCATTTGGCTCCTCCTCAGGATTACTAGTATTAAAATCAGGAGCCATTGCATCTATGGTTGAAGCACCGAAACAACGGCATGACATCAGAACCATCATGGCGTCTAAACGATGTGAAGCGCAAAAAGACCAAAGTGCCCTTGAAATTATTCCAAATATGTGATAACTAAGGGCAGTTGTGTCAAAACAAATTATTCAAACATTATAACCTTTTATGGGTCTAAGTGGAACTTTGACAATTTAAATGAAAAAGACGAAGTTAAATAAAAAGATTGAAGGAAGTAGGATTTGAACCTACGACTTCGGGAAAGATGAAAGGCGCGTCATCCAGCTGAACTAATGTAACTTATGTTTCTTAAAATTAAATAACTTTAATATTATGTTCATTAATGTGGTAGCCCATGAACAATATGTCATCCATGGGTGTTACCATGACACTATAAGCAACTACCATATCGACCCATGACCCATATGTCATCCATGGGTGTTACCATCACATTATAACCAACTACCACATGGACCTATGACCCAAATATCATCCATGGGTATTACCATCACACCCATGACCCATATGTCGTCCATGGGTGTTACCATGACACTAAAAGCAACTACCACTTGACCTATGTGTTGGATAAGGTGTCTAAGTCCATAACTATATTTGGTATGTACTTGACCCGACTTGGCATGGTCTATTTGGGTTGCATGGCATTAGAACAATTTGGATAGAATTTTGTGATAAGAGGATATTTATGGTTTATTAATATACTATAAGTTCTAATATATTAATATGAATTATTTAATTAGTATTGATCAAGAATTAGTTTGGAATTAATTTTGTGATCAAAAGAGACTAATTAAATAAATGGGGATTGATTTGGTAAATCATTCATTCTTATATAGTGGGCTTATGATCCATATTTCTTCATGATGGGCTAAACCCATGTGGTGACCCATGTATGCTCCATGGAGTCTAAAACCCATGGATCATGAGGAATGTGGAAAGGCATGAGTTACATGGTGTAACCCTAATGTGCACACTATATAATGAAGCCTCATCCAAGCAAAATCTGCACTTAGACATACACAAGTGTGGCTAGCCGATTTTGGTGCATATCAATCTTCTCTCAAGTTATTCCAAGTTGTTGGTGGTGTTGTGTGAAGCATTTGAGGCATCACATTTGGGGTGCTAGGCTCACAAGGTCTTAAGGAATCCAAGCAACAAGAAAGGTATGTCATTCTACTAGTTTTTATATTACATATACCCCAATCATATGCTAGTTAGGATGAAACCTTGGAAAAATGAATATTTTCATGTATAATAGAGAAAACATAGATCCAAGGTTTCTAGGGTTGCATGTACACCATAGGAGTGTTAGAATGCTCAAAACCCATCAGTGGTATCAGAGCCTAAGCTTGCTTTCAATTATACTTGATGCAAATTGTTTAAAATTTTAATTTTTCTGCTCACTGTTCAGTGAACTCGCCGAGTCCATGGGGGAACTCGACGAGTCCATGTGTAAATTCATCCTACTCGTCGAGTAGGTTCTTGCACTCGGCGAGTAGGAGGCCCTGTGTCCAGAATTTCGAGTTTTGTTGCTGGAGTTGGACTAGGATCATTACCCTAAACTGTTTTTAGATTGTTAAACCAGTTTTTGATGTGGTAATGATTGTGCTTATCCAATTTCAATGATAATTGTCAAAGTTTCAAGTTTTATATTAAGTTGATATGATTCTTGAAAATTGTTGATATGAATTATGCATGCTTATGAGTTTTGTTAGATCATTGAAATTATTTGAGATGCTTGTTAGTTTAATTGTTGATCTAAATACATTTTAATGGACTACATAACTTGTCCTCAAGTTATGGAATTCCAAAAGTCCTTTCATTAAAATCATTAAAACTCATAAGTTATAGAAATGAAAGGTTTTGAATAGTTTCAAAACTTGACCTCAAGTTTTGGAATTTGTAAAGTCACAAAGTAATACTTTAATTCCAAACCCTAGAATTTTAAAAGTTTAAAATTCAACCCTTATACTTTATAGTATTGTAAGTTATATATATATATATATATATATATATATATATATATATATATATATATATATATATATATATATATACTAGCCGTCACCCGCGCAATGCGACGGGCGGTGAAATATCATTCATCAATTAAATATATCGTTAATGTAAGTAAACAATTGTGTGGTTGCAGTGGGTGGTGGTGGTGGTGATGGTTGTGGTGGGTGGTGATGGTGGTGACTGTGGCTGCGATAATGGTAGTTGATGGAGACCGAAAAAAAAGAGGTATTATAGTAATATTGACAGTTTCCTTGTAAAAAGGTATTTGATTTATGAGTGAATGGATTTGCTCTCATTAGATTGAAAGTTCACCTTATTTATGAATTTATTTTCTTAGCAAATCTTAAACCAAACATGAGAATTCGGTGAAATTAGATTGCAATTCCATTTAATGAGCAACTGTCCCACCGAACCAAGTGTCATCTTATTGTAGCGTGTAACCACCATGTTGAGATATTAATTTTATTAAAATGATTATTGATAACATTATTTTCAAAATTTGTTTTCGATTTTTTACACCGATTTTATCAAAATTCATTATTGATATAAGTGAACCGATTCCATATCGTAGTTCATGTAATGTAACCGTTACCGATTGGGTTCTAGTAAAATAACACTTGTCTATAAAAACTATAAATTTATATTAGAAAATTCTAGATCGAAAAATATAAAATATGTATAAAAACATTTAAGTTAATCACTTAGTTATAATACAAAATCAATTGATTTATATTAATAAATAATGAAGTTTAGTTTATTAATAAAAGCGATTGAACTTTTGTTGTGATTTACATACTTAGATCTGGTATAGCTCCCATCATATACAATATTAGCAAATTTTTCTAGATTTGCTTTAAATATTATGATTTTTTTTAAAAAAACTTCTAGATATGTAAATTAATTTTTTTAAAAAAACTTCTATAAAAACAATGCTATTTTCTAAAATTAATTTTTCAAAAACTTCTTGGAAATAAAAGTGCAATGCTATTTCCTGCATTTAAATTTCAAAACGTTCAATCAATGAACATTTGCCTTTCAATAAATATTCATTTTCGTATGACAAATCTACATTCTCCAGTGACATTTCTACAATAATCAAAGATGCAAAATCATTTTCTTAAATACTTATTTCACCGCAAGTAAAATGCATATAAAAAATAAAACCCGATTTTAGCATTATACTCCCATTTGTTAAATTTTACAATCCAACACACAGACATACAGAGAGCCATACATACACAAATACAACCACAAACACACACAACCACAACAATAGTCTAACAATCTACTAATTTTACAAGAGGCTTGAAACTATTCAAATTTAAACATGAAAACAGTTCAGAATATCATTGAAAACATAGTTACCAAGAAAATATAATCAATATATAAAACAGACTTAGAGAATTATTTTTTATGGGTGTTAATACAACATAAACACCCAAGTGCGTGCTTCTATTTGGCATAATCATAACCCTCATGAAATGAATCACACATATTAGTGTAATCGAATTAAATAAACAAATGAAATAACCCTTTCCCAATAGTTTTATAAAGCAAATGTAATCAACTCAACAAAGCTATGACCCAACGCAAACATCATATACAAAACTAAATCACTAAAAAAACAAACAACTAATTTTTATATACAAACAACTTATTTAATGATAAGTGTTCTTGTAGCCTTTGGACATCTATAAGAACATATCACTAAGTGTTACCATTGATTCTTTTTCATTAATTGTAATAGGAAAATTAAGGGTTGTTTCCATAATGTTTTCCCTTTCAGTTTGAAGGGTTTGACTAAATAGAAGTGGTAAAAATCCACCTGAAGAAAGTGACGATAACCTGCATTTTTCCCCTGTAAGCAAGTTTTTTGAACCTTGTAAGTACAGTCTTTTCATATCAAAGCACCACATAATTACAGAATTGATGTAAATTTTATAGAAAGTAATTAGATGTTAGAAATCTCATTACACTATCTAATATTTTAACATATTTTTAGCTGTTTTAATTTCATTTTTTTACACAAATCACAAACTGGAGCTCGTGAGAACAACCATCCATATAACAAAACCCAAATGCAACCACACCATTAAGTCTCATCGGCTTATCCACATTCAACAGAGACTCAAAGTGCATTCTTCCTAAAAACAGATCAAGGGTGAAGCTGTTAAAGAAAATCAATAAAACCTGATCCCAATACTATTAACAAAAAAACCAGAAAACTACATTTGTATTTTTGGGTGTGTGTGTGTGTGTTTGCGTTAACCCAAAAGAAAAAGAGACACTACCTGGAGATTTTTGAGATTCACGCATGGCCAAAGGTGGTTGAAGATGGAAAACTGAGAATGTATAAAGCCATTTTGGTTTCTAATCCATAATTTTGGAACCTAATTTATAAAATAAACAAAATAACCAGAAAATCAAAGATCCACGAACATACACATAGAGAGAGAGAGAGAGAGAGAGAGAGAAATAGAAAGAGCAACATGGTTCTTTTACCTATTTTGAGTTGAAGGGGTGGCAATAATGGTCATCTTCATCCATATTAAAGGAAACCTTACAATATAAAAAAAGCAAACAGAAAAATTAATCAAGAAATAATGATTCTTTGATTTCTTTATTTGATATAGAGATAGAGAGAGATTTTAGGGATTTCAGAGATATAACCTTCAACCCCCAAACCAATATCTGTTCAAAAATCATTCCGAGTAAAAGACCTAAAACAAAAACCAAATATAACCTTCAAACACGGATTCACCTCAACCTACCTGCAGTTTTTCGGGTTTAATCGTAAATAAGTTCTAAATGAAACGCAAAATCGGTAAATAACAAATAAAACATATCTGGATTCGATGAATATGACCTACATTTTCAATGATGGTGAGCGGTCTTGGCCAAAAACTTTGTGGTGGATTCGTCCAGTATAGATGAAATACGAAACCAGAATACCAACATATGAAATGAAATTGGATCCAAATCAAATTTGAAATCAAATACCAAAATCAAAACTCAAGCTTGAGCAGGACCTTTCACAGGCTTCACATCCTCCTAGACCATTAGGCTATAAATTCAAGAAATTGTGAAAACAGTTCAACCAAAATTCAACCGTATTAGGTGCTAAGTTGAAATAATTACATTTTGAATCTTACCTGGAATAACCTAGATAGGTGTTGATGTCCTCCTGCAAAGTCGCACCAGCCTACCCTGGAGTTGCCCTAATTTGAAATCGAGAAAGAAATCCCCTGTATTTGGGGGTTTATATATATACAGAGATCATCATCTTCAACAACAAAACATTGACCCTTTGTTAACGTTCTTCCAATTTGAGAACGTGATAGGAAAAAAAGAGAACGAAAGTTCTTCCAATTTGAATTAGTCTCCACTGAATCTAGGATTGACAGATTCAATTGGGTGAAGATGAAGTGCCCGCTTGGGTCAGATAGAAGGAGAGAGGGTAGAAGAATGAAGAGGAACGCATTTGGCTTTCAAATTCAAAATGAGAATGATGGGGTGGTGGGGAAAACCGAACTGCTAGAGATCTGAGGGAAACGAAGATACATATCTGGTGGCATCATTAGGCGGAAGATGATGTGGTGGTGGTTGTTAACTGATCATGGAGATGAAGGAGGGCGAAGCGTTAGATTTTTTAGAGAAAATATGTGACATAGTGTGTGGTGGACCTGGTGGTCATCATTTAAGAGGCGAGGCAAGATAATTAGGGAATTTTAGAATTCAAAATAAATGTAACAATAGTTCCTTGATTTTTGCTTTGAATCGGTCATCACTCATCACCAAGTCCATTAAAGAGAGTTATTAGATAATTAGGAAACGGATAAGTGGGAGAGGTAAAGATATGCATAGGTTTATTGTACTTTAAGCTTAAATGTTTGAACGTCTTAATCTATTTATAGAAATAGTAAGGTTTGTATAATAATATAATAAGATATATATATATATATATATATATATATATATATATATATATATATATATATATATATATATATATATATATATATGTATAAGAACAAGTCAGTCTTACCGTTAGTAGGCCTCATTCACGAAGCCGATCTATAAGGGGGGGGGTATAAGGTTGTTGCCTATAAAATGGTAGCCTAATGGGTGTCCACTGTCACCCACCGTTTCCTTGGCTGGTGGAGGGTCGTTAGCCGAACGGGTAGGACAAAGACTATAATTCTCATTAAAAGTATAATGATAAATATAAAGTAACTAAACATTTTATAAATTCTCAATCTTAGTTACTTTAGGAAAATGTGAAATTGATGCTAACCCATGAAATTACACTTTGCACCTTGCTAAAGTCGTTAGTGGAGCGTCTGTGGTTAACCGGCACACTGACTTGGACTTAACAAGGGTGGAAAAGGGTGGCTTAAGGTTTATCATAGATCGGTGGAGCGTGTGTGGTTAACCGGCACATCGGTTAGGTGATAAAATTAAGAGTACCAAGTTAATTTGCATGGTTATTCACACCTTGTTTGTGATCCTCGGTATCCCAGTCACAAACTTGAAGGGCATAATCGAGATTTAAACATGCCATTAAATTGTTCAATGGATCTCAAATGATCTAGGAGTTTCAATCCAATTAAAACCTAATAATTTGTTTCTTTTTTCATGGTGGAAATTGGTAAATCGTCATTTACCTACCTTCAAATATTTTGTAGCTTGCATTACGGCATCCCTCTTCCAAGTTATAAAATATTGTGTTGGGTCCTAACCTTAATATTTCATTTGGGTGTCTTATTAAGGACTCTTTATCTAATCTAAACTTGTCTTTCTTCCTTTTCAGATGTCTTCCAACAATGCTTCTGGCTCAAACCCTACTGGCTCCTTTTCTCTCATGAATCTTTGTGGGAGAGTCATCTTTGATGGGACTAATTTTAATGATTGGATTAGGAACATAAGGATGGTCACTCGCTATGAAGAAAAGGAGTATGTCCTTTATAAGGAGCTAAAGGTTATTGATGAGTCTTATGCTACTCCACAAGAGATTGCTGAGTACACTACCCATGAGAAGGATACCACTAAGGTGTCTCGTATCATGTTGGCTACCATGACAGCAGAACTCCATAAATCCTATGAAGATTTCTACTCTTATGAGATGCACCAAGACCTGATGGAAAGATACCATCAGAGTGCTCGTCAGGAAAGGTATGAAATCATCACCTCCATGTTAACAACGAAAATGAAGGATGGAGAATCCATCACGGGCCACCTGCAGAAAATATAAAGATTCGTGGACCGTTTGCTAAAGTTAAATGTGAACTTCGATGAGGAGTTAGAAATAGATATTATTCTACACTCCCTACCCTCCTGTTATGATCAGTTCCGCATGACCTATCATATGAACAAGGAGGAGGTCACACTTAGCAAACTTCAAGGACTTTTGAGGACTGCTGAAAGTAGTCTCAAAGGTAAGAATGTTGTTACCACTCCTACCACCGTCCATGTTCTGGAAATCGGGCAAGGTAAAGGGAAAAAGAGGAAGACCCCTTTGAAGGGTACCAAGGGAAAGTATGCATGGTGTTTATTCAATAACACTAGAGTTCCATCAATCACTCTATACAAAACACTTCAAATAGTCAACAAAAGATTGGAAACTCTAAAAGTCCCGGTTTAAGTCCTATATGGACTAGGATTTTCTTATTGGGCCTAATGGACCAATAAGTCTCCAATTTGGGCCATGGTGGGCCTAAAATGGAATAAACTACTCCAATAAACCTTATTGGGCCATGACTAATCTAATTAGCCCTGATGGGCCACAAACCTATTCTATTATGCTAAATGGGTCGTGAACCATCCAAAGAAGCCCAATGGGCCGAAAACCTCCTTTATGAATCTCATAGTTTCGAACTTAGGCTAGAAGTGGGCCAAATTAATCCATGTTTCTTTTACCAAGCCCAACACCGCCCAACATAAAAAAAAGGAAAAAGAGGATGGTGATAAGGGTTGACTTAGGAGGTGCCACCTCCCTATTGTCCACCATACACCCATGCAAGGCTTACACTTCCCCATGCACCCATCAACTCACACCTCTCTCTTCTACCCTCTCTTTTCTTCCTTCGGCCGAGAACCAAACACACACACATATCCTTCCAAATCCTCTCCAAACACTCTCAAAGATCATTCTCTTCTTCTTCCAAGATCTCGAAATTTTGCTAGAGTTCTAAGGATCTTCATCAAGTATTTCCAATCTTTGGTAAGTTATTGTGTAACTCCAATACTTTTGATTCAAGTATAATCTAGAAATCTCTCTTTAAACCACTCTCATTCGTGATTTAAGCTTCTAAAGATCATCTTGGATTCGAAACTCTCTTCAAGAAGTGATCAAGGCCGAAACCTCCATCTTTTCTTCACAAAAACCAAAACAACAAACCCAAGGTGAGTTCATACCCCCTTGTTTTCGGTTTTTACTTGTTTTTGGGGGGAGAATACAAGTACTATGTGTGTATGTTGTTGTATGTGATTTCTTTGGTTTATGTTGTGAAAATATGATGTTATTTGCTAAATCTTGAAATCTATGGCTAAAGTGTGAAGAATACATAAGCAAAGTACATAATAAACAATTTACTTCAAAGATCTAAGGATCTTTAGGCTTAAGAAGTGAAAACAAAGTCAAAGTCCTTTTAAGTGTCATTTTTGCAAAAATAATCAAAGTTTGGGTAAAATATGAAATTTTCGGTTTTATAAGGACAAAATAGTATTATTTACATAGAAATCTAACTTTTATGAAAATAACACTTTTCTAGGGGTCAAAAACATAAATTTTAGCTTATTGGGCTTTAATTTGGGCCTCACGAGTTTTTGGGCCCAAAGTTGCGAAAAAATGAAATGTTGAGGGGCTGAATTGGAAAACTTAACAAACTATGAGTCTAAAACATGAATAAACTATTTTTAGGGGCTGAAAATGATTTTGATGCAAAAATTGGACTAAAAATGCAAAGTTTTTGATTTTGGGGTCAAAATTGTAAAACTTACGGAATTTGAGCCAAAAGTGTATACTTTTTACAATTAGGGGCTGGAAATGACAAATACAATAGTTTTGGGCTGAAATTATTATTTAAATAAAGTTTGGGTCTAAAATGTCAAGAAAAACGGTTTAAGGACCAAAAATGTCAATTTTCATAAAAGGGGACTAAAAGTGCCATTTTTATAGATAAAGAGGCTGAAATGGTCAAACTAAATGTTTTTGGGCCAAGTAGACAGATATTAAATTATTGGGTTAAAATTATTAAGTTTATAACGCATGGTTTTAAATATATATATATATATATATATATATATATATATATATATATATATATATATATATATATATATATATATATATATATATATATATATAACCAAGCTTCGTTATAAATCAAACGTCAAAACATTTTAACACTTCGAATAAACATCTCACTTACAACCAATAGCTACATTACGAATTTAAGATCAATAAATTAAAAATGATTCAATGGTTGGGCTCAAATATCTTCTATTCGTGCTATTGGGCCTTTATGGCCCAATATCCTGATTATTGGGCCCAATATAATCACACATGTTTATTGGGCCTCCGGTGACCCAATTACATACCCAGTGGGCCTTTATTAGCTTTAACATACTATTGGACCTTAATGGTCTACTTGTATTGCTAATAAGACCTTAAACCTTTATAATATGCTTAATGGGCTATAACGTGTCCGTAGCATACTCGACAGCCTGTAATAACATACAAAGTTAGTGGGCCTCCGTAGTCCTCTTCTCTTCGTCTGTTAGGCTTACCTTTGTTCAAGTAAACATAAATCGGGTCGTGAAACAATGTTATACAATTTCTTTTGGATTAGTGAGAAATAACGAGCGACACCAATAAGTGTCTATAGTTTGTGTATAGATCTATACGGGGGTGACTCCCCCACACCTAAGCTGTTTGCTACAGTTAGACTCGGTCAGTCTAGGGTGACAAAATCTTAATTCAATACCGGCATTCACTAGAATGCCAAGACAGACGAATTAGTCATTATTATGCATGGTTATAACGACTCACATAGAGATCCATTACCATCTAAGTAATCATTGGGAAATCATGTTCATATGCTGTGACGATACAATAATACAAAACTATCATGCTATTTATATCGGAAAACATCGGGTTTTCCGGGGGAACAACATTATTCACTTTTACTTACAACAACTATAATACAAGAAACTATTATGAAAAACATGTCACTTTTGCATGTTTTGAAATCATTTACACGTTTACTTATGGATCATCACACCTTTTTCGTAAACAATTTATGTTTCAGAAAATATCGGATTTTCTGGGTTTTACAAACAATACTAAACATTTTCATATCAAACCTGCTTATGAACTCACCAACATTATATATGTTGACCGTTTTCAAAATAACTTGTGTTCTCAGGTAACCGTTAGAATGAATAAATTATCAAGCGTGTGTCTGAATGTCTTTTGTGTGATGTCATTTGATAAACAATTTATTTTCGGGATTATGTAATGTAAACAATGTACTGGATGTGAATAATGCCGGTTGTAATGTATTAATGCATGGTGATTTTTATGTTATGTTTCATGTATATTCATTGTGATGATATTTCAATTTAAGTCACACGAACCCTCGGACGTTTCCGCCGTCTGGTTTGGGGGTGTGACAGGTTGGTATCAGAGCTTTGTTTATAGTGAACTGGCATATCTAACCACACATTGATATGCAACTATAAACCCAAAGAGGAACTAAATAACTCCGAACAAAACAAATAAAACATAATAATAAACACTCTTACTTGTGCAACTTAGAAAAATGAACATAATAACAATTCAAATAAGACATTGGGAAAAATCCTGACATCTCGGTTAGACCAGGAGTGTTTACAGTTGTATTAGGAATGAATGGAGCCTGATCAACTACATTTCCTTCAGAATACAACTATCGCATGCCCTGGTGCGATCGCGATGGTCAATAAACCTAAGGCATACCCTTTTGTTAACCAAGAGGAGAACATCAAACCAATTTCAATAATAACAAAAATATATTAGGATTAATAATGGTTTAATTATATACCCTCTTGCAGACAGCATGGCTGGTTTCCATCTTCCTGGAGATCCGTATTTCCCTAATCAGGGGAATAACGGATGGCTTGAGGAGGAACCTGAGGAGGAACCTGAAGAGGAGCCTAAGGAGGAACCTGAAGAGGAGTCTGAGGAGGAACCCGAGGAGGAACAAGAGGTTGGGATCGAAGACGGGCCTGCAGAGCCTGTGGCCGACTCTGGAGGGGAAGAATCTAGCGACAGTAGTGACAATGACTCGGACGCATAGTCCTTAGTCATCAACCCACCATTTCCAGTTAGGGTGCCAGCACATCGGATGGGCCCTAATGGCCCTACACCACCATGGGGGAGTTGACATTTGGAGATGGAGTAGGCAGCAAGGTCAGCGACCCCCGTACGTCATGGCGAGGGAATTCTATGATCTGAGGGATGGAGGGCCGGCTGACCGAGCACTTCCTGTTATGGTGAGGAGGTTGCGGAACACTGGCGACCTAGCCCAGGACACAGTCGAGCAGCTGAATCAGATGCGAGCCGCAGTGGAAAGAGCGGAACGAGAAACTCAGGAAGTAATCCATAACTTTCACGTACATCAAGCGATTTGGGAGGATCGACTACGAGCCACAGAACAACAAGTGGCGCGTCTTCAGGGCGCATCCACATCATCAGCCCCACCACCCGACACATCTCGGAGCACTCCGGATCAGTAAACCCCCTACTAGTGTTATGTTCTCTTATGCTTACCATGTTATGCACTACCGACTCCATGTTTAAGTGATTACACTACTCATAGAGTCGTTATGCTGCCGAACTTTGTACCCTTATGTATGCTCTTTCGGGAAAATTTTCATGTATCAAAGTACGAATATTATTAGTGGAAAATATTATGTGTTTTATCGTGATGTTGTTATCTGCTATGTGTTTTACATTCTTATTGTTTGGTGTAAATATATGGAATCACTTTGATGCTAAATCGATTCATGGAATTCCCAACTTAAATACAATACGTACTCAACATCTTTTTGTTCCATAACAGCAAGATGCCGCAAAGATTAAACCGTGGAAACAATCAACCACCGACACCACCAAAAATCAACTCAGTTGCATTTCAAGCAGCTGTATCTGCTGCAGTCACAGCAGCACTGGCGCAGATCCACAATGGGAACAATGGTGGAGGCAACGGGCAGGGGGCCGAAAGTTCAAACAACGGGATGAACCAAGGACCTACCAAGACATGCTCTTACAAAGATTTCACCAACGCCAAACCACGAACCTTTAATGGCACAGGGGGAATGATAACCCTGAAGAGATGGATAGAAAAGGTGGAATCGGTGTTTGAAATATGCGGATGCCCTGAAGAAGTCACGGTGAAGTTTGCAGCATGTACATTTGTTGATCAAGCTCTCACCTGGTGGAATGGACATGTGGAGGCTATGACTCTTCCGGTGGCTAATGTCATGCCATGGACGGAATTGAAGGAAATGCTAATGGCTGAATACTGCCCGCGTGGAGAGGTTCAGAAAATGGAGCAAGAGTTATGGAATCTCACTGTCCGAAACTCCGACATCGATGCCTACATATAAAGGTTTAGCGAACTGTCTCTGTTGTGCCCTGGCATGATTACTTCGGAAGGGAAGAAAATAGAACGATTCATCTGGGGATTAACTCCCCCAATTCATGGAAACGTGATAGCCGCAAATCCTGAAACCTTTGACAGTGCCAAGAGGTTGGCCAAGAAGTTGTACGACCACAACAACAAGAAGGGCGAGAAAGCGGGGGAAACTGAAAGCAAGAAGGAGAACGATAACAAGAAAGGAAAGAATAACAAGAGGAAGGGACGACAAGGCTCAGACTCATCAAAGAAACAACAAACAGTAACCGTTCATGCTGCAACCACCCAAGTTCCCTCCACACCACATGCTCCGACCTCATCTACCCCAAGTGCCCCTAAGCAGTATTCCAGAAATCTCCCAAAGTGCAATCTCCATCAGAATGGTGAATGCAGGGAGATGCAATGTACAAGTTGCAACCGAAAGGGTCACACAACAAAATACTGTAGGACCTATCCTCCCCAGAACCAGCAACAAGGAAACAAAAACAACAACCGCAACAACAACAACCACAACAACAACAACACCAACAACAACCATGACAGCAACACTGGGGCTAGCCACACCTGTTATGGATGTGGAAGGACTGGGCACTTCCGTCGAAACTGCCCCAATGTCAACAACCAAGGGAATGGAGGAGCAGGGAGAGTGCTGACCATGGGTCAAGGAGAAGCGGTTCAGGATCCCGCTGTTGTCACTGGTACATTTCTCCTTAACAACTCATATGCATGCATCCTGTTTGATACCGGGGCAGAGCGTAGTTTTGTGAGTAATAAGTTCAAATATTTGCTAAAAAAACAACCCCAGAAGCTTAATGAAACCTTTACGGTGGAAATGGCTAATGGGAAAACAGAATCAACTGGGGAAATCTACTTAGGATGTACCCTAACCTTAAATCACCACGCATTTCAAATAAACTTGATGTCTGTAACTATTAGGAGTGTTTATGTGATTATCGGCATGGATTGGTTGAACCCCCATCATGCCGAAAATTATGTGTCGCGAGAAGGCCGTTCGCCTTCATCTCCCTAACCACGAAACCGTAATTATATACGGAGACAAACCCAGTACGAACCTTCGTTTTATCTCATGTATTAAGGCACATAACTGTCTACAAAAGAAGGACTTTGCGTTTCTGGATCACATCGTGGATAAATCCAAGGAAGAGATCAATATTCGAGACATCCCAGTGGCTTGTGATTTCCCTGACATCTTTCCTGAAGATCTTCCGGGGATACCCCCAGAAAGACAAGTCGAGTTCCGAATCGACCTTGTGCCAAGAGCTACACCCATCGCCAAATCGCCCTATAGGTTGGCTCCTGCGAAGATGCAAGAACTGTCAAGCCAACTCAGCGAACTCTTGAGCAAAGGATTCATCCGACCTAGCTTCTCACCCTAGGGAGCTCCGATCCTACTTGTTAAGAAGAAGGACGGATCCTTTAGGATGTGTATCGATTATAGAGAACTGAATAAGCTCACTATCAAAAATCGCTACCCACTTCCACGAATCGACGATCTATTCGACCAGCTTCAAGGAACAAATTACTTCTCTAAGATAGATCTGCGATCCGGCTACCACCAACTCAAGGTCCGGGAAGAGGATATCCCCAAGACCGCTTTTCGAACTCGCTATGGACATTATGAATTTGTTGTAATGCCCTTCGGTCTAACGAATGCCCCTGCCGCATTTATGGACCTGATGAATCGAGTTTTCCGACCATTCCTTGACAATTTTGTTATCGTTTTCATCGACGATATTCTAGTTTATTCTCGAAGCGAAGAGGAACATAGTCGACACCTCCGACAAATCTTGGAAACCCTGTGTGCCGAAAAGTTATACGCAAAACTCTCTAAGTGTGAGTTCTGGCTCCGTAGCGTAAACTTTTTAGGTCATGTTGTCAGCCAAGAAGGGATACATGTGGACCCTTCTAAGATCAAAGCCATTGAAGGATGGGCAGTACCAACGACACCCACAGAAATTCGTCAATTTCTGGGTCTCGCAGGCTATTACAGAAGATTCATTCAGAACTTCTCCAGAACAGCCAAGCCACTTACCATGCTTACACAAAAAGGCGTACCATTTGAATGGACAGAAAAGCAGGAGGTTGCCTTCCGAACTATGAAACGAGCTCTCTGTAGTGCGCCAGTACTATCATTACCAGAGGGAACTGAGGACTTCGTAGTTTACTGCGATGCTTCGAATCAGGGTTTAGGCTTTGTACTCATGCAGCATGGGAAGGTGATAGCTTATGCATCCCAGCAACTAAAGACACATGAGGTGAATTATACCACCCACGATCTCGAATTGGGAGCTGGGGTGTTTGCTTTGAAGATTTGGAGGCACTACCTTTATGGTACGGAGTGCACCATTTTCACTGACCACAAGAGCCTCCAACGTATTTTAAATCAAAAGGAGTTAAACATGATGCAGCGAAGATGGGTTGAGCTGCTAAACGATTATGAGTGCGAAATCAAGTACCACCCAGGCAAGGCTAACGTGGTAGCTGATGCCTTGAGTCGGAAAGAATACTCAAATTGTCGTGTGAAAACTCTTTCGATAACCATTCAATCACATCTATTCTCGCAAATCAAAGAAGCCCAGTCTGATGCCATGAAGACAGAAAACAGAACCAGCGAAGCGTTACGTGGAATGGAAAAGAACTTCGAAGTCAAGGAGGAAGGAACATATTATTTCATGAACCGAATTTGGGTCCCTAAACGTGGGGGATTCAGAGAGGTAGTCATGAATGAGGCTAATAAGACACGATACTCCATCCATCCGGGTTCAGACAAGATGTACTTGGATATCAAGTAATATTATTGGTGGCCTAACATGAAGGCAGAAATTGCCACTTACGTTAGAAAGTGCCTCACTTGTGCAAAAGTGAAGGTAGAGTATCAAAATCCCTCGGGACTATTACAACAGCCGGTAATACCCGAGTGGAAATGGGAAAGGATTACCATGGACTTTGTGACCAAATTACCCAAGACAACTGATGGAATGGATGCCATATGGGTAATAGTTGATAGGTTGACAAAATCCGCCCATTTCCTGTCAATAAAGGAGACATACAAGATGGAGCGACTGACAAGAATCTACATCAAGGAAATTGTGAGACTCCATGGAGTGACAATATCTATCATCTCAGATTGGGATAGTAGGTTCACTTCACGCTTTTGGCAAACACTTCAAAAGGCTATGGGAACACAACTCGACATGAGCACTGCTTACCACCCACAAACGGATGGTCAAAGTGAGCGAACCATTCAAACGCTTGAGGATATGCTTCGAGCATGTGTGATAGACTTCGGAAGGTCGTGGGATACCCACTTACCTTTAATTGAGTTTTCGTACAACAACAGTTATCACACAAGCATCAAAGTTGCTCCTTTTGAAGCATTATATGGGCGTAAATGTAGATCACCGTTGTGTTGGGTTGAGGTAGGTGACACTTGTTGGATTAATGTCTAAGTCCATAACTATAATTGGTAAGACTTGACCCGACCCGGCATGGTCCATTTGGGTTGCATGGCATCATGCATTTGGATAGACTATAATGAGAGAAATAACACTTAAGGTTGGTTAATATTGTTGGATAAGGTGTCTAAGTCCATAACTATTTCGGGTATGTACTTGACCCGACCTGGCATGGTCCATTTGGGTTGCATGGCACCATGCAATTGGATAAACTAAAATGAGAGAAATAACACTTATGGTTTATTAATATATTATAAGTTCTAATATATTAATAATATTATTTAATTAGTTTGATCAAGAATTAATTTAGAATTAATTAAGTGATCAAAAGATAACTAATTAAATATATGGGTAGATTATGTAAATCTTCCATATCTTATATAGTGGGCTAAGAGGCTCCCTGGATTATCAAGTTGGGTTCCACCCATAGGATGCTCCATGGATGCTCCATGGGAGTTACAAACCCATGGGTCATGGAAATGAAGAGTCATGACACATTAGGGTTTACATGGTGTAACCCTAGATGTGTCAACACTATATAATAAACCCATTCTCCACCAAAATCGGCAACACATAAGAAACAAGAGGGCTAGGCCGCTTTTAGAAGTGTGTATTCTCTCTAAAGTCATTCCAAAAGCATTTGGTGTTGTGTGAAGCATTTGAGGCATCACACTTGGGGTGCTAGGCTCACAAGGTTTCAAGGATCATAAGCAACAACAAGGTAAGTTATTCTATCTTTCATGCAAGTTAAAATTTGTTCCCCATGTATGCTAGATAGGAATATAACCTTGGAATTCAACTTTGCATGATAATTAGACAAACATAGATCCAAGGTTATTAGGGTTGCATGTACACTTAGGAAGTGTTAGAATGCTCAAAACCCATCAGTGGTATCAGAGCCTAGGTTTGTTTGTTGTTTTTTTTTTGTGTGCAAACAGCTTGAAAAAAATCGTTTTTCTGTTTTCTGCTCGTATGAAAGTTTGCACATTTGTTGCTGGAAATGGACTAGAAACATTACCCTAAACTGTTTTGATGTTTTAAAGCTTGTTTTAGATGGTGTAATGTTTATGCTAATCCATTTTCAATGGCAATTATTAAAATTACAAGTTTTTTTTAAGTGTAATTTTTGATTCTTGAAAGTGTTCATATTCATGTTCTTGAACTTATGAAGATTAGATGATCATAGGAATTGTTTGTAACCTTCATGGTAGTTTAATTCATGATCATAATGTGTTTTAATGGAGTCCATAACTTGTCCTCAAGTTATGGAAAACCAAAAGTCTCACTTTTATTAAAGCCATTAAAAGAACACAAGAGTTATAAAAATGAAGAGTCTTCATTTTTATTACTCAATTAATTCATAAGTTATAAGAAATGAAAAGTTTTGGAAGTTTACAAAACTTGCCCTCAAGTTTTGGAACATGTAAAGTCTTGATTAAAACTTTAGTTCCAAACCTTAGAATTTAAAAAAATTAAAATTCAACCCTTATACTTTATAATATTATAAGTTACTAATATATATATGTATAACGTCAAGTCGTCTTACCGCTAGTACGCCTCATTCACGAAGCCGGTCTATAAGGGGGGTATAAGGTTGTTGCCTATAAAATGGCAACTTAATGGGTGTCCACTCTCACCCACCGCTTCCTTGATCGGTGGAGGGTCGTTAGCCGAACGGGTAAGACAAGGACTTATAAATTCTCATTAAAAGTATGATGAATATTATAAAGTAACTAAATGCTTTCATTAAATTCCCAATCTTAGTTACTTTAGGAAAATGTGAATAAGGTGCTAATCCATGAAATTACACTTTACACTTTGTTTAAGTCGTTGGTGGAGCGTGTGTGGTTAACTGGCACACTAACTTGGACTTAACAAGGTAGGTAAATGGTGACTTAAGGTTTACCATAGCATCGGTGGAGCGTGTGTGGTTTACCGGCACATCGATTGAGTGATAAACCTTGAGGGTACCAAGTGATTTGCATGGTTACTTCACACCTCGTTTTGTGATCCTCGGTATCCCAGTCACAAAACTTGGAGGGCACACTCGAGATTGAAACATGCCTTTGAAAAGTTCCTTGAATCTCAAAAGAATCTAGGAATTTCTAAGAACCAGTTAAAAACCTAATATTTATATTTCGTTTTTCATGGTGGAAATTGGTGAATCGTCATTCACCTACCTTTCAAATATGTTATATAGCTTGTAGTACGACATACCTCTTCAAAGTTATAATATATTGTGATTGGATCCTAGCCTTAATATTACATTTGGGTGTTTTATTAAGGACTCTCTTAATATCTAAACTAATCTTGTTCTCTTCTTTCAGATGTCTTCAAACAATGCTGCTTCTGGCTCTAATCCTAATGGCTCCTTTACCCTTATGAACTTGTGTGGGAAAGTCACTTTTGATGGATCCAACTTCAATGAATGGATCAGAAACATCAGGATGATTACCCGCTACGAGGACAAAGAATATGTCCTTGACAAGGAGCTTAAGGAGATTGATGAGACCACTGCAACTCCCCAGGAGATCGCTGACTTCCGGGCACATGAAAGGGATGCTACAAAAGTGGCATGCATCATGTTGGACACCATGACAGCGGAACTCCAAAAGTCCTATGAGGACTTCTACCCTTTTGAAATGCACCAAGATCTGATGGAAAGATACCATCAAAGTGCACGACAAGAGAGGTATGAAATCATATGCTCTATCATAAGAACCATGATGAAGGACGGGGAATCCGTCACGAGCCACATGCAGAAAATGCAAAGGTATGTAGATCGGTTGCTGAAGCTTAATGTGAACTTCCCTGAGGAGCTTGCAATAGATATCATTTTGCACTCCTTACCATCGTGCTATGATCAATTCCGCATGACATATCACATGAATAAGGAAGAGGTCACACTCAGCAAACTTCAGGGACTCCTCAAGACCGCAGAAACAGGTCTTAAGGGTAAGTCGGTTGTTAACACTCCTACTCCAAACTCCGCCCCGGTTTTGGCAATCGGGAAAGGTAGAGGGAAGAAGAGGAAGAGCTCTTCGAAGGGTACCAAGGCTAGGACCCTTGATGGCTCTTCTTCAAGTGGAACCAAGAAAGGTTTCGTCACTCCTTCTTCTGACCCTAAAGAGGCTGAATGCTTCTATTGCCATGAAAAGTCACATTGGAAGCGGAACTGCCCAAAGTACCAGCAAGATGTGAAGGATGGGAAAGTTAAACCCAACCATGCAGGTATTTACACTATCTTATCTAATAACTCACCCCATTCTAACTCTTGGGTCCTTGATACCGGTTGTGGTATTCATATCTGTTCTGATTTGCAGGGACTAAGAAGAAGTGAGAATGTGGATCATGGAAGAATAAACTTAATCATGGGGAATAGGAAAGCTTTACCTGTCACCAAGATTGGAGTTTATACTTTATCGCTAAGTAGTGGGTTTAGTTTAGATTTGAATAAATGTTGTTATTCGCCAGAAATGGCAAGAAATATTATTTCCTTTCATGCATTGTATAAACAAGGTTTCACCTTTTCATTTGATAATGAAGTTGGTTCGATTAATGCTTTCTTTAATAATGTTCTTTATTTTAAAGCATTACCTTGTGATGGTGTGTATGAAACTGTATCTGTGGTTGATAACTTAGGAAATAATGTATTGTGTATTGATTCTGTTAATGATAATAACTTGGATAAAGCATCATTATGGCATTGTCGTCTTGGACATATAAGCAAGAAACGCATAGGCCAACTCCAAAAGGATGGGGTCTTGGAGTCATTTGACCTAAAGTCAGATGACAGTTGCGAATCATGCTTACTTGGAAAAATGACAAAGTCACGCTTCACAGGTTCTTGTGAGAGGGGTGAAGGTTTGTTGGATCTTATAAACACGGATGTGTGTGGGCCCTTCAAACATACCACAAGGGATGCTAATCGTTATTATTTGACTTTTACTGATGATTACAGTAGATATGGATATGTCTACTTAATCAAGAATAAGTCAGAGACTTTTGAGAGGTTTAAAGAGTTTAAACAGGAAGTCGAGAATCAATTGGGTAGGAACATTAAGATGCTTCGATCCGATCGAGGTGGTGAGTATCTTAGTTCAGAGTTCCTCGACTATCTTAGGGAATGTGGGATTGTCTCACAATTGACACCTCCCAGGACACCGCAGTTGAATGGTGTAGCTGAGAGGCGTAATCGAACCTTGTTGGATATGCTTCGTTCCATGATGAGTCGAGCTTCGCTACCAATCTCATTTTGGGGGTATGCCTTAGAGACTGCCGCCCATATCCTTAATCTAGTCCCCACAAAGAAAGTTGCCAAAACTCCTCATGAGATGTGGACTGGTAAAGTACCCAAACTAGACCACATTAAGATTTGGGGTTGCGAGGCTTTCGTGAGACGCGAGACTCATGATAAGCTCGAACCTCGAAGTGAGAGGTGTATTTTCATCGGCTACCCACAGAAATCCTTTGGTTACCTCTTCTACAGACCTAGTGAGAATGTGGTCTTTGTAGCTAGGAGGGCTTTCTTTCGAGAGAGAGAGTTCATAAGCCAAGGAGACAGTGGGAGGCAAGTTGACCTTGAAGAAATTCAAGAGTCAAGTGGTGAAGGAACTTCAAACCCTAGCACTCAACTTGAGGATGAAACTCCTGTTGAGCCAATTGACAAGTCTGTACCTTTGAGGCGTTCCACAAGGGTTAGGAATGCACCTATGCATTACTATGGATTCCATATTACTGCAGAAGGTGATACACTTATCAGTGATGAGACACTGATAGATCTGGATGAACCTAACAGTTACGCGGAAGCCATGGCAGGCCCTGAGTCAGCCAAGTGGAAAGAGGCAATGGACAGCGAGATACAGTCCATGTATGACAACCAAGTTTGGAACTTGGTTGAGAATGTACCAGGTCGTAAGACTGTAGGGTGCAAATAGATCTTCAAGAAGAAGACCGACATGGATGGTAATGTACACACTTATAAGGCACGACTGGTTGCAAAGGGTTTCTCACAAACTCCGGGAGTTGATTATGATGAGACCTTTTCTCCAGTGGCCAAGATTAAGTCTATTAGGGTTCTGTTAGCCATAGCCGCATTTCATGACTATGAAATATGGAAAATGGATGTCAAAACCGCTTTCCTTAATGGAAAGTTGGCTGAGGATGTTTACATGAGTCAGCCAGAGGGTTTTGTCAACACAGAATACCCTAATAGAGTGTGTAAGCTTGAGAAATCCATTTATGGGTTAAAGCAAGCACCTCGCAGATGGAATCTTTGCTTTGATGAGAAAGTCAAGGAATTTGGCTTTTCTAGGAGTGAAGATGAATCTTGTGTATATGTCAAGGCTAGTGGGAGTATAGTTAGCTTTTTGGTATTGTATGTGGATGACATACTACTCATAGGAAATGACATCCCAACTCTGCAGGAAGTTAAGTCCTGGCTTGGGAAGTGTTTCTCTATGAAGGACCTAGGAGAAGCTGCCTATATTCTAGGGATAAGGATCTTGAGAGACCGGAGTAAAAGACTAATTGGACTTAGTCAGAGTACCTACTTGGATAAGGTGCTGAAGAGATTCGGCATGCAGGACTCCAAGAAAGGAGAGTTACCCATCCAGAGTAACGCCAGATTGAGTAAGACACAAAGCCCTAGTACTGAGGCTGAGATAGCAGAAATGAGTTGAATACCTTATGCTTCGGCTGTAGGATCGATCATGTATGCTATGACGTGTACTCGACCTGATGTAGCCTTTTCTTTGAGAATGGTTAGCAGGTATCAGGGGAACCCTGGCAAGGCACACTGGACTGCGGTAAACAATATCCTCAAGTACCTACGGAGGACTAAGGACTGGGTCCTTACCCTCGGTGGGAGTGAAGACTTGAGAGTTGTAGGGTATAGTGATGCTAGCTTTCAGACTGATAGGGATAATTTCTGCTCTCAGTCAGGCTGGGTCTTTACGTTAAACGGAGGAGCAATTTCTTGGAAGAGTTCCAAGCAAGAGACAGTGGCTGATTCAACTTGCGAATCAGAGTATATAGCAGCTAGCGAGGCAGCAAAGGAGGCGATATGGCTGAAGAACTTCATTGGAGACCTTGGAGTTGTACCAGCTATTAAAGAGCCAATGGAAATTTTCTGTGATAGTGAAAGTGCAGTTGCCTTAGCCAAGGAACCAAGGGATCACGGGAGATCCAGACACATCGACAGAAAATACCATTTCATCAGACATCGAATAGAAGAAGGACTCCTCGTGGCAAAGAGGGTATCATCGGATGAGAATCCAGCAGATCCCCTGACGAAGGGACTGACTCGGGTTAAGCATCTCCAACATGCTCGGAGCATAGGGCTGAAGGATGATATTAGATTTAGTAGTTAGATAACCTTGAAATTTGTAAAGTGTAATTGACATTAGATGATGAATAAAAGGTGTTTTATTTATGAGTAAAGTGTTGCTATCTCTTGTCGATCGTTTACTATATTTCTTTTGCATGTTTTGACTTCCAGAATAATTATGTTTGGTATATCATATTATTCGAACCTCCACAGTCGGTCATATGTCGGAAGTAGGTATGAATCAAGACTGTCATGATTGGTTGCAGAGGTCTAAGTTGTTGGACATGGCTACAACACTCATGAGTGCTCATAAGTTCTGAGCATTGGACTCAACCCACGCTCACTGGAATCACTTCATGGAATTTATCTCGAGTGATCGTGAGACGGTAATATCATATAAGTCTTCAAACCTAGATATATGATTTGTTACTTATGAGTTGGTTATGCATTGATTGTACGAAAACGCATTGATAACTCGATGTTATAAAATGTGCTCTTGTGTATAATTCAATGAGTAGTAGAACAAACATATGAGTCGAAGTTTATCTGTTCCTTCTTGGATTAGAAGCTGATATCCGGGCCCCTCGATGATTTTGTTTTGACCTATGTACCGGGCCCGGTCAGAACTAAGTTGATGTGTTCAATTAAGTTCTTTGTCAAACAAATCGGAAATCGGGAAACAAACTGCTGGACAATTAGTAAGACATTGTTCCATGTATTTGTCCGGCTGATATCTAGAACAGAGGATTATACGATCACTTATCTTAAATGGCGTATCATCATCTTCTCAGTTCCGAGAGACCTTGAAAGAGCTACGATTGCCGATCGGTTCCTGAAGTATTGCAGTTATAGTTATTAGACTTATCCAAGTGGGAGACTGTTGGATAAGGTGTCTAAGTCCATAACTATTTCTGGTATGTACTTGACCCGACCCGACATGGTCCATTTGGGTTGCATGGCACCATGCAATTGGATAAACTAAAATGAGAGAAATAACACTTATGGTTTATTAATATATTATAAGTTCTAATATATTAATAATATTATTTAATTAGTTTGATCAAGAATTAATTTAGAATTAATTAAGTGATCAAAAGATAACTAATTAAATATATGGGTAGATTATGTAAATCTTCCATATCTTATATAGTGGGCTAAGAGGCTCCATGGATTATCAAGTTGGGTTCCACCCATAGGATGCTCCATGGATGCTCCATGGGAGTTACAAACCCATGGGTCATGGAAATGAAGAGTCATGACACATTAGGGTTTACATGGTGTAACCCTAGATGTGTCAACACTATATAAGAAACCCATTCTCCACCAAAATCGGCAACACATAAGAAACAAGAGGGCTAGGCCGATTTTAGAAGTGTGTATTCTCTCTAAAGTCATTCCAAAAGCATTTGGTGTTGTGTGAAGCATTTGAGGCATCACACTTGGGGTGCTAGGCTCACAAGGTTTCAAGGATCATAAGCAACAACAAGGTAAGTTATTCTATCTTTCATGCAAGTTAAAATTTGTTCCCCATGTATGCTAGATAGGAATATAACCTTGGAATTCAACTTTGCATGATAATTAGACAAACATAGATCCAAGGTTATTAGGGTTGCATGTACACTTAGGAAGTGTTAGAATGCTCAAAACCCATCAAATATATTATAAGTTCTAATATATATTAATAAGGTTATTTAATTAGTATTGATCAAGAATTAATTTGGAATTAATTAAGTGATCAAAAGGAGACTAATTAAATAGATGGGTTGATTGTGTAAATCATTCATTCTTATATATGTGGGCTTGTGATCCAAGATTCCTTATGTTGGACTAAGTCCATGGGGTGACCCATGGATACTCCATGGAGGTTAAAATCCATGGAGCATAAGGAATGGGTAAAGTTATGAGTTACATGGTGTAACCCTAATAGCCACCATATAAAAGAATCCCATGGCTCAAGAAATCGGGCACTAATGTGTGAGTGTGAGGGCTAGACGATTTCAAGGAGTGTTCAAGTTTCTCTCAAGTTATTCCAAGTGTATTTGGTGTTGTGTGAACCATTTGAGGTGTCACACTTGGGGCACTAGGCACTCAAGCTTCATGAAGACATTCTACATCAAAGAGGTATGTATTCTATCTTGTTATATTTATTATTTTGTATGCTAGATTTGGATAATACCTTGGATGTTCATAATTGTATGTATAATAGAGAAAACATAGATCCAAGGTATTTAGGGTTGCATGTACACTTAGGAGTGTTAGAATGCTCATAACCCAACAGTGGTATCAGAGCCAGGTTTGTTTTCTTGTTATACTTGCAAAAGTAGCTGAAAATTCGAGTTTGATGCATATATTCGATTGTTTTGGCTGGAATTGGACTAGGAACATTACCCTAAGATGTTTTTGTAAACTTGTTTTTGATGTGGTAATGGTCATGCTAATCCAATTTCTAAGATAATTGTCATAATTTCAAGATTTGTATTAGTTTGTATGTTCATGCTAATTTCTTGAAGATTGATGATTTGAATTATCTTGTTCTTATGAGGTTCTTAGATTAATAGAAAAGTTGTGTGAAATAGTTGTTTTCAATCCATTTTAATCTAAGAGTTGATTCCAAAGAGTGTTTTTGTAACTTGTCCTCAAGTTATATGAAAAGTCACATTTAAGAATCATAAAACTCATAAAAGTTGGCAAAGGTTACAAAATGAAGAGTCTAGTTCTAATTAAATGGTTTTATGACTCCATAACTTGTCCTCGAGTTATGGAGGTTCAAGAGTCTCTTCATTAAATTAAAAAAAAAAGTGTAACCTTAATTAGTTCCATAAGTTACAATAAAAAAAAGTTATTTTTTTTATTTATTAGTTTAAAGTCTTCCATAACTTGTCCTCAAGTTATGGAACTTGAAGAGTTTTTTTTTAATTAAAACTACTTTAAACTCATAAGTTATGGAATTAATTAGTTTTGAATAGTTTCAAAACTTGCCCTCAAGTTTTGGAATTTGAAAAGTTTTCACTTATGAATACTTTAATTCCAAGTTAGCCCTTAGAATTTTAAAAGTTAAAATTCAACCCTTATACTTTATAATATTATAAGTTAATAATATTTATATATATGTATAAGAGTAAAGTCAGTCTTACCGTTAGTAGGCCTCATTCACGAAGCCGGTCTATAAGGGGGGTATAAGGTTACTGCCTATAAAATGGCAGTTTAATGGGTGTCCACTCTCACCCACCGCTTCCTTGACTGGTGGAGGGTCGTTAGCCGAACGGGTAGGACAAGGACTATAATTCTCCTTTCATTAAAAGTATTAATGATAAATACTAAGTAACTAAACTCTTATTAATACCCAATCTTAGTTACTTAGGAAAATGTGAATTTGGTGCTAACCCACGAAATTACACTTTGCACTTTGCTTAAGTCGTTAGTGGAGCGTGTGTGGTTAACCGGCACACTGATTAAGGGATAAATATTAAGGGTACCAAGTATATTTGCATGGTTATTCACACCTTGTTTTGTGATCCTCGACATCCCAGTCACAAAACCTGAAGGGCACACTCGAGATTGAAACATGCCTTTGAACAGTTCAATGAATCTCAAAGATCTAGGACTTTCAAATCCAATTAAAACCTAATAAATTATTACGGCATCCCTCTTCTAAGTTATAAAATAGTTTGTTGGGTCCTAGCCTTAATATTTCATATTGGGTGTCATATTAAGGACTTTAAATCAACTATCTTGAATATCTCCCAAAAAGATGTCTGGTCTAGACATTTATGATCTTCCCAAATCTCTTGAAACAAGCTTTCCTAAATGAAGATGATGTCCCATGGATATCATACTTCTTTCACCTCCTCCAATTATTCTCCCTAACCCATAAGTTCCTAAAAAGTTTAAGGTCACTCAAGCCCTATTGGCAAGGCAAGGTCTAGGTGTGATCACATCTTGGAGATGCAGTCACATATTGACAAGCCGGGAGAGTTGGGTGTAAAAGTCTTGAGAAAGTTGGTGGCTCAACTACTTTCTAAGTCACATAGTGAGTTCTTTTGGGAATCCTATGAAACAGACTAAGACAAGACCCTTAATGATCTTATCTATTTGCTAAGATCAACTTCCTAAAACGCTATGGACATTGACAATGATGACATTGGATATCCAGTAAAGCTCTCTCTTCCCAATGGAAAGGGATCGGCCATAGTCAACTCGGTTGACCCAATGGTAAAGAGAGAGGCGAAGTCTGAGATAGTCCCACTATCAAGGGTCCATAGGTAACTATTGCCAAAGGAAGGAGCATTGGTTACGAAGCTGCTAAATTTACCTAAGGATGTTAAAGTCAATAAGTTTGGCTCTACTTCAGGTAAAGTCCATTGTCTAACTCTATTAAGTACATGCTGATTCTGATCGCGAAGATGGATTTCGATCGCATGGTTCGGTGATCAGAATTTTTGGGCTATTACTTAAGAGTTATGATATTTATATTGCTTAGGAATAGATAACAACAAGGTTTTCATATGGATTGTAAGGATAAGTTTTTCCGCAAAGTTTTAAAATAAAAGAAAAAGGTTTTGATTTTATTTATTTTAAGTATCCTTACAATGACATTTGTGAAAAGTTGTTGCTTATAAGATTCCATTGATAGCAATATTGGAAAATGGATTTGATTCTTTCGGTTGTGGTAGTGTCTAATATTACCAAATAAGGAAAGATTCTCATCACCCAAGGTTCAATTGGACCGAAACTTGGAATCATGCAAGTTGTATAGTATGATGAATGAGAACTTTCAGCTTGGAAAATTAAGACTAATTCCTTATGTGAATAAGGAAAGGAGTAAGGGATCGAGTACACATTCTTGTGCACTGGTCAAGTCCACCACAAAAGATCAAGAAGACTATTCGTCATGATTTACTTAAGTTCAATAAATATGGTTATACTTATAAGTTTAAGTATAAGTGTGTAGCATTGGAGAAGTTTCAATGTGAGACAGAACGAATAAGAAGAATCAAAGTATGGTAGAAAGATAAAAGTTTCTCAAATCTGAAAAGATGGGAGAGTACTTTAGTATCATGTTTATGATCATTTTAATGATTAAGATACCATATCACAATTGGTCCTCTAAAGTCATCTTAGTGCATTCTTATGACTAAGAAGAGGAGTCATGAATTGTTGAAATGGTTAAATCAAAAAGATGAGTCATACTTCGTTCCAAAACAATTCTTAGAGTCATACTCCAAGATTGTAACTTGAGTGACATATCTTAAAGAGGGTTTGTTAACACTAGTCAAATGTAAGAATAAAAGGTTATCTACTCTTGTACATTTGAAATTGGTAAGTTGTGATGTTTTGGATAAAACAGAGACCAACTTAGGCCAATTGTGTAAAGTGTTAGTCTTGATAAAGAATCTGCACTATCTCTTGAATATTTGACCAAGGGAGTCTTATATGTCAAGAGGACAGTGGGAGTCTTAAAGCTCTTGAAAGTTTCAAGACTTAATCAAGAATAAAACCTAAAGTCCTTCACTAGCACACGACTTGAGGTTTATAACCTATCGTGTTGAAATTTTTATGCCTATTCAAGTTGGCTTTGCATAGGAGTTCTGAGAGTTCTCAATTGGTTGCACAACTACTTGGAAGCAATGGCAGGCACCTGAGCTGCCAAATGGCAAGAATTTAAGATTGCACAAGTTTAATCAATATGAGTTTGGATTTTTCACTAACCTTGTCTTGTGATTATGGTTTTGACAAATTCACATGGATAAGAACACATACACTATTAAATCTAAGTGTCATAAGGTTTCTCTCCGATTCATGAAAATGATGGTGAGGAAACACTTTCACTAAGTAGATTTTAGCTAGATAGCAATTGTGATATTTGCATTCTCAAAGTCGTTAGTGGAGCATGTGTGGTTTACCGGCACACTAACATGGACTTGTGAGAAGTGGCAAAGGTCTAAACAATTGAGACTATGATTACGGCATCCATTTTCGTAGTTCTAAAATTGTTTAGACACACATTTGAGCTATCTAAGAGAGGTGTATGATTTTGATAAAGTTTTATCAAAACAATCTAGTATTAGAAATCTGAACTTTGGTAAGAAAGTCAGCTGATTTCTGAGTACATGTCAAAGCTAGTAGGAGCATAAGTGTTATGATAATAATCATCATGTTAGTGGGAGCATGATAATTATGACAAAGGTTGCAAGTTAGCAATGTTAATTATAGAAAACAAAAGTTTCAATTCGTGAGGTTGCAGGGGTTGAAAAAGTTGTTTTGCTATAATTAAGGGAGAGGAAATTATACTTCATTTCAATTCTAAAAGCTTAGATTGAGATTTTAATCGTATTTAATCAAGGATATATATATGAATTTCATGTTGGAATGGCTCAACATAAGGAAATTCTATATATGGGTCCATTATTTGCGTTCTAAAATTCGATTATGATTACGGCATCCCTTTTCATAATCTGAATTTTGAGAACTTGGCAAATTGAAATGGAAATATTATAGCAAAAGACTGGTTTAGTCTTTATGTGAGACATCATGAATCGTGTCCCATATGCTTCGGATATAGGATAGATTACATGTGATATATTCATCCCTTCTAAAATTTTCCAAATGCCTGGAGCATTATGAAGGGAAAAGGTCTAGAATTGGATATGACTAAAATGATTAAGCAATTGTCGAGGACAATCTAAGGTTTACCAAAGATTGGTTGCTCAAGGACAGTTGGAAGTATAATGTTAATTCTGGAAGGACCATATTGACATAATCTGTAAGGAGGCAACTCTTGTTCAGAAGTGATAGTCAAAATGGAATATGGAAATGTTTCAAAGTTAGAAATTATTCAATCTGTGTAAGATTAGGAAACTTAATGAAAGAAGGATGTTTCCAAGGATCTTATCTCCTTTGGAATGCTCTGTAATGATTGTTGTCAAGTCTTTCTGACTTCGTGCATAATCATTAAGAGGATCAATGCATATAAGTTTAGAATCTAACATATTTCAGTAAATGGCATGAATTTGGAATTCTTGCATTTGCAGTAAGGATTTGGGACTGTGAAAAGAGGATCATTGGAGTGATGTTCAATTGATCTATTTTACAAAGTAAAGATCATAGACAAACATAGTATGCATACTTGGTGTATGGCATGACTAGTGTTTAGAAAACATAGTGTACATGCTTGGAGCATGGGACAACTATTGTTTAAATTCACAAACCGAAACAATGAATAATGAGTAATCAGTATGGTGATAAATAAAAGTGTTTATTTATATTCATAGGGTTTGATACCATATTTGATTCATTTATTCTTGTGTTTCACTTTGCATGTTTTGACTTCCAGAATAACTAAGTCGCTCTTCCTGAATGATTAAGTTATTCAAACCATCCACAGTCGGTCATATGTTGGAAGTAGATTGGGCCATTCGAGGTTCTTGCCCGAATCGGTCCAGTGGCCTATAGGCTGCAGCTACCTGGTGAGCTCAACAGCGTACACCCCGTGTTCCATGTTTCCAATTTAAATAAGTGCTTATCCGACGAAACTCTTATCATCCTACGGGAAGAAATCGAAATCAACGAGAATCTCCTGTTCATCGAGGAACCAGTTGAAATCATTTACATAGAAATGTAATTTTTATGAAAATAACACTTTTCTAGGGGTCAAAACATAAATTTTAGCTTATTGGGCTTTAATTTGGGCCTCACGAGTTTTTGGGCCCAAAGTTGCGAAAAAATGAAATGTTGAGGGGCTGAATTGGAAAACTTAACAAACTATGAGTCTAAAACATGAATAAACTATTTTTAGGGGCTGAAAATGACTTTGATGCAAAAATTGGACTAAAAATACAAAGTTTTTGATTTTGGGGTCAAAATTGTAAAACTTACGGAATTTGAGCCAAAAGTGTATACTTTTTACAATTAGGGGCTGGAAATGACAAATACAATAGTTTTGGGCTGAAATTATTATTTAAATAAAGTTTGGGTCTAAAATGTCAAGAAAAACGGTTTAAGGACCAAAAATGTCAATTTTCATAAAAGGGGACTAAAAGTGCTATTTTTATAGATAAAGAGGCTGAAATGGTCAAACTAAATGTTTTTGGGCCAAGTAGACAAATATTAAATTATTGGGTTAAAAATATTAAGTTTATAACGCATGGTTTTAAATATATATATATATATATATATATATATATATATATATATATATATATATATATATATATATATATATATATATATATATATATATATATATATATATATATAACCAAGCTTCGTTATAAATCAAACGTCAAAACATTTTAACACTTCGAATAAACATCTCACTTACAACCAATAACTATATTACGAACTTAAGATCAATAAATTAAAAATGATTCAATGGTTGGGCTCAAATATCTTCTATTCGTGCTATTGGGCCTTTATGGCCCAATATCCTGATTATTGGGCCCAATATAATCACACATGTTTATTGGGCCTCCGGTGACCCAATTACATACCCAGTGGGCCTTTATTAGCTTTAACATACTATTGGACCTTAATGGTCCACTTGTATTGCTAATAAGACCTTAAACCTTTATAATATGCTTAATGGGCTATAACGTGTCTGTAGCATACTCGACAGCCTGTAATAACATACAAAGTTAGTGGGCCTCCGTAGTCCTCTTCTCTTCGTCTGTTAGGCTTACCTTTGTTCAAGTAAACATAAATCGGGTCGTGAAACAATGTTATACAATTTTTTTTGGATTAGTGAGAAATAACGGGCGACACCAATAAGTGTCGGTCGTAGTCTGTAGTTATAATCAAAGTCTCCTGGAGGGAGAGTGAGAGGTTGTGTATAGATCTATACGGGGGTGACTCCCCCACACCTAAGCTGTTCGCTACAGTTAGACTCGGTCAGTCTAGGGTGACAAAATCTTAATTCAATACTGGCATTCACTAGAATGCCAAGACAGACGAATTAGTCATTATTATGCATGGTTATAACGACTCACATAGAGATCCATTACCATATAAGTAATCATTGGGAAATCATGTTCATATGCTGTGACGATACAATAATATAAAACTATCATGCTATTTATATCGGAAAACATCGGGTTTTCCGGGGGAACAACATTATTCACTTTTACTTACAACAACTATAATACAAGAAACTATTATGAAAAACATTTCACTTTTGCATGTTTTGAAATCATTTACACGTATACTTATGGATCATGACACCTTTTTCGTAAACAATTTCTGTTTCAGAAAATATCGGATTTTATGGGTTTTACAAACAATACAAAACATTTTCATATCAAACCTGCTTATGAACTCACCAACATTATATATGTTGACCGTTTTCAAAATAACTTGTGTTCTCAGGTAACTGTTAGAATGAAGAAATTATCAAGCGTGTGTCTGAATGTCTTTTGTGTGATGTCATTTGATAAACAATTTATTTTTGGGATTATGTAATGTAAACAATGTACCGGATGTGAACAATGACGGGAAGATAAACTTGATCATGGGGAATAGGAAAGTTTCACCTGTCACCAAGATTGTAGTTTACTCTTTATTGCTTAGTAGTGGATTAGTATTAGATTTGAATAAATGTTGTTACTCGTCTGAAATGGCGAAAAATATTATTTCTTTTCATGGTTTGTACAAACAAGGATTTACTTTTTCATTTGATAATGAATGTGGTGGTATTGATGCCTTTTATAATGGTGTTCTTTATTTTAAAGCATTACCTTGTAATGGTGTATATGAAACTGTGTCGATTGTAGACAACTTAGGAAATAATGTTTTGCATATTGATTCTTCCACTAGTTTGGATATGGCATCCTTGAGGCATTGTCGTCTTGGACATGTCAACAACAAGCGCATAGGCCAACTCCAAAAGGCTGGAGTCTTGGAGTCATTTGACTTAGAGTCAGATGATAGTTGCGAATCTCGTTTACTTGGAAAAATGACAAAGTCACCCTTTACTGGTACTTGTGATAGGGGTGAAGGTTTGTTGGATCTCATACACACGGATGTGTGTGGACCCATCAGAACCGCCACAAGGGATGCTAACCGCTTTTATGTGACTTTTACTGATGATTATAGTATATATGGCTATGTCTACCTAATCAAGAATAAGTCAGAAACCTTTGAGAAATTCAAAGAGTTTAAACAGGAAGTGGAGAATCAGTTGGGCAGGAAGATAAAGATGCTCCGATCCGATCGAGGTGGTGAGTATCTTAGTAACGAGTTCCTTGACTATCTTAAGGAATGTGGAATTGTTTCACAATTGACACCTCCTACGACACCACAGCTGAATGGTGTGGCTGAGAGACGCAATCGAACCTTGTTGGACATGGTTCGTTCCATGATGAGTCGAGCTTCGTTACCAATCTCATTTTGGGGGTATGCCTTAGAGACTGCCGCCCATATCCTTAATCTAGTCCCTACCAAGAAGGTTGCCCAAACAACTCACGAGATGTGGACTGGGAAAGTTCCCACTCTAGACCACATCAAGATTTGGGGTTGCGAGGCTTTCGTGTGGCGCGAGACTCACGACAAGCTCGAGCCTCGAAGTGAACGGTGTATTTTCATCGGCTACCCACATAAATCTTTTGGTTATCTCTTCTACAGACCGAGTGACAATGATGTCTTCGTGGCGAGGAGAGGAGTCTTTCGTGAGAGAGAATTCATAAGCTAAGGAAACAGTGGGAGGCAAATTGACCTTGAAGAAATTCAAGAGTCAAGCGGTGAAGGAACCTCAAACACTAGCAATCAACCTAAGGAGGAAACTCCTGTTGAGCCGATTGATGAGTCCGTACCTCTGAGGCGTTCCACAAGGGTTAGGAACACACATGAGTTTTATTATGTTTTCCATATTACTACAGAAGGTGATGCATTTATCAATGATAGTACACTGATAAATTTGGATGAACCTAACAACTTTAAGGAAACCATGGCAGACCCTGAATCTGCCAAATGGAAAGGGGCTATGGACAGCGAGATTCAGTCCATGTATGACAATCAAGTTTGGAATTTGGTTGACAATGTACCGGGTAGTAAGACAGTCGGGTGCAAATGGATCTTCAAGAAGAAGACCGACATGGATGGGAAAGTACACACTTATAAGGCGCGACTGGTTGCGAAGGGCTTTACTCAAACTCCGGGAGTTGATTATTATGAAACCTTCTCACCAGTAGCGAAGATTAAGTCTATTAGGGTTATGCTAGCCATTGCTGCATTTCATGATTATGAAATATGGCAAATGGATGTCAAAACCGCTTTCCTTAACGGAAAGTTGGCTGAGGATGTTTACATGAGTCAGCCAAAGGGTTTTGTCGATGCAAAGCACCCTAATAGAGTGTGTAAGCTTGAGAAATCCATCTATGGATTAAAACAAGCATCTCGCAGATGGAATCTTTGTTTTGATGAGAAAGTCAAAGAGTTTGGATTTTCAAGGAGCGAGGATGAGTCCTGTATATATGTTAAGGCTAGTGGGAGTATAATTAGATTTTTGGTATTGTATGTGGATGACATACTACTCATAGGAAATGACATCCCAACCTTGCAGGAGGTTAAGTCATGGCTTGAGAAGTGTTTCGCTATGAAGGACCTTGGAGAAGCTGCCTATATCCTAGGGATAAGGATATTAAGAGACAGGAGTAAAAGACTAATTGGACTTAGTCAGAGTACCTACTTAGATAAGGTGCTGAAAAGATTCAGCATGCAGGATTCCAAGAAAGCTGACTTACCGATCCAGAGTAACGCCAAACTGAGTAAGACTCAGAGGCCGAGTACAGAGGTAGAGATAGCTGAGATGAGTCGAGTACCATATGCTTCCGCTGTAGGCTCGATCATGTATGCTATGACTTGTACTCGCCCTGATGTGGCCTTTTCTTTGAGCATGGTCAGCAGATATTAAGGGAATCCTGGCAAGGCTCACTGGACTGCGGTAAAGAACATTCTCAAGTACCTGCGGAGGACTAAGGACTGGGTCCATACCCTTGGTGGGAGTGATGACTTGAGAGTATTGGGGTATAGTGACGCTAGCTTTCAGACTGATAGGGATAATTTCCGCTCTCAGTCGGGCTGTGTATTTACCCTGAATGGAGGAGCAATTACTTGGAAAAGTTCCAAGCAGGAGACAGTAGCTGATTCAACTTGCGAATCAGAGTATATAGCAGCAAGCGAGGTGGCGAAGGAGGCAATATGGCTGAAGAACTTCATTGGAGACCTTGGAGTTGTACCAGCTATTAAGGAGCCTATGGAGATTTTCTTTGATAACGAGAGTGCAGTTGCCTTAGCCAAGGAACCAAGGGATCACGGCAGATCCAGGCACATCGACAGAAAATACCATTTCATTAGACATCGAATAGAAGATGGACTCCTCGTGGAAAAGAGGGTATCATCAGATGAGAACCCAGTAGATCCCTTCACGAAGGGACTGTGTAGGGTTAAGCATTTACAGCATGTGAGGCGCATTGGCTAAAGGATGATATTAGTTTTAGTAGTTAGATAGCTTTCGAAACTTGTAATAGTTGAAATGTAATTGACATTTGATGTTTAAATAAAAGTCGTTTTTATTTACTAGTATGGTACTGTCTTGTGTCAATCTTTTACTATTGTTTCATTTTGCATGTTTTGACTTCCAGAATAATTATGTTAAGGTATATCATATTATTCAAACTATCTATAGTCGATCATACTTTGGAAGTAAGTATTGAAATAAGAATATAATGAATTGGGTTTGTAGATTTGTCTGAATTGTATTAGATATAGCAATTGTTGCTGCAACATTCATGAGCACTCATAAGTTCTGAGTATTGGAATCAACCCACGCTCACTTGTATCACTTCATGGAATTTATATTGAGTGATCGTGAGACGGTAATATCATATAAGTCTTCAAACCAAGAGATATGAGTTGTTAACTATGAGTTGGTTATACATTGATAGTGCGAAAACGCATCAGTAACTTGATGTTATTAAACGTGCTGTTGTGTACAATTTGATGATTAGTCAGTACAAGCATATAACTTGAAGTTTATCTGTTCCTTTTAATCCTTGGAGGATTAAAAGCGATATCTTGGGCCCCTCTATGATTTTGCTTTGAATTATGTGACGGGCCCGGTCAGAACTGAATTGATGTGTTCGATTAAGTTCTATATCAAACAAATCGAAAATCGGGAAACAAACTGCTGGACAATAAGTACGACGTTGTTCCATGTATTTGTCCGGCTGATATCTAGAACAGAGGATTATGTGATCACTTATCTAAAATGGCGCAATTTAGTTCTGTGAGACTTTGAAAGAGCTACGATTGCTGGTCAGATCCTAAAGTCATACTTGCAGCCATAGTTATTAGACTTATCCAAGTGGGAGACTATTGGATAAGGTGTCTAAGTACATAACTATATTTGGTATGTACTTGACCCGACTCGGCATGGTCCATTTGGGTTGCATGGCATCAGAACAATTTGGATAGACTTTTGTGAGAAGAGGATATTTATGGTTTATTAATATATTATAAGTTCTAATATATTAATATGAATTATTTGATTAGTATTGATCAAGAATTAGTTTGGAATTAATTTTGTGATCAAAAGAGACTAATTAAATAAATGGGGATTGATTTGGTAAATCATTCATTCTTATATAGTGGGCTTATGATCTAGATTTCTTCATGATGGGCTAAACCCATGTGGTGACCCATGGATACTCCATGGAGTCTAAAACCCATGGATCATGAGGAATTTGGAAAGGCATGAGTTACATGGTGTAACCCTAATGTGCACTCTACATAATGAAGCCTCATCCAAGCAAAATCTGCACTTAGACATACACAAGTGAGGGCTAGCCGATTTTGGTGCATATCAATCTTCTCTAAAGTTATTCCAAGTTTTTGGTGGTGTTGTGTGAAGCGTTTGAGGCATCACATTTGGGGTGCTAGGCTCACAAGGTCTTAAGGAATCCAAGCAACAAGAAAGGTATGTCATTCAACTAGTTTTTATATTACATATACCCCAATCATATGCTAGTTAGGATGAAACCTTGGAAAAATGAATATTTTCATGTATAATAGAGAAAACATAGATCCAAGGTTTCTAGGGTTCCATGCATAGGAGTGTTAGAATGCTCAAACCCCATCACTATGACCCATATGTCATCCATGGGTGTTACCATGACACTATAAGCAACTACCACATTGACCCATGACCCATATGTCATTCATGGGTGTTACCATGACACTATAAGCAACTACCACATTGACCCATAACCCATATGTCATCCATGGGTGTTACCATCACACTATAACCAACTACCACATGGGCCCATGACCCAAATATCATCCATGGATATTACCATCACACCCATGATCCATATGTCGTCCATGGGTGTTACCATGACATTATAAGCAACTATCACATGACTCATGACCCATATGTCATCCATAGGTATTACCATGACACTATAAGCAACTACCATATTGACCATTGACCCATATGTCATCCATGAGTATTACCATGACACTATACGCAACTACCACATTGACCCATGACCCATATAAGTAGCCCATGACCCATATGTCATCCATGGGTTTACCATCACACTATAACCAACTATCACATGGACCTATGACCCAACTGTCATCTATCGGTATTACCATCACACCCATGACCCATATGTCGTCCATGGGTGTTACCATGACACTATAAGCAACTGTGACATGACCCGTGACCCATATGTAATCCATGGGTATTACCATGATACTATAAGCAACTACCATATTGACCAATGAGCCATATATCATCCATGAGTATTACCATGACACTATAAGAAACTACCACATTGACCCATGACCCATATAAGCAGCCCATGACCCATATGTCATCCATGGGTGTTACCATCACACTATAACCAACTACCACATGGACCTTTGACCAAAATGTCATCCATGGGTATTACCATCACACCCATGACCCATATGTCATCCATGGGTGTTACCATGACACTATAAGCAACTACCGCATTGACCCATGACCCATATTAGTAGCCAATGACCCATATGTCATCCATGGGTGTTACCATGACACTATAAGCAACTACCACATTGACCCATGACCCATATGTCATCCATGGGTGTTACCATCACATTATAACCAACTAGAACATGGAACTATGACCCAAATGTCATCCATGGATATTACCATCACACCCATGACCCATATGTCATCCATGGGTGTTACCATGACACTATAAGCAACTATAACTTGATCCATGCATGACCCATATGTCATCCATGGGTATTACCATGACACTATAAGCAGACCCATATGTCATCCATAGGTGTTACCATCACACCCATGACCCATATGTAATTGATCCATAGGTGTTACCATGACACTATATAAGCAACTACCACATGACCCATGACCCATATGTCATCCATGGGTGTTACCATGACACTATAAGCAACTACAACTTGATCCATGACCCATATGTCATCCGTGAGTATTACCATGACACTATAAGCAACTAACACATTGACCCATGACCCATACGTGTTTTATATATATATATATATATATATATATATATATATATATATATATATATATATATATATATATGAATTTTTGTTCAAACATAACAACATAAAGATGTATAGTTTATTATTGTTTAATTATCGTTTACAATTCTAAATTAAAATTATGGTATGAACACCTCGTTACTCTTTGTTCTTTCTTGACGTTATGTACCATTTCTACCAAGCTAGAACTAGTTTAAAATATTTGAATTACTAAATATTTAGCACTAATTTCTACAGTTCGAATTTTTCATTAGTGGAGCTTCAAAATATTTCACAATTCCTTTCCCTCTAACCTACACACATTAAGGCTGCATATTAGAGTAAGTTAACTGATTAGAAATAGGGTTTACATTTTCTGTAATCATCTCCAGAGGCTAATTCATCAAAATCTTTGTTCATTATGTTTGTGCACTGACTTTGGCGATATAGTTTGTCATTCATCTAAAATTTATGTTCATTTAATTTACTATTCTCGTGATCATCGTTTCTTGTTCTCTGATCATCTTCATGTATATTATCATCTTAAATTACAACTACATTGTTTTTTATTATATTCAATAGTATGCATGCATAGTAATGCCTTCATCTATAATTTATTTTTATTGTATGATTGTTCTCTTCTCATCAATAGTTTATCATCTTTAATACATTGGTATTTACTATAGTTTTTGTTTATTTTTAAGCAAAAAAGATGTCGAAATTGAAACCAAAAGGAGCATAAGGTGTGAAGGCAACTAAATTCATTGCACCATAGGTTTTGAACCGCAACAGGACTTCAACTGCAAAATCCATAAGCAGACAATTACAAGATGAAGAAATTGACTTCCCAAAATCAGAAACCACATCCAATGCACCTATAACATCTAGCACCAAAACCCCTAAACCTAAACGATTAACACTGACCATGACTACCACTTCTTCAGCATCACTTACAACATCCACACCATCTTCAGCAAATACATCTAAAACTTCAGCAACTAGAACAATTCAATCCTCAACACTTACATCTACAACCAAAACTTAAGCACATTCATCATCGAAATCATCCTCAACACCGACATCCACTAACACATCATCAACACCTGTATCTACTACCACAACCTCAAAACCTTCATCAACACTACCATCCTTAACAACTATAGTAACTACCACATCCTCCTTACCTAAATGAACTACCACATCCTCAACATATACATCTATCCCAACACCTACCCCATATATACCCTATCACCAACACCTATCCCAGAATCTACCCTATCACCAATACAACCAACCGTGAATGGATATGTTGTGGAAAATGTAGAAGTTGAAAACAATTCCTCTGAAGATTGTGGACCAGATGGACGTTTAACTGTTCATGTTTGAAAAAAAACGTGAGTTACCAATCATATCTTACAACATTTTTCTATGTATAACCTTTTGGTGTACACGTACATATGAATTCAAAACTAAACCAATCACATGATTATCTGTAGGCTCATGCCACCAGGCCCTTGTGCACACATTGTTAGTCGTTCCTTTTTACAAAGAGTAGATCCACAAGGGTACACTTAGGGAAAAGTAAGCAAAGAAATGCGCGAATTATATTGGGAGGAGTTCCAGGTAGTTAACTATATGTGATAAATTGTTGTTTGGTAAACATTTACATTTAAACTTATGTTTATATTGTTAATGTGTAGAAAAAATGTTGTTGGGATGAAACAATAGAATCGCTAGTGAGACAAGCTTAGGCAAGTAAAGCAACACAAAGTTATGGCCAATATCTCTACAACATGGGGAGCCCACAAAGAAACCCACATGCCTTTAAAGCAGCGCATATTTCACATGAAGTTGGGAACTCCTGGCAAGAAAAATGGAATACATATGAATACAAGCTAAAATCCGAGAAGAATAAGAAAAATAGACGTAACGATGTGGCTGATGGAGTATGTAACACTCATAAAATTCATGAAAATTTTAAACTTTTAAAACATTCCAAAATCATCATTGTTTACACATTGTTTCCAAAATAAGGTTCATATCAAAGAAATCCCAAAATCGTGAAACAAAACCATGAGGAGGTGCACGATCACGCCTTCGCCTTCCCGCGATCCTCAGAGGTACCTGAAACATAATCCAACAACTGTAAGCCCAAAGCTTAGTGAGTTTCCCCCAAAATACCACCACAAAACATAACAAACAAAGCATGCATAAATGAGCCTTCATCCTGACTGGACCGCCTCGCAGGGCCTACATCCTATCTGGACCGCTCCCGCGCCTTCGGCATGACTGGACCGCCTCACGGGGCCTATTACCTATCCGGATCGCTCGTCGGGCCTTCGTCCTGACTGGACCGCCTCGCAGGGCCTTTAGTCTATCCGGACCGCCCTAGGTCTATTGGCCTTCATCACAAAGCATGACCGCCTCAACCCGACCACACAAATACATGTCGACATATACATAACTCATAAACACATAATCAATTAACAGGCAAGCGCAAATCATACAGATCAATAAGCATAACATCATTCTATCTACCAGGATATCGATCTAACAGATTACTACCGCAACAAGCATACGAGAAACCAGGATATTAATCCAACAAGGCCGACATTGGTGCCTTCGACCCATAAGCATAGCGAGGAAGACTCACCTCTCAAGTAGTGCTGAACCGGTAAAATCCAACTCCAAAAACTCAGCTCCGGACTCAACAACCTACAACCACCATATGATCCTTTCATCAAAACCTCAAAATACCCAAAATGCCCTCAAAAGTCAAACTTGGTCATCCATGGCCAAAGTCCAAGTCAACAACCAAGGTCATCGGTCCATGTTGACCCAAACTCGTCGAGTGCACAAGGAAACTCGTCGAGTTTCTTCAGCACTCATAAAAAATGGGGATAGTCCGAGTCAACTCGTCGAGTCCTCCGGACGACTCATTGAGTTCCTACAGCTTTCCAGAAGAAGCGGGAAAACCCGACCCAACTCGTCGATTTCTCAGGACAACTCGTCCAGTTTTCCCATTTTAACTCATTCAGTCCTTATTCATCCCTTCCAACGCTCAAGAATGTAGATCTGGTACCCAAGGGCTGGAAAGCCACGTAAAGTTGCTAACTTTACGTCCATGCATGACACCAAGAGGCTAAAACACTCAAATATGGCTTAACAAAGGACTTAGAACATGAAGGAAGCCTAGATCTATATAAAGCTTGAAACTTTAAGTCCAAGGAGGCCACAAAATGCCCAAATCTGAACTGGCAACTTCTAGAAATGACCAAAACCAAGAATGACTCCAAAATGAACACAAAATGACAATAAACTTCCAAGGATGAGATCTAAGCAATAAATGGTCAAGGTTTCGAATTTATACCTCAAAATGGTTGCAACAACAGAGAATGAGAGAAAATGCGAGAAAATGCACAAACTAGGGTTTTCTGGACAGAGGGGGCGGATAAGGAGGCCATCCAAAGGCCATAAGTCCTTTAAATAGGGTGCAACACCCTAAAAATTAGGGTTTCTTAATCAGCCACCAACTCGTCGAGTTTTTCTCAACAATTCGTCGAGTTGGGAAGCTTCCTACACGTCGAGTTGGGGCCTTCGACTCGACGACTTCAAAAGGGAAAATTACCTTTTAAGCCAAAAATCTCATACCTGGGAATCGGGATGTTACAGAGTAGCACAACCTACCCATAACGCTGGATCCGCAAATCATTTGAAGAGAGCTTCTGATTTGGTAATTTTTTAATGGTACATCAATGTTTATGTTTATGTGTATATTTGACATTTTATGGTATTTATGCAAAAGAGGAAATTAGGACATGATCCACCCCATAGTGAATTGTTCCTGTATACACACACACACGAAGAATCACGATGGAGTCACTTTCACAAATGAAAAAGATAGACAAATTCATGTAATATTCATTTTAGTGCAATTAGACTTTCATATTGTAGCTAGTCCATAATGTCATTCATAACTTTGATATCTTTTAACTTATATTATTTTTATTTTTTTAGGCGGCATATACAGAAAAACGGGAATAGTTGGAAGCTGAAGGTGCTGAATTTGAGGAGGACAAACTATTTTATGATGTTGTAGGTGGTCATGACAAAAAAAGAAGACTTTATGGATTAGGCTCTTTTGCAAAGGCGGTTCCCAATATTAACGGTAAAACGGATGTCTCTTACATTCCGGAAAAAATGATGAAATGGAAGAAATGAGGGAGCTTGTTACTAAACAAAAAGAGCAAAACGAAGAGCTTAAAGAAATAATGAAGGCCCAAGAAGAACAAAACAACGCAAGAGTCAGGCAACTTGAAAAACAACTTAAAACGGAAATGGATATTATTAATGTCATTACAAAACAACAACACTAGTAGGTCATAAAGTGTTGATATGTTTATTGCAAAGTATTTATTTTATATTACACACTTTCCATTTTCCATGTAATAAATAATTATTGTATTATTTTATGATATAATGTTATTTGATTTTTTTGTCAATTTTATTTTTCATATATTACTACAACATAATTTGGATTTAATTTATAAATCAATTATCCATCCATCTATATGGAATCTTTGATATAGAATCTACTATATAATATACACCACGAAAATTGCTAGGGATTCACCACCACGAAATTTGCTAGGAAGTCATCAAATGGAAGTTGCTAGGGATTCATCACCACCAAATTTGCTAGGGATCCACAACCATGGAATTTTCTAGGGATTCACACCATAGAATTTGCTAGGGAATCGCCACCACGAAATTTGCTAGGAATTCATCACCACATAATTTGCTAGAGAATCACCACCACGAAATTTACTATGGAATCACCACCACGACATTTACTAGGGATTCACCACCACAGAATTTGCTAGGGAATCATCACCACATATTTTGCTAGGGATTACCTACAATGGAATTTATGATGGAAGAACTACCACGAAATTTGTGATGGAATCCTACTACAGAATACACGACGGAATACCATCTACCACAGATTTCATTCCGTTGTCACAATTGTGATGGGATGATTGTTTCCCTAGCAAACGCTCGCTACGAGGTTTTTTTGGGACGGAAATCGCTCGTCGCTATTCGTCTTTTGCAACGGAATTTCAGCTTTTCGCAACGGATTCCTTCCGTAGCAAAATCACGTTTTTCTTGTAGTGTCAACTTACAGAGATTTCCTGACAGAAGTCCAAAAATTACAAAGGTAGAACTCTGACCCGAGAGCTTCCACTTGCCGGGATCTCAGAGACTCCAATGCCTTGCTAGACTACCCTAAAATCTAAGAATTTATCGATATTTTGGCTCTATAGAGTTCAAACAGAAAGAGTGGGAGGTGTGAGGAGTGAATGAAGGGTTGTTGCCCTTTTATAGGCGAAATTTTGATATGCGTGCCGCACCTTTAGAGGTGCATGTCGTGCACTTAGGTCGATGTTTCTCCTACCATTTTGTGCGACACGTCATCTTCCCTGTGGTTCGAGTTGTCACCTTCTAGAAGCGCGTGTCATGCAAAAACGCATATTTTGTAAATTCCGTAACTTCTTCATACGAGCTTTGTTTTAACATTCTTTATATACACGCGTAGCAATCAATGAGATCTAAAATTTCATTTAGAGTCTGTAGGTTATTTTTCACTTTATTTTTAAATTTATATTTTTATAGGATTGGACTGTAAAAGTCCATATGAAAATCATAACTTTCCCATACGACATTCGTTCTCGGCTGTCTTTAAATCGACAGAATTGTGTCTATGACATCATCTTCAACTCCCGTTTAGATTATTTTTCCTAAAAATCGACCGTTTCTAATTTCGGTTTCTGATTCGCACATTGCTACACCGAACTTTCAAAAAAATCATAACTTCCTCTTATGAAGACAGATTTGGACGTTCCCTATATGCACGAGTTTGCTTTTACAAATACTACGACTTTATTTATATTATTTTTCCTAAATAATATTCTATCCATAATTCCTATTTATCATCGTGACAAAAAATTATCTTTTTATACCTTAATCATCTAGCCCTTTCTTGTGGGCGTTACATGGGAGGAAGTGTCGGACCCCAATCTGTTAGGGAGAGGTCGGACAGAGAGTGATAGGGAGTACCGAGGTGGTACTGAAGTCTACTAAGTTGATTCAGCATGTGCGAGATAGGCTGTAGATCACGCAAAGTCTCGATGGGAAGACGAGGAAATAAGGGATCATTCAGATATGAATCTTTAATGTAAAAAATATAATTTTTGGATGGCCATGATGTGGTGAAGGTATCACTACGATGTGGCATGGCCAAAGGATATGCACATCACATTTAGCCACCACGATGTGGCAGTGTATTGGCCAACACATGGTGATTGATTTTGTACAAACCCCTAATTTTTGGGCTTAAGACCTTATTATAAGGAAGTGATGGCTAGGGTTTTCCCCATCCTCAGCCTCCATCACCTTCTAAAGCCTTGAAGAAATCACTAATCCCCTCTTCTCCATTTTTGAGCTCATTTTGGTGTTCTCGGTGATTCCTTAAGAAAGAAAAAGTCCCTTGTCGTGTAGAGGACCTTTTGGCAAGCTTAGAAATTTCATTTGAGAAAATTTTGGACCTTTTTAAGTCTTATTTTTCAGATCTTGTTGGTTAGCTTCTTTTAGATCCAGGTGTAAATGATTTCCTTCATGTTCTTGGTGTTTTGAGTGGTTAGATTCAATAAAGTTTTCAACTTTATTGGTCCTTGAGGTCCCTAGATGGTTAGATGTTCCGGATCTGAAGAGTTATGTAGCCTTGAGTTCATGTATGGGGTTTTTACCCCATTTATGCCATTTTTTACCATGTTGAGAAAATGACATGCATTGATCATGCATGTCATCAAAGCAAGGGTATTTATGGACCATTTGGGTCCCAGTAAGCATTCTGGAAAGTTTGAGCTTGGGGCTTCACAAATTGAGAGCTTAATGCATTAAGCTCATGAGAGCAGATCCCACAATGTGGCGACGGACAGACTCAGTAACTGTTTTGTCTGATGTTGCCACGACATGGACAATGGATGGCCACTATGTAGATGTCAGTTGAAGTTAACTTTGACCGTTGAATTTTTGACATGGTTGACTTTTGGTCAAATTATTGGTTCTGGAGTATAGCCTAAGGTGTGACCTTGTGTGATTCGTTAGGTGGGTTGTAGCACCGTTTACTTGACGTTCGAGCTGTAGTTTATCCGATTTCATGAGCGATGTGAGTCTTCTCACTATACTATGTTGGATACTAGTTGTCTTTTTGATACTTGCATCGAAGACCAGGATCTGGCTCCTGGCATTTGTATGAAAGACCATGGGGGTAAACCCATGAAGTTGTATGAAAGACCATGGGGGTAATGAATGTCACTTGCTTGTAAGTCCAGGATTTGGCCCTTGGCATTACAAGGAAAGAACATGGGGGTAGCCCATGGAAAAAAAATGACTGTAAGACTATGATTTGACCCATAGCTTTCACTTAGGGTTTAAGTAGATCTGGTGAGTTATGTATGGTAAGTGGTATTTTGGGGAACTCACTAAGCGTTGTACTTAAGGTTTATGTTTTAATTGTTTTAGGTACTTCTCGTTCCAAAGGGAGGGGCCCGACTTGATCGCACTGCATCCCCTAGAGATTTCATTCCACATTGACTGTTTATGATTTTACTCTGATGTTTTAAGAAGGCTTTTACTTTGATTGTCTTTTGATACAAAGGAATGATTGTTTTGGGTTAATTTAGATGAAATTTTTACTTAGTAATTTTGAGTTGTTACATCTTTTTTCGATCTGAAATGACATTATGTCAACTCCAAACTCTCACAAATTCATTATCAACCTCTTGATATCTTTGCTAAGACCATAATGATCTTATTGGATCGAGCCATAACATTGGCCAATTATGTCATTTGATTCGACCAGATCCTAACAGTGTCACGGTCCAAACCATGGTATGCCCAGATGATGACATTTAGTTATGCTTAACCATAGTGTATTGACCCATGTGTATTTTGTTAGGTCGGGCCATAACGTTAAGCTGATGATGTCGTTTATTTATTCTGAATCATAAAAATAAACTATGGAAATTTTATTAGGTTGAACCAAGGCAGCGAGCCGATGGTGACTCGTTATGACATGCCATGGTGATTAACGATATTGGCTTCTTAATCCGAACCAAGGCTATGGTCGATGATTATGTTTATTTATTCCGAATCATGATAATAAACCATGGGAAATTTATTAGACCGAACCAGGGCATAGAGTCGATGGTGACTCATTATGCCATGCCATAGTGATGAACCATGTTGGTTTTTTAGGTCGAACCAGGGTAATGGCCGATAATGACATTTTTTATGCCAATCCATGATAATAAGTACTGGGCAATTTATTGGGTCGAACCAGAGCACTAAGACGATGGTGACTTGTTATGTCATGCCATGGTGATGAATCATGTTGGTTTTTAGGTCGAACCATGGTAATGGTTGGTGGTGACATTTATTTATGCCGATTCATGATAATAAATCATGGGAAATTTATTGGGTCGAACCAAGGAACTAAGTCGATGGTGAATCGTTATGCCATGCCTTGGTGATGAACCATGTTAGATTTTTTTGTCGAATCATCGCACTGACTGATGGTGACACACATTTTTGTATGCAAAGTAATTGGTAGGGTTATTGAAATTACTTAAAATCAAAGGCTCGAATTCATTAATCTTTTAAGAGTTAATCCTTCGTTCTTACAATTCCATCTTAAATGAAGGATTTCAAAAGCTACATTCTTTTTCTTTCTTAGAACAATAATTGAGCATAGTCCTCCTTCCTCGGTTACAAATGAAAACACGTAACTTATGCATGTTCCAGGTTATGGGGACTCGTTTCCTTGCAAGGTTTCTATGACGTATGATCTATTTTTCCTTGGTTCTATCACCCTATAAGGGCTTTCCCAGGTGGGACACAATTTCCATGTAAGATCTTGTCTACTCGCTTCGTTCTTCCTAAGTATCAAGTCTCCGACCTTGCATGATCTTCCTGTGAATCTCTTGTGGTGATACTTTTCATTCAACGCTTTGTAAGACAACTGGCGTATTGCTGCATCTTGTTGTCGTTCTTCTGCCAAATCTAGGCTTACTCGTAATCCTGCTTCATTAGCCTTTGTATGTATGTTAGTGGTCCTTATAGTTCGTATGCTTACCTCGATAGGAGTAACTACTGCGGTTCCATAAACCAGAGTGAAATGAGTCTCATTTGTGGATGTTTGGGTTGTTCTGTATGACCATAGAACATGTTGCAATTCATCTATCCAATTTCTTTTGGCATTGCCCAATGTTTTCTTGATTCCCTTCACGATCATTCGATTAGTACTGAATTGTTTTCCATTGTCATTGCAAAATGTTGTTTTATGCCCCCTACTCTGACACCACTTTTGAAAAGGATTATTACTGAATTGTTTTCCATTGTCGCTTATAATCGCTTGTGGTAGTCCAAATCGGTATACTATGAACCACCATAGAAACTTGATGATTTTCTTTCCTGCTATGCTAACTACAACTTCACCCTCTACCCATTTAGTGAAGTAATCCACCACGACGATTAAGAATTTTAGTTTTCCTAGGGCTTCCTAGAATGAACCTACAATGTCTATGCTCCATTGCAGGAATGGCCATGGGCTCACCAAACTAATTTGTGTCGTTACTTGTAGATTTGGAATATTGGAGTGCATTTGACAATTGTAACAGTTCTAGATGAATGCAATTGTCTCTTTAGATATGGCAGGCCAGAAAAACCTTGTTTACAATATCTTTTGGATGATTGTTTTTGATCCCGCATGTGCTCCACAAACTCCAACATGTAGCTCTTGGATTACCCCTTCACCCTCGTCCTTGCATAAACATTTAAGCCATAGGGTTGAATACCTCTTTCTATATAACTTCCTTATGTACATGGTATAGTTAGGTACGTTGACTCGTATCTTGAAAGCTTCTTTCTTACAAATGGGCAATGTGTCCTTTGTAGGTATTGCACAAATGGCTTCATCTATAAGCTCATTTCATCATGTACTTCCAACTTTCATCATGTGTTCTTTGACCTTGGAACCTGCCTGATCTCAAAGGTCTTAAATTGTTTGGACAATCCCTTAGCCTTAGCCAAATAATTCTTGATATGCTCTTCCTTAGCTTTATATGATCCCTTGATTTAGTTGACAACTAACATGGAATCTCCAAAATCCCTTATCTACGAAATGTTCATGCTAAGGGTCAGTTGAAAACTGGCTATCAATGCCTTATACCCTGCTTTCACCTGTAAGGCTCGTCAAAATAACTCCTGATCTAGAGCCATCTTAGCTAGATGATCCATCTGAATATAAAATTCATGATTCGTCGGTTATGACTTCCTTTACAACATATGCGTCCACCCTTTCTTTATGTGGCATTTCTGTTGGGAAATTTGCTAGCACCTGAAATTGTATACTCACCCTTGGTTTATATGAAACATCATGTTCACCTAACTCAATAGCCCACTTGGTTATTCATCTATATCTCTCCGGCTGCATGATAAATTGTGTTATAGGTTGATCTGCTAGTACCGTAATAGAATGACTATGAAAGCACATTTGTAACTGTCTTGTTGTATATACGCGAGACAACGTCAACTTCTCAATTAGATAGTAATGCAACTCTGCTCCTTGAAGTAATCGACTAACAAAATAAACTGGGACATGTTTCTTGTCTCTTTCCGCTATCAACACTATACTTATGGCTTCCCTGATGGTGGAGAGATATACAACCAAAGCTTCTCCCACCCTCGGACGGGCCAATGTTGACAAGGTTTGTACCTTTAACTTAACGAACTCTCTATCAGCTTCTTCCTTCCGTGTAATTTCATTCTTCCCCATATGATTCTTCATTGTCTAAAAGAAGAGTAGTGGTTATTCTGCCAACTTTTCCAAGAACCTTTCTGAGGCAGCCAATTTGCCATTTAGGCTTTGTATGTATTTATTAATATAGGGGTTTTCATATTTTTTTACAACTTGAGCTTTATTAGGGTTGGCTTCTATTTCGGACATAGTTACTATGTTTCCTAAGAATTTCCCCCCTTTTTGAGCCTCGAATACGCATTTTTTTGGGTTTAATTTCATGTTTCTCTCTCATAGCCAAACCAACGTTTCTTCTATGTATTCTTAGAAATCACGATCGTCCTTAATTTTGAAGACCAATTCACCCACATATACCTCTATTTCTTCTAATTTTCTTTTCAAAGACTCGATCAACTAACATTTGATAGGTAGCCCCTATGTTTCTCAGCCCAAATGGCATCTTTTGATAACAAAAAGTCCTTTTTTGGGTGTTGAAGGTTGTCTTATGTTCATATTCCTTTTCCATTTGAACTTGATGGTACCTTTTGTATGAATCCAAGAAGGACTTCCACTTTTAACGTCCCAAAGACTCAAACTTTTATTCTATTTCCGGTAAGGGGTAACTATCTTTCGGGTAAACCTTATTTAAATCCGTGAAGTACACGCACATCCAAATCGTCCCATCACCTTTATTAACCAAAATAGAATTTGCAATCGATTTAGGGAATTGCGTAGCTCTTACAACTCCAGCTTCTATTAGGTCTTCCACCTCTTTGTTAATTATATCATTTCTTTCTCTTGCCATTCCTCGTTTCTTCTGCTTGATCGGCGTATGTTCAAGGTTAATGTTCAAACGGTGTTTAATTATATATCTTTGAATGCTTTTCATGTCTTTAGACTTCCACGCAAAAGCATCTGTATGTATTTTAGATGGTCTATCAGCCTTGTCTTAATATTGTCCGGAAATGTCGAGCCTGTTCACACTATTTGTTCACCATATCTACAAATGACTATGATTCTTTCGTCTTCTGTAACCGAACTTGATTCTTTTCAATGGTACGCTTCTTACCATAATTGTGCCTCCCTCCGCACGAAATTTCAGCATGCCATGCACCTGGGAGGGCACCGCTTGTAACTGCCATAGACCAGTCCTTCCTAAAAGTATGTTGTATGGTAATGGAGCTTTGGTTATGAGGAACTCTGCTATAATATTTTATTCAAACCATTCTTAAATTCTGCTAACATGAAGGGAAGTGGGATATTTCCCTCCGACCATACTAACTGTCCTTCAAAGCCTTTCACGCTTGACGTTGCTAGCTTGACGAATGCCTTTATGTCTACGGGTTGTCGAACCATGAAATTCTCATATAGAATGTTGACCGACCTTCCATTATCTAAGCAAATTTTGTGAATCAACTTTCTTCCGATTGAACCTTTGATGATGATAGGTTTAGTGCCTTGGTGATTTAGCGATATTGGGTCGCTGTTTGTGAACTCAAGGTTAGTCCATCATCTTTTTAACTGCATTTTACTACATTCACTTCCAATCATCATTACTTCCATGTCATAAACAGCTTCTTCCTTCTTATGAAAGTCACAATATTGGTTGGGATCTCTATGATACCACATTTGGTTGTGATTGCCATTTCCCCTCCCCATTATTCTTTGTGGGTGAACATCAAACGCTTCTTCTTTATAAAGGGTGAACCTGTCGCTTCCTCCTCTTCTTGTTTTTTGGTTGAACCGTCCTAGTCTTCCCATTTGGGAGAATACTCCAGAGGTAGTATTATGGCACGAATAAACATGTTTCTCCTTCTGAGATGTACCTTTTCTTTCCATCCAGACCTTTTCATCACTCTCGTCCTCTTGCCTAAGAAATCTATTTACTTTCCTTATCATTTCTTCTACATTCTTCTAATTCTTTCCTACGAACTTTCTAAACCATTCCCCTTCTAGCAACCCATATGTGAAGGCTGCTATGATCATGGGATCATCCCGAGTAGGCATCTTTCTACTTATTTCATTAAACCGCCTAAAGTAAGATTTATTTGATTCTCTCTCTCACTGTCTACAAGAACATATAGTTTGTTCTTGCTTTTGGAACCTTCTTTTCTGTATAAAACGGTTGCTAAACTTTGTGCATAACTATTCGAAGCTACTAATACTCGTAGTTGGTAAGTTGGCCAACCAATACCATGCCAACCCATCTAACGTCCCTACAAAGTAAAGGCTCCATAGTTTGGGATCCATAGGGATTATCTTTATAACCCATTAAAAGTTTGAGACTTGATCATCATGATCTCTGATACTATCATATGGCTTATCTATTGGGCCTTTAATTCCCACTGGAATTGGCGTTTCATTGATTTCATTCGTGAAAGGATTTCTAAAATTTAAGCGTTCGAAAGCTTTGTTATATTCCTTGACTTCTTCAACTCTTGGTAGTATTCTCAACTTTGGCCCTTACTTTACTCCTGTTGTTCTGTCCTTCTTATAAGCATGCACTCCTTTCATCGTCTTTCTTTTAGAATCGCTAGAGCTATTGTTCTAATCGATACATATTCTTGATCCTTCTCAACGAGCTTCTTTTACTTCGCCATTTCTTCCTTTCTTTTTTTCATATGTTTATATTTTCTGAAAGGTTCGTACTCCTCCATCTCCTTCATTTCTATAAGGATTTCCTCAGAAGGTTCCCTCACCTCTAGTCCTTGGCACTGTTGTTATTTGTGGCGTCAATGTAGGAGGTTCTAGTGTCTACATCTTTTGAATCAGACTAGTGTCGTCAATCAGGTTGTTTCTGGTGACCATTTGTTGCGTAGTCCCATGGATGGCGCAACGTGATGAATCTTAGTTTTTTTTTACTTCCTTGAGAGTGTTGGGCCTCTCTAATAATCAAGAATCGGGAGAGACAAACCTGAAAAACAACACAACCAATCAGCAGTTCACCATGGTTGGGCCTGCGAGAATGATTCGATGGTTAAGTAAGTCTATGATCAAATTGCTAATCTAATTACTAAATCAAGATAGAAGAGTTTAGCGTACATGTTCCAATCATTTTGAGGGGTTCATATGCACCTTTATTCAGGAATTGTTTTCTTGTTGGGCCGAGCTGGCACTGGTCTAATCGCCAGTAATGCTCTAACTACCGAAGGTACCAGAGTGTGTACTTACATTGAGTCACTAGTCATTTCTAACAGATCCCAAGCTCTATGTCCATCCTAAACCGTTAATTATAGTTTTTTATGGGTGTGATTGTGGTGTACGTCTCTTAATCTTGTACTATTGGAGCTATATATTAGTAATCCACCAATATTAGGCTCGACTCTCTCTTTAGATAGGTTCGTAATAGGGGCACGTTTCTTCTTAGGTTCAAGTTTTAAATTTATGAGTTTATGATCGACCTAAACTCCCTTTTCAGGTTCATCTGAAGGGCTTGATTTCCCGATAAGTTGTGTACCTCATTAACACTCATTAGCAAGGAACGGTTTATCATGGTCCTGGCCTATACTACCCCTTATGTACTAACACGTCGAAATTGACCTGCCATATTACCTAAGGGACCTGAAAAACCAACAACGCAATTACTGCCAGCATAACCATTCCCCAAATGATTGATATCAGTTAGACTCATCAATGTCATAGGTGTACATCTATGTTCCTAATGGATACTAGCAAGACTACCACAACTATGACCAAAAGGATTGGACTCTTGTTTTCCTCTATTAGGATTGTTGTGACCATCAATATTTGGATTAGTGTCATGTGATCCATGTATGGTCACACCTTATGCTCTTATGAGTCAAACACATTACACCCTGACCGCCAGCGCCAACGTCAACACTAGTGCCAACATCAGTTTGATCAACGTCAGCATGAACCCAATGATCTTAGTGCTCATATGTGTATTAGGTAGTTATACGTTGTATATACATAATAGATATTTGATACGTCATCTTAGTGATTATGATCAAACCTTTACATAGATTAGAATATATCCCCAAAATAGTGGGATCTTTGTTTCTGTAATCGTATATAGTATACTATTAGGGTTAAACCATAATAGAGCTTGGTACCGTCTTTGTGACCTGTTCACTTTGTGAGAACCCTCTTTCTTAGTGAAAGTATCTTTGGGATCATCTTGTTATTTGTTCTTTGTTTGCTCTTTATTATTCATACTTGAGTGTATCTGATCGATACAAACATTCAATTGGTATCATTGCAGGTTTACGATACATTCAAGTTATCATGTCTTCCTTCTATAATCGAAAGTCGTCTGTTGTCAACAAGATCCCTCTTTCGATGAACACAACTTTACAATGTGGAAATCAAACGCTATGATAGTTCTTGAAACCATGGATTACAATAAGATTAACATCGTGGACAAAGGTCCAAACTTCCCCATGTATCAACCTATGGTTAACAAGGCTCCTGTTGGTCCCTTGAAACAAAAGCCAAAGAGTAGCTATGATGATGATGAAAAAAGAATTACCAGTCTTGACGTTAAAGCAAGGGCAACCATAGGAAATTCTCTTCCTAATCATGTGCATCATCTGGTTCAGAACTGTGAGTCTGCTCAATAGATGATGGAAACACTGACTGTGGCTTATGAAGGCACTGTGGAAGTTCAAGCAACAACCATCAACAATCTCAACCGAATATATGAGCATTTCGTTGCTCAGCAAGCTGAGTCTCTAACTCAAACCTTTAACAGGTTTAACTGTTTGGTGAATGATATGTGCAGGTTGAGGATTGTCAAGCATTCCTTTCAGTTGGTCTTTAAGTTCTTGGATTCTCTTCGGAAAAGCTGGGAACATCATGTTGATGTTCTTAAGAATAGTGAGAAAATAAACCTTATGGATCTAAGCTCCTTCTTTGGAAATCTTCAAAATTATGAAGAAACTAAAGCTCTTCGTAAATACATCATGAGGGATTCCAACAAAGAAAAATATGTTGCTCTTGTCACCAGAAAAGAAGTAGCTAGTCTCATCAACGACTGTGATGATTCTGATCAGTGTGAAATGAGTAATGATGAAATCCTTGATGAAATGGTTGCTAGTGCTGAACTCATAGTTAAACGCTATGAAGAAATCAGATCCAGTGGAGCCAGAAGAGTTTAGTCTAAGGGAAATAATTCATCGATAAAGAATAACTCAGAGAAAAGAAATTTAGATAATTGTTTTAAATATGGAAGTCCTGGCCATTTCGCCAGTGAGTGTAAAGAAAAGAGAGAATCTCAAAGTCTTGAAAACTATGAAGTCATGTACATGAAGTTGGTAGCCCACATGAAGAAGAAGAACATCTCTCTACCAAAAGCTTTTATTGCAAAGAAGGAGGAATCTGAAGAATGGGTTGAAGAAAAGGAGACCCCTGAAGATGAAGGAATAAATGTTAAAGGCCTTATGGCTCTTTTCAATGATGCCCCTGATGGTAGTCTCAGCAGGTGTGACGCTGATACTTTTCAATCTGTCAAAGAGTTAAAGAGGAAAACTTGGAATGTCTATTCTAATCGTTAAGGCCAGGAGCATATTGTTTATATAGACACTGGATGCTCTAGACACATGATTGGTTTCAAGTTCCTCTTGACTGATTTTGTGGAGGAAGATGGTCGAATTGTTACTTTTGGGGGCAACAATAAAAGAGGAGTCAAGAGCGTGGGTAAAATGAGGTGCATATCAATCGAGCTGAAAGATCTGTTCTTTGTCAAGGTCCTTTAAAATAATCGTATTTCAATCATTAAAACGTGTGACGCTGGACACAAAGTTCTTTTCGACTGCAATGAAGGAAAGGTCATGGACTCAAGGAACAAAATTATGCTCACTGCACTCAGGAACAATAACATTTACATGCTTTGATTTTATTTGTGTTTGACAATACTGTTTTATTCTTCCTTTACGTTGCTTCTTACTATCTTCAACTTCTGAACATAAGCTTCAAATTTTTTTTTTTTTTAATTATAAACTCCTTTTTCTCTAGAAAGTTCTTCTAGTTTTCAAATAACCAAAGGAGTATACATTGTATATTGTACTGCAAATATTTCTTATGTGTGTTTTTCTCTCTCACTCTCTAAGTCTCAGGATCTTTTGCCTTCATCTTGACGCTGACCATCACTGATTTATCCTTTAAGAAAGGATCAACATCTCGTTCCTTTGGTGCAACATCTTTTGAGTAGAGCTTTATGGAGTAGGATCTGCATCGTTTCTTCAACACTAACTGCTCTCTCCCTGAAGCTGATGATCACGCTGAACGACATGAAGCATCGTGCTGATGAGTCAAGAAAAAGGAGAACTGTGTCTGAACTTCTTTTTCTGGACACATATCTCTTCTTTCCCTTACAACTTATCTATGTTGCAATGGGATGAAGTGAAGCTAGGTAAAGTTGCACATCTAATTTTCGTAAACGCTCTCACTGCTAAACCATTTCCCATCAGAGATCCAAAGACCTCTTCAACAAGACAATGCTCTTCATCTCTTCTATCACGGATCACAATGAATGGAACCTTTGATTTTGTCTTGGTGACTATCATAACTCGAAGGTTACAAAGATTAGATCTTATTAACTTGTTGGCTACAAAGACTGGTTCTTGTTCTTCCCTTGTTCTTGGTTAACATGAAGCTTGTAATATATCTATAATAATTTAACGATTAAAGGCATCTTCTCTCCTTGTTTGTTGTGAATTGTGTTTTATGTTTATGCATCAGATCTTGGCTATGTATTCTTTTATAGACAGTGTTGAGTGGATTATATCTTGTATAAAGGAAACTCATTTATGGCCCTTCAATTCAAAAGATCTGCTAAATTGGGTCTTTATTTCATTTCAGAAAAAGCGGCACAAATTCCCCTTTTAGAATACTTCCTTGTTTGACTAACTCTTTTGTTTTATTCTCTTATTGCTTTATTCGTTCCATTTTGTATAATTTTATTGTCTTGTACCATATTAAATGAATTGATGTTGAATTTTAATTTCTAGATTGCAACTTAACTATACGATACAAAATTTAAACCACTTCTCATTGATAAGTTTACATTGTTTATGATTCACGCTGATTTCACCTCAGCGTGATTGAAACGTTCCATTCTCTCCTTAATTGCTTCTTCATAAAGTTTAACGATTCACTATGATATACCACACACTGATGAGAGTTTGAAATAATGTTCTGATGGTTAGTCTATATATCGTAGGCTATCACACCCACCAATCCCTTCTTGCCCTTAAATTCTTCCTAAAAGCTTTATGATTCAGTGTAAAATTCCATACGCTGATGAGAGCTTGAAAATTTGTGTTGATGGTTAGGCTATGATAAAAGAAGTTAATGATTCAGCGTATAAAACCATACGCTGATGAGACTTCGCAATACTATCTCAGTGAATGATAGTGCAAACCCATACTATCAGGAGACATATCAATCTCACTTGTTCGTTAGTTGCAACTTTGATTGACTGATAATTCAACTCTGATACGTTGACCGCTTCCGCTGATGGTTCATGCCACTCATGGTATGTCTCACTGATTCACTTATCTCAACGGTAACTTTTGGATGATGATTAAAGATTTGCAACAGCATCTTGAAATACGAGATATGATAACTCTCTCTCCAATCATGATTTAGTAAAAGGGAAGAAAATTCACGGATAAATTAGGATAACTCTCTCTCCTAGGTCACTTTTACAACTTATTCAAATAGTCGAAGTTCTATCTTAAAAGGCTCTCTCGATCATCATATTCTTTGTCTCATGTTCTTCAAGATTTTATCGTGTAAAAGGTTCTCTATGTGTTTACTCCTGATGTTAATGTGGTCAAAGGCCCTATGCTCTTGATACTCCCATCATTGTTGTAACACTCATAATAAGGTATTACCAGTGAAACCCTTGAAAAGATTTACTTGGCAAAAATGGTCCCTTTTAGTACGTTGGGCGTACCTAAGGGTTCGCTTAGCGTACCATGGGGGAAGGATCGCGAAGGAGTTTCGCGTACGCAGGGCGTACGCGACCGAGGACAAAACCCTAATTTTCGGACTTAAGACCTATATAAGCATCCTTATCTCATTTGAGCCTTACCCTAACTAGCCTCCTTCACCCTCAAACATCCCTAAAACCCTAAAATCATTAGAGTGTGTGTTCTTGAGCTTGTGAGTGTTTAAACACCATCCTTTTGGTGTGTTAGCTTCAAGGAAGAGGAGGAAACAAGCTTGAACGAGGAAGGGCTTCTGAATCTTGCATTTACAACAGCTTAGGAAGCTTGAGGAGGTGAAAAGCTTTCACCTTGGTCATCATTATCATTTCTAGAGCTAGGGTTTTCTATATGGTTCCTTTTTGTGTTCATGGATGTCTTGATGGGTGTTTTGACCTCATGCACGGATTAAGACTCTTGGAAAGGTCTTAAAGGGTTGTTCGGAACACATGGAACATGCAAAGGCATAAAGTTGCCAACTTTATGACTTAGGACGTCTTAATGAACTCAGATCTAAAGATTGGACGTTAGAACATCGAGTATTAAGCACTTAATGGAATAAGTGGCTTAATTTGCTTGTACATTGGGCGTAGTATAACGTCGCAGCGCGTACAACTCAGGGACTCAGTAAGCTGAGCGTACATGAGTGGTACGCAAGGCGTACGCACTCAGATGGGCTTGGACTTGTTTTGGGCTTGTAAGCCCTCTAGGCCTTAATCAGTCATTGGGCCTGGTCATGTTTTGAGTTAGTGGGCCAATTTATCTGTTTTGGGCCATGGTTGCTATGGTTGGGCCTTATTGGGCCATGAGTCCCATTAATGATTTTGTACATGGACTTTGGGCCCATTAGAAATGGAAGACCTTTGGGCCATTACGAAAGGACTTAGGGCTTATGTTCTTTAATTGGATTATATTCAACCCTAACTTTGGATTAATGATATTATTGTTCAGCATGGGTGGTCACGGATTATTAGTAAAGCAGCTTTCAGATTCAACAGACAGATGTGAGTCTCCTCACCTTACCAATGGGTCTAAGGCACCACGGTCGGCCCATTTAGTTAGCTGTAGTGTTCCATATGGATTCACTACGGATATGTCTGGTATGCATGTATATGAGAATGTGCTAGTACTTATTGACTAGATATGTGAAGACCCGGGGGAGCCCGTGACAGTTTGATACAAGACCATGTGGGGGAGCCCATGGCATTCCAGGTAAATACCATGTGGGTGAGCCCATGGCATGTAGTTAAGACCATGTGGGGGAGCCAATGGCACATAGGAGTAAGACCCTGGAAGGTGTCCACGACATCCTTATATGTTTATATATGAGTTATATAGTATGATAGTTATTTCTGTGATATATGGTATGCTAGTTGACTTTGTGTATTTACATGGAAGACCCCGAGGGGAGCCCGTGGCAAGCGGATATCAGACCATGTGGGGGAGCCCATGGCATCCTAGGTAAAGACCATGGGGGAGCCCATGGCATGTAGGCACCCCCCCGGGGGGGGGGAGCCCACAACACCCTTATATGTTAGTATGCATGGCTTATGTGGTTTATGTAGCTTTTATAGCTAATATGGATTATGTGATTATGTAGATTGTGTGGGGTATGCTCTAGGGAACTCACTAAGCATTAGTTTACAGTTTGCTGATTTGTTTCAGGTACTTCCGATCCTAAGGGAAAGGGCAAGGCTTGATGGCGCGTCATGCACTCTCCGACCACTTATTTGGGGACACTCTGATTTGATGAATAAAATATTGATGTTATGGATTCTGAAAACAATTGTTATTTCTATTTCATGTTTTATGGGAATGTTTTGATTAATTAAAAATGAAAAAAATTATTTGAAAATTTGGGTCGTTACAAGTTTATATCAGAGCCCTCGTTTGAGGGATTCGGGCACACTCTCGGGTGTGTTAGGACTCAAACTAAGAAAATGGTAAAAATTGTTTTAAAAATCAAAAAGTTAAAAACTTCTTAAAATGGAAAAAAGGGAGAGTGCAATGCACGTAATCGGCCAAGCTCAAGTAAGTAGTTCCCCAATATGTTAGCCATGTTATACTGATATTTGGATTATGATAGTCGGATGGATTTTGCTATGTGTATGCTTTTAAAATTGTATACATTTAGGATCTTATAGCCTTAGAATGATTAATTTGGCCTTATTTCTTGTTCCTCGTCTGGTTGTGGTCCTAGGGTAGAGTCTGTTATTCAAAATTCTATTTGATCCTATTTTGTGTATAATTTGCATGCATAAGGCAACCTGTTATGATTGATTGAGGTCTGATTTGATGGGATTGAGAAAATCTTAGGATAGCCTAGGATTTGAGTTATGTAGTAGCTCGTGATATATGTTTTGTTCTGGGACGAAATAGAGTTATCAGGTAGAGCTTTGGGGAAGGTACATGTAGGTGTGGAAGGTAGTATTGGGCCCGTACTACTGAAAGCACATGACCTGTACCCGAAATGATGATAGATTTAGAAGCTCTAAGGAGAACCGGTGATGGAGGATCCCCTTTTTGGATATCTTGATCATTATGACTTATGGTATTTCAAATCGGGATAGTGGTGACACGACATGGAGCAGGGGGATCAGGATCTGGATCTTGGTCGGGTGACGGTACCGAGCCCATGGACGAGAGGCTGCGCGAGCTTATTGCAGCCGAGGTTACGAGGGGCATCCTTGACGCTACCCCAATGATTTTTAGGACAGTCAAGGAAGGGATGATGGAGATCATGGAGGAGCGGCTCAGGTCTTTCCGAGCCGAGATTGCTGCGGGCCAGGTCGGGGCCCAAACTCCCTCATTTCGGGAGTTCAAGGCGTGCGAAGCGCCTGAGTTCTTTGCGGTCAGGGACCCCATCACTAGTCAACGCTCGGTGGCAGACATGGAGAATGCCCAGGTCATGAGCTATTGCCCTGATGTGACAAAGGTGGGGTTTGCCTCGTGCATGTTGCGGGACCGAGCCAGGGATTGGTGGGAGGAGAAGACTAGCCAGGTGGGAACAGCCGGTGTGGCTGAGATGACATGGGCGGAGTTTGTTAGACGCTTTGATCTGGAGTTTGCACCACCTATTGAGGTGGAACGGTTAGTGAGGGAGTTCCAGGAGCTCCAGCAGACCACCGAGACTGTGGCGGAGATCACCGCCAAGTTTCAGGAACGAGCATTGTTGATCCCGCAGTATGCTACGAATGAGGACATGAGGAGGATGAGGTATCATTCTATGCTGAGGGATGATATCCATGATTTTGTGAGCTTTACAGGGTGCAAAACCCTGAATGAGATGGTGGAGAAGGCCCGTGAGCGGGAAAGGGAGTTTGAGCTTCACACCAAGCGGAAGCCAGAGCAGGTTCAGGCAGCTGCAGGTCACGCTAGAAAGCCTAAGACCTCGGATTCTTCTAGTAGGGGCCAGCAGGGACGTGGCTGATATGCCAAGTGCGGTAAGCCGCATAGTGGGGTTTGTCGAGCAGCGGGCTCGGGATGTTACTCATGTGGCCAGCCAGGCTACATGAGCAGGGACTGCCCCAAGAAGGGCTTGATTTTTTTTCACTGCAACCAGGATTTCTGCCCGAGGGGGAGGAGGAGCAGTGGCGGCGCTCGCGCCCGCCACAATGAGGATCACTGACGGCCGCCCTGCCAAGGCGGATGCTCCTGCGGTGAAGAGCCGCGTGTTCCAGTTGACTACCGAGGAGGCTCGGTAAGCGCCAGACGTCGTGACTGGTACGTATATTATTTTTCCGCTTGATATTGATTTGTATTGGTTATGTGTGTATATATATGTGTGCTCCTGTATAGAGATCTTTTTGGTCAATGGTATGTCGGCTCACGTTCTTTTCGATTCGGGAGCTACCCGATCGTTCGTATCTCTTGTGCTTAGCAAGAAGTTCCGGGAACTTTGGATTCCCCGCTTGAGGTTGAGATTGTAGATGACTGCACTATGAGTGCTGCGAGGGTATATCGGGACTTTGTCCTGAACGTATTTGGGGAGAGGTTTTGGGTTGATCTAGTACCGATATCGTTGTGAGGGCTGAAGGTGATTGTCGGGATGGACTGGTTGGGGGCCAATAGGGCCATGATAGATTGCGAGCGCCACCTGGTGAGAGTTAGAACTCCAAGTGGGGGAGAACTTGTTATTCATGGGCAAAGGGCCTCGCAGGGGCCAACCCTCTATTCAGCTACGAGGGCTAGGAGACTTCTCCATCGGGGTTGTTCAAGATTTTTGGCGTATATCGCGGATACGAGGGTTGAGACCACGACATATTTGGGTATGGTGCCAGTTGTACGAGATTATCGGGATGTATTTCCTTAGTAGTTGCCTGAATTGCCTCCGGAGAGGCAAGTAGAGTTTCGTATTGATTTGGTGTCGGGTGCCGCTCCGATAGCTAAGGCACCATACCGGCTAGCTCCGCCCGAGATGCAGGAGCTGTCTACGCAGCTTCAGGAATTGCTAGACCTAGGGTTTATTCGTCCGAGCAGTTCCCGATAGGGAGCACCGATCCTGTTCGTGAAAAAGAAGGACTGGTCACACATGATGTGTATTGATTATCGAGAGCAGATCAAGCTAACGGTGAAAAACTGTTATCTGCTTCCAAGGATCGATGATTTGTTCGATCAGCTAGAGGGTGCATCTTGGTTTTCAAAGATTGATCTTCGGTCGGGGTACCATCAGATGAGGATTCGGATGAGGATATACTGAAGACAGCCTTCAAGACGCGGTACGGGCACTACGAGTTTATGGTGATGCCATTCGGGCTCACCAATGCCCCAACAGCGTTCATGGATCTCATGAACAGGGTGTGTAGGACGATGTTGGATCGGTCGGTGATCGTTTTTATTGATGATATCTTGGTCTATTCTAAGATGAAGGAGCTGCATGAGCAGCATCTGAGGGAAGTATTGGAGACACTGAGGACGGAAAGGCTTTATGCCAAGTTCTCGATATGTGATTTCTGGTTACGAGAGGTGCAATTTTTGGGGCGCATCATCAACCAAGAGGGTATTTTGGTTGATCCAGCCAATATTGAGGTAGTGATACGGTGGGAAGTGCCGAAGAATGCATCAGAGATACGTAGCTTCATGGGTCTAGCAAGGTACTATCGGAGATTCATCCAGGATTTCTTCAAGATAGCCGTACCTTTGACTCGTTTGAGCAAGAAGAATGTGACATTTCGGTGGGCCTCGGATCAGCAATTGGCTTTCAAGACCTTGAGACAGAGGTTATGTGAGGCCCCGATTTTAGCGCTACCCAACGGGTTGGATGATTAGGTGGTGTATTGTGATGCGTCTATCACAAGGTTAGGCGCTGTTCTGATGCAGAGGGGGCATGTGATCGCGTATGCATCGAGGCCGTTGAAGCCTCACGAGGCGAACTACCCCACTCACGACCTGGAATTGTGGGTTGTGGTGTTTGCCCTCAAAATCTGGAGGCATTCCTTGTATGGAGTTCTATGCACCATCTTTACTGACCATGAAAGTTTGAAGTATTTGATGGATCAGCAGAACCTAAACAAGTGGCAAAGGAGGTGGTTGGATGTACTGAAGGATTATGATTGTGAGATCTTGTACCACCCAGGAAAGGCCAATGTGGTGGCTGATGCTTTGAGCCGCAAGGCGGTAAGTGCTCCGATTGGGGATGTCTGTCTGAGGATGACTGTGATCTCTCCATTGTTAGATATGATCAAGGAGGCTCAGGTGGAGGGTTTGAAGAAAGAGAATTGGAAGATAGAGAGGATCCGGGATCAGTTTCCCTTGTTTGTTCAGGATAGTCGAGGTCTTCTGACATAGTGTGTCCGGTGTGGGTACCGGTAAAAGAGGGTGTGAGACAGAAGATCCTGGAGGAGGCACACAAATCCAAGTTCTCTATTCACCCGGGGGCCATGAAGATGTATATGGACCTGAGGTTGATTTACTGGTGGCCCTGCATGAAGCGGGAGATTGCATGGTTCGTGGAGCGGTGCTTGACCTGCAAGAAGGTCAAGGCCAAACATCAGAGGCCTTACGACAAGGTTCGGTCGTTACCCATTCCTATGTGGAAATGGGAAGAGATCACCATGGACTTCATCACGAAGTTACCGAGGACGACGAGGGGTGTGGATTCCATATGGGTTATAGTGGATAGATTGACGAAGAATGCTCACTTTATTCCGATCTTTGAGAGCATCTTCGATGAGAAATTAGCGGACATTTATGTGTGAGAGGTGGTGGTTAGGCACGGCGTTCCAGTGTCGATGCTATCTGACCGGGATGTCTGGTTCACATCCAGATTCTGGAGAAAGTTCCACGAGGAACTGGGCACTCAGTTACATTTCAACACTGCTTACCACCCCCAGACAGATGGCCAGAGTGAGAGGATGATCCAGACACTGGAGGATATGCTTCGGGCATGTGTATTGGACTTCAGAGGGAGTTGGGATACATACCTCCCACTAGCTGAGTTTTCATATAACAATAGTTATCATGCTAGTATCGACCGACCCCCATTTGAGATGTTGTATGGTCGGAAGTGTAGGACCCAAGTTTGTTGGGGTGAGGTTGGACACCGAGTCATGGGGAGCACCGAGGTGGTGCTCAAGACTACCGAGCTGATTCAGCAGGTGCGCGACCGGCTACGAGTCGCACAGAGGGGTTAGAAAAGCTATGCTGACCGGCATCGATCGGATCTTGAGTTTCAGGTGGGGGAGATTGTTTTAATGAAAGTGTCACCATGGAAGGGAGTTATCAGGTTTCGGAAGAGGGTCGAGTTAGGGCCCCGATATATTGGCTCGTTCAGGATTTCTGCCCGGGTGGGCAAGGTGGCTTATCGCTTGGATCTGCCCGACGAGCTTAGCCAGATACACAACACCTTCTATGTGTCTCACCTTTGGAATTGTGTCACAGACGAGGCTGCGGTTATCTCTTTGGACGACATTTAGGTAGATGTGAGGTTGAATTACATTGAGAAACCCGTTGCAGTTGGATAGGAAGACTAAGGTTCTTCGTAAGAAGGAGGTGAAGCTAGTGAAGGTGCAATGGCAACACCGGAAGGGCTCTGAATGAACATGGGAGCCAAAGGATGATATGTGGGAGCATTACCCTAATCTGTTTACGTCTACGGACTTTGAGGACGAAGTCTAGTTCAAGTAGGGGAGAGTTGTAACACTCCAAATCAAGTATTACCCATGGAACCCTTGAAATGATTTAGTTGGCAAAAATGGTCCCTTTTAGTATGTTAGGCGTACCAAAGGGTACGCTTAGCGTACCATGTGGGAAGGATCACGAAGGAGTAGTTTTCGTACTTAAGACCTATATAAGCATCCTTATCGCATTTGATCTTTACCCTAACTAGCCTCCTTCACCCTCAAACGTCCCTAAAACGCTAAAATCATTAGAGTGTGTGTTCTTGAGCTTGTGAGTGTTTAAACACCATCCTTTTGGTGTGTTAGCTTCAAGGAAGAGTAGGAAACAAGCTTAAACGAGGAAGGGCTTCTGGATCTTGCATTTACAGCAGCTTAGGAAGCTTGAGGAGGTAAAAAGCTTACACCTTGGTCATCATTATCATTTCTAGAGCTAGGGTTTTCTATATGGTTCCTTTTTGTTTTCATGGATCATCTCTAGAGAGTTGGAGCAACTTCAGAGCTTAGGAAGAGTAGATCCAACGTCCCTTGACTCATTCATGTCTTAAAAATGGTGTCTTAATGGGTGTTTTGACCTCATGCATGGATTAAGACTCTTGGAAAGGTCTTAATGGGTTGTTGGGAACATATGGAACATGTAAAGGCATAAAGTTGCCAACTTTATTCTTTAGGACATCTTAATGGACTTAGATCTAAATATTGGACGTTAGAACATCGAGTATTAAGCACGTAATGCAAGAAGTTGCTTAATCTACTTGTACGTTGGGCGTAGTCTAGCGTACGCAGCGCGTACAGCTCAGGGACCCAATACGCTGAGCGTACAGGAGTGGTACGCAAGGCTTACGCACTCAGATGGGCTTGGACTTGTTTTGGGCTTGTAAGCCCTTTGGGCCTTAATCAGTCATTGGGCCTGGTCATGTTTTGAATTAGTGGGCCAATTTATCTGTTTTGGGCCATGGTTGCTATGGTTGGGCCTTATTGGGCCATGAGGCCCATTAATGATTTTGGACATGGACTTTGGGCCCATTAGGAATGGAAGACTTTTGGGCCATTATGAAAGGACTTGGGGCTTAGGTTCTTTAATTGGATTATATTCAACCCTAACTTTGGATTAATGATATTATCGTTCAGCACGGGTGGTCACAGATTAGTAGTAGAGGAGCTTTCGGATTCAGCAGACAGAGGTGAGTCTCCTCACCATACCAATGGGTCTAAGGCACCAAGTCTGGCCCATTTAGTTAGTTGTAGTGTTCATTGTGGAGGCACTACTGATATGTCTGGTATGCATGTATATGAGCATGTGCTAGTACTTATTGTCTAGATATGTGAAGACCCGGGGGGAGCTTTTGGCAGTTCGATACAAGACCATTTGGGGGAGCCCATGACAAGTAGCTAAGACCATGTGGGGGAGCCAATGACACATAGGAGTAAGACCCTAGAAGGAGTCCACGTCATCCCTATATGTTAATATATGAGTTATGTAGTATGATAGTTATTTCTGTGATATATGGTATGCTAGTTGACTTTGTGTATTTGCATGGAAGACCCCGGAGGGAGCCTGTGGCAGGCGGATATCAGACCATGTGGGGGAGCCCATGGCATCCTAGGTAAAGACCTTGGGGGAGCCCATGACATGTAGGTATAAGACACTGGGGGGGAGCCCACGACATCCTTATATGTTAGTATGCATGGCTTATTTGGTTTATGTAGCTTTTATAACTAATATGGATTATGTGATTATGTGGATTGTCTGGGGTATGCTCTGGGGAACTCACTAAGCATTACCTTACATTTTGTTGATTTGTTTTAGGTACTTCCGAGCCTAAGGGCAAGGGCAAGGCTTGATGGCGCGGCATGCACTCTCCGACCACTTATTTGGGGACACTCTGATTTAATGAATAAAATGTTGATGTTATGGATTCTGAAAACAATTTTCATTTGGATTTCATGTTTTATGGGAATGTTTTGATTAATTAAAAATGAAAAAAAATTATTTGAAAATTGGTTGTTACAGTTGTCCAAGCAAACAACGTTGCCTTCTCAGATATCATCCCAAATCAATACAAGGATTCCGGGATTGAAGACTTTGTCAACTACGTCAAAATTTGTCCTCTTCACTATTTGTTATGTGACTTCCCAGATCTATATTACTCTAAGCACGTATGTGAGTTCTACTATTATGGCACTGTCGACTATAATGCTCAAACCATTACCAGAACTGTTGGAGACGGTAATTCTAGGGTTGTTATCAATGCACCATCTTTTTGACTTGCTCTATGTCTTCCCCAATCAAAAAATTACTCTAAAACTCCTTATGAGGAAAGATGCAAGTCGATTCAATCCATTTTAGGGTATAATTTCTCTACTCAAGTACTACTCATGACCCAACCAAATATACCCTTCATCAATGCTATTGTGTTAGGTGGAAGTATCTCATAGGGGTAATTGGAAAATGTATTGGATATAAGACGGGAAGTTTAGATCAATTGAACCTTTTTAAGCAACAAACTGTATATGCCATGGCCTGCAACAAAATGCTGGATTTTTGCACAAATCTTTTTTGATCAACTAGTTGAGTGTGTCACTAGAAACAAAAATCCAACATACGTTCCATATCCTCATTGGTTTGCACTAATTTTGGCTCACACTGGAGTGTGTTACAATGTCAATCATAGAGTCTCCATGCAAATTCCGGTTCTTTCATCAAAGATTATCAATGTCGATCCCTCTGATGAGGATATGCATATTACCTAGAGTATGGAGAATTGGGCTGCAAATCCTTATGTTGTTGAAACCTCTAACTCTGAAGAAGAGGATGATGAGGGAAATAATGAAGATGAAGAGGATGATGATGATGATAAAGAAGATGATGCTGATGATGAAGATGAGAATAATATGGGAGAAGCCTTTACTCAGTGAATGACTAACTCTCCCCTAAGATTGAACCAACACATTCACTTCTCTTCGACTTTTACTTCATCAACAACTCCTTCTGCAGAAGCTATAGCACATCACAGATGATCCCCAACTCAAAGTGGAAACCATTGATCCATTGATTCATTTTGTGAGTTCTCCAAGACCAATGTCTCCACCTCCTCAAGCTGCAACTATCCCTCCAATATCAATTTCTATACAGATTACTGCTACCTTTCAGGGGGAGTCTAGCTTAAACTTACAAATTAATGTGCTCTCCTAACTCTCCTTATTGGTTCAGATGACTCAATCTCTTGGAGAAAGTCTAACCAAAGTTAAGAGTGATTCAGATGACTCAATCTCTTGGAGAAAGACTGACCAAAGTTGAGAGTGATGTGGATGACATCAAACACATAATTGCTTTGGTTGATGATGATGATGTGATGATTGAAGACACTCCTCATAGCTCTCTAGGTGATGATTAACCACCTTCACGACCACTGAGAAATAATCCACCTCCACCACCACCTAGAAATAATCCTCCTCCACCACCAACAAATCCCCCTCCCTGCACTCCTTCTCCACTGCGTAGATCTCCTCCCCAAGTTGATGATGCCAAAAATGGGAGAATAATCAAGAACTGTTAATGACAACTGCAACTCTGTTATAGCCTAATCCGTCTGAATCAATAATGGAATATAATCAAGGAAAAATTGTTGTCTTTCAGTCTAAAGCAATAAATGATGACCAACATATTCCAGACGCTGATGATCAGTCTAGTTCAGTGTTTCAATATTGATGTGGCCAAACGAAACAGGGTCCCTAAGCTGAATGATCGAATCAACCGGAAGAAATTTGGAGATGTTTTGGCTTGAAGATATCAACTTGATCCCATCGTCAAGTTCATGTGCTCAAAACCCAAGAATGAATCACTCAAGATTCATATGGTCGGGAAGAAGGCAAAGTATGAATACACTGAAGTTGTCTTTCGTCGTGAGTTAGTTAAATATGGCTACAACGAGTGGATACAGATTCAGGAGATAATTTCTAAACATAAAGGTGTTTATGCTCAGGATATAAAATTGGCTATTGAACATTTGATCAACAAAGTCAAGAAGCTAAATTTAGTGCCTTCAGCTGGTCCATCGCCGCCATCCACCTCAGAAAGAACTAACAAGCCCAGAATTTCCAAATATACTAAGTTCCTTCTTCCGTATGGCACTCCCTACATAAACAACAAACTGCTAGAGGGTGTTAAGCCAATTCAGCACATGTTTATTTGGGAACTAGAACATGGTATTTTCTACCTTGATAGTTAGAACCAAATGTGCTTTCAACGCACTGAAGATTTTCCTGCTGCTCCCACTAAGCATCTGTTCAATCTTCGTCTGAAGGGTATGCGACATAAAGAACTAGAACGAGGCTTATGTATGTTGATCTCTCTTGAACTTAGTAAGCATCTGGATGATCTTCATCTTGATGACTTTAAGTAGCTAAAGCTTGAGATCTTGATTGAAGCTGAAAAATTCTCCAATCATGACTATGATGACTCCAATGAAGATTAGTTTTGATATCATCATATAGGGGGAGACTGTAAGGTTACACCTTATGATCTGATGATTCAAACACATTACATGCTGACCACAAGAGCCAACGTCAGCACCAACGTCGACATCAGTTTGACCAGTGTCAGCGTGAACCCAATGATCTTAATGATCACATGTATATTAGGTAGTTATAAGTTGTATATATAGAATAGATGTATGATCCGTAACCGTAGTTATTAGGATCAACCCTTTAAATAGATTAGAATATATCCCCAAAATAGTGGGATCTTTGTTTCTATAATCGTATATAGTATACTATTAGAGTTAAACCCTAATAAATATTGTATGGTCTTTGTGACATGTTCTCTTTGTGAGAACCCTTTTTCTTAGTGAAAGTATCTTTGTGATCATCTTTTCCTTTGTTCTTTATTTTCTCTTTATTATTCATCCTTGAGTGTATCCGATCGATACAAACCTTCACTCCACTACCCAAACTGGCTAGAATATGACTAAAAGAATTGTTGTTATTTGTATCAGTATTGGGATTGTCGAGCTCATGACCACAATCACCACCAAAAGCGAATTAACCTTCCCAACGAGGGTATCCATGGGAACTTGATGAAATAATATATTACATGTATTTAATAGAACAAGAGTGGTCATGTAGATAACATAAGGTTCATAAATTCTATGACAACAAATAATTTGAAGTGGCCATACCAATATATAAATCACAAATAATAAAAAGTGCAGTTTTAAAAAACAATGTTCCTGACCATCAAGTTCGTCTCCATCTGAATTCTGAAGAGTGGTCAGAGAGAACCATTCCATCTTCATCATCATTTATAACTTCTTCATATTCAAATTGTAGCTCTTCATTAGTTACTTCATTCGACAACTCTTGTTCATCAATCTGGAATAACCCATCTTCATATGGGTTCCCATCGTGGGTAACTTCAAGTTCATTGCCTTCATATACCCCTATTGGTTTTGTCTTAACAACCTCCAATAAATCGTTTTCACAGCAGGGTATAATGTATAAAACACTTGTTGTGCTTGTGATGCTCATACGGAAGGGTCACTAGTTTGAAGTCGAGACTTGTATTTAACATCGACCAACTTATTTTTGTTAATTACAACACCATATTCTTGATCAAACCAAACATATTTGAACACTATAACAGTTGAATACACATTGCAAAAATACTCAAGCTCTAGTATCTCGTCCAATCGGTTATAATAGTCAAACTCTTGGGCGTTATACGTCTCCCTATTATACATACTCTATAGTTGCTCGTTACGTATCCTAAACCATATATATGTGTGTGGAAACCATTTACGAAGTACCTATTATGAGACTTAGTGTGTCGTGATGGTTTCCTTGCTAAAATTTCAAAACATTTAGCAGCATGGTTTCTATTAGATTAGTTGTCAATAGCTAGATTGAAGAACACACATGCATTGTGTTGGTTATCAATGCACTAATAGTAATCCTTATGATTTAATTGGTTTTAATTTTTTTGTGTTTGAACCATTTAGCAAAGTATATATCTCTAAGGCACGATTTTGGGCCATTTAGATACATTTGTGGCGCCACTTTATCAAACTCATCGATGGAAGGGGTGGCTTCTTGATAATTTAGTAGCATATAATTATGTTGTTTATGTGTTCACTATTGGGGGTATGATAACTAGTTTGATGTCGAAGTTACAGAAGAGTATTTCTCTTTCAACAACATAAGCAGAGTACATGGTAATTGCAGAAGCAAACAAGGCGCTTATATGGTTGAAGAACTTCTTATTAGAACTTGGGATGCAACAGGAAGATTGTGTACTACATTATGAAAAATAGTGCAATTGATTTAGCTAAGAATACAGCAGGACAAAACATAAGGTACCACTTTATTTGAGAAAAAATAACTGATGGTATCATAGACCCGAAGAAGATAATTGGTTCAATGATTCCAACAAATATGTTTACCAAGGTGGTGGAAATAGAGAAGTTGAAGTTATGCACAACTTCAACTAGCCTTTCAGGTACTTGAACAAAATACATGAATGAGAGAGAGAGAGAGGGGGGAGGGAGAAGGAGTGTGTGAGAAAGTGAGAGAGAGGGAGATGGAGTGAGAGAGAGAGAGAGAGAGAGGGGGAGAGAGCGAGAGAGTGAGTGAGAGAGAGAGAGAGATATGGAGTTAAAAATTTCTAGATTGGATGACATCACTTTGGTGGACCCGCCTCAAAGTGGTAGATAGTTAAGTTATAGAGCATGATTCATCATTTTGACATTATAGCCGCTAAGCAGACCGAGCATGGGGTACCGCTCGTGTTCGCTCCTGGACGTAGTTGACCACTCTGATTATATGAACCACGTAAATTGATTGTGTTCTTGTTTTTTCGTTTTCACTATTACTATATATGAGATCGTTAGTTATTTGTTATCTGTTGAAGTGCTTAAAACCTAATATTACCGACTGACCAAGTTGCTGACGAGGCCTAATTTGGATGGACGAAAAATCTGATCTAAAATTTACATTTTATCTTTTAAATAAAGAAAATGCAACAAAGACTTTAGGATGTCTTTAAGTTCTCTTCTTTTTATAAGAAATCAGTATTTGATCATGTATTTTACCGCAGGTTCTTACATGTGTTTTCTTACAAATTAAGCATGTGAAGTGATTAAATTAGTATAACATATCACAACTTCAAAAAACACTGAAAGATTAAAAGAACTGAGCGTTTTATTGATTTATCAAGAGTTGGGAAGTGTTTAAGAACTATTTTTGTAAGTTAGATGTATTATGAATAATCTATAAGAATGTAGGGCCATAATTGTAAAAAGAAAAGTAGTTCAATGTGCATTATAAGTAAAATGGAAAAACATTTATAGACTATTTTTGTAACATGGATGGTTTTTGAATAATCCATAAAAATGTAGGGGTCATAATTGTAAAAAATTATATATTATGCATTGTAAGTACTACTTTTAGGAGTTTAAGGACTATTTTTGTAAGTTGGATGATTTTTGAATCATTTATAAAAGTATAGGGGCTATAACTGGAAAAAGAAGTTGTACATTGTGCATAAGCATTTCCACATTTAGCTACAGTATTTTGCACACACAAACCAAAACTTGGTTTTTAGTATATATATATACTAGTATTTGAGCCTGCGTTTTACCGTGTTCTATGTGTGTTTTTCTTACATATTAAGCATGTGAATTGATTAAACTAGTATAACATATCACAACTTCAAAAAACTTTGAAAGATTAAAAGAAGTGAGTGTTTGGTGATTTATCAAGAGTTGGGAAGTGTTTAAGAACTATTTTTGTAAGTTGGATGTATTTTGAATAATCCATAAAAATATAGGGGTCATAATTATAAAAAGAAAAGTAGTTCAATATGCATTATAAGTAAAGTGGAGAAGAGTTTATAAACTATTTTTGTAAGGTTGATGGTTTTTGAATAATCCATAAAAGTATAGGGTCATAAAAAAAAGTGTATATTATGCATTGTAAGTAGTAGTTTTACGAGTTTAGTGACTATTTGTAAGTTGAATGATTTTTTAATAATTTATAAAAGTATAGGGGCTATAACTGAAAAAAGAAGTTGTACATTGTGCATAAGCATTTGCACATTTAGCTACAATAGTTTACACACACAAACCAAAAGATGGTCTAGATCTGTTCTCACGTTCTCAACCTTTTAGGTGTTCTCATTTGATCCTACTCCTCTATATATATATATATATATATATATATATATATAATATGTGATTATTGAATTTTTTAAAACTTTAATCCTATTCGGTTTTGTTCACAATATTAACATTTTAGTGTCCAAACAACAAATTATATGATGAAGACAGCCAAAAATTTAGTGGAGCCAAATTCTAAAGTCTGTAATACTTCCAACAGTTTGGAACAATATTATACATTGCAAAAAGTCAAAAATTGATGGCCGACTAAGAAGCCTCATACTTACAGTTGGAAAGTAAAATTTGGACCAGATGGTCCACAAAGTCAACCAATTTGAACGATTGCAATCAACCATACAATATACCTCAAGATCCTAATTAAGTGGGTGCAAAGTGTGTGTTGACGGCTTGTTAATCTCTCACTTAAGTAAGCTCCATGAAACATCAACCTCCCAAATCGAGAAAGTCTATGGCGCTCGTTCATTGACTCTTTTTTTTTTGTTCATGCGTTGAACCTTATAATAAACATCTCAATCAGTTAGCATCAAATTATTCTTTATTCTCATGGTTGTTAGTTAGGAGGATTATTTTCCAAATCGAGGTTTATCTTTTAATCTTCATATATATAATTCTCAATGTTATTAACAAAATATGCCCGACTTAACAAAAATCACAAATGGAGTATTAGATTATATTATTTTATAATTCAAATTACAAACCCTTGTGTTATCATCTAGTTAAATTGAACGAATATTATATTTATAATACCTGAACCCTAAGTTGTAACCCCTCATAGTGCATTATGATCATCCATAATTAACATCATCTTATGATCAACTATAATTAACATCATCATTCGTTTTTGCTAATTATACTACAAACCAAAATCTTCACACTAGAGGTGTATATGAGATGGTTTGGTTCGGTTATTGGTCAAAACCGAACCATAACCATTACAATTGATTAATGTATTTCGATAGCCATTGTGTAACAGTTAATATTGGTTTTGATTAACGATTTTGGTCCGTTAATGGTTAATATCGGTTAATTATAATGGTCCAAAATAACATAAAAATGAAAATAATTTTCTATAAAAATTGGAAAACATATAGCTTATTGCTATAAAAAGTAAATTATTGTGTATATATTATCGTATTGATGAAAGATTATTTATCCTATCTAATTCCAAATAATTATCCTTTAAATTTTCAATTCCTAATATAATTACATACCATATATTTAATATTATATTACATTAAAAACGTTTATTAATATTATTGGTTCGGTTCAGTTTATAGTGGTTTGATTTTAGATAAAAACAATAACTGAATCATATGTATTCGATTAATCCAAATTGGAAACTGTACCATATATTTTCTGTTAAAATGGTTCGGTTATATCGGTTAATTTGGTTTTAATAAGATTTTTTGGTTAATATATTCACCCTACTTAACATGCAGATAATAAGGAACTATTGGAGTTAACAAGGAACTTAATTCATATTTTAATGGTGTTCTTTGTTGCAAAGATTTTGTTGTAATATTATAACGCGTACTCGATACGATATTTTTGTTTATATATTTTATAAGCGTAGGATATCAATAAAAAGAAAATAGACAAATAAATCTCAAAGAATTATTGAAATTTTAGAGACCGAACATATACCACGTAGGGTTGTTCACGGTTCAGTTTTTAGGTCAACCCGAAGCCAAATCGTTACTAACGGTTTTTTTCAAGCGAAAACCGAAGGTGAATCATTGAAAAATTAAAACTGAACCAAACCAAACCGTTACTAACAATTTGGCTCCGGTTTTGCTTTCATAGTTTAGGCTTTTTAGGCCCATTTTAGTTGAGTCCGTTAGGCGAAAAAAAAACTGCATTATTAAAGCTATTAAAACAACAAAAATTCTACCAAATATTTTAAAAAAAAAACTGCAATATTAAAGCTGTCAAAAAAACAAAAAATCTAGCAAATATTGTTAAAAAAAGCTGCAATATTAAAGCTGTCAAAATAGCAAAAAAAAAAAAAAAAAGCGGTAAATGAAAATATCAAACATTGTTCTATTACATCAACCATTTGTCCAATTCATGCAACCTAAAAAACCATCCAAAACAGTAAATAAAAACATCAAATATTGTTCCATTACATCAAACATTAGACTAATACACCCAACCTAATAAGCTGTCCAAAACAAGGTCTTCAATTTCTTGTGCAACATCCCAATTAATATCACTAGGTGGACCGACTTTAGAGACATCATACTTTTTCTTTCCATCCACTTTATTCAACAAGCTACTAGGACCCACATTAAAAAACCTTGCATAATGTACATCTTCTTCCAACCGATTAAATGCTTTTCTATACTTCAAATCTGACTCTAACATCAAGTAAGTCGAATGTCACCTCGTGGAAACGTCTAAACAAACAGTTTAGTAACATTTAACTTTTCTATCTTCACACATTCCTTGAACTTAGCCAACCTTGAAGGCGAGGATCTAGCATACCTCACAACATTTCTAATAACTTGAATTGAAGGATCATAATCTTTTAACCCATCACACACAATCAAGTTTAACACATGAGCACAACAAAGCATATGCAAGTATTGAGCATCTAAAACCACATGTCCCCAATTTTGTATTTTCTTTTTCAGAAAGGAAATAGTTGTACCATTAGAGCTCGTATTATCCACAATGATTGTAAAAACCTTCTCAATACCCCATGTAATTAGACAACTCTCAACCATTTTACCAACTGTTTCACCCTTATGATTAGAAATAACTTCCAAATTCAAAATCCTTTTTTACAATTTCCATTCTCCATCAATGTAATGGACTGTTAAAACCATATAAATGATGTTTTGACATGAAGCCATGCATCAGTTGGAAGAAAAATAGATTGTGAAGATTTTCGTAAAAGCTCTTTCAACTTATTCTTTTCATCCACCTATAATGATAAGATATCTCTAGCAATTGTAATCTGACTCGGTAACTCTAACTCGGGTCGAACTACACTACAAAAATAATGAAAACCTTATTTTTCAACAAATCTAAATGGTAGTCATCAATAATAATCATTTTAGCAAGAGCTTGCTTACCCAATTCCTTTGTGAAACGACCACATTGTAACTTTCCATCCTCACCCTTTCCAAAAAAATCTTCTAGTTGTTTGTTTTTTTATCTACATGACATTTAAGTGGATCAAACTTGCATAACCATTTCAAATGATTCAACATAGCACTAGTACCATTCTTAATTGGTTCATAGACATAACTTTTCTTAAAGTGAATACATGCGGTGCGTGCTCCTTCAGGTGGAAATGGATCCGGTTTGTTGAAGTGTTTCCAAACAATAGACTGTTTTCATCCCTTTCCTTGGTTATTGTAACATCCAGATACCCAGGTATCTTATTTTAAGTATTTTGTTGAATTTTAGAAAGGGACTCGGCGAGTAGGAGCTCAGACTCGCCGAGTGGAATCGCGCTTCTGCCAGCCTGGATTTAATGAAGGGACTCGGCGAGTCCGCGCTGTTAAATGAAGCCCTAATTTTCGGGGCTTGTGCCCTATTTAAAGGCCCTTATGGCCGTCATTTGAGGCCACCTTGTTCCAGAGAAACCCTAGAGAGAGTAAGGAAGGCTTGAGTGCAAGAAAGGGCTTATAATCTTCATTTTGGGGTGATTTTTGCTAGATAAAGAAGAGAGGATCCATCTAGAACGTGAAGGGAGCTTGGATTGGAGCTAATCATCTTGAGATATTGTCTCTGGAGGTATAATCTCTTCTATTTCGTATTGATATGATAGATTTCATGATTTTAGGGTTTTTACCTCCCTTTTTTATAAGATCTAGTGAGTATGAGGTCCCCTTTGTGTTGATGATATCAGATCTAGACCTTGAGAGGTCCATAGAGTCACTACCTTCTATCTTTTTGCAAGCAAATAAGCAATTGGAGACTAGGTTGCCATTTCTAGTGATATTTCTCCATTTGAGGCTTGATATGGGTTGCATGCACGTAAAGGTTGCACCTTTACGTGACTTTTGAATGTTAGAAGGATGGATCTACTGTTTGGTGAAGCAGATCTGACCTCAAGAGATCTTTTGAGAGTTTTCATGGGAGGAACTCGCCGAGTCCATAAGGGACTCGACGAGTCGAGTCGGGTTGCCCCGTGACTCGCGATCCGTAACGACCCGAAGAGTATAGGGTTGACTCAGTGAGTCAAGTGAGGACCAGGGACGAGGAGGCAGGCATGTACTCGCCGAGTCACTCTAGTGCACTCGGCGAGTCTGGTCAATGTTGACTGTTGACTTCTGTTGACTTTTAGGGATTAGTCAGAGTTTGGACTTATAAGCCATTAGAGGGGCAGAATGGTCTTTTACCCTTCTTAGAGAACTTATAGAGAGAGGTTGGCCTAGCCATAAGAGGGGCAGAATGGTCTGTGATGCCTTAGGCTAGGAGTTACTGCTACTATGAGATGCTTCGAGAGTAAGTAGGTAGCAGCAAGGAACTTATGAGTGGTTTACTAGAGAGTAGCCTGAGTTTAGTGAGATATGGAGTACTGGTGACCTGGGATCCAAGGAGGAGGACTTAGGGTGAATATTGATGCGGTGTGGACGGTAGTATAGGGCCCGTACTACTGAAGACACCGGAGCAGTGCGCACTCTAAGTAACAATCCTTTGGGTACTAAGAGAGCAAGTAGGGTCGAGTATCGAGTGCGAATATACTCGAGCGAGTCTCTGATTCCTTTTGTATTGTATTTCAGAGACATCATGGTTGGGACGCGCCATCACCCAGGGGGCAGTGGTACCAGTGATGAGGAGATCCGTAGGCTGATTCACGAGGAGGTGGCCGCGGCCATCCGAGCTGAGATACCAGAGATGTTCGGGTCTATCAAGACCACGTTGATCAAGACTTTTGATGAGCGGTACGCTGCTCTCACTGAGGCTGTTGTTGCTGCGGCCACCGCAGCCGTCGCTGCTGCCAAGCCGCAGGGGGGGTGACTCGTTGCTGTACCGAGAGTTCAGCAACACGAAGCCACCAGAGTTTGATGGGACGCAGTACCCGATTGCTGCGATGAGATGGGTTTCTAATATTGAGGGATGCTTTTATACGTGTTCTTGTCCGGAGCATCTGAAAGTTCGGTTCGCGCTGAACCAGCTTCGCTTGGGAGCGAAGGACTGGTGGAAGTTTGTGACAGCGCACTACACACCTACAGAGTCTGCCGCAGTGACCTGGGAGAGGTTCACCGCTATGTTTCGTGATGAGTACGTTCCCCCGGTGGAGAGGGAACGTTTGGCCCAGGAGTTTCTGACCCTCAAGCAGGGTACTGAGTCTGTTACTGTGATCACCAGGATGTTCCATGAGAGGGCGATGTTTTGCCCTAAGCACGTGTCTACTGAGCAGGCACGTATGAGTCGGTATCTGAGTATTCTGAGGAGGGACATACAAGAGTTCGTGGCGAACTCGTCATACCGGACATTTGCTGAGCTTCAGGCAAATGTCCGGAAGAGGGAGATAGAGCTAGAGACTCAGGCTAGAGAGGAGGCGGAGTCTTAGGGGAGAGATCGGCGACCGACACAGTCCCAGCCGACAGCCAAGCGGGCCAAGCCCGCCGATTCGAGATCAGGGAACCAGAAGGGCCGCACTTGTGGCAAGTGTGGAAAGGGTCACGAGGGAGTTTGTAGAGGAGGGTCTTGCTACAAGTGTGGCAAGGAGGGGCGCATGGCCAAGGATTGCCCCAAGGGGTTTGCAGTTTGTTTTCACTGCAACCAGACCGGACACCGGAAGGGAGAGTGTTCGCAGTTGCGAGGGTCAGCTCAGGGAGCTTCTCAGGGATCTGTCCCTGCTGCCGTGCGAGCTATGGAGAGTCGGCCAGTGAAGGCCGAGGCGCCAAAGGCTCGTGGGAGAGCCTTCCAGTTGACAGCGGAGGAGGTCCGCGCAGCGCCCGATGTCGTGGCTGGTATGTATTCTTTCATCTGCTTATTTTTGGATTGTGGTGTTATGCTTATATTGTGTTATGCGTAGGTACATTTCTTGTGTGTTCTGTACCTGCTTTGGTGTTATTTGACTCGGGTGCGAGTCGGTCTTTTGTGTCGTTAGCCTTTAGTCAGCACATCAGTACTCGTCGAGAGGCGTTGAGTCGACCTTTGCGAGTTTCCATAGCTGACGAGAGAGCAGTGTATGCCACTGATGTGATTCGAGGATGTGTACTCGAGATCTTCGGCGTTGAGTTTCCTATTGATTTGGTCCCGATTGCTATGGGAGATGTCTGTGTCATCGTGGGCATGGACTGGTTGAGCAGATTTGGAGCAGTTATCAACTGCGAGCGACAGCTGGTGACCATACGAGACCCTAGTGGGGAAGTTCTTACAGTTTATGGTGAGGGTACCCGTTCTGGGTCGGCATTTTGTTCAGCCGCAAGAGCGAGGCAGACTCTACAGCAGGGCTGTAGTGGGTTTGTGGCTTATGTGGTGGATACGAGAGTAGGTGCAGAGAGACCGAGGTCGGTCGATGAGGTCCCGATAGTGCGTGAGTTCCCGGATGTTTTCCCCGAGGATTTGTCGGGTGTGCCTCCCGAGAGGCAGGTGGAGTTCCGTGTCGATTTGGTTCCGGGGGCAGCGCCTATCGCCAAGGCGCCCTATCGCCTTGCACCTCCAGAGATGCAGGAGTTATCCTCGCAGCTTCAGGAGCTGCTGGGAAAGGGGTTTATACGGCCGAGTAGCTCGCCGTGGGGAGCGCCGATCCTTTTTGTCCAGAAAAAGGATGGTTCACACCGGATGTGCATTGACTATCGGGAGTTGAACAAGTTAACGGTCAAGAACTGTTACCCATTGCCGAGGATCGATGATTTGTTCGATCAGTTGCAGGGAGCATCTTGGTTCTCCAAGATTGATCTGAGGTCTGAATATCATCAGATGAGAGTGCGAGATGAGGATATCCAGAAGACGGCGTTCAGGACTCGTTATGGGCATTACAAGTTCGTGGTGATGCCCTTCGGGCTCACCAATGAACCAGCAGCATTCATGTATCTCATGAACAGGGTGTGTAGACTGATGTTGGATCGATCGGTGATCGTGTTCATCGATGACATATTGGTGTATTCGAGATCCAGAGAGCAGCTTGAGGAGCATTTGAGGGAGATCCTCAGAGTTCTGAGATCGGAGAGGCTTTACGCCAAATTCTCCAAGTGTGATTTCTGGTTGCGAGAGGTCTAGTTCCTGGGACATCTCGTTAATCAGAATGGGATATTGGTCGATCCGGCCAAGATTGAGGCGGTAATGAGCTGGGAGGTGCCGAGGACCCCCACCGAGATCAGGAGTTTTCTGGGGTTGGCCGGCTATTATAGGACATTTATTAAAGATTTCTCTAAGATCGTCGTGCCTCTCACCAGGTTGACCCGGAAGGGCGTTACTTTTTCGTGGGGTCTTGAGCAGCAGGCCTCGTTTGAGACTCTTCGCCAGAGGTTGTGCGAAGGGCCGGTGTTATCCCTTCCAGAGGGAATGGAGGATTTTGTGGTGTATTGTGACGCATCGATATCAGGGTTGGGTGAAGTGCTTATGCAGAGGGGGCATATGATAGCATACGCATTGAGGCAGCTGAAGCCTCATGAGACGAGGTATCCCGCTCATGACCTGGAGTTGGGGGCTGTGGTGTTCGCTCTCAAGATCTGGCGTCACAATCTATATGGGGTTCGGTGTACCATATACACGGACCACGAGAGCTTGAAGTATTTGATGGATCAGCCTAACCTGAATATGCGCCAGAGGAGATGGTTGGACGTGGTAAAGGATTACGATTGTGAGATCCTGTACCACCCGGGCAAAGCTAACGTTGTAGCTGATGCCCTGAGCCGTAGGGCGGAGAGTGCCCCGATACGAGATGTTTGCTTGAGATTGACAGTGATGACTCCGGTGTTGGACACCATTCGGGAGGCCCAGGCAGAGGCCGTGAGACCGGAGAACCGCAAGAGGGAGCGGGTGATTGGGCAGGCACCTGAGTTCGTTACCGATAGTCGTGGGCTTATGACCTTTCAGGGTCGGGTTTGGGTGCCGTATACGGGCGGGACGCGCATCACTTTGATGGAGGAGGCGCACAGATCGAGGTTCTCGATCCATCTCGGGGCCACTAAGATGTATTTGGACCTGAAGAAAGATTATTAGTGGCCCTATATGAAGAGGGATGTCGAGTGGTTTGTGGAGAGGTGCTTGACCTGTCGCAAGGTTAAGGCCGAGCACCAGCGTCCGCATGGCAAGTTGCAGCCGCTTGATATTCCCCAGTGGAAGTGGGAACATATTTCCATGGATTTTATCACCAAATTGCCGAGGACCGCGAGGGGTGTCGATGCAATTTGGGTGATCGTCCATCGGCTGACGAAGAGCGCGCATTTTCTTGCCATCAGTGAGAGCTCTTCTGCTGAGAGGTTGGCAGAGTCGTATGTGCGGGAGGTGGTATCGCGTCATGGAGTACCGATCTCGATTGTGTCAGATCGAGATGTATGTTTCACTTCCAGGTTCTGGAAGAAGTTCCACGAGGAGTTGGGTGCGAGATTGCATTTCAGTACCGCCTACCACCCCCAGACGGACGGACAGAGTGAGCGGACGATTCAAACGCTCGAGGACATGCTCCGAGCATGTGTGTTAGACTTCGGAGGAAGTTGGGACACGTATCTGCCGTTGGCTGAGTTTTCCTACAACAACAGCCACCATTCGAGTATTGGTATGCCTCCCTTCGAGTTGTTGTATGGGAGGAGGTGTCGGACTCCCATTTTCTGGGGAGAGGTAGGGCAGCGTGTGATGGGTAGCACTGAGATAGTGCTTCGGACGACAGAGCAGATACAACAGGTTAGGCAGAGGTTACTGACGGCCCAAAGTCGTCAGAAGAGTTACGCGGATAGGCGACGATCCAATCTTGAGTTCCAGGTGGGAGACTTCGTACTCCTGAAGGTATCTCCTTGGAAAGGAGTGATCCGATTCAGGAAGAGGGGCAAGTTGGGGCCCCGGTACATCAGTCCGTTCAGGGTGACCGCGAGGGTGGGCAGGGTAGCATATCGGTTGGAGCTGCCTGCGGAGTTGAGCCAGATTCATGATACCTTCCACGTGTCTCATTTGAGGAAGTGTATAGTCGATGAGTCGGCAGTGGTGCCACTGGAGGATATTCAGGTGGATGCGAGCCTGAATTATGCGGAGAGGCCAATCGCGATTCGAGATCGGAAGATCAAGGTTCTGAGGAACAAGGAGGTGTCACTGGTGCAGGTCCAGTGGCAACATCGGAAGGGGTCCGAGCTGACCTAGGAGCTGGAGTCGGAGATGCGGGAGCAGCATCCAGAGTTGTTTGCCGAGCAGGACTTCGAGGGCGAAGTCTGATTCTAGTGGGGGAGAATTGTAACATCCGGATACCCAGGTATCTTATTTTAAGTATTTTGTTGAATTTTAGAAAGGGACTCGGCGAGTAAGAGCTCAGACTCGCCGAGTGGAATTGCGCTTCTGCCATCCTGGATTTAATGAAGGGACTCGGCGAGTCCATGTGTGGACTCGGCGAGTCCATGCGTGGACTCGGCGAGTCCGTGCTGTTAAATGAAGCCCTAATTTTCGGGGCTTGTGCCCTATTTAAAGGCCCTTATGGCCGTCATTTGAGGCCACCTTGTTCCAGAGAAACCCTAGAGAGAGTGAGGAAGGCTTGAGTGCAAGAAAGAGCTTATAATCTTCATTTTGGGGTGATTTTTGCTAGAGAAAGAAGAGAGGATCCATCTAGAACGTGAAGGGAGCTTGGATTGGAGCTAATCATCTTGAGATATTGTCTCTGGAGGTATAATCTCTTCTATTTCGTATTGATATGATAGATTTCATGATTTTAGGGTTTTTACCTCCCTTTTTTATAAGATCTAGTGAGTATGAGGTCCCCTTTGTGTTGATGATATCAGATCTAGACCTTGAGAGGTCCATAGAGTCACTACCTTCTAGCTTTTTGCAAGCAAATAAGCAATTGGAGACTAGGTTGCCATTTCTAGTGATATTTCTCCATTTGAGGCTTGATATGGGTTGCATGCACGTAAAGGTTGCACCTTTACGTGACTTTTGAATGTTAGAAGGATGGATCTACTGTTTGGTGAAGCATATCTGACCTCAAGAGATCTTTTGAGAGTTTTCATGGGAGGAACTCGCCGAGTCGAGTCGGGTTGCCCCGTGACTCGCGATTCGTAACGACCCGGGGAGTATAGGGTTGACTCAGTGAGTCAAGTGAGGACCAGGGACGAGGAGGCAGGCATGTACTCGCCGAGTCACTCTAGTGCACTCGGCGAGTCTGGTCAATGTTGACTGTTGACTTTTAGGGATTAGTCAGTGTTTGGACTTATGAGCCATTAGAGGGGCAGAATGGTCTTTTACCCTTCTTAGAGAACTTATAGAGAGGAGTTGGCCTAGCCTTTAGAAGTTGTATTAATTAGAGAATTTATTTATGTGATTAGGTGAAGGCTAGTACAGTATTTCAGAGTTCGAGGTTTACCGAGTTACTCGAGGTGAGTCTTCTCACTATACTTTACCTAGGGTGGTAATTAGAGTTATGTGACAGAGCATTTTGTATGCTTTTGCATGATGTGATTTCTATGTGATTTATGTTATGTATGTTACAGAGTTTACAGAGTTAGGACCGGAAGGTCCACAGAGTTAGGGCCAGAGGGCCCACAGAGTTATGGGACTGGAGGGTCCCACTGAGACACATTGACCAGAGGGTCAAACAGAGTCATCGCCTCGAGTGGCTACTATGTGTTGTGTGTGGTATTTTGGGGAACTCACTAAGCATTTATGCTTACAGTGTTTTGTGTTATGTGTTTCAGGTACCAGTGAGGATCGCGGGAAGGCGCCGGCATGATCAATACACACTATTGGAGTTTTATACATTATGATCTTGGGATGTGTTTTTATGGATTTGATATGTGATACATTGGGATTCGAGAATATTTATGAATGAAATTATATTTTAAAAAGTGAAAAATTGTTGTGAAATTTACGGTGTTACAGTTATTATGAGTAGCACCTCCATTTTGATCCAAATCAACAATATCATCTACATCAATATCTTCCATATCATCATCATCGTCATCATCAAAGATATTCACAGGTTCACTAACTGAAATGTTGATGTTATCCTTATCCATTTAAGGACCTGGATAAACAAAAAAAGAGCAATCTAAATTCAGAACTGTGAATCTCTGTGAAACTGTGAAACTATGTTATGTGTCCTGTGATGTTAGACATTTTAAATTTTCAATCAATAAAAAACGAATTTGATCAGAACTATCAATCAATAAAAACGAATTTAATCACAACTGTGAAAACGTGAATCTATGATGGAGCTGCTACTGCTATTGTCGGACTTGCATAACTGAAAAAACACTAAGCTCAGAACATAGTCACATACCTTATCAGAGTGGGAGCAACGAGATGAACAAGAGTCCAAGTGCCAAGCGGAACTGGAAAATTGGAAGCGGAGCTGCTGCAAGCTAACTTGTAGACGGAGCTGTTGCAGGCGAAGGCGACGAGTTGAAGTCGGAGGGCTGATACCTTCAGTAACGATAGAGAATAGAGACAGAAGAACAACCACATTCGATACTCTACTTTGCAAGTTGCGTCTTTGCAATTTGGGCAAGTGGAAATGAATTAAACGATTGCTTGGAGTTGGAGGTGGACACTCAATTGTCTTAATTGGGCTTTAGTTCACAAAAGAAACTACAATTAGGTTGGGATAATTATATATTGTGGGTTTTAAATTATATTATTTGTATATAAAAATTAATATATAATACAATAAAATACAATTACATATAAAAAATTAATTAATATATAGAAACTTTACGGCCCTGTCCGGCTTTTAAATAGTTTGAAATCCTAAAAACCATAAATCAAACCGATCATTACAGTTTGGAAAGTTCTAAACCGCAAGCAAAACCGTAAAGAAAAATACAAACCGTAAAACCAAACCGATGACCGGTTTTACGGGTTCAAACTGAACCGCGAACACGCCTAATACCAAGTCCATTATGGTTACATGCTGTAACGCCCGTAGATCCGGGCTAGTCAATTTAGAGATAATAGGGGTCGAAAACGACTTTTCGACAAAAGATTATTTAGAATAAATAATCTTAACCAAGTTGTAGAATATGTCTCAAGGGTTCCGTACATATAAAGAACGCCGAAATCCGAGTTATAACGAAAAAGTTATGGCCCGTCGAAGTTTTTCGGCAAAACTGGCACGGCACTGGGAGACGTAAATAGTGAGTTTACAATAGAGGAATTTTTAGCCTTAGTGATCTAAACAAAAGTTGTAGTATATGTTAAACCGAGAACATCCATAAAAGGAACGCCCAAATCTGACTTTGTATGAGGAAGTTATGAATTTTCTAAGATTTGACATAGCAGTGCACGGCCCGAAACTCAAATTTTAGTTCGAGCGGTTTTTGGCTTACGCAACCTAAATGAGATTTGAAGATCTCATTAATAGGAACTCAAAGGTAAAAAGACAGACGAAAACGGAGTCCGTATGAAGGAGTTACGAATTCTTCATAGTCATTTAACAGTCTAATCTCATCCTACTGTTAAATTTAAGATCGGTCAAGAATTAGCCGATGGAGTCTAAATGAAAGTTGTAGATCTTGTTTTTACCTACGCGTGGAAAAAAAGAACATCGAAAACGGAGCTCGTATGCGAAAGTTACAGGGTTTAGAAGTCGGCAGGGTGCTGCTTCAAAAGGGGTGACGTGACTGATTATGGGCCAAGGCTTTCTCCCCAAGGCAAGCCACCAGAAGGTGACATGTGGCATGGACTCGATGAGTAGGAGGACCTACTTGACGAGTAGAGCTGTTTTCTAGCTTATAAATAGAGGTGTCGGGTTCCTTCATTCTTCACACCATTCCAACCTCTTCTCTCTCTCTCTCTAGAACCTCTCTCTAGCCCCTAAACCCCCCAAAAAGCCTAGGGAGCCTCCCTAGCACCCGAAGGAAGCCCCGAGGCTCCCGGAGTCCCGAGAAAAGAGCCTTTCGGCTCAAAAACGCTGCTCCAGCGAAGCCCGGTTTTGAGAAAAACTCGCTGTAAGTGCGCTACGCCTAACCTATCTTTAGTATAGCTTATGTTTTAATATAGTAATGTTATTAGGACCTTATCATAATTATTTGGGCTATTATTATGAGTTATATAGTGTTGTTTAACGCTTATATAATAATAATAATAGCTAGACTATTAATTAGTCTCGGTTAACGTTAGACTAAACCCTAGTGGTATTGATACTAGGTTTTGTCAAGGGAAAATTGTTTTGAGATAACGAAGCGTTGTCCGAGTTCCGAGTCACCACCTTTCAGGTGAGTGCATAGTCCCTTTCATCTTACACATAGATATGAAGTATTTAGTATAAATTACGTGCTATGTGTGCATATTATCTGTATACTTGCTATCTATGCTGGATGAACGTTTTTATACATGTTTTAACTGATTTAAACTGTATATGTATTTTGTATCTACAAATATGTTGGGTATAACATGGGTAGATGAATGATGAGAGATAAAAGATTATGTGAGTAAAGATTGGCAGCTATAAACTTAGTGCCAATAAATAAACACCGACAGCTATGGACTTAGTGCCTATTGGACAAACGATGGTAGCTATGGACTTAGTACCTATTAGGTAAACATAGGTAGCTATGGACTTAGTACTTGTTAGGTGTTGGTAGCTATGGATTTAGTACCTAGTAGCTATGGACTTAGTACATGTTAGATAAACGTTGGTAGCTATGGACTTAGTACCTACACTGGTAGCTATGGATTTAGTACCCGATGAAGGAACTTTTGCAGCTATGGAATAGGGCATTGGCAGCTATGGACTTAGTGTCGGCCTTATAACCCTGGAAGCAAGGGACTTCAGAATAAACGAATAAATGACTCTTAGGGTAGACCCTTGAGAGTAAGGAAGATAATGGGGATGGGTAAATGGGGTTGATTGTTTGTTGTTTAAACATAATAATTATATTATTGTGGGTTGAAAACCCTATGTACTCACCAGGTTTCCCAACCTGACCCACTCAAGCTTATTTGTATCACAGGTGTCGATACGAAGCTACTTTACACTGAGAGATTTAAAAAAGATGTAGATCACTAGTGTAAATAATGTAAGTTCTGTTTATGCTTATGTTTCTGTATTGACAATGACATCCCAACGTTTTGAAAATGAATAAAAATACATTTCCTCATAAATGCTTTGATAACCTATTTATCATGTTTTCTGGGAACAAATTTCGCAACATTTTTGTTAAAAGAAGTAATCTGATTTTTATAAAGCATAAACAAAATCGGTTTTTCATGGCCGTGAAAATGGGGATGTCACAGTTGGTATCAGAGCATTAGTTTAAGCGAACTAGGAATATGGATTTATTTCTCGACTTAAACTTAGAATCCTAAGCGATGATTGTGAGATGAGTGTCTGCAATATTTTAGACACGAGCACTAGTTTATTTTAGGAAAGATGCCTAAAATGTTTTATGTGCTAAATGTTTTATGTTATAGCTATAAAGATGCCTTATATGCTATTATTTGTTCGGATCTATGGTCTATTGCCGACCGGATCTGGAAATTTTATATGTTCAGATTTCTAAACGTTTAATTACGATATTAGAACTGGCATATAACTTTTCGGAGTAATAGGGAGATTTATACGTCTATCGTAAATAAAACTTTCCTATCTTAAATTCTCGCCTCGGTACACCGAACGTCTGATTTGGTGCATAGATCAACATGGTGAGCACTAGAAGCGGATTTGGAAGCGGTAACCTGCAGCCCGAGCCACCAGTGATTGAGCATGTGCCAGAGGTAGCAACTGCACCCGAGACGATCACGATGGCAGGAGTACAAGCAATGGTGCAGATGATGTTGGATCGTCAGATGGTAGAGACAAGACGATTACTTCAACAAAATAAGGACGAACTTAATGTGCCAGTACGCCAGGCACCCACTCTTGAGGTAACCATCTGGGCTGCTAAGTCTGTCAAAGAAATGATCAACGATAGGATCGCCAACAAGGTTGAAGTTGGAAAGAAGAGGAAATTTGAGGGGTCTTCAAGGTCTGAAAAGAACTACATGTTCTCAAAGTCTGGAGGAGGAGGTGAAGCAAAATGGTGTGACAAGTACAGAAGGAAACACAACGGGAGATACCCTAAGGAAGTGACCTGCTTCAAATGCGGGAAGACTGGTCACTATGCCCACGAATGCCCAACTGAGGAAGAAGTTTTCTTTAAGTGTAGTAAAGAGGGACACTTCAAGCAAGAATGCCCGATGAGAGCTACAAAGCCAAGTGTACCGCTGAAACACTATAGGAGGTACTACGAAAAAGTAACTTGTTTCAAGTGTGGAAAGCATGGGCATTACGCCGATGAGTGTACATTCAACACCATGGTGTGTTACGAATGTAATAAGGAACGACACCTCAAGCAAGACTGCCCAAAGAGGAAAGGAGTTACAAAGCCAAATGCACCGCTGAAGAACTATGGGAGATGCTACGAAGAGGTGACTTGTTTCAAGTATGGGAAGAATGGACATTACGCCAATGTCTGTACATCCAACAAGAGGTTCTGTTACGGATGCAGGGACAAGGGGCATATAACAAAGGATTGCCCGAAGAAAAGTGAAGCAGGAAGAGCAGGTGCACCTCCAAAGCCAAGAGGCATCCCTAACGAAGTGGCTGACAATGCAATGAAAAGTGAGGATTGATATCCGAAGATCGAGTTATGAAGTAGCCATAGGAGTATCCTATTAGAGGCATAGTCTAGGGTGAACTTGAACACCTATGTAATCTTTTCAAGGAATAATATATAAAACCTTCGTTTTGCTATCTGATGTGTTAAGTTGTTAAGTGATTTTCTTGTATGATGACTTGGAAAACTGCGAGACAATACTTGGGACGAGTATGAGTAGGTGTGAAAGGTAGTAGATTTATATACTACCGGAAGCACAGGACTCACGCTTGGATCAGGGAAAGTCGCAAGGTTACCAAGGAGCTAGTAATAAATTTCGTTTTATTCAAGTATGTCGTTACCATCGTTTCGGTAATGACTAAGAAAAATATTGTTATTCCAACCCTAGTGGTCATATCAAATTGAGTCCGACTACGCTGAGTATGTTATGTGGTTCAGAGAATCAAGTTCGATGTAGCATCTGACTTAAGACGGAAGATTGAAATAAAAAGCGATCAGTAGAGGTATCGCGATAGTTGCTTGTAGCTAGAAATGCTACCTTTTAAGATGTGATTATATCCCATTAGAACAATAAGGAAGGTATAGTCTGTTCTGGAATTTGACTCTAAGAAACCTGAATCTAAGCGTTGCAACATACGATGATAGGTCATTAGAATATGACACATCGGTCCATTGTAGTAATAAAAGAACTAATCTTAAGTTTGTGTCCGGTGAGGATCGAGATTGTGACTTGAAGGTCATAATTTGGAGTATAACGTGAGATAGGGAGCAAGTGCAAGATCGAGCACTACCTACAGACAAGGAGTCCAAGAGTTAGATACTCATTCGAAGGAACATAGAAGTTACGATTTTTACCTAGGATGAAGAGATAACGTATGGAGTCATTATACAGCCCTGTTTTGTTGATGATTCTGGGACGTAATCATCCTAAGGGGGAGATAATTGTAACGCCCGTAGATCCGGGCTAGTCAATTTAGAGATAATAGGGGTCGAAAACGACTTTTCGACAAAAGATTATTTAAAATAAATAATCTTAACCAAGTTGTAGAATATGTCTCAAGGGTTCCGTACATATAAAGAACGCCAAAATCCGAGTTATAACGAAGAAGTTATGGCCCGTCGAAGTTTTTCGGCAAAACCGGCACGACACCGGGAGACGTAAATAGTGAATTTACAATAGAAGACTTTTTAGCCTTAGTGATCTAAACAAAAGTTTTAGTATATGTTAAACCGAGAACATCCATAAAAAGAACGCCCAAATCTGACTTTGTATGAGGAAGTTATGAATTTTCTAAGATTTGGCATAGCAGTGCACAGCCCGAAACTCGAATTTTAGTTCGAGCAGTTTTTGGCTTACGCAACCTAAATGATAGTTGAAGATCTCATTAATAGGAACTCAACGGTAAAAAGACAGACGAAAACGGAGTCCGTATGAAGGAGTTACGAATTCTTCGTGGTCATTTAACAGTCTAATCTCATCCTACTTTTAAATTTAAGATAGGTCGAGAGTTAGCCAATGGAGTCTACATGAAAGTTGTAGATCTTGTTTTTACCTACGCGTGGAAAAAAAGAACGTCGAAAACGGAGCTAGTATGCGAAAGTTACGGGGTTTAGAAGTCGGCAGAGTGCAGCTGCAAAAGGGGTGACGTGGCTGATTATGGGCCAAGGCTTTCTCCCCAAGGCAAGCCACCAGAAGGTGACATGTGGCATGGACTCGACGAGTAGGAGGACCTACTCGACGAGTAGAGCTGTTTTCCAGCCTATAAATAGAGGTGCCGGTTCCCTCATTCTTCACACCATTCCAACCTCTTCTCTCTCTCTCTCTCTCTCTAGAACCTCTCTCTACCCCTAAACCCCCCAAAAAGCTTAGGGAACCTCCCAAGCACCCGAAGGAAGCCCCGAGGCTCCCGGAGTCCCGAGAAAAGAGCCTTTCGGCTCAGAAACGCTGCTCCAGCGAAGCCCAGTTTTGAGAAAAACCCGCTGTAAGTGCGCTACGCCTAACCTATCTTTAGTATAGCTTATGTTTTAATATAGTAATGTTATTAGGACCTTATAATAATTATTTGGGCTATTATTATGAGTTATATAGTGTTGTTTAACGCTTATATAATAATAATAATAGCTAGACTATTAATTAGTCTCGGTTAACGTTAGACTAAACCCTAGTGGTATTGATACTAGGTTTTGTCAAGGGAAAATTGTTTTGAGATAACGAAGCGCTGTCCGAGTTCTGAGTCACCACCTTTCAGGTGAGTGCATAGTCCCTTTCATCTTACACATAGATATGAAGTATTTAATATAAATTACGTGCTATGTGTACATATTATCTGTATACTTGCTATCTATGCTGGATGAACGTTTTTATACATGTTTTAACTGATTTAAACTGTATACGTATTTTATATCTACAAATATGTTGGGTATAACATGGGTAGATGAATGATGAGAGATAAAAGATGATGTGAGTAAAGATTAGCAACTATAAACTTAGTGCCCAATAAATAAACACCGACAGCTATGGACTTAGTTCCTATTGGACAAACGATGGTAGCTATGGACTTAGTACCTATTAGGTAAACATAGGTAGCTATGGACTTAGTACTTGTTAGGTGTTGGTAGCTATGGATTTAGTACCTGGTAGCTATGGACTTAGTACTCGTTAGATAAACGTTGGTAGCTATGGACTTAGTACCTACACTGGTAGCTATGGATTTAGTACCCGATGAAGGAACTTTTGCAGCTATGGAATAGGGCATTGGCAGCTATGGACTTAGTGTCGGCCTTATAACCCTGGAAGCAAGGGACTTCAGAATAAACGAATAAATGACTCTTAGGGTAGACCCTTGAGAGTAAGGAAGATAATGGGGATGGGTAAATGGGGTTGATTGTTTGTTGTTTAAACATAATAATTATATTATTGTGGGTTGAAAACCCTATGTACTCACCAGGTTTCCCAACCTGACCCACTCAAGCTTATTTGTATCACAGGTGTCGATACGAAGCTACTTTACACTGAGAGATTTAAAAGAGATGTAGATCACTAGTGTAAATAATGTAAGTTCTGTTTATGCTTATGTTTCTGTATTGACAATGACATCCCAACGTTTTGAAAATGAATAAAAATACATTTCCTCATAAATGCTTTGATAACCTATTTATCATGTTTTCTGGGAACAAATTCCGCAACATTTTTGTTAAAAGAAGTACTCTGATTTTTATAAAGCATAAACATAATCGGTCTTTTCTGGCCGTGAAAATGAGGATGTTATACATGCTAATTAGGATTTAGGAACATGTATCAAGATCCATTTATATATATATATATATATATATATATATATATATATATATATATATATATATATATATATATATATATATATATATATTGAAAATGGAAAAACTTAGTAATAGTAAACTTTCGTGTCTGTCATAATTGCTCTAGTTCTTTTTTCGGTTTACATATTTCTCCCTCTAATAGTTTCTTAAGATTGGTATTTTTTTTTATCCATGCCCTTTGATATATATATATATATATATATATATATATATATATATATATATATATATATATATATATATATATTGAAAATGGAAAAACTTAGTAATAGTAAACTTTCGTGTCTGTCATAATTGCTCTAGTTCTTTTTTCGGTTTACATATTTCTCCCTCTAATAGTTTCTTAAGATTGGTATTTTTTTTTATCCATGCCCTTTGACTGGGTGGTCAACGGCCGATACATTCCTTGCATCTCCTAATACCACGTGTATGTACCCAAAAATCGATTGGTGTCTCCTACTCCCAACACGGTGTCCTCCACCTTTTCTCCACCGTCTCTCTCGCCACTTATTTTCTTCCTATGTCACCTTGCCTTGCTTCCTATCCAAATTTTCTTTTGGTAATCCTTCTTTTCTATCTCCGATTCTACTTTTTTATCCACGGCTCTCACCATAAAGCGACATTGATATCTCGATTTGGAATCTCCCCACTTATTTTTGACATCGTCTCTCTCTCTCTCTCACACACTCGATGAGGCCACTTATTTTTGACATCGTCTCTCTCTCTCTCTCACACACTCGATGAGGAAGCCTTCGATATTTCTTCCGGCGACGAACTCAAAACCCACTAACGTCTTCGATTGGAGATCATCGCCCTCTGCAGTCTCCTTCTTCCACTTGTTGGATGTGAAGATAAACCAAGGATGATGACTTATGTTTCTGGAAAAACTTGGTCAGACTGACGACAACCGTACGGAAGGTGGTTGAAGGTTTGAATTTTTTTTTTCATTATCTGAGTCCTACTTTTTTCTTTTTTTAATCAAGTGACGTTGAGGAACTTTTTCCATGATCAATCTATGATAGACATCTTTACTCTGGGTTTAAGCAATTAACGTCATTGAAGAACAACAACAAAGTTACTCTATTTCTGGAATGGAGAGACACGAAGCGGAACCCCTTAAACTTTATCACTGAAGATTGTACCTTGGGCCACCTTACAGATTACCGAAAGAAACATAAACATGTTTTGATGCAAGCCTTGAAGAATTGGTAATGGAAAATGTTGAAAGGGTTCTATTATCTACATAAGCATGAACCATGTATCATTCACAGAGATCTCAGTTGCAACGACGCCTTCATCAATGGTAATATCGGCCAGGTACAAAGAACGAAACCCTAGCGATCTGTTACAAAGATCAACCCAATTATAGAACAAAAATAGTTTAAAAAGTCTCGAGTTTATATGAAGTTGATGGATGTATGTAACAGAAATGAGTAATTTGTTGATCATTTTGATGTACATAAATAGATGATAGTAGAAAATCTTAGAACAATTTCATTGTCTGTTTCAGCTCCCTGTAAATGATGAGCTGATGTGGGATAATGGAATTGCATTCCCTGAACCCTATATTGATCGCATAGATGAATTGTTGGAAAGGTAAAAGTTCATGTTTACTCTATTTTCTTCCTGTTTAGGGAAATTTTGAATCAACTTCATTTCTCTCTTTATATTGAACTCATTTAAGTTACTGTTGATTTCAATATGAAGCACTTGGTTGGTTATGTGGTGGATTGAGATTTTTTGCAACTCTTAAATTGATGGCTACCTTGAACGACAAAGCTTCTAAGATACCATTTGTAAGTCCCATGATATTGATACTAACTTTTTTTGCTTATTTGATTAGGATAAATCCATGAACATCATATGCTAAATGAGTAATAACACATAAAAGGACCAAGTTCTTGAAATTATTCAAACGAAGTCAGTTGAATGCTAGGAGGAAGTTATGATTATTAAATTAATTAAGAGTGAATACTTGTATGAATAGGGTTCATATATATTTCTGAATTGCATAATATTTATTTATGTTTGGGCGCGACTTTGACTAGATGAAAAACAGTCGGTTTGTGGATTGAACAAGCAGGGCAAGATTCATACACGGGTAGTTACTTGTCTTTCTTCTTGCAGATTTTTTTATCCATGTTAATATTTGTTGTATACACTTTTAAGAAGATTCCTACAGAGTGTTTGCTACAACTCTTGTTGGAATTATCATGTGTTTTACACGTACAATTGCATAAATTCCTTAAAAAGTGTCAAAAGATTTGAAGTGATGAAAGTTAGTGTTAACTGGTGTAGGATTGTTTGTGATGTAGCATATACAAAGGAATACAACCATCCAATTCTTGAGGTGAGTTTTAAACTTCAAGTGATGAATTATCAAAAGAAAAATTAGCAAATTTAGGAATATACCTTTTTCACCACACTATCTTCATTGTATATATATTGGAATAAATAATTGTAAATTCAATGACTATATATATTCACAAAATTTTGTGTAAATTCAACTTCTCTCTGTTTCTTTTAGTTGTGTTATGAAGAATGACCACTCTTTAGCAAGGAAACATACATAAGAGCTGAGATTATCAAATGATGTGAAAGAGATGACGTCAAAACTCAGAGAACTTGAGTCACAGGTCAGCATTGTTTTCTGTTCCTGAAGCTTCTATTTATTCGGATGTAATGGAATTAGACCACATTTGGTTGGGCCTATAAGAACGCAATAGGTTTTCATGAGAATTTTTTATATTATATGTAAATTTTTATGATATTTTTTGTAGGAAAATCTAAGAAATAATCAAAACACGAGAATAAAAGGGCAGATTATAGCTCGTTAAAGTGATCAAATAGAAATATTTTGTCAAAGTTTAATGAAAAAAATTTGCCCTTAACTTATACACCAGAGATTCCACTAAAAATACTAAACTTTGACAAAAATTTCTATTGTGACTACTTTGTCAAACTTGGGTAGATTCCATTAACAAAACTAAAATAGAGTAGTTAAATCACAAAATGGTCAAATTATAACAGCTTTTATGAATTTTTCCGTTTTACTAATATTTATATTTATTGTTTACATATTTAAGAAATCACCATTTGTTGACTCATTGTAAAAGAGGAAAGGTACATATTATATGTCTGTAAGGTTAACCAACTATCTCTTAATTATCTATATATATCTTTGGTTTTGAGCATAACATGAATTGATGTTTTTTCCTTTTGATTTAGGATCAAACGGCTTGCCTTGTGGGATGTTTAAGAAAAATGCAAAGATGGAGTGTACTTTCTATTTTTGATGAGTACCGAAGGTTTGTAGCTGCTAAAGCAAGAGTCTCGGGTCAAAGGTTAAGTTGAATGTTGAATACCCAATTAAGTTGTATTAAACATTGTATACTGATATTGTTTCCCTTCTGTTGACCAAAGAATTGACCGGAAGGAAGCTCGAGTAAAGGCCATGCGTGCATCAATCTTGGAAACATTCCCCGAACCAAACAAATGTTTGTTACAAAGGTGACCTTTCTCTCTCTTTCTTTACTATCTATTCTGTTATTTTACAAAAAAAAACACCCTTGTGACAAAAAAATATGCATAATCCTGAAGAATATTTTGATTTATAGTTTTTATTCTTTACTTGACACTTGAATTTGGTGGCACTGATATGTAAAAAAAGGTTTTGTCAAGTTGTATGAAGTTTTGGACTTTCTAAATAAAAAAAATAACCTAATCAAGAGCATACATCTGGAAAAGAGTTGTTACTTCGGTGCTTATTTTAGGAATAGAAAGGAATTGGGGGCTAAAATAAGGGAATCATAATTTGTTATGGCTTTTGTTGGCTGGAAATGGACTGAAAAAGGAGTTGCAAGCAATCTACCCCCGAGGAACGGGGGCAGCCCTCTAGTTGCCAAATAAAAATAGGAAAGGCTTAAGCCCGACTTTAGTTTAAACTCTTGCAAAATGCATACCTCCCTTGTCTCAATATTTTACATCTAGGCCCTCTAATAGATCTTTTGATTTGAATTAAATAAATCGTCCTCTTTGCTTTTCTCTATGTTCCAAATAAAACCCCTGAACTATCTTTTATCCAAATCTTACACTTAAACATAGGGAAATCTGTAAAAAAAAGAATAATAAAAAATAAAAAATAAAAGAAATGAAAAATCCTTGAGCTTTGGCTCTCTATTAACGCAAAAGTTATCCCCGTTTGTTTGTTTGTTTTGTTTTGTTTTGTTTTTTTTTTTGCAATTAAACCTAAAAAAAATTAGTAAACACTTGAAAAAAAACATTGTTTCCAGCTAATGCCGATTTTCAGGGTTTTTTTTTTTTAATTTTAATGTTTTCTGAAAATAAACAATCAGAGATGATTTTTTTAGTTAATATGATTGAGTTTAAGAACTTAAAAAAAATTATTTTTATATCTACTAAATTAGTGAAGAAATCTCAAATGTATTAATTAAAAAACTAAAAATAAAGATGTCATCTACATCCTTTTAACTAAAAACTCATTTTTATTTATTAAAAAACACAATAATGATTATTTATATATCATTTTTGGGGTTTTTTTTTGTGATATCTTCAATAAATATCATAATTATATATCATTCTTAGCATTTATTTTTATAATTATTGTAGCTCTTATAACGTTCTTTGCAACTATTTAACCATGTTGACATTTAAGTTATGTGTTGTAGAACAACTTGAACTTAATCTGGTCCTTTCTAAAAAAGTAAATGTTGGACATCAGCGCTACCGGTTGATCTAAAACTAATTGGTGTTAGAAAGGGCACAACCTAACCCATATAGCGCATTCAACCCTCCAGGACCAGACATTCGATTGTCGCACAACAGCCATCGTGCGAGGACTTGGTCGATGCCATTTCTGACCCCCAATAACCCCCCCCCCCCCCTCAGAAATTGCTCCCTAAGAGAATCAAACCCTCGCCACTGGCTCTGATATCACTTGTTGGACATCAGCGCTACCGGTTGATCTAAAACCAATTGGTTTTAGAAAGGGCGCAACCTAACCCATAGTGCATTCAGCCCTCTAGGACCAGGCATTCGATTGCAGCACAACGACCATCGTGCGAGGACTTGGTCGATGCCATTTCTGACCTGCAACAGTAAACACTCCCACCATTGTCATTCTTTACACCTAAGTCACTTTTTTTACACTTAAGACCTGAAAATTCAACAATAAAGATAGCATGTGGCCTAGAAACGTGATCCATATGACAAATCAACAAAGTCCTCTTAAATTATATATGATAACTACAATCATTAATATGTCATTTGTATCCAATATAATTTACCGATTCCGATCATCTCAAATTGGTTTTTTTTTTGCAAGTGTTTACCGGTTCTTTACAACTATTTAACCATTTTGATAAGTTGTGTGTTGTAGATCAACTTGAACTTAATTTGGTCATTTCTAAAAAAGTAGAAACTCTCTCCATTGTCATTCTTTACACCCAAGTCATGTGTTATAGAACAACTTGAACTTAAATTGCCATTTAAGTTATGTGTTGTAGAACAACTTAAACTTAATGTGATCATTTAACCATGTTGACATTTAAGATACGTGTTGTAGAACAACTTGAACTTAATCAGGTATTGGGTGCAAAAGAAGTGACGGGTGTAAATAATGGCAACGAAGGGAGTTTCTAGTTATTTAGAAACGACCAAATTAAGTTCAAGTTGTTCTAAAACACATAACTTAAATGTCAACATGGTTAAATAGTTGCAAAGAACGTTATAAGAGCTATAATAGTTATAGGACGTGTTCACAAAATTAGCTGGTATCAGGTAGCTTGTAGCAGGTAGCGGATACCTTGTAGCTTCTAGCGTTTTGAAAGTAGACACTCCCACCATCTTCATTCTTGTTACATTTTTATGAAAGTAAACTATTTCTAAAACTAATCTATTACTTACAAAAATTAACAAATGAAAACTATCTATTTCATTATTACATACCATATGAATAAATAAATAATTACAACCATTTTAAATAAGTCAACACATTCAACAACACAAAGTTCCATGGCTAGTTTATGCATATCATACATATTTATATACTCAAATTATATAAAACAATTCTTTGTTTTTCCAAGACAACTTTTATGACTAAAAAGATGCATGTAAACTTTTAGTCAAAAAATAACAATTATAAACATTTTAAAGTTCTCAAAGAAAATATGTATGAATTTTTCTTGCAAAGAGAAAGCCATCCACGTTTTCCAAAAACAAAGACTTCATCAACTTAACAAAAAATCTAACTAATCTGGAAAAAATGGTCATGATACCAATTGTTGGGTTTTTATTCAAAAATTGTTTCAAAAATATAAACAATGCAACGGAAGACTTAAGATTTGAACAAAAATAAAACTAGTTTTATTCCGACAAAGGATCATTTTGCAAGAGTTAGAAAGATTAAAGCAACTAAAGAATAGAAAGCATAACAACCTTTTAAGACTTTGATCCTCATGGGAGGTTGGAAGTTTATGAAGATGACATTAAGCTCTAAATTAAGAGCTCTCTAGAAGTATCCACCAAACAAGAGTAGAACCATCAAAACATGTCAGTATACACTTGTAATTGGTGATGGGTTTTGAGCACTATAACAACCTTATGGTGCACATACAACCCTAATGCTTTGGATCTAATTTTTCTCTAATTATACATGCAATATTTTTTTTCCAAAGCATGAAGCCTAACTAGCATACCAAATTTGATATATGAATCATAAAAACCAGTTAGAAAAATACCTATTGTTGTAGCTTGTTGTACTTGGCCTTTAAGAACTTAGCACCTCAAGTGTGATGCCTCAAATGGTTCACAAAACACCACCAACAATTGGAGTACTTGAGAGAAAGGTTGGAGGCACTCAAAATCGGCTATAGTTTCTCTAAGAAGACTAGTGTGTCTGATTTTAGGCCAAGGAGTTATATATATATATATATATATATATATATATATATATATATATATATATAGTGTAGAATTCCAAAGGTTATGTGTAAACCCTAATTCTCACACATAGGCTTGTAATGGACTAACACTTTATGGATCCTTACATAAGCTTAGCCCATCACTAATCTATCATGGATTACTAGCCCAACCTATATGTATCATTGATTTACACAATTAGCCCCTGTATATTTAATTAGTCTCTTTTGATCACTAAAGTAATTCCAAATTAATTCTTGATCAATACTAATTAAATAATATGATTCCTTATAATATATCAATAACCTCTTTCTCAAATATCCATCCTATCAGATTGTTTTGGTGAATGCAACCCAAAATGGATCATGCTACTCTCGGGTCAAGTACATACCAATTATAGTTATGGGCTTAGACACGTAATCCAACAGTCTCCCACTTGGATAAGTCTAATAACCATAACTACAAGTACGAATCAAAACCGACTAGCAATCGTAGCTCTTAAAAGTCAATGTCGAACTGTGACGTGCCATTTTTAGATAAGGGATCATATAATCCTCTGTTCTTCAAGATATCGTGCGGACAAATACATGGAACATAGTCATACTTATTGTCCAGCAGTTTGTTTCCCGATTTCCGATTTGTTTGACATAGAACTTAATTGAACACATCAATTGAGTTCTGACCGGACCCGACACATAATTAAAAAAAACCATCGAGGGGCCCAAGATATCGCTTTTAATCCTCCAATGATTAAAAGGAACATATGAACTTTGACTTATATGCTTGTACTAACTACTCGTTAAATCATACACAGTAGCACGTTTTATACCATCAAGTTACTGATGCGTTTTCGCACTATCAATGTACAACCAACTCATAGTCAACAACTCATACATCTTGGTTTGAAAACTATATGATATTATCATCTCACAATCACTCGTCATAAATTCCATGAAGTGATTCATGTGAGCGTGGGTTTAATCCAATACTCAGACCTTATGAGCGCTCATGAATGTTGCAGCAAACTTTTGTCATGTCTAAACACTCTAGACAATCTACAAGCCAAATTAATAACAGTCTTGCCTCAATACCTACTTCCATAGTATGATCGACTGTGGATAGTTTGAATAATCTTAGTATTCTGGAAGGCAAAACATGCAAAATGAAACAATAGTAAACAATTGACATAAGATAATAACTTTACTCATAAATAAAACTCCTTTTATTTAATCATCAAATGTCAATTACATTTTATCTATTACAAGTTTCTAAACAACTATCTAATCATTAAAACTAATATTGTCCTTCAGCCCAATGCTCCTCGCATGTTGCAAGTGTTTAACCCTACTCAGTCCCTTCGTAAGGGGATCTGCTGGGTTCTCCTTTGACGATACCCTCTTTGATACGGGGAGTCCTTCTTCTGTATGATGTCTTATGAAGTGATATTTTCAGTCGATGTTTCTGGATCTGCCATGATCCCTCGGTTCCTTGGCTAAGGCGACCGCATTCTCGCTGTCACAGAAAATCTCCATAGGCTCCTTTATAGTTGGTACAACTCCAAGGTCTCCGATGAAGTTCTTCAGCCATATCGCCTACTTCGACGCTTCGCTTGCTTCTATGTACTCTGATTCGCACGTTGAATCAGCTATAGTATCCTGTTTGGAACTTTTCCAAGTTATTGCTCCTCCATTCAGGGTAAATACCCAGCCCGAATGAGAGCGGAAATTATCTCTGTCGGTCTGAAAGCTGGCATCACTATACCCTGTCACTCTCAAGTCATCACTCCCACCGAGGGTAAGGACCCAGTTCTTAGTCCTCCGCAGGTACTTAAGAATGTTCTTTACCACAGCCCAGTGAGCTTTACCAGGATTCCCTTGATATCTGCTGACCATTCCCAAAGCAAAGGCTACATCAGGGTGAGTACAAGTCATAACATACATGACCGAGCCAACTGCGGAAGCATATGGTACTCGACTCATCTCTGCTATCTCGCCTCTATTCTCGGTCTCTGAGTGTTACTCAGTTTGGTATTGCTCAGGATAGGTAATTCACCTTTCTTGGAATTCTCCATGTTGAACCGTTTCAACACCTTATCCAAGTAGGTACTTTGACTAAATCCAATTAGTCTTTTACTCCTGTTTCTCAATATCCTTATCCCTAGAATATAGGCAGCTTCCCCAAGGTCCTTCATAGCGAAACACTTCCCAAGCAAGGACTTAACCTCCTGCAAGGTTGGTATGTCATTTCCTATGAGAAGTATGTCATCCACATACAACACCAGAAAGCTAACTATACTCCCACTAGCTTTGACATATACACATGACTCATCCTCGTTTCTTGAAAATCCAAACTCTTTGACTTTCTCATCGAAACAAAGATTCCATCTGCGAGATTCTTATTTCAATCCATAAATGGATTTCTCAAGCTTACACACTCTATTAGGGTATTTTGCACTGACAAAACCCTCTGGCTGACTCATGTAAACATCTTCAGCCAACTTCCCATTAAGGAAAGCGGTTTTGACATCCATTTTCCATATTTCATAATCATGAAATGCAGCTATGGCAAGCATAACCCTTATATATTTAATCTTCGCTACTGGTGATAAGGTCTCATCATAGTTAACTCCATGAGTTTGAGTAAAGCCCTTCGCAAACAATCGCACCCTATATGTGTGTACTTTCCCATCCATGTCGGTCTTCTTCTTGAAGATCCATTTGCACCCAACTGTCTTACGACCCGGTACATTGTCAACCAAGTTCCAAACCTGATTGTTATACATGGACTGAATCTCGCTGTCCATAGCCTCTTTCCATTTTGCAGACTCAGGGCCTGCCATGGCTTCCTTGTAGTTGTTAGGTTCATCCAAATTTACCAGTGTGCTATCACTGATAATCGTATCACCATCTGTAGTAATATGGAAACCATATAACACACGTGGAACACTAAATCTACTGGAACGCCTTATAGGTAAGGACTCGTCAACTGGTTCAACAGGGGTTTCCTCCTCGGGTTGAGCGCTAGTGTTTGAGGTTCCTTCATCATTTAACTCTTGAAGCTCTTCAAGATCAATTTGCCTCCACTATCCTCTTGGCATATGAGTTCTCTCTCTCGGAAAACCCCTCTCCTCGCAACGAAGACAACATTGTCACTCGGTCTGTAGAAGAGATATCCAAAAGACTTATGTGGGTAGCTGATGAAAATACAACGCTCACTACGAGGTTCGAGCTTGTCGTGAGTCTCACGCCTCACGAAAGCCTCGCAACCCCAAACCTTGATGTGTGTTAACGAGGGAACCTTCCCTGTCCACATCTCGTGAGGTGTTTTCGAAACCTTTTTAGTTGGGACTAGATTAAGGATATGGACGACAGTCTCTAAGGCATACCCCCAGAATGAGATAGGTAACGAAGCTTGACTCATCATGGAACGAACCATGTCCAACAAAGTTCGATTGCGCCTCTCAGCCACACCATTAATTTGTGGTGTCCTGGGTTGCGTCAATTGTTAAACAATTCTACATTCCTTAAGATAGTCGTGGAACTCGATACTAAGATACTTACCACCCCAATCGGATCGAAGCATCTTTATCTTCCTGCCCAATTGATTCTCCACTTCTTGTTTAAACTATTTGAACTTTTCAAAGGTTTTTGACTTATGCTTCATTAAGTAGATATAGCCATTTCTACTTTAATCATCAGTAAAAGTCACATAGAAGCGGTTAGCATCCCTTGTGGCAGATCTGAAGGGTCCATACACATCGGTGTGTATGAGATCCAACAAATCCTCACCCCTTTCACAAGTACCAGTGAAGGGTGACTTGGTCATCTTTCCAAGCAAACAAGATTCACAAGTGTCATCCGACTTTAAGTCGAATGACTCCAACACACCAGCCTTTTGGAGTTGGCATATGCGCTTCTTGTTGACATGTCCAAGAAGGCAATGCCACAAGCATGCCTTGTCCAAATTATTGGACGAATCAATATGCAATACATTATTTCCTAAGTTGTCTACAACCATAACAGTTTCACATACACCATTACAAGGCAATGCTTTAAAATAAAATACACCATTATAAAAATCATTAATAGAACCAATTTCATTTTCAAATGAAAATATAAAACCTTGTTTGTACAAACCATGAAAGGAAATAATGTTTCTCGCCATATCGGACGAGTAGCAACAATTATTCAAATCTAATTCTAACCCATTACTAATCAATAAAGAATAAACTCCAATCTTGGTGACAGGCGACATTTTCCTATTCCCCATGATCAAGTTCATCTTCCCATGCTCCACATCCCTACTTCTTTTTAGTCCCTGCATATAAGAACAAATGTGAAAACCACAACCTGTGTCAAGGACCCAAGAATTAGCATGTGATGAGTTATTAGATAGAATAGTGTAAATACATGCATGGGTGGGTTTTATCTTCCCATCCTTGACATCCTGCAAGTATTTGGGGCAGCTTCACTTCCAGTGCCCTTTATCATGACAGTAGAAGCTCTATGCTTCTTTTGGATTGGTAGAGGGATTAGCAGAACCAACTTTGGTCCCACTAGAAGAGGATCCATCATGAGACTTTCCCTTGCGGCTCTTAGAAGGAACCTTCCTCTTCTTCCCTTTCCCATGTCCAGTTGCCAGGACTGGGGCAGCAGCAGTAGGAGTAGGAGTGGATACAACAAATTTTCCTTTTAGACTACTTTCAGCAGTTCTCAAAAGGCCTTGAAGCTTGCTAAGAGTGACCTTCACCTTGTTCATTTGATAAGTCATACGAACCTGATCATAACAAGGAGGCAAAGAGTGTAGGATAATATCAATGGACAACTCTTCATCGAAGTTAACATTCAACTTCAGCAAGCGGTCCACAAACCTTTGCATTTTCTGCAAGTGGGTCGTGATGGACTCTCCATCCTTCATTTTTGTTGTTATCACGGAGACAATGATTTCATACCTTTCCTGACGAGCACTTTGATGGTATCTTTCCATCAAGTCTTGGTGCATCTCGAAAGGATACGTAGTAGTTCTCATAGGACTTTTGAAGTTCAGCTGACATAGTGGCAAGCATGATGCATGACACCTTTGTGGCGTCCTTCTCATGTGCCCTATATTTAGCAACCTCTACAGGAGTAGCAGTGGCTTCATCAACCTCCTTAAGCTCTTTTTCGAGGACATATTCCTTGTCCTCGTAACGAGTAACCATCCTAATGTTTCGAATCCAATCATTGAAATTCGAACCATCAAAGATGACCCTCCCACACAAGTTCATGAGGGAGAAAGAGCCAGAAGGGTTGGAGCCAGAGACGGTGTTGGAAGACATCTGAAAAGAAAGACAAAGTTTAGATTAGATAAGAATCCTTAATATAATACCCAAATGAAATATTAAGGCTAGGACCCAACACAATATTCTACAATTCGGAAGAGGGATGCCGTAATCCAATTGCAAAATATTTTAAGGTAGGTAAATGACGATTTACCAATTTCCACCATGAAAAACGAAATTGATTATTAAGTTTTAGATGAATTGAAATTCCTAGATTCTTTAGAGATTCATTGAACTTTTCAATGGCATGTTTAAATCTCGATTATGCCCTTCAAGTTTGTGACTGGGATACCGAGGATCACAAGCAAGGTGTGAATAACCATGCAAATATGCTTGGTACACTCGATGTCATTTATCACCTAATCAATGTGACGATAAACCACACACACTCCATTGATCTATGAAAAACATCGAGCTACCCTTTTCCACCCTTACTAGTCCAAGTTAGTGTGCCGGTTAACCACACACGCTCCACTAACGACTTGGCAAGTTGCAAAGTGCAATTTCATGGAATAGCATCATTTTCACATTTTTTCTAAAGTAACTAAGATTGGGAATTTAATAAAACATTTACTTACTTAATAATTATCATTATATTATTAATGAGAATTAATGTCCTGTCCTACCCGTTCGGGTAACGACCCTCCACCAATCAAGGAAGCGGTGTGTGAGAGTGGACACCCATTAAACCACCATTTTATAGGCAGTATCCTTATACCCCCTTATAGATTGGCTTCGTGAATGAGGTATACTAACGGTAAGACTGACTTGTCTTATACAAATAGATAATTATTAAACTTTTAATATTATAATAGTATAAAGGTTGAATTTTAAACTTTTAAAATCCTAGGTTTTGGAATTAAATGTTTCAGGAATGAGACTCTATAAATTCCAAAACTTGAGGGCAAGTTTTGAAACTCTTCAAAACTCTTGGTCTCCATAACTTATGAGTTAATGCATTTTTATGAATGAGACTTTTCATTTTCCATAATTTGAGGACAAGTTATGGAATTCTTTAAAAGCATTTATATCAATTTTAACCAATAAAATTATCATCTAATTTGTCATTGATCTAGTCTAACTCATAAGGCAATATAATATCAAATCAACAATTTACAAGTAATTAGCTTATCATATAAACTAACAATTATCTCAAAATATTGACAATTATCTTTTAATTGAATGAGGATAATCACTACCATATCAGAAAAAATGAATTTTGTGATATAAAACAGTTTGTGGTAATGATCCTAATCCAATTTAGGCCAAAAAACCCAAAAACCTGCCACCAGACAGTGCAACTCGTCGAGCCAGGCTTTGGACTCATCGAGTTCATCATGAACTCGTCGAGTTCCTTAATGAACTCGTCGAGTTCAGTCTGGCAGAAACAGTTTTTCATTTTGCTTCAAGTTTAAACAATCAACCATGCATCAATATAATAGAAAACTACCCTAGGCTCTGATACCACTGATGAGTTTTGAGCACTATAACAATCTTATTGTGCACATACCACCCTAATTCTTTGGATCTAAGTTTTCTCTAATTATACATGCAATATTGTTTTCCAATCATGAAGCCTAACTAGCATATAAAATTTGATATATGAATCATAAAAACCAGTTAAAATAATACCTCTTGTTGTAGCTTGTTTTATTTGGTCTTTAAGAACTTAACACCTCAAGTGTGATGCCTCAAATGGTTCACAAAACACCGCCAACAATTAGAGTACTTGAGAGAAAGGTTGAGGAACTCAAAATCGGCTATAGTTTCTCTAAGAAGACTAGTGTGTCTGATTTTAGGCCAAGGGGTTACATATATATAGTGTAGAATTCCAAGGGTTATGTGTAAACCCTAATTCTCACACTTAGGCTTGTAATGGACTAACACTTTATGGATCCTTACATAAGCTTAGCCCATCACTAATCAATCATGGATTATTAGCCCAACCTATATGTATCATTGATTTACACAATTAGCCCCGTATATTTAATTAGTCTCTTTTGATCACTAAATTAATTCCAAATTAATTCTTGATCAATACTAATTAAATAATATGATTCCTTATAATATATCAATAACCTCTCTCAAATATCCATCCTATCAGATTGTTTTGGTGAATGCAACCCAAAATGGACCATGCTACTCTCGGGTCAAGTACATACCAATTATAGTTATGGGCTTAGACACCTAATCCAACAATTTGTTGTTCATAAGCCTTAGAAATATATACAAAATATATGTTCAAAGGTGAAGCAACAAATAGACTTTTCTTTAGCACAAAATGCAAGAAAGGGAGAGTGAAGAAGAGGCTTCCAAATTCTAAAATTGGCAGCCCTCTGGGAGAAAATAACTTACGGTTATGGAGTCCCAGAAGGAGAAGAAAAACAAGTTCTAAGCCACCCCACAAAACACTAGCAAGTCTTACTTTTATGTGTCATCTAGTGTAGACCAAAAGCAAGACCATAAAGCTAAAGCAAGCATGCTCTTTTCTAGTGTATGGGAGATATATTAAACAAAGAAAAAAAAAGCAACCAAGGCTCATGCTTCTTGATTTTCAGCCACCATGGTTAAAGGGACAAATGATGATGTGCTTCTTTCTTTATATATGACTAGATGCTAGATATATATTTATATACCAACTTTATATAAAAGTCTATCATTTATATAAAGTGATTCTAACATATATATATATATATATATATATATATATATATATATATATATATATATAACTACCTTTTAGATAAATAAACTCTAACTAGTTTATTAAGATATAAATATAACTTATAAATAATCTTACTTTTTGATATATTTCATAAGTTGTTATTTCTCCAATAAATATTATTTCCATAAATAATAAATTCCCAATTACTAAAATATTATTTTCATGAAATAATAATTTTCCAATTAAATACAAGTGTTGATATATTTATTAATAATCAAATTATACTAATAAATAATCATTTGATGGTAACTTGCTATAAGTTGTGACCCGATACAATCATATATTATTAACAATATCATTCTATAATGACTCTTGGACATACAAGATCTTTCAATCTTCCACTTGCACAAGACTCATCATAGATTGATATAGACAGTTGTGAACGTCTAACAACATTTCACTGCCCCCAATTACATATGAAGAAGAATGCCATTCATTAACATCCAATTCCCAAAAGCTCCAAGGTTCAATTGATGTATTAAGGTAATATTATCAATTATCCCTTTGTTACAGACATCCTGTTGAACATGAGCCTTGGATCACAATCAATCTCATTTGAAATTCAACTTTGGGTAACGCACGTTAGATGTCTAACTCTCAACACATAAGAGGAACAAAATCTTATATTGACTACATAAGCCTCTTTTATAGTTTACACCATAGTGAAAATGACTTTTATAACTACCCGGTTAAGGATTAGCGTTTGACCATATCAAAGCATAGTACTCCCTATACTTAAGTCCCACTATGTATTTTAGGTGTTAAGGATACAAAGATAGTACATTTTAATCAAGTGTCACTCATGAATGTGAGTTGATCTTGATGTGGGTCCGTTCAGTACTAGTTCTCTAACAAGTACCTATGAAACTTGGTTACAACCACTTGCCTACTTTCATCTAGTGAGAGTCAACCAATCCAATTCATATTAGTCTTATTTCATAATTTTTCCCACAATTACAACGACTATGAACTTTTAGAATAATAAGATTATGCCTGGATTAAACATGTTAATATAGAACATAACAAGTATTAATGTGATGATCATATCCTAGTATATCAAAACATTATGTAATAGTTGTTGTTATAATGTTCCAATATCTAAATACTAAATCCAAATCAAAATCCCATTTCTAGAATAATAAAGTCTCATAGCTGAAGTGCGACCACTCATACTTAGCTTAAGAAAAGAAACTTTATTAATGGGTCTGACTTAATTTAATTTGTGTGAATTTTGTGAATACTATCTTCTCCATATTTTGACTTTACTTTAGGTATAGTTAAATATCTTGGACTATATCTTGGTTTTCTTTCGTGACATAGAGTCTCTTAGCTTGATTAAGTATACTCACGAAGTCACAAAGATTTCTATGTGATTCTTGAATGGAAGAAATCAACATAGCTTTTTAATGAACTCATTCATCCAATCAAATTTGACTTCAACTTAAAAAGTAATGTATTCTTATTTTTCTATAGATTGTTTCATTATGTTTTTCTTGGACCTTATTCCAACTAAAATTACTATTTATTTCACAATTAAGTCATAATCCAATTATAATTCATAATTATCTATATTTGTTTAGAAATAAAAATATTATGTAGCTCTTTACATTAAGATTTTATTCTAAACTAATTATCTCATATACATTCTCTTAGCTCTTCTTAAGTACTCTTAGAATGTTCTCATAATCATCTAGTGACTTAACCATGTATTTAATTTTGTATCTCGTGATATGACATGAATGATGGATTCATTTGCCAAGCAAATAGAATATAAAACATTTCATCTAGCTCAGACCTATGTGCTAGGTCCTTTTGAGATAGACTCAAAAAGGTGTCATGTGACAATCTCAAGAATCATCCAAAGGAACCTTGTATCTTGACATCATTCAAGATATTGTTAATTCATACAAAAGAGTTTAAAACTTTCAACATTCATATTTATCCATCTCTATAGATTTTATATTCCAAGAATGTATCTTGTCATTCCTAGGTCTTTCATTTTAGAAATACTTTCCGAGACAAGGTCAAACAGCCTTCCATAATAGAAATGTTATTTCAAATGATTAAGTATGTCTTATTTATACAATATTAGGAATATCACTATCCTCCGACTAGTTCTTAGTAAACACACACGTCCTTTTTCGTTTTGATATACAAGCATAACTTGTATCGTTATATTAAGAATGAGTATTCCAATTTTGAGATGTTTGCTTTATATCCATAAGTGGATCTTAAGCATTAAAAATTTGGTTAGGATAACATGGATTAAGAAAACCTCCAGGCTAAGCTATATATATATATATATATATATATATATATATATATATATATATATATATATATATATATATATCTTGTAGTAGATGTCTATTAAGAAAAGCAGTCTTTCTTGAAATTTATTTGCTATATCTCATATTAAGAATATGAAGTTATAGTAAATAATATCCTTGTTGATCTAATCATAGCTACTTGTGAAACGGTTCAATCATGGTCAATGTCATGAGTATGATAAGGACCATAGTCAATGACATGAGTATGATAAAATCATTTTATGACAAGCCTCGCTAAATGTGTGTGATATCCATGTATACATTCTTTCTAAAAGAATCTCTTACTCCTTCTAGCCTTGCTATAGAGAGGAAAATTAATCAAGCTCATACTTGATTATTATACATGAATTACATCTCAATGTTTATGACTCTAACTCATTTATCAAATTCAAGATCTGAGCTAGTATTTTGGTAGTTGATGGATTTGCTAAAAAACCATCAAGAAGAACTCATCAATAACAGATTCCTCATTTCTCAAGTCAAAGATGATTTCTACCATTAATGTGAACTATTTTTGTTATAGCTATTATTCAAGTTCAACAATTCCTTGTTGAACCTAGTTCCAACAATTGTTACATCAAGATATGGTTCTTGAGCCACTTCAAGTTCCATATGACTCCCACTTGCTTTTTCACTAGAAGCTTGCTTTCTGTTGACTCAACATTCAGGAGAATAAGAGAACTTATTTTTTGTGGGTTTGTATTAATAATCTAAATGTCCTTTTAGAATATTATACAGATATGTAATTTGTTAGTGTTTGTATTCAAGATACAATTAATAGTGATCAAGGTATAATCCTTAATAATCTAAATGCCCTTTTAGAATATTATACAGATATGTAATTTGTTAGTGTTTGTATTCAAGATACAATTAATAGTGATCAAGGTATAATCCCAAGAGCATAAAGGAAGATAATTTCTACTAAGTAGAAAGTGAACTTTATCCGGTAAGGTCTAATTCATTCTTTTATGATCACTTAAAGCTTTGGATGGTGTTGTTGGATTTATTGGTATCTTTTGCTTAATCTTAGACATTCATTAGAAAGGAAATCATACAACATAGTGTATAGTTCCTTAATAATTATTTTCTCTACATATTGGTGAAAATATGATTAAGAATCCTTTATATATAAATAAGATTCACATATGTCAAATAAACTACATTATTTGCCTTCAAAGATCCTTTTCTTGAAGTTGGAATATGTGGATTTCATTTATACAATAAATATAACAATGTCATAGATAAGTTTGATTTAACACAAGTTTAAGTCAAAGTTGATTGCATATAGAACTTAATTTTATTTATTAAAATATTGATATCTACTTTATAATTCTATTAAGAGATCTAGTCTCATAAATAGAAGTTATCCATTTCAGAATATGAGTATTATCGCTATGAAAAATGATCAAGTAAATAATCAAGCGTTTAAATAAAATCACTGAGACATAAATATTTAGACATGCTAAATATAAAACATATATTGTTCCAAAAAAACATTGTTTTATATTACAAGTAATTTATGTTCGAAGCATAAATAATGAAGTAAACTCCGAGAGGGTAGTTCCAACTTGCTTGTGCTCAGCTGGTTACTCTTCTGTAAATATCTGCAAACAAGCTACAAATATTAGCTTAACATTTAAGTACCAAGTACTTGAGTGTTATATGGAAAGTATAAGTTCTATCTAGTAGATAGCTGAAGTACTAGTCTCTTCCAGACTTTCCTTTCATATAAGATAAGTAGTTTCTATTCTAGTATCCAGTTTTTCCATAAAAGAGACATGATCCATCTATGTGGGCCTTCTTGGATTTCTTGGGCTTAAAGATGTTCAGTCCATAAACCATAGGCTTCTTAGATCACACAAGGTGACTCCTTTTAGCCTTGCATCATTCCATTGTTTAAACAAGTTTGAAACAAATATCATTGTGTTTATCAGAATATTACTTAACATGTTCTATCATCAGATATACATGCATCTAAATTATCCAAGACTTCTTGGAAGTCATGAATAACTATTTCTAGTGTGATGTTAGAAGCATATTGAGCATCATAGTGATGCCTTTGCTAAGTATCATGTTCAAGTCTATTACTCAAAGCAAGTTGTTTAGGACTAGGACCTTTAAGTGTATACAATTTCACATCTCTCACAAGATTGTTTCTCAAGACAGGAACCCATTCATCGAAGTTGTATCTATTGAATGTTATTGTTTCATTAAAGAAAATGACAATTCATGGTAATGAGAGTGGATTGTATATCTACAAAATTTTAACAAAATTCATTTAGTATTTTCAATATTTTATCTTTAATAATTAATACCCTTTTAGTTTGCAAAAAATATTTTTTTTATCAAAGTCTAGGATCCAAGTTGCAAAAGAAATAAATGTTTAGGTATCCTTTATCTCATCCATTTGAATTCAATCCAGTAGATATCGATTATTAATTATATCTTAATATATAATTCCTAGATTTATGGGATGACTAATAACAAATTTAATTAGACATGTTTGATCTCATCTATGCCTCGGAACTCTATTGCTTAGGTGTCCCTTATCACAAAAGATTTTCGATCAAATCATCTAATTTGAAAAACTTGTGTAATCGGTCTAGAACTTGGTTATAGAAATCGCGAAAACACCCTGGCCATCAAAAGGTAACACTAAGCGGTTAGGTGACCTTTATCCCACTAGTGCATACAAGAGATGTGGAAGTGTTCTTTAAAAAGATCGCATAAATTTGAGGTTTGTAAGGGGTCTTTGATGTTTTTATAATTCTAGTTTAAAAAACATATTATATCATGGTTATTGCATTCATTCAATAAAACATGGTATTCTTTAAAAAATCTTATTTTATGAAAAAATCCTATTTTAACAATGTTCTTTTATAAAACCGGGTATTATAAAATTAACGCGATCAAATTTTAATAGCTAGTATTAAGTCGATGTTTGAGCGCTTTAGAACATTTGTAAACCTTTTAATAAAACTTCCTTTTATAAATTAAGGTTTGGAGTTTGATAAGTTTCCAAATCTCTATTTTAAACTTATACAATTTTAATCCCGAAATTTTACCGGTTACTAGTTTTAACAATAAAGTTTGTTTTATTTTAAAATTATTTTTACCATCTTATCTTAAAATGTAGATTTTATTAAAACAAAACTCCTTTGTGATGTTTATTTATGTTCAAATATTATTTTGCATTTGAAAAACTAATTTATCAACCATAACATAATAATAATAACATAAACATAAAACAACACAAGCATGCATAACAATTATAATATATGTGCATAAACCAAGCCATAAACAAGTAATATTTTGTGAGCTATCACAAAAAATATTAAGTCCATTCCTAAAAGGACATAAGGGACCTTCATACGTGTAATCTTCATGTGATCCCACTTGCTTCAACACTTTGTACCAAGTTTATAAAAATAATTTTATAAAGTTTAACAAACTTTAATAAAATCAAGTTTATAAACTTTTGATCTTCAAAATGGCAACCATCTTCATTCTTGTTACATTTTTATCAAAATAAACTATTTCTGAAAGTAATCTATTACTTACAAAAATTAACAAATGAAAACTATCTATTTAATTATTACATACCATATGAATAAATAAATAATTACAACCATTTTAAATAAATAAACACATTCAACAACACAAAGGTCCATGACTAGTTTATGCACATCATACATATTTATATACTTAAAATTATATAAAACAACTCTTTGTTTTTCTTAGACAACTTTTATGACTAAAAAGATGCATGTAAACTTTTAGTCAAAAAATAACAATTCAAAACATTTTAAAGTTGTCATATAAAATATGTATGGATTTTTCTTTCAAAGAGAAATTCATCCATGTTTTCCAAAAACAAAAACTTCATCAACTTAACAAAATATCTAACTAATCTTGCAAAAATGGATCTGATACCAATTGTTGGTTTTTTATTAAAAAATTATTTCAAAAACATAAACAATGCAACGAAAGACTTAAGATTTGAACAAAAATAAAACTAGTTTTATTCCCACCAAGGATCATTTTGTAAGAGTTAGCAAGATTAAAACAACCAAAGAAGAGAAAGCATCACAACCTTTGAAGACTTTGATCCTTATGGGAGGTTAGAAGTTGATGAAGATTGCATTAAGCTTTAAATTAAGAGCTCTCTAGAAGTATCCACCAAGCAAGAGTAGAACCATCAAAACATGCTAGTATACAGTTGTAATTTGTTGTTCATAAGCCTTAGAAATATATACCAAATATATGTTTAAAGGTGAAGCAACAAATGGACTTTTCTTTAGCATAAAATGCAAGAAAGGGAGAGGGAAGAAAAGGCTTCCAAATTCTAAAATTGGAAGCCCTTTGAGAACAAATAACTTATGGTTATGGAGAAGAAAAACAAGTTCTAAGCCCCCCACAAAACATTAGCAATTCTTACTTTTATGTGCCATCTAGTGTAGACCATAAAGCTAAAGGAAGCATGCTCTTTTCTAGTGTATGAGAGATATATTAAACAAAGAAAAAAAAGCAACCAAGGGCCATGCTTCTTCATTTTTGGCCACCGTGGTCAAACGGTCATGTGATGATGTGTTTCTTTCTTTTATTTATGACTAGATGCTAGATATATTTATATACCAACTTTATATAAAAGTCTATCATTTATATAAAGTGATTCTAACATATATAACATATAACTAGTCATATATATATATATATATATATATATATATATATATATATATATATATATATATATATATCTTTTATATAAAACTACATTTTATATAAATAAACTCCAACTAGTTTATTAAGATATAAATATAATTTATAAATAATCATACTTTTTTGATATATTTCATAAGTTGTTATTTCTCCAATAAATATTATTTTCATAAATAATAAATTTCCAATTAGTAAAATATTATTTCCATGAAATAATAATTTTCCAATTAAATACAGGTGTTGATATTTTTATTAATAATCAAATTATACTAATAAATAATCAATTGATGATATCTTGTTATAAGATGTGACCCTATCAAATTATATATGATTAGCAATATTATTCTATAAGGACTCTTGGGCATACAAAATCTTTTAGATATGACAGAACATAATTAGAAATAAATATAATATTAATAGAATAAGAAATAAATAAAATTGATGTTGTAATTAAATAATATAATAAGTTATGTTGTTTGTTCTATGAAATAAAATAAAAATGATTAAATAAACAGAAATATAGTTTTAGTAAAATAGATTTTAATTACATAAACGTGTTAAATTAATAATATATAAACATATTAATTTAATACCCGTGAAAACCATGGTTAAGAAAGAAAAACATTATTGGTAATTTCAAATCGTAATATGACTAATCAATATTTAAAAAATTTATTAATTTTAAAAGATAGAAGTTATGTATGTAAGTTTATAATGATTAGTTAAAGTTAATATATGCATTTTTATTAATATCCGATCTACGTTCTGTATATCATAGAATGAAAAATAAATAAAATTGATGTTGTAATTGAATAATATAATAAGTTATGTTGTTTGTTCTACGAAATAAAATAAAACTGATTAAATAAACATAAATAGAGTTTTATTAAAATAGATTTTAATTACATAAACGTATATCGTTAAATTAATAATATATAAACATATTAAGTTAATACCCGTGAAAACTACTGTTAAGAAGAAAAAGATTATTGGTAATTTTAAATCGTAATATGACTAATCAATATTTAAAAATTTATTAATTTTAAAATATAGAAGTTATGTATGTAAGTTTATTATGATTAGTTAAAGTTAATATATGCATTTTTATTAATATCCGATCTACGTTCTGTATATATAGATATTTAATAAAATCATGATTTTGTACAATGCAATATAAATTTGAATAGAGTGTAAAACACCACAATCAATCATTGAAATGATATTGTTATATGACAAATTAAAAATGACGGTAATTTGATAAACATACTTAAACACAACACAATAAATTACAAATTAACATAATGAAATGTTCATTATGTGTAGATTATGGTTTAATGAATAAAAATTAGCTTGGAAATAATTCGAGTACATGTATAAATGGTAAATTGTTATGTAACACGGGAGTGCTAATTGCTAGAAACATACTCACTTCAGAAATTAGTGAAAAAGAAAATGGGTTTGTGGAATCCATAAAAAAATGATAGTATTTTAGTGAAAGAAAGTATGAGTTTTAGGGAAGATGCCAGTGAGAGATCCATTGATAGATAGTAATAAGAATAATACAATCCAAAAAAATCATATATAATAAATGTGGTATTAGTTTAAATAAAAAAGCTCAATAATTTCTCAAAACCCCAAAACAAAAAATGATAATAAGAACAATCCAACCTGTAAAAATCTTGGGTTTCTAAAAGATGGTGATTACATAAACCAAGAAACACACCTATGAACCTGTGAAACCAAAAATCAAGAAACAAAAACCATAATCTATTAAAGTGTTTGATTATATGATGTCGAACAATAAAAGTTATGGATTCAATTTGGTTATTGGTTTCTAGAGAATTCAAATTGAAAATCACTTAAAATTAGGGATCCCTAAACAGATTAAACGTTGTGATTAAATGTGGGTTTTAATGGTATGAAGGTAAAAATTGGTACTTCACATCGTAAATTTTAGGTGGGAATAAATCTGGGAGGGGGCTGAAGAGATGCCACATGGATTTGCAACCCAAGAAAAAAAAATAGGTTAGGTAGCAGAGTAAAATTGTTATCAAATTTTACGCAATTATTGTGAATCATATGTATCTATTTTGGTTTCTAGTAGTTTAAAATTGTGTTAGAAGCTTACAAGTATTTTAAATTTTAAGCAAATAGTTTATAGTTTGGCAATTATACACCAATATAAATTGCAAGTCTGTATACTAAAACGGTTTTCATGACCTTTGTAACATCTCAAATATTTTAAGGTAAAAATTTCATTTTTAATTCAACCATAAACACCATTTATCATTTTCAATCATTCAAAATCATATCAACGTAAAATTAGTTATCAGAGTACAATCTCAAAAACATAAAGTGCGGAAACATGGGTGGATGCGCTACGATCAAGTCGGGCCCTTCCTTTTCGAACTGGAAGTACCTAAAACCATAACAATGAAACCGTAAACAGAAAGCTTAGTGAGTTCCCCAAAATACCACATACCATACATCAAATGGGCCATGCCGTCCATCCATCGTGCCCCGCCCGGTACAGATCTGTTAGTAACATGCAATGGGCCCCGCCCATCACACTCATCAGGCCCAACCTGGCATCGGGTCCCGCCCGACATACATAAAACACATAAAACATATTCAAGGGCCACACAGACAGCTAGCATACAAACAACAATAATCCATAGGACGGCATTGGTTCCTTCGACCCACCAAACACTGCGAGGCGACTGATCTCAATTCGAGATAACCAAAACACACGCACTACTGCTACCGGATCCCTCACACTGAACACAACAAAATTATACCTAATCAATAATTAAGATAATTTCCCATGATCCAAGGTTCAATTCATTTTCTATCATTCCAATTGGTAAAAGACCATTTTACCCTTCATATATCTGACCCAACAACTAATAGCCCAACTCCCAAAAGTCCCAATGCCCAAAAGGCCCAAAAAGAGAATTTCACGAGTACGCCCCGCGTACCCGATTAGTACGCCCCGCGTACTTCAAGCTAATGCCTAACGTACAACTCGCAACAACTTGGTATCGAGAAAACTTGCATTACGTTGAGCGTACGCATACATACGCCCAACGTACTCTCTAGTTGACAAAATCCCACTTTAAGCACTTAATGGTTAAGACCAAAACGTACTAATTCAGAGCCAACCTCTAAGGGATGTCTTGAGTCATAAAGTTCCTCACTTTATGACTTTGCATGGCTTAATGTTGTCCAAACCAAAAACCAAGCTTCATAACTTCATCAAAAGGTCACTAGTTCTAGCATGAAAGGATAATACTCCTCAAGATCCAATTTTTATGAATTAATGACCTCAACAAAGACCAAATATGTGGCTCAAAGGTTTTGGAGTAGATTCTACTCATAAGAACCACAACCATGGGACCAAAACATGACAAATTATGACCCAAACAAGATCTACATGAGAAATCCATCAAGATTAAAACTTTATACCCCAGAAGCTACATCAAGATGAACAAGGCCTGAATCTACAAGCTCCAAGACAACCAACAGTTCTCTATGGAGTTATTCTTCTTCCAAAGGAACCCAAAATCCACCAAAATCACTCCAATGCTAAAAATCTATCCAAATAGGGGCTAGAGTTTCAAATATACGGTTAGAGGGGATGGAGGCCGGAGATAAGGATGGTTGGAAATGAGTTAAGGCCTTTAAATAGGGTCCAAGACCCAAAATTAGGGTTTCAGACCGACTCGCATACGCCCAACGTACATCTAGTACGCCCAGCGTACCAGAGAGAAACATCCTGATCATCATATACTAGTACGCCCAACGTACACGGCACATACGCCCAACGTATACTGCTTAACCCCAAAATCCATAACTTCTAACAGTCATAACTTCTACGTTCCAACTCCATTTTCGATGGTCCTTATATCCATGGAAAGGTATTGAGGAGCTCTACAACCCTATCTAATTAATTTTGACTTAAAACACCTAGAACTAAAATCCTTAATTTATGAAAGGCCCGAACCATCACTTTTACCATTATACCCTTGGGCTCTAAAGCACAAACCAAACTCTTGGATCACATAATCTACATTACCCACATCCAAATGGGTCTAAACCTCTCCTTCCCCAAGGCCCGAAGCTTTATGGTAATTGGAATTCGGGCCACAAACCCGAATTATGAAACGAATCGAAACAGGGTGGTACAACTCTCCCCCACTTAAATTAGATTTCGTCCTCGAAATCACTCCTTACTACCTTCCAGGCACTCATACTCTTACTACCTTCCAGGAACTCATACGATCTGTCCAATTCCTCTCGAACCCCGCTTCGGTGAAAAGGTTGACTCATAGTCATGGAAACCTTCCAACGCTACCCTCGAAACCCAATCATAGCAATACTCATACGCCCCGATGGAGATTGAATTATTGATCCACTAACTTATATAATACGAAAAAACCAGCACTTCACTGCTATAAGTCTGAAACCCCTAAAACTATACATGTCCTCCTCATAGGCAGAACCACTCTGAAACACAATCGATAGGTCCTCTCTCTGCAATCTAAATTGAAAGACGTCCTTCCGATCCTAAATTGTCCCACTGATACCCTTGTCAGGCAGAATCCTTGACCATAACTTGCTATTGTAAAGATATTTTCATATAAACAAAGGTGACTCCCAGCGCGAGTCTCATCCCTTTTGTGTCAAATCGAATCGTAACTCACATCTCGAAATCCAAAGACTCGCACTTGCAACTATCCGAAACCTTCTTATTCCATGGTGACCTCCCCACCAAACTGGGATATAAACTCTCCAATCAACTGTAGAGACAGACAGTCTCACACCTAGTCCCACCACAACGATCCGACTAAGAGGATAACTAATAAAGGATACCATAGCCTAACCATCACACGGATACCAACCACTGACCACAGAGCCGTGCCACTCTTAACGTGAACCAATACCTTCCTCCAACCAATTTCCACCAGGTCTCACCCACTCAATCATAACCATACGGGTCACTCCCATGGGTCTCACCCAGTCGAGTGCTTTGTAGGCATAACCTTGCCTTAGATCCAACGATCCTCATTTCAAAACAAAGAGTAATCCTCGGACAATATTATCCGGCTCAACCCAGGCATGCGTTGATCCCATTTCAGCCTAACGATCACTCCTACCATGACCTACCTCGTTCTGGTGAATGCTATGACTACCTCGCAGACTTACAACACTTCTCCGACAGCCTATCGTCCTTGTGTATGCTACAGCTACCCCGCAGTCTTACAAGACTCCCCTATCAACCATGATCCCGGCTCATGGTCTTGCTCTTCATCTACCATACCATCCCACGATAAAACACGGGTCAAACAACACTGAATGTATCCCAAATCAGGTGTTCGGGTCATACTGTGAAACCCAAAGCCTTCATCAGACACGAATAGACAGAGAGGCTCTAACACAACCCGCAACATGGATCCAACCACATATATGTTATGCATTACCACGAATATGTCAGCCTATTCTTGAAAGTTTCTGAATCCCCAACCTTGTGTAACCTTTAACCAGATTGCCACTTGAATTGGCTTTCTTCATGACTAGGATATGAAACTCTTCCTAGTTTCACACCTGATTCAATCCCAGAAAATCCAAACGGTTCTCCCCCACTTGAACCCCTATTCCGGAACTGATGGATCACCAACCCAACATCCCAATTACCGAAGGATCCATGCATTCTAAACATCTTTAACCGATACAATTTCAAGATTTCTTCTACAATTCTAATGTCTGAGCAAACACACACGGCCGCCATCATCATCCACTTGCCACGACTTCTTTCCTAGTAACGGTAGTGATTGGACCCAAGAGTCCTTCCATAAACAATTATCATCCCTACTGAGCGACGCAAACACTTATGAAATCTGACTTCATTGCTGAACTAATCACCCTAATTCGACTACTGATCTTCCAAGCGATACCCCTAAATTGATCACACCAATGGCCCACAACAAACTATCTGACAATCTAAAAGCAGCTCAACAAGATGTACCCCACTCATAAATCTCGGCATGAAAAATGGCATATAACGACCCTTGCTAGTATTAACCAAGCGATTAAAGAGAAACTAGACCGAAGATAATTCCTTACTCATACAAACACATGATTCAAAAGCACATATATACGAATAATAAGGCACAAGGAAAACAAAAGATAACATACCCGCGATAGCATCTGATGAAACTCTGGCCTCCCCTGCCTGAAGTTGTAGTGCTCGGCTCCTCAGTGTCGGGGCTTCCGCGCTGCCCTCACGACCGTCAGTGATCCTCAAAGTAACTAGATCAGGTGCACTCACTTCTCCTCCTATCAACCTCGGACAGTCGGTCTTCTTGTGGCCCACCTAATTTCAATGAAAAAACATCGGAACCGATCCATGAGGGAAATCCCTACTGAAATGACCCATCTAACCACAACTGAAACATTCCCTTACTGTCTCCCGACAGCCTCCCTCATGGATCCTTCCACACTTGGCACAACGACCTCGTACCTAATGGCCCCTCAGACGCGAATCCCGAGTCTTAGGCCTCTTCACCTGGCGCACTGCGATCTGAATCTTATTTGACTTCCTCTTCCTGAGGTGCTCCAAATCGATCTCCCCCTCTCGGGCTCTAGCAATCATATCATTCAGGGTCTTGCACCCTGAAAAGATCACGGTCTCCGTTATGTCATCCCTCAGCATATCATGGTACCTCACCTACTTTATCTCCTCATCCACTGCATATTGTGGAACCAACAAAGCTCTCTCCCAAAACTTGGCAGTGATCTCTGCCACAGCCTTAGTAGTCTGGCGAAGGTCCTGAAACTCCCATGCTAGCTGTTGCACCTTAATCGCCAGTGCAAAATCCTCTCAGAATCTCATGACAAACTCATTACAAGTCATGGCCCCCACGGCCACAGATCCCAATGCCCTACTGACTTCCTCCCACCAATCACAGGCTCGGTCCCTCAAAAGACAAGATGCAAATCCCACCTTCGCCCCCTCGGGGAAGAAACTCGTCCGCTGAGCATTCTCCGTGTCAGTGATCCATCGGCAGCTAGAAATGGGATCCTTAGCCACAAAGAACTCTGGAGCTCCACAAGCCTTTAACTCCTGAAATGAGGGAGTCCGCGCTCCCAATTGTCTTGTCGTGCTCCCAAAGAACTCTGGAGCTCCACAAGCCTCAAAAGACTCGGAGTTGCTCATCCAGCAACTCCATAACCCCAGTGTAATAATTGTCCAGACGCTGCTGCATAATATCCATGATCCCCTCCTTGATCTTACCAATGATAACACGAGTCTACTCTAAAATACTGTGGGCGATGTCCGACGAGATGAACTCCCGCATCCGCTCATTAATCGACTCAGTGCCAGCACCTGAACCTAAACCAGATCCTAGCCATGAGTGCTCATCACCATACTGAAAAGCAACCATACAACAAGCATAACATACTCAAAGAATCATCATCCCACAGGCTTCCTAGATTCTCCGTGACTCCCCTCGATTCAAGTATGGATCTTGTGCTTTCACTAGGATGGGTCCAATACTACCTTCCACACCTATCCATACTTTCCTCAAGAGTTATCCTGAATCCTCTAAGTTACCTTCTCAAACTGGTACTCCAAGTACCTTCTGAACAACACATCCTTACTCACTAAAACACTTCATAGGCTCTCCTAGGTTCCCGACCTCACCCTGACATCAGCTGCTGAAGAACTCCCGCTAATGTCAGCTAACTACTTCATGAATACAATCACATGCCACAAATCTTAGATAATCCTTCGACTAAAAGACTCATCCGTACAACGGTTAGACTCAGACGAGAGTTCCACAGTACGGTCAAATCAATCACTCTGAGATTATTTAACCTATGCAGCATGTGACTTAACATATTCACTTAATAGTTAATTCACATCATCAAGAGTCCCACAAAGCACAAATCAAGCATCATTCGTGCAGTAACACTCCAAGCCACAAACCAAATAGAGAACATCCCAAGCTCACTTGATACCAATAAAGATCCCAAATCTAATATAACATCCAATTCCTCTGAGGCGACAAGACATCACATATCAAGCCAATTTATCTAACATCATAAATACATTGTAACACGTTGTTGGGTATATTGTGTTGTGTCATTGGGCCTTATGTATAGTCTATTTTGTAAAGGGGATGGGCCTGTCCTCCCGTATTTATGATCTAGGGTTAGAGTATTTAAGGTGCATGCATGCATCGTGTTTTGGAAACTCTGATATTAATCTTGTAACCGTAATCACGCCTCTACAGTAGCAATTCTTCATCGAGTTCTTCTGAGGCGTGATCTTTTAATCATTTAGCATATTTTGAGTCATTGTCGTGTTCTCGCTTTAATCTGTTTGAGTCTAATCAATCATTCAAGGATATTAAATCCTAACAATTGGTATCAGAGCAGGAGACTGTGTAATAAATACGCATCTCTTATGTTTAAGATCTTTTAGGGTTTTCGTTAATATTGGATCTGGCGTAACGATCATCACTTTGTTCTTGACGTTGTTTAGAAATCTCAATATTACCCTAAACCACTTTAGTTTTACACGTCTGATTCTTAACAGGTTTTAAAGATCTCATCATCATGCATGCGTCTTAAATACTCTAACCCTAGATAATAAATACGGGAGGACAGGCCCAACCCGTTTACAGAATAGACTATACATAAGGCCCAATGACACAACACAATATACCCAACAATCTCCCCCTTTGCATCAATTGAGCGAGAATCCTTCAAGGTTAAGTTCGCTTCTGCACTTCGTAGACCTTAGGAATAACACTCAACAAGGTCTTACGAACCTGAATGTACCATTAAATCATGTCTGAGAAGCATTTGATATCGCCTTTGTTGTTGCCCTTGAATTTGGTGACCAGATCCAAAATCAACTCTAAGGCAGGAAGTGTTGCATAGATGTTTGTCTGGGAGGAAGAAGCAGGTCTTGCGAAAGTCAGCATTGCTTCGTTCTCTGTCCTGAAACACCATATACCATCCCTCTTTGTGAATCTTTCCAATCTTCCACTTCTCAAAACCTTTAGGAGATTCTTTAGGAAGAACAGAGGGCTTCCTTCGCAGTACGGCAGCTACTTCCACATCCATATTTCCAATCTCTTGAATATAGGAAGTTATCATCAGCTTGAGATGTTAGATAACAGGCTCGTACTTTTGTTCATCTCTTAGCAAAAAGTTGTAGAGCATGATCCAGTCGTATGGGTTGAGACATGGCAGGTCTGCGAGAGTGAATTCATGAACTTGACTCACATAACCTCTGACAACTTTGAATTTAGCATTTGGAAAACTGTTAGTTTCAATTGGTCCAGTGACCTTCATAGCCATTATCTGGCTCGCACGCCACGTTTCATACCGTGGCTTCATGTGCTTGAGATAGAACGAGAAAAGAAGATGGTTATCCCCGCTGTCAGTAGATGGCACGTTCGCAACTTTCACAAAAGAGCGAAATTTGAAGGCCTTTGGAGTAATTGGAAGATCCAGTTGCGAATCTTGTGTGTTCTGAAGTTCGAACGACACAACTGGTTCTAACCAATATTGACTTGGCAAATCTACAACTTCACTCTGAATTTGTTTCAGCGTCCACTATAGAAATAAGAGCTTCCTGCTTTCAAGTGTGAACTGAGCTTCTTTTTCAGCTCTCTCCTTGGGTTCAGTTTCTCGAATGATCCTCTGATTTTAATCTAACTCAGCTTCATGAGCCTTTCGCTTTTTAAGTTCTTCATCAATCTCCTCGTCTTCACTATTATCAATGATAGGATCATCAGAGAAAAGCTTTTCTTTGCCTTTAGGCTCATATTCGCTTTTAACAATTGGCTTGACTGGTGTAGTTGGCGTGATTGAAGTCGTTGGCATAGCTGAAGACTTCTTTGGTGGATCTCCTCCTTGTTTTGGAGTGACGGGAGTCTCTAAAACACCCTCAATCCTACTTAGCATTGCTAAAGCAGGACGAAACTTGTCAGCGAGATGTCTGCGAATGGAAATAGTGAGGATTGGATCATGAGATTCAAGGATATTGGAGAGGAGAGCATTGACATCCCCAACACAGCTTTTGACAACTGCTCGCTCAGATTGAAGATCTTTGATCTCTTTGTCAGCTTGAGCAAGTTTTGCTTGATGAACCATGACAGTTGTGGTGTGAGCAGCAAGTTGATCCATAAGATTATTTTTAACTGCAAGAGATTCTGAAAGCTGTGTCATCCTCGCAGAAATGGAAGCTTTAAAAGTTTCATTCTCCTTTTCCAACTCAGAGCGAACTTTGGCAAGAGCCTCCTTCTCCTTTCGTAGAGTGGAATTGAGACCAGCTATGCCTCATTATCCAAACGCGTGTTGGTCTCAGCGGATGATTGGAAGTTTTCCATAAAAGTCTTTGCATCAGTAATTAGCGTATCCATTTTGGTAGCCATTTCAGCACACAAAGCTGTAGAATTTGAAACAGCTTTATTGGCCTTGTCCAAATTGGCCTGATGTTCTTTGGTAAGCAACTGAAAGAAGGCTTCAACAACAGCTTTAGAATAAGCATCAGAAGAAGAATCATGAGAAGAATGGATCAACGAATCAAGCTTCTCAGTGATGATCTTGAACTGGTGTTGAGTAACAGGAGCATCATCATCACTTTCAGTCCTGATGTTGAATGGACTAAAGGTGAAGCCTTCTAAGTCATCATCATCATCCCCATAAATCATGTCCGAATCATCTTGGCAAAGGGGAGAAATGGGAGGTGTATTGTGACCAGTTGCGAAACCTGATGATTCAGCCCCCGCATTAGATGCGTTAACTGAAACAGGAGATTCAACTGATGTTTTGGGTGTTGTGGTTGATTCAGTGAATAAAGGAGCAGAAAGAGAAATAGTACTTTGAGGTTGAGATGAAACTGATGGAGGACATGGTGCAATATTTACCGTTGTGGAAGTGGTTGCAGTTTTGGGAGAAGGAGGAGGAGATGGAACGAAATCATTGTGAATGTGTTCTTCTTCCTCATTGCGAACGGGTGACTCTTCCTCGTTTCGAACAGGTGGTTCTTCCTCATTACGAACTGGTGGTTCCTCCTCATTGCGAACCGGAGAATCTTCCTCAATACGAACATGTTGTTCTTCCTCAACTTGAACATCTAACTGAGTGTCAAAGTGCAAATCTTCACTGTCAGATGGAGTAGGGGACTGGGCTTTGCGAGCGACTCTTTTTAACTTTCGCCTTTTAGGAGCAGCGACAGATGGAGTAGCTTTCGCCATTCGCTTTTTTGGAGTGTTCATAGGCTCGGATGGACCTTCGTTATTACCCTTTTTCTTTTCTCCCTTCTTGCGCCCTTTGTTACCCCCTGTTTTTGGTTTATCCGCCTCAACAATAATTGACTGTATCTCAGGAGTTAAGGGACGAAACCCCGAGGCAAGAATAATACGATATCCTTCAAGGACTTTGCTGGCAGGAGGCATATCACGAATCATGCCTTCAGAGATGGAGCCAACAAAAGCGAATTTGGAAGTGTCTGCAACAATGATTCTAGTGGTGTGAAGGGTTGAAATGTTGGACATCAAGGCACCTTGCATAACAGGAATCTTCAACTTGGTGATGGTCGTATGAACAATGATGGACCAAAATCGTGCACAAAAAATTTCCCGGTGACGAGTTGTTGAATGTGTGCTTTGAATCACTTGGGCCCAGAGAACAGAACCATAGATAATATTCAACCCTATGTAAACGCCATAGATGATCGCCATGAACAGCTTGCTGGCGCAGTCAGACCCAGTAACTCTTTCAGAGAATGCCTTGGACAGTAGAGTGAAGAGACCATTCCACTGTGGTGGCAGATTTGGTTTCCGGAACTTAGAGACGGCGGTTAGGGTTTCCTTATAACCTACTTGGTAAAACATCTCCAATAGGGCCGCGTTAGACACAGATTCTGGGTTAATCATGTTGTCTGATAGAGGAAGCCCTAGAATAGAGCAGAATCGTGATTTGGAGATGGAGGCTTTGTGATTGAGGATATCGAACGTAATCCTCTGTTCCTCTTTGATGTAACACGCAGAAGAGTAGGCTTTGGACAGCATGGACATCAGAACACTCTCCGTCTTGGTTAGGGCTGTGATCAGTGGAGAATACTTCAAGCACTCGATGATCATAAGCAGGTGGCTTTCATACTTGCAAGGATCAAGATCGATGATCAGGTTTTGATGTGGTTTAATGGTGAGAAGGTGAGATTTCCCTGTTTGTTCTTTAACTGAAGGAGTTTCAGACGAGCCTGCCATTGATGAGTTCTTGAGGAAGAAGATGAACAGTAGAAATCTTTGATCACTGGAAATCTTTGAGAGAATTATGTGAGTGGTAATGTGAGGTGAAATGCCAAAAACCTTTTATACCATTTGTTTGGAGAGAGAAATCAGGATAGAGAATATGACGGATACTGAAAAGACTCCTGAAAAAGCGCAATTTGACAGCTGTGACGTCAGAATCTTGTGTTAGGCGGCGGTAAAGTAGGCGACTGTTCAAATTATCACACGCCCAAAGTAAATCTTATCTCTTCAAATATAGCTGTTTCAAATTCTCCTTCATTGCAGTTATGACATTCGCAGTGAATCATGAGCTTTCGTATTGAAACATTATCTACCTGCCAAACTAAGAGCAACCATGAGAACCATGAACCAGAATTTGGAAAATCACTAGGATTTTCGTGCAAGAGTGTGCCAAAGAGACAGAAATAAAACAATAAGTTCTAAAGGATTCTAGTGATGTCTAATAAGACACAAAACTATAGATCCCGGGCATAGATCTCTTTCTTCGAAGTCAAGAGAGACCAAGAAGTGTCTGTGTGGCTTCCCGTTGAAATACGATCAATAGTTTATTAAGAACATTGAAAGGAATCTTTTTGTTAGGCTAAAAGGGTGGCTTTATCTCCAACCAAACTTCGAAACTTGATATAAGAACAAACGTTTGGATGAAGTACTCGTGTGACCAGTGTAGTCAGTTGAACGAGTAGGGTGGGAAATATGTGAGTGGCAAGGAAAGTTTTAGAAATCTCAGAAAAATAAAAACTGGATCTTATGGGAAAAAGAGTCTTGGGACAAGAGAACTTCATAAAGATCTCGCAAAATAAAAAGAGATTCCTTGGTACAGACCACAAATGTGGCATTAGTTAATTCCTTGGTGAGAATCTTGAACGTTTAATTGTTCACCGTCAGTTCATTTATCTGTGTTGAATTTTAGGTTTCACTCAGTTCGTGGCAGAACAAAACTAAGATCATTAACACAGATGTTGTGCAACCATAAACCTCAGTGGTAATTGTTGAGAGTCTCAAGGGATACTTGTAGGGAAGCGAATGTGATGGAGAATAGTGTAAGGTGGTGTAAGGAAACGAAAGTACCTCTGCTATGCGAAAGTGACCAAGCAAACAACTCTCGACTCATTATGAGAAGAGTAAGGTAGCTCATGACTTATGTGAAATAATATGCAGCATCATGCTTCTAGGGACACTTAGCTAGTTCATAAATAAAGAGATTTATATCTGCCCCATCATTCGTGTTAAACATTTAGCCTTGAACCCTGCACAAATGGTTAATGAACAAAAGAAGAGCAATATTTTTGAATTTGAAGATTTGAAAAAATAAAATAAGAGAAACGAAAAGAAAAAAAAAACATTTTTGTATTTTAGGAGTTTTCAAAAAATTATAAAAACAGAAACAAACAAATTATTTTTGAATTTTTGAAGTTTTTTGAAAAAGAATTAAAAATAGAAAAGATTGAAAAACGAACCAAAGATAAGAAACATTATACATAATGTACAAAAGGATATTGGAAAATCCGAACCACAAATGAACAGTGGACTGCGGACTACTGCGCGCGTTCACACCGGTTCACAGTGTTAAAGTAGACTGTGAATGAACAGTAGACTGCGAACTACTGCGAGCGTTCGCACCGGTTCGAAGTGTGAACTTTATTGATGCGAGAGTGGTTTTGGTACAGATTCAGCTTCCATCATTCCTAGGCCTTGAAGAATTCTATTGAAGGTTGTTTTAGGCAAGGATTTTGTGAATATGTCAACCAATTGATCAGCGGATCTTACGAAGTGAATTTCAACGTTGCCATCTTCTACGTGATCCTTAATGAAATGATACCTCAGTGCTATATGTTTTGTCTTTGAGTGTTGCACTGGGTTGTGACAAATGAGAATAGCACTTTCAAAGTCACAATATAATGGGATTCGCTTCATACTTAACCATAATCACAAAGCTGGCTTTGAATCCAAATAACCTGGGAGGTGCATGAGGCAGCAGCTATATACTCAGCTTCAGCTGTTGATAGGGACACACATGGTTTTCTTCTTGGATTGCCAACTGACAAGTTTTCCATCAAGAAACTGGCATCCTCCAGTTGTACTTTTCCTATCTAATCCACATCCTCCAAGATCAGCATCCGAAAAGGTTTGTACAAAGAACCCAGAATGCAAAGGGTACCAGATTCCAAGCGAGGACGTTCGCTTTAGATACCTGAAAATGTTATTGACTGCCGTCATGTGAGGTTCTCGAGGATTAGCTTGGAACCTAGCATAATGGCAAACATAAAACATAATATATGGACGACTCACAGTCAGATACATTAAGGAACCTATCATTTGGCGATAGAGTGTCATGTCTGCAGTTGGTTTATCCAAAGAAGGGGTTAGTTTCGTTCTGAATGCCATTGGAACCTTCGCTTTTGAGTCTCCCACCATTCCAAACTTTGCAAGTAGATTCTTCGTGTAGGCTTCCTGGTTAATAAAGATACCTTCCTGACTCTGTCTAATGTTCAGTCCAAGGAAAAAGTTAATAGGACCCATGGAGCTCATCTCAAATTTAGTTCCCATCAACATTCGGAACTCAGCTGTTAGGCTGGGATTAGTAGATCCGAAGATGATGTCATCAACATAAATTTGGACAATCATCAGGTGGTCACCCTCTTTCTTGCGAAAGAATGTTGGATCGACCGAACCTTATTTAAATTTAGAGATTTTTAAGAAGCGAGTGAGAGTTTCGTACCCGACTCTTGGAGCTTGCTTCAAACCGTAAACAGCTTTGTCTAAGATGTAAAAGTGATTGGGGTACTTCTCATTTACGAACCCTGGATGTTTTTCCACATACACTGTCTCTTCAAGTTCTCCATTCAAGAATGCACACTTGACGTCCATATGAAACACTTCAAAGTTATTATGCGCTGCATATGCCAAGAAGATGTGAACAGATTCCAACCTTGCAACAGGTGCGAAGGTTTCTTCGCAGTCAATGCCTTCTTCCTGGCAATATCCCTTGACAACGAGTCTCGCCTTGTTTCTTATCACATTTCCCTCTTTATCTAACTTATTGCGAAATACCCATTTCAAACCAACAACTGATGCATCAGGTGGAGTGGGAATTAACCTCCAAACTTTTGTTTCGTTCGAACTCGTTGAGTTCATCTTGCATCGCTTGCACCCACTCAGAATGATCAAGAGCAACGTTGACGATTTTGGGTTCAACCTTGGGAGACGAATGAATTAAACATACAAAATTCCACTTTAGAGAATAATGCAGTTCATTTCGCTTTTTGCTGGGATCTTGTGAGCACTCCTGCACAAGACTCACCAATCACTTGGGTTTTCGGATGATCTCTGGTCCATTTGATAAAAGGAGGGTAATTCGGATCATAAGAGGGATCCAATTCAGTGTTTACCTCCTCAAACTCTGATTGTACATCCGAATCATCATTCGCTTCTTTATTCTCCCCCTCGAATGATGAGAGTTCTTCTACTTCAGGAATTGAAGTGTCTCCTACGAATGGAGGTTCGTGAGTTATTGTTGGTGGGTAAATAGACGAAGTAAAACCCTCCCCCTGCAATGGAGTGTTCGTATCTTGTGGAATGGGCTGCTCCCCCTAAAAGCTTGTACTGGTAGTTGAATCAGGATTCTCCCCCTGGAGAGGTGTGCTGGCCGGTTGTGATTCTTTCGGACTGTGAGATTCACTTTCGAGATTTTTCGCAGCATCATCGATTATTTTCTTCAATCCGTCATCTTTTATGTCTACTGCTTTGGATTCTGACGAAATAGCTTTAGCTGGTTCATCAAATAAAAGCATGAAATCTTCGTAGAGATTAGCCAATGGTATGGTTGCAGGATTCGCTTGTGGAAAGATCTCCTTTGATTGATCCGCAGTCTGCTGATACCTCTTTAAATAACTGTCATCGAACGTGACATAATAGGTTTCTTCGATCTTCTTGGACTTTTTATTAAGAACCCTATATTCCTTGGAGGTCAGCGAATATCCCAATAAAATACCTTCGTCAGCCTTCACATCGAATTTGTTCCATTGCTCCTTGGAGTTCAAAATAAAACAGCGAAAACCAAAAACATGGAAAAACTTAACGTTCGGTTTGCATTTTATTCGGGATTTCATAGGGAGTAACTGCAAATATCTTGTTGAGAATTGAGCATTTTGTGTAAAGCACGTTGTTCCAATCACATCATCCCAGAAGTAGAGCGGCAGATTCACAAATGAGAGCATGGTTCTCGTAGCCTCACATAATGACCGGTTTCGTCTTTCAACAACCCCGTTCTGTTGTGGAGTATAAGGAGCAGAGAAATTGTGCGATACTCCTTTCATAGTTAAAAATTCTTCAAACGCTTGGTTCTTGAATTCCAACCCATTATCGCTACGAACGTTGCGAACTAGCTTTCACAATTTAAGCTCGATATGCTTTATAAAATGTTTGAGCTTGGAAGTAGTTTTAGACTTCTGTTTAAGAAAGAAAACCCAAGTGAATCTAGAAAAATTGCCTATAATTACGAGAATATACTTATTACCACCAACACTTTCAATTCCAGAAGGACCACAAAGATCTATATGCAGAAGTTCAAGTGGTTCTATGACTTACGTATTCACGATTGTAGGATGACTTTTTCTGCTTTGTTTTCCCATTTCACAAGCTGCACATAGATGTTCTTTGTCATAATTTAAGAGTGGTAGTCCTCGCACATGATCACCAAGAACGAGCTTGTTGATATCTTTGAAATTGAGGTGCGAAATTGGACGATGCCACAGCCAACTTTCGTCTGATAAAGCTTTTGCAAGCAGACATATAGCTGGCTTCCCTATAATGGGTTTCAGATCAAGAGGGAACATCTCTCGTTTTCATTTTGATCTGACGAGAACGTTCTTTGCTTTCTTCTCAACAATTTCAGATCCTTCGTCATCAAACGAAACTTTAAGTCCTGTTCCAACCACTAACTGCGAAACACTGATTCGCCATTTGTGATCATTCCATAACCTCTGATTGTGCCAAGAGAATTGTTTCCAAACTTTACATTTCCACCATCTTTGAGAGCTCGAAACTCTCATAATTCCTCCTTCCTCCCAGTCATGTGACGCGAGCAGCCACTGTCGATCTACCATTCACAGTCGAATTGCTCGTCACGTATTACATGCGATCATTCAAGGATATTTAATCCTAACACACGCGCTTCTAAAAGCACAACCAACAGGCATATAAAGGCATCTCTCCTAGCATTCTATCATAAAATCCTGAGAAGATCCTTAACCCTAATCTAGCATGCAAATTTCATAACATATAACATAACATCATATATGGGTATTATGAGAATCACTTACTTGAGCTCGGCTGATTGCACGCATCACACCCCCGTTTTCTTTAAAAAAAATTCTTTGTTTTGTAGAAATTTGGTTTCTTTCAAAAGATCACCAATTCCTTAGTTTGAGTTCAATCACACCCGAGAGTGTGCCTGAATCCCTCAAACCAAGGCTCTGATACCAACTTGTAACATCCCAAAAATTTTAAGGTAAAATTTCAGTTTTTTTTAACCAAGTGGTCTAGATCACTTGGCCACCAGGGGTGACCTTGGGGGGTTTTCCCTTGGGGGGTTTTCCCTTGGGAGGTCTCGGATTCAGACTTGCTAAAGGATATTCCTCAGGAAGCGGGGCAGGGGGATTATTGTAATGGGTCGGCCCCAGGAGTGAGGTATTCGAGGATGATATACTTACCATTTGGATGTCACTACACTCCTTGACCCACTAACCAATATCCTTTTCGTTCTAAACAAAATTCATTTTTAATTCAACCATAAACACCATTTATCCTTTTCAATCATTCAAAAGCATATTAAGGTATAAATAGTTATCAGAGTACAATCCCGAAAACATAAAGTGTGGAAACATGGGTGGATGCGTTGCAATCAAGTCGGGCCCTTCCCTTTCGAACTGGAAGTACCTGAAACCATAACCATGAAACCGTAAGCACAAAGCTTAGTGAGTTCCCGAAAATAACACATACCATACATACAATGGGGTATGCCCACTATCCATCGGTCCCCGCCCGACATTGTGCCCCGTTCGATACAGATATGTCAGTAACATGCAATAGGCCCCGCCCATCACTCTCATCAGGGCCCGCCTAGCATCGGGCCCCGCCCGACATACATACAACACATACAACATATTCAAGGGTCACACAGATATATAACATACAAATAACAATAATCCACAGGCCGACACTGGTGCCTTTAACCCGCCAAACACTGCGAGGAGACTCACCTCAATCCGAGATAACCGAAACAAACGCGTTGCTGCTACCGGATCCCTCACACTGAACACAACCAATTTATTCATAATCAATAATTAAGATAATTCCCCATGATCCAAGGTCAATTTCATTTCTATCATTATAATGGGTAAAAGACCATTTTACCCTTCCCATATCTGACCCAACAACTCATGGCCCAACTCCCAAAAGACCCAAGGCGTAAAAGGCCCAAAACGATAATTTCACGAGTACCCCCCGTATACCAGATTAGTACGCCCTGCGTACTGCACATTAATGGTTAAGACCAAAATGTCCAAACTCAGATATAACCTCTAAGGGATGTCTTAAGTCATAAAGTTCCTCACTTTATGACTTTGCATGGCTTAATGGGGTCCAAACCAAAATCCAAGCTTCATAACCTCAATAGAGACCAAATATGAGGCTCACACTACTAGAAAGCATGACTTTAATGACACGCAATTTATGATACACATTGATTTATGATACGCAAAAGTGTGTGACCTAAACATAATGTCATCTCTTTATAGAAATTTTAAGTATTTAGGACGCGCACTTTTGTGTGCCCTAAAATTAGTGTCTGAGAAAAAAAACACGGAGGGGGCTTATTATAGAATGTGTGTCGTCTATACATGTCGGTTTATAATTTTTAATGAAACGCGCGTTCTTTAGTACGAGTGGGAAAAGAAAAGCCCAAAAATTAGAAAATTCGGCTTTCACTTCCCTCTTTGCCCTAAGCGTACAACATGTACCCAAAGCTTCCTCCGACGAACTCCTCAGCTCTCTCTTCATCAACACAACTCTCTCTTCCGCTTTCACTTCCCTATTTGCCCTAGTCACCACACCGATTCTCTTTAACAACATCACAGGAGCGCCATCACTGCTCTCCTTACCGACGTCGCCTCTAGAATCGAAGGTCTCCACCGTAAACGGCTAGGATTTGTATAAAAAAAGGGAAAAATTGAAGGTCTTCGCTATCGATGTCTCCAAAATCGAAGGAGATTCCCTATCGTTTTTTAAGTGTGGATTTCATATTGAATAGACACAACGGTATGATATTTTTTATGCTCTTGACCATCGTTTTGTAAGTTTGAATCTCAAATCGAAGAAACTCATTATGGTGGTCAATATTTCTTTGACTGCAGAAACTAAAACAAGTGAAACCATGTTGCTGACTCATTGTTTATCCTATGAAGCTAGGAGCTGATGCTGCCTCTCAGATGCCCATGGCTTCACGTCATTCAACCTTGTTAGGTGGTCATCCAATTGTTGGAACTCATTATGGTGGTCAATATACTTTTGTGTATGGTTCAACTGCACTCAATAGTGCTCTGCAGGTTAATAAACTGTATAATCTGTTATGAGCATCTTGTGACCAAGTATGAAAGTTAAAGATAAAAGGTTTGTTAAATTTTACTGTCATCTTTTCAGGTTACAGCTACAAGTAGAAAAGGAGATGGACCTTATATGGTAGGGACGACCCTATAGCTAGTATGGATAACAGTGGAAAACTTATACGTACACCAGACACTTCACTTTCCAGACAACAAAAAAAGCTTTAGAGCTTTGAACCAATGCAACAAATGCAGCTAAAAGTTGTTTAGGTGATGAAAGTGGAACATCCATTTTTCTTTTACTGGAGACCAAGTATCCAATAGTGATTTCCAAATCTTGTGTGGAATTTCAGCTGGAGAATCATCAAGGTGCAGAAGATTCAACAGCTATTGCACCTGATAGTTTTGAGAATCATCAATGTGAACCCATGGAGCCCTCTTGGGCCATATAATGTCAATATGAGGATATAGCTAATGAAAGTACTTCCAGTGTAGATTTATCATGCACCCATGAAGGGCACCATGTTTGTTCTAATAGTGAAGATACATGCCATGTTGAGAAAACTACCAGCAATACTAAGTCTGATCAAGATGCAGAGTTGGTTTTGGAGAAGAATCCGCAAAGAGGTGGCAGAATCATGGATACTTATGATTTGGGCAACATATCTCCAAGCAGGAAGGACGACAAGCTAACAGGTGTCAAAATCTCTCCTTGTCACATAGAAGGTAATGCTTTGGAGCCAATTCTTGTTTATATATGATGTCATGATTCTACCATATGATGAACATATTACACCAGTACAATCATATTCTCCTTTTTTTATGTCCATAAATACCAACCGACTTGTAGTTACATTTATTCATAATATGCTTCTTTGTATACACATCTTGTGTATACATGCATATAATACACACACTATATATACATAAAATTGACACATATTGTTAGTATACATACATGCATACCATATAACTTAATCTACTTTCAAAATTTCAAGTTTATGTCAGATAATGAAAACATACTTTTCATGATTATATATTGTCATATGTATTTACATATGGCTTGTCATTTTATTAGTTCTAATTCTCATAAAATGCAATGATATCAGTGGAGCAAATTCTGTGATGTTTCCAATACCAATGATAAGGAAGAATTAGTCAACCCTTCAACAATCTGGTGTTATGGAAGGAGTCAATCCTGTTTGTATGTTTTGTTAGCAAAAGGAAGAGGTTGACTTGCTTCAAACATCTCTCAAATCAGAGAAGCTGTCAGGAAATGCGTTTGCAGTTAAGGTACTCTCAATTTTTTATGAACTTTTATAAATAATAAAGTATTCTGGTTTTTTTTTTGTTTTTTTAATTGTATTCCAACGGTCTGTATTAGAACTCTTTTTATTCATCACACTTGTGCCTCCAACAATGGAGGTAAAGCACCTCCCCCTTCCAACAGTTCTCTTTCTAGACCTGTTCCTATAGCTAGAGTATTTCCTCCTGTTGTTTCTCCTTCTGCTGGATGGATGGCAACTGCTAATCTTTCCATGCCTCATGCTTGTGTTCAAGCTGGACCTCCTGGTCTTGTGCAGCAGCAGCCTCCGGTTCAATCGGTGCAATAAAAAATTCTTTATTCATACAACACTTTTTCTGCAGAAACATCAAACTTTTTACATTTTATAATGTTTTTCTTAAAATTTTAAAATAAAAATTCTATGAAAATATTACCATGAATTGAGAAAGTCGGTCATTATTATGCACACATAGTAACCAACTGTGGTGTAATTAGAAAGACAACATTCTGAAATAGTCAAAAGGTTGACCAACTATTTATACGCCCCTGTTTAAATTTGATCTCTATTTCCACAAGAAACTTCACTTTCTAACAGGGCAACTTGATTTTAACTAGCATTCCTTTGGTTACCAACCTAACATAAAAATATTAGAGGTTTTCTGAAATTTGGTTTTTTCCTTTCTGTTTTTTTTTTTTTATTTATTTTTTTCAAATTACTCATTAAATACCTACCCAAAACAGCACCAACTGGGGTTAAATTTCATGAGTAATTTATGGTTGGGATCATCACCAGGACTGAAAATTGGATTAACTACTTGTTGAATGTCATGAGTAATTTATTCATTTATTATATTTTTAACATCCCAAACATTAAAAGGATTGCCTCACCTTGTGACAGGTTGTTAAATATGTTGGTCAGATAGTCGGGCTATTGGAGATGAAATTTCATCTGTTTAGATGAAAAACAGTTCAATATTTGGCAACTAGTTGTTAAATATGTTCGATCAGGAACAAGAATTTTCCACCAAATTTGCATCTTCAAACCAAATATTGAATTGTTTTTCATCTGAACAGATGCAATTAGTGATACTAAAAGACTTTGTTGCAGTTATAGGAGATTTAGTGGTCTAACGCAGTCAAGGGTGCCAGGTAAAGTTGAGGATACTGTGAGGAATAATTACTTATCTCGAGGGTAGAAAAGACATTTAACACATATTAGAAAGCATGGGGAAGGTTATGGTGTAACGGGTTCTTCAAATAACACCCAAGAAGGCTCATATATTTCTTTCTTTTAGAAATTAATTTATACCCATTTTTTCTTTTTTTTGAAATGTAAGTGAACTCGGTCTACCTTAATTAACATCATTTTGTTGATATTAGTGTTTAAGACCCTGATCTTTATGAATCTTGATTGTCACTGCAGGATCAAAGTTAAATACTCTCATATCAGTAACAGATCTCGACAGAAGGCTCCCTTTATCGCATATGATGTTTACAAAATCATCATGAAGGTAACACAAACTCATCAATTCATAACTAATGGTCGTTAATGTACTTGTTTGTCTGTTGAAAACAGGGAGGAAGTTGGAGGGGACAATTTTTTCCTTTTTGGAGCAACAGCAGATGAAGTTCCCAAGCTCAGGAAAGATCAACAAAATGGACTGGTGAGAATACAAAAAAAAATATTTGGTTTGTGAATGGTTAATTAAATATTTTAATTTATTTATTTTTCTGAATTTGTAGTTTAAACCGGGATACGAAGAGGCTAAATAGCTTACAAAAGCTTGTTGAGAATGATACTAAACTTTTCTTCAGAGGTCAACTCATATGGGAAGCAATGATGGATGAACTCCTCTCAATTGGATTATCTAATGCTCAACAGGTACATTTTATGGGAATATATATAGCTATATACCATTTTTGTGGTCAAGTAGAATTATATGATGTTTTATTTGAAAAGCTGTTTGTTGAAATTTATACTGGGGTGCAGGTGACTTTATCTTGAAATTTACATTCAACTATTTTTTTCCTTCTTTTTCTTGTAAGTTTAGCCTTGTTCTTTTCTTCAATTACATGTTGTCTAGAGAGTGTTGTATGAACAACAATAAATCAACATTTTACCATTCTCTCCAAATGTAAATTCTAAATGACAAAAAATTATAAATTTATACCATTGTTGTGCATATGTTTGTTTTGAGTTTAAACTTGTAAATACTCTAAAGTTTACTGTAAACATGATTGTACAGTATCTTATATGCAATGTTTGAAACCTGGAATAACATAGTCTTTGGAAACTTGGAATACATAGTCATAGTTTGACTTTATTAGTTGCTTATTTAGTTTATTAGTCTCTTGTTTTCTAGATTATTATAGTCACCGAGTAGTTTCTTGTTATGCTTAAATCTTAAAAGCTATCATGGCAACCTTCAACAGTAGTTTTGGATCGACACCTTCTTGCAGAAGATATCGTGTACGTGTTCTTGTGCTGCTATTGTGGATTCGGGAACATCCTTGCTTACTGGTCCAACTGTATGTATCTCACATGAAGCTTCTGTTAGAACTATTAATCTCACGGATTTCAAGTTTTTCATATTTCTTGTATCTAATTAGTTTGTAAATTTTTGTTACAACTTCTATTGATTTGTTTTATCTTTTCATGGAACGATTATTTGTATGACATTAAATTTTATGCAATGGATTGTATTTTTGTATATGATATTTTATTTTCTATTATGAGACATTAAATGCAAATTTAATTTGAAAATTAGTAAATCTATAAATAATATTTTTTTTAAACATTTAAAATTACGATACGCAAAAATATGTGTCATCTTCATTTATGACATGGCCTTTCTTGACAGGGGCTTTAATGATACACAATGCGAGTTGTAAATGTGTGTCGTAAGGTTACGACACGCAAATGCGTGTCGTCTTTCTTTATGATAGGGCCTTCCTTGATACGCATTGCGTGTTGTGAATGAGCATCATTAATCGCGTGTCGTAACTGCGCGTCGTAAATGTGTGTCGTAAAAAGAAGACGTGCAAAAGCGTGTCGTCTTTCGTTATGACAGGTCCTTCCTTGACACGCATTTGCGCTTCATCTAGGCATTTTATGACACGCATTGCGTGTCGTAAAAGGCTGTTTTTCTTGTAGTGTCAAAGGTTTTGGAGTAGCTTCTACTCACAACAACCACAACCATGGGACCAAAACATAACAAATTATGACACAAACTAGATCTACATGAGAAATCAATCAAGATTAAAACTTTATACCTCCAGAAGCTAGATAAAGATGAACAAGGCCTCGATCTACAAGCTCTATGAAAACCAACACTTCTCCAAGGAGTTCTTCTTCTTCCAAAGGCACCAAAAATCCACCAAAATCACTCCAATGTTCAAAATCTATGCAAATGGGGGCTAGGGTTTTGAATCTAGGGTTAGAGGGGATGGAGGCTGAAGATAATGAGGGTCGGAAATGAGTTAAGGCCTTTAAATAGGCCCCAAGATCCAAAAATAGGGTTTGAGACTGAGTCGTGTACGCCCAACATACCAGAGAGGACCGCTCTGATCATCATAAGCGAGTACACCCATCATACACGCCACGTACGCCCAGCGTATGCGGCTTAACCCCAAAATACATAACTTCTAACAGTCATACCTTCTTCGTTCCAATTCCGTTTTCGATGATCCTTATATCCATGGAAAGGTATTGAGGAGCTCTACACCCCCTATATAATTACTTTTGAATTAAAACACCTCGAACTAAAATCCTTAATTTATGAAAGGCCCGAACCGTCACTTTTACCTTTATACCCTTGGGCTCCAAAGCACCAACCAAAGTCTTGGATCGCATAATCTACATTACCCATATCCAAATGGGTTTAAACCTCTCCTTCCCCAAGGCCCGAAGCCTTATGATAATTGGAATTCGGGCCACAACCCCGAATTATGAAACGACTTAAAACAGGGTGTTACAACCTTTCATACACTAACATGACCTTTGATCCATTTCCAATATACCCTCGCATTCTTCCCAACCATAAAATAAAAATATAACCTGTCGATCGAATATATCTCAGAATCTATCTTACTAAAATCACCAGACTTGAGACTTCCGGCATCAACCGGACATTTGGCCCTAAAATCAATTAGACTTTTGAGGTCAAGCTGACCTTTTCTTGATTTGGTAGATAGTTTGTAGTAGGGATGAGCATAACCGGGTACCCACCTATTTTAGCTGGAACCGGAACCGCTCCCAGAACCGGCGGTTCTCAAATTTTTGGTATTGGAACCGAAACCGCCTACACCGGTTTCTAGAAAATTGGAACCGCTCCTGGAACTGCTGGAACCGGTTCCGGTTCCGGGTACCCGACTCCATGAGTATTAAAACTTGCTTTTTTATACATGCCATGTAAATTATGTAAATGAACCTATACAAACAATATAAGTACAAGATATAAAACCAAAACATTTACAAAAAATTGATCTTTTAAATAACAAGCTATAATAAACATTTCCCACTTTTAAATAACAAAATAGCAAGAAGCCAAAACAGCAACAATAAAAACAGCAAACTACAAACTATAAACAGCAACAATAAAAACAGCAAAAACAACAATAGTAACAACAAAAAACAGAAATAGTAACAGCAACAACACAAATCAGCAACAGCAGCAGCAACACATAACAGCAAAAACATCGAAAAACAGCAACAACAACAACAATAGCAATAGCAACAGCAACAATCAGCAGCAGCAAAAACAGCAACAACAACTATTACTTATTCCCTCGTAAAAGATCTTCCATATTGCGATTGATTTCTGAAATGAAATTAAGCATAAAAAGTCAAATTAGAATAATAAATATTATACAAGAAACATAAAATAAAATAATAAATAATTGTGTAACTTACAATTTTAAATGCAAATGTTAAAAAGTTAATTAGAGTGCCTATGAAATTACAAGTATATGAAATTAAAGTGCCTATGAAATTACGTGCACAAACCTGTTCCATCACTTCCTTGATCAATTCTTTTGATATCTCAATCTGCTTCCTATAACCAGTGACTCTCACAGTTCTTTCTCTAGATTGGTCCCCATCAGGAAGATGTTGAGAAATCAACTACATTATGCATAACAGATTCAGAAAAGTAATTCAAAACAGGTCTTTTTATCACACAAACAGAAGGGTCAATCCATCTCATAAACTACCTGAATGCATGCTCCAGATCGTGTCTGCAGGTTTTTAATAGTTTCCCCACCTTTCCCAATTATTACACCAACCTACGGGAAATAAAAGATTTAAGAAGTTACAGAAACCCAGAGCTAATAGAGTATGGGGACATGAAATTACCAAATAACCTTCTCATTTGGAAGGTGTATGTGAAATTGTTCTCCAAACCCCCCTAAAAGTCGAATCTGGATAAACATCAGTATTTTCAGCAGCTTGCAGTTCCACTGAAGTATTTCCGTTTGTTATTTCTCATCATATGTATCAGTCCATCAAGTTAATCGTCATACAAGAATTTAAATTGAATCATACATTCCCTCTTGTCATATCAAAGAACTAAAAATGAAAAGAGGATTGTGTAAACAAATATGCACCAAGGCTTTAGAACTGAAGATGATGTAAAACAAACCGCAGTGGTAACGCAGTGATTTGAGAAAGACACAACGTAATTCAAGAGACGTCAAATACTACATAACATGTAATTCAAGAGACGTCAAATAATACATGAAAACGACGACGACATAGTCAGAAACATACCAGAACCGTCTGAATTGTCCTTGAGACGAGGTCATTTCACGTCTGGATCTACGGTAGAAGCAGCATCAACGTCTCCGTCGCCGCCACCATCAGCATCACCATGACTGTCGGCCAGCGACTGTGAATTGCCATTAGACTCGGCAGAATCCGGTGGTAGCTCAAATGGTTCGCTATCCAATTCATCGAGTTTCCGCTTGTGATCAGACGGAGCAGAGCTTGCTGAGCCCATAACCTCTTCGTCCCCCATCGTAGAGTAGATCCGAGTTTTAGGGTTTCAGTAAGGGTTCGCAAGATAGCTCGAACGATGACTGGAGCGATTGAAGCTTCGATTAACTCAACGATGACTGGTTTGAGAGGGGAGAGAGGAGAGTGACGAGAGGAAGACGGCGTTTTTTTAAGAATGAAAATCAAAAACCCTAAAAACGAATTAGGTCTAAGGCAGTATCGGTTCTTTTTTCCTATTTTCTAAAAACAAAATTACTAAAATATAAAAATTTAATATATAGTTTTCTTAGAAAAAGGCGGGTACCCGTCGGTACCGGTTCCGATTAACCGCCGGTTCCGGGTACCCGGTATTGGAACCGGAACCGACGGATATCCAGCGGGTATCGGTTTCGTAAAAATGAGAATTGGAACCGGAACCGCCTAAGGCGATTCCTAGACTTTAGGAACCGGAACCAGAACCGCCTAAGACAGTTCTAGTTCCAGAAAAAGCAGTTCCGAGGCGGTTCTGGTTCCGAAAGCAGGTACCCGCTTCCGCTGCTCATCCCTAGTTTGTAGACATAAAAGGAAAAGAATATATCATTAATGATATTATCACAACAATCTTCTAATCAGTCATTATGGATACACAAATGCCACACTATAATTTTGATTGGCACTAAAAGTTCAAAACAAAGCTATTATGATATTTGCTCACAGAAAGAACAATATTTAACAATATGTCATCCCCAAGCAAAGCACAAATGGCACCAAATCTCAAAAGCCTAAAATTTTTACAAATATACTGTATTGTTTCAATCTTGATCACAACAATATACAAGAGTGTTCATAACTAAGGCACTAATCTGCAATAATAGAGATAAAAACATGTTAGTTAAAGAAAACATATACAAAAAATCCACCAAATTAATCAGAATGAAACATACCTCGTAGAGTGCCAGAATAGAACCTTAAAAGCAAAAATTCTTATTATCTTTGGACAAAGGTCGTGCAATATAGTAAAGGGCCAATACTTCCAACCAAACATTAGTGAAATTAATGCAAAAATTAGACCTCTACACTTTGAAATTGATCTTCGTCCCCCATAATTTATATACATAGATTCCAAGAAGGGTGAAATAGGAAATGCTAGTAACCAAGTTGTGTAAATTACATATGGAAATGGTTTAAATGAGGAATCGGTTAGGGTTTTTTCTTTATTGTGCGTCTTTATAAGGAAAGAGCATCAGATAGCGATGTAGGAAGAAAAAACTCAAAAATCGTAGAGCAAAAAAATATATAGGAATCACACACCAATAAAAATAAATGAAGAAACTGAACGCCAAAATAAAACCCAACCTTGCTTACAGTCGATTGACCACTGATTAAAGGAGAATTGTAAAACAAAACCTTGGATGCAAACTAATCGATTGAAACTAAATAAATCTTCGATTATGCAGATATATAATCGATTTGTAACCCTGGTTTATTATTTAGAGATGATTTTGTGAAAGCTTAAATAAAACTATAAGAAAAATAGTTTTACTTATTTTTGGAATATAAAAAGTTATTTAATTAAAAAATTTTCTATAAAATATTAATATGATTAAGTTTTATATGATTGAAAGTAATTTATGATTATAATTTGTTATTCTAAGGTAGTGTTTGGTGGATGGAATATGAGTCACCCTATCCGTTGACTTTGTCCTTTCTACGTCTGTAATTGCACCAAATGTAAGACTAGGTAACAATTTTTTCAAATAAGTTGGTCACTTTGGGATCTACCAAACAACCGACTGAGTATTCCTAAACACCTAGATATGCCACAACCTAGAGTACAAACATCTTCAAAATGCTCTTTCACTATACTCTTAAAACGAATAGGACATAGGCAAGACAACCAATCTGCATAAGAATTGTCTCAAATATGATTTTCTTCAAAATACTAGCTTTAGTTTATTTTATTGCATGTTAATTTTAGATTTTTTAATCAATTAAAATTACCTTTTTTATTTAATTGTCATTTATTTTTATGTCAAATCGATATACCTTCTATGAAGAAGCATATAACAATAGTTATGTGTCCTTGTAGATAAAACCCTACTTCAATTATACTATCCCTTGGTGATAGGTGCATTTTATGCACCTATTTTTCAGGTTTATTTCCATCATTTCATTTCATTTTACTTCTTAATTCTTGAATTTAGTTAACTATTTGGGCACTTGTATATTTTATTCGGAATGCCCGGTATTTCACTATTTTTGATTTGTTATGTAGGCATTATGGATCTTGGAGCATTGGAGGCGAGCAAGGAGCATGGAGTTTGGATGATAGAGAGAAGATGGACCAGACGTGTTGCAAAAGAAAACTTAATGACATAGCCCATTGCACATCATCATAGAAAAGGACTACGTTTGAAACGCAATCTGTGTCACACCAAAATGGATCATGATTGTCCTTTTCATGCCCAAGTTAGAACGAAGACGAAGGCAAGTTTGAAGGCCGATTGAAGTTTTAGCAGAAAGCGCAATCAAAAAGCACGGTCTGATCCAAAACTCATGGTCATGAGCAAAAAGCATGACCAAACAGGAAAACTCATGGTCTGGAAGTAAAAACACGCGGTCTGGAGTCTGACCATACGTTTCATCCGAGAGAAGTTACCTTTTATGCTAAAAGTGAGGAATTTGGATCATTCATTGATAGAAACGATTTTTAAGAGCACAACGGGCGATTCTAGGTATTATTGGCAACTTTTGAAGATTTATAGTAGTTCCAACATCTTAAGGTTGAATTTGTAAGCATTATACATTTCTAATTCCCTCTTTTTGTTTTATTTGTTCTTAGACATGCGTAGCTCAGAAACCTTAGTTTCTAGTTCTTGTTTAAAACATGTTGATTGTTTGATTTGATACATATTGTCACACCCCCAAACCTGAACGGCGGAAACGTTCGGGGGCGGAGGACGTCATATTCAGTATCATAACAATTGAATAGTAAAGAAAGTACACACCACCATAACATATATATTTGAAAAGTTTACATGATTGAAAGTGTTGCATGTTTAAATATCAAATACAATATGGTGATCCAAAATATGTTACTAACGCCAGCGCGTTAGTCTTCAAAAGTAGTTGCTACCTGGCTTAGCGATTTCCTGATAATACAAGTTATTTCAAAGAAAAAGTGTCAACATTTAAGTTGGTGAGTTCATAAGTATATATTTGTATAAATGTATGCCATTCGAAAGCTTCGTGTTGGTTTTCCAGAAAATCCGATATTTTCTCATAAAAGGAGTTATGAATCTTTGTTTGTATAATATGAATGTATTGAATCAGGAAAAACCTATATTTTCCTAATAGTGGAGAGTAGTCTCAAATGTCCAAGACTATGGTTTTGTAAGTAAATATGTCATACTTAAAATAATGATGCATAGTTTTATTAGTAAACAAAACTATAAGAAGTTTGTAATTTCGCGTAAAGATAATTGTAATATTACTTTTCCCGCAAAAACATAAATACCATAATAATTGTCTATCCTGTGAGTTTTCATAACCGTACTATGATGGATTTGCCTGCGGCGACATTCTTCAGGCGTCGAAGCGATATAATATTTGTCACCCTGCGGACTGTAGCTAACAGTCAGGGCGCGGGATCATCAGTCCCGTATAGATCTATACACACATATCACGTTCTCACAACAGAGACTCTGGTTACAAAACAGGGCTTTCTGGCGGTACCTTGACATGTATGGTGAAGACGATCGACTCACATATTCTCAATTAAGTCACGTATTTTGAAATATATATGAATGATTACTAAAAAGATTACCCTTTCTACAGTGTTAACAAATGCATAATAATGATTTGCATTTTCTTGTATAAACATGATGTTGTAGTTAAAATGGTTACCCTTGGTATGCTGTAGCATGCAGAAATATAAATGAAACATATTTCTATATATAAAACATATTGTATCCCATGAGGGTAAAGTTTGTGATGTGTGATGTTTTATATGTTAACAACTTCATATAATAGTTAAAACAATAGTAAGATAAGTATAGCAAAAGATTGATGTTTTTCACCCGAGTTTAACCGTGTGTTTACTTGTATTCCCCCCCCCCCCCCTTAAAAGCATTTAAAAAGGTATTTAAAAACGTAGTGATAGGGGTATGAACTCACTTGGTAGCTTGAAGAAGGTGAGACAAAAATCGATCAGAACTTCGACTGGAGAAAGCTGATTTCTCGGAATTCTCGGGAATCTCGGGAGCGTAAAACTTCCTTCGGAACTTGGATATGAAAACCGAGGCTTCGGGATGGTTTCGAGGGGTTAAACGCAGAGCAAAAGCACGGGAATGAGAAGAATTGAGCAAAAGAACTCGGCAGCCTCGCATGCCCTTTTATAGGGGCTGAACCTCGCACGTACGCTGGGCGTACGAAACTCTACGCGGGGCGTAGTTCGGATCAGACCTCCAAGTGTCGAGCTCCGGATGGTGCAACGTGGTCGCTTCTGGGCCGAGGAAAGCAGTTGTACGCTGCGCGTAGCTATCTCGTACGCAGGGCGTACCTCGGTGTCGACATGTACGCGGGGCGTACTCCTCGGTACGCTGGGCGTACCCTTCAGATCAGATCGGACTCGTCAACACTTCGGATATTATCCGAATAAATAATTAAATTTATATATTTTAATTATTTAAAAACTTCAGAAAATCATAACTCTTGCATACGATCTTCGTTTTCGACGTTCTTTATATCCACGCGTAGGTGAGACCATGCTCTACAACTTTTGCTTAGACTCCGTCGGCTAATTTTGAATATATTTTTAAAATTTTTAATTTTTAACAGGCCGGGACTGGAAAAGTCCGTTAAAATTCCATAACTTCTTCATCCCGACGTCCGTTTTTGTCTGTCTTTTTACCGTTGTATTACTATTGATGAGATCTTCGATTATCGTTAAGGTTGCGTTGGCTAAAAGTCGTCCGATCTCTATTTCGAGTTTTTAGTTGTCTACTGCTATGTCTGAAACTTCGAAAAATCATAACTTCCTCATACGAAGTCAGATTTGGACGTTCGCTTTATGTATGCTTATGGTTTAGTGATATCTACAACTTTCATGTAGATACTTAAGGCTAAAAAAGTATTTTATTGAAATTTCGTGTTTTACGTTTAACAGTGTTTTGCCGGTATTGTTGCGGATTTTCGATTGGTCATAACTTCTTCGTTATAACTCGGATTTTTGTGTTCTTTATATTTTTGAAAACCTTGATACGATATCTACCACTTAGTACATTCACATTGAGATTTTTGAACATTTCATTTTTGACGTTATTCATATTATATTAAGATAGGTTACCAAACTTGACTTTGGATCGTTACATTGATTCGAAATATCGGGTTGTTACACATATGGCTTGATGTTTGATTTATGATTCTATTCTAGTGATTATGTTCTGGTTTAAACTAGAATCCTTGAATTTAATTTATGTTTTATTGGCGACTTATATGAACTGAATTCATGTATAGTTAACTAACTTTTTGGGAACTTAATCATTATATAATTTTAAGGATTAGTAACAAACAATAGGTTTTCTTATTGTAATTATATCACATGTTTTCACACTTCCGAGTGTATGTGAAGAAATGAACATTGTTGGGAAGATTGTACAAAACTTAATGCGGTTTTTGAATGCAATCTAAGAGTGTGTTTAGGTTGAATTAGTAAAGCTATGTCTGGTCAAAGAGCATGTTTTGATTAGATAATTTGGAAAGCGAGGGATATTAGAGTGTGTTAATATTTTTAGTACCAAATTAGAATAGTAATCATGAATTGCATAAAGTCATAATCAAGTTAAATAACAACGTTGAGAACTAGACTGGAACCATTTCAATAACTTGTTTACAAATCTATTTAATTTTCTGCATAAAGTAGATTGTTATTATATTTTCAAACAAACCTCCTTTTTGTAACCAAAGTACCTTGTGCAAAGAGTTATAGACTTTTATCTTGTGTCTCTGAGGATCAACTATGCTTGCCTTGAACTACTTTTTAGTGCATTATAGCAGTGTATTTGGAGTCTATAGTACCCATAATATTTGTTGGGTTTGACACACCAAAAAAATTGGCGACGCTGTTGGGGAAATAGTGTTACTCACTGTGTATGCCAAGATCTTTTCATACAGGTACACCATTGCCAATCGACACATTGATAGAGAAGACACTCAGGAGGATAAAAAAGCTAGCTAAGCTTCGAAAGAAGCAACCGTATTCCAGTTCCACTTCATCACCCGTTCCTCCTGTTATCAAAATTTGGGTGGAAGTACCACTCTCAAGTGCATCAGAAACTAAAATAGAGACCCTCTCACTCTCACCTCAACCATCCTCATCCAGAAACACCACTCCACCTTCCTCACTTACTCATAGCATCCAAAATTATAAACCTTTAGAAACCCCAATTCCTATTTCCACCATAAGAGACCAGGGAGGCAATAACAACCCACCTCCACCATGCGATCAAACCCTTCACCAATGGACGATGCAAGAGGTCACTCACCAACCTCTTTGCATCACCTATCAAACTGTAAATAACCTTGAACTAAAATTCGGACTCATCCACCTACTCCCAACCTTTAGAGGTCTTGAAAATAAGGACCCCTGTAACACCCTGTTCTGAATCGTTTGCTAAGTCGGGGTCGTCACCCGAAGATCGATTATCATAAGGCTTAGGGCTATGAGGTAAAGAGATATTTAGAACCCTTTGGATGTGCGTAATGTATATTAGGTGATTCGAGAGTTTGGTTGGTGCTTTGGAGCCCAAGGGTACAACCGTAAAGTGATAGTTAGAGCCTTTTATGAATTCTAGGTTTAAGTTCGGTAAGTTTCAAGGTAAAGGAGAGTTGATAGTGTTATAGAGCTTCTCATCACCTTTCCATGGATATAAAGATCGTTGAAATCAGAGTTGAAACGAAGAAGTTATGATTGTTCGAAGTTGTAAAGGATTTGGGGGGAAAACTGATCTCACGACATGAGCAGTTGGTCTCACGACGTGAGAAGCGATTAAAAAATAATGCTGATTTAAACTGAGCTCATGACGTGAGCAATAATGGCTCACAACGTGAGGTGCACTGTAGCCCATACCCACAATCTTTTAGGGTTTCCATCATATTTAAACCCCATAAACCTCATTTTTGGCTTCCAAACCAGCCTCCTTCACCCCTTAACTTAGTAAAACCCTAACCCTAGCCTCTACTTGTGTTTCTTAAACTTTTAATGGATTTTTGGAGGTTTGAATAAGAGGAGAACACCATGGAAACTTAGTTGCAGCTTGAAAGCTTCATTTGCAACCATTAGCCACACCTCTGGACCAATGTGAGTAATCAAGATTTATGTTTCCTTATTGCTAGATCTAAAGTTTTATGCATATTTATCCAATATCTTATGAGTTAGAGTGTTGGAAATCCATAATGTTGGCAACTTTATGGGTTCTAATAGTCCCTAGATCATAATATTTTTCATATCTAAAAGTTGGTATGGATTTGAGGCATGCATGAAAGATTGAAGCTCATTTCTTCACTTTTAACTTGGAAAATGGATGGATCATGCTTGATGTATGCATGGCCATAAAGGAAACATTTGTATAGACCTTAGGGGTCCCCTTTAACTTCTGGATGAGGTGGATTCGAGGTCTTCATGGAATAAGGGCTTAAAATGGCAACTTTTAGCTTCAGACTTCTCTCACGACGTGAGAGGCGGGATCTCACAACGTGAGGTTCGAATATTCCCCGATATAGGTTAGAATCCTTGGAGCTCACGACGTGAGAATGGGTGCTCACGACGTGATGCCAAATCAGGTGGTTTCTTTGACTGAGTTGACTAGTTTGGATCGAGTCGAGTGGGAATCGGACCGAGTACGTTGTCACGATGTGACCAATGCATGGCCAGGACGTGAGGATGAATATGGTCTTTAAGGACCGTTGACTTTGACCAAGGTTGAACAAGTTAGAGTTAAGGGTATTTTGGGTATTTTGGATTGTGATTGAGAATTGGTCATTTGTTTGGATAGGTGACGGTTAGAGTTGAGATTCGGAGTCGTGACCTCATCAGCTACTGTTCAGACTGCGAGCTGAGTTTTCCTTACTGTACTAGCGGGTCGATGGCACCAAGGCTGGCCCATTCGTTTGATATCCTGATATTCATGGATATATCGAGTATGGAATAGATCTTCATGATTATATGCTAGTTTCCGATATGCTAGACTGGTAGATCTGTAGGACTACCTATGATTCCGTCTGCATGATTTTCTGTATATGCTTTGTGTTGTAGCCAACAAACCCTGAAGCATTCCAGATATGAGTTGAGGACCGGGTGCTATGCTAGACTCATACTCAGGGCTCAGGTGCATTCCAGATATGAGTTGAGGACCGGGTGGTATGCTAGACTCATATTGAGGGCTCAGGTGCATTCCATATACAAGTTGAGGACCTGGTAGTATGTCAGGCTCATACTGAGGACTTGAGGGTATTGGAGTATTCCATATATGAGGTGCGGGCCAGGTAGGGCATGCCAGACTCATACTGAGGGCTCATTAGCATTCCAGATACGAGCTGAGAACCGGTTGGTAGGCCAAACTCGTACTGAGAGCTAAAAATTGGTATTCCAGTCTGATGACTGACGGAACAATCCAAACATAAGTTGTGGGCCCCGAGGGAAAGCCAGACATATGCTGTGGGCTCAAGAGCAAGCCAGATCTGAGTTGTGGGTCTGATAGGCAAGCCATACTCATACTGTGGGCTCATGGGTAATCTAGTCTTTTAGCTGTGGACCCAGTACATGTTGTTATTTGTATATGTTATTTGTTTATGTGTTGGTACTTTGGGGGATCTCACTAAGCTTTCTGATTACAGTTTCAATTTAATTTTTCAGGTGTTTCAGATGGTGGTGGCAAGGCAAAGGCGTGACCGTACACATCCTTGGTTTTACAGCTGATTGGATCTTGGGAGACTCTGATTTTAAATCATGTTTTGAAACAATTGTTTTGTAAACACTTTTATTAGTAAATGGGTTGTTTTCAAAAGTTTAAATTTTTTGAGATTTTTGGGATGTTACAACCCCCACAAATTCCTCACCAAATTACATGTTTCGTGTGTTGGCATGAAGCCACACAATGTCATAGAGGATCAAATCAAGCTTAGGGAATTCCCCTTCACGGTGCAACATTTAACAAAAGATTGGCATTATGACCTCCCACCGGGGATGGTCAACACATGGGTAGACCCTACATGCTTCTTCTCAGACAAATACTTCTTAAAAATGAAAGCCTTAGCCCTAAGAAGAGAGATCACTGAGATCAAGTAGAATAAGAGAGAAGCCTTTCATGCATACTGGGAAAGGATCAAAAAGCTTTGTGCCCATTGCCTAAAGTATGGAATCAGTGACTACCAAGTCCTCCAATATTTCATTGAAGGCGTCACTCATTGGCAAAGGGGGCTTCTTAATGCCTCAAGTGGATGGTCTTTATCTGATAAGACCCCAACCGAGATTCGTGATCTTATCAAGAACAAGGCGAATGACTCCAAACATACTAGTCATAATGAAGAATGGTATGCGGACGTTCCTTGTGGTGTTAAAGAGTTGAACATTCCATATATTGAAGCTCAACTATCCGAGTTGACAAATGCGGTCGTGATGCTCGCCAAAGATAAAGGCGTGCAACCCACACCCCGACCTTGCGTTATTTGCACTCAAGTAGGACATCCAACCAATATGTTCCCACAACTTCAATAAGAAGGTTATAAAGAAGCAAGAGCTTTAGGAGGCTATACCGGGCCTAATCAAAAGAGTTATGATCAACCTTGATGCAATCAAGGGTGGAACAACATCCAAAACACGAGTTATCAACAAAGACAACCACCCCTTACTAAACAAGGGCACTATTTCCTCCTTATAATTTTCAGCCAATGTAGCCGCAACATCCTCCTCAACAAGTAGGTTCATCAAGTATTTCCCTAGAGTACATAGGGAAGAGTTTGGCCACTAGGACCCAAACCTTCCAACAAGATACAAAAGCAAGCATCAAGAAACTAGAGCAAACTTTTTTACATCTTGCTACTTCGGTTAGTAGGTTAGATTCTCAAGGTAAACTACCCGCTCAAATTGAAACGAACCTAAGGCACAAAGTGTGTGCTATTACATTGAGAGATGGAAAGAGTTATGATGGTCCAAAAGTATAGGTTGATCAATACAAATAAGAGGAGGAGATATTAGTGGAGAAGCCCAGTAACAAGGAGGAAAATAAAGAAATATCCAATAAAAATAATCATGCCTCCACCAAAGTCAAATATACTCCATTCGCTCCATTTCTCGAAATATTGGCGAGCACAAAGAAAGAACGAGAGGAGAAGGAGATCATGAATATGTTTCAGAGAGTTCAAATCAACACACCACTCCTCGAGGCCATAAAGAAGGTACCTAGATATGATACGCTCTTAAAAGAACTTTGCACATCTAAAAAGAAATTTAAAGGTACTGAAACGGTAAAAGTTGGTGAAAATATTTTAGTGGTTTTGCAAAAGAGGATGCCCCCAAAGTGTAAGGATCTTGGTGTCTTTACCGTGCCTTGAAAATTGTGGAATCTTCATGTACCTCGAGCTATACTTTACTTGGGTGCATCTATAAACGTCCTACCATACTCCATTTACAAATCAATTGGTGTAGGAACATTGACAAAAACTGGTGCAATCATTCAACTTGCCGACCGGTCGATAGTACACCCAAAAGGTGTACCAGAGGACGTGTTAGTGTAAGTCAATGAACTTGTTTTCTCGGCTAGTTTTTATGTGCATGATATGGGAGATGATGACAACCCGACATCGAGTTCCATACTTTTAGGTATACCATTTTTAAAAGCTACAAAAACCAAAATCGATGTCAACAATGGAACTGTATCAATGAAATTTGATGGCGAAGTCATGAACTTCAATATTTTTGAAGATAAGAAGTACCCAACTGATGTTCACTCTTTAAATTTCATGGATATTGTTCAGCTTTGACTAAAAAATGCTTTGAGTTGAATAACCATGATTTTTTAGAGTTAGTTTTTGAGTAGGAACACTGATAAAAATTTAGTCAAGCAGATTATCAAGAAATTCAAGCTAGATGATGAGTTGCTGGGAATTATGGAGTATATGGATGGCAAGAAGAACATGGGGTTCAATGAAATGGGTATTCACCGAAAGGTAAATATTCAAGAGTTGGAGCAAGTTTGAAATAAAGTCTTCGAGAATTCACACATCTATAAGGACAAGACTAAAACATTTCACGACAAGTACCTTCCCCTGTAAGACCTTTGAGGTTGGTAAAAGGTATTACTCTATGACTCTCGTATGAAATGGTTTTCTTGTAAGTTACGGTCTCGATGGGTGGGATCGTTCATTGTTACTAGTGTTTATGATCATGGTATAGTCAAGATTTAAAGTAACAAAATGGGAAAAGTATTCAAAGTTGATGGTCATAGGTTGAATGCATTTTATGAAGGTTTCCAAGAGAATGATATGGAGGTTGATAGCTTGGAACACCAAAACTATGTCAAGTAACATTTGAAGGGGAAAAGTCAAGCCAAAGACTTAAAACAAGGGCGGCTAACCGAGAGGCAATTCGAGAGTATTTTCTTTCTGATTTTCAAATATTTACTTCCCTAATTATGTGTTGCAATGTTTTTGAGTCTTTTTGGAGGGTCCCATAGAAATAATTTTCATATCTTAATGGTTGAGAAAGTATCATGTTTTAAAAGTTGAAAAATACATTTTTCATGAAGAAAATCCAAAACGCACGGTCATGCATTTTGCCGGTGAGGTCGCTTCGACATTTTTCAAAGCAAAAAAAATCACGCACGGGCAAAACTACAACACGCACGACCGGGTTCCAAAACACACGACCTAGGCATGACCGTGCTTTTTGAAAAAAAAACTTCGAATGTGTACCCTCCGAATCCTCCTAAAACTTCATTTTTTTCTCTTCAATTTCTTCAATACTAAGCTTGGGGAAGGTCCCTAGAAAGAAGAAAGTTTTTACCTCCATTTGTGTATTCCACCATTGAAGAGCTCAAGTTTGTCTAGAATTTGAAGATGAGGTTAAAGACCAAACAAACACCAACAAGTTCAAGCTTTTTGCTGGTATATCCCTTCCATGCTTCAATTTATATGCAAAAACCTCCACTTTGCTTGACTAGAATTAGTAGAAATCTAATTGTGTGTTTTAAATAGTTATACATTAGTGCTTCAATAGTTGTACTACTAAAATGTATTTTCCCACATAATGAGATTTGTATTGCAATGAGGTATAAATACAAGAATGGCTTTGGGATGATACATACAAAGGTAATGGGCTATTCTATTGTAAACAATACAAATACATATATACATAGTCTACGAACATCCACCCGCAGTTTGGTCGAGAGGAGAATTTTGAATGTTCAAAATGGTCTTGAAGTCAGTGAAGAGTTGTGTCGGAAGTCCTTGGTGAAGATATATGCATATTGAGCAGAGGATGGGATATGTAAAACTCAAACAAGATCATGTGCAACTAGATCGTGCACAAAATGAATGTCTATCTCGATGTGTTTTGTGCGCTGGTGTTGAACTGGATTTGTGGACATGTAAACAGAGTTGATGTTGTCACAGTAGACAATGGTAGCTTTGGCGGGTGCACACCGAATCTCTCGAAGTAAATTACGAACCCAACATGTTTCTGCAATGGCGTTGGCAACACCACGATACTCTGCCTCGACACTAGATCTAAAAATAACTCCATGTCGCTTCGATGATGAAGAGATGAGGTTATCACCAAGAAAAACACAGTATCCCAAGCGACGAGACACAGGGTACCCCCAGTCAGCATCAGAGTATGCACGAAGTCAGATATGGGGGACACATATATCTACAAGCCATGGTCAAGGGTCCCTCGAATGTAGCGTAAGATGCGCTTAAGCGCATGTGAGTGAGGCTCTCGCGGATCCTACATGAATAGAAAAATCTGTTGTATTGCAAAAGAGATTTCTGGTCGTATGAACGTAAGATATTGTAGGGCTCCAGCAAGGTTGCGATAAAGAGAGGGATCAGCGACGGGGGAGCCGGTGGCATCCAACTTTTAAGTGGTCTTTGCGGGCGTGCGGGATGGATTGAACTAAAGCATATGAGCTCAATCAAGGATCTCTGAGGCATATTTCCTCTGAGAGAGAAAAAGACCCTGAGAGGATCGAGTCGCCAAAATCCTGAGAAAGTAGTTGAGAGCCCCAAGGTCAGTCATGGCAAAATATCTGCTAAGTTGTTCAATGATGTAGTGAAGCAGGTTCTTCGATGATATAGTCAAGACAATGTCATCAACATATAGTAGAAGATATACGGTGTCAGCACCATGATGATAAATAAAGACAGAGGAGTCCGTGAGACTGTGCTGAAAACCCATGTTAAGGGCATACTGAGCGAATCGTTGATACCAGGATCGAGAGGCCTGTTTCAGGCAGTATAAGGATTGTTGAAGATGACAAACATAATCTGGTGCTAAGAATCCTGAAATCCTGGGGGGTGATGCACATAAACAGTCTCCTAAAGATGACCGTGAAGGAATTCATTCTTCACATCAAGCTGGTAAATAGGCCAGTATCTAGAGACGGCCAAGCTGAGCACAGTACGTATGGTTGGCAGTTTGACCACCGGACTGAAATTCTCATCACAATCGATCCCATGCTGCTGACTACGCCCGTTTTCCACTAACCGCGTTTTATAGCACGATAAATATTCGTCGGCATTGAAATTCTGCTTGAATAGCCACATAGAACGAACCACATTGGCCCCCAGTGGGTGAGGTACAAGAACCCATGTACCCTTGGTAATAAGAGCATCATATTCCAAGTTCATGGCTTTTTATCAGTTTGGATCTTTCAAAGCATCTATGTGTGACCTTGGGATCGAAGAAATGGAAGTGGAGTGAATATTGAGACGTTGGGTTGGTTTCATGATGCCACTTCGAGATTGAGTATGCATGCGCTGAGTAGGAGGGGGAGAATTATGGTTTGGTGGAGGAGAAGAATGAGGCGCGAGAGGGAAGGAGGGAGCAGGAGGTGTGGGAGATGGGGTGGAGCTAGGATTAGAGGTATTAGGAGTGGGATTTAGAATGTGTCAGAGAGTAGGAGATATGTGTGAGTCAAAGAGAAAATCATAAGAGGGAGGTTCTATGGGAGTGAGTGAACCAGAGGGAAAGACAGACTCATCGAAAGGGACATTACGAGAGATAATAACCTTTCGGGTAGAAAGATAAAAAAACCACGGTGATAGGCAGGGTAGCCATGAAAGATGCATAGGGTGGATCGAGGTCGAAGTTTGTGGGTGGTGTGGAGACGAGGGAAACATAGGCAGCCAAATACTCGAATATGGTTGTATGTGGGGTGACGTCTAAAAAGACGATAGTATGGAGTGCCATCAGATATGGAGACGAATGGTAATATGTTAAGTAAGTGGGCTGCCATGTGTAGAGCTTCAGGCCAAAATATGGGAGGGAGATGTGAGTGAAAAAGAAGAGTCTTCATCATATTATTAATAGTACGAATCATGCATTCGGAACTTCCATTTTGCTGAGATGTGTGGGGAAATGAGAAATGAAAGCTAATGCCATTAGACGTGAAGTAATCATGAAATAATTTATTGTTGTACTCTCCCCCATTTTCACATTGAAATTGTTTGATGGTACCCCCAAATTGAGTTTTGATTATGTTTGAAAGATATAATAATTTTTTGAATGCTTCAGATTTTTGCTTCAGAGCATAAACCCAAAGATAATGAGTATGATGATCAAAAAATAAAATGTAATATTGCAATCCACCAAAACTAGATAAAGGAGATGTCCACAAATTAGAGTGAATAATTCCAAAATGTGTGGAAATAGTATAATCAGACAAATAAAATGTAAGTCTAGTGTGTTTGCCAACTTGACAAGCATGGCAAGTAACATTATTTTTTGATAAACGACAAGAAATTGAACTACTTGAAGATAGATGCTTTATGACTAGATCTCCAGGATGACCGAGTCGTTGATTCTAAGTGGTGGATGAGGTGGAGACAAAAGAATAACTGGCAGAGCTTGAGACAGGATAAAGAGGCCCAAACCTATCACATCGGATTAGAGGGTGACGTGTCTGATAATCAAGAACAGAAAAACCATGAGCGTCAAATTCAATAGAACAATTATTTTCAATAGTAAATTTGCGCACAGATATGAGGTTTTTAATAATGATTGGTGTTATAAGAACATTTTGTAAATGAACGGGCCGGTAAATATTAGGAATAGGAAAAAAAAGAGTGTCCCGAGGCCACAACATGTATTGCAGATCCATTACCGACATAAATAAGCAAGGTGTATGATGATTATTACAAATGGAGTTGACTATATTTACATTGGCATGAACATGGCCGGTTGCCCCGGTGTTCATAACCCATCCGCTTTGTCCCGGGTCATTGAGAGTAATCATATTAAACATGTGAGGAAGTGAGGTGCGCTAATCAACACTTCCTAACGAGGCCCAATGTGACATCCCCTTTTTCACGGCCAGAAAAGACCGATTTTGTTTATGCTTTATAAAAATCAGAGTACTTCTTTTAATAAAAATGTTGTAGAGTTTGTTCCCAGTAAAACATGATAAATACGTTATCAAAGCATTTCCGAAGAAATGTATTTTTATTCATTTTAAAATATTTGGGATGTCATTTTCAATACAGAAACATAAGCATAAACAGAACTTACAGTCATTTACACTAGTGATCTACGCCTCTTTAATCTCTCACTGTAATGTAACTTCGTATCGGCACCTGTGATTCAAATAAGCTTGAGTGGGTCAGGTTGGAAAACCTGGTGAGTACATAGAGTTCTCAATCCCACAATCTTATATCATATATATAATTTAGAACTCACAAAATATACAATTTCCCCATATTTATAATCAACTCTTACCCCACCCCGTCAATCCTCACAACGAGACTATCCATACTCTCAAACCTTAAATTTTACCTCTTACTCCCAGATCTAATCCATGTTCTTGGATCAATAATTGTGCCCATTTCATACTCTCGGATTAGGGACAAGTGTCTATGTCTAAATCCATACTCCCGGATTAATGACAGATAACTATGTCCTGTCCATACTAACGGACTAAGGACAACTGACTATGTCTTAATCCATACTCCCGGATTAATGAAATTTGACTATGTCCAATCCATACTCTCGGACTAGGGACAATGACTATGTCTAATCCATGCTCCCGGATCAATGACATATATAAAAGTTCTATTCTCTGAGTATAACTCACTCGTACTCGTAAGAAGATACTACCCAATATTCCTCATAATTAATTTAGGTTTACTCTTTATCCTAAATCATCATATATAATCAGGTATGTTCTTTAACACGTATTTCAGTCAACATTAAATAACTCGCACATAAACATATATTTAATAATTCAATCAATACTTGTATTAAAATCATGTTCATGAAAGGGACTATGCACTCACCTGATAAGGTGGTGACTCGGTACTCGGACGGCACTTCGTTTACTTTAAACAACTCCTTTGACAGAACCTAGTATCATTACCACTAGAGTTTAGTCTAATGCTCGACGAGACTAATTAATATTCTAACTATTATTACTATTATATAAGCGTTAACACAATACTTTTCACCCACTATGTACAGACAGGGGCCAGACATGGAACACCGGAGGGCATGATCATTTTGGCATAAAGCACTTCTGAAATCCAACAACCCAACCGGCCCTCCAAACCAGATTCCCCGTACTGTGAGTGGTTAAAACGATATTATAACTACACTTATATAACTCATAATAATAGCCCAAATACTCATTATAAGGTCCTAATAACATTACTATATTGAAACAAAAGTTACACTAAAGATAGGTTAGGCGTGGCTCACTTACAACGGGTTTTTCTCAAAACCGGGCTCCGTCGAAGCAGAGGTTTTGAGCCGAAAGGCTCTTTTCTCGGGGCTTCGGGAGCCTCGGGGCTTCCTTCGGGTGCTAGGGGGTTTACCTAGACTTTAGGGGGCTTAAGGGAGGCTAGAGAGAGAAAGTAGAGAGAGAAAGTGAAGTTGGATGGTGTGGAGAATGAAGGGAACCCGACACCTCTATTTATAGGCTGTCTGGCACATTGACTCGTAGATTCCACCTCCAACTCGTCGAGTCCATGGCCAGGTGTCAGCATTCTGGTGGCGAAACGTGTGTGGCCTACATTGTGCCACGTCACCCATTTTGCAACAGCACACTGCCGACTTCTAAACCCCGTAACTTTCGCATACAAGTTTCGTTTTCGACGTTCTTTATATCCACGCGTAGGTAAAAACAAGATCTACAACTTTCATTTTGACTCTGTCGGCTAATTCTCGACCGATTTTAAATTTAACAGTAGGAGGAGATTATACTGTTAAATGACCGCAAAAAATTTGTAACTCCTTCATACGGACTCCGTTTTCGTCTGTCTTTTTATCGTTGAGTTCCTATTAATGAGATATTCAACTGTCATTTAGGCTGCGTAGGCCATAAACCGCTCGAACTAAAATTCGAGTTTCGGGTCGTACACTGTTATGCCAAATCTTAGAAAATTCATAACTTCCTCATACGAAGTCAGATTTGGGCGTTCTTTTTATGGATGCTCTCGGTTTAACATATTCTATGACTTTAGTTTAGATCATTAAGGCTAAAAAGTCCTCTATCGTAAATTCACTATTTACGTCTCCCGGTGTCGTGCCGGTTTTGCCGCGAAACATCGACGGGCCATAACTTCTTCGTTATAACTCGGATTTCGGCGTTCTTTATATGTACGGAACCCTTTTAACATATACTACAACTTGGTTAAGATTACTCCTTCTAAATAATATTCCATAAAACACTCATTTTTTATGCTTATTGTCTCTAAATTTACTAGCCCGAATCTGCGGGCGTTACAATTATCTCCCCCTTAGGATGACTACGTCCCAGAATCATCAACGAAACAGGGTTGTATAATGACTCCATACGTTATCACTTCATCCTAGGTAATAATCGTAACTTTAATGTTTCTTCGAATGCGTATCTAACTCTTGGTCTTCTTGACTGCAAGCGGTGCTTGATCTTGCACCCGTTCTCTATCTCTTATTAGACTTTCAATCATGACCTTCATGTCACAACCTCGCTCTTCATCAGAGACTCCTTCTTTTTCTTAACAAACTTAAAATAAGTTTATTTGATTTCCACGATAGACCGATGGGTCACGTTCTAATGAATTCTCATGGTATGTTGCAACGCTCAGACTCAGGTCTCTTAGAGTCAAATTACGGAATGGAATATACTTTCCTTCATGTTCTAATGTGATATAATCACATTTTAACATGTAGCATTTGTAGCTACCAACTTCTTACTTTAACGGCGATTCGCGATACTTCTATTGATCGCTTCGATTATCTGTTACTTCAATCTTCTGGCTTAAGTCAGATGCTACATCAAACTTGGTTCTCAGAACCACGTAACATACTCGTCTTAGTCGGACTCAAATCGATATGACCACTAGGTTCAAAATGACAATCATCTTCTTAATCATTACCGAAACAATGGTAATGATGTACATGAATAAAACGAAATCAATTACTAGCTTCTTGGTAACCTTGTGACTTTCCCTAATCCAAGTGTGAGTCTTATGCTTCCGGTGGTATAGGCATCTACTACCTTTCACACCTACTCATACTCGTCCCAAGTATTGTCTCGCAGTTCTCCAAGTCATTATCAAAAAAACAATTTTAACACATACAAATATGTCCAAACAATCATATAATTTTCCCTAGACTTTACTAGGACTTCTTCCATGCATATCTTCAATCATCAATTCTGCTTCAACTCGGTTGGTGATGGAAATGTCAGACGATGGGATAACTTCATGGGTTATACCAAAAATCTTTCTTTCTGCTAATTGAAAGTGTACTTCTCCCGTACCAGACGTATTACCTATTTAGACGTATTCTAAAGGCAAGATACTGCTATCATGATATCTTCCGATAGGTATCATTCAGTATCGTAAGCCTTCTCATTTCCTCCATTTACTCAATTCACTACGAGTTTTCACCATGATGTTCTGCACACCAAAGCAGTCGTTTGGTGTATCGAGACGAGAATAAAGTTAGAGGAAGGTTTAGACGCATATTCCTCCTTATTACCTCGAAAAATTATATGCCAGTTCTAATATAGTAATTAAACGTTTAGAAATCTAAACACATAAAATTTCCAGATCTGGTCGGCAACAGACCATAGATCCGATCAAACGATAGCATAAAGCATCACAAATTATTAAGCACATAAAAACATGTTAGGCATTTCCCCTAAATTAGCTAGTGCTTGTGTCTATTCAGGTGTATTACCTAAATTTTATTAGACACACTCCTCACAATCATCGCTTAGCATTCTAAGTTTAAGTCTAGAAATAAATCCATATTCCTAGTTCGCTTAAACTAATGCTCTGATACCAATTGTGACATCCCCATTTTCACGGCCAGAAAAGACCGATTTTGTTTATGCTTTATAAAAATCAGAGTACTTCTTTTAATAAAAATGTTGCGGAATTTGTTCCCAGTAAAACATGATAAATACGTTATCAAAGCATTTCCGAAGAAATGTATTTTTATTCATTTGAAACATTTGGGATGTCATTGTCAATACATAAACATAAGCATAAACAGAACTTACAGTCATTTACACTAGTGATCTATACCTCTTTAATCTCTATGTAACTTCGTATCGACACCTGTGATTCAAATAAGCTTGAGTGGGTCAGGTTGGAAAACCTGGTGAGTACATAGGGTTTTTAATCCCACAATGTTATATAATATATAATTTAGAACTCACAAAATATACAATTTCCCCATATTTATAATCAACTCTTACCCCACCCCGTCAATCCTCACAACAAGACTATCCATACTCTCAGACCTTAAATTTTACCTCTTACTCCCAGATCTAATCCATGTTCTCGGATCAATAATTGTGCCCATTCCATACTCTCGGATTAGGGACAAGTGTCTACGTCTAAATCCATACTCCCGGATTAATGACGGATAACTATGTCATGTCCATACTCCCAGACTAAGGACAACTGACTATGTCTTAATCCATACTCCCAGATTAATGAAATTTGACTATATCCAATCCATACTCTCGGACTAGGGACAATGACTATGTCTAATCCATGCTCCCGGATCAATGACATATATTAAAGTTCTATTCTCTGAGTATAACTCACTCGTACTCGTAAGAAGATACTACCCAATATTCCTCATAATTAATTTAGGTTTACTCTTTATCCTAAATCATCATATATAATCAGGTATGTTCTTTAAAACGTATTTCAGGCAACATCAAATAACTCGCACATAAACATATATTTAATACTTCAATCAATACTTGTATTAAAATCATGTTCATGAAAGAGACAATGCACTCACCTGATAAGGTGGTGACTCGGTACTCGGACGACACTTCGTTTACTTTAAACAACTCCTTTGACAGAACCTAGTATCATTACCACTAGAGTTTAGTCTAATGCCCGACGAGACTACTTAATAGTCTAAATATTATTACTATTATATAAGCGTTCAAACAATACTTTTCACCCACTATGTACAGACAGGGGCCAGACATGGAACACCGGAGGGCAAGATCATTTTGGCGTAAAGTAGTTCTGAAATCCAGCAACCCACGCGGCCCTCCAAACCAGATTCCCCGTACCGCGAGTGGTTAAAAATATATTATAACGACACTTATATAACTCATAATAATAGCCCAAATACTCATTATAAGGTCCTAATAACATTACTATATTGAAACAAAAGTTATACTAAAGATAGGTTAGGCATGGCTCACTTACAACGGGTTTTTCTCAAAACCGGTCTCTGCCGAAGCAGAGGTTATGAGCAGAAAGGCTTTTTTCTCAGGGCTTCGGGAGCCTCGGGGCTTCCTTCGGGTGCTAGGGGGTTTACCTAGACTTTAGGGGGCTTAAGGGAGGCTAGAGAGAGAAAGTAGAGAGAGAAAGTGAAGTTGGATGATGTGAAGAATGAAGGGAACCCGACACCTCTATTTATAGGTTGTCTGGCAGATTGACTCGTCGAGTCCACCTCTAACTCGTCGAGTCCATGGCCAGGTGTCAGCATTCTGGTGGCGAAACGTGTGTGGCCTACATTGTGCCACGTCACCCATTTTGCAGCAGCACCCTGCCGACTTCTAAAATCCGTAACCTTCGCATACGAGCTCCGTTTTTGATGTTCTTTATATCCACGCGTAGGTGAAAACAAGATCTACAACTTTCATTTTGACTCCGTTGGCTAATTCTTGACCGATATTAAATTTAACAGTAGAAGGAGATTATACTGTTAAATGACCGCGAAAAATTCGTAATTCCTTCATACAGACTCCGTTTTCGTCTGTCTTTTTATCGTTGAGTTCCTATTAATGAGATATTCAACTCTCATTTAGGTCGCATAGGCCATAAACCGCTCGAACTAAAATTCGAGTTTCGGGTCGTACACCGCTATGCCAAATCTTAGAAAATTTATAACTTCGTCATACGAAGTCAGATTTAGGCATCCTTTTTGTGGACGCTCTCGGTTTAACATATTCTACGACTTTAGTTTAGATCATTAAGGCTAAAAAGTCCTCTATTGTAAATTCACTATTTACGTTTCCCGGTGCCGTGCCGATTTTGCCGCGAAACTTCAACGGGCCATAACTTCTTCGTTATAACTCGGATTTCGGCGTTCTTTATATGTACGGAACCCTTGTAACATATACTAAAACTTGGTTAAGATTACTTCTTCTAAATAATCTTCCATAAAAAACTCATTCAGATCCATAAAATTTATGGTGGGCTTGCGCATTGTTGATGGAGAGCTGGTGAGCCGAGGAAGGTCTGCTGCCTATCATACCTTGATTGTTGGATGTGGGCATGGTCCATGAATGGGCTGTAGGGTGTAGATGTTCTTGATTACCCCAAGAATATTGATGAGGCGGTGTTGGAGGACTCCATGAAGGTAACTACTGGGGTGTCGGTGGTGAGGTATACACCCACCCATAGTGATTGTTTCCAGAGGGCTGACTGGCGAGTTAGGGAGGCTGCTGACGACACCAAATTGTTGGTGACCCCCTCAACATTCATTATGACGGTGAGAAGACCTGCCTCCCCCTCGATTTGAAGAAGCATATCCGACGTGGAGAAGAGATGGAGATGAGGGGTGATTTTTGTGAGATGGAGTTGTGATGCGGGTGGTTGATAGGCGAGTTTCCTCCATAGAAAGCATGGATTTCATCTCAGAAAGAGTAGGAAAAGGGTTATTGTAGCGTATTATCCTAACAATATTGTCGTATTGCTGGAAAGCCCATTGAGTGCGTGAATGACCACGTGTTTCTCTTTGACAGGTTCTCCAAGTCCTTGAAGAAGGTCTGCGAGTTTCTTAACTTTGTCACAGTAGTCTTGAATAGTTAGGTCCCCCATTGAGATATTCCTGAGTTCTGTTTCCACTTGCATCATTGTAGACACCTTATTGTCATAGAACAGAGAGTGGAGATTGAGCCAGACCTTACGTGCAATGGCGGTGGATGAGTATGAAGATGTGATGAGACATTGATAGATAGATCCAAACAACCACAATTTAACCATTAAATCAAGTTTCTCCCATTCTGGATTGGTTTGAGGCTTGTTTAGCCCTTTGTACGTGTCGTCAATGTGATCCAGCACCTCGTAAGCAATGCAGTGAGATTTGAATAAGTCACTCCGGGGTTCGTAGTTGTGAATGGTGAGGTCAAGAATTAAGGGGACGTAGGTTTTGATGTTTGTTATACGATAAGCTTTGTGTGGGGGTGTGGAAGAATTGGAGCTGTCGCCTGGAATTCTAGAGAAAGAAGAAAAAAATGACTAAGGAGGGAATGAAGAAGGTGACAATCGACAAATAAGAATGCCGACACAGGAAAGGATCAGCTAGGGTTTAGAGTTGTTAAGCCTGATACCATGCTAAAATGTATTCTCCCCATAATGAGATTTGTATTGTAATGAGGCATACATACAAGAATGGCCTTGGGCCGATACATACAAAGTTAATGTGCTATACTAATGTAAATAGTACAAATACATATATACATAGTTCGCTAACATGTACATCCAGTTCTGTCACCTTTTCACTATCGGATCCAACCATGTTGAACATATTTAGTTCTTAAGGATCTGGATCCCCTATGGTCTGCCTCCCCCTCATCCTTCCGATCACTAGGTTGTCCTACCCTCTCCGAGCACCGAGGATGATGCTTAATCTTAAGCTTGGATAGGCGTCTTTATATATTAGGTTCTAGGTTACTCATGCATTTCATCAAAACATTTCAAAAATCCAAAATCATTTTGCTTTTCTTATTATCATTTTTTAAGTACATTCATTTCAAAGCATCTAAAGAAAATCACAAAAAAAATATTTTCAACCTTTTAAATTCCTTTTCATTTTGCATTATTAATCACCAAAAATTACAAAAAGATTTTGTTTTCAAATTATTTTCAGTTTGCATTTCATTCAAAAAAAATTCTAAATTCTAAAAACATTTTCTATTTTCATCTTTTTGCATCTTAAAAAAAGAGTTTTCAAAAAAATATATGCATCAATCATAATGGGTGTGAGTAGTTGACCACCTTGAAGCCCAAACACTTAAAAAAATAACTCCTCACTTCAAATGTGTCTCACACAAACAGAGAATGATAGGTCTGAAGGCGTCCTCCTCGGTGATTCGAGGTGGGGGTTTGGTAACCCAAAACTAGTGGGTAGATGATTTTATGTGTTAAGTTATGGAGTAAAGGAAGGTAAAACAATTTTTAAAAATACCACACTCTTAAAAAACCGATACTTAATGCCAACTCCTATGTAAAAAGACCAGGCATCCTTCTTTAGAATTACTTTTGGGTAGACCTCTTGAAGGGGGATTTCGTTGCATCCACCCGTCCACATGTCTACTGAAGTGTTGAAGACTTGGTGGGTTGTTTTCCTTAAATCAGGGCACAAATTCGCATCTCTCATCAAAGGGCTCAAAGAGTTTAGAATCTTAAATGATCGATGAGAGACCATGAGTTAAGTCTTCCAACCCAAAGAGATTTAGAAGCAATCAAGTCAAATCAAAAGAAAACAATCTCGGAAGGAAAAAAATCAACATGAAGACTTGAAAAAACAAAGTTCATCAATGAAAGTCAAAGAAGTCAAGTTGGAATTTAAAGACGCGTGCAACAAAAGATATATGGTGGATGTGACGATTGGTACCTTTGGGAGTAAGCCTGAGATGGACAGTGAGATTGGGGGAATGCAAGTTTGAGTCAACCTGGGGTACTCTGAAGGAGTTTTAGATAAGTGGCCCCTTTTTTTAAAAATATGATACCTTCCCGAATAAAGTAATTTGGCACTAGGGTTGTCTATATTTCCAAAACCACTAAATTGGTGACTTTTATATGAAGTCTCATGACCCTCTAACCTTGAACTCTAGCGCTATGACTGTCACTTTGAGGACAACACCCAAGGTCTGACTCTGTTGAGACTTTCTTGGAGTAACAACAAGATTTGAACTAAGTTTTGTGCTTGGATGACCAGTAGTTGACTTTTATACCCTTGGCGATTATAAAAATTAAAAGTGAAATTTATGGATAAAAAACAAATTTATTTGAACAATTTTTCTTTGCCTTGATTTTCTTAGTCTTTCTTTATATATAAATCAACTTTCATTTTCATTTCACTGTATGCATGGACTCTTAGTGCCCTCAAGGTTCTTTTCATTCTTTTCGTTCTTTGCATCCCCGTTTTCTTTTAGTCACCTATCATCTTCTCTAGGTTATTCTTCGTTTTTTCTTTCTAGAGGACAAGAAAGGTCTAATATCTGGGAGGTTCGATAGGTGTATTTTACGCACCTATTTTGCATTTTTATTACCATCTTTTCATTTCATTTTACTTCCTAATTCTTGCATTTAGTTAACTATTTGGGCACTTGCATGTTTTATTTGGAAGGCCTGGTACTTCACTATTTTTTATTTATTTTGCAGGCATTATGGAGCTTGGAGCTTAGATGATGGAGAGAAGATGGACCAGGCGTGTTGCGAAAGAAAACTTGAAGACATAGCCCAAGTCGATGCACATCATCCTAGCAAAGGAATATGTTTTAAATACGGTCTGTGTCATACTGAAATAGGTCGTGCTTGTCATTTTCATCATATATTTGACCAACATGACTTTGGTGGAAGTTAGAATGAAGATGGAGTCAAGTTTGAAGGTCGATTGAAGTTTCATTAAAATGCACAGTCAAATAGCATTGTCTGGTCCAAAATCATGGTCATGAGCAAAAAGCATGATCAAACGGGAAAAATCACGACCAGGAAGTCAAAATGAATGGTCTGGTGTTTGACCGTGTGTTTCACCCTAGAAAAGTTACCTTTTATGCTAAAAATGAGGAATTTCACTCATTCATTGATACAAACAGTTTTTTGAGAGCATAAGGAACCCTACTTTCATTGGGTGATTTTTGGGAGATTTTGAATATTTGTAATCATTGCAAACATCTTAAATTTCAGTTTGTAAGCATTAAACATTTCCAATTCCCTTTTTTCTTTGGTTTGTTCTTAGCCACGTGTGGCTAAGAAACCCTACTTTCTAGTTCTTGTTCAAAACATATTGGTTGTTTTGATTTGATACATACGACTTGATGTTTGATTTATGATTCTATTCTAGTGATTATGTTCTTGTTTAAATTAGAATCCTTGAATTTGATTTATGTTTGAATCGCCACTTATATGAATTAAATTCGTGTGTAGTTAATTAACTTTTAGGGCGCCTAATCATTCTATAAAGTTAATGATTGGTAACAAACAATATGTTTTCTTATTGTAGAACATATATCACATGTTTTCACACTTCCGAGCGTATGAAAAGAAATGAATATTGTTGGGAAGTTTGTACAAAACTCAATGTAGTTTTTCAATGCAATCTAAGAGCGTGTTTAGGTTGAATTAGTAAAGCTAGGTCTAGTCAAAGAGTGTGTTTTGATTAGATAATTTGGCAAACGAGAGGTATTAGAGCGTGTTAATATCATTGAGTACCAACTTAGAATAGTAATCATGAATTGAATAAAGTTATAATCAAGTTAAATGAAAATGTTGAGAACTAGAACCGGAACAATTTCAACAACTTGTTTACAAATCTATTTAATTTTCTACATGCTTTAAAAGTAGATTGTTATTTATATTTTAAACAAACCCCTTTTTGTGACCAAAGTACCTTGTGCAAAGAGGTATAGACTTTTTTCCCGTGTCTCTGAGGATCGACCCTGCTTGCCTTGAACTACTTTTTAGCAGTGTATTTGGAGTCTATAGTACCCTATTATTTGTTGGGTTCGATGCACCTAACACTTGGTATAACTAATAGTATTTTTATACCCCATGTTATTTGTTGGTTAGACGACACTCACAATCCAACCTCAACAAATTCCCACAAATGTGTCTACAAAGTCGCAGTCCTAATGGAGTTTGCCATAGTTTCAACTTCAATTCCAAGTTAGGTACCCTAATACCCAAGAATTTACATTTATTAAGGCTTATTTTAAATCTCCAAGCAAGATAAAAACATTGAAGAACCCGAATGGTGTTAACAGTATTCGACTCATTCCATTCCCTAACAATGACTACACCGTCATCATAAAACAAATGATAGATATGAATAGAAGTATCCACAAAAATATAGATACCTCTAAATAAGCCTCACTCTCTAACCATTTGGAAAGAAACATGCAAAATTTCCATCAACAAGATGGACAAGAACATTAACAATTGATCACTCTTACAAAGACCTATATGCAATTTGAATTTAGTCATAGGAGTCCATTGACCAAAACCAAGCCCATGAAACATCACAGGAACCCTTAAATCCACCATCTTTGTGTTTTACTAAAACCCATCTTGTCAAGAATGTCAACAAGAAAATCTCACTGAACAAAGTTATAAGATTTCTCAAAATCCACATTGAACACCATAACTTTATTTTTTATAGCTTTGCACCAATAAACCACCTCGTTTAATCATGGGACCAACAAAAATCGGTGTACCTTTAACAAAGGAAGACAACTTCGAGTTCATCAACCCATCTATCACTGAGGCTAACCTATTAACTAATATTTTGCTAATAATTTTGTATTACAACCTATTAGGCAAATAAGTTGGAAGTCTTTAACAAACTTAGAATCTTGGACTTTAGGAATAAGAGTAATAAAATAAATATTGAAACATTTGGAGAACTTACTATTATTGAAAAAAATCCATAACAACTGCCACAACATCCACCTCATTCCAGTACCAAAACATCATGATGAATTCAAAAGTGAACCCCTCATGTCCTCGAGATTTCCCAACACCATAATGCCAAATAACTCTTTTGATATCTTCGCATGTAGCATCACACTCTATACCAGTGATTGCTCCGAAGACAAGCAATTGGAGAATATATAACTAACAAGAGGTCGAACCCTAGCCGTCTTTAAAAAACAGTTAAATAAATGAGTCAATAATTTGTTCTTGACCCGATCTGGCACATCCACCCAATCACCATCAACTAACACCCCGTGAATAACAAGTTGCATGAGTTTTCTATTAAGGAGACCATGGAAATGCTTATTATTTTCATCACCCTCAATTGGCCACCTCACTTTAGCCTTTCAATCAATGTTGTCACCTCAGTCCGATCAATATCACTAATAGCCTTTAATAAGGAAGGTCCAGTAGCCAGTGACGGATCCAGAACCAAACCAACAGGGGGCCAAAATGTATAAAGGAAAAGTATAATAAAAATTAATTTTTGTAGTTTTTTCTTGGGTCTTTCAGCAAGAATGGGTGCGAAAGAAAACTTGACTGAGATCAATTGTTCAATTACATAACAAAAACTTTTTTTTTTTTGCTAAAATTTTACATGGAAGCTATTTTTAAGTGGGGGCATACACTCCACTTGTGATGCACTAAATCCGCCACTTGCCAATAGCTACATCAATCAAGACCCTTCCCTTTGGTCCACTCTCCCCTCCAAATCTGTAAAAAAAAACCAAGGAATCTCAGCTTTGGAAGCAAGTTGAGAGTCCCTAGCAATAGTGCTCTAACTTCTTAGGTTCTTTTTCAACACTTCGAGTTTCTTTATAAAGGACACTATCGCATTCGACTCAACAAACCCATCATTTTTCTAGGAGTCATCCACAACCTTTTAGAACCCATTAAAAAAGAATTGAAATGGAAGAAAACGGAACGGAATACGACGATAAACAATAACCATCTCTTTTAATAAGATTGGTCGGTTATCAAAAAGATAATAATCTCAAATAACCACATACAAGTAAAGAAAAACCTCCAACAACTCTTCTAGGAAAAAAAAAAAAAAAAAAAAAAAAAAAAAAAAAAACCTATCTAACTTGCTCATTTTACTGATAAACCTGATAGTTCAAATAAAAAAAACCCACCAAACAGTCATAAAACAGCCCAACATTGGCAACAAACCCATTAAATAAGTATGCCTAATAAAAACGTGAAATAGAGTCATATCTTTCACGTTCTTTTTTCAATCGCTTCATACCAAACATTACTCAAATCTTAACTTGATAAAATAAAATTTTGGTTAGTGTCTTCGAGTTAAATTTCAACCTTATTTCTTAAGATTTATATAAATATGTAATCTGTAAGCTGTAAGATATAAGTTTGAATGTTTTTCCCCTTTTCAGCGTACTAAAATATTTTGGTTTCATTTCAAAAAATATGTACTTGCTTTTTATAAATATTAGTAACATTTTAAAGTATGGTTTCCGATCTTTTACCTATTAATTTTTATTATAAGGTTTTGTTTTAATATTCGTTGTTATTTACATTCGATTTGGGAAACTTTATTGTTATGGGGAATCTTATTGCTATTTATACAATAATAAATGATGTCTATCACTTATTAATCGGGACTTGACCTTTGGTCTATGTTTAGGGCGAGCTTATAATATAGGCTGTAGCCAACACCAGTAAAGAAGCCCAATAATGTTAGAGATGACTCATGATCATATCATTATTATCAATTTCATGGATCAATACATCAAATGATTACTTTTGGACATATAATTAAGTACCCATTTGTAAAATTAAATTTATATAATTTGTTGATTAAAGAAAAAAAGTGAACGTATTTGAATCAGTTTAAGAGAAGAGCGTAAGGAGAATTTAAATATAATTGGTTTATATGCGGTGTAAATATATGTATATAGTCAGGGGTGGACCTAAATTTTTTTCAAATAGGGGGCAAAAAATAATCTAATTTCTTTTACGGGGGCAAAAAAAATTGAAGAGTCAAAACATGTTATTTTGAAAGGGCAAAATAAATTATTATTTTTTTTAAAAAAAAAAACCTTTTTTTATTAATATTTTTGTTGTGGGGGAAGGTACCCCACTGCCTCCATTTGTAACCCATGCATGTAGTGGCGGACACATGTCAAAATTTTAGAGGTAGCATACATGATTTTAAAGGTGGTATGTCCAAAAAATTTCACAAAAATTTTGTACTTTCCTATAAAATTCGAAGGATTATACCGATCACCTAAAAACCCCTATGTCCACCCTTGTGTGCATGTCACTATTAATATGCAGGTATATAAATGCATTTTTAAATGGTTTCAGATAGTTTTGATTTACTCATTGATTTAGGACAACTTTTGAACGGTCTTGGTAATAAATGTGAAGTTTGACTCAACAAAATAAGATGGCAGGGCCAATGAACCCAACATTAATAATTATATAAGTATATTTATAACTATTATTGATAAAGAAACAAAAAAGACCTATTTAGTTTAACCCAAATAGATAATATTGTACTTCTAAGAAAAATACAAAAATATTATAAAAAGATTTTGCAACATGATTACTTTCCACCAATAAGGTCCATAAATTGATGCTCGTAACTTAATTTCACTGGACTAGTTTTTTCTAAGTTTTAATTTTGACAAAACTACACAAATGGTCCTTGTGGTTAGCTAAAAATTGTCACTTTGGTCCAAAAAAGTTTAGACTAGCACCAGAGGTCCAAACTTTTTATTTTGTTGCGAGTTTGGTCCAGTTTGCTTTAAACATTTTTATAATGACGGTTTTGCCCTTATTTTTAATTTTTCAATTTTTTTTATTTATTTAAATCTTTTTTCTGATTAAAAGAAAAATAAAAAGAAATGGCTCTCTCTCTCTCTCTCTCTCTCTCTCTCTCTCTCTCTCTCTCTCTCTCTCTCTCTCTCTCTCTCTCAACAATTGCAAAAATATAAAAATAAAAATCATACATACTCTTAACCAAACTATTCTCAAAGTGATTTCAACATAGATAGGTTTACCCAATCTGAAAAATCACAAATCACCATCATCTTCGTTTCTCTTCACCATCCATCGTGAAGGAAAACCCCAAAGTGATTTCACTTACTGGGTCGACATGATCTTGACCATCGTCCAATATCTAAAATTGATTTCATCATCGACGAGATCTTGAGTTGATTTAGGAGAACGAATGAGGAGATGGTATGGGAAAACACAACAATGGCAGTGACAATAAATAGGGAAGAAGGACCGTCAAAGACATGTTGTTCTTACTAGTGAACATGCTCTTTGGACCTCGAAGCTCCTGAGAATCGATGAGCACCACCGGTGGCATATCAACAACTTCAGATCCAAGCTTCGGCGATTCCGGTAGTGGAGGAGCATTCACCACCAATCAAACTATCCTCAAAGCATTCTCGGAGTAACCCAGGTAAGTGTGGATTCGCTAAATGTGGCTTGATGTCGATTTTTGGATTTCTCGGTAGAGGTGAAGGCAGTGGTCGGCGAATTACAGTTTCCTACCCCTCCAGATTTAGCGAAGGTTGTGGAATTCGTCTTGATTGTTACGATGGAGAGATCCGTTTTGGTGAAGATCATCCCTACATCTGCAAAAATCGATTTTAGGTTTAGGGTTCACATCAGAAATTGATTCAGATTAAGCGATGATTGTGGAATCCATGTCCTTCCCTCTTTCATCTTGTTCATTTGCTCCTGTCTATCTCTCTGATCTTTGTTGACCCAGTTCGTTTAATGTATTTCTGATGGATGATTCGATTTGGTTAATGTATTTCTGGTTTGTGGCTAGATTTGGTTTGATTTTCAGAACAACGAATTAAAATATTTAAGGAAAATTTTGTGTTAAGCTTTTGGCTGGGAGGTGTAAGTCGACGAGATAGAGAGTTAATCTGTCTAATTCATATCAGGGGCCAACCATTTTTTTTCCTTCTTTATATCAGGGGCAAACGCATAATATGGCTCTGGCAACGGCCGCACAAGAACTCTTGAGAGAGAGAGAGAGAGAGTATTTTTTATTTTTCTTTTAATCAGAAAAAGATTTAAATAAATAGAAAAACTAAAAAAATCAAAAAGCAAGGGCAAAACCGTCATTATAAAAATGTTTAAAGCAAATTGGACCAAACTCGCAACAAAATGAAATGTTTGGACCTCTGGTGCTAGTCTAAACTTTTTTGGACCAAAGTGGCAATTTTCAGCTAACCACAGGGACCGTTTGTGCAGTTTTGTCTTTAATTTTATATGAAATCTTTTAAATATCTTGATAAATCAAGCTTACTATTAATTTTTATTTATTTTAGTTTATTAGCAAACCTTTCTAGTAATCGATGTTTTTGTGAGGACTTTCTAGGTTTGTTAATAGACTAAAGAAAAAAAAATTAATAGTATATTTGATTTATCAAAATATTTAAAAGATTTTTTTTGTGGATTGAATACTCCAAATTAGACTTTAACGCAATATGATACACAAGTGAAAGATTAAACTCCAGTTTTGGCCATTATACGGCTTCCGGCTTCTATCGATTCATCTCGGAGGTAGGTCTTCATGAATTCAATCTTGGTGGCAGAAAGTTTACCTACCTCCGAGACGATACTATCAAACTGAGCAACTTAAATCGCTTCCTTGTGTGTCATAATTTCGTAAATATACAACAACTCACATTGGTTACTCTTCTCCCACGTGCACACTCTGTTCATCTATAATTCTCAAGTCTGCCAACAAGTTCCACCACCCCCACCCCATTCCAATTCTTCAATGCTTGGATGCTCAATAAGTATTTTAACTACGTTTTCGATAATGCGTGGAACAATTTTCGTCATTTTGGTGCCCGTACATAATGGCAAAACTCATATACTTGAAAGATAGTCTTAAAAAATGGAGATTGGTGGAAGCACAAAAGGAATTAGGTTCTCTCAAACTACTAAGAACTAGAGTGGATAACATTGAAATAGAGACTGAATCTTATGCTTTGTCCGTATCTAAGATCACCTTGAAACGGGACACAAAACTCAAAATTCATGAACTCGAACATGCAACTAAGCTTGACCTTCAACAGAAAGCAAAAGTCAAATGAACTTCTGATGGTGAGGAAAACAATCATTTTTACATGGGTTATTGAAAAACAAATATCATCATAACCGGATACACGACATTGATACAATTGGGATCAAGGCATCGGACCCTAAAATCATAAAGAATGATGTTTTGGACTTTTTGGAGCTCAATTCCACTAACCATGGACAATAACACCACATCTCATCAACCCTCTTTTCAAGAACCTCTCACCTGATCAAAGCCGCTTCTTGAATCAAAAGTTTCGATTAATGAAATTAAATTCATTGTATGGGGGTGCGGCACAGAGAAAGCTCTTGGTCCTAAAGGTTACACTTACAAAACTCATAAAAAAACAAATGTGAGATTATGAAAGATAACATCGTTCGATACATTAAACACTTCGAGGCGACTGACACTTTCTCTATTGGCTATAACTCATCATTTATAACATTCATACCTAAAGTGAAGGATCCAATAACTCTATGTGACTACAGGCATTTTAGCCTCGTTGGATGTCTTTACAAAATTATCGCTAAAATATTTGCAAATCGATTGAAAGGTCTTATTGATAAATCATCAATGTTATCTTCTTTTCGACACTTTGGAACATATGGTTTGCATGAAACGATAAATTCTACAAAAAGATCAATGTCTCTCCAACAAAAACGACGAACCTCATCATGACACAAACGTTTGAATGGTGCAAGTACATGGGTAATATAGAAAAAAGTAAGGTGGAATGGAGTTGATCTCCTTTTGAATTATTCCTTCTTGTTTCCGGCTTCAATTTTGTTTTAAATCTGTTTTCTTTTCCTTGTATACTCCATCCTTAGCTTCTGGTTATTCCTTGGGATTTTTCAATATATATATATATATATATATATATATATATATATATATATATATATATATATATATATATATATATATATATATATATATATATATATATATATATATAGGTTTAGGTTCTATGGAAAACAAAAAAACCCTAAAAATCATAAAAATGCATAAAAAAATACTTAGAGATCACAAAACTTCTTTTTTTTACTTTATAAATGAAAAAATCGCAGATTTTTCTTCAAATCCGCTGAAAACAATTTTGAAAAAAAAAATCTATTTTTTTCAACGATTTTTATAAAAAACCTGCGATTTTTTCATATATAAACTGAAAAAAAAACGTTTTGTGATCTCTAAGTATCTTTTTATGCATTTTTATGATTTTTAGGCTTTTTTTGTTTTCCATATAACCCTTCCCTATATATATATATATATATATATATATATATATATATATATATATATATATATATATATATATATATATATATATATATATATAAAGAGAGAGAGAGAGAGAGGTATGAAGTCTTGTCCAACATGGAACACTTGGAACTAAATGGAGCACTTGGGGTTGACGGAGCATGTGACAAAGGAACGGATCAAGTGCCAAAGGAACGGATCATATAAAAGGGGGTTTGGAGCACCTGGAAGAGGTTTGGAGCACTTGGGAGTGATATGGAGCAACAAGGGGACCTTGTTGCACCATATGATAAAAGGATGGGCCAAGAAGGATGTTTTTGTGCCATAAGCATTCCTTCTTGTGCCATAAGGTATCCTTTTTGCGCCATGAGGTATCCCTCTTGCGCCATGGGGTCTCGTCTTTCGCCATGGAGTATATTGTTGCGCCAAGTATGTTCTTGTTGCGCCAAGGTGGTGATGTTGCTCCAACCTAGAAGTTCTTGTGCCATACTTGATGCCTGTTCCGCCATCCTTGCACTTGTTGCGCCATCATGGTGCAAGATGGGCCATTTTGCTTCCTTGATGAGCCATGGTATTCCTGATGAGTCAAGTATGCTATGAAGTCCTCTATGATGCTCAAGATCGTTCAAGGATGCTCAAAATTTGGTATTTCTCAAGGATTACACCATGTGTGCTACCATGATGGATGTTGGGCCATTAGTGTTCATGATGCTCCACTATGGCACAATGTGCTCCATCATGTGTGTTGCTGATGCTCATGGATTGTATGTCATGGATGAATGTTCCAGAAGATGCTGCATGGCGGAATATAATTTATTATCACCATTCATGGGCCTATGGTCCAATGGGATTAGCCCAATAGGGTTTTAGGTCTGATTCCTCAAGTATAAATAGACTCATATCTCCACCATTATGTGTGTGAAGAAATTTCAAGAGAGTAACCATTATGAGGTTGAGAGCATTCCTTTGGAGCAGTTAGTATGCAAGATAGATTCTTTTGTTTTGAGAGCTCAAGTGAGGTGTAACCTTTGTGTGTGATTGTAATTCTTCTTGGAAGTTAATAAAATCCTCTCTCTCTCTATCTATCTATCTCTCTCTTTCTCTCTCGTTCACCCGTGGATGTAGGTCACTTTGACCGAACCATGTTAAATATTATGTTCACTTGATTTACATTTTCAGAAGTTTTATTTCCGCATGTTCACTGAAGTTTGTTTGAAGTGCTTAACTTCTTTTGTTGTCACCCAACAAACTAGTATCAAAGCTATGGCTGAAGACGGGATAGTTAAGATCGACAAATTTAATGGGAACGATTTAGGTTTATGGAAAATGCAAATCGAAGACTACCTCTACCATAAGAATTTACATGAACCATTGTCCAAAAGTAAACGTGAAAAAATGAAGCAGGAGAATTGGGAGTTGTTAGATCGAAATCCCACTCGGTGTGGTGAGATTATCCTTAGCAAAGAATGTAGCTTACAACATTGTCAATGTGAAGAATACTCATGAGTTGATCGATGCACTATCTAACATGTATGAAAAACCTTTAGCAGCGAACAAGGTTCACTTGATTTGAAAATTGGTAAATCTGAAGATGAAGGAGGGTGGCTCAGTGACTGATCATGTTAATGAATTTAGTTTAATCATATCAAGGTTGATGTCGGTTGATATTAAATTTGAAGATGAAGTTATGGCATTGCTATTATTATCATCTTTGCCTAATAGTTGCTCTGGTACAGTGACAACAGTTAGTAGCTCAGTTGGGGGTGCTAAACTGACATTCGAAGGCATTCATGATTTAATCCTTGGTGAGGATGTATGCAGATGGAGTACTGGAGAAGCTTCTAATAGTCTTCTGAGTATTGAAGATAGAGGAAGAGGGTCCAACAGAGGATGTGGCGGTAGTGGAAGATCAAAGTCGAGAAGGAGAGGTGGACAGAATAACAGGAGGGACGTGACCTGTTGGAACTGCAAAGAGAGTGGTCATGTCAAAAGTCATTACCCAATGCTCATAGCAGATAAATGCCAAAAGGGGATGACTATGGCAGAAGATTTTGAAGGTGAAGCACTCATTTGTTCAGTTGAAAGCTCAATAGAATTTTGGGTCTTGGATTCTGGTGTGTCATTTCATGCTAGTCATTCCAAAGATATGATACAGAACTTCAGGCATTACCAAGGGAAGGTCAGGCTGGCATATAACAAGTGTCTAGATATCATGGGTGTCGGAGATGTAGTTCTCAAGAGGACTCTAGGTACGGATTGGACTTTGAATAATGTAAAGTTCATTCCATATCTAAAGAGGATGTTGATATCAGTTGGACAACTTAATAATGAAGGTCGTCATTTTACATTGGGTGATCACAAGTGAAAAGTGAAGAAGGGAAACTTGATCATTGCTAAGGGTCAGAAACATGGTACACTATATATGGAGGAAGTTTATGAAGACGAAGTAAGCATTGTTAAAGGAACTGGAACATCCACTCTATGCCACAAAAGATTTGTCCATATGAGTGAGGAGGGAATGAGGAAGCCTGTATCCCGTGGGAGGATGCCATATTCGAACAATGTGACAGATGCTTCTAAGCCATGTTCTAATGGCACACATAAGAAAGTCAGTTTTGCAAAGATAGGAAATCCGCCTAAGTTTGGGTAGTTGAGATTAGTTCATTCTGGTGTTTATAGTCCAACTTCAGATTCTTTAGTGGGAGGATCCCAGAATCATGCAAAACCTATCTCTGGTCAAAGGATAGGTAGATGTTCAAGAAGCAGTGGGAGCTCTGATAAACCTGGAAATAGTGGGAGCTCTGGTGATAATGGTTATAAGGGTGGAGTTGTAGGTGTTTCAAAGATCAAACCACATACTATCCAGAGGACCATGAAGCAAAGTACTCTAGTGAGGTATTCTCCATCAACCAATGACTTGTTGATGTATGAGAATATGTCAAAACCAAAGGCCCTGAGGATGAACTCCATACAGTGGGAGAAGGCTATGGATGACAAGTTGAGCGGACTGCAGAACAGTAAGATGTTTTAGGTTAAGGATGAGATAGATGACGGTAAAACTTGCAAGGCAAGATTGATGGTCAAGGGAATACAACATAAGGGAGAAGACGATTCTCCAGTTGCGAAGATGACTAAAATCACTTCTATGTTGAATGAGTGGCCTCTGAAAATCTCCATCTAGAGCACCTAGATGTGAATAAAACTGATATCCTTGATGATAACCTGGAAGGAGACATCTTGAAGGCACAACCAGAAAGTTCTCTTACAGCTAGTAAGAAAAAGACGGTGTTCAAGAATAAAGAAAACCTATATGGTATGAAGCAAACTTCTAAGTAGTTGTACTTAAAGTTTGATAACTCCATGAAGAGGAGTGGGTTTAGAAGATGTGAGGTTGATCAAGGTTGTTACTTGAAGAAGTTAAGCTCCTAGTATATCATCCTCGTATTAAATGTTGATTGCTGTGTTGATTGCTGGTTCCAACACGCAGAAGATCAATGAGCTTAAGATGCGACTGACCAAAGAGTTCAAGACAATGAACCAAGGTGCTACTAAGCTAAAGAAAGTTCTTAGTATGGAGAACTTAGCAGATGAATGTACTAAGGTGTTTACCACTGAAAATTTGAAGCCATACATGGCTTTAGCTGCCCTTCCATGATTTTGAGGACGAGGGTTGGCGTAGAGACTGAGAGAGATTAAGAGAATGATGAAGACTTTGAATGGCAGATGAAGTTTTTCAAGCCTTCATGTGGAAAATTGTTGAGGTATGAAGTCTTATCCAACACAGAGCATTTGGATCATGTTCATGGAGCATTTGGAGCATTTGGAGCACTTGAAACTAAATGGAGCACTTGGAGTTCACAGAGCATGTGACAAAGGAACGGATCATCTGAGAAGGGAGTGGATCGTATGACACAGGAACAGATCAAGTTCCAAAGGAATGTATCATATAAAAGGGTGTTTGGAGTACCTGGAAGAGGTTTGGAGAACTTGGGAGTGATATGGAGCAACAAGGGGACCTTGTTGCGCCATATGATAAAGGGATGGGCCAAGAAGGATGTTGTTGCACCATAAGCATTCCTTCTTGCACCATGCTGCTCCTTATTGCGCCATGAGGTATCCCTCTTGTGCCATGAGGCCTCCTCTTGCACCATGGAGTATAGTGTATCGCCAAGCATGTTCTTGTTGTGCCAAGGTGGTGATGTTGCTCCAACCTAGAAATTATTGCGCCATACTTGATGCCTATTGCGCCATCATGGTGCAAGATAGACCATTTGGCTTCCTTTATGAGCCATGGTATCCTTGATGAGCTAAGTTTGCTATGAAGTCCTCTATGATGCTGAAGATCGTTCATGGATGCTCAGAAGTTGGTATTGCTCAAGGATTACACCATGTTGTGCTACCATGATGGATGTTGGGGCATTAGTGTTCATGATGCTCCACTATAGCACAAGGTGCTCCATCATGTGTGTTGCTAATGCTCATGGGTTGTATTACATGGATGAATGTTCTAGAAGATGTTGCATGGCGAATATGATTGGTTATCACCATTCATGGGCCTATGGGCCAATGAGCTTGGCTCATAAGGGTTTAGGTATGATCCCTCAAGTATAAATAGACTCACATCTCCATTATTATGTGTGTACAGAAATTTCAAGAGAGTAATCATTGTGAGGTTGAGAGCATCCCTTTGCAGCAGTTAGTAAGCAACAAAGATTCTTTTGTTTTGAGAGCTCAAGTGAGGTGTAACCTTTATGTGTGATTGTAATTTTTCTTGGAAGTTAATAAAATCCTCTCTCTCTCTCTCTCTATCTCGTTCGCCCGTGGATGTAGGTTAACTTGATCGACCCATGTTTAATGTTGTGTTCACTTGATTTACATTTTCAAAAGTTTTATTTCCGCAAGTTCACTGAAGTTTGTCTGAAGTGCTTAACTTGTTTTATTGTCACCCAACAATATATATATATATATATATATATATATATATATATATATATATATATATATATATATATATATATATATATATATATATATATATATATATATATATAGGTTCCGTTGAGATTCCGAAAAAAATAGAGATCTTGAGATTCAATCTCAGCCACATATTCAATCTGGAGCGTTAGATTGGAAAATAAGAAATATGTGGCTAAGGTTGAATCTCAAGACCTCTATGTTCTTTACAATCTCAAGTGAACCAACACACACACACACACACACACACACATATATATATATATATATATATATATATATAAAATCAAGTTCCACAACGAACTACCTAAAATGGAGCGAACTAACGAACTCAATAATATTATTGTATTAATTTGAGTTAATCTATTATAGCAAGTAAATCATTATAATTTCCTTTTCTTATTCGTAATTTAGGATTGTTAACCCAATTGCAATCATTAGTTTTTAATCGTTTTATCTAAATCGCTAAAATCATTGATTTTTTTTAACTTCATTCAATTTTTTTTTTATTTTAATTCAATTTCAATCTTTTTATTATCTTGAGTAGACATTCTTGTGATTCTATATAATGTATTCGGTTTGTTCGTTAATTTTTGTAGATTGAAATCACAGGCTGAATCGTCCTTGGAATTTACTAAAATTGCAAAAAATACAGGTAATTGATTATCACAGTTAAATTGTTCAATACAACTATGTATTATTTTAATGCATATCTAACGCTCATTTCAGGTATCAATTATTTCTCAAAATTTTAGGGTTTTAGACTGGAACTCGACGAGTTGGGGAGCTCCAACTCATCGAGTAGAGATCGATATTGGACGCGGAACTCACTGTTGGAACCTGAAAGTGAACCTCTAGCAATCCCAATCCGAAGTCAGTCAGAGTTCCGAAATGAATTAGTTGGTGTCCGGAATTGAAGCTTTGCTCCGGAATTACTTTTGTATCCGGACTTGAAGATATGCTCCGGATGAGAAGATCAGTGAAGGCATTCCAGAATGGACTATATGTCTAGAATGTTTGTCTATCCGAATCAATGTTTTGTCTTTGTGCATATATTATATTTGTCATTTAGCTTGATTTAACTTGTCATAGGACTTAGTCTCTTTTGTCAAACACGGATATTCAGAGTTTCAGATGTAACTCTTTTTTCCAGTCCTATGTATGTAATCAGTTAGTACCATGTATCTTGTTCTCCTATTTATAGGAGCTTTCAATGTTAAATCAAATGACGGATCATTCACTCAAATATAGCAATATTCTAGTTACTTCATCTTTCAAGTTATTCTCTCAAACATTCTTATTGTTCTTCATTTATTATCTTTACCTTGATCATTATCTTCTCTCTTCATTTATATCTTGAATATTTTGTTGATTGCATTAACTCAGACTTGACTGGTCTTTCCAGTCTTAACTAGAACATTCATTAGCAAGCAGACATTGATCTTAAGCATTTATTCAAGGTTTAAGTTTTCAAACCTTGTCCCTGCGCATTAGATCATCCTTGTTCTCACAATTGGTATCAGAGCTTGAGTGGTTGTCCTTTGAATCCATAAGATCAGATTATAGTTGGTTTGAAATTACCTTGGTATTTCAACCATTTCTGTGTTTAGGATAAAAGTTCTTCTATATACCCCTTTTGCTTAAAGATATCTTAACTTCAATGGCTGCTTCTAATCCTCAACAAATGTATTCAATGCAAATAGCAAATAGCGTGGGTTGCCCTACTAGTGCCCCACTGCTAGTTGTTGAAGAATATGATCATTGGAAAGTTATAATGGAAAGATTTTTACTGGCTAAAGAGAAAGGTGAATCTATCTGGAAATCCATCAAAGAAGGTCCTCATGTTCCAGTTAGAATGACAGTTAGAGATGCTGCTGCTCAACTCATGGGTCAAGATGAACAACACCCAGCTCCTCTCACTGCTGACGACATTGAGAAGCTACATGCTGATCAAGTGGCATTCTCTGAAATGGTATTTGGTGTTTCACCATCTCTCTTTGAACACATCAAGCTGTGTAAATCTGCCAAAGAGATTTGGGACACTCTTCAAGACTTGAGCGAAGGTTCTGAAAATATGAAAGACAAGCATCTGACATCTGTTGTAAACGAGTTTGACACCTTTACAACAACTCCTGGTGAATCAGTTGCCTCAGCCTCCAACCGATACCGAATTGTAGTCATTAATATGACTGCTCATGGGATTGTCTGAACTCCTTTGGAGTACAATCTCAAGTTCATAAATAGCCTTGGTAAAGGATGGAGAAATGTGAAATCCTGTCTTCAAAGCAATGGATCTCTGAAGAAGTTGAAGCTCTACCAACTATTTGATGAACTGCAAGGTCATGAATCGAACGTTGCTCAGACATTAAGAGAACTCTCCGGAGGCCCTCTTGCTCTTGTCAGTTCTTTTGAACTATCTGTTCCTAACCCATCTAACTCGGACCCTCTAAAACCTGTTGTTCCACATGTTCAACCCTCCTTACCTATTCTATCAACTCAAAGCTATGATGGTGCTCTCGATTCCGAAGCCATGGACTCCGAACTACGTTTTCAGCAGGAGTTCGCATTACTCTCTATGAAATACAAACGTCCATTTAATCCCTCTCATAAACCTTATCACAATCGCTTCCACGCTCCTCATCAAACCAATCCTCAATCATACTCTGCTCCGCAACAGCAAACCACCTCGTAAAAACCACCATCCTACAAACCAAACATCTCTAAACCTAATTCCACTCCTGAACCTCAGCAGATTCCGAAAACGGACAAATACAAAATTGTGTGTCATAAGTATGGACATGGAAATCATTTTGCAAAAGATTGTCTGGCTGATATTCTGCAAAAACCAAAAATCAAAGATTCGGCTTACTATGCCCGAAAAGCACAAGAATTGGCTGAAAGTGAGAAGGTATTTGTCACAACTGTGTCTAGAGATGTGGAAGGATATTGGTCATCCGGAGATGATGATGATATGATTGATGGAAGAAACATGTGTTTGATGGCGAGACAAACCATTGAGTGTGATGAAGGCTATTGGTCCTCAGGGTCAGAAGATGAACATGAAGAAAATGTTGTTGAAGCAAACTACTCCTACATGGCCACCAACGATCCACCAGGTCGAAGCATCGTTCAGCAGGTAACATCTATGATTACTGATAATAATTTTGATATGACTCTTTGTGAATCTTATCTGACCCAGATCCAAACAGATATAAACACCATCTTTAGAGCCTATGAATCTGCTATAGAAGCCAGTGAGAAGAAGGACTGTGAATTGAGTCGTCTTAGGTTACGTTTCGAGGATAAGAAATTAAAAATATAGTCTTTAGAGCGTGAACTTGTAATGTCTCAAGATGAATGTATCATTCTCAAAGACAAATGTGAAATCATTTATTCAGAAAGAAATGTTTTAATTTCGGATAATAAACGTCTTAATGCCAAAATTGATGCTTTGCGGAATTCTATTGACTTGCTCGAAGCAAATCAAAGGATGACACATAACTTTCGTCGTCCTTGGTCTAAAGCCCCTGGTCTCGGAAGTGAGTTTCCAAAACCAATAGTTAGTCCCTTGAAGGAGTTACAAAACCTGACTTTTATGGGAGATGTTCCAAATCGTAAACATTCGGATACTCCTGTTTCTCCTTTATCACCCCTTCCTGAGACTTCTGAACAATTTGCTTCTTTGATTGCTGAGTTGAAGCCCATAGTTGTCAAGTGTCCTGATTCCATGCTACTTCCGCCTCTGACAAACCTGGACCTGAATCGGACCATGGAATTCCACCATAGTATTTCAAATTGTGTAGATCATGTTCCAAAACACAATCCTCCTAACAACTGTGTTGTTGAAGAAATTCCTCCAGTGACAACTGAACCTATTACTTCTGAGTTTGCATGGGCATCCTTAGATGATAACTGTGAAACTACAAGTCAAGTCTCTTCTGATTCTTGTGAATCAAACTCCTTGGTTATCTCCAAAACAACCTTGGTACCCTTCAAGCCTGTGACAACCCGAAAATTCTTGCCTTGTAAAGTCCAACCAACCTGCTAGAGACACTGTGCAACATTCAAGCCTTAAGACCATCAAAAAGGAGTTCACGGCCAAGACACATGAGTTTACGGCCGTAAAATCAAGGTTGGCCGTAAACTCCCCCTTAAAGTCTCAAATCCTTCACTTTTCTTTCATTCTTACACTTTCACCTCAAGAACACTTGATTTCTCTCTCAAGTATCATTGAGATTTTCATTCCCGATCTTCCAAAAAGTAAGTGGTTCTTCCCTCTAGTTGTTGTTATCCTTCTTACTCATGAATCACCCTTTGATTTCATACATGGAAATCAACTTTTTGCTAGATCTTCATCTTTCACCAAGAACACCAAGAACACACACTTGTTCTTGGTGGCCGAAAACACCTCAAAAGCCCTCAAAAGTGTGAGTATTCCATCTACCATCTAGTTAGGCATGATAATCACTAGATCCTAGCCTTGAAACATCACCAAACTCAACATCCATGAGATTTTACGGCCAAGAGCATATCCCTTGGCCGTAAACCCTTGTATTTGTCATGTTTTGAGCCCTAAACACTTATAGACACTTGCTAACCATTGGAACACTTGAACCGTTGAAACCCCTTGCGTTTATGAACCAAAATGAGACCATTTGGAGAGTTTACGGCCATACACTTTTTAGTGTGGCCGTAAACACCTCAACACCTTCTAAAAGGTTAGTTTTGCTCACCCTCTTCTAGAGCAATAGTCCCTCAAGATTCCCTACCATTCAAACACTCTCTTATGCACCTTTTACCATGAGTTTACGGCCCAAAGCTCCATGGCCGTAAACCCATGGCCGTAAACACCAAATGATGGGCTTAAACATCCCTTAGATGAATCACATGTGATTCCAACACTTGGTCAAAGTGTTTCCTAGTCCCTTAAGGTGTTTCCTTGCATGTAATTGCTTCTAAACCCTATATTCATGTCAATATATGTCATTTAGGATTCGTTTGTGTTTCGGGACTTCATTCGTGAAACTTCTCATCCTTACTCGTAGCTGCAACTGAATCACCCACATAAGGTGAGTTCATACCCCTATAATAAATCTTTTAAATGTTTTTAAATGCTTTTAAGGGGGGTAATACAAGTTAAACACAATGATAATTGTGTAAATGTTTTGTGATAAACATCATTAAAAGGATTGCTTATGTGTTATTAAGTGATCAATTCATTGCAAAAACTCTTTATAACTTATGTTACTTTATAGTTTATAAAACTCCGTTTATAAAGATACAATCATAATTTAGTAGATAAATGAGACTTTTATTCAAGTCAGTAACAGTTCAAGTAATCATACTAGTAAACTATAATAGGTATGGTTTAGAGGTTTAGTTCATACTAGATACTAGAACATACTATAACTACAACAGAAGGAACAAGTTATAACTATAACAGAAAGAACATATTACAACTATAACAGAAGGAACGTACTATAACTATAACAAAAGGAACATACTATAACTATAACAGAAGGAACATACTATAACTATAACAGAAGGAACATGCTACAATTATAACAGAAGGAACATGCTACAATTATAGGAACATACTATAATTATAACAGAAGGAACATGCTACAATTATAACAGAAGGAACATACTATAACTATAACAGAAGAACAAATCATGAAATTACACAAGAATTACCGTATTTGCATAAACAAAGGTACAAATACAAAGTACTAGGTTTAGCAAACACGAGGTACAACGTCATACCGGGTTTCAATAACAAAGGATAACAAATACAACGTACCAGGGTTAGCAAACTTGAAGAATGACACTTACGTCATACCGCATTTCAATAACAAAGGTACGAATACCACGTACCAGGGTTAGCAAACACGAAGTATGATACAAGAAACACATAAACATATGTAAAACTCAGGATAACAAATACGAAGTAATAACATATCATTCCGGGTTTTAATAACAAAGGTACAAATACAACGTACCAGGGTTAGCAAACACGAGGTACAACGTCATACCGGGTTTCAATAACAAAGGTACAAATACAACGTACCAGGGTTAGCAAACACGATGTATGATACAAGAAGAACATTAAACATAAGTAAAAGGTGTAACATGAACATTCAGTTAGAAGGTGACTTATAATGCTAACTTTATGATTTCTCGGTAGATACATCAAGAATATATATTAATTGAGTCCAACAGATAGTAGAATGTGTGCTTTCCGCTTCATTCCATGTTCCTTGTTTGGTTGTGGGTTTAGAGCAGATGCATCCAGTCTACTATCTATTTGATCTTGACTAAATATACATTTTATATACACCAAGTAATCATAAGGAGTACCAGGTATAGGTCAGGTCATAGTATCCAATTTCAATACATCGTTTTCTAGTACAAAAACATAATTTCAGATAGAACATTGAGTAAACTAAACTAGAAACTTAACAGTGAAAGGTTTAATCCATTTTATTAAACCAGTACAACTTAAAGGATCTTAAGTGGTTAATTTTATAATACCTTAGTTTATACATCAGGGTTATATATATGTAATATTCGACAGATAGTTAGATGTGTGTTTTCCGCCTTACTTCCTGTTCCTTGTTTGGTTGTGGGATTAGGGCAGATTCACACAGTTAACTATCTGTTCGATATTAGATCATACATAATTAGTGTAAACTAAGAAATTATAGAAGGAACTATTATGGTTACTATATTTTTACTAAAGGAACTATTTCAGTTAACTCCGTGAGTACCAAATGAATGCACCAAAGTTATATACAATGAAGATCTAACAAACAATGGGATGTGTGACTTTCGCCTCATTCCCTGTTCCTTGTTTGGTTGTGGGCTTAGGGCAGATTCACACAATCGATTGTTTGTTTGACCTGTATTCTATATAATTTATATTCATTTAGTACCCAGAGAAAGGATTGTAGAGTCATTTATACTTATCTTTCATCACATCAGAAGGTATAGGATCTTCCGAGGAACAGACGAACTTTTCTAAAAGAGATTTCAACTTACTAATACATCACTTATATACTTATGAACTCACCAGCTTAAATGCTGATTTACTCTTTCAAAACTTGTATTCTCAGGTAACTAATAGACAGGTACGCGCTCTGGGGATTCTGAAGATGGAGCAGTATAGCTTCAAGTCTTGTTTTATTATTTACTTTGTAGTCTTTGTTATGTGAACCACATACATTGTAAACACTTTCTTTCTAATAAAATGGTTGTTTATTACTTTGATTACTATGATACATGTCTTGTGATACTATACATGACGTCCTCCACCCCCGAATGTTTCCGCCGTTCCGGTTTGGGGGTGTGAAAAAAAGCTCAAGTTTGGTAATCCTTCAAATGGTCAGACTTCCAAGTCAGCATCTGACCAAAGAAATAAACCTTCCTTGAACCGAAAAGATGTCATTAGTCCTAAACAAGAAGCCAAAAATGCTTTTAAAAAGGAAGTTCAGTCAAGACAAAATTCCAGATTCCTTGAGAACTCCAAAAAGAGTGTATCTCGGAATTCAGTTTCATCAACCCGTAGTCAAAACTCCTTCACTCCTACTAAGATCCTTAAGATACCTTAAAATCCTTCAAATCCTGTAGAACAAAAGAAAGTGGTTAGTCCCACTCGAGAAAAGTCAAGTGTAAGCACCACATCTGTCCGAAACATCTCTCCTCGGATTGTTTCAACTGTTTTCATTGAAAAATCCGATGGCACAATTTTCAAACCTTGTCTTTCAAAATCAAATGTGCCATCAATCCAACAAAAATGTATTAAGAAAACAAATCTTTCAAAATCTTCAAAACAAAACCTTGTGTGGAAAGTTAAAACTAGTATTGATGAAACAATCACTCCGGTGGACAAGGTAGTTTCCACTACTTCGGAAGTTTAAAAGTCAGAAGAAAGTTGTTCCGAACTCTCCTGTCATTGAATATGACTAGTGGATAGATGAAAGAACCATGTAATTCTGTTTGTTTCCTAAGGAATCGCGGAACAAATCTTCCAAACCATTTGTTGCTCAAAAGTCACTACCAAAACCCAAGACCCGTGCCTTTGTCCCAAAACCTAACTTGGAGCCTAAAAACTCCACATCTCACTAGATTTTGCAGGCACTTTGTGCTTTGGAGCAAGAGACAATATGGTATATTGATAGTGCTTGCTCCATGCACATGACGGGGCAGAAAGACTTTCTGCGAGATCTCAAACTTTCTCCAAATGATGGTTACGTGACATATGGCAACAAATCCAACTCTCAAATTCGTGGTTATAGAATCCTCACCAATGGAAACTTCTATATTTCAAATGTAGCCTACGTAGCTGACCTGGAGCACAATCTGATAAGTGTTGCTTAAATCACTGACTCAAATCGGCGTGTTGAATTTTGCAAGAAACATAGCTACGCAATGTCCGAAGACAGAAAAGAATGCTTGATTAAGTCCAATCACAACAAGAATATGTACCCGCTCGACATCAACATGATCATTGGCAAACCTCAACTGTGTCTTCTTTCAAAATTTGTTCCTGACGTCAACTGGTTATGGCACCAAAGACTTGCTCATCTAAACTTTCTCTACATGAATGATCTTATGTCTGGTGAAATGGTGAGAGGACTACCGCTCCTCAAGTTCGAAAATGATCATTTGTGTGCAGCATGTGAGTGTGGTAAGAAATCGAAGAAGGGTCATCCTGTCATCATTGAAAAATTAATCTTTGAACCATTGGAACTTCTTCACATTGACTTATGTGGACCCTCAACCGTAGAGAGTCTTCATCACAAGAAATACATCCTTGTGATTGTTGATGACTTTACAAGGTTCACTTGGGTCTTCTTCCTTAGACTAAAATCTGAAACAGCCACTGAACTCATCAATTTCATCAAAGGAATAGAAGTACTCATCAAACTTCCGGTTAGAAGAATCAGAAGTGATAATGGTTCAGAATTCACTAATGGAACCATTGAGAAATTCCTCACCGAGAAAGGAATTGATCACAACTTCTCTGCTCCTTACACTCCACAACAGAACGGTGTTGTTGAAAGACGCAACAGAACGCTTGTTGAAGCTGCTCGATCTATGCTCAATTTTGCAAATCTTCCACTCTATCTTTGGGCTGAAGCTGTCTCTACGGCATGCTTTACTCAGAATAGAAGTATCATCAATCGTCGCCTAAACATGACACTATATGAAGCCATGAATGGTCGGAAGCCCAACATCTCTTTTCTTCACGTCTTTGGATGTCGATGCTTCATCAAGAACAACAATGATCACCTTACTAAGTTCCAACCTAAAGCTGATGAAGCCATCTTCCTTGGATACTCTTCTAAATCAAAGGCTTACAGAGTTCTTAATCGGAGAAATCGTGTTCTGGAAGAAAGCTTTGATGTTACCTTTGATGACAACTACGTTCGGAATTCTGGCCCAACTCATGTTACAACTCATATCATGGAGTCCGATGCTCCAGCGCCAGGATGTCCGAACCAGCAAACAATCCTTGAAGTTGACTTTGAGACCTTGTTCGGACCATCAGAAACGGCTCTTGATTCGGAATCTCGAACAAGATCAACTATATCCGAAGCTCGGTCTCTCAAAACATGTCTGGTCCAAACCAAGTCTTCATCCATTTGATTCCAAACCGTTTCAACCTTCTCAGGTTGAGGGGGAGGATGGTCACTCTTCCCTTGAATTAAATGTGGATGGATTTCAAGATGCAGTTGTTTTCAAAGAGGAATTCTAGATCCCACTCTATTCCGAAGGTCAAATGGAAAGCATCTCATGTTGGTCCAAATTTATGTTGACGACATCATCTTCGGATCCACCGATTCTTCAATGGTTGCTGACTTTGCTAAGTTAATGGTCAGTAGATTTCAAATGAGCATGAATTGGGAATTAAGCTTCTTTCTTGGTCTCCAAGTCAAACAGACTAACAGAGGAATTTTCATTCACCAAGAGAAGTACATTTCGGAACTCCTCAAAAAGTATTCAGTGGACACCTGTGCCTTAGCCAAGGTACCAATGAGTTTCGGACACAAGATTTTTTCCGACCCTTCAGGTGTAGCAGTTGATGAAAAGAAGTACAGAGGAATGATTAGATCCCTGCTCTATCTCACAGCAAGTCGTCCGTACATCATGTTTTCTACATGTTTGTGTGCCAGGTTTCAAGTCAACCCAAAGATGTCTCATCTTTTGGCTGTTAAGCAAATTTTCCGATACCTTAAAAGTACAAAGAATCTCGAAATCTGGTACCCAGCAAATGAGAGCTTCCTACTTCAAGCATATTCAGATTCAAACTATGGTGGTCTACAATTGGATAGGAAAAGCACATCAGGTGGTTGTCAATTTTTAGGTGGACGATTGGTTAGTTGGTCATCCAAGAAGCAGAACTGCATTGCACTCTCTACAACTGAAGCAGAATACATTGTTGCTGCTAGCTGTACCTCTCAAGTTCTATGGATGAAATCTCAACTCTTGGATTATGGTTACCGTTTTCAACGTATTCCTATCTATTGTGATTCATAAAGTTTCATTGCGATATCTCACAATACAATTCAGCACTCCATGACGAAGCACATTGACATACGATACCATTTCATAAAGGATCATGTTTTAAATGGCAATATTGAACTCATCTTTGTTCCATCTGATGATGAAATTGCTGATGTCTTTACTAAGGCATTATAGGAAACCAAGTTCAATGGTTTTCTGAACAAAATAGATATGATGATGACTGATCCTCAGTTCTTTCAAGAGACCTGCTCTCTCTGATGGTAACATCAGTTAGAAAATTGGTTCCGAACTCAAAATCTTTTTATCTCGGAACTACTATCTCTCGGAATACATAGGATCATTTTACTTGTCTTTTACCTCTAACCACCACTTGAGTTTTTAAGTTGTATAGTTCACTTTATCATTTGATGTCCATTGTCCACATAGTCACACAACCAAAATTTTCACTTCGGAATTCACTTCATAATGTCATCCCGAAATTCAAATCCGGAAAGGTATTGTATTTCATACTTCGGAATTTGCCTAAATCCCGCTCCGGAAAATTTTCAAAATCTTATTCTGGAAGTCTTGCAAATCTTGTTCCAGATTTTTTTTTAATTTCACTCCGGAACATCAAAATAATCCTTTCGGAATTTTGCATTTTGCTCCGGACTCATTTCTCAAAACCTTTTCGGAAATCATTGAAAATTACTTACTCCAGAATTTCTTTAAACAATTCTGCTCTCGAATTCTAATGTGTTTGACTCCGGAACATCAAAGTTTCACTCTAGATTGTTTAAATTCTGGACCCTTTTCTTAAATCTCCATGATCCATTCACCTCTTTACCCTCCGGTTCTCAAATCGTCTGGAATCAATCATCCGGAAGTCCAAAGGTTTTTAAGGTGATACTCTCAACGGTTATTTTTAAAAGATGCTTTTTGTGCTCCTTGAAATCCGTGCCAGGATTGCACGTTCTTTAAAGAAAACATCCCATCGCCGTTTGATGGTTTCTATTCCTCACTTCATTCCATAGAAACCTTTCATCATCATCAGTCAACTCATCCTAAAAACGGCAACATATTAAATGCGACCCATTTCCATTTCGGACCCTCATCATTACCCTTTCTGATCTGACCTATTTCCATCACCTATATAAACCTTGTTAAACCCCCATTTGCCTCTTTACACGCTCAAACTCTCCAAAACTCTCAAATTCTCTGTGTTCATCGTGTTCTTCAAGCTATCATAATCTTTCAACAATGGCGTCTCAATCTTCCTCCCAAAAACTTGCTACAACTGCCTCAACACCCAAGAAATCTGTCACCAAGATGAAATCTTACAAAGAATCATCATCCTCACATTCATCTGAGCCCTTTCTTAGAGACACCACATAGCTTTTCTCGATAAACCCTCTGGATTTTGATGAACCCATTAGAGTGATGATTGAGTTCATTGCAAATCATCCCATATCCATCCCACTCACCAAAATCCCAGATCCTCCTCTACCACTCAGTCTCTTGCACACCGCTTTTACAAGAATCAATATCGACAATGGCGTTCTCGAAACAAAGATCACAGGTGATAGCATCGTGCCCATCCACAAATCCACATTCCTCAAGGCTATCGGTGTCGATGAGAACCCTAAAGGGTTCAAGGTTCATCAACCAATCACTGAAGAATTTCAACAATTCCTGAATCACATTGGGTACAATCAAGACTACAAAGCAAAGGACTTCAAGAAGTCGGCAATTTCAGGTCTTTGGACGGTGTTAATGCACTTCATCATTCGAGGGCTGCCCGGAAAGCATGGTGGTATGGACACCATGAGCAAGGACTGGCTGTATGTAGTATACAACATCTACTCCGGACGCAACAATGCAGTCGATCTTCCGGAAGTGTTATGGCAGGATTTCCGAAAATTCGTTGTCAAAAAGAAGAGCAATGAAATCACAAGCCCTAGTTTTTGGGCCTTGACGACTCTACAAGGAACGGTCCGAACCAATCCCGGTTCCTACAATTCCGAAAGAGGTATATCTATCCTTCAAAACTGTTAAGCACTATAGAGTTCCGGACCAATCTTCCTTTGGTCCCGTTAGACGTCTTCCGCACCATATGTTAGCCTTAATACCTTCTGATTCAATTTACTTGAAACATCATCTAGAGACTTCAGTTGTGTTCGACCCAACACAACTTACCCCTGTCTCCGTTGAGCCTATTCCAGAAGAGGCCCATCCCACTACGTCCGGAGGAAAGATTAAAAACTCTGCTAAAAGGAAGACCTCTCCCACTAAGTCAAAGCCTAAAAAGAGATCCAAAGTCTGCTCTTCCTCTCAACAGGAAGGAGCTCATGGCATTCAGGCTGAGTCTGGCCTTCCGAACACCCCATCAACCTACTCATCCGAGGTACCCCTCGATGTTTCAAAAACACAAGCACACACTCACGGGGAGTCTGCACATAATCCACCCTCATCTTCTCAAAAAGGCGATGTCGGTATTGAACAAAGTTCCTTGCCCCCTGGAACAAACCCACGTGTCACATTTGCTATCCCTACTTCTTCTACACGCACACACTCCGGAACCCCTGTTCCGAACCCCAAGCATTCCGAAGCTGGAGTTGTCCCTCCAACCTCAGGTGCATCAACTGGTCTGATACCTGGTAAGGGTACATGACCACCAGGTGTTAATGATTCTTTGTGGGAAGATTTTGTGAACAGGGCACATTCGAGGCACACAGAACTTACAAGATCTCAAGTTGAAGCCACACTCATTTCCATGCGAAATCGGGCTATTCAGAGCAACCTTCCTTATGTTGCTCCTACAGATGAGATTATTGATCTTGAGTTTACATCCGGAAAAACACCCAAGACTCCACCTCATACTTCCAATCATTCAGCTTTGGATGATGTAATTTCCGAAGAAGTGCTACTAACCAAAGATGATGCACATGTAGCTGATACAAATGTGTTTTCTTCTGTTCAACTTCACTCCAAGCCATCTTCATCCAAGCTTGCTTTTGATTTCGGATCCTCCTCCTCCTCCACTGAAGACAATGGATCAGAATCAACTCAAAAACTTCATGATGATGCAGCTACCAACGACCCTGGTCATTCAGTTACTCCAATCAATCCTGAGTCTCAAAAGCACAAGCCTCAACATTCCAGTTCAGACAATGGATCCTCAGCAGGAGACTACATTGATCCGTTTGCTCTCCTTGATATTCAAACCAATGTGTCAGACACCATGAAGAAGGTCAACTCTCTTGAAACTTCCGTAGCAGGGCTTAACTCCAAGCTTGATGAGAAAGTCTTCGGACTGGATTCGAATCTTGATGCCATCCTTAAATCTCTGTTCGAAGCCAACAATTTCATACCTACTTTGGCTGAACGTGAAGCCCAAATGGATCAACTCATCTCCTTACGGCTCAAGCATACCGTAGAGGAAGTTGAGAAGAAGTATGATGAAAGTGTCGATCACTACCTTGCCACGATAAAAAAGATGATGAAGGTTCATGACGATATGTTTAATGCTACCAATGAACTCATAAAGCAAACACATATTCGTCATGAAAAGCAAATCCAACGTCTGGAAAAGGAGATCCGGAAAAAGGATGAGATGAATCTCATTATACAACAAGTCCTCCTCAAGCTTCTTCGTTCATGCTGGAACATTGTGGATGTTCTGAACCAAAAGTTTGATGAAATGATCGCTATACTTTCCTCCTTATTCAACCATCTCAAAGCTCAAGCCCCCACTGCTGATGCTTATGACACCCTCACCCTTCAAATCAACACCAGCTTTCAGAAGGTGTTTGAGAAATTTTCCGAAGTGAAGGAGTCACTTATGCTTACTCCGGTTGTCAGGCCTACCGGTGCAAGAGGGGGAGAAGGTCCAAGCTAACCTTGGAAGACTGCCTCGGAATTCGAACTCCGAGATGAAGATGAAAATTCTGATGATGAAGTCCAAGTTCTTTCCGGACTTCTAGGAAATAATGATGATGATTATAGAAGTGATGAAGAGGAAGAGGAGTTTGTCACCAATTTTGTCATTGGAATCCCTGCTCCTAAAAGATTTCCTGCTAAAGTGCTCACGAAGGAAGAGCAGAGAATTTGGTCCGCAGTCTCATGGCCATCCATTCTGCCGGATGTATTTCAAAGAAGTGTTCAAATGGCCAAAGCTAAGACCAAGCTAACGGTTGATGCTTTCCGGGACACTCCATCCATGCTGCCACCAATTCCGGCTCCGAAAATTGCTCCGATCAATGAAGGTTCTCCCCTCCGGACTCCAGACGACATTCCGAAAGAATCTCTTCCATCCTCTCTGTAACGCCCGTAGATCTGGGCTAGTCAATTTAGAGACGATAAGCATCAAAAATGACTTTTTGATGGAAGATTATTTAGAAAGATTAATCTTAACTAAGTTGTAGTATATGTTACAAGGATTCCGTATAGATAAAGAACGCCGAAATCCGAGTTATAACAAAGAAGTTATGACCTGTCGAAGTTTCGCGACAGAACCGATACGACACAGCGCGACGTAAATAGTGAATTTGCGATAGAGCGATATTTGGCCTTAGCGATCTAAACCAAAGTTCGAATATGAGATCGAGTGGTTTCTAGCCGAAACAATCTAAACGAGAATCGAAGATCTCGTCGATAGTAGTGCAACGGAAGAAAGACAGACGAAAACGGAGTTCAGATGAAGAAGTTATGAATTTCTAACGGAGTTTTCCTGTCCCGGCCTACTAAAAATAATATAATAAAAATAAACTCAAAATTAGCCAACGGAGTCTAAACGAGAGTTGTAGAGCATAATCTCACCTTCGCGTGGATATAAAGAACGTCGAAAACGGAGCTCGTATGCGAAAGATATGATTTTCTGAAGTTCGAGGCACGCATCCCAAAGGGGGAACGCCCCGCGTTCAATTGGGGAACGCCCCGCGTTCGGAGCCCAGAGCCTGTCCCGTCGCCTGTCAAGTCCGAACTTCGTAAGCAGTGACGCACGGCGGAACACGCTATGTTCGGAGGCCAGACCCCTCCTATAAATAGAAAGCGAGGGATGCCGTTTTTGTTTGCTAAATTCTTTCCTTTCACTCCCTTATTCTTCCTTTTTCTTGGAAAGTTATATCCTGAAGCCCCGGTATCATCCCGAGACCTGAAGCGAGTCCCGAAGCCCCGAAGATCCCGAGAAGTAAAGTTTCCGAGCCGAAACTCTGCCCGCAAGAAGCCCGGTTTTTGTGAAGATCTCCCGGTTTCACCGAAGAAATACTACATTTGGAGCCGTAGTGCTGTTCGATCATCGTATTATCAAGTGAGTGTATAGTCCCTTTCATAAACACGATTTTAATACAAGTATTGTTTGAATGTATTATGTATATGTTTTGGGTGAGTGTGTAGTCACTCTCTTCTAACACATAAATATGAAGTATTTGCTATGAAATACGTGCTATGTGTTTATATATTGTTTTTTATTTAAGATGAGTGCGGAATGGATGTTTTATATAGTTTTAAATGAGTTAAACTGTATATGTATTTTATATCTACAAATATGTTGGGTAGAACATGGGTAGATGAGATAGTTGGTGTGTGATAAAAGATGAGTTGGATAATGAGATCAAGAGGTCAGTTTTAGATCCGGGAGTATGGATCAGGTAAAGAAATAAACTTGTTATTAGTCCGGGAGTATGGATTAAGACTAAGTTAATTGTCCCTAGTCCGGGAGTATGGATCGGCACAGTTATTGATCCGGGAGTATGGATCAGATCAGGAGATTAGTTTAGATCCGGGAGTATGGAACAGGTGAAGAGATTAGTTTTAGATCCGGGAGTATGGATAAGGTGAAGAGATTAGTTTTAGATCCGGGAGTATGGATCAGGTGAAGAGATTAGTGTTAGATCCGGGAGTACGGATCAGGTGAAGAGATTAGTTTTAGATTCGTGAGTAGGGATCAGGTAAAGAGGAAGGTTTTAGATACGAGAGTTTAGATCGTGTCGTTGTGAGGATCGATTGGGTGGGATAAGAGTTGCTTTTATATGGTGAAATTATATAAGTTTGTGAGTTCTAATATATATATATATATATATATATATATATATATATATATATATATATATATATATATATATATATGATATAACATTGTGGGATGAAAACCCTATATGCTCACCAGGCTCCCAAGCCTCACCCACTCAGTTTTCTTTGTATTACATGTTATGGCACGAGAGCATAAGTTGCCTGACATAACGAGAGATTTTGGATTATAGGCTAGTAGTTATGAATAACTGTTGTAAGGTCTATTTTGTTCTGTTTATGCTTTTGGTCTGTATTGAACATGACATCCCGAGATTTTGTTACATAATGAAAATACATTTCTTTAAAGAAATGCTTTGATAAATTCTTATCATATTTTGTTTTGGGAACAAATTCCGCAACTGTTTTCTGTAAAAGATTACCCTGATTTTAAAAACAAAGCCTAAACAAATCGGTCTTTTCTGGCCGTAAAATTGGGGATGTCACACTCTCCTCCAAAGTTAACTGTTGACGAGAATATGATGCATGTTATCTCGGTTCTCAACAAAGACAAAGACAAAGGCAAGAAGCCCATCACGGAATCCGGACCTCCACCAAGGCAAAAGTTTGGATGGTCTCAAGAGGAAATCAACAAATCCTTAGAGGACAACATCCGGATCCAAGCTCTCAAAGACAATCCTGATCCGATGCGCGGTATCTCTCCTCTATGCCGTGAAGGCATTCTTCGTGATTCAGACATTGTGCCCTTCATGTTCTACGATATTCCAACAACTGATTCAGAACAACTTGATCTGCCTCTCTCACCATATAGCAAGTTCTACACCAAGTTTGCTCATCTTCACCCAATTGACGATCCGGAGATAATCATCCGAACAGAGCGTGAAAGACTGAAAACATTCTACTCCAAGAACGCACAACCTCTAAAGGAAGTGTGGACAAGGAAGAGGATAACAAAGATTTCTGGGTTCGGAAGGAAAATCTTAGTGAAATATGAACTCAGTTGTCCATTGTTCCGATATCACATCATCCGGAACAAACCCGCATACCGCACCATCACTGATGCTGACTTTCCTACAATGAATCCGAACGATGTCCTTACCATTGCTGCTCATCTCCGAAGTCTTCAAAGAGATGACATAAGCATGGGTGCTTATCACGCACCCTTAGGCTTTCTCAAGGATTGTGTCGCGGAATTTTATCGATACGACTATGAGTTGGCTCACTTGGTCAGAACTGAAGACTTTGTTGCCAAGATCGAATATGTGCTTCTGGAAGCTGAACTGCTAGCTGAAGGTCCTATTGATAATCCGGTTTTAGTGTTTGTGTACAAAACAAAGAAGACAAACAAAAAGGACTTTTTACGAGTCCTTGAAAAACACCAAGTTCCAACAAAAGCCCTCAAGAAGTTCATCAGTCGAGCATCCAGATCCGAAGCTCCTGAACAGGTCAAGGCAAAGTATGTAAGTCAATTACAATGGTATGTTGAGGTCAGAGATTGGCTGTTCAGAGCTTACACGTTCATCAAGGAAGAATCAAACTAATCTGACTTGATTGCTAAGTTCACTTAGGGGGAGATTGTTGGAACCTGAAAGTGAACCTCTAGCAATCCCAATCTGAAGTCAGTCAGAGTTCCGAAATGAATTAGTTGGTGTCCGGAATTGAAGCTTTGCTCCGGAATTATTTTTGTATCCGGACTTGAAGATATGCTCCGGATGAGAAGATCAGTGAAGGCATTCCGTAATGAATGATATGTCCGGAATGTTTGTCTATCCAAATCAATGTTTTATCTTTGTGCATTTATTATATTTGTCATTTAGCTTGATTTAACTTGTCATAGGACTTAGTCTCTTTTGTCAAACACGGATATTGAGAGTGTCAGATGTAACTCTTTTATCCAGTCCTATGTATGTAATCAGTTAGTACCATGTATCTTGTTCTCCTATTTCTAGTAGATTTCAATGTTAAATCAAATGACAGATCATTCACTTAAATATAGAAATATTCTAGTTACTTCATCTTTCAAATTATTCTATCAACCATTCTTCTTGTTCTTCATTTATTATCTTTACCTTGATCATTATCTTCTCTCTTCATTTATATCTTGAATACTTTGTTGATTGCATTAACTCAGACTTGACTGGTCTTTCCAGTCTTAACTAGAACATTCATTAGCAAGCAGACATTGATCTTAAGCATTTATTCAAGGTTTGAGTTTTCAAACCTTGTCCCTGCGCATTAGATCATCCTTGTTCTCAAACTCACGGTCTACTCGATGAGTTGGAAGGCTCAACTCGACGAGTAGGCACTGTAAAGGAAAACCCTAATTTTCTGGGTTTAACACCCTATTTAACGAACTTAACCATTAGGGATGGCCTCCTCACCAGCCTCCTTACTCAGAGAAACCCTAGAACCGCCTCCCCCTCTTGTTCATTGAAGTTTTCAGTGTTATGGTGTGATTTTTGAAGGAAGTCTTGAATAGAGAAGTAGAAATCTTGGAGGAGTGATCTTGGATCCAGAAACTCTACATCAAGGGCTGCATTTTGAAGGTATAAAGCCATAACCTTGTTTTAGATCTCATCTTTTGGTAGTTTAGGGGTTGTTTTGGAACTTTGGGTTGGATGTCCCAAGATAAGAGGTTTCCAGAGGTTAGGAGTGTAAATCTGGCCTCAATAAGACCTCTAGAGGATTAAACTTGCAAACTTTAATAGCCTGCATGTCCCATTCATGTATTATGTCCACATTGAAGGCTAAAATAGATCTTGTAGAGTATTTCACGCATGCATCGACGTAAAGTAGTCGATGGGATGAGGGTTTCAAGGCTTAATGAGTCAAGACCTCACTCAAAGAAGCTAAGGTTTGAGTTTAAGGCATAATAGATGGTCTTTGGGGGTAAAGGTATAAACTTTACCCTTCTAGACGTCTCTATGGTTAAGGATCTGTTGTATGAAGCTTTAGGTTCGACTGGAAAGGACTGAATGAATAAAGACAGGGGAAACTCAACGAGTTGCCCTGACGAATCGATGAGTTAGGACGGGTTTCCCTGTTTCTGGATACTAAGCTACTCAACGAGTTGATGAGATAACTCGGTGAGTTCGCTAGGGCTTCCCCGGTTTTTCTGAACACGGAAGGAACTCGACGACTTGCTAGATGTACTCGACGAGTTGCTAGATGCACTCGACGAGTTGGGTCAACATGGACAGTTGACCTTGACTTTGACCATGGTTGACCAAGTTTGACCTTGAGGATATTTTTGGTATTTCAGGATTTTGACAAAACCATTCACATGATGATTGTAGGCAGTTGAGTTGGAGCTGCGCGTTGGGACTGATATGATCTTATCTTATTAGTTCATCATTTTGAGAAGTGAGTCTCCTCACCATACCAATGGGTCGAAGGCACCAAGGCCGGCCCATTTTGTGATATGTGGTACACTAGTTGGTGTAGTGTTATATGGCATGTTAGTTGGTTATATGCTAGGAGGTATGCTAGTTGTATATGTGGTATACATGTATGAAAGACCATGGGGGAGCCCATGGAACTTGGATGTCAGACCATGTGGAGAGCCCATGGCTTTCCTATTAAAGACCGTGGGGGAGCCCATGACACTTGGATGTAAGACCATGTGGGGAGCCCATGGCTTTCCTATTAAAAACCATGGGGGAGCCCATGGCACTTAGGTGTAGGACCATGTGGGGAGCCCATGGCATCCTAGAGAAAGACCCTGGGGGAGCCCACGGCATCCCTATATGTTGTATACATGGCTTATGTATATTATGTAGCTTTTATAGCTAATATGGTATATGTGATTATGTGGATTGTGTGGGGTATGCTCTGGGGAACTCACTAAGCATTAGCTTACAGTTTGTTGATTTGTGTCAGGTACATCTGAGCCTAAGGGCAAGGGCAAGGCTTGATGGCGTGGCATGCACTCTTCGGCATTTGTTTTGATGGGACACTCTGATATTTGAAATAAAATTTTGATGTTATGGATTTTGAAAACAATTGTCATTGATATTTCATATTTTATGGGAATGTTTTGGTTAATTAAAAATGAAAATTTTACTTGAAAATTTAGGTCGTTACAAGTTGGTATCAGAGCCTTGGTTTGAGGGATTCGGGCACACTCTCGGGTGTGTCAGGACTCAAACTAAGGAAATGGTAAAAACTGTTTTCAAAAATCAAAAGTTAAAAACTTCTTCAAATGGAAAAAGAGAAGAGTGCAATGCGCGTGATCAGCCGAGCTCAAGTACATGGTTCCCCAATATGTTAGCCATGTGATACTGATATTTGGATTATGATAGTCGGACGGATTTTGCTATGTGTATGTTTTAAAATTGTACATAGTTAGGAGCTTATAGCCTTAGAATTATTGATTTGACCTTATTTCTTGTTCCTTGTCTAGTTGTGGTCCTAGGGTAGAATTTATTATTCGAAAGTCTATTTGATCCTGTTCTGTGTATAATTTGCATGCATAAAGGCAACCTGTTATGATTGAGTCTGGTTTGTTATGGATGGAGCAAATCTTTGGATAGCCTAGGATTGGAGTTATGCAATAGCCGTGATATATGTTTGTTCTGGGATGAATTAGAGTTATTAGGTATAGCGTTGGGGAAGGTACATATAGGTGTGGAAGGTAGTATTGGGCCCGCACTACTGGAAGCACAAGACCTGTACCCAAACCAATGTTAGATCTAGAAGCTCTAAGGAGAACCGATGTGGGAGAATCCCATTTTTGATCTTCTTGATCATTTTGTCTTATCAGGATGGTGGTGACACGGTTTGGAGTAGGGGGGTCAAGATCAAGATCCGGATCTGGGTCGGGCGACGGTACCGAGCCCATTGATGAGAGGCTGCACGAGCTCATTGCAGCCGAGGTTACGAGGGGCATCCTTGACGCTACCCTAGTGATTTTTGGGACGGTCAAGGAAGGGATGATGGATATTATGGAGGAGAGGCTTAGGTCATTCAGAGCCGAGATTGTTGCAGGCCAGGTCAGGGCCCGATTTCCCTCGTTCCGGGAGTTCAAGGCGTGCGGGGCGCCGGAGTTCTTCGGGGTCAGGGACCCCCATAGGCAGCTGACGCTGGGTGGAGGACATGGAGAACTCCCAGCACACGAGTTCCTTCCCTGATGCAGAAAAGTTGGGTTTTGCTTCGTGTATGCTGAGGGATCGAGCCCGGGATTGGTGGGGAGAGGTGAATAGCCATGTGGGCGCTGCCGGTGTGGATGAGATGACGTGGGCAGAGTTCGGCAGGCGTTTCGATTTGGAGTTTACACTACCTATTGAGGTGAAATGGCTAGTGAGATAGTTTCATGAGCTCCAGCAGACCACCGAAACTGTGGCGGAGATCACCGCTAAGTTTCGGGAACGAGCACTGTTGATCCCACAGTATGCTACAGACAAGGATATGAGGAGGACGAGGTATCTTTCCATGCCGAGGGATGATATCTGAGAGTTTGTGAGCTTTACAGGGTGCAAAACCCTGAATGAGATGGTGGAGAAGGCCCGTAAGCGGGAGATGGAGTTGGACTTCCACACCAAGCGGAAGAATGAGCAGGCACATACAGCAGTAGGTCAGGCTAAAAAGCCTAAGACCTCAGATTCTTCCAGTAGGGGCCAACAGGGCCGTGGCCGGTGTGACAAGTGCGGTAAAGAGCACAGTGGGGCTTGTCGATCAGTAGGCTCGGGATGCTACACATGTGGCCAGTCGGGCCACGTGATCAGGGATTGCCCCAAAAAGGGCTTGATTTGTTTCCACTGCAACCAGACCAGCCACAAACGGACCAATTATCCGAGGTTCCACGGAGGGGGAGGAGGAGTGGCGGCGCCTGCGCCCTCCACACTGAGGATCACTGATGGCCGCCCTACTAAGGCGGATGCTCCAGCAGTGAAGATCCGCAAATTTCAGTTGAGTACCGAGGAGGCTCGAGCAACGCCATACGTCGTAGCTGGTACGTGATTTATCTTTACTACTGGATATTGATTTGTATTTCTTATGTATATATATGTGCTGATGTATAGGGACCTTTTTGGTCAATGGTATATCGGCTCACGTTCTATTCGATATGGGTGCTACCCGATCGTTTGTATCTCTTGCACTTAGCAAGAAGTTACGGGATTTGTCGGGGACTTTGGATTCCCCGATTGAGGTGGAGATTGCGGATGACCGCACTATGAGTGTTGTGAGGGTGTATCGGGACTGTGTCCTGAATGTGCTTGGGGAGAGGTTTTGTGTTGATCTAGTCCTGATACTGTTGCGAGGGCTGAAGGTGATCATTGGGATTGACTAGTTGGGGGACAATGGGGCCCTGATCGATTGCGAGCGCCAGCTGGTGAGGGTTCGAACACCAAGTGGGAGAGAACTGGTTATTCATGGAGAGAGGGCCTCGCAGGGGCCAAACCTCTGTTCAGCTGCAAGGGCTAAGAGACTTCTTCAGCAGGGTTGTTCGGGATTTCTGGCATATATCTCTGATACGAGGGTTAAGACCTCGACAGATTTGGGCAGTGTACCAGTTATGCAGGAGTATCGGGATGTCTTTCCCGAGGAGTTACCTGGAGGGCCTCTGGAGAGGCAAGTGGAGTTTCGCATTAATTTGGTGTCGGGTGCCGCTTCGATAGCCAATGCACCGTACCGGCTAGCTCGACCCGAGATGCAGGAGCTATCTACGCAGCTTCAGGAGCTACTAGATCGAGGGTTTATCCGTCCGAGTAGTTCCCCGTGGGGAGCACCGATCCTGTTCGTTAAAAAGAAGGACGGATCACACAGGATGTGTATTTATTATCGTGAGTTGAACAAGCTAACGGTGAAAAACCATTATCCACTTCCAAGGATCGATGATTTGTTCGATCAGCTACATGGTGCGTCTTGGTTTTCCAAGATTTATCTTCGGCCGGGGTACCATCAGATGAGGATTTGGGATGAGGATATACCGAAGACAACTTTTAGGACTCGGTACGGGCATTATGAGTTTGTGGTGATGCCATTCGAGCTCACCAATGCGCCAACAGCGTTCATGGATCTCATGAACAGGGTGTGTAGACCGATGATGGATCGGTCGGTGATCGTTTTTATTGATGATATTCTGGTCTATTCTAAGACCAAGGAGCAGCACGAGCAGCATCTGACGGAGGTATTGGAGACACTGAGGATGGAAAGGCTTTATGCTAAGTTCTCAAAGTGTGATTTCTTGTTGAGAGAGGTGCAGTTTTTGGGGCACATCATCAACCAAGAGGGCATTTTGGTTGATCCAGCTAAGATTGAGGCAGTGATGCGGTGGGAGGTGTCGAAGAATGCATCAGAGATACGTAGCTTCTTGGGTTTATCAGGGTACTATCAAAGATTCATCCAGGATTTCTCCAAGATTGCGGTGCCTTTGACCCGTTTGACCAAGAAGAATGTGACATTTCGATGGGGCTCAGATCAGCAGTTGGATTTCGAGACCTTGAGATAGAGGTCATGTGAGGCCTCGATTTTAGCACTACCCGATGGGTTAGATGATTTGGTGGTGTACTGTGATGCGTCTATCTCGGGGTTAGGCGATGTACTGATGCAGAGAGGGCATGTGATCGCGTACGCCTCGAGGCAGTTAAAGCCTCACGAGGCGAACTACCCCACTCACGACCTGGAATTGGGGGCAGTGGTGTTTCCCTCAAGATTTGGAGGCACTATTTGTATGGAGTTTGGTGCACCATCTTCACTGATCACAAAAGTTTGAAGTATTTGATGGATCAGTAGATCCTGAACATGCGGCAGAGGAGGTGGTTGGATGTACTGAAAGATTATGTTTGCGAGATCTTGTACCATCCAGGGAAGGCCAATGTGGTGGCCGATGCTTTGAGTGGCAAAGCGTCAAGTGCACCGATCGGGAATGTTTGTTTGAGGATGACCGTGATCTCTCCATTGTTGGATATGATCAAGCAAGCTCAGGTAGAGGGTGTGAAGAAAGAGAATTGGAAGATAGAGCGGATTCGGGGTCAGTATCCCTTGTTTGTTCGGGATAGCTGAGGTCTTCTGACACAGTGTGGCCGGGTGTGAGTACCAGTAAGTGGGGGTGTGAGGGGGAAGATTTTGGAGGAGGCACACAAATCCAAGTTCTTTATTCACCCAGGGGCCACGAAGATGTACAAGGACCTGAGGTTGAGTTACTGGTGGCCTGCATGAAGCGGGAGATTGCATGGTTCGTAGAGCGGTTTTTGATCTGCAGGAAGGTCAAGTCCGAGCATTAGAGACCTCACGACAAGGTTCAACCATTACCCATTCCTATGTGGAAATGGGAAGAGATAACTGTGGACTTCATCACGAAGTTACCGAGGACAGTGAGAGGTGTGGATGCCATATGGGTTATTGTGGATATATTTACAAAGAGTGCCCACTTTATTCCGATCTCCGAGAGCATCTCCACTAAGAAATTGGCGGATATTTACGTGCGAAAGGTGGTGGCTAGGCATGGGGTGCCAGTGTCAGTAGTCTCTGACCGGGATGTCCGATTTACATCTACATTCTGGAAGAAGTTCCACGAGGAACTGGGCACCCAGTTACATTTCAACACATCGTACCACCCCCAAACAGATGGCCAAAGCGCGAGGACGATCCAGACACTCGAGGATATGCTTTGGGTATGCGTGTTGGATTTTGGAGGAAGTTGGGATACATACCTCCCACTAGTAGAGTTTTCATATAACAATAGTTATCATGCTAATATCGACCGACCTCCATTTGAGATGTTGTATGGTCGGAGGTGTAGGACCCCTGTTTGCTGGGGTGAGGTTGGACACCGAGTCATGGGGAGCACCAAGGTAGTGCTCAAGACTACTGAATTGATTCAGCAGGTACGCGACCGGCTACGAGTCGCACAGAGCCGTCAGAAAAGCTATTCTGACCAACGTCGATCGGACCTTGAGTTCCATATGGGGGACTTTGTTTTACTGAAAGTATCGCCATGGAAGGGAGTAATCAGGTTTCGGAAGAGGGACAAGTTAGGGCCCCGATATATTGGCCCGTTTAGGATTTCGGCCTGGGTGGGCAAGGTGGCTTACCGTTTGGATCTACCGGACGAGCTCAGCCAAATACACAACACCTTCCATGTGTCTCAGCTTCGGAAGTGTGTCACAGACTAGGTCGCAATTATTTCCTTGGACGATATTCAGGTGGATGAGATCCTGAAATACATTGAGAGGCTCGTTGCGATTCTGGATAGGAAGACTAAGGTTCTTCGGAACGAGGAGGTGAAATTAGTGAAGGTGAAATGGCAGCACCGAAGAGGCTCCGAATGGACATGGGATCCGGAAGAAGAGATGCGAGATCACTACCCGGATCTATTTGCACCAGCAGACTTCAAGGACGAAGACTAGTTCAAGCGGGGGAGATTTGTAACGCTCATTTCAGGTATCAATTATTTCTCAAAATTTTAGGGTTTTAGACTGGAACTCGGCGAGTTGGGGAGCTCCAACTCGTCGAGTAGAGATCGATATTGGACGTGGGACTCAGCGTCTACTCGACGAGTTGGAAGGCCTAATTCGACGAGTAGGCACTGTAAAGGAAAACCCTAATTTTCCGGGTTTAGCACCCTATTTAAAAAACTTAGTCATTAGGGTTGGCCTCCTCACCAGCCTCCTTACTCAGAGAAACCCTAGAACCACCTCGCCCTCTTGTTCTTATAAGTTTTGAGAGTTGTGGTGTGATCTTTGAAGGAAGTCTTGAAGAGAAAAGTAACAATCTTGGAGGAGTGATCTTGGATCCAGAAACTCTACATCAAGGGCTGCATTTTGAAGGTATAAAGCCATAACCTTGACATGTAGTGTTTTAGATCTCATCTTTTGGTAGTTTAGGGATTGTTTTGGAACTTTGGGTTGGATGTGCCAAGATAAGAGGTTTCCAGAGGTTAGGAGTGTAAATATGGCCTCTATAAGACCTCTAGAGGATTAAACTTGCAAACTTTAATAGCCTACATGTCCCATTCATGCATTATGTCCACATTGAAGGCTAAAATGGATCTTGTAGAGTATTTCACGCATGCATGGACGTAAAGTTAGAAACTTTACGTGACTTGTCCACCCTTGGACATCAGATATGTGTTTTGGGTCGATGGGATGAGGGTTTCAAGGCTTAATGAGTCAAGACCTCACTCAAAGAAGCTAGGGTTTAAGTTTAAGGCATAATAGATGGTCTTTGGGGGTAAAGGTAGAAACTTTACCCTTCTAGACGTCTCTATGGTTAATGATCTGTTGTATGGAGCTTTAGGTTCGACTGGAAAGGACTTAATGAATGAGGACAGGGGAAACTCGACGAGTTGCCATGACGACTCGACGAGTTGGGACGGGTTTCCCTGTTTCTGGATACTAAGCTACTCGACGAGTTGATGAGATAACTCGGTGAGTTGGCTAGGGTTTCCCCGGTTTTTCTGAACACAGAAGGAACTCGACGAGTTGCTAGATGTACTCGACGAGTTGCTAGATGCACTCAACGAGTTGGGTCAACATGGACAGTTGACCTTGACTTTGACCATGGTTGACCAAGTTTGACCTTGAGGATATTTTTGGTATTTCGGGATTTTGACAAAACTAGTCACATGATAATTGTAGGCAGTTGAGTTGGAGCTGCGTGTTGGGACTTATATGATATTATCTTACTAGTTCAGCATTTTGAGAGGTGAGTCTCCTCACCATACCAATGGGTCGAAGGCACCAAGGCCGGCCCATTGAATGATATGTGGTACACTAGTTGGTGTAGTGTTATATGGCATGTTAGTTGGTTATATGCTAGGAGGTATGCTAGTTGTATATGTGGTATACGTGTATGAAAGACCATGGGGGACCCCATGGCACTTGGATGTCAGACCATGTGGAGAGCCCATGGCTTTCCTATTAAAGACCATGGGGGAGCCCATGGCACTTGGATGTAAGACCATGTGGTGAGCCCATGGCTTTCCTATTAAAGATCATGGGGGAGCCCATGGCACTTAGGTGTAAGACCATGTGGGGACCCCATGGCATCCTGGAGAAAGACCCTGAGGGGAGCCTACGGCATCCCTATATGTTGTATGCATGGCTTATGTAAATTATGTAACTTTTATAGCTAATATGGTATATGTGATTATATGGGGTATACTCTGGGGAACTCACTAAGCATTAGCTTACAGTTTGTTGATTTGTTTCAGGTACATCTGAGCCGAAGGGCAAGGGCAAGGCTTGATGGCGTGGCATGCACTCTTCGGCATTTGTTTTGATGGGACACTCTGATATTTGAAATAAAATGTTGATGTTATGGATTTTGAAAACAATTGTCATTGATATTTCATATTTTATGGGAATGTTTTGGTTAATTAAAAATGAAAATTTTATTTGAAAATTTGGGTCGTTACAAGTTGGTATCAGAGCCTTGGTTTGAGGGATTCGGGCACACTCTCGGGTGTGTCAGAACTCAAACTAAGGAAATGGTAAAAATTGTTTTCAAAAATCAAATGTTAAAAACTTCTTAAAATGGAAAAAGAGAAGAGTGCAATGCGTGTGATCAGCCGAGCTCAAGTACGTGGTTCCCCAATATGTTAGCCATGTGATACTGATATTTGGATTATGATAGTCGGACGGATTTTGCTATGTGTATGTTTTAAAATTGTACACAGTTAGGAACTTATAGCCTTAGAATTATTGATTTGGCCTTATTTCTTGTTCCTTGTCTGGTTGTGGTCCTAGGGTAGAATCTATTATTCAAAAATCTATTTGATCATGTTCTGTGTATAATTTGCATGCATAAAGGCAACCTGTTATGATTGAGTTTGGTTTGTTATGGATGGAGCAATATTAGGATAGTCTAGGATTTGAGTTATGCAGTAGCCGTGAGATATGTTTGTTCTGGGACGAATTAGAGTTATCAGGTATAGCGTTTGGGAAGGTACAGGTAGGTATGGAAGGTAGTATTGGGCCCGTACTACTGGAAGCACAAGACCTGTACCCGAACCAATGTTAGATCTAGAAGCTATAAGGAGAACCGATGTGGGAGAATCCCATTTTTGATTATCTTGATCATTTTTTATTATCAGGATGATGGTGACACGGTTTGGAGCAGGGGGATCAGGATCAAGATCCGGATCTGGGTCGGGCGACGGTACCGAGCCCATTGATGAGAGGCTGCGCTAGCTCATTGCAGCCGAGGTTACGAGGGGCATCCTTGACGCTACCCCAATGATTTTTGGGACGGTCAAGGAAGGGATGATGGAGGTTATGCAGGAGAGGCTCAGGTCATTCAGAGCCGAGATTGTTACGAGCCAGGTCGGGGCCCGAGCTCCCTCGTTCCGGGAGTTCAAGGCGTGCGGGGTGTCGGAGTTCTTCGGGGAGTCGGAGGCCATGGCACTTGGATGTCAGACCATGTGGAGAGCCCATGGCTTTCCTATTAAAGACCATGGGGGAGCCCATGACACTTGGATGTCAGACCATGTGGAGAGCCCATGGCTTTCCTATTAAAGACCATGGAGGGAGCCCATGACACTTGGATGTAAGACCATGTAGGGAGCCCATGGCTTTCCTATTAAAGACCATGGGGGGCCTGTGACACTTAGGTGTAAGACAATGTGGGGAGCCCATGGCATTCCTATATGTTGTATGCATGGCTTATATGATTTATGTAGCTTTTATAGCTAATATGGTATATGTGATTATGTGGATTGTGTGGGGTATGCTCTGGGGAACTCACTAAGCATTAGCTTACAATTTGTTGATTTGTTTCAGGTACATCTTAGCCTAAGGGCAAGGGCATGGCTTGATGGCGCAACATGCACTCTTCGGCATTTGTTTTGATGGGACACTTTGATATTTGAAATAAAATGCTGATGTTATGGATTTTGAAAACAATTGTCATTGATATTTCATATTTTATGGGAATGTTTTGGTTAATTAAAAATGAAAATTTTATTTGAAAATTTGGGTCGTTACAGCATATGTTTCAATCATTCTATATTAGTGCTTCAAGCTTCATTTTTGTTATATTTTATTATTAATTACATTATTGTCATATTTGTTTTAAGTTACAGTGCTTCAAGCTTTAAGAAATGTTCGATCAACGCGAAAGTCAGGAGCTTGCTTTGAAATAAATAAATTTGATAGTACAGGCAATTGAGTAACATATACATTCGCAATTTATATTACATGTGATGCTAATCAATTTACGTGTATATTTAATGCAATTTATATGAATTAGTCGTTTAATTCAATTTATGTAGCACCCAGACATCATGTATTTTCCTTTTAGACCTAAAAGTATAAAATTGTTGCAAATTGGTCCTTACACCATGCGTATTTGGGGTGTATGCATGGTGTAGTTCATTAAAAAGGGACGCAGAAGCATGTGAGTACGCAGGGTGTACTAGGCTGGTGAGCAAACCCTAATATTGAGGGTTTGTGCTCTATTTAAGAAACCTTAACTCTCATAATCCTTTCCACCCTTAGCCTCCATCCTCCCACAACGACCCCTTGCAAACCTTAGTGTTCATTATGAGTTTTTGATCCATTTGTGTATTTTGTGTCCATCCTTGAAGGAAGAAGATCTTTGGAGTGCATTGGGGAAGCTTCAAGTATTGTAAATCTTGGATTTGCACCTCTCAAGCAACCTCCAGATGGTATAAAGTCATGAACTTGATGAATGTTTCTTTAGATCTTGCTAGTTCTTAAGTTTTGTGTATTTTGGTCCCATAATCTTGCTATATATGAGCATGGTTTTCTCTAGACCAAAGGAGCTATCCTTTCAGATGTTTTGAGTGTTAGGAGCCATAAAAATGTGATATTGGTCCCTTTCATCCCTCCATGCAAGAGCTATGGAATTTGGATTTGTGTAATACATGAGGGTTTTGGTTTTTGGACTCCTTATAGCTATGGAAAGTCATAAAGTTGGAAACTTTATGACTTAGAATAATATTTGGGACTAGATATGTGTTATAGATGTAGGGTATTAAGCACTTAAAGAAGAATGTGTTATGGACGTAATACGTTGGGCGTACCTTAGGGTACACAACGCGTACTGGTGGAGAGTCCTATTTTTTGGAAAGGCATCTCTACGCCATGTGTAGTGACTGAGTACGTAGGGCGTACTCAGTTTGTGTTGACTATAGATTTTTGGACTTTGACATTTGACCAAGTTTGACTTAGGGTTATTTTGGGTAATTTGAATAGTAGTTGAAGATTAGGTCCCTATTTATTGTATAGGTGATCGGTAGAGACAACATTTGGGGCAGTGACTTGTTTAATTATTTTTCAGACCGAGGTGAGTTTTCCTCACTGTACTTTTGGGTCGAATGCACCAATACCGACCCATTAGATTATGTATCCTGGTATATTGGATGATGTTAAGTTGGTTATATGATAGAATAGTAGATCTGTATGATTACCTATATTAACTGGTTATGTGTTAGGCTGGTAAATCTATATTATTACATGTACTTGCTAGTTATTAATTTCTATTATATATGTCTACATGTTATGGCTTGTTAGCTTGAGGAAGTCTTGATTTGTGCTAAAGACCAAGATACCTAGGGTGGTCTGAATAGGTTGTAGGCCCTTCGAGGTGGTCCAGTCAGGCCAAAGGCCCGGAGAGCGGTCCAAATAGGCTGTAGACCCTGCGAGGCGGTCCAGTCGTGCTGAAGGCTCATGTATACGTGTTGTTATCTGTTTGGTTGTGTGTGGTAATTTAGCAGTCCTTCTTTGTGCTAAAGACCAAGATACCTGGGGCGGTTTGGATAGGCTGTAGGCCTTACGAGGTGGTCCAGTCAGGCCGAAGGCCCGGAGAACGGTCCAGATAGGTTGTATACCCTGCGAGGCGGTCCAGTCGTGTTGAAAGCTCATGTATACGTGTTGTTATTTGTTAGGTTGTGTGTTGTAATTTGGGGGAAACTCACTAATCGTTTGCTTACAGTTTGAATTTATGGTTTTAGGTACTTCAGAGGACAAGGGAAAGGAGAAGGCTTGATCATGCACATCATCCTGGATTTTTATGAGATTATTATTTTGGGATACCATGATTCATGTTTATGACTTTTAGAAACTATGTTTTGTAAAAACTTATGGTTTTGGATTGGTTTCAAAAATTAAAAAAAATTACCTTGATTTTTGGGATGTTACAAGTTGGTTTCAGAGCCCTGGTTTTAGAGAATTGGATGAACATTGTTTGAATCCAGACTCAAAATAAGGATCTGTAAAAATTTTCAAATTGTTTTCCAAAGTAACCAAGGAAGGATGAGATGTGTACGATCAGCCGGAGCAAGAAAGTATACCTCAAGATACCCACACTGTTATTTTCTTATGATGATTATGATAGAACAACATGCATGAAAGGCAGAGCACATTGGTCAGTGAAAGTACATTGATCAATATGGGTGAGCTACTTAACAACTTGGAAGCACTGGTAGGCCCTTGTGCTACCAGAAAGCAAGAAATTAAGAATAAGCAAAGTTCATTCCATGAAAGGAAAACTAGATTTGATTTTGGTTTTATCCTCAGCCTTATCTTATGATTTTAGGTTGGAAATGATAAGATTAACATGGATGGGAACACATACACCATAAAATCTAGGTGGCAAAAGTTTTCGCTCTAATTCATGAAAATGATTATGAGGAAACACTTTCGCTAGCAGATTTTAAACATTTGATAAATATCATTTTGGTTAATGGTTGTGATAATTGCATTCTCAAATTCGCAATATAATTACGTCATCCCTTTTCATAGTTCGAATTGTGAGAAATGGCAAGGAACTGTTTGAACGTTCAGGACTTATATCTATAGGTTCTGAAAGGCTTTAAACACACATATATGATATCTAATGAAGGTGTATAAGCTTGAGAAGTCTAGATGAAGACTTATCGAAGCATCACATATCAGAAATCTGCACTTTAGTAAGGAAGTCAAAAAGTATTGATTTCTAGAAGTCCAGTTGATTTTTGGATACATGTCAAAGCTAGTGGGAGCATAGTTGTTTTGCTAGAAGGAGCATAGTTGTTAAGATGTGTATTACAAGTTAGCAATATTAGTTGTAAGAAACAAAGACTTCGAATTTGCAAATTGCAAAGTTTTGGAATTGTTTCGCTATAGAAAGGATTTAGGGGAGAGGGCACTCATACTTCGTTTCAAATCTCAAAGTTTAGATTGCAGTTTTAATGGAACTTAGTCTTGAACATATATAAATATCTTTTTGAAATGATTCAACATAGGAAATTCAATATATGGAAATATTATAGCAAGAGACTGATCAGATAGCAGGTCTTTATGTAAGACATTATTAATCAAGTCTCATATGCTTCAGATATAAGATTGATTACATATACTATAATATTCACTTGTTCTGATTTTTCCAAATGCCTAGGGCATTGAGAAGGAAAAAGGACTAGAACTTGGTGTGACTAAAGTTGTTAAACAACTATCAAGAACACTCTGAGGTTTATTGAAGATTCATTGCTTGTGGACAGTTGGAAGTATAATATAGTATTTGGACGGACCATATTGACATAATTCTTAGTGGAGGTGACTCTTGTTCAGAATTGATAGTCATATGGGAATATGGAAATGTTACCATAATGCGAGTTGATGATTAGAATCTACATGTGAGTTAGAAACTTTAATGCAAGGAATGTGTTCAAGGAATATGCCTTGAATTTGAAACTTCATTACTTTGGAATTGTTTTGGTAACAAAGATCCAATGGAACATTATGTAATATCATTGGCTGAGTCTCTGTGACTTTAAAGCTTTGGCATCACAGAAGGACAAATGCATTTAAAGTTGAACTCTAATACATTCTAGTAGTAACAAGAATTTGATATTGTGAAGTGAGCATCATTGGAATAGTGTCCAATCGATCTATTCACAAAGGAAGGACCATAGAGACATAGTATGCATGTTTATAACATGGCATGACTGATGTTTAATTCAAGTGTTTAGTTGGTTACTTGAAACATTATACAATGAATAAAGTCTAATTAATATGGTGATTAAATAATAAGAGTTTTATTTATATTCAATAGCTTGAGAGCACAGTTAATTAGGTTATCATTGTGTTTCACTTCGCATGTTTTACTTCCCGAATAATTGGATTATTCAAACATCCACAGTCGATCATACTTTTGGAAGTAAGTAGTGAATCAAGACTGTCATGAATTGAATTGTAGATTGTCTATGGAGATTAGACATAGCAATGGTTTTGCTACAATGTTCATGAGTACTTGGAAATGGGGATTTTAAGTATTGGATAAACCCACGCTCAGAGAACTACTTCATGGATTTTATCACGAGTAATTTTTAGACGATAATATCTTATATTTTTGAAACAAAGATATATGAGTTGTTGTTTACGAGTCAGTCGTGCATTGATAATATGTAAACGCATCAGTAACTTGATGTTATGAAACGTATTGTTGTGTGTGATTTGATGAGTGAATAGTGCAAGCATATTAGTCGAAGTTTATCCGTTCCTTTTGCCCTAACGGGAAAAGCGATATATGTGGGCCCCTCGATGATTTGATGTCGACATTTGAAGTATTTGGCCAAGCATGGACTGAATTGATGTGTTCAATTGGTAGTCTGATTTCAGTCGTCACAAATCAGAAATCGGGAAACAAATCTTGGACAGAGAGATTGATTATAATCCATGTCTCATGTCGATAATATATCTTGTAGAACGGAGAAATATTTGATCACTTATCTTAGGAAACGTAACTGAATAGGTCAGAGTTCGACAGTGGCTTTGAGAGCTACAATTTGCTAATCATTTTTTGAAGTTATACTAGCAACTATAGTTATTAGACTTATCCAAGTGGGAGATTGTTGGATTAGGTGTCTAAGCCGATAACTAACTGGTATATAGTTGAATTGATAGTAGCACAGTCCTTTTGGGTTGCCTTCATACTAGCAACTCGACAGGATGACCTATTGAGGAAGAGGATGAATCTATTATTTGATTAATAAATTGAAATGATTGATTTATTAATGTTTTATGGAAATTATATATTAATTAGAAATCATATTATTTAATTAATAGTTAATTAGAAATTAATTGGAGTTAATTTTAGGATTAATTGAATTAATTAAAAGTGCAGGCGCTGTTTGGCACTTTATTCATAGTTGAGGAAAGAAGCTCTAGAACCCTCCTAAAGAGGCTTAGACAAAAATCTTCTAGAGAAGCCCTAGAATTTTCATTGAAGGGCTTATGAATGGAAGGTTTAGGGTTTGCTTAGTCCTTAAGCAAGGCAATTAGGGTTTCCTACTTCTAACCCTAGATTTGGCTCTAAGTCACCTCACTATATAAAGACCCATACCCTTGTTCATTTTCGGCCACTAGAAACCCTAGAGAGTTATAGCCGAAAATTGAAACTTCCTCCTCCCTCTCATATCTTATCCTCTTGCTAAGTGTGTTTGTGATTCATTAGAGGTGTTACACTTGTGACACTTGCTCTCAAGCTTCAAGATCTTCAAGGTTATTGGATTGTTATTGCTACATAAAAATCAAAGGTATGTCTCACAACTCTTTATTATGTGAATTTCAATTATTTGTCATAAATCTAGGGTTTGCATGATGTTGTTCACATTGTATGTTCAATTAGAGAAAACATAGATCTTATATAGAGTTGCATGCACACATAGGATTGTTTGTTATGCTTAAAACCCATCACTAATGTGATATAATCACATTCGAGCAAGTAGCACTTCTAGCTACAAGCTCTTACTTTAACGGTGATCACAATACTTCTATTGATCGCTTCGATTATCTTTCACATAAATTTTCTGGCTTAAGTCAGATGCTACATCGAACTTGGTTCTCTGAACCACGTAACATAGTCATATTAGTCAGACTTGATTTGATATGACCACTAGGGTCGGAATAACAATCTTCTTCTTAGTCATTACCGAAACGATGATAACGACAGACATGAACAAAATGGAATCAATTACTAGTGCCTTGTTAACCTTGTGACTTTCCCTGATCCAAGTGCGAGTCTTGTGCTTCTGGTAGTATAGGCCTCTACTACCTTTCACACCTACTTATACTCGTCCCAAGTATTGTCTCGCAGTTCTCCAAGCCACCATACAAGAATTTCACATAGTCATTTACCACATAGGATAACATAACTAAGGTTTATATTATTTCTTGACAAGATTACATAGATACTCAAGTTCACCCTACACCAGGCCTCTTATAATAAGTACACCACATGGTACCATCTATATGGCTACTTTATATCCCGCTCTTCGGATATTTAGATCCTTACTCTTGATCCCTCGCATTGTCGCCTACTTCATTAAGGATCATTTGGAATGCTTTTGCCTTTGTTTTCGGCGGTACATTTGGCTTTGTAGCTCCTTCCCTCTTTGGGCAGTCTTGCTTGAAGTGTCCTTCTTCAACACACTTAAAGCAAAATTCTCTCTTTCTCGTGCATTCGTTGGCATAGTGACCAGTCTTTGCGCATATGTAGCAGGTCACCTCTTTAGAGCATCTCCCAATGTGTTTCCTTCTGAACTTGTCACACCATTTTTCTTCATTGCTATCCCCATACCTCTTGTTGTTGGGGTCAGACTTTGGGAACCTATTTTTCTTTTTGGATCTTGAAGACCCCTCAAACTTCCTTTTCTCACCAACTTCAACCTTATTGACGATTCTGCCTTTGATCATTTCTTCAACAGACTTAGCAGCCCAGATGGCCGCCTAAAGAGTAGGTGTCTGGCGTATTGGCACGGTGTACTCCCATGGTAGTCCCTTTGTATACTTATCGATTTTTGTTAGCTCGTCAGGGACGATGCGCAAAGCAAACTCCATCTTGTCCATGAAGGCATTGGTATACTCATCAACAGACATGTTACCCTTTTTAAATGTCAGAAACTGGTTCTCCAGCTCTAGCATGTTTTGGGCTGAGCAGAACTTGCATTTAAAGTGTACCAAGAATTTTGCACATGTCAGTTGTAGTGGCTAATTGGGGCTTATGATCTTTCCCAAAGTGTTCCACCAATGAACAGACCCACCCCTAAACTGACGCACAACGTAAGTATTTTGTAGCTTGCCCTTGCAACCACATGTCATGAAAGCTAGCTCCATCTCAGAGATATTGTCCATAACTCCGATTGAATCTTCTTTCCCAATAAAAGTTGATGGTTTGCAAGTCGTAAAGTCTTTATACTTGCATCCGTTCCTTTAAATTCCTTCATCCTGGTTATTTCTCTTAACCACTTGTGGTTCGGCTTGACTAACGGTTCTACTATAATTTCCTTCTTCTGATTGTTCAATGTTCAGTTCAGGTTGTATAATGGGTACTGTAGGTTCATCCCTATTAAGAAACATTTGTCTCATCTCCTCCTTTTTTTGGCCATCATAGCCCAAATTATTGCTTGGACTCTTGCCATCGTGATTGGCTCGGGTGCAGCTGCTACCTCTGGTGCACGCTCAATCACTCGTGGCTCAAGCTGCTGATTACCGTTTCCCAATCCGGTTCGAGTTCTCACCATTTTGATCTATACTCTCTTGCTGATGTTCAGTGTACAACAACGAGAATTAATATAAGGAAAGCTTTATTTACGACATGCGTATAAATCTCTTTATCACTCCGAAAAGTTATATGCCAGTTCTAATACCGTAATTAAATGTTTAGAAATTTGAACACATAAAATTTTCAGATCCGGTCGGCAATAGATCATGGATCCAATCAAATAATAGCATCATAAAGCATATAAGTTATTATAGCATAAATCATTTAGCACATAAAAGCAATTCAGGCATCTTCCCTAAATAAGCTAGTGCTCGTGTCTATTCAGGTATACATCCTAAATATAGCAGACACTCATCTCATAATCATCGCTTAGCATTCTAAGTTTAAGTCTAGAAATAAATCATAAAGTTCCTAGTTCACTTAAACTAATGCTCTGATACCAACTGGTACATCCCCAATTTCACGGCTAGAAAAGACCGATTTGTTTGTGCTTATTTAAAAACCAGAGTATCATTTTTGAAGAATAATATTGCGGAATTTGTTCCCAGAAAACATGATAATGATATTATCAAAGCATTTCCGAAGAAATTTATTTTATTTATATTAAAACATTTGGATGCCATCGTCAATACAGAAACAAAAGCATAACAAAATATTACAAGCCTTACAGTAATAAAACTAGTGGCCTAATACTACTTGAATCTCTAAGTAGAATGTATCTTTCATATCGCTACCTATGATACAATAAACTGAGCGGGTCAGGTTGGGAAACCTAGTGAGTACATAGGGATTTCAGTCCCACAATGCGATAATAATGTATATTTCAAACCTGCAAAACCAACTATTATCATTAACACATATATATCATATCTCTAAAACAATTTATCCTATCTCGTCGATTCCCACGTACTGATCCTATACAACGATCTTACAAGATCTAACCAAAATGATCAATATGAACAACAAACTGAAGACCCTACATCGGAAATTCCCTGGCAGCAGACGAGGATCATCAAATGAGGGGAATGGAATAAGTTTCACCACAAACCTCCGTTCGTAAAAAAACAAGACAATTAAGTCAGGGGTGGTTATCTAGATAACTGTGTCTAGCAGTGGTCTGACACTATGAGTATTTTACCCCCAGACTCACAATATCCGGCAATACAACATCAGATATACCTAGTAATGGTCTATTATTGACACACTTTATTTGTCAGTCTACGAAGTTCCTTAAATTACTTTGTGAAAGGAAACACTGACACATAAAGCTCATCAAAAGAAAAGTATGGGGAAATACTAACAAAGTACTCCCGTACGCTCCCGTACACCGACACACAATAGTGTCAAAAAGGACTTTGTACATGATAGTACTTCTTGCACATTATAGTACCCTGGTATGAATAGGACTCGTACCCCAGAACATAATGATACCCCGGCACAAGAAGCACCTGAGGTACAGAGCTTTGAAAAAAAGACTTGGTACATAGAAAGTACTTTTGTATGTAGGACATACTCCATCAATCATCAGTCTCCTCGAACAGAGTTTCTACTCTCTATTCCGATCACACACGTATCCTTAATAAGATGCTACCCAATATCCAAACTTAATTGAACTAATCATCTATTTTAAGTCTTATTTCATCACTAGGCAAGCCAACAATGCTTATAATTAACTTTCAATACTAACTCTGTTTCGGCAACACTATCCTAATTTAGTGTAATATTTTATACAGAGTATTAAGTATTAACTTATATTTATCTTCTCATTTATAATACTTCTATTATTATTATCATGTAAATACATCTTAACACATATAGAACCATGTCTAGTCCGCATAGCATATATCATCAAATATACATATAACACATGTTTCTAGATAATAAGCATATAACTCACATATAAACTTTCAACATATATTTAATACCTTTATTAATACTCGTATTAAAATCATGTTCATGAAAGGGACTATGCACTCACTTGTTAAAGTGACGACTTGTTATGTGGGCAACGCTTCGGTTCTAGCAACTGTCTTTTCCTTTGACATAACCTAGCATTATTATCGCTAAGTTTTAGTCTAATATTTATTGCGACTAATTATTAGTCTAGATTCATCATTAAATCAAAGTTTACTTTCATGATCTATCAAGTAAGGAAGAACTAGGTAGGATCTATTTGGAAATCTCACTTTAAACACCTCACTAAATCACAGCCTAGACATCATCCCCGTAAGTAGATCAATCAGTATAACGACTTGGAATCACTGATAAATCTTGTTTATAGGTTCATAATAACAATAATGAACTTAAACGTAAGTTATACTTAAAGTATGGTAAGCATAACTCACTTACAAGGGGGTTTAGCGAGGAACCGGGTTGTATACTGGTATGCTAAATCTTGGAAAAATCATAACTTCCTCTATGGAAGTCAGATTTGGATGTTCTCTATATGCACGCTCTCGGTTTGACGTCCAATATGACTTTTGTTTAGATTGATAAGGCTAAAAAGTAGTTTATCAAAAAATCAATTTTTACGTTACGCAGAACCGTGTCGGTTTAATCGCAAAACTTCGATGGGTCATAACTTCTTCGTTATAAGTCAGATTTCAGCGTTATTTATATGTACGGAGTCCTTGTGACATATACTATAACTTTGATTAAGATTATTTATCCTAAATAATCTCCTATCAAAAAGTCATTTTTAACGCTTATTATCTCTAAATTGACTAGCCCGAATCTGCAGGCGTTACAGCCCTCCCCGGCCCTCAGCTCATATCTGGCTTGCTCCAGGGTTTGTTAGCTACCGCACAGAGCAGTACAACCTCAAACTAACCCACACAATATGTCGACATATAACAGATAATACCATACACAAGTAAAGACACTGTATCACAGGTAGTGCTACAGATCTACCAGACTAGCATAACAAAACTAGCATGCATATCTATTCCTTACTCAATATATTAATAAATATCAGGTTATCAAACCCATGGGCCGGCCTTGGTGCCTTCGAACTGTATTTATAGTGAGGAAAACTCACCTCACACTGTTGAATCACAATGAAAGTCTCTGATTGCTAGCTCACAAAAATCCCTGTGCTATCATAACAAAATAATCATCCAATTAATAATTGGATTACAACCAAGGCTAATAGTCCATCATTAGAGTAAAAGGACCCTTTACCCTTTCCCTAGTTGGGGTAAGACCCAGGCCCAAAACTAAGCAATCACTCAAGTCCCATAATCGGCCTAATTTTCCAAATTGGGCCCAAACTCCTACTTGGGCCTTACCCTAGGGTACATCTCTATACTTAGCCAAAAACACCAATACTCAGATGGTCCAATAAGGACCCAAGCATACAAGCCCAAAAGGTCGCCCAACTTTAAGCCCAAACTCCTAAACCCAACAGACTAAGTATGTGGGACGTACCCAGATGTACGCTTAGCATACTCCGCCTTGACCAAGAATGTGCTGCTGAACACCTATGCACTGGTACGCCCAGCGTACGTGGTGGCCATGCAAAACTTCGAATGAGAGCTTATTCCATTCTGTGCAAATATCCAATAACCAGATCCAAGTCCAAGAAGGTGCTTTTAACCATAAAGTTTCCAACTTTATGGTTATGCATGCATCATTAAGACCCAAAACCAACCTCCTAGTTGGTCTTAACCACTAAGGACCTCTACAATTTGCATGCAAGCACTAAATGAGTCAAGAAATCATTTTTATGACTTAACACAACTGAAATCTTCTGAAAAGGTAGCTCCTTTGGTCTTAGAGTAACATTTACTCATTATGTCCAAGAAAAGGGGACAAAACTCATAAAACTCCATATAGCTAGATCTCTAAGAAATACAAGTAAATTTCAAGACTTTATTATACCTTCTGGAGCTTCCCAAAGAGATGAAGATCTCATATCTACAAGCTTGAATCCCACACCAAGGATTCTCAAAGAATCCTTTCTTCTTTATTCAACACTAAGAACACACACACACTCAAGCTCAACACACACAAGGGCTAGGGCTTGCAAAATCGACTCAAAGAGGGTGGAGGATGAAAGGGTGAGGGAAATGAGGTTATGATTTTTCAAGATTTACTTGGGTTTACTTTCTTAGACAGAAATCAGATTCCACTTCGAAGCTAAAGGATTTCATCAAGCAGATTGAGCTTCAATTGTGAAAGCCCGTTTGGAAAGTATGCAGTGATAACGGTTCTGAATTCAAAAACCAAGTGTTTGAAGAATTCTTGACTGAAAGAGGGGTTGCTCACAACTTCTCTGCTCCTTACACTCCACGGAAGAACGGTGTTATTGAAAGACGAAACCGCTCTATTTGCAAAGCTGCAAGGACAATGTTATCATTTGTGAATCTTCCACTTTACTTTTGGGCTGATGTTATCGGAACTGCTTGTTTCACTCAGAATCGCAAGGACTATGAGATTCTGAATAAATGAAAACCTAACGTTAAGTTCTTTCATGTCTTTGGTTCCAGGTGTTTCATATTCAATTCCAAAGAGCAACAGATCAAATTCGATGTGAAAGCAGACGAAGTAATCTTTTTGAGATACTCTCTTACTTCTAAGGCATATAGGGTTCTGAACAAGAAATCCAAAAAGATAGAAGAAACCTATTATGTCACCTTTGACGATAATTATCTAAAGAAGTATCAGAAATCTGATTGTCCATCTAAGGAAATCTTTCCGTCAACTCCGTCTCAGACGATTCCTCTGATGAACTTATATAAGGAATTCATGAATTTGTTTGATGAGCCCGAAAAAGCTATTTCTTCATAATCAAATGCAACAAATAATAAGTAGGATGAACTAAAGAAAATCATTGATGATGCTGCCAAAGATCTTGGAAAAGAGAGATTCTGAAGGCTTCTAAAATTCCACCTCAGCCACAAGCTACTAATGCTCTATTTCAGGGGGAGGGTTCCACTTCAACCTCCACAACCGATACACCTGTTCAAGGGGAGAATTCAAACCCAGAAGTCAACACTGATATTCTAATCCAGCGGGAGAATCCGATTCCGAACGTAGAGTCACATGCAAACCTCCGGGGGGAGAATGAGAATGAAAATAATGAATCTGATGCTCAATCGAAATTCGAAGACGTGAATGCAGAATTAGATCCATCGTATGATCCGAACTACCCTCCATTGGCCAAATGGACCAAAGATCATCCTAAATCTCAAAAGGGCACAACATAAAGCGAATCAAACTATATTATTTTCAAAAATGGAATTTCGCATGTTTAATTTGTTCATCTCTAAAGTTGAGCCTAAAACTGTAAAGATTGCTCTTGATCATTCTGATTGGGTGCAAGCTATGCAGGAATAACTCAATGAATTTGAGCGTAATAAAGTATGGAGATTGATCCCAACTCCGAAGGATGCATCTGTGGTAGGATTAAAGTGGGTATTTCAGAATAAGCTTGACAAAGAAGGCAGCGTAATTCGGAACAAGGCACGATTAGTTGTGAAGGGATACTGTCAGGAGGAAGGCATAGACTATGAAGAGACATTCGCACCGGTTGCAAGGCTAGAATCTGTTCGGATTTTCCTTGCCTATCCAGCTCATAAAAATTTTGAAGTCTATCAAATGGATGTGAAATGTGCGTTTCAGAATGGTGGACTAGAGGAAACAGTCTATGTAGAACAGCCACCAGGTTTCGTAAATGAGAAATATACAAATCATTGCTACATTTTGGATAAGGCTGTGTATGGTCTAAAACAAGCACCTCGTGCATGGTATGAAATCCTAACTTGATTTCTGAAACAATCTAAATTTAAACAAGGCTCGATCGACCCAACCTTCTTTCGTAAGAAAGATGGTGACCATCTAATGATCGTCCAAATTTATGTTGATGATATCATTTTCGTATCCACTAATCCTAGATTAACAGCTGAATTTCAAAAACTAATGGAAACTAAATTTGAGATGAGCTCAATAGGTCCTATTAACTTTTTCCTTGGTTTAAACATTAGACAGAGTTCAGAGGGTATATTCATCAACCAGGAAGCTTACACGAAGACCTTCCTTGTGAAATTCGGAATGGTGGGAGATTCAAAGGTCAAGGTTCCAATGGCATTCGGAACGAAGCTTACACCATCCTTGGACAAGCCAACAGCTGATATGACTCTATATCGACAAATGATTGGATCTTTAATGTATCTAACATCTAGTCGTCCAGATATAAAGTTTGTTGTTTGTTATTGTCCTAGGTTCCAGGCGAATCTACGTGAACCACATATCACTGCAGTGAAGAACATTCTCCGATACCTCAAAAGAACCACCTCTCTCGGAATCAGGTACCCTTCTAGCTCTGGATTCTTTATGCAAGCATACTCTGATGCTGATCTTGGTGGATGCGGTCTTGATCATAAAAGTACAACTGGAGGATGTCAGTTTCTGAATGGCAAACTAGTTAGTTAGCAATCTAAGATACAAACATGGGTCTCCTTATCCACTGTTGAAGCTGAGTATATCGCAGCTGCATCATGCACTTCTCAAGTAGTATGGATTCAAAGTCAGCTTAGAGATTACGGGATTATTATGAAGAGGATTCCTTTATACTGTGATTCAGAAAGCGCAATTTGGATATGCCATAATCCAGTGCAACACTCTAAGACAAAACATATTGCACTGAGATATCATTTCATTAAGGATCACGTTGAGGATGAAAACGTTGAAGTACACTTTGTAAGATCCTCTGATCAGTTGGCTGATATCTTCACTAAGGCCTTACCAGAAAAGACGTTCAATCGTATTTTACAAGGTCTCGGAATGATAGAAGCTGACTCGGTTCCGAAATCCCTTTCATAATCGGAAATTATTTTTCACGTTCCGAGCTTCAGAATGATTTGGATTTTAATATTCATGATCCGAGTTTCGGAATGGTTTGGATTTTACTGTTCATCAGGGTTTCGGAATGCTCCTGTATACTTTGTACATTAACTGTCTTCGGATTTTACTGTTCATCAGGGTTTCGGAATGCTCCTGTATTTTTCACGTTCCGAGTTTCAGAACGCTTGAGAAGTCACTGTTCATTTTTGCTTCTGAATTTATTTTCTTTACATTTTATTTACTTATTTATTTATTATTTTCTGTTTTTCTTTTATTTGTTTTCAGAAAATTTAAAATCAAAAATATTTTCTTTATTTATGTTTTATCTTTTTCAGAAAATTCAAAAATCACAAAATATTTTCTTTATTTCTGTTTTATCTTTTTCAGAAAATTTGAAAATTACAAAAACATTTTCTTTATTTCTGTTTTTATTTTCAGAAAACCAAAACTACCAAAAATATTTTACCATTGAGAAACTTTTAGGTACATATTCTAATGATCTCAATTCAGAACATTGGGGCAGGTATATAATTCTGAATCTATGTACTAGCTAAGTGTCCCTAGAAGCATGTTGTTGCTTGTTGACTCAAGCCTCTAAGACTCTATGTTTGAAACCTTAATGAAACTTTCACTCCGATCATTTCTTCCCAGTCAGGCTGATATTCACATAAGGCATTGAGCTACCTTACTCTTCTCACAATGAGTTAAGAGTTGACTGCTTAGTCACTATTTTATAGCAGAGGTACACTTTTCTCTTCGGAACCATCTCTAACATTTCTCCATCAATTTCTCATTCATACACGTAACCCTTGAGACTCTCAGCATTTACCACTGAGGTTTATGGTTACACAACATCTGTGTTCATGATCTTTAAATCGTTATCACCACGATTTAAGTGAAACCCAAAATCCAAAACCTATATCTGAATTGATGGTGAAAAATTAATATGTTCTCGATTTTTCACCAAGGAATTGACGCATATAACCTTTTTGGTTGGTACCTTAAAAGTTTGAAATCTAATTTTTTTTTTATTTTTGAGTGATCTTTATGAAAAGATCTCGACCCAATACTTTTCTTCCAAAAAGATCCAACTTTAATTTTATTTTGAGATTTTAAGAAATATCTTGTCACTAAATATAGATCCAAAGCTTACTTATTATTATGGCTACACTGGTCAGACAAGTAGTTCTTCCAACCTTTCGGACTTTTGTTAAGTTTCAGAATTTGGTTGAAGCTAAAGCTATCCTTGAAGCCTACTCAAAAAGAAGTCTTTCACTATTTCTTAATAAATAAATGATCGTATATCAATGGGATGCCACACAAGCACTTTTGAATCTCTCTTGATTAAGAAGGAAGAGATCGTTGCCCGGGATCAATCTGAATTTCATGTCAATTATTATTTTGACATCACTAAATCCCAAAGATTTATTTTGCTTTATTTCTTTTTCTTTGGCACACTCTTGCACAAAAGTATTTATGATTTTTCCAAGTCTTGTACTAATTCAAGTGGATTACTGTTATGCCGAAGACATGATATGATGTATTGGCATTCACTCCGAATGAATCAAAACTGAAACGACGGTTTTCTTGGGGGATAAGGGTTCAATTTAAGGCGCGTCCTTTTTCCATGCCTGACATCACGTGTGTCAGTTGTAACGTCGCCTGACATATACAGTTGTCGCGTATTTTAAGGCCACTTTACCAGGATATGGGAACGTCAAACAACGGATTTTTCTCTCTCCACTTATCACAGACGTATAAAAGGGTTTTAACGGTTTGGTTTCTCTCACCGCTCACAAAGTATTTGAACTCTCAAAGAAAATAACCCTTTTTCTCTCTACTGTTCATCGTCGTCCTCATTGCTACGATGGCAGGTTCATCTGACACCACTTCTTTTGCTGATCAATCAACCTCTGTTCTCCTGTTGAACGTGAAGCCATGTCAAAATCTGATTCTCGATCTCACTGCCTCACGCTATAATGAAGCCCTAAAGCCAATAATTGAATGTCTGCATTTCTCGCCACTGGCTCAAGCTTTAACCATGGCAGAATCCGTTGCTCTCCTCCATCTTTCAAAGGCGTATACCTCTGCGTCTTATGTTCTAGCAGATGATGTGATTAACTTTGAAGTTGATTCTCGAAAGACCTCTATCTCCAAGTCTCGATTCTGCAGAATTCTGGGGTTTGATTCGACTGATGGGCTTGTTGATCCTGACTCGATTTCTTCTACAAATCTCATTCACATGTTCTATTAGATGGGTTATCTTGGGGATATCACATGGTTGTCCAAGTTCAGGAACCCAAATCTTCCTACTATGTGGAATGGTTTATTTACGTTGTTGTTCAAGATCCTTTCAGAACGTGTTGTCGGCTCTGACAGTGCAAGTAAGCTCTTTTATACCATCATCTGTGGAATTTATCATGCTATCAAGTTGGATTATGGATCGAATCTCTGGACGCAACTTATTCAGAGCACATCTTCATCTACTCGCAACACTAAAATTTCTTGCGCTCGTTTTTGGTCGTTAATCGTCCATAGAGCCTTAGTACACTTCAAGATTCCTTTTGCGGATAATGTTGTGGTTACTGTGATTCCTATTCTACAGACGTCATCATTCATGATGTCGGATCCGACCAAGTTTAATTTGTTGGATCAATTCTGGAGGTGATGCTCGCAAAGGTGCCACAAGACAATGTCATCGTCAATGAATATCGAAAGTTACCTCCTTCCGGTCCTCGCTCTATGACAGACGATTTACGAACGACGATTGAGGAGGAAAACAAAACAAAAAGGGGAGAAAAGCGAAAGAGCAAAGCTGGTCCTTCTGAAGTCGTCAAGACTCCGAAAAAGAAAGTCAAGAAGACTGCTCGGAAACCAAGATCACCATCCGCAGTGGTACAGGAGCCTTCGGAGTCTAGGACTCACACCGATTTTTGTGAGGGTGAGCCTGTTCAGAACGAGGTTGAAGATATCGTAGCTACTTCGGAACCACCAACTTCAACTCCAATTTCGAAGTTATCTACTCCGCCTACCTCATCTACACCTGCATCTAATTTCTTTCACATGCCCACTCCTCCACCTTCTCCGACCACCACTTCATCCCCAATCACCACCACTGTTCCAATCACCATTGCTCCACTACCAAATTTCTCTGTTGGAGTTTCTTTACCACATATTTCTATTCCTCTCTCCACTCCATTCTATACCGACTCAACTGCAACCACAACAACCTTTCTTAGTACTCTAATGTCTACTGTCAACATATCTGATACGGGGACACATGTCGATTCCGGTGTTACTATGGGTACAAGTGCATCAACAGCTTCACCATTGTGAGAAGATGATCCAGAGGTTATGTTTGGGGATAATCAGGATGATTTTAAGAATTTTGTTTTTAGCCCATTCATAGTCCATCAAGCAAGTGATGATGAGGACACCCCTATGACGAAAGGGCAATTTAAACAGCTTACCGCTAAGTTGGATTCGCTTTTGGAGTCATCTATTGCCTCTTCTAATTATGAGTTGATGCTAAAGTCTCACTGAGCAACAGTTGAGATGCTCACAAAAGGCAATGCAAAAGTCCTTGAAGACTCAACCAAGGCATTCCAGGCATCAGAGAAGACCATTACTGAAACGACTAAGAAAGTCAAAAAACGACATGCTGAAGTAACAAAGTTTATGCCTGATTTCTAAAGCTCTGCTGATCAGAACACTGAAGCAGCAAACAAGGTCATTACGAGTCTCGGCACAACTTTACAAACCGAAAAAGAAGTTCTTTCTCGTGTTTGTGGTGAACTCAAAGCTGACAACTCTGACATGAATGCTTCTATTGTTTCGAAGATAGAGCAACTTCAAAAGGATCTTGCTGTTGAGAACACAATCATGGATAAATTGGCTGCGAAGACTGAAAAAGTCAAGGTTCTTTACCTCAAGCCCAATTATGTGAATAAACACTTGGATGATCTGGAGACTGAGAAAGCAGTTATCAAAAGCTGCGTGTCAGAAATTAATCAATATCTACATTGTCTGGTGGAAACTCGGGCATTCTATTCTTACTGTTTCGGTTCACCAACACCTCTATGAAAAGCTCAAGCCGGTCTTTGCGACGTTAAACCGCATTAAAGGTGTTTCGGAAGGTGATGCTCTTCCGAAACAAGGGGGGAAAAGTTAAAGAAAAAGAAGAACCTAAGCCCCTGGATAAGAAGCCCACTGATGAACATCATGAGGAAAAACCAAAAATAGATCTGAAGGTTAATGAAGCTTCGGGATCTAAACGGAAAGAGGAGATAATTGACAATGATGAAGAAGAATAAGTTCTTTCGGAATGAGAAAAATTGAGAGAAAGAAACGAGACAAGGATCTTGATGATATTCTGATACTTCGCAAAGAATTAGTGGCAAAGGAAGCAGAAGCTAGAGTTGCGAAAGTTACTCTTGCAATACAAATGTCACTGTTTCCTCCTTGGTCCTTAGAAAGAATTCAGAAGGAAGCGATCGATGATCCGAGCGTTCACTAGTTGGAAACTTCTGTATCTTTTGAACTGAACAGTATCGCTGACTCTCAGCTCGACTTCCCACTCACTCCGAAAGCTTTCCTATTCCGAGGCTTCGCTCATATTGAGAAAGCTCCACTTTCAGACTACGATGTTAACAATACGCTTTTCTCATTTTATCTCAAGCATGGACAGCCTTAGTTCAAGATATGGAGCCTAAAGAAGATGGTTGATGTGAAAGTTTATGCTCCTTTTCCAACTGAGCATTTCACAAATGTCAAATTTAAGGGTTTTCGAGGAGCAAGTCACATTGAAGAAGACTTCACACTTGCTGATCTACCATGTATGAATCCGAAGGACTGGATTTCCTTGTTTTTGATTTTGTCGAAAGATGAAGTGAAGTATGAGCCAAACGTTTCTCATCTAAAAAGAATGTTGATTTGCAACATTCATGAAGTTGCAAAACTGGATGTGGAAATCGCTTCAGTGTTGAAGAAAAGGCCAATTATGAAACCTAAAAAAGAAACGACGGACTTTCAAAAGAGGAGGTTGGGTAAGATTAAGAAAGCAGATTGGAGCGTGGTGTATCAAAGAAAAGATGGTGATAAAGTTCAGAAAAGTTTGTTCTTTTTATTAGACAAACATTTATACTCCACTGCTGCACTGAACAACATCATGGGCTTAACTGTAGTGTGAAAAGCAAACAATGATGCGGATCTGAAATACTTCAACGACATGATCAAGTGGTATCTTGTGATCAGAAATACCCTTCTGAATTTGATGACTAGGTTGTTCAAGGTTCAGAAGATACAACAATGAAGAATCTCCTTTCTTTATTTGACACAAAGGGGGAGATTGTTGGGTTATTAATGTGTTGTGTCAAATGGTTTGTATGTGAATAGACTTATTTATAACGGGTTGGGCCTGTCCATCCGTGATTTGGTTTGCTAGGGTTAGACTATTTTATGTGCATGCATGTAACATTACGGTTTAACTATTGTATCGCCCTACCTAGCTCTCACAGTGAAGTTCACGTTGAACTCTTCTAGAGCTTTGTTAATCTAAGCATTCGACACTTTTTTGATCTTCGTTCTTCTCTTTTATATTCTCATTATTGTTTATAGAATCAAACGATATTGATTATTGTTTCTACAATTTTTCATCAGAAAATATCCAACAAACACCTACTACACAAATGAGCCCTTACTCACCATATTTTATGTACGTAATTTAGTATATTTAATTTAAATTTTATAACTTAAATTTTTTATTATAACGTTGTAAATATTGTAGGAATTTTCAAGTGTTGTTTATCATATTGAAACATCAAAACCTGAAGGACATATTGTTGCTCTTCCAATGCCTTCAATTCCATTGATAGGACAAAGGAAACAGAGAAATAAATGTTTCTGCATATATGTGCTCCCCTTTCAAGAAAAGAAATGTTGATATAAAAAATTAGTTGGCTCCTAATGAAATCAAAATTTAAGATACATTATTTGCTCTTTTTAGTGAATCAAGATAGATTTAAGTTTTTTCAACTAAAATTAAATGTTTCAGATACATTATTTTCTCTTTTTGGTGAATCAAGGTAGATTTATGCTTTCTCAACTAAAATTAAATATATATATATATAACATATGCTTATGTATGCATATTTATATGTATCTGTATGAACTGTATAAGTCGTATAATATTATGTGTATTTATGTATATGCATATGTATGCATACTTATATGTATGATATGCATATATACGCATATGTCTATATATATATATATATATATATATATATATATATATATATATATATATATATATATATTTAATTTTAGTTTCAGATGTCCAATTTTTAAAACTGATGAAGGAAATATTATAACAAGAGTTGCATTGGAAAATTTACATCTAGAAACATCAGTTCTTGTTAATTGTATTGATGCATTATCTATTGTTTTGAATATTGGAGAACAATGAAAAGTTGTTGAATCTCCATCATGATTTTATTTTGGAATTTCATTACTGGTATATAATTTCAAAATTATGTTATATTTGAAATCTATAATTGTAAAGAATTTCATTACTGTTGAACCTTAATTTTATTTGTTTCTCAGATGGATGTTATGAAGTTTGAATATGATGTTACCATTGCTTGTTTAGATTTTCCAAGAGATGTAATTGAGATTCTGATTAAAGATACATGAAAAAAAAATTAAGAAAGTGGACATCGTAAGTAATCTTTTACATTTATCTATTTATTCTTACATACATATAAACTTATATATATATATATATATATATATATATATATGTATGTATCTCACACACACATACACACTCACACACACACACACACACACATATATATATATATATATATATATATATATATATATATATATATATATATATATATATATATATATATATATTCATATGCATACATATGTATATCTTTTACCAGTTGGCATGGTGTTGGGGGCGGATAATGGCCTCCCGTGCTTTTGTTTCAGTTGTCCTAAATAAGAGTTCCCTTCAGCGGAGACACGACTAGTGGTGGTTGAATAGACCCTCGTCTTTTGTTGTGTGTCGTGAGCTGTAAGGGAAGCCTTCATCAAAGACACCATTGTATCGTCTTCGAATGATGCTTCGACCGCGACCAATGGAACAATGCCTCTTGCCAAACACATGCCCATGAACGACCAAGGGAACAAGGCCTCTTCCCACACACATACCTATGAACGACCAAGGGAACAAGGGTTATTCCCAAACATGCTCATGAACGACCAAGGGAACAAATGCCTCTTCAAACATGGGTTGTATACACACACACACACACACACAGAAAGAGAGAGAGAGAGAGAGAGAGAGAGAGAGAGAGAGAGAGAGAGAGAAGGGAGCGTTCAATCGAGAACATTTCTTATTGCGAGAATATTTGAGAACAAATTTTGACCACATATTATTTTTAAATTAAAATCATCATACAATATTAATATAAACCAAGAAATAAGTAAAAAATTAAAAAAAACCCACTAACCAACACTACTCACCACCCAAACAATACCATCCACCACCCGTCACTGACACCCACCTCCACCACCCACGAAAACCACCACCCAACATCATCACCACCATCCGCCACCGCCAACCACGACCATCATCCACCACCACCACCACCATTCATCACCAACACCCGCCACCACCAACCTCACCCACCACCATCGCCACCACCACCCACCACAACCACCACGCACCCACCACCACTATCCACCTCCATCACCCATCACTACCACCCACCCACCACTATGACCACCACCTCCAACTACCACTACCCCACCACCCACCACCACCACCACCCATCACCACCAGCCACCACCACCCGCCACCCACCACCCACCATCATCACCACCACCTACCCACCTCCATCACCCATCACTACCACCTAGCCACTACCCACCATTATGATCACCACCCGCCACCACCACCAACCACCACCCACCACCCATCACCACCACTCGTCACCACCACCACCACCCACCACCATCCATCACTATCGACCACCACCACCCATCACCACTACCCGTCACCACCACCAGCCACCATCACCCCCACCCACCACCCACCACCCACCACAACCACCACCTACCCACCTCCACCACCCATCACTACCACCCACCCATTACCCACCATTATGACCACCACTTGTCATTACCACCAACCACCACCCACCACCCATCACCACCACCCGCCTCCACTACCCATCACCACCACCCACAACCCCCACCACCATCACCACCGACCACCATCACCCATCACCACCACTCGCCACCATCATCTCCACCCACCACCCACCAAAACCACCAACCACCACCCATTACCACCATCCACCTTTACCACCCATCACAACCACTCGTCACCACCATCCCACCCATCATCTACCAAAACCACCATACACTATCACCACCCTCACCACCAGTCACCTACCCACAACCACCACCTATCATCCTCACCCGTCTCCACCACTGATCACCACTGCCACCTGCCACCCACTATAATCACTACGGCCACCTGCCACCCACCACCAACACCTACCACCACCAAACATCACTACATATAATCTCATGTAATTAAATACACAAGCTCAACAACTGAATCGAGAACGCGAAATTAAATATTTTCCACATAAATTCTATGTGATTAGATACATATAATCACATGTGATTATATGCTTTTAATCACATATGATATATGTGGACAATATTTATTTTTGTGTTCTCAATTCAATAGTTGTTCTCATGTATATAATCATATGTGATTATATGTATCTAATCACATATGATTTATATAGACATCATTATTTTTTGTCCATATAAATCATATGTGATTAGATACATATAATCACATGTGATTATATGTATTTAATCACATATGATTACAGTTGACAAGAACAATTACTGAATCGAGAATGTGACAATGAATCTTATCCACATAAATAATATATGATTGGATACATATAATTACATGTGATTATATATATTTAATCAAATATGATTTATGTAGACAATATTTATTTTTGCGGTTTCGATTGAATAATTGCTTTTTGTGTATTTAATCACATGTGATTATATGTATATAATCACATATGATTTGAGGTGGACATGATTCATTTTTGCCTTATCGATTAAATAGTTGTGCTCATGTACTTAATCACATACGATTATACATATAATCACATGTGATAAAATACATGACAACAACTATTAAATCGACAAACCGAAAATGAATTGTTTCAACATAAATCATATGTGATTAAATATATTTAATCACATATGATTAATTTGGATAAAGATTTGTTTTCGTGTTCTTGGTTCAATATTTGTTATCGTGTATATAATTACATGTGATTGTATGTATCTAATCAGATATGATTTATATAGACAAGATTCATTTTTTTCAAATAAAATCATATGTGATTAGAAACATATAATCACATATGATTAAATGTATTTAATCACATATGATTAAAGTGGAAAAAAAACAATTATTAAATCGCGTAAGCGAAAATGAATCTTAGCCACATAAATCATATGTGATTAGATACACATAATCACATGTTATTATATGTATCTAATCACATATGATTTATGTGGACAGTATTCATTTTCGTGTTCTCGATTCAATAATTTTTCTCGTGTATTTAATCACATGTGATTTATGCGTATCTAATCACATATGATTTATGTGAATAAGATTCAAATTCGCATTCTCACTTCAATAGTTGCTATCATGTATTTAATCATATGTCATTTTAGGTATTTAATCACATACGATTAATATGGACAAAGAACAACTATTGAATCGAAAACACAAAAATGAATCTTATGCATATAAGTCATATGTGATTAGATCATATAATCACATGTGATTTAATACATGAGAAAAATTAACGAATCGAGAACGTTGAAATGAATCTTGTATGCTTGTCTCACTAGATAACAAACTACATTTTGCCTTTCCGTGTTCACTCTACCGGATTAGGGTATCCATAAACAATAACATAAAACAAGTAATGCCTACATAATAGGAGAGTTAGTGTAACTCACCTCCTTGAACTTGAAAATTGGCTAGCATGAGCAATATGGATCATTTCCTTTCCGAGAACCTACACAAAAATTATAACAATATTTAGCATGTGCTTTGTTGTATTACTCTTATAAAACTTATGTATATATTTTCTTTTTTTCTCTTTGATTGTAGTGCTCTTTTTGGGATCTGTTTTCTTCCCTTTAAACCCATTCTTAAATTTCGATAAAATAATATTAGTAAAGTTCCCCTTTTTATCTTTTCAGAAATATAAAGATCTCGTTCTAATGATTTTTGATTAATTTGATATTAAATTTACAATTTAGTAACTTTAAGCTGTCACTTTCTGTCCCACTAAACACTATTGGAATAAAATGTACCAATCTACTAAGAATTACATCAGTCTCTTTGTATGTGGGAAAATATACATCCATATCTAACTATAAGATTTAAAATTTTGGCATTTGGAGTTCTAATGAATTTATTATGATTTTTTGAAGACAATGCATGAAATCTGTGACAGCATGGACCAACCTGAGAAGATGTCCAATTTTACCCCTCAAGGATTTGGAATATCGAAATGTGATTCAAAGTTTGAAGAAACTATACGCACTAAGATTTCCAGAAAACTAAGTCTCGTGATTTTTAGGTGTTCTTATTGACTTGTGCGAATTTTAGAAGTTGGAGGACAGATTTGGGAAAATTGATCATAATAGCTTTTAAATCACTTTTGGTGTTCTATTAGGGACTTAATGGTTAAGCCTTAAGTTTATCACTTTTTATATAATTGTTGGTTACTTATTAGGCTATTGAGATGTGAAACTCAATTTAACCTAAGGACCTTAATGCTTGGCTTAATAAGGGTTCAAAGTTAAGGATTTTCACATAAAATGTCACTTTACAATTATTAGGGTTAAGTTGCCAACTTAACCCATTAAGCTATTTAAGTCGCCTTTTAGAAGGAAAAACGAGTCCTACACAGAGGAAAATTAAACAAAGGCATCAAAATATGTTTGGGGAAACTATGCAAGAATATAAAATCCAGTTTATAATCTCAACAACCAAACATTCAAGTTGTTGAATACGTTTGGGGAAATAAAGTCCAGTAAAAAAACAAAAAACAGAGGCAAATTAAACAGTTACATCAAAATGATGCTATTTCAGCAAAAAAAATAGTCAACAAGCACCTACAGACTGCAACAATAAATACCGCACCTTGTTCTTGATTTATTTTTGGAGGTTTTTTCATTGAGGTGTTTCATCAAAAACTTGGTGTTCATAAAAAATCTATAAGCTGTCACAATGTCTATGAGATTAGATGAAACAAGATTAGATGAAAGAGTAATGAAGCAACAATAACAAGAAGAATTGCTTAAGAAAAATCAAAAATCACTGACATTAATTTACGCAATCTGAATAAATCAAACTAGTTCATTATAGTTTTATCCTTAATTTGAACAAAATCAAACCATTTCATTACGTAATAAACATACTTGGTTTAATCGATCTTTGTACTCTAATCCTGATGAAGTGATAGCAAACTTATGATGATTTAGGGATTCTCGTGTGCTCTGAGAGAGACCAGCAAATTATGTTGTTAATGGGGACTTATGGCAGATATAGTGAACGATGACCTCCTTGTCGTTGGGATGAAATCGGAAACTGGGTGGTTCGCCGGAGGTTCGATGGTCTCGATGGTAGTCCGACGTGAAAATGAGACGACATAAACAACACATGTAGACGGGTAGGGATTGGGTGTGTAGTTTACTATAAAACATTTGTGGCTTTTTAATCCATCAGCTTTGCATCTCTATTTTCAAATATTCACAAAATTGCCACCTTGGAGACAATTTTGTTCTTATTTGTTCTCATTTGAATATATATATATATATATATATATATATATATATATATATATATATATATATATATATATATATATATATATATATATATATATATATATATATATATATATAAAAGCATATGCATATATCTAAAAATGCTTTGATATACATATGCATAAAAATATGCATTCGAATGTTCATATGATGTTTATGCATATGAATCAATAACATATAATGTTATGTTTTTTTTTTTTTTTTGTAATTCTAACATAAACTTGTGTAACAGACACTCTTTTCTGTTTTTTCAAGCAATAAGTATTATTTAGTAGTTTTTGATATTTCAAAAGCAAAGTGTTCGTATTCTTGATAATAAGAAAAATATTAATGAAGATTTATATGGTGGTGTTGCTAAAAAGGAATTGTAAGATTTAATTTATTATTATATTTTTTATTTGTAATATCATTCGAATCATAATAATATAAATATTTATTGTTTTTCAGGTTTAATTCTTCACAGAGTATTTAGATGAAATTAAACATAAGAATGCGAAGAACATAAAGAATAAAAAGGAAAATATTGAGAAAATGAAATGACAAACGGTAAAAAATGAGAAAGATTCTTGAATAATTCTTATGATGCATATGAAGACATTTCTGGGTCAGAAAAGTTTATTGTTGAATTTAAAGCATAATCAAGTATCAGTTAGAGTAGTTGTGGAATCTCAAAAAAATGTATGCAACAAAATTTTTACTGTGTGATGTAAATGTAAACAAGAATTTTGTATTGCAGGAGGTAGAAGAATTTGACGAACTACAATCTGATCAAATGGAACACATAAAGTTTAATGCTTTTAACAGGAGGCTAGAAATGGTGAATATGATGTGATATTTGGTTGTTTTATTTTGAATATCGTTTGTTTAAAATAGCATTTGTTTAAGTATCTTTTGTTATGGGAAACACTTTTTGTTTTTATAGATTGAAAGGTATTGAACTAAAATTAGATATTGTAATGAACTTATAATAGTTATGTTATCTAAATGAAATATTTTAATTCACATGATCTAATTTCCATGACTCATGCACTTTAAAATTACATGAATTGCATACATAAGCATATAAATATGTTATATATATATATATATATATATATATATATATATATATATATATATATGCATAAATGTGTTATTGTATTCAAAGTAATTATTATGTTATTGTATGCATAAATGTGGGCCAATCATTTTACTTATTTTTAGAAAGTGATTAATACATATTATTGCATTAAATATAATTGAAAAATACCATCTAATTTAACTAGAAGGGTATTTTAGTCAATTAATATAGATTTAATAAAGGAAATTTGCATATTTTAAGGGATCATAGATTCTATTAATTTTAAAAATCCGATTTTACGAATTATAAGGTTTTTAATTCGGACATTCTGACAGAATATGTCTGAGTAAGTTCAAAAATAAAAATATTCTTGAACCATAAAATAATAAAAATATTCTTGAACATATTTTTTGATCATGACTTTAAAAATTTCTTGTAGAATAATAAAATTCTCGAACCATCAATTGAAGAATTAAAACAAAAATTATATTAATTCTTATAGAATACATGTCATAATTGCTAAGAATTACATTTATTGTTAAAGAATAAAACTAAAAAACTTTCAAATCGGGAAAAAAACATCAAAATCTAACAAATACACTAATACATTTTAAAAGAATAATGTTGCTAAGAAACACTTTCACTTTTGTTGTCCGTTCTTCAAGCATCAACTTCTTCAAGCATCAACTTTTTCAAGCATCAACTTCTGTGAAAACAAATCCAATTGTAGTTTGGAATCCAACAACGCATTAGCAAATGATAAATAAAAAACTATATTCGTTTGGAAAAATATACGGACTTGTTAATTGCACCAAAACCAATAACCAAAAATTGTAGAACATGTATAATCAATGAGAAAAATATCCATATTCCATTCAAACAGAATTAGAATTCGTGTTTCCATTCCGATAGAATTTGAATTCGTGATTCCATTCCGATAGAATTGGAATTGTATAAAATACACAAACCACTAAGGAATTACTAGAAAGTATTTTCATAACTACATTTATAAATGCTCTTCCAGTTTAAAGTCAATACCATATTCGATCAATAAGAATTGACAACAAAGTTTGAAACCCAAACCATCTCTTCTTTCCCTGTTTCAACATCATTAGCATTGAGAATAGATCCAGCAAACCCAGACACTAAAAGAACCACATCTGAAGCTGGTCATGATGGTTTTATCCATATCATTCCTAAAATCAAAAGAGAATCAAGAAAGTCAATTTATATGTTAAATTAAAAAAAAGGAAAATAGTTTATCTAACAGGAAACAAAAAAGAAGAGTAGGAATACAATCTGGTCATGATGGTGGATATTGTGCACGCCAACAAGAAATCGAGAAAGAGAAAAAGGGGGAAATAGATTACCTTAATTTAAGCTTCTGTGGCATCGATTTGTCACGACTAACGGTGTTTAGGATAAATCGTGTCTTCATCAGGCCCTTCCCTTTCGTCCTCTTCAACATCAACCATGAAGCAACAAAACCCTAGAGAGAAAAAGAGGAATTGAGGTGAATCAGAAGGGAACTCAATAAATGGACACAGAAGGGGAACTCATCGACTCCTTTCTTCTTCATTTATGCCTTCAATCTTCACAGACCTCTCGCACTCGTTCCAAAATCTCCTGATGATCCCTCTTCCGTTGCTGATTGGGACGGATTCGGTGAATCAGACGCCGATTGAGGGTGGAGATGTTTTACCGACGACCATAACAGTGAATTGCGGCTGGAGATCGGCGGCAACAGCAAACAATGGTGGTGGCGGCAATAGCAAATGATGGTGGTGGAGATCTTCTGTGGGCGTTGGTCGATGGAGTGACTTCTAGGTTTTATAAATCTGAAGAAATTAGGTTAAAAGTCAATACCATGATTATAGGGATTATTTTTTGTAGTTACTAAACAAATTACTAAATTACCCTTATTTATTTATTTAATTATTTAATTTTTTATTTAATTTTGATTGGCCCACATTTATACATACAATAACACAATAAATACGAACATATATCTCTCTCTCTCTCTCTCTATATATATATATATATATATATATATATATATATATATATATATATATATATATATATATATATATATATATATATATATATATATATATATAAAAGCATGTGCATATTTATGTAAAAGTTAGTTCCTAATACGAAGACCTCATTTACCTTCATTTCTTCGTTAAGTCTTTTTTCTAAATAAAATAAAATTTTATCATCCATATATATTTTCTAAATAAAATAAAATTTTATCATCCATATTATAGTTTACCGGATAAAGTTGTGGTCCTCATTAAGTAAAAAACAAAAGAACCAACTTGTTTCTTATACACAACTAGATTACATACCATTGAATGTGATCATATATATTTTTATTCACACGATCTAGTTTCCATGACTCAAGCACTTTATAAGTAGATGAATTATATACATAAGCATATGTATAGATATTTATATGCTTAAAAAAGTTGGTTGATATTTTTTTTTTCTGTCACTTCAATCTCAAATGAAATCCATATCGAAATTAGATCTTATTTTATTCATACATTTGATTTTACATACGAAATCTCATGTTAATCAAATAACTTGCTATTTCAGATAACTCTTAGATATGCATTTGACAGATGCATATATTATTTTATAAACTAAATTTTCATTTCAAATATATTCATGATTTATCTATAAAAATTATATAATTAATAATAAATGTCGATAACCTTATCTCTCACGAATATAATGTTTGTGGTTGCACCACTATTCGAATCAAATCTTTCACGAATTCAAGATTTTTTATTGTACATCAACTGTGCATATAAAAGAATCATAAATTTTTTTCATCAGATATCGATCTTAATTCAGCTTCATTTTGCAGTAATTTGAGTTAATATTAACTTAAAACAAAATCGATTCATCTTATTGATTAAATTAAAACAACATTGATTATCATATTTGAATCAAATCTATCATGAATTAATTTTCATTTAATTGTACAAATAGTATGTATCTAATAGATGCATAACATAATTTTATCATTATCAATATCGATTCAAATAATCGATTAATTGAAATCAATTTAATATTTTTATTTTCTGATCTACACTCAATTGAAATTAAAACATGTTTTTAAAAAGTTAAGTCTAATCTATTGAAATTTGATCTTAATTAAGATCGTAGCGCTATTAATCGGTTTGTTGGTTCGATCCCTAAAATGGTTCGCCATTGATCTCTCTCTCTCTCTCTCTCTCTCTTTCTCTCTCTATATATATATATATATATATATATATATATATATATATATATATATATATATATATATATATATATATATATATATATATATATATATATATATTGCTGTTTAAAAAAATATTCCAGATTGAAATATTTTGTTGAAAACATTCTAATGCTGATTTTAATAATATCCATAGGCATCTACTTTGGCCCAAAGGTACCGGCCTACTCATTGAACATTTAAAGTGTTAAACCCCACAGGCTGACATAGATATTTTCCTTGTTTTGTATTATTAAATTTTTTGTCCGATACTTTTTTTTAAATGATTTAATCTAATAAGTCGTGTATATTTAAATGTTTTCATAAAAAAAATCTTAAAAAACGTGCATAAATGTTGGTGCATATATGAGACGTGTAAATGTATGATGTATATATCAGACATGTAAATGTATGTAAGCATGAAATAAAAAGGCGCATATTCACCGTCGTATACACAAGTTTTATTTTTGGACATTTTATATGAAAATTTTTATATAAGATAAACTTAATGAAATAAGTCATTCTTTTAAACAGTTATCGAACAAAAGAGCTCGCAAGATAAGAGGGATTAGTTGGAAATTGTTGTTCGCAAAATATGAGTTGTGTGTGTTTGTGTGTGTCTGAGTATACTTTGTTATTTAATAAAATAAAGACATAAAAACATTATTTTGATTTTATTATTTTGTTATTACTTTTGTATATATGTGTAATATTATAGTAAATTCTAATGTGATTTTTTTTGTGTGTAAAGGGTACTTCGTTAAAGAGGGTTTTCGGGCCAGCTTTCGCGCATCGACTAATCCCCCGCTGCAAACATGAGGCTTTGTCTCATGTCCTGGAGTCACTCAGACGAACCTCCTTGGCCACAATGGCTGAGTGGTGCCAGGATTTGGCCAAATAATTATCGTATGATTGTTCATATATTTATTGTTGAATAATGACTTGAACCAACACACACACACACACACACACATATATATATATATATATATATATATATATATATATATATATATATATATATATATATATATATATATATATATTAATGGTGTATGGTGTTAGCTTATACATAATTGTCATATGGTAGCATTAAGGAAGGCCTAACCAATATGGTAAGCTGACTAACTAGGCCGACTCTCTTTAGCAATCTAGATCAATTACAACTAGCAACAAAATATCTTTTATCAATAAATCATTCGTGCAAGTACTTAGGTAACATCCCGGGAAACACAGAAAATGAATTAATATTATATTAAAGGGCACTACAATTGCAACTTCTAGACAACATCATCACCCGATTAATAGCAGTTACGAAGGTTCCTTCGACCATGTATAAATACCTTGACGAATGTCGGTAAGAGAACACACCTTGAATAACAATTAAGCAACGTTTAAACCGATATCTAACTTAGGCATCAGAGAGAAATACCAGTGTTCACTTATTTTGTTGCGTAACTTCCTGTATCGCACCAGCAAACGAACTCCTCAAGGCATAAACCCTCAGTTCAGGAAGTTACAAAGCATCATTGGTGTCATCCGAAATCACCATGCAAGACAAGGATGTTGCTTCACATCCCATATTAGATTCGTCTACAAGTTATATTACTATCCAATTGTGGCTGATAATATAAAGATTGAACATGATTGAACATAGATAGTTATTCAATAAATATACTGTATTAAATTGTGACAATAAATATAAAAAATATGCTGAAGAAAGAGTTTTTGATGTGCGAAAAGAATCACATAAAAAGAGACCTAAGAGTGGAATTATTACTCACATGTTTTTGACTTGAAAAAAAATCATGTAAATGATAAGATGTCGAACACGATGTACTCGATGTTGGTAAGAAAAAACAAAAATCAAGAACAAAAAAATGAAATGTCTCGCAATTGAAAAGTTTGGGTTTGATAAAGCAACCATACATATGTTTTGTACGAGTTTGAGAAAAAACATAATCATAAATTGTTTAGTTCAAGTAACAAGTACCTATCAATAAATAAGCACAAATTAGACTACACAGATGAAAATTTCATTCATGATCTAAGTGCACGTAACATTGGTCCTATAAAAGCTTATTCCATGATGAAGACCTTAAAGGGAGGATATGAAAAGGTTCATTGACCCAAATTGATTTCAAAAATTATGCTAGGGATACGAGGTCATATATTGGTGTTAGTGTTGTAGAAATGGTTGTGAATAGAATAATTAAAAGGAAGGAAAACGTACAAAACTTTTTGTTTGATTATCTAGTTTCTAGAGATGATGAGTTAAATGGGTTATTTTGTGCTGATAAAACAGTAAAAACAAATTATAAAGAATTTTGGGGCATGGTTTCGTTAGATGCAACCTATACAACAAACATGTAAGTTTTTCAACATATAGTATGATTTGTACTTATAACAATTATATATGTTTGTAGAAATAAACATAAATTCATATATGAACGTAAGTGCATGTATGGATATCAGTTCATATATGAGAGAATTAGTTTTTTCCAACCTATATTTTATTTATATAATGTACAACATGGTATTTGTACCATTCACATGAATTGATAATTACAAACATTCTATTACATTTGGTGTCGACTTAATTAATAATGAGATGGTTGATTCTTATACGTGGTTATTGAGTTGTGTTCGGTAAAGAACCAAATATTGTTGTAACCGATCTAGATGCCACAATGAGAAAGGCAGTTACGACGGGTTTTAAGAGTGCATGAAATAGACTATGTGTGTGGCATATTGGAGAAAAGCTAAATGACAAGGTATTTGAAAGTAATATATAGTTTTTACTATTATTTTTTAATTCAAAAAATATATTGATATCTTAAGATTTTAATGTATAAAACGCATGTCTTACTTATAGTTATCTCCACACGTTTTAGGCACTGATTTCAGGCTAAGAATTTTGTCTCTAATTTGGAATAATAAAATAGATCACGATCAGTTTGATAATATGTGGCAAGAACTAATTAATGATTTTAAACATCACGAAAACAAATGGTTAAAATAAATGTTTTCGATAAGGTATATATGGATACAATCATATTTTAAAGATATACCACTAGCAGGACTTATTCGGACGACCTCAAGGTCAAAAAGTGAAAATTCATATTTTGGTGGATACCTGAACAAACACTTGAATCTTCTTGGTTTCACATATTCATTTGAGATAACGATGGAATCACAAAGACATACACAGTTTGTAAATAACTATAACTCAGCATGAACCACTCATGTGTTAGAAACTCGTTTATTAATAGAGAAACATTCGAGTATGGTCTACACATCCGAAATATTCAGATTTATGGAAAAAGTAATTTGTTTATTGTGTTTCATTATGTTCACATCACTTGGTTATTGAAGAGGGTGAGCTAGAGGTCTTTAAAGTTAAAGATGAACAAAACCATTCGTTTAGGAAAGATAACAAAGGTTGTGATTATACACATGAAGATGGTCATAATTGAGAAACAACCGTGAATGTTGCATCAGCATACATGATAATTTATTAGTTATTGTTTGTTCATTTATTAATTTTCGTTCATTTATGAATATATAATATCTTCATAAGTGAACAGTCACCTATTGTGACTGACTTATATGATGTTTGTTACCATATTTTTTGCAGGTTGAGATAAACAATGAGGAAACGATAACTTTTTCATGTAATTCCTACTTGCATCAAGGTGTATTTTTCCAGCACATATTTTGTTTTTTGAAGCTTAAAAATATTGGCAAAATTCCAGAGAAATACATATTAAAACATTGGGAGAAAGTAATTATATCATCTGAACAGTTGCAAAAAACATATAGATATGGATATAATAATGGTGCATGTAGTAAAATGGTAGAAGATACGAATAGTAAGTATCAAGCATGTATTGAAATGAAATTAGAAGATATAGATGCAATAAGCAAGTTTACCGAGCAGCTTAAGGAAATTAAAGACAAAATGGAAGCAAATCGACCGAACCAAGCAACAAATAACAAAAACGGGCATAATGAAAGTCTTAATGGTGTGTTGAAACCCGATGTGGTTAGAATACATAATCTGAAACATATACAGACAAAGGGTTTTCGATATGGCAAAAGGATTAAAGAATTAACAGAGAAAGCGAAAAAGAAGCATATAAAATGTTATTATTGTTTGCAATATGCACCTCACGATTACAAAAAATTGTCCAACGAGCATAGAAAATGAGATGTTAGCACAAGAAAAAGAAACAATATAATTTCATTTCATTGGTTTTTCATGAAATTTAGAACTACTACCTTTTTTGGAATAAAATGTTTATAGTTGGAACAATATGTTTTGCAAGCTACGTTTGGTTTCTAAATTATGTGCGGTACTTAACAGATGTTTGTATTACTACATTTTTTAGAATACGTTGTTTTTAGTTGGAACATTTGTTCACTTATGAATGTACTTGTACTTAACATATGTTCATATAGGAACATTTGTTCACTTATAAATGTATGCTCATATATGAATTTATGTTCACATACTTGTATGAGTGTAATTTGTTATGTTTGGTCTTTAAATTTATGTGTGGTACTTTACATGTTCATTTGTACTTGTATGGTACATGTATGTTCATTTATACCTGTGTGTTAAGATATCAATGTATATTCATATATGAACATATGTTCATTTATGAATGTATATCATTTGGGATTGGATGTTAATTTGTGAACATATTCATTCATCCCTTAATATTGACAACAAAACACATAAAATTAGTTCCAATTATAATTGTCCAACAAAGGTTGAACAAAATGATATTCTAAATGAAAACAATAAAAAGTTTGTTCAATGCTAAAAAGACAGATAATTTTTCAAAAAGCATCAAGTACTTTACAAAAACCCATATAAATAAGATATTTAGTAATAATTCGTTATTTATAAATATAATGTGTTTATAATATAACAAAGGAAACAGGGGCAATTTAGTAAATAGCCCACATGTTCATTTTTGAAAAGTTAATTGTATGCAGTTTTTGTATTAGGTTAATATACTTCTAGTAAAAAACTTCTTAAATATGTTCACTACCAAATCTTGTTTATAAGTATCAAGCACTAAACACAATTTAAAAAGTTTTTTACTTGAAGTACATTTCTCTAATACAAAAACTGCATACAAATAATTTTCCAAAAATGCCCCTACGGGCTATTTACCAAATTACCTTTATTTGCTGAAATTTTTTATTGTAAATACATTGCAGTCATAAATGAACATACTATTAGTAAATATATGATTTATGTTTCTTTAATAAAAGGTTAATGTCTTGGATGCCTCTAATGTGTTGTACTACTAAAAATAAAGAACACTTGTTGCATAAAGAAACATGGGATAGACAGCATACTAACAAACTAATGGATTAACAAAATGATGCCTTATTATTGGAAATAAAATCACTAAAGTTTTGTTCACAAATAAATAAAACCACTAATTATGCCTTATCAAACACTTAACAAAATAAAAAGGTTAAAAAATCATCAAATCCTTAAAAAAACTTACTTCAGTACTTATCAACATCAACTCTTTTATGCCTATTTTTATTTGCTTCATTCATGATCTTCTTCACTGTCTCTTTTGGTAATTTAGAAAATTCTTCATATTCCTTAAGCACCGTCTCCTTTAATAAATTTGTATCTGACATCAACATCTTTGTTGCATACCTGCGTAAAATGTTGATTTGTTTCTTTTGATCTTTTGATTCGTTGAGAAACCCAAAATTCCATTTTCCGTAAATTGCTTCATCAAATGATTCCATATGACACATCAACAAAATTCCACAATCATGTACATTCTCTGTTGTTTTTCTTGTGAAAATCAAGAGGAATAAGTCTACATTTTTTCATTTGTGGTACCATTTTGTGCTTTTGTTCTCAAGATATCAAACAAAAAATGCTTTTTGTTAGTTGTGTGTGTGTGTGGTAACATCTTGTTTCCTGCTATTTCTGGGCCGTGGGATGGAAAGTCGATTGTGTAAGGCTTTGGGCCTTAAGGAGGAAAAGTTTAGTCCTTGTAGAAAGATGTAATGATAATTAAGAGATTTAATCTTTGAATTGTGTTTTGGGCCGAATGGTCGAAAGGGAAAAGTCATAGGCCGGGTTCTTGCATGAAATATGGATTTTTTTTTAGATTTTTTAGTCCAAGATATTTAGATAATATTTTGGGGGCTCTTTAACACCTTTCCCTGGATATAAAGATCGTCGAAAACGGAGTTGGAACAAAGAAGTTATAGCAGTTTGAATCTGGTGCTGGAGATAGTAGTACGTTGGGCATACTAGCTGATCAAGACACGTATTCAAGAGTGTACGCTAGGCGTATGCGATCAAATGCCAAACCTTAATTTGAGGGTTTTGAGCCCTATTTAAGTTCCTTAACTCCCCCAAACCCTTTCTGTTCTCAGCCTCCACCCCATTCGACATCCTTCCTTGAAACCCCAGCCCTAGTTTGAGCCTTGTGATTAAAAAGAAGGTGTTTTTAAGTGTTTTGGAGTGTTCTTGGTGCATCTTAGAGAGGAAGGAGCTCATTGGAGAAGTTTTGGTTGTATTGGAGCTTGTAGATTCGGAGCTTGTTCACCTTGATCTTTCTTCTGGAGGTAAAAAGTTTGAATATTGATGATGCATTTGTTACATCTAGCTAGTTTTGGGTGTTATGAGCTTTCGGTCACTTTAGTGCATAAATTTTAGATCTTGAAACTTTGTGAACTTTTTATGGATAAAGTTGGAAACTTTATCCATCTATAGATCATTTTTATTCAAATCTAAAGATTAGAAACTTGGAATTAATGGATTAAGTAAGAAAGATGCACTTTTGGTCCCTTTGAAACTTAAAAGACTAGATCTTAGTTGTTTGGACCATTCTAATGGATAAAGTTGGAAACTTTATCCATTATGAAGCTACTAGGAACCATAAAAATGTAATCTTGGTCATTAGTTCCCTTCCATGCATGAGCTAGGATGTCTTAATGAGTTTAGAAGTTAGAGTTTTTGGTATTGAGCACTTAATAGCCATGCAAGACCATAAAGTTGGAAAATTTATGGTTAAGGACATCATTTGAGGACTAGATCTGGATTTTGGACGAAAGAGCTTAAGGAATTAAGCTCTTAATAGAAGGAGAAGGTGGTAGCCGCGTATGCTGGGCGTACCTGGGGCACGCTGCTCGTACATGGTCAAACGACCCGTTTTTGGTCAAGACCTTTGTACGTTAAGCGTACAAGTTGAGTATGCTGGGTGTACTGAGCTGTGTTGACTCAATTGACTTTTTTGACTTTGACCAGGATTTGACCAAGTTTGACCTAAGGGTATTTTGGAGTTGTAATTGAGATTTTTCGCTATTGATGTATATGTGAGTGGTAGATCTGATATTCGGAGCAGTGTCCTGTTCATCGATCTTTTCAGACTAAGAGGTGAGTTTTCTTCACTATACTGTGGGTCGAAGGCACCAATGCCAACCCACTTGGTTATGTATCCCACTATATTGGATTTTGTTTTGCTTTAGTGATCTGTTAGATGTATATCCTGGTATATAGGATGTTTTTATACGGTAGTGATATGTAGATCTGCTTGTTTGTCTGTTGACTGGTTATATGTTTATCTGATGCATATGTGGACCTAGTGTGGTTGGGTTGAGATTGTACTGCTTTGTGTTGCTAGTCAACAAACCCGAGGAAATCTAATCGGGAGGTTATGGGCTAAGGTAATCCAACCGGGAGGTTATGGGCCCAGTATGTGATACGTATGGCAATCCAACCGGGAGGTTATGGGCTAAGGTAATAGAACCGGGAGGTTATGGACCCAGTATGAGATATGTATGGCAATCCAACCAGGAGGTTGTGGGCCAGGGTAATCCAACCGAGAGCTTGTGGACCCAACATGCATGATTGTATATGTTATCTGTCTTTGTGGTGGTAGTTTGGTGGAACTCACTATGCTTTGTGATTACAGTTTCAGTTTTATGTTTCAGGTACTTCAGATGATCGGGATAAGGCGAAGGCATGATCGTGCACATCCTTTTGGTTTTGATGATACTGATTTGGGGACACTCTTATATATGATTTGTATTTTTAAGAACAATGTTCTGTAAATGAATGGTTTTGATTTGGATGGTATCTGAAAACACTGATTTTACTTGATTTAAAAATTAAAATTTGTCCCTTGATTTTTGAGATGTTACATATATAGTATAATTATTGATATATCAAAATAAATACAAATGAAATATATCAAAATAATATTCAGTGGATTTTTTTCCAAATTAATTGGAAGCATACAGTAAAATTGAGTTGAATTGTTCCTCCTCGACGAGATGTCAATGAAAATGAATGCAGTCTTTCTCAAATCAAAACAGAACAAGTATTAATGCTTACAATAACGAATCAGGAAGAAAGCCTGTAAAAACAATAATTATTTCGTTTATAGAATACTTTTGATATATATGTTATTCATTATTCATTAATGTGTGTACTGTTCATTTATAAACATTGACATATTCATAAATGAACCTGGACACAAATTTAAAAATTGAACATTATTCATTTGTTAAATAACAAGCAACACACCAAAGAGCTTCTAGCCCAACAATACCAGGTGTTGGCCTCCCTCATTGAGATCGAAGGTTTAAGTCTCGTTTAGGACATAGGTGGTATTAGGTGTAGTTTACTAGGTGTAGGTTAGATTTTCCATTACCCAAAAAATAATATATATATATATATATATATATATATATATATATATATATATATGTTGTAAATAATTGGTGGTGTTGTAAATAATTGGTGGATGACATAATAATTGGTGCATGGTACATTTGTCAACATTTCTAACTAGTTACAATTATATGTTAGTAAAATTTGTAGTATAAATACCCCTCCATTGTAAAGAATGTGATACACCAAAAGTTATAAGAGATATAACTTTCATATTCTCTCTACATATTCTTTCTTCTCAATTAAAGTTCTTATCAAAGTTTACTAGTTTGGTTTGATTTATAGTTACATTAATTACGCTTAATTCATAACATGTTATCAGCACGAAAGCTCTAATCAAGGTTATTAAACAAGTGGAAAATCACATCTATCTTAATCAAGGTATGTATTACTTATTAAAAATACTATTAATTATAAAAACCTCAATCATATTAAAATAATAATAATACTAATGAATTAATGAAACTTATACATTATGAACATTATGGACTACTAACAATTTTTATTTCTTATACTAACATTTCTTTATGTATTCTAATTTTTATATTAACATTTACATTATGCAACTAATTTTTATTTATGCAAACTAACATTTACATTATGCAACTAACTTTTATTTATGCATACTAACATTTATATTATGCTATTAACTTTTATTTGTGGATACTAACATTTAAATTATATTTATTTATACATGTCAATGTTTATTTATATTTTAGATACTCTTCATAATTTTATTTAAACATTTACTAATATTTATTTATGTTTCTAATTAGTAAAGTTATGTATTAGTTATAAGTCTTATTACATGATTTATAAAATACATATACATATATACACAACGGGAATATATATGCAACAGTTATAAACAGCAAAAACAACGGCTATATTTTTTTACCATAAATAAACATCTTTACCCTGCTTATTTTACCCACAACAAATTTTTCTCTCTTGTATCAAATAAATCAATTTCAAGAAATCAAGCTTCAAGATGATTCATCCTTTTGTGATAATCATGACTATAATAGTCATGTTACTTTTCATCCCAATCCTTAACATCGAAGATAATATGGAATTTCATCTACTTTTAGGCTTGTATGCAATGTTAGCTTTACCGCTTCTTTTTTGTGTAATATTTATTGAAATAAATGGATTTTAATTTTAATTTTTATTTTGTTTAAAATTTATAGTTACATTATGTCCAACATTGCAAAGCTCGAGTTTGCAGCACTTGAAGTTAGTGGGAAAAACTATGTGCCATGGATGATAGATGTAAAAATGCATCTTGAATCCATGGGTATCTCAAATACTATATATGAATTTAATAATTGCTTGGCACAAGACAAAGCAAAAGAACAAGTTTTCCTTCGTAAGCATATTGATGAAATGTTGAGATTTGAATATCTTGATGTTACTGATCCAAGTATTCTCTGGAATCTTTTGAAAGAAAGATTTGATCATCAAAAGGAAGTTATACTTCCAAATGCTAGAGATGAATGGAGAACACTAAGGTTTCAAGACTTCAAGAAAGTAAACGAATACAACTCAGCTTTGTTCAGAATATGTTCACAACTCAAGTATTGTGGACAAGAGGTTAGTGATGAAGATATGTTGGAGAAAACTTACTCAACATTTCATGCAACAAACATTACTTTGATGCAACAATATCGGATGGAAAAGTTCACAAGATATTCTGAACTGAATGCATGTCTGCTCGTTGCAGAGCAAAACAATGAACTCTTGATGAAAAACCATGAATCTCGTCCAACGGGATTAGTAGCACTTCCTGAAGCAAATGCTACAAATATTGATGGTCATCGAAACAATACACGTGGACGACGGCGAGGTCGTGGTCGAGGACGAGGCCGTGGATATTTTAATCGAAACCAAAGCCATAATCAGAACCATAATTCTGGTCGTGGACAAGGTAATAATCGTGGTCGTGGCCAGAAAAGAAATAATTACCAATATTCACAAAGAAACAATGTCCACACACAAGATAAGGCCAAAAGTGGCAAGACATGACACTGGGACATCACAAAAATATGATGGTTCATGTTATAGATGTCGTAGCACAGGCCATTGGTCAAGGACCTGTCGCACACCTGCACATCTTTGTCAACTTTATCAAGAGTCCATTAAAGAAAAGGAAAAGAAGCAAACCTCATTGATAATGTTGAATTCACTCCGCTAAATGTTGCTGATTTCTGCAATGACATGGAAGACATAAACTAAAAAAAATCTATTATTGTTCTAGTAAAACTGTTTTTCCTTCGTTTGTTTTTCATGTAATGTCTTTCCTACAATAAATGAACTTTATTTTTAATAATAATTATGATTATGTTTATTCACTTATTATTCCTTTTATACGTGAAGTTTAATATGAGTCCAACTGGAGCACAACACCAAGAAAAGATTGGAGATCTTTGTATAGCAGATAGTGGTAGTACACATACTATTCTGAAATCAAAGAAATATTTTTCAGAATTAGTACCAACAAAAACAGTCATACATACAATATCAGGTCCTGCAGACTTGATAGAGGGAACCGGGAAAGCCCATTTTATATTACCAAATGGTACAAGCTTTTGTATAGAAAATGCCTTATTTTCTCCAAAGTCTAATAGAAACTTATTAAGTTTCAATGACATATATTTCAAAGGATATGACACAAAAACTGTGACCATTGAAAATAAGAAATATATGTATATTATAGACACAAACCATGTGCTTGAAAAACTACCAACACTTGATTCTGGTCTGCATTATACATATATACATATGATTGAATCAAATATGGTAGTCGAAGGAAAACATTGTGATCCTGGGACATTCAGTTTATGGCATGATAGGTTGGGCCACCCAGGATTAACAATGATGCGAAGGATAATTGAGAATACACAAAATATTAAAAGGAATTATTAGTAGCCATTTTTTTTTGTGATATAAATCATTTATATTGCCACTAATGTGTGGCTGTAACTATTTTCTCCTGTTTTCCCTTTTTATAATATATTTGCCGGTTGCAAAAAAAAGAAAATATAAATCATTTATGATGCCCATAGTTAGGGTTAATGTCATAAAAACCCTCAAGTTTTCAAGCTTTTTTCGGTTTTGCCCAAAGTTGATATTTGTCCGTTTTTACTCTAACATTTTCGAAAAAATGTTCGGTTTTACCCTTTTACCGGTGATAACAGGTTTTCCAGGTTACCATTATATTAAATTCGCAAAAAACCCTTAAGTTTACCATTTTTTTGTGTTTTTACCCTTAAGTTTATAATTTTTTTACACTTTTACCTTAAATATTTTTTTTCATAATATACGTATTCATGCAGAAAAATCGTATTTATATACGAAAAAATGTTTAATTAAATATTGTATTTTTTTAATGTTATATATATATATATATATATATATATATATATATATATATATATATATATATATATATCTTACTATTTCTAAAAACATATTTAAGACGTCCAAGTGTTTAAGCTTAAAATACAACTGGACTTCAATAAAATAATATTAAATTTTAAATTGTTCAAGTTTATAAGCTAAAAGTATAATCAAACAATGCAGTAAAATATCTTATTTCATTTTCGCGTATCTTCTTATCTTTCCTAAATATATTTCCCAAAGTTTAGGTAGGACTTATTCAAATTCTCAGTATTTTAGGCTGATTAAAAGTGAAAGACTCATTCAAATAGGAAAGGAACCATGAAAATCGGGAGGAATGCGAGGATTTGCTGTTGCACACTTCTAGATAATGCTCTGCTTGATCTCACTGTAAACCCTAACCACCATCGTTTTCCATTTTCCCTGAAATCCACCACCATCTCTCCACAATCTCTCTAAAAACCTAGCACTGTCTCTCCACATTTTTCTCTATAAACCTAGACCTAACATTGTTTATAGCTACAACCACTCATCTCCTCATCTTTGTTCCTCTATATTTCCCATCCTCTTCACTGCAAGATCAACCCCCCTTCTCTGTTTATCTGAAAATTCCAGTACAACCCCACCATTATACCATTGTCGCATCTATCTCAGCAAGGATGAAGTATGAAGCCATTTGGGAAAAAACAACAGTTATGTTCATGATTGAAAAATCATGCCAATGTTCTTCTCTCCACCTCTCTTGATCCAAGAACCTCTACGAGCCCTAAAAACGCCCATTATCAGCCGCCACTCTCACCACCGGTCGCTACCATACGTGGCCGCGACCTCCACCATCTCTGTCATCGTTCAACTTCCCAGATGGTCTGTGTGTGTTAAGACTGAACGAAAAACTGGAAAGAAAAGAAATATCAAACAGATAGGGAGAAAGAGAGGATCGGGGTTGAGAGATGAGGAGGTAACGGAGTTGTGGTGGTATCTGATAGGCGGAGAGGTTGTGGTTACCACACATTTCTTCCTTTTCATCAAAAAGCTTTCTATCCCCTCATGTGCTTATTTTTTGCTTTTGATTTCATTTAGCTAGGTAAGCACCTCCTTTTCCTTTATCCACCAGTTCAATCATGTACCCAATTGGGTAGCCACCCATCAACACTCATATCACCACTAACCTTGTATCTATCTCATCATTCGCCCTTTTTCCTAATCTGATACTGTGATTTGTGGGTTCTAAAATTTTGAAAATAAAATATCCCCTTATTGCTTGATTCAAATCCCCATTACATGAGTAGTTTATCTCTTAGGATTTTGGGTTAAGGCTTGCATTCTCCTGCCTCTAACCAATCCTTATCTCTCCCTCTTGAGTATGTTGAATTTTAGAAGGTTCTAATGAGATTAAAAGCTACTCTGTTAAATGTACTTTTATGATTTTGAATTTTTTAGTAACCAAATTCTACTATTTATCAGATGCAGTTAATTGCTGAATTCTTGGTTTTGCTTTCTTTTTTTTATTGGGATTGGAGCTATTTAGTTGAGATCCATAATGTAAGAAGTTGACAAGCTGAAGGGATTACATCAGATGCAGATTAGAGACATCAGTCTACTAGAATAAAAATCGGTACACATCACACTTTTATAGCAACATACTTTCATTAATTTGTTTATTATAGCATCCTACTTTAAATGCAAGCAAAATTCTACAATAACAAAATAAATGAAAGTGACTTACTAGATTTATTCCTTGACAAAGAACAGTCATTTATTTAGCATAATGCTTTCAGGGTTCTTTCATATTTAATGGAATAAAAATTCTTAAAATTAGTGCAAACAGGCCTAAACATAGCTCTCTTAAATAAAAAAAGCCTTTCACTTATCTTTGGAATAATAATGAAAGAGCAAAATGGTTTGTTTGTAGTTAAATGTAAATTTGGCAATTTTGTACATTTTTATATGTGTATGGGTTGGTCTCACTGGAAAAAGAAAGTTAAAAGGAGAAGTGAAGCTAATCAAAGGTAAGATGATCTAGTTCAATAAAAAGAGCTATGGGTATAATGGTCTTTTTTGGGATTTAATTCAAGCAGTTATATTCAAACTGTCGAGCATCATGACTATCGTTGGCAGGGGGAAAAGAAATTAGTATTAAAAGATTTTGTGCAGTAAAAAAGTTGAAGGGGTATTTCAGTCCTTTTCTCAAATTCTACAGGAAATTTTTTTTCTCAAGATAGTATCCGGAGTAGTTATGTCGGCTATTTTCAACAATTCACAAGTAAATGGATTGAGGCATAACTATCTTTTTTTTATAATAATTCGATTAGAGGATGCGTTTTAATTTGCAAAATTAAAAATCAATTTGTCAAGTGGCTTTTATGTAGTTGTACCTTGTGCTACTCTTATTTTAACAATTATTGGAAGGGTAGTAAAATGGATTGGAAAAGAAGTAAGAGGACACGAGATTCATTAAGAGATTTTTCGTCAAATTTGAATAAAGGATCCAAAGCCGGTCTTTTTTATGTAAAAGGCAATTTTTTTTGAATTATGGTTTGTATTTGTTATACAACAATATATTTTTTTAAAAAAATTATAAATTTTTTTATGAATATTTTCATTTTTTTTGGTTCATGTTTGAAGCGTTTAGTTCGATTTTATATATGATTATGTACAAAAGATGAATAACAGCCTGCTTTCAACTTTCATTTATCTTTTTGTTATAAATAGCATCTTACTTTTCATTTTTCATCACTTAATAGCGTACTTTGAAAAAACTATGTCGATATAATTGGGTAGATTTTTCAAAGCTATGTCTCGGATTTAACCCTTGTATTAATATAATGTGTAGGAACCTACTAAGGAGCAACCATGAGTTTGCAGCAAATATATTCTTATTAGAAACACAAGGATGGAAGACTGGAAATTAGTTTAATTATTGTAAATGTTTTGTGTAGATTAATTTTCACTTTCCATGTTTTTTATGATTGTAATAAAGACCATGCCTCTGTTTTCCATATCTTAAATGCAAGGCTTTAAGTATTCTTCTTTCTCCAAAAAATTTTAAAAAACATCAAAACTAGAGTAAAATATCTCATATTTCAGTCATCGTCATTAAAATTTGTTTAAAATTTTCAATATGTTCAATCATTGCTATTTAAAAGAATTTAATATCCCCAAAAATGATGTGGAAAAAAAAGTTGAAATTTAATAGTTCCGGCAACTTTAAAAAGAATTGTGTTTTCTTTTTTACTTATCATTTTCTTTTGGCAAGATGAGTAGATGACTAATGAACGATTCCAAAACCATGTGTTTATATAACCCAACATAAAATTGTAATTTTTATTCTAATGCAAAACAACAATGTTATTTTAGTTTAACCTAAAAACACATGAGACTTGATATTCTAACAAAAACCAGAACATTTCAATTTTTAAAACAAAAAGAAAACATACGTTTGTTTTAACCCAAAACATTAATGTAGTGTTGAAAAATGTAATTTTTTTAACGCAAAATAGCAATGTAGTTTTAGTTTAACCTAAAAACAAAAGGGACTTAATATCTTAATAAAAACAACACAATTTCATTTTTAAAACAAAATATAAATGTACATTTGTTTTTAACCAAAAATATCATCATATTATTTTAAATCAAATCAACGGTTACTTATTCCCCCATCGATTGTAGATACACACCCATCATAATTTTTTTTTTGGGTTCCACAGATGATGCAAACAGATCTGCAAAACATATATATATATATATATATATATATATATATATATATATATATAATCTTTTAGTAAGAGGTTATATTTGTTTACAGTTCTATAATGCTATTAAGGTTAGAATATGACTATAATCTTCATAATTGAGAATTTTGTGTCAACAATACCAATTTACTACTATGGTCCTTCAAGTATTGATCACTTGATAAATTTGGAGACACAAATTTGGTATTTCAAGTATTAGTGATCGAGAATTTTCAAATTCTTTATATATAGAAAAAAAACAAATAAATGGTCAAATAACATCATTTTTATTGGTTGTTAACCTCAAGCATGCTCAAATAACATCATTTGTAATCGATTTTCAAACCTATAAAAAATTGATTTTCATATATTAAATATAAATTGCTTTCATTAATTATTTCTTCAATTTATTGTTTATAAGTTTGAGAGGTTTCCAAATACCAGTTTTTACCCCTTGTACTATCCCGGATGACCGAAAAATACCTTTGTAGATTTTAAAAGTTAAAACAAAATATTGTTTGAAACCCCTAAATGGTCCCAAATGCCTGTAAAATACCTTAGCTCATGGTGTAGCCATGAGTTTTACTTATTTGCTCACCCCATTGTACGAATATGTACCTAGCTAGAAATTACCCATTGAAATCAACTATCCGGCACAAAAGAGTCCGCCAAAAGGTGGCAAGGAAATAGCTCACGCCTAAAGGAAACTAATCGTTTCTAGAAACAAAATTTTGAAAAAAACTATTCGCCCCCGTCGCTTGGCGCGGGTAAACGGCTAGTATATATATATATATATATATATATATATATGTTTGTGTGTGTGTGTTTTTGCAAGGTTATATCATTTAAACAGATAAATAATATTTTTAGAATTATGAATACGTGTTTTATAGATATAGTTTTTAGAAGTATAAATACATATTTTTACATTTTTATATATTAATATGTATCTATACTTCTAAAAATATATTTATACTTAAAAAAAAAACATATATCAAAATACATATTTACACTTCTAAAAATATATGTATATACTTATATAAACATGTTTATGATTGAACAAGTTTTTTTTTATTGATATGTATATTTTTAAATACATAAAAATACATATTTGTAGTTCTAAAAATATATTAATTTGTTTTTTTACATCTTAAATGGTTTATCCAAGAAAAAAACCTATACACACACACACAGACACACACATATATATATATATATATATATATATATATATATATATATATATATAACATTAAAAAATGTAAATACAATATTTAATTAAAATTTTTTCGTATATAAATATGATTTTTCTGCATCCATACGTATAATATGAAAAAAAATACATAGGGTAAAAGTGTAAAAAAAAATTATAAACTTAAGGGTAAAAACGTAAAAAAACTGTAAACTTAAGGGTTTTTTGCGAAGTTAATATGATGGTAACCTGTTATCACCGGTAAAAGGGTAAAACCGAACATTTTTTGGAAAATGTTAGGGTAAAAACGGACATAAAATTCAACTCTGGGCAAAACCGACAAAACCCTGAAAACTTGAGGGTTTTTATGACATTAGCCCCATAGTTGTAATCCATAGTTATAATTAGAAATATTATAACCGTGTTCTATTCATGTGTGAACCATATTTATAACCATAAATGATTATAACTAAAATTATATGTGCAACCATAATTATAATCACAAATGATTATAACAAACAAATTTGTTTCTTGGACCATACCGTAAAGGAGGCACTTGAAATTAAATCGAGCCACACTAATCACTAATAGATTTTGATGAGAAAATTTAACCAATTATACAATTAAAAGTTTTATAAAACTTAAAAAAGCAAACGATCCACATTAGACATATCCTATTTTAATATTTACATTGAAACATTACAAACAGATAAAGAGATTGAACTTTTTTATATTTTCCTTACACGCACTCATTCAACAGCTATTACAGGGGGTGTTATATTATTAAATTAAATTTACCTATAAACATTGAAGTTAAATCTATTCTAATAAATGAATTTTTTTTTCCATTTGTCACCCTCTTATTTAAATTGCCAAATGTCATTTTTGGTTATTTTGAATTAATTTTTATTCCACATGTCATTCTATGGTTTTTTATTTTATTAATTTCAAATAGTATTTAAATGCAATAAAAAAATACATATTAATTTCCTTAATAAACTTTCCTTTTAATTTCAAAATTACTAAATTAAAGCTTCATTAATTTCCTTTATTTATTTATTTAAATTATTTGTTTAAATTTAAAGAAAAAAAAACTTTAATTTTTATAATTCAATATTTTTCTCATTTTTCTTATAAATTCAAACTTTTCAAATGTTTACAATTTTATATTTACTTTTTCTTTTAAATAAACCTATGTAATTAATGGTCTCATACCTAGTTGGTTTAACAAAATCAACCATATTCCTTCAGCAACTCAATTTATATTTACTTGTATGCATTTTTTTTTGAACGGCAAGCAAAAAAAATAACATTAAAAAAGAAAAGACTTAAGTCAAAAGCTCAAGCCACACATATATAGATTAATCGTCACAATATTAACATGTATTATTGATTTCCTCTTAGTAAAAGATTATGGACATACATTTATTATAAACTCCAATGATTAGTCAATCACTCAGAAAAGATATTGCGGTTCTAAGGTTCCAATAAACTTTTAACATACAAACATAAGAAAAAAAAAACTATTATTAAATATAACTATATTATACAAAGGTGCACCTTAGGATGATGGGAAGCCTACTCAGCCGAGCCAAGCCCAACATGAATTGACGAGACATTTTTTTTTTTTTTCATATCGCCAAATGCCAAGAACAACTAAATAATAATAAAGACATCAATACCTTCGATTGTTTCATCAACCTTCTTGTTTCCCTAGGATGAATAATCACAAAGATCAAAGACACCTTCTTTGATTTGGGTTTTCAAAGAACTTTGATTTAATCTGAGTGGCTGCGTGTTAGTGGTGGTGTTAGTGGTGTTTAGGCTAAATATTCTCTTACATTTTATTCCTATAATCTTCTTACCATATCAAATATTGACATATGTCACATTTAATGAGACATTTAATAAATTTAAAAATAATTTAATCTACTTGCCACCATTTACTATGGTAAGAAGCTGAGTAGGAATAAAATGTACAATGATATTTAATTTCTCAGAATATAAACATAGATTTTAAACATACAGAGAGATCTTTGTATATTAGTAACGAACAAGATGGATTAAATTCTCATCCAAATATAATTGTTTTGATTTTAAGGAAACAAATATTAAAATTACTTTCATAGCCTCGACACCCATTTAAAATTTACAAACTCATTACATTACTTTCATATTTTACATAAATGACACATTGATCTTAGCCTTATATTTTAAATTTTAGACGGTTTAGATATGTTCTTGCATTCTCAACCTTTGGGTGTTCTCATAATACCTTTTATATATATATATATATATATATATATATATATATATATATAGAGAGAGAGAGAGAGAGAGAGAGAGAGAGAGAGAGAGAGAGAGAGACATGTTCAAATGTTTCCAACAAATATTGTGTGCCTAAATGCACTAATCAGAAATTAAGAAAAATTAAATCATTATTAATTAATATAAGGGTATGATAGTAATCTTGGTTATATCTAATTATAGTAAATATTTAAACCATTTAATATCCCTTTAATTTAGTAAAATCAGTTTTAAAACCCTATATATCATCGACCCCTTTTGCCGAAACCCATAACCAGTTCATCACAATTGCCGGCAGCATTCACCTTCGTTTCCTGCCTGGAACATCACCACTAAAGAGAAGAAAATTAGCGTTTTCCCACCGCCGATTGCAGCCCTTCATCGACGCGACCCTGCTTCTCTGAGGTTGCCATCGCCACTTTCTTCTTCTCCGAGAACAACAATCAAACCCACAAAATAAATGGCAGACCTAGAAGAATCGATCGGTTGTGTTCAAGATAGAAATTGCAAACGAACTTGCCTCCACTGTCATTCCTTCTGCTATACAATCGCCATTCTTGACTTTTTAAACCACCTACCATGAGAATCCATGAGACCTTCTCGTCAATCTCGTTTGGAAACCATACCCAGTGGCATCACCGGTGAGGTTAGGACAAGCCTTAATTGCCGATGCATCTATATCTTTCTCGATTTTTGGGTAATCATTATTCACTTGGTAATTTTCTCATTCCTTGTTCTGTTTGACCTACTTTGAAATTCAGGAGCCATGGTTTCTATTTCATAATTTATCATTACAAAGACATATTTTATTAATCTGAAGGCAAAAAAAAGCTATACATAATCTGATATGAAGGCAGAAATATGATTGCTCATAGCTAGTTTTGGCTTATGCACTTAATTGTTATTTTTGTAAATTGTAAGAAATAAAAACTTGTTAATTCGATGGCATAGCCAGTTCATCCTTGTCACCTGTTTATGTAATGTGTATGTCCTGTTCTATACTGTTATGGTGGAAGTGTAAACTGTTAATTTTCAATTTGATAAGGGAGAAGTACCTGCTTGCAAAGAAAATGAAGAGGATAAAGCTTATTAACCATCGATGGTTAGAAGAATGGTATACATCCGATATAAAATACATCTTTGTAGTTATTCATTCAAAATACATCTTTGTGTTAACATGATCTTTTCCTACATTTATATTTCAAATGTTTTGTTCGTTGGGTATATTCTTGATAATACAAATTCTTTAAGAATATTCAAAACCATTATGCAATAATAGTTTATTCTGTAAGAATATTATTGCTGTATTATGATAGAATTGTAGTTAATTAGTTATATGTTTAATGTGCAGTTGTTACAAGTGTATCACTACAAAATATGTGGCAATGAATTTGTGATAGAAATGGCTTGAAAAATGGCTTGAAGACCTGATGGGAAAGGCTTGAAGAATGAATTAAAGAATGATCATACTCACTATTTAAGATTTTTGTTATTTTTTAAGAATTACACTTGTTATTCTTTCAGAATGTTGTTATTATTCAATGATTCACAATCATACAATGTAATTATTTGGTATATTATTAGTTCAAGAATCAATTTTGTGTATTCTTTCATAATGTATTTACTAGTTTATGATTGGCATTCTGTCATTCTGACAGAATAAAATCGAAATATATATTTACTAGTTTATGGTTGACATTCTATCATTCTGACAAAGTAAAATCGGATTTTTAAATTTGAATTAATTTAAAATATTCAGATTTTTAAAAATAAAGGAATTAATTATCCCTAAAAATCTGAAAATTTCCTTTTTTAATATAGGTTAATTGACTAAAATGCCCTTATGCTGAAATTTGTGTGATTATATGGTACATGTTATCCTATTCTAATATCACAGACCCTCAGATCATGACCTTTGATTCTATTCCATCTGGTGGTCTAGATCTGTGCGTTCTGGCACACAATAGTTAGTAAAAACAAAATAACCTAAGTCTATATATATATATATATATATATATATATATATATATATATATATATATATATATATATATATCAATGTTGCAGAAAACGTTAAACGTTAGCTAGTCGGTGGACTGAGGTCTAGGGATTAATCGGCTAGGCGGGGATTAATCGGGGACCATTAATTATTAAGAAAATTTTTCAAAAATTTATAAATCTAACTTTAATCGTAAGAATATAAATAAATAAACATAAAAGTTTAATAATAAGTTTAAAAAGCACAATAATTTATCATCCAATTAATAAGAAAAGTTATTCAAATTTTAATATATCTTAAGAAAAGAAGTAAATTTGGGTATTTGTATATTTGAAAACATAGAAATTTTGAAAATTTTGGAGAAAAACTTTAAAATTTATTTTTTTTAAAAATTTTCTTTATATATTAGTTGAACATTGAAATACTATGAACTTTTGAAATTTTGAAAATTTTGGTTTAATATTTAAAATTTTGAAAATTTAAAAATTTGACCGTTTAGGCCGCCTAGGACCGATTAGGACCGTCTAGGACCGATTAGAACCGTCTAGCTCCGACTTTTCCCCCATTTGACCAAAACCGATTAAGCCAACCAATTAGCCTTAATCCTATTTGGTTGAAGACCGCTTAGCGATTAATCCCCGATTAATCGGCCGCCTAGACCGATTTTTACAACACTGATATATATATATATATATATCTTTACTATATTATTAAACATATTGCATATTTCTTGAAATTTAAGAGGTACAACACCTACTGCGTCATGTACAACTTATCATCCGATACACTTACTAACACATCCGTTTTGATAATTAATCTGCGAATTAAACTACATTTTAGTTCTCTGTTTTTTCTAGACTCAAAAATTATTTACCAAAACCCTAAATCAATCGTCGTCACCGAAAAAAGACCACCCCATCTTGAACCGATGCTCACTCCTCCTTCTTCCCAAACTACCATCGCACCAACAACATTTATTCTATCTCTCTCCTTACTCTCTTCAATCTCCAGTATCCATCAGTTACCACAACCCTCCTGACGCCTCGGTTACTACCACCCTCCTAACATCGCCGTTACCACCACCGGTGACCGCAACCCCCTCTGCCGCCCCACTTCTACCTTAAGTCGAGGCGAGAAACACTACCCTTACCTTGACTGTTTGTTTTTAATTAGGAATGGAATGGAATTCTATGCTTTTGTTTGTAATCTCAGTATTTGTTTTCTGGTTCAGTTTGCTTATATGTGATTAGTTAGGCATGGAGCCCCATATTCGGTACATGAAGATAGTTTATGGTACTACCATGTTTGGTACATGAAGGACCTGTTTGTGTGTTATAATAATCAAAGTAGTTACTATTCATCATTAAGTCAATAACTTATCGACTACTCTTTTATACTATTTGCAGGTGGGATGGTTTAATCCTCCAGGTTTCTCAACCTTTATTTCCACCAATTCGATCACGACTGATATCCCTTACTGACGGTCTTCCTAACTCCTAAGGTATTTCATATATTGTGTTTAACATATGTAACTAGAAATAATATATGTTTTATTATTAGATTTTTATCGGTTGTGGATGTTTTTATTAGTTTTTAAGATATGTTACAATCAGTTTGTTATGATTTTATAACTTGATTTGTAGGTTGAAAAAAATTATTCCCCTGATGAGCATAAGAAGTCAAGACCAAAAAAAGTGTTTGTAGAATGACATTACTTTTGGGTCTTCCAAGTTATGGGAAGACAATACTCCGGTAAGCCTTGGGTGGGAAGGTTGTTAAGGAGCTTAAGGTAATTTCTCATTCCTCAAGGTGTCAAAATGGTTTGTTTAGTCGGGTTGGTTGCAACATGTTAAAATGGATTGGCTTGGATTAATTTGACTAACAAAAAAGTAGTTTTTTTGTCTCTTGTTGTTCCAAAAAGAGAAAAAGACAAACATTTTTTTTGTCTATTTTCTTGGATTCTATAAACATTTAATAGATTAAATATGATTAATTGATTACATAATTATAGTATTAAGTATTAAGATGTTGACAAAATGATTGAGAGTAATAAGCATTTGAAAACACTTTCGACAACTTTTAGTCCTTCAAATCCATTGGAGGAACAAGAGCTGGCAAAATAGTCTTGGAGTTGGTTTATGTAACAGTTTACCATTTTGCCTTTTTTGTCTGTGTGGTTGTGATTTTTACCAGATTTAGTCAAAAAGTGAAACCTCTTGCAATCTTACTTCTAATTTCAAGGTGTTTGGTTGTTTTTGTTTTTTAGAAAAAATTAAAATTAATAATCCAAATAAGGAAGTATGATGCCATTTATAGTTCTATAGGTTTCATTATAGAGCATTGTACTTTGAAAGTACAATGATATAATTTGGTATAATATGAAAAAAAAATCCATTTTTCCTTGACTTTTTGTATGTAGTTCAGTTTTTTATTTTTTTAAATTTATAATCTTTATAGTTATAATAAATTTCGTTTTTTATTTTGATGACTAATATATAGTAAAATTATGATAAAGATTTATCAAATAGTCATTGATTTTAGCTGTCATTTTATCTTATTTTTAGTATGATTTATTTAATTGAAATTATGATTTTAATCAGACTTATTTTTGGTATAGTTTTGCATATTTTTGTTATGCTATTATTTACATTAATTTTTGTATGATTCTACTCTATATTTAACTACTTCCATTTTATATATATTCCATTTTGTATATATTTAACTACTTCCATTTTGTATATATTTAACTATTTCCATTTTTGAACTATTTTGCAGCCTAAATTAAGCATTTTCACAGAATATAACATGTGATATTTGTTGTTACAGAAAAATAACCTTCTTTACAACAACTAACTTTCATGACTTCAAGTGGTCTTCAAAACTTTAACCTGTAGTGGTAATATAGTTCAAAGTGCAAACAAAACAACAACACCAAATGCCAAATGATGATGTACTTCTTATACAAAGACTATCTTTAATAGCCAAAAGATCATCCAGGAGCAGAATGGACATTAAGCAGCAAAATTACTTATCCTTTTTTAATAAGTTTCAACAGTAACACCGACTTAACACTTTCAGGTGCGAAAATGTCATTAATCACCCATCCAAATTAGATATGTTCCACTGTAAAGAGGGTTCTTTGTCTATAAATGGAAGTGCATTACCTTTTTGGGGGCAAAAAAGTGGTAAAAACCTCTGATCCAATTACCAAGGGTAAAAGAGTCCTTAAAATTTTCACTACGTATGTTTTTGTGTGTGACTTGTATGTGTGTGTGCTGTGTATGATTACTTCCAAGTTTCTTTTAGCTATCATCAATGTATTATTATTTGATTTAATATATAATTTTAGGTACTTTGAGGTTTATGTTGTGATATGTTTTTTTCATTGGCTGATGTTGTGCTTATTAGTGTTGATGTGTTTTTATTTTTATTGATGGTTTCCCTATCTTATTTCTTTGGGGTTGTTATGTACATATAATTGATCGATAGCTATGTATTTATAAATATTAATTTTTTCTTTTAATCTCATTACAAACAAAATAAATGCTAGACAATCTTATCTTATCCAGTTTCCATTTCTACCATCTCATTTTTTTAAAACACTAATGTAAAGCTAAAAGAATAAAATAACATGTATAACTTTGTTTTTCGTTCTCTTTTATTTTTACTAAATAAATAATTTCTATAATTAAGGACCTTGCTAATTTTTTAGCTTCAACCATATAAAATATGTATGCTAACTTTAGCTAAATGAAAAATGTTTATATTTAAACGTTTAATGAAGAAAAAAAATTCACTTTAAGTTTGTTTATAATTTTTATTAAAATAAAATGACAACGGATAAGATTGATTTTGTGTATTATGTTTTAGATTATATCATACGGATACAAAATAGTGAAAATACGCATTAGGTGATTTTATAGTTTATTTTACCTAAACAGTTCTACAATAGTATTTTTATTTTATTTTCTTTAAAGTATTTACAATGTTTGTCATCTGCCCCTGATTAAGACATCAGGTTTTATAGCTGCTAACTTAGATGAAATCATATAATGGTTATGTATGTTAATTTGTAAACTAACACTAAAATGAATGCATTTTTCCAAAATTGAGTCTCCAACCAACGACCTCACCAAAACGACCAAGAACTAGAAAACAATGGTTGTGTTAGGTTACGGGCATTGTTGTTATTTGAATGTCATTCTTCTTCTTCTATGCATTTTATGGGCTTCACGATAATAAGCATTTAGCTTTCTTAAAAAAATCAAGATGTTAGACTAACTATAAGGTGCTTCACATTTATATATATTGTTTATTATTTATGTGTTTTTTTCTAGAGACCAAGAAATTAATATAAATATTTACAAATAAAAAAAGTAATTGTCGATCCCTAAATATTTGGGCCATGGCACCAGAGGTGGTCGCCATATTGTGCCCATCCATAGGCCGATCCTGCCTACATACAATCTTCAAAAAACACTATATTATATTTCCATATGTTTTTACAGATTCTTTCTAAAATCGCCTAAAAATTCATCCAATCCTAATAATCTATGATTTTCCTTTTTTTAACCGTCTAATAGTCACAACATCATCAACATATGGTGTAGTGACGTTACCTTAACCCATTAAATAAACAATCTATGTTAAGGACTTAACCCTTGAGTTCCATTTATCGTAGTATCGAAAAAATGTTAATGAAAATTAAAAATGATATTTTTTGAAAATAAAATATTGAAAGTAAAATAAAATTAAAATACTCAACCTAAAAAATAAATTAACGACGAGGTTATTTCTTAAAATGACCATAATATACCCACAAAACTAATTTTCAGTATTTCTTACAAAATAATCATCTATTTCACAAAAAATGTTCCTCAATTAATTGTAATATTATTTTTTATAAAATGAAATAGACCCTTGATGAAGGCATACTAATAGTTGTCTAAATCGTCGAAATGAAACTAACCTCAACATGCGACATTGTGGGTCGAGACCGGATCGAAAAACCTGCCGAAACAACAAACAGAAAGTATCATTAGACCAAATTGGTCTAGAACGAAACCGGTTCGAAAATAAATACATATCAAAATGAAATAAATTGCCAGAAACAAGTTCAAAAATAAAAACATGTGATAATGTCATTGATGACGTAATAGTTGTTGGTCAACATGCTGGAAAGATGATATTTTTGCCAATGATTTCTCTATGCCCGAAGATGACATGTTCTCATTTAAGCTCAAAAGAAAACAATTTCCAATTCGATTATGGCTCGCGATGATAATCGATAAAGCTCAGGGGCAAACAATTCAAAATGTAGGTATTTAGCTTCAAGAACTAGTTTTCTCACATGACCAACTTTATGTGACATTATCAAGAGGGATATCACGTGCCAATATTGAAGTATTAGTGAAATCTGACAAACCATTAACGACGATGAAGTCTATATATCAAATGTGGTATATAAAGAAGTGTTGAACGATTAATAATGCATAATAAATCATGTGTTCATGTATATTTGTAAAAAATCCCAACTATTCACTTTTAATTCTTATCGATTTCGTTTCTGGTAGCATGACTCTTATTGATAAATGTTTAGATGTAGTAAATTATTTGTGCAAAATAACTAATCGTTTCTAGAAATTAATATCTGAAAAAACTATTCGTACCCGTCGCTTAGCGCGGGTAAACGGCTAGTATATATATATATATATATATATATATATATATATATATATATATATATATATATATATATATATATATATATGTGTGTGTGTGTGAAAAATTCGTACGAGAACAACCTTCTTAATATCTTGCAAGTCAACGTCATCTTTCATATCTTATTTTAAGCCACTCTTAAATTTGTCAAAGTTGGCAAAATGGTCTGGTAACTATACATCAGGAAACTCTATATATATATAAACATAAATTATATACTAAAATAACTTAACACAGCAAATTATATTATATTTATGAATATTATTTACAATTGTTACAATTCTGAAAAAATAACCGAATAGAGACGAATTAGTTTTTCTACATCTATTATCAAGATTCAAAAACAAGATCCAAATATTAATGTCATTGTTGTACAATCATGATTAACGGTGAAAATGAAAGGTCCCAAACCCTATCACTTGTGAATGAATCTAATAGGTTCGTTGATCCGACACAAACAAGTTAGAATACAGAAAAACACAAAATTTTCACAAATATGGGTTTTCAGTAAGAAAGGTTCTCATAAAGAGAACGGATGCACAAAACAGGCCACAAAGACGATCACACAAAGGCGATAATTAGAGTTTAACACTATTACAAGATTATATACTACATCTGAAATAAAAAGTTGATTTCTGCTCCCCCCTGAGGTTGATAACTTTCATTCTTTCAAGAGTGTCTACTATTTAATGAATGGTCAAGTAACAATGTAGCATAACTAAACATTTCTCCACCTTTTTGATATCATCAATACATACTGCTTTTTTATGCTTTTTTTAAGAGAGAAAGAAACCTCAAAATGAAACGAAAACATCGAATTAGCAAAACAAGTAATACAATTCACCACCACTAAGTGAATTAGCAAAACAAGTGAGTTCTCAATAGTTCTAAAGTTCCACAAATTAGTGACATCACATACATACGGGGTATAAGTAGACAAAACTTTGACCTTGATCGTGTCTTGTGACAAAAGATTAAAGGCATTCTAGAGATGAGAACAAAGAGGAAAGAAGAATACATGAATATGATCCTAGAAAATTAAAATCTTTTTATGCTATTCTATATTGTATTTTTTTTTAAAAAAATTTGAATGTTTTTTTAATACAATGAAATGAAATTCACTCATCCCCAAGTTTAAAATGATGCATCGTCCTCGATGCCTAAGAATGGGGTGAGACTCACTATTGAGGAGGATATTGAGGTGGGTATTGGGGCAGATATTGTGGTGGGTATTGAGGTGGATACGAGGGGGTGGGGGTGAATGGCTATGTATATTGGGGGTAGTAGGGTGGTCTTGTTGGCTGGCCACCTAAACAAACCACTATATGTATCTTAGTATAAATATCACAAGCACTGTTGTAAAGGTCTGAGTAGTCATGATGCAAGCGCCTATAATTAGCATGCAACTGCTGAAACTCTGTTATATACATGCCATGGTAGGGATGCATGACAGACTCTTGTTGCACGGGTGGCGTAGCAGTAGGAATCGGTGCGTCGATAATAGGTACATCTTCATCAAAATCAGGATTAGTCTCAAGCATCAGGACACCTAAATTAGATATAAGGCGCCATACAATGTTGTGGACATGATTGGATAAATTAAGAAGCTGGGCACTTTCACTACCAATACAAACGTAGTCACGACTATATACAACCTAAAAAATGTTGTTGAATGTCATGCGAAACATGTACATGTTTTGGAAAATATCTGTGGTTAGGCTAGTTTCTATGGGAATGACATCGAGACCGGGTGGAATGCGAAAAGCTACAGCTGGTTGTTGAGGATGATTGTGACCATACCTCCACACAAGGGTGAAACATGAATAATAAAACTAGAGGGGCCAAAACCAAAACTTCGTTAAATGTTTTTTGAATGATCATAAATTGTAAGTGTTATAGCCATAGTTACAATATACACTACATCTAGTTATGTATAAAACAACATCACCAATAATTCACTTGTAAAATGCCTAACTAGTGAAACAAAACCATGAAAGTATGACAAAGTATATAAAGTAATAAGTTCATACTAAAAATGAGGTTATAGTTGTACCTTATATGTAACTCCTTCCATTCATGTTTATATGTATATACATATACATTTTTTTTGAAATGGTATATACATGTACATACATATACACACAATTATACATGTGTATGATGTGTACATATATGGTTGTATAGAAATACTAAACTTACATAAGAAGAATTGTAGCTCAAATTATGGATAAACCTATAAACTATTAGTATAATTTGTTATTTTCTTACTAGGTCTCCTATCAACCAACATACACTAAAGATACTCTTTCTTGCCTTCTAATCAGGTAAAGAATGGTGTCCTCTTCCGATCGGTTCCAAAACCCTCACTGTGCACTTTTAACAAACACTTAGCATGTAAAATTTCAAGATCACATTTTGTAGTTAGACCCATAATATAAACCATAGACATAAAAGACCTATATCAATTCCAAACGAAAAAGGTAAAAAAAAGCTTAGATATAAAATTTGAAACTTCATATGTTCATTAAAATTCATTTTCACAAAATAAACCTCATTGAGGACTTTTCACAAACACTTCATATGTAACTCCATATGTTCAATTCCGTCGACATTAAATTTTGGTACAAAAGACATAAATGTACACTTTTCTCAAGCAATAAACATATCAAACAACAATTTTTTTTAAAAAAAACACTTAATACATAACCATCAATGTAAGAACTTAGCATTTGCAAGGGAAAGTTAGAGAAAAAGAAAGAGATATAGAGGATACAATATGGAATTGGTGACGGTTAAAGGGAAGAAGTGATCTCGTTTCAATCTTATCTCCATTTCATTATTTACATCTATACATCTTGATTATTCAGTAGAAATGATTCCCCAACAAATATACCTTCCCCCCCTTTTTTCCTTGGGTTGTTGCCTTGATGACAACCACTCCGAGATCCTTCCTCTGCAACATCTAGATTAAAAAGCATAGATCTAGTAAAAAATGGGGGGCCATGGCCTCCCCTAGCCCCTTAAAGGATCTGTCACTGCCTCCATAATGTAGTTGGCCACTTGTGCTTCGGGACAACTTTAACAAGTTGAAGATTACCTACAGTCTGAAATCTGGAAATTGTTTCGAATTGTGGATCATACACTACATGAGCTCTAACTCTTTTTGTCCCACCTTTCTTATCTCATTTCGAGGAAAAATGATAGAGGAAAGTACGTGATGGGTGGCGTTAAGGACGAGATGGATGATACTCGATGCCTTGGCAGCGCTTGGTACATAACACAATCGTGCAATTCTCTCCCAAATATCTTTACAATCATTTTGGAATGGGAAGTTAAATATGTTAAAGGGCCCATAAGTATTGGAAATTGGAGCAACAATGAGATCACATAGCTAATTCTTGTGTAACTAATATTTGAGGATAAAAGCACAGAATGAGAGATATTAAGTTTGATAACTGAAAGAAACAGATGAAAAAAAAATTCAAGACCGGGTTGGACATAACCAACATCATGAAGTGACAACAATCCTTCCCATCCAATATTGCAAAATATAGTGTGGCCTTGGTCGTAGATATGTAAGGACTCAAGGGCGGGAATATCTGCGAATTTATGTGTTGCTGGTTTACGTCCAAGAAAATTATAAAATCTAGCTTCTGGTTGGGGATATAAGAATTCCAAATCTCCAGGGTTTTGACGTGTTGGCGTTGGGTCATGTTGTCTTTCACTAGAAGAGTCAACAACTCTAGAACGTTTGGATTTACCCTTATTACTACCCCAACGAGATGTTGAATCCATTTAGAGATATGAAAAAACTATGACTCTTAAGCACAATGCACAACCAATTTTAGGGACTAACACACAATAATCACTCAATTTTATAGAAAATACAAAAATATTCAAGATTTTTGACTAGTAATAAAGATAAGGAATTGGAAAGAGAATACTTGATTCTTGAGTTTGTAACTAGAGATTGGTACTTGAAATCACTTTCATGATGCCTCCCTAAGCTTATCATACAAAGAAATTAAGAAAATAAGACTAAAAATTTAGACCCCCAATTTCTAGTGTTTTGTCATAATCCGAAAATCACCATGAAAATGGTGTTTTGATGTTGCTTGAGAGTAAGGAAGAAGAAAGGGGGTGAAATTCCATACCTTTGTTGCTTAAAACCTTGCAAAAAGCAAAGATTTGAGTGTATGTGTGTGGTTTCGACGAGAACAAGAGAGGGAAAACATGGGGATGTCGACTAATATTGAGGAACAAAGTGGAGAATGTTTGTTTTAAGTCATATCTAAAAAATGGCTTCTTTTGACCAAAGTAGCGCAACACGGCCCGTGTTTCAGAACGAGTAACATTACACGATCGTGTAATTTTGTGTGTGTTTGTGTTACAAAATAAGCACGACCTGTGTTTTGTATAAGGTACCAGTACACAACCATGTTTCACATTTTTGGAGCTCAATATGGACATTACACGGCCGTGTTATGCAAAGGCAAGCATTACACAGACCGTGTAATGATCTGAGAAATGCCCGATTTTTTTTCCGTTTTTACGCTCGCTCACTTCCGCTCCTCATAAAAATTACTTTTAGACTCCCCTAAATGTTTTAAGAAATTTGGAACACAAAAACTTGAAATAAAATATTTGTACGAAACTTTTACAAAAATGACCAAAATACCCCCGAGTTGCCTCTTGGGTAACTGCCATTGTTTTAAGTCGGTGGTTCGACATGGACTCCGATGATTTGTCAGTAGTGGTACTTTGGTTCCGTGACTTCCTCCAATTCCTCGTTTTTTACTTTAAATCCTTCATAGTTAGGCTTCAAACGTTGTCTGTTTATGCTAAAAGTCTTCCCGGTCTTTTCACTTATGATTTATATTGCACCATACTCAAAAACATTAGTAACAACAAATGATCCACCCAACATGAACTTAATTTACCAAGAATCAATTTGAAATGAGAGTGGTATAGAAATACCTTTTGACCTTTAACAAATACCTTACAGGATATCATCTTGTCGTGGTATGCTTTTGTCTTCTCTTTATAAAGAACCTCGTTCTCGTAAGCTTCATTTCATATCTCTTCACGTTATTGTATGTCAAGCTTTCTTTTCTTTCCTGATTAGATCCATATTGAATTGAGTGACCACCTAATAAGCTCTATGTTCCATCTCTACGGGTAATCGACACGACTTTCCAAAAACAATGTAGTATGGAGACATCCCGATTGGAGTTTTGAATTCAGTGTGGTATGCCCAAAAAGCATCATGGAGACAAATACACCAATTTTTCCTTGTTGTATTCACCGTCTTCTCCAAAATACCCTTGATTTATGGATTGTTCACTTCGGAATGACCATTTGTCTGTGGATGGTATGTTGTAGAAACTTTATGAGTAACTCAATACTTTTTCAAAACACTTCCAAGCGTATGATTGCAAAAATGTAAACCGCGATCACTGATTAAAGTTTTATAACTCAAAATCTGGAAAATATGTTAGCCTTCACAAAATCTATCACAATTTATGAATCATTAGTACGAGTGGGTTTAGCTTCCACCCATTTTAAAACATAATCCACAACCAACAAAATGTAAGTAAAACCCGAATATGATGGAAAAGGACCCATGAAATCAATACCCTAAACATCAAAAATTTCACAAACTAAAATGGGATTGAAGGTCATTTCATTCTTTGAACTTAAAGATCCCATCATTTGACAATTGTCACAACTGCACAGAAAACATATGAGTCATGGAAGATACTTGGCCAGTAAAATCCACTCTCCAAAACTTCTCTAGCAGTTCTTTGAAGACCAAAATTCCCTACACAAGCATAAGAGTGCCAAAATGCTAAGATAGAAGATACCTCAGGTTGTTCAAAAACATCGTTTAATCATTTGGTCGACACAATATTTTCCATAATTATGGTTCATCCCATATATACCTCTTGGCTTCTTTCTTGATCTTGTATTTTTGCAATCGAGTCAAATATGGTGGAAATTGTTACATAAGGATGTAGTTCACAATATCGGCATACCATGGGGAAAATTTTATTGAAAATATTGGTTCATCCGAAAATGTGTCACAAATGGGAGTCAGGTTATCGGGAGAGACAATCCAGCTAAGATGATCAACCACAAGATTTTACTTTCCACTTTTATCCTTGATTTCAATGTCAAACTTTTGTAAGAGTAAATCCATTGAATAAGTCTAGGCTTCGAATCCTTCTTTGCAAGTAGGTACCTAAGAGCTACATGATCAGAATTAATAGTCACCTTAGAACCTAAAAAATATTGATGAAATGTTTCTAAAGAAAAGAAGATAGATTGAAATTATTTTTTTGTGGTGAAATAATTGACTTATCAATAATCGAGTGTCTTGGAGGCATAATATATGACATGAGGAACATGATCTTTTCTTTTACCCAACACTACGCCAAATGCATGATTGCTAGCGTCACACATAACCTCATATGGTAAACTCCAATCCAGTGAGTGAAGTATTGGTGTCGTGATTAACAATTCCTTCAACTGATCAAAAGCTTTCTTGCACTCCTTGGAAAATTCAAATTCTGCATCTTTTTGCAAGAGTTCACACATGTGACGAGCTGTCTTGGATAATTCATTGATGAATCTTCTATAAAAACCTGCATAGCCAAGAAATGAACGTACGGCATGAATACAAGTGGGATAAGGTAACAATTTAATAATATCACTTTTTGCTTTGACTGTCTCTAGACCCTTAGAAGAAACAATATAACCAAGTAAGAGACCTTTGTAAACCATAAAATGAGATTTTCATAATTCAAAAGAAGGTTGGTCTCGATACACCTTTTCAAAATCTTCCTTAAATTACCCAAACACTCTTTGAATGAATAACTATAAATAGTGAAATTGTCCATAAATAATTCAATTATCTCCTCGACATATTCCAAAAAGATACTCACCATGCACCTTTGAAAAGTGGCGGGGGCATTGCAAAGCCCAGAAAGCATCTGCCTATATGTAAATGTTCCGAAGGGACATGTTAAGGGATCTTTTCTTGATCCTAAGGTGCAATGGGTATTTGGTGAAAAGTAGAATACCCATCCAAGCAACAATAATCTGTCTTTCCTGCTAACATTTCTAACAGTTGGTTAATAAAGGGAAGTAGGAAATGATGTTTTCGGGTCGAGGCATTGAGTCTCCTATAATCTATGCAAACTCTCCACCTGATTTGCACACGGATGGGGGCTAACTCACCTTGTTCATTATTGGTAATGGTAATACCTCTCGTCTTGGGTACCACTTGGATCGGACTTACCCACTTACTATCCGATATAGGATAAATCATTCTAGCATTCAAGAATTTTAGAATTTCTTTCTTGACAACCTCCATAATTGGAGGATTCAAACACCTTTGAGCTTCTCGAGAAGGCTTGTGATCTTCTTCCATAGGATCTTATGCATGCAAAGTGAAGGACTTAGCACTTTTATGTCGGCTATAATCTACCCAATAGCTTCCTTATATTCCTTCAAAGTGGTGACATGCTTTTCTTTTTATTCAGTTTTCAAGTTGGTGGAAATGATCACGGACAAGGTCTCTTCCTCTCCAAGATAAGCATACTTGAGATGCTCTGGTAAATTCTTGAGTTCTAAATTGGGTGTCCACATAATAGAAGGTACAGGTTTCTCAATAGGCATGGTCAATTTCAGCTTTGGAGCATCAAACCTTATTTTCTTCTTTTAATGCATGCATGATACAACTTCCATAATATCCTTATCGATCTTGAACTTTTTGGAAAATTTATCTACTGTATCCCATTGAAGATTCATGTCTAGAACTAAGGCTAACACATCAGGATTAGAAACATCAAAACACTCTTCAGTTAATGGTTCGATAAAATCCATAAAATTCAAAGATGAAATATCACTTGGATATCGCATGACATAATAAATGTTTAAAAATTATCACCTCACCATCAAATTCCATGGACAAAGTGCCATTAAAAGCATAAATTTTTGTCTTGCCTGCTTTCAAAAAGGGTCTTCCTATAAGGATTTAACACGAGTTTAGAGCATCATCATCATCATCCATGTCAAGAACATGAAAATTTGTTGGAAATACTAGTTCATCCACTTGAACTAACACATCTTCTAGCACACCTTTTGGATGTACTAAAGAACCATAAACGAACTAGATGATCACCCTGGTCTTCTTCATTGTTCCAATATTTAAAGTTTTAAAAATAGAATATGGAAAAACATTGATAGAAGGTCTAAGGTCTAACATGGCTCGTGAAACATAGATGCTACCCAACTTGCAAGGAACCGTGAAAACACCCGGATCCTTACATTTTTGAGGTAATATTTTTTTGTAGCATTGCAAATACATTCTCATTTACTTTGACAATTTCATTCCCTTTAAACTTTTTCTTAGATGTGTACAGTTCTTTAAGGAATTTAGCATACATAGGAACTTGTTTTATGGCATCAATGAGTGGAATATTTACCCTAACCTTTTTGAACATCTCCATGATTTCATTATCTTCTCTCTCATGCTTTGACTTCCCAGACCTTCCATGATAAGAAGGAGGAGTACCTTTCACTTCAACGGGTATTTTATTTGAAGGTGCTTTTGACTTCTCCTCTTTTTTCTCTAACTCCATCTCTTATTCTTCCTCAACCATACTTGGACCTTCATACTCTTTACCATTCCTAAAAGTGATATAACATGCATTATGTTTTGTATTCTTCTCAGTTTGTGAGGGTATTTTCCTTGTGACTCTAGTTTAATCATACAGGAAGTGAGTTGAGTCATTTGTTGCTCCAAAGTCTTGATACTTACCTTGGTTTCATTTTTAAACGATTGAGTGGTAGTGGCAAAAATCTTGACAATGTCTTCCAAATACATTCCCTAACTACTTGAGCTACTTGCTTGTTGCATGTTTTGAGGTTGTAAATAATATTTTTGATGAGGTTGGAAATTTGGTTGGTGATGCATTTGATTATGAAATGGAGGTCTAGGTTAATAAGATGGTGGCATTGGCTGGAAATTTGCATTCGGTTGTTGTAACAAATTTGGATTAGCTCTAGGTTGAAATTTTCCTTGTTATTGACCTGCAAATCTCATGGCTTGAACTGCTTCGAAATCCTCTTGTAACATATGACACATATCAGTGGGGTGTGCTACTTGGGTACAAACACCACAAGGTATAACAGTTGGTTGCACACCCCTGTGCTTGGCTAGCATCATAACAACTTTTATGAATTTAGAAAGTTGACTTTTGATCTTTGGAGTAGCAATTTCTTTTACTCCTCTTGGTGTATCGGTGTACCATTCCTCTTCTTGAATTGTATTCTTGGACTCTTCATCCATATTCTTGATAAGAGCTCTGATTTCAGTATGAGTCTTGTCAACTATTGATCCCCAACTTGTTGCATTGAGCAATCTTCTTTCCCTAGGTGAAATCCATTCAAAACAATACTACAATAATTGATATTTTGAAATCCCATGCTTCTAGCACATTCAACATAATTTTTTGAACCGTTCCCAGTAAATATGTAAAACTTATCTTTTCTATTTCTTGATACCAGTGATATCCATGCCATAAAGCTAAAGCTCTCATTTCTAGAAAATAGTCATCCAACAACATCCATGCAAGCTCATTTCATGTTGTGACTGGCCCCGGTAGCAAGTCATATAACCATTCCTTAGCTGAATCTTGCAAAGCAAAGGGGAATGCCCTTACCTTAATTTGATCTTTGGTGACTTTGTGTGGCTTCAATACCATACAAAAACATGGAATTCCTTAAGAAAATCGTATGGGTCTTCATTCTAATTACCTTGGTATGTAGGCAACAAATGGATGAGTTCGGATTTGATTTTAAAGTTTGTTGTTATGGGATATATAATGTATAATGGTTGTTTGGTAACATCTTTTGTTGACCATTGACAAAAAGTTTGTTTAGGAGGTGGATTGGGAGGTGGACGATTATTACCTCCCTGACCTTCCATGGTAGGATTAGGAATGGAGGTTTCATGCTTGGTGGAATAAGTGGGTGAAGGTGGTGGTGTGGATTCTTTGGATGTTTGTGTATTTGAGGATTTGGTTGAAAATTTTCATGAAGTTCTAGATTTTTGTATAATTCTTTAGAAGTTTAGTTTGCTTCCGTCTCTACTTCATAAATTTCTCTATTTCCAAATCAATTGGTAAAGGTGTACCTGTGCGAAAAGATCTTGACATAAACAATTAGTACTACCGCATCCCTGGCAACGGCGCCAAGTTTTTTGGGGTGTCAAACCAACAAATGAAAGGGATAAAATAACAAAAGTATTAACAACTCACTGCTACTATATACTAATAGCTAGTTTAGAATAAGCAAGGTCGGACTAGTAAGATACAAGACTTAATGGTTAACATGTTTTCACACAACATACTGCTAGCTGTTAAAGTGGGGGTTTGTTAAAATCAATCGAGAATTCATGAATGAAAAAAATAAACACTAAAATTTAGAATTTAAAATACATTTCCGATTCCAAATTCTATTGAAGAACTATGTTGTTGGATCTGATATGGCATCAAGTCATGTTTAATCTGGATTGGTAATTGAAATATTAGTATGATCGAATATCTGAAAATTGCTAAGAGTATTTTACTCAAAATATGATCTTTAAGTAAACTTAATTAGTTGATCAAATCCAAACAAGTTCTTAGATCAAATCACTAATAGATTTTAGTTTCATGCAATTATTACCAAAAATGTCTAATATTCCTCATATGCCCGGGAATGTAAAAACATCTAATCATTAATTACACTAATTGTGATTAATCTGAAACCAATTAAGTGTTTTTCACTAACTTCAAATCACAAAACATTTACGAATTTCATAATTTGACTAACAAGAATGATATGAACCCTACTTTCATTGATCAAGTGAAAAGAGTAAAAATCAAATATGTAAAGAAACCAAATCAAAGACTACTAGATAAAAAACATGAAATTAAGTTCACATGACAATCTGAATGTCAAGTATTCAAAATCTTGATCCGGAAATGAGATATAGAGTAAGCCACACATGACTAACTTAGAACACAAATTCAAGTAGTTTAAATCTTAATTGAACTTACAAATCCAAAGAAAAAATGTTTCCAAAGCACCCAATGATGACAAGTTCTCCCAAAATCGTCCCTCATGAAGTGTACGTTCGTAGTCCCTTCAAAAAGTGCTCAAAAGACTAGATAAATTGGATGTTAAAAAACTAAAAAATTGTTGAAAACATGTTACACGGCCGTGTAATGATAAGTCTTGCCAAAGGATGGTCGTATGGCGACTGATATGCTGAAAAATCTCCAAAAGCGTAGCCGTGTAATGACAAGAGTAACCAAAGCGCGAGCCATGTAATGAACTGAGAAATTCCCATTTTTCCGATTTTCCAACTTCTTCAATTTGGCTAAAAAAATTCCGAATCTTTACGTAGAGCCTCTCTCGAACATCCTAAGCATTCTCCACTCTTCAAATCATCCTGAAACATCCACAACAACCATTAGAAGTAGATAGATCTGTTGGATTAGGTGTCTAAGCCCATAACTATAATTGATATATACTTTAATTGATAGTAGCACATTCCTTTTGGGTTTCTCTCAAAGCTAGCAATTGGATAGGATGACTTTTAGAGAGAGAGATTAATTTATTATGTGATTAATAAATTAATATAAAAAGTTTATTAATGTATTGTGAAAAATTAATAATTAATCAGAAATTAATCAAAATTAATATTTGAGATTAAAAGAATTAATTAAAAGTGTAGGGTCTAAAGTGAAATTGTTCAATAGTTGAACAAAAGGCTCCAGAACCTTCCACATGGGTGGTGGACGTTTTTGGAGGGGAAATTCTAGAGTTTCTAGAATTTCTCACGTAGATAAATAAGGAGTTAGATAATTACCAATTTGAAATATTATTATTATATTCCAATTTGGGTTATCTAGGGTTTCCTTGTACCACTATATAAATGACTCTAAGGCCTCCAAATTTCAGCCACTCCATTCTATAGAGAGATAGATGGAATTTTCAAGCCTCTCCTCTCATTTCTCCTAAGTCATTCTCTTACTAGTTTGGGTGTGATTCCATTAGAGGCACGACACTTGTGGTGATTGCTTACAAGAGATCTTCAAGAAGGAATCATTGTTATTTACTACAATAACAATTAAGGTATGTAATTCTAAACCCTAATATATGTTTTTTGAAAATTACCTAGGGCTCTTAGGGTTTCTTATTTGATGTTCATAGTTAGAGGTTCAATAATGAAAACATAGATCCTTTTTGGTCGCATGTGAACTTAAGTGTTTTAAGTTTATTTATTTTACCTAAATTTCATTAGTGGTATCAGAGCGTTTTGGTTTGTTTTAAATTGAATTTAGTATAATTGTTGAATTTGATGAGACTAGGTTTTTTCGAAATTAAACCCTAAAAGGCTAAGAATTTTGACTAGGGTTAGGATTTTTCAAAACCCTAGCCCATCCCTTGTATTTCGAAAATAGGGTTAGGGTTTTGAAACCCTAACCTTCCCCCCCAAGTTTCGAAAATTGCTATGTGGTTAGGGTTTCCTAAATTTTTGATAATTGTTAGTTTAATTTTTTTACAAGGTATAATTATAAAATTGGATAAATCCTATACCCATTATTTTCGAAAATTTAGAGGGTAAGGATTAAGATTAAATTATTTGATTAATTTAATTAGTTAATCCTTAATTTATATAATATATTTAATTAATTGTTAATTAATAGATAAATGTTATATCATTCGGTTTATTTTTTAAATTTAAATTAATTTTTTATTAATTTCGAAATTTTAAATAGATTAAACTTAGTATTTTGAAAAGTTTAAAATACACCTTATATATTATTATTAATTGTTAATATATTATATGTATAAGACTAAGTTAGTCAAGTCGCTAGTATGCCTCATTTATGAAACCGGCCTATAAGGAAGGTATAAGAAATCTGCCTATAAAATGGTAGTTGAATAGGTGTCCACTCTCACCCACCGCTTCCTTGATTGGTGGAGGGTCGTTAGTAGAACGGACTTGATAGGACATTAATTCTCATTAAAAGTATAATGATATTAAAAACTACTAGAACCTTCTTTTAAAATCCCAAATCTAGTTACTTTAGGAAAAATGTGAATTTGTATGCTAACTCATGAAATTGCACATTACACTTTATAAGTTGTTAGTGGAGCGTGTGTGGTTAACCAACACACTAATAGGGATTAATAAAGAGTTGTAATGGGTATGTCATAAATTATCATTGTTGATAGAGGGTCTGTGGTTTACCAACACATTAATTAGGATGATAAATGACAATGAGGTTGCCAAGAACATTTGCATGGTTATTCACATCTTGTTTGTAATCCTCGGTATCCCAGTCACAAATAGAAGTGCACAATCTGAGATTAAACATGTTATTGAATAGTTTCAATGAATCTCAATAGACCTACGAATTTCACTTAACTTAATTTCTTTTAATTTTTTTTCTATTGGTGGGAATTGGTAAATCATCATTTACCTACCTTTATAAATTTACAATTAGATTATGACATCCCTTTTCTAAGTTGTGAATTATATAGTTGGATCCTAGCCTTAATATTTTACAATTAGATGTCTATTCCAACTGATGCTTCTGCTTCCTCCTCCTCCTCCAACCACCATAACTTCTCCTTGCACTCTATCTGCTCTAAAGTCATATTGGATGGTTCCAATTATAATGATTGGATGTGAAACATTAAGATGGCCCGTCGACTTAAGAACAAAGAGTATGTTCTCGAAAAGGATCTCGTTGAAGTCGAAGAAGGCAAAGCTACTCCTGAAGAATACGCCTCCTACCAAAAGCACTACGATGATGCAACAAAAGTTGTTTGCATCATGGTAGCCACCATGACCCCTGAGCTGCAAAGGTTTTATGAGGATTATTGGACCTACGAGATGAACAATGACCTTATGGAAAAGTACCATAAACGAGCTCATCAAGAAAAGTACGAAGTGGTCAAGTCCCTTATGGCGTGCAATATGAAGGAGAGAGAATCTGTCGATGGCCACGTGCAAAGAATGAAACATTACGTGGAGCGCCTTGTTAGGCTGAATGTGCATTTTGATGAGGAGTTGGCTATTGACATAGTCCTAAACTCCTTACCTAGTTTTTATGATCAATTCATTCAGACCTATTATCTGAACAACAGTGAGACCACCTTGGCTCAATTTCACAACCTTTTGTAGACAGTTGAAGCCAGAATAAAAGGAAAAAGTATATCCTCCACTCCTGTTAGTGCTCCTATCCAAGCCATTGGACAAGGAAAGGGTAAAAAGAGGAAAGTTTCTCCCAAGCAAAACTGGAAGGAAAAGTCTTACGTAGGGTCATCTAGTAGTGGCCATAAAGGAAAGTCTAGTTCTGATCATCCACCCTCTTTTGATCCCAAAGAGGCTATTTGCTTTTACTGCAACAACAAGGGGCATTGGAAAAGAAGCTGCCCGAAGTATCTGCAAGATATCAAAGATGGTAAAGTGAAGCCTACTTCTATATATATATATATATATATATATATACACACACACACACACACACACTATTTCATCTAATAACTCACCATCTTCTCGTTCCTGGATCCTTGATACATGATGTGGATTTCACATTTTTTCCGATTTGCAGGGGCTAAGAAGAAGTGAGGAGGTGGAGCATGGTAGAATGAACTTGGTCATGGAGCATAGGCGATATTCTCTTGTTACCAAGATTGGAGTTTATAGCCTAGTGCTTAGTAATGGTGTTAGTTTATATTTAATAAATTGTTGCTACTCGTTAGAAATGACAAGAAACATTATCTCTTTTCATACATTGTTCAGACAATGGTTTAGATAATCATTTAATGAAATGAATGGTTCTATTTCTGCTTATAAAAGTGCTGTTTTTTTATTTTGAAGCTTTACCTTATGATGGTGTGAATGAAACTGTGACATGTGTTGATAATTAGGCAATAATGTGTTTCATATTGATTAGTCTAATGGTATAGACAAATTATTCTTATAACATTGTCGTCTTGGAAACATTAATAATAAACGCATCACCCAACTCTAAAGGATGGAGTGTTGGAATCATTTGACCTAAGGTCAGATGATACATGCGAATATTGTCTTTTAGGAAAGATGACAAAATCAAATTTCACTGGATCTTGTGAAAGAGGTGAAGGTTTGTTGGATCTCATACACACAGATGTGTGTGGACCCTTCAGATCATCCACACGGGATTCTAATCGATTCTATGTAACTGTCACTGATGATTATAGCATATATGGTTATATCTACTTAATCAAACATAAGTCAGAAACCTTTTCATCAAAGAGTTTAAGAAAGAAGTCAAGAATAAATTGGGCAGGAAGATAAAGATGCTTAGATTCGATAGAGGTGGAGATTATCTTAGTATCAAGTTCAATAACTATCTAAAGGAAAGTGGAATAGTTTCACAATTGACTCCTCCTAGGACACCATAATTGAATAGTATGGCTGAGAGGTGTAATTGAACCTTGTTAGACATTGTTCATTCAATGATGAGTCGTTCTTCTCTTCCTATTCACTTCTAGGGGTATGCCTTGGAGACAACCGCCTACATCATCAATCTTGTCCATACAAAGAAGGTTTCTAAAAATCCTCACGAGATGTGGACATGGAAAGTTCCCTCGTTAGCACATATCAAAGTCTGGGGTTGTGAAGCTTTCGCAAGACAAGAGACTCATGAAAAGCTAGCACTTAGAAGTGAGAAGTGTATTTTCATTGGTTACCCAAAGCAGTGTTTTGTATATTTTTTCTACACACCTAGTGAGAACATGGTATTTGTAGCACGAAGGGCAGTCTTGAAAGAGAGAGAAAGAGAGAGAGAGAGCTCATATTCAAAGAGGACAGTGGGAGTACTATTGACATTGAAGAAATTCAAGAGTCGACCAGTAAAGGAACCTTAGATGATACTAGCGCTCAACCAGAGGAAGAAGTTCCTGTTAAACCGATAGACAAGTCATTACCTCTTAGGCGTTCCATTAGAGGTAGCATGCCACCTGAGTTCTATGGCTTCCATATTACTACATATGGTGACATGTTTGTGAGTGGTATGACACTGATAAATTTGGATGAGCCAACTAGCTACAAGGAAGCAATGACAGGCCCTGAGGCTGCTAAATGGAAGGAGGCAATAGACAGCGAGATCAAGTCAACGTATGGCAACTAGGTTTGGAATTTGGTTGATAATGTACCAAGTCGAAAGAAAGTTGGGTGCAAATGGATCTTCAAGAAGATGACCGATATGGATGGAAATGTACACACTTTTAAGGCTCGACTGGTTACAAAGGGTTTTACTCAAACCCCAGGGGTTGACTATGATGAAACCTATTGGGTTTTAGGTACTATAACACTCCTATGGTGCACATACAACCCTAATAGCTTTGGATCTAAGTTTTCTATAGTTATACATGCAACAAAAATTATCGAAAGCATGAAGCCTACAACTAGCATACAATTTGACATATGAATAATAAAAATAAGTTAAAAGATTACCACTTGTTGTAGCTTGTTGAATTTGGCCTTTCAAGAGCTTAGCACCCCAAGTGTTGTGCCTCAAACAAGTCACCAACATCATGAAAAATTGGAGAATATTGAGAGAGAGAGAGAGAGAGGTTAGGCACCATGAAATCGTCCATACTCTTGTAATATCACTGTTAGGACCAATTTTGGCTAAAGGGGTTACACATATATAATGTAGAATTCCAAGAGTTATATCTAACCCTAATTTTACACTTAGGCTTATGATCCATAAATTACATGGACTAATAATTTATGGACTTTCTGTGACAACCCGAAATTTTCATTCGTACAAACCCTACAGTTCAGAACTGCAATTAAAATTTAAATACCTTTCTGCTAATTTTTAGCCAGTTTAAAGTCCGTTTGAGTATTTTATTTAATTATTCATGAATCGAACGCATAAAAGGAAGTGAATTCTAGAATATCGGGATAGCAATGGAGCAACCAACACCTTAATTAGGTGTTCACGGCCAAACAAAGGTAGTTTGGGCCGTGAACTCTATCATGGCTGTGAACTCATGCCTTAGGCATGAGTTTACTCCCCAAATCCCTCATTTCTCACTTCCACCCTCAAGAACACTTACCATTCTCTCTTAAGTAGCATCCCGTTCTTCACCCGATCTTCCGAAAACGTAAGTTTCACTTGACTTGATTTGTTGTTATAACCTATCACCTAGTGTTTATACACCATTTCATCCATTCATTGTTGATTTTCACTTAGATCTTCAAAACACCAAGAACACCAAGAACACACTCTAGTGTTCTTGGACCTTAAACACCCAATCGAGCTTCTATCTTGTAAGTACACTTGCCCTAGCTTCTTGTGTGCTTAGTATGATCTTAATAACACTTGAAAATCATCAAGAATCATAAGAACAAAGGAGTTTACGGCCAAGGATTTTCTTGGGCCGTAAACCCCTCTTAAGGTGGCTAAATGGACCCTAGTTCCTTCCTAAGCCTTGGATGCCAACCTTGATCCTTCCTAGAAGTGTTTAAGACCTTAAAAAACAATCAAAACAACTCCCCATAAGAGTTTACGGCCGTAAACACATAAGGATATGGTCCTTAGGCCGTAAACTCTACAAGGTAGTATTATTGTGCCCCTAATGCTTTCCTAAGGCTTGAAATTGATCATTGGATGCTCAATCTTGACTTATAAGACCTTAAATCACCAAATGGCCCTTAGTACCATGAGTTTACGGCCGTAAACTCATGGGGGAAGTGACCTTAGGCCGTAAACTCCATAAGGAGTGGTTCTTGGGCCATAAACTCCAATGCCATGCCATGCAACCCTTAGATGCAATCCTTAGGACTTTCAACACTTAAATAAAGTGTTTTACATGTCTTAGGATGTCTTAAATTGGTTAATTAGTTGTTTAATGACTAATTGAATACATATATGTGTTATTATATGTTAACGAGGGTCATTGAGTGTGTACAAGTCTTCACTTGACACCTAGCATCCTATACTTTCCGTTCATCCAAACCACTCACTACAGGTGAGTTCATACCCCTTAATTAACCTTTTAAATGTTTTTAAATGCTTTTATGGGGGGGGGGGGGAATACAAGTTGAACAATTATAGTTATTGTATCAATCATATGTGATTAATAACTACCAAACAAGTGGATTTCTTACTTTTCAAACTGTGTTACCAAACTGTTTTACTTCAAACTGTCTTACAAACTCTTTTACATACCAAATGCTTTATCAAACTCTTTTACATGATAAATACTTTTACTTAAATTCTTTTAACTTATATTCTGTGTATCTATATAGATATAGTTATATAAGTAGGATTGAAAGGACTTAGGACTGATAGCTCACCTTACTTCCTGTTCCTTGTTTGGTTGTGGACTTAGGGCATTCAGGTTATTTGTCCGAAGGTCGTTTGAATCCTAGTTATATATCATGTATATGTGTGTAGATAAAAAGTGTTACTTCTTTCATTCAGTTCAATGCCTTTAGGTAGCAAAGGTATACAAACATGTTCATATACACAAACAACATTACTAGTAAACTATAATAGGTATAGTTTAGGAAGATACTATTACTAGAAAAATGAAACATACAATGAGTCAGTTCATTCATGAGTAATACATAGTGATGAGAAACAAACATTATACATAGTGATGAGAAACAAACATAATACATAGTGATGAGAAACAAACATAATACATAGTGATGAGAAACAAACATAATACATAGTAATGAGAAACAAACATAATACACAGTGATGAGAAACAAAACATACAAGCTAGACAGAGAAAGAACACACAATACAGCTAGCACATACATATAGATATACATATACATTACATACAGTTATGTGAGCCACTTAACGGGGGGACATGGCACTACCTGTCATGACCCGTTTTGTATCCAGAATCTCCTTAATTGGGGAGCATATGAGTTTGTGTATAGATCTATACTGGATTGACTATCCTACACCTTGCTGCTCGCTACAGTGGGACTTACAAGTCTACGGGTGCCAAACGTCATTTCTTACGACGTCTTACATCGTCGTTTTACTATAGAGTCGGTAGCAGGATACAGGCCGATCACATGGTACTTTAAATAACAATTAGTTTAAAGTAGTTAGTACATCAGTAGTTACTTAATACGACACTACAGTACTATTTCATTTTCCTTTTTACATTTACTTTGTGATATTCACACAATAAACAATAATGTAAGAACTATATTTTTGGTTAATGATAGTCAGATTTGGGAAAATACACACTCTTATAAGAGACACACACACATATACTAGATGCCTTGGTAGAAGGCTACTTTTAGTAGGAAACATAGGGTTTTCTAGGAGAGTTCAAACAATTACAAACTTTTACAAAACTTATACATTACAAACATCTTACAAATGCTTTCATACAAATACAGACACTAATATACTTATGATCTCACCAGCTTTAAAGCTGATAAACTCTTTCAAAATAACTTGTATTCTCAGGTCACCAGTAGACAGGTACCGGTGCCAGGTTCTGAGAAGATGGAGCTCGTTCAAGACTCATCTTTATTTTGATGTATATTATTTTGGTGTCTATATAACTTGTCAGAACACACTTGTATGAAATTATATTATTAATGCAATGGATGATGTTGTTACTTGTTTACTACTTTGCATTGTTGTGATACTGTACATGACGTCCTCCACCCCCGAACGATTCCGCCGTTCCGGTTTTGGGGTGTGACAGATTGGTATCAGAGCATTGTTTATAGTGAATCGAGTGTATCAACCCATAAAAGATATACGAACTATAAACACAGCGGGATTAAAATACTCTGATAAAGAGTTTATACTTTTAAATAATAAAATATTTAACCAAGTATACATACCTGTATTCATACTAAAATCAGTGTCACTAGAACAGAACAAAAGTATTACGATTGTTGGACAGCACAAGTAGACTTAGAGACATATGGTCAACCTTGGGAAGATGTAGCCTGATCAACTACATTATCCGAGGAGTGATTAGCATGTGCCTAAGTGTGGTTGTGAGGTTGCAACAAGTCTAAAAACTTACCAACACTACTACAACGAGAACAGTAGAACATAACATAAACTTAAAATACTATAGGAGTATTTTGTGTTACTATTAATTACTTACCTGAGAACTAAAGGTCTTTATTAAGTATGTCAATAGTTGCGGAGTGGATACGCTAAGGTTATATGTGTCTAGGATATCATAGACTTAGAATCTGTGATCTTTGCTTTACTTCCTGTTCCTTGTTTGGTTGTGGGCTTAGAGTTAGGATCACTTATTCGAAGGCCTATCCTGTCTAGGTTACCTATGACTGGTATGCACCACGCAAATGTTGGAGTAACTGATAAAGATCATCTTATAATTATCTAGTTAGTTCGTCTATTGATTATTTCCTTATCCCTTTTCTCGCGTAGATATAATGGCTGGATTCCATTTTCCAGGAGACCCGTACTATCCCAACAACGGCAATGCAGGATGGCTGGGTGAAGAGCCAGAAGATGATCACCCAATCCCTTTGGATGATCACGAAGCTGAAGGCTTTTCTGATGGTTCTGACTCAGAGCCTGAAGTCAACAACCTACCCCCAGCTGCTCAAGACCCAAACCCAAACCCTCGTCCAACATTTCAAGGACCCACTCCTCTGTGGGCCACAAACTTGAACAGATGGAGTCAGGAACAGGGTCAACCCATACCCTACAATGGAGACAGAAGCTTCTACAACCTCACTGAGGGAGGTTCAGCTGACAGGGTGCTACCCATAATGGTCCGTAGGATTGCTCGGAACACCGAGCAAGGTCGAACAGCTATCGACCGAGTCGTGGAGATTGACGCCAACTCTGGCGTTAACACCGTCCGCATTCGCCAACTTGAGTCTGCTCATGAAAGGACTCAGGTCCGCAATGTAGTTCTGCAAAGGGAACTTGCTGAAACCCAAGCTGAAGTCAGGGAACTTCGAGCTCAGCAAGCAGGATCTGATAGGCACGTGAGAGACATAGTACGCCTTCTGTCGGATTCAAGAACTCACTCTAATAGTTCTCGTCGCCGATAGACTCTCATCGACTTCTCTTTTGGATGTAACCTAGTTAGTGTAAAAACTCTAGTCTAATTTCCTATCTTTGTAAATCTTAGACCCGTTAGGTCTTGATTAGGTCGTAGTCTGTCAAAATGTTCCATCTTGGTTGATGTAAGACCTACTTCTAGGTCATTTTTCCCGAACTTGTTACATCTGTAATTCCAGTGTATTTGACAGATATATAATCTCATGGAAATTATATCCAAATGCTTTCGTTTACAATCAATCGTGTTATTCATTTGTGCTGTTGGACTAGGGAGAGTTAGTCCGTGAGTCATTCTTATCTATTTCCTATTAAATTCTTATCAATATCTTCATCTTTGAAAACTTATAGTTGAAAGATGCCTCCACGTCGATCGACAAGACGCGATCCTCCTGCACCAACACCACCTGCTCCTCAATTCGACACGACAGCCCTGAATGCTGCTGTAGTTGCAGCTGTGGCTATAGCCATGGCACAATACCATTCTTCTGGTTCCACTGGAGGAGGAACCCCTGTCCTATCTACCCATGGCGAAATCCCTGTGCGCTCCCGAGAGTGCTCCTACAAGGACTTCACAAACTGCAAGCCATTGTCCTTTAAGGGGACTGGCGGAGTCATTGCCCTCTCGCAATGGTTCGAGAAAACCGAATCGGTTTTCGAAATCTGCTCCTGTCCAGAGGAGAGCAAGGTCAAGTTTGCTGCTTGCACCTTTGAAGTAAAAGCCCTAACATGGTGGAATAGCCATGTTAAGTCACTATCTCTTATAGTGGCTAATGCTATGGGCTGGGAAACTTTGAAAGACCTCATGATTGAGGAGTACTGCCCGAGGGGCGAGATCCGGAAGTTGGAGGAAGAACTGTGGAGCCTAACCATGAAGGGCTCCAACGTAGTCGCCTACACCGCCAGATTCTGTGAACTGGTGGCCCTCTGTCACAACATGGTTCATACTGAGGGAAAGAAAATCGAGAGATATATATGGGGGCTGATGCCACCATACCAGGGAAATGTTTTGGCATCACACCCCACTACATTTGATAGTGCCAAACGATTGGCACAACGGCTCATAGACCATGGGGTTTGTACCCCGGCCGCAACAACAACCCTGGCCATCTCAAAACCCGCCAGAACCGCTGATTCCAAGCGGAAGTTTTGGGATGACAAGAGAAAGACAAAGGCTGCCAAAAAGCAGCAGGTCGTGGCAGTTCATGCTGCGATAGCACCTGCCACTGCTGCTCCGGTAAAGAAGTACGCTGGAAGTTTGCCCAAGTGCAACAAGTACAACTTCCACCACGTAGGAGCCTGCCGGGAAATGCAGTGTTTGAACTGCAACAGGAAGGGGCACACTGCCCGTTTCTGCAAAGCTCCGGCTAGGCCAATCACCCAAGTCCCCGGCGCTGGTGTGAGCCAAACTTGCTACGGTTGTGGCGAGGTGGGCCACTACAAAAGAAACTGCCCGAAGGCAGGGTTTGCCGGTGGAGTGGCAAGAGTTCTGGCCATAGGCCACGAGGAAGCGGTTGCCGACCCCACAGTGGTCACTGGTACGTTTCTCCTCGATAACTCTTATGCATGCATTCTGTTTGATAGTGGAGCGGAGAGGAGCTTCGTGAATCAAAAATTTGCTCATTTACTTAAGCAAAAATCACGAGCACTTAAAGAACCGTTCACTGTAGAAATGGCTAATGGAAAGACAGAGAGCACTAGCAATATATTCATAGGTTGTACCCTAACACTTGATAACCATTCATTTTCGATCGACGTCATGCCGGTTTCTATTAAAAGTTTCGACGTCATTATCGGCATGGATTGGTTGAGTCTTCATCGTGCGGACATCATGTGTTACGAAAAGGCTGTACGCCTTAACCTGCCGTCTGGCGAAACCCTAGTAGTTTATGGCGACAAACCCGACACGAACCTTCGTATCATCTCGAGCATTCAAGCTCAGAAATTCTTGCGAAAGGAATGTCACGCATTCCTTGCTCATGTGGTCGATGTGAGCCAAGAAGCGAAGGACATTCAGAACATTCCAGTAGTACGTGACTTTCCCGACATCTTTCCGGAAGAACTCACAGGATTACCTCCGCAACGTCAAGTCGAATTTCGAATCGACTTAGTTCCAGGGGCTAGCCCCGTAGCCAAATCGCCCTATCGTCTAGCACCTGCAGAGATGCAAGAACTGTCCTGTCAACTTAACGAACTGCTCAGCAAGGGCTTTATAAGACCAAGCTTCTCACCCTGGGGAGCTCCAATCTTGTTCGTCAAGAAGAAAGACGGATCGTTTCGTATGTGCATCGACTACAGGGAGCTCAACAAACTGACCGTAAAGAATCGTTATCCTTTGCCTCGTATTGATGATTTATTTGACCAACTTCAAGGGGCTAACTTCTTTTCAAAAATCGACTTAAGGTCCGGATATCACCAACTACGAGTGCTAGGGGAGGATGTTCCGAAGACAGCCTTCCGAACACGTTATGGGCACTACGAATTCGTAGTGATGCCGTTCGGATTAACAAACGCATCTGCGGTATTAATGGACTTAATGAATAGGGTGTGTCGTCCTTACTTGGATCAGTTCGTCATCGTCTTCACCGATGGCATACTTATCTACTCTCGTAGTAAGGAGGAGCATAGTCAACATCTGCGACTAGTCTTAGAAACCCTTCATGCGGAGAAGCTCTATGCGAAGTTCTTGAAATGCGAATTTTGGATCCGACGAGTCGAATTCTTAGGGCACGTGGTTAGCGAAGAGGGAATACGCGTGGACCCTTCCAAAATTAAGGCCATTGAGAACTGGTCAGCACCGAAGATGCCTACAGAAATTCGTCAATTTCTAGGTCTCGCTGGCTACTATCGCAGGTTCATTCAGAACTTCTCCCGCATTGCGAAACCTCTTACGACACTGACCCAGAAGGGCGTGACCTTTGACTGGGAAGAGAAGCAGGAGAGAGCGTTCCAAACGCTCAAAAGAGCCTTGTGCACCGCACCAATACTATCCCTCCCCGAAGGGATAGAAGACTTCGTTGCCTATTGCGATGCGTCAAATCAAGGACTCGGATGTGTTCTGATGCAGCGAGGTAAGGTCATCGCCTATGCCTCGAGATAGCTAAAGACACATGAGGTCAACTACACTACCCACAATCTTGAACTAGGAGCAGTTGTGTTTGCTCTGAAGATCTGGAGACACTACCTGTACGGTACAAAGAGCACAATCTTTACAGACCACAAGAGCCTGCAACACATATTCGACCAGAAAGAGCTCAACATGAGACAACGACGGTGGGTCGAGCTACTCAGTGATTACGAATGCGAAATTCGTTATCATCCGGGTAAAGCCAATGTAGTAGCTGACGCCCTTAGTCGGAAAGAATATTCTGGTCGTAGGGTCAAATCATTGACAATGACTATCCATTCACACTTGTCCACACAAATTAAGGAGGCTCAGCTCGACGCTTTGAAACCTGAAAATGTGGCGAGTGAATCCCTGAGAGGGATGGATAAGAACTTGGAGGTTAAGGGTGGCGGAGGTTATTTTCTCATGGATCGGATCTGGACCCCGAAACTTGGTGGTTTCAGAGACTTGGTCATGAACGAGGCGCACAAAACTAGTTATTCCGTCCACCCGGGTTCAGATAAGATGTATCTGGATCTTAAAAAGCTATACTGGTGGCCTAACATGAAAGCAGAGATTGCTACCTTCGTAAGTAAATGCCTTACTTGCGCAAAGGTCAAGGTCGAATACCAGAAGCCCTCAGGTCTTCTACAATAGCCTGAGATACCGGAATGGAAGTGGGAGCGGATCACTGTGGATTTCATAACCAAGTTGCCCAAGACAACGGGTGGACTTGATACCATATGGGTCATCGTCGATAGATTGACCAAGTCCGCACACTTCCTGCCTATCAAGGAAATAGACAAGATGGAGAAACTTACAAGAACTTACATTAGGGAGATTATACGACTGCACGGTGTTCCCATATCCATTATCTCAGACAGAGATAGTAGATTCACTTCGAGGTTCTGGCAGTCGTTACAAAGTTCCCTAGGAACTAAGCTGGATATGAGTACAACCTACCATCCATAGACAGACGGGCAAAGTGAGAGGACTATCCAAACCTTGGAAGATATGCTGCAAGCCTGTGTGATCGACTTTGGGAAAGCATGGGATACTCATTTACCCCTTGTAGAATTTTCATATAACAACAGTTATCACACGAGCATAAAGGCTGCTCCATTCGAGGCCCTCTATGGCCGAAAGTGCAGATCCCTCTGTGCTGGGCTGAGGTGGGTGATACCTAGTTAGCTAAAGGACGAGTTCCTGACAGCACTCTCACAGGTCCGGAGATCATTCGGGAAACGACAGAGAAGATCGTTCAGATTCGTGAACGATTGAAAGCCTCTAGAGACCGATAGAAAAGCTACGCTGATAAACGAAGGAAACCATTGGAATTCCAGGTGGGCGACCGTGTTCTATTGAAGGTCTCACCCTGGAAGGGCTTGATACACTTTGGAAAGCGTGGAAAGCTAAATCCAAGGTACATAAGGGCTTTCGAGATTCTCGCAAGAATCGGCCCTGTAGCTTACAAACTTAACTTACTGCGCGAACTCAGAAACGTACATTCTACTTTCCACGTCTCGAACTTGAAAAACTGTCTGTTTGACGAGACTCTTGTAATTCCGCTCGACGAGATCGAGATCAACGAGAGCCTCAACTTCGTGGAAGAACCTGTAGAGATCATGGACCGTGAGGTCAAGCGAACGAAGCAAAGCCGCATCCCGATAGTGAAGGTTCGCTGGAACGCCAAGCGAGGACCTGAATTCACTTGGGAGCGAGAGGATCAGATGAAACTGAAATATCCTCGTCTTTTTACTTAGTTATTTGCAACTATTTATTTGCTTAAACTCTAATTTCGGGACGAAATTCCCTCTAACGGGGGGATGATGTGACAACCCGAAATTTTCATTCGTACAAACCCTACAGTTCAGAACTGCAATTAAAAGTTAAATACCTTTCTGCTAATTTTTAGCCAGTTTAAAGTCTGTTTGAGTATTTTATTTAATTATTCATGAATCGAACGCATAAAAGGAAGTGAATTCTAGAATATCGGGATAGCAATGGAGCAACCAACACCTTAATTAGGTGTTCACGGCCAAACAAAGGTAGTTTGGGCCGTGAACTCTATCATTGCCGTGAACTCATGCCTTAGGCATGAGTTTACTCCCCAAATCCCTCATTTCTCACTTCCACCCTTAAGAACACTTACCATTCTCTCTCAAGTAGCATCCCGTTCTTCACCCGATCTTCCGAAAACGTAAGTTTCACTTGACTTGATTTGTTGTTATAACCTATCACCTAGTGTTTATACATCATTTCATCCATTCATTGTTGATTTTCACTTAGATCTTCAAAACACCAAGAACACCAAGAACACACTCTAGTGTTCTTGGACCTTAAACACCCAATCGAGCTTCTATCTTGTAAGTACACTTGCCCTAGCTTCTTGTGTGCTTAGTATGACCTTAATAACACTTGAAAATCATCAAGAATCATAAGAACAAAGGAGTTTACGGCCAAGGATGTTCTTGGGCCGTAAACCCCTCTTAAGGTGGCTAAATGGACCCTAGTTCCTTCCTAAGCCTTGGATGCCAACCTTGATCCTTCCTAGAAGTGTTTAAGACCTTAAACAACAATCAAAACAACTCCCCATAAGAGTTTACGGCCGTAAACACATAAGGATATGGTCCTTAGGCCGTAAACTCTACAAGGTAGTATTATTGTGCCCCTAATGCTTTCCTAAGGCTTGAACTTGATCATATGATGCTCAATCTTGACTTATAAGACCTTAAATCACCAAATGGCACTTAGTACCATGAGTTTACGGCCGTAAACTCATGGGGGAAGTGACCTTAGGCCGTAAACTCCATAAGGAGTGGTTCTTGGGCCATAAACTCCAATGCCATGCCATGCAACCCTTAGATGCAATCCTTAGGACTTTCAACACTTAAATAAAGTGTTTTACATGTCTTAGGATGTCTTAAATTGGTTAATTAGTTGTTTAATGACTAATTGAATACATATATGTGTTATTATATGTTAACTAGGGTCATTGAGTGTGTACAAGTCTTCACTTGACACCTAGCATCCTATACTTTCCGTTCATCCAAACCACTCACTACAGGTGAGTTCATACCCCTTAATTAACCTTTTAAATGTTTTTAAATGCTTTTATGGGGGGGGGGGATACAAGTTGAACAATTATAGTTATTGTATCAATCACATGTGAGTAATAACTACCAAACAAGTGGATTTCTTACTTTTCAAACTGTGTTACCAAACTGTTTTACTTCAAACTGTCTTACAAACTCTTTTACATACCAAATGCTTTATCAAACTCTTTTACATGATAAATACTTTTACTTAAATTCTTTTAACTTATATTCTGTGTATCTATATAGATATAGTTATATAAGTAGGATTGAAAGGACTTAGGACTGATAGCTCACCTTACTTCTTGTTCCTTGTTTGGTTGTGGACTTAGGGCATTCAGGTTATTTGTCCGAAGGTCGTTTGAATCCTAGTTATATATCATGTATATGTGTGTAGATATAAAAGGTTACTTCTTTCATTCAGTTCAATGCCTTTAGGTAGCAAAGGTATACAAACATGTTCATATACACAAACAACATTACTAGTAAACTATAATAGGTATAGTTTAGGAAGATACTATTACTAGAACAATGAAACATACAATGAGTCAGTTCATTCATGAGTAATACATAGTGATGAGAAACAAACATAATACATAGTGATGAGAAACAAACATAATACATAGTGATGAGAAACAAACATAATACATAGTAATGAGAAACAAACATAATACATAGTGATGAGAAACAAACATAATACACAGTGATGAGAAACAAAACATACAAGCTAGACAGAGAAAGAACACACAATACAGCTAGCACATACATATAGATATACATATACATTACATACAGTTATGTGAGCCACTTAACGGGGGGACATGGCACTACCTGTCATGACCCGTTTTGTATTCAGAATCTCCTTAATTGGGGAGCGTATGAGTTTGTGTATAGATCTATACTGGATTGACTATCCTACACCTTGCTGCTCGCTACAGTGGGACTTGCAAGTCTACGGGTGCCAAACGTCATTTCTTACGACGTCTTACATCGTCGTTTTACTATAGAGTCGGTAGCAGGATACAGGCCGATCACATGGTACTTTAAATAACAATTAGTTTAAAGTAGTTAGTACAACAGTAGTTACTTAATACAACACTACAGTACTATTTCATTTTCCCTTGTACATTTACTTTGTGATATTCACACAATAAACAATAATGTAAGAACTATATTTTTGGTTAATGATAGTCAGAGTTGGGAAATTACACACTTTTACAAGAGACACACACACAGATACTAGATGCCTTGGTAGAAGGCTACTTTTAGTAGGAAACATAGGGTTTTCTAGGAGAGTTCAAACAATTACAAACTTTTACAAAACTTATACATTACAAACATCTTACAAATGCTTTCATACAAATACAGACACTAATATACTTATGATCTCACCAGCTTTAAAGCTGAAAAACTCTTTCAAAATAACTTGTATTCTCAGGTCACCAGTAGACAGGTACCGGTGTCAGGTTCTGAGAAGACGGAGCTCGTTCAAGACTCATCTTTATTTTGATGTATATTATTTTTGGTGTCTATATAACTTGTCAGAACACACTTGTATGAAATTATCTTATTAATGCAATGGATGATGTTGTTACTTGTTTACTACTTTGCATTGTTGTGATACTGTACATGACGTCCTCCACCCCCGAACGATTCCGCCGTTCCGGTTTTGGGGTGTGACACTTTCACATAAGCTTAGCCCATTAAAAATGAATCATGATCATTAGCCCAAACCATATGTCTCACTGATTTACATAATCAGTCCCCACTAATTTAGTTAGTCTCTTTTGACCACTAAATTGATTCCAAATTAATTCTTGATCAATACTAATTAAATAATATGATTTCTCAATTTATATATTATAATTATAATATATTAATAAATCACAAATAACCTCTTACTCAAATATCTATCCTATCAAATTGTCCTGATGAAGGCAATCCGAAATGGACCATGCTACTATCGGGTCAAGTACATACCAATTATAGTTATGGGCTTAGACACCTAATCCAACAGCCTCCCACTTGGATAAGTCTAATAAGTATAACTGCAAGTACGACTCCAAAACCCGATTAGCAATCGTAGCTCTTAAAAGTCGCTGTCGAACTCTGATCTTATTAGAAAGGCGTCCATTAGATAAGGGATAATATATTCATCCATTCAAGATATCCTATGAACTGAGACATGGATTATAGTCATTCTCTCTGTTCATGTGTTGTTTCCCGATTTCCGATTTATGACGACCGACTAATTGAACAAATCAAATCAGTCCAGGCTTCGCCAAGCGCTTAGGATTGTCATCACTAAACATCGAAGGGCCCACAAATATCGTTTTTATCCACATTGGGTAAAAGGAACGGATAAACTTCGACTCATGTGCTTGCTTTATTTACTCATCAAATCACACACAATGATATGTTTTTTATAACACCAAGTTACTGGTGTGTTTTCACATCATCAATGTGCATCTGACTTGTAAACTGCAACTCATATCTCTCCGTTTCAAGAATATAAGATATTATTGTCTCATGATCACTCGTGATAAAATCCATGAAGTGATTCAAATGAGCGTGGGTTTAGTCCAATATTCAAATCTTATTACAGGAGTACTCATGAACACTGAAGCAAACTTGTGCTATGTCCAAACACCTTTAGACAATCTACAGACCCATTCATGACAGTCTAGCTTCAATACCTACTTCCAAAGTATGATTGACTGTGGATAGTTTGAATAATTTTATTATTCGGGAAGTCAAAACATGCAAAGTGAAACACAAGAATAATCGAATTTAATATGGTCTCAAAACTTTTGAATATAAATAAAACACATTTTATTTAATCACCATATTGATTACACATTATTCATTGTATAATGTTTCGATTAATCAACTTAATACTTGAATTAAAACAATAGTTATCCCATGCTCCAAGCATGCACACTATTTTTACCTATGGTCATTTCTTTGTGAAATAGATCAATTGAATACATCTTCAATGAAACTCATTTAACAACTCCAAATCTTTATCACAAGTGTAAGAATGCCAAATTCTTGCCACTATTAGAATGTGTCAGGTTCTAAACTATTATGCAACGATTCCTTTCGTAATGTCGAGGTACAGAAGTCACAGAGACTTTGCCAACGATATTACAAAGTATTCCTTTGGAGATTCTTACAAGAACAATTGCATGGAAGTGAAGTCTTAATTTCAAAGTACATTCCTTTGAACATCCTTCTTGCATAAAAGTTTCTAACCTACACATAGATCCTTAATATCCAACTCCCATCATGGAAACATTTCCATATTTTCCATATGTCAACTAATTATTAATAGAATCCTATCTATTCATAATAATGTCAATACAGTCCATTCATTACTATGCTTCCAACTGTCCATAAGTGACCAATCCTTGGCGAACCTTAGATCGTCATTGACAGTTGTTTAACCATTTTAGTCATATCCGGTTCTAGTCATCTTTCCCTCTTAATGCCTGGGCATTTGGAAAAATCAGAACACATAAATATTATAGCATATGCAATCGATCCTATACCCGAAGCATATGAGATACGATACATAATGTTTTACATAAAGACATGATACTTGGCCACTGTCTTGCTATAACATTTCCTTAAATGGAATTTCCTTATGTTGAATCATTTCAACATAACATTCATATAAATCTTTGACTAAATTTGATTAAAATCTCACAATCTAAGCTTTTAGATTTGAAATGAAGTATGAGTTCCTCTCCCTTAATTATAGCAAAACAACTTTTCAAACCCTACAACTTTGCGAATTTAAACTTTTGTTTCCTATAATTAACATTGCAAACTCGCAACACTTACCATAATAATTATGCTCCCACTAGCATAATAATTACATTCTTATTAGCATAACACTTATGCTCCCACTAGCTTTGACATGTATTCTGAAATCAGCTGGACTTCTAGAAATCAATACTTATTGACTTTCTTTCCAAAGTTCAGATTTCTGATACGAGATGCTTCGACAAGCCTTTATCTTAGCTCATACACCTTTTATAAGAAAGCTCATATGTGTGTCTAAACTATTTAAGAACTTACAAAAATAAGTTCCGAATGTTCGGAATATTTTCCATTTCTCATAATTCGAACAATGAAGAGGGATGCCGTAATCATAATCGAATTTGAGAATGCATTTAACACAACTGCTATCTCCTCAAAATCTTCTTAGTGAAAGCGTTTCCTCACAACCATTTTCATGAAGTGGAGAGAAACCTTGTGTCACTTAGATTTCGTGGTGTATGTGTTCCTGTCCATGTTAATCTGTCATTATCATAAGACAAGGTCTATGACAAATTCAAACTCATATGGGCTGAACTTGTTCAATCTTAATTTCTTGCCACTTGGCAGCACAAGGGCCTACCATGTCTTCCAAGTTGTTGAGCAGACCACCCTTACTGATCAATGAACTTTCACTGATCAAGGTGCTTTGCCTTATACAAACAATTAAGAACTCATAGAACTTACATGCATAGTCAACTTTAATTGGAATGGACATAGAAACAAGAATATGTCAACACGATAGGTTACAAACCTCAAGTCGTGAGCTAGTGATAAACAATAGGTTTTATTCTTGATTAGTTCTTAAAACTATTCAAGATCTTTAAGACTCCCACTGTCCTCTTGACATATAAGATTCTCTTGTCAAGAAACATTACATGACAAACAAATATTCAAGAGTTAGTGCCGGTTCTTATCAAGAAAAACACTTCACACAATTGGTCTTAGTTGGTCTTTGTCTTAAAGACATCACAACTACCAATTCTAAATGTGTTATAAACCTACTTAATATATGTCTCTCAAGGAAAAATCTTGGAGTATGACTCTAAGACTTGAGTTTTGAACGAAGTATGACTCACCTTAATTGATTTAACCATTTCAACAATTCCCGATTCATGTTCTTAGTCATACAAATGCACTAAGGTTTCCTTAGAGGATCAATTGTGATATGGTTTTCATAATCATTAAGATGATCATAAAACATGATACTAAAGTATTCTCCTTTCCTTTCAGATTGGAGAAACTTTTAATCTTTTTGCCTGTTTGATTATTTTTATTCGTTCTGCTCTTCATTGAAACTTTTTCAATGATTCAGAATCACAATTAATCTTGTAAGCATAACCATATTTACAAAACTTTTAGTAAATTATAACGAATAGTCTTATTGTTCTTTGTGGTGGACCTGACCAGTGCACAACCAAGTGTACCCGATCCCCTAGTCTTTCACTTGAATCACATATACATGTGAACACGGAATTAGTCTTAATTTCCCAAAGACGAAAGTTCTCATTCATCATACAATAACAGTTGCATGATTCCAAGTTTCTGTCCAATTGAAACTTGGTGATGAGAATCTTTCATTATTTGGTAAATTTAGACAATACCACAAACGAAAGAATCAAATCCATATTGCTAAAAATAGAAACATACAAACATCAATTTTCACAAATGCCATCGTAAGGAAATGTAAAATAAAATAAAATCAAATTTTTCTTTATTTATCAAAACTGTGGAAAATCTTGTCCTTACAATGCAATTACAAATGAAAACTATGCCACTTGTCACACCCCGAAACTGGAACGGCGGAAACGTTCGGGGGCGGATGACTTCATGTATAGTATCACAACATTTGTATCATAGTAATCAAAGTAAACACAACCATTACATTAAATATATATAATAAGTGTTTACATTAGTTTTCTTTGTATTCTTATACATCCAAAAGTATAATAAAAGTAAAAGACGTGACTCTAGGTGCTCCGTCTTCTCAAAAGTGTGTCGAGGTACCTGTCTAATGATTTCATGAGAATACAAGCAGTTTTGAAAAGAGTATCAACATAAAGCTGGTGAGTTCATAAGCATCTTTTGTAATAAAAACCTGTTAATGAATCAGTGAAAATGTTTTGTATGTTTCCAAGAAAATCCAATATTTTCTTTAGTAAAAGTGAGGTAGTATTAGTAAAAATGTTTGTATGATTGGATTACTACTAGATGTATTGTATGATAAATTTTGTATGAAAAATCTCTGTATTGAATGTTCTGTTTCAAAACCCTGGTTATTACCAGTATGTATAGTAGTTTTAGTTCTCATATAGAAACCATGTATTTGTCCATACTTATGCTAAATAATCATCGTTCATGTATAGTATATTACTACATAAGTAAATCGTTGTTATCTATTTGCGAGTTTTATGACCATACATTAACTTGATATGGCGCGAATCGGGCACCAGTATCCTTTATGACTTTGTCACCCGTAGACCTGCCGATCCTACTGTAGCTAGCAGCAAGGTGCGGGATAGTCAGTCCCGTATAGATCTATACACAAGAAGCACACTCTCCTCCGAGGAGATTCTGGATCATAAGGGGTAGTCTTCCACTAGTACATGTAATTGTACCCAAAGACTTGTTTCTCGAGCTAGATTTACGATATTACAAGTAATAATACGAGAAAACCTTTTATTAAATATTATTCATAAAAGATGTGTGTATGTATTTGTATAACCATGTATTGAATTCCTAAACTATATCTACTATAGTTTGTGTGTTTGTATATGTATAGCCTTGTATGAATTCCCAAACTATACCTATTGTAGTTTGTGTGTTTATATATGAATAACCTTGTATGAATTCCCAAACTATACCTATTATAGTTTGTGTGTTTGTATAAGTATAACCTTGTATGAATTCCCAAACTATACCTATTATAGTTTGTGTGTTTGTATATGAATAACCTTGTATGAATTCCCAAACTATACCCATTATAGTTTGTGTGTTTGTATACGTATAACTTTGTTTTGATCTTAAAACTGTGCGGTTAACTTGTAAGTTGCAAACGTCCCTTATGCTCAGCATAATACAGAAGGAATAAAATATCTAAATATTTTGTAAAACTGTAGAAACTATGTGTTTGTATTGATTGCATCCGTTTTAAGGTTATTGAAATCCTTTTGTATAACTTTCATAAAATCATTTATGTTTGGCTTGTATTCCCCCCTGAAAACATTAAAAACTCGGAAAAATGTAAGGGTATGTACTCACGTCGAGTGAGTGGTTAGTATGAAAGATCGATATGAGATGCCGAATGTCAAGTGAAGCCTCGAATACAATCGGATCCAATTTAACATGTAATAACACATATAAGAGTCAAATTAGAGTATTTCACTACTAGACATGATAGGAAACCACTCTAGGGACTTGTAAACACTTGAACTAAGTGTCAAAACCATATGTGATTAAGTGAGGGAGGTGTACAGCCACCCTAAGGGTGTGTACGGCCATGGGTGTGCGGCCCATGAGTGTACGGCCGTACACTCATGAAGAGGTGTGCTTTTGAGGTGTTTCCAAGGTTCTAACTAGCATCCAAGAAGTGTTCTAGGTCCCAAGTTTAGTTGTAATGCAAGTTTGAGGCCTAAAATGATCATCAAAGTGGGTTTACAGCCCTAAGGGGTGTGTGTGGTCGTACAAGGGGTGTGCGGCCGTACACTGTGACAACCCGAAACTTTTTATTTCCGTTTCTGTTATACGATTTCCGTTAATAAAATTTGAATTTTATTAATTTTCCGTCAAACTTCTTGATTTAGAAAATCATCTAGTTTTATACTTTTTAAATTATATATGCGAGTCGGAACCAAATCACGCGAAAACCCGAATCGCTCGAAAAATCGAAACAATTTCCGACCTTAGTGAGTTTACGGCCGTAAACCCGTGTACGGCCGTACACTTGTTTACGGACAGCGTCGGGTGGACCCCCCACCCACCGACCACGAAACCCCTATATATATGAGACCCCCACCTTCATTTGAACACTTTTGACCGAAAACTCTCTCATTCTCTCTCTAGAACCCCTGGCCGTAAACACCTAAAACACCTCTTTTCTTCCGAAAAACATCAAAAATCATCATTTGGGGTCGATTGGAAGCATCTGGAACACGTTTTCTGCGAAATCAAGCACCCTTGTTCTTGAGTTTACGGCCGTACACACTCCAGATCTTCAAATCTTCAAAGGCCGTAATCACTGTTCTTGAGATTACGGCCGTACACTCCTCGAATCTTCAAAGGCCGTAAACCTAGTTCACGGCCGTAAACTGCCTGTCGACCGTAAACACTTTTTAAGTGGAGTATTTGGCTGAAAAACCCGTTTTCCTCGATTCAATCAAGTCCCGGTAACATTCCTTAACCGAAAGCAAGTGTTTTTCTAACACTTTATCTAACGAAATCGCTAATTTAGATACATTTATGTATTTAATTGTTATTAGGATTCCGTTAAGTGCTACACTACAACTCGAGGGTCTTCATTTCAGTCCGTTGATTCGACGCTTGTACACGACTAACTGTGAGTTCATACCCCTACATTTTTCCGAGTTTTAATGTTTTCAGGGGGCGGGGGGGAATACAAGCCAAACATAAATGATTTTATGAAACTTATACAAAAGGATTTCAATAAACTTAAAACGGATGTAATTGATACAAATATACAGTTTCTATACTTTTATAAAATATTTAGATATTTTTTCCCTTTTGTAACACGGTGAACACAAGGGACATTTTCAACTTATAAACATAATCATATAGTTTTCAGATTAATACATAAATCGAAGTATACATACATACACACAAACTATAATAGGTATAGTTTGGGAATTCAATACAAATTATACATACATACACTTAAACTATAATAGGTATAGTTTGGGAATTGAATACAAGGTTATACATACATACACACAAACTATAATAGGTATAGTTTGGGAATTCAATACAAGGTTATACATACATACACACAAACTATAGTCGGTATAGTTTGGGGATTCATACAAGGTTATACATACATACACACAGACTATAAACGGTATAGTTTGGAAATTCATACAAGGTTATACCTATACATACACACAAACTATAAACGATATAGTTTGGGAATTCATTAAACGGTTTACAAACTGATTTTTATAAACCTTTCCATTATTCATAAACAGGGTTTTCCTGTATTATTACTTGTAATGTAGTTAATCTAGTTTGAGAGACACGTCTTTGGGTACTGTCACACCCCGAAACCGAAGGCGGAAACGTTCCGGGGCGGAGGACGTCATGCGTAGTATCACAACAGTTGTATCATAGTAAGCATAGTAAACACAACCATTACATTATAATAAGAATATTTACATTGTTCAAAAACATGGTTTATACATGTCAGTATATATTGCAAAAGTAAAAGATGTGACTTCAGGATGTTCCATCTTCTCCAAAAGTTGGCAAAAGTACCTGCCTATTGATGCCCTGAGAATACAAGCGGTTTTAAAATATCAGCATAAAGCTGGTGAGTTCATAAGCGGTTAATTCTGGTGAAAGGAATGTTTCCTTGATTCTTTGAAAAGTTGTTTCCCAAGAAAAATCCCATATTTTCTTATGAAAGAGTTTTGATTATCCATTAGTTACACATTAAACAGACTATTTATGAAAGATTAAGTTATTCCAAAAAATCCCATATTTTCTTAAGGGTTGATAGTTGATTATCCATACGCGAGTATCTACCATACTCGGACAGCAGTTTTCTTTTCGAAGCTCTGGTTACACCCAAAGGAGTATATTAGCCGTATTTTCGAAGTTCTGGTTACATCCAGAGGAGTATATTGGAAAAGTAAATTCTCGTTACCTAAGTTGTGAGTGCCATAACCGTACTTTGACTGGATAAGGCACGAACGGGGGCCAGTATCTTTTTAAGACTTTGTCACCCCTGAACCTAACGGTTCCGCTGTAGCTAGCAACGAGGGTGCGGGATAGTCAGTCCCGTACAGATCTATACACAATAGTCACGCTCTCCCTCCAAGAGATTCTGGTTATAAGTCGTAGTCCTCCACTCACGAATCCGGGGGAGTGTTACTAAGGACATGTCTCAAACTTAGCCTTACGAATTTACAAGTAATAGTACGAAAATCCTGTTTATGATTTGCATGAATCCTTTATGAGACAATACATATTATGATAAAATTCACAAGTTCCTTGCTTTAGATTTTAAAACTGTTTCTACGAGTTGATTTCTTAATCGAGTGGTAAAACGGTTTTCTGTGTTAAAAGCATACTGAACATATAATTATTTTAAACAAAAAAATAATATATTTGAGCACAAGTTCCCTTGTACTTTTTGCTTGTATTCCTCCCCTTGAAAACATGAAAAATTTGGAAAAATATAGGGGTATGAACTCACAGATTGACGTAGGATCCGAGTGTAAGTTGCTAGGAATTTTTGAGTGTCAATAAAAGCCTTGGACACAAACGGATCCTATTTAGCATGAAGAAGTTCATATATATACATTAGGAGAGGGCATAACACTATTCGTTATGGAAGGAAACCATCTTAGGGACTAGGAAACACTTAAAACTAAGTGTTAGAATCACATGTGATTGAAAATGGGGAGTTTACGGTCGAAAAAGGAGTTTACGGTTCATGGGCTTACGGTCCATGAGTTTACGGTCGTAAAAGGGGTTTACGGTCCATGAGTTTACGGTCCAGGTGTTTACGGTCGTAAAAGAAGTTTACGGTCCAAGTGTTTACGGTCGTAAAAGGTGTTTACGGTCCAAGTGTTTACGGCCGTAAACACTTCGACGATATGTGCGATTTTCGGTGTTTCAAGGCCCTTTCTAGTCTTCTGGAAGTGTTCTAAGCTTAGTTTCTATGTTTAGGAGGGTGTTGTGGCAACTTTGTACCACTTAAATAGAGTTTACGGTCAAGGGAGATTGCCTTGACCGTAAACACCCTTCTGCTCACGATTTCTAGATGTTAACAAGTGATTCTTGTATCCAATAAGCTAAGGGTAGAGTACTTACGAAATAGAAGCTTGAAAGGGTAGTTAGAGTCCCAAAAACACTAGTGTGTGTTCTTGGTGTTCTTGGTGAGAGAGAAAATCTAGAAAAATGATGATATTTATGAGCTAAGAACATGGATTTGCCACTAGAAATGAGATAGAAACATAATCAAGGTGAAGAATCACTTACATTCTTGAGGATCTTTGAGAAAAATCGAAGTTTGTAGAGAGAGAGTAGAGAGAGAAAGCCTTCTGGAGTGTGTAAAGTGAGAAATGGAGGCCACTCATCCCTTATATAGGGGTGAGTTTACGGTCAGGAGGTGGGGGAGGGTTTACGGTCGTAAACAGTGTTTACGGCCGTAAACAGAGTTTACGGTCGTAAACCGGATTTGCGGCCGTAAACTCCTTTTGAAGAGTCGTTTGGCCCGAAAGCTATGTTTCGACTTAGAAAATTTCGTTTTCAAATACGGAAGTCGATCGAACTGAGTTTAGAATATTCCGTTAGACTAAAAATTATACTAACGTGAACGAAAATAAATTTGAAAAGATTTATTTAAACATAAAGTCCTTCCCAAACTATCAAATTTGACGGAATTAGATAAGAATCCAAATTTGATTAACGGAAATTTAGTAAGGATAACGGAAAAGTTTCGGGTTGTCACATTATCCCCCCGTTAGAGGGAATTTCGTCCCGAAATTCGAACATAGAATACAAATCATGGATTTGAAAAGAGATGTGGATACTTCTGTTTCATCTGATCCTCGCGTTCCCAACTGAATTCAGGTCCCCGCTTGGCATTCCAGCGAACCTTCACTATCGGGATGCGACTCTGTTTTGTTCGTTTGATCTCTCTATCCATGATTTCGACTGGTTCTTCAACGAAGTTCAGGTTCTCGTTGATTTCAATCTCATCGAGAGGAATCGTAAAGGTTTCGTCAGATACGCATTTCTTAAGATTCGAAACGTGGAATACAGGATGAATGTTGCTAAGTTCATGCGGTAAACGAAGTTTGTAGGCTACGGGACCAATCCTAGCGAGGATCTCGAATGGTCCTATTGTTGGGTTTTGAGCATTCTAACACTCCTAAGTGTACATGCAACCCTAAATACCTTGGATCTATGTTTTCTCTATTATACATACAATTATGAACATCCAAGGTATTATCCTAATCTAGCATACAAAATAATAAATATAACAAGATAGAATACATACCTCTTTGATGTAGAATGTCTTCATAAAGCTTGAGTGCCTAGTGCCCCAAGTGTGACACCTCAAATGGTTCACACAACACCAAATACACTTGGAATAACTTGAGAGAAACTTGAACACTCCTTGAAATCGTCTAGCCCTCACACTCACACATTAGTGCATGATTTCTTGAGCCATGGGATTCTTTTATATGGTGGCTATTAGGGTTACACCATGTAACTCATAACTTTACCCATTCCTTATGCTCCATGGATTTTAACCTCCATGGAGTATCCATGGGTCACCCCATGGACTTAGTCCAACATAAGGAATCTTGGATCACAAGCCCACATATATAAGAATGAATGATTTACACAATCAACCCATATATTTAATTAGTCTCCTTTTGATCACTTAATTAATTCCAAATTAATTCTTGATCAATACTAATTAAATAACCTTATTAATATATTAGAACTTATAATATATTAACTAACCTTAAGTGTTATTTCTCTCATTATAGTCTATCCAAATGCATGATGCCATGCAACCCAAATGGACCATGCCGGGTCGGGTCAAGTCTTACCAATTATAGTTATGAACTTAGACATTAATCCAACAGTCTCCCACTTGGATAAGTCTAAAACTATTATTGCGTATGACTTCAGGAACCGATCAGCAATCGTAGCTCTCAAAAGCTTCTGTCGAACTCTGACCTTGTCTATGAACTCTGACCTTTGTCAATGACTTGTCCATTAGATAAGGGATCATATATTCCTCCATTCTAGATATCATATGGACTGAGACATGGATTATCAATCATTCTCTCTGTCCATTTGTTGTTTCCCGATTTCCGATTCATGATGACTGACTGATTGAACAAATCAAATCAGTCCTGGCGTGGCCAAGCACTCACATGTATCATCTTTAAATCATCGAGGGGCCCACAGATATCGCTTTTATCCCGAAGGTAAAAGGAATGGATAAACTTCGACTCATATGGCTTGTTCTACTACTTGTTGAATCATACACAAAGGCACGTTTTATAACATCGAGTTACCAATGCGTTTTCGTGCAATCAATGTATAACCAACTCATAGTAACAACTCATATATCTAGGTTTTAAGAATATAAGATATTATCGTCTCATGATCACTCGTGATAAAATCCATGAAGTGATTCAAATGAGCGTGGGTTGAATCCAATACTCAGAACTTATGAGCACTCATGAGTGTTGTAGCACCACTTTGTCCACCAACTTGGACCTCTACAAACCAACCCATGACAGTCTTGATTCATATCTACTTCCAACATATGACCGACTGTGGATGGTTTGAATAACTTAATCATCTAGGAAGAGCGACTTAGTTATTCTGGAAGTCAAAACATGCAAAGTGAAACACAAGAATAAATGAATCAAATATGGTATCAAACCCTATGAATATAAATAAACACTTTTATTTATCACCATACTGATTACTCATTATTCATTGTTTCGGTTTTATCAACTTTATACTTGAATTAAAAACACTAGTTGTCCCATGCTCCAAGCATGTACACTATGTTTTTCTTAAACAATAGCTTTACCATACACCAAGTATGCACTCTATGTTTGTCTATGATCCTTACTTTGTGAAATAAACCAATTGAACATGATTTCAATGATTCTAATTTCACACTCCCAAATCCTTATCGAAAAATGTGAGAATTTCAAATTCCTATCATTTATCGAAATCTGTTTAGATTTTAAACTTATATGCACTGACCCTCTTGTAATGAATATGTACAAAGTCACAAAGACTTGTCAACAGTCATTATAAGGTATTCCAATGGAGATCAACTCCATGGAAACTAAGTCTCATATTCAAAGTACATTGCTTTGGACATGCTTCTTGCATTAAGTTTTCTAATCTTACATAGATAACTTCCACCTATGGAGACAACTCCATATTCTCATTTTGACTATCACTTCTGAATAAGAGATGCCTCTTTTCAGAATATGTCAATATGGTCCTTCCAAAATTAGCACTATACTTCCAACTGTCCCTGAGCAACCAATCTTTGGTAAACCTCAGATTGTCCTCGACAATTGCTTAATCATTTTAGTCATATTCAATTCTAGACCTTTTCCCTTCTTAATGCCTTTGGGCATTTGGAAAAATTTAGAAATGACAAATATTATAGCACATGCAATCGATCCTGTACCCAAAGCAAATGGTACACGATTCATGATGTCTCACATAAAGACATGATTCTAGACCAGTCTTTTGCTACAATATTTTTATTTGCCATGTTTTCAAAATTTGACTATGAAGAGGGATGCCGTAATCATAATCGAATTTTGATAACGCAATATATAGAATTTCCTTAAGTTGAACCAATCCAACATGAAATTCATATATATGTTCTTCACTAAAGATGATTAAGGTCTCAATCTAAGCCTTTAGAACTGAAATGAAGTATATCCTCTCCCTTAATTATAGCAAAACAACTTTTTCAATTCCTGCAGCCTCACGAATTGAAAATTTTGTTTTCTATAATTAACATTGCTAACTTGCAACACTAACAATAATTATCATGCTCCCACTAACATGATGATTATTAGCATAACACTTATGCTCCCACTAGCTTTGACATGTACTCAGAAATCAATTGGACTTCTAGAAATCAATACTTTATTGACTTTCTTACCAAAGTTCAGATTTCTAATACGAGATGCTTTGATAAAACTTTATCAAAATCATACACCTTTCCTTAGATAGCATGCATGTGTGTCTAAACAATTTCAGAACTATGAAAAGGGATGCCGTAATCATAGTCTCAATTGTTTAGACCTTTTGCCATCTGCTTCAAATCTACTTGGTGGAAGTGTTTCCTCACCATCATTTTCATGAATCGGAGAGAAACCTTATGGCCCTTAGATTTTATGGTGTATGTGTTCTTATCCATGTGAATCGTCAAAACCATAGTCACAAGACAAGGATAATGACAAATCCAAACTCATATTGATTAAACTTGTGCAATCTTAAATTCTTGCCATTTGGCAGCTCAGGTGCCTGCCATTGCTTCCAAGTAGTTGTGCAACCAATTGAGACCTCTCAGAACTCCTATGCAAAGCCAACTTTAATAGGCACAAAAATTTCAACACGATAGGTTATAAACCTCAAGTCGTGTGCTAGTGAAGGACTTTAGGTTTTATTCTTGATTAAGTCTTGAAACTTTCAAGAGCTTTAATACTCCCACTGTCCTCTTGACATATAAGACTCCCTTGTCAAATATTCAAGAGATAGTGCAGATTCTTTATCAAGACTAACACTTTACACAATTTGTGACAACCGTCAAATTTCGGTCAATTCAAAGTCAACAAGTCAAACCGGTCAACTCCAATAACCCTTGTATGCTAGGGTTTACGTTATGTAATCACTATACAATTCGCTATTTTAATGAGAAATCATCATTTGGAAAGTTCATGTGTTTGATTTTCCTTAGCCTTAACAAGTGCTAAACAACGAACCAAAGCGATAAAACACTATTACACAATCATCGGGATTGTGTAAGACACTAAAACACGGTTTAATGGGGTTTACGAACCTTGCGTTGTGAAGCCGGACACTCAAATTAAGCACAAACGAAACCTCTCTAAATCGTTTTCACTCTATCTCTTTCTATTTGAAATCTCTCCCAAATCTCTCTCAAATCTCTCCCAAATCTCTCCCAAATCTCACTCAAAAGTTACTTTAACTTTTTGTAATCATTTGGGTCATCTCGACCCTTGACCGGGTCAAAAATCGCTTGAAACGGAGTAAAAACGAGTAAAATAGCTTTAAGGATCCGAAACCTAAGCTTCTGGACCGAAGCCTCGCATCCGAAGCCTCGCATCCGAAGCCTCTGATCCGAAGCGAGGGTCCGAAGGTCCGAAGCCTCGCAGACAGCTCCTTTTTACCGGTTTTTCGACTACGACTTCGTTTTAACTCCGTTTTTCATTATTTTAACGTGGGATTTTCACCCAAAACTTTATTTTATAAACTAAGGCCCCAAAATATATAAATCTCCAGGGTTTTTATAAAATATATTAAAAGAATTGGTGATTGAACTAATTATTGAGGGAATATTTGATTTTCCTTAATTTATGGCAAAAGCAAACCACCACCACCTCACTCTATGATTAGCCATTCTTTCCCACTACCCCTTGTCTTCTTAGTGGACCTTTACAGCCAATCTCCAGCTCTTCCCACGTTCTAAGAGCTGGAGGATTGATCCTCTCTCCTCATTCTCCATAAAACTCTTTCATTCTACACTTAGCAACCAAGAACACTCTCCAAAATTCTCTCATCTTTTCTCTCAACTTCAAGAACTTCAAGGCTTTCTCCAGGGATTTCTTTCTTCAATTAGTAAGTATCTTCATCATTCACATAATTATTAAACTCCATTCTACTCAAATCATTGATATCTTACACAAGTTCCATCTTATTCGGTGTTAGATTCTCGAGTCGTCAAGACATCTTCTTAGTGTTCTTGGGTTGAACACTTCCTCTCTCTCACTTTCATCTACTGAAACCACATAAGGTGAGTTCATACCCATACATTTACATGTTTTCTTAAGTTTTAAGGGGGGGAATACAAGTAAAATCATCAAGAACACAATTAAACTTTTCCTAACAGATTACATCAGAAAAGATGGACGTTAATCACGGACTGTTTTGGTCAACTTAAATATTTTAGTTTTCAAAACCGTTTCAGGTGCAAGTAGTTCAAACTCTTAGCTTTAAAATGGCTACTTGCACATCTCCATATGATTTTTCTACAATTTATGGTGATTTGTACAAAACTGCCTGTCATTTCAGAGGCAAACCCGGACCAGTCTGTGATTATGAACATTTTCACCTCTGTTAGAGATCACTAAAAATCATGATAAAATTTACGAACAAACTAGACTCATATTCCAAACTCTCAAAATTTGCGGATTTGGATTTAGAGCTTTGATGATTTTTCTATAAATTTTCTAAGAACGGTAACAGAAACTGTTTTTAACGAAAAGTTGCTGTTAAGTTCATTTCACCTTGTAACATGTTGAGCAAGGTGTATATCTTTATGTGATTATATGTTACTGCAATATATGACATTTTATCTTAATATTTAGACACACATCAGTTTACAACTGGATTTCGTCATATAAAATATAAAGAATAACAAGTGATTATAATCAAAGTACAATCGATACATTCAAACATTAAATAAACTATTTTGAATATAGTTTGCATACATTACCACGTACTACCCTTGCTTGATAAACTATAATAGGTATAGTTTATGATACATTACATAACACATACATTTAAAAAGGGTACATTTATACAAAGGATATTTTCATTAAGCAAGGTACGGCCATACGGTACCAAGTTTTCATAACACGTAATTCCGTTAATGACTTTGTGAGACATTTACTTCAAATTACCATTAAGTCCTGTATTGTAACCAGAGTCTCCTTGAGGGAGAGCGTGATACTTGTGTATAGATCTATATTGGGTTTGACAAACCCACACCTAAACTGCATGCAACAGTTAGACCGATAGGTCTGGGGTGACAAATGTCATAACATTTCCGACGCCTGAAGAACGTCGTTTTAGGCAACCTTGGTCATAGTATGGTTATAATAAACTCACATAAAGTATTAACAAACATTGGAAATTACGGAAACTTCATTAAAATTTAACGAGTTTATGTCGATTTAAACTTGCATTGTTTTACTATAAATATGACAAATTACTTGTACATTTCGGTCTTTGGGTTTTAAGACTACATTTACACATTAAGGAAAATATTGGATTTTTCTAACACAAATACTACTTTTACAAACGAAAAGCTTATGAACTCACCAACCTTTGTGTTGATACTTTTTCAAACAACTTGTATTCTCAGGAAATCATTAAACATGTAATCAAGTGCTTTTGAGGATGGGACGCTAAGGCGTCTACTATTTCATATTTTATCAACATATTGTAATTGATTCGTAAACATGTAATTCATACAATGATGTAATTTTTTTCAATTATATATATGTTGGTTGTGTTTGCTTGAATTACTATTACAATTGCTGTTATGATACTATACATGAAGTCCTCCACCCCCGGACGTTTCCGCCATCCTTGGTTTGGGGGTGTGACAGATTGGTATCAGAGCGCAGTTTATAGTGAATTAAGTATATCAAACCACATAAGATATACAAACTATAAACACAATTGGGACTAATAGTCTCTGATTTGTGCATTTTCAAATAAATATACTTTTAGAAAATAAATGATTCTTTTTTTTATTAAAAGTATAAATACATGCATACATGCTCATATAGTGTCATAACTAGAAGAACATAAAATAAAAGAAGAGGAGTTGTACATTATGGGTATGCCTTGGTATATGTAAATCAAGTCTGGGAAGGATATAGCCTGATCAACTATATCTGTCCGGGAATTGACTTGCATATACCGGGGGATGGTCAGGATGGACAACAAATCTAACAAACCTAATAACAGACTACAAAGGATACTTTAAGGACTCAAAACTAAACATTTACAAATACTATAGGAGTATTTTGTGTTACTATAATAAATTATCTGATAATTAAATAGGTCTTTATTTATAAATTAATAGCTGCTAAGTGGATGCGCTAAGGTCATATGTAACTAAGATGCTATAGACTTAGAATTTATGTATCTTTGTTTCACTTCCTGTCCTTGTTTGGTTGTGGTCTTGGAGTTAGGGTCATCTATTCGAAGGACTATTATATCTTAATCACATATGACTGGTATGCACTTTGCAACTAATTAAGTAACCGATAAAGATCATTTTAAAATATAATATATTAATTATGTCCCGACTAAATTAGTATGCACTTTGCAACTTATGACAGAACCATGCCGCCAAGAAGAAGACCAAGACCTTCCAGCAACACAGCAACACCTCCTCCGCCGCCGCCTCCACAGTTTGATCCCGCGATGTTCCAGGCTGCAGTAACAGCAGCCGTAGCGGCCGCAATGTCGCAGATAGGGACCAACGGAGCTGGTGGTTCGGGATCGGGAGCTACACACTCTAACCACGGAGACAGTACGTGGCGTGCAAATGAGTGTTCATACAAAGACTTCACAAATGGCAAACCCGACAACTTCAATGGAAGCGGGGGAGTCATCGCGTTGATGTAATGGTTTGAAAAGACCGAAGTAGTCTTTCAGGTGTGCTCTTGCCCCGAAGCGAGCAAAGTTAAGTTCGCAGCCTTCACCTTCACCGGCCGGGCCCTTACTTGGTGGAACTGCCGGATTAAGTCACTTACTCTCGAAGTGGCTAGCTCCATAACCTGGGCAGAACTAAAAACGTTGATGATGAAGGAGTTCTGCCCGAGAGGTGAAATTCAAAAGCTGGAACAAGAACTTTGGAACCTCAGGATGACGGGCTCTGACCTTGAAACCTACACCACCCGATTCAATGAATTGGCTCTCCTCTGCCCAACAATGGTTACTCCGGAGGAGAAAAAGGTGGAGCGATACCTTTGGGGACTGTCTCTCCACGTGCAAAGTAGTGTCCTGGCTTCAAGGCCAACTACTTTTGACAGTGCCAGGGAGCTGGCACAACAACTTGTTGACCACCGAGCCGGTCATAATACTACAACCACCACCACTGATAAATCAAAAGGAGGAAACAACAAAAGGAAGTTCTGGAACGAAAAGAAGAGCCAACCAGCACAGGACCCCGCTAAGAAGCAACAAATTGTTGTTGTCCATGCTGCCACTAATACTGCCACTACTGCTACCACTCCAGCACCACCGAAGCCATATGCGGGAAAACTACCTAAGTGCAACAAGTGCAACTTTCACCACAATGGTGCTTGTAGGGAGATGCACTGTAACAACTGCGACAGGAAGGGGCACACTGCTCGTTTCTGTAAAGCGCCGGCTCAACCAATCAACCAAGTCGCCAGTACGGGGGCAACCCGGACCTGCTACAACTGTGGAGACGCAGGTCACTTCAAAAGAGACTGCCCCAAAGCACAAGCCCCTAATGCTGGTGGAGTAGGAAGAGTCCTGGCAATAGGACATGGGGAAGCAGTCGAGGATCCCACGGTGGTTACCGGTACGTTTCTCCTCAATAACTCTTATGCATGCGTACTATTCGATAGTGGAGCGGAGAGGAGTTTCGTGAGCCACCAATATAAACAGTTACTTGAACAAAATCCCCAATCACTAAAGGATACTTATGTAGTAGAAATGGCAAATGGGAAAGTAGAACGCACTAGCGATATATACTCAGAATGTACTCTCACTCTAGGCAACCATACATTTAAAATTGACCTGATGCCGGTCACCATAAAAAGCTTCGACGTAATCATCGGGATGGATTGGTTAGTTCCTCACCGTGCCGACATTCTATGTTACGAAAGGGCCGTTCGCCTCAATCTACCAAATGACGAAACCCTTCTCATCTATGGTAACAAACCTAGTGCGAATTTACAAATCATCTCATGCATCAAAGCCCAAAAGTATCTCCGGAAGGAGTACCACGCCTTCTTAGCCCATGTAGTAGACAAGAAACAAGACGTGAAAGACATCAAAGACATCCCCGAAGTGTGTAACTTCCCGGATGTGTTCCCAGAAGATCTTCCTGGTGTACCACTCGCACGACAAGTCGATTTCAGAATTGACTTAATACCCGGAGCTACCCCCGTAGCCAGAGCTCCATACCGCCTCGCACCATCAGAAATGCAAGAGTTATCCAGTCAGTTGAACGAGCTTTTGAGCAAAGGGTTCATCAGACCAAGCTTCTCACCTTGGGGAGCACCAGTCCTTTTTGTAAAGAAGAAGGACGGATCCTTTCGCATGTGCATCGACTATCGGGAACTAAACAAGCTCACCATCAAGAACCGATATCCTCTACCCCGAATCGATGACCTTTTCGACCAACTCCAAGGAGCAAATTTCTTCTCAAAGATCGACCTAAGGTCAGGCTACCATCAGCTACGAGTTCAAGAAGAAGATATTCCCAAAACTGCATTCAGAACTCGCTATGGGCACTACGAGTTTGTGGTGATGTCCTTCGGTTTAACAAACGCACCTGCGGTATTCATGGACCTAATGAATAGAGTGTGTCGACCCTACCTAGACAAGTTTGTAATCGTATTCATCGACGATATCTTGATCTACTCGCGAAGCGAAGAAGAGCATCGCCTACATCTACGCCAAGTGCTAGAGACACTAAGAGCGGAGAAGCTTTATGCTAAGTTCTCTAAGTGTGAATTCTGGATTAGAGAAGTGGATTTCCTTGGACATGTGGTAAGTGAGAAAGGCATACATGTGGATACCTCCAAGATCAAGGCAATCGAGAATTGGTCAGCACCCAAGACGCCAACCGAAATTCGACAGTTCCTTGGGCTTGCTGGCTACTACCGAAGATTTATACAAAACTTCTCCAAGATTGCGAAACCACTCACCACCTTGACGCAGAAAGGTGTGATATTCAAGTGGGAAAATAAACAAGAAAATGCTTTCCAAACGTTAAAACAAGCCCTATGCAGCGCACCGATCTTGTCTCTCCCAGAGGGAACCGAGGACTTCGTAGTGTACTGTGATGCTTCGAATCAAGGCCTCGGATGTGTGCTCATGCAGAGAGGGAAGGTTATCGCGTATGCATCAAGACAGCTTAAGACGCACGAGGTTAATTATACTACGCACGACCTGGAATTAGGATCAGTGGTATTCGCTTTGAAGATCTGGAGACACTACCTCTACGGCACGAAATGCACTATCTTCACTAATCACAAAAGTCTTCAGCATATCCTCAATCAGAAAGAGCTCAACATGCGACAGAGGAGATGGGTGGAGTTGCTGAATGACTACGAGTGCGAAATTCGTTATCATCCGGGCAAGGCCAATGTAGTGGCCGATGCTCTAAGCAGGAAGGAGTACTCGGGCCGCCGAGTAAAATCCTTAACAATGACAATCCATTCCCACCTGACCATACAAATCAAGGAAGCTCAACTGGAAGCTTTGAAACCAGAAAAGGTGGCAGGAGAGACATTAAGGGGAATGGATAAAAACTTAGAAGCCAAGGATAATGGAGCACGTTATATCATGAACCGGATTTGGACACCGAAGTTCGGTGGACTCCGAGATGTCGTCATGAATGAAGCACACAAGACTCGATACTCCATCCATCCCGGGTCGGATAAGATGTATCTGGACCTCAAGAAATTATACTGGTGGCCGAACATGAAAGCTGAGATTGCTACCTATGTGAGCAAGTGCTTGCCTTGCGCTAAGGTCAAAACCGAATACCAGAAACCATCCGGGCTATTACAACAGCCGGATATACCTGAGTGGAAGTGGGAACGAATAACCATGGACTTCATAACGAAGCTGCCTAAGACATCGGGCGGGCTTGACACAATATGGGTAATTGTAGACAGATTGACCAAATCAGCACACGTCCTACCAATGAAAGAAACCGACAAGATGGAGAAGCTGACTAGAACGTACATCAGAGAGATTGTACGACTCCATGGTGTGCCGATATCCATTATCTCCGATAGAGATAGTAGATTTACCTCACGGTTTTGGCAGTCTCTACAAAAATCATTGGGAACTAGGCTTGACATGAGTACGGCCTACCACCCACAAACCGACGGACAGAGCGAGCGAACCATTCAAACGTTGGAAGACATGTTAAGAGCTTGTGTGATAGACTTCGGTAAAGCATGGGATACCCATCTACCGCTTATCGAATTCTCCTACAATAACAGCTATCATACTAGCATCAAAGTCGCTCCATTCGAAGCTCTTTACGGTCGCAAATGCAGATCACCCCTGTGTTGGGCTGAGGTGGGGGATACACAGCTAGCTAGAGGGCAAGTCTCTAATAGCACCCTCACTGGCCCTGAAATCATAAGGGAAACCACAGAAAAGATCGTTCAAATTCGAGAGAGACTGAAAGCGTCTCGCGATCGGCAAAAGAGTTACGCAGACAAACGACGCAAACCCTTGGAATTCCAGGTGGGTGATAGAGTACTACTAAAAGTTTCCCCTTGGAAAGGAATGATACGATTCGGCAAACGCGGGAAACTAAATCCAAGGTACATCGGGCCATTCGAAATCCTTGCTAGGATTGGGCCAGTAGCATACAAACTTCGATTACCTCAGGAACTCGACAAAGTACATCCCACATTTCACGTGTCGAACCTAAAGAAGTGTTTGTCTGATGAGACACTCGTAATACCACTCGACGAAATCAAAGTTAACGAAAATCTCCACTTCGTGGAGGAACCAGTCGAAATCATGGATCGGGAAATCAAACGAACGAAACAAAGTCGTATTCCCATCGTGAAGGTACGTTGGAACGCTAAACGAGGACCCGAATTCACCTGGGAACGCGAGGATCAGATGAAACAAAAGTATCCACATCTCTTCCCAAACTCTTGAAATCCCAGTCAAAATGAAAATTTCGGGACGAAATTCCTTCTAACGGGGGGATGATGTGACAACCGTCAAATTTCGGTCAATTCAAAGTCAACAAGTCAAACCGGTCAACTCCAATAACCCTTGTATGCTAGGGTTTACGTTATGTAATCACTATACAATTCGCTATTTTAATGAGAAATCATCATTTGGAAAGTTCATGTGTTTGATTTTCCTTAGCCTTAACAAGTGCTAAACAACGAACCAAAGCGATAAAACACTATTACACAATCATCGGGATTGTGTAAGACACTAAAACACGGTTTAATGGGGTTTACGAACCTTGCGTTGTGAAGCCGGACACTCAAATTAAGCACAAACGAAACCTCTCTAAATCGTTTTCACTCTATCTCTTTCTATTTGAAATCTCTCCCAAATCTCTCCCAAATCTCACTCAAAAGTTACTTTAACTTTTTGTAATCATTTGGGTCATCTCGACCCTTGACCGGGTCAAAAATCGCTTGAAACGGAGTAAAAACGAGTAAAATAGCTTTAAGGATCCGAAACCTAAGCTTCTGGACCGAAGCCTCGCATCCGAAGCCTCGCATCCGAGGCCTCTGATCCGAAGCGAGGGTCCGAAGGTCCGAAGCGAAGGTCCGAAGGTCCGAAGGTCCGAAGCCTCGCAGACAGCTCCTTTTTACCGGTTTTTCGACTACGACTTCGTTTTAACTCCGTTTTTCATTATTTTAACGTGGGATTTTCACCCAAAACTTTATTTTATAAACTAAGGCCCCAAAATATATAAATCTCCAGGGTTTTTATAAAATATATTAAAAGAATTGGTGATTGAACTAATTATTGAGGGAATATTTGATTTTCCTTAATTTATGGCAAAAACAAACCACCACCACCTCACTCTATGATTAGCCATTCTTTCCCACTACCCCTTGTCTTCTTAGTGGACCTTTACAGCCAATCTCCAGCTCTTCCCACGTTCTAAGAGCTGGAGGATTGATCCTCTCTCCTCATTCTCCATAAAACTCTTTCATTCTACACTTAGCAACCAAGAACACTCTCCAAAATTCTCTCATCTTTTCTCTCAACTTCAAGAACTTCAAGGCTTTCTCCAGGGATTTCTTTCTTCAATTAGTAAGTATCTTCATCATTCACATAATTATTAAACTCCATTCTACTCAAATCATTGATATCTTACACAAGTTCCATCTTATTCGGTGTTAGATTCTCGAGTCGTCAAGACATCTTCTTAGTGTTCTTGGGTTGAACACTTCCTCTCTCTCACTTTCATCTACTGAAACCACATAAGGTGAGTTCATACCCATACATTTACATGTTTTCTTAAGTTTTAAGGGGGGGAATACAAGTAAAATCATCAAGAACACAATTAAACTTTTCCTAACAGATTACATCAGAAAAGATGGACGTTAATCACGGACTGTTTTGGTCAACTTAAATATTTTAGTTTTCAAAACCGTTTCAGGTGCAAGTAGTTCAAACTCTTAGCTTTAAAATGGCTACTTGCACATCTCCATATGATTTTTCTACAATTTATGGTGATTTGTACAAAACTGCCTGTCATTTCAGAGGCAAACCCGGACCAGTCTGTGATTATGAACATTTTCACCTCTGTTAGAGATCACTAAAAATCATGATAAAATTTACGAACAAACTAGACTCATATTCCAAACTCTCAAAATTTGCGGATTTGGATTTAGAGCTTTGATGATTTTTCTATAAATTTTCTAAGAACGGTAACAGAAACTGTTTTTAACGAAAAGTTGCTGTTAAGTTCATTTCACCTTGTAACATGTTGAGCAAGGTGTATATCTTTATGTGATTATATGTTACTGCAATATATGACATTTTATCTTAATATTTAGACACACATCAGTTTACAACTGGATTTCGTCATATAAAATATAAAGAATAACAAGTGATTATAATCAAAGTACAATCGATACATTCAAACATTAAATAAACTATTTTGAATATAGTTTGCATACATTACCACGTACTACCCTTGCTTGATAAACTATAATAGGTATAGTTTATGATACATTACATAACACATACATTTAAAAAGGGTACATTTATACAAAGGATATTTTCATTAAGCAAGGTACGGCCATACGGTACCAAGTTTTCATAACACGTAATTCCGTTAATGACTTTGTGAGACATTTACTTCAAATTACCATTAAGTCCTGTATTGTAACCAGAGTCTCCTTGAGGGAGAGCGTGATACTTGTGTATAGATCTATATTGGGTTTGACAAACCCACACCTAAACTGCATGCAACAGTTAGACCGATAGGTCTGGGGTGACAAATGTCATAACATTTCCGACGCCTGAAGAACGTCGTTTTAGGCAACCTTGGTCATAGTATGGTTATAATAAACTCACATAAAGTATTAACAAACATTGGAAATTACGGAAACTTCATTAAAATTTAACGAGTTTATGTCGATTTAAACTTGCATTGTTTTACTATAAATATGACAAATTACTTGTACATTTCGGTCTTTGGGTTTTAAGACTACATTTACACATTAAGGAAAATATTGGATTTTTCTAACACAAATACTACTTTTACAAACGAAAAGCTTATGAACTCACCAACCTTTGTGTTGATACTTTTTCAAACAACTTGTATTCTCAGGAAATCATTAAACATGTAATCAAGTGCTTTTGAGGATGGGACGCTAAGGCGTCTACTATTTCATATTTTATCAACATATTGTAATTGATTCGTAAACATGTAATTCATACAATGATGTAATTTTTTTCAATTATATATATGTTGGTTGTGTTTGCTTGAATTACTATTACAATTGCTGTTATGATACTATACATGAAGTCCTCCACCCCCGGACGTTTCCGCCATCCTTGGTTTGGGGGTGTGACAGATTGGTATCAGAGCGCAGTTTATAGTGAATTAAGTATATCAAACCACATAAGATATACAAACTATAAACACAATTGGGACTAATAGTCTCTGATTTGTGCATTTTCAAATAAATATACTTTTAGAAAATAAATGATTCTTTTTTTTATTAAAAGTATAAATACATGCATACATGCTCATATAGTGTCATAACTAGAAGAACATAAAATAAAAGAAGAGGAGTTGTACATTATGGGTATGCCTTGGTATATGTAAATCAAGTCTGGGAAGGATATAGCCTGATCAACTATATCTGTCCGGGAATTGACTTGCATATACCGGGGGATGGTCAGGATGGACAACAAATCTAACAAACCTAATAACAGACTACAAAGGATACTTTAAGGACTCAAAACTAAACATTTACAAATACTATAGGAGTATTTTGTGTTACTATAATAAATTATCTGATAATTAAATAGGTCTTTATTTATAAATTAATAGCTGCTAAGTGGATGCGCTAAGGTCATATGTAACTAAGATGCTATAGACTTAGAATTTATGTATCTTTGTTTCACTTCCTGTCCTTGTTTGGTTGTGGTCTTGGAGTTAGGGTCATCTATTCGAAGGACTATTATATCTTAATCACATATGACTGGTATGCACTTTGCAACTAATTAAGTAACCGATAAAGATCATTTTAAAATATAATATATTAATTATGTCCCGACTAAATTAGTATGCACTTTGCAACTTATGACAGAACCATGCCGCCAAGAAGAAGACCAAGACCTTCCAGCAACACAGCAACACCTCCTCCGCCGCCGCCTCCACAGTTTGATCCCGCGATGTTCCAGGCTGCAGTAACAGCAGCCGTAGCGGCCGCAATGTCGCAGATAGGGACCAACGGAGCTGGTGGTTCGGGATCGGGAGCTACACACTCTAACCACGGAGACAGTACGTGGCGTGCAAATGAGTGTTCATACAAAGACTTCACAAATGGCAAACCCGACAACTTCAATGGAAGCGGGGGAGTCATCGCGTTGATGCAATGGTTTGAAAACACCGAAGTAGTCTTTCAGGTGTGCTCTTGCCCCGAAGCGAGCAAAGTTAAGTTCGCAGCCTTCACCTTCACCGGCCGGGCCCTTACTTGGTGGAACTGCCGGATTAAGTCACTTACTCTCGAAGTGGCTAGCTCCATAACCTGGGCAGAACTAAAAACGTTGATGATGAAGGAGTACTGCCCGAGAGGTGAAATTCAAAAGCTGGAACAAGAACTTTGGAACCTCATGATGACGGGCTCTGACCTTGAAACCTACACCACCCGATTCAATGAATTGGCTCTCCTCTGCCCAACAATGGTTACTCCGGAGGAGAAAAAGGTGGAGCGATACCTTTGGGGACTGTCTCTCCACGTGCAAAGTAGTGTCCTGGCTTCAAGGCCAACTACTTTTGACAGTGCCAGGGAGCTGGCACAACAACTTGTTGACCACCGAGCCGGTCATAATACTACAACCACCACCACTGATAAATCAAAAGGAGGAAACAACAAAAGGAAGTTCTGGAACGAAAAGAAGAGCCAACCAGCACAGGACCCCGCTAAGAAGCAACAAATTGTTGTTGTCCATGCTGCCACTAATACTGCCACTACTGCTACCACTCCAGCACCACCGAAGCCATATGCGGGAAAACTACCTAAGTGCAACAAGTGCAACTTTCACCACAATGGTGCTTGTAGGGAGATGCACTGTAACAACTGCGACAGGAAGGGGCACACTGCTCGTTTCTGTAAAGCGCCGGCTCAACCAATCAACCAAGTCGCCAGTACGGGGGCAACCCGGACCTGCTACAACTGTGGAGACGCAGGTCACTTCAAAAGAGACTGCCCCAAAGCACAAGCCCCTAATGCTGGTGGAGTAGGAAGAGTCCTGGCAATAGGACATGGGGAAGCAGTCGAGGATCCCACGGTGGTTACCGGTACGTTTCTCCTCAATAACTCTTATGCATGCGTACTATTCGATAGTGGAGCGGAGAGGAGTTTCGTGAGCCACCAATATAAACAGTTACTTGAACAAAATCCCCAATCACTAAAGGATACTTATGTAGTAGAAATGGCAAATGGGAAAGTAGAACGCACTAGCGATATATACTCAGAATGTACTCTCACTCTAGGCAACCATACATTTAAAATTGACCTGATGCCGGTCACCATAAAAAGCTTCGACGTAATCATCGGGATGGATTGGTTAGTTCCTCACCGTGCCGACATTCTATGTTACGAAAGGGCCGTTCGCCTCAATCTACCAAATGACGAAACCCTTCTCATCTATGGTAACAAACCTAGTGCGAATTTACAAATCATCTCATGCATCAAAGCCCAAAAGTATCTCCGGAAGGAGTACCACGCCTTCTTAGCCCATGTAGTAGACAAGAAACAAGACGTGAAAGACATCAAAGACATCCCCGAAGTGTGTAACTTCCCGGATGTGTTCCCAGAAGATCTTCCTGGTGTACCACTCGCACGACAAGTCGATTTCAGAATTGACTTAATACCCGGAGCTACCCCCGTAGCCAGAGCTCCATACCGCCTCGCACCATCAGAAATGCAAGAGTTGTCCAGTCAGTTGAACGAGCTTTTGAGCAAAGGGTTCATCAGACCAAGCTTCGCCTCTCTCTTTACCATTGGGTCAACCGAGTTGACTATGGCCGATCCCTTTCCATTGGGAAGAGAGAGCTTTTCTGGATATCCAATGTCATCATTGTCAATGTCCATAGCGTTTTAGGAAGTTGATCTTAGAAAATAGATAAGATCATTAAGGGTCTTGTCTTAGTCTGTTTCATAGGATTCCCAAAAGAACTCACTATGTGACTTAGAAAGTAGTTGAGCCACCAACTTTCTCAAGACTTTGACACCCAACTCTCCCGGCTTGTCAATATGTGACTACATCTCCAAGATGTGATCACACCTAGACCTTGCCTTGCCAATAGGGCTTGAGTGACCTTAAACTTTTTAGGAACTTGTGGGTTACGGAGAATAATTGGAGGAGGTGAAAGAAGTATGATATCCATGGGACATCATCTTCATTTAGGAAAGCTTGTTTCAAGAGATTTGGGAAGATCATAAATGTCTAGACCAGACATCTTTTTGGGAGATATTCAAGATAGTTGATTTAAAGTACTTAATATGACACCCAATATGAAATATTAAGGCTAGGACCCAACAAACTATTTTATAACTTAGAAGAGGGATGCCGTAATCCAAGCTATAAAATATTTGAAGGTAGGTGAATGACGATTCACCAATTTCCACCATGAAAAACGAAATAATTTATTAGATTTTAATTGGATTTGAAAGTCCTAGATCTTTGAGATTCATTGAACTGTTCAAAGGCATGTTTCAATCTCGAGTGTGCCCTTCAGGTTTTGTGACTGGGATGCCGAGGATCACAAAACAAGGTGTGAATAAACATGCAAATATACTTGGTACCCTTAATATTTACCCCTTAATCAGTGTGCCGGTTAACCACACACGCTCCACCGATACTATGATAAATATTAAGTTACCCTTTGCCTACCTTGTTAAGTCCAGGTTAGTGTGCCGGTTAACCACACACGCTCCACTAACGACTTAAGCAAAGTGCAAAGTGTAATTTCATGGGTTAGCACCAAATTCACATTTTCCTAAGTAACTAAGATTGGGTATTAATAAGAGTTTAGTTACTTAGTATTTATCATTAATACTTTTAATGAAAGGAGAATTATAGTCCTTGTCCTACCCGTCGGCTAACGACCCTCCACCAGTCAAGGAAGCGGTGGGTGGGAGTGGACACCCATTTAACTGCCATTTTATAGGCAGTAACCTTATACCCCCCTTATAGACCGGCTTCGTGAATGAGGCCTACTAACGGTAAGACTGACTTTACTTTTATACATATATATAAATATTATTAACTTATAATATTATAAAGTATAAGGGTTGAATTTTAACTTTTAAAATTCTAAGGGCTAACTTGGAATTAAAGTATTCATAAGTGAAAACTTTTCAAATTCCAAAACTTGAGGGCAAGTTTTGAAACTATTCAAAACTAATTAATTCCATAACTTATGAGTTTAAAGTAGTTTTAATTAAAAAAAAAAAAACTCTTCAAGTTCCATAATTTGAGGACAAATTATGGAAGACTTTAAACTAATTAATAAAAAAAATAACTTTTTTTTATTGTAACTTATGGAACTAATTAAGGTTACACTTTTTTTTTTAATTTAATGAAGAGACTCTTGAACCTCCATAACTTGAGGACAAGTTATGGAGTCATAAAACCATTTAATTAGAACTAGACTCTTCTTCTTGTAACCTTTGCCAACTTTTATGAGTTTTATGATTCTTAAATGTGACTTTTCATATAACTTAAGGACAAGTTACAAAAACACACTTTGGAATCAACTCTTAGATTAAAATGGATTGAAAACAACTATTTCACACAACTTTTCTATTAATCTAAGAACCTCATAAGAACAAGATAATTCAAATCATCAATCTTCAAGAAATTAGCATGAACATACAAACTAATACAAATCTTGAAATTATGACAATTATCTTTGAAATTGGATTAGCATGAACATTACCACATCAAAAACAAGTTTATAAGTCCAAAAACATCTTAGGATAATGTTCCTAGTCCAATTCCAGCCAAAACAATCGAATATATGCATCCAACTCGATTTTTTAGCTTCTTTTGCAAGTATAACAAGAAAACAAGCCTAGTCTCTGATACCACTGTTGGGTTATGAGCATTCTAACACTCCTAAGTGTACATGCAACCCTAAATACCTTGGATCTATGTTTTCTCTATTATACATACAATTATGAACATCCAAGGTATTATCCTAATCTAGCATACAAAATAATAAATATAACAAGATAGAATACATACCTCTTTGATGTAGAATGTCTTCATAAAGCTTGAGTGCCTAGTGCCCCAAGTGTGACACCTCAAATGGTTCACACAACACCAAATACACTTGGAATAACTTGAGAGAAACTTGAACACTCCTTGAAATCGTCTAGCCCTCACACTCACACATTAGTGCACGATTTCTTGAGCCATGGGATTCTTTTATATGGTGGCTATTAGGGTTACACCATGTAACTCATAACTTTACCCATTCCTTATGCTCCATGGATTTTAACCTCCATGGAGTATCCATGGGTCACCCCATGGACTTAGTCCAACATAAGGAATCTTGGATCACAAGCCCACATATATAAGAATGAATGATTTACACAATCAACCCATATATTTAATTAGTCTCCTTTTGATCACTTAATTAATTCCAAATTAATTCTTGATCAATACTAATTAAATAACCTTATTAATATATTAGAACTTATAATATATTAACCAACCTTAAGTGTTATTTCTCTCATTATAGTCTATCCAAATGCATGATTCCATGCAACCCAAATGGACCATGCCGGGTCGGGTCAAGTCTTACCAATTATAGTTATGGACTTTGACATTAATCCAACATATGTACCTCGGGTTTAGCTTTCCACGCTTTCCGAAGAGTATCATGCCTTTCCAGGGCGAGACTTTTAGTAGGACACAGTCTCCAACCTGGAACTCCAAGGGTTTTCGTCGTTTATCGGCGTAGCTCTTCTGTCTATCTCGTGAGGCCTTAAGTCGTTCTCGGATTTGCACGATCTTTTCGGTGGTTTCACGGATGATTTCTGGACCTGTGAGAGTGCTGTCGGGGACTTGTCCCTTAGCTAGCTGCATGTCGCCCACCTCAGCCCAGCACAGAGGGGATCTGCACTTGCGACCGTAGAGGGCTTCGAAAGGTGCAGCCTTAATGCTGGTATGGTAGCTGTTGTTGTAGGAAAATTCAACCAAAAGAAGATGAGTGTCCCATGACGCGACGAAATCGATGACGCAGGCTCTCAACATATCTTCCAATGTCTGAATTGTTCTCTCACTCTGTCCATTAGTCTGAGGATGGTAAGAAGTGCTCATATCCAGCTTAGTTCCAAGAGCTTTCTGAAGTGACTGCCAGAACCTCGAAGTGAACCTGCTATCTCGATCGGAGATAATGGACACAGGCACACCATGCAGTCGAACTATCTCTTGGATGTAGATTCGCGTGAGCCTCTCCATTTTGAAGCTTTCCTTGATCGGTAGGAAGTGGGCGGATTTAGTCAGACGGTCGACAATTACCCAGATGGCGTCGTGCCCACTCGGAGACTTGGGTAATTTGGTGATAAAATCCATAGTAATTCTCTCCCACTTCCATTCAGGTATCTCCGACTGGTGGAGTAAACCTGAGGGTTTCTGATATTCGACCTTCACCTTGGCGCAAGTCAGGCACTTGCCCACGAAGGTAGCGATCTCTGCTTTCATGTTCGGCCACCAATACAGTTTCTTGAGATCGAGGTACATCTTGTCCGAACCTGGGTGAACGGAGTATTTAGTCTTATGAGCTTCGTTCATCACACCCTCTCTGTACCCACCGAACTTTGAGGTCCAGATCCTGTCCATGAAATAAAAGACTTCGTCTCCCTTGATCTCCAGGTTCTTTTCCATTCCTCTTAAGGCTTCACCCGGCATGTTCTCTGGTTTTAAGGCTTCCAGCTGAGCCTCCTTGATTTGCACGGATAAGTGGGAATGGATAGTCATAGTCAGTGCCTTCACTCTGCGACCTGAGTATTCTTTTCGGCTGAGGGCATCTGCCACCACATTGGCCTTGCCGGGATGGTAGCGGATTTCGCACTCGTAATCGCTGAGTAGCTCGACTCAACGCCGTTGTCGCATGTTCAGCTCCTTCTGATCGAAAATGTGTTGTAGGCTTTTATGGTCAGTGAAGATAGTGCACTTGGTTCCGTAGAGATAGTGTCTCCATATCTTCAATGCGAAGACCACTGCTCCCAACTCCAGGTCGTGCGTTGTGTAGTTGACTTCGTGTACTTTCAGCTGTCTCGAGGCATAAGCAATAACTTTTCCCTGTTGCATGAGTACACAGCCCAAATCCTGATTGGATGCATCGCAGTAAAAAACGAAATCCTCCGTCCCTTCGGGCAGAGACAAGATAGGTGCGCTGCATAGGGCCTGCTTCAACGTCTAGAACGCAGTGTCTTGCTTTTCACTCCAACAAAAGGGTACGCCTTTCTGAGTCAGAGTGGTTAAAGGTTTGGCAATTCTGGAGAAATTCTGAATAAACCTGCGATAATAGCCAGCGAGACCCAAGAATTGGCGAATTTCTGTGGGTGTCTTCGGTGCTGACCAGTTCTCTATCGCTTTGATTTTGGAAGGGTCCACGTGTATGCCTTCCTCGCTTACCACGTAACCTAGGAAGGTTACTTTTCGAATCCAGAATTCGCACTTGGAGAATTTTGCATAAAGATTCTCCTTCCTTAGGGTTTCCAACACCGATTTCTAGTGCTGTCTGTGGTCCTCCTCACTTCTGGAATAGACAAGTATATCGTCGATGAATACCTTAACGAACTTGTCTAGGAAAGGACAGCACACCCGGTTCATTAGGTCCATGAACACTGCCGGTGCGTTGGTTAGACCGAAGGGCATCACTGCGAACTCGTAGTGACCATATCGAGTCCGAAAGGCTGTCTTAGGAACATCATTCTCATGGACTCGCAGCTGATGGTACCCTGATCTTAGGTCTATTTTGGAAAAGTAACTGGCTCCTTGAAGTTGATCGAAGAGGTCGTCGATTCGAGGGAGAGGGTAACGGTTTTTGACTGTGAGCTTGTTCAGCTCTCGATAGTCAATGCACATCCGAAAGGATCCATCCTTCTTTTTCACAAATAAGATCGGGGCTCCCGAGGGTGAGGAACTCGGTCTGATGAATCCTTTGCTGAGCAGTTCATTGAGCTGACTAGATAACTCCTGCATTTCTGCCGGTGCTAATCGGTATGGGGATTTAGCTACGGGGGTAGCTCCGGGGACTAAGTCGATGCGAAACTCAACTTGGCGTTCGGGAGGGATTCCCGGGAGGTCTTCGGGGAAAACATCGGGAAAATCGCAGACTTCGGGGATGCTCTCGAGGTCTTTAACTTCCTGCTTCTTGTTAATGACATGGGCTAGAAATGCATAACACTCCTTTCGCAGGAGTTTCTGGGCTTGGATGCACGAAATGATACGAAGGTTCGAACTGAGTTTATCGCCGTAAATTACGAGAGTTTCATTAGAGAAAAGGTTAAGACGGATAACTTTTTATTAACAAAGGATATCAGCATGATTGGGGCTCAACCAATCCATGCCGATGATGATATCGAAGCTTTTTATGGAAACTGGCATAAGGTCGATAGGAAAAGAATGATCGTTTAAGGTAAGAGTACAACCTACGTATATCTCATTAGCGCTCTCTTTCTCACCGTTAGCCATCTCGACGGTAAATGTTTCAGTTAATGGTTGAGGTTTATGCCTAAGAAGATGTTTGAATGCATGGCTAACAAAACTTCTCTCCGCACCAGAATCGAAAAGAATGCATGCATAAGAATTGTCGAGGAGGAACGTACCCGTCACAACAGTGGGGTCTGCAACTGCCTCTTCTTGACCCATAGATAGAACTCTCACGATGTTGCCAGTTGTTGCTGCCTTGGGGCAGTTTCTCTTGTAGTGCCCGACCTCTCCACAACTGTAACAAGCTTGACCAATGCCTGCTCCCAAGGCCTGATCGGTTGATCGGACTGGTGTTCTGCAGTCTCGAGTCAGGTGACCCTTCTTGCCACAGTTGTTGCAGAGAATTTCACGACATGGGCCAGGTATGCGATGATGATAACTGCATTTACTGCACCAAGGGAGGGTGCCAGTATATCTATTGGTAGGTGCTTGAGTTGCAGGAGTAGCAGCAGGAGTAGTAGCAGCGTGGACTGCCACCGTTTGTTGTTTCTTTGAGTGCTCCTGTGAAGACTGGCCCTTCCTCTGCTTCCAGAACTTTCTTTTCTCACCACTCCCTTTAGCTGGCTCAGGAGCGGTTGACACTTTATCAAGATCAACTCCATGATCTATGAGAGTTTGCGCCAGACACTTAGCGCTGTCAAAGGTGTTTGGCCTAGCAGCCAAGACATTTCCTTTGGTGGGTTGTGTCAGTCCCCATATGTATCTTTCAATCTTTTTGCTTTCCGGGATGACCATTCCCGGACAAAGAAGCGCTAGGTCTTCAAACCTAGAAGTGTAGGCAACAATGTCGGATTCCTTCATCCTTAAGTTCCAGAGTTCGTGCTCTAGTTTCTGCATCTCGCCCCGTGGGCAGTATTCAGCTATCATAAGTTCTTTTAAGCTGTCCCAACCCATAGCATTTGCCACTGGTAGGGTTAGGGATTTGACCCGACCATTCCACCAGGTTAGTGCCCTGTTGGTGAAAGTGCAAGCGGCGAATTTTACTTTATTCACCTCAGAACAGGAACAGATTTCGAAAATGGACTCGATCTTTTCGAACCATTGAGTCAAGGCAATAACACCTCCTTTGCCGTCGAAGGATGTGGGTTTTGCGTTCATGAAGTCTTTATAGGAACACTCCTTCTGGTGTCCCTGACCACCTTCATGATGTTGGGGATGCATACCACCTACCTGACCACTAGATCTGCCAGGGTTCATCTGTGACATCGCGGCTGCCACAACAGCAGTAACAGCTGCTTGGGACATAACGGGATCGAACTGAGGGGGCGGTGGTGGTGGTGGAGCGTCGTCATTCCTCCTGTTAGGTCTTTTTCAGGGAGGCATCTTCTTCTAGAAACAACCAGGAAGAAGAGGATGGTAAGTCCTCTGGAATCGAATCAAGAGATATCAAGCAAGATGTATCTCAATATGATGATTAGAGTGTTCTACTAAGCGATAAGCAAAGAAAGATTACTGATGCAAGTAAGTTATCGCTAAGAGGAATGAGTAGCAACACTTGGAATGAATTTCTACTAAGTATTTGGCTCTGACTTAAAATACTCCTATAGTATTTTAAGTTATAGGGATACTGGGTAAGTTTTAGGCCTGTTGCAACACCAAAGTCACTCCCAAGCACATGTTGGTCATGTCTCGAATAAATATAGTTGATCAGGCTATATTGACCCTAGACATGATTACATAACTGCCCAGGTTTAACCGCAGTGTTCAACATCCAAAATACTTTTGTTTTGTTCTACTTATGGCACGGTTTCGAGAATACGGGTTGTGACATCCCCTAATTTCTCGGCCAGAAAAGACCGATTTAATTTATGCTTTTTAAAATAAAATCGGAGAAATCTTTTCAAAAGATGTTGCGGAATTGGTCCCCAAACAACATATGATAAAAGTTTATCAAAACCATTCATTAAGAAGTTATATATTTTCCATATATATATCAAAACCTCAAGATGTCATGTTCCGATACAGATCAAAAGCATAAACAAGACATTATAAGCCTTACTACAGTTATTTACAACTACTGGCCTATAATCCAAAAATCTCACTTCATCCTCCGACTAAGCTCGGGGTCCACTACCTGTAATCATAAAAAAACTGAGTGGGTCAGGCTTGGGAGCCTGGTGAGCATATAGGGTTTTCAACCCACAGTAATAATAAACTTATTAAGTTCACCAATCAACAATAACCCTGATTACCCGTTCCCGTTATCCTCACTTTATGTCCCTAAACACTTTTCACAAGGGACTAGACTAAAGAATATCATCGGGATGGACACTACTGCTAAGGGGTTTCCTCAGCCATACATTTCCTAAAGGCAACCATGAGGGGGATGGAGTACATCGAATAAACACCCAAGTTCATTAACATCTACAGGTTGCGGACCTGCTAATGTTTCCCACTGGACTGTCTAGAAAGTCCGTGGTCGTCATCCAAACTCCGCTAGATGACTGAATCACAAATCACAACGAGACCTCTCATCACTTTTATTTTATCACACATCACTATCTACCCATGTTCTACCCAACATATTTGTAAATAAAAATACTTATACAGTTTAAAACTCGTATACAACATCAACTCAATAGTCACCTCAAATAAACAATTAATATATTTGCACAGTCTAAAACGCGTCGGAGGCTGGTAGGCGAGACGTGGCTCGCTTCGGACAGGCCACACATGCGACACGCGTCGGTCTCGGACTGGGCCACGACTCGGATGACGCAGCTGCTTCGGACATGGGTTAGCAGCGAGGCGAGGGTGACGTGGCCGGCTCCAATCCATGCGAATTTCTTGGAAATTGCACCCAAACCTTGTAAAATCCATAACTTTCGCATACGAACTCCGTTTTTGACGTTCTTTATATGCACGCGTAGGTAAAATTACGCTCTACAACTTTCGTTTAGACTTCGTCGGCTAATTTTGACTTTAATTTTTATATTATTATTTTTAACAGACCGGGACAGGAAATCCGTTAAAACTTCATAACTTCTTCATCCGACGTCCGTTTTCGTCAGACTTTTTACCGTTGTGCTACTAATGACGAGACCTTCGATTCTCGTTTAGGTTGTGTTGGCTAAAAATCACTCGATCTAAAATTCGAGTTTTTAGCTATCTACTACTAAGCTGAAACTTCGAAAAATCATCACTTCCTTATACGAAGTCAGATTTGGGCGTTCTTTTTATACCTACTCTCGGTTTAACGAACACTACAAGTTTCATTTATATCACTAAGTCCAAAAAGTAGTTTATCGAAAACTCACTTTTTACGACATTCGGCCTCGTGCCGGTTTGTCGCGAAACTTCGACAGGTCATAACTTCTTCGTTATAACTCGGATTTCGGCATTCTTTATATATCCGTAATCCTTGTCACGCCCACTACAAGTTTCTTAATAGATATCGGCTTTATCTAAAATTTAATTTTTGACGCTCATTTTTATTCTTAATTAATTAAGCCCTAATAATTAAGCATAAAGCACAAAATTCACATAATATTCACATAATTCCTATTAATTTCTTCAAAATGAGTTACAAAGGTTAACCTAGACTATAATGTCAATATAAATGCCTAGCCTAGAAACACGGGCATTACAATTCTCTCCCCCTTAGGATGATTCCGTCCCCGGAATCACACATCAGCAAACAAATGCGGGTAGCGACTCATCATGTCACTCTTCGTTTCCCAAGTGAGATTTGGCCCATTCGTATGTTTCCAACGCACAAGCACTAAATCGACCATCTTGCGTCTCAGCTTCTTAGTCTTACGGTCAACGATTGCCTCAGGTTCTTCGATCAACCTCTTGTTTTCATCCAACCTTAACTCAGAAATCGGAATTATGTCGGGCACATCTCCCGTAAACTTTCTCAAATAACACACATGAAATGTGTTATGAATACCCTCCAGTTCTTCCGGTAATTCTAGCTTGTAAGCTTGATTCCCGATCCTCTGAAGAACTTTAAACGGTCCAATAAACCTTAGACTCAACTTTCCTCTCTTACCAAATCTTATAAGTCCCTTCCACGGCGAGACTTTAAGTAAAACCGAATCTCCAACATCGAAGGATATCGGTTGTCTTTTCTTGTCAGCATAACTCTTTTGTCGATCTTGAGCAGCTAACATCCTTTCCCTTATCACTTTCAACTTTTCAGCAGTCTGATGGACTATTTCAGGTCCCACAAACTTCTTTTCCCCAGCTTCCAACGAGCATGATGGCGTTCGACACTTCTCCCCATACAAAGCGTGATAAGGTGCCATCTTGATGCTCGAGTGAAAACTATTATTATAGGAAAATTCTACTAAAGGTAAGTGTTCATCCCAGTTACCTTGGAATTCTAGGGTACATGCTCTCAGCATATCCTCCAATGTTTGAATCGTTCGTTCGGTCTGACCATCGGTTTGCGGATGGTAAGTTGTACTCAAACAAAACTTGGTACCCAATTCCTCTTGTAGACTTCTCCAAAACCTTGAGGTAAAACGGCTGTCACGATCGGATACAATCGTTAACGGAACACCGTGTAGCCTCATAATTTCCTTCACGTAAGAATTCGCAAGTTTATCCATAGACCATTTCTCGTTAGCGGCTATGAAATGCGCACTCTTAGTGAAGCGATCAACGACCACCCAAATCATGTCGTGACCGTTCCTTGTTCTGGGCAGTTTAGTCACAAAATCCATAGTGATATCTTCCCATTTACCCATGGGTACAGGTAAAGGTTCTAAACTCCCATATGGTTTCTGATGTTGTGCCTTAACCCTAGCACATGTTACACACTCGGCCGCATACTTAGCAACATCGAGCTTCATCGTCGGCCACCAGTAATAGGGTTTTAGATCCCTATACATTTTCGTACTGCCGGGATGAATCGAGTACATGGTTTTGTGAGCTTCTTCCATCAGAAGACCTCTTACTCCTCCCGTCTTAGGTACCCAAATCCTATCTTCGAATACCTTCAATCCTTGACCGTTTGTATCAAACACCAACGTTTTGCCCAAACGTTCCTCCTTCTGGTCAATTTTCTTTAAAGCTTCCTCCTGAGCTTTCTTTATACTTTCCACAATTGTCGAGACAACTTCAATTCTCAACGCTCTTGGCCTTCTCTTTTCAAGATTTACCTTCCGACTGAGAGCATCAGCAACAACATTTGCTTTACCAGGGTGGTAAAGTATCTCACAGTCGTAGTCCTTGAGTAGTTCCAGCCAGCGCCGCTGTCTCATGTTCAATTCCTTTTGATTAAAGAGATATTGAAGACTCTTATGATCAGTGAAAAGTTTACACTTAGTACCATAAAGATAATGCCTCCATATCTTTAAGGCGAATACTACCGCTGCCAACTCCAGATCATGAGTGGGGTAGTTCTTTTCATGCTCTTTCAACTGCCTCGATGCATATGCTATCACTTTATCCCTTTGGGTCAGAACACATCCTAACCCAACTCCAGAGGCATCACTATAGACTGCGAAGTCCTCAACTCCTTCAGGTAACGAAAGAATTGGTGCTTCACACAGTCTCTTCTTTAACTTTTCAAAGGCCTCCTTATGCTTTTCATTCCAAGCATAAGTAGCTCCTTTGTGGGTCAAAGCTGTTAATGGAGTAGCGATCGAAGAAAAGCCTTGGATAAATCTTCGATAATATCCAGCTAATCCTAAAAAGCTTCTAATCTCCGTAGGACTTTTTGGTTGTTCCCACTTCATCACAGCTTCAATCTTTGCTGGGTCAACCATTATTCCTTCTTGGTTAACCACATGACCTAAAAATTGGACTTCTTGAATCCAAAATTCACATTTGGAGAACTTTGCATACAGCTTCTCCTTTTTCAAAACTTCTAGCACTTCACGCAGATGCTTGTCATGCTCCTGCTTGCTCTTCGAATAGATCAAGATATCGTCTATGAATACTATCACGGATTTATCAAGGTATGGTTTACAAACCCTGTTCATCAAATCCATGAAAGCTGCTGGGGCATTGGTTAATCCGAACGACATAACCAAAAATTCATAGTATCCATATCTTGTTCTGAACACAGTCTTTCGATATCCTGCTCCCTCACCTTCAGTTGAAGGTATCCTGACCTAAGATCGATCTTCGAGAAGTATCTCGAACCTTGCAACTGGTTGAACAGGTCATCGATCCTCGGCAACGGATACTTGTTCTTTATTGTCGCTTTATTCAGCTCTCGGTAATCGATGCACATTCTCATACTCCCGTCTTTCTTCTTTACAAACAACACAGGGGCTCCCCAGGGTGATGAACTAGGTCGAATGAAACCTTTGTCCAATAACTCCTGAAGTTGTGTCATAAGTTCTTTCATTTCGGTTGGCGCAAATCGATACGGTGCTTTGGCTATCGGCGTCGTTCCTGGTAACAAGTCGATACGAAACTCAACTTGTCGATCAGGGGGCAATCCGGGAAGATCTTCGGGAAAGACTTCCGGATAATCACACACCACCGCAATATCCTGCACCTCCTTCTTTTCCTTCTTAGCATCGATCACGAACGCTAAATATGATGTACACCCCTTGGCCAAACACTTTCTGGCTTTCATTAGGGAAATGATTCCAGAGTTTACTCTGCGTTTGTCTCCGTACACCACAAACGACTCTCTCCCTGGCGGTTTTACTTTTACTATCTTCTTCCTACACAATATTTCGGCATCATTGGCGCTAAGCCAATCCATTCCCAGCACAATGTCGAAACCATTTAACTCAATAGGCAATAATTCCTCGTGGAACTTATTCCCATTCAAGTCTATGAAGATGTTTTTCATGCGATAGCTAACAGGTATAAACTTGCCACTAGCAACCTCGACTATTAAGGCATCATCTAGTCTATTAACAGGCAAAGCTAGTTTTCTACCAAATTCATGCGAAATAAAGGAGTAGTTGGCTCGAGAATCAAACAAAATTTGGGCAGGCAATTCGTTTACGAGAAAAGTACCTGAAGCGACATCCACTTCCTCCTTTACAGCTTCAAGTGTCATTTGAAAGGCTCTGGCTTTTGGCTTTGGTGGTAGATTGGGCTTTGTTGCATCCTTCCTCTTTGGACAGTCTTTAAAAACATGCCCTGCTTCATGGCACTCAAAACATACCCTCTTGTCGGATGGACACACGTTGGCATAATGCCCAGTCTTTCCACATTTGTAGCAAGTCACCTCCTCGCTACATTTCCCAGAGTGCTTTTTCTTGCACTTCTCACACCATTTCACTTCACTTCCTCCTCCTCCAAATTTCTTAGACTTAGAAAATTTGCTTTTCTTGTTGGAACCTGAAGTTCCTTCAAATTTTCTCTTCTCACCAACTTCTGCCCTCTCCAGACCCTTCTCTTTGATCTGAACCTCCACATTCTTAGCAGCCCAGATGGCGGCTTTCAAAGTGGTTGCTTGCTTAACCATCGGACCAAAGTCCGCTGGTAATCCGAGGGCAAACTTGTTGACCTTAGAGAGTTCAGTTGGAACTAGGTAAGGAATAAGCTTCGTCTTTTCAGTAAAACTAGCAGCGTATTCAGTAACGCTCATCTTTCCCTTCTTTAAATTCTGGAACTCATTATTAATTTCCAGAAGATCTTGCTCAGAGCAGTATTGCAGTTTCAGTTGTAGCACAAAGTCTTCCCAAGACATCTTACTAGCTTCTCCCTTGGGCATCGAATCAGCTAGTAATTTCCACCAGCTCAACACACCAGACTTTAACAGAGGAATTGCAAGTGCGGTCTTTTGTTTGTTGCTGCACTCACAGCTTTCAAACATCGTCTTCATTTCGGAGATCCAGTTCATGACTTCCACCGGTGTCGGACTTCCAGATAGACATGGTGGTTTAGATGCCATGAAATCTTTATATTTGCACCCGCGTCCATCAGCTCCTCCATCCTGGTTGTTTTGTCTAACTATCGGTGGGTTGGCTTGACCAAGAGTCCCACTGTAGTTCCCTCCTACTGATTGCCCTTCATTCACTACGGGCTGTTCAACAGGCATCGTAGTTTCTTCCCTATTCTGTTGTAGTAATCGCCTCGTCTCCTCCATTTGGCGATCCAACATCATCTGCATCATTGCTTGTACCCCAGCCATCGTCATTGGCTCAGGTGCAGCTCCTACAACAGGTACTTGCTCAACTACTTGAGGTTGAGGCTGTTGATCCCTGTTTCCGTTTGCATTCGCAACTCCACTACGAGCTCTTGCCATTACAATCTATATACCGAATAAGGCGAATTTAGGTCTTTATCCTTGTTACACATTTGAATTCCCTTATCACTCCGAAACGTTTACATGTTAGTTCTAATCTCGTAATCATACGCTTAGAATCTTACACACATAAGGTTTCCAGATCCGGTCGGCAACAGACCATAGATCCGAACAAATAATGGCACACATGGTAAACACATAGCATTTAGCACATAAGGGCATTTTAGGCATTCTTCCTAAAATAAACTAGTGCTCGTGTCTTAAATATGGTAGACACTCATCTCACAATCATCACTTAGCATTCTAAGTTTAAGTCTAGAAATCGTAGGATATTTCTTAGTTCGCTTAAACTAATGCTCTGATACCAACTGTGACATCCCCTAATTTCTCGGCCAGAAAAGACCGATTTAATTTATGCTTTTTAAAATAAAATCAGAGAAATCTTTTCAAAAGATGTTGCGGAATTGGTCCCCAAACAACATATGATAAAAGTTTATCAAAACCATTCATTAAGAAGTTATATATTTTCCATATATATATCAAAACCTCAAGATGTCATGTTCCGATACAGATCAAAAGCATAAACAAGACATTATAAGCCTTACTACAGTTATTTACAACTACTGGCCTATAATCCAAAAATCTCACTTCATCCTCCGACTAAGCTCGGGGTCCACTACCTGTAATCATAAAAAAACTGAGTGGGTCAGGCTTGGGAGCCTGGTGAGCATATAGGGTTTTCAACCCACAGTAATAATAAACTTATTAAGTTCACCAATCAACAATAACCCTGATTACCCGTTCCCGTTATCCTCACTTTACGTCCCTAAACACTTTTCACAAGGGACTAGACTAAAGAATATCATCGGGATGGACACTACTGCTAAGGGGTTTCCTCAGCCATACATGTCCTAAAGGCAACCATTAGGGGGATGGAGTACAACGAATAAACACCCAAGTTCATTAACACCTACAGGTTGCAGACCTGCTAATGTTTCCCACTGGACTGTCTAGAAAGTCCGTGGTCGTCATCCAAACTCCGCTAGATGACTGAATCACAAATCACAACGAGGCCTCTCATCACTTTTATTTTATCACACATCACTATCTACCCATGTTCTACCCAACATATTTGTAGATAAAAATACTTATACAGTTTAAAACTCGTATAAAACATCAACTCAATAGTCACCTCAAATAAACAATTAATATATTTGCACATAGCACGTATTATAAGGTAAATACTTCATATCTATGTGTAAAATGAAAGTGACTATACACTCACTTGATTTGATGATAATCGGGCAGCACTTCGTTTCTTAAAATGATCGTTTCTGATAAAACCGGGGGCTTTAATGAAAAACCGGTCTCTGCGAGGTTGGAGCTTCAAAACCGAAAAGATAAAAATTTTCCGGGTCTTCGGGCACTTCGGGACGTGTTTCGAGTGTTGGAAATGATACCGGGGCTTTGGGGGAAGTCAAAATAGTCAAAATATAAGTTTAGGGGTGAAAAATGCCAATTTTCCAAAAGTACCGGGGAGATCTCGCAACCCTCCTATTTATAGGGTGCGAGACCGAAGACTGATGGCTAAGAAGACTCCACGTAGCAGTTGCGAGACTCGGATCGGAAGGGAGACGTGGCTCGGATGCGAAGGCGCGTCGGAGGCTGGTAGGCGAGACGTGGCTCGCTTCGGACAGGCCACACATACGACACGCGTCGGTCTCGGACTGGGCCACGACTCGGATGACGCAGCTGCTTCGGACATGGGTCAGCAGCGAGGCGAGGGTGACGTGGCGGGCTCCAATCCATGCGAATTTCTCGGAAATTGCACCCAAACCTTCTAAAATCCTTAACTTTCGCATACAAACTCCGTTTTTGACGTTCTTTATATGCACGCGTAGGTAAAATTACGCTCTACAACTTTCGTTTAGACTTCGTTGGCTAATTTTGACATTAATTTTTATATTATTATTTTTAACAGACCGGGACAGGAAATCCGTTAAAAATTCATAACTTCTTCATCCGACGTCCGTTTTCGTCAGACTTTTTACCGTTGTGCTACTAATGACGAGACCTTCGATTCTCGTTTAGGTTGTGTTGGCTAAAAATCACTCGATCTAAAATTCGAGTTTTTAGCTATCTACTGCTAAGCTGAAACTTCGAAAAATCATAACTTCCTTATACAAAGTCAGATTTGGGCGTTCTTTTTATACCTACTCTCGGTTTAACGAACACTACAAGTTTCATTTATATCACTAAGTCCAAAAAGTAGTTTATCGAAAACTCACTTTTTACGACATTCGGCCCCGTGCCGGTTTGTCGCGAAACTTCGACAGGTCATAACTTCTTCGTTATAACTCGGATTTCGGCATTCTTTATATATCCGTAATCCTTGTCACGCCCATTACAAGTTTCTTAATAGATATCGGCTTTATCTAAAATTTAATTTTTGACGCTCATTTTTATTCTTAATTAATTAAGCCCTAATAATTAAGCATAAAACACATAATTCACATAATATTCACATAATTCATTTTCATTTCTTCAAAATGAGTTACAAAGGTTAACCTAGACTATAATGTCAATATAAATGCCTAGCCTAGAAACACGGGCATTACACGGGTATACTTGTATACTCTTTGTAAAAATACTTATATTTTAAAAGTATACTTTTAGTTCAGAGCACTTAGGCCCCTTAGTGTTTATAGTTGTATACCATGTAAAGTTCGGTATACTTAGTTCACTATAAACAATCGCTCTGATACCAATCTGTCACACCCCGAAACCGAAGGCGGAAACGTTCCGGGGCGGAGGACGTCATGCGTAGTATCACAACAGTTGTATCATAGTAAGCATAGTAAACACAACCATTACATTATAATAAGAATATTTACATTGTTCAAAAACATGGTTTATACATGTCAGTATATATAGCAAAAGTAAAAGATGTGACTTCAGGATGTTCCATCTTCTCCAAAAGTTGGCAAAAGTACCTGCCTATTGATGCCCTGAGAATACAAGCGGTTTTAAAATATCAGCATAAAGCTGGTGAGTTCATAAGCGGTTAATTCTGGTGAAAGGAATGTTTCCTTGATTCTTTGAAAAGTTGTTTCCCAAGAAAAATCCCATATTTTCTTATGAAAGAGTTTTGTTTATCCATTAGTTACACATTAAACAGACTATTTATGAAAGATTAAGTTATTCCAAAAAATCCCATATTTTCTTAAGGGTTGATAGTTGATTATCCATACGCGAGTATCTACCATACTCGGACAGCAGTTTTCTTTTCGAAGCTCTGGTTACACCCAAAGGAGTATATTAGCCATATTTTCGAAGTTCTGGTTACATCCAGAGGAGTATATTGGAAAAGTAAATTCTCGTTACCTAAGTTGTGAGTGCCATAACCGTACTTTGACTGGATAAGGCACGAACGGGGGCCAGTATCTTTTTAAGACTTTGTCACCCCTGAACCTAACGGTTCCGCTGTAGCTAGCAACGAGGGTGCGGGATAGTCAGTCCCGTACAGATCTATACACAATAGTCACGCTCTCCCTCCAAGAGATTCTGGTTATAAGTCGTAGTCCTCCACTCACGAATCCGGGGGAGTGTTACTAAGGACATGTCTCAAACTTAGCCTTACGAATTTACAAGTAATAGTACGAAAATCCTGTTTATGATTTGCATGAATCCTTTATGAGACAATACATATTATGATAAAATTCACAAGTTCCTTGCTTTAGATTTTAAAACTGTTTCTACGAGTTGATTTCTTAATCGAGTGGTAAAACGGTTTTCTGTGTTAAAAGCATACTGAACATATAATTATTTTAAACAAAAAAATAATATATTTGAGCACAAGTTCCCTTGTACTTTTTGCTTGTATTCCCCCCTTGAAAACATGAAAAATTTGGAAAAATATAGGGGTATGAACTCACAGATTGACGTAGGATCCGAGTGTAAGTTGCTAGGAATTTTTGAGTGTCAATAAAAGCCTTGGACACAAACGGATCCTATTTAGCATGAAGAAGTTCATATATATACATTAGGTGAGGGCATAACACTATTCGTTATGGAAGGAAACCATCTTAGGGACTAGGAAACACTTAAAACTAAGTGTTAGAATCACATGTGATTGAAAATGGGGAGTTTACGGTCGAAAAAGGAGTTTACGGTTCATGGGCTTACGGTCCATGAGTTTACGGTCGTAAAAGGGGTTTACGGTCCATGAGTTTACGGTCCAGGTGTTTACGGTCGTAAAAGAAGTTTACGGTCCAAGTGTTTACGGTCGTAAAAGGTGTTTACGGTCCAAGTGTTTACGACCGTAAACACTTCGACGATATGTGCGATTTTCGGTGTTTCAAGGCCCTTTCTAGTCTTCTGGAAGTGTTCTAAGCTTAGTTTCTATGTTTAGGAGGGTGTTGTGGCAACTTTGTACCACTTAAATAGAGTTTACGGTCAAGGGAGATTGCCTTGACCGTAAACACCCTTCTGGTCACGATTTCTAGATGTTAACAAGTGATTCTTGTATCCAATAAGCTAAGGGTAGAGTACTTACGAAATAGAAGCTTGAAAGGGTAGTTAGAGTCCCAAAAACACTAGTGTGTGTTCTTGGTGTTCTTGGTGAGAGAGAAAATCTAGAAAAATGATGATATTTATGAGCTAAGAACATGGATTTGCCACTAGAAATGAGATAGAAACATAATCAAGGTGAAGAATCACTTACATTCTTGAGGATCTTTGAGAAAAATCGAAGTTTGTAGAGAGAGAGTAGAGAGAGAAAGCCTTCTGGAGTGTGTAAAGTGAGAAATGGAGGCCACTCATCCCTTATATAGGGGTGAGTTTACGGTCAGGAGGTGGGGGAGGGTTTACGGTCGTAAACAGTGTTTACGGCCGTAAACAGAGTTTACGGTCGTAAACCGGATTTGCGGCCGTAAACTCCTTTTGAAGAGTCGTTTGGCCCGAAAGCTATGTTTCGACTTAGAAAACTTCGTTTTCAAATACGGAAGTCGATCGAACTGAGTTTAGAATATTCCGTTAGACTAAAAATTATACTAACGTGAACGAAAATAAATTCGAAAAGATTTATTTAAACATAAAGTCCTTCCCAAACTATCAAATTTGACGGAATTAGATAAGAATCCAAATTTGATTAACGGAAATTTAGTAAGGATAACGGAAAAGTTTCGGGTTGTCACATTATCCCCCCGTTAGAGGGAATTTCGTCCCGAAATTCGAACATAGAATACAAATCATGGATTTGAAAAGAGATGTGGATACTTCTGTTTCATCTGATCCTCGCGTTCCCAACTGAATTCAGGTCCCCGCTTGGCATTCCAGCGAACCTTCACTATCGGGATGCGACTCTGTTAAGTTCGTTTGATCTCTCTATCCATGATTTCGACTGGTTCTTCAACGAAGTTCAGGTTCTCGTTGATTTCAATCTCATCGAGAGGAATCGTAAAGGTTTCGTCAGATACGCATTTCTTAAGATTCGAAACGTGGAATACAGGATGAATGTTGCTAAGTTCATGCGGTAAACGAAGTTTGTAGGCTACGGGACCAATCCTAGCGAGGATCTCGAATGGTCCTATTGTTGGGTTTTGAGCATTCTAACACTCCTAAGTGTACATGCAACCCTAAATACCTTGGATCTATGTTTTCTCTATTATACATACAATTATGAACATCCAAGGTATTATCCTAATCTAGCATACAAAATAATAAATATAACAAGATAGAATACATACCTCTTTGATGTAGAATGTCTTCATAAAGCTTGAGTGCCTAGTGCCCCAAGTGTGACACCTCAAATGGTTCACACAACACCAAATACACTTGGAATAACTTGAGAGAAACTTGAACACTCCTTGAAATCGTCTAGCCCTCACACTCACACATTAGTGCATGATTTCTTGAGCCATGGGATTCTTTTATATGGTGGCTATTAGGGTTACACCATGTAACTCATAACTTTACCCATTCCTTATGCTCCATGGATTTTAACCTCCATGGAGTATCCATGGGTCACCCCATGGACTTAGTCCAACATAAGGAATCTTGGATCACAAGCCCACATATATAAGAATGAATGATTTACACAATCAACCCATATATTTAATTAGTCTCCTTTTGATCACTTAATTAATTCCAAATTAATTCTTGATCAATACTAATTAAATAACCTTATTAATATATTAGAACTTATAATATATTAACTAACCTTAAGTGTTATTTCTCTCATTATAGTCTATCCAAATGCATGATGCCATGCAACCCAAATGGACCATGCCGGGTCGGGTCAAGTCTTACCAATTATAGTTATGAACTTAGACATTAATCCAACAGTCTCCCACTTGGATAAGTCTAAAACTATTATTGCGTATGACTTCAGGAACCGATCAGCAATCGTAGCTCTCAAAAGCTTCTGTCGAACTCTGACCTTGTCTATGAACTCTGACCTTTGTCAATGACTTGTCCATTAGATAAGGGATCATATATTCCTCCATTCTAGATATCATATGGACTGAGACATGGATTATCAATCATTCTCTCTGTCCATTTGTTGTTTCCCGATTTCCGATTCATGATGACTGACTGATTGAACAAATCAAATCAGTCCTGGCGTGGCCAAGCACTCACATGTATCATCTTTAAATCATCGAGGGGCCCACAGATATCGCTTTTATCCCGAAGGTAAAAGGAATGGATAAACTTCGACTCATATGGCTTGTTCTACTACTTGTTGAATCATACACAAAGGCACGTTTTATAACATCGAGTTACCAATGCGTTTTCGTGCAATCAATGTATAACCAACTCATAGTAACAACTCATATATCTAGGTTTTAAGAATATAAGATATTATCGTCTCATGATCACTCGTGATAAAATCCATGAAGTGATTCAAATGAGCGTGGGTTGAATCCAATACTCAGAACTTATGAGCACTCATGAGTGTTGTAGCACCACTTTGTCCACCAACTTGGACCTCTACAAACCAACCCATGACAGTCTTGATTCATATCTACTTCCAACATATGACCGACTGTGGATGGTTTGAATAACTTAATCATCCAGGAAGAGCGACTTAGTTATTCTGGAAGTCAAAACATGCAAAGTGAAACACAAGAATAAATGAATCAAATATGGTATCAAACCCTATGAATATAAATAAACACTTTTATTTATCACCATACTGATTACTCATTATTCATTGTTTCGGTTTTATCAACTTTATACTTGAATTAAAAACACTAGTTGTCCCATGCTCCAAGCATGTACACTATGTTTTTCTTAAACAATAGCTTTACCATACACCAAGTATGCACTCTATGTTTGTCTATGATCCTTACTTTGTGAAATAAACCAATTGAACATGATTTCAATGATTCTAATTTCACACTCCCAAATCCTTATCGAAAAATGTGAGAATTTCAAATTCCTATCATTTATCGAAATCTGTTTAGATTTTAAACTTATATGCACTGACCCTCTTGTAATGAATATGTACAAAGTCACAAAGACTTGTCAACAGTCATTATAAGGTATTCCAATGGAGATCAACTCCATGGAAACTAAGTCTCATATTCAAAGTACATTGCTTTGGACATGCTTCTTGCATTAAGTTTTCTAATCTTACATAGATAACTTCCACCTATGGAGACAACTCCATATTCTCATTTTGACTATCACTTCTGAATAAGAGATGCCTCTTTTCAGAATATGTCAATATGGTCCTTCCAAAATTAGCACTATACTTCCAACTGTCCCTGAGCAACCAATCTTTGGTAAACCTCAGATTGTCCTCGACAATTGCTTAATCATTTTAGTCATATTCAATTCTAGACCTTTTCCCTTCTTAATGCCTTTGGGCATTTGGAAAAATTTAGAAATGACAAATATTATAGCACATGCAATCGATCCTGTACCCAAAGCAAATGGTACACGATTCATGATGTCTCACATAAAGACATGATTCTAGACCAGTCTTTTGCTACAATATTTTTATTTGCCATGTTTTCAAAATTTGACTATGAAGAGGGATGCCGTAATCATAATCGAATTTTGATAACGCAATATATAGAATTTCCTTAAGTTGAACCAATCCAACATGAAATTCATATATATGTTCTTCACTAAAGATGATTAAGGTCTCAATCTAAGCCTTTAGAACTGAAATGAAGTATATCCTCTCCCTTAATTATAGCAAAACAACTTTTTCAATTCCTGCAGCCTCACGAATTGAAAATTTTGTTTTCTATAATTAACATTGCTAACTTGCAACACTAACAATAATTATCATGCTCCCACTAACATGATGATTATTAGCATAACACTTATGCTCCCACTAGCTTTGACATGTACTCAGAAATCAATTGGACTTCTAGAAATCAATACTTTATTGACTTTCTTACCAAAGTTCAGATTTCTAATACGAGATGCTTTGATAAAACTTTATCAAAATCATACACCTTTCCTTAGATAGCATGCATGTGTGTCTAAACAATTTCAGAACTATGAAAAGGGATGCCGTAATCATAGTCTCAATTGTTTAGACCTTTTGCCATCTGCTTCAAATCTACTTGGTGGAAGTGTTTCCTCACCATCATTTTCATGAATCGGAGAGAAACCTTATGGCCCTTAGATTTTATGGTGTATGTGTTCTTATCCATGTGAATCGTCAAAACCATAGTCACAAGACAAGGATAATGACAAATCCAAACTCATATTGATTAAACTTGTGCAATCTTAAATTCTTGCCATTTGGCAGCTCAGGTGCCTGCCATTGCTTCCAAGTAGTTGTGCAACCAATTGAGACCTCTCAGAACTCCTATGCAAAGCCAACTTTAATAGGCACAAAAATTTCAACACGATAGGTTATAAACCTCAAGTCGTGTGCTAGTGAAGGACTTTAGGTTTTATTCTTGATTAAGTCTTGAAACTTTCAAGAGCTTTAATACTCCCACTGTCCTCTTGACATATAAGACTCCCTTGTCAAATATTCAAGAGATAGTGCAGATTCTTTATCAAGACTAACACTTTACACAATTTGTGACAACCGTCAAATTTCGGTCAATTCAAAGTCAACAAGTCAAACCGGTCAACTCCAATAACCCTTGTATGCTAGGGTTTACGTTATGTAATCACTATACAATTCGCTATTTTAATGAGAAATCATCATTTGGAAAGTTCATGTGTTTGATTTTCCTTAGCCTTAACAAGTGCTAAACAACGAACCAAAGCGATAAAACACTATTACACAATCATCGGGATTGTGTAAGACACTAAAACACGGTTTAATGGGGTTTACGAACCTTGCGTTGTGAAGCCGGACACTCAAATTAAGCACAAACGAAACCTCTCTAAATCGTTTTCACTCTATCTCTTTCTATTTGAAATCTCTCCCAAATCTCTCCCAAATCTCTCCCAAATCTCTCCCAAATCTCACTCAAAAGTTACTTTAACTTTTTGTAATCATTTGGGTCATCTCGACCCTTGACCGGGTCAAAAATCGCTTGAAACGGAGTAAAAACGAGTAAAATAGCTTTAAGGATCCGAAACCTAAGCTTCTGGACCGAAGCCTCGCATCCGAAGCCTCGCATCCGAGGCCTCTGATCCGAAGCGAGGGTCCGAAGGTCCGAAGCGAAGGTCCGAAGGTCCGAAGGTCCGAAGCCTCGCAGACAGCTCCTTTTTACCGGTTTTTCGACAACGACTTCGTTTTAACTCCGTTTTTCATTATTTTAACGTGGGATTTTCACCCAAAACTTTATTTTATAAACTAAGGCCCCAAAATATATAAATCTCCAGGGTTTTTATAAAATATATTAAAAGAATTGGTGATTGAACTAATTATTGAGGGAATATTTGATTTTCCTTAATTTATGGCAAAAGCAAACCACCACCACCTCACTCTATGATTAGCCATTCTTTCCCACTACCCCTTGTCTTCTTAGTGGACCTTTACAGCCAATCTCCAGCTCTTCCCACGTTCTAAGAGCTGGAGGATTGATCCTCTCTCCTCATTCTCCATAAAACTCTTTCATTCTACACTTAGCAACCAAGAACACTCTCCAAAATTCTCTCATCTTTTCTCTCAACTTCAAGAACTTCAAGGCTTTCTCCAGGGATTTCTTTCTTCAATTAGTAAGTATCTTCATCATTCACATAATTATTAAACTCCATTCTACTCAAATCATTGATATCTTACACAAGTTCCATCTTATTCGGTGTTAGATTCTCGAGTCGTCAAGACATCTTCTTAGTGTTCTTGGGTTGAACACTTCCTCTCTCTCACTTTCATCTACTGAAACCACATAAGGTGAGTTCATACCCATACATTTACATGTTTTCTTAAGTTTTAAGGGGGGGAATACAAGTAAAATCATCAAGAACACAATTAAACTTTTCCTAACAGATTACATCAGAAAAGATGGACGTTAATCACGGACTGTTTTGGTCAACTTAAATATTTTAGTTTTCAAAACTGTTTCAGGTGCAAGTAGTTCAAACTCTTAGCTTTAAAATGGCTACTTGCACATCTCCATATGATTTTTCTACAATTTATGGTGATTTTTACAAAACTGCCTGTCATTTCAGAGGCAAACCCGGACCAGTCTGTGATTATGAACATTTTCACCTCTGTTAGAGATCACTAAAAATCATGATAAAATTTACGAACAAACTAGACTCATATTCCAAACTCTCAAAATTTGCGGATTTGGATTTAGAGCTTTGATGAGTTTTCTATAAATTTTCTAAGAACGGTAACAGAAACTGTTTTTAACGAAAAGTTGTTGTTAAGTTCATTTCACCTTGTAACATGTTGAGCAAGGTGTATATCTTTATGTGATTATATGTTACTGCAATATATGACATTTTATCTTAATATTTAGACACACATCAGTTTACAACTGGATTTCGTCATATAAAATATAAAGAATAACAAGTGATTATAATCAAAGTACAATCGATACATTCAAACATTAAATAAACTATTTTGAATATAGTTTGCATACATTACCACGTACTACCCTTGCTTGATAAACTATAATAGGTATAGTTTATGATACATTACATAACACATACATTTAAAAAGGGTACATTTATACAAAGGATATTTTCATTAAGCAAGGTACGGCCATACGGTACCAAGTTTTCATAACACGTAATTCCGTTAATGACTTTGTGAGACATTTACTTCAAATTACCATTAAGTCCTGTATTGTAACCAGAGTCTCCTTGAGGGAGAGCGTGATATTTGTGTATAGATCTATATTGGGTTTGACAAACCCACACCTAAACTGCATGCAACAGTTAGACCGATAGGTCTGGGGTGACAAATGTCATAACATTTCCGACGCCTGAAGAACGTCGTTTTAGGCAACCTTGGTCATAGTATGGTTATAATAAACTCACATAAAGTATTAACAAACATTGGAAATTACGGGAACTTCATTAAAATTTAACGAGTTTATGTCGATTTAAACTTGCATTGTTTTACTATAAATATGACAAATTACTTGTACATTTCGGTCTTTGGGTTTTAAGACTACATTTACACATTAAGGAAACTATTGGATTTTTCTAACACAAATACTACTTTTACAAACGAAAAGCTTATGAACTCACCAACCTTTGTGTTGATACTTTTTCAAACAACTTGTATTCTCAGGAAATCATTAAACAGGTAATCAAGTGCTTATGAGGATGGGACGCTAAGGCTTCTACTATTTCATATTTTATCAACATATTGTAATTGATTCGTAAACATGTAATTCATACAATGATGTAATTTTTTTCAATTATATATATGTTGGTTGTGTTTGCTTGAATTACTATTACAATTGCTGTTATGATACTATACATGAAGTCCTCCACCCCCGGACGTTTCCGCCATCCTTGGTTTGGGGGTGTGACAGATTGGTATCAGAGCGCAGTTTATAGTGAATTAAGTATATCAAACCACATAAGATATACAAACTATAAACACAATTGGGACTCATAGTCTCTGATTTGTGCATTTTCAAATAAATATACTTTTAGAAAATAAATGATTCTTTTTTTTATTAAAAGTATAAATACATGCATACATGCTCATATAGTGTCATAACTAGAAGAACATAAAATAAATAGTTTTATAGGGTTTTCAACCCACAGTAATAATAAACTTATTAAGTTCACCAATCAACAATAACCCTGATTACCCGTTCCCGTTATCCTCACTTTACGTCCCTAAACACTTTTCACAAGGGACTAGACTAAAGAATATCATCGGGATGGACACTACTGCTAAGGGGTTTCCTCAGCCATACATGTCCTAAAGGCAACCATGAGGGGGATGGAGTACAACGAATAAACACCCAAGTTCATTAACACCTACAGGTTGCAGACCTGCTAATGTTTCCCACTGGACTGTCTAGAAAGTCCGTGGTCGTCATCCAAACTCCGCTAGATGACTGAATCACAAATCACAACGAGGCCTCTCATCACTTTTATTTTATCACACATCACTATCTACCCATGTTCTACCCAACATATTTGTAGATAAAAATACTTATACAGTTTAAAACTCGTATAAAACATCAACTCAATAGTCACCTCAAATAAACAATTAATATATTTGCACATAGCACGTATTATAAGGTAAATACTTCATATCTATGTGTAAAATGAAAGTGACTATACACTCACTTGATTTGATGATAATCGGGCAGCACTTCGTTTCTTAAAATGATCGTTTCTGATAAAACCGGGGGCTTTAATGAAAAACCGGTCTCTGCGAGGTTGGAGCTTCAAAACCGAAAAGATAAAAATTTTCCGGGTCTTCGGGCACTTCGGGACGTGTTTCGAGTGTTGGAAATGATACCGGGGCTTTGGGGGAAGTCAAAATAGTCAAAATATAAGTTTAGGGGTGAAAAATGCCAATTTTCCAAAAGTACCGGGGAGATCTCGCAACCCTCCTATTTATAGGGTGCGAGACCGAAGACTGATGGCTAAGAAGACTCCACGTAGCAGTTGCGAGACTCGGATCGGAAGGGAGACGTGGCTCGGATGCGAAGGCGCGTCGGAGGCTGGTAGGCGAGACGTGGCTCGCTTCGGACAGGCCACACATACGACACGCGTCGGTCTCGGACTGGGCCACGACTCGGATGACGCAGCTGCTTCGGACATGGGTCAGCAGCGAGGCGAGGGTGACGTGGCGGGCTCCAATCCATGCGAATTTCTCGGAAATTGCACCCAAACCTTCTAAAATCCTTAACTTTCGCATACAAACTCCGTTTTTGACGTTCTTTATATGCACGCGTAGGTAAAATTACGCTCTACAACTTTCGTTTAGACTTCGTTGGCTAATTTTGACATTAATTTTTATATTATTATTTTTAACAGACCGGGACAGGAAATCCGTTAAAAATTCATAACTTCTTCATCCGACGTCCGTTTTCGTCAGACTTTTTACCGTTGTGCTACTAATGACGAGACCTTCGATTCTTGTTTAGGTTGTGTTGGCTAAAAATCACTCGATCTAAAATTCGAGTTTTTAGCTATCTACTGCTAAGCTGAAACTTCGAAAAATCATAACTTCCTTATACAAAGTCAGATTTGGGCGTTCTTTTTATACCTACTCTCGGTTTAACGAACACTACAAGTTTCATTTATATCACTAAGTCCAAAAAGTAGTTTATCGAAAACTCACTTTTTACGACATTCGGCCCCGTGCCGGTTTGTCGCGAAACTTCGACAGGTCATAACTTCTTCGTTATAACTCGGATTTCGGCATTCTTTATATATCCGTAATCCTTGTCACGCCCATTACAAGTTTCTTAATAGATATCGGCTTTATCTAAAATTTAATTTTTGACGCTCATTTTTATTCTTAATTAATTAAGCCCTAATAATTAAGCATAAAACACATAATTCACATAATATTCACATAATTCATTTTCATTTCTTCAAAATGAGTTACAAAGGTTAACCTAGACTATAATGTCAATATAAATGCCTAGCCTAGAAACACGGGCATTACACGGGTATACTTGTATACTCTTTGTAAAAATACTTATATTTTAAAAGTATACTTTTAGTTCAGAGCACTTAGGCCCCTTAGTGTTTATAGTTGTATACCATGTAAAGTTCGGTATACTTAGTTCACTATAAACAATCGCTCTGATACCAATCTGTCACACCCCGAAACCGAAGGCGGAAACGTTCCGGGGCGGAGGACGTCATGCGTAGTATCACAACAGTTGTATCATAGTAAGCATAGTAAACACAACCATTACATTATAAGAAGAATATTTACATTGTTCAAAAACATGGTTTATACATGTCAGTATATATATAGCAAAAGTAAAAGATGTGACTTCAGGATGTTCCATCTTCTCCAAAAGTTGGCAAAAGTACCTGCCTATTGATGCCCTGAGAATACAAGCGGTTTTAAAATATCAGCATAAAGCTGGTGAGTTCATAAGCGGTTAATTCTGGTGAAAGGAATGTTTCCTTGATTCTTTGAAAAGTTGTTTCCCAAGAAAAATCCCATATTTTCTTATGAAAGAGTTTTGATTATCCATTAGTTACACATTAAACAGACTATTTATGAAAGATTAAGTTATTCCAGAAAATCTCATATTTTCTTAAGGGTTGATAGTTGATTATCCATACACGAGTATCTACCATACTTGGACAGCAGTTTTCTTTTCGAAGCTCTGGTTACACCCAAAGGAGTATATTAGCCGTATTTTCGAAGTTCTGGTTACATCCAGAGGAGTATATTGGAAAAGTAAATTCTCGTTACCTAAGTTGTGAGTGCCATAACCGTACTTTGACTGGATAAGGCACGAACGGGGGCCAATATCTTTTTAAGACTTTGTCACCCCTGAACCTAACGGTTCCGCTGTAGCTAGCAGCGAGGGTGCGGGATAGTCAGTCCCGTACAGATCTATACATAATAGTCACGCTCTCCCTCCAAGAGATTCTGGTTATAAGTCGTAGTCCTCTACTCACGAATCCGGGGGAGTGTTACCAAGGACATGTCTCAAACTTAGCCTTACGAATTTACAAGTAATAGTACGAAAATCATGTTTATGATTTGCATGAATCCTTTATGAGACAATACATATTATGATAAGATTCACAAGTTCCTTGCTTTAGATTTGAAAACTGTTTCTACGAGTTGATTTCTTAATCGAGTGGTAAAACGGTTTTCTGTGTTAAAAGCATACTGAACATATAATTATTTTAAACAAAAAAATAATATATTTGAGCACAAGTTTCCTTGTACTTTTTGCTTGTATTCCCCCCCCTTGAAAACATGAAAAATTCGGAAAAGTATAGGGGTATGAACTCACAGATTGACGTAGGATCCGAGTGTAAGTTGCTAGGAATTTTTGAGTGTCAATAAAAGCCTTGGACACAAACGGATCCTATTTAGCATGAAGAAGTTCATATATATATACATTAGGTGAGGGCATAACACTATTCGTTATGGAAGGAAACCACCTTAGGGACTAGGAAACACTTAAAACTAAGTGTTAGAATCACATGTGATTGAAAATGGGGAGTTTACGGTCGAAAAAGGAGTTTACGGTTCATGGGCTTACGGTCCATGAGTTTACGGTCGTAAAAGGGGTTTACGGTCCATGGGTTTACGGTCCAGGTGTTTACGGTCTTAAAAGGAGTTTACAGTCCAAGTGTTTACGGTCGTAAAAGGTGTTTACGGTCCAAGTGTTTACGGCCGTAAACACTTCGACGAGAAGTGCGATTTTCGGTGTTTCAAGGCCCTTTCTAGTCTTCTGGAAGTGTTCTAAGCTTAGTTTCTACGTTTAGGAGGGTGTTGTGGCAACTTTGTGCCACTTAAATAGAGTTTACGGTCAAGGGAGATTGCCTTGACCGTAAACACCCTTCTGGTCATGATTTCTAGATGTTAAGAAAGTGATTCTTGTATCCAACAAGCTAAGGGTAGAGTACTTACGAAATAGAAGCTTGAAAGGGTAGTTAGAGTCCCAAAAACACTAGTGTGTGTTCTTGGTGTTTTTGGTGAGAGAGAAAATCTAGAAAAATGATGAGATTTATGAGCTAAGAACATGGATTTGCCACTAGAAATGAGATAGAAACATAATCAAGGTGAAGAATCACTTACATTCTTGAGGACCTTTGAGAAAAATCGAAGTTTGTAGAGAGAGAGAGTAGAGAGAGAAAGCCTTCTGGAGTGTGTAAAGTGAGAAATGGAGGCCACTCATCCCTTATATAAGGGTGAGTTTACGGTCAGGAGGTGGGGGAGGGTTTACGGTCGTAAACAGTGTTTACGGCCGTAAACAGAGTTTACGGTCGTAAACCGGATTTGCGGCCGTAAACTCCTTTTGAAGAGTCGTTTGGCCCGAAAGCTATGTTTTGACTTAGAAAACTTCGTTTTCAAATACGGAAGTTGCTCGAACTGAGTTTAGAATATTCCGTTAGACTAAAAATTATACTAACGTGAACAGAAATAAATTCGAAAAGATTTATTTAAACGTAAAGTCCTTCCCAAACTATCAAATTTGACGGAATTAGATAAGAATCCAAATTTGATTAACGGAAATTTAGTAAGGATAACGGAAAAGTTTCGGGTTGTCACGGGTACAATTACGTGTACTAGTGGAAGACTACCCTTATGATCCAGAGTTTCCTCGAAGGAGAGCGTTGAGTTTGTGTATAGATCTATACGGGACTGACTATCCCGCACCTTGCTGCTAGCTACAGTAGGACCGACAGGTCTACAGGTGACAACGTCATAAAGGATACTGGTGCCCGATTCGTGCCATATCAAGTTTAGTATAGTCATAAAACTCGCAAGTAGATAATAACGATATACTTATGTAGTAATACACATTACATGAACAATGATTATTTACTATGAGTATGGAAAATACATAGTTTCTTTATGAGAAATAAAACTACTATACATATTGATAATAACCAGGGTTTTCATACAGAACTTACTATACAAAGGTTTTTATACAAGAATACACACATACTACGGTTGATAGTAACTAGAAATATAAACTAACGTTTCTTCTATACTACAACAGAATACAGTAAAACATTTATAATTAATTCTATAATTCCATAGTTTAGGCATCAGGGTTACGCATGAATCATATTCGATAGACTGTGGAATGTGTGGTTTCCGCCTCATTTCCTGTTCCTTGTTTTGGTTGTGGACTTAGGGAAGATCCACATAGTAAACTGTCTTTTCAATATTGATTTATACGTGGCTAGCATGAACTAAGTGGTTATAGATGAAACTGATAATACCACACTCTTAGTAAAGAAAATATTTGATTTCTTGGAAACATAAAAACATTTTCGTTGATTCATTAACAAGTTTTTATTATAAAAAGATACTTATGAACTCACCAGTTTTTATGCTGATACTCTCTTTCAAAACCACTTGTATTCTCAAGAAATCAGTAGACAGGTACCTCGGCAGACTTTTGAGCAGACGGAGCGTATGGAGTTTCGTACTTCTTTTATTACTCTTGGATGTATAAAAATATGAAGCAAACTGATGTAAACACTTATTATATAGATATTCAATGTAATGGTTGTGTTTACTTTGATTACTATGATGCAATTGTTATGATACTACATATGACGTCATCCGCCCCTGAACGTTTCCGCCGTTCCGGTTTGGGGGTGTGACAGAATGGTATCTGAGCTATTGTTTATAGTGAACTAAGTATACCGAACCTTACATGGTATACAACTATAAACACTAAGGGGGCCGAAGTGGTCTGAACTAAAGTATACTTTTAAAATATAACTATTTTATAAAGAGTATACAAGTATACATACATACCAGAAACAGTAACATAAGTAGACCAAAACAAAAGTATTTAGATGTTGGACACTACGGTTAAACCTGGGCAGTTATGTAATCATGTCTAGGGTCAATATAGCCTGATCAACTATATTTATTCGAGACATGACCAACATGTGCTTGGGAGTGACTGTGGTGTTGCAGCAGGCCTAAAACTTACCAAGCATATATACATCAGAGATCAATAGAACAAAACATACAACATTAAAATGCTATATGAATATTTTAGTTACTATAAGATAACCACAAAGTATCGAGCATACACTTATAATACAATGGAAGTATTACTAGATTCGACGTCTATTAACTATCTCTTTACCCCTATTCTCGCGTAGATAGTATGGCTGGATTTCATCTCCCTGGCGACCCGTACTTTCCCAACCAAGGAAATAATGGATGGCTCAAGGCAGAGCCAGAAGAAAATCATGAAATTCCTTTGGACGATGACTTCACCGAACAATTTCCTAAAGAGGCTGACTCAGAACCTGAAGTCGAGAACCTACCTCAAGTAGCCCCAATGCCAAATCCAAACCACCGACTCGAATTCCAAGGTCCAACACCTATGTGGGTTGCGAGTTTGAATAGGTGGAGCCACGAGCAAGGCCAACCCCTCCCATACAACGGAGACTGCAATTTCTACAATTTGAACGAGGGAGGCCCCGCAGACAGGACCCTCCCAATCCTGATACGCCGAGTGGCTTGCAATGTTGAGCTAGGTGTGGCAACCATTCAGCGAACTGTGGAACTCGAAGCGGATTCAAGCGCCAGTACGGATCGCATTCATCGCCTTGAAATTGCTCATGGGAGAGCTATAAGAGACAATGAAGCTCTGCAGCAAGAGCTAGCTGCAACCCGAGCTGAAGTCATAGAGCTCCGAGCACGCCAGTCAGTATACGAGAGACGCCTGCTTGGTGGGGAGCGTCAACTGGCCGAATTAAGGATTCATCTGAGGGGTGCGCGCCGCCGATAGGAAATACTCTACTTATCCTTTCTTTTGGTTTAAGGAATAACTTACATATCTATGCTTTAAGTAGCTCTTTTCCTCGTAAACATTCCTGTCTTGCAAGTACTGTTTCACTAGTTCTTTATATTGTCAACTTTTCCCTCTGTTGGTATGTTGTAGACCTACTCCTAGGTCAAATTTTCCGAACTCTGTGTAATCTCAATACCAACTACTGTGACAACAATCTTATTTCAGTTAAAGATCATCATTATCGAAAATATATTCTAGATCAGTAACATGCAAATTAGGTAACTCTATCAAAGTCATATCACTAGTTCATCTTTGAAATTCATATCTGAGAAATGCCACCTCACAAACATCTCGTCAGAAACTCATTCAAGAATAGCCAATTCAAATCCAAAAGTTTATTTCATATAGACTTCTTTATTGTATAATTATCAGGATACTATAGGAGTCGGATCATAATACTCTCGGAAGCCAGTATAACCTAGCTTAATTAACGCTCGTGCAATACACACTTCCATAGAATACACCTCAGGAATACTATCAGAACTATTTAGAGTAGTTCTCCAAGGCATGAAATTTATAAGTATATAAATTCGTGAAATACAACTACCGATGATCATCGCTACTCACAGAAATCGTTTCTCGTCATGCAACAGAACCATGTCTTCACAAGGAGGTAACCAACTAACTGGCGAGCCACCATTTCTGCAGATGGACTACCCTACATTTCAGGCCACATTCACAGCTGCCGTAAACATTGTCATGGCACGAATCAACACCAACAACCCAAATGAGAATGGAAATAGTTTCAACACTTCAAACCGTAGGAACACACCAGGAAACCGATAAGGGCCTAGCCAGGATGATACTCCAACTCACAAACCTAAGAATAATAAACGAAAATTCTGGAACAAAAGGGAGCGCAAACTATCTCAAAAACTTGCCAAGAGACAACAACCTGTGACAACTTCTACAACCACGACATCTGTCATTCCAGCACCTATGCATGTACGACAATATGCTGGAAATCTACCGGATTGCAAGAAATGCAACTTCCACCACATAGGAAAATGCCGCGAATTTCGATGTAAGAACTGCAACAGACAAGGACACACCACTCGTTTCTGCAGAGCACCGACACGATCAATCACCCAAGTTCTTGGCGTGAAAATGAGTCAGGTTTGTTATAGTTGTGGCAAATTTGGACATTTCAAAAGAAATTGTCTAAGGACTAAAAATGGCGAAGAAGCTCGCTTCCATAGAACCCCGACTCAACACATCACTTCAACTACCAATGCTAGTATAATTCAAGTATGCCATGCATGTGGTGAAATGGGGCATTTCAAGAGAAACTGTCCGACGGAGAGAAATGACGAAGGAGAAGGAGGAGTATAGCAGCATGACATAAAAGAGCAACGAGGAACCCCATCCCTTGTGAGATCTTGGTATGTCTTCTAAATAAAATTTCCTTAAAGATTTAATCTATATTAATATTAAAATTTGGGGAAATTTAGAAGTAAATATAAATAACTCATTTGTCCGAACAAGTCACGACATCCATAAGAAAAGTAAAGATCCATTCAGGTAAGCTATGATGGCTTAGTATGTACATCAGGGCTGTGTATAACTGAGATGTTGCAGTCTAAGAGTGAGTGATTCCGCCTTAATTCTTGTTCCTTGTCTGGTTGTGGATTTGGGGCAGAGTCACTCAGTCGACTGTATTATTCATCCAAATTATACATAACTTGTATATACCAAGAGATCATAGAGGCGCCGAGAAAAATCATAATATAAGGTATCGTCATTAGTTATCAAATGCACTTTCACTGCTAGTACTCGCTTTTCGCGTTACAAGTGTGACAGTGGTAACATCAACGAGAAAAAAAAAGAAAAAGAAAACACTAGAACGTTTACACAGAGTACATTGTCAGATACACTAAAGATACACCGTCGTATAGCAATCATTGCTTTCAAATTGGCTCAACTTTTATCTCTGTAAAGAGTCAGTTATCATCATTCGTCATGAATTGGCGTGGTCCTCACCATACTAAGTTCATGTATTCCTACCACCTTAACCGACTGATTATCGAGACCCTCGTCACTCGTAACGACAACCCGACATAGATCTCTGAATCGCCTCTTTCATATTCTAGACCTCGAAGTACGCATGCGAGGAGTACCTTACCCTCCGAAAACCTTTGAAGTTCTAGGTTGGTGACCGTGTTCTTTTGAAGGTCTCACCCAGAAAAGGCACGATACGCTTTGAAAAGCGTGGAAAGCTAAATCTGAGATACATAGGACCATTCGAGTTCCTCGCTAGGATCGGTCCCGTAGCATACAAACTTCGTTTACCCTGAGAACTTAGTAACATTCATCGTGTCTTTCACATCTCGAACCTGAAGAAGTGTCTATCCGATGAGACACTTGTGATTCCCCTCGATGGGATCGAACTAGACGAGAACTTATACTTTGTAGAGGAACCTGTAGAAATCATGGATCGAGAAGTAAAGCGAACAAAACAAAGCCGTATCCCGATAGTGAAGGTTCGCTGGAATGCCAAGCGGGGACCTGAATTCACTTGGGAGTGTGAGGATTCAATGAAACACAAGCATCCCTATCTCTTCCCGAGCCCATGATTTGTATTCTATGTTTGAATTTCGGGACGAAATTCCCTCTAACGGGGGGATGATGTGACAACCCGTAACTTTTTATTTCCGTTTCTGTTATACGGTTTCGGTTAATAAAATTTGAATTTTATTAATTTTCCATCAAACTTCTTGATTTAGAAAATCATCTAGCTTTATACTTTTTAAATTATATATGCGAGTCGGAACCAAATAACGCGAAAACCCGAATCACTCGAAAAATCGAAACAATTTCCGGCCTTAGTGAGTTTACGGCCGTAAACCCGTGTACGGCCGTACACTTGTTTACGGCCAGCGTCGGGTGGACCCCCCACCCACCGACCACGAAACCCCTATATATATGAGACCCCCACCCTCATTTGAACACTTTTGACCGAAAACTCTCTCATTCTCTCTCTAGAACCCCTGGCCGTAAACACCTAAAACACCTCTTTTCTTCCGAAAACCATCAAAAATCATCATTTTGGGTCGATTGGGAGCATCTTGAACACGTTTTCTGCGAAATCAAGCACCCTTGTTCTTGAGTTTACGGCCGTACACACTCCAGATCTTCAAATCTTCAAAGGTCGTAATCACTGTTCTTGAGTTTACGGTCGTACACTCCTCGAATCTTCAAAGGCCGTAAACCTAGTTCACGGCCGTAAACTGCCTGTCGACCGTAAACACTTTTTAAGTAGAGCATTTGGCTGAAAAACCCGTTTTCCTCGATTCAATCAAGTCCCGGTAACATTCCTTAACCGAAAGTAAGTGTTTTTCTAACACCTTATTTAACGAAATCGCTAATTTAGATACATTTATGTATTTAATTGTTATTAGGATTCCGTTAAGTGCTACACTACAACTCGAGGGTCTTCATTTCAGTCCGTTGATTCGACGCTTGTACACGACTAACTGTGAGTTCATACCCCTACATTTTTCCGCGTTTTAATGTTTTCAGGGGGGAATACAAGCCAAACATAAATGATTTTATGAAACTTATACAAAAGGATTTCAATAAACTTAAAACGGATGCAATTGATACAAATATACAGTATCTATACATATACACAAACTATAAACGCTATAGTTTGGGAATTCATTAAACGGTTTACAAACTTATTTTTATAAACCTTTCCATTATTCATAAATAGGGTTTTCCTGTATTATTACTTGTAATGTCATTAATCTAGTTTGAGAGACACGTCTTTGGGTACAATTACATGTACTAGTGGAAGACTACCCTTATGATCCAGAGTCTCCTCGAAGGAGAGCGTTGAGTTTGTGTATAGATCTATACGGGACTGACTATCCCGCACCTTGCTGCTAGCTACAGTAGGACCGACAGGTCTATGGGTGACAAAGTCATAAAGGATACTGGTGCCCGATTCGCGCCATATCAAGTTTAGTATGGTCATAAAATTTGCAAGTAGATAATAACGTTATACTTATGTAGTAATACACATTACATGAACAATGATTATTTAGTATAAGTATGGAAAATACATAGTTTCTTTATGAGAAATAAAACTACTATACATATTGATAATAACCAGGGTTTTCATACAGAACTTACTATACAAAGGTTTTTGTACAAGAATACACACATACTACGGTTAATAGTAACTAGACATATAAACTAACGTTTCTTCTATACTACAACAGAATACAGTAAAAACATTTATAATTAATTCTATAATTCCTTAGTTTAGGCATCAAGGTTATGCATGAATCATATTCGATAGACTGTGGAATGTATGGTTTCCGCCTCATTTCCTGTTCCTTGTTTGGTTGTGGACTTAGGGAAGATCCACATAGTCAACTGTCTGTTCAATATTAATTTATGCGTGGCTAGCATGAACTAAGTGGTTATAGATGAAACTGATAATACCACACTCTTACTAAAGAAAATATTTGATTTCTTGGAAACATACAAACATTTTCGCTGATTTATTAACAGGTTTTTATTACAAAAAGATACTTATGAACTCACCAGCTTTTATGCTGATACTCTCTTTCAAAACCGCTTGTATTCTCAGGAAATCAGTAGAGAGGTACCTCGGCAGACTTTTGAGCAGACGGAGCGTATGGAGTTTCGTACTTCTTTTATTACTCTTGGATGTATAAAAATATGAAGCAAACTGATGTAAACACTTATTATATATATTCAATGTAATGGTTGTGTTTACTTTGATTACTATGATGCAATTGTTGTGATACTACATATGACGTTATCCGCCCCTGAACGTTTCTGCCGTTCCGGTTTGGGGGTGTGACATACACCCTTCATGTTCATTCCAAATTTGTCGACCTTAAGGTGAATCAAGGCTAGGATCATGTCCAACTAGAAGATAGGGATCAAACTCTCACTTTGGAGGGCCTTTAAGGTGTGTACGACCAACCTTATGAAGGTGTGCGGCCGTACTCCTTCAAAGGATGAAGAACATGATAAAACTTGAAGAGTCAAGGCTTAAATCAAGAGGTCATTCAAGTATAACAAGCTAAAGGATGGAATACTTACGTTTTTGAAGCCTTGGAGGGTTCACGGTTGAAGAAACTTGAGAGAGAATGGAGTGGTGTGCAGCCAAGGGAAGAAAGGAATGAAGGAAGTGAGGTCTACTCATATATATAGGGGTGGGTGACCCACCACCTTGAGTGTGCGGCCATGAGGGGGTGTACGGCCGTACACTCCTCCTAAAGGAGTGTATGGCCCGAAATGCTACTTTACGACTTTGATAACTCATCCCTAATCTCAACCTTGGTTGTACTCAAGCTTTGAACACTTAAACGAACCCTTAAACAGTGCTAAAAGATAACAAAAACGAGTTTAACATTGATTGAATTGAATAGTTGAACAAGATAGAAGTTTCGGGTTGTCACATCATCCCCCCGTTAGAGGGAATTTCGTCCCGAAATTCAAGAACAGAGGTACAAATCGTGAACTTGGAAAAAGATGAGGGTATTTCTACTTCATTAAATTTTCGCGTTCTAAAGTGAATTCAAGTTCTGGCTTGGCATTTCAGCGAACCTTCGCTATCGGGATACAATTTTACTTCATTTGTTTGACCTCTCGGTCCATAATCTCCACTGGTTCCCCCACGAAGTTAAGGTTCTCATCTAGTTTGATCTCATCGAGGGGAAGTTACAAGTGTCTTATCGGACAAACACTTCTTTAGGTTCGACACGTGGGAAGCAGAATGTACGCAGCTAAGTTCTCGGGGTAACGAAATTTGTATGCTATGGGACCGATCCTAGTGGGAATCTTTAATGGCCCTATGTATTTCTGATTCAACTTTTCACGCTTTCCATAGCGTATCGTGCCTTTCCTTGTTGAGACCTTCAAAAGAACACGGTTACCAACTTGGAACTCCAAAAGGTTTTCGTCTCTTATCAGCACGACTCTCTTGTCTAACTTTTGAATATGGATTTGTGTTAGTTTCTAAGCTTGAACTCGACCCCACGGACGAGTGGTAGTTCTGGAGGATTTGTTGGGTATGCTTCGAAAGGGTTTCGGAGGGTAAAGTACTCTTCGAATGAGTACTTCGGGGTCTAGAATATGAGAAGGGCGATTCAAAGATCTATGTCGGGTTGTCGTTATAAATGACGAGGGTTTCGTGAATTTGACGGTCAAGACGTTGGAAACGTATGAATTTAGTATGGTGAGAACCATACCAACCCATGACGAATGATGATAGTGGAATCTTTACAGAGACAAAAGTTAGACCGATTTGAAATAAATGATTGCTATATGACGGTGTATTTTTAGTGTGTTCGACAATGTACTCTGTGTAAACGTTCTAGTGTTTTCTGTTTTCTTTTTGATGCTACCCCTGTCACACTTGTACCACGATGGGCGAGTACAACAGTGCAAGTGTTTGGATAACTAGTGAAGATACTTCAAATTATGATTCTGCTTGGTATCTCTATGATCGCTAGGCATATACAAATTATGTATAGTTAAGATGAATAAGACGGTCGACTGAGTGACTTGATAAGTCTATTTTATGAATGTACTAAATTGTCATAAATATGTTGAATTGATGTATAATTGTCCAAGAATGGCACTACTTTGATGAGTTGCTGGAATTCATATGCAGGTCAATATACTGTACTAAAAGTGTGCGGAACCCGCAAGAAAAATGAGCAAAAGGAAGCTAACAAGCGTGGGAGACGAATTGCTAAAGGAATGAAGAAAAATGGTGCTGAGAAATTTGACCACTCTTCAATGTTATGATGATATCTCAAGATCTAGAGCTCCAATTGACATGAATAAAGAAGTTCTGGAAACTAGACAAAATTTCCTACAACTTCCATGTTTTGTGTTTTTACTGATTCTACCGTTTTCATCACCAAAAAGGGGCAACAAAGATGAGGGACGTCCTAGAACGCGTCTAAGACGCCCTATAGGACGCCTACCCGTTTTAGGCCATTTTCAAGTGCAAATCAAGGACAGCAGAAGACATGTAAAACGTCCCAAAGGATTCCTGGACGTCCTATATGACGTCTAAGACGCCCACTATGACGTTGACGCGGAAAACAGCTCCGAAAATCAGTTTTTCAGCACCTATTTAAATGAGATTTAACCCTAATCGAAATGGACCTCTCCCCTACAATTTTACATAGTTTTGGAGGGTTCCAAACACATTCAAACCTTCTCCAAACGCGTTTTTGATCATCAATTTCAGAATCCGAGGCTACGAATCACTAAGTTCATCATCATTCAACAATTGAAGTCGTTCAACTGGTGGATCTTCATCAAACTCCAGATTTGGTTACTTCTTCTCCAAGGTTTCATCGTTCCATGATTGATTGATCATTAGACTTTATTAGTTTTATGATTTCAAGTTTGTTTATGAATTTTAGTATGAATTCCATTGTTTTTATTCAATTTGTGTGCTTTTTGATTGGTATGGAAGACTAAACCATTAGGGTTACTTCCGAGAACGTTGTAGGATGTTAGGATGAACATGATTTGATTATTACTTTTATTCCAATCAATTTCAATCATTGTTCTATTCTTCAAGTTTTAAGTTTTATTTGCAATAATTGGAGTTGGGTTTTTCTTATTGTGTGATATTGCAACTAAGATAGTGTATTGTTAATTAACTAATCATTCTCAATTCAAGTAGTTTAGGAACTAAGATGGCTAGTAGAATCCACATACATTATTCCGAACTTGTAGTATTAAACGCTCAACATTGTAATAAGTAATCGTAAGACACATTATCGCCAAACCACAAGTTGTTCCTAATCCAGTTAGACATAGGGAGTAAGACAATTAGTTGGATCACATTTTGTGTGCCCATAATTATATATTGAATGTGAGTCAACCTTAATTATGTCTAGGTAATTAAATTGGAATTTAAGGGAAGAAAACATGTTTGTCCAACCATCTGAACAACTGAACCGGAAGTACCTTGTTTTCTCATTCATAGTATTTTTTTACAACCTTTTGCAACATGAAGTCTCTAGTTGTTTAGTTTATTTTAGTTTAATTTGAATTCGTGACAATTGCAAGTATTAGTTCTTTTACATTGACTACTATAGGACAAAGATTGACTACAAACTCCTCGTGGATTCGACCCTTACTTACCCTAGATATCTAGTGGTTTTGAGGTTATTTTTGACTGAGACAACGACCTCGATCATGACTCTGCCCTAAATCCACAACCAGACAAGGAACAGGAATTAAGGCGGAACTGCTCACTCTAAGTCTGCAACATCTCGGCTATACACAACCCTAATGTATAAACTAAGCCATCATAGCTTCTCTGAACGGATCTTTAGTTTTCTTATGGATGTCGTGACCTGTTCGGACGAGTGAGTTATTTATAATTACTTCTTAATTTCCCCAAATTTTTATATTAAAATAGGTTAAATCTTTAAGGATTTATTATTATTATTATTATTTTGAAGACGTACCAAAACCATAAAACTGGAGAGGGGTTCCTTGTTGCTCATATATGTCATGCTGCTACACTCCTCCTTCTCCTCCGTCATTTCTCTCCGTCAGACAGTTTCTCTTGAAGTGCCCCATTTCACCACATGCATGGCATACTTGAATTTTACTAGCATCGGTAGTTGAAGTGATGTGTTGAGTCGGGGTCCTATGGGAGCGAGCTTCTTCTCCATTTTTAGTCCTTGAACAATTTCTTTTGAAATGTCCAGATTCGCCACAACTATAACAAACCTGACCTATTTTCCCATCAAGAGCTTGGGTGATTGATCGTGCCGGTGCCCTGCAGAAACGAGTGGTGTGTCCTTGTCTGTTGTAGTTCTCACATCGCAATTCGCGGCATTTTCCTACGTGGTGGAAGTTGCATTTCTTGCAATCTGGTAGATTTCCAGCGTATCGCCATACTGGCATTGGTGCTGGAGTGGCAGATGCCGTGGCTGCAGAAGTTGCCACAGGTTGTTGTCTGTAACACCCAAAATCAGAAAGACCAGGAAAAGAAAGGAAAAGCTCTAAGTCATGAGTCAACTCGTCGAGTCTAGGGAGGAACTCGGTGAGTCGGAGCGGGATCCGGGGTATAGAGTAAGTGACCGACTCGGCAAGTCGGCTAGTGGACTCGGCGAGTCTGGTCTGGGCGAGAAAAACCCTAATCCCGGGGGTTGTGCCCTATTTAAATAACATTTCATCCCTTCCCCAGATACCCTAAATCGTGGGTGAGAGTCCTTGGAAGCAATTTGGAGCTTAGATAAGTGGTTTTGTGAAGAGATCTTGAAGATCAAGACGCTTGGATCAAGGGAGTTTGCAGAGATTTGGATTAATCTTCAGCGGGAGGTCATCTTGGAGGTAATAAGCTGTTACCTTCACCCTTTTTGCATCTAGATCTATTCTTGAATGAGACTTGGGGCTATTTTGGCAAGATTGAGATCTATGTCGAGTTAGAGGCCTAGATCTGAGGTTGCTACCTCAGATCTAGACTTGTGATGGTCCAGAAGGTCATAAAGTTTATGTCAATAAGTTATTGGTGAAGCCTCTTTGCCTTAAACCCTAGCCCTAGAGTGTTTTGGGCCTTTAGCCCCTTGGTTTCACGTAAAGTTTGCAACTTTATGTGGGGGATAGACTGTAGAAGAGTGGATCTATGGATTGGAGCCCCTGCATGGCTCGAAAAGCCACTGTATGGATTGAGAACTGGAGAGACTCGGCGAGTTACATGGGTGTACTCGACGAGTTGTATGAATATGTGCATGGGCTCGGCGAGTTGGAAGAACAACTCGGCGAGTCTGTTGAAGATTGCCTAGGACTCGGCGAGTCTGTTCTTGGACTCGACGAGTCAGGTCGCAGAACCCCCAACCTCTTCTGGTTAAGACGCAGATCAGTGAGTTGAGCAGTGACTCAGTGAGCTGGACAGGATGGGACTCAGAGATCGTTGAACTCGACGAGTCCTGGTGTGACTCGGCGAGTTGGGTCGTATTTTCAGAGCTTCTGAGTTTAAGGACTCGGCGAGTCTTCGGGTTGACTCGGCGAGTCGAGTCAACTGGAAGGTTGACTTTGACCAGGACTTTGACTTTAACCAGAGTTGACTTAGTTTGACTTCTAGAGTTCAGTTTGGAACTAAGTGTTTGTTGGGGTACAAAGTTATTCATGATTGACTTTGTAATTGTTTGACTTTTGTAAAACCCACTTGCATGTGGAGTATTAGCCTTGTGACACATGAGAGATAGAGAGTGAGAGAGAGACATGTAAACACCTCTATAAATAGTGGGTTCATACCACTTGTAGAGGTGTGCTTGAGAGGTGTAAAAGTGAGTGTGTAAGTGTGTGTTATTTATTTAGATGTAGATCTATGTCCCTTTTTGTTACACCATACATATTCAATACATCTCTTGAACACCCAAATCACCATGTTCATTGTGCAAACTTTAATTCCGCATGCCAAACCATGTTCTTATGTCACTACAATTGGTATCAGAGCGGGACTTCAAGATCAAGGTGATTTTTGAAGAACGATTCTCGGTTTGGCAACTTTTGTCGCAATGGAAGCATTTTTGGTGAGTCTCTCTCTATAATCTCTCTTAATCTCATTGAATCGTGCGTTGCGTTTTTGATTTGTGATCGTTTGACTTGTTGGATCAAATTTTTCGTGAAAAACCCCATTGATGATCCAATAATTTTTTTTTAAAGATCAAGCCCAACCAAAAACAAAATCAAAATTTTGTTATTGTTCATTAAGTCCAATATTCGAAGCACAAAACAATTTTTTTTATCTGTTCATCGTTTACGATGTGAGCCCAAAATTCTGATGTTACAATTCATTATCGATTTGAGCCCAACATTTGCGATATTACTGTTCATGAGAGCCCAAATTCATTTACAGCGTATGATCTATTGAACTCGTTCCTGATACAGTCACACGTTTCCATGGGTTGTACATTTGGATTCACACGCATCTGTTCTTACTTCTTAATCGATCGCACATGATTTCCCTTCTCGTTTTCTTGATAATCTTGTTTGCTTTCTTTTGTTTGATGTCGATTGATAATCTGATAATATACTTTGATTTCATGTGATTTGAAACATGATGAAATTGAGTTCATACAAGTTTGAATGAAGAAATCGTCAAAATTAATTCTTGATTCTGATGAACTCGTACAAAGAACACATGAATATGATGATGATCTGTTGAATAATCATATTTCGATCCATAATTTGGTGTGTGAATCATTCATTTGCTGTTTGTTCATCTCTGATTTCGAAAAGTCAAAACAAAGAAAAGTCAATGATCCATTTTTCGATTTTGATTCAATCAGTTTGAAGTGAAATTGGTTGAAGTAATGTGTTTAGCAACAAGGAATCGGAAAACGAAGGATGAAGGATGAATGAATTTCAAATCAATGTTTTTTGTTAAAAGCAATAGTTTGGAGTCTGGTTTGATATTTGTTCGATTGTTGCTGAGTTCTTGAACCAAAGATTCGAAGGGTTGGACTCTGTTGTTGATGACAACGATTTTGGAATTGGGGCGTATGATCGAATGTTTGGAGTCGATAGATGGGTCTATGGTTCAAATGGTTTAGATGGATGATTGGTATCGACTAGGTTTGACTTAAGAACGAAGGTTTTTGGAATCTGAATTCACGAAAAATTGAATGTTCAAGGTTGACTGGAACGAAAGGAGTTGGAATCGATGGCATAAGATCGGATTTGAAATTGTGTTAATGTCGATTTTGGAGTCAATGTTCGAAAGGTTAAGCTGATTGTGAGTTGATGTTGGAAGTAAACTTTTAGTGAGTTTGCAGTTAATTGTTCGAAATCAGTTTACAAGTTCGATTGTTGATGAGATAACGAATTGGGTTACAGATCGATTGAAGGTTTAAGAACGATTGTCGATTTTGTGTTGTTAACGAAATCGAATGGGTTATGATTCATAGGTTTTTGAAGTTTATTAGTTCGTTATTTGGAATTGTGGATTTGGGATCGAAAGGTCGATGTTCGTTGAATATGGGTTTTCGTTTTAATACTCAATATTGGATTTCGCTTGATTGGAGTCGATGATCTGTAAAAGAAAATTTTGATTTGGGTTGAACTGTGGAAAGCAAATCAGAGTATTTGTTGTTGTTAAATGTACGAAGTGAAGAACTGTATGGAACGAAGAATTGGATTTTGAAGATACGATGGGTCGATTCAGAGGTTGGATGAATGGCTAAGAAGTTACTATTCATTAATGTTCATTGGGTAGGCTTCGTATGCTTCGTATGTTGAGATTTTTCGTTTGATTGGGGAAGATGAACATACGAAGAGGAGAGAGAAAATGGACACATGAACATGCGAAGAGGAGAGAGAAAATGGTTTAATTTCATACGAAGAGTGCTGTAATTTCGTATGAATGGAAGAAGAAAACAAACAGTTACAATTTTGGTCCCTGCTCTTTTAACGAAGTGGCATAAATGGTTCAACCCTTCGTATGATTGATCAAGTCTTCGTATGTTTTGCTCAAAAAGCAGATTTTCGAATTCAGCCCCTGAAATTTCGAATGTTTGGCAAACTCAACAATTAATTGAAGTTTCAAATGTTTGACACTTTTCACCCAAATTCGAATATTTTCTGAAACTTCGTATGATTGATCAAGTCTTCGTATGTTTGGAACACAAATGGCAGAATTTTCGAAAATAGTCCCTGAGGCTTCGAATGTTTGGCGGTTCATACCCAAATTCGAAAAAGGACTGTTTTTGCTGAAAATTGAAGAAAATACATTTTAAGCCCCTGCAGTTTGTGCAAATTGCCGCTTTCTACCCAGCTTTGGAAAAGGGGGAGAGTTTTGCATATTTTGCTGTTTTGGACGCACCGGGTCACTGCAGAATTTTGAAATTGACAATTTCTACCCATTTTTGAGAAATTTTGTCAAAGGCGATCCGCGAACGAAGCTAAACATTCAATATTTTTTGGATTTTCCGGATTGAAGCACAAAGTTTATACCACATGTTAAGGGGGAGTTTTGACACAAAAAATTCCGAATCGAGCACGTTCTCTTTCCTTGAAGGTTTTATAATCAAATTTCGATTATAAAAAGGGGGAGAAATTTATATGGAAATTCGAACTTGAATTTTTCATATTACGCGGATTTGAAGACCGAAGTGATCTTGAAGTTTTGAAGCTTACGAAATGATGCAATTGGAAGTTCGAAAATGATTTATTTTTGAAATGGGTTTGGTTTTACTGAAGATTTTTTGGGGTGTGATTTATGCTAAACTTTTGGTGATCAATTTGGATTTTGAGAAGCTCGTGATCATTCGTTGATGCTCAGTTTGTATGGTTTCACATCCTAGAGCCCAAATTGAAGAATCATGGAAGAATTGAAGATTGAAGTTCGTTTCGACATGTGTCACGCTTGAGGCTCGGGTCGCGTAGTTGCTCGATTTTGGAAGATTTGAAGTGGATCATTCATTCCTAACTTTGAGGGGGAGAATGGTGGGGTACAAAGTTATTCATGATTGACTTTGTAATTGTTTGACTTTTGTAAAACCCACTTGCATGTGGAGTATTAGCCTTGTGACACATGAGAGATAGAGAGTGAGAGAGAGACATGTAAACACCTCTATAAATATTGGGTTCATACCACTTGTAGAGGTGTGCTTGAGAGGTGTAAAAGTGAGTGTGTAAGTGTGTGTTATTTATTTAGATGTAGATCTATGTCCCTTTTTGTAACACCATACATATTCAATACATCTCTTGAACACCCAAATCACCATGTTCATTGTGCAAACTTTAATTCCGCATGCCAAACCATGTTCTTATGTCACTACAGTGTTATATTGATAATAGTAGCTCGGGGAGCTAGAGGAGCAGCGGTTCAGAGAGTTGTCAGACAGCAGCCAGAGGGTTATCAACAGCTTTAGCAGTTTGAGGTGAGTTTTCCTTTGTGTGAATGGGTCTACAGCCACAATGCCGGCCCATGTAGTTGTGAGTAGGAAGACCCGGGGGTTAGCCCTAGGCACTGTTTGCTAGCATGATATTCAGGACCAAGGTCCAATGTCGGGCGGGTGCCCAAGGAATGGTTTGCATGATAGAGTATACTTGTTGTCTGTATGATACTTGTATGTGCCTGGTAGGGAGATGAGTGTGGGCAAGGTCCCGTATCTCACCAATAGCAGAGTGTGGACGGTGTTCCATATCTAATTAGCAGCAGAGCAGGGGCGAGGCCCAAGTTAGGAAAGGAGTGAGTGTGGGTTGGGCCCGTATCTCACTATCAGAAGGAGCGTGGACGGGGTTCCATGATTCATCAGTAGCAGGACAAGGGCGAGGCCCAAGATAGGCGAGGCCTTAGAACAGGATTCAGTAGTATATATTTAGTTATGTGTTGTGGTATGTTTATGTGTTAGTATATGTTAGCAGGCGGGGCCCAGGGACAGGCGGGGCCTAAGAGAAGCAGATCTGTATCCGAGCGGGGCCTGGAGCGGCGGGGCCGTTGAAGCGGGCGAGGCCCGAGGTAGTGGGCGAGGCCCAAAGTAGCGGGCGTGGCCTAGTATTTGCAGTATGTGATTATGCAGGGTATGTGGTAGGTTGAGGAACTCACTAAGCTTCGTGCTTACGGTTTTTAATTTTGGTTTTAGGTACTTCCGGTAGCGGAGGGAAGAGCTCGGGGTGATCGCATGACACACACCATTGATTAGACAGCCTGGGATGTTTTACTCTGATGAAATGAACAAGTGTTTTGAAAAGATACTTTGATTTGTTATATAACTCTTTTAGTATGTTTGAAATGACTTAATACTATGGTTTAGTTATGATTTAAAAATTAAATTTTTGGCCTTGAATTTTAGGATGTTACAAGTTGGTATCAGAGCCTTGGTTTGAGGGATTCGGGCGCACTCTCGAGTGTGTCTGAACTCAAACTAAGGAAGTGGTATAAAGTTTTCAAAAGAAAAGAGTTTTAGAAAAGCAAAAAGAAACTTAAAAAGAAAAGAGTTTTAGAAAAAGCGAAAAGAAATTTTAGAAAGAAAAGAACTTTGAAAAGAGAAAAGGGTGTGGTGCATGCAATCAGCCGAGCTCAAGTAAGTACCCCAAAATACCCATACAAGTTTATGTTATGATTATCAGTTTCAGTTAGTAGAACAGCATGCCAGATTAGGGCTAAGGATCTAGGAAGGATGCCTTATGTGCCTGTTATATGTGCTTTTGAGCTGCATGATAGTACTGGTTAGACAGTAGTAGGATAGCCTGTTTAGGTTATGCCTGAGTATATGATATTATGTCGCATGCTAGTACAGTTTCTCGTTATGAGAATAGATTTGCTTGAGTAGTTTCCTGTGTCCGAATGTTGCTTGCTTTGTGCTTTGTAGGACTCTGAGTGATGGGAGTTAGCCATCAGGTGCATACGTCACGTCACATGTGATCAGGGTTGAATAATCTCAGAGTGCTGGATTTGGCCCTATTGCGCAGCTCTCGTCTGAGTCTAACCGTTGTAGGGACGAGTCTTTTACTCGAAGGATTATCTGAGCCTCGTCACATGTGATGGTATTCAGGTGATGGCTAATTGGCATTACAAGGAGGCCTTCAGCAGTTGAGGACTGGATTAGGTGGAGTCAGAGATTTCCCTAGGGCAAGCCTAGGATGAGAGTAGCAGAGATCAGTAGTAGTAGAAGTGACCTGGTGGAGTCGAAGCGGTTCTTGAGGAAAGTACGGATAGATGTGGAAGGTAGTATGGGCCCGTACTACTGAAAGCAGAGGATCTGTACTCGATACGGGAAAGGCCGATATGAGACCGGGAAACTTGTGGTGTGAATGTGATCCCTCAGTAGAGATGTGCATGTTAATGACAGTTATGATATGTTGCAGAATGGTGACACTGCGGGGTAGACCAGTTGGCGGATCAGGCGCCGGAGAGGGATCAGGCTCGAGTTCAGGGACCGAGCAGCTCGAGGAGCGGATGAGGGAGTTTGTATCAGCCGAGGTTACGCGCAGTATTCTAGATCAGACTCCTGTGATCTTTGGCACGGTCAAGGAGGGCATACTGGAGATATTAGATGAGAGGCTGGGAGCCTTCCGTGCAGAGATGGTGGCTATGATAGGAGCGCGTACTTTGACATTCTGAGAGTTTAGAGCTTGTGGCGCACCAGATTACCATGGGGCTAGGGACCCCATCGCTAGCAGCAGGTAGTTGGCTGATGTTTCCAACGCCTTTCGTACGAGCCGATGTCCCGAGGGGGACAAGGTCCGACTTGCCTCCTGTCTTCTGAAGGATAGAGCACGGGATTGGTGGGAGGAGGTTGGACATGCCATTGGAGATGATGCCGTGTTGGACGCGATGACATGGACCGATTTCTCGGCTAGGTTCAGGGCCGAGTTTGCACCAGTGATCGAGGTGCAGCAGCTAGCACGAGAGTTTCAAGATTTGAAGCAGACGACTGAGACTGTGGCGGAGACCACCGCCAAGTTTAGAGAGAGAGCCCTTCTCGTGCCGCAGTATGTGGCGGACGAGGAGATGAAGAAGGCTCGATATCACGAGATGCTGAGATGTGACATCAGGCAGTTTGTGAGCAGGTCCAGCTGCAAGACATTGGAGGACATGATTGCTCGTGCCAGAGAGAGAGAGAGATTGATTTGGAGTTAGAAAGGAAGAGGAAACCGGATGAGATTCAGGTAGCCACATGTTCAGGCAAGAGACCGAAGGGGTCAGACTCGAGATCGAGGGATTTCTAGAGCCGCAGCCGATGCGGGAAGTGTGGCAGGACACACGAGGGTGTGTGCAGGAGTGGCAGTAGTGGGGATTCATGCTGCTTCAAGTGCGGCCGGACTGGTCATTTTAGCAGAGATTGTACTGCTGCCACCACTCAGGGATCAGACCTGATATGTTTTCATTGCAGTCAGAAGGGCCACAAGAAGGCCTAGTGTCCGAGTTTTCTTTCAGCAGGACATGTGATAGCACCTGCTCCCGCGACATTGAGGATCACCGACAGTCGACAGGGCCGGGCAGAGGCGCCTACGGCACGGAGCAGGGCGTACCAGTTGGTTTCAGATGACATGTGAGCAGCCCCAGATGTGCCAGGTGCGTATCCTTTATCGGTTTGACAGTTTTATCTGTGATATAATTGCTATGGTACTGCATCGATATTATTAATTGTACTTTGGATTCTGTCTCCTGCTTATGATTGAGTTATATGCCATCTGCATACCATGGGTTTAGAGTAGTAGTCCGTAGTTGTATCCCTTTAAGATCAGGTCACTCAGGATGCGGTTGCTGTAGCAAACGTGATATTAGGATTCTAGAAGTATTTCACCAGCTTTCAAGGACGGTGGCGTCGTGGTATTGGGTAGTTTTGGAGCACCAGCAGCGGTAAGCATCAGTTTTTAGCAGATCGACCATGGAGTGGTAAGAAGGATTGGGAATCCTTTCCAGACAGTGAACTGTAAGGAGCTAGTTGAATCGAAGTGGGGGAGGAACCCTCGTATTGTCAGGAACGGAAGAAAGTGCAAAGCTGGGATGAGTTCGCAACTTTGTTGAGTAGGATAGTAGTCCGAGTAGCTGATCGGATTGAGAAACGCGTGAGTTGGGAGTTGGGAACTCCCCAGTGTTGAGTGCGTGTAATAGCAATCAGTAGAGGATTGGTTTGGGAAACCAGGTTGAAGATTTTCTCGGTAGGACGTGATTTTAGTTAGGATGTAAGACTACGGGTCAGCCGCAGCATTCCCCAGTAGCGAGTTAGTGAGGAAAGTGATATAAGACTGCGGGTAAGCCGTAGCGTTCATTAGCAGTTTAGATATCGGAGTGTGGGTGGGGGCCCGAATCTCCTAGTTCGCGGAGTGTGGGCGGGGGCCCGTATCTCCTAGTTAGCAAGGTAGGGATCAGGAAAGGGTAGTTCGTTGTGATTAGTATGGAGTTGGCCTGCGTAGCCCTAGAGAGGTGAGACCTTGGAAGAGGCCACTCTACGATACAGTTGGGTGAGACCCGTGGGCGAGGCCCGTATGTTAGTAGCAGTATAGGTGAGACCTGGGAGCAGGATTGCTCAGTAGTATGGTCGGGTGAGACCCATGGGCGAGGCCCGTGAGATTATAGCAGCACAGGTGGGACCTGGTAGGGACCTTAGGGTCAAGATAGGGATCGAGGATCCCAAGACTTGTAGCGCCAGAGTGGCAGAGTAGATAGAGCAGTGTAGATAGCTGAAGTTTCTTCGGAAGTCGCTGGGAGCGACTAAGAGCTTGTGCTAGTTGTAGTGACCGGTGAGTATCCGGTAACCTAGTTGTCGGCAAAATCTGTAGAGGGACCAGGGTGGTCCCGGTCCATTCGGAAGGCGAATGAGAAATGGCAGGACTTTAAGGCAGGGAAGTGACGACAGAGAAGTATGGTGTGGGGCAGCTAGTTGACCGAGGAGTGCTACGCCTCTCGCAGCAGGGTTGGATAATCTCAGAGGGAAGGGTTTGACCCTGTTGCGCAGCTCTCTTTGGAGTCTAACCGTTACAGGGATGAATCTTTTACTCGCAGGATTATCTGGTCCATACGCTGGGCTGGGTGCTCAGCGCCAAGCTATAGTAAGCATGGAGTGTTCGGTGGGTATCGACAGTAGTGACCAGCACTGGGAGTGGCTGGAGTAATGGATACCATGAAGGATATGTCTTTTACAGTGGTAGAGGAGGTGGTTCGTGGTGGAACGTTGCCTTGGGAAAGCCAGAAAACGCGCAAGGACAAAGGGGGTGAACCCCTAGGATTTCAGCATAAGTACTCGGGGAGTACTGGAAGGATTGTCAGTTGAGAGAGTTGTGTGCCCAGGATTGGCGGGATTTGAGTGCACTCGAGGATTGATAACTACGAAGACTAGTTTTATTCTGGGTAACCGGGCGGAAGATCCATGAGAGTGGTCGGCCAGAGTTGTACTCATCAGGCAGGAGCGATGTGAGCGGATTGCAGGACAGTTGGCCGTAGCGGACTTTGAGGACGAAGTCTAGTTTAAGTGGGGGAGAGTTGTAACACCCAAAATCAGAAAGACCAGGAAAAGAAAGGAAAAGCTGACCTATTTTACTAGCATCGGTAGTTGAAGTGATGTGTCGAGTTGGGGTCCTATGGGAGCGAGCTTCTTCTCCATTTTTAGTCCTTGAACAATTTCTTTTGAAATGTCCAGATTTGCCACAACTATAACAAACCTGACCTATTTTCCCATCAAGAGCTTGGGTGATTGATCGTGCCGGTGCCCTGCAGAAACGAGTGGTGTGTCCTTGTCTGTTGCAGTTCTCACATCGCAATTCACGGCATTTTCCTACGTGGGGGAAGTTGCATTTCTTGCAATCTGGTAGATTTCCAGCGTATCGCCATATTGGCATTGGTGCTGGAGTGGCAGATGACGTGGCTGCAGAAGTTGCCACAGGTTGTTGTCTGTAACACCCAAAATCAGAAAGACCAGGAAAAGAAAGGAAAAGCTCTAAGTCATGAGTCAACTCGTCGAGTCCAAGGAGGAACTCGACGAGTCGGAGCGGGATCCGGGGTATAGAGTAAGTGACCGACTCGGCGAGTCGGCTAGTGGACTCGGCGAGTCTGGTCTGGGCGAGAAAAACCCTAATCCCGGGGGTTGTGCCCTATTTAAAGAACATTTCATCCCTTCCCCAGCCTCTTTACTCCCCTTTTGAGATCCAGAAACCCTAAATCGTGAGTGAGAGTCCTTGGAAGCAATTTGGAGCTTAGATAAGTGGTTTTGTGAAGAGATCTTGAAGATCAAGACGCTTGGATCAAGGGAGTTTGCAGAGATTTGGATTAATCTTCAGCGGGAGGTTATCTTGGAGGTAATAAGCTGTTACCTTCACCCTTTTTGCATCTAGATCTATTCTTGAATGAGACTTGGGGCTATTTTGGCAAGATTGAGATCTATGTCGAGTTAGAGGCCTAGATCTGAGGTTGCTACTTCAGATCTAGACTTGTGATGGTCCAGAAGGTCATAAAGTTTATGTCAATAAGTTATTGGTGAAGCCCCTTTGCCTTAAACCCTAGCCCTAGAGTGTTTTGGGCCTTTAGCCCCTTGGTTTCACGTAAAGTTTGCAACTTTATGTGGGGGATAGACTGTAGAAGAGTGTATCTATGGATTGGAGCCCCTGCATGGCTCGAAAATCCACTGTATGGATTGAGAACTGGAGAGACTCGGCGAGTCACATGGGTGTACTCGACGAGTTGTATGAATATGTGCATGGGCTCGGCGAGTTGGAAGAACAACTCGGCGAGTCTGTTGAAGATTGCCTAGGACTCGGCGAGTCTGTTCTTGGACTCGACGAGTCAGGTCGCAGAACCCCCAACCTCTTCTGGTTAAGACGCAGATCAGTGAGTTGAGTAGTGACTCAGTGAGCTGGACAGGATGGGACTCAGAGATCGTTGAACTCGACGAGTCCTGGGGTGACTCAGGGAGTTGGGTCGTATTTTCAGAGCTTCTGAGTTTAAGGACTCGGCGAGTCTTCGGGTTGACTCGGCGAGTCGAGTCAACTGGAAGGTTGACTTTGACCATGACTTTGACTTTAACCAGAGTTGACTTAGTTTGACTTCTAGAGTTCAGTTTGGAACTAAGTGTTATATTGATAATAGTAGCTCGGGGAGCTAGAGGAGCAGCGGTTCAGAGAGTTGTCAGACAGCAGCCAGAGGGTTATCAGCAGCTTCAGCAATTTGAGGTGAGTTTCCCTTTGTGTGAATGGGTCTACGGCCACAATGCCGGCCCATGTAGTTGTGAGTAGGAAGACCCGGGGGTTAGCCCTAGGCACTGTTTGCTAGCATGATATTCAGGACCAAGGTCCAATGTCGGGCGGGTGCCCAAGGAATTGTTTGCATGATAGAGTATACTTGTTGTCCGTGTGATACTTGTATGTGCCTGGTAGGGAGGTGAGTGCAGGCAAGGTCCCGTATCTCACCAATAGCAGAGTGTGGACGGTGTTCCATATCTCATTAGCAGCAGCGCAGGGGCGAGGCCCAAGTTAGGAAAGGAGTGAGTGTGGGATGGGCCCGTATCTCACTATCAGAAGGAGCGTGGACGGGGTTCCATGATTCATCAGTAGCAGGACAAGGGCGAGGCCCAAGATAGGTGAGGCCTTAGATCAGGATTCAGTAGTATATATTTAGTTATGTGTTGTGGTATGTTTATGTGTTAGTATATGTTAGCAGGCTGGGCCTAGGGACAGGTGGGGCCTAAGAGAAACAGATATGTATCCGAGCGGGGCTCGAAGCCAGGCGGGGCCTGGAGCGGCGGGGCCGTTGAAGCGGGCGAGGCCCGAGGTAGTGGGCGAGGCCCAAAGTAGCGGGCGTGGCCCAGTATTTGCAGTATGTGATTATGCAGGGTATGTGGTAGGTTGGGGAACTCACTAAGCTTCGTGCTTACGGTTTTCAGTTTTGGTTTCAGGTACTTCTGGTAGCGGAGGGAAGAGCTCGGGGTGATCGCATGGCACACACCATTGATTAGACAGCCTGGGATGTTTTACTCTGATGAAATGAACAAGTGTTTTGAAAAGATACTCTGATTTGTTATATAACTCTTTTAGTATGTTTGAAATGACTTAATACTATGGTTTAGTTATGATTTAAAATGAAATTATTGGCCTTGAATTTTGGGATGTTACATTGTCTCTTGGCATGTTTCTGAGATAACTTGCGCTCCTTTTTGTTCCAGAATTTCCGTTTATTGTTCTTAGGCTTGTGAGTTGGAGTATCATCGTGGCTAGGCCCCTGTTGGTTCCCTTGTGTGTTGCTACGGTTTGAAGTGTTAAAACAGTTTTCATTCCCATTTGGGTTGTTGGTGTTGAATTGTGCCATGACAGCTGTTACAGCTGCTGTGACCGCGACCTGGAATGTAGCGGAGTCTATCTGTAGAATTGGTGTCTCACCAGTTGGTTGGTTACCTCCTTGTGAAGACATGGTTTTGTGGTATGACGAGAAACGATTTAGTGAGTAACGATGGTCATCGGTAGTTGTATTTCATGAATTTATATACTTATAAATTTCACGCCTTGGAGGACTACCCTGAATGGTTCTGATAATGTTCCTGAGGTGTATTCTATGGGAGTGGGTATTGCACGAGCGTTCATTAAGCTAGATTATACTGGCTTCCGAGAGTGTTGTAATCCGATTCCTATAGTGTTATGATAACCCTCCGTAAAAGGAAGTCTATATGAAATAAACTTTTGGATTGAAGTGACTGTTCATGAATGAATTCCTGTCGAGACGTTTGTGAGGTGGCATTTCCCAGATATACGTTTCGAAGATGAAATAGTGGTATGGCTTTGATAGAGTTACTTAGTTTGCATGTTACCGATCTAAGATATATTTTTGATAATGATGATCTTTAACTGAAATAAGGTTGTTGTCACTATAGTTGGTATTGAGATTACACAGAGTTCGGAAAATTTAACCTAGGAGTAGGTCTACAGCATACCAACAGAGGGAAAATTGACAACATAAAGAACTAGTGAAATAGTACTTGCAAGACAGGAATGTCTACATGGAAAAGAGCTACTTAGAGCATAGATATGAAGGTTATTCTTTAAACCAAAAGGAAGGATGAGTAGGGTATTTCCTATCGGCGACGGGCACCCCTCGGATGAATCCTTAATTCGGCCAGCTGACGCTCCACACCAAGCAGGCGTCTCTCGTATACTGACTGGCGTGCTCGGAGCTCCATGACTTCAGCTCGAGTTGTAGCTAGCTCTCACTGCAGTGCTTCATTGTCTCTCATAGCTCTCCCATGAGAAATTTCAAGGCGATGAACGCGATCCGAGCTGGCGCTTGAATCCGCTTTGAGTTCCACAGTTTGCTAAAGGGTTGCCACACCCAGCTTAACATTGCGAGCCACTCGGTGTATCAGAATTGGAAGGGCCCTGTCTGCAGGACCTCCTTCGTCCAGATTGTAGAAGTTGTGGTTTCCGTCGTATGGGAGGGGTTGGCCTTGCTCGTGGCTCCACCTATTCAAACTCCCAACCCACATAGGCGTTGGACCTTGGAACTCAAGTTGGTGGTTAGGATTTGGTATTGGGGCCACTTGAGGTAGGTTTTCGACTTCAGGTTCTGAGTCAGCCTCTTCAGGAATTTGTTCTGCGAGGTCATTGTCCAAAGGAATTTCATGATTTTCTTTTGGCTCTTGCTCGAGCCATCCATTATTTCCTTGGTTGGGAAAGTACGGGTCGCCAGGAAGATTGAATCCAGCCATGCTATCTATGCAAGAATAGAGGTGAGAGGGATAGTTAATAAACGTCGAGTCTAATAATATTCCTATAGTATTATAATTGTATGCTCGATACTTTGTTGTTATCTTATAGTAATTAAAATACTCCTATAGTATTTTTAATGTTGTATGTTCTTTTCTATCGATCTCTTGATGTATATGGTTTGGTAAGTTTTAGGCTTGCTGCGACATCACAGTCACTCCCAGACACATGTTGGTCATGTCTCAAAAAATATAGTTTGATCAAGCTATATTGATCACAAACATGATAACATAACTATCCAGGTTTAACTGCAGTGTTCAACATCCAAATACTTTTGTTTTTTTCTACTTATGATGTTGTTTCTGGTACTTACGGATACATGATTACATAACATCGGCCCCTTAGTGTTTATAGTTGTATACCATGTAAGGTTCGGTATACTTAGTTCACTATAAACAATAGCTCTGATACCAATCTGTCACACCCCCAAACCGGAACGGCGGAAACGTTCGGGGGGGGGGGGGGGGAGGGGGGGGGGAGGGGGATGACTTCATGTATAGTATCACAACAATTGTATCATAGTAATCAAAGTAAACACAACCATTACATTAAATATATAATAAGTGTTTGCATTAGTTTGCTTTGTATTCTTATACATCCAAAAGTATAATAAAAGTAAAAGACGTGACTCTAGGTGCTCCGTCTTCTCAAAATTCTGTCGAGGTACCTGTCTAATGATTTCCTGAGAATACAAGCAGTTTTGAAAAGAGTATCAGCATAAAGCTGGTGAGTTCATAAGCATCTTTTGTAATAAAAACCTGTTAATGAACGAGTGAAATTTTTTTGTATGTTTCCAAGAAAATCCAATATTTTCTTTAGTAAAAGTGAGGTAGTATTAGTAAAAATGTTTGTATGATTGGATTACTACTAGATGTAATGTATGATAAGTTTTGTATGAAAAATCTTTGTATTGAATGTTCTGTTTGAAAACCCTAGTTATTACCACTATGTATAGTAGTTTTAGTTCTCATAAAGAAACCATGTATTTGTCCATACTTATGCTAAATAATCATTGTTCATGTATAGTATATTACTACATAAGTAAATCGTTGTTATCTATTTGCTAGTTTTATTACCATACATTAACTTGATATGGCGCGAATCGGGCACCAGTATCCTTTATGACTTTGTCACCCGTAGACCTGTCGGTCCTACTGTAGCTAGCAGCAAAGTGCAGGATAGTCAGTCCCGTATAGATCTATACACAAAAATCACGCTCTCCTCCGAGGAGATTCTTGATCATAAGGGGTATTCTTCCACTAGTACATGTAATTGTACCCAAAGACGTGTTTCTCGAGCTAGATTTACGATATTACAAGCAATAATAAGAGAAAACCTTTTATTAAATATAATTCATAAAAGATGTGTGTATGTATTTTTATAACAATGTCTTGAATTCCCGAACTATATCTACTATAGTTTGTGTGTTTGTATATGTATAGCCTTGTATGAATTCCCAAACTATACCTATTATAGTTTGTGTGTTTGTATATGAATAACCTTGTATGAATTCCCAAACTATACCTATTATAGTTTGTGTGTTTGTATATGTATAACCTTGTATGAATTCCCAAACTATACCTATTATAGTTTGTGTGTTTGTATATGAATAACATTGTATGAATTCCCAAACTATACCTATTATAGTTTGTGTGTTTGTATATGTATAACTTTGTTTTGATCTAAAAACTGTGCGGTTAACTTGTAAGTTGCAAACGTCCCTTATGCTCAGCATAATATAGAAGGAATAAAATATCTAAATATTTTGTAAAACTGTAGAAACTATGTGTTTGTATTGATTGCATCCGTTTTAAGGTAATTGAAATCCTTTTGTATAACTTTCATAAAATCATTTATGTTTGGCTTGTATTCCCCCCCCCCCCTCTGAAAACATTAAAAACTCGGAAAAATGTAGGGGTATGAACTCAACTCGAGTGAGTGGTTAGTATGAAAGATCGATATGAGATGCCGAATGTCAAGTGAAGCCTCGAACACAATCGAATCCTATTTAACATGTAATAACACATATAGGAGTCAAATTAGGGTATTTCACTACTAGACATGATAGGAAACCACTCTAGCGACTTGGAAACACTTGAACTAAGTGTCAAAACCATATGTGATTGAGTGAGGGAGGTGTACTGCCACCCTAAGGGTATGTACGGCCATGGGTGTGCGGCCCATGAGTGTACGGTCGTACACTCATGAAGAGGTGTGCTTTTGAGTTGTTTCCAAGGTTCTAACTAGCATCCAAGAAGTGTTCTAGGTCCCAAGTTTAGTTGTAATGCAAGTTTGAAGCCTAAAATGATCATCAAAGTGGGTTTACGGCCCTAAGGGGTGTGTGCGGCCGTACAAGGGGTGTGCGGCCGTACACCCTTCATGTTCATGCTAAATTTGTCGACTTTAAGGTGAATCAAGGCTAGGATCATGTCCAAGTAGAAGATAGGGGTCAAACTCTCACTTTGGAGGGCCTTTAAGGTGTGTACGGCCAACCTTATGAAGGTGTGCGGCCGTACTCCTTCAAAGGATGAAGAACATGATAAAACTTGAAGAGTCAAGGCTTAAATCAAGAGGTCTTTCAAGTATAACAAGCTAAAGGATGGAATACTTACGTTTTTAAAGCCGTGGAGGGTTCACGGTTGAAGAAACTTGAGAGAGAATGGACTGGTGTGCAGCCAAGGGAAGAAAGGAATGAAGGAAGTGAGGTCTACTCATATATATAGGGGTGGGTGACCCACCACCTTGATTGTGCGGCCATGAGGGGGTGTACGGCCGTACACCCATGTGTACGGCCGTACACTCCTCCTAAAGGAGTGTATGACCCGAAATGCTACTTTACGACTTTGATAACTCATCCCTAATCTCAACCTTGGTTGTACTCAAGCTTAGAACACTTAAACGAACCGTTAAACAGTGCTAAAAGATAACAGAAACGAGTTTAACATTGATTGAATTGAATAGTTGAACAAGATAGAAGTTCCGAGTTGTCACACCACTACATATTTCTAAGCAATCTATCATAACTCCTAAGTAGCAGCTCACAATTCTGATCATCGAATCATGCAATCGAAATCCATCTTTTCGTGATCAGGCTTAACTTGCTCTTTCTTTAAGCTTCCTTTCTCTTCTTCAATCCTACAAAACATCAAAATGAAATCTTATCACATCATTTTATTAAGAATCTATAAGTAGGAACTTAATAGAGTTAGATAGTGGACTTACCTGAAGCAGAGTCAAACACTTTGACTTTACCATCCTTGTGATCCTTCAGGTAGATATGGCAGCTTCGCATCCAATGCCCCATCTCTTGGCAATAGAAACAAACAGACTCTTTTAGAATGACACATGGGACAATCTCAGACTTAGCCTTTCTCTTTACCATTTGGGAAGAGAAATCTTTTCTGGACTTCCAATATTTCCATTTTCATTGTCCATGGAAGTTTGGGAAGTAGATCTTCCAATCAAATTTGCATTACCAGTGCGCCAAATCATTTATGATTCAGCAGCAATTAGAAAATAGGTAAGATCAATAAGGGTCACGTCGCGGTCTATCATATAGTAATCTCTAATGAACTCACTATATGACTTAGGAAGTGATTGAAGAACCAAGTCAACAACCAACTTCCTCGAGACAATGACACCTAACATTCCCAGTTTGTCAATGTGTGACTTCATCTCCAAGACGTGTGCACACACAGACTTTCCATGTTGGTGTTTGCTAACCAATAGGGCTTGAGTGACCTTGAACTTTTCAAGTCGACAAACACATGGGTTAGGGAGAATTATTCGAGGAGGTGGAGGAAGTGAAGTATGATTTCCATTTCCACAATCCAAATGTGGAATATCATCTTCATGTGGAATGCTTTTTCCAAAAAAATTCAGGAAGACCATAGTTGTCTGAACTAGACATCTACAGGGAGAAATTCAAGTTAGTTGATTCAAGTCCTTAATATAATACCCAAAATGAAATATTAATGCTAGAACCCAACACAATAATTTACATTTCGGAAGAGGGATGCCGTAATCCAATTGTAAAATATTTGAAGTGATGGGTTTGAGCCAAAAGAACATCCTATGTGCTCATGCAAACCCTAATGCTTGGATCTAGGTTTCTCTAATTGTACATGCATTCATCCAAGTCTTTCAAACCCTAGATCTAATGAGAGTAATTCGAAATTATAAGAACCAAGTCAGATCTAGATCATTACCTCTTGTTATTTGCTTGAATCTTCTTATCTTTGAAGCTTAGAGTCACCAGTGTCACTCCTCTAATGACTTACAAACACCAATAGAAAAAGAATGATCTTGGAGAGAGGTTGGAGGCTTCTTCAAATTGGCTCTATCACTCTTAGGGTTAGGATAGCCGATTTCTGTAGCCTAGGGGTCCTATTTATACTGGAGCTGCTAGGGTTTTAGTCAAAAACCCTAATGGACTGCTTAGGCCTTAAGCTATCCAAGGAAGCTTGTGGAATAGGGCCTTAGGGACGAAATTAGAGATGGACACCTCCTAATTTCGTCCATGCCTAGTCCAAGAGGCTCCTCAGCCCAATACTCAACTATCACACATTTGACAGTTTAAGTCCCTGATATTAAATTAATATCTTTCAGCCACATAATTAATTTCTTAATTAATTCTTGTCTAATATTAATTTAATTATATGATTTATCCATTAATATATTATTCATATACATATTAATAAATCATGATAACCTCTTTATTCACAAATCATCCGATCATGTTGCTTTGGTGAAGGCAACCCAAAAGGACCATGCACAACCGGGTCAAGTACTTACCAAATATAGTTACGGGCTTAGACACTAATGCAACAGTCTCCTACTTGGATAAGTCTAGTAACTACAAATGTAAATACAATCTGATTAGCAATCATAGCTCTCAAAGACGCTGTCAAACTCTGATCTTATCGGTAACCTGTCCTTTAGATAAGGGATCGTATAATCCTCTGTTCTAGATATCGTGTGGACAATTACATGGAACATAGTCATACTTATTGTCCAGCAGTTAGTTTCTCGATATCTGATTTATTTGACATAGAACTTAATTGAACACATCAATTCAGTCCTGACCGGGCCCGACACATGAGTCAAATCAAATCATCGAGGGGCCCTGATATCGCTTTTACCCCCTTAGGATAAAAGGAGCAGATAAACTTCGACTTATATGCATTTACTATCCACTAATCAAATCATACACAACAATGCGTTTTATAACATCAAGTTACTGATGCGTTTACACATTATCAATGCACAACCAATTAGCAAACAATAAACCATATATCTAGGTTTTAAGACCATATGATATTATCGTCTTGCGATCACTCGTGATAAATTCCATGAAGTGATTCCAGCAAGTGTGGGTTTATTCCAATGCTCAAGTTCATATGCACTCATGAACGTTGTAGCAAACTTTTGCTATGTCTAATACACTTTAGACAATCTACACACCAATTCATGACAGTCTTCATTCATACCTACTTCCAACATATGAACGACTGTGGACCATTCGAATAATCTTGTTATTCAGGAAGTCAAAACATGCAAAATGAAACAATAGGTAAACGATTAACATAAGACAGTAACATTACTAATAAATAATACTCTTTTATTTAATCATCGAATGTTAATTACAATTTATCTATTATACGTTTCTAAACTACCTAATCTAAACTAATATCGTCCTTCAGCCCGATGCTCCTAGCGTGATGCAAGTGCTTAACCCTGCGCAGTCCCTTCGTAAGTGGATTTGCTGGGTTATCCTCTCATGATACCCTCTTCACTACGAGGAGTCCTTCTTCCACCCGATGTCGAATAAAGTGATAATTTCTGTCGATATGTCAAGATCTGCCATGATCCCTGGGTTCCTTGGTCAAGGAAACCACTCCTTCATTATCACAGAAAATTTCCATGGGCTCCTTTATGGCTGGCACAACTCCAAGGTCTCCAATGTAGTTCTTCAACCATATTTCCTCCTTTGACGCTTCGCTCGCTGCAATGTATTCTGATTCGCATGTTGAATCAGCTACTGTCTCTTGCTTGGAACATTTCCAAGTCACTGCTCCTCCATTTAGGGTAAAGACCCAGCCCGCCTTCGAACGATAGTTGTCTCTGTCGGTCTGAAAACTGGCGTCACTGTACCCTCGCACTTTTAAGTCATCACTCCCACCGAGGACTAGAAACCATTCCTTGGTCCTCTGAAGGTACTCAAGAATGCTCTTGACTACGGTCGAATGTGCTTTGCCAGGGTTCCCTTGATATCTGCTGACCATGCTCAAAGCGAAGGCCACATCAGGACGAGTACAAGTCATAGCGTACATGATTGAGCCAACTACGGAAGCGTAAGGTACTCGGCTCATTTCTGCTATCTCGACTTCGTACTCGGACTTTGAGTCTTACTCAACTTGGCATTACTTTGGATCGGTAACTCCCCCTTCTTAAAATTATCCATACTAAAACGTTTTAGTACCTTGTCCAAGTAAGTATTCTGACTAAGTCCTATTAGTCTCTTACTTCTCTCTCTCACTATCCTTATTCCCAAAATATAGGAAGCCTCTCCGAGGTCCTTCATAGCAAAGCACTTCCCGAGCCAGGACTTAACTTCCTGCAGTGTCGGGATGTCGTTTCCTATGAGTAGTATGTCGTCGACATACAATACGAGGAAGCTTACTATACTCCCACTGGCTTTGACATATACACATGATTCATCTTCGCTTCGCAGAAAACCAAACTCTTTTACTTTCTCATCGAAACAAAGATTCCATCTGCGAGACGCTTGCTTAAGTCCATAAATGGACTTCTCAAGCTTGCACACTCTATTGGGATGCTTCGCATTGACAAAACCCTCTGGCTGAGCCATGTAAACATCCTCAGCCAACTTCCCATTAAGGAAAGCGGTTTTGACATCCATCTGCCATATTTCATAGTCATGAAATGCAGCAATGGCCAACATCACCCTAATAGACTATATCTTGGCAACCGGTGAGAAGGTTTCATCATAGTCAACTCCAGGAGTTTGAGTGAAACCCTTTGTGACCAATCGCGCCTTATATGTGTGCACATTCCCATCCATGTCGGTCTTCTTCTTGAAGATCCACTTGCACCCGACCGTCTTACGACCTGGTACATGGTCAACCAAATTCCAAACTTGGTTGTAATACATGGACTGAATCTTGCTGTCCATCGCCTCTTTCCACTTCGCAGACTCCGGGCCTGCCATGGCTTCCTTATAGCTGTTAGGTTCATCCAGATTCACTAGTGTACTATCACTAATGAACGTATCCCCTTCGGTAGTAATATGAAAACCATAAAACTGGGGTTGAACCCTAACTCTATCAGAACGTCTAAGAGGTAAGGATTCGTCAATCTGTTCAACCGGAGTTTCCTCCTCGAGTTGAGCGCCAGCGTTAGAGGTTCCTTCATCACTCGACTCTTGAATCTCTTCAAGATCGATTTGCCTCCCGCTGTCTCCTTGGCTTATTAGTTCTCGTTTTCGGAAAACCCCTCTCCTCGCAACGAAGACAACGTTGTCACTCGGTCTATAGAAGAGATATCCAAAGGACTTTTGCGGGTAGCCGATGAAAATACATCGCTCACTAAGAGGTTCGAGCTTGTCGTGAGTCTCTCGTCTTACGAAAGCCTCGCAACCCCAAACCTTGATATGTGCTAACGAGGGAGATTTCCCTGTCCACATCTCGTGAGGTGTTTTGGCAACCTTCTTCGTAGGGACTAAGTTAAGGATATGGGTGGCAGTCTCTAAGGCATACCCCAGAATGAGATAGGTAGCGAAGCACGACTCATCATGGAACGAACCATTTCTAACAAGGTTCGATTACACCTCTCAGCCACACCATTCAACTGTGGTGTCCTAGGAGGCGTCAATTGCGAAACAATTCCGCATTCCTTGAGGTAGTCGTGGAATTCAAGACTTAGGTACTCTCCACCTCGATCAAATCGAAGCATCTTGATTTTCCTGCCCAATTGATTATCCACTTCTTGCTTGAACTCTTTGAACTTTTCAAAGGTTTCTCACTTATGCCTGATTAAGTAGATATAACCATATCTGTTATAATCATCGGTAAAAGTCACGTATAAGCGGCAGGCATCCCTTGTGATGGATCTAAATGGTCCACATACATCTGTATGTATGAGGTCCAATAAACCCTCACCCCTTGCACAAGTGCCAGTGAAGGTGACTTGGTCATTTTTCCAAGTAAACAAGATTCGCACACGTCATTGTCCCTAAGGTCGAATGACTCCAACACTCCATCCTTTTGGAGTTGGGCTATGCGCTTCTTGTTGACATGTCCAAGACGACAATGCCACAAGCATGCTTTATCCATACTATTGGAAGAATCGACACACAACACATCATTTCCTAAGTTATCTACAACCATCACAGTTTCATATATTCCATTACAAGGCAATGCTTCAAAATATAAAACATTATTAAGATAAGCATAAATAGAACCCTTTTCATTATCAAATGAATATCTAAATCCTTGTCTATATAAACCATGAAATGAAATGATGTTTCTTTCCATATCTGGCGAATAGCAACAATTGTTTAAATCTAAACCTAATCCATTATCAAGCACTAAGGAATAAACTCCTGACAGGCGACGATCTTCTGTTTCCCATGATTAGATTTATTCTTCCATGCTCCACATCCCTATTTCTTCTTAGTCCCTGCAAATCAGAACATATGTGAAAACCATATCCTTTGTCAAGAACCCAAGAATTAGCATGCGATGAATCATTAGATTTAATTGTATAAATACCTGCGAAAGATGGCTTGATATTCTCATCCTTGATGGCCTGCAGATATTTTGGGTAGCTTCTCTTCCAATGCCCTATCTTGTGGCAGTGGTGGCACTCTGCCTCCTTAGGGTTAGAGTTGGGCTTAGCAGAACCAAATTTGGTTCCACTAGAAGAGGTACCATCTTGGGACTTTCCCTTGTGGTGGCTTTTTGAGGGAGCCTTCCTCTTCTTACCCTTCCCTTTTCCTATTGCCAAGACAGGAGCAGCAGCGGGAGTTGGAGTTGATGCAACAGATTTATCCTTGAGGTTGCTCTCAGCGGTCCTCAACAAGCCTTGAAGCTTTCTCATAGAGACCTCCTCCTTGTTCATGTGGTAGGTCATGAGTAACTGGCTATAGCAGGGAGGCAAGGAGTGAAGGATGATATCAATTTCCAGCTCTTCATCAAAGTTCACATTTAACTTCAGTAGGCGATCAACATATCTCTGCATCTTTTGTAGATGAGCGGTAAGGGACTCTCCATTACACATTTTGGTAGTGATCATCGAAGTGATGATCTCATACCTTTCTTGCCTAGCGCGCTGGTGGTACCGGTCCAGCAGATCTTGGTGCATCTCGTAGGGGTACATGTCCTCATAGGACTTCTGGAGTTCTGTAGTCATAGTCGCCAGCATGATGCAATGGACTTTCGTGGCATCACGCTCGTGGGCCTCAAAGGCCGCGATCTCTTCAGCAGAGGCAGTGTTGATGTCAATCTCCTTCAGCTTCTCATCGAGGACATACTCTTTGTCCTCGTAGCGAGTGACCATGCAAATGTTGCGGATCCAATCATTGAAATTGGACCCGTTAAAGATCACTCTCCCACACAAGTTCATGAGTGAGAACGAGCCAGAGGAGTTTGAACCACAAGCGTTGTTGTTGACGTTCGACATCTGAAAAAGAAAAAGAACAAAGTTTTATTAGAACTGAATCCCCAATTAAACACCCAAATGAGAAATTAGGGCTAAGAACCAACAACATTATTCACAAATTAGAAAAGGGATGCCGTAATCTAACAAGCAAATAATTTGAAGGTAAGTGAATGACGATTCACTAATTCTCCACCATGGAAAACAAAAAATAGATTAAGTTTTAAATGTATTGAAAAACTCCTAGATCTTTTTAGATTCATTGAACCTTTCAATGGCATGTTTAAATCTCGATATGCCCCTCTAGTTTGTGACTGGGATGCCGAGGATCGCAAAACGGGTGTGAATAACCATGAAAATATACATGGTGCCCTCATTGTTACAGTCACCTATTTGATGTGCCGGTTAACCACACACGCTCCATCGAACTATGACAAACAATGAGTCACCCTTTTCCGGCTTTCCTTAGAACCCAATTAATGTGCCGGTTAACCACACACGCTCCATTAATGTCTTAGCAAGGGTACAAAGTGTAATTTCATGGAATTGCATCAAATTCACTTTTTGCCTAAAGTAACAAAGATTGAGAATTTTGTAAAAACAATTTAGTTACTTTTATAATTCATTATACTTATTAATGAGAAAGTGGTTGCCCTATCCTACCCGTTCGGCTAACGACCCTCCACCAATCAAGGAAGTGGTGAGTGAGAGTGGACACCCATTAAACGGCCATTTTATAGGCCATAACCTTATACCTCCTTATAGATCGGCTTCGTGAATGAGGCCTACTAACGGTAAGACTAACATTTGTGTTATATATATATATATATATATATATATATATATATATATATATATATATATATTAATCTTATAATATTATAAAGTATAAGGTTGAATTTTAAAAACTTGTAAAATTCTAAGGTTTGAAATTTAAATAGTTCAAATTAAACTTTTAATCACAAAATTTAAATTTCAAAACTTAAGGACAAGTTTTGAACTTTTCAAAACACAAAGGATCAAATAGCAAATAATTTAAATTAAACAATTAATTTAATGATTATCTAAATTTGACCTAGTCAATTTTACTTGCAAGATAATTCAACAATTAATTCAAATAATCAAATATTATCAAATAAGGAATTTATTATTTAAACAATTGTTAATTATCTTTTGATTTGGTAAGGATAATCATAAAAGAGTAATAAAATTCAGATTTTATTAGTCAAAAACGATTTAGGTAATTATCCTTAAGCAAAACAGCAAGAAATCCCGAAAATCCCTCTGACAGACGCTCCGACTCGCCGAGTCCCCTTATCGACTCGTCGAGTTCATCCTACTCATCGAGCCCACTAGGGGACTCGACGAGTCTGTCAGTCAGGGGGCAAAAAAAATTCGATTTTAAAGATTGAATGAAGACACAAAGCATCAATACAATAGAAACCAATCAAGGCTCTGATACCACTGATGACTTTGAGCCAAAAGAACATCCTATGTGCTCATGCAAACCCTAATGCTTGGATCTAGGTTTCTCTAATTGTACATGCATTCATCCAAGTCTTTCAAACCCTAGATCTAATGAGAGTAATTCGAAATTATAAGAACCAAGTCAGATCTAGATCATTACCTCTTGTTATTTGCTTGAATCTTCTTGTCTTTGAAGCTTAGAGTCACAAGTGTCGCTCCTCTAATGGCTTACAAACACCAATAGCAAAAGAATGATCTTGGAGAGAGGTTGGAGGCTTCTTCAAATCGGCTCTATCACTCTTAGGGTTAGAGTAGCCGATTTCTGTAGCCTAGGGGTCCTATTTATACTGGAGCTGCTAGGGTTTTAGTCAAAAACCCTAATGGACTACTTAGGCCTTAAGCTATCCAAGGAAGCTTCTAGAATAGGGCCTTAGGGACGAAATTAGAGATGGGCACCTCCTAATTTCGTACATGCCTAGTCCAAGAGGCTCCTCAGCCCAATACTCAACTATCACACATTTGACAGTTTAAGTCCCTGATATTAAATTAATATCTTTCAGCCACATAATTAATTTCTTAATTAATTCTTGTCTAATATTAATTTAATTATATGATTTATCCATTAATATATTATTCATATAACATATTAATAAATCATGATAACCTCTTTATTCACAAATCATCCTATCATGTTGCTTTGGTGAAGGCAACCGAAAAGGACCATGCACAACCGGGTCAAGTACTTACCAAATATAGTTACGGGCTTAGACACTAATCCAACATGAAGGTAGGTAAATGACGATTTACCAATTTCCACCATGAAAAAAGAAAATGAATATTAGGATTTAAATGAATTGAAATTCCTAGATTCTTTGAGATTCATTGAACTTTTTCAATGACATGTTTAATCTCGATTATGCCCTCTCAAGCTTGTGACTGGGATACCGAGGATCACAAACAAGGTGTGAATAGCCATGCAAATTAGCTTGGTACTCTCAATATTACAAATCACCTAATCAATGTGCCAGTTAACCACACACGCTCCTTTGATCCATGATTAACATAAATCTACCCTTTGCCACACATTGTTAGTCCCAAATTAGTGTGTCGGTTAGCCACACACGCTCCACTAACGACTTAACAAGACGAGAGACTCATGACAAGCTAGCACTTATAAGTGATAAGTTATTTTTCATTGGTTACCCAAAGCAGTGTTTTGGATATTTAGTCTACACACCTAGTGAGAACATGGTATTTGTAGCACGAAGGTCAGTCTTGAAAGAGAGGGAGAGAGAGAAAGAGAGAGAAAGAGAGAGAGAGAGAGAGAGAGAGAGAGAGAGAGAGAGAGAGAGAGAGAGATCATATTTAAAGAGGACAGTGGGAGTACCATTGACCTTGAAGAAATTCAAGATTCGGCCAGTAAAGGAACCATAGATGATACTAGCGCTCAACCAGAGGAAGAAGTTCCTGTTGAACCGATAGACAAGTCATTACCTCTAAGGCGTTCCATTAGAGGTAGCATGCCACCTGAGTTCTATGGCTTCCATATTATTACATATGGTGACATGTTTGTGAGTGATAGGACACTGATAAATTTGGATGAGCCAGCTAGCTACAAGGAAGCAATGACAGGCCCTGAGGCTGCTAAATGGAAGGAGGCAATAGACAGCTAGATCAAGTCAATGTATGACAACTAGGTTTGGAATTTGGTTGATAATGTACCAAGTCGAAAGAAAGTTGGGTGCAAATGGATCTTCAAGAAGATGACCGACATGGATGGAAATGTACACACTTTTAAGGCTCAACTGGTTACAAAGGGTTTTACTCAAACCCCATGGGTTGACTATGATGAAACCTGTTGGGTTCTAGGTACTATAACCCTCCTATGGTGCACATATAACCCTAATAGCTTTAGTTCTAAGTTTTCTCTAGTTATACATGCAACAAAAATTATCCAAAGCATGAAGCCTACAACTAGCATACAATTTGACATATGAATCATAAAAATAAGTTAGAAGATTACATCTTGTTGTAGCTTGTTGAATTTGGCCTTTCAAGAGCTTAGCACCCCAAGTGTTGTGCCTCAAACAAGTCACAAACATCATGAACAATTGGAGAATATTGAGAGAGAGGTTAGGCACCATGAAATCGTCCATACTCTTGTAATATAAAATCGTCCATACTCTTGTAGTATCACTCTTAGGACCACTTTTGGCTAAAGGGGTTACACATATATAGTGTAGAATTCCAAAAGTTATATCTAACCCTAATTCTTACTCTTAGGCTTATGATCCATAACTTACATGGACTAATAATTTATGGACTTTCACATAAGCTTAGCCCATTAAAAATTAATCATGGATCATTAGCCCAAACCATATGTCTCACTGATTTACATAATCAATCCCCGCTAATTTAATTAGTCTCTTTTGACCACTAAATTAAGTCCAAATTAATTCTTGATCAATACTAATTAAATAATATGATTTCTCAATTAATATATTATACTTATATTATATTAATAAATCACAAATAACCTCTTACTCAAATATCCATCTTATCAAATTGTCCTGATGAAGGCAACCTGAAATGGACCATGCTACTATTGGGTCAAGGGCATACCAATTATAGTTATGGGCTTAGACACCTAATCCAACAAAACCTTCTCACCAGTAGCCAAGATAAAATCTATTTGGATAATGCTCGCCATAACTGCATTTTATGACTATGAAATTTGGGAGATGGATGTCAAAACCGCTTTTCTTAACGGGAAGTTGGCTGAAGATGTTTACATGAGTCAGCCATTGGGTTTTGTAGATGCAATGTATCCAAATAGAGTGTTCAAGCTTGAGAAATCCATTTATGGATTCAAACAAGCATCTCGCAGCTGGAATCTTTACTTCCTTGAGAAAGTCAAAGAGTTTGGTTTCTCTAGTAGTGAAGATGAGTCATGTGTGTATATCAAGGCTAGTGGGAGTATGGTGACTTTTCTGGTTTGTATGTCGACGACATACTACTCATGGGAAATGACATTCCAACTTTGCAAGAAGTTAAGTTTTGGCTTGGAAAATGTTTTTCCATGAAAGACCTTGGAGAAGCTGCCTATATTCTCGGGATAAGAATCTTGAGTGATAGAAAGAAGAGACTAATTGGACTTAGTTAAAGTACATACTTGGTTAAAGTACTATAGAGGTTTAGTATGGAAAATTCCAAGAAAGGAGAGCTACCTATCCAGAGCAATACCAAATTGAGTAAGACTCAGAGCCCTAGTTTATCCATTCCATTTCCCTAAAAGAAAAGCGATGTCTTCGGGCCTCTCGGTGATTTGGTGTTGATTTATAGTGTTGGGCCCAACTAGGACTAAATTGACGTGTTCGATTAGAAGTCCTATGTCATTACAAATCAGAAATCGGGAAACCAAGTCTTGGACTATGAGATTGATTTTATTCCATGTCTCATGTCCGAATGATATATTGCATAATAGAGGATTATATCATTACTTATCTTAGGACGTGTAACTGGCTGGGTCAGAGTTTGGCAGCGGCTTTTGGAAGCTACAATTTGCTGATCGATTCAGAAGTTATACTGGCAGTTATAGTTATAGACTTATCCAAGTAGGAGACTGTTGGATTAGATGTCTTAGACCATAAGTATAATTGGTATATAATTGAATTGATAGTAGCACAATCATTTTGGGTTGCCCTCAAAGCTAACAATTAGACATGATGACTTTGAGAGAGAGAGAGAGAGAGAGAGATTAATTTATTATGTGATTAATAAATAAATATAAAAAGTTTATTAATATATTATGAAAATAATATCTTAATTAGAAACAATATTATTAAATTAATAATTAATCTGAATTAATTTTAGGATTAAAGAATTAATTAAAAGTGTAGGGTCTATAGTGCAATTACTCAATAGTTGAACAAAAGGCTCCAAAAATTTCCACATGGGTGGTGGATGGTTTTGGAGGGAATATTCTACGGTTTCTAGAATATCCCATGTGAATAAATATTCTAGGGTTTGTAGAATATCTCATGTGAATAAATATTCTAGGGTTAGCTACACCTGATCGCACATCGGATTGGAAGGAGAACGAAACATTTCCTTATAAAGGGGTGTGGATACCTTCCTTGTCACAACGCATTTTAAAGCCGTGAGGGCAGTAGACCCCATAAGAACTCTGCAGTTAAGCGTGCTCGGGCGAGAGCAATTTAAGGGATGGGTGACCCCTGGGAAGTTTTCGTGCCGGGAGCCCAATGCGGACAATACTGTGATACGTGCCAGAGGGGGATGTTAAAAATGGTATCAGAGCTGGGGCACGGGTCGATGTGTTCGACGGGGACGTCGAAACCTATAATGGGGGGTGAAGGCGGGCAGGTTAGCTACACCTGATCCCACATCGGCTTGGAAGGAGAATGGAACATTTCCTTATAAAGAGGTGTGGATACCTTCCTTATCACAACGCATTTTAAAGCCGTGAGGGCAGTAGATCCCATAAGAACTCTGTAGTTAAGCGTGCTCGGGCGAGAGCAATTCAGGGATGGGTGACCCCTGGGAAGTTTTCGTGTCGGGAGCCCAAAGCGGACAATATTGTGATATGTGCCAGAGGGGGATGTTACAATTACTTACATTTCGAGCAATGATACTAAATTCAATCAATACTATAATTAAACTTTTCCAAAAATCAATCAACATAAAAACAAATTACATGTAAACTATAGAAAAGAAATGAGGATCCAACTCTTGACCTCTATTTCAATTCACATCAAATTCAGGGACATCGATAAAATCCCCCATCGCCATCACTATTGCAACTTTGAATCCAGAAAAATGATGATGTTCTGGTGAAGTACTATAGAGAATCAGTAACATCATTCACATAGATAGGAACAAACAGAAATGATATTGGGAACACCCACCACTACCATCTATTTCTAGATATCCTTGTTCGATGAACGATCTAAAACATGACAATGGTGGCAAAAAAAAAGATGGATATGGTTGTAGTTTAGAAAGGAGATAAGTGAGTAGAGGAGAGACTGTGATATTTTAGTAGACTCCGGCGAGCACCGGGTACAACGAGATATTTTCGATTTCCGGTGAAAATTAAGAGCTCGATGAGAGTTTCACTACCATTGACTAAGGTGTGTGTGTGAGAGAGAGAGAGAGAGAAATGCATATGAGAGACAAAGAAAGAACATCATACTTCCATATAGGTGGTGGCGATAGATTAGGTGGTCCTAGATGGGAACGAGAAAAGAGCCGAAGGAAGCCTCCCATTAAGGTTGATGTCGAAGAACTTTGGACTCCTATTAAGGTTAGGTTGTCATGGTGGTTTTCGGAATTAAAAATCGATCGTGGATATGGTGGTTTGATTTTTAAAAGGTGTAGATTTGATTTCGATAGTGGTCACGACTTGAAGGAGAATGACGAATGACCATTTGATTTTTCAAGTGCAGATGTACAATGAGGAGGAGTCGCTGGAGTATATGCATTTAAGAAGATTTCGATGTGATGTGGCTAGAGAAAGAGAGAAAAAAGGACTAGAGAAAGAGAGGAAACGTTACTTGATTAAGATGACGGGGCAAGGGTTAAGGGAATTTAGGTGTGGGTAGAGGTGGGACCATATGCATATTTTTGTTTTAATATTTTTTCCTATGAAGATAATAATAATAAAATATTAGAAAGGGTATAAATATCATTTCAAGTATGTTGGGAATAATTACGAAACAAAATCAAAATATAGGGATGATCCGAGTTAAAAAATGTTAATGACCAACCACGCAAATTACCCAAAACCACAATTCTACGTCGTTTATGTAGCATATATACATTGTAATCGTCCAAAGATCGTAAAGTTCAACACCTAACTTGATTTACTTAAAATATTTTTAGAAATTTTACTATTATTTTCGTCTTACAGTTGCAAATGAAAATTATATAAGAGGAATATAAATGTTAAATTTCTAAAAATCATGGAAGTAAATCAAGTTAGGAGTTGAATTTAAAAAAAATAGACTGTTACATAGCATATATGATACAAAAACAATATCGTATGATGAGTTTGGTTACATAAACTTATATACCTTGTAGGTAGAGCTGACAATGGGTCGATCTGGGTTGGGTTCGGGTTCAACCCAATTATTAATTGGGTTGAAAATTTCAACCCAACCCAACATGTTTATTTAAATGGGTTGATATTTCCAACCCAACACAACATTCAGATACATGGGTTGTCATCAGGTTGACTCGTTTATGTAGTTCTCAATCCAACCTAATAAATAAATTGGTTAAACTTGGGTTGACTTATTTAAAATAGAAATAAATAAATTAATTAACTAAAGATTACACTATTTAAATTAGCCATAGACTTATATAAACTTTCAAAGTATGACAAAATCACAATCTTAATTCACATATACAAAGAAATTGTTCAAATAACATTAATGATAAGTTATTTCTAAATGATTTTTTAGAGTGACTAGCGCTTCGGTGCCAAGAAAAATGTATGAATTATGATTCAATTTTTTTAAAACATAAATAATAATACGAACATTGTAATTTATAAACTAATACTTAGATTAATACATGATAATATTTAAATTAAATATAAATTAAAGTTAAATGGATTGGTGGGTTTGCCATTCCAAAAAAACAAAAAGTTGGTGGGTTAAAAATAGGTTGATAATTTTTACCCGATCCAACCTATTTAATTAAATGGGTTAGACAGGTTGGCCCATTTAACATAAATGGGTTGAAAATCTCAACCCAACCTGCTAATTTTCGGTTAGGTTCGGTTTGGGTTGTGGGTTGAGTTGATTTTTGCCAGCTCTACTTTTATATATATATATATATATATATATATATATATATATATATATATATATATATATATATATATGCAATTCTTTTGTTTCTAAAGTAAAAAACTAGATATCTTAAAGTATTTATTTCTATTGATTTTCTACGTTTTTTTGGTTTATAGGTTTCATGCATTTTCCATTGAATCCTCCCATATATATATATATATATATATATATATATATATATATATATATATATATATATATATATATATATATATATATATATATATATCAAAGAATAGTTATTAGCGCAACTTGTCATTTTATCACAATTTAAGTTTTCTTTTCAAATACTCTATAAAAATGACACTTGTCATTTTCTCATCATTTTTATTTTTTAAAAAGTATTGATGTTGAGAATAAGGTAGAAAATTATTTATTTGATCCTTGATTTTTAGAAAAAATTTAAATTCGTCTTGAATAAGTTTTGGTTCTGATTGTCGATAATTAATTATATTTCTATATTGAAAATCCTACAAAATCATGTTTAATTAATAATTTATTGAAAATAATTGATTAATAATTATTAGTTTACTATAAAAATTTAATTATTTTTGTAAGCGTGGTTTTCACGGGCTATAACCTAATATATATATATATATATATATATATATATATATATATATATATATATATATATATATATATATATATAGAGAGAGAGAGAGAGAGAGAGAGAGAGAGAGAGAAAGAGAGTGAGAAATTATTTTGAGAACCAAAGGATTGATGAGAACTCGAGAACTAGTAATTCGCTCATCATTTTTCAAAAGCAAACAACAATATTAACGAAATGCAGCGTCTAACCATCTCTAGGTTGAAAAAACAAAAGATTTTATGATTTTTTTTTTGAAAAATATTTTGAGAAATATGCATGCATGCATAGTTATTAATCAACAGTAAAACAGTTTGCGGACACAAATATGATTTCTAATTCATATATATGCATGCATGCATATATATGAATCATCTGTCATATGGACTGTAGACGAATGATTATCCGTAGTTATGACTACGGACGCGTAGTTTTTAACTGTAGATTTTGACTTCGCAGATCTTCATAAACGTTTAGGTTCGTACAATAACTCAGCTATATATATATATATATATATATATATATATATATATATATATATATATTTCCTTTTAAATATGTTTAGATAATTTATATTTATATGTTCATTATGCATTTGTTTTGTAACCTCAATAACTTTTTTATTTTTATGTTTATTATTTTTTTTATAGATGTTATATTTCTTAAATCATGTTTCCGTTCACAACTTTTCGTTGTTTTACATGGTCCTTCACAACTCAAATATTGTACTTTTTATAAAACAAAATGACTTACGAATTTTGGGTATATGCATGTGGAAAATTAACTTAGTAATAACTTGACGGCAAAACTTGCAGGTAATGGGTAATTGATAGTGTTTTGTTAAACAATAGTTTTAAAATTTTGAGTGTTTTATTTAAACAAAACGTTAAAAGCTTTTAGTGCGACACAATGTTATTTGCTTAAAACGGAGGGTTTATCAAACGTTAGAAAGTAGAAGCTCCTAACCGCTCCGTATCAAACACGCCTTAAAAATCATGACAAATGAGTTCTATTTTTCATAAAATTTAAAATCATTGTTTTTATAAACACATCAAATACCAATTGAGGGAAAGTCTATCCTGTTAATTGCTGAATCTGGAAAGTGTGAAATGAAAATAATGCTTGTAGCATGTGCATATAAATAAGGGGCATTAAAACATGGGTCACTACTTAATTGAGGCCTATACATTTGAAGGATTCAAGATTCTTCAGATAAGTTGTTTTGTTTTGTTTTCTTCCTATTTTTTTTTTCTTCTATACTCCGAAGACACTATGAAACAATATTTTTAATGGAAACTTTTGTGCCTACTCTGTGCAGAAGCAATTTAGCGATGGATTAATGAAGTTACAAATATGGAAACATTTTGTGGTAGATAATTTTTAGCGATAGATTCTTCCAATTCCTGTGTTAGCCATAATCGTTGTGGGTAGTGATGAGATTTAATTTACATAGCTGTGCAAATATGTCGCCAATCTAATCTTTTTTTTTTTTTTTTTTTTTTTTTTTTTTAATTTTATTTTATAAAATTAATAAAAATATTCATTTTTCTGAACCACGGAAAAATTATAACAAAAAACACATATTTGAGAATTAGTCACACCAATAAACATATCAATTTTTTTAATTTTATTTTATAAAATTAAAAAAATATTCATTTTTCTAAACTAGGGGAAAATTATAACAAAAAACACATATTTGAGAATTAGTCACACCAATAAACATAAACATATGGCTATATTAAACATAAATCTAGTAAAATCTAATACAAAAATTAGAAAGATAAAACTATAAAGATGAGTTTTGTAGGATAATGGTGTACAAGGTTAGCCCACACATAGAAACAAAACAACACTAAGAAATGCTTAATCAACATGGTTAGACCGGTTCCTTCTAGCGGCTCACATCAACTGAGCAGTCGGCAAAACAATATGCAAAAAAATCACCCGTGCAAATCCTTTTGCAACATATCAAGAAAAACGGAAAAAACATTATTGAAAGGTACTACCATCACAACCTATGGATAAAGGCATACCCCGATCAATGAAGCAAGAACCTGGACTATTTCGTTTGTATATAAAGACCACGACACACACCAGCAAAGGCACGTTTTCCTTTCTTAAAAAGCAATTTTATAACACTCACTTGACATCTAACTTAGGCATCAGTGAGTAATATTGGGGTCCATCACTCGGTATCGCTTTTTAACCTATCATTTGTCTACTTTTGCAGTCTGCCTTCCTATTTGTACACTAGAAGACCCAAAAACCATATTACTATCAGGCATCAAGGAGGCCACGTAGCAACATTGCCACCATCTATAATAACTAGGCATGTCAATCAACAAACCTCGCCCTCTTTGTCAGACTCACCTTACAATCCGATTAGCTTAATCCTAATGTTCACCCCAAGCGCAGCAGCAACACCAAGCACCACACCACCGATGATAACCACATCTCAACTAATATCACAAATCATTTTAAGACAAATGTGCATACATAAGAAGGGTCGAACATACAGCCACCCGTAAAAGGAAGAATAACAAGATAAATAACGTCCGTTATGGTAGAGACAAAAAGCAGTTTCAGCACGGGAGGACCAAACACATCAAAAAGGCCATCCAAACCAACCCTTAGGAACAATAAATTAACCGTGTATGTCTTACCACCCTTGTTACAACAACATTTAGCAGCAACAACAATGACACAACAAAAATGTACAGTCGTACGTACTAATGCCACCATCATTTCCATATGAACTATATCAAGCATTTTGGGAACCAAAATCCTAACCAACATACATGCCTCAGACCATTTTCAGAAACCAAATGCTACCATAGATCCAGTGTACGTCACAAAAAAATAAAAAATAATGAAGCATATGTGGAAAGAAACAGAAATGTATACCATTGTCGCGTCCTACGGTCTAATAACTCACCTCTCATAAGAAGCATACAAGAATACCAGTTGCAAGCCAAAACAAATCTACCCGAAATGTCGAAATATGATGGGTCAAGCGACTTGGACGATCACACTGAAAATTAAAATGGACAATGGATGCCTACTATTTAGATGAGAAGTATTGGTGTATCTTTTTCTTAACAACCTTGTCTAGGCCATCGAGATTATGGTAGAAAAGCTTGCCAGTGGAAACTATACATGATTTTTACCAATTGCGAGAAGAAGTCGCGGACCACTTCATACAACAAAGAAAGTACATATCGGATGCCCAAGCCATCGTAGAATGTAGGAAGTGAGAAGATGAATCACTATATGATTTCGTGTATCAATTCAATAAAGCAAATCTCAATGGAACAGAATGGGAAGACAACATGGTCATTGCCGCCTTCACTTATGGATTACATCAGGATTTTTGTTCAAAAAAACTAGTCAGTAATCCACCCAAGTCAAGAAAAGATATGATGGAAAGATTCCTCGTTTTATGAAGCAAGAAGAGGCAACATATGAGAATATTAAAAGTGATTAGGGAGAAAAGATTTACGTCAACGAAGACAAACGTATAACTTACATCAAGACTAAAATTAAAGAGAATCATATATATGGACATACTAGAACACAACGACATACCCATTTCGTGCAGCAAGGCCAAAGCTACTTACCATCAAGAAATGGGGGAAGAAATATGGTGGCAATAATAGGTGATGGCAAGAGGAATATTGGGACAAAATTGGGAGACATGTCGAGCGGTAGGGAGCATAGAAAACATTGCTAGTTCCATTACTCCAATGGGCATGATACTATTGAATTTACCATGCTCAGGAGAGAATTGGAAAGCAAAATGCAAGTCGGGCAATTAAGCGACTTCATAAGAGGACTCCGGTCCAAGCAACTAGAAAGCATCGCCCCCATAGTCCTCACAGTCAAGAACTCCAGAAGTAAATTTTTCATGTTCCGACAACCAGAACATCTAGAAGCCAACCATGATTAGGATGAAGAAAAATTCAAATTTAACGAATGGGACTACCATAACAGCAATCATCGCGGAGATGAACCACTGGTCACTGGGGGGGGGGGGGCTCATACGAAAGAAGTATGTAAACGACATATACATGGATAGTGGTACTTCCACAACTAGCTGCTAAGTTAAGTGCAAAGGAAAATGTAGCCACTAGAGACTCACATGATAAGTTTTGCAAGCCATAACGTATGAACAGAGAGCACAATCACTTTGCCACTAACCCTAGTAGACTACAAAAATGAAAGAAATGGTACTCGAGCAATAAAGTATGTAATCATCAAGGCATCATCACCATACAATGTAATATTTGGAATGTCAGCAATGCACAAGTTCAGGGTCACATCGTCTATGATACATGGAGTAGTCAAATTTCGCACCATGTCAGGAGTAGGCACATACTGTTCCTCATTTATCCATTCACAACCTTTCCTTTTTCTAAACTCAATACATATTGAATGAACCTGGTTTGCGTCATAAAAAGACTAATCACCAAAGTCCTTGTCAACCAGCTTATTAATGCCTTCAGATAATACCTAGTTAACATCCTCCTCTAACTTCTGCACTTGTCCTGTCAAGTCGGTGCTTGAAAATCAGTGTTCTTCAGTACAGATACCCTGAGATTACCTTTCAACAGTCGAACACCCAACTCCAACATAACAATTTTGTCCACATAACCAATTTTATCCGATTTTAGTGAAGCCAATTTTCCATGCAAAAGCGCAATCTCCTCCTACAATCAATGATTAAGAGCTAATTTACTTTCCAAAATTACATTTTGCTCCAGAAACAACCTCACTTCACCCTTCACACTTTTCAACTCTAATTCAGGAACCATATAAACACTTGTACTTGGTCCTTCCAATTCAACAATGTTTTTTTAACATCTCTAAAATCCTATCTCGAAACAACTGGAGATTACGGGATAGATCCGTAGAAGGAGTAATGAAAGGCTTCACAATCTCAACTACCTTTTTGAACTCATCTTGCAAATCATGATTTTCTTATTACAGTTCGACATTCTCATCACACTAGGTCATTATATCACTTTCCAAGGACAAGTTATCTACAAGCTTGATCTTGAACGTAACTCGAACATATTCTCGCCGATTTTTCCCTTAACTAAATTGGGTCCCAGATAAGCAAAGAATGACATGGTAGATTTGGGATCCAATAAGCATTAATCCTGTCAGTACTCCCAATTAGGAGCATAGACGTGCCTAACAGTATGAGGAACACCCACATTTCGAGGATGGATCATAGTATTCAATTAATCAATGCGGTCATAGGAAAACCAAGACTACTTGTGGACGATTGAAAGGCAGTAAGATCAAAGGAGTGGGATCACTATATCGCACGTCCACTACTACTACCTTTTCCACCAAATAGGGCAGTTGCAAAACTAGCCGAAGCTGTTGCCCCTACCCCTTTTCTGGGAAATCAAACTAGTATCTAAAGCCTCATCCTTAACATCCCCCTCATCAATAAAAAACCTAGAAACACCACCAACCAGAGTTTGATTATGGCCACCAACATCTAAATCATACGAGTCACAAATGTGAATGGATAACTGAGACTCTTTGCCATCCTCTTCATCACCCTACTTATTTCTACCTCCCTCTCCATCGTTACTCATATTATCTTCTTTCAGGGGAAACTCAAAATCATCAGAACCAATGTCCTTAGTGTAAACCTTGCCTTCAATAAAATCATGTAAAAGGAAAAGGAACCAACTACCATCTATACAAAAGCATGAATAAGAGGCAATTAGATGATCTATTCGCAAAGAAAAAAAGCACAGAAGACAAATAGAATAAAAACAAAGAAGAAAACCTGGTCCTCGAACATGTAAGGCAGGAAAACACCCATGCGAGTCTAATGAGGACTCATACCTACTTGCCCCAAAAACCTCCTTAGGAAATTTTTTCATAGCCACGTCCAAAGTAGATATTTTAGATGTATCTTGACCAAGATTAAAGGTACGGTCATGTTTTTGGTCTTCAATGGTACCAGGAAGATGAAAAACATTGGGATAATTAAAGCACAAACCATTTAGCTAGATGAACTCATTTTCCATCTCTTAATAGATTCAAGAAGACCATCTATAAAACTCATCCCTCATGAGTGAAAGTAGAACCAAGCACCACCACTACTACATATACAAAAAAAAATATTGGAACAAATCGACGGTTGGCACAACAAGACACACATGACATAGAAGTTCAAAATAAATAATCTTCGAAATAGATATAGGTTTTAGTTGATACATACGGATTTTATAATCCCCAATAACTTAACCAAATAATGGCGACAGAGGAACCCTTAAACCTGCTTCAAAATAATAAAGGTAAAATCCTATCTTACTAGGAGATGATTACCGATAGAAGCGCTTGCACCAGGAATTGTGGCATCATCCTCCTTGATGAGATGATACTTATTAGAAACATGGAATAGCCGATCAATAAACATTGTAGAACATAAGACGAGCATGAAAAATCGAGAAATTGTCTTCAACAAAGAAAAACAATAATGGAAAAATAGAAATAAATGTGACACATGTTTTCATGATATGTTTTCTTATAAGACATGTAATGACCCAAAAACTTCATATTATGTGTTGCAATATGTATTTGGTATATATATGATTAAGGCTGAACTCAAAATAGTGAAATGATTATACTTTGGTGATGTAACACATATGTTAATATAATTATAATGTTGTATTGGAAAATAAGTAGGTTAAGCTAGGTAATTGCGAAAGAAAATGATATTTCACTCTAAGATGATTCTGTGGATATATAGTTTGTCAAAAACTGAGTTCGTATGAGAAAGTTATGGTAGTTAGAAGTTGAGATAAAAGTACATTGCTATTTCAAGAAAGTCAACAAAAGTCAAATCCAAACGTTCAATTATCAGGTTACCACAGCGCGGAAGTGAATGGATTCATAGGATATGTGTTGGTTAGAGAGCGACATGTGGCAAAATCAGAGTTCTCCTCATCATCGCAGTGCGACGTGTAATAGTATAAATAACTTGCATTTGTGTCATTGTAAGGGTTCTGGCACATTCGGTCACGGGATCGGATTGAGAGGTGTTCCTGGAGGCTTATAACTGAAGATTTGTACTAGTGTACATGGGATATGGGGGCTGAGTTACAGGATTAGCTGAGGTATCTTTTATCCCGTTATTACATAATTACGTTTATTTGATATTTCGTAGAGGGTTGTTAGACCAGAGTATATGTTATGGGATTTCGTGATATGGTGCTATTTCGAACCTAATGACTTGTTAAATGTTAATCCTGTCATTATAGGTTAAATACCCTAATTTACCGAGATTTGTCGATTGTGTAACGGCTTGCAGGTTTAAGTCCTTAGGTGATTATATTAAAAACTTGACTAGTTTGGTGACAAATGGTTATCGAGTCTGGTTATTGATTAGATAATCGATCACTCTAGTTGATATAGTGAGAAGAGTAGAAAAGTTCTAATGAACTTGATATATTGTCTAAATACGTTTGGACAAGTGGTGAGTTGGAATGACATGCAGAGATGGAGGCCATAATTTTTTGATTAAGGTATCTAAGGTCATAAATAAATTTGTATAATATTGATGAATAAAAGTAAATTCCTTTTTGGGTTGCCCTTATAACCAGGAAATAGCTTAGATTGATTAAAGGAGAGAGATAAATGATTTATTAATATATTAATTAGAAATAGTAATTATTTATTAAGAATTAATAAAAATTAATTTAGAATTAATTTTGGGTTAATTAGAATTAATTAAAGGCACAAGGGCTGAGCTGCAATTGTTCAATAGTGAAAAAAAAGGATCTAGAATCCTACAATTGTTTAATCTTTTTATTACTTGAGGGCAAGTACGGTTCAAGCTTGGAGAGATTTGATTGATGCCATTGTATGCATCTTTTAGGGTAATTTTTATTAATATTTTGCATCATATTTTACGTATTTGCATGTGCATTAGTTTAAATAATGTTCAGCTCATGTCTTTCGTCAGAATTCCCGTACTGCTCATGTTTTTATGTCATTTTCAGATAATTTGAGTGGAGCGGTATTTTGGGAGCAGCTTTGGATGCATATTTGGAGCTTAATGGAGCTAAAATGCCTGAGAGAGCTGGAAGCTAGGTCAGATTTGCTAAAGCTGATGAGTTCGCGTTTGAAACACGTATTTTTTTTAGAAAACACGATCGAGTTTTTCACCATGTGATCATGTTTTACCTTCACAGCTTCTCCAAGATAGAAATCAATTTTGAAGACCTCTAAGCATTAACACGATCGTGTTGTGCCCAGAAAAACGATCGTTCTTTTGAGAAAACTATCAGAAATAGCAATGTACTTCATTAAACGGGATTTCCGACATTATAGGCAAAAACATAATCATGTTTTTACCCTAAACACGATCGTGTTCTTATGATTTCAACTCGAAAAAAAGTTGGCTTGCATATAAATTCGACCCCTCTCATCAGTTTGAAACCTAGGCGTTCCCAGACGATGATAACGAATTCTGAAGGCGATTTTCTACAGTTTTCATCACTTTCTGAAGACCTAAAGGCCGTGGATCATCTCAATCAATTAGATTAGTAAGATTTAGTAGTTTAATATCTCTTTTCATTAGTTTTGATCGGATTTTAGCCATGTCTGGCTAAACCCTAGATTTCAGTTCTACATAGATTAATACTTTTCATGTAATCAATTATTAGACATGGTTTTTGACTTGTGATTCTATCTAATAATTTCAGTTTTGATCTTAATGAATGTTTGATTTTGATTGTTTTTAGCTTGATCACCTAATTTAGGATTAAATCAATCTAGTTAATCAGTTAATGGAATCTGTCATTGTTCTAGTTAAGTGGTAATACGTAACTAGTATTAGAATCGTTCCGTGTTGGGATTTAACTCTGATATAAACAAAAATTTCATATTTTATGCTTCCAAGCTTGTGAGAAGTATTGAATATTGTTGAGAATTTCACACAGATCATAATAGTACTTTTTTGATTTGATTAAGAGCTTGTTTAATTAAATTAGTAAAAAGTTAGGATTAACTGAAGAGCTTGTTTTGGTTAACTAACTAGGTAAAAAAGAATGTACTAGAGCTTATTAGTTTTTCTCAGTATCAGCTTAGATAGAACGCATTTCAAATAACCAGGTTTGTGTTGATTGCATGATTAGGAAAGTCGCAGCAGAACTGAATTCGTTTTTGTTACTGAATTTTATTTAGAAATTTTCACTGCTATTTCGATTTCAACTAATAATCTAAAAACCCCTTTTTATATTTATCTGTTTTTGACTAGTATGTGCCTTACGCAAAGAGGCATTGAACATTAGGCTATGTCCCTGAGGATTCTACCCTACTTCTCTGTGTTATCCTTTAGTGCATTCTAGCAGTGAAATATTATTTGCTTAAGACACGAAATTGGTAAAATGCTTTACCTACCTAAAATAAATTCCCAATTATATTACGGAATCCCTCTTCATAATTTTGAATTGTATTTATGGATCCTAGCCTTAAATATTAATTTTGGTTAAAATACTATGGAAGTGAATCAACTAACTAAAATATTATCTCTTGTTTTAGATGTCTGGAAATGGTGATCTCCCTCCTCCCCCTCCAACCACTCACAACTTCACTCTCTTAACTATCGTCTCAAAAGGCAAGCTCACTTATGCCAACTACATGGACTGGTTATGCAATTTAAAGATGACATTGCGATATGAGAACAAAGAGTATGTTCTTGATACTCCTGTCCCATAAATTGAAAAAGAATCTGCTACTCCTAAAGAAATGGTTGAATATAACTAGCACGTTGATGAAGCTACAAAATTCTCTTGCATTATGAGTGCAACCATGAAACATGAGCTCCGAAAGACGTATGAGGACAACTGGCCTTATGAAATAAACTAGGATCTTTCTTAAATGTTTCTTAATAACGCTAGGCACGAGCGTTATGGAGCCGTCAAGGCCCATATGTCATGCAAACTGAAAGATGGGGAATCTGTGTGTGCTCATGTGTAGAAAACACAGAGACACATGGAGAGATTGCAAAAAGCTCAATGTCACTTTGACAAGGATCTTTCCAGTGAAAGGGTACTCAACTTGTTGCCAAGTAGTTATGATCAGTTCATTCCGACTTATCATTTGAACAATATCAAGACCACAATGATTGAGCTTTACAATCTATTGCAAACAACTAAAGTAGGAATAAATACGTCTCACACCAACAGTGTTGCAGCTCCCTAAGTCATAGCTATCCAACAAGGAAAGGGTAAGAAAAGAAAAACTCATTCCTAACCTAAGTGGAAAGGGAAAGCCCACATCGGAGAGTCCAATGGGTCAAAAGGAAACCCTAACTTCGATACTTCTCCTGTTGCAGACCTTAAAGAAGACATATGTTTTCAATGTGGCCAGAAAGGCCATTAGAGTAGAAGCTACCCCAAGTACCTACAATAAGTAAGAGAGGCTAAGGGTATGGTGTCTGGCTCTTCATCTGGTATGTACTCTATCCAAATCAATAACACCTGTATTTCAAATTCTTAAGTCCTTGATATGGGATGTGGTTTCCATATTTGTTCTGATATATAAGGACTAAAGGTAAATGAAGAGGTCGAGCATGGGAAGTTGGACCCGATCATGGGGAATATGTGAAAGTCGGTTGTTACCAAGATTTGAAATTATGAGCTTATGTTTGATAGTGTTAGGGTTGATTTAAAAAATTGTTGTTATTCGTTATAAATAACTAGGAACATAATTTCATTTCATGCTTTATTTACACAAGGATATCATTATGGTTTTGATAATAATGATGGTCCAATTTTAGTTTATCGTAATGGATCTTTTATTTTCATATCTTATCCTTGTGATGGTGTGTATGAAACTATTGTTTGTGTGAATGAACTTGGAAATAATGTTTAAAGTATTGATTCTTCAAATGGTTTAGACAAGGCATGCTTATCTCATAATCATCTTGGGCACATCAACAAGAAACTCATCGCCCAACTCCAAATGGATTGTGTTTTGGAATCATTTGAATTAAAATCAGACGATGAATGCAAATCTTGTTTGTTAGGAAAGATGACTAAGCCACCTTTCACAGGAACTTGTGAAGGAGGTGAATATTTTTTAGGCCTCATCCATCTTGATATATGTGGTCTTTTCAAATCTGCCACAAGGGATGCTAATCGCTACTACCTGACATTTATCGATGATTATAGTAGATTTTGGTATATCTACTTAATCAAGCATATATCGGAAACTTTTGAAAAGTTCAAAGAGTTTAAGCACGAGGTAGATAATCAATTGGCCAATAAGATAAAGATGCTCCAATCTGATAGAGTTGGAGAATATCTTAGTATCGAGTTCAACGGCTATCTAAAGGAATGTGAATTTGTTTCACAATTTACGCCTCCTAGGACACCACAACTTAATAGTGTGGTTGAGAGGTGTAATCGAACCTTACTGGACATGGTTAGTTCCATGATGAGTCTAGCTTCACTCCCTATATCATTATGGGGATATTCTTTAGAAACAACAACCCATATTCTGAATCTCGTTCTTACCAAGAAAGTATCCAAATATCTCAGGAGATGTGGACATGGAAACCTCCCTGGCTCGTACATATAAATGTCTGGGATTGTGAGGTTCTCGTTAGGTATGAGACCCAAGATAAACTAGAATCCAAAGCCAAGGTACATATTTTCATTGGCTACCCACAAAATTCCTTTGGATACATGTTCTATAGACCTAGTGAGAACGTGGTATTCATAGCTTGAAGGGGAGTCTTTCACGAGAGAGAGAGAGAGAGAGAGAGAGCTCATTTCCAAAAAGAACAGTGAGATTGTGATTAATCTTGATGAAATTCAAGGGTCATCCAATGAAGGAACCTTCGATGACACTAGATCTCAACCTGCGGCTGAATTTGTTAAGCCTATTTACAATTCGTTACCTCTTTGTTGATCCAATAGAGCTAGTGCAACACCTAAGTTTTATGGTTTCCATATAAAGGCTGATAGCGATATGTTTATTAGTGATAAAAACTGGTAAATTTAGGTGAGATAACTAACTACAAGGAAGTGAAGGTAGGCCATGAGGCTGCTAAATGGAAACATGCAATGGAAAGCAAGATCCAATCCATGTATGATAACCAAGTATGGACCTTTGTTAATCAAGCACCTGGTCGGAAGATTGTAGGTTGCAAGTGGATCTTCAAGAAAAAGACCAACATGGATGGTAATGTACAAACTTTCAAGACAAGGTTGGTTGCAAAAGGCTTTGCTCAAACCCAAGTGATTGACTATGATGAGACCTTTTCACCAGTTGCTAAGATTAAGTCAATTAGGGTAATGCTTGCCATAGCTGCTCATCATGACTATGAAGTATGAAAAATTGATGTTAAAACTGTTTTCCTTAACGGACAACTGGCCGAGGATAATAACATGGCTTAACCATAAGGATTTGAACATACCAAATTCCCTAATAAGGTATGGATAACATACTCCTAATGGGGAACAATGTTCCAATTTTGCAAGAAGTTAAAACTTGGCTTGGTAAATGTTTCGCTATGAAGGATCTGGGAGAAACTACTTATATTCTTGGAGTAAGGATTTATAGAAACAAGCATAAATGCTTACTAGGACTTAGCCATAGTACATACTTGGATAACATACTGAAACATTTTAGTATGGAGAATTCCAAGATAGTGGACTTACCCATGCATCATACTGTTAAGTTGAACAAGGCTCAGTGTCCCAGTAGTGATAAGGAAATAGATACGATGAGTCGAGTCCAATATGCATCTCTATATGCTCGATCATATATGTTATGACATGTACTGGAAGTGATGTGGCATATTTTTTTAGCATGGTTAACAAATATCAAGGAAATCCTGGTTTAGCATATTGGACTGTTTGTTGATAATTTTGAATTAATTCAAAGGTATTTGAAAAGCTAGGTTCATTCATAACTGATTCAAATTTATCAAAAACTTTTTGATAATGATCTTAAATGATTTAACTCATTTGATAAGGTATTTGATAATTATCAAGTTTTTTTTTACTCTTGTATGAAAAGAAGTCTATTTTTTATGCTTCTCTAGATATCATATGCGTCTTTAACAGGCTCATTCCTTTCATTAACGAGGACCTGATTTAGCAAGTGTTGATTTTGGAAATTATGGTCATTAATTAAAGGTTATATATTGTGTTATCAAATTGTTTGAAAAGATTATCATGTGTTTATTTTAGTTGTACTTTCTTTTCATGGGATGTTTTAATATCAAGACATAAATAATCAAATACTTTTAAATTTCCTTTATTAAAGTAATTAATTAACTTGTTAACCTGATGCATCAATGAAGGATCATATTTTGAAGATGAACTGTCTTTTATAGCTTAGCTTGAATCAAGTCGACGTCAATTGTGTTGGAGTTACTACCACTGGAAACCTTATATATATATATATATATATATATATATATATATATATATATATATATATATATATATATATATATATATATATATATATATATATATATATATATATATATATATATATAACACAAGAATCACTTCTTTTTCATCTCATCGTCAGATGATTTTGCTTTAGCTACCCATTGCTCATATTCACTGATTAACACCTTAAAACCCAAATTTTGTTTCTTGAGGGAAGAAACGAATCTCTTATATTTCACTTTAGATGAATCCTTATTAGCTCTCTTGTTTTTACAGTCCCTAAAATAGAATGCAAGTTCTCCACATCTTTGACATGTGTCACCGCGCGGAACCTTGAATGTAGGTTTCTCAGCAGCCAATGTTGGGTCCGATAAGAGACTTTTAGGTCTAGCTTTGAAATTCTTCCCAAAGTTTTTGAAACTATTATATTTCCAAACAATAAGAGATTCTTGTAAATCTGCACTACATTTTAAACTTCATATGATTGGGCATTCTTAATGGTTGTACTTACGCTTACATCGAGATCGACCAACTTCTTATCCTCTTTAGTCTATTAAGCCTGAGGAGCATAAACAATGCTTCGAGGTTCATTACCTTTACTCATGGTTCACATGGGTATTTGTGGAAAATCAACTAGAATGTCCATCATATGATAATCCATGGTTTCAAATACCATTGAAACATCCTTAATTTCAAACCAAAATTTTTTGTTTAAAACCAGATTAATTATTCAAAACTTGTTTTTAAAAACAAAACATGATATTCATTAGTTTTAAATTTCTGATTTAGAACGAGTTAAATTACAAAAACCAGTAGAAGTTGAATAACAATATAAATTTGATGCAAATGTATAGTAACACCGTGCCCTTCCCTCGAGTAACCTAAAAACATTTAAGTTAATAACGTAAGAACAAAGCTTAGTGGGTTCCCTACTATACCACGCATTCCACCATACATACAGTGCTTACAAACAATGGCTCTCGACTATAACCGATCCACCAACATAACATACCAAAAAACATATTAACCATAGGCACCCTGCCATCATACATCTAATGGATCTCAGCCATCACGTACCAACCATTATATAATCCCCAGCTCTCATCGTCCTACAATTATACCAAGATTATTACTAATATTGAGAGTTCACCCTATGAGTGCATAATCATGCGTACCTAATAAATAAGATGGATAGTCGAAAGGATGAGCCTACTTGAGAGCAGAAAATCAAACATGAGACATGTAATAAGGCGAAAACCGGAGTTCTCAGGATATCCAATTTAAACTACGTACAATCCATACGACATTCACTTAGAGATCAATTAACACTACCAATATCGATCCCGCTATGAAACATAATAGTTTCATACAATCAATCAATCCCATACATAACAAAGACTACCTATTCTACTAGCATACTGATATCCTAATAGTACTTATATCCAATCATACATAGCATCTTCGATCTCATACACAATATAGTGAGGAAACTCACTTGAATCTAGAAAATCCACCATAAGCCTTGTGCATGAGTCATCACTAGCAAATCTCATAGCACAAACCACCTAATGTCAACCATTAGAAGACAAAATCGTGGTGAATTAGGATCAAGGCTCTCATCGTGAGAACCTAATGGCCATATCGCACATTCATGATAATTAGCTAACTATTCATAAGGTATTAATCCCTAAATGTGACAACCCGAAATTTCTATCTTGTACAGTCATTCAATTCAATCACAGTCAGACTCGTTTCTACTATCTTTTAGCATTGTTTAGGGTATGTTTGAGTGTTCTAAGCCTAGTACATTCAAGGTCTGGGTTTAGGGATGAGTTAACTTAGGTTCACCGGGTTGCATTCGAGCCAAACACTCCATCAAGAGGAGTGTACGGCCGTACACATGAGTGTATGGCCGTACACATGAGTGTACGGCCGTACACCCAAGGTGGCCGTAAACCCAAACTCATATATAAGCTATTCCTTCATTTTTTCACACTTTCTCACACTTTCACCTCAAGAAATCCGATTCTCTATCAACTATCATCAAGTTTTTCACCTTGATCTTCAAAGATGTAAGTATTCCTTCCATTGATTAGTTGATACATGGCTTTATCTAGTGAAGATCCATGTTTTCATCCATGCAATCTTCTCTTTTGGATAGATCTTCAAGTCTTCTTCACTTTCACCAAGAACACCTACTTGTTCTTGGGCCGTGAGCTCCTTAGAAGCCTTCAAAAGTGTGAGTATCTCTTCTATCTGTTTGTTAAGCTTGAGAAACACTTGATTCCTAGCCTTGATTCATCATCTAATGCATGAACACCAAGGGTGTACGGCCGTACACTCCTCATATGGCCATAAACCCTTGTTTAGTGCATGTATTGGCCTCAAACTCACCTCATGTCCCAACATAAGATAATGAACACATAATGAATGCTAGATAGGGCCATAAACACCCCTTTTTGCATGCTTCTTCCATGAGTGTACAGCCGTACACACCATGACCGTACACCCAATGGTCGTACACCACATTGGCCGTACACATCTTGGCCGTACACACCCTTGTACGGCTGTAAACCCCTTTAATGCAATCACATGTGATTGTAACACTTCAATTCAAGTGTTTCCTAGTCCCTAAAGTGGATTCCTATCATGATTAGTTGTTATATACACTAACTATATCCATATATGTATCATTATATGCTTAATAGGATCCGTTTGTGCTCGAGACTTCACTTGACACTTAGCATCCTATATTGACCTTTCACTCGAATCACTCACTATAGGTGAGTTCGTACCCCCGTATTTTCATAGTTTTTACTGTTTTAAGGGGGGAATACAAGTCTAACACAAAGATTTTGTGTTATAAACAAATGGTTTCAAATATCTTATCAAAATGGATTTCAGTTATCATCAAATCAAATGGTTTTCAATGATTATATCAAAATGACATCAAGTCACCAAAATGTATTTCAAATTATTAAACTTCTTTTAATGTTTTTATAAACTTATATTTTTCCCAGAAATCATACTTGTATATATATATATATATATATATATATATATATATATATATATATATATATATATATATATATATATATATATATATATAAGATTTAAAAGGCTTAGGACTGATAACCCACTTTGGTTCCTTTTCCTTGTTTGGATGTGGGATTACAAGTATCAGTTATTTGTCCGAGTGTCATTTAAATTTTACTTATATGTATTTGTATATGTATTCAAGTATATAAGTTAGTTCATTAAGTTCAATTACCCTTTGTAACATGTTGAGCAAGGGCTTGCATTCATGAATACTCAGTATCAATTCAGAAAGTACATATAAAATATAATAGGTATAATTTATGATTCATAGAACATTAATTCACGATTCAAGTATACTAAAGTACATTGTTTTACAAGAACAAAGGTTTGATTCAAAACTAATCAAGGTTATACATCTTTCAGATACATGTTAAGAATACTAATTCAAGAACATACTGTCAGTCAATTATTTCAGAATGATTGGGTTTTCATAACTATTATATATGTAACATTTATATGCTTTCTATGAGTCAATTTATACAGGTTGTTTAATTCATTTAAACAATATAGTTAAAGTCCTGACATTATAACCAGAATCTCCAGTCGGGGATCGAAACAATGTGTGTATAGATCTATATTGTGATTGACAACCCCGCACTCAGACTGCTAGCTACAGTCAGGCATACACGCCTACGATTGACAGTTGTTATCAACAGCTTTCAACACAATCATAGCGTTGGGTCAGGCCATCTAGTCAGTATGGTTATAATAACTCATATAAAAGATATTAACAATACGTTAGTGTATAATTAACTAAAATTAAGTACATTATCAAAGTACTAGTTTACAAGATACAAATTACAGTATAACATTATAATTTACAATAACAGTTGATGAAACCAGGCACACTCTCAGATACAAGTTTACAAAAGGATTACAAATACAGAACATTGGTTTACAAATAGTACAGTTTTATGTAACTAAAACTACTTTTCATATATACAGCAGAAAATATAGGATTTTCTGGAACAGTTTACATATTCAAGAAACAGAAAACATTATTTCAAACATAAATACTTATGCACTCACTCAACTTTATGTTGATACTCTCTTTTCAAATTACTTGTATTCTCAGGGAACCAGTAGACAGGTACTCCCCGTTCTTTTGAGAAGATGGAGCTATTTATGTCTTGACTTCTTCTTTTGTATACCTATTTGGTTTCAGTATACAATGATGAAACACATGTAAATACTTATACTTTTAAAATACAGTGGTTGTTTGTAGTCTGATTACTATAATGCATGTGTTGTGATACTACAAATAAAGTCCTCCACCCCCGGACGTTTCCACCATCTGGTTTAGGGGTGTGACAGATTGGTATCAGAGCAGAGTTTATAGTGAACTCAGTATATCAATCCATAAAAGATATACAAACTATAAATACATTTGGGACTGAGAGCTCTGACTACAAGTATACTTTTTAAAAATTTAAGTATTTTTACAAGAAGTATACTAACACTCATACCTACAAGTACAGTATCACAGTCATAAGAAATTAAAAGTATTTGGATGTTGGACATTACAGTCAAACCTGGGCAGTTACGTAATCATATCTGGGATTGATATAGCCTGATCAACTATATTGTTTTGAGATATGACCAACATGTGTTTGGGAGTGATAGTTGTGTTGCGACATGTCTAAAACTTACTAACCATACATATTCAGAAGAACTCTAGAACAGAACATAAAGATTAAAATACTATAGGGGTATTTTAGGCACTATATACTAATAACGAACATGTGAAAACAATAGAACAATTGAGGGTAGAACTATAAATATTAAGGGTATACTACAGTTATACATAATTAAAGTTATATAGACTTAGAATAAGTGGTCTAGCTTCATTTCCTATTCCTTGTTTGGTTGTGGATTTAGAGCCGGGTCATTTAATCAAACGTCGATTATACCCAAGTTATATATAATTAGTATACACTTTATAGTTATGGTACTACCTAGAACAAGTCATACAGAATACATTACTTGTTAACTGTAAGTCTCTCTCGTAGAAACTTATATCCTTAATCTATCGTTACTAACTATATTCTATATCTCTTATCCCTATTCTCGCTTAGATAACAATGGCTGGATTTCACTTACCCGGAGACCCGTACTTCCCCGGTCAAGGACAAGATGCAGATCCAGAAGAAAATCACAAAATTCCCTTAGATGATGATTTTGCAGAAAAATTTCCTGAAGACAATGATTCCGAATCAGAAGCCTATAATCCACCACCAGTTGCCCAAAATCCTAATCATCGTCCGGCTTTTCAAGGCCCGACGCCTCTGTGGGCGAAAAGCTTGGAAACATGGAGTCAAGATCAGGGTCAACCCATGCCATACAATGGAGACAGAAGCTTTTACAACCTGAGCGAAGGAGGCTCAGCAGACTGAGTCCTGCCAATTCTGGTCCGCATGGTTGCTCGAAATGAAATACAGGGTAGGACAACCATCAACCAAATCATGGAAGTTGATGCCAATGCGGGAGTTAATACAGTCTGCATTCGTCGTGTTAAAGATGCTCGCGAGAGAGCTACGAGATACAATGAGTCTCTGCTGCAAGATTTAACTATAACTCGAGCTGAAGTCATAGAGCTTCGAGCACGTCTAACAGTGTATGAAAGACATCTGCTTGATGTGGAGCGTCAGCTGGCTGAGTTGAGGTTTCATCCAAAAGATACCCGTTGCCAGTAGGAGATGCTCTACTTGTTTCCTGTTCACTCTTTTGGTTATAATTAAAGTCTACGGATATATTCTAGCGTTATTTTTCATGTTTTTCAGTAAGACCGTGAAAATTTCATTTTCGGTAGGTCAGTATGATGTCGATGTTTTTCTCAGAATTTGGTATATTGTAGACCTGTTTAGGGTCAAGTTTTCCAGACTTTATGTATTCAATATGCCAATTTAATCGAAATGCATTTTCATACTCTTTGAAAAATAACCACTCAATTTCATATCATCCTGTTGCAAGTTGTACTTGTCGTAGACTTCTATTTCCAATTCATTACAAGATTCATGTTGAACTAAATGTTTAGTTCAGAGATATCAAAATTCATATTCACTCTTGATATCTTACCATCTTTGTATCTTTTAACTTTTATAGAGAAAGATGGCTCCTCGTAGAAATCCAAGACGTAACACTGTTAATGAAGCATCGACGCCACCTCCGCCACCACCTCCTCAGTTCGACGCTGCTATGTTCTAAGCGACAGTCACGACAGTGGTTGCGGCTGCCATAACTCATATCAATACTCCTGGTACTAGTGGCTCGGGAGCTGGTGCACATCCTTCTAACAATGGTGAGAGTCATGGGCACTCACGAGAGTGCACTTATAAAGATTTCTCGAATGCCAAACCTAGGACCTTTAATGGGACTGGAGGAGTTATGGCATTAAGGCAGTGGATTGAGAAGACAGAAGCAATTTTCGAAATCTGCTCCTGTCCAGAGAGCAGCAAAGTTAAATTCGATGCTTGTACCTTTTCGGATAGAGCTTTAACGTGGTGGAATGGTCATGTTAATTCACTTACTCTGGTAGTGGCTAACTTGATAAGCTGGGAGAACATAAAAGCCATGCTAATGCGGGAATACTGTCCGCGAGGGGAAGTTCAGAAACTCGAGCAAGAGCTCTGGGGTCTTACAATGGTTGGTTCTGACATATCAACCTATACCAGTAGATTCTGTGATTTGGCAATTCTTTGTCCGGATATGGTTGCTCTGGAGAGCAAAAAGATTGAGAGATATATTTGGGGTCTGTCGCCCCAAATTCAGTCAAGTGTTCTAGCTTCAAGGCCTGTTAGTTTTGACAACGCCAAAGAGCTGGCACAATCTCTTATTGACCATGGAGTCCGTCAAAACTCAGTGGTTGCTGTACCAGAACAACCGAAGGGAATCAACAACAACAACAACAATAGCAAGAAGAAGGGTTGGAACAAGAGGAAGGGCAAGTCTTCACAGGAATCCTCAAACAAGCAACAGCTAGTTGCAGTCAATGCTGCTACTGTACCTGATGCTGTTCCTGCTAACCCTGCACCAGCTAAGCCTTATGCTGGTAATCTCCCCAAGTGCAACCAGTACAATTATCACCATAATGGAAATTGTCGGGAAATGCAGTGTCGTAACTACAACAGAAAAGGGCATACTGCCCGATTCTGTAGATCACCATCTCAACCACTTAACCAAGTACCTGCCGCTGGAGTAGGTCAATCATGCTACCAATGCGGTGATGTAGGTCATTTCAAGAGAGATTGTCCAAAAGCTAGAAATGCCGGTGGAGTTGGGAGAATTTTAGCCTTGGGTCACGAAGAAGCGGTAGCAGACCCTGCAGTGGTCACGGGTACGTTCCTTCTCAACAACACTTATGCATGCATTCTATTTGATTGTGATGCTGAGAAGAGCTTTGTGAGCCATAATTTCAAACACTTGCTAAATCAAAACTCCCAACCACTAAAAGAAACATTCACAGTCGAAATGGCAAACGGGAAATCCGAATCCACCAACGATATATAAATAGGATGTACTCTTACCTTGAATAACTATTCTTTCCCAATAGACCTTATGTCGGTTTCTATCAAAAGTTTCGACGTCATAATAGGTATGGATTGGTTGTGTCCTAACCATGCTGACATCCTATGCTATGAAAGAGCCATTAGTCTGAACTTGCCAACTAACGAAACTCTTGTTATTTACGGCGACAAACCTGGAACAAACCTTCAGATCATTTCTTGCATCAAGGCACAGAAGTACCTTCACAAAGAGTATTGTGCTTTATTAGCTCACGTGGTAGACAAAAAGCAAGAAGAGAAAGATATCGAGAGCATTCCTAAGGTCTGTGTAACGCCCGCAGATCCGGGCTAGTCAATTTAGAGACGATAATTGTCAAAAATTACTTTCTGATGGAAGATTATTCAGAAGGAGTAATCTTAACTAAGTTGTAGTAGTCGTGACAAGGATTCCGAATATATATATAGAATGCTGAAATCTGTGCTATAACGAAGAAGTTATGACCTGTCGAAGTTTCGCGGCAGAACCGGCACGACACAGCGCAACGTAAATAGTGAATTTACAATAGAGCGATATTTGACCTTAGCGATCTAACAAAAGTCATAGAATACGTTAAACCGAGAGCGTGCCTAAAAAGAACGTCCAAAATCTGACTTCGTATGAGGAAGTTATGATTTTTCTAAGTTTCAGCTTAGCGGTATCCAGCCCAAAGTTCGAATATGAGATCGAGTGGTTTCTAGCCGAAACAATCTAAACGAGAATCGAAGATCTCGTCGATAGTAGTGCAACGGAAGAAAGACAGACGAAAACGGACGTCAGATACAGAAGTTATGAATTTCTAACAGAGTTTTCCTGTCCCGGCCTACTAAAAATAATATAATAAAAATAAATTCAAAATTAGCCGACGGAGTCTAAATGAGAGTTGTAGAGCATAATCTCACCTACGCGTAGATATAAAGAACGTCCAAAACGGAGATCGTATGCGAAAGTTATGATTTTCTGAAGTTCGAGACATGCAAATCGAGGCGTGTTAGAAGGGAACGCCCCGCGTTCAGTGCTTGGCTCCGGAGTGGCCACGTCGATGCCGAGTCAACGGATAAGAGATAGGGTTCGGAACCCCGCTCCTACGCGCAACGTTCGGGTGGAACGCGCTGCGTTCGAGACCAGATTCACCCTATAAATAGATCACAAGGGCAGCCGAGTTTGGTTGCCAAATTTCTTCTCTCTCACCCGTATTACCTCGTTTTACGTGCAAGCTATACCCTCGAAGCCCCCGTATCAATCCCGACAACCGAAGCAAGTCCCGAAGCCCCGAAGATCCCGAGAAGTAAAGTTTCTGAGCCGAAACTCTGCCCGCGAGAGACCTGGTTTTCAAGGAAGCATCCCGGTTTCACCGAAGAATACTACATTTAGAGCTGTAGTGCTGTCCGGTCATCGTATTATCAAGTGAGTGTGTAGTTACTTTCTTCTAACACATAGATATGAAGTATTTGCTATGAAGTACGTGCTATGTGATTATACATTGTTTGTTTACTTGAGATGAATGTTGAATTAATGTTTTATACAGGTTTTAAAAGATTTAAACTGTATATGTGTTTGCATCTACAAATATGTTGGGTAGAACATGGGTAGATGAAATAGTTGATGTGAGACGAAATAATAAGTGTTTTTGAACTCAACGTGTTCATTAGGTATTTTTGAACTCTATGTGTTCACTTGGTGTTTTTGAACTCTATGTGTTCGTTAGGTATTGTTGAACTCTATGTGTTCACTTGGTGTTTGAACTCAACCTGTTTATTAGGTATTTTTGAACTCTATGTGTTCACTTGGTATTTTGAACTTAATGTGTTCATCAAGTATTTTTGAACACAACGTGTTCATTAGGTATTTTTGAACTCAATGTGTTCACTTGGTGTTTTTGAACTCTATGTGTTCGTTACGTTTTGTTGAACTCTATGTGTTCACTTGGTGTTTGAACTCAATGTGTTCATTAGGTATTTTTGAACTCTATGTGTTCACTTGGTATTTTTTAACTCAATGTGTTCATTAAGTATTTTTGAACTAGATGTGTTCACTTGGTGTTGTTGAACTGAGTGTGTTCACAAAGTGTTTTAGAACTAAGTATTCACCAGATATTTTGAATTAAGTGTTCACTAGGAGTGTTAGAACTAGGTGTTCGTTAAGTATGTTGAACTAAGTGTTTACCGGTTGTAATTTGAGGACCTTGGCAGTGGTGGACTTTGTGTCGATTCCTTAGGTCAATCCTTAGGAATAAATGAATAAAGGATAGTTGATTCTTAGGGTAAATCCTTAAGAAATAAAGGAGATAATGGGGATGGGTAATTTGGATTGATTGATTGAGTGATTGATGATTGATATAATAATTATATTATTGTGGGTCGAAAACCCTATATGCTCACCAGGCTCCCAAGCCCGACCCACTCAGTTTTCTTTGCATTACAGGTAATGGCACAAGAGTATAAGTTGGTTGACTTGACGAGCAATTTTGGATTATAGACCAGTAGTTGTAAATAACTGCTGTAAGGTTAAATTGTACTGTTTATGCTTTTTGGTCTGTATCGGAACATGACATCCCGATGTTTTATTATTTAATTAAAAGTACATTCTATTTGAGAAATGTTTTGATAAAGTTTTATCATATTTTGTTTGGGAACAAATTCCGCAACTGTTTTCTTTAAAAGATTACTTTGATTTTAAAACAAAGCATAAACAAATCGGTCTTTTCTGGCCGTGAAATTGGGGATGTCACAGTCTGCAACTTTCCCGATATTTTTCCCGATGATCTTCCAGGAGTACTTACCGAACGACAAGTCGAATTCAGAATCGACTTAATCCCTAGGGCTACCCCTGTAGCCAAATCCCCCTATCGTCTTGCACCTTCTGAAATGCAGGAATTATCCAGCCAGCTTAAGGAGCTCCTTAGCAAAGGTTTCATAAGACCAAGCTTCTGACCCTGGGGAGCACCGGTTTTGTTCGTAAAGAAGAAGGATGGATCATTCCGTATGTGCATAGACTACCGCGAGCTGAATAAACTCACCATCAAGAATCGATATCCTCTGCCTCGCATTGATGATCTGTTCGACCAACTTCAAGGTGCGAGCTACCTCTCAAAAATAGACTTAAGATCCGGGTATCACCGGTTACGGATTTTGGAGGATGACATTCCCAAAACCGCGTTCAGAACTCGTTATGGTCATTACGAGTTCGTAGTGATGCCATTCGGATTGAAGAATGCACCTGCTGTGTTCATGGATCTAATGAACTGAGTGTGTCGTCCATTCCTGGACAAATTCGTCATAGTCTTCATTGACGACATCCTTATCTACTCAAGAAGTGAAGAGGAACATGGCCAACATCTTCGTCAAGTATTGCAAACTCTTAGATCAGATAAACTCTATGCGAAGTTTTCAAAGTGTGAATTTTGGATCAAGAAGGTTGATTTCCTAGGTTACGTGGTCAGTTTAGAAGGAATACACGTCGACCCTTCCAAAATAAAGGCAATTGAAAACTGGTCAGCACCCAAAACACCTACAGAAATCCATCAATTCTTAGGTCTTGCAGGCTATTATCGCAGATTCATCCAGAATTTCTCTCGAATAGCTAAGCCTCTTACCACCCTGACACAAAAGGGTGTAACTTTTAGCTGGGGAGAAAAGCAAGAAACAGCATTCCAAACGCTGAAACGAGCTTTGTGTAGTGCACCGATCCTGTCTCTTCTTGAAGGGACATAGGATTTCGTAGTGTACTGTAATGCTTCTAATCAAGGTCTTGGATGTGTTCTTATGCAAAGATGAAAGGTTATATCATATGCCTCAAGACAGCTAAAGACACATGAAGTCAACTATACAACACATGACCTTGAACTACGAGCAGTGGTATTTGATCTGAAGATCTGGAGACATTACTTATATGGCACGAAATGCACAGTATTCACGGACCATAAAAGTCTCCAGCATATCTTCGATCAGAAAGAGTTGAACATGAGACAACGACGGTGGGTAGAGCTACTGAACGACTACGATTGTGAGATTCTTTATCACCCTGGTAAAGCTAACATAGTAGTTGACGCCCTTAGCAGAAAAGAATACTCGGGACGCCGAGTAAAGTCGTTGACCATGACAATCCATTCACATCTGTCCACACAGATAAGAGAGGCTCAACTCGAGGCCTTAAAACCTGAAAAAGTGGCAGGTGAAACCTTGAGAGGAATGGATAAAAACTTCAAAGTCAGGGATGATGGAGTCTATTGTTTCATGAACCGGATCTGGACACCAAAGTTTGGTGGTTACAGATACGTGGTTATGAATGAAGCACACAAAACCTGATACTCCATTCATCCAGGTTCAGATAAAATGTACCTGGTGTTGGATTAATGTCTAAGTCCATAACTATAATTGGTAAGACTTGACCCGACCCGACATGGTCCATTTGGGTTGCATGGCATCATGCATTTGGATAGACTATAATGAGAGAAATAACACTTAAGGTTGGTTAATATATTATAAGTTCTAATATATTAATAAGGTTATTTAATTAGTATTGATCAAGAATTAATTTGGAATTAATTAAGTGATCAAAAGGAGACTAATTAAATATATGGGTTGATTGTGTAAATCATTCATTCTTATATATGTGGGCTTGTGATCCAAGATTCCTTATGTTGGACTAAGTCCATGGGGTGACCCATGGATACTCCATGGAGGTTAAAATCCATGGAGCATAAGGAATGGGTAAAGTTATGAGTAACATGGTGTAACCCTAATAGCCACCATATAAAAGAATCCCATGGCTCAAGAAATCGGGCACTAATGTTTGAGTGTGAGGGCTAGACGATTTCAAGGAGTGTTCAAGTTTCTCTCAAGTTATTCCAAGTGCATTTGGTGTTGTGTGAACCATTTGAGGTGTCACACTTGGGGCACTAGGCACTCAAGCTTCATGAAGACATTCTACATCAAAGAGGTATGTATTCTATCTTGTTATATTTATTATTTTGTATGCTAGATTAGGATAATACCTTGGATGTTCATAATTGTATGTATAATAGAGAAAACATAGATCCAAGGTATTTAGGGTTGCATGTACACTTAGGAGTGTTAGAATGCTCATAACCCAACAGTGGTATCAGAGACTAGGCTTGTTTTCTTGTTATACTTGCAAAAGAAGCTGAAAAATCGAGTTGGATGCATATATTCGATTGTTTTGGCTGGAATTGGACTAGGAACATTATCCTAAGATGTTTTTGGACTTATAAACTTGTTTTTGATGTGGTAGTGTTCATGCTAATCCAATTTCTAAGATAATTGTCATAATTTCAAGATTTGTATTAGTTTGTATGTTCATGCTAATTTCTTGAAGATTGATGATTTGAATTATCTTGTTCTTATGAGGTTCTTAGATTAATAGAAAAGTTGTGTGAAATAGTTGTTTTAAATCCATTTTAATCTAAGAGTTGATTCCAAAGTGTGTTTTTGTAACTTGTCCTCACGTTATATGAAAAGTCATATTTAAGAATCATAAAACTCATAAAAGTTGGCAAAGGTTACAAAATGAAGAGTCTAGTTCTAATTAAATGGTTTTATGACTCCATAACTTGTCCTCAAGTTATGGAGGTTCAAGAGTCTCTTCATTAAATTAAAAAAAAAGTGTAACCTTAATTAGTTCCATAAGTTACAATAAAAAAAAATTATTTTTTTTATTAATTAGTTTAAAGTCTTCCATAACTTGTCCTCAAGTTATGGAACTTGAAGAGTTTTTTTTTGTGTTTTTTTTTAATTAAAACTACTTTAAACTCATAAGTTATGGAATTAATTAGTTTTGAATAGTTTCAAAACTTTCCCTCAAGTTTTGGAATTTGAAAAATTTTCACTTATGGATACTTTAATTCCAAGTTAGCCCTTAGAATTTTAAAAGTTAAAATTCAACCCTTATACTTTATAATATTATAAGTTAATAATATTTATATATATATGTATAAGAGTAAAGTCAGTCTTACCGTTAGTAGGCCTCATTCACGAAGCCGGTCTATAAGGGGGGTATAAGGTTACTGCCTATAAAATGGCAGTTTAATGGGTGTCCACTCTCACCCACCGCTTCCTTGACTGGTGGAGGGTCGTTAGCCGAACGGGTAGGACAAGGACTATAATTCTCCTTTCATTAAAAGTATTAATGATAAATACTAAGTAACTAAACTCTTATTAATACCCAATCTTAGTTACTTAGGAAAATGTGAATTTGGTGCTAACCCATGAAATTACACTTTGCACTTTGCTTAAGTCGTTAGTGGAGCGTGTGTGGTTAACCGGCACACTAACCTGGACTTAACAAGGTAGGCAAAGGGTAACTTAATATTTATCATAGTATCGGTGGAGCGTGTGTGGTTAACCGGCACACTGATTAAGGGGTAAATATTAAGGGTACCAAGTATATTTGCATGGTTATTCACACCTTGTTTTGTGATCCTCGGCATCCCAGTCACAAAACCTGAAGGGCACACTCGAGATTGAAACATGTCTTTGAACAGTTCAATGAATCTCAAAGATCTAGGACTTTCAAATCCAATTAAAACCTAATAAATTATTTCGTTTTTCATGGTGGAAATTGGTGAATCGTCATTCACCTACCTTCAAATATTTTATAGCTTGGATTACGGCATCCCTCTTCTAAGTTATAAAATAGTTTGTTGGGTCATAGCCTTAATATTTCATATTGGGTGTCATATTAAGGACTTTAAATCAACTATCTTGAATATCTCCCAAAAAGATGTATGGTCTAGACATTTATGATCTTCCCAAATCTCTTGAAACAAGCTTTCCTAAATGAAGATGATGTCCCATGGATATCATACTTCTTTCACCTCCTCCAATTATTCTCCCTAACCCACAAGTTACTAAAAATTTTAAGGTCACTCAAGCCCTATTGGCAAGGCAAGGTCTAGGTGTGATCACATCTTGGAGATGTAGTCACATATTGACAAGCCGGGAGAGTTGGGTGTCAAAGTCTTGAGAAAGTTGGTGGCTCAACTACTTTCTAAGTCACATAGTGAGTTCTTTTGGGAATCCTATGAAACAGACTAAGACAAGACCCTTAATGATCTTATCTATTTGCTAAGATCAACTTCCTAAAACGCTATGGACATTGACAATGATGGCATTGGATATCCAGTAAAGCTCTCTCTTCCCAATGGAAAGGGATCGGCCATAGTCAACTCGGTTGACCCAATGGTAAAGAGAGAGGCGAAGTCTGAGATAGTCCCATTATCAAGGGTCCATAGGTAACTATTGCCAAAGGAAGGGGCATTGGTTACGAAGCTGCCAAATTTACCTAAGGATGTTAAAGTCAATAAGTTTGGCTCTACATCAGGTAAAGTCCATTGTCTAACTCTATTAAGTACATGCTGATTCTGATCGCGAAGATGGATTTCAATCGCATGGTTCGGTGATCAGAATTTTGGGCTATTACTTAAGAGTTATGATATTTATATTGCTTAGGAATAGATAACAACAAGGTTTTCATATGGATTGTAAGGATAAGTTTTTCCGCAAAGTTTTAAAATAAAAGAAAAAGGTTTTGATTTTATTTATTTTAAGTATCCTTACAATGGCATTTGTGAAAAGTTGTTGCTTATAAGATTCCATTGATAGCAATATTGGAAAAATGGATTTGATTCTTTCGGTTGTGGTAGTGTCTAATATTACCAAATAAGGAAAGATTCTCATCACCCAAGGTTCAATTGGACCGAAACTTGGAATCATGCAAGTTGTATAGTATGATGAATGAGAACTTTCAGCTTGGAAAATTAAGACTAATTCCTTATGTGAATAAGGAAAGGACTAAGGGATCGAGTACACATTCTTGTGCACTGGTCAAGTCCACCACAAAAGATCAAGAAGACTATTCGTCATGATTTACTTAAGTTCAGTAAATATGGTTATACTTATAAGTTTAAGTATAAGTCTGTAGCATTGGAGAAGTTTCAATGTGAGACAGAACGAATAAGAAGAATCAAAGTATGGCAGAAAGATAAAAGTTTCTCAAATCTGAAAAGATGGGAGAGTACTTTAGTATCATGTTTATGATCATCTTAATGATTAAGATACCATATCACAATTGGTCCTCTAAAGTCATCTTAGTGCATTCTTATGACTAAGAAGAGGAGTCATGAATTGTTGAAATGGTTAAATCAAAAAGATGAGTCATACTTCGTTCCAAAACAATTCTTAGAGTCATACTCCAAGATTGTAACTTGAGTGACATATCTTAAAGAGGGTTTGTTAACACTAGTCAAATGTAAGAGTAAAAGGTTATCTACTCTTGTACATTTGAAATTGGTAAGTTGTGATGTTTTGGATAAAACAGAGACCAACTTAGGCCAATTGTGTAAAGTGTTAGTCTTGATAAAGAATCCGCACTATCTCTTGAATATTTGACAAGGGAGTCTTATATGTCAAGAGGACAGTGGGAGTCTTAAAGCTCTTGAAAGTTTCAAGACTTAATCAAGAATAAAACCTAAAGTCCTTCACTAGCACACGACTTGAGGTTTATAACTTATCCTGTTGAAATTTTGTGCCTATTCAAGTTGGCTTTGCATAGGAGTTCTGAGAGTTCTCAATTGGTTGCACAACTACTTGGAAGCAATGGCAGGCACCTGAGCTGCCAAATGGCAAGAATTTAAGATTGCACAAGTTTAATCAATATGAGTTTGGATTTGTCACTAACCTTGTCTTGTGATTATGGTTTTGACAAAATCACATGGATAAGAACACATACACTATTAAATCTAAGTGTCATAAGGTTTCTCTCCGATTCATGAAAATGATGGTGAGGAAACACTTTCACTAAGTAGATTTTAGCTAGATAGCAATTGTGATATTTGCAATCTCAAAGTCGTTAGTGGAGCGTGTGTGCTTTACCGGCACACTAACACGGACTTGTGAGAAGTGGCAAAGGTCTAAACAATTGAGACTATGATTACGGCATCCCTTTTCATAGTTCTAAAATTGTTTAGACACACATGTGAGCTATCTAAGAGAGGTGTATGATTTTGATAAAGTTTTATCAAAACAATCTAGTATCAGAAATCTGAACTTCGGTAAGAAAGTCAGCTGATTTCTGAGTACATGTCAAAGCTAGTGGGAGCATAAGTGTTATGCTAATAATCATCATGTTAGTGGGAGCATGATAATTATGACAAAGGTTGCAAGTTAGCAATGTTAATTATAGAAAACAAAAGTTTCAATTCGTGAGGTTGCAGGGGTTGAAAAAGTTGTTTTGCTATAATTAAGGGAGAGGAAATTATACTTCATTTCAATTCTAAAAGCTTAGATTGAGATTTTAATCGTATTTAATCAAGGATATATATATGAATTTCATGTTGGAATGGCTCAACATAAGGAAATTCTATATATGGTTCCATTATTTGCGTTCTAAAATTCGATTATGACTACGGCATCCCTTTTCATAATCTGAATTTTGAGAACTTGGCAAATTGAAATGGAAATATTATAGCAAAAGACTGGTTTAGTCTTTATATGAGACATCATGAATCGTGTCCCATATGCTTCGGATATAGGATCGATTACATGTGCTATATTCATCCTTTCTAAAATTTTCCAAATGCCTAGGGCATTATGAAGGGAAAAGGTCTAGAATTGGATATGACTAAAATGATTAAGCAATTGTCGAGGAAAATCTAAGGTTTACCAAAGATTGGTTGCTCAAGGACAGTTGGAAGTATAATGTTAATTCAGGAAGGACCATATTGACATAATCTGTAAGGAGGCAACTCTTGTTCAGAAGTGATAGTTAAAATGGAATATGGAAATGTTTCAAAGTTAGAAATTATTCAATCTGTGTAAGATTATGAAACTTAATGAAAGAAGGATGTTTCCAAGGAGCTGATCTCCTTTGGAATGCTCTGTAATGATTGTTGTCAAGTCTTTCTGACTTTGTGCATAATCATTAAGAGGATCAATGCATATAAGTTTAGAATCTAACAGATTTCAGTAAATGGCATGAATTTGGAATTCTTGCATTTGCAGTAAGGATTTGGGACTGTGAAAATAGGATCATTGGAGTGATGTTCAATTGATCTATTTTACAAAGTAAAGATCATAGACAAACATAGTATGCATACTTGGTGTATGGCATGACTAGTGTTTAGAAAACATAGTGTACATACTTGGAGCATGGGACAACTATTGTTTTAAATTCAAGTATAAAGTTGATAAAACCGAAACAATGAATAATGAGTAATCAGTATGGTGATAAATAAAAGTGTTTATTTATATTCATAGGGTTTGATACCATATTTGATTCATTTATTCTTGTGTTTCACTTTGCATGTTTTGACTTCCAGAATAACTAAGTCGCTCTTCCTGAATGATTAAGTTATTCAAACCATCCACAGTCGGTCATATGTTGGAAGTAGATATGAATCAAGACTGTCATGGGTTGGTTTGTAGAGGTCCAAGTTGGTGGACAAAGTGGTGTTACAACACTCATGAGTGCTCATAAGTTCTGAGTATTGGATTCAACCCGCGCTCATTTAAATCACTTCATGGATTTTATCACGAGTGATCATGAGACGATAATATCTTATATTCTTCAAACCTAGAGATATGAGTTGTTACTATGAGTTGGTTATACATTGATTGCACGAAAACGCATTGATAACTCGATGTTATAAAACGTGCCTTTGTGTATGATTCAACAAGTAGTAGAACAAGCCATATGAGTCGAAGTTTATCCATTCCTTTTACCTTCGGGATAAAAGCGATATCTGTGGGCCCCTCGATGATTTAAAGATAATACATGTGAGTGCTTGGCCAAGCCAGGACTGATTTGATTTGTTCAATCAGTCAGTCATCATGAATCGGAAATCGGGAAACAACAAATGGACAGAGAGAATGATTGATAATCCATGTCTCAGTCCATATGATATCTAGAATGGAGGAATATATGATCCCTTATCTAATGGACAAGTCATTGACAAAGGTCAGAGTTCATCGACAAGGTCAGAGTTCGACAGAAGCTTTTGAGAGCTACGATTGCTGATCGGTTCCTGAAGTCATACGCAATAATAGTTTTAGACTTATCCAAGTGGGAGACTGTTGGATTAATGTCTAAGTCCATAACTATAATTGGTAAGACTTGACCCGACCCGGCATGGTCCATTTGGGTTGCATGGCATCATGCATTTGGATAGACTATAATGAGAGAAATAACACTTAAGGTTGGTTAATATATTATAAGTTCTAATATATTAATAAGGTTATTTAATTAGTATTGATCAAGAATTAATTTGGAATTAATTAAGTGATCAAAAGGAGACTAATTAAATATATGGGTTGATTGTGTAAATCATTCATTCTTATATATGTGGGCTTGTGATCCAAGATTCCTTATGTTGGACTAAGTCCATGGGGTGACCCATGGATACTCCATGGAGGTTAAAATCCATGGAGCATAAGGAATGGGTAAAGTTATGAGTTACATGGTGTAACCCTAATAGCCACCATATAAAAGAATCTCATGGCTCAAGAAATCGGGCACTAATGTGTGAGTGTGAGGGCTAGACGATTTCAAGGAGTGTTCAAGTTTCTCTCAAGTTATTCCAAGTGCATTTGGTGTTGTGTGAACCATTTGAGGTGTCACACTTGGGACACTAGGCACTCAAGCTTCATGAAGACATTCTACATCAAAGAGGTATGTATTCTATCTTGTTATATTTATTATTTTGTATGCTAGATTAGGATAATACCTTGGATGTTCATAATTGTATGTATAATAGAGAAAACATAGATCCAAGGTATTTAGGGTTGCATGTACACTTAGGAGTGTTAGAATGCTCATAACCCAACACAAAGTATATTTGATGAGAAACGATCAACAAAGAACTTTATACTTACAAAGGTCCAGAAATAGAAATATGCTAAGAATGTTGGATCTAAGCTGTAACAATACTTCCTTGAACTAAGATGGACTTGCTTCACATAGTTAATAATGAAGGCTAGGGTTGCTAAGGGAATGATATCAGGGAGTAGAGACTAAAAGAACAGGGGAAACCCTGGAGTTAGATTCTTTATATGGGGCTCAAGGCTCAGAATTAGGGTTTAGGCTTTTTGCTGCTTTGCGTCGCTACATGCGACATAGCTCGTGGAGCTACACTGCCACACTCGCGTCATGACTGTTGGTTTTTCCCAAAAGAACCTATGATTTGAAATCCTTAAATTGACAATTTTAACAACATTGGAATCGGGAGTTACAACAATCATTTGCCACATGGTAAAATTGTTTTCATCAACAGAGAGCTTTTTTACTATGTGCGAGCTAAATATTATAGAGGATGGGTTTGAATAACAAGAGGACGCGATTAACTAAATCACGAACATATCAATTTATAAAGTTGTAGGTCTCCGGTAAAGTGAATCAATCAATATAAACAAGTAAAATAATAAAGGTTTACAAAGATAAATATAATGAATAAGAAACTATTCTGATTCAGATAATTTTTATTACATTTCTCACGTAGAGAAACAACTACAATGTTTGCTACAAGAAGACTTCCAAAATATGAACCCTAGCACAAGTTATTGTAGATTTAGTTAATCAAAACACAATCCTTATAAATCAGGGAGTATTTCTATAGATAAGGAAAGCAACCCTTATTTAAAATAGAGTCAATCCCAATCAGTAAGATATTGGTATTGACTTAGTGAACACAACTTTTTCTTACTTCATCTTTATTCAGGATGATGCCACCATCTTGACATACACATTGGTCCAAGCCACTTGTAGAAGCACCAAATCATAGTAGAACTCCAAATCAAAATCATAGATGTATATTTCAATAAATGTATGGAATCCTTAGCTTAAGATTGGTATAAAACATCTCATAATCTTCGAAAACATATATTTTATGAAAATGAAAGTCGAAATCAAAATCCATAATTTATACCCATGTAAGTTTCCTAAATCCACTCTAAACTTCTCTTATATTTTAACAATAATAATTCCCACACATACTTCTATAATAACTCTTAAAATAAAGACTAAAAACAGTTCTTGCTTTAATATATTTGAATTTCCTTAATACCAATTTATTTTTTAAGAATAGTGTTAGATCCAAAAAATTATTTGACTTAAATATTCTTTATATATATATATATATATATATATATATATATATATATATATATATATATATATATATATATATATTGACGTGGTACAAAAGAGTACCCATCAACTTTTAAATTTATAAACCTAACTACTTATGTACTAATGCACCTATAGGCAATGTACCTAGTCAGTTTTTAGTATAGTAAAGTAAGTTGGATATCGAACACATGGAACATGATTTATCTAATAATATAATTACTAAAAATTAATCTAAAATCAATAACTAAAAAGGGTTTTTTTATCTGAAATTGCAAGTTCGGATTAAATTAACTAAAAACTAAGCAAAGAACTTAACTAGAAATGATTGTAATCAAGATTATGAGAACACTTCCATTTAGATCTGAATCCCCCTTTTACATATGGATAGTTTGTAAAGATGTATTTAATTAGTTGGTTACCAATATTAATGTAATTAGCAGTCCTGATCTGATCTCCTAATAGTTTCACCAATTCATGAACTACTTTGTAATGATTATACACAAGCAAACACAAACTTCATTAATAAAGATATTTGGTCTATGTAAGATATATCTAAGATAATTATCTATGATCAATACAACTATTTAAACACAATTATGATCAAAATATGTTCTCTAACACATGTAAAATTGTTATCTTTATTACTTAATATAAGATTTGATTAATTCTAGCTTTAGCAATTTAATGATCATAAACTACTAAAAAGAAAGTAAACAAAAAACTGAAAAGTACTAAACTCACGTTGTGAGAAGTGGTCCTCACGTTATGAGAATTTTATAATAATTTTTTTTATTTTTTGCAGAAAAATAACTTTTGGCGATTTTTACCCCACAAAAAGGATCGATTAACCTAAAGCAATTAAATTATAAACTGAAATAGCCGCTCCCCGACAACGGCGCCAAAAACTTGATGTGGTGCAAAAGATAACCTATCAACCTTTAAATTTATAAAATTAACTACTTATCGACTAATGCACCTATAGGCAATGTACACTGTCAGTTTTTAGTATAGTAAAGTAAGTTGGGTATCGAACACAGGAAACAAGATTTAGGTAATAATATAATTACTAAAAATTAATCTAAAATCAATAACTAAAAAGATTTTGCAAGTTCAGATTAACTTAACTAATTACTTAACTAAAAACTAAGCGAACAACTTAACTAGAAACGATTGTAATCAAGATTATGTGAACACTTCCGTTGAGCTTTGAATCCCCATTTTTCCAATGGATAGTTTGTAAACATGGATTTATTTAGTTGGTTACTAATATTAATGTAATTAGCAGTCTTGATCTGATCTTCTAATATTTTCACCAATTTATGAACTACTATGTAATGATCATACACAAGCAAACACAAAATTTATTATTAAGATAATTTGGCTTTGTAAGATATATCTAAGATAATTATCTATGATCAAGACAATTAAATAAGCACAATTATGATCAAATTATGTTCTCTAACACATCTAAAATTGTTATCTTTATTACTTAATCTAAGATTTGATTAATCCTAGCACTAGCAATTTAATGATCATAAACTACTAGGTAAACAAGTTCATGCAATTCTAATGGTCATTAAACTACACTTTACTCGAAGTAAAGCAAGAAAGATTAAAACTTCAACACGCTAGGTAATGATAATCAAACACAAGCTTTAACCAACTTCATGGACTCCATATAAATCAAGAAACTAACACATAGTATTAGGGTTCATCTACACTAACGAAAGCCTAATGATTAAGCTACTCATGATAGAAAATAAACACAAAAACACATAAGAATTAGATATGATTAATCTAATGCAAAATGAATGTAATGTGTAATCTCCAAACCCTTAATCTTCAATCAAATTCTTCTTCCAATGGTTGAATCTCGCAGGTTTTTGGCATCTGATTTCGACTATCTCTCCAGAATATTCAATCCAACCTCTCCATAATCGATTATGTAAAGAATTATTTATAGTTTCCTTATAACGCGTATTACGTCGTGAGAATTAGGGTCTCACGTCGTGAGATCAGTGTAATTCGTGTTTGACAAAGAAACTTGCTTTATGCAAAGTTATCTTCTAGAATAATGGTTCTCACGTCGTGAAATTTATTACAACACCCCAATTTTGGAGTCTTCCATTCGCAACAAATCACAGTCTATTGCCCTTTCGGAGCGAACACTCGTTCGCATCCTATCGCCTCTCATTACGATCTTACTTTCACATCCAATCGCATTGGCTTTCATCTCGCTTCTAGTCGCATCGACTTTCACTTCGGTTCCGATCTCCTTTTCATCTGGTCGCAACAACGCTGCTTTCACAATGGATCACAACGATGCTCGTAGGATCACATCCTATTCTCCGTTCGCCGCCAATACACCATATTTATAACTTCAGTCCTCCAAATTCTAGATTTTGTTCGGTTTTGGCCCTTTTCTTGAAGAATGTCATTTTTGGCTGAAAAATGTAATTAAACTCAATAAGTAGCAAATATCTTCGTTGTTAACCAAATACCAGCTTAAAATGTATTAACATAATGCCTAAATATATGTATAAATATAGCAATATCCTATATATATATATATATATATATATATATATATATATATATATATGTGTGTGTGTGTGTGTGTGTGTGTGTGTGTGCGTGCGCGCGCGCGCCTAAGAAATGCAAAATTTTAAGGATATGTTTTTATATCTTAAGGCCTGCAAGTATGTGATATTAGAATTGGATTTAAAGGAATGTTCGACAATAAGTTTTAAGTCTTAATCATCTACTTGAGCTTATATTTGAAGTCTAAGACCTAATTTAAATACTTAATTCTCTTAAACTAATGTTTTAATTAAGTCATTGTTTAGTTTATGAATCCAATTGATCAAAAGTTTTTAAGCATTATTGGAGTTGTTTTTCTATCGCTATTGTGATTCTCAATATGTTTGATTCTAAGGAAACTATAGTTTCTATGCGTGTTCAACATTTTGAGAAGTTAACAATTTTAAATCTAGATAATTGTATTGTATCCTTCTCAAAACATTTAAGTCCTCTTACCATCTTAGATAATTTACGTGCTAGGTCTAATATAATAATTAAACATTCACAAACCTAATATGAGCACATAAAATCTCATATTTTAAACTAATGTTAACCACCATTACCTCTTAAATACACCTAACGTATTTATAATTTAAGTCTAAGCACTGATCCTAATACTTAGTTCAGTTACACTTAAACTTTGATACCAAACAAAATTAAACACCCTAACTTCGGTCTTGAACATTCATTAAAAAAAATTAATTCCAAAACTTAAGTAACTTAAATATGATGGTGCTTACAGTCAAATGATTTCGCAAAAGTTTAAATAAACCATACAAGTTATTGCCTTCTTAAACATCCACGTAAGTTAGCTCTATGATTAATCTTCATCTACAAGTACATGTCAAAATAGTAGGTTAGTTTCGGGAATGCTAGTAAGTAATACCAGAATCCAACAACAGAATAAGATTTGGTAATGGAAATAACCACACCCCCAAGTCCTTGATTCACAAAAATATTTTAAAAAACCTTAATTTGTTAAATATTGAACCATTTTTTTAAGAATACTAAAATATTATGAATTTAATAGTAAGTAAAATCATAATCAATGATAAAATGCATATGCAACTAACCCAACCCAATCCACTACTCTTAAAGAAGCCTCATTCTTGCTATAGGACCAATGGCCTGACTAATTCCAGATAAGCTACCCACTTACAATTGTTGTCGGGGCTAACTACCTCTTGGAGGCACCTACCTTTCGTACTTATTATAAACATGTGGTTATTAAACATATTTCCATGGAATGGGTTTGCAAATCCCCTATCAAAGCATTACGCTCAGGCGTACGTCCATCCTATAGTCAAGGATACTTGCTCATTAAAACCATGCAATTTCACATATATCCAATTGATTATGTCATGATGACTCTCAAAAACCCATCCTATATGCAATACATAATTAAGGATACTTTAAACCAAGTTTTGTGATGTCCCGAATTTAGAAACAAAATTTTCATTCTAAAAATAAGATTAAAACATCCAAAACCCATCTTTTGATTAAATAACATACCATCAATTTGTTTCAAAATCATAAAACACAATATCAAATCCGAGTCAAATCATAAAAAATTAAAAACTAGCACAAGTCTCAAAACAGTATCATAAGATCGATTTGAGTGTACAGTCATGTCGCTCACTTCTTTCTCTCACTTGAGCAACCTGAAAAAAATATTTAACTTCAAAACATAAGCACAAGGCTTACTGAGTTCCCTAATATACAAATATAATGCATACCACCTGATGGCTCACGACTATTTGTGCTCTGCCAGACTCATGGCCTATTACCGTTCCGTCATCACCGATATATCGTCGATCCTTCATCACCTACAAACTTCGACCTATTATCGATCCATCATCGCATGTGGACTTATAATCTATCGCTGATTTGTCTTCACTTATGGACTCACGACCTTCCATCGAACCGCGATCATTCCATACTAATCATAAGAACAAACCATAGGACCTATCATTGAGCATACATAATACTATTCTAGTCTAATCAGACACTTGTACTATAATATTACTCCAACAACCTACCATACAAAGGATATGTAATGTCACACATATTATAGTAAAAAGAACTCACTTGAATCAAGAAGTCACAATTCCATAACAGTCTCCACCAATGAAATAACTAGCAGGAACAACCTAATACCAAAACAGAGGCAAATCCTCAATCTATTACCTAAATATATCAAAGTTTGACCAGAAGTCAAGTAGGTAAAAATTTTCAATAACCAATGGCCAGATGCATTATGCTAGCACCTAGACACATCACATCCACTACACGAAAAATAGTCAGTAATCCTCTACGCTATGTGCCGTATGCAAGGGTGCTACATATGCCGCGTAGCAATGTTCACTTGAACTCTTTGCTAAGTACTTAATCTTTTAAGTCTGAGGCTATAAATTTTTAGAAACCATCTACGAAGATTTTTAATGGATAAAGTTTCCAACTTTATCCACATGTAAGCCTCTAACATACCAAACACTAATCATAGATCCAAATCAAGTAAACAAAATGTAGAAATCTTCTTGCATGGCTTAAAGTGACCTAAACATGCATTCCATTTACCACAATGGGTCCAAAAAATCAACCATAACATCCTAACAACCTGCAGTTTTCCAAACTCCAAGTGTATCATACCAAAACGGAACCAAATGATGTTATAAACCTAGATCTAAAAGTATTTAACCATAAAGACAAAAAAAATTATCACTTATAGAGAATTGGTAGATGATAAGAAGGTTAGAAATTACTCGGTCTTGCTTCATTTTGCACCAAAAAACCACTTCTTCTTCAAGCTTCGCCAAAAATACACCAAAAATAGAAAAAGTGGATGAGAGGGGTTAGAGTTTCGAGTATCACAGTTTCTAGAGGTTGGATGTGGATAAGAAAGGAAACACTGGGAGTTGGTGTCGTTAAACAGGGCTCAAGGCCTAAGATTAGGATTTGGACAAATTGTGGCGATATGTTGCATCCAACGTGCACCTGATGCGTCATGCCCAACTCGTCACAACCCTCAAAACATGCACCATGTCCTAGAATTATACCACTACTTCTTAAAACATTAGTAATTAACTTGGCAATAAAACCTACTTGGAAAAACAGGCATTACAAGTTTCGAAACAATGCAACATTTTCCATTATCAAAACATGTTTGAAATATGTTTAATACTATGGAAAATCATGCCATTAGGCTACATTCAAATAAGAAACATATATAACGACGATTTATATCAAATCAATTTCAAATACGGCTGTATGGGACATGTACTATGGGTAGGTATTAACCTTAATATCTTATGACGTTATTTCTCATTTCTTGAATGATCAAACAAACTCTTAATAACCACCCAATGATGTATACAAAAGGTTCCTAAGATGAGAAAAATACTCTTAAGTAAGTTACTCAATTTCTTAGTCTTATATTAAATGTTTTAACCTTAACAATTGGAGGTCCAATGCTTATGATGTATGCTTATAAAAACCATTTTGTAACCTTAAAAGTCGTTATGTTTCCTTCACATTTAGAATTTCAAACAATTATTTTAGTGTTTCCCATGCAAATTTTGATGTTTGTTTCTTTGTAATTGACAATAATAAATCCTCTACAATTCTTTGATAGATCGAGGTGAGTGTCATCTTGTCGTTCTTGACACTAACAAGATTCTTAATGGTTTTGGGACTCCATGGCTTTCCATACATATTAAGTTTGCATAAATATTTTTTTATATTGATGGGCCAAACAACATAATTGCTTTCGGACAACATTAGGTGATGGAATGAGAATGATTCGACTTTTTTGGCATTCCATGCAGGGCTGTGCCCTTTCCTGAACCTGGTTGTTCGTTGTTTCTTTGATACCAAGTGTAAACTGCAACTTTTGCTTATGAATTTGAGCATAAGGAATCCGAGACAAAGGGACAAAAAAGAAGTAGAAAACATAGGAAAAAGAATTGTGAACACATGTAAAATTAATCAAATGTTCTCTCTAAGTTATGATAAAAAAACAAAAGACTTTATGAAAATTATCAGAGGGTTTACTCCTATTGATAGCAAAGAAAATCGAAACCTACTCTAATTCCGTTACAAATGAACATATAAAGATTAATTCTAAAATAAAGAAAGTTTCCTAAAATGGTTATTGGCATAAAAACCCTACGAAGTTTCACTTCTCTATTTAATTGGTCGCTTACCTTTTTTTGACCCTTTTAGATTATTTTACTTAGATAATAAAGTTTTATTAAAGGATTCTGTTAAATTCCAATTTTTTGAACGTTATCGAGCTGATGTGGAGGTTTTCCCCACTAATTCATTCCACCTCATTAAATCCACATGGATTAATCAATTGAATTAGAAGATAGGTAGGGTTTTTCTACCACATCCCCACTTCTTTTTTCTCTCTCCGTTTTGTATAACCTCTCTCACTTCTTCTGTAACATCTGATTAAATCGATTCATGGTAGTAATACATAGTTTATAAGCACTTCCATTACACATTCGTAGTCAATTTGGCATCAGAAAGTTCGGGTTTCTTCATTTTTGTGTCGAAAAAATGGCATCAACCAACCCTTTCTATGTTTTTGGTGATGATGATAACGATGACGCTATTCCACTTCTAGCTAACCTTCTGATTGCAGTTTTAATCACCAAAAAATCTTCAGTTGGTGGTGTGCCTACTAAGCCGGCAGTCAAGCTTCCTTCCCAATTGTTTATGTAAATTATATAGGTGTATATATGTGTTGTGATGTAAAAATGCATGCATTTGACCTTTTAATTTTGACTATTTGATTGTCAAATTAGTTCCAGGTTCCGATATATGGGATACCGACATACCGTATAGGGTTAATCAATGTGTGTGAATGTTCAATCATCTCAAAATCCCTTGATAATCTGATTTATGTTAGTGAACCAATCGAACCACTCAACAATCCAGTTCTTTCCAATGAAGACGAATATGAGTTTAATAGCGATGTTTATAAACAAAACGCCAGGAGACAGGTTTTTGTTCTGGACAGTAAACAAGATTTGTGTTTGACAACACTTCATCTCCAATTCTACGAGCAAAATGGGTTCGAACTATGTCACATTAACTCTCTACTAATACTCGAAAAAATGGGTGTCCTTTTACGCGAATAATCCCCTCAGAGCTTGTTTGAGTTCCGTCAAATGCAGCAAGGAGAGATCCTCATGAGAATTGTTAGCTTGAAGAAAGGTTTTTTTTTGTCAAGGAGAGGTCCACATCAATATTATTAGTCTAAATAGAGTCCACATCAACTTATTAGATAGACGCATCATTTGAAATTTAATAGAATGACTTAATAAAACTATATAATCTAAGTTAAATGGTTTTAGAGGGTCAAGAAAAATTTAGTGGCCCATTAAATACAAAAGTGAAACTTCTTAGGGTTTTGATTCAAAAAAACACATCCTAAAATTGTCTATTTTCTAATTACTCCAACACATTAAAGATCAAATATTATTGTTATTAGCTAATAGTATTTTTCATGTACCTCCTAGCTTTTGCTACTTTAATTTAATCTATATACACTAAAAAAATGAGAAATAACGGCGACATTTATCACTACTAATACTGCAGAATATCATCAGTAAAGGTAATAGTGGCGAAAATTTGCCGCTAAAAGGTCGTCATTAACGCTCTGTCGCTATTGACGAAAAAGTCGTTGCTAATACGACTCGTTGCTGCTAATGCTCCCATCGCCGCTAAAGGTGTCACCACTAATAAGTTTTGTTTGTATTTTTTTAAGAAAAAACTACTCCTTCCATACATAAAAACTGCCACAAATATTAAAAACGGATATGATACTTTAATTACAGAAAACAGATACAAAGATTAAAAAGTTAACGATAGGACATAAATTGATCCAAACATTCAGTATAAAATGTGTTATAATTCAATGGAAATATTAAATAAAACCTAAAACTAGTTAGACATGTTATCATCACTCCCTCGTTCCCTTCGAAATCACTTCGTGGCGACAACGATTGAAATCACGCTTCAAGTACCGCATTACACGTCTGGTCGGTAAGCATTGCTTGAAAATTATCCAACTACAAAATAAATAATAACATAAACTTACGAGTCAAAACAACACATCATTTAGCACTTTCCGGTTAAGACATCAAATCAATAACAACTTTTCATTAATCATATTAAAAATATATTAAAAATATATTAAACGCTTTCAAAACATATTACAATCTAATTAACTCAACACAATTAAATCATAATAAAAAAAACATTTCTAGACTTTCCTAATTAAGTTCTTAACAATTAAGTATTTAACAAATCATTAATCACTTTCACATACATTTACATATATATATATATATATATATATATATATATATATATATATATATATATATATATATATATATATATATATATATATATATATATATATATATATATATATATATATATATAGGAGGGTTCAATTGAGAAAAAAAAAAGATTGAGAATGGGGGAATCATTCTCAGCTACTCATTTATTTTTCCCGCAAAAACCTACGTCGTACCAGCGGAAATGAGAAAGGAATAGACATGTGTTTTCCAACAAAACATGTTTCCTTAAACTATGCTAAGCATTACATTAATATATACAAAAACATAGTTTTTTCGTTTTTTTTAATTTTTAAGAAGCTATTTTTATCGAAAAATGATTTTAAATATACCAAAATTCATGATTTTTTTCTCTACAAATAGACATCCATATTGATATAGTTTTAAGATAAAATAAAAAAAAAATTATATTTTCAGTTATCGTTATTCATAACTGAATAAAAATGAATCAGGTTTTTACTACAGTACATTCGTTATTCACTTATGAATAAAAACTATGATTAATTTTTTTTTACAATTTAAGTATCATTCATATATGAATATAGCATATAATAAACATAGTATATTCATATTTAAATATTAGACGATGCATTCACTTGTGAATATTACATAGTTTATTCACTTGTGAATATTAGATGATATATTCACTTATGAATATTAGATAATATTTTCATATCTGAATATTACGTAGTATTACATGGTATATCACATGTGAATATTACATAGTATATTCACTTGTGAATATTAGATGATATATTCACTTATGAATATTACACAGTATATTCACATATGAATATTACAAGGTATTTTCACAAATATATATAATTTTTATATATTATTCACATATGAATAACATACAGACTTGCATATTTGTTTTTTTGTTTTAATAATCATATACTGATTCAGGTGAGAAAACATATTCATATATGAATATAACGTGGTAATTTAGTTTATGCATTTCATCAAACAGTTGGAGTGCATACAATTTAACTTTTTTTAAAATGTTAAAAACATGATACTTTGACTATTTAAATCTTACAAAATAGTAGATTGATAGAGAATTATATAAAATTTTTCAAAAAAAAAAAACGATTTGATCTTTTTTCTAACCTCAATTTTGAAGTTTTATTTGATAATCGATGTTGAATGAATGATATGAAGTGAATTTTTTGTTGATTATCGATGATGTTGATCTGATGACGCTGGGAGTATAATTAATCGTAGATGTTGAAGATTTGATCGTATTCAAGCAGAATTGAAGGTTGGATTAAAAGAACCAAAAATGAATTTTTGTTGTTAACTGTTGAATCGTGTTGATAAACATGTTATTGACGAAGATCGATGATTGATTAGCACTGAATGATGTTGATGATGGTTTAATTGAAGAAATATGGATGATTGTTGAAGGTTGGAGAAGAAATTTGGATGATGAACAATGAATGGGTTTGAACTGTAATCTAATTCTCTACAGATACGTATTTGAGATTGAAAGTTGTTATCATATTTACAAGTTTGCCACCGTGTCTTTTTATGCTTAGATTAAATGAGTGGCTGAGAATGATTCCCCTATTCTCAACCTTTTTTATTTTCTCAATTGAACTCACCTATATATATATATATATATATATATATATATATATATATATATATATATATATATATATATATATATATATATATATATATATATATATTCAAGTTTGCATACAAATACAAATACACATATATCTATATTATACACATATACATAAATTTAATGTTTAAATACATGTGACCGCCTTCTTAAGATGTTATGCAGGTGGTGTTGCATAGTGGTGAATAGAGACAGGTGGTGGTGGTGATTAAATGAAGAAAAAAAGAAGAAGTTAAATGAGATTAAAAGAGGGGGTTATATTTAGAGACATTTACCTTAAGGTGGAACTACGGTGATGGTGGTGCATGGTGATGAACGAGGAAGGGGCAAGTGGTGGCTGGAATCCTCACCTATGGAAAAGAGAAAGAGTGAAATCCTCGTCTATGGAGAAGAAAAAGAGAACGAGAACAAGAAATATAAAGAGAAATGAGGTGTGGGGGTGGCTAGTGGCACCTTTAATTGGAGAAATGATCGGAGCTATCAGTGTTTCTTCGTTATCGTTAAATGGCGAAAAGAAAACAGATTGGTGATCTTAATTTTAAACAAGTCTACCGGCGACACACAAGCATTAGCGGTGACACCTGAATTAAATAGGGGGAAATGTTCGCGGCCTTTTTTAGGGTATTAGCAACCACACCCGTCGCCGCTATTGCCTTTTTGAAATAATCAATTGATTTCCAACCATTAGATCGACGACATTAATTAAGGGATGGGGTTCGTCCAAACACACTCACATGAATTGTGGTTATCAGGCATTACCGATGACACCTTTGGCGGCGACGCAAACAATATCGGTGACACTTCCATTTGCCGCCGGTAATGCCTTTATTTCTTGCATGTAGTGAAATTTTCTATTCAAAACAATGTTATACGTTTTTCAAAGAAATTCTCTCGAGTCCGAAAGAAAAAAGCAACAATTTCAATCTAGATTTAGTCATACTATAATCAATGTTAAAACTAAAAATTATCAATATAAAACAAATTGTATTTATTTTGAGTATATATAGCCATTAATGGGAGGCACTTCTCACAGTTCAAAAATAACCCGATCCTCTAAAAAGTTATAACAATTGGGCCCGTTTATATTCAATATATATGCATTTCTTTTAGAGTTGCATGCAGTTGTTAAAAAACATTATTTTTTGGCGAAGTGAAACAAACTAATAGTAATAGACTAATAGCGTTAAAAGAACCATTTGATAAAATAGGGGTCAACACTCTTCTTATGAAAGAAGGATGTGAAAATTATTGACGATGAGAGTTAGATTCGTTTGGGGTCATTCAATCAGTCAAAGATGCATGATAAGTTGTCATTCTCTCATCAACTATAAGGCTAATTAATTGTCTTTGAATGGTCTATAAATAATTGTACTCTTTTTACCTCCATTAGACTTGGCCACATCTCTACACCTATCGACTTAATGTCCTCTTTAATCCCTCCCACTATACACCTATTAATACAAGCACATGAAGTATAACTACGTTGCTTTGCTAAATCCATCCGTTTTAACCACCCCCCCCCCCCCCACCACCACCAATCACGATCATGCAATTAAACTCCATCTTCCTTCATTTCTATGTGAGAAACTATAACTGCAATCTCTCTCTTCTCTCTCTCTCTCTCTCTCTCTCTCTCTCTCTCTCTCTCTCTCTCTCTCTCTCTCTCTCTCTCTCTCTCATTGAGTATGGATTACCTATTTCCTTCGAGCAACAACGACACTGTATTGACCTCTTCAAACAAGGAAGCAAATAATGAAAATCTTGATTCAAACCATGACCAAGAGGCTGCGTTGTTTGGGCAGTTTCCGTTGCCTTTCCTTGATGAGATATCTACTAGCCCAATAATCCAAAACCACCAACTGCATCACCTTAGCACCGATAGATCAAAAACGTCCACAAGCAGCACTGCAAACGAGCCTCCGCCACCACCATCACCTGGTAAAACAAAGCGTGCAAGGAAGAAAAGAAGTGCTGGGAAAAAAGACAGACATAGCAAGATTCATACAGCTCAGGGTCTTAGAGATAGAAGAATGCGATTGTCTCTCCATATTGCTCGCAAGTTTTTTGGTCTTCAAGATATGTTAGGGTTTGACAAAGCAAGTAAAACTATTGAGTGGCTCTTTTCCAAGTCTAAGAAGGCAATAGAAGAAGTCACCGAAGGGTTTCAATCGCAAAACACTACTCAAAGCGTAAGCAACGAGAATAACGAGAGGTGTCAATCCCCTGTGTCCGATTGCATAGTGGATTCGGACATTGACTATAATAATCCTTTTTCCAACAAAGGTAAACAACTGAGGCTCCAAGATGATATGGACAGTTGGAACTCAAGAAAGCCAACAGAAAGTGATGTTTTGGCAAGGGGGTCGAGGGACAAGGCAAGGGCAAGAGCAAGGGAAAGAACTCGAGAGAGAATGATGATTAACCATCTTGAGAAATCGAAACAGCTTTTTGGATCAAACTCTAATGATGATTTTGACCAACTGCAGTTAGGGTTTTCAGTAAACCCTAATAACCACTACATCAAAGAATCATCAAATTCTCCTCTTGAACATTCAGGTACACATCATTTTTATGAGCAGGCACAGATGGATGGTATTACAGAAAAAACCGAGGACTATTTGAGGGCTACTGCTGCAAGCTCATCATCATATTTTTCCGGATATGGTTACAACAAAAGTTTTGCCAACCCGCCTGCTGGTTGGTTAAATTCTAGCAACACATTCTTGGGTTTTCTTGGAGGTTGGGATTCAGAGAACATCAGACTGGAATCTGACAACTACGGGATTTTACCAAATACTGCTTCATCAACAGCTGATATTCATGAACAAAGTCTTAGCTCCGTTATTTATCCTCACACCAATCTTTTGCATTTCCAACCCCAAAACCAAAGAGATTAACAATGTTTTACTCGAACAGTTGTTGTGTGTTTGTCTACCTAAATTACAATTATTGTTTTTCAGTCACCTTTCCATCTTTTTGTTTGACGGTTCAGTATAATGGGTGACGAGAATAATGGGAGCATCTGTGTCCAAAATATGCCATTTTGTTTCTTTACTTGGTATACAAAATATATAGCTACTTCCAAAAACACTATTTATTTGATGTAATAACATGTTATTTGAAGATACTGAAGAACGTAATTGTCTTATATCAATATTCCAAGCAGTAAAGGTGGCAAAAAAATCTACTCCCTTTTTCTCTTAAGCATGGACTTCTTGCTGGAATGTATTCGAGCAATATGATAGTTATCAAGCTGTATGGATTAGATTTTTTTCTTGTGGCAAATGTCATTAAAAGTTATCATGTCCATCTAAGAAAAACAGACGCATTAAAACTGCTCATATGCAGTTTCACTTATTGATTACTAGCATTCGGGATTAATCGAACTTCTCTTGCTAGAAACAGATTGAAGTTAGAGTTAGAGTTTGGAAATTTGATTGGCTTCAACAGTGCATTGTCAATGAATGTTGCACAAAAAAATTAAATATTAAAGATTAACTTGGTACTAGAACAGTACATGGTTATATCAAAGATACACCAGCTGTATCCAAATTAATCTGGAAACACTAGTTTTCCTAATGAAAGCAATCAAACCCATTGATTAACGTCATTGAATCTTGTAACAGTTATGATGCACGTTTAATGTTCTTGATTGATAAATATTGGTTGGGGTTCTTTCAGTACTCTCATGGTTGGTAGTGTATGTCTTTATGTTCTTCTTTTTTATGTTGTTAGTAGACCAATATTCAAGAAATACAGTCCGGTGACAACTTTAGCGACAACGTAACCAATAGCGTCGCCGCTAAAGGTGTCGTCGGTAACACTTTGTAACCATGATCCGTGTGACTGTTTTTGGACGAATCCCAACCATTGATTAATGCCATCGATCTTGCTTGTTGCCTACAAAATTTTCGAAACCCTAAGTTCTTCTCTTCTTTTCCAAGAACAAAGAGGTATGAAAATTTTCACCTTGATTATTTACATTGATTAATGTATAGTATGATTGCTAAGATTTCATGCAACAATTTCATATACTCTTACAATTTTATTAAAAGTAATTATCCTTCATCCTTTAGAAAGAAAAGAGATCTATTATTTAAGAACTTTTCTAAGACTAGTTTTATTCAATTTGCAAATTTCTATGCACAAATTTTTGAAGATCAAAAGCATTCCTTGGATGAAAAAGAAATTCTTTAACTCTAGGTTATCAAACAATGAAAAAAGGAATATCCTAATTCCAAAATCACTTGACTGGGGTATACTAGTTTTTATTGGAGTAGATCTTGATTTAAATATGCTTCTTATAAAGACTATGATGGTGGAAGAGTATGATATGCTTATGATATCAATCGCATGAAATAATATCTTCAATATTAAGGAAGTGATATATGAAGAACTAGTACAAGAATTCTATGCTATAGTTGTTTTCAAACCTGAAGTCACAAATTATGATGAAAGATGAGCAATTACTTTAAGGTAGTATTTTAGAGCTATCATGGAGATGTGGTATAATAACAAGAGAGGAAGCTTTGGCAAAGATTGCAACTACTATAAATCTAAATTGCCAAGAAAGATACCAAAAGAGTTTGATCATGAGAAGACTTGGAAAGAGTATGGCTATGGAGAATTTGGTTTGAAGGGACCATCTACAAGGATCAAAATTATTACACATGGGATCATGCATCAAGTGATAGCAAACACTATTGCTTGTAATGAGAATAGTGATTTAGTTTGTCGCAATGATCTTATTCTTTTGGATAACCTTTTAACATTAGAAGAAGATGTGAATGTGCCATATTGTCTAGCATACTACTTAGGAAATAATAAAGGAGGACCACAAAATATTTAAGTTATCGAAGGGCATTTTATTACAAGGATTCCTAGTTCATTTGATGTTTTATCAAATAAAGTAATAACAAGCAGGAAAGGATATGCACCAGAAATTATTAATGTGAAATTCTAAGATCAATTTATGTTTTTAAAGAGATTGATGGCTTTACTAGATTGAAGTTAGTGAAGTAGGAAAGTGAAGAAGATATAGTTAATAAAAATAATGGTGAAACTTATAAGAAAAGAGGTACTAGAAAAAGAGGAAAAGAAAAGATGCATGAGGAAATAGCTAAGCTTGATGAAGAATTGAAAAAGTCAATTATTAGGGGAGCTAATAATGCAGAGATGATAAAAAGGATAATTTTAACAGTTTCTCATGCGAGAAATCATGTGGATACAATTCATAAGGTGTTAGGTTGGGTAATAATAGAGATATTAAAGAAAAAGGTTGATAATGATAAACCTTTACTAAAACTGTAACGTCCCATTTTTCACAACCAAATTTTTTTCTTTTATTAAGGTAAAACTCTTCAGTTTATTAAACCATTATTTAAGAGAACCTTTTATCCCAAATTAAATTTATTAAAAATCAGAGTATCGTAGAAAACGCAGAATCTTCAATGTTGCTGATGAGTGTATATAGTCATGCATTCGCCTTCCCGCAATCATCGATGATAGCTGAAACCATAAACAATTGGGTAAGCATAAACCTCAGTGCGCGTCCCCTAAAATACCCCATATGATAAACATACAAGCATGCATAACTACCGCTCTTCGGCCTTCAGCCTGATTAGACCGCCTCGCAGGCCTTCAGTCTATCGGGTCGGAATATCAGGGTTTGTTGGCCCACCACCTCAACCCAACCGCTCCTCCCCAGCCTAAGTGCCTTTGGCTTACAGTTGGCCCACACAGGGTATCTGGCCTACAGCACAAAGTAGGACCACCTCAACCCATCACCACGATATGTCGACATATAAACAAACAAGGATCAAACTGGCACATAAAACAGGAAAACAACAATCATGCAGCTCACTCCCGCCTACTAGTCCTCTCACAGCACACAGTCCCACTACCAGCTAACCTCTATAAAATGTGTAACCATAAGTAGTCAGAGGTGAGATATCCAACTGAACAGATGATCCTACTCTAGAACCACAACCAAACAAGGAACGTGTAAGAGAGCCTAGATCAAGCGTCCTGAGTCTATCCTGTGTGACTATACACAATCCTTATGGCATCCCTCTACTAAATACCCGAAAACTAGTGAGCCAGCATTGGTGCCTTCGACCCATAGTACGATGAGGCGAAACTCACCTGAAATGAAGAACCAGCGAATACCGTGATCCTTTCCCTGCTACACTGCTTGCTCCTGTGGATCCAATAACATCAAATACCATATAAAATCTTAATCACCAATCCAACCCTCAAGTTTGACTTAACTTGGTCAAAAGTCAACGGGGTCAACAAGAGTCAAAGTCCAAGGTCAAACTGGTCAAAGATCCATAAGTCAACTGAGTCAATCCAACCGAGTCAACCCAGTGAGTGTACGTGGGCGTATTCTGGAGGTACACAGGGCGCACTCCTCTGTTGACCAACATCGAAGTTGTTGACTACGTAAGTTGGGCGTACTCCCAGGTACATGGGGTGTAATTCCAGACTTCCTTTTCTTCCCATAAAGTGCTTAATATAACGACTTAATACGTCCAAATGCATATCCAAGGGCAAAATGTCATTAGGATTTATAAAGTTTCCAACTTTATGACCCTGCATGCTCAATAAGTGCTTAATCCATAAAAACCCTACATCTTAATGCCTTAAGACTCTCCATAACATGCATGGGACAAAACCAACCATTAGGACTCCATTTTATGACTTAAGACCTCTACTAAGGTCTGAAATACAACTTAATGAATCAAGAACATGCCAAGCTCAAGATCTAACATTTTGGGACCAAAAAGCATCACTAAAACACCCATTTCTATATCTATATGATAGAGGGGTAAAGTTTCAAGCTTTATACTTTCAAAAGGTTGAAAATGAGGTAGAAATCATAGATCCAAAGTTATTTACTCCTCCAAGAAGAGCTCTACTTCCTTCCCTCTTCTCCAAGGCACAAAACACACACTCTCTTAAGCTTGGAATGGCTTCACAAGGTGAATTAGGGTTGCAAAACGTTCTACGAGGATGAGGGTTGATGAAGTGAGGGGAAAGGAGGCTATAATGGGGTTTAAACATGAGCTACACCCTAAAAGATTAGGGTTTCCATATCTGGCAAGTACGCTCAGTGTACACGCATATGCATGGCATACTCCCGCAAGGACAAATTTACAAAAATGCCACTAGGGCCCTTTTTGCACTCTTTCTTGAACTTAGGGACCAAAATGCAACATAATTAAATTATAGGGTTAAAATTAGAAGTATCTCATTTTCGAGATGTTACAATTCTCCCCCAGTTGAATTGGACTTCGTCCTTGAAGTCTGCTGCAGCGAATACTCTGGATAAAGCTCCCTCAACTATTCGTTGACATCCCAGACAGAAAAATAGTTGGCTACGAGGAGCTCCCTGACCATCCACTTCCTGTTACAAGACAACTCGAGCATTTCCCGAAAACAAACACCCGATAGCCACTGAGGACCAAGACTCCTGACCAATCACCGTTGGCAAACCCTTCCTCCGAGAACAAGGAAGCTCTCTAATACGAGCCTCAGAAAGAAAATCACTGAAACAATTACGTATCATGCTAGCATATTCCACAACTTCCTAAATAGTGAATCGAACTTCTCGCGATAACCACAACACTGGGGACTCTTGAAACTACAAACACCGAGTCAATTCCATCAATATGTTTCCCGAGGCCAGAAACCCATCAGATCTAGACTTCAGAGTCCAATTTTCCTTGGATTGATACCTCCATCAATCCTTAACCGTCCACTTATCCACATCAGCTGGTTCATGAGTCTCCTAACTTCCAACCATGCACCAACCCCGCATGAACCCCTGGAAAAAGAAATAATCAATCTTGGTCATCTCCGACCCGCCAATCAACTACCATGTAGTTGTTTTAAACTCAAAGATTTGTCGGAATTACAACAACTGACAACGCTCTTGATGCAAAACGGAAAAATTCAACAACTGCATGGAAGCCTTTGAAGGGTTTTGAGCATTCTAACACTCCTAAGGTGTACATGCAACCCTAGAAACCTTGGATCTATGTTTTACTAAGATACATGCAAATTTCATTTTTCCAAGGTTCTTAACCTAACTAGCATGGCATGGGGAACTTAAAACATAAAAGCTAGTAGAAGAACATACCTTTCTTGTTGCTTGGATTCGTTAAGAACTTTGTGAGCCTAGCACCCCAAATGTGATGCCTCAAATGCTTCACACAACACCACAACTCTTGGAATAACTTTGAAAGAAGTACACAAACACTCAAAATCGGCTAGCCCTCTAGTTCTTCACTTAGTGTCGATTTTGGTAGTCCATGGGGTCCTTTTATAGTGTGTCACAAGTAGGGTTACACCATGTAAACCCTAATTGACATGGATTTTCATTTCCTCCATGATCCATGGGTTTTAGCCTCCATGGAGCATCCATGGAGCACCCTATGGATTTAGCCCAATCCAATACACCATGGATCATTAGCCCACAATATTAAGAATGGATGATTTACACAATCAACCCCATATATTTAATTAGTCTCAATTTTTATCACAAAATTAATTCCAAATTAATTGTTGACCAATACTAATTAAATAATATTATTAATATATTAGAACTTATAATATATTAATAACCATAAGTGTCCTTTTTCTCATTTTGTCTATCCAAGTGTCATGATGCCATGCAACCCAAATGGACCATGCCAATCAGGTCAAGTACAAACCAGAAATAGTTATGGACTTAGACACCTTATCCAACAGTCTCCCACTTGGATAAGTCTAACAATTATAACTACAAGTATGACTTCAGGAACCGATCAGCAATCGTAGCTCTTTCAAAGTCTCGCGGAACTAAGATGACGTGCCATTTAAGATAAGTGATCATATAATCCTTTGCTCTTCAAGATATCAGCCGGAAAAATACATGGAACAATGTCGTACTTATTGTCCAGCATTTTGTTTCCCGATTTCCGATTTTTTTGACATAGAACTCAATCGAACACATCAATTTAGTTCTGACCGGGCCCGGTACATAGGTCAAAAACAAAATCATCGAGGGGCCCAGATATAGCTTTTAATCCTCCAAGGACTAAAAGGAACAGATAAACTTCGACTCATATGCTTGCTCTACTATTTGTTGAATCATACACAAAACCACGTTTTATAACATCGAGTTACCAATGTGTTTTCGTACAATCAATGTATAACCAACTCATAGTGAACAACTCATATCTCTAGGTTTGAAGACTTATATGATATTATCGTCTCACGATCACTCGAGATAAATTCCATGAAGTGATACAAGTGAGTGTGGGTTGAATCCAATACTCAGAACTTATGAGCACTCATGAATGTTGTAGCAACCACTTGCTATGTCTAGCACCTTAGACATCTACAAACCCAATTCATGACAGTCTTAATTCATATCTACTTCCAGCATATGACTGGCTGTGGAGAGTTTGAATAATATGATATACCATAACATAATTATTCTGGAAGTCAAAACATGCAAAAATTGAAATGATAGTAAACGATTGACAGAAGATAGTAACACTTTACATATAAATAAACATCAACTTTTATTTATCATCAAATTTCAATTACACTTTACAAATTTCAAAAGCTATGTAATTTCTAAGACTAATATCATCCTTTAGCCCGATGCGCCTAGCATGCTGAAGATGCTTAACCCTACTCAGTCCCTTCGTGAGGGGATCTGTTGGGTTCTCATCCGATGATACCCTTTTTGCGTCGAGGAGTCCTTCTTCTATTCGATGTCTAATGAAATGGTATTCTCTGTCGATGTGTTTGGATCTCCCGTGATCCCTTGGTTCCTTAGCTAAGGCAACTGCACTTTCACTATCACAGAAAATCTCCATAGGCTCCTTTATAGTTGGTACAACTCCAAGGTCTCCAATGAAGTTCTTCATCCATATCGCCTCCTTTGCTGCCTCGCTTGCTGCTATGTACTCTGATTCGCAAGTTGAATCAGCCACTGTCTCATGCTTGGAACTTTTCCAAGTAATTGCTCCTCCGTTTAAGGTAAAGACCCAGCCCGACTGAGAGCGGAAATTATCCCTATCAGTCTGGAAGCTAGCATCACTATACCCTACTACTCTCAAGTCATCACTCCCACCGAGGGTAAGGACCCAGTCCTTAGTCCTCCACAGGTACTTGAGAATGTTCTTTACCACAGTCCAGTGAGCCTTGCCAGGTTTCCCCTGATATCTGCTGACCATGCTCAAAGCAAAGGCCACATCGGGACGAGTACAATTCATAACATACATGATCGAGCCTACAGTGGAAGCATACGATACTCGACTCATCTCAGCTATCTCAGTCTCTATACTTGGGCTCTGAGTCTTACTCAATCTGGCGTTACTCTGGATCGGTAACTCTCCTTTCTTGGAATCCTTCATGCTGAACCTATTCAACACCTTATCCAAGTAGGTACTTTGACTAAGTCCAATTAGTCTCTTACTTCTGTCTCTAAAAATCCTTATCCCTAGGATATAGGCAGCTTCTCTAAGGTCCTTCATAGCGAAACACTTCCCAAGCCAGGACTTAACTTCCTGCAGGGTTGGGATGTCATTTCCTATGAGTAGTATGTCATCCACATACAATACCAAAAAGCTAATTATACTCCCACTAGCCTTGACATATACACAGGACTCATCTTCGTTCCTCGAAAAGCCAAACTCTTTGACTTTCTCATCAAAACAAAGATTCCATCTGCAAGGTGCTTGTTGTTGGATTAATGTCTAAGTCCATAACTATAATTGGTAAGACTTGACCCGACCCGGCATGATCCATTTGGGTTGCATGGCATCATGCATTTAGATAGACTATAATGAGAGAAATAACACTTAAGGTTGGTTAATATATTATAAGTTCTAATATATTAATAAGGTTATTTAATTAGTATTGATCAAGAATTAATTTGGAATTAATTAAGTGATCAAAAGGAGACTAATTAAATATATGGGTTGATTGTGTAAATCATTCATTCTTATATATGTGGGCTTGTGATCCAAGATTCCTTATGTTGGACTAAGTCCTTGGGTGACCCATGGATACTCCATGGAGGTTAAAATCCATGGAGCATAAGGAATGGGTAAAGTTATGAGTTACATGGTGTAACCCTAATAGCCACCATATAAAAGAATCCCATGGCTCAAGAAATCGTGCACTAATGTGTGAGTGTGAGGGCTAGACAATTTCAAGGAGTGTTCAAGTTTCTCTCAAGTTATTCCAAGTGCATTTGGTGTTGTGTGAACCATTTGAGGTGTCACACTTGGGGCACTAGGCACTCAAGCTTCATGAAGACATTCTACATCAAAGAGGTATGTATTCTATCTTGTTATATTTATTATTTTGTATGCTAGATTAGGATAATACCTTGGATGTTCATAATTGTATGTATAATAGAGAAAACATAGATCCAAGGTATTTAGGGTTGCATGTACACTTAGGAGTGTTAGAATGCTCATAACCCAACAGTGGTATCAGAGCCAGGTTTGTTTTCTTGTTATACTTGCAAAAGTAGCTGAAAAATTGAGTTGGATGCATATATTCGATTGTTTTGGCTGGAATTGGACTAGGAACATTACCCTAAGATGTTTTTGGACTTATAAACTTGTTTTTGATGTGGTAATGTTCATGCTAATCCAATTTCTAAGATAATTGTCATAATTTCAAGATTTGTATTAGTTTGTATGTTCATGCTAATTTCTTGAAGATTGATGATTTGAATTATCTTGTTCTTATGAGGTTCTTAGATTAATAGAAAAGTTGTGTGAAATAGTTGTTTTCAATCCATTTTAATCTAAGAGTTGATTCCAAAGTGTGTTTTTGTAACTTGTCCTCAAGTTATATGAAAAGTCACATTTAAGAATCATAAAACTCATAAAAGTTGGCAAAGGTTACAAAATGAAGAGTCTCTTCATTAAATTAAAAAAAAAAGTGTAACCTTAATTAGTTCCATAAGTTACAATAAAAAAAAGTTATTTTTTTTATTAATTAGTTTAAAGTCTTCCATAACTTGTCCTCAAGTTATGGAACTTGAAGAGTTTTTTTTTTCTTTTTTAAAAACTACTTTAAACTCATAAGTTATGGAATTAATTAGTTTTGAATAGTTTCAAAACTTGCCCTCAAGTTTTGGAATTTGAAAAATTTTCACTTATGAATACTTTAGTTCCAAGTTAGCCCTTAGAATTTTAAAAGTTAAAATTCAACCCTTATACTTTATAATATTATAAGTTAATAATATTTATATATATGTATAAGAGTAAAGTCAGTCTTACCGTTAGTAGGCCTCATTCACGAAGCCGGTCTATAAGGGGGGTATAAGGTTACTGCCTATAAAATGGCAGTTTAATGGGTGTCCACTCTCACCCACCGCTTCCTTGACTGGTGGAGGGTCGTTAGCCGAACGGGTAGGACAAGGACTATAATTCTCTCCTTTCATTAAAAGTATTAATGATAAATACTAAGTAACTAAACTCTTATTAATACCCAATCTTAGTTACTTAGGAAAATGTGAATTTGGTGCTAACCCATGAAATTACACTTTGCACTTTGCTTAAGTCGTTAGTGGAGCGTGTGTGGTTAACCGGCACACTAACCTGGACTTAACAAGGTAGGCAAAGGGTAACTTAATATTTATCATAGTATCGGTGGAGCGTGTGTGGTTAACCGGCACACTGATTAAGGGGTAAATATTAAGGGTACCAAGTATATTTGCATGGTTATTCACACCTTGTTTTGTGATCCTCGACATCCCAGTCACAAAACCTGAAGGGCACACTCGAGATTGAAACATGCCTTTGAACAGTTCAATGAATCTCAAAGATCTAGGACTTTCAAATCCAATTAAAACCTAATAAATTATTTCGTTTTTCATGGTGGAAATTGGTGAATCGTCATTCACCTACCTTCAAATATTTTATAGCTTGGATTACGGCATCCCTCTTCTAAGTTATAAAATAGTTTGTTGGGTCATAGCCTTAATATTTCATATTGGGTGTCATATTAAGGACTTTAAATCAACTATCTTGAATATCTCCCAAAAAGATGTCTGGTCTAGACATTTATGATCTTCCCAAATCTCTTGAAACAAGCTTTCCTAAATGAAGATGATGTCCCATGGATATCATACTTCTTTCACCTCCTCCAATTATTCTCCCTAACCCACAAGTTACTAAAAATTTTAAGGTCACTCAAGCCCTATTGGCAAGGCAAGGTCTAGGTGTGATCACATCTTGGAGATGTAGTCACATATTGACAAGCCGGGAGAGTTGGGTGTCAAAGTCTTGAGAAAGTTGGTGGCTCAACTACTTTCTAAGTCACATAGTGAGTTCTTTTGGGAATCCTATGAAACAGACTAAGACAAGACCCTTAATGATCTTATCTATTTGCTAAGATCAACTTCCTAAAACGCTATGGACATTGACAATGATGACATTGGATATCCAGTAAAGCTCTCTCTTCCCAATGGAAAGGGATCGGCCATAGTCAACTCGGTTGACCCAATGGTAAAGAGAGAGGCGAAGTCTGAGATAGTCCCATTATCAAGGGTCCATAGGTAACTATTGCCAAAGGAAGGGGCATTGGTTACGAAGCTGCCAAATTTACCTAAGGATGTTAAAGTCAATAAGTTTGGCTCTACTTCAGGTAAAGTCCATTGTCTAACTCTATTAAGTACATGCTGATTCTGATCGCGAAGATGGATTTCAATCGCATGGTTCGGTGATCAGAATTTTGGGCTATTACTTAAGAGTTATGATATTTATATTGCTTAGGAATAGATAACAACAAGGTTTTCATATGGATTGTAAGGATAAGTTTTTCCGCAAAGTTTTAAAATAAAAGAAAAAGGTTTTGATTTTATTTATTTTAAGTATCCTTACAATGGCATTTGTGAAAAGTTGTTGCTTATAAGATTCCATTGATAGCAATATTGGAAAAATGGATTTGATTCTTTCGGTTGTGGTAGTGTCTAATATTACCAAATAAGGAAAGATTCTCATCACCCAAGGTTCAATTGGACCGAAACTTGGAATCATGCAAGTTGTATAGTATGATGAATGAGAACTTTCAGCTTGGAAAATTAAGACTAATTCCTTATGTGAATAAGGAAAGGACTAAGGGATCGAGTACACATTCTTGTGCACTGGTCAAGTCCACCACAAAAGATCAAGAAGACTATTCGTCATGATTTACTTAAGTTCAGTAAATATGGTTATACTTATAAGTTTAAGTATAAGTCTGTAGCATTGGAGAAGTTTCAATGTGAGACAAAACGAATAAGAAGAATCAAAGTATGGCAGAAAGATAAAAGTTTCTCAAATCTGAAAAGATGGGAGAGTACTTTAGTATCATGTTTATGATCATCTTAATGATTAAGATACCATATCACAATTGGTCCTCTAAAGTCATCTTAGTGCATTCTTATGACTAAGAAGAGGAGTCATGAATTGTTGAAATGGTTAAATCAAAAAGATGAGTCATACTTCGTTCCAAAACAATTCTTAGAGTCATACTCCAAGATTGTAACTTGTGTGACATATCTTAAAGAGGGTTTGTTAACACTAGTCAAATGTAAGAGTAAAAGGTTATCTACTCTTGTACATTTGAAATTGGTAAGTTGTGATGTTTTGGATAAAACAGAGACCAACTTAGGCCAATTGTGTAAAGTGTTAGTCTTGATAAAGAATCTGCACTATCTCTTGAATATTTGACAAGGGAGTCTTATATGTCAAGAGGACAGTGGGAGTCTTAAAGCTCTTGAAAGTTTCAAGACTTAATCAAGAATAAAACCTAAAGTCCTTCACTAGCACACGACTTGAGGTTTATAACCTATCGTGTTGAAATTTTGTGCCTATTCAAGTTGGCTTTGCATAGGAGTTCTGAGAGTTCTCAATTGGTTGCACAACTACTTGGAAGCAATGGCAGGCACCTGAGCTGCCAAATGGCAAGAATTTAAGATTGCACAAGTTTAATCAATATGAGTTTGGATTTGTCACTAACCTTGTCTTGTGATTATGGTTTTGACAAAATCACATGGATAAGAACACATACACTATTAAATCTAAGTGTCATAAGGTTTCTCTCGGATTCATGAAAATGATGGTGAGGAAACACTTTCACTAAGTAGATTTTAGCTAGATAGCAATTGTGATATTTGCAATCTCAAAGTCGTTAGTGGATCGTGTGTGGTTTACCGGCACACTAACACGGACTTGTGAGAAGTGGCAAAGGTCTAAACAATTGAGACTATGATTACGGCATCCCTTTTCATAGTTCTAAAATTGTTTAGACACGCATGTGAGCTATCTAAGAGAGGTGTATGATTTTGATAAAGTTTTATCAAAACAATCTAGTATCAGAAATCTGAACTTCGGTAAGAAAGTCAGCTGATTTCTGAGTACATGTCAAAGCTAGTGGGAGCATAAGTGTTATGCTAATAATCATCATGTTAGTGGGAGCATGATAATTATGACAAAGGTTGCAAGTTAGCAATGTTAATTATAGAAAACAAAAGTTTCAATTCGTGAGGTTGCAGGGGTTGAAAAAGTTGTTTTGCTATAATTAAGGGAGAGGAAATTATACTTCATTTCAATTCTAAAAGCTTAGATTGAGATTTTAATCGTATTTAATCAAGGATATATATATGAATTTCATGCTGGAATGGCTCAACATAAGGAAATTCTATATATGGTTCCATTATTTGCGTTCTAAAATTCGATTATGACTACGGCATCCCTTTTCATAATCTGAATTTTGAGAACTTGGCAAATTGAAATGGAAATATTATAGCAAAAGACTGGTTTAGTCTTTATATGAGACATCATGAATCGTGTCCCATATGCTTCGGATATAGGATCGATTACATGTGCTATATTCATCCTTTCTAAAATTTTCCAAATGCCTAGGGCATTATGAAGGGAAAAGGTCTAGAATTGGATATGACTAAAATGATTAAGCAATTGTCGAGGAAAATCTAAGGTTTACCAAAGATTGGTTGCTCAAGGACAGTTGGAAGTATAATGTTAATTCAGGAAGGACCATATTGACATAATCTGTAAGGAGGCAACTCTTGTTCAGAAGTGATAGTTAAAATGGAATATGGAAATGTTTCAAAGTTAGAAATTATTCAATCTGTGTAAGATTATGAAACTTAATGAAAGAAGGATGTTTCCAAGGAGCTGATCTCCTTTGGAATGCTCTGTAATGATTGTTGTCAAGTCTTTCTGACTTTGTGCATAATCATTAAGAGGATCAATGCATATAAGTTTAGAATCTAACAGATTTCAGTAAATGGCATGAATTTGGAATTCTTGCATTTGCAGTAAGGATTTGGGACTGTGAAAATAGGATCATTGGAGTGATGTTCAATTGATCTATTTTACAAAGTAAAGATCATAGACAAACATAGTATGCATACTTGGTGTATGGCATGACTAGTGTTTAGAAAACATAGTGTACATACTTGGAGCATGGGACAACTATTGTTTTAAATTCAAGTATAAAGTTGATAAAACCGAAACAATGAATAATGAGTAATCAGTATGGTGATAAATAAAAGTGTTTATTTATATTCATAGGGTTTGATACCATATTTGATTCATTTATTCTTGTGTTTCACTTTGCATGTTTTGACTTCCAGAATAACTAAGTCGCTCTTCCTGAATGATTAAGTTATTCAAACCATCCACAGTCGGTCATATGTTGGAAGTAGATATGAATCAAGACTGTCATGGGTTGGTTTGTAGAGGTCTAAGTTGGTGGACAAAGTGGTGCTACAACACTCATGAGTGCTCATAAGTTCTGAGTATTGGATTCAACCCGCGCTCATTTAAATCACTTCATGGATTTTATCACGAGTGATCATGAGACGATAATATCTTATATTCTTCAAACCTAGAGATATGAGTTGTTACTATGAGTTGGTTATACATTGATTGCACGAAAACGCATTGGTAACTCGATGTTATAAAACGTGCCTTTGTGTATGATTCAACAAGTAGTAGAACAAGCCATATGAGTCGAAGTTTATCCATTCCTTTAACCTTCGGGATAAAAGCGATATCTGTGGGCCCCGCGATGATTTAAAGATGATACATGTGAGTGCTTGGCCAAGCCAGGACTGATTTGATTTGTTCAATCAGTCAGTCATCATGAATCGGAAATCGGGAAACAACAAATGGACAGAGAGAATGATTGATAATCCATGTCTCAGTCCATATGATATCTAGAATGGAGGAATATATGATCCCTTATCTAATGGACAAGTCATTGACAAAGGTCAGAGTTCATCGACAAGGTCAGAGTTCGACAGAAGCTTTTGAGAGCTACGATTGCTGATCGGTTCCTGAAGTCATACGCAATAATAGTTTTAGACTTATCCAAGTGGGAGACCGTTGGATTAATGTCTAAGTCCATAACTATAATTGGTAAGACTTGACCCGACCCGGCATGGTCCATTTGGGTTGCATGGCATCATGCATTTGGATAGACTATAATGAGAGAAATAACACTTAAGGTTGGTTAATATATTATAAGTTCTAATATATTAATAAGGTTATTTAATTAGTATTGATCAAGAATTAATTTGGAATTAATTAAGTGATCAAAAGGAGACTAATTAAATATATGGGTTGATTGTGTAAATCATTCATTCTTATATATGTGGGCTTGTGATCCAAGATTCCTTATGTTGGACTAAGTCCTTGGGTGACCCATGGATACTCCATGGAGGTTAAAATCCATGGAGCATAAGGAATGGGTAAAGTTATGAGTTACATGGTGTAACCCTAATAGCCACCATATAAAAGAATCCCATGGCTCAAGAAATCGTGCACTAATGTGTGAGTGTGAGGGTTAGACAATTTCAAGGAGTGTTCAAGTTTCTCTCAAGTTATTCCAAGTGCATTTGGTGTTGTGTGAACCATTTGAGGTGTCACACTTGGGGCACTAGGCACTCAAGCTTCATGAAGACATTCTACATCAAAGAGGTATGTATTCTATCTTGTTATATTTATTATTTTGTATGCTAGATTAGGATAATACCTTGGATGTTCATAATTGTATGTATAATAGAGAAAACATAGATCCAAGGTATTTAGGGTTGCATGTACACTTAGGAGTGTTAGAATGCTCATAACCCAACACTTGTTTCAATCCATGGATGGATTTCTCAAGCTTACACACTCTATTAGGATACTATGTACTAACAAAACCCTCTGGCTGACTCATGTAAACATCCTCAGCCAACTTTCCATTAAGCAAAGTGGTTTTGACATCCATTTGCCATATTTCATAATCATAAAATGCTGCAATGGCTAGCATAACCCTGATAGACTTAATCTTTGCTATTGGTGAAAAGGTCTCATCATAATCAACTCCCGGAGTTTGAGAAAAGCCCTTTGCAACCAGTCGTGCCTTATAAGTGTGTACATTCCCATCCATTTCGGTCTTCTTCTTGAAGATCCATTTGCACACGACTGTCTTACGACCTGGTACATTGTCAACCAAGTTCCAAACTTGATTGTCATACATGGACTGTAGCTCGCTGTCCATAGCCTCTTTCCATTTAGCAGACTCGGGGTTTGCCATGGCTTCCGTGTAGCTGTTAGGTTCATCCAAACTTACCAGTGTACTATCGCTGATAAGTGTATCACCTTCCGCAGTAATATGGAAACCATAGTAATGCTCAGGTGCATTCCTAACTCTCGTGGAACGCCTTAGAGGTACAGACTCGTCAGTTGGATCAATAGGAGTTTCCTCCTCATGTTGATTGCTAGGGTTTGAGGTTCCTTCACCACTTGACTCTTGAATTTCTTCAAGGTCAATTTGCCTCCCACTATCTCCTTGGCTTATGAACTCTCTCTCGCGAAAGACTCCTCTCCTTGCCACAAAGACAACATTATCACTGGGTCTATAGAGCAGGTAACCAAAGGATTTATGTGGGTAGCCGATGAAAATACACCGCTCACTTCGAGGTTCGAGCTTATCGTGATTCTCGCGCCTCACAAAATCCTCGCAAACTTCCCCAGTCCACATCTCGTGAGGTGTTTTTGCAACCTTTTTGGTAGGGACTAGATGAAGGATATGGGCGGCAGTCTCTAAGGCATACCTCCATAATGATATTGGTAGCGAAGCTCGACTCATCATGGAACGAACCATGTCCAACATGGTTCGATTACGCCTCTCAGCCACACCATTAAGCTATGGTGTTCTGGAAGGTGTCAATTGTGAGACAATCCCACATTCCTTAAGATAGTCAAGGAACTCTGTACTAAGATATTCACCACCTCGATCGGATCGAAGCATCTTAATGTTCCTGCCCAGCTAATTCTCCACCTCCTCTTTAAACTCTTTGAACTTTTCAAAGGTTTCTGACTTATGGTTGATTAAGTATAGATATCCATATCTACTATGATCATCAGTAAAAGTCACATAGAATTGGTTAGCATCCCTTGTGGCGGTTCTGAAGGGTCCACACACATCTGTGTGTACAAGATCCAACAAACCTTCACCCCTAGCACATGTACCAGTGAAGGGTGACTTTGTCATTTTTCCAAGTAAACAAGATTCACAACTATCATCCGACTTTAGGTCAAATGACTCCAAGAATCCATCCTTTTGGAGTTGTCCTATGTGTTTCTTGCTAACATGTCCAAGACGACAATGCCATAATGATGCTTTATCCAAGCTAGTGGAAGAATCAATACACAGCACATTATTTCCTAGGTTATCTACAACCGACACAGTTTCATATACACCATCACAAGGTAATGCTTTAAAATAAAGAACATTATTATAGAAAGCATTAATACCACCACATTCATTATCAAATGAAAAAGTAAATCCTTGTTTGTACAAACCGTGAAAGGAAATAATATTTCTCGCCATTTCAGACGAGTAACAACATTTATTCAAATCAAATGTTAACCCACTACTTAGCAACAAAGAATAAACTCCAATCTTGGTGACAGGTGTAACTTTCCTATTCCACATGATTAAGTTTATCTTCCCATGCTCCACATTCTCGCTTCTTCTTAGTCCCTGCAAATCAGAACATATTTGAATACCACAACCTGTATCAAGGACCCAAGAATTAGAATAGGGTGAGTTATTAGAGAATATAGTGTAAATACCTGCATGGTTGGGTTTTACTTTCCCATCCTTAACATCTTGCAAGTACTTTGGGCAATTTCGCTTCCAGTGCGCCTTTTCATGGCAATAGAAGCATTCAGCCTCTTTAGGGTTGGCAGAAGGAGTGACAGAACCACTTTTGGTTCTACTTGAAGAGGAGACATCAAGAGACTTTCCCTTGGTACCCTTCGAAGGGCTCTTCCTCTTCTTCCCTTTACCTTTCCTGATAGCCAGAACAGGGGTGGTGGTAGAAGTAGGAGTGGTAACAACCGATTTACCTTTAAGACCACTTTCGACGGTCTTCAGAAGTCCTTGAAGTTTGCTGAGTGTGACTTCCTCCTTGTTCATATGATAGGTCATTCGGAATTGGTCATAACAAGAAGGTAAGGAGTACAATATGATGTCAATTGCCAACTCCTCGGGGACGTTCACATTCAACTTCAGTAGACGGTCCACAAACCTTTGCATTTTCTGCATGTGGCCCGTGATGGGTTCACCATCTTTCATCCGGGTTGTTATCATGGAGGAGATTATTTCATATCGCTCTTGACGAGCACTCTGATGGTATCTTTCCATCAAATCCTGGTGCATCTCAAAAGGATAAAAGTCCTCATAGGACTTTTGGAGCTCGGCTGTCATCGTGGCCAACATGATACATGCCACTTTAGTGGCATCTCTCTCATGAGTCCTGAAGTCAGCGATCTCCTCTGGAGTAGCAGAAGACTCATCAAGTTCGTTTAGCTCCTTGTCAAGGACATATTCCTTGTCCTCATAGCGAGTCACCATCCTTATGTTCCTAATCCAGTCATTGAAATTAGTCCCATCAAAGATGACTCTCCCACAAAGATTCATGAGGGAGAAGGAGCCGGTAGGATTTGAGCCAGAAGCATCATTGCTGGAAGACATCTGAAAAGAAAGAAAGACAAGCTTAGATTAGATATCAAGATAGTCCTTAATAAGACACCCAAATGTATAATAAGGCTAGGACCCAACACAATATTTTATAACTTAGAAGAGGGATGCCGCAATCCAAGCTATAAAATATTTGAAGGTAGGTGAATGACGATTCACCAATTTCCACCATGAAAACGAAATGTATAATTAGGTTTTAATTGGTTTTTGAAACTCCTTGATTCTTTTGAGATTTATTGAACTTTTCAATGGCATGTTTCAATCTCGATTGTGCCCTTCAAGTTTTGTGACTGGGATGCCGAGGATCACAAAACAAGGTGTGAATAACCATGCAAATTTACTTGGTACTCTTAATGTTTATCACCTAATCGATGTGTCGGTTAACCACACGCGTTCCACCGATCTATGATAAACCTTACGCCACCCTTTGCCAACCTTGTTAAATCGAAGTTAGTGTGCCGGTGAACCACACACGCTCCACTAATGACTTAAGCAAGGTGCAAAGTGTAATTTCATGGGTTAGCACCAAATTCACATTTTCCTAAAGTAACTAAGATTGGGAATTTAAAAACATTTAGTTACTTTATAATAATCATTATACTTTTAATTAGAATTAAATTCATTATCCTACCCGTTCGGCTAACGACCCTCCACCAGTCAAGGAAGCTGTGGGTGAGAGTGGACACCCATTAAGCTGCCATTTTATAGGCAACAACCTTACCCCCTTATAGACCGGCTTTGTGAAATGAGGCCTACTAACGGTAAGACGACTTGATCTTATACACATATATATATATATATATATATATATATATATATATATATATATATATATATATATATATATACATATATATATATATATATATATATATATATATATATATATAGTAAGTTATAATACTATAAAGTATAAGCGTTGAATTTTAACTTTTAAAATTCTAGGGGTTGGAACTAAAGTTTTCTAAAGTGACTTTACATGTTCATAAACTTGAGGGCAAGTTTTGTAACTATTCAAAACTTTTCAACTTCATAACTTATGAGTTAATGGTTTATTAAAATGAAGACTCTTCATTTTATGTAACCTATGTGTTCTTTAATGGACTTTAAAAGAAAAGACTTTTGGTAATCCATAACTTGAGGACAAATTATGGATTCCATTAAAACACTTAGATCAAAAATTAAACTAACAACAAGTTTGCAAATAATTCCTATGATCTACCAACCTCATAAGTGTATGAACATTCATATCAACAATTTCAAGAATCATATAAACACGTATAAAACTTGAAATTTTGATAATAACCATTGAAAATGGATTAGCATAATCATTACCACACCAAAAACAGGTTTTACAAGTCCAAAACAGTTTAGGGTAATGATTCTAGTCCATTTCCAGCAGCAAAACTCTAAAATCTGCACTCAGGGCCTCCTACTCGTCGAGTGCATGAACCTACTCAACGAGTAGGATGAATATATGCATGGACTCGTCGAGTTCGAGTCCCCCCATGAAATCGGCGAGTTCACTCAGCAGAATGCAGAAATTTTGACTTTCTTCAACAATTTGCATCAAGTATCAACAAAACAAGCCTAGGCTCTGATACCACTGAAGGGTTTTGAGCATTCTAACACTCCTAAGGTGTACATGCAACCCTAGAAACCTTGGATCTATGTTTTACTAAGATACATGCAAATTTCATTTTTCCAAGGTTCTTAACCTAACTAGCATGGCATGGGGAACTTAAAACATAAAAGCTAGTAGAAGAACATACCTTTCTTGTTGCTTGGATTCCTTAAGAACTTTGTGAGCCTAGCACCCCAAATGTGATGCCTCAAATGCTTCACACAACACCACAATTCTTGGAATAACTTTGAGAGAAGTACACAAACACTCAAAATCGGCTAGCCCTCTAGTTCTTCACTTAGTGCCGATTTTGGTAGTCCATGGGGTCCTTTTATAGTGTGTCACAAGTAGGGTTACACCATGTAAACCCTAATTGACATGGTTTTTCATTTCCTCCATGATCCATGGGTTTTAACCTCCATGGAGAATCCTATGGATTTAGCCCAATCCAATAAACCATGGATCATTAGCCCACTATATTAAGAATGGATGATTTACACAATCAACCCCATATATTTAATTAGTCTCAATTTTGATCACAAAATTAATTCCAAATTAATTGTTGACCAATACTAATTAAATAATATTATTAATATATTAGAACTTATAATATATTAATAACCATAAGTTTCCTTTTTCTCATTTTGTCTATCCAAGTGTCATGATGTCATGCAACCCAAATGGAGTCAATCGGGTCAAGTACATACCAGAAATAGTTATGGACTTAGACACCTTATCCAACAGCCTTGAACTTGGAGAAATCCGTCTGGGAACCGAACCTTTCCATAGGGTCTTCCTACTGCTAGGTCCCACTCTCCCCCACTTGAAATATGCTAGAACCTGACAACTTGATCCCAACCACCGGTATCCAAATACACAGAGAATCTGAACCCGCAAACATTCATAAACCCCAATACCCACACAATCTGATCACAAAGACATTTAATTCGTTCACACAAGCAATTTAATTAACCAAGACCAACTAAGATACATCCATTAAACTGATCATCCGAGATTACAACTGGACTTTGAAACATAAACGGAAATTACAGATGAATTACAATACTACCCCAAATGCTACATAGAAAAACTGCCAAACTCAGCTTTCGGTCCCTGGTACTCCGGCAGCCCCATGAGGACCGTCGGGCAGCTGAAGCTAAGGGTGTAGGGTTCAGCACCTTACCAAACGCAAGAAAAGAACAACTAGCTCTGAAGTGGCCATCCTGGCTACACTGGAAAAAACTCGTGCACCCTTCCAGCAATCTCTGCCCAAATAGCCCTTCCCGCCACACCTGCGACACACAAGAGATCTGCGCCTCCTTCCAAACGATCCTGGAGTCTGGCCGACGGGCTTGAACTGCTCCACCTCCGGCTACGACAGGAACGGGGCCTGTATCTACTCCCTCGCCTGGAGCTCCATCTCAATCTCCCACCGCCTAGCGGCCTCCTGCAGATCCACCGATGAACCGTAGCGTTGTGTAGACACAAACTGCCGAGTATCCGACTTGAGCATGCCTATATATCGGGTCATCTGAGCTTGCTCAGAAGCAAAAAACTCAGGGAAAAAGCATAGCTCTCTCTATGAACTTCTTGGTGATCTCCATCACTGACTCAGACCCCTGCCTAAGATCCAAAAACTCTTGGGCTAGCCTTTCCCGCTCCACCAATGAAACATATCTAGAGCGGAACATCCCAGAGAACCGCTCCCATGATATTGCGGCTCGCTGCTCTAGGGTGTGTGAACTAGTAATCAGCATCCACCAATCCTTTGCTCCTGACCGAAGAACGTTCAGGGCGCATTTGACCTTCTGATCAGCTGGGCGAGAGCAGGTAAAGAAACATCCTTCCACATCGGACATCCACCACATGCCAATGATCGGGTCCTAAATTCAGTCAAACACCAGGGGCTTCGTATCGCCGAAGTCCCGGTACTGGAAAGCCCTTTCTCCTTGAACCCGAATGGCAGCAACAATCGCGGTAGCTGCAGCAACAACAACCTCAGAAAGGGTAGCATATCGGTCATCGAAGTACTCCATCATAGCGGCATTGACAGACCCAACCAGCTCTGGTATCTGGCCCCGGATAAAAGAAACGACTTCCTCACGAGTGATCTCCCTGACCCGGCCCTCACTCAATCCTGGCCCATCATGTCCACTTGTTCCGGCTCCTGATCCTGAACCTCCATTTGTTGACATACTGAAATATGCCACGAAAATATCAGACATCACAATACAGGGCACTACACACTAGGCCATACTCATATTAGTCACTTATCAGCCTCGAAATTCCTCCTGAATCTCATACGGATCCTGTGCGTCCAGTACTACGGGCCCATACTACCTTCCACACCTATCCGTAATCGATTCAGAATTCCTCCCAAGGTCCCAAGTCACTGCACTAGACCACTCCTAGATATGCTAATGCGACTTCCGCTACGAGCTACAACCGACTTCCTAGGTACTCTTCCTAGGATCACCCACACTCTCGCACCACCAATTGCTTTTGTGTATGCTTTTTGTACACAACACGAGATCAGATAGACAATCGAATAATCGACTATGCCCTAAGTCCACAACCAAACAAGGAACAGGAAAAAGGTCATGTCGATCATTCTAGGGCTATCCAATCCGGCCATATACAACTAATCAACATACATGCAGCAATCACAATCAACTAATATACATCAAACAAGAAACTACCTATAACATAAGGCGTCACAAAAATCAGGCATTTCTATCCAGCAGTTTCTAAAAGAACCTTATCCACTAGCATGCTTTTCTAACAATTCATATATCAGCAAAATAAAAACTCATCAAACATAACCAGTATGGGTATTTTGCGGACCACTCTCCTGTTCGGGCTTTATCTGACTGTACACACCGCATCCTCCTGAAAAATTTAAAGTTAAGTCAAGACCCAAGTTCTCGATCCCAAGCCAACAATCAAACAAGAACACGACACGAGACCGAGCCCATGTTCTTAGCCCAACCCTTTTATTACAAATTATTTCTTTCAAAAACATTTTACAAAAATTCTTAGATCCTAGTTTGAGACTGGATTCACACAAGTTTTCCTCCAATTCACTCAAACCAGGGCTCAGATACCAACTTGTAACGTCCTATTTTTCACAACAAAAAATTTTCATTTTATTAAAGTAAAACTTTCCAATTTATTAAACCATTATTTAAGGAAACCATTTATCCCAAATTACATTTATTAAAAATCAGAGTATTGTAGAAAACACGGAATCTTCAATGTTGCTGATGAGTTTCCCCCAAAATAACCCATATGATAAACATAAAAGCATGTATAACTACCGCTCTTCGGCTTTCGGCCTGACTGGACCGCCTCGCAGGCCTTCAATCTATCGGGCCGGAATATCATGGTTTGTTGGCCCATCGTCTCAACCCAACCGCTCCTCACGAGCCTCTGTGGCTTTGGCTTCCTGTCGGCCCGCACATGGTATCTTGGACTACAGCACAAAGCAGGACCGCCTGAACCACCACCACCATATGTCGACATATAAACAAACAAGGATCAAGAACGTACATAAAACATGCAATTAGCAATCATACAGATCACTCCCGCCTACTAGTCCTCTCACAGCACACAGTCCCACTACCATCTAACCTCCATGAAATGCGTAACCATAAGTAGCCAGATGTGAGATAGCCACCCGAACAGATGATCCTACTTTAAATCCACAACTAAACAAGGAATATGCAAGAGAGCCTAGACCAAGAGTTCTTAGGTTATCCTACATAACCACAGACAATCCCTAGGGAACTCCACCAGATGATAACCAGTAAGTAGAGATAACATACCAATCCAACAGTGCACTATAGCATAGCAACATTCTACAAACCAGGATACCAATCTAACAGCTCACTACAGCATAACAGTATACTCACCTAAATACAGATCTAATAGATCATTATAGCATATAAGCATACTCGACATCAGGATACGGATCTAACAGATCACTACAACATAATAACATACTCGACACCAGAATATATGTCTAACACATCACTACAGAATATCAGCATACTTGATACCAGAATACAGATCTAACAGATCACTACAGCATATCAGCATACTCAATACCAGAATACAAATCTAACAGATCACCACAGCACCGTTTCATACTAAGTAGCAACAATCTAAGAAATGTCTGACCGTATATAACCAAAGGTGAGATAGCCACCCGGACAGATGATCCTACTCTAGAACCACAACCAAACAAGGAACATGTATGAGAGACTAAATCAAGAGTCCTCAGTCTATCCTACGTGACTATACACAGTCCTTATGGCGTCCCTCTACTAACAGATTACCGAAAACTAGTGGGCCAGCATTGGTGCCTTCGACCCAAGGTACGATGAGGCGAAACTCACCTGAAATGAAGAGACCCGAGAATATCGTGATCCTTTCCATGCTACACTGCTTGCTCCTGCGAATCCACTAACATTAAATACCATATAAAATCTTAATCACCAATCCAACCCTCAACTTTGACCAAAAGTCAAACTTGGCAAAAAGTTAACTAGGTTAACAAGAGTCAAAGTCCAAGTTCTAACTGGTCAAAGTTCCATAAGTTAACTGCGTCAACCTAGCCGAGTCAACCCAGTGATCGTACACGGGGGGTACTCTGGAGGTACACGGGGCGTACTCCTTTGTTGACCAACATTAAGGCTGTTGATTATGTACACTGGGCGTACTCCTAGGTACGCAGAGCGTAATTCCAGACTTTGTTCTCTTTACATAAAGTGCTTAATATTATGACTTAATAGGTCCAAATGCAGATCCAATGTCAAAATGTCATTAGGAGTCATAAATTTTCCAACTTTATGACTTTGCATGCTCAATAAGTGCTTAATCCTTAAAAACCAAACATCTTAATGCCTTAAGACTCTCCATAACATGCATGGGACAAAACCAACAATTGGGACTCCACTAATGTCTGAAATACAACTTATTGAAACAAGAACATGCGAAGCTCAATATCTAACATTTTGGGACCAAAAAGCATCACTAAAACACCCATTTCTAGATCTATATGATGAAGGGGTAAAGTTGCAAGCTTTATACCTTCAAAAGGTTGCAAAAGAGGTAGAAATCCCATATCCAAAGTGCTTTACTCCTCCAAGATGAGATCTACTTCCTTTCCTCTTCTCCTAGGCACAAAACACACACTCTCTTAAGCTTGGAATGGCTTCATAGGGTGAATGAGGGGAAATGATGCTATAAAGGGGTTTAAATATGAGCTACACCCTAAAAGATTAGGGTTCCCATATCTGGAAAGTACGCCCTGCGTACGTGATGTACGCCCAGCATACTAGGGCACTCCCTAGTACGCTACTCCCCCCAAGGCCAAATTTATGAAAATGCCACTAGGTTCCTTTTTGCACTCTTTCTTGAACTTAGGGACCAAAATGCAACATAATTAAATTATAGGTTTAAAGTTAGAAGTATCTCATCATCGGGATGTTACAAAAACCTACATGTGAGGATGAAGAAACCGATAAGGATGACAACAAGGATGAGGAAATAGAGAGTGAATATGAACGTGAAGAAAATCCTAGTAAAGATGAAGAATATGAAGATGATAAAAACAAAATGTGGAATGAGGAGAATTTTGAAGAAGAACTATCGGATGGAGATTCATAAATGTTTCAAAAGAAGATGACCTAATTGATATCTACAATGTTACCAATGATGAACATTAAAAGTGGGCACCAACTTGGGGATTTTTATTTAATTTTGGTTAAATTAGTTAATTTCGTTATCTAAGTTTTAAGTTTAGTTTTATGAGTTTTCAAGTTTTTTTGGTGTGTTTAATTTTTTTCTTATTTACTAATGAAATAATGCAACCAAGATGTATTTTGTTTTCTATAATTTTCTTTTGCAAACTAGCACTAAATTACAAATGTTTTCAACATACTTATCAAAGGAATTCAGAGCAAGACTAAGCGATGAGTTAGAATACTACAAAAGAAGTTGCATACAATTAAAAGAAGAAGGGAGTTAGTGCCTAATAAAAACAAACCTCTCTACTACTATTTAAAGATTCAAGAACTTCACGGAATGAAAATAACGCCGAAAAATAAGTGATAGCGCCGAGAAAATTTGCAGACTATTAGTACAATGTTACAGTCAACAAACCGCGCCAATATCTTGATATCACGCCAAAATTTTTTGCTAAAATGAGAGAATCAAGATTTTGAAGAAATATTCAATGATTTCATAATAAAAGAACAACCATGAACTTATGAAGATTTCTTGCCACTACAAGGGTAGTAATGTTCTTAACTTTACCTTAATTTTTACATTTATATATAACGAGGTAGTTGTATAATTTAAGTGTGGGGTAAAAGTAGCAATTAATATGAGTTATGAATTACAACAGATATGAATTCTTATAAGATTATTTGACATCTAATTTTTTTTAATCAAAAATATATTACTAAGTGAAATTAAAATTTTATCAACTTAACACAGATAATGCGAAACAAATTAGAAAGATATATTTGATGGATATGTTATAGTAAATATGTGGCTTTCAAAATTTAGTGAAATCATGAAACAAAAATGTAAACTTGTCTAGTATGAGGAATATTATAAATTTTGCATTGTTTCTAAAATATACCCCACGTAAAGATAATATTCAATTAATAAGGGTTGAGGTCAAGTCCAAAAACGATTAGAATGGAAGGGAAGAAAAGATCCAAATATGAAATATGTGAAATATGGAAAAAAAAAATAAAAAATAATTCTATTTGAGCTCAAGAGGATAAGTCAATATGTGACCTTTGGAATGAATAAAATAAAATATATGTACAATATTCCATAGAAATTCATGAGCTTCTTTTAATGGCCTTTGGAAGGAACAATAAGTTATATCTAAAAATCTACCATGAAAAGTCATGAGCTAAAGCTAGTAATCTTGGTATTACATGCAAAAATGTATCATGAAAATTATATAACAAGGGAATGTGGAAGCTAGTATTCCAAAAAAAATAGCAATTGGGATGAAAACAATATATGGGAACTTGTCACAAATATATTGAGATTGAATGTCCTTATTAAAAGGTTATACTTGAAGGAGTGCAGACGTATGTAATGTTCATACTAATGTGTAAGCATTTATGAAGATTATGAATATTTAAAGTTGGGAAAGTTATTTAGGATTAGACACAGATACACGCATTGATGTTGAATATATATTGAAGATTTAAATTAAAGTTATCTTGAAATTTTAGTTGATTTAATTATATTTTTCTCGAGGAATAGCAAAATATAAGTGTGGGATACTTTGATATGTGATGAATTATGCATATTTTTATAGTCACATTTAATAGTTTTTATATATATTTATAGATATTTGGTACTTAAAAAATATAAATCTATATTTTGCGGATTATAAGGCTAAAAGAAAAACAAGATATTAGAGCATTTTTGGAAAGAATATGTAGCTTCAAGATTTAGCAGAATATAAATTTAAGATATGACCAAAATGGTAGAAGATTCCGAAGATTTTAAAGATTCTATAATTTCGTGCCGCAAATAACTTTTCGCATTGCGACTTAAGGCGACATAAAAATGTTATAAATTAAATCTAATTTTCGTAAAATTAAGAGGTTGGCAGAGAATATAAGAGCAGAAGAGCAGAAAAGAAGGTCTGGAGAGCAAGGGAATGTCCAAAACCCTAGAAGAAGAAAAGAATTGAAGATTTATGCATTTGAAGTTCTAAAGAATATTGGTTTGCATAATGTTTAATTTCTTTGTTCTTTCTAGTTATTTAGATATGATTATGGGCTAAAACCCTAAACTTTTGATTAGATGTAGATGATCCAGGATTGATTATGTTTTAATTCATTTAAGGAGTTTGATAGTATTCAATTTATTATGTTAATGTTTTACTAAAGATCCATGAGTATTGAATGATTTTGTTATGTTTATGTAACTGAGTGAATGATTTATGATTAGGTTCAGATTTTGTATCTTGAATCACATTGTTTATTAACTTGTCCAAGCTAAAAAACTGAGTCAAGAGCCTATGCAATTTTTACTAGTGGAGTGATGCCCAAGGTTAAACATAATATAATTGATATAAATAATTGTGGTTGATCTAATAACTTGGATAATTTGAGAAGTTGTGACTAACCATCGGACTCATCATACCTGTTAAGTCATTAGATAATATGAACAAATAGATTGAGTCTAGAAAAACTATCCTTCCTAGTAGATAACTTAGAATCATAGGGTTAATGATATTAACATTGAGAATCACTTTAGGAATCAGTGAATGTATATTAAATTCCATTGCACTTGAACGAATTAAACATAATCATGAAGAAATTCGAATTCTAAACGAAAGTTTTTTTATTTATTTGTTTGATAAGTTTAGTATTTTGCTTATTTAAGAATTGCTTTGTTTAATTTACTTTTAATTAGTACACTTCGATTTTCCCATAGAGTTTGATACCTTTATTTACTTTAACTAAAATTATAATCTGATCAGGTACACTGTCTGGTACCAATAGTCAAGTTTAGTTTGTTATGAATTATAAATTTAAAACTAAATATTTTTAGTTAGAATTAAGTTTAATTGATTAGACTATTTTGCACACATCATGTGCATATAAAGGTCACTGAAAACTGGTATAAAACAAAGAAGTTACGATTATTTGAGGTTGGAATGGAATCTATGAAACTCGTCACCACGACACAATGAGAAGGTCACCACGGCATGGTGAGCTATGCAGCGCAAACCCATATAATTAGGTTTTTCCTCGTATTTAAAGGCTCTACCTCCATGTTGTAGCTCATTTTGCAGCCTCCATCATATCTATAGATCCTTAGGAGAAAACTCTAGCCTCCCTTTTCATAGATTGAGCTCCTCTTCTTTCTTCTCATCCATATTCTTGTGATTTTATGGCTTAAGAGTGTTGTGTTCCTAATAGTATTGGTTTTGATGCTTTGCAACTAAAGAGATCAGCCCACATTCCACTTCTGGACATTTGTAATTCATAAAGTTCCAAGCTTTATTGTGTTTCTTTATTTGATATTTGATTATTTGGTGTTATGGTCCATTTCAATGAGTTTTGGTTCTTTTGAGGCTTGTTCCATAGATTTTGGAGAACTATTGAGTTTTTTTATTGTTGTTTTGGTTTCCATCTGGTCATTTGTAGAGTAGAGAGTGCATGCAAGAGCCCTCTTTACTCCATGAATGAAGAAAAGTTCGTTTTGGACATATGATTATCTAGGGCTTTAGATCTTGCTTGTTTTGGGCTTCTTAATGGATAAATGTAACGTCCCAAAAATACAGAGTAAAATTTTCATTTTTAGTAAGCCAGAACCGTTCTATCATTAACCCAAAAGACAATCAGAGTAAATATATCCTCAAAACATTAGATTAAAATCATAAACAATTAATGCAGAATATTTCTCCAAGGGATGTAGTGCGGTCAAGCCCCGCTCTTCCTTTTGAAACCAGATATAACTGAAAACATTTTAAACATAAACTGTAAGCACAAAGCTTATTGAGTTCCCTAAAATACCACATACCATACATACAACCGGCCCCGCCCGGTATAGATCTGGCAGTAACATGCGATGGGCCCCGCCCAACACATTCATTAGGACCTGCCTGGCGTCGGGCCCCGTCCGGTATACATACAAAGACATACAATACATGAAAGAGTCAGATAGACAGCTAGCATCCTATAAACATTAATCAATGGGTCGACATTGATGCCTTCGACTCTTAAATACTATGAGGAGACTCACCTTGATCGGTAAACAAATAGATCTCACACACGAGCTGTCGGTGCTGAAGTCCCTCCCACTAACATATCCACAACCAAACCCTAATTAGAAATTAAGGTAAATACTCCAACTTAGCAATTCCAAATACCAAGATAAATCCCCATTTGCACAAAAGAATATTTTTCCCTTCTATGTCCTCAACCCTTCATAGTTGACCAAAAGTCAAGGTCCACTTCCGTTGACTTACGTGCTGCGTACTCCAGCTCTACGCATGGCGTAAAGCCTGATTCCATAATATGGGGTCCAACTAGGCTACGCGTTGTGTAACCTTAATTACGCCCAGCATACGCCTCAATGTCCAAAATTTCATTTTAAGCACTTAAAACATTTAGACCTTTCACTCAAAGCTCAGATCTGATTCCTACTAGCTCCATAATGGATAAAATTTCCAACTTTATCCATTAGGATTGTCCGAAAAACTAAGATCTAGTCCTTAAGTCTCAAAGAGACCAAAAATGCATCTTTCTCAACTTAATACATTAAGTCCAAGTCTCCAACCTTCAGATCTGAATCAATATGATATTTAGATGGATAAAGTTTCCAACTTTATACTTAACAAGGTCACAAACTTTCAAGATCTAAACTTTATGCACTAAAATGACCAAAAAGTGGAAAATATGAAAAATAACTAGATCTATGAAATCCATGAGCAAGTTAGAAGCTTTTTACTCACAATGGTCCAGGAATGATGTGATCTTGTTGGATCTATACTTGAACTCTTCTTCTATACTCTTTGCCACCACCTTGCTCTTCAAGATTCAAACTTCTAATGGAGAAATAAGCTCATAAATGATGTCAAGGCTCAAAAACAAGAGAGAGTAGGCAAGGGTTTCTCAAGGAATGATCTAAGGTGATGGAGGCTAGTAATGAGAGAGTTTCCCATAACTTTGAGCCCTTAAATAGGGCTCAAAACCAAAGAATTAGGGTTTTGATCTGCCCAGATTATTGCGTAAATTAAGTTACACCCAGTGTAATTCATTAAAACCCATTACCCCCAGTGTAACGTTTAGGTACGCCCAGCGTAACCCAAAAGTTCCTGATTACCACATCAACTTTAAACAGTCATAACTTTTTCATTTCAACTCTGTTTTTGGCGTTCTCTATATGCACAGAAAGGTATTGAAGAGCTCTACAATCTTATCTAATTAAATTTGACTTAAAAAATACCGAACTAAAATCCTTATTCCATTAAAGAAGTCTGAAACATCACTTTTCCCATTTTACTCCTTTGACTCCATAACAAAACCAAGGGCTTGGATCACATAGTCAATATTATCAACATCGAATAGGGTCGAAAACCTATTCCCTTGAATTCCAAGGCTTTTACTTGATCCATTTATTGTCCATAATCCCGAAATAAGAAGCTTCTCGAAACAGGGTGTTACAAAAAATTTGGAAATTTTATCCATTTATAGATTATAATCAAATCGGAAAGTTGGAAGCTTAGACATAATGGATTAAGTCATCTTGGAATTGTGGGCGTCAAGTAACCACGATGTGGTTGTCCATGGGTCGTGGTGCGGTTACTAGGTTTTCATATTATGAGTATACCCAATTGTTTTGTCATCTAGTTGTCACGACGCGACTATGGGGTTGGTCACGACGCAGTAGGTCAATCGTTGACTTTGATCATTGACGATTGACCAGTTTGACTTTTGGTCAAACTTGGGAGGTTTTAAGAAATAGTATGAGGTTTATCTTGTGACTGATTTAGGCTGTTCGTGTAGCTTATTCTTTGGGGCTTTGAGTTTTCACACTATATTATAATGGGATACAAGGTGTAAGTATATGCTTGTTGTCTTTGTGACTCTTGATAGTATGTTTATATGCTCGTTAGGTGGGGCTCTTTATTCAAGACGAGGTCCAATACTCAGGGTAGAGCCCATTATTCAAGATGAGGTCAAATACTCAACGTGGGGCCCATTATTCAGGACGAGGTCTAAAACTTGGGGTGGGGACCACCTTTTTGGACAGGGCCTATTATTCAGAGTGGAGCCCATTATTTGTGTTGTATATGGTATCTTGGGAAACCCACTAAGCTTTATGCTAATGGTTTTAAGTTCAAATGTTGCAGGTCTTTTTTGCACTATGTGGAAGAGCACGGCGTGATTGCATCACATCTGCTAATATGGTTTTTGAGATGTCCCGCACTTATGGAGAAGATGAATTTGGCGTTTGTCAGTAATTGATTTCGATAATCACAGTAAATTAACGAACTATGACTAGGAAGTCAAAATTACATGCGTGCTTCAAAAGCTTAGTTCAAAATGGTGTTATACGAAGCAATATAAGATATGTGATTAGGCGTTGATTTGTTACTTATTGAAGCATTGATTATCGAAGGAGATTTTAATTGAAGATTAAATTTTGATTATTACTTAGTTATCATAATACAACAAGTGAGAAGGTAATCGAGCAACAAGTTACGCCACTAAACCTTTTTTATGATAAAGCCAATTCTTTTGAAGACTATATCGATAGATCTAGGGGAAATAACAATGCTATGCATGATCCAAACGTATCAAATGAAAATGGTATGATCACATGTTAGTTTTCCATGCACAATTTCTCATGTTTTGTGACCTTGCATGTAGCAGCTTTTAAAGCAGCTTGTGTTGCCTTGAAACCCTAGCCCTCAAGCACACCATAGGGGATACCCTTGTAATATCTACACAAGCATGTTTCCCTCCAACCCATCCAAAAATCAAAACGTCTATCGGTCTAAGGGTTGACCTTCCTTCTGTCGGGTCAGTCAAGAAATTCACAGGTGCCTCTTTCTTGGCGGAAACCCCGACATGCTTAAATGTTTCAACTAAAACATCCCTAACCATATCGTGCATGTATTTGAAACCCAGGAGTTCTTTGCATGGAACTGTATGCTCTTCAAAAGAGTCCAAACATGACTTACGGCACACCAGGCATATCTCGTCATCTAGATATATTGGAATCATGGGCCGATATTTAAGGATATTACGATACTCCACAGGAGACATATGTTGGCCAACCCCATCTATAGTGATAGCTAGAAGAAAATCTTGAGCATGTGGTGCACGTAAACACCAGAAAACTGCTTTCTGCCGAGCCGTCATGTCAAAATGCACTTCGATATCTTGGACAATTTTACTAAAAAGGGAACTCGCCAGTGTATTCTGGGATTTAGGGGGGGGGGCGGTGTCCTTAGTAGTAAAAATGTTAAGGTCAATATCCAGAAGCGTGTTACAAAGAGAAGACAAGGAAAAAGCATAATCAGAATCCATACCACTATATGTTTTGTGACCTTGCATGTAGCAGCTTGTGTTGCCTTGATACCCTAGCCCTCAAGCCCACCAGAGGGGATACCCTTGTAATATCTACACAAGCATGTTTCCCTCCAACCCATCCAAAAATCAAAACGTCTATCGATCTAAGGGTTGACCTTCCTTCTGTCGGGTTAGTCAAGAAATTCACAGGTGCCTTTTTCTTGGCGGAAACCCCGACATGCTTAAATGTTTCAACCAAAACATCCCTAACCACATCGTGCATGTACTTGAAACCCAAGAGTTCTTTGCATGGAACTGTATGCTCTTCAAAAGAGTCCAAACATGACTTACGGCACACCAGGCATATCTCGTCATCTAGATATATTGGAATCATGGGCCGATATTTAAGGATATAACCATCTATAGGGATAGCTAGAAGAAAATCTTGAGCATGTGGTGCACGTAAACACTAGAAAACTGCTTTCTGCCAAGCCGTCATGTCGAAATGCACTTCGATATCTTGGAAAATTTTACTAAAAAGGGCACTCGCCAGTGTATTCTGGGATTTAAGGGGGGCGGTGTCCTTAGTAGTAACAATGTTAAGGTCAATATCCAGAAGAATGGTCTTGCAACACCCAATATTGGGCCCTTGAGCCAACAAAATCATATAAGGTAGCCTCTACTGTAGAGCACAAACCCAAACCACCAAACCCAATACGTAGGGAAGCAATTCGCCACTATATGTCGCCAAAGAAAGTACCACCACAGACCACAATATCCTTAATCGCCACGTGTAACCCTTTCTTAAAGAACCACGCCACACGTCCTCAACCCAAAGAAAAGTTTAGCAATACGCATAAATGATCTAAGCGGAAGGAGCTCACTCTGAGGTTCAGACAATTATGGATGAAGGTGCATCAAATTCTCAGTGTTTTCGGCTGACTTTATGGCTAAGATGCTAATGAAGCTAGCATCTCTGCTAATAGATCCTCAAGAAGTTTCACCCTCAATGGTGGCCTTTAGATGCCAATCGGGAATAGCACCTCATGAAGCTTTCTACCATCACACGATGGCAAAAAGAGCTCGGTTTTCTTGATATTCAACTGAAGGCCCAATCCTGGACCAATCACTTTAATGATGCCCAACGCTTTGGCCACCTCCTCCGAATCTCCAATAAGTGTGCCTTCATCAAGGTACCATGCATGGAGAAGAACCTACAAATTGTCTCTAATATTATGTAGGAGCAAGTGCAATACACGGGCAAATAGTAGCGTTCCCAAGGGATCTCCTTGCTTAACCCCAGTAGTGGACCAAATATGTACGTCTCCAAGATACAACCTTGTTGCCTGACCATATAGGAATTCTACCCACAAGGATATAGAGAGGCACCTCAATCTGAACTCATGAAGTAGTACGGATCTGTCCATAAGGTTAAAGGCATTGGAGAAGTCAACGGTAAGCATGGAAAGATACCCGTCATCGCGGCGCTCACTCAACACCCTGTTGGAGTTATGTAATATAACCTCAGCACCACCCGACACTCTGACCCTAAACTGAAAATCATTAAGATACTTGACAATTTTCTTACCAACACCTTTCAAAGCCAACTTGGAAACCAAACGTCTCTATATAGTGCTTACTGCAATAGGTCGTATTACTTTGTCGGGTTTTAAGAGCGGTGTAAGAGGAACAGAGGCAAAAAATGTTGGATTTGGTGTTTAAACCCATAACTATAATTGGTATGTACTTGACCCGATAGTAGCATGGTCCATTTCGAGTTGCCTTCATCAGAACAATTTGATAGGATGGATATTTGAGTAAGAGTTTATTTGTGATTTATTAATATATTATAAGTATAATATATTAATTGAGAAATCATATTATTTAATTAGTATTGATCAAGAATTAATTTGAAATTAATTTAGTGATCAAAAGAGACTAATTAAATTAACAGGGACTGATTATGTAAATCAGTGAGACATATGGTTTGGGCTAATGATCCGTGATTAATTTGTAATGGGCTAAGCTTATGTGAAAGTCCATAAATTATTAGTCCAAATAAGTTATGGATCATAAGCCTAAGTGTAAGAATTAGGGTTACATATAACTCTTGGGACTCTACACTACATAAACTAAAGCCAAAAATCGGACCAAGGGTGGATTATTCTAATAGATGGACGATTTTGTGTGCTCCATAACCTCTCTCATTATTCTCCACTTGTTCATGGTGTTTGTGACTTGTTTGAGGCATCACACTTGGGGTGCTAAGCTCTTGAAAGGCCAAATTCAACAAGCTACAACAAGAGGTAATCTTCTAATTACTTTTATGATTCATATGTCAAATTGTATGCTAGTTGTAGGCTTCATTCTTTTGATAATTTTGTTGCATGTATAACTAAAGAAAACTTAGATCCAAAGCTATTAGGGTTGTATGTGCACCATAGGAGTGTTATAGTACATAAAACCCAACCAAAAATTATGCCAAAATCGAAGGGCATCTTTCCCATAGCCATAGATTAAGCACAAATGTAATAGCACGTAGGAGGTATTTGGATATAGCTGAACCTTTTCTAACAAGAGTATCCAAAATATGTTGAGCTCTCAACCCGTCTATCCTCCAATACCTTTCTGGTATCATCCCCAAGGAACATAATACTATCATAGCTTGTAACGCCTGCGTTTCCAGCTAGCTTAAGTCATAGTCTATAATCGCTTTGGTCAACTATTGTAATCTTTTTATGAATGAATAAGAAAATATTATTCATATATTTATGTGTATATTTGGTGTATAGTATATTCGGTGTATTTAATAATAAAATAGTTAAGATTTAAAATATGTGTGAGAGATAAAAGATTACTTAGGACAAATAATCCTAACCTAGTTGTAGTATACATCATAAGGATTCTGGAGATATAAGGGGTGTTCATATCCGACTTCATATGAAGAAGTTATGCTTCTTCGAAGTTTCGCGATTTAAGCGGCACGACACAGCATCTCGTAAAAACTAGAATTTTGATAAATTACTTTTTAGCCTTAGTGATCTAAACGAGAGTCATAGTAGTCGTTAATGTGAGAGTGAGCATATAGAGTGCATTTGAATCTGACTTCGTGAGAGGAAGTTGTGATTTTTTAAGATTCGGCATAGCAGTGTTCTGCTCAAAAATCAATTTTTTGATCGGTCGAATTTTAACCAAAATAGTCTAAATGAGAGTTGAAGATCTCGTTAATAGGAGTTCAGCGATAAAAGTTTGTCGAAAACGGACACCAGATGAGAGAGTTATGCTTTTATACGGGCTTTAACCGTCTAAGCTTGTATGAAAAATATAAAGTAAAAATTAGCCGACGGAGTCTAAACGAAAGTTGTATATCTCATCTATAGATTTTCGGGGATATAAAGAATGTCAGAAACGGAGTTCGTATGAAGAAGATACGCAATTTTGAAAATCTGAAAATCGGCATGCGTATGCGCGACGCGCAGAAGGTTATAGAGGTTACTACGCCACCCCACCTAATTTGTGCCACGTATCAGCTGGCTTGAGGAGCCATGCCACCCTATGTCTAGCGCGTCCGCATGCTGCACGGCATGCATCCTAAGGAACCTGCCTATACATAGCAGCTCACTCATTCCTTCATTCTCACACCTTCCATTCAAATTCTCTATGAAATTTTCGATACTTAGCCCCTTTTTTCCTTCGTTTCTGCTCTGCAACACCCCTGAGTACTTATTTTAGTAGTAACCTTCGAGTAGGAGATCTCGAGTTAGTATTTTGCCTGTGTAGATCCCGGTTCTCGTATATTGTACTCTATAAGTGAGCTACACTTACTCTGCCTTTGTGTAATCTATAATTATAGTTATGAGTCGTTACTATGAACTTATAAGTAAGATTTATCAATGATTCCAAGTCGTTATATTGCTCGATTTAGTGAAGCGTTTAAAGTGGAATTTCCAAACAATATACTCTGTATACCAAACAGAACCTACCTCTGATATGATCCTACATGGTTATTCCTTAGTTAGATATTGAAGTAGATTTTGGGATTTTTGAGGAATCTAAACCCTTAAGTTAATAGACTAAAACTTAGCGTTATGTACATCTAGGTCTTTCTGGAAAAGGTGTAAAGCGAAGCTCTACCCGATTCACCAAGCACCAGACACTTTTGTCAAGTGAGTGCATAGTTACTATCAAATTCATAATTTAAAATAAAAGTATTATCTATATGAGACATTAAATGTTTTCCTATAATATCTATGTTATATGTATAATTAGGATAATACTATTAAATTTGAAACCGTATTAGAAATCGATTTTCCTTTAGTTATAAGTCTTGCCTTAGGTTTAAGAATAACACTTTTAAAGGATACTTAGTTGAAAGTAAAGTTAGATATCGATCAGGCCTCATGACTGGGGTAGGGCGTGTTAAATCAGAGCGGAGTGTTTCTCCTCTTTCTTGGATGACCATAAATTGTGAGTCCAGATCAGACTACTGGCAAGTATGTCTGGGTCATCGACTAGAGTAGATGATAATACTCGACTATTCCAGGCAGTCTAGTGAATTACGTTACTAACATGGAATTATAACCCATGGACATAGATAAAATGAGATACCATATTTATCAACTCTCTGAACATTGGTTGTAACACCCCATTTATTTACTAAATAAATAAGCAAATTAATGAATGAATAGTAGCCCTAAAATAAATAATTATATAGCAAGGTGTTGGTCTCGAGGAGTTAATTGCTACTATATTAGAAGTTGGGGGTTAAAAGTGTGAAATCCGGATTTAGGTTGTAAATATTTATGAAGACAGGGGCTCCGTGGTAATTATTAGAACTTAAGTTGAAAAGAATGAGAGGAGGAGGGACTAAAAATGTTAACATGGCTGATGTGTGATCATTGGACTTAAATTGGAAAGAATTTGGAATGTTGAGGGCTAAAGAGTAAATTTCGAATCAAATTTGAAAAGGATTTGTTGAGGAGAGGTTGTTAGGTAACTGTTGGACTTAATATGTCAAGGATTTCAGGAAGCAGGGTTAAAAAGGTAAATTACGGACTTAAATTGTAAGGTTTTCTGAAGAATGGGTTTAAAGGGTAAATATGGGGCTTATTTCGAAAATATTTCCGAAGGGAGGGACTATATATGTCGTTATGGGATGAAGTTTGTAACTCCAGGTATATAACCCCAGCGTCACCGGGCATCGACCCTAACCCTAAATATTTGAGCAGCCGCCACCTTTCCTTTCCTCTATGGTCGGCCGCTACCCTCTTGCTTCTCCTACCACCGAGTCGCCGCTGTGCCAACCCATTGAAGACGAAGACCTCCATTTGACGTCGTGGCAGCGAGAGATCGGAATAAACTCACACTAGGGCATCACTATCGCTATTTCCGGTAGAACCGCCACCCTCTTTGCGCTCTTCTGTTCTGCCATCTCCCCACTGCTGCTCGACCCACCGGTGATTTCGTCACCGGCGAAGACATAGACGAAGTGGAGATTGTAGGAGAAACCAATGTTGTAGCCGTTGTTGTCATCGTGGCTTGTGGTGGCTGCAGCCACTTTATTTTTTCTGCCACCTCCGACCACCGTGTGTGAGTGGCTGTGGGCATATATATTGTGGGTGTGTGTTTATTCTCCGATGGAGTGTATTATGAAGTGAGTGTGTGTGGGTTTTGTGTGGCTGGAAAACCTAAGAGGCCACCACCACCACCGTGAGGTGGTGGCTGCCACCGGCCACCACAAGGGTGGCTGTGTGTGTATGTTTATATTAGTATGTGTGTGTGTGTGTTATTGAGTTGTAATTTGTAAATGTTGCTCGAAATAATAATAGAAAACTATAACCATCACCGTGAGGTGGTGGCTGCTGCCACCTGCCACCGGGTTGGGTGGCGGTGTGCTTAGTTGTGCTTGGATTGCTTTTGGAGTGCTTGGACTCGATTGGACTAGAAACCCTAACCACCACCGTGAAGTGGTGGCCGCCGCCGTTGACCACCACTACCCGAGGTGGTAGTGGGTGGTGCCCGACTAGCAAAACCCTAATTGACCTGTTGAAACCCTAATGGGCTTAAAGATTTAGTTTTGGGCCTATTGGGCTATGATTGGGTGGAAACCCTAATTAGGGTTTAGAAAACACTAACATTCGATTTATGGGCCTTGGACTTATTGGGACCCATATTTGGGCCATTGGAATTGTGAATTGCACCCAATCACACCATATGACTTATTTAGTAGAGTGATGGACTTAATGGATTAAGTCCTTAATAGGTTAAGTGAGAAAGACTTAAACCTAATCATCACTTCATGTGAAAACTCTAATTTCACTTGGGCCTTGAGTTGGGCCCTTCTATTGGACTTTAGTGATTGGGCTACTGATGGGCTATCCAAGAACAAGTAAATGGACAAAAATATTTGGATGGGTTTTAGGGTAAGGCCGATGTGAGGTTTTGGGCCCAATTTGGAAAATTATGTCATATGTTGGGCCTTGGCCCATTACTTGAATATTGGGCCTTTGGAGTGTGAGTTGGTCCTTGGGCTTGGAACCTAATTATTAATTGGGTATTGTTTGATGTTGGCAGTTTGGGAATCTGTCAACCAGCAGCTGGAGTTGCAACCGCGAGACTTCAGCAGTGCCAGGTGAGTCTTCTCACCATACCAATGGGTCTAAGGCACCAAGGTCGGCCCATTTTATGATATGTGGTATACTAGCTGAAGTTGTAGTATGTGGCATGTTAGCTGGTTATGTGTAAGGAAGTATGATAGCTGTATATGTGGTATGCTTGTATGAAAGACCATGGGAGAGCCCATGGCACCTGGATGTAAGACCATGTGGAGAGCCCATGGCTTTCCTACTGTGTTGTAGTGTTTATTGTAGATTCACTACTGATATGGCTGGTATATATATATATATATATATATATATATATATATATATATATATATATATATATATATATATGGTATGCTAGTGATTACGTGGTATGCTAGTTGTCTTTGTGATATTGCATGGAAGACCATGGAAGAGCCCATAGCACTCGGATGTAAGACCATGTGGAGAGCCCATGGCTTTCCTATCAAAGACCATGGGAGAGCCCATGGCACTTTGGTGTAAGACCATGTGCGGAGCCCATGGCATCCTAGACTAAGACTCTAGGGACGAGCCCACGGCATTCGTATATGTGGATATGCATGTCTATGTGATTGATATGGTTTATGTAGCTTTTATAGCTAATATGGATTATGTGATTATGTGGACTGTGTGGGGTATGCTCTGGGGAACTCACTAAGCTTCGTGCTTACAGTTTTGTTTATTGGTTTCAGGTATCATCGATTTGGAAAAGAAGGGCTCGGATTGATCGCAGTGCACACACCCATGTTTTCCGCATTGAATGATTTTGGGATGAACTCTGATAAATGTTTTAATTAACTATCTTTTGGATGTTGGCATAAATGATATCTATGTTTTGTCTATATTAAAAATGAAAATCTTACCCTCGATTTTTGGGTCGTTACCAGTTGGTATCAGAGCCTTGGTTTGAGGGATTCGGACATACTTTAGGGTGAGTCTGAACTCAAACTGAGGATCTGAAAAGTTTTCAAAAGAAAAATGTTTTCAAGAAAAATGGTTTTCTAAGACAAATAAAGGGGTGTGGTGCATACAATCAGCCGAGCTCAAGTAAGTTTCCCAAAATACCCATATATGTTATCGGTTATGACTTGGTTTATGAATCTGAGAATCGCATGCTAGTTAGGGCTAGGAGAGATGCCTTTATACGTTGTATGAGCTGGTAGACTTGCGTGCTAGTGCTGAGTAGTCAGCGATAGATTGGCCTGATGTGTAGTGCTTGTAGCTTTGGGAATATTGAGATGCCATGCTAGAATGAGAATGATTATTGGTATTAGTAACTGCTAAGTGTATGCTTTTAAAATTGTATACGGTTAGGATCTTATAGCCTTAGTATTCTTCTTATTCAAAATTTTATAATTTTTAAACCTTAAAAACTCAAACAGAAATTTCATTTAAAAAATCTAAAAAATAAAAGAAAAACAAAGAAAAACAAAAAATAAATCAAAAATAATAAAAAAATAAAGAAAAAAAAACTGATATCTTCAAATATGTTGTAAAGATATTGAAAAACGAAAATAATAACGAAAGAAAAAAAATCGAAAAAAAATTAAAAAATTAAAAAAACGAAAAAAAAAACGTTAAAACCAAGCATATATCAATTAGTCTTTTTTTAAATTTTTTTAACGAAAAATAAAAAAATGAAAAAATAAATAAACCAAAATAAATAATAAAACTCACTTAAATGACGTTCCATGGAAGTTTCCCGCACGTGATTAAATACTCGACTCTGTATTAGTTACTACGGACGTAGGTCGCATGCGAATGCAGCACGGCCAAGTATTTGGATTTGACGTTTATGCCCTTGAAAAAATGGGTGGTGGAGAATTATCGTTGCAGTGCTCAACATTTTTTGAGTCATCATTGGAACCGGGCTTATATATATATATATATATATATATATATATATATATATATATATATATATATATATATATATATATATATATATATATATATATATATAGAGGTGGGTTCAATTGAGAAAATAAAAAAGGTTGAGAATGGGGGAATCATTCTCAGCCACTCATTTAATCTAAGCATAAAAAGACACGGTGGCAAACTTGTAAATATGATAATAACCTTCAATCTCAAATACGTAACTGTATAGAAATAGATAACAGTTCAAACCCATTTCTAATCGATCGTTCATCATCCAAATTTCTCCTCCAACCTTCACCAATCATCCATATTTCTTCAATTAAACAATCATCAACATCATCCAGTGTTAATCAATCATCGATCTTCGTCAATAACATGTTTATCAACACGATTCAACAGTTAACAACAAAAATTTGTTTTTGGTTCTTTTAATCCAACCTTCAATTCTGCTTGAAAACGATCAGATCTTCAACATCTACGATTAATTATACTCCCAACGTCATTAGATCAACATCATCGATAATCAACAAAAAATCCACTTCATATCATCCATTCAACATCGATTATCAAATAAAACTTCAAAATTGGGGTTAGAAAAAGATCAAATCGTTTTTTTTTGAAAAATTTCATATAACTCTCTATCAATCTACTATTTTGTAAGATTTAAATAGTCAAAGTATCATGTTTTTAACATTTTTAAAAAAGTTAAATTGTATGCACTCCAACTGTTTAATGAAATGCATAAACTAAATTACCACGTTATATTCATATATGAATATGTTTTCTCACCTGAATCAGTATATGATTATTAAAACAAAAAAACAAATATGCAAGTCTGTATGTTATTCATATGTGAATAACATATAAAAATTATATATATTTGTGAAAATATCTTGTAATATTCATATGTGAATATACTGTGTAATATTCATAAGTGAATATACCATCTAATATTCACAAGTGAATATACTATGTAATATTCACATGTGATATACCATATAATACTATATAATATTCAAATATGAAAATATTATCTAATATTCATAAGTGAATATAGCATCTAATATTCACAAATGAATATATCATGTAATAATCACAAGTGAATGCATCGTCTAATATTTAAATATGAATATATACTATGTTTATTATATGCTATATTCATATATGAATGATACTTAAATTGTAAAAAAAATTAATCATAGTTTTTATTCATAAGTGAATAACGAATGTACTGTAGTAAAAACCTGATTCATTTTTATTCACTTATGAATAACGATAGCTGAAAATATAAAAAAATAAATAAATTTTTTATTTTATCTTAAAACTATATCAATATGGATGTCTATTTGTAGAGAATAAAAAATCATGAATTTTGGTATATTTAAAATCATTTTTCGATAAATATAGTTTCTTAAAAATTAAAAAAAAACGAAAAAACTATGTTTTTGTATATATTAAAGTAATGCTTAGCATAGTTTAAGGAAACATGTTTTGTTGGAAAACACATGTCTATTCCTTTCACATTTCCGCTGGTACGACGGAGACTTTTGCGACAAAAATAAATGAGTGGCTGAGAATGAATCCCCCATTCTCAACCTTTTTTTTTTCTCAATTGAACCCTCCTATATATATATATATATATATATATATATATATATATATATATATATATATATATATATATATATATATATATATATATATATATATATATATATATATATATAAAGAAAGGAGAATAAATAACTAGATCAAGATATATAATCAAGGATTATATAATTCGGGGTTTGACAATAATCCATATAAAAAGGGTTTACATTCCTTGATTTCAAAGGAACTTTTATGGGAAGAGGTGTGTTTGCCTTCCCTTATTCCCTCTCTCGCTCTCTTTAATTAAATTACAATCCATTAATTTTGTAATTGTGATATAAAATTTGATTAGAGAAGTTATTGTTTATAACTGTAACAAACAGTTATTTTAATTTATATGATTACTTTATGTTTATTATGTTTTTTGACGTACAAGTTCTTTTTCTTCAAGATGTGTAAAACAATTTCTTAAAAGACAAATTTTAAATAAAAAAACAGAAAAAGCGAATAGGAAACCATATGAATAGTATCTATAACATTTTTCCATATATCATGTACTTGATCCGGGAAATTCAAGCTGTCAACCTTCAAAAACTCTCAAACAACTAAACGCTGCCTATATTTCCTCATCTTGCTTTCTCTCTTTTGCTCCATGTTTGATCTGCAAACCCTCCTCCACCACCACGACCACCACCATGGCCGTGAAAATATCCGTCCTTCTCCACCTCATTTTCTGGCTCTCGCTCATCTTCCTCATCATCTTCCATGTCAAGTCGAAATCCATCACTGTTCCTGCCACCTCGCCTATCCGTGATCACCATGCTTTAACTAACCGGAAAACCCTAGCCTCTAACTTTGACTTCACCCCATTCCTAAAACACCATCGCCACCACGACAATTCATCAGAGCTAGCTGGAACATCCAATATTGATCCACGTTATGGCGTTGAGAAACGACTCGTGCCAACTGGTCCTAACCCTCTGCACCACTAGACGAGGTGAGGTTATTTGTGCAGCTACTAGCTAGCTAGCTTCATACGTATACTTTGTGTGCATGATTGATTTCTTATGTTCATCAGTGTGTTAATTTTGTGTTTGTATAAAATTTACTGAATTATTGTAGATTTTTATTATCACATAATATTTTGTTTCTTTGGTACCTAGATTCATTATTGAGTGAATATCAAAATTATTTTTCTCAAATGTGATTATTTCATTGATGATTTTGATGAAGAAAAAAACAAAGAGTAGCTGTGACGGCACGGCACAAAGGTCAAATGTTGCTAACTTCTTATAGGAACCATAATGATGGTAAATTAAGAAGGTTGGTTAGTGTATAAGTTCCGCCAGTGTGCTGTGCACGTGATATATATATATATATGTAATATACCACCTCTTTATCTGCGGGTAACCTTTATTTTATGAGTTCTAAATATTAGATCGAAAAGCTGGTTGATTCAATCTTATTACGGACTTGTATTTTAGCTTTTCGCTAATGTTTGTGTTTCTATAAAATCGTTGTTTCATGTAAAAAAACTCCATTTTATAATTGTTATTAGTAACGAAAACAGTTTCCTCTAATAATGTCTATATTAAGAGCATTTAAGAGCAGCGACAAAATTTCTAATTGTTGCTTGCAACAAGAAAAAGAAATCAAAAGCAAAAGGAATTAAAAATGATTATGTTAATCAAAGGTTAGCAATAATCGAAAAATGAATAAGGCATCCATCATTTACAACTTCACACCATCCAGTGAAGCAGCTTGGTTAAGCAAATGGGCCAATGAGAATGCCTGCATAAAAGTGAGGCCCACACAGTTCTTACACAAACCCAACTTGGCGGCAAACTTACACTTAGAACTAAACAAACATCGTAAGTATTTAAGTATCTTTTTTTTTTTGGAAACGGCAAATGATTAAACGGAAGCCTACTCGCATATTTCAACGAGCACCCCGGGTTCGAGCTCCTTTACAGGGCAAACCCAGCCCCCATAGGGGTTTCCAGGGAAAATTTCCCCACATTTGGCACAAGTTTAAGAGGCACCCAAATTGGATTTTGCAGGGATTGAACTCCCGACCTCTGACCCTACGTGGGTATTAAACCCGGTACCTCTTCCCAGCTAGGCTTATCTTTTGATAGTTGGTAACTAGTTAAGTGCTAACTGAATTAATACTAATTGAGTCAGTGGTGATTGAGTTGATTCCAGAACCATGTTTTTTGATTATTTTTATAGTGAATGATGAAAAATGACTATATTGCCCTTACATAATATAAAAAATTTAAAAATAAAGAATAAAATTTATATTCCCACTAAACTAAAAGAACTGAAAATTGATTAATAAGCTCTGAAAATGAAGCATCAAATTGATAAATCGATAGAGATGTTTGAAGTTTTTAATGGCTTATGTTATGATCACTTCGATTTCAATGAACAGTAGATATCGACAAATCTCAATAAAGAACAATCAATTATGATAGAAAATTCATCAGTTTTTTAATATATTAATAGCAAAATAAATCAATAATATACGATGAGGATCAAAAAAATGTTGGAAAATGAAGAATCGAATTACTATCGATAAACTTCCTGAAGAACTTGATGTGTTAGTAAAGAATTCCTTTGTTTCTTAAGCTTCTAAACTTCGGAAAATTTAACACAAAAAAGCAAATCAAATTCGTTGTTTTTGCTCAATATTAACGATTTTATTATTATTAATAGCATACAGTTTATCATCATCAACCAAAACACTAAGTTCTACTAAAAATCAATAATCATCACAATCGTAATAGCTTTAATTATGTTAAAAACAGTATAAAAGTGAAAAAAAATTCAGAATAGATATATACCTTTTCACTACATTTGACTTCTAAAATCGAAGAGAAGCAGATGGAATTTTCGTTTGGTTTTTAGTTCGTAGAGGTAATAGCAGGATGGGAAATTTATGTGGAGGCTGTAACACCCTGTTTTAGGTTATTTCTTAATTCAGGGTTGTGGACCGAAATTCGATCATGTAAAGGCTTTGAGCTTTGAGAAATAACGTTTAGACCTTATTGATGATGGTTGTTGTTAGTATGCTAGATGTTAGCATAAGGATATGTTCAGCGTTGCATGATAGAATGCCAATTAGGAGAGAATGCCTATTAGGAAGGATGTTGGTTGTTGTAAATGGCATATAGAGTCCAATTTCTCGAATGCTGCTTGCTTTGTGCTTTGTATGACTCATATTGATGTGAGTTAATTATTACATGAATATGTTAACTTACATGTTGTAGAGGTTAAATAATCTCAGAGTGGTTGATTTGGCCCTATTGCGCAACTCTTGTCTGAGTCTAACCGTTGTAGGGTTGAGTTTGTTAATCAAAGGATTATTTAAGCTTTGTTGCATGTAATTGTATTCATGTAGTAGTTAGTTGACATTAGTAGGAGTTCTACAACAGCTAATGGCAGGGTGAGGTAAGGGATCCTAGGAGAGCCTAGGAAGTGCTTTGGTTTGAATGGCGCGTTGAGTAACGGGTTTTGGGGATACCAATTCAAGAAGGTGACTAAGATGATTTGGGATGATTCTTGAGGGAGGTATGGATAGGTGTGGAATGTAGTATTGGGTCTGTACTACTGAAAGCACATGATCCGTACTCGAATCAAGAAAAGTCATGGAGATTCTAGGAAGCCTGTGGAATGAGGATTCTTCGAGTATGTCTGGATCATTTTTATAGTTGCCTTTCATTTTAGTGTTGAGCACTCGTGGAGAAGGTTCTGGTTCAGATTCTGGCTCTGGCGCTAAGTCGATTGATGAGAGGATTCGTGATTTTGTTTCGTCTGAGATCACTCGCGGTATTTTTGGATGTGACTCCTACGATGGTTGGTACCATCAAGGAGGGGATCATGGAACTGTTGGACTAGGTGTCAAAGCCCATAACTATAATTGGTATGTACTTGACCCGAGAGTAGCATGGTCCATTTCGGGTTGCATATCACCAGGACAATTTGATAGGATGTATATTTGAGTAAGAGGTTATTTATGATTTACTAATACATTATAAGTATAATATATTAATGGAGAAATCATAGTATTTAATTAGTATTGATCAAGAATTAATTTGGAATTAATTTAGTTATCAAAAGAGACTAATTAAATTAACGGGGACTAATTATGTAAATAAGTGATACATATAGGATTGGGCTATTGATTCATGATGGGCTAAGTTTATGTAAGTATCCATGAAGAGTTAGCCCACATGAGATATGGAACATAAGCCTATGTGTATGGATTAGGGTTTACCCATGACCCTTGGAATCATATATATATATATATATATATATATATATATATATATATATATATATATATATATATATATATATATATATATATGTTGTCCCATAGCCTAAAATCAGACACTAGTGTTCTTGAAGTTCATATAGCCGATTTTTTGCCTAGTAACCACTCTCTCAAGTTCTCCTTTGTTCATGGTGTGTTGTGAACCGTTTGAGGCATCACACTTGGGGTGCTAATTTCTTAAAAGGCCAAAATTCAACAAGCTACAACAAGAGGTAATCTTCTAACTTATTTTTATGATTCATATGCCAAATTATATGCTAGTTATAGGCTTCATGCTTTGGAAATTTTATTGCATGTATAACTAGAGAAAACTTAGATCCAAAGCATTTACGGTTGTATGTGCACCATAGGATGTTGCAGTACATAAAAACCCAAAAGTGGTATCAGAGTCATGGGTTGTTTTCTGTTATATTTGATGCATGGCTAATTGTTCAAAGATGGAAAAACTAAAAAATTGTTGTGTGACAAGGGGGACTCGACGAGTCCATTCATGAACTCGACGAGTTCATGATGAACTCGACGAGTCCATAAGCTGAATCGACGAGTTCAGCAGTCTGTTTGTAGTTTTTCGGGTTTTTTGGCCAGAATTGGATTTGGATCATTACCTTAAACTGTTTTGTATCATAAAATATGTTTTTTCTGATATGGTTATGATTATTCCATCCAATTAAAAGATAAATTGTCAAATCTTGAAATTTTTCCTAGTTTATATGATAAGCTTATTGTTTGTAAAATTTGATTTGAAGTTATCTTACTATAAGAGTTGCATTAAGTCAAATTTGTAAAAGATAAAATTATGATTATTTTATTGGTTTTAAAATTTGATCTAAATGTTTTTAGGAGTTACAAAAATTGCCATCAAGTTTTGGAACTCAAAAGTTTTATGGAGTTACAAATCTTGTCATCACGTTTGGAACTCAAAATGTTTTAAAGAGTTACAAAATTGCCCTCAAGTTTTGACATTTAAAAAGTCTCAAATTATGAACTTTGATTTCTAAAACTCTTGTAATTAAAAGGTGCAACTCTTGGGTTTATAACTTAAAATTAATTAAATAGTTTTAATTTTTGTATTTTATGTTTAAAACCTTAATGTCTTGTGAATAGTTCAAATTAACTCTTATGGATTGTATTAAATTAATTAAAGTGTTTAATTAAAAGAGAAGATTAATAAATCCATAATAATAACATGGTTTAAGTTTAATTTAATTAAGAGTATAATTTATTAATTAAACCATCAAGTATTTTAAAAGTTTAAAATACACCCTTATACTATATAAAATTAAAAGTTTAATATATTATATATGTATAAGTTAAAAGTCAGTTTTACCATTACTAGGCCTCATTCACGAAGCCGGTCTATAAGGGGGGTATAAGGTTAGTGCCTATAAAATGGTGGTTTAATGGTTGTCCACTCTCACCCACTGCTTCCTTGACTAGTGGAGGATCGTTAGCCGAACGGGTAGGATAGGACATTAATTCTCATTAAAAGTATAATGATAATTATAAAATAACTAAATGTTTTATAAAATTCCCAATCTTAGTTACTTTAGGAAAAATGTGAAAATGATGTTATTTCATGAAATTGCACTTTGCACCTTGCCAAGTCGTTAGTGGAGCGTGTGTGGTTAACCAGCACACTAACTTGGACTAATAAGGGTGGCAAAGGGTATCTCGATGTTTATCATAGATCAATGGAGCATGTGTGGTTAACCGGCATATTGATTAGGTGATAAATAACATCGAGAGTACCAAGCTAATTTTCATGGTTATTCACACCTTGTTTGTGATCCTCGGTATCCCAGTCACAAACTTGAAGGGCATAATCGAGATTAAAGATGCCATTGAAAAGCTCAATGAATCTCAAAAGATCTAGGAATTTCAATTCATAGAAAACCTAATGTTCAATTTCGTTTTTCATGGTGGAAATTGGTAAATCGTCATTTACCTATCTTCAAATAGTTTACAATCGGATTACGGCATCCCTCTTCCGATTTGTAAAATATTGGGTTGGGTCATAGCCTTAATATTTCATTTGGGTGTTATATTAAGGACTTAAATCAACCAACTTGAATTTCTACCTAGTAGATGTCTAGTTCTGACAACTATGGTCTTCCCGAATCTTTTGCAAAAAGCTTTCCTAATGAAGAAGATGTGCCCAGAAATCATACTTCACTTCCTCCACCTCCTCCAATAATTCTCTCTAACCCACAATTTTGTCAACTTGAAAAGTTCAAGGCCACTCAAGCCCATTTGGCTAGCAAACACCAAGATGGAAGGTCTGTGTGTGCACATGTCTTGGAGATAAAGTCACACATTGACAGGCTGTGAATGTTGGGAGTCATTGTGTCGAGGAAGATGGCTATTGACTTGGATCTTCAGTCATTTCCCGAGTCGTATAGTCAGTTTGTTAAAGACTACTATGTGACAGACCATGACGTGTCCCTTATTGATCTTACCTATTTGCTAATTGTTGCTGAATCATAAATGATTTGGCGTACTGGTCAAGCAAATTTGATTGGAAGATCTACCTCCCAAACTTCCATGGACATAGACAATGGAAACATTGGAAGTCAAGAAAAGTCTTCTCTTCCCAAAGGAAAGGGATCGGCCACGATCAAGTCATTTGACCAAATGGTAAAGAGAAAGGCTAAGTCTGAGATAGTCACGTGTACCATTCCAAAAGAATCTGTTTGCTTCTACTGCCAAGAGAAGGGGCATTGGTTGCGAAGCTGCCGTATCTACCTGAAAGGATCATAAGGATGGTAAAGTCAGAGTGTATGAATCTGCTTCAGGTAAGTCCACTATCTAACTCTATCAAGTTCCTATTTCCAGAATCTTAATACATGATGTAATGTAATTACATTTTGATGTTTTTTAGGATCGAAGAAAATAAAGGAAGCTTAAAGGAAAAGCATGCTGAATCTGATCGCGAAGATGGATTTCGATCGCATGGCTCGATGATCAGATTTTTGAGCTGCTACTTAGGAGTTATGATAGATTGCTTAGAAATATTTAGTAACATAGTTTTTATTTGTAATTTCATTGTAAGGAAAAGTTTTTCGCATTTTATAAATAAAGAAAAAATTTTGAAATTTATCTTATTTTATATTTCCTTGCAATGGCATTTGTGAAAATTGTTGTTTATATGTTTCCATTGATAGCAATGTTGGAAAATGGATTTGATTCTTTCATTTGTGGTAGTGTCAATATTTACCAAATAAGGAAAGATTCTCATCACCCAAGTTTCAATTGGATAGAAAATTGGAATCATGCAACTTGTATGGTGTGATGAATGAGAACCTTCATCTTTGGGAAATTAAAACTAATTCCTTGTTCACATGTATATGTGAGTCAAGTGAAGGACTAGGGGACCAGGTACACTTGGTTGTGCATTGGTCAGGTCCACCAGAAAGAACGATAATACTGTTCGTTATGATTTACTAAAATTTAGTAAATATGGTTATGCTTACAAGATTAAGTGTAATTCTGAATGATTGAAAAGGTTTCAATGTATAACAGAACGAATAAGAAGAATCAAATTAGGCAGAAAGTTAAAAGTTTCTCCAATCTGAAAAGAAGGAAGAGTACTTGAGTATTGTGTTTTATGATCATCTTAGTGATTATGGAACCATATCACAACTGATCCTCTAAATCCACTTGTATGGCTAAGAAGAGGAATCGGGAATTTTTGAAATGGTTAAATAAAAAGGTGAATCATACTTCGTTCCAAAATTAAGTCTTAGAGTCATACTCCAAGATTGTAACTTGAGTGACATAATCTTAAGAAAGGCTTATAACACTTATCAAATGTAGAGTAAAATGTTTCTTACTCTTGTACATTTGAAATTGCTAAGTTGTGATGTCTTGGATAAGACAAAGACCAACTAAGACCAATTGTGTGAAGTGTTTGTCTCGCTAAGAAACTGCACTAACTCTTGAATATTTTTTTGTCAAGTAAGGTTTCTTGACAAAGAGAATCTTATATGTCAAGAGGTCAGTGGGAGTCTTTAAGATCTTGAAAAGCTTCAAGAACTAATCAAGAGTAAACCTATTGTTAATCACTAGTGCACGACTTGAGGTTTGTAACCTATCGTGTTGACATATTCTTGTTTCCGTGTCCATTCTAGTTGAAGTTGACAACGCATGTAAGTTCTATGAGGGCTCAATTGTTTGCATAACAACTTGGAAGCAATGGTAGGCCCTTGTGTTTTCAGGTGGCAAGAAATTAAGATTGAACAAGTTCAGTCCATATGAGTTTGGATTTGTCACTAACCATGTCTTGTGATTATGGTTATGACAAACTCACATGGATAGGAACACATACACCATAAAATCTAAGTGTCATAAGGTTTCTCTCCAATTTATGAAAATGATTGTGAGGAAACGCTCTCACTAAGTATATTTTAAGGAGATATCAATTGTGATATTTGCATTCTCAAATTCGATTATGATTACAGCATCCCTCTTCATAGTTCGAATTGTGAGAAATGGAAAAAGGTCTAAACTGTTGAGACTTATTGTTGTAAGTTCTAAAATTGTTTAGATACACATGTGAACTATCTAAGGAAAGGTGTATGAGTTTAAGAAGCCTATATAAAGTCTTATCGAAGCATTTTGTATCAGAAATCTGAACTTTGGTAAGAAAGTCAACAAGTATTGATTTCTAGAAGTCCAGCTGATTTCTGGGTACATGTCAAAGCAAATGGGAGCATAAGTGTTATGTTATTAAAGAAATAATTGTTATGCTAGTGGGAGCATAATAATTATGGTAAGTGTTGCAAGTTTGCAATGTTAATTATAGAAAACAAAAGTTTCAATTCGCAAAGTTGCAAAGTTTGAAAAGTTGTTTTGCTATAATTAAGGGAGAGGAACTCATACTTCATTTCAAATCTAAAATCTTATATTGTGATATTTTAATCAAATTTAGTCAAGGATATATATGAATGTTATGTTGGAATGGTTCAACATAAGGAAATTCTTTATATGGAATTATTATAGCAAGAGACTGGTAAAGTATCATGTCTTTATGTAAGACATTATGAATCGTATCCCATATGCTTTGGGTATAGGATCGATTGTATATGCTATAATATTTATGTGTTCTAAATTTTCCAAATGCCTAGGGCATTAAGAAGGAAAAAGGACCAGAACCGGATATGACTAAAGTTGTTAACAATTGCTAATAACTATCTAAGGTTCGCCAAAGATTGGTTGCTTGTGGGCAATTGGAAGTATTGTAATGGATGGACCATATTGACATTATTACGAATAGACAGGATTCTATTACCAGTGAGTTGTCATATGGAAAATATGGAAATGTTTCCTTAATGGGAGTTGGATATTAAGAATCTATGTGTAGGTTAGAAACTTTTATGCAAGAACGATGTTCAAAGGAATGTACTTTGAATTTGAAACTTCGCTTCCTTGGAACTGTTTTGCTAACAATCTCCAGTGGAAAGTGTTGTAATTTCATTGTCCAAGTCTCTATGACTTTAGTGCATTGACATTACAAAAAAGATCATTGCATAAAGGTTAGAACCTAACACATTCTAATAGTGGAAAGAATTTGGCATTCTTACGCTTGTGATATGGATTTAGAGTTGTGAAATGAGTTTCATTGAAGATGTATTCAATTGATCTATTTCACAAAGAAAGGACCATAGGTAAACATAGTGTGCATGCTTGGAGCATGGGATAACTATTGTTTTAATTCAAGTATTAAGTTGATTAATCGAAACATTATACAATGAATAATGTGTAATCAATATGGTGATTAAATAAAAGGTGTTTTATTTATATTCATAAGTTCTGAGACCATATTGAATTCGATTGTTCTTGTGTTTCACTTTGCATGTTTTGACTTCCAGAATAATAAGATTATTCAAAATATCCACAGTCGATCATACTTTGGAAGTAGGTATTGAGGCAAGACTGTCATGAATCTGACTATAGATTGTCTAGGTGTTTTAGACATAGCACAAGTTTTCTGCAGTGTTCATGAGTACTCCTGGAATAAGATTCGAGTATTGGATTAAACCCACGCTCATCTGAATCACTTCATGGCTTTTATCACGAGTGATTGTGAGACGATAATATCTTATATTATTGAAACCAAGACATGTGAGTTTTAGTTTACAAGTCGGTTGCACATTGATGATATGTAAACGCACCGGTAACTCGGTGTTATGAAACATATCATTGTGTGTGATTTGATGAGTAAATAGAGCAAGAATATGAGTTGAAGTTTATCCGTTCCTTTTACCCTTAGAGGGATAAAAGCAATATATGTGGGCCCCTCGATGATTTAGTGATGACACCCTAAGCGCTTGGCCAAACCTAGACTGATTTGATTTGTTCAATTAGTTAGTTGTCATAAATCGGAAATCGGGAAACAACAGATGGACAGAGAGAATGATTATAATTCATGTCTCAGTCCATATGATATCTTGTAGAATGGAGGAATATATGATCCCTTTTCTAATGGACACGTCATTGACTGGGTTAGAGTTCGACAGCGGTGTTTAAGAGCAACGATTGCTAGTCGGTGTTTAGTCGTACTTGAAGTTATACTTATTAGACTTATCCAAGTTGGAGACTATTGGATTAGGTGTCTAAGCCCATAACTATAATTGGTATGTACTTGACCCGAGCGTAGCATGGTCCATTTCGGGTTGCATATCACCAGGACAATTTGATAGGATGGATATTTGAGTAAGAGGTTATTTATGATTTACTAATATATTATAAGTATTTGGAATTAATTTAGTGATCAAAAGAGACTAATTAAATTAGCAGGGACTGATTATGTAAATCAGTGATACATATAGGATTGGGCTATTGATCTATAATGGGCTAAGTTTATGTAAGTATCCATGAAGAGTTAGCCCACATGCAATATGGAACATAAGCCTATGTGTACGGATTAGGGTTTACCCGTGACCCTTGGAATCCTACACTATATATATGTTATCCCATAGTCTAAAATCAGACACTAGTGTTCTTGAAGTTCATATAGCCGATTTTGTGCCTAGTAACCACTCTCTCAAGTTCTCCTTTGTTCATGGTGTGTTGTGAACCGTTTGAGGCATCACACTTGGGGTGCTAAGTTCTTAAAAGGCCAAAATTCAACAAGCTACAACAAGAGATAATCTTCTAACTTATTTTTATGATTCATATGCCAAATTGTATGCTTGTTGTAGGCTTCATGCTTTGGAAATTTTATTACATGTATAACTAGAGAAAGCTTAGATCCAAAGCATTTAGGGTTGTATGTGCACCAAAGGATGTTGTAGTACATAAAAACCTAACAGGAACGTGTTGAGATTGTGGCTGGTCAGATTGGCGTGCGAAATCTCTCCTTTCGAGAGTTCAAGGTTTTCGGAGCCCCAAAGCTCTACAGGAAGAAGAACCTGATTGCTAATAGGTAGTGGATTGATGCCATGGAGAATGCTCAGCACACTAGTTGCTGCCCTGCTGGACCGAAAGTGGGATTTGTGTCTTGCCTTCTAACGGTTGGAGCATGTGACTTGAGGAAGAATGATGGTCATTCTTTTCGAGTTGAGGTCGTAACGGCCATGTCTTGGACAGATTTTGCGTCGAGATTCAAGGCGGAGTTTGCACCAGCCTTTGAGGTGTAGCAGTTGACGAAGGAGTTTCAGGACCTTCGCCAGAAAACAGAGATTATGGCGAATATCACCGTCAAGTTTAGGGAGAGGACTTTATTGGTTCTACATTACGATGTGGATGAAGAGATCAAGAAGACGAGGCTCCAGGATATGATGCGGGATGATATCTATTAGTTTGTGAGCCTTTCAAGATGCAAGAATTTGGTTGGTATGATTTTTGGAGCCCGGGGGCAGGAGATTGAGCTGCATTTTCGGTCAAAGTGCGGGTCGGAGCAGATTCAAACCGCAATGGGCCAGACAAAGAGGCCCATGATTCAGGATTCAAGATGGGGAGGCCATCAGGCTAGGGTCGTTGTGTCAAGTCTGGGAGAACTCACGAGGGGAGCTTTCGTGAGAAAGGGAGGGGCTGCTTCAGCTGCGGCCAAGTTGGTCATTTTAGCAGGTATTATCCTTGGGGTTTGAGTCCGATTTGTTTTCACTACAATCAAGTGGGCCACAAGAAGGTCGATTAACCGAGGTTGGCTAGTGCAGCAGTTAGGGTACCTGCTCCAGCTATGCTGAGGATCATAGATGGCCGAAAGGGCGGAATGGAGGCTCCAGTATCAAGAAGTCGAGCATTTCAGTTCCAGATCAAGGAGACTCGAGTTTCATCTGATCCAGTTGCAGTTAAGTCTCCACTTAAGGGTCGTAGTTTCTTTATGGTTGTCTGGTTATTATCATTCGAGAGATTATCATATGTCATTTTTCATATCGTGAGCCATGCTTAGAGGGTATTTGGACGGTCCGTTTTAGGCTTTGACGTGGGAGACGTCGGTCAATGACAGGGTAAGTCTTAAGTGGAGGAAGATTGAGTGTTCTGATTGAAGGATCAACGACCAGATTGATTTTGATAGTTTCAGCACAATGCGTCTGAGGAAATTGCAATGTATGATCTTTGGATTTTTGGCATTTAAGGTTGTTGAGATCTTTTATAGTGGTAAGGATTAAGGAATTGGTCGGAACGCGGGTGTAGGGTTGGTTAGCTCGATGAACCGATCGTTATCATGGTAGGGTAAGAACTATTGTGATTTATCAACTTTTAGGCGTCATAGATGCATGTTCGTTGAGGTTTTGCCTAGTAACAAGTGAGTTATTGGATTGGATATCTATATGTTCCGATTGTCGGTTTGTTTGTTCTTAGTCACCAGTTGAGGCTATTTGAGGATTTGGAATTATATCAGGGGAAGGTGCTTTGTATGCAGCAAACTTTCGTCAAGAGTAGTGAAGTGTTTAATCTGATTTTGGAGCGGTTGTACCATGGATTGTTTGATCTTGGAATCTTAGTTCATGTAAGCCCAGGATGATAGTGGTGGAATAGTGAGGTTGTGAGATGATTCGAAAATCCAATGGTCATGAGGTTGGCAGAGTGCAGTTGAATTCAAGTGGGGGAGAATCGTTTGGATTAATGGGAATATTTCCAAGTGACAATCAGTATGGAATTTCATATTCTAGGGCAGGTGAAGAGCCATTTCTGGTTATGGCATGATTTGGTTTTTATGCTTGGAATAATTTTCATTGTTCGGTTGTAATCAGGGAAGCAAATGCAGAAGGTTCAGGTTATCTTGTCGAAGGACGTGAAGCATCGGTTGTGGTGCATATTGGTTCCATGGATAGATTTAGGTTGAGGTTTGTGTTAGAACCACTCTTCATATACTTGTCTGATGAAGGGTTTAGGGTTCGAAGCACGACTCGCACACATTATTGGGCTTAGGAAGTTGGGCTTTCAGCTCATGTCGATTTTAGCTCGGTATTGTGGATAATTGGCAAGACCATGGGCTGAGACCATGGCCATTGTAGAAGTATGGCAAGACTACATGTTGTCTATAGTATCCGCTAGGATGTGTTTGGTCGTTATAAGAAAGGGTTGTAATAATTTGAAGGAATCACAACCTTTGTTCGGGTTGAGTTGGGATAGTTAATTTTATTTAGTCGCTCCTTATTCAGGAAGGAAGTCTGTTAAAGTTGTATCGGTGGTTAAGCTTGTATAGCTCTCGATTGTGGTCGATGCCCGTTTGGTTATGCTAGTTTGAGTGAGAACCGTGGGCAAGGCTCTATGGGTTTTGTTAATTTGGGTGAACGGATCATTCAGATGTTTGAGGTCATGCTCAGGGCATGTGGCTAGGGTTGTGAATTTCTAGGCTAGTGATGGAATGATGGCAAGATCAGGGTAATCTATAATCTTAACATTTAAGTGGAATAAATGGTGTCACGGTGTATCGTGAAACAGCAAGTACATAACTCATGAGGGTGGGACCTGGTAGTGACTAGCATAGTTGAGGTATTAGATCATGTTTGGAGTAGGGAAACTATGTGATCAATGGATTGGATTCGTATGGTAGATAGGCTAGGGTAGCCTTTATCAATAAACTCTTGGGCAGAGTCTAGTTGTGCGACCATGCATGAGATTGCCAGTCTCAGCGAACGGTTAAGGATTCTGCATCCCAGTTAGTAGAAGATCAGCATGGAATCAGGAGATCTCGGATAGATCGAATATGTGAATCTTTGGTTATCAGGATGTGAGTTATTTAATTGTTTGGCACCTATGGGTGAGACTCGCGTTGGGAGTCTCCTTGGTTTTTGGATGCAAGGTTTCTACAGCGATGAATGGTCTGGGATTTTGTTTTTCTAGTTTTCAGCGAGATAATTCAGGGTCAGAAGGGTTTCAGTCGGTTTGGGTTGCAGATTGGAGTCTTGATGGATGTAGGATAGGATGGTTTTTTCTTTCAGGAAGTCACACATAGTTTAGGGTGTTCAGTTTTTGGGCAGAGAAGTTGGGTTTCCTTTCGTTGGCCGAGGGCACAATGTTAAGGTTCATTTCTTTGTCAGGAGAAGTGATTTCTGCTAAGATTGGGATTTGATAGCAGTATTGGAAGATGATCGTCTGTATGAGATGACTTCGCAAATCTACTCGGAATTCAGGAAGATCGGTCAGGGTCGACTGGTGTGGCAGAGGAAGTAGTAAGGAATGATTTTGAGGACGAAATCTAATTTAAGTGGGGGAGAGTTATAACACCTTGTTTTGGGTCGTTTCTTAATTCATTGTTTGTGGACTAAAATTCGATCATGTAAAGGCTTTGCCCTTTGAGGAGGTAAAGTTTAGACCTTATTGAAGGTTGATAATGTTGGTTATGAGATCTAAGCCCTTGACTCATGTGCAGGAACCAAATGATAAAGTGGGAAAATTTATTTGTTAGGATTCTTGCATAGAGTATGGTTTTTAGTTCAATATGTGCTAAGGATTTCTGCTAAGGTTGGGCTTTGATAGCAGTATTGGAAGATGGTCGTCTGTATGAGATGACTTCGCAAATCTACTCGGAATTCAGGAAGATCGGGCAGGGTCGACTGGTGTGGCAGAGGAAGTAGTAAGGAATGATTTTGAGGACGAAATCTAATTTAAGTGGGGGAGAGTTATAACACCTTGTTTTGGGTCGTTTCTTAATTCATTGTTTGTGGACTAAAATTCGATCATGTAAAGGCTTTGCCCTTTGAGGAGGTAAAGTTTAGACCTTATTGAAGGTTGATAATGTTGGTTATGAGATCTAAGCCTTTGACTCGTGTGCAGGAACCAAATGATAAAGTGGGAAAATTTATTTGTTAGGCTTCTTGCATAGAGTATGGTTTTTAGTTCAATATGTGCTAAGCCAAAAGTAAGTAGATAGAATTTTGGGTCTCGTCAATACCTTTTTGTGCATCTAAAGAACTCTGAAAAAGGAGTTGAAATGAAGAAGTTATGATTGTTTGAAGTTGAGCTGTGAGATCAGGGTTTTGCCCTACGTAGGGCGTAATCTAAGTACGCATGGTGTAGTGGCTGATGAGGAACGCGTTTTTAATGAGTTACGCATGGTCTAACTTAGGTTACACAGGGTGGGGGATTACATGTCTAAAATTCAACTCTATAGGGATTGACACTCCCACCTGTGGTTGCTAGCTGCAATCCGCCGACAAGTCGAAGCAGATATAACTTTCTAAACACAGCGGCATCTGATGAAGTGTCGTGGATTTTCGGGATCAACATACATAGCTCGATTATAGGAACCCATCGTAACTTCGTCAAACTAAAACTAGATATCATAAACTACTACTAGGAACTACCCTAATTAAGTAGTGATAGTACACACAAACTCGAGGAAGCGAGTTTAGGTCAACCAACATCTAACTATCTTAGACTACCACTAGGAACCTACCTATGAAAGTAGTGATAGTAATCAAAAACTCAAGGAATGATTTTTGGATAAACAAAATAACTAAAATACCCACACACGTTTTATAACATGTACTCTCAGGAGAATGAACCTGTCTAAAGGAGGAGATAACCCTGGTGATGCGGCCTGGAGTCTATGTGATTTACTTTTGTACTTTGCTTTCGTAACTGTCACACCCCCAAACCGGAATGGAGGAAACGTTCGGGGGCGGAGGACGTCGTGTATAGTGTCACAACAATTGAATAATAGTAATCAAAGCAACAACAACCATTTTATTAATAGCATAATGTTTACATTGCATTCGAATGATACACGATTGACTCCAAAAGTAAATAACAAGTAAAGACTTGAAGCTACTATGCTCCATCTTCTTGAATCCGGTGTGTGTACCTGTCTACTAATGTCCTGAGAATACAAGTTGGTTTTGAAAGAGTATCTACATTAAGCTGGTGAGTTCATAAGCGTTTTGTTTTAGAAAACAGGTTCTGTGTTCTTGAAAAGTGCATTATGTTTCTCCAGAAAACCTTATAATTTCTGATGTGATGAATGTCAAGTAAAAAGATTCATACCAGTTCCTTCTGCGAGTACTTAATGTATACAAATCATATACAATTCAGATCGAATAAACAATCGATTGTGTGGTTCTGCCCCAAGCCCACAACCAAACAAGGAACTGTAAATGAGACGAAGACCACACATTCCACTGGTTGTCGGATCCTCATGTACATAATCCTGAAGTATTCACTAGATACTTACAAAGTTAACTGTATTGGTTCTTTGAAATCTATTGATGGTGTTCCTCAAGAAAATCCAATATTTTCTTAGTGAAAGCATGATTAAACCAATTCCTTTTATAACTACTTAGCTCATACTAGCTATGTATAAACCAACATCGAACACACAATTGATTGTGTGGATCTGCCGTAAGCCCACAACCAAACAAGGAACAGGGAATGAGGTGGAAACCACACATTCCACTGTCTATTGGATATTCTTCATACGTAACCCGGTTGCATAAACTAAGGAATTATAGAATAATTAATGAATATTCGTTAGTTGAATAATAAACCAATTGTTTGAAAAATACTGATGTTTTACTTTTATCCCCCCCCCCCCCCTCCCTTAAAATTTAAAAAGTTTGGAAAATATAGGGGTGTGAACTCACCTGATTGTGAGTGACTTGGATGAATGACAAAGATAGGATGCTTGGTATGCTAAGTGAAGTCCCGAGCACAATAAGATCCTATTAAACACATATTAACATGTATAGGCCTAAAATTAGTGTCTATAACAACTAACAAGTATAGGATACAGCCTTAGAATGTAGGAAACACTTATAATGAAGTGTTAGAACCAAAAATGAGGGACAGAAAGGAGTTCACGGCCAACCACTATGGGTTCACGGCCTAAGGTGTGTTCACGGCCCATGAACACATGAAGGGTTCACGGCCCACTCATGAACACTTGAAGGTTTTACGGCCCATCTATGAAGGGTTCACGACCCTATGAAGGGTTCACGACCGTGAACTCTTGAAGATCATAAAGATGGTGATGAAAGTGATGAATCAATTGATGAATATGAAGCACTTTACATGAATAAGATGAATAACGTGAAAATGGGAGAATCACTTATTTTGTGGGGTGGAAAGAGGGCTTTTGTTAGATGAGTTCTTGAGAGAGTCTTGAGGAGTTTTCGGCCAAGGAGGGAAGAAATGAGGAGTAAATGAAGGAAACATATATATATATATATATATATATATATATATATATATATATATATATATATATATATATATATATATGGAGAGGGGTTCACGGCCAAACATGGGTTCACGGCCGTGAACCTAGTCAGCGGCCGTGAACACCCTTTGATGAGCTTTCTGGATTGATTGCATTCCTCTAATCCCAAGCTAATACTTCTCAACATCTAATCCTTATGTGTACTAGGCTTAGAAACTCTCAAACAGACCCTAATCACCGAAAAACGATAGCAAAACAAGTCTGACTTTTTATTTATCGAGTTGACTTACAGATAGAGATTTCGGGTTGTCACATTATCCCCCCGATAGAGGGAATTTCATCCCAAAATTTGGATTCCGAGTGGTTGGTTAAGGATAAGAAAGAGAGATGGGTACTTCGGTTCTATTCAATCCTTGCGTAATTCAGTGAATTCAGATCCTCGCTGGTTGTTTCAGCGGATCTTCACTGTTGGATCTGCTGTTCTGATCTGTGGAGAGTGTGTAGATTTGACTTGCTTGACTTATGCTCATCTAACGGGTAGGATGTCCATTCGTAGTTCTGAGCAGCCTCTGTCCTGAAGTTCATGGTAGGACTCATACCTGGTTCATCTATCATCGCCTTGTGTACACAAGTCGTATATAATTAAGATTGATAAGACGGTCGAATGGGTGGTTCTGCCCCAGGTCCACAACCAGAGAAGGAACGGGAGATAAGGCGGAAACACACATCCTAAGTCCGTAGAATCTTAATTATATACCACCCTCGCATGTGCATTTAACATTTATAGGCTAACTGTATCTGTCCCTAGCCTCTGTGCTTGCACTTGACTTGTTGCGCGAGTGGTATTTACAAAGGTCTACTGGGAATACTTAGGGAAGGTTATGGGAGGATATCATACTCTTCGCATGAATACTTCGGAGGTTTGAAGCGAGAGACAATTCTGAGGTTCGCATCTAGTTTGTCGTTATGAGTGACGAGAGTTTTGTTATCCGATCGGTTCAGGGCGAAGGGTCTCCTCGGTGACGCATAGGTTTGGTATAACGTAGACTTAGTTAGACTATGTGGAATGACATCATCAGATCGCGTATTAAGTTAGTTTGGAAGGAGTGTTTTGCTAGAACATTAGTGCATCTGAGTGTGTACGTTTCTAGTGCTTTTTGTTTTGACCTTGTTATTACTATTGCGAATGTTTTGTACTGCATTAAGTGTGTACTAACTGAAAGATTGATCTAGTGAATGATACTTGATATTATGATCCCTATCTATTCCCTCTATAATCGCTTGGTGTCTACAAGTCATATATAATTAAGATTGATAACACAGTCGACTGGGTGACTCTGCCCTAAATCCACAACCAGACAAGGAACAGGAATTAAGGCGGAATCACGCACTCTAAGTCTATTGGTTCTTAATTATATATAGCCCTAATGTTTACACCAAGTCATTATAGCTTACCAGAAAGAGTATTTAGTTTCTACATAAACTATGTTCTTTGTTTAGACGAGGAAGAAATTCTTATAGTTAGGATTTAGTTGGGAAACGTACCGCTGTTCTCAGGTGGTTCCGTGGTAGACTCTCCTGCAGTGATCATCAGCACTCTTCCCTCTTCACTGGGGTTTCTGGCCAATGGACAATCTCTCCTGTATTTCCCTGTTTCGCCACATTCGTAGCAGGCCTGACTTACTTCCTCAAATGGGACCTGAGAGATTGGTCGTGCTGGTGCCCTACAGAAACGGATGGTGTTCCCCCTTCTGATTCAATTCTTGCAATACATCTTCCGACACCTTCTGGTATGATGAATGTTGCACTTATTAGATTTAGGGAGGGTTCCAGCATAACGAATGTCGGGTGCTGGAGCGGCTGGGGTCGTGGCAGCATAGGCCGTACCCCTCTGTTATGCATCGGAGGGATCTTGTGGTTATTGTCTCTTCTTCCCGCTCTCGGACTTTTGTTTATCATCACCTCCTTTGGTTGACTCAGGAACGGGGTCCATTATGCCTTGGCGGATTCCATAGTCGACCAATGTTCGAGCCAGACATTTGGCACTGTCAAACGTAAGAGGTTTCACTGCTAACACATTTCCTTGGATTGGAGAAGGTAGTCCCGAAATGTACCTCTCTACCTTCTTGCTCTCCGGGGTAACCATCCCAGGGCATAGTGCAACTAAATCGCTGAATCTATCAACGTAGTTTATTATGTATAAGCCTGCCATGGTAAGATTCCATAGCTCTTGCTCTAGTTTCTGTATTTCGCCCCTCGAGAAATACTCTTCCAGCATCATATCTTTTAGATTTTCCCAGCCCACTGTGTTTGCCACTGGTAGAGTCAGTGACTTGACATGGCTATTCCACCATGTAAGGGCTCTGTCGGAGAAGGTGCAGGTAGCAAACTTCACTATGCTCCCTTATGGGCACGCACATAACTCAAAAATTGACTATGTCTTCTCGAACCATCGCATTAGGGCGATGACTCCCCCACTTCCATCGAAGGATTTGGGTCCACAAGTCATAAAGTCTTTGTACGAGCACTACCTTGTGTGTCCGTGGCTAGAGCTGTTGGTACCACTACCCGATCCACCGGTATCACTTGTATTGATTTGAGTCATGACAGCTGTCACTGCGGTTGTTACTACCGCCTGGAAGACGATCGGGTCATACTGAGGAGGTGGTGGCGGTGGTGCGTTGTTTTTGTTTTTGTTCGACTTCTTCGGTGGCATCTTTCTGCTATAAGGTTTAAAAGACGAAACGAGGGTAAGTCCCTAGTGGTTACAAGTCGAGTGTTATCTGAATCGAAGTTATATTAGTTCTGAGTGTATCATGTTCTGACTCTTGAAGCAATTTATAGAAGAGGTCTATGCAACATAGACTTATGAACTTTTGATAGTGACTACCCTCTTAATGAAGTTCTGGGATCTGGTTTACTGTTACTAGCTGATATGATAAAGGAGATAAGCCTAACACATAGTGTGAGCAGTGTAATCACTAACTCACTAGATTGAATTAGTTAGTTAATTATTAGTGTGACGTATATGGTGCTCTACCACCTAACGCGCCTCGTGAGTGGTTTCCTGTTCTTGATAGTTCATGCTTCGAGTTCTATCACTGATCTCCACCACTTTCCGATGGAAGATTTGGCTCCTCAAATGATTCCTTCTAGGAATCCTCTTTATGAATCCTCTCTAGTTCCTCCTTGACTCCTCTATTGGTGGTTGTAGGGGAGTGGCTATTTCTATCTAGGTTGTTCGTGCGAGAATGTGAAAGTCTAAAGAATCTTATAAGATTAAATAAAACATTTCTTCTGAAGTTATTAATGATCCAAACTGGGTCCTCCTATAGTCAAGCAGCGCATGCAAGTTGTATATAACCAAGATCAAATAGACTTTCGAATAGGTGATCCTACTCTAAAACCACAACCAAACAAGGAACAGGTAGTAGAGCGAAGATCACAAATTCTAAGTCTATAAGATCCCAATTATATATAACCCTGGGAGCATGCACTTCGCAACCATAGACCTGTCAGTAAGGGTCTTTTAGTTTTCATATAAGTATGTTATAGTGCCAAAAATACTCCTATAGTATTTTATCTTTATTTTTTGTTCTAGGGATCTTTTGTATATAGAGTTAGGTAAGTTTTAGACTCGTTGCAACACCACTATCACTCCCAAACACATGTTGGTCGTATCTCAAATAAATATAGTTGATCAGGTTATATTTATTCCAGATATGATTACATAACAGCCTAGGTTTGACTGTAGTGTCCAAAATCTAAATACTTTTGTTTGTTTTGTTCTTATTTGTTCTTATTGTGATACTTGTTCTTAGTATGTATGCTTATTAGTATACTTCTTGTAAAATACTTATATTTTAAAAGTATACTTTTAGTCAGAGCACTCCGGCCCTATTGTATTTATAGTTGTATATCTTTTACTGGTTGATATACTGAGTTCACTATAAAAAATGCTCTGATACCAATTTGTCACACCCCCAAACCGGAACGGCAAAAACGTTCGGGGGCGGAAGACGTCATGTATAGTATCACAACAATTGAATAATAGTAATCAAAGCAACAACAACCATTGTATTAATAGCATAATGTTTACATTACATTCGAATCATACACGATTAACTCTAAAAGTAAATAACAAGTAAAGACTCGAAGCTACTATGCTCCATCTTCTTGAATCCGGTGCGTGTACATGTCTACTAATGTCCTGAGAATACAAGTAGGTTTTGAAAGAGTATTAGCATTAAGCTGGTGAGTTCATAAGCGTTTTGTTTTAGAAAACAGGTTCTGTGTTCTTGAAAAGTGCATTATGTTTCTCCAGAAAACCTTATAATTTCTGATGTAATGAATGTCAAGTAAAAAGATTCATACCAGTTCCTTATGCGAGTACTTAATGTATACAAATCATATACAATTCAGATCGAATAAACAATCGATTATGTGGTTCTGCCCCAAGCCCATAACCAAACAAGGAACTGGAAAGGAGGCGGAGACCACACATTCCACTGGTTGTCGGATCCTCATGTACATAATCTTGAAGTATTCACTAGATACTTACAAAGTTAACTGTATTGGTTCTTTGAAATCTATTGATGGTGTTCCTCAAGAAAATCCAATATTTTCTTAGTGAAAGCATGATTAAACCAATTCCTTTTATAACTACTTAACTCATACTAGCTATGTATAAACCAATATCGAACAGACAATTGATTGTGGATCTTCCCTAAGCCCACAACCAAACAAGGAACAGGGAATGAGGCGAAAACCACACATTCCACTGTCTATTGGATATTCTTCATACGTAACCCGGTTGCATAAACTAAGGAATTATAGAATAATTAATGAATATTCGTTGGTTGAATAATAAACCAATTGTTTGAAAAGTACTGATGTTTATCCTGGAAAATCCTATATTTTCCCTAAGTGTAAGTTATTGTCTTAACTGTTCCAAAACTGAAGAGCACAAGTACCTTCCATAGTTATGTTGTTTAAGCATTGTTCTGTTTGAAAACCCTGGCTACCACCAGTAATGTATAGTAGTTTTATTACTTAAAATAAGAATAGTCGAAGATGTATTGTTCTGTATACTGAAAGTGTTGTTGATACCCTCCTGTGATCACTTAGTACATACGAGTTATAGAAATCTAAATCAAACAAACAGTCGATTGGGTGATTCTGCCCTAAGCCCACAACCAAAAAAGGAGCAGGGAATGAGGCGGAAATCACACATCCCACTGCATGTCGGATGTTAATTTCATATCACCCTGATGTACATACTAAGTAATCCCATAGTTATTAACCCTGATGACTGATAGTTAAGTATATTATTACTACGTGAACGAGTCGTTGTTTCCCCTGTGAGTTCTTATAACCATGCTAGTGGACGATAAACACTACGACGTACTTTGGACGTCGCAATTGAAACAACGTTTGTCACCCTCGGTTGACTGTAGCTAATAGTCAGGGTGCGGGATTGTCAGTCCCGTATAGATCTATACACAAACTCACACTCTCCCTCCAGGAGACTCTAGTTTCTAAGGAGTAGACTTCCCAGAAGTCGTGTCTCACAATGTAGTTCTTTCAACGAATTCACGAATAATACTATGAAAAACTCCTTTTTGTTATCAACATGTATCTTAAGTGATTATGAAATTGTTCGTCATGTTTAATAAGTTCTATGTTCCAATGTGTATTAACAATAAGAAAATATAATAAACCAAATTATATTTTTAAACACCAATTTCTTGTGTTTTACGTGTATCTGTTAGATTAGTGTCTAAGCCCGTAACCATATTTGGTAAGTACTTGACCCGGTTGTGCATGGTCCTTTTGGGTTGCCTTCACCAAAGCAACTTGACTGGAGAAATAATAGAGAAAGAGGTTATTATGGTTTATTAATATATTATAAGAATAATATATTAAGAGAGAAATCATATTTGTTTAATTAACATTGATCAAGAATTAATTAAGAAATTAATTTTGTGATTAAAAGAAGTTAATTGAACTAGGGGGACTGAACTGTAATTATCTGATAGTTACAAAGTTGGGCAAGGAAACCCTATGGGATAGGGTGGACGAATTCAAGGGGATAAAGGCCTTAGAATTCGTCCAAGGCAAGGGTTCAAGAATTATCCTTGGGCTGCTTGGTGGCTAAGCAACCAGATAAGGATAAGGACTGAAACCCTAATTCTTACACCTATATAAACGACCCTTGGCATATGAAATTCGGCCACTTGATCCCTAGAGTTCCTAGAGCCGAATTTTACCTCTCCCCTCTCTCTCTCTCTCTTGCTTCTTCAATTGCTATTGGTATTTGTGCGCCATTATAGGTACTACACTTGTTGTACTTGCTTTCAAAGATAAGAAGATTCAAGAAACTAGTTGTTATTACAATATAACAACAAGAGGTATGTAATTCATTCTTCCTTATGATTTTCAAAATTACTAGGAGCATGCTAGGATTCGTTTTGTGTTCATAAAGTTGTATGACTAATAGTAAAACATAGATCCATATCTAGGGTTGCATGCACACATAGGATTGTTTGTATAAAACCCATCAGTGGTATCAGAGCGTTTGGTTTTGTTTTTCAATTAGTTTTATACAAAATATGAATTGGACACATTAGGGTTTATAGCCAATAAACCCTAGAGTCATGATTTTCGAAATTAGGGTTCCTAAACCCTAGTTTCAAAATTTGATAGGGTTTCCCAAACCCTTTCCTTAGCCTCCAAAATTTCGAATTTTTAGGGTTATCCAACCCTAGGGTTTTCGAAATTGCCTCCTCCCCAAGATAAGATTCCTAAATTTAGGGGATTTGGATAATGTCATATCTTGTAATTATCCCTTTAATTGTTTAATATGGTAATTAAAGATTTTTGAATTATCCCATCCCAATTTTCGAATTTTAGGGGATTTAAGGGATTAGGTTAAATTAATTGTTAATTTAATAGATAATATTTCAAGATTTGATAATTGAAATTAATTGTTTAATTTTGGGATAATTATTAAATCAATGTTTTAAATATTTAAGATTTTAAAATTAAAAGGTTATAATTTTCGAAAATATTTAAATATAATTAAAACCCTAGTATTTTGAAATGTTTAAAATACACCCTTATACTATTATAATATTATAAGATTAATAATTATATATATATGTATAAGATTAAGCTATTCTTACCGTTAGTAGGCCTCATTCACGAAGCCAATCTATAAGGGGGTATAAGGTTATGGCCTATAAAATGGTCGTTTAATGGGTGTCCACTCTCACCCACCGCTTCCTTGATTGGTGGAGGGTCGTTAGCCGAACAGGTAGGATAGGGAAAACCTTTCTCATTAATAAGTATAATGAATTATAAAAGTAACTAAATGTTTTTCAAAAACAATTCCCAATCTTAGTTACTTTAGGAAAAACTGAATTGATGCAATTCCATGAAATTACACTTTGTACCCTTGCTAAGACATTAGTGGAGCGTGTGTGGTTAACCGGCACACTAATTGGGCTCTAAGCAAAGGTGGCAAAGGGTGACTCATTGTTTGTCATAGTTCGATGGAGCGTGTGTGGTAAACCGGCACATCGACTAGGTGACTGTAACAATGAGGGCACCATGTACATTTGCATGGTTATTCACACCCGCTTTGTGATCATCGGCATCCCAGTCACAAACTAGAGGGGCATATCGAGATTTAAACATGCCATTGAAAATTTCAATGAATCTCAAAAGATCTGGGAGTTTTCAATACATTTAAAACTTAATCTCTTTTTCGTTTTTCATGGAGGAGAATTAGTGAATCATCATTCACTTACCTTCAAATTATTTACTTGTTAGATTACGGCATCCCTCTTCTAATTTGTAAATAATGTTGTTGGATCCTAGCCCTGATTTTTTATTTGGGTGTTTAATTGGGGAATTCGCTTCTAATCAAACTTTGTTCTTTTTCCTTCTCAGATGTCGAACGACAACCACAACGCTTCCGGTTCAAATTCCTCTGGCTCGTTCTCACTCATGAACTTGTGTGGGAGAGTGATCTTTGACGGGTCCAATTTCAATGATTGGATCCACAACATTCGAATGGTCACTCGTTACGAGGACAAAGAGTATGTCCTCGATGAGAAGCTGAAGGAGATTGACATCAACACTGCCTCTGCTGAAGAGATCGCGGCCTTTGAGGCCCATGAGCGTGATGCTACGAAAGTCCGTTGCATCATGCTGAAGTTGAATGTCGATCACTACCAAAATGGGTAATGGAGAGTCCCTTACCGCTCATCTGCAAAAGATGCAGAGATATGTCGATCGCCTGCTGAAGTTAAATGTGAAATTTGATGAAGAGCTAGCAATTGATATCATCCTTCACTCCTTGCCTCCCTACTATAGCCAGTTGCGCATGACCTACCACATGAACAAGGAGGAGGTCTCTTTGAGCAAGCTTCAGGGCTTGTTGAGGACTGCTGAGAGCAACCTCAAGGACAAATCTGTTGCATCAACTCTAACTCCTGCTGCTGCCCCTGTCTTGGCAATAGGACAAGGGAAGGGTAAAAAGAGGAAGGCTCCCTCAAAGAGCCACCACAAGGGAAAGTCCCAAGATGGTACCTCTTCTAGTGGAACCAAAGTTGGTTCTGCTAAACCCAACTCTAACCCTAAGGAGGCAGAGTGTCACCACTGCCACAACATAGGGCATTGGAAAAGAAGCTGCCCAGAATATCTGCAAGTTATCAAGGATGGGAAGATCAAGCCGTCCTTCGCATGTATTTACACTATTAAATCTAATGACTCGTCGCATGCTATTTCTTGGGTTCTTAATACATGATGTGGTTTTCACATATGTTCTGATTTGCAGGGACTAAGAAGAAATAGGGATGTGGAGCATGGAAGGATGAATCTGATCATGGGAAACAGAAGATCGTCGCCTGTCACCAAGATTGGAGTTTATTCCTTAGTGCTTAGTAATGGATTAGATTTAGATTTAAACAATTGTTGCTATTCGCCAGATATGGCAAGAAACATCATTTCATTTCATGGTTTATATAGACAAGGTTTTAGATATTCATTTGATAATGAAATGGGTTCTATTTATACTTATCTTAATAATGTTTTATATTTTGAAGCATTGCCTTGTAATGGAATATATGAGACTGTGATTGTTGTAGATAACTTGGGAAATGATGTGTTGTGTGTTGATTCTTCCAATAGTATTGATAAAGCAAGCTTGTGGCATTGTCGTCTTGGACATGTCAACAACAAACACATAGCCCTTCACTGGCACTTGTGCGACCTTAGGGACGATGACGTGTGTGAGTCTTGTTTACTTGGAAAGATGACCAAGTCACCCTTCACTGGCACTTGTGCGAGGGGTGAGGGTTTATTGGACCTCATACATACAGATGTATGTGAACCCTTTATATCCACCACAAGGGATGCAAACCGCTTCTATGTGACTTTCATCGACGATTATAGCAGATATGGGTATATCTACTTAATCAAGAACAAGTCAGAAACCTTTGAAAAGTTCAAAGAGTTTAAACAAGAAGTGGAGAATCAGTTGGGCAGGAAAATTAAGATGCTTCAATCCGATCGAGGTGGAGAGTACCTAAGTCTTTAATTCCACGACTACCTCAAGGAATGCGGAATAGTTTCGCAATTGACGCCACCTAGGACACCGCAGTTTAATGGTGTATCTGAGAGGCGTAATCGAACCTTGCTAGACATGGTTCGTTCCATGATGAGTCATGCTTCGCTACCTATCTCATTCTGGGGGTATGCGTTAGAGACTGCCGCCCATATCCTTAACTTAGTCGCTACGAAGAAGGTTGCCAAAACACCTCACGAGATGTGGACAAGGAAGGCTCCCTAGTTAGCACATATCAAGGTTTGGGGTTGCGAGGCTTTCGTAAGACGAGAGACTCACGACAAGATCGAACCTCGTAGTGAGCGATGTATTTTCATCAGCTACCCGTAGAAATCCTTTGGATATATCTTCTATAGACCGAGTGATAATGTTGTCTTCGTTGCGAGGAGAAGGGTTTTCCGAGAGCGATAACTAATAAGCCAAGGAGACAGTGGGAGGCAAATCGATCTTGAAGAGATTCAAGAGTCGAGCAATGAAGGAACCTCTAACACTGGCGCTCAACCCGAGGAGGAAACTCCGGTTGAACCGATTAACGAGTCCCTACCTCTTAGACGTTCCGAAAGGGTTAGTGTTCCACCCCAGTTTTATGGTTTTCATATTACTACAGAAGGGGATACGTTCATTAGTGATAGTACACTACTGAATCTGGACGAACCTAACAGCTATAAGGAAGCCATGGCAGTCCCAGAGTCTGCAAAGTGGAAAGAGGCTATGGACAATGAGATTCGGTCCATGTATGACAGCCAAGTTTGGAACTTGGTTGATCATGTACCAGGTCGTAAGATGGTCGGGTGTAAATGGATCTTCAAGAAGAAGACCGACATGGATGGGAATGTGCACACTTATAAGGCGCGATTGGTTGCGAAGGGCTTTACTCAAACTCCTGGAGTTGACTATGATGAGACCTTCTCACCAGTTGCAAAGATAAAGTCTATTAGGGTGATGCTGGCCATTGCTGCATTTCATGATTATGAAATATGGCAAATGGATGTCAAAAACGCTTTCCTTAATGGGAAATTGGCTGAGGATGTTTACATGGCTCAGCCAGAGGGTTTTGTCAATGCGAAGCATCCCAATAGAGTATGTAAGCTTGAGTAATCCATTTATGGACTTACGCAAGCGTCTTGCAGATGGAATCTTTGTTTTGATGAGAAGGTCAAAGAGTTTGGTTTTCTGCGAAGCGAGGATGAATCGTGTGTATATGTCAAATCCAGTGGGAGTATAGTAAGCTTCCTCGTATTGTATTTCGATGACATACTACTCATAGGAAACGACATCCCGACGCTGCAGGAAGTTAAGTCTTGGCCTGGGAAGTGCTCCGCTATGAAGGACCTCGGAGAAGCTGCCTATAGTTTAGGAATAAGGATAGTGAGAAACAGGAGTAAGAGACTAATAGGACCTAGTCAGAATACTTACTTGGACAAGGTACTAAAACGTTTTAGTATGGAGAATTCAAAAAAGGGGAAGTTACCGATCCAAAGTAATGCCAAGTTGAGTAAGACTCAAAGCCCGATTACCGAAGTCGAGATAGCATAAATGAGCCGAGTACCATACGCTTCCGCAATTGGCTCAATCATGTACGCTATGACTTGTACTCGCCCTGATGTGGCCTTCGCTTTGATCATGGTCAGCAGATATCAAGGGAACCCTGGCAAAGCACATTGGACAGCAGTCAAGAATATTCTTAAGTACCTTCGGAGGACCAAGGAATGGTTTCTAGTCCTTCGGAGGACCAAGAATATTCTTAAGTACGGTTCGCAGTCAGGATGGGTCTTTATGTGACAACCGTCAATTACAAGTCAAAGTCAAAGTCAACAAGTCAAACCGGTCAAACTTAACTAATACTTCTATGTTAAAAGTGTTGGATAAGGTGTCTAAGTCCATAACTTATTTGGTATATACTTGACCCAACCCGGCATGGTCCATTTGGGTTGCACTTCACCCGAACTATTTATGTGGATAATATTATGAGAAGAGTATATTTGTGGATAATATTATGAGAAGAGTATATTTGATGTCTGCACAGGGGACTCGCCGAGTCCATGGGGGGGAATCGACGAGTCCAAGCGAATCTTCAACCAACTCGGCGAGTCAGTTAATGCACTCGACGAGTTGGCTATGCAGATGCAGATTTTCGACTTTTGCTGCTGGAAATGGACTAGAAACATTACCCTAAACTGTTTTGATGTTTTAAAACCTATTTTAGATGGTGTAATGTTTATGCTAATCCATTTACAATGGCTTATATCAAAATTACATGTTTATATGTGTTCATATGTTCTTGAAATTTTGATATGATGTTCATGTTCTTATGAATTATTGTTAGATCATAGGAATTATTTGCTAAATTGTTTATTGATTAATTCTTGATCATTTATGTGTTTTAATGGAGTCCATAATTTGTCCTCAAGTTATGGATTTCCAAAGGTCACTTTCTTTTATGCATATTTAAAACACATAAGTTACATGAAAATGAAGAGTCTTCATTTTTATGAACCTTTAATTCATAAGTTATGAAATGAAAAGTTTTGAATAGTTTCAAAACTTGTCCTCAAGTTTTGGAATTTGTAAAGTTGCACACACTTTAATATACTTTAATTCCAACCCTTAGTGTTTTAAAAGTTAAAATTCAACCCTTATACTAATTATAATATTAATGGTTAATAATTATATATATGTATAAGATTAAGACGTTTTACCGTTAGTAGGCCTCATTCACGAAGCCGGTCTATAAGGGGGGTATAAGGTTCTTGCCTATAAAATGGCAGCTTAATGGGTGTCCATTCTCACCCACCGCTTCCTTGATCGGTGGTCGTTAGCCGAACGGATAGGACAATGACTTTAAATTCTCATTAAAAGTATAATGAATATTATAAAGTAACTAAATGTTTTTATAAATTCCCAATCTTAGTTACTTTAGGAAAATGTGAAAAAGGTGCTAACCCATGAAATTCACACTTTGTACCTTACCAAGTCGTTGGTGGAGCGTGTGTGGTTAACCGAAACACTAACTAGGACTAGTAAGGATCACGAAGGGTGACTTAATGTTTATCATAGATCGGTGGAGCGCGTGTGGTTAACCGGCACATTGATTAGGTGATAATATTAAGGGTACCAAGTAAATTTGCATGGTTATTCACACCTTGTTTTGTGATCTCGGCATCCCAGTCACAAAACTTGAAGGGCACAATCGAGATTGAAACATGCCATTGAAAAGTTCAATGAATCTCAAAAGAATCTAGGAATTTCAAAACCAATTAAACCTAATAATTCATTTCGTTTTTCATGGTGGAAATTGGTGAATCGTCATTCACCTACCTTCAAATATGTTATGGCTTAGATTACGGCATCCCTCTTCTAAGTTATAATATATTGTGTTGGATCCTAGCCTTAATATTACATTTGGGTGTCTTATTAAGGATTCTCTTTATATCTAATCTAAACTTGTTTTCTTCTTTTCAGATGTCTTCCAACAACAATGCTTCGGGCTCAAACCCTACTGGCTCCTTCTCTCTCATGAACCTTTGTGGGAGGGTTATCTTTGATGGTTCCAACTTCATGGATTGGATCCGGAACATCAGGATGGTTACTCGTTACGAGGACAAGGAATATGTCCTCGATAAGGAGCTAAAGGAGCTTGATGGGTCTACTGCTACTCCTGGGGAGATCGCTGAATACAGGACACATGAGAGAGATGCCACCAAAGTGGCATGCATCATGATGGCCACAATGACAACTGAACTCCAAAAGTCCTATGAGGACTATTACCCTTTTGAGATGCATCGGGATCTGATGGAAAGGTACCATCAGAGTGATTGTCAAGAGCGGTATGAAATAATCTTCTCCATGATAACAACCCGTATGAAGGATAGCGAACCAATCACGGGCCACATGCAGAAAATGCAAACGTATGTGGACCGTCTACTGAAACTGAATGTGAACTTCCCAAAGGAGTTGGCAATTGATATCATTTTGCACTCCTTACCGTCGTGTTATGATCAATTTCGTATTACATATCACATGAATAAAGAGGAATTTACTCTCAGTAAGCTTCAAGGACTTCTAAAGACCGCCAAAAGTGGTCTTAAAAGTAAGTCGGTTGCTACTCCTACTCCTACAACTACCCCTGTTTTGGCTATCGGACAAGGCAAAGGGAAGAAGAGGAAGCACCCTTCGAAGGGTACCAAGGGAAAGTCTCTTGAAGGCTCCTCATCTGGAACCAAAAGTGGTTCTATCACTCCTTCTGCCATCCCTAAGGATGCTGAATGCTTCTACTGTCAGAATAAGGGGCACTGGAAGCGAAACTGCCCTAAGTACTTGCAGGATGTCAAGGATGGGAAAGTGAAACCATCCCATGCAGGTATTTACACTATATTGTCTAATAATTCACCATATTCTAACTCTTGGGTGCTTGATACAGGATGTGGTATTCACATATGTTCTGATTTGCAGGGCCTAAGAAGAAGTGAGGATGTGGAGCACGAGAAGATAAACCTGATCATGGGGAATAGGAAGGCTTCACTTGTTTCCAAGATTGGAGTTTATACTTTGTTGCTAGATAGTGGGTTAAAGTTAGATTTGAATAAATGTGTTTACTCATCAGAAATGGCGAGGAATATTATTTCCTTTCATGCTTTGTATAAACAAGGTTTTACCTTTTCTTTTGATAATGAAGTTGGTAGTATTAATGCTTTCTTTAATAATGTTCTTTATTTTAAAGCATTACCTTGTGATGGTGTGTATGAAGCTATATCGATTGTACATAATTTAGGTAATAATGTATTGTGTATTGATTCTTCTACTAGCTTGGATAAAGCATCTTTGTGGCATTATCGTCTTGGACATGTAAGCAAGAAACGCATAGGCCAGCTCCAAAAGGATGGAGTCTTGGAGTCGTTCGACCTTAAGTCGGATGATAGTTGTGAATCTTGTTTACTTGGAAAAATGACAAAATCACCCTTCACTGGTACTTGTGCAAGGGGTGAGAGTTTGTTGGACCTTATACATACTGATGTATGTGGACCATTCAAAACCGCCACAAGGGATGCTAATCGCTATTATATGACTTTTATTGATGATTTTAGTAGATATGGTTATGTCTACTTAATCAAACATAAGTCAGAAACTTTTGAAAGGTTTAAAGAGTTTAAACAGGAAGTAGAAAATCAATTGGGCAGGAACATTAAGATGCTTCGATCCGATCGAGGTGGTGAGTATCTTAGCACTGAGTTCCTCGACTATCTTAAGGAGTGTGGGATTGTCTCACAATTGACACCTCCCAGGACACCACAGCTAAACGGTGTGGCTGAGAGGCGTAATCGAACTTTGTTGGACATGGTTCACTGTATGATGAGTCGAGCTTCGCTACCAATCTCTTTTTGGGGGTATGCCTTAGAGACTGCAGCCCACATCCTTAATCTAGTCCCTACAAAGAAGGTTGCCAAAACACCTCATGAGATGTGGACTGGGAAAGTTCCAAATTTGGACCACATCAAGATTTGGGGTTGTGATGCTTTCGTGAGGCGCGAGACTCATGATAAGCTCGAACCTCGAAGTGAAAGGTGTATTTTCATCGGCTACCCACAAAAATCCTTTGGTTACCTCTTCTATAGACCCAGTGAGAATGTAGTCTTTGTGGCAAGGAGAGGGGTCTTTCGAGAGAGAATTTATAAGCCAAGGAGACAGTGGGAGGCAAATTGACCTTGAAGAAATTTAAGAGTCAATTGGTGAAGGAACCTCAGACACTAGCAATCAACCTGAGGAGGAAACTCCTATTGATCCGACTGACGAGTCTGTACCTCCGAGGCGTTCCACAAGGGTTAGGAACACACCTGAGTTTTATTACGGATTTCATATTACTACGAAAGGTGATACGTTTATCAGTGATAGTACACTGGTAAATCTGGATGAACCTAACAGTGTTAAGGAATCCATGGCAAGCCCGGAGTCTGCTAAGTGGAAGGAGGCTATGGACAGCGAGATACAGTCCATGTATGACAATCAAGTTTGGAACTTGATTGACAATGTACCAGGCCGTAAGACAGTCGGGTGCAAATGGATCTTCAAGAAGAAGACCGACATGGATGGGAAGGTGCACACTTATAAAGCGCGACTGGTCGCGAAGGTTTTACTCAGACTCAGGGTATTGATTATGATGAAACTTTTTCACCAGTGGCAAATATTAAGTCTATTAGGGTTATGCTGGCCATTGCTGCATTTCATGATTATGAAATATGGCAAATGGATGTCAAAACCATCTTCCTTAACGGAAAGTTGGCTGAGGATGTTTACATGAATCAGCCAGAGGGTTTTGTCAGTGCAGAGTACCCTAATAAAGCGTGCAAGCTTGAGAAATCTATTTATGGCTTGAAACAAGCATCTCGAAGCTGGAATCTTTGTTTCGACGAGAAGGTCAAAGAGTTTGGCTTCTCAAGAAGTGAAGATGAGTCTTGCGTGTATGTCAGAGCTAGTGGGAGTATAGTTAGATTTTTGGTACTGTATGTAGATGACATACTACTCATAGGAAATGACATCCCAACCTTGCAGGAGGTTAAGTCCTGGCTTGGGAAGTGCTTTGCTATGAAGGACCTTAGAGAAGCTACATATATCCTAGGGATAAGGATATTAAGAGAAAGGAGTAAAAGACTAATTGGACTTAGTCAGAGTACTTACTTAGATAAGGTGTTGAAAAGGTTCAACATGCAGAATTCCAAGAAAGGAGAATTACCGATCCAAAGCAATGCCAAACTAAGCAAGGCTCAGAGCCCGAGTACAGAGGCTGAGATAGCTGAGATGAGTCGATTACCTTATGCTTATGTTGTTGGCTCGGTCATGTATGCTATGACTTATACCCGCCCTGATGTGGCCTTTGCTTTGAGCATGGTCAGCATATATCAGGGGAACCCTGGCAAGGCTCATTGGACTGCGGTAAAGAATATTCTCAAGTACCTGTGGAGGACTAAGGATTGGATCCTTACCCTTCGTGGTAATGATGACTTGAGAGTAGTAGGGTATAGTGATGCTAGTTTTCAGACTGATAGGGATAACTTCTGCTCTCAGTCGGGCTGGGTCTTTATCCTAAATGGAGGGGCAATCACTTGGAAGAGTTACAAACAGGAGACGATAGCTGATTCGACTTGTGAATCAGAGTACATAGCAGCGAGTGAAGCGGCAAAGGAGGCGATATGGCTGAAGAACTTCATTGGAGACCTTGGAGTTGTACCAGCTATTAAGGAGCCTATGGAGATTTTATGTGACAGAAATAGTGCGGTTGCCTTAGCCAAGGAACCAAGAGATCATGGCAGATCCTGACACATTGACAGAAAATATCACTTCATAAGACACAAGATAGAAGAAGGACTCCTCGTGGAAAAGAGGGTATCGTCGGATGAGAACCCTGCGGATCCCTTACGAAGGGACTGACAAGGGTTAGGCATTTGCAGCATGTGAGGCGCATCGGGATGAGGGACGATATTAGTTTTACAGATTAGATAGTTATTACTGAAACTTGTAAAATGTAATCGACGTTTGATGATGAATAAAAGTTGTGATTTATTTATGAGTAAGGTGTTGCTATCATTGTTAATTATTTACTATTGTTTCAGCTTTGCATGTTTTGACTTCCAGAATAATAAATTTATTCAAATTCTCCACAGTCAGTCATATGTTGGAAGTAGGTATGAATCAAGACTGTCATGAATTGGCCTTGTAGATGACTAAAGGTGTTTATTCATAGCAATGGTTGCTACAACATTCATGAGTGCTCATAACTTATGAGTATTGGAATAAACCCACGCTCACTTGTATCACTTCATGGAATTTATCTCGAGTGATCGTGAGACGGTAATATCATATAAGTCTTCAAACCTAGAGATATGAGTTGTTGCCTATGAGTTGGTTGTGCTTTGATTGCACGAAAACGCATCGGTAACTTGATGTTATAAAACGTGCCTTTGTGTACAATTCAACAAGTAGTAGAACAAGCATATGAGTCGAGGTTTATCTGTTCCTTCTTGGATTAGAAGCGATATTTGGGCCCCTCGATGATTTTGTTTTAACCTATGTACCGGGCCCGGTCAGAACTAAATTGATGTGTTCGATTAAGTTCTTTGTCAAAAAAATCAGAAATCGGGAAACAAACTGCTGGACAATAAGTAAGACATTGTTCCATGTATTTGTCCGGCTGATATCATGAGAGCAGAGGGTTGTATGATCACTTATCTAAAATGGCGCTTCATAGTTCAACAGAGTTTTCGAGAGCTACGATTGCCAGTTGGTTCCTGAAGCTATGTGAAATCCCCTAATTTCTCGGCCAGAAAAGACCGATTTAATTTATGCTTTTTAAAATCAAATCAGAGAAATCTTTATAAAAGATGTTGCGGAATTGGTCCCCAATACAAAATATGATAAAAGTTTGTCAAAACCTTTCTTTAAGAAATATATAATTTCATTTCATATCAAAACCTCGGGATGTCATGTTCCGATACAGATCAAAAGCATAAACAAGACATTATAAGCCTTTCAACGGTTATTTACAACTACTGGACTATAATCCAAAAAATCTATCATCGTCCTCCGAATATGCTCAGGGTCCACTACCTGTAACATAAAAAGTTGAGTGGGTCAGGCCTGGGAGCCTGGTGAGCATATAGGGTTTTCAACCCACAATAATAATAAACTTATTACGTTCACCAATCAACAATAACCCTGATTACCCGTTCCCGTTATCCTCACTTTACGTCCCTAAACACTTATCACAAGGGACCTAGCCTAAATAATATCATCGGGATGGACACTACTGCTAAGGGGTTTCCTCAGCCATACATGTCCTAAAGTCAACCATGAGGGGGGTTGGAGTACAGCGAATGAACGCCCAAGTTCATTAACACCTACAGGTTGCGGGCCTGCTAGCGTTTCCCACTGGACTGTCTAGAAAGTCCGTGGTCGTCATCCAAACTCCGCTAGATGACTGAATCACAAATCACATCGAGGCCTCTCATCACTTTATTTCATCACACACCAACTATCTACCCATGTTCTACCCAACATATTTGTAGATAAAAATATATATACAGTTTAAAACTTGTATAAAACATCAACTCAACAATCACCTCAAATAAACAATTAATATATTTACACATAGCACGTATTTTAAGGTAAATACTTCATATCTATGTGTAAAATGAAAGTGACTATACACTCACTTGATTTGATGATAATCGGGCAGCAATTCGTTTCCTAAAACGTTCGTTTCTAATAAAACCGGGAGTTTTATTCAGAAACCGGGCTCTGCGAGGGTCGGGCTTCGAAACCGAAAAGATAAATTTTCCGGGCTTCTCGGGCACTTCGTGGCGTATTCCGGGGGTATAATTGATACTGGGGCTTTGGGAGATGTTAAGATGAAGAAAATATGGAAAAATGGGCTAAAAGTGACAAAACTCCAAAAGTAACCGAGAAAGCTCGCAAGCCCTCTATTTATAGTAGGTCCGAAGTCGGTTAAGGAGGGAAGAGTCAGCATGCGAGGACACGCGGAATCAGGGCGAAGGCGCGCGGCACATGGCTCGCATGTGCGAGGGTCTCGGTGGCAACCGCTGATTGGACCGAGGTCTAGTCCGAGACTTCGGACGTGGCACCCCCCTGCGAGACTCGGACATGTGATAGTAGACACGCGTCGGATCCTTAGTGGACCGCTTCAGCAGCTCGGATGACTCAGCCTTATTTCGGACACGTGGCATGCTCTAAGCGAAGGTGACGTGGCCGAAGCCACCTATGCGAAATTTCTCGGTTTTCGCGCCAAAACTTCTAAAATCCATAACTTTCGCATACGAGCTCCGTTTTTGACGTTCTTTATATGCACGCGTAGGTAAAATTACGCTCTACAACTTTCGTTTAGACTTCGTTGGCTAATTTGACTTTATTTTTTATATTATTATTTTTAACAGACCGGGACAGGAAATCCGTTAAAAATTCATAACTTCTTCATTCGACGTCCGTTTTCGTCTGTCTTTTTACCATTGTGCTACTATTAACGAGACCTTCAATTCTCGTTTAGGTCGTGTCGGCTAAAAATCACTCGATCTAAAATTCGAGTTTTTAGCTATCTACTACTAAGCTGAAACTTCGAAAAATCATAACTTCCTCATACGAAGTCAGATTTGGGCGTTCTTTTTATACCTACTCTCGGTTTAACGAACACTATAAGTTTAGTTTAGATCATTAAGGCTAAAATGTAGTTTATCAAAAACTCACTTTTTACGACATTCGGCCCCGTGCCGGTTTTGTCGCAAAACTTCGACAGGTCATAACTTCTTCGTTATAACTCGGATTTCAGTATTCTTTATATGTCTGCAATCCTTGTCACGCCCACTACAAGTTTCTTAATAGATATTGGGTTTATCTAATATTTAATTTTGGCGCGTATTTTTATTCTTAATTAATTAAACCCTAATAATTAAGCATAAAACACATAATTCACATAATATTCACATAATTCCTTTTCATTTCTTCAAAATGAGTTACAAAGGTTAATCTAGACTATCACATCAATATTAATGCCTAGGCTAGAAACACGGGCATTACAAGCTATATAGGCAAACACAGTTATCAGACTTATCCAAGTGGGAGACTGTTGGATAAGGCGTCTAAGTCCATAACTTATTTGGTATATACTTGACCCTACCCGGCATGGTCCATTTGGGTTGCACTTCACCCGAACTATTTATGTGGATAATATTATGAGAAGAGTATATTTGTGACTTATTAATATATTATAAGTTATAATATATTAATATGAAATCGTATTATTTAATTAGTATTGATCTTAAATTAATTATGAATTAATTTAGTGATCAAAATGTGACTAATTAAATAATGGGCTGTTATATTTATATGGTGTGGGCTAACACTCATTAGGAAATGGGATAAGCTTAAATGGGAGTCCATGGATGATCCATGGAGCTTTTAACCCATGGATCCTTGGAAAAGGAAAAGACATGGGTTATTAGGGTTTGCATGGTCCATAACCCTAATCATATACACTATATAAAGAGGCTTATGGTGCTTGAAAAGACATTATGTGTGTGTGCATAAGAGTGGCCGATTTCTAGAGTGTTTGTATACTCTCTCATAAGTTTTCCAAGTTTGTGGTGATTTGTGATTTCCATTTGAGGCATTCACATTATTGGTGCTAGGCTCTCAAACTCCTAAGGAATCAACTCACTACTAAAGGTATGTAATTCTTCTAGTATCTTTTATGTTTAAAAGTACCCCATGCATGCTAGATAGGTTATGGACCTTGGAAAATTATTTTTCATGTATTTTAGACAAACATAGATCCAAGGTTTCTAGGGTTGCATGAACACCTTAGGAGTGTTAGTTTGCTCAAAACCCAACAAAAAGTTATTCTATGAAAATGTACATTCGTATGTCAAGAATTCAAGTGTCTCGGATATTTTATGTGTTTAAATATGTAAAACCCCAAGAAGGGATTTAAGCGCATCAAAACACGACTATGGACCCTTTTGGGGACTTAAAATAATCTTAAGCGAAGCATAACGGGGTTCACGAACCTTGCATTGCGAAACAATACAATAATATTGACTAAAAATAAATCTCTCCCAAAACTCTCTAAAAATCTCTCTCAACTTTTAATAGTCATCCGGGTCATCCCGACCCTTAACTTGGCCAAAAATCACTCAAAACGGGGAGCTTACTTGAAAAACAGCCCTATAGGACCGAAACCCTAATGGAACCGAGCCTCTTGGAAGCGAAACCCTAAGAAGCGAAACACCTTATTTGGAACGAAGCTTCTTATGACCGAACTACATACAACCGAAGGTCCCCTTCAGGACCAAAGTCAACCTTGGACTGAACCTCCCTGAGGACCGAAGCCAGTCAGCAGAACCGAAACCCCCTTTCAAGCCGAAATGAACCGAGCCTTCGATTCATTTCGCTTCATTCTTACCTTCGGACCAGAACTCACTTTCGCTCCTATCACCTTTGAACCCGAGCCCTCCTTCGGTTCCTTCTTCTCACTCTTGGTCCTCAACTCCAAGAACCGAACCCTCGCAGGTTCGCTCCTTTTGTCCGGTTTTCGACAACTTTCGCCTGTTAAGCCCGTTTTTGACGTTTTTGACGGGGATTTTTCACCAAATTCATATTTTTATCATTTTAAACTCCCTAAACTCATATTTTATTCATATCTCAAGGATTTATTAATTATAAATCATTATTTTACATTAAGAGAAACATCTAAGGATATTCTACCCCACAAGTGGGTCAAGTTTGCCCACTTGCCTCCATGTGTCACTTCCTCATTAGTCCAATCCTATCCACACCACACAAACCAAGGCAAACATCCTCTCAACTTTGCAAATTTCTCCAGCAACCTCCTATATAAGGAATTCCTCGGAGGATCTCTTCATTTACTTTGATCACTTCCAAACTTGTACACTTTTCTTACCTCTCTAGAGAGCCTCTTTTTCTCTCTACTTCCAGCCACTTTTTGAATGTGTTCTTGAGCTATTACTTCACTTTGTGGTAAGTATTTCATCTAAACTCAAGTTTTATTCCATTGTTTCATAACATCCTTGAATCATCTACACACATTTTAACACCAAAAATCGTCCTTAGGATCATCCAACACTCCACGTGTTCATCAAGTGTTCTTGACTTGATACTCCTCATCTTCAACCTTCCACTCTTCAAGAGATCACTCAAGGTGAGTTCATACCCCTACATTTTCCATTTTTCTTTAGTTTTCAGGGGGGGGGAATACAAGTTAAAACACCAAAACATATTTAAAACTTAACTTGACAGCTTAGAACAGAAAAGTTGTGACCTGCTCACAAAATGTTTTACCAAACTTAAACTTAATATTTTACAAAACTGTTTAATATGCAAATATTTCAGGTTTATACCTTTAAAATGACTACTTGCACATCTCCATACAAGTTTTCTACAATTTATGGTGATTTTTAAAAAACTGCCTATCACTGCAGCAACAAAATCGGACCAAGCTGTGAAGATGAACATTTTCACACTGGGTTGAGACCACCAAAAATTATAGGAAAATTTATGAATATAGTAGACTCTTTTTCCAAACTCTACGAGTTTACGGATTTAGTTTTCGGCTTAAGATGATTTTTCTATAAATATTTGTAAAACAGGGACAGTTAAGGGTAAAACTGTCAAAACAAGTTTAAGAGTATTTCACACCTTGTAACATGTTGAGCAAGGTGTGTAAGATTTACATTTAGTATTTTCAATGTCATTTTTATTGAAATACAAAGTCATGCATATCAAGGTTTCATTAAATCATAAAACACTTTCGATAAACTATAATAGGTATAGTTTGAACACCTCGATTAACAAAGAAACAGTAATACAATCGATTTTACAAAACGGGTATTTCATTACAAACTACGTGAACTTGTTAATGAATAAAATTGTGAGACATTCACCTTCAGGGTACTCTTAAGTACCACATAAAAGTCTTATAGTTATAATCAGAATCTCTTGGACGGAGAGCGTGATAGTTGTGTATAGATCTATATTGGGTCTGACAAACCCGCACCTAAGCTGCTTGCAACAGCTAGACCGGCAGGTCTGGGGTGACAAATGTCATAACATTCCGACGCCTGAAGAACGTCGAGTACGAGGCCTTCGAGTTTTAGTATGGTTATAACAACTCACATGGGGAATTAACAAAACATACAGTTCACGGGGATTTTAGAATTCCACAAAAAGGAGTTTTATTTAAATATAAACCACACATAAGTATGATGATTTACTTACATATACTAAGTCTTGGTTCAGCTAAGACTACAACTAACCTTTTAGAAAATATTGGATTTTCTGGAAACAAACTTGTAACAAGCTTTAAGAAACAACATCCATTTTTCATTCATAAATTGCTTATGAACTCACCAGCTTAATAGTTGGTACTCTTTCAAAAACAACTTGTATTCTCAGGTATTCAGTAATACATGTAACCACAAGATTTTTTAAGGCAAGACGCTAAGGCGCAGATTTTTGCAATATTTTGACATCATATGTAATTTATTTGGAAACATGTATTTTTGCAACGATGTAACCTTTTAAATTATATTTATGATGGTTGTGTTTACTTTCTTCACTATGGTTATGATACTGAGCATGACGTCCTCCACCCCCGAACGTTTCCGCCGTTCCGGTTTGGGGGTGTGACACTTTACCCTTAATAGAGGAGCAGTGACTTGGAAAAGTTCCAAACAGGAGATCGTAGCTGATTCAACGTGCGAATCAGGGTATATAGCGGCGAGCGAAGCGTCAAAGGAGGCAATATGGTTGAAGAACTTCATCGGAGACCTTGGAGTTGTGCCGGCCATACAAGAGCCTATGGAAATTTTCTGTGATAACGAAGGAGCGGTTGCCTTGACCAAGGAACCGAGGAATCATAGCAGATCTCGACATATCGACAGAAAATATCACTTTATTCGACCTCGGGTGGAAGAATGACTCCTCGTAGTAAAGAGGGCATCGTTGGAATATAACCCAGCAAATACCCTTACGAAGGGACTGAGTAGGGCTAAGCACTTGCAGCACGCTAGGAGTATAGGGCTGAAGGACGATATTAGTTTAGATTAGATAGTTTAGAAACGTGTAGTAGATAAATTGTAATTAACATTTGATGATTAAATAAAAGAGTATTATTTATTAGTAATGTTACTGTCTTATGTTATTTGTTTACCTATTGTTTCATTTCGCATGTTTTGACTTCCTGAATAATAAATTTATTCGAACGGTCCACAGTCGTTCATATGTTGGAAGTAGGTATGAATGAAGACTATCATGAATTGGTGTGTAGATTGCCTAAAGTGTATTAGACATAGCAAAATTTTGCTACAACGTTCATGAGTGCTTATGAACAAGTTTTGAGCATTGGAATAAACCCACACTTGCTGGAATGACTTCATGGATTTTATCACGAGTGATCGCAAGACGATAATATCATATGGACTTAAAACCTAGATATATGGTTTATTGTTTGCTAATTGGTTATGCATTGATAATGTGTAAACGCATCAGTAACTTGATGTTATAAAACGCATTGTTGTGTATGATTATATTAGTGAATAGTAAATGCATATAAGTCGAAGTTTATCTGTTCCTTTTATCCTAAGAGGATAAAAGCGATATCAGGGCCCCTCGATGATTTGGTTTGACTTATGTGACGGGCCCGGTCAGGACTGAATTGATGTGTTCAATTAAGTTCTATGTCAAACGAATCTGAGATCTAGAAACAAATTGTTGGGCAATAAGTATGACTATGTTACATGTATTTGTTCGCACGATATCTAGAACGGAAGACTGCACGATCTCTTATCTAAAGGACAGGTTACTGATAAGATCAGAGTTCGACAGCGTCTTTGAGAGCTACAATTGCTAATCGGGTTCTACTTGCATTTATGGTTATTAGACTTATCCAAGTGGGAGACTGTTGGATTAGTGTCTAAGCCCGTAACCATATTTGGTAGGTACTTGACCCGGTTGTGCATGGTCCTTTTGGGTTGCCTTCACCAAAGCAACTTGACTGGAGAAATAATAGAGAAAGAGGTTATTATGGTTTATTAATATATTATAAGAATAATATATTAAGAGAGAAATCATATTTGTTTAATTAACATTGATCAAGAATTAATTAAGAAATTAATTTTGTTATTAAAAGAAGTTAATTGAACTAGGGGGACTGAACTGTAATTATCTGATAGTTACAAAGTTGGGCAAGGAAACCCTATGGGATAGGGTGGACGAATTCAAGGGGATAAAGGCCTCAGAATTCATCCAAGGCAAGGGTTCTAGAATTATCCTTGGGCTGCTTGGTGGCTAAGCAACCAGATAAGGATAAGGACTGAAACCCTAATTCCTACACCTATATAAAGGACCCTTGGCATATGAAATTCGGCCACTTGATCCCTAGAGTTACTAGAGCCGAATTTTACCTCTCCCCTCTCTCTCTCTCTCTTGCTTCTTCAATTGCTCTTGGTGTTTGTGAGCCATTAGAGATACTACACTTGTGGTACTTGCTTTCAAAGATAAGAAGATTCAAGAAACTAGTTGTTATTACAATATAACAACAAGAGGTATGTAATTCATTCTTCCTTATGATTTTCGAAATTACTAGGAGCATGCTAGGATTCTTTTTGTGTTCATAAAGTTGTATGACTAATAGTAAAACATAGATCCATATCTAGGGTTTCATGCACACATAGGATTGTTTGTATAAAACCCATCAGTATCCCCCCTCCCCCTTAAAACATTAAAAAGTTTGGAAAATATAGGGGTATGAACTCACCTGATTGTGAGTGACTTGGATGAATGACAAAGATAGGATGCTTGGTATGCTAAGTGAAGTCCCAAGCACAATAAGATCCTATTAAACACATATTAACATGTATAGGTCTACAATTAGTGTCTATAACAACTAACAAGTATAGGAGACAACCTTAGAATGTAGGAAACACTTACAAAGAAGTGTTAGAACCGAAAATGAGGGACAGAAAGGAGTTCACGGCCAACCACTATGGGTTCACGGCCCACTCATGAACACTTGAAGGGTTTACAGCCCATCTATGAAGGGTTCATGGCCCTATAAAGGGTTCACGACCGTGAACTCTTGAAGATCATAAAGATGGTGATGAAAGTGATGAATCAATGGATGAATATGAAGCACTTTACATGAATAAGATGAATAACATGAAAAAGGGAGAATCACTTACGTTTGTGGGGTGGAAAGAGGGCCTTTGTTGGATGAGTTCTTGAGAGAGTCTTGAGGAGTTTTCGGCCAAGGAGGGAAGAAATGAGGAGTAAATGAAGGAAACATATATATATATATATATATATATATATATATATATATATATATATATATATATATATATATATATATATATATATATATATATATATATATATATATATATATATATATATATGGAGAGGGGTTCACGACCAAACATGGGTTCATGGCCGTGAACCTAGTTTGCGGCCGTGAACACCCTTTGATAAGCTTTCTGGTTTGATTGCATTCCTCTAATCCCAATCTAATACTTCTCAACATCCAATCCTTATGTGTACTAGGCTTAGAGACTCTCAAACTGACCCTAATCACCGAAAAACGATAGCAGAAATAAGTCTGACTTTTTATTGATCGAGTTGACTTACATATAGAGATTTCGGGTTGTCACAGTAACCTACTTGTAGCTCGAACAATTATGTAAAATATTTTATTTAATGAATAAATAGTTATGTTGTTTAATACATCCTGTGTATTTCTTAATGTATATCTTCGGTCTGTGTAACGTCCGTGTTTCAAGGCTAAGCATTGATGCGATGATGTAATATTTAAGGTCAACAAATGTAACTTATTTTGAAGTAATAAAAAATAATTATTTGAGTATTATGTGAATTATGTGAATTTATGTGCCTTAGACTTGTTTATAGAGATATAATAAATTAAGAATGAAAATAATTGTCAAAAATAAAATAATAGATAAACCCAATATCTATGAAGAAAGTTGTATTGGTCGTGACAAAGATTCTGGAGATATAAAGAACGCCGAAATCCGAGTTATAACGAAGAAGTTATGACCCATCGAAGTTTTACGGCTAAACCGGCACTACACCGCGTAATGTAAAAAGTGAATTTTCGATAAACTACTTTTTAGCCTTAGATATCTAAATAAAAGTTGTAGTATACATTAAATCGAGAGCGTGTATAAAATGAACGTCGAAATCTGACTTCGTATGAGGAAGTTATGATTTTTCTAAGATTTCGCATAGCAGTATACAGCCCGGAATTCGAATTTTAGATCGATCGATTTTTAGCCGACACAACCTAAATTAGAATTTAATATCTCATTGATAGGAGTTCAACTATAAAAATACAGTCGAAAACGGAGTCTATATGTAGAAGTTATTAATTCTACACGGTCGTTTAACAGTGTAATCTTCTCATACTGTTAAATTTAAAATTGGTCGAGAATTAGCCAATGCAGTCAAAAGGAAAGTTGTAGGTCTTGTCATTACCTATGAGTGGATAAAAATAACTTCGAAAACAGAGTTTGTATGCGAAAGTTATGAAATTTTAAAGATTGGTTGTTTTACCTGCGTCCGGCGTCACGTGTCAGCACCAGGCTTCGTCGTGGTGCCTACGCAAAGCTCACGACGTGAGAGCCACGTCTCACGATGTGAGAAGCCCAAGACAGCCTATAAATAGAGGCGTAGATCACCCCCAAAACTCACACCTTTCAACCTCTTTCTCTCCTAATACCCCCAAACTCTCTCTCCCCTTCCCTAGCAACTTCTAAGTGCTAGAGGCGAGTCCCGGAGCACCAGAAGGCTCCGAGAAAAAGAGTTTTTCGGCTCAAAACTCTGACCGCACAGAACCCAGTTTTTAGAAACACCGTTGTTTTTTCATTGGAAATCATATTGTTAGGAAGCGAAGCGTTGTCCAAGTTGGAATCATCACCTTATCAAGTGAGTGCATAGTTACTGTCATCTTACACATAGATATGAAGTATGTTATATAAATTACGTGCTATGTGTGCATATTATCTGTTTACTTGAGATTCGTGCTAGATGAAAGTTCTAAACTTCTTTCTTTCAGATCTGATCTCTTTCTTTCAGATCTGAACTCTTTCTTTCAGATCTGAACTTTTTCTTTCAGATCTAAACTTTTTCCTTCAGATCTAAACTTTTTCTTTTTAGATCTAAGACTTTTTCTTCAGATCTGAACTGTATATGTATTTTTTGTCAGATCTAAACCTTTTTCTTCAGATCTAAACTGTATATGTATTTTTTGTCAGATCTAAACCTTTTTCTTTCAGATCTAAACTGTATATGTATTTTATACTTTGAGATCTATGTTGGGTGAAAGATTTGAACTTTGTTTTTCAGATCTAGACTTTATATGTATTTTATATCTACAAATATGTTGGGTAAAACATGGGTAGATGAAATAGCTGATGTGTGATGAAATAAAATGATGAGAGGCCTCGGTGTTGACGATGATCCAGTCATCTAGCGGAGTATAGATGACGACCACGGACTTTTCTAGACAGTCTAGTGAAACGCTAGTAGGCTCGCAACCCGTAGATGTTTATTTAAACTCAGTGTTTGCCAAAAGTACTTCATCCCCCTCATGGTTGCCTTATTTGACATAAATTGTTGAGGTATCCCCTAAGCAGTGTTGTCGCCCCGATGAAAATCCTTAGGCTAGGTCCCTTATAGTAGATGCCTTAGCGACGTAAAGTGAGGATAACGGGAACGGGTAATCGGGTTGAATGATTTGATGAAAATAATAATAAACTTATTTATTGTGGGTTGAAATGCGATAATATGATGAGAGATTATGGATTATAGGCCAGTAGAAATAAATAGAAATGTTGTAAGGCCTATGTTGTTTTTGGTTTATGCTTTTGATCTGTATTGACGATGACATCCCGAGTTTTGTAATGTAATGAAAATACATTTCTTTGAAAATGCTTTGATAAATTCTTATCTATATTTTTATGGGAACAAATTCCACAACACTTTCTTTAAAAAGTTACTCTGATTTTATTATAAAGCATAAACAAAATCGGACTTTTCTGGCCGTGAAATTGGGGATGTCATTGTTGGTATCAGAGCATTAGTTTAAGCGAACTAGTAATTTGTAGGATTTCTAGACTTAAACTTAGAATGCTAAGCGATGATTGCGAGATGAGTGTTTGCCATATTTTAGACACAAGCACTAGTTTATTTTAGGAAAGATGCCTAAAATGCTTTTATGTGCTAAATTCTTTATGTTTTCCTTATATGCTATTATTTGTTCGGATCTATGGTCTATTGCCGACCGGATCTGGAAACCTTATGTGTTCAGGATTCTAAGCGTTCAATTACGAAGCATGTAATGTTTCGGAGTGATAAGGAGGATTTAAACTTCTATCGTAAATAAAGATCCAAATTCACCTACTTTGGTGTATAGATCAACATGGTGGGATCCCGAAGTGGAATCGGAAACGCAAATGGGAACATAAATCAGCAGCTTCAACCCCAAGGGATTGTGCAGGTGCCGATAGTAGACACTGCACCTGAGCCAGTCACGATGGCTGGAGTATAAGCCATGATTCGGGCTATGATGGTCGAACAGAGGAAGAAATGAGGCAACTGTTGCTGAATAATAGGGATGAACCTTCGATGCCTGTTGAACAACAAGAATTGAATGACAGACAGTCAGAAGAAGGGGACGACAGTAAGACCGTTGGTCAAGCTGACCCGCCAGTGATTAGGAGGAACAACCATGATGAAGGAGACGAAAGGAACGAATGCAAGTATAAGGACTTCACAACTTCCAAGCCATCAACTTTCACTGGGAAGGAAGACCCAATTGGAGTCATGGATCGGATATCGGAGATGGAGTTGGCCTTCATAACATGTGGTTGTAAAGGCAAGCTACAAACCACATTTGCAGTGCGTCAGTTCCGAGGTGGCGTTGTTCGCTGGTGGAACACTCTGGGGAAAACCATAAGCCCCAATGAGCCCCTGCAATTGAGTTGGGGAGAGTTTTAGGTGCACTTCAAGCGCAAGTATTGCTCGGCCCAAAATCTGCTTGAGCTAGAGAATCAATTCCTGACATTGAAAAAGGGAAGTATGTCCATTGATGAATACACCAATGCCCTCACTGACAAAATGGAGTTTGCTTTGCGTATCGTTCCAGATGAGCTGACGAAAGTTGATAAGTATGCAAAGGGACTTACATGGGAGTACGTTGCTCTAGTCCGCCAGGCACCTACCCTGGAGGCAGCTATCTGGGCTGCCAAGTCTGTTGAGGAAATGATTAAGGGAAGAGCCTCCAGCAAGGTCGGGGTTGGCGAAAAGAGGAAGTTTGAGGGATCTACAAGGTCCAACAAGAAGAACAAGTCTGGTTCAAGGAAGTTTGGAGGAGGAGGAAATGAAACGAAGTGGTGCGAGAAGTGTAAAAAGAAACATTTTGGGAAATGTAGCGAGGAGGTGACCTGCTACAAGTGTGGAAAGACAGGGCATTATGCCAACGAGTGCACCGCCAACAAAAGGGTGTGCTATGGATGTAACAAAGAAGAGCACATTGCAAAAGACTGCCCGAAGAAGAAGGAGGCAGCAAGGCCCAATGTTCCACCGAAGCCGAAGGCGACAGCTTTCCAAATGACCCTGGAAGCCGCAAAGGATGCAGCGGATGTCGCTTCAGGTACCTTTCTTGTAAATGGACTGCCTGCCAGTATATTGTTTGATTCCAGAGCGAATTACTCCTTTGTATCGCACAAATTTGGTGAAAGACTAGCATTGCTTGTAGATAAACTTGATAATGCTCTAGTTGTAGAAGTTGTCAGTGGCAGATTCATACCTGTTGGTGATTGCATTAAGAACATCGTCATCAACTTAAACGGAAATGAATTCCACAAAGAGTTGTTACCTATTGAGTTGAATGGTTTTGACATCGTGCTAGGAATGGATTGGCTTAGCGCCAATGATGCTGAGATATTATGCAAGAAGAAGATAGTAAGGGTGAAGCCGCCTGGAAAAGAGTCATTCATGGTATACGGGGACAAACGCAGAGTGAATTCTGGAATCATTTCCCTAATTAAAGCCAGAAAATGTTTGTCTAAAGGATGCACATCATACTTGGCATTTGTGATCGATGCTAAGAAGGAGAAGAAGGAGATTCATAGAATACCAGTGGTGTGTGACTATCCGGAAGTCTTTCCCGAAGATCTTCCTGGATTGCCCCCTGATAGACAAGTGGAGTTTCAAATAGACTTGTTTCCAGGATCGACACCAATAGCGAAAGCACCATACTGATTAGCACCGACGGAGATGAAGGAGCTTATGATGCAACTTCAGGAGTTATTGTACAATGGTTTCATTAGACCTAGTTCATCACCCTGGGGAGCTCTGGTGTTATTCGTGAAGAAGAAAGATGGAAGCATGAGGATGTGCACAGACTACAGAGAGCTGAACAAGGGAATGGTAAAGAACAAGTATCCATTGCCAAGGATTGAAAACCTGTTCGATCAGCGGCAAGATTCGAGTTATTTCTCAAAGATCGATCTCAGGCCAAGATATCATCAGCTGAAGGTGAGAGAGCAAGATATTGAGAAAACCGCATTCATAACGAGATATGGACACTATGAGTTCTTGGTTATGTCATTTGGACTAACCAATCCTCCAGCAACATTCATGGATTTGATTAACAGGGTTTGTAAACCATTCCTCGATAAATTTGTGATAGTGTTCATAGATGACATTCTGGTTTACTCAAAGAGCCAGCGGGATCATGGCAAGCACCTGAGAGAAGTGTTAGAAGTTCTAAAGAATGAGAAGTTGTATGCAAAGTTCTCCAAATGTGATTTTTGGATTAAAGAAGTCCAATTCTTGGGTCATGTGGTCAACCAAGAAGGAATAATGGTTGATCCAGCAAAGATTGAAGCTGTGATGAAGTGGGAACGACCGAAAAGTCCTACAGAGATTCGAAGCTTTCTGGGATTAGCTGGATATTACCGAAGATTTATCCAAGGCTTTTCTTCGATAGCTGCTCCATTGAAAGCTTTGACCCATAAGGGAGCTACATATACATGGAGTGAGAAACATGAAGAAGCATTCGAGAAGCTAAAGAAGAAGTTGTGCGAAGCACCAATTCTTTCTTTACCTGATGGAATTGAAGACTTTGCAGTCTATAGCAATGCATTTGGAGTTGGGTTGGGTTGTGTTCTGACCCAAAGGGAAAAGGTGATAGCATACGCATCGAGACAATTAAAAGAGCACGAAAAGAATTACCCTACTAACGATCTGGAGTTGGCAGCGGTAGTATTCGCCCTAAAGATATGGAGGCATTATCTCTATGGCACGAAGTGCAAACTTTTCACTGATCAAAAGAGTCTCCAGTATCTCTTTAATCAGAAGGAATTGAACATGAGACAACAACTCTAGCTAGAATTACTTAAGGATTATGATTGTGAGATCCTTTACCACCCTGGTAAAGCAAATGTTGTAGGCGATGCTCTAAGTCAAAAGGTAAATCTTGAAAGAAAAAGGCCAATAGCGTTAAGAATAGAAGTTGTCTCAACGATTATGGAAAGCATTAAGAAAGCTCAGGAAGAAGCTTCTGAGAAAAATGACCGAAAGGAAGAACGTTTAGGCAAAACGTTGGTATTCGGTACAAACAGTCAAGGATTGAAGGTATTCCAAGCTAGGATTTTGGTACCTAAGACAAGAGGAGTAAGAGATCTTCTGATGGAAGAAGCTCACAAGACCATGTACTCGATTCATCCCCGGCAGCATAAAGATGTATAGGGATCTAAAACCCTACTACTGGTGGCTGACGATGAAGCTTGATGTTGCAAAGTATATGGTCGAGTGTGTAACCTGTGCGAGGGTTAAGGCACAACATTAGAAACCATATGGGAGTTTGGAACCTTTACATGTACCCATGGGTAAATGTGAAGACATTACCATCGATTTTGTCACTAAACTGCCAAAACGAAGGACGGTCACGACACGATTTGGGTGGTCGTTGATCGGTTCACTAAGAGTGCACACTTCATAGCATCCAATGAAAGATGGTCTATCGATAAGCTTGCAAATGCTTACGTGAAGGAAGTAGTAAGACTTCACGGTGTTCCTTTAACGATTGTATCATATTGTGATAGTCGTTTCACGTCAAGGTTTTGGAGGAATTTACAAGAGGAGATGGGTACGAAATTGTGTTTAAGTACAGCTTGCCATCCACAGACTGATGGTCAGAGCGAAATGACGATTCAAACACTGGAAGATATGCTAAGAGCATGTACCCTGGAATTCCAAGGTAACTGGGATGAACACTTACCCCTAGTAGAGTTTTCCTACAACAATAGTTACCATTTAAGCATCAAGATGGCACTTTACGAAGCTTTGTATGGACAAAAGTGTCGTACGCCATCATGTTGGATTGAAGCTGGAGAAAAGTAGTTTATGGGCCCCGAAATAGTCCACCAAACTGCTGAAAAACTAAGAGTGATTAGGGAAAGGATGTTAGCAGCTCAGGATCGTCAAAAGAGCTATGTTGACAGGAAAAGACGACCGATGACATTCGAAATTGGAGATTCGGTTTTACTTAAAGTCTCACCATGGAAGGGACTTATAAGATTCGGGAAAAGAGGAAAGTTGAGTCCAAGGTTTCCTTATTTGACATAAATTGTTGAGGCATCCCCTAAGCAGTGTTGTCGCCCCGATGAAAATCCTTAGGCTAGGTCCCTTATAGTAGATGCCTTAGGGACGTAAAGTGAGGATAACGAGAACGGGTAATCGGGTTGAATGATTTGATGAAAATAATAATAAACTTATTTGTTGTGGGTTGAAATGCGATGATCTAATGAGAGATTATGGATTATAGGCCAGTAGAAATAAACAGAAATGTTGTAAGGCCTTTGTTGTTTTTGGTTTATGATTTTGATCTGTATTGACGATGACATCCCGATTTTTGTAATGTAATGAAAATACATTTCTTCGGAAATGCTTTGATAAATTCTTATCTATATTTTTATGGAAACAAATTCCGCAACACTTTCTTTAAAAAGTTACTCAGATTTTATTATAAAGCATAAACAAAATCAGTCTTTTTTGGCTATGAAATTGAGCATGTCACAGTCTGAAATCCCAACATACTTAACATCGCACAACCTATCATTTCCGCCGTCGGCCAGGGGTGTGACAAATTGGTATCAGAGCTACATATTATAGTGAACTAGTAATCCATTAGGAAATACAACTATAATCTAGGGATACACTCTGATTAGGTTTAATCCTTTAAGCCTAATAAATTAGTATTAATATTAATTGTCGTACTTCTTGACTACTTACGGGAGAGGTGACTAGTTTGAACTATCTCTTGGGTTGTTGGATTTCAGAACGACTATATGCTAAACTGTTCCTACCCTCCGGTACTTCTCATCTGACCGATCCTTACTTGATAGTCTTGCAGTACAAAACCCTAAAAATTAATACACCCAACTCAACAAAAGACTAAAATATATAGAGCGATATAGATATGCTCATACAAGTATATCTACTACCCACCAACATGAATCCATGAAGTCACAACTAGGGATTTTAGGTCAAAAACCCTATTTAGAGTTGGCATAGTACAACGGTCGTACCACAACTAGACCTAGAATGCACAACGAAGTTTTATTATGGTTCGACTGACGCACAACTGAACTCGGATACGGTGGTTGGCAATCTAAACACTTGAGGACTTGTGGATTGGATGCAGAGATAAGGATTCTATACTCAGAGATTTCTCTTAGAGATTTCTACGTCTAGAGACTTTCCGATTCAACTACATCGGCACTCGCGGATTTCCTGCCCTAGGAACCACTAACTTACGACATAGTAGGGGGACTCGGAAGTTACGGGTACTATCTATTACATACTGATAATTGGACATAGTAGGGGGAATCGGGAGTTACAGGTACTATCTATTACATACTCAGACGTTATTGACACCCCAGATACGAAGGACGGTGATGACACGGAGCCCAATTATACTCCGGCTGAGCACCCATTAGAGCCAACACTTTCACCAAACTACACCCTGGCAGGGCTAGAGATTCTAAGTTCCAAGTACGAGCCCGACGAGGACGAGGAGGAAACTGTTGTTGGATTAGGTGTCTAAGACCATAACTAAAATTGGTATATATACTTGAATTGATAGTAGCACAGTCCTTTTGGGTTGCCCTCAAACCTAGCAATTGGACATGATGACTTTTAAAGAGAGAGAGATTAATTTATTATGTGAATAATAATGTAAATAAATGGTTTGTTAATGTGTTATTAAAATAATATATTAATTAGAAATCATATTATTTAATTAACAATTAATCAGAAATTAATAGGAATTAATTTTGGGATTAATTGGATTAATTAAAATTACAGGGGCTGTTTGGTTATTTATTGATAGTTGAGGAAGGAATGCTCTAGAACCTCATGGCATAAGGTGGACAAAAATAATCTAGGGTAAGGCCTAGATGATTTCGTCCAGGACCCCTTGGATAAGGGGATTGGGCTGCTTGGTCACCAAGCAAGGAAATCTAGGGCTTATCCCTTGAACCCTTACTTTGGCCCCAAGTATCTTCAACTATATAAGGAACCACTAGCTTTTGGTTTCGTCTACTCCTTCCCTCTACAAACCTTGGACGAAAATTACTTATCCCCTCTCCTCTCTCTTAAGTTATCCTCTTGCTAGATTGGGTGTGATTCCAGTAGACGCACGACATTTGTGGTGCTAGCCTCCAAGAGATTTTCAAAGGGAATTTATAGTTGTTTACTACAAAACCTAAAAGGTATGTAATCCTAAAACCTTCTCCTCTATTTTTCAAAAATATCCTAGGGTTTCTAGGGATGTAATCCTAAAACCTTCTCCACTATTTTTCAAAAATATCCTAGGGTTTCTAGGGTTCTTTTTGATGTTCTTAGTTATAATTTCAATATAGAAAACATAGATCCTATTTAGGTTCCATGAAAACATAAGGGTTATATTTTTGTTTGTTTACCTAAATCCTATCAGTGGTATCAGAGCATTTGGTTTGTTTTTTATTGAATAGTTATAATAGAAGAATAGATCAATTAGGGTTTATAGAAATTAAACCCTAAAAGGCCATGAAATTCAAATAGGGTTAGCATTTTAGAAACCCTAGCCCCCTTCCCCAAGTTTTCGAAATTTAGGGCTAGGGTTTTGAAACCCTAGCCTTCCTCCCCAAGTATTTCCAAAAATGGTAGGTTATTAGGGTTTCCATATTTTAGATAATTGTTAGTTTAATTTAATTAAAAGGGATAACTATAAAATTGGATAAATCTTATACCCTAATTGTCGAAAATTAGAGGGTAAGGATTAGGATTAATTATTTAATTAATTTAATTAGATAATCTTTAATTTATTTAATTTATTTAATTAAATGTTAATTAAATATTAATAATTAAATCATTATTGGTTTATTTTAAATTTAATTAATTAGATATTAATTTCTAAATTTAAAATATAAACCCTAGTATTTTGAAATGTTTAAAATACACATTATATATTATTATTAATTGTTAATATTATATGTATAAGACTAAGTCAGTCAAGTCGTTAGTATGCCTCATTCACGAAGCCGATCTATAAGGGGGTATAAGAAAATTGCCTATAAAATGGTAGTTAAATGGGTATCCACTCTCACCACTGCTTCCTTGATTGGTGGAGGGTTGTTAGCAGAACGGACTTGATAGGACATTAATTCTCATTAAAAGTATACTGATATTAGAAAGTACTAGAAATTTTTTAAAAATTCCAATCTATTTACTTTAGGAAAAATGTGAATTTGAATGTTAACCCATGAAATTGCACATTACACGTTCTAAGTCGTTAGTGGAGTGTGTGTGGTTAACCAGCACACTAATAGGGACTAATAAAGAGTTGTAATGGGTATCTCATAAATTATCATTGTTGATGGAGCGTGTGTGGTTTACCACCACATCAATTGGGATGATAAAGGACAATGAGGTTGCCAAGCAAATTTGCATGGTTATTGACATCTTGTTTGTGATCCTTGGTATCCCAGTCACAAATAGAAGAGCATAATCTGATATTAAACATGTCATTGAATAGTTTCAATGAATCTCAAAATACTTAGGAATTTCACTTAAATAATTTCATTTACTAATGGTGGAATTGGTAAATCATCATTTACCTACCTTTATAAAATTTACAATTAGATTACGGCATCCATTTTCTAAGTTGTGAATTATATAGTTGTATCCTAGCCTTAATATTTTATTTTAGGTTACTATATTAAGGATTATTTTTTCTAACTAAAACTACCTTCCGTTTACAGATGTCTACTGCAACTGATGCTTCTGCTTCCTCCTCCTCCAACCACCATAGCTTCTCCTTGCTACTCCAAAGTCATATTAGATGGTTCCAATTATAATGATTGGATGCGAAACATAAAGATGGCCCTTTGACAATGCAATTCTTATTTTTTAAGAATATGATTCCACAATATTACATCTCATTCAAATGCCTAAATCAACCTTTTTTTACAAAAGAAGTTTCACATATTTGTGACTTTCTTTTAAAAATGTTAAAGCATTCTAAATAAGTCATAACAATCTTATGAAATCTTGTACAAACAGTCTTTTTTCATAAAACCATAGACTAAACATTTGGGAGAACGATATATCTTTTGATCCTATGACTATTAGCAAGAGCCTGATATTTTTTATCAACTCTGCTTCTCCTTGTTTCAGTCATCTTACTCCCTTTAATTCAATGCAGATTCTTGCGAATTTTAGTATTATATCCTTTAGTAATGTACTCAAGGATTGGAAGTTATATTCTAACAGTGTTACGAGTTTATATTTATATTTATATATATATATATATATATATATATATATATATATATATATAAATTGTAGATTAAACATTCGTAAGAATGAGTTGTAGTTTAATCCTATGGATAGAAGCATAAGCTCGTAATCCATGATCAAAATTTCAATGTTTTAATCTTACCTATCAGACATATTGGGATTTAATTGTTTCTTAGTCCTTTTTCTTAATTTTTGAAACGAAAGATTATCAGAGTACGCCTTCCTCTTGTCCGTGTTGTTTGGAACCCGATTAGGTATATCACCACAAATCATATGAGCAACTGATTTTCGTTCTTTTTGACAACTCTATTCATGATAGTGAATGTGGGAGTATTTGAAGTTTAGAGTTTCTATGATTGGCTAGGTTAGTCCCAAAGGGTCTTTACATTCTTTAAACTCCTTAATGGACATTTATTAGTTGTTCATATTAATGAACTGATTATATGTACATTGTAAGCTTAGTTGATTACCATAGTCAACTTGAAATTCCATTTCACTTCAATATGTTAATTTGACAATTGTTCTTAACAGTATTGGAATGCAGTGGTTAGATAAATCTTAGGAATATTTTATTCAGTTATTTTCATTCTTGTTTGTTTTATTTATCCTTTAAATAATTTTTTCAATCCTAATTTATTATTTACTAAATTTAGGATCCATATTTGGCTTTGAGATGTGTAGAGGGATGTTGTCACCACATCACAAGGTTATTTAGGTAGGTAATGCACTTACCAATTTCAATCAATATGAAACTCCTAGATCTTTTGATATTCGTTAAAACTATTTAATGGCATCTGGGATTTACACATCCTATATTTGTGTCAAGGATAACGTGGTATCACAAATAAGATGGTAAACCAACCATGTAAGAATGTGTGACCCTTGATTATGTCATGGCTCTCAAATTGACATGCCGGCTAACCACACACGCTCTATCAATAAGCCACAACTACAAGTCCATACCATTTTCCTTTTATGTCTCAAATTTATGTCTCATTTATCCACAAACGCTCCATAAATAGGCTTGTAACGAATAATGTGTGTTAATCATGGATTAGCAAATATTCACATTTTCCTAAAATAACTAAGAACGGAAATTTTATTTTTAGTACTTATATGTGTTATATTTTTAACGAGACATCATCCTATCAAACCATTTTAGCTAACGACAATCCACTACAAAAAGATCCAGTTGGTGAAAAGGAAACTCATCCAACCGTCATTTTATAGTTCGTTTTCTTATACCACTCTTATAGTATGGCATCATGAATGAGGCCTAGTCTTAATTCTATTAACGATCATTTATTAAACATCTAAGGACACATTGAATTATTCTTGTACATATAATACTCTTATTACATATATAAATTTTTTTGGTTTCATCAAATATCCTTTTATAATCTTTTATAATTATATGTACGGCAAATTTTAAACAATTTAAAATTTACATGAATTAAAAATTTAATTAAATTTTAATTAATTAATTTTAATTCGATTATCTATAATTTAAATGACTTATGTATATTTATATTCTCAATTTAATTATTGTATTTTAACATATTAAAACAATATTAAAAGACTAAAGATAAACCTTGAATTCGAAATTATACCAATAAACCCAAAATCGACCAACCATCTCAAAGCGTGACACGTACAGATATGGGCGCGCCGATCCCTACGACTAGCGGGTTTCTTTTGGTTTTCTTAGTTTTTCAAATCGTGCTCTATAACCAAAACATAATGGCTCTGATACCATTATTGGGTTTTATATGCTTCTTTACATTAGATTTAGGCAACGGAAGTATTCAAAAATAATCCTAAGTGTACATGCACCCTATATCTAAGTTTTACTATTATAGCAACGAACTATGAAAACTATAAATATAAACTAATAAGAAGGATATAATTACTAATGTTAAAAGTATAATCATATATACTTCCCTTGTAGATCTCGAATTCCTTGCAATCACTTGGAAGTACTAGCACCCAAAGTAGAATGCCTCTAATGACTCACACCAAAAGACTAAAACCCTAGAATATTTAGGAGAGATGAGAGAGTACTTGAGAAAAATCATTTCCTTATTTGTTACCAAGATTGATTCTGGAAGCCTCATAAAAGCCCCAAAACTGTCCACCATCTTTATGGTTTCTAGAATGCTCCCATTGTTCAACTTTTGAACAATTAACATTTAGTCCCTACACCTTTAATCAATTCCTGATTAATTCTAAAATTTCAATTAGTTCAAAATTAATTCTAATTAATTCTTAATAAATTATAATTAGTTGCTAGTTAATTTATAAACATGTAATAAGTCAATTTACTAATTATCTTAATATCCTAAATCCATTCTATCTACTTTAGCTCTTGAGAGAAACCTAAAAAGGACTTTGTTATTATTCCCAAAGTTATACCAATTTAGTTATGAAATTTGACACCTATTTCCAACACTACCAACTAAGAAGGTTGCTACGACACCATCCAAAATATGGAATGGGAAACCTCCTAGTCTTGCACATTTAAAAATATGGGGTTATGAAGTTTATGTGTGTCGAGAGGCAGACGATTACTTAGTCGGGTATCCTCAAAAGTCTTTTGGATATCTTTTCTACAATGCTTCTGAGAAGAAAATTCTTGTTTCTCGAAGGGACTTCTTCCTCGAGAGGGAGCTGATGTCCAATGAAGCTAGTGGTAGCCCAATTTATATTTAAGAAATTCAAGAGTCAAACAAAGAAGGACCAACATTTGAAACGGGCACTCAACCAAAGGTTGATCAACATGTTGATCAAAACTACATAATTCCAACTCATCCACTTCGTAGATCTGATAGGGTCCGATTCCTTCCTTAGTTTTACGGTTTCCATATTGAAACTGAATGAGAAGTACTAATCAGTGATCACACATTGTTAGGTATGGATGATATGACAACTGGAAAATTTTAGAGCAAGCAAGGTCTAGATTCTAACCGTACACAAGTAAATTCTCAGCGTACTTGTTGCAATAGAACTTTGAAAAACCAAGAGAGCATGTTTATAAGTTAACATGCATATATATACTTTGAAAACCATGTAGTAAAGAAACTTTGGAAACCATTTTCATAATAAACCTTTCAAAGTCAACAAGGCTAACTAATGGAAGTTGTGAGTCATCAAAAATCAAATAAATAAGACATTAAGCATGGATTTTACACCCTACTTTAAGGATTTCGGTTTTGAGAATCTAGGAAGCACTTTTGGACCGAAAACCCTTCCTTTATGGATGCTAGAACCGAAATCACTTCCTTTAAAGCACACCATGACCAAAAATACTAATCTAAGGCCCATTAAGGTCGAAAACTCTTTCTTGGATGGAGCCATGACCGAAATCAACATCTTATGTGAGTGTGCATGGGGTTATCGGCCATATAGTACCGAAATCACACCCCATTTTGGCCGAAATCACCCAAAAGATGGCCAAGTGATGCCACTTGATTGATTAAGTTAGCTTCCCTAGGTGATAAAATACACCTACCAACGTAAGTGTCACTTATCTTACACTTTTATCTCTTATTTCCCATATATAAAGCCACAAATAGAACTCCTTCACCTTTTCTCATTCACAGTAACATATCCTCACAAATCCTCTCAACTCTTCAAATCCTTCCAAGATCATCAATATCCCCTGGAACAATTTTCTTCAAGCAATATATTAAAAGATCATTGTAAGTTCTTATATAACCAAGTGTTTATGCAAACATTTTTAGTTTAGTCCATATATTCACACATTATTATATGTTACAAATTATTAGGATCTTGACTACATTCAAGTTTTCTAACTTAAAGATCGTCACCGTCGTCTCGTTATCAAACCGCAAACAACCATAAGGTAAGTTCATACCCCTACATTTTTCAAGACTTTTTCTATGTTTTAGAGGGGAATACAAGTAACACACAAGAATATTTACGTTAAAACGCAAACATTTAAATACATTATTTTACCATTTTTACGAAAAGTTTAAATACGCAAAACGACTTTACTACCAAACTCGTACATTTTTACATTCAACGTTTTGATAAAACGTAAAGATACGAAAACGATTACAAAAATACATTTTCATTATTCTCATATATATATATATATATATATATATATATATATATATATATATATATATATATATATATATTGAGTACAAAACGTTCATTTCGTTAAAACTTTATAAATATAGTTTACGAAACTTTACCCCTTTGTAACCCGTTGAGAAAAGGGTAAAATTATATAAAGTACATATATAATTGTTTTACGGCATTTTCGATATTATCATGGAAAGAGGGGATAATTTCATTTACAAACATTTTCATTTCAAAAACACGTACACTCGTTGAATAAATTTGTGAGACATTGTCTTCATCGTACCTAACTGAGGTATACACGAAAGTCCTGTATTTATAACCGGAATCTCCGATACGAGAGTGTGATACTTGTGTATAGATCTATATGGGACTAATGATCTCACACCCTGGTTGTTAGCTACAGCCAGACCGGAAGGTTATGGGTGACAAATGTCATAAATATATCGGCGTCTGAAGAACAACGAGTCAGGCACCACATCTTAAAAGCACGGTTATAAAAACTCACATCGTGAAACGACGATACGTCTATTTTACACAAAAACACATTCCTTCAAACGGTTTTTTATATGAATAAAACTACGTATTACTACTCTTAAGTATGGAAAACACTGGTACATTTCGGTTTTGGAAATTTTACGGCTTACATCTCATTCATTAGAAAATATCAGATTTTCTAGAACAAATATTATCATTTTACAAGTAAATGGCTTACATCTCATTCTTTAGAAAATATTGGATTTTCTGCAACAAACACCCTTATTTTACAAGTGAACGGCCTACATTTCATTTATTAGAAAAAATCGGATTTTCTGGAAACAAACACGATATTTTTCACGGAAAGGCTTACTATTTTTCATAACAAACTCTTATGAACTCACCAACTTAATTGTTGACACTTTTTCAAACAACTTGTATTCTCAGGAAATCAGTAAAACAGGTAAACACCAGCTTTTGAGGATGGGGCGCTAAGGCGTCAAACAAGTCTTTTGTCATCATATTGTAATTGACTTTTGAAACATGTAACACTTACAGTGATATAATTTTTTCAATTATATATATGATGGTCACGTTTGCTTTCTTTACTATTACTCAATTATTATGATACAATACATGAAAGTCATCCACCCCCGGATGTTTCCGCCATCCTGGTTTGGGGGTGTGATAGGTGAACCATCTAGATACAAGGAATCGATGGAAGGCACTGAAGATGCAAAATGGAAGGAGAGCATGGAAAGTGAAATTCAATCCATGTATGATAATCAAGTCTGGAATTCGGTTGATCCTACACCTAACATCCAAACTATTGGAAGCAAGTGGATCTTCAAGAAGAAGACTAACATGGATCAGAATGTACACACATATAAAGCTAAGCTAGGTGCGAATGGTTACACTTAGAGGAAAAATTTTCACTAGTATCCAAGATTAAGTCTATTAGAATATTACTTTCCAAAACTACTTTCTATGATTATGAAATATGACAAATAGATATAAAGACTGTTTTCCTTAATCGGAAATTAGAAGAGGATGTCTATATGAGATAATCTGAGGGCTTCATCGATCCAAAATATCCTAATAGAGTGTGCAAATTGAAAGGTCCGTTTATGGACTTAAACAAGCATCACGTAGCTGGAATCTTTGATTTCATGAAAAGGTCAAAGAGTTTGGATTTTCGATCTAGAAGTAAGGATGAGTCTTGTGATGGGTTTTATACAAAAGAACATCCTATGTGCTCATGCAAACCCTAAAGCTTGGATCTAGGTTTCTCTATTGTACATGCAATTCATCCAAGACTTATAAACCCTAGATCTAGCATACATATTTCGAAATTAACATAAGAAATCAGATCTAGATGATTACCTCTTCAACAATGGCTTGAATCTTCTTGTCTTGGAGCTTAGAGTCACAAATGTCACTCCTCTAATGGATTACAAACACCACAAGAAAGAGGATGCTAATTGAGAGAGAGGAAATAGGCACAATTTCGGCTATGAAGACTCTTAGGGTTCAAGTGGCCGAAAATTGGATGTCCTGGGGTCTTATTTATACTGGTGCTGCTAGGGTTTCAATCAAAACCCTAATGGATAGCTTAGTCCTAAAGCAGTCCAAGGAAGCTTCTGGAATAGGGCCTCTTTGGCCGAAATTAGGATGTATCCCTAATTTCGTCCAAGCCTAGTCCATAAGCCTTCTCAGCCCAATACTCAACTATCACACATATGACAGTTTAAGTCCCCGTTATTTAATTAATGTCTTTTAGTCACAGAATTAATTCTTAATTAATTCTTGTCTAATATTAATTAAACTATGTGATTTCTCCTTTAATATATTATTCATATAATATATTAATAAACCATAATAACCTCTCACTTGATAAATCATCCTATCATGTTTCTTTGGTGAAGGCAACCCAAAAGGACCATGCACAACCGGGTCAAGTACTTACCAAATATAGTTACGGGCTTAGACACTAATCCAACAGTCTCCCACTTGGATAAGTCTAGTAACTATAAATGCAAGTACAGTCCGATTAGCAATCGTAGCTCTCAAAGATTCTGTCGAACTTTGATCATATCAGCAACCTGTCCTTTAGATAAGGGATCGTATAGTCCTCTGTTCTAGATATCGTGCGGACAAATACATGGAACATAGTCATACTTATTTTCCAGCAGTTGTTTCTCGATCTCTGACTTGTCTGACATAGAACTTAATTGAACACATCAATTCAGTCCTGACCGGGCCCGGCACATAAGTCAAACCAAATCATCGAGGGGCCCAGATATCGCTTTTATCCTCTTAGGATAAAAGGAACAGATAAACTTCGAATTATATGCATCTACCATTCACTCATCAAATCATGCACAACAATGCGTTTTATAACATCAAGTTAGTGATGCGTTTACGCATTATCAATGCACAACCAACTTGCAAATAATAAACCATATATCTAGGTTTTAATACCATATGATATTATCGTCTTGCGATCACTCGTGATAAATTCCATGAAGTGATACCAACAAGCTCGGGTATAATCCAATGCTCAAATCAAACTCATAAGCACTCATGAACGTTGCAGCAAACCTTTGCTGTGTCTAATACACTTTAGACAATCTACACACCAATTCATGATAATCTTCTTTCATACCTACTTCCAAAGTATGAGTGAATGTGGAACTTTCGAATAATCTTATTATTCAGGAAGTCAAAACATGCAAAATGAAACAATAGGCAAATAATCAACATAAGACAGTAACATTACTTATAAATAGTACTCTTTAATTTAATCATCAAGTGTCAATTACAATTATCTATTACACGTTTCTAAACTATCTAAACTAAATTAATATTGTCCTTCATCCCGATGCTCCTAGCGTGCTGCAAGTGTTTAACCCTACTCAGTCCCTTCGTAAGGGGATCTGCTGGGTTATCCTCCGACGATACCCTCTTCACTACGAGGAGTCCTTCTTCCACCCGATGTCAAATAAAGTGATATTTTCTGTCGATATGTCGAGATCTGCCATGATCCCTCGGTTCCTTGGTCAAGGCAACCGCTCCTTCTTTATCACAGAAAATTTCCATGGGCTCCTTTATAACTGGAACAACTCCAAGGTCTCCAATGAAGTTCTTCAACCATATTGCCTCCTTTGACGCTTCGCTTGTCGCTATATACTCTGATTCGCATGTTGAATCAGCTACGGTCTCCTGCTTGGAACTTTTCCAAGTCACTGCTCCTCCATTTAGAGTAAAGCCCCAGCCCGACTGCGAACGGTAGTTGTCCCTGTCGGTTTGAAAACTGGCGTCACTATACCCTCGCAACCTTAAGTCATCACTCCCACCGAGGACTAGAAACCATTCCTTGGTCCTCCGAAGGTACTTAAGAATATTCTTGACTGCAGTCCAGTGTGCTTTGCCAGGGTTCCCTTGATATCTGCTGACCATGCTCAAAGCGAAGGCCACATCAGGGCGAGTACAAGTCATAGCATACATAATCGAGCCAACTGCGGAAGCGTATGGTACTCGGCTCATTTCTGCTATCTCGACTTCGGTACTCGGGCTTTGAGTCTTACTCAATTTGGCATTACTTTGGATCGGTAACTCCCCCCTTCTTTGAATTCTCCATACTAAAACGCTTTAGTACTTTGTCCAAGTAAGTATTCTGACTAAGTCTTATTAGTCTCTTACTTCTGTTTCTCACTATCCTTATTCCCAAAATATAGGCAGCTTCTCCGAGGTCCTTCATAGCAAAGCACTTCCCACGCCATGATTTAACTTCCTTCAGGGATGGGATGTCGTTTCCTATGAGTAGTATGTCATCGACATACAATACGAGGAAGATTACTATACTCCCACTGGCTTTGACATATACACATGATTCATCCTCGCTTCGCAGAAAACCAAACTCTTTGACTTTCTCATTGAAACAAAGATTCCATCTGCGAGATGCTTGTTTTAGTCGATAAATGGACTTCTCAAGCTTATACACTCTATTCGGATGCTTTGCATTGACAAAACCCTTTGGCTGATTCATGTAAACATCCTCAGCCAACTTTCCGTTAAGGAAAGCGGTTTTGACATCCAATTTCCATATTTCATAGTCATGAAATGCAGCAATGGCTAACATCACCCTGATAGACTTTATCTTCGTAACTGGTGAGAAGGTCTCATCATAGTCAACTCCGGGAGTTTGAGTGAAACCCTTCGCAACCAATCGCGCATTGTAAGTGTGTACCTTCCCATGCATGTCGGTCTTCTTCTTGAAGATCCATTTGCACCCGACCGTCTTACGACCTGGCACATTGTCAACCAAATTCCAAACTTGGTTGTCATACATGGACTGAATATCGCTGTCCATAGCCTCTTTCCGTTTCACAGACTCCGGGCCTGCCATGGCTTCCTTATAGCTGTTAGGTTCGTCCAAATTCACTAGTGTACTATCACTAATAAACGTATCCCCTTCTGTAGTGATATGGAAACCATAAAATTGGGGTGGAACACTAACTCTTTCGGAACGTCTAAGAGGTAAGGACTAGTCAATCGGTTCAACCGGAGTTTCCTCCTCGAGTTGAACGCCAGTGTTAGAGGTTCCTTCATCGCTCGACTCTTGAAGCTCTTCAAGATCGATTTTCCTCCCATTTTCCCCTTGGCTTATGATTTCTCTCTCTCGGAAAACCCCTCTCCTTGCAACGAATACAACATTGTCACTCGGTCTATAGAAGAGATATCCAAAGGACTTTTACGAGTAGCCGATGAAAATACATCGCTCGCTACGAGGTTTGAGCTTGTTGTGAGTCTCTCGTCTTACGAAAGCCTCGCAACCCCAAACCTTGATGTGTGCCAACAAGGGAGCTTTGTCTGTCCACATCTCGTGAAGTGTTTTGGCAACCTTCTTCGTAGGGACTAAGTTAAGGATATGGGCGGCAGTCTCTAAGGTATACCCCTAGTCTCTAGGGCATACCCCCAGAATGAGATAGGTAGCAAAGCACGACTCATCATGAAACGAACCATGTCTAGCAGGGTTCGATTATGCCTCTCAGCCACACCATTCAAATACGGTGTCCTAGGTGGTGTCAATTGCGAAACGATTCTGCATTCCTTGAGGTAGTCGTGGAATTCAAGACTTAGGTACTCTACACCTCGATCGGATCGAAGCATCTTGATTTTCCTGCCCAACTGATTCTCCACTTCTTGCTTGAACTCTTTGAACTTTTCAAAGGTTTCTGACTTATGCCTGATTAAGTAGATATAGTCATATCTGCTATAATCATCGGTAAAAGTCACAAAGAAGCGGCACGCATCCCTTGTGGTGGATCTAAAAGGTCCACATACATCTTTATGTATGAGATCCAATAAACCCTCAGCCCTCGCACAAGTTCCAGTGAAGGGTGACTTGGTCATCTTTCCAAGTAAACAAGACTCGCACACGTCATCGTCCCTAAGGTCGAATGACTCCAATACTCCATCCTTTTGGAGTTAGGCTATGCGTTTCTTGTTGACATGTCCAAGACGACAATTCCATAAGAATGCTTTATCCAATTCATTGGAAGAATCAATACACAACACATCATTTCCTAAATTGTCTGCAACCATCACAGTTTCATATATTCCATTACAAGGTAATGCTTCAAAATGGAAAACACCATTAAGATAAGCATTAATAGAACCCTTTTCATTATCAAATGAATATCTAAAACCTTGTCTATACAAACCATGAAAAGAAATGATGCTTCTTGCCATATCTGGAGAATAGCAACAATTATTTAAATCTAATCCTAATCCACTACTTAGCACTAAAGAGTAAACTCCGATCTTGGTGACAGGTGACGATCTTCTGTTCCTCATGATCAAGTTTATCTTCCCATGCTCCACATCCCTATTTCTTCTTAGGCCCTGCAAATCAGAACAAATGTGAAAACCACATCCTGTATCAAGAACCCAAGAAATAGCATGTGATGAATCATTAGATTTAATAGTGTAAATACCTGCGTAGGACGGCTTGATCTTTCCATCCTTGATATCTTGCAGATATTTCGGGCAGCTTCGTTTCCAATGCCCTATTTCGTGGCAGTGGTGGCACTCTGCCTCCTTGGGGTTGGAGTTGGGTTTAGCAGAACCAACCTTGGTTCCACTAGAAGAGGTGTCATCATCGGACTTTCCTTTATGGTGACTCTTTGAGGGAGCCTTCCTCTTCTTACCCTTCCCTTGCCCAATTGCCAAGACTGGGGCAGCAATAGGATTAGGAGTTGATGCAACAGATTTGTCTTTGAGGTTGCTCTCAGCAGTCCTCAGCAAGCCTTGAAGCTTGCTCAAAGTGACCTCTTCCTTGTTCATGTGGTAGGTCATGCGGAACTGGCTGTAGCAGGGAGGCAAGGAATGAAGGATGATGTCAATTGCCATCTCTTCATCAAATTTAACATTTAGCTTTAACAGGCGATCGACATATCTCTGCATCTTTTGCAGATGTGCAGTAAGGGATTCTCCATTACTCATTTTGGTAGTGATCATCGAAGTGATGATCTCGTACCTTTCTTGCCTAGCGCTTTGGTGGTACCGGTCCAGCAGATCTTGATGCATCTCATAGGGGTACATGTCCTCATAGGACTTCTGGAGTTCTGTAGTCAAAGTCTCCAGCATGATGCAACGGACTTTCGTAGCATCACGCTCATGGGCCTCAAAGGCCGCGATCTCTTCAGCAGAGGCAGTGTTGATGTTGATTTCCTTCAGCTTCTCATCGAGGACATACTCTTTGTCCTCGTAACGAGTGACCATTCGAATGTTATGGATCCAATCATTTAAATTGGACCCGTCAAAGATCACTCTCCCACGCAAGTTCATGAGTGAGAACGAGCCCGAGGAATTTGAACCAGAAGCGTTGTTGTTGATGTTCGACATCTGAAAAGAAAAGAGACAAGTTTGATTAGAAATGAATCCTCAATTAAACACCCAAATGAGAAATTAGGGCTAGGACCCAACAACATTATTTACAAATTAGAAGAGGAATGTTGTAATCTAACATGTAAATAATTTGAAGGTAAGTGAATGACGATTCACTAATTTTCCACAATGAAAAACAAATTAAAGCTACGTTTTAAATGTATTGAAAACTCCTAGATGCTTTGAGATTCATTGAACTTTTCAATGGCATGTTTAAATCTCAATATGCCCCTCAAGTTTGTGACTGGGATGTCGAGGATCACAAAGCGGGTGTGAATAACCATGCAAATGTACATGGTGCCCTCAATGTTACAGTTACCTATTCGACGTGTCGGTTAACCACACACGCTTCATCGAACTATGACAAACATCGATTCACCCATTTCCACCTTTGCTTAGAGCCCAATTAGTGTGCCGGTTAACCACACACGCTCCACTAACGTCTTAGCAAGGGTACAAAGTGTAATTTCATTGAATTGCATCAATTCACTTTTGCCTAGAGTAACTAAGATTGGGAATTTTGAAAAAAAAAATTAGTTACTTTATAAATTCATTATACTTTTAATGAGGAAAGATTTGCCCTATCCTACCCGTTCGGCTAATGACCATCCACTAGTCAAGGGTGCGGTGGGTAAGAGTGGATACCCAATGGCGGTCATTTTACAGGCCGCTTCCTTAAACACCCCTTATAGACCAGCTTCGTGAATGAGGCCTACTAACGGTAAGACTAGCATTTAAGTTATACATATATAATAGTTATTCTTATAATATTATAAAGTATAAGGTTGAATTTTAAACTTGTAAAATTCTAGGGTTTGAAATTTAAATAATTCAAATTAAACTTTTAATTAAAAAATTAAATTTCAAAACTTGAGGGCAAGTTTTGAACTTTTCAAAACACATAGGATCAAATAGCAAATAATATAAATTAAACATTTAATTAAATGATTATCTAAATTTGATTTATTCTATTTTAATCACAAGATAATTCATCAAATAAATCAAATAATCAAATTTTATCACATAAGGAATTTATTATTCAATTAAATGGTAATTATCTATTGTTTTGGTAAGGATAATCATATGATAACAATAAAAATCAGATTTTATTAGTTAAAAACAGTTTAGGTAATTATCCTTCAGCAAAACAGCAAGAAATCCTGAGATATCCTCTGCCTGACAGCTAAACTCGTCGAGTTCCCAATGTGAACTCGTCGAGTTCTTCCAACTCGTCGACTTCTCATTGGAACTCGTCGAGTTTGTTTGTCAGAAGGCCAAAACAAACGAATTTTCAAAGCATGAATGAAAACACAAAGCATCAATACAATAGAAACCATTCAAGTCTCTGATACCACTGATGGGTTTTATACAAAAGAACATCCTATGTGCTCATGCAAACCTTAAAGCTTGGATCTAGGTTTCTCTCTTGTACATGAAATTCATCCAAGACTTATAAACCCTAGATCTAGCATACATATTTCGAAATTAACATAAGAAATCAGATCTAGATGATTACCTCTTCAACAGTAGCTTGAATCTTCTTGTCTTGGAGCTTAGAGTCACAAATGTCACTCCTCTAATGGCTTACAAACACTACAAGCAAGAGGATGCTAACTAAGAGAGAGGGAATGGGCACAATTTCGGCTATGAAGACTCTTAGGGTTCAAGTGGCCGAAAATTGGATGCCCTGGGGTCTTATTTATACTGGTGCTGCTAGGGTTTCTGTCAAAACCCTAATGGATAGCTTAGGCCTTAAGCAGTCCATGGAAGCTTCTGGAATAGGGCCTCTTTGGCCGAAATTAGGATGGACACATCCCTAATTTCGTCTAAGCCTAGTCCATAAGCCTTCTCAGCCCAATACTCAACTATCACACATTTGACAGTTTAAGTCCCTGTTAGGTGCATTTCATGTACCCATTTTGTAGCTTTATTTCATAAAAGTACATTGCATATAGGCTTAAACTCATGCATTTTGCATGTTTTTCGGGATTTTTCATGAGGCAATTTCATTCAAATACTTTTGTGATATTTCAGGGACTTTTGGAGGTAGGATATTGTTGGAGGAGGTAAATAAAAGTTGCGGACAAAATTTCAGGACTTGCGGAGCACCGAGGAGCAAGATATCAAAGAAATGAAGATTTTGGTTTTACAGAGATTTACACGGCCGTGTAAATGCAAGCCTTGCGTTTACGCGGGCCGTGTAAACGTAGATTTCTGCACAGTATATTTTTGCGTTTACGCGGGCCATGTAAATGACAGTGTTAATTTACGCGGGCCGTGTAAACGTAAATGCGGGTTTTAAAGCAGTTTTTCACCATTTTTAAAGGGGGGAACCGACTTTTTACTTTGGGGGTCGACTTTTGGAGTAGAGAAGGCGATTTTCTTGAGGATTTTGAAGTTGATTAACACTTGGGAATATTTGATTTCATTTTGTAAGAACTTTAATTTCATTTTCTAGATTTGTGATCTTGTTCTAGTCATGAGTGGCTAGAACCCTAGATTCTCCAACTTTATGTCTTGACTTCTAGTTGTGATTTCAATCATATGACTTGATGTTTTCTTTCAATTTTCTATCTAGTGAATTTGATTTTGTTTCAATCGAATGTTTGATTCTAATTGTGATTCTTATTGGCCATTTGAATTAGGGTTAGATCATTCAAGTTATCTAATTGCAAAATCTGTAATTGTTTTGTAAATTGGACTAGGTAACAAGCACTAAATTGAATTCTTTTGAATAAATCTAGTGTAAATCTTATTCACACATTCTTATGTTCCCGAGCTTATGATGAGTATTGAGTGTTTTTGGGAACATTCACATAAAGTTTAATGCAATCTTTCAACCTAATTCTAAGAGTTTGTTTAGATTAGATTGGTAAGGTTAGGATTAATCAAAGAGCTTGTTTTGGTTAATTATTGTGGTGAATGGGAAGTGTTAGAGCTTGTTAACACTTTCAAGTACCAACTTAGATAGAATTAAACAAATATCTTGTCATCCATGGAATCACATTGCTAATTTGTCTTGCATAGAGTTGGAGTACTTACAAATCTTGAACTTATTTCACTTAATCAATCATTTACTTATTGCTTTATTCTATAGTTTAAATCATTGCTTATAAATTCCCCCCATTTTGTGACCATTTTTGTACCTTACGCAAAAAGGTATAAACATTTGTCCCGTGTCTCTGTGGATCGACCCTACTTACCTTGTACTACGTTTTTAGTGCATAGTAGTAGTGTTTAAGGAGTCATTTGTACCTTTTATTTGTTGGGTTTGACACGCCTAACAGTCCCCGTTATTTAATTAATGTCTTTTAGTCACAGATTATGAATTAATTCTTGTCTAATATTAATTAAACTATGTGATTTCTCCTTTAATATATTATTCATATAATATATTAATAAACCATAATAACCTCTCACTTGATAAATCACCCTATCATGTTGCTTTGGTGAAGGCAACCCAAAAGGACCATGCACAACCGGGTCAAGTACTTACTAAATATAGTTACGGGGTTAGACACTAATCCAACATCTTGCATATATGTCAAATCCAGTGGGAGTAATGTGGTCTTCCTAGTGTTATATGTTGATGTAATACTCCTTTTAGGAAACGATATTCCAACGTTTTAGAGTGTCAAAAATTGGCTTGGAAAATGTTTTGCTACAAAGGATCTAGGAGAAGCGGCTTACATATTTGGCATTAGGATCTATCGAGATCGATCTAAATGTTTAATTAGACTAATCTCGAGTATATACTTATATAAGGTTTTAAAAAGGTTCATCATGCAAGATTCTAAGAAATGGTATCTACCCAAGAAACATGACATAAGATTGAGTAAAGATCAATCGCCCATAACTGAACAAGAACTGAATAAGATGAGTTGTATCCTATATGTTTCTGCTATAGGATCGATCATGTATGTCATAGAATGTACTAGAACTAATATCTCATATACTCTTACCATGGTGAGTCAATATCAATAGAATCATGATGATAGTCATTGGATGGCCGTAAAGAATATCCTCAAGTATCTAAAAACTAAGGATATGTTCTTGGTATATGTTGGAAAAAAAGAATTAAGAGTTACATGTTACATTGATGCAAGTTTCCAGACTGTTAGAGACAACTCGTGCTCATAATCGGGATGAGTATGTATGGTTAATGGAGGGGTTGTTACATGGAAAAGATCCAAACAGAAGACGGTGACAGATTCAACATGCGAGTCTGAGTACATTACGGCTAGTGAAATAGAAAACGAAGCTACATTGTTAAAGAACTCCACCGGTGATCTTGGAGTTGTACCAAGCATCAAAGAGCCTATGAAGATCTTTTGTGATAACGAGCGTGTAGTCTCCTTGACTAAAGAATCCAAGGACCATGGTAATTCGAGACACATTCATAAGAAGTATCATTATGTCCGACATCGTGTAAAAGATGGCGATATCATCATGAGTTGGGTACTGGTGTGATTCAGATAAGGATAAACTTTAGAGTTTGTATCCTTGTGGAATACTCCTTGTTGAACTATAAATAGACTGTTAAGGTAAACCGTAGAGACAGTTTTTTATTTCTCCGGAAATCGTCCAACCTTTGTATATATCTCTCTCTCCTTGGATGAAAATCACATCCACTCTCCTAGGGTTTGGTGATTCGAATAAACCCGAACTTGGGTTAAATCTTTTTTGCTTTTTGGTGTTATAGGTCTGATTCCATTAGAGGGGTGCTCTATTGGATCCTTTATCTTTGCAACAAACTGGCACGTACAATATCTCAAGGAAATGAATTTGAGGTTAGTAATCCTTTACTTTGGTTATTTTTCAAAGTAGGTTGCTACAACTAGAAAAACATAGATTCTAGGATGCATGTACACTTAGGTATATCTTTTGATAATTATGTTACCTCTGAGTTGTGTACTTGATGCAATAAATCCCCACCAATTCATAGCCTTAGGTACATATGGAAAATCAAGTTGATTATTTTCATTAAAACTAAAAACATGATCAATCCATAACTTAAAACTAATAAGATGCTCAAGTTCCTTATTTTTTTATCCATGTGGAAAAACTTGATGTAAGTTTGATTTATTTAATTTATTTATACTCTTTATCTATATAAAACAAGTTATTATTTTCTTTTAAGATCACCATTTTGAATTATCTATAATTTACGAGAGCGTAACATTCTTTTGATTCGTGTTTCACTTAAAATGTGTGATATCCATATTATAAGGGTGAGTATGATCTGGTTTGGTTTGTTTTTGGCCGCATAACAATTTAGGTCATTGTGGGGGGTTTTTTGTTGGACTTTTCAACTATAGGTTTGGTTGTATATGGTGGTGCGTGTTTTAGGCTTGTCACATAACAACCCTTGATATTTTTGCCTCAAGTCATTCATTGTTTATTGGTTTTAAGAAAATTTGACACACATCATTATAAGCAAAATAAGTTTTAAACTTATCATGTCATCAATTTAGGTATGAAGAGCACATAAAAAGCATACAATCACTTGCTCTTGTTCTTCAATAATATTTTATCTCATGTAGAGGTTCTTAAACTCATAGATGTATTCCTCTATCGAGAGAGTATGTTAGGATGGTTGATATTAATCGAGAAAGACCTCTTTATAGATAATGGTGAGTAGAAAACTTATAAAGAAGGGCCTTTAGTACCTTCTCCCAAGTGGTGACCTTTGGTTTGTTTGCAAGTGATGTTTTTTCAAGAGATCCCACAAATATGATGTATAACATTAGAACTTGATGGCTACAACAATACTTTTGGGTTCTTTGACACGTTAAACAATGACAAGCCATTAGATGAATTCATTAGGACTTTTATTGCATTTAAGTTAAAGGATATCCAATACGACACCGAAAATGCACACGACATCTTACCAATAGCGACGATGAGGATATTGACATAGACGACATCTTGGTCGCCAGCCAAACAAGATGCATATTTCCTCTTCCCTCTCCTAAAATTTTGAATCATAAGCGGTCTCCTTATTGATAATGACTGGTTTGAGCATATGTGCTTGAGTTGGTTTGTTGAATTCCTTGATTACTTACTTCAGCTTCTTGATTTTGATATTGTGGATGTCTCATGCATCACCCTCCTCGTCTCCACGCTCTTCGTCATGAAAAGGTGTGTTGTAATAGGATTGTCCCCATCCCACCATCTTTGTTGGGCTTTGATAAAAAAAAATGTTGCATAATAAAGGAAATAACCAAAAGAAATGTATACATCATAACATGCAAGAATAATCTCTCTTCTTTATATGGTAAAAATATTATTCTTTCATTCTCTAAAATGGTTTTTATTATCAATTTTATGCTTAAAATGAGAAAAGAGCTTCTCTATTTATAATAAGAGGTATCCTAATATAAAAGGGAAAAAACTAAAAATAAACACAAAAAACTTCAAAAATGATAGCAAATTACAAAGCCTAAAAATTGATTGTTGCACCAGGCAATTGACTTTTTTTGCTAGAACCCTACATTGGTCATCAGATTGGTACACAAATTCACCATATTGGTACTTTAGATTATGGATGGGATTTAAAACCGGAACCGGAACCCGAAACATTAGAACCAGAATATGTAGAATTGGTCCGGGTTCTGGGTTTAAAAAATGTTTTATCCGGGTTCCGGGTAATCCAAGTGTCAGGTCCTTCAGGTCCCGGTAAATCAGGTTTAAGAACCAGAACCATTGTTAGGAATCGGAACAGTTTTAGGGGTCGAAACTGGTTTCCGTGAAAAGTTTAAAACATGCATATCCCATTCGTTCGAAGTCGGATATGCATGTGGTTTTTTCCACCGTTTATTTTAAAGTTTGTACATGAGTTTAGACTATAAGTTTTTCATTTTTTGTTTCATATTTATTGACTTACATTCTCCCAAAGCTGGGATATCAAAACAAGAAAATTTATCTTTTTCAACTTTTTTTGTATTCTAAGAAAATTTTAAAACATATAGGGTTGTTCACTATTTGGATAAAACTAAATTGTCCAATTGGACAATTTAGATCAAACTATTTTGTTCGGATATTCGGATTTTTTAATTAGTTTTTAGCAAAACCGAATTATTATTTTGGATTTCGGATTGGTTTTGGTTTATATAATAAGAACTTAATAGTCCAAAAAACCCGAATAACAATTTATTATTTATTTAGTATATTATTTATTTGAATTTATATCTTTAATAATTTATAAATTTACTAAATTATTTTTTTTATAGATTAGATAGTTACATCTAATATAATACATTAATATATATTTCTTATCAAAAGTTTTTTCATCTGTAATATATTTTTCTTGGTAGTTGTTTATAAATTTTAATTCACATCAAATTAAAAATAAAAAAATAATAATTAAAATAAAAATCTTTAATTTCGTTTATAGAGTGGGCTAATACTCATGTTATATATTTATTAAAATGTTTGCCTATAGAAAACCGAATTGTAAAATCCGATCCAACCGAATTGTAATTTGGTTGGATCGGATCATATTTGAATTTAGTTTGGACTATTTGGATCTATATTTTGAAAACATGAAATCAATTTGGATCCACCTGATCAGATCGGATCAACCCAATCCATCCAAACGAACACCCCAAAAAACATGCATATGTAATTCATTTGAAGTCGAATTAGCATGCAGTTTTTTCCAACTTATAGTTTAGAGTTTGTACTTGATTTTAGACTGTAATGTTTTAATTTTTGGTTTTATATTCAATGACTTATATTCCCCCAAAGTCGGGGATATCAAAGCTGGAAATTTTCAGTTTTTTTGTATTTTTTGAAAATTTTAAAACATACATATCTAATTTGTTAGAAATCGTATTAGCATGCGGTTTTTCCAATGTGTTTTATAGTTTGTACATGATTTAGACTCTAATTTTGTCATTTTTGGTTGCATATTCATTGAATTATAGTCTCCCAAAGTTGAGAGATGAAAGTTTGAAATTTTCTGTTTTTCAGCCTTTTTTTTTATTTTGTGAATATTTTAGAACATGCATATATAATTCGTTTGAAGTCGGATTAGTATTAAGTGTTTTTAACGTGTAGTTTGGAGTTTCTATAAGATTTTAGACCATAATTCATTTTTGTTTAATATTCAATGACTTACAGTCCCCCGAAGTTTGGATATCAAAATTGAAAATTTTCAAAGTACAACCGACTAAGTAATTACCAAAGAATTCTGGTTTTCCCGGGTTTTCCGGTTCTAGACCAATTTTACACGGTTCCACCCAATCCACTTTAACGTTTCCAGATTTTCCGGTTATGAACCCACTTGCCTTGTACCTTACCCCGAACCGAACCGAAACCGGTTCCTATATACCAGTCCAGTTTCCAGTCCTTCAAAATCTCATTAATTGTTTTTCGGGTCGGATTTGGACCCACTTTCATCCTTACTTTTGTTTATTGGATTGGTACGGATGTTTATCCGCTTGTTACACCAGTTCACCTTTGAGCATTATGTTGGCTTGACATGAGATCGGAATGGGTGGTATTTTGTTGGCCTGGTCCAACCATATGCTCCGCCAGTCCGCCAAAAAGGGCATTGATTTTGCTTGATTAATCGTTCGGATTGTCATTCATAGGGCGCCTAACATCACTTCATTACGTGCTTTTCCATTTTAATTTTGTGATTTTGGCGTTGATTTGAAAAGAAAAAACCTTTACTTCCACATCAAGTTGGAAACTTCGAGTTGCACCACATTGCAGAATCAAAACTGAACTCATGAACATGATTCTCAAATCCAGAAATCTGAAAACGGTAAATAAGATTTGCAAACTCAAAACGTTGAGTTCGATCCATAAGAACGTTGTATAAGAACAAAATGAACAAACTCACACAGTCCTCAAAAGTTCTTATACTTTCGTTTGTTTTTGGGTTCATTCCCATGTCATTCTTTTCTTCATCTAGATGTAATTTAAAAACAATTACGGTAATTTATTATAAGAGATTATAAAATAACTGATTTTGACAAATTATTAAATTCGAATACTCTTTTTTTTTTAATCCGATCTTCTAAGAGTATTAGGTGTGGGCAACAAGGTGCAACACCAAGTTGTGCCACCTCATATGTCACATAAGCAAGTGGTGTCATAACACCAAGTGGGAAAATGGGCAACAATATGCAACACCAACTTTTTGAAAATAAATATGTTTTATTTTTTATTTTTATTTTTTCGAAATTGTTTTTTTTTTCTTTTTCGTTTTTTTTTTACTTTTTTTTCTTTTTCGTTTTTTTTCCTTTTTGTATTTTTTTTAATCACTAACATGAATATATTTTTTATAAAACATAAAATTTTAAAAACAAAAAAAGACATAATATTTAAAATCTAAAATTACGATTACAATTAAAAAAAAACATAATTTTAAACCTAATATTATAACTAAAATATCATTCAAATTACTACTGAAACCATATAACAATCCTAATTAACCCAAATATTTCTTCCTAATTTGCTCCTTCATCGCTTGTAGCACCGCTAGATCAGCAGGCGCCAAACCCTCCTCGCTCGTCCGAAGAATTGACAACTGATGTGTCATTAGTTCCCTCTCTTTTTGCTCCTGCTTCTCCCGTGTCTGCCTTTCCAGGAACTCTAAATGACGATGTTTCAACTCATTTTTTTCTTTTATTAATAAATTGTGCTCGTCGAATTTCGCTCTCATTTCCGCCGCCTCTTTTGCTCTCGTCTCCACCTCCTCCGCATGTCTTGCAGCGCGCCTCGCTTTGTCGCGTCCGGGCGGTCGTCGTGGTGGGGATATTTCTTGGATATCATCCGGGATCTCATCGTCGTCGGCGTTTAGGTCGATGTTAGTCTGTGCGTCTGACACGTCGACCGAGCTAGAATTGCGAGACCTTTTGGATTGAACCTCCGATTTTTAGGTCGATGTTATTCCACTTTGGATCCGCTCGCAACAATTCCCATGATTTTTCAAAGTCGAAAACATGACCCATTTCAACCCGATATTGTTCCTTAGCAGATTTGAACAAATCAAAGTCGTTGGTTCCGCTTTGTTGTTGCGCCTCAAGCTGGTTGTAAATACCGTTGAATTTGATGCACCGCTTAGTTATCATACCCCATTTGCTGCTCAACATGTCATTGTTGCGATACGAATTTTTCTTTAAAATAGCGTGAAACTTGTCGAGCACCGCCCCCCAATAAGCTCATTTTTCATTCTATTTCCGCGAAGTTCGTTTTTTGAAGTAGCACACCAAGTCGCCGTCAAAACGTATTCCTCCTCCGGTGTCCACCATTGTGGAACGTCTGCATTTTCTGTTTCTACCGCTATTGATTTCCCTTTCGATTTTCCTTTCCCTTTCCCTTTCTTACTACATCCCGCTTCCACTTGAACTGATGATTGTGTTGTAGACGATGGTTGGTTGGTTGTTTGTTGCATCGAACCAAAAGTAGAGAAAGTATTTTGTTGTAAATTTGGGTTTTGACCAAATTGATTTTGTTGAAGGTAAAGTGAGTTGGGAAATTGCAGTGGCGGTGAAGCGGTATTGAAAGCGACGCCTTGGTATGAGATTTGTGGTGAACCTTGAGACGATAAAAGGTTGAAATAATTTTCATACCCCGCAAATCCGAGAGGCGAGGTTGTGTTTGGGTTTGATGATGGAGGGAGGTGTTTGGGTTTTGCTCCATTTTTTGAAATTTTAAGAAAATATGTGTATAAGATATAGAGAAAATGAGATAAAGGTTTAAAAAAATTTGAAATAAAATGAGTATATATATATATATATATAAAGGTAAATTTTTTTTTTGGGTTTGAATTTGACCGTTTTCAAACGATCTAAAGTCACAACGGATATTTTTTTTGGCGTTACATTTCGTTTCCATGGCAACGAAAAGCAGACGACGAGATGCAACGAGTTGGGGGGCGGTGTTCCCCCGTTACGACGGCGTCGAGAACGGCCACGTCACCCTCGCGTTTCTCGCTCTAAAACAATATGTGCAAACAATAAATGGTGGGCCCAAATATCTGGGGTAGCCTCAACTATCCGTTGGGATGTACAACGTTCATACGCGAACCGTTGGAAGTAGATGCCAGCTGTACAGCCTTTAGTCTTTTCAATACAATATTTACATCAAAACCCCTGCTCTTTTAGACAAATCCACCCAAGCCCTACAAAGTTTAATCTCTTTTGTTAGCACCACCACTACAAATTTAATCTTAAAAACATGATAATAGAAAGTGATTTTGGTTAATTCGTATGTTTTAGTCAACTTTTGTTTATTATTTTATTTTTTTTAACCAACAATTTGTTTTACCTGACACATAATTTATCGTTATTAAAAAGAAAAATCTACAAAAATATTTTGCTTTTTATTCTCGGTATTATTATTTTCTGCTACAAATTATTTTTTAAATTTGCTTCATTGACAAAAAACAGTAACTAAATAAAATCTCAATAAACTTATCTTTTCAAAAATATTATTGTATTTGACAACAAAAAATTGTTAGTACTTGTTGAAAAAATGCCATTTTGCAAAAATAAAACACAATTATTTAAATAAATTAATAATTAATACTTCAAACTTCTTTTGTTTGATAATTAATATGAACACCTTACGAATATACTTATTTACAAAGAAAATGAAAAAAATCCTGACGTATATTACCAAATAAATACCTTCGATAGCATAAATATGTCTACAAAATGATCAATCCATTTTACAAATGTCAAATAATATAATTCCAAACGAATGGAACTCGGATTGTATAGTAGAAAATTGTTAAAACATTGAACTCATACGGATCTAAAGTGAAAGTAGCGTAAAATACAAGGACTACATATGAAAATATAATATCCTTTATAACAGGCAAATCATCAGGTATCAAGCTCATCGTGTAACCAGTGAACTAAAGCTACGAGCTACGTCTCCTTCTTTCTGTATCATCTGTTCTGTAAACCTTCAAAGTGAAGTAAAAATGGCGATGGTGGTGGTGATATCACTCCCATTGATCCTGTTCTCGTTGATGCTTGGCGTTGGGTGTTATCTGATAGGAAGGGCAAGAGGAAGACAAGATATTAGAACTCATGCACAAGCTTTTGGGGTTCCAATTACACCGCCTAATGCCGATCAAGCTTCTTCATCACCTCCATCTTGTTCGAAACCCAAAATTGCAGAGATTGTGTGACAAAATCATTGGGTTTTGGGTTTTGGGTTTTTGAGTTCTTGATTTTGGATTGGATTGGATTTGATAGGGTTGTCGAAATAATGAATAATTCTTTGTTGTTCTTGTGTAAAGATTTTTCTTGGTGGATAGATCTATATGATTATAGAATTCAATTTGTAGTTTTGTACAATTGTAATACCATTTTTGAATTGTGTTTTATCATATGTATCTTCATTCATTGGGGTTGTGATACGTCCATGGAAGAATTTAATGCTTTCGTAAGAGATGCCAATCTTTTTGATTTTCGTCTTGGTGGGCGAAAATACACTTGGATTAGCGAGGATGGAAAAAATCTCAGCAAGTTGGATCGCTTTCTTGGGTGTGATGCTTTTATGAATAAATGGGGTTTATCTACTGCCACAATATTAGCCAGAAGATTCTCGGATCATAGCCCGATTATTTTAGTGAGCAATTATGTTGATTTTGATCCTTCACCCTTCAGATTCTTTAACTCGTGGCTTATGTTAGATGGCTTGGATGATATTGTTCATAACGCATGGTCTAGTGCCAATCCTAGTGGCACCTCTTGACAGGAGATTTGCAAAGAAACTTATAGCTGCTAAAAATGAGATTAATGAATGGAGGCGTGATCTGAAAAGCAAAGAAAGCAAGGAATACCATGAACTTCTTGTGAAGATTGATGAAATCGAATTGATTGCAGAAGATCGACCACTATCTTCACCGGAGCGGGCTAGTCGTCAACTGTGGAAAAAAAGAATACAATTCATAGAATGGATCTTAAACAGAAGGCGAGGTTGAAATGGGATGTTGATGGAGATGAGAACTCCATGTTCTTTCATGGGGTTGTCAACAATAATAGGCGAAAGAATCGAATTCACGGGCTCACTATTGATGGTATATGGGAGAATGATGCTTCACTAAGGAGGTTTTTGACTTCTTTTCTAAGAATTCGATGAACCAATACTAGATTGGCCAAAGCTGATTAGAAATCGATTCAAGAAGATATCAGAAGATGATAGAGTGATGCTTACACACCCCTTCTCGGTAGATGAAATTAAGGAGGCTATTTGGTGTTGCGGCAGCGACAAAGCTCCGGGTCGTGACGGCTTCACGTTCAAATTTTTGAAGCACTATTGGGAGTTGATAAAATCTGAAGTTACTTTGTTTACGAAAGATTTTGAAATTTATGGGTCCTTGGCCAGAGGATGTAACTCCTCTTTCATTTCTTTATTGCCAAAATCTTGTGACCGGCTTATGTTGAAAGATTTTAGGCCAATTAATCTTATTGGATGTTTATATAAGGTTCTTTCAAAAGTTCTTGCCAATCACCTCAAGAAAGTGTTGGAAAAGATTATTTGTCCCGAGCAAAAGGGCCTATGTTGGAGGGAGAAATATTTAGATGAATTTCCCCGGTAGCACATTTTTCATTAGAAAGTACTCCAAGTCTTCACATTTGAACCAGTTAGAAAGTACTCCAAGTCTTCACAGATGAACCAATTAGAAAGTACTCCAAGTCTTCACACATGCAAATTATGACTTGTGTGTCGCTATAGGTAACTAATAAAACTTTATTTTTTTTTAACCCCTTAAATATCTGTACAAGCTTCTAACATCGACGTTTAAATTCTAAATTTCTTTTTATTACTAAAACTAGCATCAATTCAAGTATATAAACCATGAATCTTGAGAACACGGCAAAACCCAAATAAGTCTTATCATATATGTAAAAACTCAGGGTTTTTACTAGTGAATCTATCAGTGGCGGAGCTTGAACAATTAACTTGGGGGGGGGGGGGGCGAAAATATTATAAACTGAAATTAACAAAAAAATAATAATAATAATAACAGATTGTTTTCAACAAATAAACACCAAAAACACTTAGAAAAAGAATTACAACTCAGTCCGACGGCCTTTAATATCTTTAAAAACAGATTATGAATGATATATTAGTAAGCAGACAGCAATTTCTCTTTCAATGTTTTCATCTTTCCCATGATTATATCTAGAAAAATCAAAATGAAGGAACAATTGATTCAATCAAAAAAATCAAAAATCAAAATTTGAACAATAACCAATAACTCATTTAACAATAACCAAATCAATCTTTGTTTTCACTTTTCAGTTTTGTTTGAAGCTGTCTAGCTGTTAAGCATAACCAAATCAATAATGAAATCTAAAAATAAAAAAAAAATCAAACTAAAAACAGCAGCAACAGTACAAGACCCAACACCAACAATAACCAAATCTATAAGTTCATAACTTATAAATCAAATTGGCAAATCGCCAAATCGCAAATGACAGCCAAATTAAAAAGAAACTCAGTAAGACAGTAGTAACGCATAAATAGGCAACAGATTGACAGAAAACAGCAGCAGCAGTGCAATACGCCAACACCAACAATCAACAATCTTACAATCAGAAAAGAAAGAACAGCTGAACAGGATTTGGGTCTCGGGATTACATACATGATTTCTGTGAAGTGAGAATGGGGACTTGGGCACTTGGCGATGGCGATTGGCGAGAGTGAGACCAGGCGACTGACTTGGCGAGACAACGACAAACGAACAGCAGGCGAGATAGGCAGCGAATTGGGCAAATAGGGATGAATCGATTTTGATTTCTTGATACCGCTTGGTCACTTGGAGAATTTGGAGTATTGGACAATTCTGATTAGGAATCGGGAGGGGCCAAAGCCCAAGTTTGAAGATAGCAGGCTTATAACTATTTTATTTTGAACTACAATTCCTACTTCTAGCCCAAAAATCAGGAGGGGGCCACTGCCCCTCCTGGCCCCAATAATACTACGCCCCTGGAATCTATGATGGCTAGTGTAAACATTATGGTCATATATCATTAAGATTCTATGGACTTAGAATGTGTGATTCCGCCTCATTCTCTGTTCCTTGTTTGGTTGTGGGCTTAAGGCGGGGTCACCCATCCGAATGCCCTTGCAATCTTAATGATATACGACTAGTTTACGCCAAGCTACTATAAAAGAACTGGTAGGACTTATAATGCAAATTTCGTCAAAATTTGTTGAAACATAAGTAATGATGGAACTCGCTAACTATGTTATAAAATATTCATAGTGGTAATACCAAGGATAAAACAGGGAGTATAAAAGCACACATAGAATACTTTATCATCCCAAAACAATAAACTCCTTTTAAATCGACTCAGTTCAAGTTACAATAAGAAATTTCCAAGGTCGTTATGTGACATCAGGCGGGTTGTTCCTCACCAAAATTAATTTCTTGTACTACGAAACGTTTTCCACATCTTTTTCCAAACTCTTGAAGTCCCAGTCAAAATGCAAATTTCGGGACGAAATTCCCTCTAACGGGGGGATAATGTGACAACCATCAAATTTCGGTCAAGTCAAAGTCAAACAAAGTCAACAAGTTAAACCGGTCAACTCCATTAACCCTTGTATGTTAGGGTTTACGTTATGTAATCACTGTACAATTCGCTATTTTAATGAGAAAACATCATTTGGAAAGTTCATGTGTTTGATATTCCTTAGCCTTAACAGTGCTAAACAATGAACCAAAGCGATAAAACACTATTGCACAATCATCGGGATTGTGTAGGACACTAAATCATGGCTTAACGGGGTCTATGGACCTTGCGTTGCGAAGTCGGACACTCAAAAAGATCACAAACGAAACCTCTCTCAATCTCATTCAAACCCTACTCAAGATTACTTGACGCTAATAGGATCAAAACTCATACACTACGATATAAATTGACGTTAATAGCAACATAGTATAGTACAACGTTATAACTATAATCAAATTAAATTATGATACCATATTAAAATCAAATCAAAGTATAATGCTCTAATTAAATTTAAAAGAATCAAACTTGAATGCTATAATTAAACTTCAAATCAAAGTAGATTGTTATAATCAAATAATAACTCATCTTTTATAAAACTCCATTTTTATAAACTTTACATTAAATTTTATAAAACTCTATTTTTATAAACTTTACATTAAATTTTATAAAACTCTTATATTAATTATGTAAAAGATGCTTGTGTTAGTGGGAAATTATGAAGACCACCAAAAGCAAAAAGATTATTCTCATGGTCTCCCACTCACACCTCTCATCCACTTTCCTTTCCTTTTTCTCCCAACACATTATTCTCTTCACCACTTAAACCTTCTCTATTCTTTCTCTCACTCTCAATCTCGAAATTCATCTAAGAAATACTCATATTCCAGCCAATAACAATCTATTATACTCAAATCTTCATCCATCTTGAAGCATTCATCAAGGTATGTTGTTAAAAGTTTCAAATTCATACAAGAAACAAATTAAATCCACCAAAATATCTAAAACTCATTTTATGCATAAACTTGATTTTTCTCAGAATCTCATCAATAAAATAAGAAGTTCTGGAAATTTTCAGAAAATAACTTATTTTTATTGAATTACTATAATTATTGCAATAAAGTAGGGCAATAATTCACATAAAATACTTTTTGCATTCAATAAATTCTGAGAAAATTCTGGGATGACCAATATATTGATTAAACATAATTTATGAAGTTTCATGCATTTATATTACTGTTTACTATTATTTATGATTTTATTGATTAATTAATAATGAAATATATAAAAAAATACTTCCCATAGTCACAAATATCCGAAACTTATACACTGGGCTCTATATCATATTATAAAACTATGGTTAATTTTACAGAATTTTTGGGAATCATTTATTATTTTTCCCGAATTTTGTTGTTGTTTAATCATTAAAGTATTAAATAAATACTAAAACAGTTCAGAAAAATATAAAAATTTTACAGTAATTAATATTGTATGAAATATTGATTTCCTAATAAGTTCATAATTTTTCAATACTGTGTACTATTTAAAACCATTTTCCTAAGTATTTAAGCATGTAAAAATGCATTTTAATGATTATTTCATATAAATAATTGTTAAAATCTGTAAATAATTATAATTGGGCAAATTATTATTTTAATAAGAAATTATTAAAATCTGGCCTAAATTGAAAATATAAATTAATTATGCAAAGTAATTAATTCAATTTAAAATTCATTTAACAAATGAATACCTTAATATTATAATCAAAATGAATTATTGTTAATTCATCTAATATAAGAATATGTGTCTAATTATTTGTATTAGTACTCTATTCTCGTTTAGCAGTTCCTAAACCAAAACTATTAATTATATTAGGTTCTACGCCATTTTGACCCGAACCGTCTATCGTACGACACACGCATTTCGTTTTGGGACTAATGTGAGTAATCTACCCCATACTTTATAATTTTCAATACTTTTTGGGTGTATCATGTGGTTCTAATATATTCCAACTTCATTTTATTGTTTTATCACAATTGAGACATTGTTGGGACATTTATACGTGAGTCATTAATTGTATAACTATTGTTTGTTTACGCTACATGTACTTGTAGTGCATTACCATTTTTAGTCTAATCTCCATGACTATGCCCGTATTCTTGAGGTACGTTATGGACAATAATAGCGCTATTGGGTTGACCACCCCGCCTTGGGACGCTAAGGTGATTGATCACACGTGGTTGAGTGTGTATGATGATTAGATGCTCCATCCTATATATATTTATATATATATATATATATATACATATGTATATATAGGGTGAGGACTTATTGTTGTTGTTATCATTTGTTAATCAATTTTTGATTTATAAACCGTTATCTCAAATACAATTGTTTGCCGACTTCAAAAGAAAACAAATTTCCAATTATAAAGGTTTCAACTTCACAATTTTTTAATGAAATCGTCTCGTGGTCGAAAAAGGTGAAGAAAAAAACTTTAATTTTCAAACTAGATTTTGATAAGGCATTTGACTCCTTAAACTGGAGATTTATGGAGCAAATGGAGTTTGGGTGGAAATGGAGAAAATGGATCAAGGGTTGTCTTACATCCGGTAGAGCTTCTATCTTAGTAAACGGTGCACCAACGAAAGAATTTGAAATTAAGAGAGGTGTTAGGCAAGGAGATCCGTTGGCACCCTTTCTTTTTATCATCGGCATGGAGGGTCTGCATGTTTCTATGGAAGCTGCTTGTGATCTTCATTACTTTCACGGTCTTTCTCTCCCGAATAATAGTTTTTCCATTTCACATTTTATGTATGCTGACGATGTTACTTTTATTGGAGAGTGGTCAGAAGTCAATTTTGTTAATCTTAATCGCTTGTTGCGTTGTTTTTTCATTGCCTCCGGATTGAAGGTGAATTTGCACAAAAGCAGGGTATATGGAGTTGGTGTCAATAATTTGGAGGTTCAAAGGCTTGCTAGCATTCTCAAGTGTGAGCCGGCCTCCTTCCCTTTCACGTATCCTGGCTTACCGGTGGGAGCAAACATGAAGCTTCCTAGATATTGGAGTCCCGTGGTGGAAAAATTTAGAGCCAAACTTTCTAAATGGAAAGCAAAGTCTTTATCATTTGGGGGAAGGCTAACTCTTGTTAATTTTGTGCTTAACAGTCTTCCTCTTTATTTTCTTTCATTATTCAGGGCTCTTAAAAAGATTATTAACTTGCTTGAGAGCATTCAAAGGAGGTTCTTATGGGGTGGCGGCGAAAATAAAAAGAAAATTAATTGGGTTGCGTGGGAGGTTGTCACCAAACCAAGAAATATGGGTGGTCTTGGTGTAGGTCGGCTTGACTCGGCTAATCTGGCTCTTCTTGTCAAGTGGTTGTGGCATCTTAAAAATGGAAGCAACTCGTTTTGGTGTTCTTGTATTAAGTCTATTCATAATCTTAGCCTTATAGATGGAATGCCCCTTGCGAAACGTTCTTTGAAAGGCGTTTGGTTAAGCATTGCTGATATTGAAGGAGAATTATTGGAAATGGGTATTTATCTTAACAACATGTTTAGACGGGTGGTTGGTACCGGTGATAAAACTTTCATTTGGAAGGATAAATGGTGCGGTGATGTCCATTTAAAAGATGTATGTCCAAACTTATATGCGGTGGAGAATAGAAAAAATTGTTTTATTATTGATAAGGCCGTTTTTGATAATGGGGTGGTGACGCATTGGAGATGGGAGTGGATTAGGCAATTAAGAAGGGGAAGAGAGACAGATCAGCTCTTATTAATCTCAAACATGTTGACGGGCTTTCATTTCAATGAGGGGTGTGATAGTTGGAAATGGATTAAAGATTCTAACGGGGTTTTTTCAGTCAAAAGTTTGAGATATGTGATTGATATGTGTAATGGTGATACTGAGAGTAAGTTTGTTTGGGTGAAGTGGATTCCATTAAAAATTAATTGTTTTGTTTGGCGGTTGTTACAAGACAGGATTCCAACTGTTTATAATTTGGAAAAACGTGGGATAAATATTTCTTCCACTCTTTGTCCTTTATGTAATGGCTCAAATGAGACTATGGAGCATTTATTCTTTTCTTGTGCTTATGCAACGGATGTTTGGAGGTGGCTTATTGGATGGTCAGAGATAGACTTGCCGTCTTCTTGCTTAGATCTAGTGGTGAAGCTCAATTCGTTCAATGCGGGAAATAAATTGAAGAAGGTGTTTTTTTCGCTTGTTTACTCCACTCTTTGGATGCTTTGGAAGGCTAGAAATAGGATGGTCTTCAGAAAAGAAATGCGAGTTGTTTTGAATATGGCGGATGATATTAGCATTAGTATTTTTTCTTGGATTAAATGTAGATCCAAAATTTCTAAAATTGATTGGGTTGCTTGGTGTATGTCTTCTATTTCAAACTTTTCTTATAATATGATTTGAACTTCTCGCTTAAGTCTTTTTGTTTTCTAATGCTATTTGTCTGCTCACCGTTAAAGACGTCTTTCGATCTCATGGGAAAACAAACTTGTAGATAGAACTTGCCTTTTTGTGATCATTGGTCAATAACTAAGTCTATATCATAGATGAATTTTAGAAACTTTTCTGGATTTTATTTTATTTAAACAATAGTATGTGCATGTTTAAATTGTATTTTTTTTACAGGGTAATCCACCGACTCATAGTAAGAAATAGTCAAAACATCATTTTTTACACTAAAAAATAGACTTGAAAAGTTAATCAGTCTGAGAAATGTTTAGGACACTTGAAAACAATTATTTTTTAAAAACAACTATATTTTCGTAGTGCCCAAAATAACATATTATTTGCTACTTTACAAGTAGAATAATTCTCAAGCAAAATATAACTATATATTATTTGTTATTTGACATATACAATAGTTTTTATTCAAAAAAATAAGTAAGAATTTATTGCCGGTAACGATGGCGTACCGGTTCCAAGCAGGATACCTACCACCAAATTAAAAATGCACCGGTTTACTTTACCCGTTGGAAATCTCTCTATATATACCTTTTCTCTTTTTTTTTCTTCTTTTTTAAATGGTAACTATTCAAAAAAAAAAATACTCGTTCTCTCTTTTTCTTCTTTTTTCAATGGTAAGTTGGTAATTATTCAAAAGATTATTTTTATTCTTTATTATTTTTAATATTTTTACTATTATAAATAAAACTCTCTACATTTAAAAACCATACATTCTTTTCAATTTCTTAGGGTGTCATGTAAAATATTTTTTCCCCTCCAAAATGTGTTTTTTTTTTCAATCTTTGTTATTTTCCGCATTACAACTTTTGCAACATGTAAAGTAGCATAGAATATAACAGTTTCTCGCTATAAAATATAGTTGTCTTTTTTTAAACTCTAATAACATGTAAATGTTCAAGGTGATGAACCTTTCTCACTATTAAAATAAGTAATATCATGATCTGATCTATACATTGTGGATTTGTGGTGTTTACTGATAAGGGATAAGAAGTTGGATTGCTATTAAAATAAGAAAACCATTTTTTTCACTCCAAATAAAAGATTGCAACATTTTTCAAGCGAAGGGGATAACATTTACATCAATAAATATTTAATTTCTGCTGCTTGAAATTTTTATACTAAAATGACGGTGAATTTTTTATTCATCGAAAAAAAATCATGTTATTCAGATAATTCATTTTATTTAGCAATTAATAAAAATATTAATTACGTAAAAGACTAAAATCACAATGCATATAATTAATATTTTGGCCCTATATTTTCACTAATGGAGAAAAGCAACCATTTTTTTCACAATTTTTTTATAGGTGCACACGATAGTACACTTTTAGTTTTATCCATGTATAATTTACAGAAGGACATATAATTTCCAAAAAAGAACATGGGTAAATATATAAAAACTGAAATTACATAAACATGTCTGAAAGAAGCATTTTGTTTAATCTGTTGATTCTCAGATAAAACATAATTTACCACACATTGACATTTGTTGCGAAATACTTCTCTGTTATTGTTGCTAAACAACCAGTCAACCACCAAACATATCAATCAAATATAAGAATTATAGAAGTGAGAAAACAAAAACAATCTGTTAATTCAAAGCGTTTGTAAACTTCCACAATTTTACCTTCTTAAGATGACACAAATATGAAATTACATAATTATGTCAAGTGGTTCAAGTGTTTCTGAAAGAGAGAAGTCGACATGACACATCAACTTTGTATAGATTCAAGGGACTTTTTTAGTACTAAAACGGTTAGTTGTAATATTTTCCTGCAACTAAATTTGGTTGGAGGCTTTAAATAAAATAAATTTTCTTGTCTCTAAATTAGTTGGAGATCCTGTTCAAACATCGAGTTAGGTAATGCAAGTTTGTGAAGTTTTTCTGTTTAGTAAGTTAGTTAATTAGATAATGTATTTTCATAGAAGTAGTATTCGGTATGAAATCAATTGTCAATTCAATATAAGTTGTCCTTTCAAAAAGAAATACACTTCAATTCATTATGTATTTAATCAGCTTGAATCTGTATTTAGATATCTTTCTACATCAAAAGGAATTATCGAACCATTATATTGTTTCACGAAAACCTTGGAAACTATTTTGGCTAAAAAAAATAGTTATTCATCATTAAGTCATGTATTCATCCAATATTTTAAATCTTGGAGACAGCATAAAGTTAAGTATCACATAACAATTCTAATCTTCTTATTGAAGATAAAAAGAAAAAAGAAAAAAAGAAGTTCGCAAGTTGTTGATGGTTTTGAAACTGATTGCACTTAGAAGTATTACAAATATTGTATGATCAATTTCTAGTATTAAAGAAATGGAAAAGAAGTAGTTGTGGAATTGGTCAAGAGTAAGGTCGAACTTTTCATAAACACCTAAAGTCGGTTTTGTGTCCAATTAGAGAAGACATGGTCAAACTATAGAAATCATGAAATTAAAGTCTACAAAAGCAGCAATAAGAGGGTTGACTTAACTATCTCCCATTGGCATTTGTGGGTATGATGATGTATTCTTCTCCTAAACTAACAATTAATATATAACTTTAATCTTATCAATCTTCAAGAAATACATTATCTTTCTAGAAGTTAAGTTAATGCCCTTTTATATAAAAGTTCCAACATCTCAATTCTCAATTTCTTAATTGACTCATCAAAATTGTAACGTTTTTTAATATGCTTTATCATGTTGATATTACTTATTTGTTTATCATAAATAAGTTGGTTTAATGATTTTTGATTTGAATTGGAAGTGAATTTTATTACACATATATCACCAAAAAATGGTATTAGAAACCCCACTAAAGCTTAAGAACTTCCATAGTTATCTAAAAAACATTTATCAATCCTACTACTAGCTAGAGGTTGAACATCCTTTTCCTTCTACCTTTTCCTTCTACCTTCCAAGAATATTAAATGCATATTAACCACCAACTCTCTATATATACACGCCAAAAATAAACAAGATTTGGTATCTCGTTTCTTTCTTCTATCATATCATATTATCAACCAAAATGGTACGTTTGAGTGTGATGCATGTTGCTAACAATCATGTTGGCATCTCCATACCCCTTGGAATAGGCCTATTTGTCATGGCAACTGCCATAGTCGCATTGTGTGCCAACCACGCAAAGCGGGCTTCAAGAAAAGATCAAGGAAGTTCAGATAACATCGGTGGTACTACTGAAAAGATGTGTGATTCAAGTCGAGAAGATAATTATCAAGAAAAGTTTGCACCAAGATCACCCTTAAAGTCTCCAAAGCAATTGATCACCACCATTAGCAATAAGGCTATGACCTCGTTCATCGTGAACCACAAAAGAGGAAGGGGTCATGATGGTGGTCGTGGTGGTGATGCAATGGTGGAGGAAGGATTTGGACAAGGTGGTTTGTGGCAGAAAGAGATATTGATGGGAGTGAAGTGTCAGCCGCCAGAGTTTTCAGGGGTAATATATTATAATTGTGATGGACATCAAGTTTCGGAGTTCCCTCCGAGATCTCCGAGGTCACCAAGGGTCGCCCATTCGCCGGATTTTACTTTTCCGATGATCAGAAGTTCGGTTTAGTTATCTTTGATTTAATTATACGTGTTGTCTGGTTTTCTTTGTATATGCTACTTGATTAAAAGGAACTCCGTTATCCGCTTATCAATTGTCACTTTAAGGATAACTATACTTTTAATTTTGGAAATGGTATAAATATTTAAAAATTTCGAGGAAAGGTTATAAAATAATCGAGGTCCCTACAACGTAGGTGATAATCAACATGTTTGAGTTGAACACATATTTTATATTCATGTTCGAAGGAGGACAATGTATAGAAAACGAATGCATTCTATAACAACTAAAATTAGTAAAATATTAGGATTATTAGGTTTGACGTAAAATTAAAAAAAGACAAAAAGACAAATCACAAATGTCGTCAAGGTCATTTATTCATCGATAAACAAACATGAAATTGGGCAAAAAGAAAAATCCTTGAATTAAGATTGCCTTTAGTTCGAGATTGTTCTATTAGCTGCTGTCGGGTCAACGTTGCCACAAGGAAGTTGTTTTATTGTTGTTTCTTCCCACGATCAACAGGTGGAGGTCTCTTCGCCTGTTTCTGTTGCTCGGTGGTTGTTGATGCACAACAGCATGGTTTGGTGAGGACCCACTCATGTCGTGGACACTTCTGACCCGATCGGATCTGATTCTAGGCCTTTGGGATTTGGAGGTGTGTGTTTTCAGGAACCAGATATTCTAAAGATGTTTTTTTTGCAAGACAGAAGAATGGAAATAATAACGCTAGTCACTCGTCAAGTTTAAATGCTACTTTTTGGGTTGTGGAAAAAGAAAAGTCTTTATGATGGTCTCTTTTTTTTCTTAAATTTATATATATATATATATATATATATATATATATATATATATATATATATATATATATATATATAGAGAGAGAGAGAGAGTGGATACATATCAACGGAAGACAAACGGGCAACAAACTATGTCGTTAGCCTTTTACGAATATATATATATATATATATATATATATATATATATATATATATATAGACAGAGAGAGAGAGAGAGAGAGAGAGAGAGTGGATACATATCAACGGAAGACAAACGGGTAACAAACTGTGTCGTTAGCCTTTTACGAATATATATATATATATATATATATATATATATATATATATAGATATATATATATATATATATATATATATATATATAGAGAGAGAGAGAGTGGATACATATCAACGGAAGACAAACGGGCAACAAACTGTGTCGTTAGCCTTTTACGAAGGTGTCTAAAGCTAATATAGTTGAAAAGTTTTGGTGTTGATCATGTTCATAAATGAATTGCTTCTCTCTCGGTATATGTAGGATATGTATTTTAAAAGAATGAAATTTGTGAACTCTTTGTGTTTGAAGAATAGTGTGGTGGTTTTGGGTTTGCAAAGAGACGTTAATGACTAGTATGGATTTGTTGTTAGTTAAAAAATGTGAGTCAATTTTTAGTTTGATTTTGCATGTAGCAATGCCTACCCTAAATTTGGGGATCTTTTGTCTATTTGGGATCTTACGATGTTCACAAAATCTTTCAATTCATTATATGCATAATTTTTTTATTGTTAAAGGCGTGTGGGTTTAAGTTAACTTCGGTGTTTTACGATTAATGTTTATGCTCATCAAGACTTACCGAGGAAGCAAAGATTGTGAAACTATTTGATGACGTTCATGAATCGAATACCGAGGTTTTAATGTGGTGTGACATTAATTTTGTTACAGACACATTAAAAAATTTGGTTCATGTTTACTCGGTCTGTTGTGACTAATTTTAATAACTTTATTTTGAAAACTAGTTTGATTGATATTCCTATGATTGGTAGACAGTTTACCATAATGGATAGTACCGTCTCAAAAATGAGCAAATTGGATAGTTTTTTTAATTTCTAGAGAGTTGTTTGATTGATTTCCTAATTTATCTATTATGATTCTTGACAAGATCTGATCCGATCTTTACCTTATCCCCCTCAAGAGTGAAGAGTGCAATTACCGTCCTATAACTTTTAAGTTGTTTAATTCTTGGTTGGTTTTGCAAGAGTTTGATGTTGTCGTCCATGAGGTTTTGATTTTGTTTCGAAGTTGGAAAAGGTTTTGATTTCGTTTTGAAGTTGGAAAGGGGAAATCATGTTTGTTTACTTTAAGAATAATTTATTGTTTCTAAAAGGTAGAATAAATAGTGGCAATGCGGAGAATAATGATTGTCAAATGAACAATTTGTTGCAAAGGTTGGGGGTCATTGACAATAGTATCAATGGCAGGGTGTCTTCATTGACAATAGTATCAATGGCAGGGTGTCTTCAATTAATGTTACCAACAAGAGGCGTAATGTTCTTAAAGAGATTGGCGATATTGAGGTATATGCGGTATTAGATGTTTTACAGAAGTTTTAACATCCCAAATTTCTAATCAAAATTTTCATTTTTAATAATAAGGAAACCATCCCAATTTCATTCCAAAAATAGATAAATAACCAAAGTATAAGTTTGAAAATTCCAGAAACTAAATATTAGAGTAACAAAGGTAAAAGGTTATAAAGTGCGGAAATCTCCAATGGATGTAATGCAATCAAGTTGCGCCCTTTCCCTTGCTGCCAAAACAACCTAATACGTTTTAAACTTGAAATCTTAAGCATAAAGTTTAGTGAGTTCTCCAAAATAACACACAATAATGGGTCCATCCCAATAGGTCCAACCCAACGAAACATATAAACTTACAAATAACAGTCATACATTGACACCCAGTAGCCTACATAGTATAGTGAGAAGACTCGTTTCGCTGAAACCATGAAATCACAACTGCACATAAAACCCGCAAGGTTTGTCTCACGAACCACCTAAGCACTCAATAGTTGTCAAACCTTAGTCTATAACCCAAAACCCTAAAGTTTGACTCAATGTCAAAATTAGTCAAAAAGTCAAACTCCAAGTCAAAAGGCACATCGCGCCCTCTTCTGGACGCCCAGAACCCACTATAGGACAAAATATTCGAGTTTAGACAATTCAGACGCACATTAGGAAAACTCAGAGGCGCCCTGGCGCCCTCCAAAAGACGTGACGCGCCTTTCCAGATTCAACAAGCATTTTCGACTTAATCTGTTATATGCAAGCCTCCAACTTTCAGATCTGGTCCTAGATGATTTTTTAATGGATAAAGTTTCCAACTTTATCCATTAGAAAGCCCCAAACTAAGTAGATCTAAAACCCTAGTTTCCAAAAAAGCCCAAGATTGCATTTTTCTTCAAGCATGGAGTGAAGAGAGCACATGCATGCACTCCAAACTCCGCCAAAAGTTCAAATTTGAAGCCAAACATGATTCTAAGATCATGGAGTTGTCCAAAATCCATAAATCAAGCCATCAAAGGGACCAAAACATCAAATAATGGACTAAAACTCCAAATACTCTTAGATCTAAATGTGAAACACAATAAAGCATGGAACTATGTGACTTACAAAGGTCCAAAAGGTGAATGAAGGCTAATTTATTTAGTTACAAATCTTCAATGACCAATCTTTCAAAAACACTTCACTCAAAAGCCACAAAAACACAACAAATGAGATGAGAGGAGAGAGGAGATAAGAGGCTCAAAACTATGAAAAGGAGGTTAGGGTTTCTCAAGGATCATTTTAAGGGTGATGGAGCTTAGAATGATCAAACCCTATAGGTTAATGACCATTAAATAGTGCCAAAACTCAAGATACAACGTTCAGCCCATAGGCATGGGCGTCTTGGCGCCTTCATTATAATTTTACATTTTTTCAAATATTTAGATTTTTGTGATTAATTCCTTTAAGCTTTGGTCATCACTTATACCTGTCCTTGGTCTTTAAAACCACCAATCAAAGTATGGAAAAAGCATAATCGATACTGTGTGTTACAAAAATAGCAAATAAAGTGTGTGTGGAGGGTGATGAAAATTCAAAGTTTTTTCACATGTTTCTCAAGAAACGAATGATGCAGATGATGATTCTTGGTGTTTTAGTGGATGGGGCGTGGCTTTAACATTAAGGGGCCTTAAAGCAATTTTTATATTATTATTCTGAGAGACTTGAGTCCTTCAAAAGGGTTTGTATGGTTCACATTAGTCCTTGGTTTAAGGCTTTGGAGGCCTCGGTTTATGCTGTGTTGGAACTTATGTTTTCTAAAGCTGAAGTTTGGTTTGTAGTTTAGTATTATAGTAGTTATCGGGCTCAAGGTCCATATAGTTTTCATTTTATTTTATGAAACAATAAGAATGTGTTTTGTAACACCCGTGACTTGAGGTAATGCTAATTATTTAATCTTTGTAATTAATTGTTAGACTATGAGATTAATGTTGGACTAATTGAGTTGGGCTGTTAGTGAGTGGGCCGACTGAAGACGTATGTCGGGCATAAGCTTGGCGTACGTGGGGGGTAGTAGCAACATTGGATGCGGGGGGTTAATACGCGTACGCGCAGCGTACGCGAGCAGACTCAAAACCCTAATTTTTAGGGTTTAAGCCATATAAATACCTGATCATTTCCCAAACCCTAGCCTCCTTACCAGCCTCCTTGACTCAGAAACCCTAGAGACCTAACCTTCTTCATCTTTGTGTGATTTTGATCTTGTGAAGCTCATTTTGCTGGTTTGAAGCTTGGAAAGAGAAAGAGGAAGTTGGTGAAGAAGAAATTGTGTAGCTTGAGCTCAAAGATCTGAGATATCATCACCATTTAGCACTCATTTGAGGTAAAAAGCTCATAACTTGCCTCATGTATGCTTAGATCTATGATAATGGTGTTTTGGACCTTTTTCGTCCCAACAATGGATTTTTATGGTCCAAATTTGTTCCTAGGCTTAGGGTTGCCACCCTTAGTGCAATATGAGTCCCAAGAACAGAAAAGTTTCCATCTTGAAGGTCTTATTGTGGACATGCATGAGTTTTAGTCATTTCCATGGAAGTTAGTTTCCATATTTCAAGTTTGGGTTCATTTGGTGGGTTGCAAGCCACCAAATAATCGACTTTATGGGTTAAGACACTTTATGGGACTCAGATCTGTGTTTGAAGCTTAAGGTCTTAAGGGATTAAGCCTTTTTGAAGTTTATGGCTTAACAGGTTAGTATGTTCGGCGTACAAGCCCGTAAGTGCGGCGTACAAGCCATGCAAGCTGTACGCCTAGCGTACAGAGGAGTACGCCCCGCGTACTCACTGTATTTGGGTTTTCATAATTTGGGCCTCGGGTTGGGCCATTTCATGGACTTTGCTATCTTGGGCCATAGTGGGCCATCAGAAATCAGTTAGTTTAGGCTAAGAATATGTTGGGCTTAAAGGAAGGCCCATTTGAGGAGTTGAGCCCAATTTAGAAAATTGGGCCATTAGTAGGCTTGGAAAGGCTATATAGAATTGGACCATTCATGATATGGATTGGGCCTAGGTTATGATCTGAATTAGATCAGGGGTAAAATGGTCATTTTACCCTAAGAAGGATTATTGGATTTTAACTAAGTGTTGTTGTGGTAATGCTAGCTCAGGGAGTCATCGGAGCAGACGTTAGAGATTCCTTACCATGAAATTTTGCATTCAGCTTTGTAAGGTGAGTTTTCTCCTATCGGAATGGGTCTAAGGCACCAAGGCCGGTCCGTATGTATGATTATATGTTCCGGATTTTATCCGATGTCGGGCGGAGCCCGATGAATGTTTATATGCTTTCCGGACTATGGTTCGATGTCGAGCGATGCCCGAGGAATGTTTGTATGCTTGATGTCTTCATGATTCTTGCATGTGTCTGTGTTTGTATGTTTCTGGATTATGGTCTGATGCCGGGCAGTGCCCGAGGAATGTTAGTATGTTTCTGGATTTCGATCCGATGTCGAGTGAGGCCCGAGGAATGTTTATATGTTTATGTTTATGCTATGTGAATGTTTTATATAACATCCATAAAATTCAAGCCAATTTAAAACTTTTTAAGTCATTCTAAAACCAATAATTATTACAAACATGTTTTCAAAATGGTTTAATGTCAGAGTTTCCCATAATCAAATCGTAAAAACATAAGGAGGTGCACGATCACGCCTTCGCCTTCCCGCAATCATCAGAAGTACCTGAAACAATAATTGATAAATGTAAGATCGAAGGCTTAGTGAGTTACCCCCAAAATACCAACGTCATACGATCATAATCATATCATATAAACAAACACAGCATGCATAATGAGCCATCAGTCTGACTGGACCGCCTCACAGGCCATCAGTCTATCTGGAACGCTCTCTGAGCCTTCGGCACGTCTGGACCGCCTCTCAGGGCCTTCATCCTATCCGGACCGCTCGTCGGGCCTTCGGCCTGACTAGTATGCCCTCCCAGGTCTGCAGTCTATCCGGTCCGCCCTGGGTATATTGGCCTACAACACAAAGCAGGACCAGCCTCAACCCAATCCCTCAAACCAACAATCATGTGCACATAAATATCATACGCTAGCATGCAAGTATAGATAGTCATACAGATCTAACAGATCACTAATCATGGCAACCATCCTATAACCAGGATACCGATCTAACCAATCAATAACATAGCAACCGTCCTATAACCAGGATATCTGTAACGCCCGCAGATCCGGGCTAGTCAATTTAAGGACAATGAGCGTCAAAAATGACTTTTGATGGAAGATTATTTAGAAGGATTAATCTTAACTAAGTTGTAGTATATGTTACAAGGATTCCGTACATATAAAGAACGCTGAAATCCGAGTTATAACGAAGAAGTTATGACATGTCGAAGTTTCGCGACAGAACCGGCACGACACAGCGCGACGTAAATAGTGAATTTACGATAGAGAGATAATTAGCCTTAGTGATCTAAACGAAAGTCGTAGAATACGTTAAACCGAGAGAGTGCATAAAAAGAACGTCTAAATCTGACTTCGTATGAGGAAGTTATGATTTTTCTAAGTTTCGACTTAGCGGTATGCAGCCCAAAGTTCGATTATAAGATCGAGTGATTTCTAGACGAAACAATCTAAACGAGAATTGAAGATCTCGTCGATAGTAGTCCAACGGAAGAAAGACAGACGAAAACGGACGTCCGATCAAGAAGTTATGAATTTTTAACGGATTTTTCCTGTCCCGGCCTACTAAAAATAATATAATAAAAATAAAGTCAAAACTAGCCGACGGAGTCTAACGAGAGTTGTAGAGCATAATCTCACCTACGCGTGTATATAAAGAACGTCGAAAATGGAGCTCGTATGCGAAAGATATGAATTTCTGAAGTTCGGGGCGCGAACACCAAGGTTGTGTCAGAGCTCACGACGTGAGCACATTGCTCACGACGTGAGCAGGTGATTGACGTCTTCCAGAGCAAGTGGACGAGTGACGAACGCAGTGACCTACTAGGCTCACGACGTGAGCATTGGAAACTCACTACGTGAGTACAGAATGTTGGCCCTATAAATAGAAATCGAGGGTCAGCCGAATTTGGTTGCTCCATCTCTTCTCTCTCACTCCCGATACTCTCTCTAGCCTTCTTGAAGTACCCCCGAAGCCCCGGTATCATCCCGAGACCTGAATCGAGTCCCGAAGATCCGAAGATCCCGAGAAGAAAAGAGTTTACGAGCCGAAGCTCTGCCCGCAAGAAGCCCGGTGTGTGAAGATCTCCCGGTTTCACCGAAGAATACTACTTTAAGAGTCGTAGTGCTGCCCGAGCATCGTGTAATCAAGTGAGTGTGTAGTTACTTTCTTCTAACACATAAATATGAAGTGTTTGCTATGAAATACGTGCTATGTGTTATATATTGTTTGTTTATTTGAGATGGGTATAGATTTGATGTTTTATACAGGTTTTAAATGATTAAAACTGTATGTGTATTTTATATCTACAAGATAAATGTTTGGGTAGAACATGGGTATATGAAATAGTTGGTGTGAGATGAAATATCTTATGAGTAAACCCTGGCGACTATGCGACGTAGTGTCTATTGTATAAACCCTGGCGACTATGAGATGTAGTGCCTATTGTATAAACCCTGGCAACTATGCGACGTAGTGCCTATAGCATAAACCCTGGTGACTATGAGACGTAGTGCCTATTGTATAAACCCTGACGACTATGCGACGTAGTGCCTACAGCATAAACCCTGGTGACTATGAGACGTAGTGCCTATTGTATAAACCATGGCGACTATGTGACATAGTGCTTGTTGTATGAACCTTGGTAGCCATGGACTTTGGATAAATTCCTTAGGTCAATCCTTACGAATGAATGAATGAAGGATAGTTGATTCTTAGGGTAAATCCTTAAGAAATAAAGGAGATATGGGGATGGGTATTTGGATTGATTGTTTAATGATTGAATATAATAATTGTATTATTGTGGGTTGAAAACCCTATATGCTCACCAGGCTCCCAAACCTGACCCACTCAGTTTTCTTTGTATCACAGGTATCGACACGAAGACATATTTCACTGAGAGATTAAAGGAGATATAAATCATTAGTGTAAATAAATGTAAGTTCTGTTTATGCTTATGTGTCTGTATTGACCAGGACATCCCAAATGTTTTAAAATGAATAAATTGCATTTCTTCGGAAATGCTTTGATAAAGAATTTATCATGTTTTCTGGGAACAAATTCCGCAACACTTTTAATCAAAGGATTACTCTGATTTTATAAAAACAAAGCATAAACAAATCGGTCTTTTCTGGCCGTGAATTTGGGGATGTCACAATATCGATCTAACCGATCTCTAACATAGCAATCATCCTATAAACAGGATACCGACCAACCAGGTCACTAAGCATATCACCATCCTAACTACCAGGATGCAAATCAATAAGCATATCATGCAATAAACCCGGATACAAATCTGATAAGGGTCGGCATTGGTGCCTTAGACCCTGTTGATAAAGTGAGGAGAACTCACCTCACAAGTAGCTCGAAGTGATAAAGTCAAACTCCACCAAATGCAGCTCCAAGTCCAACATCTACATCCACAAATGATCCACTTCTATAAATTCCCAAATTACCAAAATACCCCCAAGTCAAACTGGTCAACCTTTGGTCAAAATCAAAGTCAACAGTCAAAGTCAACAATCCATGTTGACCCGACTCATCGAGTGCATCTAGCAACTCATCGAGTTCCTTAAGAACTCAGGAAATCATAAAACCCTAACTGACTCGCCGAGTTTCCAACCAACTCGTCGAGTCCATGCATGTCCAAATGTCGGGGAAAACCCTAACTGACTCGTCGAGTCCTCTTACTGACTCGCCGAGTTCATGCAGAATCAAATTCGGGCAACCTTCATCCGACTCGTCGAGTTCATGCAATCCATTTCCTATCCAGACGTTTTTAAGCTACTCCAAAGCTCCAACTTGTAGATCTAGCTTCCTAAGGCACAGATTCCACGTAAAGTTGCAAACTTTACGTGCATGCAAGGTCCTACATGCTTAGAGCACCAAAACCAAGTCTAGAATGGGGTTTAGGGCATGGTGAAGGGTTAATACTAGATAAAGCTAATAGCTTTCTGAATTTGGGACCTAGAGGAGTCCAAATCTGAAGTTACAACTTCAGATCACCCCTAATACATGAAATGACTCCCAAAAATGCTAAAGATGGCCCTAAACCTAAGCATGAAAAGATCTAGCTAAAGATAAGCCAAGGTAACGACTTGTTATCTTCAAAATGATGCCAAGATGAAGTAGAGTCAGATCCACAAGCTCCTCTTTGCTCCAAGCTTCTTATACTTCATACCTTCTTCACAAAATGCACCAAAATCACTCTTTAAGCCTCACAAACACTCAAGAACAAGGTTAATAGCGATTAGGGTTTCTTCTGGCCGCCAAGAGGTGATAAGGGACAGGAGGTAAGGACTTAAGGTCCTTTAAATAGGGTGCAAACCCTAAAAATTAGGGTTTCATCTCCCAGCTCCTACTCGTCAAGTCCGGGTCCTCCGACTTGTCGAGTAGATCCAATAATCCACGCGGGCTAACCCGCCTCTACACGACGAGTTGGGGGCAACCAACTCATCATGTAAGTCCATAAACACGTATATAATGCTTTAAAACTTATACCTGAGAGTCGGGGTGTTATATTTTATGTGTATTGTTGATATGTTATTATGTATACCGAGCTTTGCTCGATGCCGGGCGGGGCCCGATGCCGGATTTCGGTCCAATGTCGGGTGGGGCCGATGAAAGGGCGGGGCCAACGATATGTTTATATGTGATTATGTGATTGTGTATGGTATGTGGTAGTTTGGGGAGACTCACTAAGCTTCGTGCTTACAGTTTTCAGTTTTGGTTTCAGGTACTTCTGGTAGCAAAGGGAAGAGTCCGGGATTACTGTATTGCACACACCATGATATATAGCTTGGGATATTTTACTCTAATATATTTACATGTGTTTTTGATATGATGTTTTTGAGATACTATGACTTATATTTTGATGAAATGATTTTGATAACTATGGTTTATTTATGATTTAAAACAAAAATTTTTGTGCTGAATTTTGGGATGTTTCATGTTTGATTTTATGTAGGAGTTATGTGATACGGGTGTGATTCTAATGGGTTGTAATTCCTATTTTATTACTCTCATTCGAAGGTAGATAATCCTATAAGTGTTAAGAATTATAGGCTTATTAGTCTATTTCGCTTGCAATATAAAGTTGTTAGCTAATAGGCTAGTGTTGGTTGTGGGTGATGTTGTCAGCATGAGCAGTTTCATTTTATTAAAGGACATCGACTTCTTGACAGCCCTTTAATGGTGAATGAGATAGTTGATTGGATGTGCGAGACAATAAAAACTGATGTTTCATAAACCGAATTTTGAAAAATATTACAATAACCTGAGTTGGGATTACTTAAATCATGTGATGATATTTACGGGGTTTGATGGTATTTGGATGGGTTGAATTAAGGCATGTCTGCAATCCGACGGAGTTCAAGTTACATGAGTTTTTTTACCAATGTTCGGCTAGGATCGAACAACATGTTTATTTTACACCGTTTTCTTGCAAACGGTGCACTTTTCATGGGTGAGTGGGACATGCATAATATCTGGAATCTTATATACGCCATTTGGTGTTTTCATCTGGCTTCTAGATTGAAATTAACTTTTAAAATCATTTTGAATTTAGGGTGATTTGGTTCTACAAAGACTTTGGAAGCTATTAATGTGTGTTGGGCTTCGACACTTCCTTTTATGTATCTTGGGTTGAAAGTTGGTGGTATCATGTCAAGATTGAATAGCTGGAAAATAAATACAAATTAATTTCAAAAATGTCTCTCGTAATGGAAAGTTAAAAATGTTTTCCATTAGGGGTCATCCTACGTTGCTTAAGTCAATTATTGGTGTTGGGTTAAGATGCTTACATCAAAAACAATAACAAATTAAATGTTGGAAGCAAAGTTCATGCTATTATCATGATCAATATGATTCACAGTGTATTAACCAAAGTAAGCAAAAATAAAAATAAAAACTGCAAGTTTCGAGCCTCCAAAAGAATATCAAAGTCTGCAACTATTAACTAAAACAAGCTAAAATTTTACAAAGGATTCTATAGACAAGGGAATGGTGGAATTGATGAGTATTGTATGATTTATGTGTGTAATAGACAATGGAGAGTAAACCTGCAACCATCACCAAGCTCTAACACAATGCAATTTTGGGCGGCATGAATTGATGAAAGAGAGAGGGAGATCTCACCGCAATAGGGGTGAGATCAGTGATGATATCTGCAGGGATGATGATGATGATGATGATTATGATGGCCATGGGATCGATGGAATTGATGAAGCAGACAGGGAAATATTGTTGGGCATGGAAGACGATGATGATGGTTGGGTCGGTCATGATGGAGTATCGGGAAACTTGGACATATGGATGGATGGTGTATTGTTTATGTGAGGAAGGTGGAATAAGGATGGTAGTGGTATTGGGTGAAGATGAATGTGAGACTGCATTTGATCCCTGAACTTATTTTTTTTTTGTTTTATAGGGGCACAATGTAAGTTTTTTTTTGGTCTAAATGGTCACTGTCGCATGGTGAACCGGCTATTACAGGTTGACAGAGACTAAAAGAGCAGGTCGTATCCTAGTTTAGAGACCCATAAGCCCGACAAAAACTTTAGGGACTGAATCGACAAACCCTATAAATTTTGTAGGGCATTTGTGTCATTCTCCCTATATAATAATATACATTGTACAACTTTGAAAATACTATGTTTGAAACTATAACCCAAATGCTTTATATATGTAGTTTAGATATATAGTTGATAAATATTTTGTTATAATACAACAATAAATAATTATAAAACTTTAGAAACCAAACAGGTCACAACGACAGTTCTTGTTGCAAAACGGTAAAACCTATAGTCCTGAACCGATTATGGACGTGTTCGGCACGGAGCGTTTGAGAACGTTTGAGAGCTTGTAGCTTCTAGCGTTTGATAAAATGCTCCGTTTTGAACAGAAAGTCTCGTTTGGCACTACAAGCTTCTAGCGTTTAGTTTAAACAAAACGCTCCAAATCCAAAAGCTACTTCATGTAGCGTTTAACAAAACGCTACAAGCTACAAGCTACCCGCTACCAGCTAATTTTGCCGAACACGCCCTATGTAGGTATTTCCATTGTTGACCTCCACTCTTAACTACGTATTTTGTGTGATATACATTAATATAGTCGTTTTTCTCCTTAAACATTTAGAGTAACACGTAAGTTTGAACTATTAAAATAAAGAGTGATATCAAATCAAAAGATATAATTACAAATTTATGATAAAATAGTACAGTCTGAATCAAAATGTCTAAATCAATTAACTTCCATTGTTTTTTTTTTTTACGTATTGAAACGAGTTTTCTATTTTTAGAATCCATTCTAGTCAATGATAAAATAATTTAATTCTACCACAAACACACAGAAACCTCATTAACTGAAATATTTAAATTATTTTATTTTATACTAGACATTTTTTTTATTAAAAAATAATATTATTTAAATAACAAACCTAAACCGAACAACACCAAATTGAAGCTGCTCGCTACCATCCATGGTTTGGTCTGAACCAAAAATCTGGTTCATTTGAAACAAAAATTGAAATTCAGATTCGGACGTTTTTCTTTTTGCAGTAACAATACAAACCAAACCAAAGTGTAATTTTTTTAGATGACGAATTTTATATAATTGTTATAATTTTTTGTCAACCAACAAATAAATGTCTAAAGACTGTATCCCACCATAACATCATTTTTTGCATCAGAAATGGTGTAAATTAGTCCAAATAGTGATTAATCTCCCATAATACATTATGTTTTACAATTATATTTTAAATATATTCTTTTTAAAACAATATCACTTTTAATTATCAGATTTTTGGAAATTAGTCTTACACCTTTTTGTTACAATAACATTAAAAATTATATTGTCGTCGGTGTCGTTGTCGTGTATAATTAATTCATATTAAAAAAAATTTATTAAAACTAATATTTTATCAGATAAAAAGTTACATTTATATCACATTTAAAGAAAGTATTAAAAAATATAAAATTTTAAATATATTTGATACAATACCATATTAAAATTTTAATAATATAATTGAATTAATTGATATCATATAAATACTTAGGTTATCATATCCGTGTAGTACACGTTTGAAAAACTAAACTATATTAAAATTACAAAACATAATTTTCATTACGAAGAATTCCATTATTTTACATCTCTTATAAAAACATTATTCTATATACTTGTAAGATGATTATCTACATCCACCTTTTATACTAAAAGGCATGAATTAATAGATAGATGTTTACATTATTTTTTACATAAAAAATAGTAAAAATAGTGTAAGAGATGCCCTATGTGGTATTTTTAATTTGTAACTCAATAAAAGTAAAATCATAAATACATGCATCCTCATTATTATTTACATCACTCATACCCAATTCCAAATAAGTTAAACTAAATTAAGAAAAAACAAAAAACAGTAAAAAAAAAGTGCATTGCTATTTTTGCATTCAAACATTCTTTTAATTCTAACAAATGACAACAATTTTTATCATTGAGAAACAACCAAAAACTGAAGCAATATTTTAACACAATAAATACTTTAATAATCACGGGAAGGGATTCTCCCACCACGACCCCTATTGACATAATTGTATCCCCTTCCATGATAATAGCCGCCACCGCCTCGTGAACGACCACCACGGTAGGGCCCACGGCCGCCCCTTCCCCATCGGTATCTTGAGAATTCTCCAAACGTCTGAGTTGGATATTTTTAATCATTTTGTTAAAAAAAAAAACAAATAAATAAATAACAATTTATTAAATAATATGGCAATGAAGTCAGACTATGGTTGTTTTTATGTATTTTTCCCTTTGGCACTAAATTAAAGAGTAATATACATTTTTGGTGCCTGAGCATGGTTGATTCTTGCAAATTTGGTCCTAATAGGTTTTATCTTGCAATTTTGGTCCTTATTTGAGATTTTTGTAATTTGGTTTTTGAAATTGTGGTCCCAAAAATCTGGCACTAAACAAAGACCAATACAAAAACCTCAAACAAGGATCAAAATTGCAAGAGAAAACTTTCTGGGACCAAAACTGCAAAAATCTGCTTTACTCAAGGACCAAAAATGTAATTTACTCTAAAACAAAAAATAAAATAAAAAACTCCATCAAAATATTATCAACTCTTTATATTAACTAGCACAGTGGTCCTTTGCCCGGACTTGTTAGAATGCTAAATTATATTTGTTTGTTGTATGTAATTATTAAATATATCAAAACCAATTGGCTTAGCAATACTATATTCTTTGGGTTTCATACTTTGGCCACAAAATTTTCATATATTGGCAGCTTTGGTCCCTATACTTTTTGGGTTTCAGACTTTGGCCACAAGACTTTCACCTATACTTTTTGGGTTTCAGAGTTTGGCCATAAGACTTTTGTATATTGGCAGACTTTTGTATATTGGAAGGTTTGGTCCCTAGAGTTTTTGGGTTTCAAACTTTGCCCACAAGACTTTCTTATACTGGCAGATTTTGTCCCTATACTTTCATATATTGGCAGATTTGGTCCCTATACTTTTTGGGTTTCAAACTTTGACCATAAGATTTTCGTATATTGGTAAGTTTGGTCCCTAGAGTTTTTGGGTTTCAAACTTCGGCCACAAGACTTTTGTATATTGGCAGATTTGGTCCCTAGACTTTCATATATTGGCAGGTTTGGTCCCTACAGTTTTTGTGTTTCAGACTTCGTCAACAATACTTTCGTATATTGGCAGGTTTGGTCCCTAGACTTTTGTATATTGGCAGGTTTGGTCCCCCGCACAGCGGGGGTAATATAAGTTAAATAAGAAGTTAATAATAATTTGGTGGAGGTTTATTTTAATTCATTGTCATAATAATTACTAAATAAATATATAAAACAAAAATCGATGAAAAAATTATTTTTTGACAAAAAAAAAACGAGATCTGTCCATTACCTCTGTATCTAGTTTCATCTGCTCAGAGAATCTTGTCCTTCCATTATTTAATTGATGATCACTGGAGTTGCTCGATAATGTATCAAAAAAATCATCCTTGCTATAAACAGGCTGTTGATTGAATTGAAGGATAATCTTTTAGCATACAATTTCAAGATTTTAAAAAGATTATATTTTATATAAAAAGAAAAAGTAAATTCATTCACCTTGACGTCCAATTTTGGTAGAGCAGCATTATAATTTTCATCTTGTAATTCATCCTCATCACTATCTTTTGAACTGGATTTATTGGTTTTTCCCAAGGTACCCCAGACTTCATCCTTGTTGAATTTCTCATTCATTGCAGTAAAGTCAAACTCTTCAGTAAATTTCATAACTGGTCTTGAGCCCTGAATCGTAAAACACCCGTAAATTTGGTGATTCTAGTAAAAATAAGGTGTAAAAGTTTTTTTTTAAAGATATGGAGTAAAAAAGGAAAAGAAAAAGAATTTACATTTACCCCTGATCCTCTGCCTCTTTCACGCCCTCTGTAATTATGGTGATTATGGTAAGTAGCTCCATTTGTCTAAAAAATCAGAGTTAAAAGAAACATATTAAAACAATGAGAGAAAGAAAACACATTGCATAATAAAAAGATAAAGTTACATACCTTTGGAGCATTACGTGGTTGAGTTGGTAATGGCAATATTGGAGGCTGAGCTTCAACAGGTGTTTCTGACAAAGGTGTGGGGTCCACATCCTTATGAACAACAGCTTGAGAAGACTGAGATGATGAAAATGAAACACCCGTATCTTTCTCAGGCTGCAACAACTGTCCAGGTGTCACTAGTGATGGTGTCAGTGACTCATTGGAGTTGTTAGAAATTGGAGCTATGCTGACATTTACATCAGGGGTAGAATTGGAATTGGTAATAGTAGTAGTAGAAACCACAGGGTTAGTGTTAGGGGCATTAGTTTGTAAAAAGTTTGGTAAGGGTTCAGTGGTTAATACCAAAGGTGGAACAGGAGGAAGACTAGAAGGCAAGGTGGACCCCAGTAAAGTAGCTGAGCTGGCGGATGTTGGTAATAATGAAGATGAATATTCGGGCAGGTTGGGCAGCCCACCGGGCAAGGGGGAGTTGAAATTGGGATACTGCATTGGTCGATACATTGACTGTGGATAGAATCCTGGCCAATACATTGGCATTTGAAGAGAATTGGAATTTGGAGGAGGTGGCGATGGGCCCCACGAAGCCATATTTCCATCTGGTTGGTATAATGGCATGCCAGGGTATCCTAGTTGTGCGTTAGGGGTAGTTTGGTCAAGAAAAGAGTTAGTGTTGGCAGTTGCAGGGAGGGTTGAAGGTGTTAGAGTTGGCCGAGGGTAGTGAGACTGCATTTATAAACAAAGAGTCTTTAGAATTAATGAATTATATTTATATACATGATAGATTATATATTTATATCATGGGTTGTGTTTCTACTTACTTGTATAATGGCAGGATCACTGTTTAAAGGTTGTGTTGGTTGTTGAACAGGTGGTGATGTTTTCACCTGAAGATCCTGCAAAAAAAGAATGAAAAAATTTGTAACTTGTAATCTTGTTTTGATGTTTTCATGGTTTACAGAAGAAAAAATGTATTCAGAAACCATGAAATGACAATGATATATGAATGGGAAACAGAGGCAATAACAAGAAAAAGGTTTAACAATGTTTCAAATGTAATAATACCTTGATGTCACTTCCACGAAATAAGATGTATTCATAAACTTTCTCACTAGGCATGATTTGTGGTCCATCTTTCTTTCGGCCTTCACTTCCAAATGATCTTACTGCAGATAGTCGTACAAAAACCACAATGAGTTCATCGAAATCAACAAACTGGTAGCTAATACAGACACAAATCGATGTGCCAGATGATCCGATACAAAATAATTAACTTGGAAAGGAAATTATTGTTTTTTTTTAAATAACACTGATGAATGCAGCAATGAGACCAAAACGCGTAGATGATAATACATCAATAAAAATCCCCAAATATTAGACGAAATTGTTTCGATATTTAAACTTTTTCACAGTTCTTTGAACCCTAATTTAAATACCCAATCAAAAAAACACAAATCGGGACAGACAAATAAGATTTCTTAAAGCAAGATCTTATCAAATTAGTTACCGTTGCGCAATCCGATTGAGGATTCTTCGGTGTTGATGTTGTACAAAATTCCCTCATATCGGATCTCGCTCTTGGACGTCAAACTAATCAAGCTTCCAATGTACGTATCGGCCGATGATGTTGAAGATCTAGAACTATCGGCCGCCATAATCCGGCAATACTCCTCCGCTACTGCAAACCTGCAAGTAGATTAGTTGAGGGAGAAGACGGGGACCGGAGTTTGTTGACTTATTTGTGTTTTTGTGAAAGACAAATGATTAGGGTTCTTTTTTCGGACTTCCACGCTTACCTGCTTTCGGTAATAAATCGGGGATTCCTCTTTGATATGTAGATTAAATTCATAAAATGTTTTTTTTTCTATGAATAAGTAAAATTATATATAAATGTTTAATATAAAATTAAACTTATTTGTTGTAGTTTTAATATATACTTATTAAAAGTATTACTAGAATCAAAAAGAAAATTATAGAAAAGTCTCTAAATTTTGACCATATTAATAAAAAGTTGTGGTTTTTTCAATGATTAAGAGGGTGTTTGGCTAAGCTTATTTAAGCTCCTTTTTTTAACTTATTACTAGTTACACACCGGTATAAGTTAAAAATAGTGTTTGGATAGAAATAACTTATCAAGGTATTATACAGGAAATAAGTCAAAATCTATAAGTAATTATTCTCTAACTTATTAACTTATAAGTTATAAGCTATAAGTTGAAAAGTGCTTATGAAAAGTCATAAGTTTAGCCAAACACCCCCTAACTAGTGGGTGAGCTCGTGGTGAACCACATGTCACCTTTGTGGCTGTTTTTGTATGTTTATTGAACTTGGTATTACTGAAATGCGTTTTGTTTTATTCACAAAGGATGGCAATGAGAAAACGATGACAAAATGAAGCCCAAACGGAAACACAAATTGATAGACGGAAAAGGGACAAAATGAAGGTCAAAATGGTCAAAGGGACTGAAAGTAAGAAATATTAAAACACATGTGGCCAATTTGTAACATCCCAAAAATCACAACAAATTTAAACTTTTCAAAGCAACCCATTTATTAATAAAAGCGTTTACAAAACATTGTTTCCAAAACATTTATTTAAAATCAGAGTCTCCCAAGACCAACAACATAAAAATCAGGATGTATACGGTTACGCCTTCGCCTCGCCACGATCCTATAAAGTATCTGAAACCATAAACTAAATTGTAAGCACAAAGTTTAGCAAGCTTCCCCCAAAGTACCAACACACAATACACATATCATATACAAACAAGCATGTTGGGTCCAATCAGTCATCGAACTGGAATACCCACGGGTCCACAGTCATCGGGCTGGATTACCTCTAAGCCCACAGTATGAGTCTAGCTTGCCTATCGGACCCACAACTCATATCTGGCTTGCTCTTGAGCCCGCAACATAAGTCTGGCTTGCCCTCGGGGCCCACAACTTATGTATGGCTTTCTCCAAGGTTTGTTGGCAACAACATAAAGCCATCAGACTGGAATACCCTCGGGTCCACAGCCATCGGACTGGATTACCCCTGAGCCCACAATATGAGCCTGGCTTGCCTATCGGGCACACATCTCATATCTGGCTTGCTCTTGAGCCCACATCATAATTCTGGCTTGGCCTCGGGGCCCACAACTTATGTCTGGCTTACTCCAGGGTTTGTTGGCTACATCACAAAGCAGTACAACCTCAACCCGACACAATATGTCGACATACACATAACATATAAACATATAATTAGTTAATAGTCAAACAGACAGATCTACAGATCACTACCACATAGAAACATCCTATAAACTAGGATACATATCTAACATATCACTACAGCATAACAACATATGATAAACCAGGATATCAATCCAATGGGTCGGCCATGGTGCCTTCGACCCGAAAGTACAGTGAGGAAAACTCACCTCACGATCTGAACAATAGTTGATGAGGTCCCGACTCAAAATCTCAGCTCTAACCGACACTTATCTATCCAATGAACACTTCTCAAACACAATACAAAATACCCAATATACCCTTAAGTCAAACTTGGTCAAAGTCAACGAGTCAACTCAGTCGACTTGACTCAGGCCTCGTACGCGGGGCGTACTACGGAGGTACGTGGGGCGTACAAGCGTCCAAGGCATCGAGGCCATATCTGCGTACGCGCTGCGTACCATGCGGTACGCCCAACGTACGCAACTGCCCTCTTCTTAACCCATTCAGTCCTTATTTCTTCGACTTAATGCTTCCAATAACATATCCAAGGCTAAAATATCCTCAAGAGTCTTAAAGTTTCCAACTTTATGAATTTGCATGTCCATTAAGTGCCCAACACCAAAGACCCTAACCTCTTAATCCATTAAGACCATGCATGAGAAGAAACTAGTGTTCAAGATTACATTTTTATGACTCAAGAGGCTCCAAAACCTCTGAAAGGACAACTCAAATGGATTAGAGTAACCCCTACTCACAATACCAAGCTTAGGGGACCAAAAGAACATAAAATCAGGCCCAAAACAAGATCTAAGTATAACTTCACCAAGTTCAGAACTTTATACCTCCAAGAGATGCCAAATGATGGTGTGATTCTAGATCTAAGGTGCTTCACTCCTCCAAGATGGTATCAACTTCCTTCCTTCTTCTTCAAAGGCACAAAACACTCACACTCAATCTCAAAAATGCTCACAAGGTAAATTAGGGTTTGCAAAAACGTTTTGAGAGGATGGTGGCTGATGAAAGGAACCAGGTTTGAGAGTTAATGAAGAATAAATAGGGTCCAAACCCTAAATATTAGGGTTTGAGACTTCACCCCGTACGCCCAACGTATGCAAATGTACGCCTAGCATACGTGGCTCCGCCCCACAATTCCAAAAATGGCAATAATAGTCCTTCCCTTCCACAAGTCCTACATTTTAAGGACCAAAATGCAATAACTCTCAATATAAGGGTCAAAAGTGAAAGTGCCTCAAAACAAGATGTTACAATTCTCCCCCACTGACTTAGACTTCTTCCTCGAAGTATGTTGCAGTAACTAACCCATGGTAGTGTTTCCATATCTCCACCTCGGGTCACTCAGACGGTCCTCCCCACAACCTGATCTAAACTAAAGGTCGGCTCATTCGGGCAACTGCCTACCCATACCATCCTTGACTTGCTAACTTTCACCACTGGAGAAACCATCACAACTCTCCTAAAATTTCAGAAATCCAATACCTCGACTGACTCCTAAGCAAGCAAAACTATCTAGGAACGCAGTTATTACGATATCTCTTTACAATCTTAACCATACGAAACCCTTCTGACCCTGATTTACCTTGTTGATACCACCGGGGACCAGGACTCTAGACCATTCACTACTGTTGAACCCTTAATCCGAAACAAGGCGGCTTAAACACAAGCCTCAACTAGATAACCACTATAGATAGGCACGTACAACGCCATCATATTCCACAACTTCCTGGCTATAAGACCGAACTTCTAGTGAGAATCACAGAGTCGGGGACTCCCAAAACTACAAACACCGAATCAACTCTATCGATATGCTTCCTGAGACCGGGAACCCATCAGATCTAAACTTCATAACCCATAATCCAGGACTGATATTCATTCATTCATTGAATCCACCCCTTGCCTTTGACTATGATCACCACTAAACACGCGGAATGAAGTACTCAAAACACATCGATCGTGAATTTCATCCAATTCCAACTCCATAAGATGTACCAAAAACCTAAATAAACCCTTGACTCCCTAACACGCCATTACCAGCCACTGCTCCTACGAGCAAAGATGAGTAATCTAAGAATTTTCACATTTGCATCCAAACCTTATCAGCTCAGGTGTACCCCCACTTGGCAAAACACTTGAGACATTCATAATGAACTTCATGATTCGAGACTCTATAACCGATACCCAACCTTGGTAACCAAACCCCTAGTAACAACTCGCAGACTAACGGGATCTACTATGCAAACACTTCGTAGAGACTTTATGATGCACGACTGATACTCCCAACAACTCTTAATTGCTCACGTTATCCAAAACAGCTGGTTTGTGGGTCTTCCGAGTTCCATTGATGCGCCAACACCGAAAGTACCACAAAGCAGAAGAAATAAAAATTAATGATCACTGGGCCCACAACCTATGTCTGGAATACCCTATGACATCCCCAATTTCTAATATCGTAGTCGAACGTTTAGAAAGTACCACAAGCTTAGGATATTAGCTAGTGTTTTGCAAGTAGATATAATACCTTGTTACCACATTTGTAACCAGTTGGTTGTATAACTTATATATAAGGATTCTTAACATAATTTAGGGTTTTTATCGGTCGTGACCTCTTGAATGTGGGTTTAACTTTAGTCTCCATTTTTGATCGAAATGGTAGAATTAAAGGTCAAATATTTGATTGATCCACGTTTCTTCAAGGTTTAGTTATTGTAATGAAGCGTGGATGTGAGAATGAATACTTTAATTTGCCTACAGTGACCAAGAAGATGAAGAAATGGATACTAGACATTGAAGACAAAGAGGAATTTATAATCAAACCACATGTTAGATGTAAAGACGTATTCCTAAACATACTATGAGAAGCTGCAGATGATTACATTCTTGGGTTGGAGGACATTGATGAGGAATACAACATTGCCGATGAACACGCACCATGGAAATGCCTATCATTCTAAGGAGGAAGGCGGAATTAGGGTTGAATAATGCACCCACTATCCCTCTATGATTTGGAACAAAATGAAACACAGTGTGGATAAATGTATAAATCGCATCAACAACTCAAACTTTGTTTAACCATTTATCATATTAGTAATAGATATCAACTAAAGATTCCATAAATATGATAGTGTGAGAATGGAGGTTACACATGGGAAGAAAACTTAAAAAAAAACAGTGTTCCTTCATATCGTAGGCATCTCGGATAAGTATAGAGGGATCTTTTGTTGGATTAAAGTGTATAAGCTCATAACTAAATTGATATATTTTTATAATTATAAGCAAAGACCTTTTGGGGTTGCCCTCATAACTAGAACTTAGTCAGAATGATATTTATAGAGAGGGGATAAATTTATTAGTTTATTATATGATTAATAAACTATAATAAACGATTTGTTAATATATTAATTAAAAATATATAATTAGTTTGGTAATTTATTATGTGGTTAGTAAATTAATATAATATCAGTTGTTAAGTAATTGATTTGTTAGTTTATATGATTAATAAATTAATTTGAAATCAATAATAATTGATTAATTATCAATTAAAATTAATCTGGAATTAGTTTGGGATTAATTAAAATTAATTAAAGATGCAAGGTGTGAATTGTAATTATTCAATAGTTGAACAAAATAAGCAATTATAGATTAATCCTAGGTTGGATGGTTTCATGAAGCATTTAGGGTTTCAAGAATGTTCCTTATAGGTGATAAGGATAACCGTCTTGAACAGATTAAATATAATATTTAATTATTAAAATCAGAGTTTATCCTTGTGATCCATAACTATAAATATGACTCATTGGCTCATCGTTTCTAGGGTTTGGGTGCGAGACATTAGATGCATCATCATTTTGGTGTTAAGCTTTCCAAGACCAACACCTACAATCAAAGGCATGTAATCCTAATTCCACCAAAGGGCTTCTAGCCCAGCGGTATCAGGTGGTGCCCTCCCTTCTTGAGGTCGAGGGTTCAAGTCCCGTGGTGGACATAGGTGGAATTAGGTGTTAATTTAGGAGTAGATTATAATATTTGTATTTGCCGGTTCAAAAAAAATGTAATCCTAATTCCATGATTTTGATTACATTAGGGTTCATCTTGTTTTGTTATTCATGTATTGTTTGTGATTTTATATCACTAATGTTATTTAAGTGTAATGGGGTTAATTTGTTGATCAATGTCACTTTTGACAATTATTGAACAAATTGGTATGGTGCGGAGTGCACATTTGTTTAATATTGTCTTTGTTGAAAGTACACTGCTATTTAGGGGCGAAGCCCCTGAACCGACGGGGGGGTCCAGGGGCAGCGCCCCTGGGAGCGGGTTCCAAGGGGCGGCAACCCCTGGCGGGGTCCAAGGGGCAGAGCCCCTGGCAGAAATCCAGATTTTTGGTAAATGTACCCGGTTTTGTGATCCATCTTCTAGACCCGGATTTAAGTTGGTTTATGACGTTTTGACAGTTTTAGGACATAAAACTGTCATGTGGCAGTTTGAAGACATGAAGTTTTTCTGGTTATATGATCATATTCGAAATCTGTGGTTGATACACTTCTTCTTCATAACATCTTGAACATTCTCTCTTCTGTTTTCTCAATTTTCTGAGTCTTATCCGATTAGAGATTGGGAGTACCACCCAAATACTTTAATTTGAAAGTGTTTAACACGATTCTCAAAATTTCCAAGCCTTTCTATACCTAAAATTTCTAACATGTATGTTGCCTTTAAAGTATTATAACATAGATCCATATAGGTTGCATGTGACCTTTTTATTGTTAAGTGTTTTCCTGTGTTGTACATGTATTTATAACCTATAAAACTCATTAGTGGTATCAGAGTCTTAGTGTGTCTAACATTGAAAGTACATGAGATGAATTGAACATATCTGATTTTTTCGAAAAAAAATGTTTCTCACAACGTGACAAGTTATCAGTCACGACGTTAGATCAATATAAACCTGATTTTCGGGATTTTCTTCTTAATCTTAGTTGTGTGGTTATTTTGGGTGATTATTTGGTTTTAATTATGCCAAAATCCGAATTTGAATGCCTTAGATAATTAAAAATAAAACCCTAAATATTATGAGATGATCCTGAATTGATAATATTTAACTATAAGAGTAATTAAATTGAATTATCCTTATGGATTTAATAATAAATTTAATTATAAGATTAAGACAAAATTGCAAAAATGGTCCTTGTGGTATGCATTTTTTTGGGTTTCAGTCCAAACTTCGACTTTTTTGGATTCATGGTCCTTTTGACCTAGTTTGTACATAGAATTGGTCCCCCGACTTAACTTCCGTTAAGTTGTTGCTATTAACCCCCTCCCACATGAGGGTATATTTGTCTTTTCACTTATAAGGGACCATTTTTGCACCTGAAAAAAATATATCCTTATTATTATTATTATTTTTTTAAATTAATACCTTTTTATTTTTTAATAATTAAAAGAGGTCTCTCTCTCTCTCTCTCTCTCTCTCTCGTCACTAGTCCTTAATAAAAAGATAAATCATGAAAGAAATTATAGATAATCCCTGATTTTAAGGATCAAATCTCGATTATAAATTCTTATCTCTATTTAGATATTCCACCATTTTGTAAAGTTCTACATGCATATTATTGATATCAATTAAATATTCCGGACTTCGATTATTTGACCAGAAGCTGCACGTGTCCCCCATTTCATCTCACAGAATCATATTTTTGCTTCTAAAACAGGCCAAATGAGTTTATCCAAACACGCACACCCAGGTGCGCACTCGCAGTCTCGCACCCACTCTGTATATAAGAACCAGAAACAAGTAGTTTGCTTAATTTCTGCTATTTGGATTGGGTATGAATTGGGTCATTGTTGGATCCGTTTATCTGTTAGTGGCTTTAATTTTAGGAGCTCTAAGATCATGCAATTGAGGAATCAGCAGTAGCTATGCCAGGAGCCACGACATTAGTGTTGATATGCCATTAAACAACGATGTTTTTCCAGTTCCTTCTGGTTATAATTCTCGTCAGCAGGCCTTATCATATCCCTGAAAACCTCAATTACAGACGACCCATAAGCTTTTCTTTCCTCATGGAACATCTCCACTAGCCATTGCCCCACCGTCCTTGAGAAAAGGAACAAGGGTGCCATTGATATGACAAGCAATGAGCGTTTCAATTCCTCCAAGAAACTTGCCACCAACGAAGATGGCTGGAATTGGGTGTTGTTGGTCGTTCCCCGCCGCAAGGCGGTAGAGTAAAGCATGAATCTCCACCCCCGTTGTTTCTCTGTCGAGTTCCACCACCGTAGGGCCGACACCCAGGCCAAGAAGAAGCTGCTTCGCTACATGGCCTATGCAGCAGCCGCTCACTGAAAACAACACCACTGCGTTATCATTGGTCAAGTGGTGCAACCTCTCGTAAATCGCCTCCATCTTTGATGCCGCCGTTGAGACCGTCTCAACTCCGGTGGTTCTTTCCATTATAACACTTGATGATTGTGGGTTTGTCACCTTCATTTTTCCTTCAAGAAACCTTTAAGAAGTAGCAGTTTTAGAGAGAGAAAGTGAGAGAAATGCGGGTTTAGGGTTGGAAATGAATGCTCTTCGTAGGGTTTTGAGAGAGAGAGAGAGAGAGAAATACCTCTTTTAACTATTAAAAAAAATTAAAAAGGTATTAACTTTTTTTAAAAAAAAGAGGGATATATTTTTTTCAGGTACAAAAATGGTCCCTTATAAGTGAGAAGACAAATATACCCTCATGTGGGAGGGGGTTAACAGCAACAACTTAACGGAAGTTAAGTCGGGGGACTAATTTTACGTACAAACTAGGCCAAAATGACCATGAATCCAAAAAAGTCGAGGTTTGTATTGAAACCCCAAAAAATGCATACCACAGGGAGCATTTTTGCAATTTTGTCTAAGATTAATTAAAATATAATTATAAATTCATGATAGGATTAAATTGATTAATTAATTATATGATTAATTTAGATAATTAATATTTAAACCTTGTGTTTTTAAAAAATTAAATACACCTTATATATATTTATTAATACTATATGTATAAGAAAAGTCAGTCAAATCAATAGTAGGCCTCATTAATGAAGTCATACTATAAAGAGGGTATAATGAAACGACCTATAAAATGACCGTTGAATGAGTGTCTTTTTCACCCACCGCTCTCCTGTGTGGTGGAGGGTCGTTAGTTGAACGGGTTCGATAGGACATAATCAAGATTAAAAGTATAATCTATAAAGTACTAGAACCTTCTTTTAAAATCACACTCTAGTTACTTTAGAAAAAAATGTGAAATGCATTCTAATCCATGAAAACGCACATCATTTCTTTATGAGTCGTTAGTAGAGCGTGAAGTACCGGTTTTCCTAAGTAATTGCACTAAAAATCCAAAAAGATTAGCAATTCCCAAAATCGAATAGCCAATATCAGCTCCAACAACCAAAGGAATTGAGAGAACCCACCGGAAAAGCTGGTGGCCAGAATCAAAGTTGGTGGCCTGAAGAAGTTGACGAAGCTTATTCACTCTTGGCATCATGACAGAGTCGAGTGGTGGTACTATTGGGGGATGAAGATGTCCACTAGATGGGAGGTGGGAGCAAGAAAAAACATGTAGCTAGATGACTAAGCCGGAAGAATCAGAGAAAGTAAATGTCGTTGAAATAAAGATCGGAAAACAATGACAACAATCGAAATGTGATTGGTTGGAAAAAACGGTGAACAAAATACGTGACAAACACGTGTCGACAAACTTTGTAGAAAACGACATAAACTGCCCAGAAGAGAAACGCACAACAAGAAAGCCAAAAGATGACAGACCACCATAAAAAAAGGACAATTTCTGCCAAAAGACCAACTAGTTCACTATTCTTAATAATATTTATAGTGTTTGTTGCCGAAGAGACGAAACACATATTGACCTTAAAAGGCTATTGGTACCATCTACTTTCGACAAACTTGTCTGCTATGCTTCTTAGGAGGCGAACAGGAGCACGATTCCTTGTCTAGTTGTGAAAAACTCTACTATTTGAATATCACTTTATGACGAGTCTTTTTGATATGAAATTTGAGTCCGTCGAAGGCCCTCTATTTCAAACCGATGTATTTAAATCCGACCATTAAGTGGGTATATATCAAATCGATATAAACATTATAATTTCATCGAAAATAATAATAATAATATAATTGTTTTATTAATATATTTTTTTTTTGTATAATTATATTTTATAGAGAGCACATATTTATAAAGTACTACCAAAAATCACCCTCTTTCGTTTCATATAAGCCCACGGGTGTCCTTGTTTTTCTTCTTTTTTTTTTTTTTTTTTTTCTCCCAAGTGGTTCCAGTTCGGGTTGCTTTCTGAATTCTGATTCACTTTGCAGTTTTGTCTATCAAATTCTCCACATAAAAAAATCCTTTTCTTTTCCCGCTCACAGGATTCTCATTAATTCTTTATTGCTTGCGTAAAATCTCAATCCCCAGATTCTAGGGTTTTTGAAACCCTTTATTTCAGGTTTCCAATCTTCGATTTTTTTTTTATTTGGGGTTATTGCTGTTTGTACCAATGTTTACGACGCAGCAGAGAGTAACTCGTTCTTCATTATCAATCACACCACGGACCGGTGGGCAAAAGATCGGTAACTCACCCAAGCATGTATCTGGAAAGGGCAAGGCGGTGGCGTTTATGGACGATCTGACACCTCCACCGCCGCCGCCGCTGGGGTTGTTGATTGAGAATGGGGCGAGTGCGGCGGCTGAGGGTGGCGATTTGGACGATTGGAGGGCGTTTAAGGAAGCTGGATTATTGGACGAGGCTTCTATGGAGAGGAAGGACCGTGAGGCATTGGCTGAAAAGACTGCTAGGCTTGAAAAAGAGGTATTGTGGAGTTTTCTTTTTATTTTCTTGCGAGTGAAGTCTATTCACCTGAGATCTTTTGGTTTGTTACCTTTCTGTTATTGTTTCTGTATCACATGTTAACCAAATATATCGTTAAAATCCCATTTTAATATCCAAAACTTCAGAATTCACGTTTTCTTTGATTGGTTAGTGGTTACCTTTCTGTTTTTGTCTGGTGTCAAAGCTAGAGTGAGGCCAAAGAGACCATTTTCTAGGTGAAAAGTTTATTGTGCTTTAGACCTAGAGTGAGGCCAAATATATCTTTTTCGCTTTTTACTATTGTTTGTTAGTTTATCTCTTAATTAGTTGCAATATTGAAAAAGAATTCCATGGTTATTGTAATATTTACCATTGAAACACATTAATCCTTTCTTTCCCTCAAAAAAACGCAACATTTGTTAACTCACTGATTTTGACACTTATTACAGAACATCACTTCTCTCTGGTTGTTTCCTTTCCTTTTGATGGAATAAGAATTTCACTTTTAACCATTTGTTGAATCAATTAAAATGTCATTGGAATCTCATTGGTTGCTTTCCTTTTACAGCTATTTGACTATCAGTATAATATGGGACTCTTGCTTATTGAGAATAAAGAGTTGACAGAAAATGCTGAGCAACTTAGAGAAGCATTATCAGAAATACAAGAAGTTGTTAAACGGGAAGAAGCTGCTCATTTGATGGATGTATCTGAAGTTGAAAGGCGAGCAGATAACTTGAAGAAAGCACTAGATCTTGAGAAGCTTTGTCGAGCTGATGTAATCCCTTTGATATGTTTATACTTTACACTGTAAATCTTTATAGTTTCTATAGCTATCATACATTTTATATGAATCAAATTTTCATGACATTCATTTCTGCAGCTTGAGAAGGCTTTACGTGAAATTGTTGAAGAGAATAAACAAATAAAACTCAGATCTCAGACCAATTTAGCTGATGCAAACACATTAGTAGCTGGAATTGGAGATAAATCAAGAGAGGTTGAAGAAAAGATGTATGAAGCAGATGCAAAGCTTGCTGAGGCAAATAGAAAGAGTTTGGAGTTGGATAGGAGAATGCAAGAGCTAGAGACTCATGAAAGCTTGCTCAAAAGTGAACGCCAATCCTTTAATGCAGGGTATGAATTATGATCTGCTATAAGTTATTATGATTTATTATAACTTTTTGATATGATATGATAAATTTACTTTTTTTTTATAGGAGAGAAGCATGGGAAGCTACATTTGCTAAACAGAAAGAGGATATAAAGGAATGGGAAAAGAAATTGCAAGAGGGTGAAGAGAGATTATGTGAAGGTAGGAGGAGTATCAATTTGAGGGAGGAGAAGTTGAATGAAATGGAAAAGTCTCTAAAACTGAAGGAAAAGGAAATTGAGGAAGCACATAATAAGATTGAATCAAGCATTTTAGCATCAAAGAAGAAAGAAGATGATGTAAACAAAAGATTAGACGAGTTAATTGCAAAAGAGGAAGTATGTTTCTGACCTGTCTTTTCAGTTTATCATGTTGTTCAAAAGTCAATGATTTGAAAGTCATTTTGTTTTTGTTTTATTTTTCTCTCTTTCAGCAAGCTGAGTCGATTAAAAAGAAACTTGAGGTCAAGGAAAAGGAACTGCTTGATTTGACTGAGAAGTTGACTGCAAAAGAAAGAGTGAACTTTTACTTAATTTCTAGTCCAAAATTGAAACTTTTTTCAGTTTTGGTCCTTATTTTAATGTTTCATATCGATTTTGGTCCCTGGAACCCTGAAATAAGGACCAAAATCGATATGAGACCCTAAAATAAGAACTGAAATTAGAAAGTTTCTAGGGATCAAAATTGATAAGAAATCTTGATACAAGAAAATAAGAACCCTAATTTTCTCTAATTTGTTTAGATGTAAGAAAAAGTTGTCTTCAACTAATAATGCTTGCTTTATTGCAGGTGGAGATTCAGAAGCTTCTTGATGCTCATAAAAATACATTGGATTCTAAACAGAGAGAGTTTGAATTGGAAATGGAAGAAAAGAGGAAATCTTTAGAGGATGAAATGAGAAAAAGAATAGAAGCTTTAGTGCAGAAAGAAGATGAAACAAATCATAAAGAGGAAAAACTAAGAAAGCAAGAGCAAGCTCATGAAAAGAAGTTGGAAAGATTCAATGAGAAGGAGAAAGAGCTTGACACGAAGTTGAGGGCAATAAAGGAAAAGGAGAAAAGTTATGAAATGGAGGCAAAAAAGTTGGAAATGGAAAAGAATGAAATTCTTGCTGACATCGAGAAGCTGCAGATTTTGAAAGCTGAAACTGAAAAAATCAAGAATCAGATTAATGAAAAGGAGGCACAAGTTCATGAAGAGATTGAAAAACTTAGAATCACAGAAGATGAAAGAATAGAATACACACGTTTACAGTTGGAGCTAAAAGAGGAAATAGAAAAATGCAGAGTTCAAAAAGAGTTGATCATGAAAGAGGTTGATGATTTAAGGAAAGATAGAATGAAATTTGAGAAGGAATGGGAGGTTTTAGATGACAAGAGAGCTGTTGTTAATGAAGAATTAATAGAATTTGAAGAACAGAAAGAGAATTGGGAAAAAGTAAGGAAATCCGAAGAGGAAAAGTTAGAAAAGGACAAAATTGTCACACAAGATTATGTTAATAAAGAATTAGAAGCTTTGAAATTGGAGAGAGAAACATTTGCTGCTACAATGAAGCATGAGGAGACCCTTTTAGTTGAAAAAGCTGAAAATGAACAGAGACAATTTGTTCATGATTTTGAGAAAAGAAAAAGAGATCTTGAAGTGGATTTACAGAATCAACGAATCGAATTAGAGAAAAACATGAAGGAAAAAGAGAAGGAGTTTAAAGATGAATGTGAAAAAGAATTAAGTAACATCACTTACTTAAAGGAAATTGCAAGAAAGGAAATGGAAGAATTGAAATCTGAAAGAAGTAGAATCGATAGAGAAAAGAAGGAAATTGCTTTGAACAATCAAAAGCTAGAAGAAAACCAAGTTGAGATGAGTAAAGACATAAACGCCCTTGATGTTCTTAGCAAAAAGATAAACAATCAAAGGGAAGAATTCATAAACGAGAGAAATCAGTTTCATTCATTCGTAGAAAAACTCAAGAATTGTGAAAGCTGTGGGGAGATCATCAGGGGTTACGAATTCTCTGATCTGCAAATTCCCGAGGGTAGAAATGTAGTTAATGAAAAGTCCAAGGGCAATCTTGTATCTTGGCTCAAAAAAGGCGCAACAGTCTTTAAATTGTCCCCTCATCGAGAAACAAACGATAATATTGTTGAAAAAAAAAAAGAAACAATTGAGACTGAAAATGTTTCACAAAATGACAAAAGGATTCTTACACATGACAAGCTTCCGGAATCTTCTGATGATGAGAGCAACATAGGAAGCAAGACGGCTGAAGTTCCGGAAGGTTCTCAGCAGTCGGAAATGAAAAGTGGGAGGAAAAAAGCTGCGAGAAAACCAAAACGTGGGGCCCGTAAGAATCAAACTGTGCAGACGGTGGTTGAAGAAGATGTGTTGACCGAGTTTGACCAGAATGATGATTCTGTTAAAGTTAATGAGGAGAGTGGGAGTGCTTCTAGAAGGAAAAGGTCGCATCCGGAAACTTCTTTAGTTAGTGGAAGTGAAATGGATGGTGGTGACAGTGAAGTTCAGTCGGAAAGTGTGGTTACTGGTGGCCGGAGGAAGAGGCGGCAGACGGTGGCTCCGGTGGCGGTGCAGACTCCTGGAGGAGGAAGTCGGTATAATCTCAGGCGACACAAGACGTAAGTTTTAAGGTGTTTTTTGGGTGAATAGTTTTATCATTTATGTATGTTGAACAGCAAGTAGTCTTGTGTACTTTTTTTTTAATTAAAGAGATTAGAAGTTTTTTTAAAATGGGTTTTTTAATGTGAGATTATGAATGGTGCATGATTAAATGGAATGAAATGAGATATTATATAGTTATACATTCTTCAATATCGGTAATAGTTTTTAAAATATCTAAACTTATAATAAAATTATTTTTATCTTCTCATAATTAATGGGTTAAAATCATGAAATATGATAACAGTGGAGATGTTGCCACTCAAGCTCAACCTTCTACTAATTCTGAAAAAAAGAAGGAAGTTTCCGGAAGCATTGGGACACAAAAAGTAACAAGTAAGCATGAGATTACTAACAACGTTGTTGAAACAAAAGTTACTAGTGAGGATGGCAGCACAGCCATGGTACATGTCGCAACTAGCAAAAAAGTCGACACTCAAATATTAGATACAGCTGTAAGTATATATTTGTTGTATTTATACTAGTAATTTAATATGATCATAATATCATGAATATTTGTGTTTGTGTTTTTGCAGTTTAAAGCACCAAGAGGAGAGGTTATTGTTGAGAAAACAGAAGTAGTCGAAGAGGTTAATGCTACCACCTATGAATATGAGAATGAAGAAGATAATCATCATAATAATAATGATAATGATGATGATGATGGTGGTGATGATGATTTTGATGATGATGATGATGATGATGATAGTGGTGATGAAGAGCAACATCATGGTGAAGTGTCAATTGGCAAGAAAATATGGACTTTTTTGTCAACATGATATGTGCATCTTTCCTTTTAGAGTTTTGTATTTTCAATGTCTCAATGTATTCTGATTTTAGACACAGTAAGAACATGTTTGGTTCATATTATGTAGACTAGTTTGTTTTGTAGCTTATGCTCAATTGTTCTTTTTGTAGTAACAAGACATTTTTTTTTTTCAGTTTTACATGTGTACACGTGAATTTTTACTGCATATTATTGAGAAAAATGCATCTGGTATATGTAGCTTTTACCATATTTGTGTTGAATCTTGATTATCATTTGATTTTTAGTTCTTGGATCTGTTTTTTGCTTTTATAATTGTCTTCAATTGTGGAAGTCGGTTTCTGAACCTATTATTGTAGGTTTATTTGTATTTAATTTACATTTATAAATTTGCCATGTTAAGGTGCTGTTTGGTCTGTTCACCAAATTTAATTTGGTCAAGAATAAAGTCATATTTATCGATAAGAAAAAGAAAGATGTGGAATCGATAATGGGAACTACTTGTTTAAGGAATGATTTGGTGTTTGGAGAAAAGTATAGAAAGGAAATGTTTTTTTGATATTATTATATTAGACACTTTTTTTTAATTGGTTTGATAGTAGGAAATGAAAACTTGTGATTAACTGAGTTGATTGATTAAAAAATTCAATCAATATCATATTGTACAATTGATTTTTTTTTTCGCTTTCGAAAATCTTGCTAGGGCTTTTGATAATATCAAGTTTGAAAAAAATATGTACTAAGATAATAGATAAAATTAAAATAAAATTATCAATAGCCATTTAAAAAGAAAACCATATATTTCCATTATTTTTTTGAAAAATTTATTGTTTTTATTCTTTTTCATAAAACCCGCTAGGTAGTTAATGATTTATTTATAAGTTAGTTATCATTTTCTGTTAAAAAATCGTACCTTTACAATAAACCTCAGATAAAGTAAACGTTTACATAAATTTTGTTGATTAAAAAACCAAAAATGTAAATACTATCATAGTAAAAAAGAAATCGTTTTTTAAAAGATGAATGAAGGAGAGAGACAGAGCGTAATTAAGTAGGGTGGGCTACTTGTATGACACTTCACCATCCTACTCTATGCCCATCCATCTACATTTGCTTTTTCTACAATATTCATTAAACCAAACTATAATATCTCATTGAATTTGGTTTTTATTTGATTTATATTAACAAACCAAATGGTATATTTTTTTTGTTGTCTTAATTTATCTGCTAACAAATTTATATCTATAAAGCTGTGAGGACTGCCGATACCACTTCTCATATTCCAACTCTTATTTATTATTATTATTATTATTTTCTCTCAACTTGTATATCATATGTTTAATAGTTGTGTATTGAGATTTTAATTATTGTTTTAGAATTTTGGTTATCGTTTTAATTATATGTTTTAGTATTTGAAGTGGCAAAAAGATGAGGAGGCTACCTAAAGGATAAATTCCCTCCCCTCTAACATGGAAAGGTAATCATTTGTCAAATATACAATAAAAGTTGTATCTTATATCAAAGTAGAGTATCATGAGAACATAAGAAACAAATAATTAATATTGTGATTTTAGATAACTTATAAAAATGTTATTCACATCTACTATAATAAATAAAATTCATTTATTTATTTATAACTTTCTCACGTATTTAGACACATGTTATTTTCTTATAATTTTTTTTTCTTTAACACTCTAAAATTGACATGTGTAATTTTTCTATGATTTGTTTTTTTTTTTTAAAATTTAAAAACAAATATAATTACTAGCAAACATTTAATACAAAACTTATTTGAAATCCGTATAAACCACGAACCAGATTGATTCTATAACACTTTTGCTCGGAATTAGTTGCATTATTTTCCTCATAGCATTCTTGCATTCCAAATGCACATCCCGTGCTACTTATTTTCCTGTATCCATTTTTCCCTCGCAACATTTTTTCTTCAATTTAGTAAACGGAACGCTTTCATATGTAACTCTATGATAATCATCAAATTGTCTCATCAATTTGAATTTAAAATGAAATAAATTGATAGAGTTTCCATATATAGACTCAATTATCATCTATTTTCAACGGTTAATCTCTATATTTACATAAGATCCCAATTTTTTTGGGACAGAATAAATTCCATATTGAAATCACTCTATAAATTCGGTTACTGTTGTGACTATTATTCGCATGATTACGATGTTGATATCCGAGTACTGATGGTCTTCTTCTTCACTTCATTCTCCATCCATGTTAATTCTTTAATATGATGTTCTTAATTTTTATTAATTGTATTCAATTTTTTTGATTATCATGAATGTGTGTTGTATTTGACTGTGGTCTATGAAGGCCTTACTAATCTTGATTGTAAATGTTACTATTAGTTTTTTTAATCATTTACTTCTGCCTTTTTATCCTTGCATTTGATGTTGCACTCTATGTGTTTGATAAAATGCCCATGATATTTTTTTTCTTATCAAATACTATTACTCGCTAATGTATGTGTTTTTATATTACTTTCCCTGTGTGTATTTATGTGATTTATGTGTGTCTTATGTACTTATCTTGGATTTAATAAAGAATTACTTCAAGTGGTCTCACCAATTTTATGCTAAATCACAAAAAAACGTCCATCGGTTATTGTAAGTTTGAAAAAATAAACATGAAACCGTTAACGTATCAATCCTGAAAGTATATTGATGTTATTGTTATTGTGTTTGTGAGTGTGTGTATGTGTTACTGTTACTGTTACCGTGTGTCTACTTTTTATAGTTTCATGTTTATTAGACAAAGGTAGTACATTCCTATATTAGCATCTTGCTAAAACATAATATACATGATCTCTTTTCTCCATTAACTATTCGAAAATGATCTGCATTTTTGTTAACATTTCCGTCCGATTTTTGAATTGTGGCAATATACTTAATTTATCGATTCCGGTCTTTCTGCTAATTTCCATATTTTATTCAAGGTAAATTTCTAATTTCATAAAGAAACAAGAGAACTTTGTAACAAAATTATATATATATATATATATATATATATATATATATATATATATATATATATATATATTAACAAATGGCTTCCATAAAATTTTAATTGTCATCGTACAATGAGTGAGATGGCAAACGGGCAACAAGCTGTGCCGCTAAGCCTTTTTGAATGGTAAAGCTAATTCTTTTAAAGACTACATCCGAAGATCTAGGGGATATAACATTACTATGCATGATTCGTTGTACTCTTGAAGAAGCTCTACCGCATCCGATGCGAGGAAACCAAACGTATCAAATGCAAATGGTATGAACACGTGTTGATTTTCCATGCACGATTTCTCATGTTTGGTGACTTTGCCTGTAGCTGCTTTTAAAGCAGCATGTCCCGCCGTGAAACCCCCAGCCCTCAGGCCTACGAGAGGGGATACCCCTGTAAGATCCACACATGCGTGTTTCCCTCCGACCCATCCAAAAATCAAAATGTCAGCCGGTCTGAGGGTTGACCTTCCTTCTGTCGGGTCAGTCAAGAAATTAATAGGTGCCTCTTTCTTAGCGGAAATCCCGGCACGCTTGAATATGTCAAACAAAACATCCCTAACCATATCGTGCCTGTATTTGAACCCCGGGAGTTCTTTACAGTGAACTGCATGCTCTCCAAAAGAGTCCAAACATGCCTTGCGACACACAGGACATATCTCGTCAGCTGGGAATATGGGAATCATGAGTTGATATTTGAGAATAGTACGATACTCCACAGGAGACATGTGTTGGCCAAGCCCATCTATAGGGATAGCCAGAAGAAAATCTTGAGCATGTGGTGCACGTAAGCACTGGAAAACCGCTTTCTGCCGAGCCGTCATGTCGAGATGCACTTCCATATCTTGGATAATTTTACGAAAAAGGGCACTCGCCAGTGTATTCTGGGATTTAGGGGGGGGGGGGCGGTGTCTTTAGTAGTAAAATTGTTAAGGTCAAAATCTGGAAGCTTGTTGCGAAGGGATGCCAAGGCACAGTCATAATCAGAATCCATACCATGTATACCGCTATCCCGTAAGATGTGGTCTTGTAATACCCAAGATTGGGCCCTTGAGGCAACAAAAGCATAGGAGGTAGCCTCTACTGCCGAGTATAAACCCAAACCCCCAAACCTAATGGGTAAGGAAGCAATTCGCCATTGTATGTCACCAAAGAAAGGACCCCCACAAACCACAATGTCCTCAATCGCCCCGCGCAATCCATTGTCAAAGAATATTGCCGCCTCCTCCATGTGAACGGGTTGGCACGTCCTCAGCCCAAAGAAAAGCTTAGCAATACCCATACAAGACCGAAGAAGAAGGAGCTCACTCTGGGGGTCAGACAATTGTTGAAGAAGGCGCATCAAATTCACAGCGTTTTCGGCTCTCTTTATGGCTAAGCTGCGAATGAAACTAGCATCTCTACTAACAGCTCCCCCAAGAAGTTTCACCCCCCAAAGGCGGCCTCCCGATGTCCGCCGGAAATAGCCCCTCCCGTAACTTCCTACCATCACACGAGGGCCAAAAGAGCTCGGTTTTCTTGATATTCAGCTGAAGGCCCAATTTGGGCCAATCACCGTAATGATGTTCAATGCTTTGGCCACCTCCTCCGAATCTCCGATAAGTGTGTCATCATCCAAGTACCATGCATGGAAAAGAAGCTTGCAATTGTCTCTAATCTTATGCAAGAGCGGGTGCAACACAATGGCAAAGAGAAGTGGTCCCAAGGGGTCTCCTTGCTGAACCCCAGTAGAAGACCGAATATGTGTGTTGCCTAGATATAACCTTGCTGCTTGACCATATAGGAATTCTACCCACAAGGAAATAAAGGGACACCTCAATCTGACCTCATGAAGTAATGCGGATCTGTCAACAAGGTTAAAGGCATTAGAGAAGTCCACGGTAAGCATGGAGAGAGATTTGTCATCGTGGCGCTCACTCAACAACCTATTGGCGCTATGTAAAACGGCCTCAGCGCCACCCGACACCCCGACTCCGAACTGAAAATCATTGAGATATTTGGCCATTTCTTTACCAACCCCCTTCATGGCCAACTTGGAAACCAAACGTCTCCATATAGTACCTACTGCAATAGGTCGTATTCCCTTGTCAGGTTTTAAGAGCGGCGTGAGAGGAGCAGAGGCAACAAATTCTGCCAACCTCGAAGGGCATCTTCCCCCTAGCCATAGATTAACCACAGAAGTAATAGCACGTAGGAGGTCTTTTGCTATAGCCGAACCTTCTCCACAAAGGGCATCTAAAATGTGTTGAGCTCTCAACCCGTCCCTCCCACACGAGGTACCTTTAGGGAATGATTTAATTCCCCCAAGGACATTGTCAACATCCACTACCAGGGGAGGTTCTGAAAATATGGTGTTGGGCATGGAAGGCGGTGGCTTGTATGGATGCTTATCCTCCAATGCCTTCGTGGTATCACCCCCAAATGGAGCAACCCCCGAAGAACATAAAACTTTCACTGCTGCTGTAAAATGTCCATCGACAACCTTACGAAGACATTGTCTGACATTGGTGCTGCCCGGTGTTCTTTTCTCCTGAATGTACTCTTCTTTTTTATCTTGTTGCTCCAGTCTTGCATTGGCAACTAAGTTTTTAACTAGCTTGGTGATACCATCTTCAGTCCCCCAAGTAGCTAAAGCGCTCAAGATATTACGATGTTGCAAAGACTTCCTATTGCCAGACCTACTTTCTTGCCTATTCTTAGGCCTGAACACCTGAAGAGTACACCTAGGAAGAATTAACAAAGCAACCCACGCTTCAACGGATCCGGGATGAGCAACCACCTTGGAAATGGCTGCTTTCAAAGCCTGAGAGAAAGCCATACGACAGTTATGAGGGATGCTTTTGACAGTGTTGATAGGCAGCTTAAAAACACGATCAAGAAGTTGAGCATCCATCACCAATCCATCATTGAGGTCGGCTTCCGGTTCATTGGGTATCGGCTTTGGAATACCAACAATATGCATGCTCATGTCATCAGCCCCGTCAATAAACTTAATCAAGCCACCCGGGTGGTGACATGAACGACTCAGGGCATGAAGCTTCATGCAATCCCCACATATCCATTGACCAAACTCCTTCAAAGTTGCTGCCACAGACATAAACAACCCAATGTCAGAAGTAATAGCCTCCCGTAACACAACTCTGCGTTCATCTGTATGGAGGTGTAAGCTCTTGAGATGAGATATCATACGGGAAATCCCTTTACTTCCAACAATACCATTTGGGCAACAGTGAAACCCCCGAAAAGGACACGACCAAGCCCCGCTCTCAAAGGAATGAGAGGACGCCATAAACCAACAAATAAAGTTTATTTAAGCCTCAAGGTGAGACCCGAAATTAGAAGCACTAACCCAAAAGAAAAAGTGACACTCCAACAAAAGGCTGTAGTGTGCACAATGGAACCCACACCAGATAGAATCTCTACATCAGCTTGAGTCGAAAATTGGCAACAACACTTGAAAAACTCATTTAGCCATTTTATCAAACACTTGGCGGGCAGAAAAAGAAACACCTTGTTTGCATCACCAAGCAAACAAGGGTTGAAAATTGAGGTACCTATTTAATTGAAGGGTTGAAAATTGATCCGATGATCTCAAAATAGATATTGATCTCATTAAAACTTTAGTATATATATATATATATATATATATATATATATATATATATATATATATATATATATATATATATATATATATATATATATATATATATATATATATATATACTAAAGTTTTAATGAGATCAATATCTATTTTGAGATCATCGGATCAATTTTCAACCCTTCAATTAAATAGGTACCTCATTAATATTGTACGTGCATAAAACTGGGCATCGTATCGCAAATGGTGAACTTTGTACACGGATGCCTTCATTTTCTTCATCACAACACCTATACTCTGTAATACTCCATCGCAAGTTCTTCAAACGTTCTCTTCCAGTGGCAGCAGTGTCGTCTTCCTCCCCCGCCTATCGAACGATATCGTCGTTCTCCACCTCAGCTGCCACCATCGATTTTATAGATATCAGAAATTGATTCATCAAGGAAGTGGAGTAAGCGGTTGTAATCTCATACACCATGTCTACTAAATCAATTAGTTTTTTTTCTTTCTCTATATTACTCGAATCAATCTAACATAATCTTTTCTCTTGCGACTTCCTTCCTCTTCTTGTTATTGTTCATCGACAAATTTCCCCAACAATTAACTGACCAATTGAAATTCATGCATCTTTTGTGTATATCCGAAGCATGTATCCATACACGTCACATTTATCGCCGATACCTAGCGTTATTGATCGGAGGTTAGGCTGCAATCCATTGATTGAGTTTTGTTTTCTGTTCTCGATAAGATATTCAACTTCTTTTCATGGCTATCAAATTTTGCATATGATGATACACAATATCAACAAGAAATACACCATTTGTGTGTCGAATTCTCTTTATGATTCTGTTAGATGGTACATTAATTGATTTTTTAACTCCATAGCATGTCATATCTCTCTTCTAGCATATGCATTGTGAAGAATAGTCTTCATTCTAAAATCAAAACCATATGTTTTTAGTTGTATCTTTGCAATGATCTTAATCTTCATATCTTCATTTGTTGCTAACTTCTGCAAGATCCATTCTAAATTCATATCAAAATCTTATCCCTTTTGTATGTTGTAAAAAGATTTAAAAGATAACAGAATCCAATTGTCATTGATAACATATCCAACAAATTCATCTCTCTCCTCATTCTATATGTTGCATTCTACTAGTTCAAGGAACGAATGGATTTCAAAAGCTGAATGAAAAAAATTAAAGTTTTGAGATATGCATACAAGGTGTTCGTGGAAATGTCACAAAGAGATTTATTGGATAAAAGTTCATGTTTGAACATTGACACTTACATTCTTTAAACTGCTACATGTTAAGACATTAAATATGTGAATGAAGATCCTCAACAGCGGGAACGAGATGAGGGAGACAACTAAAACAAAAACCAACTTTTACATCAACAGAGAAAAAAATAACAAGAAACAGAAACAGAAATGTGTGTGTTCACAAACAGAAATGTGCATGTGTGCACAAACAAAATTGTGCATGTATGTGTGTTTGTGCACAAACATAAATGTGCATATGTGTACAAACATAAATGTGCATATGTGTTTGCACAAACAGAAATGTGTGTAAGTGCACATACGGAAATGTGAATGTGTGCATAAACAAAAATATTTGTATGCACAAACATAAACATGCATATGTGTAAATCACCACTATAGACATGTAAAAAAACATAAATACGTATATGTGCATATTTTACAGATAAATAATGCATGTGTGCACAAACAAAAATATGCATATATGCACAAACACAAATGTGCATATGTGTACATAACAAATATGCATAATTGTGAAAAATTTTCAATTTAAAATAACATCTTAATAGGCTAGGATGCTGCTATAGAAGGTGATTTGTAGAAAAATTTCAAAAAGAAAACGTTTTTTCGAGTGATGTTTATTTATACACATTTTACATGTACAAACACAAATGTGCATTGTGCACATCACTAATATTGACATGAAAAAAACATAAAATTTTTATATATCAATATGGATGTCTATTTATAGAGGACAAAAAAATATGAATTTTGGTATTTAGTTATTTATTTATTGTCGATAAAAAATAAAGTCTAAAAGTGAAAAAACAAAAAAAATAAATTAAGTGGGTTTTTGTATCCGGTACATATGCGTCGAATTTAGTATGGTACAACCCTCTAATTTTGATGGTTGAGTTTTGATCCTATGATCTCAAAAGAGTTAGCGATCTCAATGGAAAGTTGCCTAAACATAGTTTTTTTTTCTTTTCTGCATTTCTTTGGTTTTTAGAATTAGATTTTACTTTCACTTTTCTTCATTACCAAAATTAAGTTGAAAATCTATATGCTTGGATATAGACATAACTTAATTGATAATGCTAGCAAAGACTCTCGTGTGCTTCTTTTTGCTGGATCAGACTTGGTTTTAAGCCCACCACAGTGGAGTAGTCATGTTGTTGGTATAAGCTTAATCTCATGCTTACTTCCCTTTTTTAATAGATGTTTTGTTGTTACCAATTACGAACAATTAGGTCTAGATGTTTAGTAGTCATGATATTGAAGACTTGGTTTTAAGCCCATCATGGTGGAGTAGTCATGTTGTTGGTATAATCTTAATCTCATGCTTACTTCCCTTTTTTAATATATGTTTTGTTGTTACCAATTACGAACAATTAGGTCTAGATGTTTAGTAGTCATGATATTGAAGACTTGGTTTTAAGCCCATCATGGTGGAGTAGTCATGTTGTTGGTATAATCTTAATCTCATGCTTACTTCCCTTTTTTAATATATGTTTTGTTGTTACCAATTACGAACAATTAGGTCTAGATGTTTAGTAGTCATGATATTGAAGACTTGGTTTTAAGCCCATCATGGTGGAGTAGTCATGTTGTTGGTATAATCTTAATCTCATGCTTACTTCCCCTTTTTAATATATGTTTTGTTGTTACCAATTACGAACAATTAGGTCTAGATGTTTAGTAGTCATGATATTGAAGACACCGCTGATTGCTCATAGATGCATCCAAATTAGTATTTTGATCATCATCAGTGTATTGGTTTTCTACATAAATATCTTATGATCATGATTAGAATCCCTTAGCTACCCATGGCCTCACTAAGGCATTCTCAGTTCACATGTCATGCTTCGTAGGTACAAATATGTTGTTCACCACATCTTATTGCAATCCGTGATTTTGAATTCTGAGATTTTGGTGTTAATAATTTCTTTGAGTAGGATCCGAAGAGCCCACCAGGTGTATCAACCAGGGTCGTCTCAACTAGTTTGGGGGCTCTAAGCGAACCAAAAAGTTGGGGCCCTTTAATAAATCGTTCCAATATCCAAAATCCAAAGTTGATTCCAATATCCAATATCTAAAGTCCAAACCTAATTCAAAAATCCAACTTGTCAAAGTCAAAATTAAAAAAATCAAGCCATATTAACCCTAATAGATAGTCTAATCGAAAAAGAAGAATCAATAATGAAGTTATCAATTATTAGTTATGGAATATGGAGAAATAAAGAATCAGAGGAAGAACACACTGTTTCAAATTCAAGAATGGACTGATGTAGAATCGATTTTTGAGCAGTCAAGATTCAAGAAACATTTTTTTGATTTTTGATCAAATCAAGATTCAAGAATCGATTATTTTTTAGACTTCAAAGCCAGGAAGAAGAAGAAAATCGAGAACACATAAGAAGAACAGTCGTTTAGAATTCAATGTGCGTGTCTGCGAATGGAGAATCGAAAATCGTCATCCGTCCCTTAACTAATTGACATTTGGGTTAAGGTTAAGTGGGGCCCCTTAGGATTGGGGGCCCTAAGCCCTTCCTTAATTTCAATGAATGTAGAGCCGGCCCTGGTATCAACAAGTTTATGCTTCATGTCACTCGATGTCACTCATCTGTTACAGAGGCCTTGTTGTTTTTGCATACACTGAAGAAGAAACAAAAGCTATGGCAGTTGCGATTGAAGTGGTTGATGGGCCTAATGATGAAGGTGAAATGTTCAATCTACCCGATAAACCCAATGATCGCCTCCCTTAGCCTTACGAAAATGAAAACTTTGTTTATTTTTTTTAAATAGAAAACTTTGTTTAATTTATTATTATTATTATTAATGGCTTCCACACGTTATCAGTCAAGATTAGTTCATGGATTGACTTAGATTCAGAAGATGATACTCTTCGTGAGGATTTTGAAATTGCTTTGAAGCAAGAATTAGCTTGGGCTTCTCATCTGTCTTTATAGGTTAAAACATGCAATGTTTGTGCATGATTTAATTAGAATTTTGATTTTTTTTAAAATCTTGAATAACATTATTCTTTTTCAGGCATGTCTTCTTCCTACACCCAAGGGGCCATCTTGTGGTAATTATGCAAGATGTTTGAATCAGATTCTACAAAACCTTAATAATATGCAGGTGTTTAAAGTTTCCTACACACATCTCTCTTTTCGTTTTCATTTTATTTATTCTTATGCTTCAGTTCCGTTCCAAAGTTGTGGCTTAGGATTCCTCTGGAGAAGTCTAATGTTGATGATGATGCTGTCAATGGAGTTACTGATGGTATGGTAAGTTCCCTCACCTCAGTAAAAAGAAGCAAGGGCAATTTTGTAATAAGAAACAACATTACAGTTTCTCTTTCTTATCTTTCTGACTATATTATGATACTTCATCCTTTAGTTTTATTCAAAATATGTTTTTATTTTTGCAACATAGAGGAGCTTCAATTTATGTTGATGCAACCACAAACTGTTATGATGGTTGAAAATGGATTAATTCTGATTAACAAAATAAAGTTAAATTACGCCACCACAACAAAACCAAGTCAAGTTCCCTCCTATGTGACAGATATCAATGTCCGTTAACAAGCAAGTATATGTATATATTTAAATAAACATATCAACCTTAATGTAAAAAAACACATGCTTAATTTAATTAATACTTAATTTAATAAGGAAGGTTGATGTTGTGACTTCAAAAAAAGAAGGGATATGTTTTCTACATTGAATGCATGCTAGACAATGACTCATTTTTATGATTATACTAGTAGTTATAATAATTTGATAACTGTATTGTGGATGAAAATGTCAAATAAAGTTAAATCAACTGAAAGACTCACACTTTCATATTTGACAATTGTTACTCCAGAACATGCTACATGCATATCCACAAATAATATTTTACATTGATAACTTGTTTACATAAGACTGGATACAAATCGACTATTACAAAGTGTTATATATTACATAACTTCCCAGGATACTATAATTTATATATACATGAGTACAAAATACAATAGTTTCAAACTATTCAAAATCTTCCAACAGTATACGATTATACTGGTTACTTATCTCCTACAATTTGTTAAACATTGAGAGGGGTAAGCGGTGACGCTTAGTGAGTTCAATAATAGATACAATATAACGTTATGCCATATATATACTTCAATATGGCAGAAGCAAAGAGGAACAAGAAACAACAAAGGCATATGTGAATCATGTGACAAACTTTCCATATCAATCAATGATTTGATTCAAAGATATACAATCAATGAGACATAACAATTTCCATCCTTGATATACATCAATAAAGCTTCGGCCCAAATGGCACATAAGACATATACTTTCTGATTAAACATTTTGGTAGATTTCATGCTTTTAGCCCTATCTAACCTTCTGCCAATACCATAGAATAGAAGTCATTCTCTTACGAGACATGCTCTACATGCCCAGAGGCTACATACCAGTACCACCGTGAATCTAAGTCCTTTCACTGATCACATGGTCAAAGGTATAGCTTTGCTATCATAAATAGCAGAAATAATAACAATGGAAAAGCACATAGCACATATAACACATAACATACAATTGTTCCTATATATTGAACTCACCGTGAATTAATCGGGGGTTAAAGTAGTAATTTGTGAAGCACTTCGTTATAATATGTAGCTTTCTTCGCTGAAAACCGGGAGCTTTATTGAAAACCGGGCCCTGCGAGGGTTGAGCTTCAAACCGAAAAGATAAATTTCTCGGGCTCTTCGGGCACTTCGGAACGTATTTCGGGTGTTGGATATGATCCCGGGGCTTCGGGGGATTAAAAGTGGCTTAAAATATGGCTTAAGGTGTAAAAACTGAGAATTTTCCAACCAAAAGCAGGAGATCTCGCAACCCTTCTATTTATAGGGGAGAGGCTCGGATCTTCGGCCGAAGGTGGAAGACACGCGGCAACAGCAGCGAAGGCCAGGTGGTGGTGCGAGGTGAGGACACGCGTCGGATGCGAGGGCTCGCCATCGAAGCCACACGCGTCATCAGCTGATTGGAGCGAACCTCGGACTTGAGAAGAACGCGAAACACGTCGGACACGGGGCATCTCGCATGCGAGGTGACGTGGCCGAACCCCAGCCATGCGAAATTCCTCGGTTTTAGCATTTTTCTTATTTTTGTGTCCCAAACTTCAAAAATCCATAACTTTCGCATACGGGCTCCGTTTTTGACGTTCTTTATATGCACGCATAGGCGGGAATATACTCTACAACTTTCGTTTAGACTTCGTCGGCTAATTTTGAATTTATTTCTAATATTATTATTTTTAACAGACCGGGACAGGAAAATCCGTTAAAAATTCATAACTTCTTCATCCGACGTCCATTTTCGTCAGTCTTTTTACCGTTGTACTACTATTGACGAGACCTTCGATTCTCGTTTAGGTTGCGTCGGCTAAAAATCACTCGATCTTTTTTTCGAGTTTTTAGCTGTCTACTGCTATTCCGAAACTTTAGAAAAATCATAACTTCCTCATACGAAGTCAGATTTGGAAGTTCTTTTTATGGAAATTCTCGGTTTAACGAATACTAAGACTTTCATTTAGATCACCACGGCTTAAAAGTAGTTTATCAAAAACTCACTTTTTACGTCATTCGGTGCCGTGCCGGTTTTGTTGCGGATCTTCGATTGGTCATAACTTCTTCGTTATAACTCGGATTTCGATGAGGTTTTCGCCTAAATGTTTCTAACGAAATTATCTACAACTTTCAATAATAAAATTCTACTTATTTCAAATTTTATAATTTCGTTAAATTTCAACATTTGCCTTTTGATTGGAATCTCATAAGACTTCCAATATTATCCGAGTGATTCTAAACATAGTTTTACTTCATTTCTAGTAAAAATTATCCGTTAGAACTCAATACTCATAATTATATACTATTTCATAATATTATTCACTTTTAAAATTTACAAAACACGATTTCAAAACGTGTATGTTACATCAACTGCATTACCTTTAAAAATCATGTGAAATGTGATATAAAATATCTCATTATGTATATATCCTTTTCTTATATCATATATTCAGTTTTTAGAATATACTGATAAACATTTTGGGATTTTTTTTTGTTTAATGAAAAAGGTGGCTAGTCACTTGGTAATCGAGTGTCTATTTTTACTCGCATGTTAATCTTTCACTATAGAATCAGGGGTCTATTTTTATTTAGATGTGAAATCCACATGTGAATATTACATGATATATCCATATCTGAATATTACATGGTATATTCACATGTGAATATATTTTTATACGTTATTCACATAGGAATATTATATATGTATTCCATTTATATGGTATATTTACATTTGAATCTCTAATGATATATTCACATATGAATCTTATATAATATTATCACATGTGAATCATATGTACTATTCAAGGTATATTCACATGTGAATATTTCATGATATAATCACTTGTAAATACCATATGATATAATCACATGTGAATTTTACATGATATAATCACATGTGAATCTTACATGATATATACGTATATCGATATGCATATGAGATAATCAGATGTGTATCTTTCATGATATATAGAAATAGCTTGGGATAAATCGTTGTCCATTTGGTTACATAAAGCACAATTGAATCACAAATGAATTACATGTAAATCATAAGTGAATCACATATCAATCACATGCGATTCACATGTAAATCAAAAGTGAATCGCATATGAATTACATGTGATTCACATGGAAATCACAAATGGAGCGCATATGAATTACATGTGAATCACATGTAATTCACATATGAATCATATGTAATTCACATGTAAATCACAAGTGAATCACATATGAATTATGTCTATATGCACACATGCATTTTGTGTGAGTGTTATTCGTTATTATTATTATTTTTTATTTTTTATTTTTTCTTGTGAATTTCACATTTGAATCTTAAATATACAATCACATGTTAATATCACATTATATACTCATATGTGAATCTTACATGATATAATCACACGTGAATTTTACATGATATATACATATGCATTTTTGTGAGTGTTCTTGCATTAATCATTTTTTAAAAATTTTCTTGTAGATTTGGAAAAATTGTGGAAAATATTGAAGATGTGAAAATTGATAAATTGAAAACAATATGAAAATCTTGACACGAAGACATGCAAATGCTTTGAAAATTTATAGCATTTTTTGCTTTTTATATTTTATATTGTATCGAATAATATACTTATATTATTCTGTTTATAAATTAGTAAATAAAAATGAAATTTTTTATGATTTACTTATGGATATTATAGTATAAGAAATATGCATATATGTACTTGAGAAAATATGCATATATGCACATAAAACATTGATTAATTTTGTTAAAAAAATTATAGTTTTTTTTTTCTAATTATTCTAGTTTTTTTTAATTTACTGTTTTTTAAAAAATCGTAATTTTTATATAAAAAAATTGCAGTTTTTAAAAAAAAAAATATATATTTTTTTTCCATTTTTATAAAAAAAAATCATGTTTTCTAAAAAATTTAAAAATCAACATACTTTTGAAAATTTGAAAATTATTAATTAAAAAAATCTGAAAATTTGATTTATTATGTTAATTTTTAGACATTTTTATTAATATTTCCAATAACACAAAAAATAAACATTAAATGATATTGGTAAGAGGACTATCATGCCCTTAATGAGTTAAATTTGATTTAACGTTTCACCTTTAGTTCTTGATTTCTCGGGAAACTATGAGTTCTCAACAGATATCACCTATATATATATATATATATATATATATATATATATATATATATATATATATATATATATATATATATAATTCGTAAGAAGTGTAAGAAGAAATCACAACCCTTAAATCAAATTCATCTTATAATTGTGATCGATTGGTAGAGGCCAACCAATTTGTAACTAGGGATGAGCATAACCGGGTACCCGCCTATTTTAGCTGGAACCGGAACCGCTCCCGGAACCGGCGGTTCCGAAATTATTGGTATTGGAACCGGAACCGCTTACACCGGTTCCTAGAAATTTGGAACCGCTCCCGGAACCGCCGAGACCGGTTCCGGTTCCGGGTACCCGATTTTTTGAATATTAATTTTTTTTTTATTTTATACATGCCATTGAAATTAACTTTTATAAGTAATAGGAATTCAAGATGTAAACTAAAACAATTAAAAAAACTTGATCTCAAAACAACAACAAATGGAATTTAACAAGTCCACAACAAACAACAAAACATAAACAGTCACAAAACAAAAAAAAAATAGCAAAATAGCACAAAACCGAAAAACAGCAATAGCAACATCATCGAACTTTGCAATCAGAAAACCGGTCACATACCCAACTCGAATCAACTTTGCTGCAATCATAAAAAGAATATTGCCAAAATAAATCAAAATCATATAACAGGAGGGGTGGCAATGGCTTCTTCAGGGAAAGAAGCAGAGCCCTCAACAGTAACGGATGCAATAATCGAAACAAGAATGACACTATCAACATCACTTCCCACGATACAAATGCAAGAACACCATCTACATCTTCCATGTCATCATCTGGAAAACAAGCCACAACAGCAACATTTATAGATGAATCACACAATGTTTCTACAACTCTTAATAGGGAATCAGGATGTTTTATCCTCCCTATTGCCTGTCCGTTCTTTGGATTGATCCACTTTTCCACCTGCAAGTTCTTAAAAGCAAGATATCCATGGAAACTTGATTCGTATACTCAAGAACTGGTAACCCAAGTGTTGCTCTTGTTACATCAGCTACTTGGAGATGATGAATGTGTAGCTGTTCCTCAATTCCTGCATCAAGAACCAATCCCACCTGATTACACGAACAAAATCATGACAATGTAACCATATATTATGTAATGGCGTGTGTATTAACTCAAATCAATCTAGGGCATAACCTTCTACGTACATGACATTTGGCATTGGCCAGTAGAGCATTGCTGCATTATGAACCTGTGAATTTTCAATTATTACAGAAAATCTAGGTTTTGGAGGGAAGGGATAACTTAAATTCTAGCTGCTTTGAACAAAATCATCACACCACAACATTATCACGATTTGAAAAGGAAATACAGAGAAGCAGACAACATACGTTGGAATGAGAAATGACGCAGTCGGCTACTGAAGCTAGGGTCCGAGCAACAGGTAAAGCATCACTGGCGTAACCTCCAATCAAAGCACCAACTCCTGTTGGTACAATCAAAACGCCAGTGTATTATCTCTTCCACTGCAACAAAACACAATATCTGAATATCAATCACAAACACAAATGAAAATTCACACACATACTACGACGACATATAAGAGGAAAAAGTGAGTATCCGGTGAAAGCTTCTACATACCTTGTTAGACAAATAAGAATTTGAACACGAGACTCGAAGAACAGAGGAGTTTCCCGCCAGCGGTGTTGAAGAACAAATGAGTGTGGTGTAGGGTGTTGCCGGAGCTTTCTTCGGAGCCGGCGCTGCTTTCTTCTTCACGACAACCCTAATCACAGATCGAAAAACGTAATTAATCAAAACTATCAACAGATTATGTTACATAAAACGAAAACAACATAAAAATTCATATCGTGAACACAGATGAAGCTTCGATTGAGCCGACTGACTAAGAAAGTAGTTGCGATTGAGCCTTCGACATTGACGAGAGTGACAACGAGAAGAAGAGAGTGTAGTGTGGGGTGTCGGCGTTTTTTTGGTAAGAATGAATCACTAAAACCCTAAAAACGAGTAAGGTGTAATCAGGTATAAGTTCTTTTTTCTATTTTTTAAAAACAAAATCAGAAAAATATAAAAATTCAATATATATATTTTTTAGAATAGGCGGGTACCCGTCGGTTCCGGTTCCGGTTAACCGCCGGTTCCGGGTACCCGGTATTAGAACCGGAACCGGCGGGTATCCAGCGGGTATCGGTTTTGTAAAAATGAGAATTGGAAGGCGGTTCCGCAACTTTAAGAACCGGAACCGGAACCGCTTAAGGCAGTTCCAGTTCCAGAACCGGCAGTTCCGAGGCGGTTCCGGTTCCGAAAGCAGGTATCCGCTTCTGCTGCTCATCCCTATTTGTAACCACTCAACCTCCTATTAATCATGATTGTTCATATTTATTTTGTCACATTTTGTCTTCTTCAAAGGAATTGTATGAAATTTTAAAGACAAAAGTGCAAAAATGGTCACTGTGTATGCATTTTTTTGGGGTTTTAGTCCAAACCCGAATTTTTTGGCTTCGTGGTCCTTTTGACCATGTTTCTATGCGGATTTGGTCCCCATTAAACTTAAAATGACTAATATGCCCTTTTTAATTTGTTTTCCTCATTTTCTTAAAAACTTTTTCTTTTATTTAATTATATTAAGGTAATAATAAATAAAATGGACCCTCTCTCTCTCTCATAAGCACACAGACCCAGATGATGTTATATCTCTTATTTCCCTCCTTGAAACTCCTTTTATTCCTTCATCTTTCTCATTATCCTCTAGGAAGAAAGATGTTCTTGCTGTGGTCTTTTTTCTGCTCCATCATAAACCCATACTCCTCATCGATGTGCCCCCGTCATCTCCCTTCACTCCGCCTTCATCGCCTCTACTGCATAGCAAAGCTTCATCTTCAAAAGAGAAACCTCAGTTGCAGGATTTCATCTATGGAGTCTCAGCTAAACTAAACTCACTTCGAGGTAAAATATGTAAACAGGAAGAACTTTACCAAAATATTCTTCTGGGAATTTTGCTAATCTTCTAATTTCATCTTAGGATTCATATTTCTTGAAAATCAAAGTTTATTTCAGTAGGAAACAATCTGATTTGTGGAATTGGGTTGGGTAAGCTTATCGGGGTTGTATCGGTTGGTTTAGATTCGAAGGTGGCCATCGGTAGTCGGAGCTCTCTTTATCCCATCGTCGGTAGAAGAAAAGACCAACCCTACTGCCTTCTTCATTCGCCTGATTTGCCGACCGTCAATGTTACACAACTCCTTTTCCATTCTCTTTCCACTTCATCGATCTCTCTACCTTCGATCATTTCTCCCTCTTTAAACTCAATCTTCGGTAATGGCGCTGGTAAGGCTGTGGTTGAGTGACGATTTTTAGTTTGGATTTTGGTATTTATATGGATGATTGTATAAACCTTGATTTATGATATGGGTTTTGTGGGAATTAAGAGACTAGAATGACCGATGGTAGAGGCTAAATGCATCTGAAAATTGTTTCAAGATGATATGGCTTTTGTGGTAAGTAAGAGACTAGAATGGCGCTGGTAAGGTTGCGTTCATCATTTTTGGTTTATGAACATAATTAATGTTTTGGGGCTGCAATCATGTTCTTTGGTTGGAGAAGATGAACTGGGAAATGGCTTCCACAGGAGAGAGAGATAGAGAGAGAGATTTGGGTCATCTATTACTTTTTAATTGTTAAAATAAATAAATAAATATTAAATTATTAAAAAAACGAAAGAAAAATGAAAAATAAATACCCCAAAGGTATTATAGTCATTTCAATTTTCGACGGGACTATTTTCACATACAAACTAGTCCAAAAGGACCACGAAGCCAAAATAATCGTAGTTTGGACTAAAACCCAAAAAAAATCATACCAGACCACTTTTACAATTTTGTCAATTTTAAAATACTAAACATAAAACTACATACCACTAGATCACACAAAAGTTTGGCATAAAGAATAATTATAATTCTTATTTAACTACATACCACTAGATCACACAAAAGTTTGGCATAAAGAATAATTATAATTCTTATTTAACCTGGATTATATATATATATATATATATATATATATATATATATTCCTTACATTACAATGTTAGAAATCATAATGTTCTGAATTTTCATTTTAAAATAAGATTAAACATCCAAAAACTATCATTTGATTGAACAATATAACATTCATTTGTTTCAAAATTATAAATCGTAACGTCAAATCAAAGTCAAATCATAAAAATAGCGGGAGTCTGAAAACAGTAGTATAACACCGATGCGAATATACAGTCATGCCGTGCCTTTCCTTTTCATATATAAATTACATGAAAAATATTTAACTTAACAACATAAGGAAAAATCTTTATGAGTTCCCTAGTATTGCATATATTCATCACACATACAATACATACACCAGTAAGCTCACAATATCATCATTCATACCAATTGTAGGCTCTCAAGCATCACACAGTTATAGGCTCTCAGTCGTCAAACAAAGTATAAGATCTCAACCCCTATACAAACTATAGACTCTTAGGTACCGTTTGACAGAAGAACTGGGTTGAACAGAATTGGATTGGACTGGACAAGATAAATAATTTGTATAGCGTTTGGTAAGACTGAACATAACATAACAAGTTTTCTAGAAACTGTTTGGTAACAATAGAATTAGTCAGAACAAAATGTAAAAATGACCATACTACCCTTTTGCAAAAAATATTCATAATAACTCTATTTAACATACATAACTTAAAAACAAACATTTTTATTAAAATAATTATTTAAAATTCTCATATTAAAACAAGTTCTAATACCAAATAATCAAAATTGCTTCAAAATTAACAACATTCTAAACCAAAACACCTCTCAATAACAATCCTCGCTTGAGAGTGTTTCAAAGTATTCCTCTTTATTTATAAGTGCACGTGTACTACCTTCCCATTCTTGTAAATGATACCTATAATTCTATATGGTGTCAAAAAACCTTCACCATTGATATATCGTCCATCAGCCAAATAATAGTTACCTATAATAAATAAAATAATAGGTATGAATATGTAACTATGTTTACTTCAAATATTTAGTAATTATTGTTTTAACTTACCAATTGGAATCTCCAAACCATTATGTCTAGTAATTGCATCCCGCGAAACCCTTGAATCAGTAGCCGAACCTTCCCAACCAGCTAAGACGTGGACAAAATTCCTGTCACGATTGCAAACACCTAACACATTCATTGCTATATTATCGTTTTTGTTCGGTACCTTGGTTTATGCGAGTCAAGGACATTAAATTCAATATAAGTTCCATCAATTGCTCCTAGACAACCCTATAAATAAAATGCTAACTCATTTTTAGTTAAAACCTTATATTAATTTGTAATATATCATAATAATGTAATAATGATTATGTGGAACCATTTCTATCAGTTGTTTGTACAATCATTTGCAACAGGCGTTGGGTTGACAAATAATATCTCTTGCAAATACATCAAAGCACCCCAAACTCGATGAACATAACGACTTATTGTTTACCCTGGCCGATATAATCTAACTTGAAATACATATGTTTTTTTTTTGTGGTGTGCTAATATGTTTAGGAATATAGCAACTTGCTCCTCAATGGTTACTAAACCATCGTCTAATAATGCACCACGAGTTTGTAGTAACTCACATAAACGTGCAAATGCATTTCTGCCCATACGTAACTCATTTATACAATTTGCATCACTTTCACATGTGATACCTTATATTTTTGTGGACCTTTTCGAAATTGTGTCTAATTGAAACGTCCTAAAAATAAGACCCAAAATTTCATTTTTGATTTAATAAAACATTAATCCAAACATTGTCATACAACCCCAAAAAGATCAAAGTATGTCAATACATCAAAACATACCATAGTAATTCTCACGGGCCGACATTGGTGACGTAGACCCGATAAACATGGTGAGGAAACTCACCTCGCACTGCTGAAATTCCAAAATAATCACCCAAAGCCCAAATTGGCCCAAGGCCAAAGCCCAATACAAAAGTCTAAAAAGCCAAAATTCCAAAATTCCAAAATAATCACCCAATGCCCAAATATGGCCTAATATTACAAATTGGGCCCAAACCCCTTTCATGGGCTTTCAACGAAAAGAGTCCAATAAAATATCAATAGCCCAACAATAGAATTCTGATGGCCCAACAAGGCCCAAGACAATAAAACCCCAACATGGCCCAATACCGAGAAGCCCACATATTCAAAGCCCACTTCTGAGTACGTAGGGCGTACTCAGCTCGTACGCGCAGCGTACCTGCTTCTACGCCCAACGTACTCCACCCTCTTAATCAACATTCTCATTCAGCTCTTAAACGGTTAAGACTTCACTCCAACACTTAGATTTGACTTCCTTAAGGTGGTTTATCATGTAAAGTTGCCAACTTTACGTGCATGCATGGCTTAATGAGGCTTTTAGAGCTCAAAAGAGTTTAACAAATGACTTAACACATACATGAGACCAAAAATACCATAAAGCTTTCATTTTTATGGGCAAAGGGACCTAAAGGAACCTAGATCTACCATCAATCACCTATGGAGTGAATCATGAGGCTCAATAACCAAACTATGGACTCAAAAAGCACAAAATGGCACCAAACTAGATCTAGCATTATGGATTAGCAAGATGGAAGCTTTTTACCTCACAAGGAAAGTAAATGAAGAACAAATCTCAGATCTTAAAGCTCTAAGCACCACTCCAAATGGTTCACTTCTTTTTCTCCTTCACAAAGCACCAAAAATCACACTTTAAGGCTCAAACTCTCAAGATATCACTTAGGGTTCAATTTTCTGGACAAGAGGTGATGGAGGTTGTCTAAAAATGACCTAGTGAGGCTATCACAAGGTTTAAATAGGCTGAAACACCCTAAAATTAGGGTTTCACTTAATCACACATACACCGTGCGTACCCTTTGTACGCCCAACGTATGTGAACCAAAGGCGTGATCAACCCGGGCTAGTACGCCAAGCGTACCTTCTAGTATGCCCCGCGTACCATCTTAGAGACCAATTTTCAAACTTTTTAATTAACAAGGGAGGAATAAGAAACTTACAAAATCTAAGTGTTACACTAATATACTTTCTAATGTACTTTCACATAGAGCTCTCCTTTGAGCTTCTTTTTCCTCACATTCAATTAACCATAGTCTAGTTGTAGCTTGGCACATCAGCAACTAAATATAACTCTCCAATAATTTCACAAATAGGAGCAAATGATTACGATCCATATCTACAAAGTTTATAAAAAAAGTAAAAAAAATAGCATATTCTTGACTATAATGAGAATCATACACTTAAGGGGGTTGGTAGAGTCAACTAACAGGTATTAAAAACTTAGTGGCAACTACAAACACTCAGATACAAGCATGGGCATTTTCGTCCACAATCGAGTATCTAAAACATGCATCGAAGTTCAAACGAGAACAATATAAACTCAATATGAACAAACTTGTAGACCCAAATATTTCAAAATTCCATAACTATTAACAAAAAACAAAGAATTTCAAAATTATTGGGAAAATATGTACACCAGGAGGTAGCAAAACTATATTAGGTTTACAAGTTATCAAGGTGTATTAGGATGAGGATTGACTTTGGTAAATATACATGGGTATACTGGTAATTTATCAAAAATGAGTTGAGGATGAAAAAAATGATGCCCACAACTATGTTCATTCAGGGTTATAATGATCAATGTAAATTCAGGGGGTATAATGGTCAATGTAAGGTAATTTTTATTTTAAATCTTTAAAGAATGATTATGGAAATGATATTATGTTACTAGATTTTTTTTATTCATTAATCTTTTGCAGTTTGGAGGTTTGAAACTTTTTGTATGGGTTCAAGCAGTATCAGAAAGGCAATTGGTGTGGTTAGGCGTCGTTTGGTGGGAAGGAAACATGCCATGACAATAAACCACCTCAAGAGAAATACACAAGGGGATACTTAACCTTACATTTTACTCTACCAGTTATGTAAATGCCTACATTTGCACTAATTCTAAACGATTGAGTAAAACAGATGATTGGAACGTGGCATTGAAATCTTGATGCTTTATACACATATTGTTAGATGATTGGGAGCATGGATTTGGTGAAGATATGATTAATAGATATACATGGGTATATTGGTCATTTATCAAAAGTGAGTCGAGGATGAAAACCAAATGACGCCTGCAACTGTGTTATTCAAGGGGTATAACGGTCAATGGTCACTATAACATTAATTTAAAGTGTATAGGAACCTGTGCGTGCGATTGATTTTGATTATTATAGGCAACAATCTTCAACAATCAACTCATATATATATATATATATATATATATATATATATATATATATATATATATATATATGGCATTAACAGGAAAATCGGATTTAGAAAGAACAGACACATATATGTATAACGACATACAAAAATCTTGAAATCAACTAATACAAGTATGTATGAGTAGAGAAAAAAAATAGTTAAATCAACTGATAAGTAATTAACATATCGATGTAAGTGAATAAAGAGAGAAAGAGACTTGAAATCGATTAGGTAAGTAGATAAAGAAACATCATACCTTTGAAATCGAATTCCCTGCAGATGAGATATCATGAAACAGATTAGACTCGGAATTACTTGGATGTTTATCTGAAGAAGATAATCGATTACCAATGTATGTATAGCGAGAAAAATGAGATGCGGTTACGAGAAAGATGGAGACGAGGCTGCAGAAGCGTTCCTAATAAGGGTATTTTCGTCCAAGGAATAAAAGAAAATAACGTGTTCACTTTAGTTCCACCTATTTGGGTGGGACTATTTTTTTATATGAACAGTCACATTGGACTTGGTCATTTTTTTTGTTCCAGTTCTACTTGCACCAAACACATTCTGAAAAATTATAGTCCCGTTCTGTTCCACTTAGTTCTCCTCATCAAACGGGGCGTTATCCATCACACAAACTATATACTCTTAGCCATCATACAAACCATGCCGAAGTTTCTGCTAATATCGAGGAATCTCGTTATGAATCCATAGTCGTACATAGTTGAAAATAAGATAGACAATCGAACATATGTTCTTACCCTAAGGCAATATACCCCACAAGGACCATGCCATAAGGCCAAATCAAGAGTTCTAAGGCTATCTAATTTTAACTACGTACAAATACTACAATATTTACTTAAAGACTTATCAATATTAACTTAGACATCATAAAAATAAAATTTGTCAGAGATCCGAACCCATAACTACTCTAGTCTATCATATGTTCATATACTAACAATACACATATATCTTACCACATATTGGACACAGAGTTTCACACATAGTATAGTGAGAAAGCTCACATGATGCGAGCACCCATAATTACGCAAATAGTCATCTCAACGAATCAGCTAACACGAACCAACTAATGCCAAACAAAGGTCAAGCCTCATACCACAACTCAAATCCATCAATGTGTCAAACTGGTCAAAAGTCAACGACCAACATGCGCCATGCTCCCCGTCTACTAAAAGACAAAATAGTCTAGATGACTCCAAGCTCGACGCGTTGCGTTTTCTGGGCAAGTGCACTTCTTCCATTAAGTGTTTAATCATTTAATGTAGAATCTCTAACTTTCCAAAACTCACTAAATGATGCTCTTAATGAATAATGTTTCCAACTTTATCCAGATCAATGACTCTAACAGGTCCAATCCCAACCCTAAATCTAAAAGAGGCCAACAAATGGATAATCTTGATGGATGGCTTAAGGAGGGCTTGAACATGCACTCCTTTCACCCCATAAGATCTAGCAAATAATACTACACAACCTTTGGACCTATAGTTTTCCAAACTCCATAACAGCCATGACAAAAACGGACCAAATGAGCTAATAATGCAAGATCTTTCAACTAAGAACCATAAAGGTGAGAGCTTTATACTTTACATGGGTTGTAAAGAGGATAATGAGGCTGTAAATTCCTGGATCTATGCTCCCTTGCACCAAAGACACATTCTTTTTCTTCAAGCTACACACCAAAAGCACCAAAACTCATGGAATGAGGAGATAGAGGCTAGGGTTTCGAAGTTAGGGTCTTATGGAGGATAGGGGATGGAAATGAGGAAAACCTAGAAGTTAGCGCTCTTAAATAGGGTCAAAACCTGAGAACTAAGGTTTTGGGCTGTTGCGGCGATGCATCGTGCTTTTCCATTGGACACGCCGACTCCAACTGGCATTTACGAGTCGCGTCGAGTCCATAGACATGCCACGTCAAACACTTTCTACTTAACACCATTTTTCTTATTTACATAAAATTTGCTATTGATAACCTTATGGTCCTATTATTAATTCAATTTTTTAGTTATCAGTTGCTAGTTTAGTTTGTAAAACTAGCAATTTTTGGGATTGATTTAAAATAAAATGCTATAATTTAGGAAGATTATCAATTCGATTGTTTCATTATATTAATGTTAGTTTTACCTATTATTAATAAGAAAATATAAGCTTCCTGTTGTGAATTCATGAGTTTTATGTAACGACCAAAAATCCAGGGTAAAAATTTCATTTTTCATAATAGTCAAACACAAATGTTACTTAATCCAGAAATTCAAAAACATTGCTTAATTAAAACATTTATCAGAGTTACATCCCAAAATCACATAATGCGGAAAACACGAGTGTGTGCACTGCGATCAAGCCGGGCCCTTCCTTTCCAAACCAATGATACATGAAACCATAAACAAAACTGTAAGCACAAAGCTTAGTGAGTTCCCCGTAACATACCCCACATAATCCACAAAACCAAATAAACCATACCAGTCACATAAGCCATACATATAAACATATAAGGAAGCCGTGGAAACCCTCCAAGGTCTTACTCCGGGTGTCATGGGAACCCCCTCATGATCTTAACTACCTGCCGTGGGAACCCCCACATTGTTGGGTTTTAGTTCAAAAATAGTTTCAAAAACTTTAAAATATGGCAACGGAAGACTTTAATTTTTGAAATAACATAAACATTTTATACCCACCAAGGATCTTCTTGCAAGTTATAGAAAGATTAAAACACCAACCATAAAAGGATGAATAAATAACAACCTTTGTAGTTCTTTGGGTCCTCATAGGAGGCTTGGAAGTTGATGAAGAATGTGGAACCTTTGAGACACCAACAATGACTCAACTTGATGTAGATGCTAGTCCAAAACTCTTAAACCCTTAAGCTTTAAGTTCATAACCAATATGAACTTAAAGAAGGATTGAAGATGCAAGTGTTCTTCAAGTTTTCTAACCAAAACTAGAGAGAAAGGGAGAGGGAAGAGAGGATTCGGATTTTGCATCAAGGAATGAATGAGCAAATTATCCAAGTTCAAGCTCTCTTATTTATATGAATAAAGTGAATTTATTAACCATTAGTCCTTAGCACTTTAAGCAAACTTGTCCCCATTGGCATAAGCATATCTCCCATGCCTTTAAAGCATGATTAGACAAGTCATACATTTCTTCTTTTTATGCATATCTCGAAAATTGCATAAAGAAGAAGAAAGAAAGTCAAACTTTTATAAACTCTTTTATAAAATATAAACCTTGTCTTTTTGGGAAAAGACAAAAGGATTCAACTAGTTCAAAAGTTTGTACATGACTTATAAATCATACTATATGATATATTAAGTTACTTGCTAATGAAATTTATTATTTCCATGAAATAAATAATTTCCAATTTAATTATAAGAGATTTAAGGAATATTTATTAAAATCAATTTCTAATAAATAATCAATTGTATCAAGTTGTTGCTAGTGTGACCCATTAGTATCATATGTTATTTAGTAATATCACTTTAATATGACTCTTGAGCATACTAGGCCTTTCACACATGGTCTTAACTAACTTCCATTGGAACCCCCGTATGGTCTTAACTAATCAACAGAAATATCATACAAAACAAATAAGCCATACATACAAACGTATAAAGGTGCCATGGAAACCCTCCAAGGTCTTACACCGGGTGCCATGGGAACCCCCACATGGTCTTAGCTCACTGCCATGGGAACCCCCACATGGTCTTAGCCTGGAATGCCATGGGAACCCCCTACATGGTCTTATATCCAATTGCCTCGGGAACCCCCCGGGGTCTTCCATTTAAGCATCACAAAGACAACTAGCATACCACATACCACACAATCAACCAGCATACCCCATATAACTAATTTCCATGAGAACCCCTGCATGGTCTTCACATAGATACATAGTGTATCTATAGCACATCCGCAATAATCATTAGAACTAGATAAATGGGCCGGCCTTGGTGCCTTCGACCCATTGGTATGGTGAGGAGACTCACCTCGATTGCAGAAGCTTCTTGGAAGAAATCCTTAGCTACTGCCCCGTCAGCTTCCCGAGCTATCAATACTAGAACCAGATAAAATCTTAGTTAATAGGCCAAAACCCTCAAGTTTGGCCCAAGGTCAAACTTGATCAAAAGTCAACGGTCAACGGAAGTCAAAGTCAACAAGTCAAACTTCAGGCTGAGTAGTACGCATGGCGTACTTACCAACCAGAATCGGGACCCCATACGAGTACGTGCAACGTACTCGAAGGTACACCCGGTGTACCCGACCAAATGGCACTTTTCCATTAAGTGCTTAATCTCCTAAGTCCTTTCATCCAACACTCAGATCTAGTCCCACAACATCATTCTAAGTCATAAAGTTTCCACCTTTATGACTTTCCATGTCTAGAAAAGGTCCAAAAGCTAAAACCTTAACTTATTAATCCATTAAGACATCATGACACTCTCATGGAAGGTATGTAAGGATCAATATTACATTTTTATGGATCTTAAAAGCTCCATAGTGGATAAAGTTTCCAACTTTATCCATTAGAATGGTCCAAACCACCAAGATCTAGCCTTTAAGAATCAAATGGGACCAAAAGTGCATCTTTTTCAACTTAATCCATTAAGTCCAAGTCTCCAACCTTCAGATCTGAATCACAATGATGTTTAGATGGATAAAGTTTCCCACTTTATCCATAACAAGGTCACAAACTTTCAAGATCTAAACTTTATGCACTAAAATGACCAAAAGCTCATAACATCCAAAACTAGCTAGATCTAACAAATGCATCATCAAGATTCAAACTTTATACCTCTAGAAGATAGATCAAGGTGAACAAAGTCCAGATCTACAAGCTCCAATGCAACTAACACTTCTACAAGAAGTTTCTTCTTCTCCAAGGTGCACCATGCATACTCCAAAGCACTAAAAATCACCTTATTTTAACTCAAAAGGCTCATCTAAGGTTAGGGTTTCATGAAAGGGGTGTTGGAGGGGTGCATGCTAAGAATGGAGTGGGTTTGGGGGAGTTAAGGAGCTTAAATAGGGCTTAAACCACGAAAATAGGGTTTGGGAACTGATTGCGTACGCCCAGTGTACTCCTGGTATGCCCAACGTACTCAGGATTCCATTAGTACGCCCAACGTACACCTTTTTGTACGCCCAACGTACTCAGCTTGGCCCAAAACCACCCAAACTTCAAACGGTCATAACTTCTTCGTTCTAACTCCGTTTTCGACGTTTTTTATATCCACGAAAATGTATTGAGGATCTCTACAACCATATATAATTACTTTTGACTTAAAACACATCGAACTAAAATCCATAATTCATAAAAGAAGTCTGAAAACACTACATTCCCATTTTACCCTTTAACTCCAAAATGCAAACCGAACTATTGGGTCACATATCTACATTACTCACATCCAAATGGGCCTAAATCTTACCTTTTTAAAGGCCTAATCCTTATGATTACCGCTCTTCGGGCGATAGCCTCGAATTAGGAATCGATTCGGAACAGGCCGTTACAACTCTCCCCCACTTAAATTAGATTTCGTCCTCGAAATCCGTCCTTACCTTCCCCGACACATCCAACAATCTGGTCAATACCTCCACAACCCGAGAATAATTACAGCCTTCCCAAGGCAACCAAAACCAACAAAACCAGACTCTCTCTAATCTCGGTGAAGGATAACTCCTTCGTCTCATGCAGGAAGCTACTCCTGCCTTCCCAGATCCTGAGACCTCACATTGGTCTGACTCCTCGACAGACCTCCCATACTGGAACCGTACCATACAATTTTACTACATGGATAACTGACCGAACAACCACTTCCGGTCCTGATTATCTTGGTGTTACCAACCGAATGAATTCACTTACCATGTCCAGGGGCCGAATGCCCGTCTTAACAAATAGTCCAAATAATCCTTCGAGTAGAGGATCCATCTCTGCAACGGTTAGACTCAGACGAGAGCAGTGCAGCAGAGTCAAACCGATTACTCTGAGATTATTGAATCCCACTGCAAGTGGCTTAGAATCTCCCGGTCAACGACCACTCCACATAAGGATCCCAAATTACTACCGCTACTCGGAATACCATACTGCCGTCTAGCTACTTTCCATATCAACCATGACTTCCCGGAATCCCAATCCTGCCTGCCATTATCCGAAATATCGGATTCCTGCCCGGTTGTTGAGCCAACAAGCAACCTCGCATTCGACCCACGCGACCTCCGAAGGATACCTCGTCTAACAATAACTGCCCTATCTATGCCGCCACTCGTAGCTCCATCAATGTTTTGATCCATCCGATCATAATAGGCCAACAACGTGTCGCCTCCGAATCCGACGCAAAAAGGTGAATGTTACCAGAATAATTGTAGTTTTACATCATGCCCGGCCTCCTTCGACCTACCGTTTCCTGATTCCAATTATGTTTTGACCTACTCACAACCTTGCGAACTGGCCCATCCTGGCCTACGTCATCTGAACGAATCCGTGAATGCCTCGGCTACCCTGCAGTCTTTCAACACTTTCCACACTATCTGACTACTTGTGAATGCTACGACTCCCCCCTCAGTGTTACAACACTTTCCACACTATCTGACCGCTTGCGAATGCTACGGATCCCCCGCAGTCTTACAACACTTTCCATACTATCTGACCGCTTGTGAATGCTATGGCTACCCCGAAGTCTTACAACACTTCCTACACTATCTGACTACTAGTGAATGCTACGGCTCCCCCGTAGTCTTACAACACTTTCACCCCAACTGACTACTAGTGAATGCTACGACTCCCCCGTAGTCTTACAACACTTTCACCCCAAACTGACTACTAGTTAATGCTACGACTCCCCCGTAGTCCTACAAAACTTTCACCCTAACTGACCATTAGTGAATGCTACGGCTCCCCCGTAGTCTTACAACACTTTCACCCTAACTGACCATTAGTGAATACTACGACTCCCCCGCAGTCTTACAACACTTTCGCCTTAACACAACCACAATCCAATGCCTTACCCCTAGTCTATCAATTCGAAACGCACACAGAGTTGAGCACGCACTCGACCGAACAGCCAAATTGAACTCAATTCATGACTGGAACCCCAACCTGATTCCCCAAATTCTGCTATCAAGCACCAAGAAGACGCGATTCACATGCTGGGGAGTTTTACCAAACTCCCAACTCACACAACCCTCAAGCCAAACAACCACTTGGGCTGCCGTCCTCCATGACGGGGATGCGAAACTCATCCTAGTTTCATAACCGCTCCTGCTCCTGAATACCTGAATGATTCTCCCCCCACTTCGATTCGATAAGTTTTCACGGCACACGAGAATTGAAGGATTTCCCCAATCCTTCTTACCCCATAACGGTCTGCTGACAACCCGCGCTTACCAATGTTATTGTTCCATCACTAACCATCCCAAAAGACTGCACAATCCTCGAAGATCTGCTGAACACTTCCTGAAGCCCAAGAACACTATTGATCCCAATTACTTTACATGATACTACACCCAACACTTGCAACCCTTAGAGTTGATGCCCAAACTAAAACCTCAGCAATGGACCACCTCCCTAGTTTCCCCTAAACGTCAATCAACATGGCTGGAAAAACTACTGAATCCTATTGATACGGTAGAGTTAACCCGTTGAATCCTGACCATAAACCATACACACAACGCCCCTGAACCGATCTCGACTACCACCCAACATGCAACCGAACACTTGGAGCTTGCTATACGATAAATGACCCTTTAATAACCCACTAATGATTCACGGCATGCAAAATACGTAAGATACTCCCCGAAGATACAACCCAACAATGACATAATCACAACCCAAAGATAACGCGAACCCAACATACTATAAGATTCCAAGCCACAGGAAACCGATAGCAACCGAAAGAATCATAAATGATAACACACCCGCCGAACCACCTGTTGGAGCACTGGCTTCCCTCGTCTCCCCTAGAGAACAATCTCTACTGCCATGATCAACCAGCTACACTCGTAGCAACCCATACTTCTGGATTGGCAAGCTCCATTGTGCCTTTATCGAACGCGCTACACCGACCCCGGCTCTACTGGCCTCTCCAACGTTGTTCAGAAATCTTGGGTCTCTTCCTGAGACCCTCCACTAAATGCACCTGACCTGATCCTCTCTCCCCGAGGTACCACAAATCGATCTCCCGCCCTCGGACTCAGGGTTTCATATCATTCAGGGTCTAGCACCCTGGCACCCTCACCAGCTCAATCGTCAACAGCTGAGTACGCCCAACGTACTCAGCTCGTATGCATGGCGTACTTACCAACTAGAATCGGGACCCCATACGAGTACTCGAAGGTACGCCTGACGTACCCGGCCAAATGGCACTTTTTCCATTAAGTGCTTAATCTCTTAAGTCCTTTCATCCAACACTCAGATCTGGTCCCATAACATCATTCTAAGTCATAAAGTTTCCACCTTTATTACTTTCCATGTCTAGAAAAGGTCCAAAAGCTAAAACCTTAACTTATCAATCCATTAAGACATCATGACACTCTCATGGAAGGTATAGAAGGATCAATATTACATTTGTATGGATCCTAAAAGCTCCATAATGGATAAAGTTTCCAACTTTATCCATTAGAATGGTCCAAACCACCATGATCTAGCCTTTAAGCATCAAATGGGACCAAAAGTGCATCTTTTTCAACTTAATCCATTAAGTCCAAGTCTCCAACCTTCAGATCTGAATCACAATGATGTTTAGATGGATAAAGTTTCCAATTTTATCCATAACAAGGTCACAAAATTTCAAGATCTAAAATTTATGCACTAAAATGACCAAAAGCTCATAACATCCAAAACTAGCTACATCTAACAAATGCATCATCAAGATTCAAACTTTATACCTCTAGAAGATAGATCAAGGTGAACAAAGTCCACCTCTACAAGCTCCAATGCAACCAACACTTCTACAAGAAGTTTCTTCTTCTCCAAGGTGCACCATGCATACTCCAAAGCACTAAAAATCACATTCTTTTAGCTCAAAAGGCTCATCTAAGGTTTGGGTTTCATGAAAGGGGTGTTGGGGGGGGGGGGGTGCAGGATGAAAATGGAGTGGGTTTGGGGGAGTTTAGGAGCTTAAATAAGGCTTAAACCACGAAAATAGGGTTTGGGAACTGATTGCGTACGCACAGTGTACTCCTGGTACGCCCAACGTACTCAGGATTCCATTAGTACGCCCAACGTACACCTTTATGTACGCCCAGCGTACTCAGCTTGGCCCAAAACCACCCAAACTTCAAACGGTCATAACTTCTTCGTTCTAACTCCGTTTTCGACGTTCTTTATATCCACAGAAAGGTATTGAGGAGCTCTACAACCCTATCTAATTAATTTTGACTTAAAACACATCGAACTAAAATCCATAATTCATAAAAGAAGTCTGAAAACACTACATTCCCATTTTACCCTTTGACTCCAAAATGCAAACCGAACTATTGGGTCATATATCTACATTACCCACATCCAAATGGGCCTAAATGTTACATTTTTAAAAGCCTAATCCTTATGATGACCGCTCTTCGGACCATAGCCTCGAATTAGGAATCGATTCGGAACAAGGCGTTACATTTTATAACTTTTAAGTTGTGAATTAGTTTCTGAACTAGTTTATTAGATGAGAATATGGCTGTAATTGTATAATTTTTATATATTAAACCGTAAATTTTTATATTAGGTTGTGAATTTTGTGTATTAAACTGTAAATTGGTTGTACTAAGCAATGGATTGACTTTATTAGGCTGTGAATTGTTTATATTAAACTGTTCTTTTTTAGGTCTTTGTAAGTTGTGAATCGTGATGTTTTAATGTTTCAATTATTGTTTAGTTTTGTTAATGTTAGTTTTAACTGTTATTAATAAAAAAAATATAAGATTTAAGTTATGAATTCATGAGTTTTTATACGTTTTAAGATGCAAATTAGTGTCTCAACTAGTCTATTAAGCTGAGAATATGAGTGTGAATGTATAATTTTCTGTATTCAACTATAAATTTATTATATTAAGTTGTAAATTTTGTGTATTAAACTATGAATTAACTGTATTAAGCTGTTGATAGACTGCATTAAGATGTGAATTGATTATATGAAGCTGTGTTTTTTTTTAATGAATTTTGTGTTTAATTCTAAAATATGAGATGAAAGAAACATTATATACAAATATGATTTTCTATACATTAGAACAAAGTATGTGAAATTTAAAGTGTTAATATTGTGTAAATTAAACTTTGAAAGAATCACTAGCCTCCAGATCTGAAAGTATAAATGTAAGTTTTAAGTTGAGAATACTGAATATGGATGTGAATGTATAACTTTTGTGTATTAAACAATAAATTGTCTGTGTTAAGCTATGGATTGACTCTCTTAAGCTATGAATTTTTATGAATTTTCTATTAAAATATGAATATTTTTATTGATTTTCTTGTGAATATATTTATTTTTTGTGTTGTCTAAATATGTAAGACGTATTAGTTTCATATAATTATTTTGCATTAAACTCTGAATGAGTGAATTAATAGGTTTATTAATCTGTGAATATATAATTTAAGCTATCAATGCATAATTTTATATATACATATCTGATTTGGAAGAATGATGGTTGCGACAGTGGTACATACGGTTGGTGGTGACGTGTATTAGAGTTTGGGTTTGACTTCTTTCAATCTTTGAATTAATGTATAATGGATTTGTATCAAGTTGTGAATTTTATATATAAAACTATGATTGAACTACATTAAGTTATGCATTTTATATAAAATTTGCGTTATAATATAAATGTTTGTATGAATGAAAATATTAGACCGTTAATATTACAATTTTGCTATTTTTTTTTTACAAAAAAATCAGAATTTTTACATATTTAATAAATATTCACAATACATAGTTAAAAAGTATTTGTGAAATAGGGTTCTTTGGGTTCATAATTTTTTGCGACCTCTCTCTCTCTCTCTCTATCTCTCTCTCTCTATATATATATATATATATATATATATATATATATATATATATATATATATATATATATATATATATATATTTGTGTTTGTGAAAAAAAGTAAATGATCCAAAGTACACTAACAAAAAGTAATTAATAATAAACTTGACAGTCGGGTCTATTTTGATTTTTGTAGTTTAGTGGTCATTATTCATGTGGTCCTATGGCACATTATACTTCAAAGTTTTGTATTTACTACAACCTACATGTGGTCCTCTTTGTATTATTGTTCTATTTTTAGTTAAATACGAAAAAGGGTATGTTTTAATTGATTTATTTTTACATTTAATTTTAGTTATAATATTATGTTTTAAAATATCTATCTAATTAAAATAATATTATTGACTTATAAAATAATATTATTTAAATATATAATAAATTTTATTGGTTTAGTTAGACGATTTTTATAATTATATTTCTTATAAATAAATATATATTATAAAATACCAAAAAACTATATTAAAAATTAAGAGAGAGATTCATATATGTTTTTCTTAAATTTCAATATAACATATTTTTTTTGGAAATGAAACTTCCCTAACGCGGGTTTTCGGATCAACTTTCACGTACCGATTAATCTCTATTGCGAACATTAGACTATGTCTCATGCCATGGAGTCACTGCAGACGAACCCTCAAAGTCACATAGACTGACTAGTGCTAGGATCTAAAAATAGATCAATAAATTATCCACAATATCTTCAACATGTTTTACCAAATCACCACAATCCAAATGGTTTCAAAATATCATATTTGGTCAAGCCAAATTTGTAAATATTATATTTATAAACTATTAAAATATTATAATTGCCTAAAAATTCTTTTATTTATTATTTATTTTTTATTCAATTTAAATTATTATTTTCATCATTTGACTATTATAATTTTTTATAAATTAATGTTTACTCAAAGTTTTAAACTATTATATCTATCCGAATTATTATTTTAATTAATTTTAATAAGATAACAACTATAAATAACTAAATTATTAGTTAATGTGAAAGCATTTATGCATTCTCGCCGTTTTTAGTTTTATAGTTGAAGAAATATTATATGTTGATATTGAAAAATTAAACAAACAAATCTCATATTTAACATTTTTTTGTGTATAGGTCCTTGTCCTGCTACATGGATAAAAAAACACTAATTTGATTTTTCAAAATTAATGTTATATATATATATATATATATATATATATATATATATATATATATATATATATATATATATATAGGTTCACATGTTTCTTACATCTATTGTGTGCTAGAATGCACCAATATGAATTTAGTATTAATTATATGTATATTAAATGCTATCAATATTTATAACTCATTTTTATGGAAACTGATTAAATTTGTCATTAATATTAACAATAATATTCTTTCAGAATTAATTTATATTTAGAAGAATGAGTGTGTATTCCAGCAGAATGAGAGTGTATTCTAGTAGAATACACTCCCGTTCTTCATATTCCATACAACTTTATTGTATTTTAAGTGAGTGAGTCCTGAAAGAAAATACAAACTCATATATAAAAACCTAGATGCGAATTCATTCTGAAAGAATGTTATTGCTGACATTAATGACAGATTTAATTAGTTTCTATAAAAAGAGAATTATAATTATGGATATCATTTAATATATATATAATTATGGAAATCATTTAATATCTATATTTATTTAATTAAATAATTATTTAATTTTCTAAATTCCTATTGGTGCATTCTAGCACACAATAAATGTAAGAAACAAAATAACCTAGCCCTATATATATATATATATATATATATATATATATATATATATATATATATATATATATATATATATATGAGAACTAAAAGATATATGAAAACCCAAAAACTTTTTATAAAACTTTATTCCTAAGTTTTCAACATGAATTTCGAACCCTAAGAATTAGTGAAATGGGGAAATGGGTATATGTTTGTATTCTTCTCCATTTTACATTCGTTTTGGTATAAAACATATCCAAAATGAATTTAACATGAATGAGAAATTGTATCTTAAGTGAGGTGTTTGGAAGAAGATAACAAATGGATTAATCGGTTTAATTCATCCCATATGGGTGAGAGAATGAAAAGAAAGTGGGTATATAAATATAAAAACTTCTAAGCCTTACAAGTCTTATGGAACAAATGTTCTCTTTTGCAAGCATAAGCAGGGGTGGTTTCACTATTATGCCCATAATGGCACCGACAACCCTTGTTTTTTTGTTGTTGCTCGTAGACAGGCGTTACGAAAAGAGAATACTCGTAGAACGCTTACTCGTAAGGGGGTGCAAATGTGAATTGAATTGGGTTATGTTTAGTGAACTTGTGTACGAACAAACGTCCTATGGGTATAATCTTTTCGTAACCGAAACTTTCAATCATAAAACCTGCAATAAACACAAACTAATAGAAGATTTTGGTTTTAATCTTGTGATTAAATTTTGCAGTTAGTTGTCATCAACTATGCTATCAATATCGCGTTATAGTGGTGCTATAGCAACGCTATAGCATTTTGCGGTGTTATTGAACCGCTATTTTGAAATAGCGTTTACGAATAGCGGTGACGCTATTAACGACGCTATTGACCGCGAACCTCATTAGCGCTATAGCGACGCTACACCCACTTTTACAATTTCGTACATATTGGGCTACTTTGACAAAGAAAAAAACGATTGTTTATTTCAATATTAAATCTTTATTTTTTTTAACTAGTCCACTACACTTTTTGTCTTAATAAGTCCAAATAATAAATAAAATTAATCACAAACTACAAAGCAATAAATGACAACTTCCATTTCTTGTCTGTTTCAGTACTTAGAAACCACGAAAGACTTAAGTTGCGATGACATTTTGACACTTTTTAGTTTTCATATTACCATATTAGAATATTATATATAGATTATGTTATGTTTTTATATGATTTTTTATGATATTAATTCTATATATATTAATAATCTAATATATAAATTTTGTATAAATATATAATATAAATTATACATAATATTAAAAAACCACCATACCACTGCTATACCACCACGATAACTGCGATTTCAAAAAGCGGCATGTGGCCGCTATTGAAATTTTTACCGCGATAGTTACTTAGGTCATCAATTACAAGTTTATTCTCTATTGCAGTTACATATTTCGTGTATAAATAAAGGTTGTGGGTGACATATTAAGATGCACCAAATGAAACAAGCTCTTCCATTTCCTCCGATTCAGCTTCTATTTATTTCTCTTGCTGCAACGAATGTAAATTCCAGCCTAATGAGGGTTCAGACTGTCTAGAGTGATCATCTTTAAGCAGTTGTGTCCTAGGAAACAAACACCCGATAACAGACAATTTTGTTTTAAGGATTACATGCGTCAACAATGCTACTTTTCTTCTATTCTTTAATGCATTACCTGTTATACTTTTCTAACATTAATTTACTTTTCTTTGTTCAACAACGCTTCAACGATTCAAGATCTTCTCATAATTGTTTCCTTTTAGAATCCATTTGATAAATTGAATTTGGGAGTCTTCATATACTGAGTTTATATACCTCTGATTCTTCATATCATATGAATAAAGAATTCTTAGACTTTATATGATCTAAAAGGGAGCAAATATTTTTCTCAAACAATAGAATTATAACAAAAACACACAAAAATATGATGTTTTAGCATCAATTTTCCCCACTCTCCAACTACATACTAAAATATCACATAAATAATTTACTTTTAATATATTTTATTACTAGTTGTGAGACTCGTATATTATACGAGTTGATTAAAACAAAATGTTAAATAGGAACAATTAAATACGAAGTTTATTTGAATTTGAAATTTAAAATATGTGAAAATTATAAGGAAAAAAAACATGCAAAAAATAAATAAATTAAAATTATGTGTTTAGTTATTAGACCCGTGTACTAAACATGTTAATTATAACAAAATATTAAACACAAAGGTTTAAACTGTAAATTTATTTGAAATTGAAATTGAAATTTAAAATTTAAAATTTGAAATTATTAGTCAATATGGTAGGTTAAATTTATGAAAACTAAATTAATGATATATTGGAAATGAAAAATGAAATAAATGACAAATGGAAAATAAATATATCTCAAAATTATGACAAAATGACATGTAGCCAATTGAATGAGAGAATGACATGTGACAAAATCATTCTTATTTATTAGGATAGATTACTATTCTATTAGAACAAAATAATTATCATATATAATTATGCATTTCTTGGTTTCTATTCGTATATTGTATTATGAAAGTTTGCTTGAATAAAAACGACATAATTTTAAACTATAATTTAAATTAAAAACACACACAAATCCAATCTTACAGTAATTCTACAATTGTTACGCATAAAAGAAAAATAAAACGATAAAATAACATAGAATTTAACGTGGTTCATTCAATATGACATATATCCAAAGACAAGAATGTGATAACTCTTTATGTTACTCCACTGTTACAAAAGTGATTACAATAGAATCCTAACTAAATAATTATAACAGTAGATCATGACAACTATAAGGAAGAGCTCACATACAAGTAAATCCGTAATAAGTAAATATGGATTTGTCCCTAATGACCCTAAAACACTTATCTCTTTAAAAATGTCATTTTGGTTTTCGTCACTTCGTTTTGGGTCAGGGTATTCATTCGTGTTATCAAATTCTAAGCCACACATTAAGAATATCCACCTTGAGTTAAATTGTCTCCGACCATCAAGGATTACAAAGAATAATCTCATTCCCGCCAATTTGCCCGGAAGGGACTTACCACTTGCGAATATCTACCAAGTCCAAGCAATGCTTGAACTTCTCTGTGGGCAATGACTTTGTCAACATATCAGCCAAATTCTCCTTGGTATTTATCTTTTGAATACAAAACTGTTAAATGTGCCTCGAGCATTTGGGGTATTCTCATGGAGCATTTGGAGTACTTAGAACTAAATGGAGCACTTGAGGTTCATGGAGCATGTGATAAAGGAACATATCATATAAGATGACTTTGGATAATCTGAAAAATGAACGAATTAAGTGCCAAATGAACGAATTATCTAAAAGGGGATTTGGAGCAACTTAGAGTGGTTTAGAGCAACTTGGAGTGACTTGGGGCAACTTGTGTCACACCCCCGAACCAGACGGCGGAAACGTCCGGGGGTTTGGGTGACTTCATTTTTGTAGTATCATCACAGTGTATATAATTGAAACCAAACATCATCATCATCATACATGTAATATTACAACTGTCATTGTTTACATCAAGTATTGTATTTTAATATTACATGCCAAAATATCCAAAATATAGTACTAACAAAACACAACAAAATATCCAGGTATTCTTGCTGACCCACCTGCTCAACGATTCCCTGAGAATACAAGTTAATTTAAAAAGGTCAACATAACTAATGTTGGTGAGTTCATAAGCATGTTTTGAGAAAATGTTTTGTATTGCTTTGTAATTACCAGAAAATCCGATATTTTCTGAAAACGGTTTGAAAGGTTTGTGTCAGATCTTGAATTAATGCATGGGTGTTAATGTTTGTGAGTGTATGGAGTGAATAGTTCCAGGAAACCCGATGTTGTCTGTTTATAAAAAGACGTTGTGATCTCATTACCCTAATCCTGAATACAATGAGTGTGTGTTCCCGTATTATCGACAAATGTTGTATTCCGTAAATTTTATGATGGTGTTAATTCCTCTAAGTGAGTCGTTATAACCATACTTAATAATGACAAATTCGCCTGTCATGACGTTCCTTGAGACGCCGACGGGTTTATGGTAAGGTTTGTCACCCTAGACTGGCCTAGTCTAACTTTAGCGAACAGCTCAGGTGTGGGGTGTCACCCCCGTATAGATCTATATAAAAACTCTCGCTCTCCCTCCAGGAGACTCTGGTTATAACTACAGGCTACGATTGTACACTCAGTAGGTGTCAACCGAAATGTCTCACAAGATCCTGAACCAAATTTACGCGAATATGAAGTTGCACAGAGTATATTATTTTTGTATAAGTATTTAGTTTTTATAGCCCAACGTGTACGTTTGTGAGTGTGTGAAGTCAACAATCATGTAAATGGACCACGAAGGCCCAATAAACATGTAAGGTATATTCCAGGCCCAAATAAACATGTAAAAGGACAACTAAGGCCCACTAAACATGTAATTTATAATCCAGGCCCAATAAGCATGCAAAGTGTATTCCAGGCCCAATAAACATGTAAAAGGACAACTAAGGCCCACTAAACATGTAAATTATATTCTAGGCCCAATAAGCATGTAATTGACGTAATTGATCAGTTTGATGTTTCATAGGTTGTTAAGTTTAGTTGTTTACCAAAAGGGAAATCTCCAGAAAAGTCCTAAAATTTTAGTCCAATTTATGAAAAAGTCCCAAACTAAATTTTGTTTATAGAAAAGCACAAAATACCGGCTAAAACTTCGAAAAAACCCTTTTTGGCCAGTTTCGTAGATTTTGCCGGTATTCTGTCCTTTTTCGTTTGTTTGGTCAAAATATTAAGACTTTTTTGAAAATAACCTGATAACCAAAATATTGAGACTTTTCTGAAAATTAATATGAAATTAATGGATATTATTATTAACAAATCATTTATAAACATAACAAATATTTTTTTTATAAACAAAGGAAATACATTTGTTTCTAATTTCTAGGAATACAATGGTCGACTAGGTACTTCTTTATTGTTTGCTGACCACTTCCAACTCTCTATGTTTCTCCTATGTATCGTTGTGGGTGTCATAGTGAGATGTACTTCTTTATTGTTCGCCGAGTTCTTCCTTTTTCAACAGAATCGAGGCACACCCAAACTCGTCGAGTTGAGGCCTCCCAACTAGTCGAGTTGGTCACTTAAAACACGCGGTCCAAAACTTTTCAACACGACGAGTTGCGTCTACCAACTCGTCGAGTTGATCTATTAAATTGCATAATTAATAAGTTAAAATACATACCAGGAACCAGGCGTTACAACCACTTAACCTCCATACACTAGTCGATAACAACCATCAAATTACACACATAGTGAAAAGTAAACTTTGAATGACAATTTAACTAGATAATCACCCTTTACTTGTTTCCATATAAACTATCATTCACGATTAACTTTCTTACCTTTAATAGATGTGTGTTAGCCTATGGTTGTTACCATGTGAGGAATGGATGTTGGGTGGTAGTTAGGTTAAACAACATCAGAGGAACACCAACATTAGAGGAACACTCACTGAGTACGTCTCACCATCATACCCACAACGATGCATCGGAGCATCGTAAAGAGTTTGATGTGGTCAATAAGCAATAAAGGAGTACCTAGACCACCAATTTATTCATAGAAATTAGCAACAAGTGTATTTCCTTTTTTAAAATAAAAATATTTGTTATGTTTATAAATGATTTGTTAAAAATAATATCCATTAATTCCATGGTAATTTTCAAAAAAGTCTCAATATTTTGGTTATCAGGTAATTTCCGAAAAAGTCCCAAAATTTTGAGGAAATTAACGAAAAAGGACAGAATACCGGCTAAATCTGTGAAACCGGCCAAAAAAGGTTTTTTCGAAGTTTTAGCCGGTATTCTGTGCTTTTCTGTAAACGAAATTTAGTTTGAGACTTTATCATAAATTGGACTAAAATTTAAGGACTTTTCTGGAGATTTCCCTTACCAAAATGACATTAAAAGGCCCATTTTTAGTAAAAAGACGTTTTTGGTCCTTAAAACCGAGAATTTTACAATTTAGGCTCATTTTTGGTAAAAATGACACTTTAGGTCCTTTAAGGCCAAAAGTTTGTATTTAAGGCTAGTTTTAAGTAAAATAGCATTTTTAACCCTCTTTTGTCAAAAATATCATTTTGGCTTAAGTTTATGAAAATGTGCATTCTCGGCCCCATTTATAAATAAATTTATCTTTTTGGCCCACGATTTAATAAATTTACATTTTTGGCACAACTTTGTTTAAAATGACACTTAAGCCCACAAAAGTACAAAAATTTACAATTTTGGCCCAAAAGCCGTGAAAGCCCAAATGAGGCCCATTTGTGATAATTTTCACTTTTAGCCCCTTGAAAATCGCAAATACCATAAAGACTCATATTTATCAAAAATAACTCCTTTTTGGTACCTCAAAGCCGTGAGTTCTATAAAGAACCTCACTTTTGATTTTTTTTGTCATTTTGGCCCTCTCATGCAATTTTCTTAGTTTTAAACAACTTTGAAGTGTTTTGAACCTTTTCTTTACATTATATGTTGTAATAAGTGTTGTGTTCTATAAACATCATCATAAGTTAGTATATTTTCGAGTTTATGAAGTTTATAACACATAATCATACTTATATCATGAAAAACACACAAACTCATGCATATACACATAGATCTACACAAAACAACTTGTATTCTCCCCCAAAACATAGTAAAAACCGAAAATAGGGGGTATGAACTCACTTTGGTTTGATGATTTCGGTTTTTGATAAAGATTGAGAAGAATCTCGGCCTTAGCAAGCTTCTTGAGTGGAGATCTTGAGATGTGGGTGGTCCTAGAGCCTTATACACGAAAATAAGGTTGTAAGAACAAAGATCTTGCTCTAGACTTGAAACAAAAAAATGGGGTTCAACCATGACTTACCTAGTGTATGAGGCTTTGAAAGAAACTCCTTGAAGAACAAGCATCCACACGATTTTTTTAGAGCAAGGAAGTGATGAAATTTCTTGAGAGTTTTTGAGAGAATTGGTGTTTGATTTGTGGGTGGAATGAAGATGGTGGTGAGGGCTTGTTATGGCTGAGAATAGAAGAAGAGGGAGAGAAAAGAGAAGTGAGATGTGATGGTGCATGGGAGTATAAGAAATGCCTAAATAATTGTTGTGTAATGCATGGGAATCCACTAGACAAACATGAGGTGTCAAGTTGTTATATCCATGGACTTTTTATTATTATTATATATATATCAAAACCGAGAAGGGATTAAGGAGAAAGAGAATTGAATTAGCTTGGGCCATTAATGAATATATTCGAATGTTATAGGGTCTAATATGGAAATTTCGGCCTATTGGGCCTATATAAGAGTTTACGGCCCAATAATGATAAGGAAAGGGAGTTTACGGCCCATTAAGGTTCAAGAAAACATTCACGACCCATTAAGGTCCATGACAACAAAGTGAGACATTTTAGGCCCAATAAGGCCCATGAGAAGTCTTATGGCCCAAAAATGCTATTATTTAATGAATATGGGTCTATTTAAGGCCCAAAAGGGTTTCTTAACCCAAAATAACCAAATTGAGAGTTTATTGGCCCATTAGGCCCAATAAGAGGATCCCGGTCCATTCTGAGTTTGAACTGGGATATTAGGGTTTCAAACCCATAGTTGAGTATATGAGATGCATTGAATTAGGTTTTAAACTTCACTCATGAGTTTTGATTCAAATGGTTGATTTTGAATGAGCATAGTACATGACATCAACTTAGATTACAAGTTATACAAGAGTTTATTTTACATGAAGACAGAATTTCCTAGCTAAAAATGCTAGTTGTGACAACTTGGAGCAACATGGTCCAACATGTTGCACCATGAAGATGTTGAGCCTGAAGATGTTAAGCCAAGTGAAGATGTTGAGCCAAGTAAAGATGTTGGACCAACATGGAGAAGTTGGGCTATCAAGGAAAGGTTGTGTGAAGGTTTGTATCGATCGAATACACTTCAAGTATAAAGAACGAAAGTAAACTAATCAAAGAAAAACAAAGAACAGAAAGTAAATAACACAAAGAGTTCTCCAAACTGTTTTTTCACCAAGAAAGGGTTTTGTCTTCACCAAAAATACGGGTTGTCACAAAAACGGTTGACACAAAGCCGAACTCTCCATATTAGGGTTTACCCAAATGTAGAGTATATACTAATCTATACATGTGAATTCCATGATTTAAGGGATTGTATCTTATCTATACTTAGAACCGATCTTCATAACAAAGATAACATATCTGTTATCTATTCTATACTTATCTATATCATTACCTAATATAAAAATGATTACATATAATAACTATACTAAGCGCTGATGCTGATAAGCTTGATACGTTGACGCTGTAGGGTGTTGTAGACGCTGCCGATGACAGATGTGTAGAGTGTTTGACTCATCAGATCATAATGTATGACCTTACAGTCCCCCCTATCTGATGATGGTAAAACTAATCTTCTTCTTCTTCTTCTTCTTCTTCTTCTTCAGAGTCATCAGAAGAACCATTGTAGAACTTGTCAGCTTCTTTCAATATCTCAGGTTTGACCCATCTGAATTTATCATGTTTAAGTTCATCCAATATTCTACTAAGCTCCAAAGATATCAAGATGCGATATACTCTTTCCAGTTCATAGTGACTAAGTCCTTCCAAGCGAAGCTGAAACAAATGTTCAGCGGGAGAAGAAGGAATATCATCAGCGCGTTGAAAGCACATTTGATTCTGACTGTCAAGATAAAATATCCCATGCTCCGGTTCTGGAATGAACATGCATTGGATTGGTTCAACACTCGCTCGCAGTTTAACGTTGATGCACCTAGTACCATAAGGAAGAAGAAACTTGGTATTCTTGGACTGTGTGGGAGCGCATGTTCTTCCTGAGGATGATGATCTAGATGGACCAACTGATGGTACAAGGTTTAGCTTCTTGACTTTGTTGAGTAGCTGCTGAATTGCCAACTTCACTTCTTGAGCATGAATACCCTTATGCTTGTCAATAATTTCTTGAATTTGCATCCACTCACTGTAGCCAAACTTGACTAACTTACAGGAAAATACAAGTTCAATGTACTCATAATCATTTTTCTTCCTGACCAAATGAAGCTTTAGTGACTCGTTTCTTGGTTTGGTGCATCTTACTTTGATAATGGGATCGGGCTTTGATCTGCGAGTAAGAACGTCTCCAAACTTCTTCCTATCGATCCAGCCATTTAGGTCTGAAACTATGTGTTGTTTCTCCACATTATTATTGAAGATTTTCTTGACCTGATTATCAGTTCTTTGAACATTAGCACTCTCATCAACGGAAGCAAGAGCTTGAGCAAGTTTGGCAGACATACGTTCTTCTTTTCTTGCCTTTTCTTTGTCGAATAACAACATTATACTCTAACATGATTTCTCTAACTTCCTCAATAGGTAACCTCCATGTTTCTGCCAAGGTTGTAAAAATCGCTTGGCGGTAGCTCGGCGGTCGACTGGGGTCAAGCGATTAATCAGTTTGGCAGGGATTAATCGGGTACCATAAATTACTAATAAAACTATTTTAAAACTTAATATATCCTAAGAAAAAATAGTATTTGAAAATTTAAAATTTTTTAATTTTGAAATATTGAAATATTTGGTATAATATTTGAAAATTTGAATATTTAAAAATTTAAAATTTTGAAGTTTTGTAAATTTTGGTGTAATATTTGAAAATGTGAAAATTTGAATTTTTTAAAATCTTCCCGCCAAGGACCGCGGAGGAGCGCCAAGGACCGCCTAGCCTGAGGTTGACCGATATTGACCAATTTCCGCCAAGCACCCCTAATCGTAATCAGTTGCAGACCGCCTAGCGCCTAGGCAGCCGCCTAGGCCGATATTTACAACACTGGTTTCTGCTAATTCATTTATATCAAATATGAGCTTGCTTTTCTTTTTAGGAGGAGGTGCTGAAGGGTCACCACCAACAACAACATAAGAGCTTCCAGCTTCAGTGTCATGAGATCCCCCCTAAGAAGGAAGCCTTCCTCTTTCGGATTGAGTTGATCATTTTCAGAGTCAATGTCACTATTAGTTCCTTGAGGAACCTCTTCTTGAGGAATCTCCCCCTCAAAGTAAGAACCAGGGTAGACAACATTTAAGGGAACAACAAGAACAACAACCTGTGGCGTGAAACCAAGATCAAGAAACTCTTCATAGTCATCGGTCTCTAATTGATCACCAGTGTTTGGAATGGACTGATCATTTATTATATCATTAGCATATGGAATATCAACAACAACAATTTGCTTTTGAGGATCAGCTTCAGCTTCAACCCTTCCAGTCATCTCAGGCTGAGATGGATTTGGTACAATCATCACCTGTGTTGAGCGAAAAACTTTTGAGAAGCACTTGAACAAACGTTAGTACAAGAAAATAGTTGCGGAATAAGTTAATATCAAATGATCAAGTTAGCTCAACAATAATAAGTTAGAAAATGTTAGATAATTATTTGCGGAAAATGTAAAGGAAATATAAATGAAAACAAGTTATATCAAGTAAACATCAAAATGATTCGTAACAAGGTTTGCAGTTAAACACGAGTTAGTAAATGTGAACAGTTTCAGATGAAGAGGATCTTGGATATTAGATAAGATAGAGATATGAGAGAATGATCTTTGTATTTCAGTTAAAAGTTCAATAGATCGTGAAAGAGGTGTATCATTGCATGAAGAAGGGAGTCTCTATTTATAGAGTCCCATAAAGTTACATATGAAATAAACAACTAATATTCTACTGACTTAAGTGACCATGCAAGGTTCACTGGATAAAGTAATGCTAACACGCTAAGTCAGTTGACGTAACTAAGAGGTCTTCACCACGGTAGTAGTTGCGGTTCACTTCAGTTCACAAAACAGTTTCTTCAACTTCGGTAGACAAAACTTCAGTTGCGGTAACATCTCTAATTGTGGTAGCAGAACTAATTGCGATAGACAGACAAGACTGCGGATCGATAAGTTAAAGAGGGTTACTTTTTGTTTCAACAATTTCCCCCAAAGTGATCTCTTCAACTTTCTTCTTCACTTGTTGAGCTTTAGAAATACGATAATGATCCACCAGAACTTCCTTACTTCACATAGCCACTGGATTCTTCGGGTGATTTCAAACTTCACCTCTTTAGTTGTATTCTTGGATATTTCAACCAAAGCCAAGGTGGTATCCATTTGCTTCTTGGTTAACCGATGCATTGCAGTTACAGGTATGAAGTATTTGAGATCATTGTTGGCTTTCTTGTAAATCACTCCTAACTCTGGAAAATTTGTTGCTCCAAGTGCATGTCTTGATAACCTTCAGTAAAGCTTGGTGCAGGCTCAAACTTTGGAAAAGTGAACTTCTTGGCCAGGACAGGGTGAATTTAGGCATATATTTTCCCAAAATCGCATACTAATGCCTTGAAAATTCACTCGCTTTTTCACACGCAAGTTTCATTTTTGGATGTTTTTCGGCTTTGACTAGAAAAACCCTTGCAATCAGAAAAACTTCTTCGGGGTTCATACAAGGAAAATCAGCCTAAGTCTTGATGTAGTCATCTTCTATCCTGGGGAGGGTATACTGAACAAAGTCAGTCTTCATAAACTTCCTCACTTTGTAATTCTTGACCCCTTCTGGTCTGTCGTTGGACCAGATGTTTTCGAAGTCAGTACCATGCTTAGCATGAAACTGATTTAAGCGTTCAAATTCAAGAGGGAGTCTTTGATCATCCGGAAGGTTGAGATCAAAAGGATCAAAAACAGGGAAAAACTTGGAGTTAGGAGAGATTGGAATGTCCTAATATCCATCAGATGGAGGTTCAGCATAAGTTAGGATTGGTCTATAATCGTCATCTAGAAGCCTTCAGGTGGGGTTTACCCAAGAGTTGATTAAAGATTCATCCATGGTTGTATCAAATCCGTGTGCCCTCCATATTTGCTCAGCAAACTTCGCGACCCTCCAGTCTCGTTTTCTTTAAAGAGTGGTCGGTGAGTCATTTGAATGACCCAAGGACATGATGGGCTCCAAAATTCTGAATTGCGGAGGAGTCTGATGTGGAGATTGATGAGGATCTTGTTGCGGTGGAGTTTGTTGTGGAGATGGTTGCAGAGTTGGAGGTTTGTTGTGTTCTGCGCTAGGAGGAGGTTGAATTGGAGGAGTATGTTGTTGATGAAACGAAGGAGACTTGGACCGTGATGGATCTTGATGTTGATGAATTAAAGAAATTAAAGGAGGACTTTCACTTCCCCCTTTTGAGGAAGCAACCACCTGTTGCTCCTCAAACCACTGCTTTAGCCCATCAATTTTAGAAAAGGTCTCATTGAATTGGGACTTCATTTCTTCACAGAGCTATTGGTTGGTGGGAATGTCTTTGTTGAAAAGTAATTGATAGATCTTTTTGGTAAGCCGGAAAATCTCATCAACACTTGATTTGACAGTGAGTGAACGCCTTAAGCCATTGATGGTATATTGAAGGACCGCAAGACTTGATTCGTAGGCGTTGTGAGTTTCTTCAACAAGCTGTTTGGAATGAGCTGCTTGTTTTTCAAGAGTGGTCTTGATCTCATCCTTTAGTGTAGTTACCTCCTTGATGAGATTTTCAGCTGTTGTCAGGAACTCCTTATGATCTGCGGTTCGACTATTATCCAGTGCTCGGATGCCCATTTCAACCCTTAAGATCATATGCTCTGCGGCTAGGCGCTCCTTTGTTTCCAGTCGTTCCAGTCGTTCAATGAGTGACTACGGTGTAGCAAGATCAGTGTTCTGTGGTTGATTTGTGGTGACTGCGGCTAAGATTTGTTCGACTTTGGATTGTAGACTGAGAAACTCTTTTCTGGAGACCGCAATCTTCTTCTTTTTCTTTGCCTTTGGTTTGGAAGTGGAATGTTGGGATCCACTGGATTCTTCATCTTCAAAAACCATCATGAATTCTTCTGAATGAGGAGGCTGCTGAACATCTTCAAGATCAATTTCATCAAAACCGAACATCAGGCTGAGCTTATCTCGATTGCGGTTCCATCGTCGTTGGAATCGTGGATTTCATCATTTTGAGGAGGGTTTGATGGACCGGCACCACCTTCCATGACTTGGTCTTGTTGAACGGTTGCTTCCATCTGAGACATCCATTGCTGAATCTTCAAGATGTCATGTACTATGTTTGCGTTGCTGAAGGAGTCTGCCCAATATTATGCTACGGTTTAAAGATCCTTCTCTTTTGTTGTTGTTGTTGGACTTGTTGAGCTTTCCTGGCTTGCACTTCCCTTTTGAACGCTTTGAATTTTCTGATTCCGGACTCAGTACTTGGACGATATCAAGTTCAAGAATCATCGGTGTTGTAACCGTTAAATCCTTGTCGCGCCGAGGTGTCCCTCGGGTTCGTGGTTCCTCGCACAATTGTGCTCCCCATGCCTAGACCACTTGTAAGTAATGGTGGAGGAATAGGATTTCCTGAGCTTCCTCGGTCTCCTTGACCTGAAGTCAAGTCTGGCCTCAGCTCAGTTCTAGCTAGGGCTGAAGAAGTGCCCTGCGGTGCAACAGGTGTTTGCAGTGTTTGTGCGACACGAAGAAATATGGAGTTCAACTCCTCAAGCTCAAAATAGTGCAAGTGTGATGCCCTTGAGACTTTAGGGCGACTCGAACCAATAGGATCCACTTGGGATCCAACTGGGGGTATGTCTCCATGATGTGATGAAACAGATACACTTGCTGTATCTGAGTGGTGAGATTGGGTATGAACGGGTGAGCGTATGGTAGCTCCAATGACTACCGGAGTCTTTTGAGAGACTGTGGTATGAGTCGTGGTGCGCATATGGCTTTGATTGGGGGTAAGTTTGAGTTTCTTCCTTCTAAAAATATATGCTGAATTCAAGGACTCATGATGAGAATCATCTGTAACATTAACTGGGGGATCTTGAGTCTTAGAAGGAACCGCATCAGAGGATTTTGCGATTTTGGACTTGCGTTTCTTGGAGCGAGTAACTCCCTTTTTCACAATGTTCATTGGGGTTTTCCTGGTAGTGACTAGAGACTTAACTCTTTTGGGTTTGGGCTGGGCAGATGGGTCTGCGGTAGGAGGAACTTGTATTGCGGTTGGGACTGCGATACTACGAGGAACCTGTGTTGCGGTAAGGGCTGCGGTAGTCTGACTTGGTCTGGGCGGGGAAGAGTGGTTTGGGTCAATACCACTCGTAGCCACAATATGGTCAGCTACATCAAGAGTTGTGAGTCCAATGGAATCCAAAATATACATTGGAAACCTCCTAAGGGGTCCGAAAATAGTTTGATCTTTAGAGGTTGTGTACCTTTTCAGATCGCGAGTGGAAAACAAGTTCGTGTCGTTGCCCATATCCAGCTTGGCATCCTTGTGCAAATCCAAGATGCATAGCGACCAGAAACAATAAAAAGTAAGCTCGGTTGCATCTTCTCTTGGTGCTTCCTTAGGAATATACTGCAACAATTCGTCCCATAAAATTTGACCATAGTTCACGGCGTTCCCGGTGTAGATACTCCAGGCGAGTTCCAGGAGCTTGATCCCCATGTTATCAGTTCCACCCGTTCTTCCTGAAAGACTTCTGATGAAAAAATGGCACACAAACTGCCAAACAGCCGGAAGTTGATTCTTCTTGAACTTGCCGATTCATTTGAGTTTCTTCTGGTAACCCATTTGGTTCAAAGTTGATACCACATCATTAGGGCTTGGAGAGTAAAATCTCGTCGAGGGAATAACCCTAAGATTGATGGCATTTAGAAACTTGTCTTTTGTGAGAACCACCAGTGAATCATCCAGCAGATTGAGATGTACTTCTTGTGAGTTGTGACTTGGACGAAAAGCAGAGAACGCACATTTAAATAGAACTGTCATTGGAATTGCTTCTGTGAAAGCATTAAACGCGCCATACAATGGGTGTTTTGGGAGAAATTTGATCATCAATCTGATTGCTTCGTTGTATGAAGGATGATCTTCGAAGATGGCCCTAAAGTTGCACGATGCGACGAAAGGAGTTTGATCCTTGTGGTGGATTCAGAACCAGTTGGGCGAGCAGAGCCTGAATCTTTTGAATGCTTCCTTGACACACCATACTTCACGATTGTTTCTAAAAAGGTTTTGAGAGAACTTGTAGAAAAGGTTTTAGCAAGAAGGTGGAGAAGAAGAAGATCGTCAAAGGATTCAGATAGCGTAAAGGCTAACTTGGGAAGAATTAGGGGTTTTTACACCTCCGGATTTCAAAAATCATTGTAATTAATTTAACTACAACTGTTAAAGTTAAAAACTCTTGGGTTTTTACCATTATCAGCCATAATTAAAATAAATCAAAAATAAAATGTTTCCGGGAAAAGAGGAGCATTTATTGCAAAACAGTACCATTATCACACGCCGCCTGAACGTGGGGTTGAAAATCATTTTATCCATTGTGAAAAATGGTGAAGTGGAAACGGATTTGACAACCAACGGCCGGGTGATATGACTGGTTGAGGAAAAGATTTCTTAAAAGATTTCGTTTATGGGAAAACGATTCATTTGTTTTTATCCGAAAAAGGAACCTGTCGAAGGAAGGTTATTTGAAAGATTACTGAAACTGTCATGTGCGACAAAATGAATGTTTGAAAGAATGTTTTTTTATTAAAGTCCATTAAATAGCACACAACGTTATTCACAACGTTTATGAAGTTATGACTGCGGGATCATTTATTGCAATTGTGGTTGGATTCAGATGACTGCGGTGGTATGCAGTATGATTGCGGTAGAATTAGCTGAAAGAACACTTGATCATAAAGTTAGAAATAAAAGAAATAAAAGGACCCCAAGAATATAGTGATCATATATGATTGCGGTATACTCGATATACTGAAAATAAATATGAAGAATATATTATTTTAGAACCGCAGTGAAAAGAATGCTTCAAGAGTTTTTTTATTTCGAAAAGAAAAGAAGCAATTCCTTTACACTTGGAGACCAAATGAGGTATGCGGTAGCAATCAATTCAAAAAGAATTGCGGGTCTGGATTCATCATTCCTAGCATTTCCAGAAAGCCATTTAATTTTGTAGCATCAAGTGCCTTAGTAAAAACATCAACTATTTCTTCGTGAGTGGGAACAAAAATGAGTTCGATGTTACTCTTGAGGATGTGATCATTGATGAAGTGGTACCGTAGTTCAATGTGCTTCATCTTAGAATGGTGAATAGGATTATGAGAAATCGCTATAGCACTCTCTGAATCACAGTAAATTGGTACCCGTAACATTCTGTAACCGTAGTCCATGAGTTGAGTCTTCATCCAAAGAACTTGGGAACAACAGCTAGCTACGACCACATATTCAGCCTCTACGGTAGACAACGAGACACAATTATGCTTCCTTGAGGACCAACTGACTAGTCTTCCTCCTAATAATTGGCATCCACCTGAAGTACTTTTTGGATCTAATCTGCATCCTGCATGATCCACATATGTGAACGCTTGAAGGCTGAAGTCATTTCCCACAGTGTACTAGAGGCCTAACGCTTTACTTCCTTTTAGATATCTGAGAATTTGCTTGAATGAGGTCAAGTGGGATACTTTAGGATCAACTTGGTACCGATCACATAAGCTTGTTGCAAAGACAATATACGGTCGACTTGCGGTGAGGTACATCAATGACCCAATCATTCTTTGGTAGGTTTTGTGGTCAACTGACTCTCCGGTAGGATCAACTGAAATCTTGTGTCCGAAGGCCATCGGGACCTTGGCTGGGGAGGAATTGTCCATTGAGAATTTCTTCAGCAGCTCAGTGGTATATTTTTCTTGATGAATGAATATCCCTCGAGGGACTTGTTTTACTTGAAGTCCTGGAATGAAGTTGATCTCTCTATTCATGCTCATTTAGAATTTATTTGTCATGAGCTTTACAAAATCATTCACCATACCTTGATCTGTGATCCAAAAATGATATCATCCACATATATTTAGACGAGCATCAAGTGATTACCATTTGCCCTTCTAAATAACGTGGGATCATTCACACCTCTTTTGTAACCAGACGTGACAAGAAACTCTAAAAGAGTCTCATACCATGCCCTTGGTGCTTGTTTAAGACCGTATACTTCTTTTTCTAGCTTGTAGCAATGGTTTGAAAATTCTTGACTCTCAAAGCCTGGAGGTTGTTGCAGGTAAACTTCTTCCTTCAGTTCTCCATTCAGAAAGGCACTTTTTTACATCCATTTGATGCACTTTGATGTTCTTATGTGCCGCATACTGTCACACCCCAAAACCAGAACGGCGGAAACGTTCGGGGGCGGAGGACGTCATGTACAGTACCATAACAATGCATAATAGTAAAACAAGCAACAACATCATCCATTGCATTAATAGTATAATTTAATACAAGTGTGTTCTGTATAGTTTATAAGACACCAAAAATATGAATCAAAATAAGAGATGAGTCTTGAAAGTAGATCAGCATTAAAGCTGGTGAGTTCATAAGTATTTTAGTGTCATTGTTTGTATAAGTTTGAAGAAAGTGTTTGTAAATGTTTGATGTAAAAGTTTGTAAGTGTTTGACGGAAATGTTTGTAAACTTCCTAGAAAATCCTATATTTTCTACTAAAGTAGTCTTCTACCAAGACCCAACTGTTCTGTATGTTTGTTCTTTTGTAAAAGTGTGTGTTTTCCCAAAATATGACTATCATTACCAAAATATAGTTTTCATTACCGTTTATGTGAGAATATCACAATGTGAATGAAATGGGAAAATAAAGATGTACTGTAGTTTTATCTATGTAACTACCAATGTACTAACTACCTTAAACCTGTTTGTTTAATCAAGGTAAAATATGATAAGATTGTAACCATACTTGATTGACTAGTATAACACGGCATTCGAGATGTCGAAATGATATGACATTCGTCACTTGTAGACCTGCAGGTCCCACTGTAGCTAGCATCAAGGTGTAGGTTGGTCAGTCCCGTATAGATCTATACACAAATTCACGCTCTCCTTCCAGGAGACTCTGGGTACAAAATGTGACACAGCAGTATATTGCCGCGCCATGAAGTAGTATCTCACATTAATGTTATAGTATTCTTGTGTTTGTATAGTATGTTCTCTCTGTCTATTATATAGTATGTTCTCTAGTGTATAGTGTGTAGTATGTAATGTTTCTCGTTATAATATGTACTGTTTCTCTTTATAGTGAGTATTGTCTCTCGTTATAGTATGCTCTATCTGTTTCTCTTTATAGTGAGTATTGTCTCTCGTTATAGTATGTTTGAACTGACTCATGTATGAACTGACTCTTGTATGTTTCATTGTTCTAGTAATAGTAAGTAGTGACTTCCTAAACTATACCTATTATAATTTACTAGTAATGTTGTTTGTATGAATGAACATGTTTGTACACCTTTGTTACCCAAAGGTATTGAACTGAATGAAGAACTTTTATATCTATATACATACACATAATATATAACTAAGATTCAAACGACCTTCGGACAATCAACCGATACCCTAAGTCCACAACCAAACAAGGAATAGGAAATAAGGCGAGTTATTAGTCCTAAGTCCTTTCAATCCTACTTATATAACTATATCTATATAGACATGATTTTGACAAAATATAAGTTTAAAAGAGTTTGATAAAGAGTTTTGCATATAAAAGAGTTTGATAAAACGATTTGAGCAATTTGTTTGAAAACACAGTTTGAAGTATAAGAAATCTATCTGTTTGATAGTTATTAATCACATGTGATTGATATAATAACTATAATGTTTCTACTTGTATTCTCCCCCCATAAAAGCATTTAAAATCATTTAAAAGGTAAGTTAAGGGGTATGAACTCACCTGCAGTGAGTGATACGAATGTAAGATCGGTTTGTAGGATGCTAAGTGTCAAGTGAAGCCTTGAGCACAACGGATCCTAATAAGCATATAATGACACATATATGTATATAATTAGTGTTTAAGCAACTAATCATGATAGAGATTCACGTTAGGAACTAGGAAACACTTATATGGAAGTGATACAATCACAAAGGATTGCATCTAAGGGGTTTACGGCCACACAAGTGTGTTCACGGCCTTGGTGTTTACGGCCAAGGTGTTTACGGCCATGGTGGTTTACGACCCTAAGGAGTATACGACCCTAGAGTGCACAGTCAAGGAGTTTACGGCCATACACTCATGGGAGGACTTGCAAACTAGTTGTTTTATGGTCCTATCTAGCATTCAATAAGTGCCTTCGATTCTAGGCTCGTGTATAAGGGAGTTTAGGGGCCAAAACATCCAACCACACAAGAGTTTACGGCCATGCAAGGGTTTGCGGCCGTAAACCCTTGATGTTCATGTATTTTTATGATGATCCAAGACTAGAATCAGGAGTTTAACAAGCCTAACTAGGAGATAGAAGATATACTCACGTTTTTGAAGCTTGGGAGGCGGTTCACGGTCCAAGAACTAGTATGTGTTCTTGGTGTTCTTGGTGTAAGTGATGAAGATTTGAAGATCTACTCAAAAGAGATGAAATCATGGATGAAATCATAGGGTTTCACTAGATTAAGCAAGGTATTAACTAACAAATCGAAGAAACACTTACATATTTGAAGATCAAGATGAAAACTCTTGATGATAGTTGAGAGAAAATCGAGTTTCTTGAGTTGGAAGTGTGAGAAGTGGTGAAAAATGAAGGAATATCATGTATATGGGAGGAGTTTACGGCCAACCAAGAGTTTACAGCCGTAATCTCTAGTTTACGGCCGTAAACTCCGAGACTTGGAGTTTTCCGGCTTGAATGCTGCTCAGTGAACTCTAGCAGATACTTCCTAACACCAAATCCTTGAATGTACTTAGGCTTAGAACACTCAAACAGACTCTTAACAATGCTAAAAGATAGCAGAAACAAGTCTGACTGTGATTGAATTGAATGACTATACAAGATAGATATTTCGGGCTGTCACACATACGCTAAGAAAATGCGTATTGCTTCCATTCTGGCTACGGGGCATATGTTTCATCGTAGTCAACTCCCTCAAGTTGACTGCACCCTTAGCAACTAGCCGTGCTTTGTTTCTTACCACCGCACCGGACTCATCAAGCTATTTTTTGTATACCCATCTAGTACCGACGATTGTGTGGCCTTTTGGCTTCGTACCGGTTTCCACACTCTGTTCCTTTCAAACTCAGCTAACTCCTCTTGCATTGCGGTGATCCAATCGGGTTCCAAGAGTGCTTCTTTTATGGTTCGAGGCTCGACTGAGGACATGAAAGCTGCATAGTGGCAGTGGTCAGTTAAATCACTAGAGGATCGAGTTTGGATACCTGCGGATGGGTTGCCGCTGATTTGACCCGGCGGGTGATCCTTCGTCCAAATGTGAAGACGAGGTTGTTGGTGATCAGCGACTGTGGTAGAGGGAATATCTTCAACATCAGAAGATTCTACGGTTGGAGAAGGTAGTTCCCCCTCGACTTGGGAGCAGCCCACAGAAGTATCTTGAAGTATAGGAATTTGAGCAGCAACTGTTGAAGGAGGTTCCCCCTGAATTGAGGATGGGAGTTCCCCCTAAACCGAATATGGTTCCCCTTGGATTGATGAATGAGTGATAACCCTTGGATATGATCTTGTGTCTATGTTCTCAACCTCTTCATCCTTAGAGTCTAAAGAAACATTTGATTGGATAGTAACTCTGCGGGTAGACACCAGAGCTGAATCTTCTAGTACTGGAACCTTGATGGTTGTCATTTGAACCAGAGTTGAACTTTCCCCCTCAACTGGTGAGGTGGAAGTATTGAGTGACAATTCTTCAAATAAGGTTGGACCAGATACTTCAACATGTAGTTGTTGTGCTACCGGAGACACCAGGATTTCGGAGAGATGAGCTGTCTCTGCGGGATCAAAAACATCATCATAGTTGATTTCAACTATGTTCAACGGACCCGAAGAGATTGGGATATCACTTTCCAGGATAGCTTTTGTTTCAGTTGACGGGGCAGTGTTGCGGACATAATAGTCGTCAAATTTGACATCGAAGCTTTCGACTGTCAGTCTTGTACGTTTAATGAGAACCCTGTAGGCCACTTTATCAGTTGAGTAGCCAAGAAAAATGCCTTCATCTGATTTCATTGCAAATTTGTTAAGATGATCGTTGTTGTTGATCACAAAACATATGCATCCAAAAATATGGAAGAATCGGACATTGGGTTTGCGGTTGTTGAGACCCTCATACGAAGTCTTGTTAAGACGTTTGCAAATGATGCTTCGGTTTTGAACAAAGCATGCAGTTGCCACTGCTTTAGCCTAGAAGTAGAGAGGAAGGTTGGCAAATTTTAACATCGATCTAGCTGCTTCGACCAATGTGCGATTTCTTCACTCTACTACTCCATTTTGTTGCGGTGTGTAGGGAGATGAAAAGTTATGACTGATACCCTTGGAAACCAAGAAACTATTCAAGAGTTGATTAGTGAATTCAGTTCCATTGTCACTTCTTATTATTCTGACTGGTATCTTGATTTGGAGCTCTATTTCTTTTATGAAGTTGATCATGTATTTCTTGTGATGAAGACTGGCTACGGTAGATGGACCGCATAGATCAATATGAAGTAGCTCTAAAGGTTCAACGATAGAAGAATCGATAATCAGAGGATAGCTTCCCTTGGTTTATTTTCCACACTCACAAGCTGGGCACAACGTATCGTTACTGTATTTTAAGATTGGGAGACCACGAATTAGTTCTTCGGTGACCAGGTTGTTGATGTATCTGAAGTTTAGATAAGCCAACTTGCGGTGCCACAACCAACTGACTTCGGATACTACTTTTGATAGAAAACACAACTGCGGTTTGCCAATGATCAATGAGACATCCAAATGATACATTGTCCCTTCGGCTTTGGATTTGATCAAGCATGTGTTTCTATCATTCGTCATTATGTAGCAATATTCACTATCAAATTCAACCCGATGACCCACTTTGCATAGTTGGCCCATGTTGATCAAGTTATGCTTGAGGCCTTCTACGTAAGCAACTTTTTGAATTGAGAAACTTCCCGTGGTCAATACACCATAACCCCTGATGATTCCATTTGTATTATTTCCGAACGTGATGTGTCCACCATTACAGATTGTCCTGAAGTCGCGAAAGTATTCTAACATTTCAGTCATGTGCAAGGAGCAGGCACTATCAATTAATCACTCCTCTTCTTGTTCCTCCTTGCACATTGCTTGCAAATTAATGGGTTAGTTTGGGCACCCAACCAACTTTGGAGCCCGAGATCACATGAGAAACTTTCTTATTGGATGCATGCACGCGTGACTCAGAAACATATTTCTTTTCAAATTTTAAACCTAGACCAGGGTGTTTTACAACTTTTGGGGTATCACGAGGTTGGGTTGGACGAGACGTTTTTAACAGATAAAATCCAAAGGAGAGATTTTTCTCGTTTATCCATACATAATACTTGGTCAACAGTTCGGAGGGTGTGGTTGAAGACTTGTAACCGGTCCGTGGGTGGGATTTGACTGTAGTTCCCTTGGGATTTAAAAAAGTTTTGGCATGTGAATTACTCCTAGGTTTTGACCTGATGACGGATTGATGTGATTTTGAAGGTTTAGGAGTTGGTAAAATACCTTTCCACTTTGGATCGTTTAAGGAATATTTTTGAAAAAACGTGACTTTCTTTTGGAATTTTGCAGGAGTGTTTGAAAAGGTTTTTGTCACTGTACATTCCTTTTTGTTTGATCCTTTGTATGCCATATTTTTTGAAAGATTTTTGGCAGTAGTGGGTTTTTCGAAGTTCTTTTGATTTGAAAACTAGGCTTGTTTGAAAGTTTTGTTTTTTAGATCAGTATCCCGCTTTTTACCTCGGGACCTGGGTTCCTCTTTGAAAGTCAATTTTGCTTGAGACTTTGGAGAACCGCAATCAAAAATATTTAACTGTGGTTTCTTGAAAACCTTTGAATGAGTTGAAAAGCGAGGACTTGATTCATCCGTATTACAAAGTTCAGGACTTTGTGAACATTGGCCAAATTCAAATTTTTCAATTGGTAATTCGTGAAGGATAGGCTGAATGGTCACTGTGCTTTTGACTGCGGTCTTCGGTGTGGATGACTGGACTACCGCAGAGTATGTCAAGGATGGTTTATTGTTGGGATACTTTATGGAAGGCAAGGATGGATAATTTACAACTAATTCTGGTCCTTCCACAATGATCTCTTCATTTACATCTGAAGAGGACTGAGAATCAGGACAAATTGTGCCAATGATGGGTAATTGATCACTTGGATTACCCGAGGATTCAGGAAGAATTTCCTCGATGACACAATTGTTACTCAGTTCATGAAGTCTACCAAAGTGGCATCTTATGTCTTCAGGGAACGTTTTATCATTGACTGGGTAATGAAATTCACGATCCGGTGGGACATATGGACTATCAACATTGAACCGGGGAGTTGAGTTCTCATCGACTGAGTATCCATTGGACCATCCCCAGTTATCGGTATTGTCTACAGTCCCATTGTTAACTAAGTTTTCAATTGCTTCAGATTCATTAAAAAGCTCTTCTATTAACTGATTCAAATGTACAATTTCTTTCTGGGCAAGATCCCTTTGATTTAAAGCAATATCCAACTGAGTTTCATTCAACATCCTAACATCCTTTTCTAACAACAAATATTTTTCTAGCATGGCAACCTTAAGTCTCTTATCCTCAAGTCTTCCTCTCACGTGATATAGCTCTTGGGACGCTATATTCTTTTCATCTAGTGCTTTGTTGTAGTCTGAAAGGACGACAACACACGTTTCATTAAGTCTTTCTAAGTATGGTTCACAATCATGCATGCTAAAATTATTAGAATGGATCATGATCTTTACCTGTTCGATGATACTGAGAGTGCCATCTTTGGCCATGTAGCAGTAATTCCTCTCCAAATTCATCGATCCGTCCTCTTCAACAACTGCAACCATGCAGATATTCCTTTTTCTCTTGTTGTTGTCAGAATCTTCATCTTCATCTCCGGATGACCACACTTTATGATCCCTCTTTACTTGAGCAACATACGCTCTTGACTTTTCATTTTCTTCCATCTCTTGGTCCATTCTAAGATAGAATGCCTTGTCCTTAACCACAATTGCTTTGCAATCTTTCGCAAAGTGATTTTCTTTATGACACTTGTGGCAGATAATGACTTCACTTTTCTCTTCTGTTGAGCGAAGTCTGATGGTTTGTTGGACTGTGGTGCCTCATTGGAATGATGTGCATTCTGTGGTTGCGGTGGATGGTGAGGATTTCAGGGATATCGTGAGTGGTTGTTCTGCAGATTGAAGTTGCGGTTAAAAGGTGGTTTTGTAAACTACTGATTTTTATGAAATGATGGTGGTGGTAGCCTGTTGAATTGTTGGCTAACCAAAGCGATGGTATTTTGAAATTATTCTTCGTCATCCATTGCAGCATCAGCTTAATATGACTACGATGAGTTGTCATATGAAAATGGATAAGATATTATGTGGGATATGAGTACTGTGGAGTTTTGACTTGTGGGGTTTGAAGTATAAGGGCAAGTGGACAACCGAGGTCAGCACAATATTTCAACACAGTTGATTCTTGTGTCTAGAGTTCTCTATACAACTTGAATAAGGACAACGTATGGATCTTTCTATCCCCTTGCACAATCATCTTTACAATAGACCAATGTCTTCCCAAACCGTTGAGAAACTGTAGGTTTGTTTCATGGTTGCTTTGAAATGTACCCGCATTTGATAACTTCGTGATGATGAGATTGAATCTTTTGACCGAGTTGTCAAGACTTTCACCGGGAAGAGCTTTAAATTTGTTGAACTCATTGAGAGCTATGGTGAGTTTCTTATTCTGAACTTGTTCTGACCCTTGATAGAGATTCTTGAGCACATCCCAGATCTCCGTAGCAGATTTGCAGTTGATAATGATGTCAAAGTTATCTAGAGCAACACCGCACGAGATTTCATAGAAGGTTATGGCATCATTTTCCATTTTGTCAAGATCATCTTTTGTTGGTCGACTCCTTGCGGCCTGACCTCCACCTAGTCGTGCTTGAGCACCATCTGCTTGAACATGAGTCAGAACAGGGACATGGGGTCCTTCTTCCACAGATCTTCACACGTCTCTTCCGAGCCTGTTAAGATACCTCTCCATTCTTTGTGACCAATGGTGGTATTCATTTGCAACAAGTATTGGTACTCTGTTCGAGCCTCAAGCACTGTTGGAAACGTTTAATGATAAAGCTTGTGCCATATTTACTTTGTTTTGTTTTTTTGTTTTTGTTTTTAAGAATGAGCTTTAGTGGTATAGAAGGCTTTTCAAAATCAGATTTTTGTTTAAAAAGAAACCACTTTGGCTCTGATACCAATTGTTGAGAGAAAAACGTTTGAGAAACACTTGAATAAACGTTAGTACAAGATAATAGTTGCGGAATAAGTTAACCTCAAAGGATCAAATTAGCTCAACAATAATAAGTTACAAATGTTAGATAATTAGTTGGGGAAATGTAAACAAAATAAAAATGACAACAAGTTATATCAAGTAAACATCAAACTGATTCGTAACATGGTTTGCAGTCAAACACAAGTTAGTAAATGTGAACAGTTTTAGATGAAGGGGATCTCGGAAAGAGGTGTATGATTACATGAAGAAGGGATTCTCTATTTATTGAGTCCTATAAAGTTACATCTGAAATAGAAAACTAATATTCTACTAACTTAAGTGACCATGCAAGGTTCACTAGATAAAGTAATGCTAACACGCTAAGTCAGTTGACGTAACTAAGAGGTCTTCACTACGGTAGTAGTTTTGGTTCACTCCGGTTCACAAAATAGTTTCTTCAACTTCGGTAGACAAACTTTAGTTGTGGTAGCATCTCTAATTGCGGTAGCAAAACTAATTGTGGTAGACAGACAAGACTGCGGATCGATAAGTTAAAGATGGTCACTTTTTGTTTCAACAACCTGCATTTGCATTGACTGAGGACCCCCTTGATCATTCTCCTCCTTTTTGACAACATCATATTGGAGAGGAGTGTTAGGAGGTGGTGGAGGAGTTCTAGGAGGAGGATGAGATGGTGAAGGAGGTGGTGGAGGAAGATTTGTTGATGGAGGTGGAGGTGGAGGAGGATTATCTCTTAGAGAGTTTGGTGGGGGTGTCATCAACAACTATATCATCATCATCATCATCACCCAAATCCATAATTCGCTTCATTGTAGCCACATCTCTTTCGAATTTACTCAACCTGTTACTCTTCTAGATTATCCTGATGAAAGGAAGCAGTCATGATAAGAGTTGACATAGGAGTAACAGTCTTATCTTGAGGAGGAGGAGATGCTGACTTCTGTTGGATCAATGGTTCGACAGTTTTGACAAAAGGAGGGGTTGATCCATGTTGTGTAGCATCATCTGCAGAGGGAGTGGGTGAAGGAGTATATGAGAATTGAATGTGCTTGTTCATCCTTGGATGAGAATTCATTCCCTGAGCAAATTCTTCTCCATTATCAACAACTGATTCTTCTTCATCTTTATCAATGTCTTCTTCCTCATCATCCGCTTCTTTATTACCAGCTTCTGTATCATCATTATTCTCCCCATCATCTTCAGAGTCTGAGGATTCAGCCACATAGGAGTTTTCAATCCATTTATGCATCCTCATAGTAATAGGCAACTCACCCTGAGACGGAGCGGCATTAATAATCTTTGAGAAAAGGGTAGGAATTGGAATGATAATCCCATGACTTTGAACATAGCCTTCATCTCGAGACAAGGTCAGACCAAGCCAACGAGGATAGGGAACATGCAATGGCTTCTTGTTCCCGGTAATGTAGTCAATCATTTGATCAAGAAAAAGTTGAGAAAAATCCATTCCTTTATTGTAAACAATAGAGTATTAGATCCTTTGCTCAAATAGATTTAATTGATCCAAAGTCACAGTCTTGTGTCCAAGACATTTTCCAATCATACCTGTTAAGTACTTCTATCCTACATTAAAACACTGACAAAGAGTGTTCTTGTATGGATCACGAGTGAGGACCTGAAGTTTGAAATTATACCCTAATTTTTCACGAACAGATTTACAACTTTCTTCAGAAGGAGTTTCAGAGTAACTTTCAAATCGAGGAAGACGAAGAGTAGTTTGAAGGGATTCCACATCAATAATAACCCTATATTGACCATATCTAATGGTTCCAGATTGTTTGATCATCAGTGTTAACAAAGCATGAATAATATAACTTGCATACTTGTTTAGGGTAGAATGGATCCGGGAAGTCGCAAAATGCATATTAAAGAGGACAACTCTTGACGTAGTTGACGAAATATTTCATTCTTGATTTTACGAACTTCTTTAGGATTTCATCCGAGAATGCCACATCGGTCGATTGCATGATATAGGAAAGTCGGGGGCATGAGGGCCTTTGAGGACATTAGCGTTGGGGGCAAACTCGTACAGAGGATTTGACGTGGTGAAAGATTTGAGGAAAATGAAGATTGGGAGTCTTTTTGAGAGAGAGAGCCAATTGCTTGAATAACTTGTAAAAGTGACCTAGGATGAAGAATTCCCAATTTATACCTAAAAAGTTTCTTCCTTTTTACGTAATCATGAATGAAGATATATACACTGTAAAAATCTCGTATCCCAAGATAATGATGGATCTTTCAGTCGTCATCCAAAAAGTTATGGTTGAAATAGGTGAGACATGTCATCAACGGTAATGAACATTAGTGAGTGCCTTGAAACATTAAGTTTGTGATGTTTCCTGATGGTGTGGGCTAAAACTACCATTCACCGACATAGTATTGTGAAATCTCATCAGCTTGTGGTTTCATACGCTGACTCATTAATCACTTTTATTAGAAGAAAAAGGCAAGGTTTGTGTGATGTGTGTGATAAGCTGTGGTGTTTTAGCTTACCCATCGGCATAGATTTGTCAAGCTCTCATCAATGTATGGTACATTACATTGAATCATTAAGCTTTAAAGAAGAATATAAGGGCAAGCGTGGGTTGGTGTGTGTGATAGCCTACGATACATAGACTAAACATCGACGAAACGTTTCAAACTTTTCTCAGTGTGTGGTATATCACAGTGAACCGTTAAGTTTTATTAAGAAGATAAAGGAAAGAATGGATTGTTTCAGTCACACTGAGGTGAAATCCGCGTGAATCGTAAACAGTTTAACTTATCAACAAGAAGTGGTTTAAACTTCCGTATCATAGATCCGTATCATAAAGTAAGTTGCAGTCTAGAATCAAAGATTCACCATTAACTTATAATGGTACCATGTCATGCCTCAGACTAAGAGGTCAAGGACATGAACAACCTTTTGTCCTTTAAGGACTAGATAAATAACACTTATGCTCATGACAGTGCAATCCGTGTAAGCCATTGGGTTATGATCAATGTCTCAACAGAACATGAGACTGGATGCATACGTCATTCCAGGGACACGGTCAGGTAAGATAGTTAACTAAAGATAAACACCCAAGCCTTTCTATCAATTTTTTTATTTGGACCAGGCAATATCACTTAGAAAGTTTAGACAATACTAGACAGTCAGTGTGAAGGGGTGACTCAATGTTCTCTGCAGATGGTCTCACTGATGAGAAACTTAGAGATATTTGGTCACATACATCAACATGCTTCTAGGGACGATGATGCGTCAAAATTTGCATATTAGGCTTAGAATAGCCTCTATCAGATTCCCTTAGAAAACAATATACAAATACAAAAAAAAGAGTTAGTCAAACAAAAAAGTATTCTAAACAGTGAAATATGTGCAACTTTTTCAGAAAGGTGATGAAGAATCGATCCATCAAATCTTTAGAATTGAATGGTCATAAATGTACTTCCATTTTCTGAGATATCTACCACTTGAATTTTTTCTATAAAATAGAACAAACAAGATCAACTATATCACATAAAAACACAATTCACGGTAAACAAAGAGAGAGAATGTGTTTAATCTTTGAGATTCTACAGATTGATTCCAAGCTTCATGTTCACCAAGAACAAAAGAAGAAAATGAACCAGTCTTTGTAACCAACGAGTTAGAAGGATCCAATCTTTGTAACCTTCGAGTTATGAGAGTCACCAAGACAATACTTGAAGGTTACATTCATTATGATCCATGAAGGAAGAGAAGGTGGGATCGTTGTCTTGTTGAAGACGCCTTTGGATCTTTGAGGCGATGGAGTTGCAGTGACAACGTCTCTAGAAATTAGGCGGGCCATGTCACGGTACTCCACTTCATCTCACTACAACTGAAATAGGTTGTTCAAGTCTGAAGAGATATGTGTCCAGAAGAACACTTGGTGGCACCGTTATCCCCCATCTGGTCTCATCAGCATGAGAATCAGCGTCAGTGAGAGGGAAATTGATGCTGAAGAAAAGATACAGAGTCAGCGTCAACTACCTCTTTAAAGGAGGGTGATGCATTCAATTAATGACATGTTGATTTTAATTAGTTAAGATTAATATTGAGATGGAGACAGAAGATCCTGACAGGTACAGAGGAAAGAGAAGAACGAACATTGGCAATGTTAGTAGAAAAATGTGTATGTATAATGTATATTCCTTTGGTAAAGAAAATTTTAATGCACAAAAACAAAAATAAACTAAAAGTGTAACAATTTATGTTCATAAATTTAAGAGTGTCAAAGCATGAAGAAAAAATAAAATAAAGTATTAATGTTTAAACCAATAAAATCAAACCGTATAAATATCGTTGTCCCTCAGTGCAGAAAGCACGATTTTTTTTCTCAGAATCAAACACCTTTCCCTCATGACGATTGAAAAGAACTTTATAACCAACGTCACAAAGTTGACTGATGGAGATGAAGTTTCCTTTTAGACCCTCGACATAAAACACATCCTTCAGCTTAATCGTCATGCATTCAAAAATTCCAACACATGTAATAGCTCTTCCACTATTGCCACCAAAGATCACCATTGGACCATCCTTTTTTGTAAAATTTGTTAAGAGGAATTTTTAACCGGTTATGTGTCTAGAACTTCCACTGTCTAGGTACCAAGTTTGTCCTAGATTTGGACTTGATCCTTTGACAGTGTGAGAACTATCAATGTCACATATGCCATCAGGGGAATCATTGATAAGTGACATAAGACCCTTAACATTCAGCCCCTCATCTTTATATGTCTCCTCTTCTTCTATCCATTCTTCATGATCCTCTTGTTTTGCAATGATGGCTTTCGGAAGAGAGATGTTTTCCTTCTTCAGGTGAGCCACCAGCTTCTTCTACAAAACTTCATAGTTCTCTGGACTTTAAGTTTCATTCTCCTCCTTACAATCCCTGACAAAATGATCAGGGATTCCATAATTAAAGCAATTACCTGAGTTTCTCTTCTCTAAAGTGGATCTTCTTGCTAAACTACTTCCTATAAACCGAGCTCTTCGAACCCCATTTGATATGCTTTCTTCATATCGTTTGACAATAAGGGCAGCGCTGGTAACAAGTTCATCAGTGAGATCTTCATCACTTTCCTTACCCTGATCTGAATTGTCTGATTTGCTGACGTGCTTCAGTGCTTACTTTCAGGACACCAGGGCAACATAAGTTTCCTTGCTTGATTCCTTCATGATTTCTTTACGAAGACCTTTGGTCTCTTCATAATTTCATAGATTACCGAACACGTAGTTCAGATCCGTGGTGTCGATCTTTGCGCCATTCTTAAGAACATCAACATGATGTTGCCCTCTTTTCCCAAGAGAACCGAGAAACTTCAAAACCAATTGAGATGAGTGCTTGACAATTCCTAGCCTGCACATATCATAAACCAATTAGTTAAACCTATTGAAGGTTTGGGTAAGTGATTCACCTTGTTGAGCAAATAAATGCTCATATCTCCGATTGAGGTTGTTGATGGTTGTGGCCTAGACTTCCATGACGCCTTCGTAAGCCATTGTCAGCGTGCCCATCATCTCTTGAGCTCTAATTTGGGGTATACTTTATTGCTCCGGCTGGTGGTACACATCGTATCCTTCCTTATTTGCTTCTGAAAACAATCTTTGAAAATCAGTTTAAAAACTTTTGCCATTCCCTAGTTTGAGTCTGGATTCACACGAATGCTCATACAATTCTCTCAAACCAAGGCTCTAATACCAACTTGTAACACTAAGAAATCACGATAAATTTCAAAATTTCGAAATCAACCACTCATCAACATCGTTTACAAAAATAGACATTTTTTCAAAAGCATTATTTCAAATCAGAGTTTTCCCCAAGACCCAGATACATAAAATAGGAAGCTGTCTACGATCACGCCTTCGCCTTCCCATGATCCTCGGAAGTACCTGAAACAATAAAATGAAACTGTAAGCCAAAACTTAGTGAGTTACCCCAAAGTACCACCACACAAACATATAATCAAACAGATAACGGGTCCACAACCCCCTAGTTGGATTACCCCCGGCCCACAACCTTTCAGTTGGAATGCCCCGACCCACAAACTTTCGGATGGCTTGCCCCATACATAACGGGTCCACAACCTCCTGGTTGGATTACCTCCGGCCCACAACCTTTTTGCTGGAATGCTCTGGCCCACAATCTTTCGGTTGGAATGCCACGGTCTGTTGACTGATAGCATAAAGCAGTACAGTCTCAACCTCACCATACCATGTGGACATATACATAACAAATAACATAAATCCAACAACATATAATCATATAACTAGTTAACATACTAGAAAATAGATCTACAAATCACTACCACATAGCAACATCCTATATACCAGGATACAAAACTAAAGGGGCCGACATTGGTGCCTTCGAACCACATGAATAGTGAGGAAACTCACCTCACAATCTGACAAATAGTTTAACAATAAACTGCTTCGAATACCGACTCTACAGGACACTTATTCAGCAGATAGAGACTAAGGCCTAACTATAGCTCAAAAAAACCAAAATACCCTTAAGTCAAACTTGGTCAACCCTGGTCAAAGTCAAAGTCAAAGTCAATGGGTCAAGGAGTCAACTTGGTCAACTCAGCCGAGTATGCGAGGCGTACTCAACTCCTATGTTGGGCGTACTCGGGCTTTGACCAGAGTCGGGAGGTTGACCACGTACGTGTGACGTACACAAGGCGTACGCTCAGAATCTCCTTTCCTCAATAAGAGCTTAATGTATTAAGCTCTCATGTCCAAATTTTAGATCCAAGGACAAAATACCACTAAGAGTCATAAAGTTTCCAACTTTATGACTTTGCATTCCCATTAAGTGCTTAATACTCAACATCCCAACTTCTTAACACCTTAAGACCTTCTAGAGCATGCATGGGGAAAACTAAGCATCAAGACCACATTTTTATGACTCAAGACCCCTCATTGGGTCTGAAAGGATGACTTATTCGACTAGGAGCATGCCATGCTCAAGAATCATCATAGTTGGGGCCAAAAATTCCCTAAATGAAGAAATGGCTAGATCCACAAGATACGCTGATCAACTTATGAGCTTTTTACCTCCTGTAGGTTGCTAGCAAGGAGAGAATCTCAGATCCAAGTTGCTTCCATGCTCCAAGGTCTTCCCATCACCTTCTTCTTCTTCAAGAATACCACAATCACAAAGATAATCTCAAGAAGCACTCTTCTAACTTAGGGTTAGCTAGAGGGACATTTTCTCAGATGGATGCTGATGAGGGAATGCGAAATGAGGTGATAATGATCTTATATATGGACCAAAACATAAAAATTAGGGTTTTAGGTTTCTTCACGTACGCCATGCGTACGCGGTGTAAGCTTAGCATACTAAGTTCCGCCCTAGAACGCCCAACGTACAAAACGTTCGCCCAACGTACTAGGCCTTTGACCCAAATCACCAAAATGCCACTACGGTCCATTTTTACAAACTTTCTTAAGCCCAAGGGTCAAAATAGAATATTTCTTCATACATAGGGTTAAAATTGAAAATACCTCATCATCGGGATGTTACATGTTGGGCCTCGGTTATTGGGCCAAGTGAGGAAATGGTAAATTGAGCTTTTACCCTGGGCGTTGGACAAATGAATCGAATTCCTAGTTATGGTTTATAGACCAATTAATAATTGCGGTTTTATTTGACTGATTAGTGCGGGGATTATCTGGATCAGTAGTTCGAGCGTTTATCTGATTTGCAGCGGTTTGAGGTGAGTTTCCTTCACTGTATCTGTGGGTCGAAGGCACCAATGCCGACCCAATAGATTATGTTTGTAGGATGATGATTGTCTTCGTGACAATTACTTGTTATGCATGTATCTGCTTGATATCTCTATTACTCTTATTATTATGATTATATATGTTAGCTATAAGGGGTGAAATAGACCCGATATCAATTCAAAGATACCGAAGGGGGTGAAATAGACCCAGTACCGGTTGAAAGATACCGAAGGGGGTGAAATAGACCCAGTACCGGTTGAAAGATACCGAAGGGGGTGAAATAGACCCAATACCGGTTGAAAGATATTGAAAGGGGGTGAAATAGACCCAATACCAGTTGAAAGATACCGAATGGGGGTGAAATAGACCCAATATGTTTTTTTACTGTTATGTATGTATGGTATGGGGTTTTTTTTTGGGGGGGGGGGATCTCACTAAGCTTTGTGCTTACAGTTTTTAATTTATGTTTCAGGTAATTCCGACTTGGAAGGGAAGGGCCGGTTTGATCGCAATGCATCCTTCCATGTTTTCCATACTTATGATTTTGGGATTTTACTCTGATAACTATTTCCACAACGATATTCTTTTAAAAGGTTGTTAAGGACAAATGGTGTTTATAGGTGGAATTAAAACTGAAATTTAACTTATGATTTTTGGGATGTTACAAGTTCGTATCAATGCCCTGGTTTGAAGGATTCATGCATACTCTCGGGTGTGGCTGAACTCAAACTGAGGATTTGGTAGATTTTTCATAAAAGGAATGTTTTATAAAAAGAATTTTCTTACAAAAGAAAGGGGTGTGGGTCATGTAATCGACCGAGCTCAAGTAAGTTTTCCCAAAATACCCATACATGTTTGATGTTATGATTGAATTTAGAATCTGTGAATCGCATGCTAGATTAGGGCTAGGGATCTGCTCATGATTTTATGCTAGGTGCAATGCCTTTATATGTATGATTTCTTGAGTTTTTAGAATTGCATGCTAGTATAGAGTTTCAGATGATTGTAGGGATTGAACTGAGATGTGATGCCTTGTAGCCTAATAGGAATTGAATGATGTTTTAGATTTGAAATATTCATTGGTAGTAAGTGAGCATGAGATGTCCTCTGGTTGGCTTATGGTTTGAAGTGTTATTGCTCGAATGCTACGTGCTTTGTGCTTTGTGGAACTTTTAATGATGTGAATTAACTATTAAGTGAATATAATAGGTCACATGTTTCAAAGGTTAAATAATCTCAGAGTGATTGATTTAACCCTATTGCACAACTACTGTATGAGTCTAACCGTTATAGGGTTGAGCTTTTAGTCAAAGGATTATCTAAGCTTTGTGGCATGTGATTATATTCATAAGGTAGTTAGCTGACTTTAGTGGGAGTTCTTCAGCAGCTGATGGCAGGGTGAGGTCGGAAACCAAGGAAAGCCTAGGAAGTGCTTTAATGGGTTGGTTGTGCTGCTTAGCGGGTATTTGGAGTATCAGTTTGAGAAGGTGACTTAGAGGATTCAAGATGATTCTTGAGGAAAGTATGGATAGGTGTGGAAGGTAGTATTGGGCCCGTACTACTGAAAGCACATGATCCATACTCGACGTTGGTGGGATGAGGAATATTTTGGTATGTTTTGATCATGTGCATGATTGCTTTTCATAATGGTGTCGAGCACGCATAGAGAACGTTCAAGTTTTGGTTCAGGCTCTGGTGATGAGCCAATTTATAGGAGGACTGCCAGGGTTCTGAGCTCACGATGGATTAAAGAGATAGAAGGTGTATTCCACACTAGTCCCTATCCTATAGGAGCCAAGGTTCGGTTTTCCTTGGATCTCTTGTATAATGCGGCAAGGAGTTGTTGGGAATTGATTGCACAAAGTATTATGCTTACTGAGTTGGAGACTACGTCTTGGGAAGAGTTTGTGACCCGGTTTCGCACGAAGGATGCGCCAACTATCATAGTGAATTCGTTGGCAAGGGAGTTTGTGAGCGTGCTAGGGTGCAAGACCCTGAATGATGTGATTGTTGGAGCCCATGAGTGGGAGATTGATTTGGAGCACCTTGGGAAGAGGAAGGCATAACCGATTCAGACCGCAGTAGGCCAAGCGAAGAGGCCTAGGAATGAAGATTCACGTTTGGGAGGCCAGCAGGGTCGGGGCCGTTGTACCAAGTGGGGGAGGACCCATATAGGAGGCTGTCGGGAGACAGGGAAGGGATGTTTCAGTTACAGACAAATGGGTCATTTCAGTAGTGATTTCCCTTGAGAATAGGCTGCGGTATGTTTTCACTGCAATCAAGTGGGCCACAAGAAGGACGATTGTATGGAGTTGATGAGAAGAGCAGTGAGGGCACCTACTCTAACCACTCTAAGGAATACTAATGATCGTGAAGACAAGGTGGAGGTTTTTGTGGTTAAGAGCCGAGCATTGCAGCCCCAGGCCGAGGGGACCTGAGTTCCTTCAGTCGACATCGCAGATATGTGCTGTAATCTCTTCCCTCATGATCTTATGAGATGTGTTATGATTATATGCTTGTGTGTGAGACACTATGTGTGGTCTATCTAAGTATCCACTTAGAAATTGAGTTTTCTTCATGATGATCTTGAGAATCTTCATATGTTATTTTGCATACCACGGGCCGTGTTTAGAAGGGGCTTGAGTATTCCGCTTAGGACATCAGTAGTCGGTCAGATCCTTAGTGGTGTTAGTGAGAATTCAAGGAATCTTCAAGGTAGGCATGACGAGTTGAATTCAGGATGTGTAGGGGTGATCATGGTTTCGAGGTAGTAAGGAATTGGTTCGGTCATGAGTGTAAGATCAGTAGTTTCAAGTTCACACCTTTGAAGCGAGGTCATTTGCAGGTTGCAGGGGAATTACTCTAAGTGCAAGTAAGTGGTTGAGCGGGTTGGGTACTTGTTCGATATTGAGATGTTGTTCCTCATCAACCGACCAGTCGCCAAGGACTTGTAGTGGATTCAGCGGAAAGTGTTTAAGGATTTTGAGATTCGTTGAGGTATTGGGAATGATCACCCGGTGTTGGAATGTATAAGGCATAGGCGTGCTGGTCACGGAAGGCTAGCTGTAGTAAATCTCAGATTGTCGACAACTATCATCAGTAGGGTGTAAGCAGTGATAACGTATTACTCTCAAGTAATGGGAAAGTGTTGTTTGCATGGGTTATTTCAACCATTGGAATTGTCAGCAGAATCAAATGGTATTTATTGGCGAACTTGGAGTGCATCGATCCTTCGGCAGGTGATTTGTTGAATTGATGATCTGTTCGTTTCGGTCAAGGGTTATAGTTCTATGCCACATACTGAGGTGGCTTAGGGAATTGGAGTTGTATTGTGACAACACGAAATTTCTATCTTGTACAGTCTTTCAAATTCAATCACAGTCAGACTCGTTTCTGCTATCTTTTAGCATTGTTCAGGGTCTGTTTGAGTGTTCTAAGCATAGTGGATTCAAGGTTTGGGTTTAGGGATGAGATAACTTAAGTTCATCGTATTGCATTCGGGCCAAACACTCCATCAAGAGGAGTGTACGGCCGTACACATGGGTGTACGGCCGTACACCCAAGGTGTCCGTGAACCCAAACATATATATATATATATATATATATATATATATATATATATATACACACACACTTTTCCTTCATTCTTTCTCATTTTCTCACACTTTCACCTCAAGAACCTCCATTCTCTCTCAACTACAAATCAAGAACACTTCATCTAATCTTAAAAAGTGTAAGTATTACTTCCATTGAATTGTTGATACATGACTTTATCTAGTGAAGATCCATGTTTTCATCCATGAAATCTTCTCTTTTGGTTAGATCTTCAAATCTTCTTCACTTTCACCAAGAACACCAAGAACACCAAGAACACCAATTTGTTCTTGAGCCTTGAACTCCTTATAAGCCTTCAAAAGTGTGAGTATCTCTTCTATCTTCTTGTTAAGCTTGAGAAACACTTGATTCCTAGCCTTGATTCATCATCTAATGCATGAACACCAAGGGTGTACGACCGTACACACTTCATATGGCCATAAACCCTTGTTCAATGCATGTATTGGCCTCAAACTCACCCCATGTTTCAACATAAGATGATGAACACTTAATGGTGCTAGTTAGGACCATAAACACCCATTTTTGCATGTTTCTTCAATGAGTGTACGGCCGTACACTCCATGGTCGTACACTACATGGGCCGTACACATCATGGCCGTACACTCCCTTAAGTGACCATAAACCCCTTTAATACAATCACATGTGATTGTAACACTTCAATTCAAGTGTTTCGTAGTCCCTAAAGTGGTTTCCTATCATAATTAGTTGTTATATACACTAATTATATCAATATATGTATCATTATATGCTTAATAGGACCCATTTGTGTTCAAGACTTCACTTGACACTTAGCATCCTACCTCGACCTTTCACTCGAATCAATCACTACAGGTGAGTTCATACCCCCATATTTTCTTAGTTTTTACTGTTTTAAGGGGGGGGGGGGGGAATACAAGTCTAACACAAAGATTTTGTGTTATAAACAAATGGTTTCAATTATCTTATCAAAATGGATTTCAATTATCATCAAATCAAATGGTTTGCAATGATTGTATCAAAATGGCATCAAGTCATCAAAATGTATTTCAAATTATTAAACTTCTTTTAAATGTTTTTATAAACTTATATTTCTACTAGAAATGATACTAGTATATATATTTATATAAATAAGATTTAAAAGGCTTAGGACTGATAACCCACTTTGGTTCCTTTTCCTTGTTTGGATGTGGGATTACAAGTATCAGTTATTTGTCCGAGTGTTATTTAAATTTTACTTATATATATTTGTATATGTATACAAGTATAAAAGTTAGTTCATTAGTTTCAATTACCCTTTGTAACATGTTGAGCAAGGGGTTGCATTCATGAATACTCGGTATTAATTCAGAAAGTACATATAAATTATAATAGGTATAATTTATGATTCACAGAACATTAATTCAAAATTCAAGTATACTAAAGTACATTGTTTTACAATAAAAAAGGTTTGATTCAAAACTATTCAAGGTTATACATCTTTTAGATACATGTTAAGAATACTAATTCAAGAACATACTGTCAGTCATTTATTTCAGAATTATTGGGTTTTTCATAACTATTATACAAGTAACGTTTATACGCTTTTTATGAGTCAAGTGATACAGGTTGTTTAATTCATTTAAACAATATAGTTAAAGTCCTGACATTATAACCAGAAACTCCAGCAGGGGATTGAAAGAATGTGTGTATGGATCTATATTGGGATTGACAACCCTGCACTCAGACTGCTAGCTACAGTCAGGCATACACGCCTGTGAGTGACAAATTGTTATCAACAGCTTTCAGCGCATTCATAGCGTTGGGTCAGACCATCTAGTCAGAATGGTTATAATAACTCATATAAAAGATATTAACAATACGTTAGTGTATAGTTAACTAAACCTAAGTACATTTTCAAAGTACTAGTTTACAAGATACAGTTTACAGTATTACATTACAGTTTACAATAACAGTATATGAAATCAGGCACACTCTCAGATACAAGTTTACAAAAGGATTACAAATACAGAACATTGGTTTACAAATAGAACAATTTTATGTAACTAAAACTACTTTTCATATACAGCAGAAAATATAGGATTTTCTGGAACAGTTTACATATTCAGGAAACAGAAAACATTCATTCAAACATAAATACTTATGCACTCACTCAACTTTATGTTGATACCCTCTTTTCAAATTACTTGTATTCGCAGGGAACCAGTAGACAGGTACTCCCCGAGCTTTTGAGAAGATGGAGCTATTTATGTCTTGTCTTCTTCTTTTGTATAACTATTTGGTTTCAGTATACTATGATGAAACACATGTAAATACTTATACTTTTTAAATACAGTGGTTGTTTGGACTCAGATTACTATAATGCATGTGTTGTGATACTACAAATGAAGTCCTCCACCCCCGCACATTTCCGTTGTCTGGTTTGGGGGTGTGACAGATTGGTATCAGAGCATTGTTTATAGTGAACTCAATATATCAATCCATAAAAGATATACAAACTATAAATACATTTGGGGCTAAGAGCTTTGACTACAAGTATACTTTTAAAAATTGAAGTATTTTTACAAGAAGTATACTAACACTCATACCTACAAGTACAATATCACAATCATAAGAACTTAAAAGTATTTGGATGTTGGACATTACAGTCAAACCTGGGCAGTTATGTAATCATATCTGGGATTAATATAACCTGATCAACTATATTGATTTGAGATATGACCAACATGTGTTTGGGAGTGATAGTGGTGTTGCGACATGTCTAAAACTTACCAACCATACATATTCAGAAGAACTCTAGAACAGAACAGTAAAGATTAAAATACTATAGGGGTATTTTAGGCACTATATACTAATAACAAACATGTGAAAACAATAGAACAATTGAGGGTAGAACTCTAAATATTAAGGGTATATTACAATTATATATAATTAAAGTTATATAGACTTAGAATATGTGATCTAGCTTCATTTCCTGTTCCTTGTTTGGTTGTGGATTTAGAGTCGGGTCATTTAATCGAAGGTCGGTTATACCCAAGTTATATATAATTAGTATACACTTTATAGTTATAGTAATACCTAGAACAAGTTACACAGAATACATTACTTGTTAACTGTAAGTCTCTCTCGTAGAAACTGTATCCTTAACCTATCGTTACTAACTATATTCTATATTTCTTATCCCTATTCTCGCTTAGATAACAATGGCTGGATTTCACTTACCCGGAGACCAGTACTTCTCCGGTCAAGGACAAGATGCAGAGCCAGAAGAAAATCACGAAATTCCTTTAGATGATGATTTTGCAGAAAATTTTCCTGAAGACAATGATTCCGGATCAGAAGCCTATAATCCACCACCAGTTGCCCAAGATCCTAACCCTCGTCCGGCTTGTCAAGGCCCGACGCCTCTGTGGGCGGAAAGCTTGGAAACATGGATTCAAGAGCAGGGTCAACTTATGCCATACAACAAAGACAGAAGCTTCTACAACCTGAGCGAAGGAGGCTCATCAGACAGAGTCCTACCAATTCTGGTCCGCAGGATTGCTCGAAATGAAATACAGGGTAGGACAACCATTAACCGAATCATGGAAGTTGATGCCAATGCGAGAGTTAATACAGTCTGCATTCGTCGTCTTGAAGATGCTCGTGACAGATCTACGAGAGACAATGAGTCTCTGCTACAAGAATTAGCTGAAACTCGAGCTGAAGTCATCGAACTCCGAGCACACCTGACAGTGTACGAAAGAAATCTGCTTGCTGTGGAACGTCAACTAGCTGAGTTGAGATTTCTTCCAAGTGATACCCGTCGCCAGTAGAAGATGCTCTACTTGTTTCCTTTTCACTCTTTTGGTTATAGTTTAAGTCTACGGATATGTTCTAGCGTTATTTTTCATGTTTTTCAGTACGACCGCGAAAATTTGATTTTGCGGTAGGTCAGTATGATGTCGATGTTTTCCCAGAATTTGGTATATTGTAGACCTGTTTAGGGTCAAGTTTTCCAGACTTTATGTATTCAATATGCCAATTTAAATCGACATGCATTTTCATACTCTTTGAAAAATAACCATTCAATTTCATATCATTCTGTTACAAGTCGTACTTGTCGTAGACTTCTATTTCCAATTCATTACAAGATTCATGTTGAACTATATGTTTTAGTTCAGAGATATCAAAATTCATATTCACTCTTGATATCTTACCATATTTGTATCTTTTAACTGTGTTAGAAAAAGATGCCTCCTCGTAGAAATACAAGACGTAACACTGTTAATGAAGCACCTCCGCCACCTCCGCCACCACCTCCTCAGTTCGACGCTGCTATGTTCCAAGCGGCGGTCACGGCGGCTGTAGCTGCTGCCATATCTCATATCAATACTCCTGGTGCTAGTGGGTCGGGAGTCGGTGCACATCCTTCTAACCATGGCGAGAGTCATGGGCATTCGCGAGAGTGCACTTATAATGATTTTTTCGAATGCCAAACCCAGGACCTTTAATGGGACTGGAGGAGTTATGGCATTAAGACAGTGGATTGAGAAGACAGAAGCAATTTTCGAAATCTGCTCCTGTCCAGAGAGCAGCAAAGTCAAATTCGCTGCTTGTACCTTTTCGGATAGAGCTTCAACGTGGTGGAATGACCATGTTAAGTCACTGACTCTGGTAGTGGCTAACTCGATAAGCTGGGAGAACTTCAAAGCCATGCTAATGCGGGAATACTGTCCGCGAGGGGAAGTTCAAAAACTCGAGCAGTAGCTCTGGGGTCTTACAATGGTTGGTTCTGACATATCAACCTATAACAGTAGATTCTGTGATCTGACAATTCTTTGTCCGGATATGGTTGCTCTGGAGAGCAAAAAGATTGAGAGATATATTTGGGGTCTGTCGCCCCAAATTCAGTCAAGTGTTTTCGCTTTGAGGCCTGTTACTTTTGACAGTGCCAAAGAGCTGGCACAATCTCTTATCGACCACGGAGCCCGTCAAAACTTAGTGGTTGCTGTACCAGAACAACCGAAGGGAAACAACAACAACAACAACAACAACAACAACAACAACAACAAGGGTCGGAACAAGAGGAAGGGCAAGTTTTCACAGGAAATAACTAGTTGCAGTCAATGCTGCTACTGTACCTGCTGCTGTTCCTGTTAACCCTGCACAACCTAAGCCTTATGCTGGTAACCTCCCCAAGTGCAACAAGTGCAATTATCACCATAATGGAAATTGCCGGGAAATGCAGTGTCGTAACTGCAACAGAAAAGGGCATACTGCCCGATTCTGTAGATCACCACCTCAACCACTTAACCAAGTACCTGCTGCTGGAGTAGGTCAAACATGCTACCAATGTGGTGAAGTGGGGCATTTCAAGAGAGATTGTCCTAAAGCTGGAAATGTCGGAGGAGTTGGGAGAATTTTAGCCTTGGGTCACGAAGAAGCGGTAGAAGACCCTACAGTGGTCACGGGTACGTTCCTACTCAACAACACTTATGCATGCATTCTATTTGATTGTGGTGCTGAGAAGAGCTTTGTGAGCCATAATTTCAAACACTTGCTAAATCAAAACTCCCAACCATTAAAAGAAACATTCACAGTCGAAATGGCTAACGGGAAATCCGAATCCACCAACGATATATACATAGGATGTACTATTACCTTGAATAACTTTTCGTTCCAAATAGACCTTATGTCGGTCTCTATCAAAAGTTTCGACGTCATAATAGGTTTGGATTGGTTGTGTTCTAACCATGCTGACATCCTATGCTATGAAAGAGCCATTCGTTTGAACTTGCCAACTAACGAAACTCTTGTGATTTACGGCGACAAACCCGGAACGAACCTCCATATCATTTCTTGCATCAAGGCACAAAAGTACCTTCGCAAAGAGTAATGTGCTTTCTTAGCTCATGTAGTAGACAAAAAGAAAGAAGTGAAAGACATTGCGAGCATTACAGAGGTCTGCAACTTTCCCGACATTTTTCCCGATGATCTTCCAGGAGTACCTCCCGAACGACAAGTCGAGTTCAGAATCGACTTAATCCCTGGGGCTACCCCTGTAGCCAAATCCCCTATCATCTTGCACCTTCAGAAATACAGGAATTATCCAGCCAGCTTAACGAACTCCTTAACAAAGATTTCATAAGACCAAGCTTCTCACCCTGGGGAGCATCGGTTTTGTTCGTGAAGAAGAAGGATGGATCATTCCGTATGTGCATAGACTACCGCGAGCTGCATAAACTTACCATCAAGAATCGATACCCTCTGCCTCGCATTGACGATCTGTTCGACCAACTTCAAGGTGCGAGCTACTTTTCAAAAATAGACTTAAGATCCGGGTATCACCAGTTACGGATTTTGGAGGATGACATTCCCAAAACCGCGTTTAGAACTCGTTATGGTCATTACGAGTTCGTAGTGATGCCATTCGGATTGACAAATGCACCTTCTGCGTTCATGGATCTAATGAACAGAGTGTGTCGTCCATTCCTGGACAAATTCATCATAGTATTCATTGACGACATCCTTATCTATTCAAGAAGTGAAGAGGAACACGGCCAACATCTTCGTCAAGTATTGCAAACTCTTAGATCAGAGAAACTCTATGCGAAGTTTTCAAAGTGTGAATTTTGGATCAGGAAGGTTGATTTCCTAGGTCACGTGGTCAGTTCAGAAGGAATACACGTCGACCCTTCCAAAATAAAGGCAATTGAAAACTGGTCAGCACCCAAAACACCTACAGAAATCCATCAATTCTTAGGTCTTGCTGGCTATTATCGTAGATTCATCCAGAATTTCTCTCGAATAGCTAAGCCTCTTACCACATTGACGCAAAAGAGTGTAACTTTTAGCTGGGGAGAAAAGCAAGAAACAACGTTCCAAACGCGGAAACGAGCTTTGTTTAGTGCACCGATCTTGTCTCTTCCTGAAGGGACAGAGGATTTCGTAGTGTACTGTGATGCTTCTAATCAAGGGCTTGGATGTGTTCTTATGTAAAGAGGAAAGGTTATATCCTATGCCTCAAGACAGCTAAAGACACATGAAGTCAACTATACAACACATGACCTTGAACTAGGAGCAGTGGTATTTGCTCTGAAGATCTGGAGACATTACTTATATGGCACGAAATGCACAGTATTCACGGACCATAAAAGTCTCCAGCATATCTTCGATCAGAAAGAGCTGAACATGAGACAACGACGATGGGTGGAGCTACTGAACGACTACGATTGTGAGATTCTTTATCACCCTGGTAAAGCTAACGTAGTAGCTGACGCCCTTAGCAGAAAAGAATACTCGCGACAACGAGTAAAGTCGTTGACCAAGACAATTCATTCACATCTGTCCACACAGATCAGAGAGGCTCAACTCGAGGCCTTAAAACTTGAAAACGTGGCAGGTGAAACTTTGAGAGGAATGGATAAAACCTTCAAAGTCAAGGATGATGGAGTCTATTGTTTCATGAACCGGATCTGGACGCCAAAGTTTGGTGGTTACAGAGACGTGGTTATGAATGAAGCACACAAAACCCGGTACTCCATTCATCCAGGTTTAGACAAAATGTACCTGGACCTCAAGAAACTATACTGGTGGCCTAACATGAAGGCCGAAATTGCTACATTTGTGGGCAAGTGCTTAACTTGTGCCAAAGTCAAGGTAGAATACCAGAAACCTTCAGGTTTATTGCAACAACCTAAAATCCCTGAATGGAAGTGGGAGCGGATTACAACAGATTTCATAACCAAGCTACCCAACACATCGGGTGGTTATGATACTATTTGGATAATCGTCGATAGATTAACCAAATCCGCACACTTCTTACCAATCAAAGAGACCGACAAGATGGAGAAGCTAACAAGAACTTACCTCAAGGAAATCGTTAGACTGCATGGTGTGCCAATATCTATTATTTCTGACTGAGATAGTAGATTCACTTCTCGTTTCTGGCAGTCTTTACAAAAATCTTTGGGAACTAGGCTGGACATGAGTACAGCCTACCATCCACAAACTGACGGACAAAGTGAGAGGACGATTCAAACTTTAGAAGATTTGTTGCGAGCTTGCTTGATAGACTTTGATAAGGCGTGGGATACTCATTTACCCCTAGTCGAATTCTTTTACAACAATAGTTATCACACTAGCATAAAGGCTACTCCTTTCGAAGCTCTCTATGGCCGCAAGTGCAGATCACCTATGTGCTGGGATGAAGTGGGCGACACGCAGCTAGCTAGAAGCCAAGTTCCTGACAGTACTCTCACTGGCCCGGAAATCATTCGCGAAACCACTGAGAAAATCGTACAAATCCAGGAGCGACTTAAAGCTTCCAGAGATAGACAGAAAAGCTACGTTGACAAAAGAAGAAAACCTTTGGAATTCCAGGTTGGTGACCATGTCATGTTAAAGGTCTCACCCTGGAAGGGCCTGATACGCTTTGGAAAGCATGACAAGCTGAATCCAAGTTACATCAGACCATTCAAGATTCTTGCTAGAATCGGTCCAGTAGCTTACAAACTCCGCCTAACTCAAGAACTAAGTAACATACAACCTGTTTTCCACGTGTCGAACTTGAAAAAGTGTCTGTCCGATGAGACTCTTGTAATTCCACTCGATGAAACCGAGATCGACGAGAGCCTAAACTTCGTGGAAGAACCAGTAGAGATCATGGACCGAGAGGTCAAGCAAACGAAGAAAAACCGTATTCCTATAGTGAAGGTTCGCTGGAATGCCAAGCGGAGACCTGAATTCACTTGGGAGCGCGAGGATCAAATGAAACTGAAATATCCTCACCTTTTTGCTTAATTATTTGTAATTGCTTAATTGCTTAAACTCTAATTTCGGGACGAAATTCTCTCTAATGGGGGGATAATGTGACAACACAAAATTTCTATCTTGTACAGTCTTTCAAATTCAATCACAGTCAGACTCGTTTCTGCTATCTTTTAGCATTGTATAGGGTCTGTTTGAGTGTTCTAAGCATAGTGCATTCAAGGTTTGGGTTTAGGGATGAGATAACTTAAGTTCATCATATTGCATTCGGGCCAAACACTCCATTAAGAGGAGTGTACGACCGTACACCCAAGGTGGCCGTGAACCCAAACATATATATATATATATATATATATATATATATATATATATATATATATATATATATATATATATATATATATATATATATATATATATATATATATATATATATATATATATATACTTTTCCTTCATTCTTTCTCATTTTCTCACACTTTCACCTCAAGAACCTCCATTCTCTCTCAACTACAAATCAAGAACACTTCATCTAATCTTCACAAGTGTAAGTATCCCTTCCATTGAATTGTTGATACATGGCTTTATCTAGTGAAGATCCATGTTTTCATCCATGAATTCTTCTCTTTTGGTTAGATCTTCAAATCTTCTTCACTTTCACCAAGAACACTTACTTGTTCTTGAGCCTTGAATTCCTTAGAAGCCCTCAAAAGTGTGAGTATCTCTTCTATCTGCTTATTAAGCTTGAGAAACACTTGATTCCTAGCCTTGATTCATCATCTAATGAATGAACACCAAGGGTGTACGGCCGTACACACTTCATATGGTCGTAAACCCTTGTTTAATGCATGTATTGGCCTCAAACTCACCCCATGTTTCAACATAAGATGATGAACACTTAATGGATGCTAGTTAGGACCATAAACACCCATTTTTGCATGTTTCTTCAATGAGTGTACGGCCGTACACTCCATGGTCGTACACTACATGGGCCGTACACATCATGGCCGTACACTCCCTTAAGTGACCATAAACCCCTTTAATACAATCACATGTGATTGTAACACTTCAATTCAAGTGTTTCGTAGTCCCTAAAGTGGTTTCCTATCATAATTAGTTGTTATATACACTAATTATATCCATATATGTATCATTATATGCTTAATAGGACCCGTTTGTGTTCAAGACTTCACTTGACACTTAGCATCCTACCTCGACCTTTCACTCGAATCACTCACTACAGGTGAGTTCATACCCCCATATTTTCTTAGTTTTTACTGTTTTAAGGGGGGGGGGGGGAGGGAATACAAGTCTAACATAAAGATTTTGTGTTATAAACAAATGGTTTCAATTATCTTATCAAAATGGATTTCAATTATCATCAAATCAAATGGTTTTCAATGATTGTATCAAAATGGCATCAAGTCATCAAAATGTATTTCAAATTATTAAACTTCTTTTAAATGTTTTTATAAACTTATATTTCTACTAGAAATGATACTAGTATATATATTTATATAAATAAGATTTAAAAGGCTTAGGACTGATAACCCACTTTGGTTCCTTTTCCTTGTTTGGATGTGGGATTACAAGTATCAGTTATTTGTCCGAGTGTTATTTAAATTTTACCTATATATATTTGTATATGTATACAAGTATAAAAGTTAGTTCATTAGTTTCAATTACCCTTTGTAACATGTTGAGCAAGGGGTTGCATTCATGAATACTCGGTATTAATTCAGAAAGTACATATAAATTATAATAGGTATAATTTATGATTCACAGAACATTAATTCAAAATTCAAGTATACTAAAGTACATTGTTTTACAATAAAAAAGGTTTGATTCAAAACTATTCAAGGTTATACATCTTTTAGATACATGTTAAGAATACTAATTCAAGAACATACTGTCAGTCATTTATTTCAGAATTATTGGGTTTTTCATAACTATTATACAAGTAACGTTTATACGCTTTTTATGAGTCAAGTGATACAGGTTGTTTAATTCATTTAAACAATATAGTTAAAGTCCTGACATTATAACCAGAAACTCCAGCAGGGGATTGAAAGAATGTGTGTATAGATCTATATTGGGATTGACAACCCTGCACTCAGACTGCTAGCTACAGTCAGGCATACATGCCTGTGAGTGACAAATTGTTATCAACAGCTTTCAGCGCATTCATAGCGTTGGGTCAGGCCATCTAGTCAGAATGGTTATAATAACTCATATAAAAGATATTAACAATACGTTAGTGTATAATTAACTAAACCTAAATACATTTTCAAAGTACTAGTTTACAAGATACAGTTTACAGTATTACATTACAGTTTACAATAACAGTTGATGAAATCAGGCACACTCTCAGATACAAGTTTACAAAAGGATTACAAATACAGAATATTGGTTTACAAATAGAACAGCTTTATGTAACTAAAACTACTTTTCATATACAGCAGAAAATATAGGATTTTCTGGAGCAGTTTACATATTCAGGAAACAGAAAACATTCATTCAAACATAAATACTTATGCACTCACTCAACTTTATGTTGATACTCTCTTTTGAAATTACTTGTATTCTCAGGGAACCAGTAGACAGGTACTCCCCGAGCTTTTGAGAAGATGGAGCTATTTATGTCTTGTCTTCTTCTTTTGTATAACTATTTGGTTTCAGTATACTATGATGAAACACATGTAAATACTTATACTTTTTAAATACAGTGGTTGCTTGTACTCAGTTTACTATAATGCATGTGTTGTGATACTACAAATGAAGTCCTCCACCCCCGGACGTTTCCGCCGTCTGGTTTGGGGGTGTGACATGTATTATGGGATGTAATTTGGATTATTGAGCTCGCTGTGATTTCGGAAAGTATTCATCTAGTTTTGGAGTGTGTGTGATCGCTAAGGTTGGTTAGTAATGGAATGTTAGTTGTTGCAAGATCGGGTTATTGACAAGTCTGAAATGTAAGGTTGAGAGATGGTTTGGGAATTCATCATTTTTTGGTGGATTGGATGGAGCGTAGTGAAAACCACGTGGGAGAGAAACGTTGGTATAAAGGTTGCACAAGGTTCGATATTCAGGTTTCATTGCACATCAACAGTGACGTATGGTGGGTATGTGGATGGATCCAGGTTGAGGGTTGTATAGAGCCTTTATGCATGTTCTTGTCTGGTTAAGGCTTGGGGTTCGAAGCATAATCCGAACACCTGATTGGGATTCAGTCAATAAGGTTTTGACCCATGCTTGATTATGACTAGTATGCTTGATGGATAGTGATACCATGGGTTGGTTCCATGGAAATATTGTAGTGTTATAAGACTGCGGGGTGGCCGTAGCATTCATTAAGTTGGCAGGCAGTGTTGTATTGTTGGAAGACTGTAGGGTGACCCTCAACATTCACCTGGTTCTTAAGCAGCTATGAGATCAGGGTATATCTATGGTTTGGGCTCGTAGTTTCTTCTAGGAGGGATTAGATCATAGTAGTACATGTCATGAGACTATATGAAGGCCACAATATTCATGGAACTAAGTAAGGTTGTGACCGTGTGAGGCCGATGGTGACATAAGACTACAACTGGGCATGTAACATTCGTTTATATCAATGCGATTATATTCCATCTATGTAATGATTGGATATGTTATTCATTAGTGGGATCAGAAGGGCTGGTGGAGCCATTATGGTAAGCAAGCTAGGACAGCTCTTTCCAGATAGACCCTCGTTCAGGATTCGTATGACGCGATTGTCTGAGGGTATCAGCCTCAGAAACCAGTTGGAAATCCAGTATATCAGTTAATTGGTTGGTAAGTACGAAACTAGGGAGGTCTCAGTTGGATCAGAATTATAATTATGGGACAACAAGTTGAGCCTGTGATGGTATCCATAATTGAGACTCGTGTTAGAAATCATCATGTCTTTCAAGCAAAGGGTTTTCGAAAACAATAAATGGTAAGAGATTTTGTTCCCCAGTGGAAGCAGCAAAGGTAAACTAGGCTCGGAGGGATTATGCTCAGTTGGGATTGTGTAGTGGATTCATATTAGCAGTTATTCAGAATGGTTTGTCTTTCATGGATTCATGCAAAGTTTTAGGATTTCAGATTTCGGGCAGAGTATTGATGGGTACTCTTCAATGGTTAACGCTAATAGGACAAGTGACCATTCGTCGTCAGGGTAGGTGAGCCCTGTTGAGGTTGGGTTCGATTATAACGATGAAAGGTTGTTGTAAGCATGGGTCTACTTACCAGTTCGTATCGGAGTTGCAGAGGTATCGTTTGAATTGTTAGGCGGCTGGAAGGTAGAAGGGAGCAATTTCGAGGATGAAATCGAATTTAAGTGGGGGAGAGTTGTAACACCTTGTTTCGGGTCATTTCATAATTCGGGGCCGTGACCCGAAGATCAATTATCATAAGGCCATGGGCCTTAGGGAAGGAGAGCTTTATACCCCCTTGGATGTGGATAATATAGATTAGGTGATATGAGAGGTCGGTTTGTGTTTTGGAGGCCAAGGGTATAACCGTAAAGTGATTATAACATCCCAAAATTTAAGACCAAAAATTTCATTTTTGATTTAACAATTCATAAAACAGATTATGGAAAACATCATCGAGTTATCTAATTTCATAAAAACCAAAGATCATATGTCCGAAAAGCATGTCTTAAGATAATAATAATGTCAGAGTACAAATCCCAAGAACATCATAGTGCGGAAAATCATGGTGTGATGGACTGCTATCGTGCCGGCTCCTTTCCCTTCGAAGAAGAAGGACATGAAACAAAAATTGAAAATCGTAAGCACAAAGCTTAGTGAGTTTCCGCATCATACCACATACCATACAATAAACATACTGTCTAACATGTCCGGGTACTGGACTACCTCTTCGATCTCTTTCAACCGGTAACTGCCTAGCATATATCAGGGTGTTGGCCTACCCCTTCGATCTCTTTCAACCGGTAACATGCCTAGCATATCAGGGTGCTGGCCTACCCCTTTGGTCCTTTCGACCGGTACCGGGGACTATTTCACCCCCTACTTCTACCATATAACATCCTAGTACATAAACACATAAGTCACATACTTCCTAGCTCATCAGGGTGTTGGCCATAAAGTTTGCACCTTTATGCCATAACAGCGCTTCAAGGCCCTAGATCTGGGAGAATATCCACTTGGGTCGTTCATTTCCCAAAAGCTAATATTCTTGGACCAAAAACCCCATAAAAGCGAAAAGAAGAGATCTAAGAAATCATTGAGAAAGTATGAGACTTGCTTACCCGAAAATGTTGCAAATGAAGTGAAGTTTCTGGATCTACTCTCTTCTTCTTGAGTCCTCTAGCTTCCTCTTCTTCCACAAGATTCAAAAGCAAAAGTTTTCTCTCAAAAAGGTCTCACAAGCTCGCACAAGGCTCTAGGGTTTCGTGGCTAGGGTTTTGGGACTTGGAGGCTGTAAATGAGGCCACCCTTTAGGGATTAATGTGTTTAACTAGGGTGAAAAACCCTGAAATTAGGGTTTCACTCTATCATCCCTACTCGTCGAGTTGAGTCTCTCAACTCGTCGAGTAGGTTTCTTAACCCGCGTCCCAAAATAGTTCCTACTCGACGAGTTTGGGGCCTCCAACTCGTCGACTTCTCGAACAAAAATGAATAAATCTTATTTAAAACACATACCAGGAACCGGACGTTACAAATCTCCCCCACTTATTTTAGACTTCTTCCTCGAAGTCTGCTGTGTCTGGAAATAGCTCGGGGTAGTGCTTGCTCAACTCATCCTCCGGCTCCCGTGTCCACTCCGAGGCCTTGCGGTGCTGCCACTGTACCTTCACCAACACTACCCTCTTGGTTTTCAGATCCTTTGTCTTCCTGTCAAGGATGGCTACTGGTCGCTCGATGTAGTTCAAGGTGTCATCCACCTGAATATTCTCTAGGGGCACCACTGTGGGGTCGTCTACCAAGCACTTCCGCAGCTGGGAGACATGAAAAGTGTTGTAGATCTAACTAAGCTCAGCTTGCAGATCCAACCGATACGCAACCTTGCCCACCCGGGCTATTACCCTGAACAGTCCGATGTATCTGGGGCCCAACTTGCCCCGCTTCCTGAACCGGATGACACCTTTCCAAGGTGACACCTTCAGGAGGACCATATCGCCTACCTGAAACTCCAGGTCTGATCGTCGTCTGCCGGCGTAACTCTTCTGCCGACTCTGGGTCGTCTGGAGTCTACTCCGAACCTGCTGGATCATCTCTGTCGTCTTGAGTACCACTTCGGTACTCCCCATGACCCTCTGTCCAACCTCACCCCAACATATCGAGGTTCTTCACTTCTTCCCATATAACATCTCGAAGGGAGGACTGTCGATGCCGGCATGGTAGCTATTATTATAGGAAAACTCTGCCAAGGGAAGGTAGGTATCCCATCTACCATCGAAGTCTAAGACACACGCCCGCAACATATCCTCCAAATTCTGGATGGTCCGCTCACTCTGACCATCCGTCTGCGGGTGAAAAGTCGTGCTAAATTGCAGACGAGTAGCCAACTCGTCATGAAATTTCTTCCAGAATCTGGAAGTAAACTATACATCTCGGCCAGAAATCACAGAAACTGGCACTCCATGTCGAGCTACTACCTCTCTGATGTAGATGTCGGCCAGCTTTGTCGGCCGAAATGCTCTCCTGAATTAGTATGAAATGGGCACTCTTGGTCAACCGATCCACGATGACCCAAATCGAATCCACTCCCTGTGCGGTCCTGGAAGGATTTGTGATGAAATCCATAGTAATATCATCCCATTTCCACACAGGGATATCCAACGGCTGCGTCTTGTCGTGAGGCCTTTGGTGCTCGGCCTTGACCTTCATGCAGGTCAAGCACCTCTCAACGTACCAGGCTACATCCCGCTTTATGCAGGGCCACCCGTAATCAATACAAAGATCTCTATACATCTTCGTCGCCCTGGGATGGATGGAAAATCTAGACTTGTGCGCCTCCTCCATCAAGATCTGGCGCACACCGCCTGCGTACAGAACCCACACTATGCGGTGAAGTGTCAACAGCCTGCGACTATCATAGTCGAAGGAGGAAATATGGCCCACTATACGCTCACTCTTCCGATGTTCCTCCTTCAAAGCCTCCTGCTGGGCCTCCCGGATCTTTTCCAGAAGTGGAGTCACTATTGTCATCCTCAAACAGATGTCTCTGATTGGGGCTGCGAATGCCTTGTGGCTAAGTGCATCAGCCACAACATTGGCCTTCCCCGGGTGGTAGAGGATCTCACAGTCGTAATCCTTCACTACATCTAACCAAAGGCGCTGCCTTATGTTCAGATTCGGCTGATCCATGAGGTACCTTAAGCTCTTATGGTCCGTGTAAATGGTACAACAGACTCCATAGAGGTAGTGTCGCTAAATCTTGAGGGCAAAAACAACCGCCCCCAACTCCAGGTCGTGCGTCGGGTAGTTTGCCTTGTGAGGCTTTAGCTGCCTCGAGGCGTAGGCAATGACGTGCCCTCTCTGCATCAACGCTGCACCCAATCCCGAGATGGACGCATCGCAATATACTACAAAATCCTCAACGTCCCCTGGCAGGGCTAAGATCGGCGCCTCGCATAACCTCTACCTCAAAGTCTCGAACGCCGCCTGCTGCTCAGCCCCCAGCGAAATACAACGACCTTCTTCGTCAGCCGGGTCAAGGGTACTGCTATCTTGGAGAAGTCCTGTATGAATCTCCGGTAATAGCCTGCTAACCCGAGGAAACTCTGAATCTCAGATGGAGACTTCGGGACCTCCCATCTCATTACGGCCTCTACTTTGGCTGGGTCGACCAAAATACAATTCTGGTTGACAAGGTGCCCCAGAAACTGCACTTCACACAACCAGAACTCGCACTTGGAGAACTTGGCATACAATCTATCCCTCCTCAGGGTATCCAACACCTCTCGCAAGTGCTCCTCATGTTGCTCCTGTGTCTTGGAGTAAACCAAGATGTCATCAATAAAGACTATCATAGACCGATCCAGCATCGGTCTGCATACGCGGTTCATGAGGTCCATGAACGCGGCAGGGGCATTGGTGAGTCCAAAGGGCATCACCACGAACTCATAGTGGCCATAGCGAGTCCGGAAAGTAGTCTTCTATGCATCCTCATCGCTTACTCGCATCTGATGATAGCCTGAACGCAAATCTATCTTGGAAAACCAAGATGCCCCCTGTAGTTGGTCGAATAGATCATCAATCCTAAGGAGTGGGTAAAGGTTCTTCACCGTTACCTTGTTCAACTCCCGGTAGTCTATACACATCCGATGCGACCCGTCCTTCTTCTTCACAAACAGGATCGGGGCTCCCCAAGGCGATCAGCTCGGCCTGATAAATACATTGTCTAACAGCTCCTGCAGCTGTGTAGACAACTCCTACATCTCGGGAGGAGCCAACCGATATGGTGCCTTGGCTATCGGAGCCGCACCAGGGACTAGCTCGATCCGAAACTCAACCTGTCTCTCTGGAGGTATCCAAGGCAGCTCCTCTATAAATACATCCGAGTACTCTTGCACAACTGGCACATCACTGACGGTCGCCTTACCCGCCTCCCGGGTATCCATAACGTAGGTGACATACCCTGCACAACCATGTTGAAGGTAGCGCCTAGCCCTCGCTGCTGAACATAAGGCTGGTCCACGCTGCGGTCTCTCACCCTGAATCATCAGCTCTCCCTCACTTGGGGTCCTGACACGAACCAACTGCTGCTCACAGTCGATCACCGCCCAATTAGGGATTAGACAATCCATGCCTATGATAACCTTGTTCCCCCTCAAAGGAATGGGAACCAAATCCACAAGGTAACACTTGTCACACATCCTCAAAACGTAATCTCTGTAAACCTCAGATGCCTAGACAGATCGGTCGTCAGCAATCTCAACCTCTAAAGGACAATCCAACATGCCTGAAGACTCAGCAAACCTCTTGCTGAGTGCAAGAGAGACAAATGATCGGGTAGCCCCCGAATCAAATAACACCTGTACTGGGATACCGTTCACATGGTGCGATCCTAAACGAAACACATAAAACATAGAACATAAATATGATAACCGACATGTAATAAGAGTTAGGGAGAAGAAAACATACCCGTCACCACATCCGGTGTGGCACGCGCGTCCTTGGAGGTCAGGTGGAAGACTCGGACCCTCACCACTGGAGCATCTGTCTTGCCCTGTCGGCTATCCGTGATCCGCAGGGTCGCTGGGGCTGGCACCGCTACTGGTGCTCCTGATGTCAGTCTCGGGCAGTTGGGCTTTTTATGGCCTTTCTGATTGCAATGAAAGTAAATCATGACTCATGTCTGAAGGGTGGGGGTAGGAGCAGTACAATCCATGCCAAAGCGCCCAAGCTTGCCGCACTTATAGCAGCCCGATGACCCTAATCTGCAAACTCCCTCATGCGTCTTGCCTTATTTCCCACAGCGGCTCCGACCCTGTTGGCCCTTCGAGCTCGAGTAGACTCCTTTGGGTTTCTTCCCAGAAAACCCAGTCACTTGCCCGACCTCTGCCTTCCTCTTCCAGATGTGCTCTATATCAATCTCCCTCTCTCTTGCCCTGGCTATCATATCCTCCAAAGTCGGGCATGCTGAGTAGCTGACATGGTTTTGGATGTAAGCTCTCAACATATCATAGTACCGGATCTTCCTCATCTCCTCATCGCCCGCGTACCGAGGAACCAGTAAGGCCCACTCCCTGAACTTGGTGGTAATCTCCGCCACCGACTCAGTAGTCTGCCTCATATGCAGAAACTCCCTGGCCAGCTGCTGAAGCTCCACAGTCGGCGCAAACTCAGTCCTAAACTTGGTCACAAAGTCCGACCAGGTCATAGCCTTAATGGCTGGGGCTCCCATCGAATCATTAACCGCCTCCCACCAGTCCTTAGCCCTATCTCTCAAACAGCCCGCAGCAAACCGGACCTTCGACCTCTCAGGGCAGAAGCTCGTCAACTTTGCAAAATCGCTGTCTTCAATCCATCTCCTGGCCACAATGGGGTCCTTCACCCCGTGAAAGTCTGGCGCACCACATCCCCTGAAGTCCTTGAAGGAGAGTATGCACGTCTCTGAATGGCTAGATGCCATGTCACTCCGGAATGCACTGAGGCGATCCTCTATCAGCTCAATGATCCTTTCCTTGATCGACCCGAAAATCACCAGGGTCGCCTCAAGGATGCCTCTCGTAATCTCAAACGCGATGAACTCGCGTAATCCATCATCCACCAGCTCGGAACCCGAACCCGAACCTGAACCTAAACCTGATCTAGACCCTGAACCTCCTGCTCTATGATGTGTCACCACCATTCTGAAACAAAACACATAATCGTCAGGGTCATACATAATCTCGAGAGGTCTCACACACTCTACAAGTTCCCTGGTTCTATCTCAGCCCTCCATGACTCGAGTACGGATCCTCTGCTTTCAGTAGTACGGGCCCATACTACCTTCCACATTTATCCGTACTTTTCTCAAGGATTGCTTGACTTCACCAAGTCCCTTTCACTATTGCTGCTCGCTGCACTAATCTCATCATAGGCTTACCCTAGGGTAACCTTCAACCCACTCTTCGCCATCAGCTGCTTAAGAAGTCCCCGCTATCTCTCCTTAACTAGCTCGCGAATACCATTACATATTACTAAGACTAGATAATTCTTCGAATGAGGGGTCCTACCCTACAACAGTTGGACTCAAATAAGAGCTGTAAGATAGGGCTAGACCTAACCTTCTGAAATAATTTAGTCCTCGCAATATGTAACTTAACGTATTCGTTCACTAGTTAATTAAAGACAACTAGGACTCCTAAAATCACAAAGCATGCAACATTCGGGCATTGAGTAACCCAAACCAAGCATATCCTAATCAGGCCATCATGTCACTGACTATCAGTACTAGCATGGAATTCAATAAGCGCATATAGCAGGCACATAAGGCATCTTCCTAGATCCTTATCTCTAATCTAGCATGTAGTTCTCACACACATACAATAGGCATATAAGGCATCCTTCCTAGATCCTTAGACCTAATCTAGCATGTTGTTCTCATATTCTTAATTCATATCATATATCATAGAAAACATGTATGCGTATGTTGGCGAAAACTTACTTGAGCTCGACCGATTGCACACATCACACACCTTGTTGTTTCTCAAAATTCTTAATTATAATTTTTGAAAAATTGTTTTCTTTGTAAAAAATTTCCAAAGCCTCGATTTGAGTCCAGACACCCCCAAAGGTGTGTCCGAATCCCTCAAACCAAGGTTATGATACCAACTTGTAACATCCCACAATTTAAGACCAAAAATTTCATTTTTGATTTAACAATTCATAAAACAGATTATAGAAAACATCATCGTGTTATCTCATTTCATAAAAACCATAGATCATGTCCCAAAAGCATGTCTTAAGATAATAATAATGTCAGAGTACGAATCCCAAGAACATCATATTGCGGAAAATCATGGTGTGATGCACTGCTATCATGCCGACTGCTTTCCCTTCGAAGAAGAAGGACCAGAAACAAAAACTGAAAACCATAAGCACAAAGCTTAGTGAGTTCCCCCATATATACTTCGAACTAAGGCATACAAACTCAAACCCTAATTCTTCAAGATCTAGTTCTTGATCCAAAAGCCATATATACTTCGAACTAAGGCATACAAACTGAGATCTAGACCCTAGACGTCATTTGAACACATAAAGTTTCTGCCTTTAACTCCATGCATGGCCTTTGGGGATTAAAAGGCCAAAATAACATCCTAGAGATTGCATGGGGCTCCAATGGCCATAAAGTTTGCACCTTTATGCCATAACAGCCCTTCAAGGCCCTAGATCTGGGAGAATATCCACTTGGGTCGTCCATTTCCCAAAAGCTAATATTCTTGGACCAAAAACCCCATAAAAGCGAAATGAAGAGATCTAAGAAATCATTGAGCAAGTTTGAGACTTGCTTACCTGAAAATGCTGCAAATGAAGTGAAGTTTCTGGATCTTCGCACTTCTTCTTGAGTCCTCTACCTTCCTCTTCTTCCAAAAGCTTCAAAAGCACAAGCTTTCTCTCAAAAAGGTCTCACAAGCTCACACAAGGCTCTAGGGTTTCGTGGCTAGGGTTTTGGGACTTGGAGGCTGTAAATGAGGCCAACCTTTAGGGATTAATGTGTTTAAATAGGGTGAAAAACCCTGAAATTAGGGTTTCACTCTGCCAGCCCTACTCGTCGAGTAGGTTTCTTAACCCACGTCCCAAAATAATTCCTACTCGACGAGTTTGGGGCCTCCAACTCGTCGAGTTCTCGAACAAAAATGAATAAATCTTATTTAAAGTACATACCAGGAACCGGGCGTTACAGTGATAGTTCGGGCCTTTTATGAATTTTGGATTTAAGCTCGGGAGGTTTTAAGGCAAAGGGCAATTGATAGAATTGTAGAGCTTCTCATTACCCTTCCGTGGATATAAAGAATGTCAAAATTAAACTTAGAACTAAGAAGTTATGGCCTTTGGAAGATTGGTGGTTTTAGTTCCTAGCCGAGTATGCTGGGTGTACTGGCTCGATAATCGGATCGTGGAGATACCCAGGTATGCGGGGGGTATGGCCAGCCGGAGCAAACCCTAATTTTTAGGGTTTGTGCCCTATTTAAATACCTTAAGTTTCTTGTAGAAGCTCTTATGACCATCCTCCACCTCTCCAAACCCTAAGAACGAAAACCTAAGTTCCCTCTGAGTGTTTTGAGCTTAGAAGTGAACTTTGCGTGTGTTTTTGGTGATTTTGAAGGAAGATGAACTCTTGGAAGTTGCATTGGTGTGATTAGAGCTTGTGGATCCAGAATCATCATCAACTTGGAAAGCTTTTTGAGGTATTAAACTCTTAACTTGATGGTTCATTTTGTTAGATCTAGTTAGGGCTTGGTTTTGTGCTTGTTATGGTCCTTTATGTCATGTATGAGAGTATGAGATACTACAAAAGATAAAGATGATAGATCTTCACATTTTTGAGGTCTCTTGTTCATAAAAATGCAGTGTTGATGAGTTATGGTGGACCATGCATGAGTTAGGGTTCTTATTATGGATTTTATTGAATATTGGGTCCCATTAAGCCATGCAAAGGAGTAAAGTTGCCAACTTTATGTATTAAGACATCATTTAGGATCAGATCTGAGAATTTGACATAGGGGCTTAACCAATTAAGCTCTTAATGGCGAAGTTGTGCATGTTGTGAGTGTGTTGGGGGTACCCAGCTCGTATGCAATGTGTACTAGCCTAAAGAGGCGTACACAGGGTGTAAGTCTGAGTACGCTAGACGTACTCAGAAGCCTTGACTTTTATTGAATATTATGATTTGGGCCGTACTTGGACTATTAGGGTTTTAGGCCTTGTTGGGCCACTAGTCTTTCTAACTTTGGGCCCTTGTTAGGCTTTAGGCCTTCTTGGATTTGGGAACATATTGGGCTTTGGACCACATTTAGGAATTTAGGTCATATTAGGCTTTTGGATCCATTAGGTTGGGCCTCGGTTATTAGGCCAAGTGAGGAAAGGGTAAAATGGTCTTTTACCCTGGGAGTTGGACAAATGAATCAGATTCCTAGTTATGGTTTATGGCCCAATTATTAATCGTGGTTTTATTTGACTGATTAGCATGGGGATTATCCAGATCAGCAGTCCGAGCGTTTATCTGATTTTCAGAGGTTAGAGGTGAGTTTCCTTTACTGTATCCATGGGTTGAAGGCACCAATGACGGCCACTAGATTATGTTTGTAGGATGATGATTGTCTTCGTGACAATTACCTGTTATGCCTATATCAGGTTGATGTCTCTATGACTCTTATTGTTATGATTATAAGTGTTAGCTGTAGGGGTGAAATAGACCCGATACCGGTTGAAAGATACCGAAGGGGTGAAGTAGACCCAATACCGGTTGAAAGATACCGAAGGGGGTGAAATAGACCCAGTATGTTTTTTTTACTGTTATGTATGTATGGTATGGGGTATTTTTTTTGGGGGTGGGGGGAGCTCACTAAGCTTTGTGCTTTCAGTTTTCAGTTTATGTTTCAGGTAATTCCAGCTTGGAAGGGAAGGGCCCGACTTGATCGCAACGCATCCACCCATGTTTTCCGCACTTATGATTTTGGGATTTTACTCTAATAACTATTTCCACTACGACATGCTTTTAAAAGGTTGTTAAGGACAAATGGTGTTTATAGGTGGAATTAAAACTGAAAATTTTACCTTATGATTTTTGGGATGTTACACCTAAGTACCGAAATATAGCAACCTAGTTTGAAACTTTTCAGTTTCAAACCTCGAACAAGAAACCCAATTAGGAACACGATCATGTTTCTCCCTTGGGTGATCATGTTTTGCCCTCCCTTAGCTCAAAATACCATTCTACTTATTTTCCATGCTTTTGGGATCCTCGAATCACTTACACGATCGTGTAAATGCATTACATGATTGTGTAAATGCAATACACAATCGTGTAATGATCTCTGGTACATTTTTAAGCAACCTACTTTACGCTACAAACTTCTATGACCTGTAACTTTTTCGTACAAACTCGTATTTTCAAAAACTTTATATCCACATGACCGTCTCGGAGTGTACTGCAATTTTATTATATTAATCCTTTACTAAATGTTATATATTTTTTAGTTATTATGCAATAAGTACAAGGTATATAAACTACAATACCAAAAAGTTTAATACTTTACTATGAAAGTTCACCTTTTAACGCGTTGCTACTAAATACACCTAAAAACATGAGGTTTGATATTTTAGGGATGTTACCTACTTTGTTTCGATGTATTGTGTGATGTACAGTGCGGTGCCTTACTATACATTTTTTTACAAAAATTGCCAAATAGTGCATTGCAAAACTCTAAACCATTATTCTTTATGAGTGTTTTGACTTGTTTCTGTCTGTTTTCAACCATAGTCTTCCACTCCTTGAAATTTCCAAACACTTTATTTGTTGTCTTCAAAAAACACAACTACACTTTACTTGAATATTCGTCAACTAAATTCAGAAAAATACAATCATCGACCATGAAATTTCATCAGAGAAGGACTCTGGAAATGTAAGTGGATACATTCAAGGATTTCCTTACTTGTGTGTTGACTAGAACTGAACTTCACCCTACGTTGCTTTTCCTTTGACACAACCTTCAAAGAATTTGACATTTTGCCATTATTTCTCCACCAAACAGTCCTTATTTACTCAAGATAGTCATACCCGTCTCACTCATGTTCCCCAATCTTTTATGTCATAACTATGTCTTGCCATCACATTGTTTCAAGGATTAGGATGCAACCACCTTTTCTCTAATTGTTCTGCCTTCAAGAAAATAAATTTCATGATGCAACTTTCCTTTAATAACTACAAAAGCACCTTTACATACTTTTACCCAATCGTCTTCACCATAATACTTCAACCCATATTTGGCCAAAGTGCCAAGAGAAATGAGGTTCTTCCAATGATCAGGACATACCTGCAATCATGTTTTATGACCATACCATCGTGCAGTTTGATATGCATTATACCACTGTCCTTGATACAACGCATCCCGTCAACACCTATTTTCACCGTGTCATTCCATTATTTAAAAGATTTGAACCAATCATGATTATAAATCATATTGTGAGATGCACCCAAGTCTAAGATCCAAGCATGTGTAGGACTAGCCCACTTCATCAGAACTGTCATGAACAATAGCAACACTTCCATTCTTGCTTAATCCAACTTTATAACTTCCGTCTTTCGTCGTGGACAATCTTGTTTTGCAGTTATAACATTTAATCTTAGCCAAACCTTTAAATTTGGAACCTGAATTTTCCTGGTTTCCACCATCACTCTCTATTATTGTTCTTACCCTGCCTGCAAACAGACCTGAACCAACAACATCTTCATCTTCATAAACCCTTCATTTTAATTCTTCATCATCGATCTTAACTTTAACACCTTATAAATCCAGGATAATGCGATTGATGGTATTATCCTAACATTGTTTATGATACAACCGATCGGTGAAAGAATTATACTAACATTGTTTATGATACAACCAATTCATGAGAAAATTATTTTTATACTTTTCGTTGAGTTTCTCTCAAAGTCCATCAACAATCATTTGATCCACAACCTCCCATAACACTTCATCTATTAGACATAAAAAAATCGCGTTATGCACTTCCGCCTGAATATTCTCATTTGCATCCTCTGCCATCTCCTTCGGTAATTTCACATCTCCTTATAATGTCGTCACACAACCTTGTTGAACTATAAAAGTCTTCATCTTCACCTCACACAACGCAAAATCATTCGAACCATCGAACTTCTCCAAATAAAACTTGTAAGACGAAACAATGATTTACACAATAAAGTAAAATAATGTGATAAAACAAAAATAATGATTTAACGTGGTTCGGTCGACGTGACATATGTCCACGAGCATGAACCGAAAAACTCTTTCTATTACTCGTCTATTACAAAAGTGATTATAATGAAATCCTAATTATGAATACTTATAACCGTAAACCCTAGCAACTATATGTCGAACCCATATACAAGTAAGACATTAACAAACGCTTTTGATAATATTTATTATAATAATATGTTTAGTGTAAACTAATTTTAATTCTCACGTTAAATGTTTGATTAGTTATACATAAATCAACATCTTTGTTTGGTGTAAGGTGAAATAGTATATGTCATGACAATGCCAAATCTTTTTTTTTTTTTTCTTTTTCTTTCTGTTTAAGGCTGGAGGAGATGTGGGCACTATTTTTGTATATTAGAGTGTGTTTGGGGATAGATAAAATACCTATTGAAAATCTTTATTGGGAAATTATAAAGAAGGTTCTTGTAAAGATTTGAAGTAGTTTGAATTCCCATTTCCATTAAGATGATTGGGTATGTACTTTTGGTTACACTAGGGTTCCTCACAAGTGTCAGTCCCCTTTGTACCCTTTTTCTGATTCCTTTTCTGTGATTGCAGGTCCAATTGCTTGTGTTCATAAGTATTGGCTCTGTATGGTACAACTGTTTAAGTACACGGTACAAGCAGTCAATGGGCTCCAACTTATGATATGTACTACACTTTCATTTGCCGAGTGGAATCAAATTTTGTAAATAACAGAAACCAAATTGCTACACCTTAACGAGGAAGATGTCTACCGTTTGAACTACCCATTTGTACTACATTTTCACAATATTTAATGCTTTGGGTAATTCGTTGGATTCCTCATAGACATTGATTCGGTTAAGGTAAAAAAATATCCATAAATGCTGTTTAGTCAATAAGTCCTAAACGTAACCTTAGTTCGATTAGCAACAATTTGTGGTTAACGTTCTTTTCTAATCACAAACAGGAGATGTGCTATGATCACCATTTAAATAGTTTAAAAAATATATATATTTATATAAAAGTAATCATGCATGTGCAAACACGGCTTTCATGATTCGCAATACATGAAAGAAATGACCCCACTATATAATATATTTTTGTTTTTCTACATCGTATCACAAATCTTTGTCAATGGTCTCAAACTTCTCTTGCACTGCACCTTTGGCGAAATTTTATGGCACTATTTTTAATACTAAATGATATAGAATCATGTAATATAATACTTAACCTACTGCCGAATGTAATGAATTTCTATGTGTATTATTCAGTATCATGAAACCCTTGAATGCCGTGGAACATTAAACCCAAGTCGCGATAAGTATTATTCCAAATTCCTTCAAGATATGTTTTTGATTATTTAACATGTTTGATCAAAATAGTTGTATATCTATGTAACATGAGGTGACTCTTAGCCTAATAAATCTATTAGGTGTGGGTTCTATGTTGTGGTCCCTTTAGACCTATGTTTTTAACTTTTCTACCTATATCGTATTTTTATTTTATTGTAATTGTACACTTTTATTTTTAATAATGAAATCATAATAATGTTTTGCATCAAAGATATATTTGATCCGTTGTTTATGATTGTTGGGGCGACTTGTATGTGAGGCTGTGGCATTCCGCGGATCGATTTTGGCAATTTTGGGCATGATTTTTTGATCTGTTCCTATATTTGGTTTGGATTGATTTGTTTGGATTGTTTGATTTTTTTTCTTTTTTTGAGAGTTTCGATTATTGCTGGTATTTGTTTGATTTTGCATTTTTCGTTGTTTTTCGTGCCACGATTTTTAGGTTCTTCGCGCCGCAATTTGGGTGTTGCTGCCTCGAAAATAACCTTTTTCCGTCGATATCTCGCCGCAATTTTATACTCCCGCAATGATTTTTGTTTAGGGTACAAATTTTGATAAAAATTTATGCTTCTTGTTGTCAATATGGCTTAAAAAACGCTTATCTTCTGTCCATTAGTACCCAACTTGATGACAAACACTATGCCTACTGGAGTTATGTTATGAAGAATTTTTTAGGAGGGAATAACATGTGAGGAATTGTGGCAGGTACACGAAGCAAACCCACAGGTGATAAGGCTGGAAATTATACAACCTTATTGGAATCATGAGAGACTGATAACTCCAAGATTATCCTTTGGATTAACAATTCTGTAATTCAGTCTATTAACACACAATTGGCAAAGTATGACATTGCAAAGGAAGTTTGGGATCACTTGGCTAGACTGTACACACAATCTAATTTTGCAAAACAATATCAATTAGAGTTTAATATTCGAGCCCTCCAATTGAATAATATGAGTATTTAAGAGTTTTATGCTTATATGTCTGTTTTGTGGGATGAGTTGGCTCTTACTGAATCGGATGACCCGAAGGCCTTCCACCCTTACATTTCCAGAAGGGATAAGCATCATTTGGTTCAATTTTTTGACGGCTTTAGGTTATGATTTTGAAGGCCTACGTGGATCCATCTTGCATCGCACACCTTTACCCATTGTTGATTCGGTTGTTCATGAGCTGATTGTTGAGGAAACTCGTATCAAGTCACATGTTGAAAAAGGGTCTAAGTCTGCTACTACTCTAACTGTCTTTGCTGTTCCTCAACAGCATCAGAACTCTAATCCAAATCCCAGTGCCCTTTGTTATTGAGCAAGGGAAATCAACAACAACAAAATCGGCCTTCTGGACAGTTTTCGCCACGCCCCTCTTTTCCATCTTTTTGTCTACCACAATTCACTATTGTCATTACACCTTCAGTAGAGGCTAAAACAACAGTTACACCACCATCAGCTTTGGATCCTCAAGTTGTTTAAAAGTTCAGACAGTTCATTGCCTCCAATCCTACTACCATGACATCATCCACATCTCACTCAAGTCTATCATCATCTAGTACTTTAGGGATTCCTTCATACTTGTGGATATTGGATTCATGTGCATCTCATCATATGTCACCATATTTACCATCCTTTATTTTCTTATTTTCTAGTTTGCCTATTTTTGTTATGCGTGCTAGTGCTACACCTATTCCATTAAAAGGTGTTGGTTTTGTTGTTACTCCTCATATTTTCTTGACCGATGTCTATTATATTCCCACATTTTCTTTGAATCTTGCATCAGTCAATCAACTATGTAAGTCTGGTTGTTGGGTCTTCTTCTCTGATTCTCTATGTTGTGTCCACGATCGGCAATCTTAGAGGGTGATTGGGTTCAGTCCTACACTTGGGGACTTTTATGTTTTAGATCATCTATAAGTGTCTGATGTTGCTACCTCCAGTGTCGATTTGTCATATTTTTGTTTAATTAAATCGACTTAAGATTTTATTTTTGGCATTCTCGTTTAGGTCATGTGTTTGCATATCGTTTATAGTTTTTAACTTCTACTGGTGTTAGGTCTTTTGTACAGTCATGATATTTATAATTGTTGTGGTTGTAAAATGGCAAAAATAAAATTGCACTTTCGTTTAATAAAAGTGACACTACTTTTGTTGCTCCTTTTGATCTTGTGTATTCTGATGTGTCGGGTCCCTCACAGGTTTCCTATAAAGGAGGATCATCTTACTATGTTTCTTTTATAGATGATTACACTCGTTATATGTGATTTTATCTTATAAAGCACAAGTCTGGTTTTTTAACCATATATAGCAAATTTGGAGCCCTTGTTAAGACTCAACACTCTTATGTCATAAAATGCATTCCGTGTGATTTGGGTGGGGAGTATACTTCAAATGATTTTACTTAATTACTTGCATCTTATGGCACTATACACTAATCGTCATGTACATATACTTCTCATCAAAACGGTATTGCAGAAAGAAAACGCTATCACCTTGTTGAAACTGCATGATCCTTGCTTTTATCCTCTCATGTCCCTAGTATCTTTTGGGGAGAAGCCATTTTTACCACTACATATGTCATTAATCGCATTCCCCCTGCACACAATTATGGGATGTATCCCTATGAAAAACTATATGGAAAACTTATTGATTATTCTTTATTGTGTGTATTTGGGTGTACATGCTTTGTTTTACGACCTCAAGCTGAGCAAACTAAGTTGTCTCCAAAACCTGCTCTATGTGTATTCTTGGGGTACGAAATTGGTCAAAAAGGATATCGTTGTTACGATCTGAAAAGTCAAAAATTGTATGTTTCTCGACATGTCACCTTTCCGGAACACATTCTTTTCTATAGCATTCATGTGCAATCACACACTGTGACTCAGTCGGAACTTCAGGCTATTAATCCATTTTGTGTTGATAGTGAAGACATTCCTTTAATACTTCAACTAATTCAGATAGCCCTCACCCTTCTGATCCTACACATGATGTTGCTCAGGAACTCCCACTTGCTCAAGACCCCCCCCCCCCCCCCCACCATCAAGGCCTACTTGTACTCGAAATTCCACCAAGCTTCCAGAATTTGTATACTACTCTTAATTGCAAGCTTTTTTCCTTTTTATTGGGAATATACATCGTCTGTTTAAACCAACATCCTACATAGAGGCCGTTTCTGATCCCCTTAGGCAAAATGTTATGGTTGAGGAACTTACAACTCTTTATCAGACTCATACATGGGATTTGGTTTTACACCCACCTTGAAAACACATAATTGGTTTTCGTTGGGTACATAAGATCAAAACCAAGTCTGGTGGATCTATTACATGTTATAAAGCTATACTTGTTGTAAAAGGTAACTCACAAGAATATGGTACGGATTATGAAGAGAGTTTTGTTCCAATTGCAAAAATAACAATTGTTTGCACTCTGATTGTTCTTTCTTCTATTTGAAAATGGAAGATTTATAAGATGGATGTCAAAAATGCATTCTTGAATGGTGATCTTCATGAGGAGGCATACATGTATCCTCCAGCAGGTATTACTTGAAGGTTTGTATCGATCAGATACACTTCGAGTATTAAGAACAAACATAAACTAATCTAAGAAAAACAAAAAACAGAAAGTAAATAACACAAGGATTTCTCCAAATTGTCTTTCACCAAGAAAGGGCTTTGTCTTCACAAAGATGTTTACAACACCAATCTGTGTTAACAACAATAGGGTTTACCTTAATGTTGTATATATACTAATCTATACAAGTATATCCCTTGATTGAAGGGATTACGTCTAATCTATACTAAGAACCGATCTTATCACAAAGATACTGGATCTATGATCTGTTCTATACTTATCTATATCATTATCTAATATATAAAAGATTATATAGAATAACTACGCTATGTGCTAACGCTGATAAGCTTGATACACTGGCGTTGTCGATGTTGTAGACGTTGACGTTGACAAACAGCGTGTGGAATGTTTGACTCATCAGATCATAAGGTGTGACCTTACAATCTCCCCCTATCTGCTGATGTCAAAACTAATCTTCAATGAATTCTTTAGTCCGTGCTCCCCCTAAGAGTAAGAATGAAGTTTTCACGTTTCAACTTTAACTAATGCCCCCTTGAGAAGATGAATGACTTATCAAGCAGTTGAGGCAGCATTTATGAATCGCAGCGGACGGCGGATGAATAGGTGAAGGTGACGAGATGGGATGAAAATGTGGATCAAATTGCCTCAACTAGGTGAGAATGTTGATATAAGCTTGACTCGACCCCCCTAGATTGTGCTTTTCTATATAGATTCTCTCCCTCTTTTTGACATCAGCAGTAAACACAGGAATAGAATTGTTGTCGCTTGTATTTTAGTTAGATTGTGATGTCTCTTGATAGTATTGGCTTAAACTATCATTCATTGACATAGTATTGCGAGATTTCATCAACATGTGGTTTCATACGATGACTCATTAATCACTTTGTTTAGAAGAAAAGGGCAAGAGTGGTATGTTGCGTGTAATACATTCTTGTATAAAATGTACCCATCGGCAAAGTATGTCGACGTTTTATCAATGTATGGCTAATACAATGAATCATTAACTTCTTAAAAGAAGAATTGTTGGGAAAGAGTGGGTAAGTGCGTGTATTATATCACGGACAATAATATACCCATCGACACAGATTTTTTGAATTCTCATCAGCGTCTGATATCATAAGCTGAATCATAAAATTCTAAAGAATAATTTATGGAAAGAATGGTTTGATGCGTCTGATAAGATGTGGTGTTTTAGCTTAACCATCGTGATATATTTTTTCAAGCTCTCATCAGCATATGGTACATTACGTTGAATCATAAAGCTTTGAAGAAGAATATCAGGGCAAGAATGGATTGGTGCGTGTGATAGCCTATGGTATATAAACTAACCATCGACACATCGTTTCTAACTTTTATCAGTGTGTGGTATATCACAGTGAATCGTCAAGTTTTATTAAGACTAAATTAAGGAATAATGGATTGTTTCAGTCATACTAAGGTGGAATTAGCGTGAATTATAAACTGTGTTAACTCATTAACAAGAAGTGGTTCAAACTTCTGTATCATAGAGTTAAGTTGCAGTCTGGAACTATAAAGTTCACCATCAATTCTTTAGAATGGAACATAAATAATAATAAATAATATAAGAATACAACAGAACAATTAATCAAACAAGGAAAGGAATATACAACCTTTTTCAGAGGCTCTCTATATAGCCTTTTCAGAAGATCTTTTGTGCGGTATCTTCAAAAAGAAATCTTTTGAAGTAATTACACATTTATTAAATTTCTTTGTTCAAGATATCTACCCTTCGAGACCGAATATAAAAGAGAACACAAGTGGAGATAAATATACAATACATCTCACTATAAATCAAGAATAATGAAGCCACTAATCACTGAAACATTCCAGATGGAATCCAAGCTTTATATTTTATCAAGAGAAAAAGAGAATTAGAGATCATTCTTTGTAACCAACAAGTTAATTGACTCGAATCCATGAAGCCATAGTGTCCTTAAGATCAACACGAGGTCATTCAAGCTTTTATCAGATCATGAGTCAGTAGATGAAAACAAGACTTACTGAATTGATGGTTGCTCTTTGCATCCATCACAGTAAGTGGAGGAGAAAAAGGGTACCCTCAAGAAGAAGAAAACATGATTCCCCTCTTTTTATCAGCACCAAGAGCATTGAGATCTTTCAGCTCTTACAAACTTTGAAGAAGGAGATGTAAATAACTCTTAGATAGGCCTATAAGATGAATCGGAGAGAAAAGATCATACCTGTAAATACTATAATCGAAGCTTAAACAAATTATGTAAAAATCCGTAAACATAATATGCGCAACATTTGTTTTTGCATTTTTGTGTTTTTTAGAAAGTAATCAGAAGCAATAAAAAAAGTTAGAAAGCAGTTAAATTATTGAAACCATGCCAAGATCTGCAATCAATTTATTTAAAGTCTTCTCTTCCAACGCCTTAGTGAAAATGTCAACCAGCTAATCAGTGGATGGAACGTAAAACAACTCCACTTTTCCCTTTTGAACTATGTCCCTGATGAAATGATGAAGGATGTCGATGTGATTGGTCTTGGAATGTTGCACTAGATATTTTATCATCTAAATGGCGCTGGTGTTGTCACAACAAATGGGTGTCTTCGAGAAGTTTTAACCATAATCCAAGAGCTGGTTCTAAATCCTTAGAATCTGAGCACAACACCTTCCAGTGGCAACATATTCAGCTTTTGCGGTAGAACAAGCCATTGATGACTGATTTTTGCTTGCCCAACTTACCAATCTATTTCCAAGCATTTGAGTTCCTCCTGAAGTGCTTTTGCGATCATTGCCACATCCACCACGATCAGAGTCAGTGTAACCCACCAGCATGAACTCAAAATCACGAGGGTACCATAACCCAAGATTGGGTGTATGCTTTAAGTAACGAAATATCCTTTTCACAATGAGAAGATGAGATTCCTTAGGATTGGCTTGATAACGAGCACATAATATAGTAGTAAACATAATGTTAGGGCGACTGGTTGTAAGATAGAGTAGAGAGTTTATCATTCCTTGAAACAAAGTTGCATTCACATCAGCGTCATTTGGATGAGCGCCAATAGACGCTAATCAGGACATCAGAGTCTTTGTTGGCTTGCAATCAGAGAACCCATACTTCTTCAGCATATGTGTAATATATTTAGCTTGGCAAACAAAAATACCATCACTTAGTTGTTTGACCTGCAAACCCATAAAGAAGGTTAGTTCTCCCATCATGCTCATCTCGAAATTCTTGGCCATGATCTCCGCGAATTCTGAACTAAGCTTTTCATCAAAGGATTCGAAGATGATATCGTCCACACACACTTGGAAAAGAATGATATGGGATCCTGAATGCTTTATGAACAAATTTTTTTCGATCTTCCCTCATTTGTATCTACTTGAAAGAAGATAGCTTTCCAGTGTGTCATACCATGCCCTAGGTGCCTACTTTAAGCCATAAACAACATTATCAAGATGATACACATGATTTGGAAACTCCTCAGTTTCAAATCCTACAAGTTGTTTTAGAAAAACTTCTTCTTGAAAATCTCCATGAAAGAAGGCAGTCTTGACCTCCATTTGACAGACTTTGAAGTTTTTGAAAGAGGCAAAGGCAAGAAACAAAACGTATTGCTTCAAGTCTAGCCACATGAGCAAATGTTTCATCATAGTATAGCCCTTCAAGCTAACAAAAACCTTAAGCCACAAGCCTACCTTTGTTTATTATGACAATCCCATCTTCATCCATTTTGCAACTGAAAATCCAACAAGTGCCAACGATAGTCTTTCCTCGAGGTTTGGAACAAGAGTCCACACACGATGACGTTCAAATTCATTCAGATCATCCTGTATGGCCTTGATCTAGTCAGCTTCTTTCAACATATCAACAATATTCTTTGGTTCAATCATTGAGACAAAGTTTACAAACATGCAGAAGTTGTTGTTGACTCTGTTGCGAGTAAGAACCCTAGAATTTACATCTCCAATTATTTGAGATTCAGGATGATCTCGAAGGATTCTTGGATTAGAACTTTCATTTGTATTGCTTTAGGAAATGTCTTTCTAATTGGATGGATCAGCTTCTTCAGGTATGACAAGCTGATCTTCAGATATAGGTTGTGGATTGATTAATTGATCAACATTAGGAACAACAAGATCAGCGTTATTTGACAAGAATTTAGGAACAGGGTCTGAGGGACTGTGAGTAAGTTCATTCAGAATTGATGAAGAGTGATCAACTCGATCATAAATGAATAAGTCTTCCTCGAAGGTGACATAAACTATTTCTTCAACAATTCGCCTTGAAAGAATAAATAGCCTAAAAGCCTTGGATACGCTGGAGTAACCTATAAACACTTCTTCATCAGCTTTAGCTTCAAACTTCGAATGTTGATCTCTTTGATTCAAGATGTAACAAACACATCCAAACACATGAAAATAATAGATGTCCGGTTTCCTTCTTTTCAGTTGCTCATAAGCAGTTTTCACATGACGCTTAACAATGATAATCTGGTTTTGGTTATAATATGTTGTATTGACAGCTTCAGCCCAAAATCACAATGAAAGACCAGCTTCAACGACCATGTTCTTCTAGCTTCAATGAGATTTCTATTTCTTATCTCTGCAATACCATTTTGATGGAGAGTTCTAACTGCCGAAATTCTGATAAATTTCTGACATTGAGCAAAAGTCTTCCAAAAAGGAGTTTTTGAATTCATTTCCATGATCACTACGTAATTGCCTTACTTTGTGATCATAGATGAGTTCCCACTGCTTATTGAGGGAAATGATTTCATCCACGGAATGACTTTTTTTTCTTAAAAAGACTACCCAGGTAAACCTTGAAATCTCATCCATAATGACGAGAGTGTATTTCTTTCCAGCCCTTGACTTAACCGGAACTGGTCCAAACAGATCTATGTGAAGAAGATGAAGAGGTTTGACAATAGAAGAGCATGCCTTTGGCTTAAAGGAAGACCTGGTGTTCTTCCCTTTTTCACTCGCTGAGCACAACTTATCCCTAACAAACTGCATTTTAGGAATTCCTCTTACAAGCTTATTACCTGCAATGTTTGAAATGTTCTTCAAGTTCATATGCGATAGCCTCTTGTGCCACAACCAATTTAGATAAGAATGATCAAGGGAGAAGAAGCAACGACGAAGAGTGTTATCAACAGAAAACATATCCAGAACATAAATGTCGTTTTGTTGATTTGTAGTAAGAACAGTGACACTCTTTTGATCAATAACCTTTCCTTCTCTCTTGTTAAAGAGAACTTCAAAGCCAGTGTCACACAGTTGGCTGATAGAAATGGGGTTATGCTAAAGATTTTTCACATAAGATACATTCTTGAAAACAATAGAGTTGCACTTGATGGATCTATATCCCTTTGTAGCTTCCTTGCCATATCTCCATATATAACAATCGCACCATCCTTCTTTATGAAATCTTCCAGGAGAGAGTTGAATCATGTCATATGTCTTGAGCAGCCACTATCTAAATACAAAATATGCTCTTTACCCTGAAACTAAGATATATAGTAAGCCCTGAAACAAAAAAATGTACACAATATACACTAATCCATTTGCAAAGGGTCACCCAAGAAAAGATATTATAACAGTCGTTAGGGAGACAGTTCAACGAGTTTCCCTTTTTGATCCACTTATCATTGCGATTCATGATGTTGTCAGCGCGAACAGAGTTCTTTTCAAAAGTGCGCACGCTGACTTTGTGAGAGACGTCACCACATCGATAACAAACTTTGATTCCAGAATTGTACGTCCCTAATCTGCTTGTGTATCAGTCAGATCCGTTGATGGTGCGGAATCCCAATCAAACGGATGATGTCAGATCAAATAGAAGAGAAAGAGAAGAAGAATAATATGAATCTCAATGTATTAATGAATAGAATGATGATCCTTTACATGAGATTCACACACACTAACACACACTTGTTCTTCTCTCTAGTTTCTCTCTCTAGAACACCTTCAAATGCACACACTTAAGCTCCTCTAGTGTTCATTAATCTATTCCTCACACCCCTCACCCCTACATATATACACGAGAAACATGGGTCGTAAATGGGTTTACGGTCGTAAATGGGTTTACGGCCGTAAACACCCATTGGGTCGTAAACAGGGTTTACGGTCGTAAACCTGTTTACGGCCGTAAACACTGAGCTGATTACGGTCCAAGACATAAAATTACATTTTCCTAGAAAAGCAAAGTATAAACTATATTTTTGACCCAACAATCTCCCCCTTGGTTTATAGCTTTCTTTTCTTTTCTTAAATGACCTAACAAACTCCCCCTAAAAAGTAGCTGGCTTTCTTGTTCATCTTCATTGTAAGCTTGGCTTCAGCATTTATCTTCAAATTCTTCACAACCTCAAGATGAACTTGATGAATCTTCAATGAATGACTTCATCTTGAGCACTTGAGTTTTTCTTCAGAATTTGGCGTTGAACGCTCGTTGGGTGAGGAGGCTTTTGGTACTGATTCTTGAAAGATAATGCTTTCAGTTTGAGAATCTTCAGAGAGAACATCAGAGAGAACTAATCTTCTGGATCACTTCAGCAGGTACAAGATAGCAGCAGAGTGATTGAGGAGGCTTCAATGCAATCCGTCACATAATCTTCAAGTGTAGCTTCACCTTGCTTCTGGGGTTGAAAGATTGAATGTCGAAAGAATAATCTTCATTTCTAGCTCCTTCAAATGAGAATTCTTCGATGATCACGGATGAAGTCTTGGCTCAGAAATCTTCGACACAAACTTCCATGAGTTTTATCTTCACCTGAATTCACTATTCAAGACAAAACAAAACTAAAAGAAAAATATAGCACACAGTATTTTTGGATTTTTTTTTTTCATATTTTCTGAAAAAAGAAATAAAACAGAAATAACACTATTTTTGGATTTTTTTTTTAATTTTCTGATTTTTGTTTGGTTTTTTTTTTTTTTTAATTTTAATTCTCCCCTGATATTTAAATTAGAAGAAACTATGAACAAATTTAACAAAAATAAAAATGATATCTAACTTTAAGAGTGATTTGGGATCAAAGTTTTTAGACAGCCTTTATCCGTTTATCAGTACCTATCCCTTCATGAATAGATCTGGTCAATCGCCGATATTGTGGTTCACTTAAACACGAGAGATTGTGACAAAATTAGGACATACTATAAGTGACAAGACAATGTGATCCTATGTTCCTAAATAATATTCCTAAAGGACCATTTAGCTGACGACGACCAAAGATATTGTTGTCCACCTAAATTGAGCAGCGAGATCTACAGACAACCTAGTGATTGTTCAATTTTAAATGTACTAGAACATGTTTCCCGCTTCCTGACATACCCCAATAATCAGGAACTTCCAAAGTACTCCTTACTTTAGGTGAGCAGACAATTATTATGAGAGAAGTCAGATTTAGAATGCATATGCTATACACCCAGGTCGGATCTCTTCCAATCACGCAGAGGGTGAAACATATGACTAACTGAAGTTTTAGAGGGATTGAGAAAAAGAATGATGCATATACTGTGTACCAGGTCGGATTGTGAGTCACGCAAAGGAGACAGTATATGGCTAACGGATAGAAAGAATTGCATAGATAGAGGATGCAGAGAAATAGAGTTGCATATGTTACAGTCCAGGTCAGATCTATTTCAATCACGCAGAGGAGGCAACATATGACTAACAGAAGGAAAGCAAGAAAATAATTTTCTACAGACCTACTTTATCGGAATTCCCCAGTCGCCCCATCAATACCGGAATTAAGGACAAAGTCTGTACATCGAGGAAGAGTTAAACTACAGTTCTAGATACGGATAACTTTAATGTGACCGGTGGATTATCATGTATATCTCCCTGCTCAACCTATCTGAGCGACGTATTGTCAGGCTAAACGGATTTAACTAGGTCAAGATTTGTCAAGTCTTTGAATTCCTAAAGTTCAACTCTGCCTAGTCAAGTCCATTTAGAATCTTTCGTGCCTACCAGCGCATCGAACACAGAGCCTAGACAATTCAGATTCAGTCCCTTACACAGATTCAGATTTTCTGTTATCACATGATTATATCACTTCCCAAAACATCTCCCTCAAGCACATTCCATAACCAACATATTTTCTGATTTTCTGATTTTTTTAATGTTTTTGGATTTTTTAGAACTTTCTAATTTTTGTTTTGTTTTTATTTCTCCCCCTAAATTTGTGCATATGAGAGAAACGAAAGTAAATGCGCAAATTTAAACTATCCTAAAACAAAAATTTGTCTTTGAAGCGAATCAGAGTAAGATAAACTCAGGAGTATAGAGAAGAAAACGCAAACCGTAATTCACCGATTGAATTTGCATCCAGAAGGTCTGAGAATAGCACGCGTAATCTCATAACAGATCCAAAAATTCTTCATGTCATTAAGCACTAACCCCGTTTGTGATCTCTTCCTTTCTTCCTTTCCCGCAAAGGACACATACTCCCAAACAATGTTCTGAGTGTTGTACAGTTGAGAGATGTCTCCTATCATGTGCCAGGAACAACCACTACCAACAAACCGAAGTCTGATGATATGCCTCCATAGCTGCTCCGACACAGAGCGGGATCAGTTGGTCTTTGGAACCCAGTCCATTTTGAAACTGGGTCGACCTTTGTCATCCTTGCACGGTACTCTCTCCCATGACATATCCTGTTTATCACAAACAGAAGGTGAAGAAATATTAGAGTCATTAGTTGATTTGGGAGAGTGAGCCTTTGGAACCCATTTGTAGTTGGGTTTAACCCATTTCTTTTTCGATCTGATGGGTGGCTCAGTACTTGCTTTTGATCTTGATGTCGGCCGTTGAGATGACTTTGACCTAACCGAACTTTGTTTCATTGGAGCATCTCTTGGATTGGGCTTCTTGGCCGACATTCCCTTCTTGCCCTTGGGAGTTGGATTCTTGGCCTTGTAGGTTTGATTCTTGGCCTTCTGTGCGTTCCAGTCACCATGGTCTGAATGTGACCTTGAGGGATTTCTTTTGAAGTATCTCCCTCTTGCCGCGTTCTACCACCCTTGTGCATAGTAGGGAACGTATGCGCGATTTGGACAATGTCTGGCAATGTGTCCAGGTGTTCCACAGTGAAAACAAGTCCTTTTCTTCACTGGGAAATTGTTTCTTCCTGCCCCTGGTGGTGTAACCTTGCCTTGTCTCTTATTGTTCCCACAAACACAATCACAACAAGCACTCTGTTTCACTGGAATTGGTGGCCTGTATTTCTGAACAGCAGATTGATCAGAAGCAGCTGAGTTCGAAGCAACAGATTCAGAGCTCAAGGAGATGTTGGTTTGTTCAGTGATGTTCTCTTTGTTCTCATCCTCTGCTACTTTTCCTGCACATGAAGTAGATGTGCTAGAAACAGGAACATCAGTATTTTCAAACAAATAATCAAATATGTCAAAAAAATTTAACTCAACATGATCCGATGCAAAAGCATCAAAAGCATCACAAGATGTATCATCAACTTTAATATCAGAAACAGAAGGTTTTTCATTGGAAACAGAAACATCAGGTTCAGGCTCAGTTTTGTTATCAGATACAGATCCTTCAACTTTGTGCTTTGACTGATCTAAGGATTGATCTGCAGGGGAAGTAGAAATGTTAGTACTTTCAACATTAATAAATCCGCCTGAAACGAAACCAGATGGCTTGCCATAAACCATAAACGGTTCATTGGCAATCTCATCCTTGGATAAGGGTTGATACTGATATGTATGATTATAAGGAGGAGGTACACTATCAAATCCTAAACCCTTTGACTGATTTCGTTTGAACTGCATGCAGTGATCAATCATGTTGGCAACTACCTCGCTTGATCCATCAAATTTTCTAAAATTAAAATTTGCAGTTTCAAATTCTCTTTTCAATGTATCAAGCTCGGTAATTAACTCATCATTTTGTCTCTTAACATAATCATAAAGCTCACATTTTTCACTATATTCTGTCTGAATTCTTTTAAAATCTTTTATTTTTGTCTCTAACTGGGCCTTAAGAGGTTTCTGTCCTTTCCTGAGTTGATATCCTTCATATCTCAGGTCCTCAACTTCTCTTTTTAATAAATCAATTTGTTCCCGAAGAAATTTAATCGTAGTTTCACAAGATTGAGAACATGAAACTTTATTGACTGGAACGTTTGAAGAACTCATTGTTTTAAAAAATATGCCCTTTGACTAAAAACTCAAAAGTCAACCTCAAAAGTCAAATTTAAAAAGTCAAACTCAAAAGTCAAACTTGAAAAGTCAAACTTACAAGTCAAACCGAAAAGCTAAATTTGAAAATTTAAAAGTCAAACGAGAAAGTCAAAGGTCAAACTTTAAAGTAAAAAGTCAAAAATAAAATTCAAAATTTAAAAACTAAAATTTTTGGTTGAAAAAGGAATTTAAAATTAAAAGAAAATCATTTTTTGGGCTAAAAGTGTCAATTTGCGAAATTTGGAAGCGGCAGGGAGTGGTTTTGAATAAAATTTCGAAGTGTTATTCCATCTAGCAGGCTAGATCAGCTGGTAAGGTGCCTTGCTGATGAACCAGAGGTCGCAGGTTCGATCCCCGGCACCCCCCAAATCCGTTTCCTTATTTTTAATGCGAAGCGAGGCTGCTGCTTGCGAAGATAGCTGCGAAGCGAGGACGAGATGCGATGACGCGATGCGAGGCTTGCTGCTACTGAGCCGGCTACCCTAGCCGTTCACCGAGCCGAATTCCGAGACGAGGCCGCAAACTCCGGCGACCGTAAACCGCCGACCGTAAACTCCGGCGACCGTAAACACGTTTACGGCCGTAAACTCCGGCGACCGTAAACACGTTTATGGCCGTAAACTTCGGGAAACCCTAGCCGCCGCCGCCGACCGTAAACCCTTCAAATACCGTAAACTCTTTGCAGATTACGTGAAAAACAGCGTTTTCACCTCTTTTTGCTCCAAAACTCGATCAAAAACTCGTTTTTATCAAAAACGCGAAGAACAAACCCCCCTAATTTTCAGAGATCTATCCAAAAACGCAACAATCTTTCCAAAATAAGATCAAATCGGCTCTAGATCTGACAAAGATGAGTGATACAATCCAAGCTCTGATACCAATTGTACGTCCCTAATCCGCTTGTGTATCAATCAGATCTGTTTGATGGTGCGGAATCCCAATCAAACGGATGATGTCAGATCAAATAGAAGAGAAGGAGAAGAAGAATAATATGAATCTCAATGTATTAATGAATAGAATGATGATCCTTTACATGAGATTCACACACACTAACACACACTTGTTCTTCTCTCTAGTTTCTCTCTCTAGAACACCTTCAAATGCACACACTTAAGCTCCTCTAGTGTTTATTAATCTATTCCTCACACCCCTCACCCCTATATATATACACGAGAAACATGGGCCGTAAATGGGTTTACGGTCGTAAATGGGTTTACGGCCGTAAACACCTATTGGTCCGTAAACAGGGTTTACGGCCGTAAACAGGGTTTACGGTCGTAAACCTGTTTACGGCCATAACACTGAGCCGATTACGGTCCAAGACATAAAATTACATTTTCCTAGAAAAGCAAAGTATAAACCATATTTTTGACCCAACAAGAATTCTTTCCTTTAACATTAGATTTTGATTTCTTTTCAACTGTTGAATATGAAGAACTTGGATTTTGTGATTTAAGAGTTCTTGATTTAGTTCTGGAACAAGGAATGTCATCAATGGTATGCTCATATATTACTTTGTTATGAAGCTCATGATGCTTTGAAGAGTCATCGGAAGTATAAGACTTTGATTGATCCTCAGGTTCAGAATTGCTAACTGAGCATTGAGGAAACATGCTAATAATTTTGTTCACAGAATGAACTTCACCATTACATATAGGAAACTTTAGCAAAATCATAGTGAAGGGTAGAACATACTCATGATGATAAGGTTGGTGAGAAGGATCAAGAGCAGATAAATTTGAAACACATTTAGTAATGCCATTAGAATCAGTAGAGCAGTGAGTATTAGTTAAAGTTTGTTTTACAAAATAAGAACTCACAGATCTACTCTTAAAATCTTCTTTTAATAAGTCAGCTTTATAGAAGGTTTGTTTAGTCTCAACAACTTTGGTTAAGGAAACAACACCTTCTATATCACCTCCAAGAATTTTCTCACTCTGATCTGGAATCCGAACATTAATAATTCTTGTGACATTAAAGTAAGAAGATGCCCAGTTTTTCAAAATAAGTTGAATTAATTTAGCATGATCAACAAATTTTTATTTTTTAGTGTGAATAAAATTATTAGTCAGTGAGATACATGTGTTTTCCTTTTTTAACGTAGAAAGAGTTTTTTTCGAGAAAAGAGAGTTTTTCTTTGATTTTCTTTAACTCAAGACTAAGAGTAGATTTTTCTTTATTTGAGACTAATAAATCGAAACGTAAGTGATCGATCGCGTCATTTTTTTGATATTTTCAACAGAGGAGAAATTAACAAGATTCTTTACCTAAAACGTTGAGGTATCGTCCCATTCTGACTTGAGGTCCTTAGCATCGTGAGGAGGATCAACATTAAGGATCCCAACACTATTATGTAAAGTGTCCGCATGAGATTGAACAATCTGATCCATGAGATACTTAAGGCCTGTTTGGTTGGCCGGAATGGAATGGAATTCGAGGGAAAAGGATTCCAATTCCCTCGAATTCCTGCGTTTGGTTCAACTCTAAAGAGAAAAAGGAATCCTAAATGGGAAACATTTCTTCAAAGGAGGGAAAATACTTTTCTTCAACTAAAGGATGAAATGAATTTCTTACTATCAAGGAAAGTTTACAATTACCATTATACACACGTATACAACCCTATTTTACGTATACAACCTGTTCGTCAAAATCAGTCGACAAACCTCGTTTCGTCAAAATCAGCCTCTTCCTCGATTCTTCCTTCAGGTAAGTGAATTGTTGTTGCCTCGATCTTAATCTCACTATCTCTCACACTCTTAATTTACTGTCAAAATCGATGGTTTCTTAAAATCGATTTATCTTCCTATTTATCGATTCTTTTCCTGTTTATCTCAACCTCCTCTCCTGAAAATCGATTTCTCTTCATGTTTGTCAATTTCTATAAGTTGAATGCTTGTTAAAATTGTTGTTGCTGTCTACATTCTGTCAAAATCGATGGTTTCTTAAAACCTTTGTTACTGTTTATTGAATGCTTGTTAAAATCGTTGTTACTAGAATGGATTTCTTTCAATTTTTTTGTTAATTGAATGATTGTTAATTGATTTCTTAAAAATGTTGTTACTAGAATGGATTTCTAAATTCAGTAGTAAACTTATAACAAAAAGGAAGTTGAGATTTCACACACCCTTTATGTTTCCGCAAAAGACAATTCACCAGCAGTAAAACTCATATCTGTATAACTAAAACAACACAATCAATTTTCACAATGCTGCTGTGAAATAAAAAAAAAGAGATTGACAAACAGGAAGAGAAATCGATTTTAAGTTAAAATCAATTTCTCTTCTTGTTTGTCAATCTCTTTTTTATTTCACAGCAACATTGTGAAAATTGATTGTGCTGTTTTAGTTATACATATATGAGTTTAACTGCTGGTGAATTGTCTTTTGCGAAAACATAAAAGGTGTGTGAAATCTCAACTTCCTTTTTGTTATAAGTTTACTATTGAATTTAGAAAGACTGGAAACAAAATTATGCTCTTGTTTATTGGCATGAAAAGATGAAAAAAATAGCATGTAGAACAATTTTGAACATAAAATGGAAGTTGCTAAAGATTTCATTTCATATTTGGGTTTCAATTGTTGAAGAAATATGAAAAATAAGTTTAATGGTATGGTAAATTAGAAATTTTTTAACTATTGTAATAATTTATATAATATATATTTACACATAACTTAGAAAACAAAGCAAATTAAAGCAAAATAGACAAAAGGCCAATTCTGTCATTTTACATGAATTCCAATTCCATTTCCTACGAACCAAATAGAATCTAGAATTAATTCCAATTTCATTTCGTGCTAATCAAACAGCACGTGGAATTGGATTCAAATTCCTGACAGATTCCTTTTCCAATTCCAATTCAAATTCCTTCAGCAACATTCTGCGAACCAAACAACACCTTACCTTCATCATCCGAGGAGTTTTCTTTATCAAAAGCAAATGATAGTGTAGTCATCATATCTTGAGCGGTTGAACAATTTTGAACCGAACGATAGACAACGAAAGGGAGTGAGTTTCCAATAGCAATTCTCTCTTTACATCGAGATTCAACACCCTTTTCTCTTCCTTGTTATATTTAGGCACATATTTTTCTTTCAACTTACTACCAGATGCATGATTATTGGATGATTGATGCATAACAACGGCATGAACTTTGTTGATGATGTCGAGCATATCAAAGTCCATGAACTCGAGAGCTTCCATGACCTTTAATTTCCTTTCAAAGAAGTTGTGCTTAACAAACGAAGGGATCTTATTGCAGACAATTAATTTTTGAGTTAAAGAGGTTGACATGATTACTTGAGTGTATCAATAACCTGCTCTGATACCAATTTAAGGTTTGTATCGATCGGATACATTTCAAATATTAAGAACAAACATAAACTAATGTAAGAAAAACAATGAACATAAAGTAAATAACACAGAGAGTTCTCCAAATTATCTTTCACCAAGTAAGACTTTTGTCTTCACCAAGAAGAAGGGTTGTCACAAAGACAATTACGATACTAAGCCGTGTTAACAAAATTAAGGTTTACCCTAATGTTGTATATATACTAATTTATACAAGTATATCCCTTGATTAAAGGGATTGCGTCTAATCTATACTAAGAACCGATCTTATCACAAAGATACCACATCTATGATCTATGCTATAGTTATCAATATCATTACCTAATAGACAAATATTACATAGAATAAATACGCTATGCGTTGACGCTAATAAGCTTGATACGTTGGCGTTTGCGATGTTGTAGACGCTGACACTGACAGACAGTGTGTGGAGTGTTCGACACATCAGATTATAAGGGGTGACCTTACATTACTCACCGTCTAGGTGAAGTTTGTTTGCTTCAGAAAGCATTGTATGGTCTCAAACAAGCCCTTGTGCTTGGTTTGAGAAAATTTCTATAGTAATTACTTCCCTTACTTTTCAGTCTAGTTGTCATGATTCAGCTTTATTTTCTAGATGTTCAAGTGCTGTTCGGATCCTTTTTTCCTTATATGTTGATGATATGATTATTAACAAAGATGATCATGATGGCATAGAGTCCTTGAATCGTGATTTGGTTATCCGTTTTCCTATGAAATACTTGGGCTTACTACGTTATTTCTTAGGGATTGAAGTTGCACAATCACCAAAATTTAATCTTTTATCTTAGATGATATATATATTATATTTGTTTGAAAGTGCATGACTTTTGGATAACAGAATAGTTGATACCCCTCTATAGATTAATGCCATGTATTATCCAACTGATGGTGTTCCCTTGTTAGATACGAGTCTTTATCGTATCATTGTGGGGAGCTTGGTCTATCTTATCATCAGTAGGCCAGATATTACTCATGCGGTTCATGTGGTTAGCCAACTTGTCATTGATCCTTCCATAATTCATTGGGGATTTGTTCTTCGTATTTTGATATATATATATATATATATATATATATATATATATATATATATATTCTTGGTACTCAGTTTTGCAGTCTGGTGTTTCTTTCCACTTCATCTCTTGAGTTTCGTTCCTATAGTCATGCTGACTTGAATAACACTGATTATGATCACAAGTCTACTAATGGGTATTGTGTAACGAACCATATTTCAAAAGAAAATTATCATTTTTAAATAGTCAAAAACACTTTCCACAAACCATAAAATCTAAATACAATTGTTTTCAAATTCTTAACAATAACAATATTATTTCAAATCATCAGAGTGTCCCATAAAAATGTCGGACAGAGAGTACATGCCGCGCCATCAAGCCTTGCCCTTGCCTTTGGGCTCAGATGTTCAAGGCTCTCTCTCTCTCTATCTATCTATCTATCTATCTATCTCTCTCTCTCAAGAAGGTTCAAGGCTCAAACTAGGGTTTCTTTAGGCTGAAAGAACGATGGAATAGGCTGCAAACGAGCCATAAATTCTTTAGATAGGGTACAAACCCCTGAAATTTAGGGTTTCCCTTTACAGTGCCTAATCGTCGAATAGGGGCCTTCTGGCTCGTCGAGTAGATCCGAAGTCCCGCGTCCTCATAATAACCTCTACTCGACGAGTTGGATCTCCCCAACTCGTCGAGTCCCAACAAAAAATCCTAAAACTTATAAAATTAAATAATACCTCGAACATGTGTTACAAATCTCCCTCACTTGAACTAGACTTCGTCCTCGAAGTCTGCTGACCCAAATAAGTCCGGGTAGTGATCCCGCATCTCTTCCTCCGGTTCCCATGTCCATTCGGAGCCCCTTCAGTGTTGCCATTGCACCTTTACTAACTTCACCTCCTTGTTTCGAAGAACCCTGGTCTTGCGGTCTAGAATCGCATCAGGCCTCTCAATGTAGTTCAGGCTCTCGTCCACCTGAATATCGTCTAGAGAAACGACCGCGGCCTCGTTGGTGACACACTTCTGAAGCTGAGACACATGGAAGGTGTTGTGAATCTGGCTAAGCTCATCCGACAGATCCAATCGATAGGTCACCTTGCCCACTCGGGCCGTAATCTTGAACGATCCAATATATCGGGGCCCCAACTTGCCTCTCTTCCGAAATCTGATGACTCCCTTTCATGGCGACACTTTTACTAACACAAATTCCCCCACCTGGAACTCAAGATCCCATCACCGTCGGTCAGCATAGCTTTTCTGACGGCTCTGTGCGACTTGTAGCCTATCACGCACCTGCTGAATTAACTCAGTAGTCTTGAGCACCAATTCGGTGCTACCCATGACCCGGTGCCCTACCTCACCCCAACAAACATGGGTCCTACACCTCCGTCCATACAACATCTCGAACGGAGGTCGGTCGATACTAGCATGGTAACTATTGTTGTATGAAAACTCTGCCAATGGGAGGTATGTATCCCAACTACCTCCAAAATCCAAAACGCATGCCCGAAGCATATGCTCGAGTGTCTGGATCGTCCTCTCGCTTTGGCCATCTGTCTGGGGGTGGTATGCCGTACTAAAATGCAAGTGAGTGCCCAGTTCCTCGTGAAACTTCTTCCAAAATCTGGATGTGAATCAAACATCCCGGTCAGAGACTACTGACACTGGCACTCCGTTCCTGACCACCACCTCTCGCACATAAATATCCGCCAACTTCTCAGCGGATATACTCTTAGAGATCGGAATAAAGTGGGCACTCTTCGTCAACCTGTCCAAAATCACCCATATGGCATCCACACCCCTCGCTGTCCTCGGTAACTTCATGATGAAGTCCATAGTGATCTCTTCCCACTTCCATATGGGAATGGGTAGCGGCTGAACCTTGCCATGCGGCCGCTAATGTTCGGCCTTAACCTTCCTACAGGTCAAGCACCGCTCCACGAACCAAGTGATCTACCACTTCATGCAGGGCTACCAATAGCTCAGTCTTAGATCTCTATACATTTTTGTAGCCCCCGGATGTATAGAGAACTTAGACTTGTGTGCCTCCTCCAATATCTTCTGTCTCACTCCTCCAGTCACCGGTACCCACACCCGACCACACTATGTCAGAAGACCTCGGCTATCCCGAACAAACAAGGGATACTGTCCCCGAATCCGATCTATCTTCCAATTCTATTTCTTCACACCCTCGACCTGAGCCTCCTTGATCATATCCAACAATGGAGAGATCACTGTCATCCTCAAGAAAACATTCCCAATCGGGGAGCCTGCCACCTTGCGGCTCAAAGCATCGGCCACCATGTTGGCCTTCCCTGGGTGGTTTAAGATCTCACAATCATAATCTTTTAGCACGTCCAACCACCTCCTCTGATGCATGTTGAGGTTCTGCTGATCCATCAAATACTTTAAACTCTTATGATCAGTATAAATTGTGCATCGTACTCTATACAAGTAGTGCCTCAAAATCTTGAGGGCAAACACTACTGCCCCTAACTCCAGGTCGTGAGTGGGGTAGTTCGCCTCATGAGGCTTCAACTGCCTTGAAGCGTACGCAATCACATGCCCTCTCTGCATCAGTACCACGCCTAACCCTGAGATCGATGCATCACAGTACACTACCAAATCATCCAACCCCTCAGGTAGTACTAGAATCGGAGCCTCGCATAACCTCTGTCTTAGGGTCTCAAAATCCAGCTGCTAATCCGTGCCCCATCAGAATGTCACATTCTTCTTGGTCAAGCAGGTCAAAGGCACGACGATCTTGGAGAAATCCTGGATGAATCTCCGATAGTACCCCGCTAAACCCAAGACGCTACGAATCTAAGATGCGTTCTTTGGTACTTCCCACCGCATCACAGCCTCAACCTTGGCCGGATCAACCGAAATGCCCTCATGGTTGATGATCTGCCCCAAAAACTGCACCTCATGCAGCCAAACATCACACTTTGAGAACTTGGCATAAAGCCTTTCCGTTGTCAGTGTCTCCAATACTTCGCTCAGATGCTGATCATGCTGCTCCTTGGTCTTAGAATAGACCAATATATCATCAATAAAAACGATCACCGACCGATCCAGCATCGGTCTACACACTCTGTTCATGAGATCCATGAACGCTGCTGGGGCACTGGTGAGCCCAAATGGCATCACCACAAACTCGTAGTGCCGATACCGAGTCCTGAAAGCCGTCTTCGGTATATCCTCATCTCGAATCCTCATCTGATGGTACCCCGACAAAAGATCAATCTTGGAAAATCAAGACGCACCCTACAACTGATCGAACAAATCATCGATCCTCGGTAGCGGAGAACGGTTTTTCAGCGTTAGTTTGTTCAGATCTCGGTAATCGATACACATCCTGTGTGACCCGTCCTTCTTTTTCACAAACAGGATCGGAGCTCCCCACAGGGAACTGCTCAGACGGATAAACCTCCGGTCTAGCAGCTCCTGAAGCTGCATAGATAGCTCCTGCATCTCAAGCGGAGCTAGCCGGTACGGTGACTTTGCTATCGGGGAGGCACCTGGCACTAAATCGATTCAAAACTCCACTTGCCTATCCAGAGGCAATCCAGGTAACTCCTCAGGAAAGACATCCCGAAACTCCTGTACCACCGGTATACTGCCCAAATCCGTCGTGTTCTCAACCCTCATATCCGAGATATATGCCAGAAATCTCGTACAACCCTGCTGCAGAAATCTCCTAGCCCTTACAGCTGAACAGAGGGTTGGCCCATGCGAGGCCCTCTCTCCATGAATAAACAGTTCTCCCCCACTTGGGGTTCGAACTTTCACCAACTGGAGCTCGCAATCGATCATGGCCCTATTGGCCCCCAGCCAGTCCATCCCGACAATCACCTTCAACCATCGTAACGGTATCGCGACTATATCAACACGAAACCTCTCCCCAAGAACATTCAGGACACAGTCCCGATACATCCTCGCAGCACTCACAGTGCGGTCGTCTGCAATCTTAACCTCAAGTGGAGAATCTAGAGTCCCCTTCGCATCCCGAAACTTCTTGCTACGAGCAAGAGATACAAATGATCGGGTGGCTCCCGAATCGAACAAAACGTGAGCAGCCATACATTAACCAAAAAGGTCCCTACACATAAGCACAATATCCACATAAGCAATGCAATAAATCTAGAGCAGGGAGATAAAATACATACCAACTACAACGTTTGGCGCTGCTCGAGCATCATCAGTGGTCAACTGAAATGCACGGATCTTCACCGCTGGAGCATCCGCCTTAGCAGGGCGGCCATCAGTAATCCTCATCGTGGCGGGCACAGGCGCCGCCACTACTCCTCCCCCTCCCTGCAACCTCGGACAATCAGCCTTTTTATGGCTAGTCTGGTTGCAGTGGAAACAAATCAAGCCCTTTGTGTGGCAATCTCTGATCACGTGGCCCGGTTGGCCACATGCGTAGCATCCCGAGCCCGCTGTCTGACAAGCTCCACTGTGCGGCTTACTGCACTTGGCACACCGGCCATGGCCCCGCTGACCCCTACTGGAAGAATCCGAGGTCTTAGGCTTTTTAGCCTGACCTACTGTTGTCTGTGCCTGCTCAGGCTTCCGCTTGGTGCGGAAGTCCAACTCCATCTCCCGCTCACAGGCCTTCTCCACCATCTCATTCAGGGTTATGCACCCTGTAAAGTTCACAAACTATCGGATATCATCCCTCAGCATGGAATGATATCTCGTCCTCCTCATATCCTCATTTGTAGCATACTGTGGGATCAACAGTGCTCGTTCCCGAATCTTGGCGGTGATCTCCGCCACATTCTCTGTGGTCTGCTGGAGCTCATGAAACTCCCTCACTAGCCGTTTCACCCCAATGGGTGGTGCAAACTCCAAATAGAAACGCCTGACGAACTCTGCCCATGTCATCTCAGCCACACCGGCTGCTCCCACCTGGCTAGTCACCTCTCCCCACTAATCTCGGGCTCGATCCCTCAGCATACATGAATCAAACCCACCTTTGCCGCATCATGGCAAAAACTCGTGCGCTAGGCGTTCGCTATGTCCGCCACCCAGCGTCGGCTAACAATGGGGTCCCTGACCCCGAAAAACTCCGGCGCCCCGTACGCCTTGAACTCCCGGAACGAGGGAGTTCGGGCCCCGGTCTGGCCTGCAGCAATCTCGGCTCTGAATGCCCTGAGCCTCTCCTCCATGAACTCCATAATACCTTCCTTGACCGTACCAAAAATCACTGGAGTAGCGTCAAGGATGCCCCTCGTAACCTCGACTGCAATAAGCTCACGCAACCTCTCATCAATGGGCTCGGTAGTGTCACCCGACTCAGATCCTAATCCTGATCTCGATCCTGATCGCCCTGCTCCAAACCGTATCACCACCATACTGTACTGCAATACCACAAAACATAATGATTAGGATGTCCGTAGAGGGGATCTTCCCACACCGGTCCTCCTTAGAGCTTCCAGATCTAACATTGGTTCGGGTACAGGTCATGTGCTTTCAGTAGTATGGGCCCAATACTACCTTCCACACCTACCCGTACTTTCCCCAAGGCTCTACATGATAACTCTAATTCGTCCCAAAACAAATCATATCTCACAGGCTACCGCATAGCTCACATCCTAGGCTAACCTAAGATTTCCTCCATCCATATCAAACCAGAACTCAATCATAACAGGTTGCCTTATGCATGCAAATTATACACATAAAAGGATCAAATAGACTTTCGAATAATAGATTCTACCCTAGGACCACAACCAAACAAGGAACAAGAAATAAGGCCAAATCAATCATTCTAAGGCTATACGACCCTAACTGTATACAATTTTGAAAGCATACACGTAGCAAGATTCATACGATTATCATAACTCACATATCAGTATAACATGACTAACATACTAGGGGAACTACTTACTTGCCTCGGCCGATCACGCACATTGCACTCTTCTCTTTCTCATTCTAAGAAGTTTTTAACTTTTATTTTTGAAAACAATTTTACCATTTCCTTAGTTTGAGTCTTGACACACCCGAGAGTGTGCCCGGATCCCTCAAACCAAGGCTCTGATACCAACTTGTAACGACCTGATTTTTCAAAAGAAATTTTTCATTTTTAAATAGTCAAAAACACTTTCCATAAACCATAAAATCTCAATATAATTGTTTTCAAATTCTTAACAATAACAATATTATTTCAAATCATCAGAGTGTCCCATAAAAATGTCGGAGAGAGAGTGCATGACGCGCCATCAAGCCTTGAACTTGCCCTTGGGCTCAGATGTACCTGAAACAAATCCACAAACTGTAAGCTAATGCTTAGTGAGTTCCCCAGAGCATACACCACATACAATCCACATAAACACATATCATATTAGCTATAAAAGCTACATATACCACATAAGCCATGCATACAACATATAGGGGTTCCGTGGGCTCGTCCCCAGGGTCTTACTCTAGGATGCCATGGGCTCCCCACATGGTCTTACACCTAAGTGCCGTGGGATCTCCCATGGTCTTTAATAGGAAATCCATGGGCTCTCCACATGGTCTTACATCCGGTTGCCATGGGATCTCCCATGGTCTTTAGTAGGAAAGTCATGGGCTCTCCATATGGTCTTACATCCAGGTGCCATGGGCTCTCCCATGGTCTTCCATACAAACATACCACATATACAACTAGCATACTTTCTAGCACATAACCAACTATCATGCATCTTAATATAACTTCAGCTAGTGTACCACATATCATAAAATGGGTCGGCCTTGGTGCCTTCGACTCATTGGTATGGTGAGAAGACTCACCACTCGTGAATGCTGAACTGACAAGCTAAGATCAGATAAATCTCACGTTCTGCTCCAACTCAACTGCCTATAATCATCATGTGATTAACTTTTCACAATCCCAAATTACCATAAATATCCTCAAAGTCAACCCTGGTCAAAGTCAAGGTCAACAGTCCATGTTGACCTCAACTCGTCGAGTGCATCCAACAACTCGTCGAGTTACCCGAGTAACTCATCAACTCGCCGAGTTACCTGTGTAACTCGTCGAGTTCCTTAATGTACAGAAGACCGAAAACCCATGCTGACCGAAAACCTCAATCCTTCACAGAAATCACACAGAATCTCGAAAATGGGTAAACCCTACTCGACTCGTCGAGTTGGCTAAGGGAATCGACGAGTTCCTTCAGTCCTTTCTAGTGGGATCCAAGGTCCCAAACTTCAGATCCAACTTCTCCTAGTGTAGTTACCACGTAAAGTTGCAAACTTTACATGCATGCAAGACCTCACAAGGCTAAAACACCAAAACTGAGGTTCCTACAAGGTTTTAGTGCATGGAAAATTTATTAAGCTGGATAAAGTGAGCAACTTTATGTCATTGAAGACCTAACGATCTCCAGATCTAGAACCATATCCTTGTGACAAGTCCAAATCCGAGTATGACACCCTTTTGGCACGAAAAGTGACCATTTACTTCCAAGAAAAGAGATCTAAACAACTAAAGGTCAAGTTAGTGACTTTATACCTCAATATGGTCGCCAATACAGAGTAGATGTCGGATCTACTGCTTCTCTCTTTGCTCCTTCTTCTTCAAGCTCCAAAATCTTCACAATCACACCAAAAATCACTCTCAAAAGCTCCCTCTCTCTCTCTCTCAATAAGGTTCAAGGCTCAAACTAGGGTTTCTCTGGGCTGAAAGAACGATGGAAGAGGCTGCAAATGAGCCATAAGTTCTTTAGATAAGGTACAAACCCCTGAAATTTAGGGTTTCCCTTTACAATGCCTACTCGTCGAGTCGGGGCCTTCCGGCTGGTCGAGTAGATCCGAAGTCTCGCGTCCTCATAATAACCTCTACTCGACGAGTTGGAGCTCCCCAACTCGTCGAGTCCCAGCACAAAATCCTAAAACTGATAAAATTAAATAATACCTGGAACAAGTGTTACATATTGTATCTTTCTTGGATATTTGTTGACTTCATGCAAGAGTAAGAAACAAGATGTTTTCACTCGATCATGGCTTAATGATAGTGACCAATATCTCATTTTTATGACTCCATAAGCTCAGTACTACTAAAAACTACACCTCAAGGGTCTGGAGTAGCTCATACTCTACTAGACCAAGACTATGGGACCAAAATTGTACACAAACCCTACAACTAGAAAGATATTTGCAAATAAATCATCAAGTTCCAAGATTTATACCTTCTAGGGATGCTTGAGGGCGAGATACTTCTGGATCCAAGCTGCCTTGAACTTCCAAGCTGATCAACCACCTCGTTCCTCCTTCACAAGCACAAGAACACACACTTTCAAGCTCAAAAACACACACACGAAAGAAATAGGGTTTGCAAGGAACATTTCTGGGAGATGGAGGTTGATAGGAGGAAGGTATCAAAGGAGTTAAGTCCTTTATATAGGGCTCAAACCCTAAAAATTTAGGGTTGTGCAATACGGCAGTACACCCTGCGTACTATTATAAGTCCGCACATCCATTTTAACGAGTCACGCCATGCGTAACTCCAACTTACGCCCTGCGTAAGGACCAAAATGTCATCATTTTAAACTTTGGGCACAAAATGAAAATAACTGAAAAATGAGTGTTACGGTAAAGGTGATGTTAATCCTAAGTATCTATGTGGCGGTGTTGCATCTAATTCATATGGGTATATATATAATATGGTCCAAACACTAGTATGATATATATTGATATTAAGGCTAAAAGGTGTATTATGATAACATTATAAAACATTTTTTTGATATGCATTTAGGTCTTGTAATCCCTTGTATGATACATGTGGTGGTGGTTCACATCTTACCTAGTACGAAGTAGTAAATTATGGCATATTGGCATCAAGCCTCTATTTAAATTGTTATCTTTTTTTGTTGATGGAAGACTCCTTGTTTTACAGGAATTTCACTTTATGAGTTGAACCTAGTATTTAAGTAATTCTATGGTTTATGTGTGTAACACCTAGTTTTAGGATGTTTCTAATATCGGGATAGCGGGTGGTAAATGGATCGCGTAAGGGTTTTAGGATTCAATGGAATAGAGTTTAGACCCTATCGAATGTTGAGAATGTTGGATTAAGTGATTAAAAGCCATCGAATTGTGCTTGAAGCAAAAGGTTAAAAAGGGAAAAGTAATATTTTGGGCTTCTTGCATGGATTGTGGTTTTACTTTGACATATATTAAGTCAATAGTAATTAGATAGGGTTGTGGGGCTCGTCAATAGCTTTCCATGTATATAAAGAACATCGAAAATGGATTTGAAATGAAGAATTTATGGCTGTTTAAAGTTGAGTGGATTTGGGTGAAAACTTGTCGCCACGAGGTGAGAAAGTGTTCTTGGTGCCTTGAAGAAGAATAAAAAGGTGTTCTTGGTGCATAGATCCAACAATCAAGTTCCTTCACCACCTTGGAGCACATATTCTAGACTCTTGTAAGTCCCCAAGTTCCAACCTTTATGGGTTATGCTTCTAGATTTAGGCTTTTGTGCATTTTCTCCATGCTTGGGAGAGTTTTAGTGGATAGATTCCATAAAGTTGGCAACTTTATGGATCCTTGAGGTCCCTTTGAGGTTTAGTGCTTTGGATCTAAGATTTGGTTGGGTTTTGGCTCATACATAAAGATTTTTTATCTTATTTCCGCCATTGTTTTGACCTAGCATGGGAAAGACATGCAATGGACATGCATGACTATAAAGAAACAATTTGTATGACTCTTTTGGTGTAAGAAAGCCTTCTGGATGAGGTGAGTGTGTGGCTAAATGGATTAGGGGCTTAGTCCATTAAGCTGTCCAGGATCAATTCCCACGATGTGACTATATGCTCACCACATCGTGACATATAAGGTTCTCACGACTGTTTTTACGGGAGATTGTCACGTCGTGGCAAATGATAGGCCATGACGTGGTGGCCAACAAAGTTGTATTTTGGGCTATTGACTTTGACTTTGACCATTGACTTTTTGACCAGTTTGACTTTTGGTTAAACCTTGATAGAATTGAGTGTTTAGCTAAGATCTAGTCTCGGTTTGACACTAGGTAGCTTGTGCTAGTTGTTCTGATTGCTAAGGTTTGTTGTTGAGTTTCTGTTAGGTAGCTCAGGTGAGTTTTCTCACTATACTTTGTACTGCAGTATGTATCCTTGTGTGTAGAATGTTGGTATGTTGTAGTGATCAGTTTGATTGGTCGATCTGTTATGATTACCTGTATTGTTGGTTATTGTTTGTTTGTTTGTTTATTTGTTTGTTTATGTGCTTATGTCGAGATAGTGTGGTTGGGTTGAGGCGATACTTCTTTGTGTTGTAGGCCAACATACCCGCGAACAGTCTAACTACATGTTGTAGGCTCAAGAGTGGTGTAACTATATGTTGTAGGCTCCTGAGGCGATCCAGCCCTGTGATGTATGTCTGGCGTGCATGTATTGTATGTGTATCGTTGTGTGGGGTATTTTGGGGGAACTTACTAAGCTTTGGGTTACGGTTGTGGCTTTAAATGTTTTCAGGTATTTTAGATGACCGGGGCAAGACAAAGGTGTAATCGTACACATCCTCCTACTGATATATGTTTTGAGAGATGATATTGATACTCTGATTTTATGCTTTTCTCTTAAATACAACGTTTGATTATTCTATGGATTTTATAAAAATATATTTTTAAAATGAAAAATATTACCGTGGTTTTTGGGATGTTACAATGTGATTATAAGTCTTCCATTGAGCGAATCTATAAAACCCTCTCTGTGAGAACTCCTTAGAGTGTGTTGAATGAGAATAGTTTAGACAATGATATTGATTTGTACAAGATATGGTTTAGACTATATCCTAATTGGTTAGAAATATAGTTTTTTTGAACAATTGAATATTATTAACTATCAAAAGGTAGAAAGTAAAGTTAAAGTGTGATTTCATGATGTGATCTTTACTTGAGAGTTAGCTTAATCCTTTAAAATTGTTCATGTCACCGGTTAGGATATTGAGGTTTCATTTTCCTCCATTTTCCTCCTTAAAGATACTTATGCCTGTAACACTCAATAGACCCTTAATGACAAAAATTCTAGTGCCCAAAGTTCGGGATAAAAAAGATTCATGATTCAGAATATTTCAACATTTGTTTCTCATTACAATATCAAACTCCAACACCTATTAGTGTTTGTTTAAATGTTTTGAGCGTTTTCATGATATTAATGTCCTTCATCATTTCCATGCATATAAGGGGAGATTTTTAGAATAAGAAAATGCTCTACAATGATGAGATGATAATAGGCTTGAAATATTCATTTGTATATTCTATCCACTAGTATATATAGTGGGTTAGGGTTATGTCTTATGTGCATGCACTAATAATGCAGGCATAGAGAGAAAGTGTGACTGTAATTTCTATATTTATCGTATTTATGATATTATCATTGTTCACCAAATATCATCTTGATTGTTCATTATGGTTCTTATTTCCACATTGTTGATCGTTATTGACGGAAATAAGTTTTCAACGTAATGTTAATTCTATTGATCGAGAATATTAAATAGAAACATGGGTACAAGTATAAAAGGAATATACAATCTAGAAATATTTACAGGGAATAAAACAAATAATATATTTATGGATAATATATTCAGTTATCCCCCCTCAAGCGAGACTGGTGGTGGACCAACAGGAAGCTTGTCACAAAAGTGTGCAAATAAGGGACCGGCGAGAGGCTTGGTGAAGATATCGGCAACTTGAAGTTTGGTGGGGGACAAAACTCGTTTGAAGTTTGCCATTGGATATAAGTTCCCGGATGAAATGATAGTCAATTTCAATATGCTTGGCTCGTCGATGAGCAACCGGATTTTGGCTAAGGAGGATGGCACTTAAGTTGTCACATAAGATGGTAGGGCGAACCAAGGGCATGGCATTAAGATCCCGTAAAAGATGGGTGATCCAAATAAGTTCAGCAGCGGTATTTGCCATGGCACGGTACTCAGATTCACAACTTGATCGAGAGACCATCGGTTGTTTTTTTGCACTCCAAGAAACAAGATTACCTCCAAAGAAAATTGAATAACCATAGGTAGAACGTCGTGTTTCAATGCAACGTGCCCAATCCGCGTCGGAGTATCCAATTAAAGATGCAGATTTAGGGCAAGAAAAAAAAGACCGTGAGAGATGGTGCCCTTTACATATCGTAGAATGCGCTTGACCATCTGGAAATGATCAATTGTTGGAGCATGAAGGAACTGGCTAGCTTGGTTTACAGCATAGGATAAATCTGGTCGAGTGATGGTAAGGTACTGTAGTGCTCCAACTAAGGATCGATAATGTGTAGGATCTGAGTAAGGTGTGTCGGTGCTCAAAAAAACATCATGTGTAGCAAGAGGAGTAGCTACAGGCTTAGCATCAAGGAGAGTGGCACGGGTAAGAACGTCATGAGCACATTTAGATTGATTTAGGAACAATCCATCAGAAGTATAGGTGACCTCAAGACCCAAAAAATAGTTTAGCTTGCCAAGGTCTTTGATTGCAAACTCCCGATGTAGCCTTTCAATGAAACGGGAAATAGAAGTCTCGTCACTCCCGGTAAGAATGATGTCGTCAACATAGACGAGAAGATATAAGAGACAAGAGCCTTGTTGAAAAACAAACAAAGAGGTGTCGGCTTGACTGCAGTGAAAACCTTGTGTGAGCAAAAACAAGCTTAGGTTGAAACCAAGCTCTTGGAGCCTGTTTTAGGCCATATAAAGCCTTATTGAGACGACATACATAATCTGGATGTTGTGGATCAACAAAACCGGGTGGTTGTTCCATGAAGACGGTTTCAGATAAATGGCCATTTAAAAAGGCATTCTTCACATCAAGTTGATGAAGAACCCAATGATTTGTAACTGCAATAGATATGACGACCCGAACCGTAGTAGCCTTGACCACGGGACTAAAGGTATGAGAAAAGTCAAAACCCGGTACTTGAGTAAAACCCTTTGCCACAAGTCTGGCCTTATGACGATCAAGAGACCCATCATAATGAAATTTGGTTCGAAACACCCATTTGGATCCAACCACATTCAAGCCTTTAGGCCTTGGAACAAGTTTCCATGTTTTATTTTGATGAAGAGCCAATATTTCATCTGACATAGCATCATTCCAGTGATGGTGTTTTAAAGCAGATTTAAAACCTCTAGGAATTATTTCTGCAAATAAGGCTGAATGCAATCCGTTTGTGGTTACCGCGAGAAGATTAAATATATGCTTGGGTTTGACTATTCCTGCCTTACCACGAGTTCTCATTGGATGTTGTGAAGAGGTGTTAGAAGGATCACGAGCCTGAACAACTGGCGGTGTTGGCGATGAAGTGGATGGACCTACAGGGGATGCGTTTGGGCCTACAGAAGAAGCATCAGACTCAACATAAGGAGTAGAAGTATCAGACTCACCAGATGTAGTCGCTAAGGGCTGGGTGTTGTAGATGCCAATGCGGATGTATCACATGGGACCAAGCATGTAAGACACGGGTTGTTGGGGGTAGTTAGGAGGAAATTTAGATGGTGTTGGGATGGAAGGTTGTGTGGGTTGTGGTGTTCCATCACTGTATTCGACCAGAAACAATTTTGCCAGATCAATATTTGGAGCCTTTCCAGAAAATGGAAAATTTGCTTCATCAAAACGTGCATGACGAGTGATGTACACACGACTTGTTGTCGGATCTTAACACTTGTAGCCTTTATAGTGAGCACTGTAGCCAATAAAAATACATTCAATACTTCTTGGTTCAAGCTTATGAGATGAGTAAGGCCTTAAGTATGGAAAAAGTCGACATCCAAATACACAGAAATTGGTGTAGTTTGGAGTGGAGTGATATAAAACCTCGAACAGGGATTTATTAGCTAAGATTGGACTTGGCAAACGATTAATGATGTGGACGGCAGAGGAAAAAGCATCCACCCAAAATTTAGCAGGAACATTGGCACCAAACAAAAGTGCTTAGCCAGTTTCAATTATATGACGATGCGTTCTCTCGGCGCGACCATTCTGTTGTGGGGTACAGGGACAAGATAGCTGGTGGTGAGTACCATTTTCCAAGAAGAGTTTATTGACGTGATGATTAACAAACTCGGTGCCACCATCGCTTTGAAAAACCTTCATTTTGCAAGAGAATTGCGTTTGAACAAACGCAAGGAAAATTTTTAGTATCCCAAAAAATCCAGATTTGGCCCTCAAAGGATAAAACCATGTGAAACGAGAGAAATCGTCTATAAAAATAGCATATAATCTAAATCCTTCCGTAGAAGTTATCGGGGCTGGTCCCCATAAATCACAATGAACTAAATCCAGAACTTTCAAAGCACGCTTTTCATTTGAATTGAAAGGCAAACGATGTTGTTTAGAAAGTTGACACGAAGAACAAATCACAGGTTTAGGTAAGAGTGAAGTAACAACTAAACAACCGTTTTTATTTAAATAAGAAATAATGTCAAATGCTACGTGACCCAAACGTTGATGCCATGTCTCGAACGATGCTTTGGAAGAAGGAATTGTAGAAGCCGAAAAAGCTTGATGCACCGAACTTAACACGTAAAGCCCATCCTTATGCTTGCCTTTTGCCAAAATTTGCTTGGTTTGGGTGTCCTGAATAGCAAAGTAATAACGGGAAAAATGACATCAACCGGTAAGTCTTTCGTCAGTTTACTCACAGAAAGTAGATTCTTTTTGAGATGTGGTACGATAAGAACATCACGTAAAGGCAATCTAGAAGAAAGTGATTTAGTACCAACTCGAGAGACAGGAAGAATAGTACCATTCTCGAAGGCAACATGTTCTGGATCATGATAGGGTATGGAGGAGTCCACATGGGCAGGCGAAGGAGCCATATGGGCTGTAGCACCCGAGTCTACATACCAATCGGGTGTGGAATTTAAGCGACAATCTGATTGAAAAGCTTCGGCGAGATTTGCTGCAGAGTAAGAGGATTGGCGACCATAATTTGGTAATTCGGGACACATATTAGCATATTGACCATTATGCCTACATAATTGACAATGGGGAGGACGCCGACCTCGACCACGACCTCTAGATGAATTGTTACGACCACCAGAAGAACGTCCAGACTTACCACGTCCACGAGAAGCATGCGAGTGATTAGAAGGATGATGAGTGGTATTGAAAGCAGCAGGAGATGGTGATGGTTCGTGTAAGGACGCGATGAACAGCTCATGACCTTCCGCAAGGGCTAGCAAATCACGATAATGAGGACGAGGTTGAACGGCTATGTGGGCTGTTGAGAAAGTCTCAAAATCCGGTCCTAATCCACGCAGAAACCAGTGGGTCTTGTCATCATCGGACACAGAATGACCAATAGCAGTGAGTTGGTCACAGATGGATTTGAATTTCCTGCCATACTCGGAGACAGAGAGAGAGAGTCTTTTCTTAATTGACGGAGAGAATCCTTGAGGTTTTGAGCCCTTTCAGAAGATGAGTGGCTGTAAGCGGCTTCTAGTGCACACCATAAGGATCGAGAAGTGGTAAGACCAATGACCTCAGGCATAGATTCTTCAGTGAGAGACGACTGTAGGAGAAGCATTATCTTTTGATCTGTGGCGAGCCAGGAGGTGTATTCTGGATTAGGATTTGTTTTGTCTGCAACAGTGATGGTTGGCAGTGGAGCCGGATACGACCCATCAACAAAACGGAACCAATCTTGATGGGTCAGAAGGGGAAGAGCTTGATTACGCATTTACACCATGATAAATAATTTGATGGGGTTAATTTTATGGTGAGCATGTGGAGGAGGGTAGCCATAGGTAAAGAGGTTTCAGGGGAGGAAGAAGGGGTCGACATTGTTGAAGATGGAACAAGGAACAGAAGCGACAGAGATGAATAGGGTTAGGACCAGGAATTAGGCTGATACCATATTGACGGAAATAAGTTTTCAACGTAATGTTAATTCTATTGATCGAGAATATTAAATAGAAACATGGGTACAAGTATAAAATGAATATACAATCTAGAAATATTTACAGGGAATAAAACAAATAATATATTTATGGACAATATATTCAGTTAATCGTTCATGGGATTTAACAAGAAGAATACCATCAATGCCCCAGCATATCTTTTGTTGTTCTTGAATAACTCTTAGATTAACGTGGGACAAGATGTTCCTGGAAAAGGGTCGAGTAGAAGACGGTGGGTTTTTAGTGGAAAAAGGATGGTGGTGTCGATATTTGATATTTTTATAATCTAAAATCAATAAAAGGTTTCTTTTAATATAAAAGTTAGATAAGTGTACTCTAGGCTTTCAAATGGGCCACTCAACAACTTACTAAAACCACAAATCATAACAAAAAAATGGATTGAAAGTTGAAACTGCATTCATTTTACCAAGGACCAATTCTGTAATCATATGTAAAATAGAGAAATATTTGGATACAACTTGTAAGAGTTTAACAATCATTTATCTGTTTTGTTTTTTCTTTGCATGCATACATATACTTCCAACACATAACAACATAACATGCATTGATCATTTGATTGGTCCCCTCCTGTCTCAGAAACCATTTTCAACAACCTTTAATATCTTTCAAGCCCCCAAACACTCACATCACCATCTTTCTTTCTTCATAAATCATAATCCAAATCAATGGAACCTCATAATTACGCTCTTTTTCCCTGGGTTATAATAGAGCATCACAAGTCACAACGCATCCAAAAAGGTCCCAATCCTCCTCTCTTTAAAGCCAAACACACCCACCCTATATAGACACCTACATTTCTCTCACAATCCATACATTTATGGATCATCGATAACTGTGCGTTATTAGCTTTTTAGCTGTTCGATTTGTGTACAATTGCTTCTGCAACTCTACGATTAACCCGTCTCTTACTTTCTACCTTAGCATTGCTATAAAACATCATGGAAATGAGCGCTCTCTGTTACATGCTTCTTTATGTGTTCTTCACTACTTTTTCCCAATTTGCTCTATATTAATTCCTATTTTGGAGTTTTACTCGTTGAAAACTAACTGGGTTTCTTTAAATATATACGAATTAGAGGTAAATCCAATCTGGGTTTTCCTGATTTTCGTTCTCAATTCACCTTTCATTATATCATCATCATCATCCTCACATGCCTCTGTCCCTTGTAACTTTCAAGTCGACATCAATTTGAGGTTTAAAAATGGGTTCCTGAAAAAACACCCCCAAGTTCTTCACATTCAACATCTTTTCTGTGAGAGTAAAACAGAAAAAAGCGTGATGGATTTGAGATTTAGAAACGATGGGTTTCTTTTTGTTCTAATGTTAACGATGCTTGGTTTGAATGGAATGTGCATTGATGAAGATGTTGTAGGAGCTCCAATGGCGAAAACAGAGCAAGAAGCTCTGTACATTGCTGTTCAAGGATTTGTGGGAAAATGGTGGAATGGCTCAGATCTTTATCCTGATCCTTGTGGTTGGACTCCAATTCAGGTACACTTTTTCTTCCTTTTGCAGTTCCATTATCATGTTAATTTGTCATATAGAATCCACAGTTAAGCGTACAAAATGTTGTAATAATTTTCTCACTAGTCAAAATCATAAATAAGAACACAAGGAAGTTGACAAAAGTTGGAAAAAAAAAACAGTCAAAATCCAAAGTTTTCCTTCATAAATTAGGGTTACAATCATACTAAATTTGAATATGATAATCTCAGTATGAGTCAGTAACGTTCGAAATTGCATGAACTCATCTCAAAAGTTTTGCTATGATTTTGATGATATAATGATGGTGTCTTAATTTCTACAGGGTGTTTCATGTGATGTTATCGATGGATTATGGTATGTAACAGACCTAAGCATTGGTCAAGTTCATGATAACTCCCTTCCATGTGCTCAAAATCCTGAATTTAAACCCCATTTGTTTCAACTTCAACACTTGAAATCAATCTCGTTCTTCAACTGTATCATCTCACCTCCTCAAGGCCCGATTACGTTTCAGAAAGCTAAATGGGATGCGCTTTCAAACACCTTAGAATTCATGGAGTTCCGGGGGAATCCTGGTTTGAGAGGCGAAATCCCAACCACCTTCGGCAACCTCAAGAAACTCCAATCACTTGTATTGATCGGAAACGGATTATCCGGCGATTTACCGGAGAGCATTGGTGAGTTGACTCAGTTGAAGAGGTTGGTTTTGTCTGGTAATTCTCTTTCAGGGAAAATCCCAGATGGGTATGGAAATTTGAGTGAATTATTGATCATGGATTTGAGCAGAAACTCATTGTCTGGGAGTTTACCTTTGACTTTTGGTGGGTTGACTTCGATCTTGAAGTTTGACTTTAGTAAGAACAAATTAGAAGGCGAAATCCCATATCAAATCAGTAATCTCAAGAACTTAACTCTTTTCGATCTTAGCAACAACAACATCTCCGGCGAACTGAATTTCGCAAATCAAGAAATGAGTTCATTACAGGAGTTGATTTTAGCAAGCAACTCCATAACCGGTGATCTTAAGAACGTCAACTGGAAAAACCTTCAAGAGCTCATGGTTTTGGATCTGTCGGACATGAAGCTAACCGGCGGGATCCCGGAGTCGTTTTCAAACATGAAAAACCTGAGATTTCTCGGTTTAAACGACAATAATCTCTCGGGAAATCTCTCACCGAAACTAGCGGAGTTAAAGAATCTAACTGCACTTTACGTCAACGGAAACAACCTCGCCGGAGACCTGAAATTCCCCGTAGAGTTCTACCGGAAAATGGGTCGGCGATTTGGGGCGTGGAATAACTCAAAACTGTGTTTTCCGGTGGGTAGGATGGCTGCCGGAGTTCGTCCGTTTGGTGTAAAGGTATGCCAGTGACAGTGATAATTATTAACTGATTAACAAAACAAATACTCGATGACTCCATGTAACACGTGTGTAATGAAAAAACTAAAAGGATTCGTGTTTTTGATTCGATTACATTTTATTTTGAGTCGTTGGGATTGTTTGTGTGAATGGTAATAAATGCGATAAAAAAGGGGTTTAAGGGACTGAAAGCTGCACGTTCATGCATGTGGCTATGGAATATGGCTGACGCTGGTCTGGTCCTGGTCCTTAGTCCTTGCCATGGACCATTCATTCGGTTAGGTTTGCAGACAACGACTGTACATACGGTGTGGACCTTGTGGGTGGGTGGGGGACTTAGGGCTATTGGCTATATGAGTATATGGCCATTTGACATTTTTTTTGATGAGAAAATATGAAATGGCTTGGGCTTTTTTAAACTCCTTTATATTTAAGAAAGTTATACTAGTATCATGCTAATAAATCGGGTTATAAAACAAAATGACAATGAAGTGGTTAATAAGTTGGGTTTTTCATAAAAATGATGATTAGCAATTGCTAATTTTGGATTAATTTTATATCACATTAAAAATAATTTTATGACAAAAAAATGAATTTCAAAGTGAAGTGGTGTTTGTTTTTGAAAAGGTAAATGTTTTCGTCTTTTTTCATGTTTGTGGAATAAAGTATTGACCAAAAAGTTTTTATATCTTTTTAGTCTTCATAAAAACAGTTGTTTTTTCAAGTCTTCATAAAAAAACCGTTGGAGTTGGTGGTGGAGGCGACGATGGTAATGGTGGTGGTGGATGTAATTGTGAAAATGGTGGTGGTGGTGGTGGAAGTAGGGGAGGTGGGAGTAGTGGGGGTGAAGGTGGGGTGGCTGAGGTGGAGGTAGCGGTGGTGGCGACAACGACGGTGGTGGCGATGACGGTAACAGTGTTGGTGACATTGGTTGTGGAAACAATAAATACCACATACGGTTAAAACTTAGAAAACGTTTTTCAATATAAAAAACTATTTTTTTCTTTTGGAAAAAGATGTGAAAAATACGTTTTTCTTTATGTGTTTTGTCTTTTGAAAAAAAAAATTATTCCAGAATTTTAGATAACATGTCCGAAATCTAATAAACTATTATAGAATTTCGATAGAATGTTTCAATTTTAATAAAAAGGTAACAAAAGTTTAAAGAAATACATCCAATGAGTAGTAGATAGTAGGGATGTCAAATATGTATATATAAAATCAACCAACATGCTATCAACCGAACCAAGATAGTTAGTTACCAATATGTTTGATAGCCAAGATGTTTGGTTGATAATAAAATTTAAATCTTGGTATGGTAATGATATTAAAATTTAAATATCACGATATTACCATACCAAGCACACACACACCCACACACACACACACACATATATATATATATATATATATATATATATATATATATATATATATATATATATATATATATATATATATATAAACAAAATCGTATTTTCAGTTGCCAAGTATGTTTATTGTTTATAATTTTATAAGCTTTCTGTTGGTCATTACACGTAGTCAATCGTTATAATCACGTTAAATTAAAAAACTAAAAAGTTACTTAATAAAATTCTTTAGTAACTAATATAGTTTACTAATCTATATTACTAGACAAGAGAGTTGTCTTATGTCGTCGTTGTTGATCTTTAATCTTGTTGATCTTTAAATATTACAACATAAAATTAGAAAAAAAAAGTTGGTAATATGTCGGTACAAAGTTTACTTCATACGGTTCCGATAACAAAAAAAAATTAAACCAAATAGACTTGATACGGTACACAGCAATAAACTGGTACTATACATTGTTCAGCCCTAGTGGATACAGAGCCTTAAAATGTGACATTTGATTTAATCGGTGACATTGAATATTATAAAATGGTCTACCATGTAAAGAAAGTTTTTTGCAAAATGTTTAACACGAATTGGAAAAAAAATACATGTTATATATTTTGATTGTTCCAAAAGCATACATTTTGAAAAAAAAAAAAAAAAAAAAAATTTTGGAACCATAAAAATTTAGTCATTTCTTAACTGGTCGATTTTTTAAAATTATTTTTTATGAATATCTCTAAGGTTAGAAGGAATGGCGTCACATTTATCATACTAAATGTCCTGCTATTCAAGCGTCATGTCACACCTTTTTAACATTTTGTCGTTTAGGTGGGGTTGGTTGCCACACTCTTTATAAGTTAAATTTTAACATTTTTTAATTGCTAAAAATTAAAATAATAATAACAATAAATAAAAAAACTTAGAGTCTTACAACCTTAAAAACTTCAAAACGTTAAAAAAAAAGCAAACTTAAATACTTAAAACACTTAAAAAAATAGAAACATAAAAAAACCTACGATCTAAAGGAAGTGTTTATCTGAAAATTAGTCTTCTAAATCATCGACCAGTTCGAGTTAAGATCAATTTAATCAACCATCCAAATACGTTACGTCAAGTCTCTACGAAAATTATGATGGATCTCAACATTACGAATTATTCCCCTTCTTGCTAAGTACTATTCGCTTCCAACCTCAAATGCTTGTTACTGTGGAACGATCTCCTTTTCTTTTTACTCATATATTGCATTTCCTTCATCTTCGAGAATCATATTATCTAATATGATACAAGTAAATATCATCACTCATTTTCTTCTCCTCAACAAAAATTATCGGGTACTTTAGTATAAGTGCATCAAACGCTCATTCAACACACACACACACACACACACATATATATATATATATATATATATATATATATATATATATATATATATATATATATATCCTCCCTAATAAATAAAGATCTTATTGCCACATGTCATCTTTTCCTTTAATTTGCCACATGTAATTTTCTCATAATTTTTGATTTATTTGTTTTCCGCATGTAATTTGCTTATTGGTTCATTTTTATTTTTAGTGAAAATCATTGATTTAATTAATTCAATTCATTCTTAAAATAAATTATAATAAATTCCATCAAATTTACATCTCAACATATTTGTTTTCAGTTTTTATTATCATTATTTACATAAAAGTAACTTTTTTCAATTTAAACTTATTTTTACATAAATTTGTATTACTTTGTATTCATCTATATACTTATTCATCAAAGCTCTTTATATATATAAAGTTATTACTTTTTAAATTGCTTAAGGTTTACAAGTTTATATTTTTTTTAATAAACCCGTGTAATACACAGGTCTCACACCTAGTGTGTGTGTGTATATATATATATATATATATATATATATATATATATATATATATATATATATATATATATCAGTATTGTAAATAACGGTATAGGCGGCCCCCTAGGCGCTAGGCGGTCTGCAAGTGATTATGATTAGAGGTGTCTGGCGGAAATTGATCAATATCGGTCAAACTTAGGTTAGGTGGTCCTCGGCGGTCCTTGGCGCTCGTAGGTAGGAAAATTTTAAAAAAAAAAATTCAAAATTTCAAATATTACACCAAAATTTACAAAATTTCAAAATTTTAAATTGTAACATCCCATAAATTAAGACTAAAAATGTCGACTTTTAAATTAATAAATCCATTATCCACACAACATCATAGAAGCCATGGTGAAACAAGGAGTATCAATATCATCCAAATACATCAGAGTAATATAAAAATACGGAACGATGTGGTGTGTGCAGTGCAATCATCCCAGACTCTTCCCCTTCGAACCAGAAGTACCTGAAACACAAACTGAAAACTGTGACAACCGTCAATTTCCGGTCAAGTCAAAGTCAAATAAAGTCAACAAGTCAAACAGGTCAACTCAATTAATCTTTGTATAATAGGGTTTACATCGCGCTTACTATTGTACAACACACTATCTTTATGCAAAGTATCACTTTAAGTCTTCCTGTGTTCAGAAAAATCAAAACCCTAATGAGTGTAACTGATGGATCAACTCAATAAAACATTAATACATACCCTTCGGGGGCGTATAACATTCATAACAAGGCTTAACGGGGTTTACACACCTTGCGTAGCGAAGCTAAACATCCAAAAAGGTCTCAAACGAAGTCTCTCTCAAATCTCTCTCGCTCTATCTCTCTCTACCTCAAATCTCTCCAAGTATGTGAAATCTCTCCCAAATCTCTCCAAGTATGTGAAATCTCTCCCAAATCTCTCTAAGTATGTGAAATCTCTCCCAAATCTCTCCAAGTATGTGAAATCTCTCTCAAATCTCTCTAAGTATGAGAAATCTCTCCAAGTATGTGAAATCTCTCCCAAATCTCTCCAGGTATGTGAAATCTCTCCCAAATCTCTCTAAGTATGAGAAATCTCTCCAAGTATGTGAAATCTCTCCCAAATCTCTCCAAGTATGTGAAATCTCTCCCAAATCTCTCTAAGTATGTGAAATCTCTCCCAAATCTCTCTCAAAATCTCTCTAAACTTTTTATAATCACCCGGGGCATCCCGACCCTTAATTTAGTCAAAAACAACTCGAAAACGGAAGTTTATGCGAAAAACAACTTTAAGGAGTCGAACCCTCTTAAGGAGTCGAACCCTCTTAAGAAGCCAAACCCTCTTAAGGAGCCGAACCTCTCATTAGAACCGAAACTAGCTTAAGAACCGAGACCTCCTCAAGAGCCGAACTACCCTTTGCCTTCGGTTCCTTCTGATGGCTTCGCCTGCGAGGCTCGGACCGAACCTCTCTCTCTCGGTTCTTATGCATCAACCGAACCAGCCTTCGGTTCTAAGCCCCAAGGACCGAACCTTCGGCCCAAATCCGAGAAGTTTCGCAGAATTCCCCTTTTTCACCCGGTTTTCGACCCCGACTTCATTTTAAGCCCGTTTTTCATAATTTTAACGCGGGATTTTCATCCAAACTCATAGTTTGGCATATAAGACCCTATGAATTCATATTTTAATCAGTTTTGAGGGAAAATCTTAGTCTAAGAATAAAATCTATTGGATAAGATTTTTAGGAGGAGTGTTGACTTTTCCATAAAGTTATGACAACAAGCAATCTCCCATGCCCACTTTATGACCATGCCCAGTCACTATTCCTTCCCACCTAGTCAACTATTTGTCCTTCCACCCTCTCTCTCTCCAGCAAAGATCTTGATTCGAGGGCTGAAGATCTTCATCACTACTCCCACATTATTCACTCCTTCCACAAAGAACAAACCCATTTCTCTCTCACTCACTCTCCCTAAACTCGAAATTCAAGGCTGTTCTTGAGCATCCTCCTTCACTTTTGGGTAAGTAATTTCATCTTTCACTTGATTATCTTACACTCTTTCACCCAAATCATGGAATCCTTACACAAATATCATCATATTTGTTCATAGAATCTTCGAATCTTCAAGTATCTCCCAAGTGTTCTTGACTTGGAAACCTTTCTTCTTCCACTTTCATCTCAGGGAATAACTCAAGGTGAGTTCATACCCCCACATTTTCATGTTTTCTTCAAGTTTTAGGGGGGGGGGGGGGAGGGATACAAGTTAAAATTACAAAAACTTAACTAAACTCAAACATCAGCTTTCAACAGGAAAGTTTAGTTCCATTCACAGACTGTTTTGACTATCTTAAACTTAATATCTTTCAAAACTGTTTAATATGCAAATAGTTCAGGTTCATACCTTTAAAATGACTACTTGCACATCTCCATAAGATTTTTCTACAATTTATGGTGATTTTTACAAAACTGTCTATCATTTCATAAACGAATTCGGACCAGTCTGTGAATATGAACATTTTCACACAAGTTAGAGACTTCTAAAAATCATAATAAAAATTATGAATAAACTAGACACATTTTCTAAACTTTCAGAGTTTACGGAATTAGTCTTCGACTTCGTATGATTTTTCTATGATGTTTTTAAAACAATGCAGAAAGGTTAAAAACTAGTTACATAACTTACAATATTAACAACACTTTGTAGTATGTTGAGCAAAGTGCATAACAATAAGTTTCTAAATGTTGAATGTACTTCTTGTTAGTTTATCATCATAAACAGAAATTAGTCATTCATGATAAGGTTTTCCATTCATTTCGAACACATATAATAAACTACAATAAGTATAGTTTATGGATTTTACGATAAAAGCACACCACAGAAAAGGTTTTACTCTCAAAACAAATGGGTTTCTCAAATACTACATGATAAACTATAATAGTAATAGTTTATGTATTTCATATCACTAATTTATTTCATAAAAGGTGATTTCACTTCCACCACGGAAGAGGTTTTATACTCAAACTATATGTAAACTAGTTAACGTAAGTTGTGAGACAATTCTTCCATCGTACTCTTAGAGTACGGGTTAAAATTCATGTATGTTATAACCAGAGTCTCTTGTAGGGAGAGCGTGATAATTGTGTATAGATCTATATTGGGATTGACACCCCACACCTCGCTGCTAGCTACAGCCGGACCTGCAGGTCTGCGGGTGACAAGAGTCATAGGATCTTGACGTCTGAAAAACGTTGTTGCAGGTTAATTCTCGTTGTAGTATGGTTATAACGACTCACATAGGGAGTTAACAATCTTTCAAGTTTACAGGGAAAATTCTACTTTGAAAAGGGGTTTTATCTATTTAAAACTACAAACACGTTATAGGTACAAAACACACACATATTATCGGTATTGGGATTTAAGACTACATGACTTTTATAAGGAAAATATTGGATTTTCTTTGGAAACACATCACTATTATAAACATTATAAGTACAAAACACACACATATTCTCGGCCTTGGGATTTAAGGCTACATACTTTTTATAAGGAAAATAAGGGATTTTTCTTGAAATATACATTATAAAGTATCAGGTTTACACTAAATGGTTTTCATGATATTGAAACTACGTTTCATCTAGAATTGTTAGACTTCAGCTATAATTGCTAAGTGTACATGTTAGAGTTATATATGAATTCAGTCGCAATTGACTTAGAATTAGTGGGCCCGCCTTACTTCTTGTTCCTTGTTTGGTTGTGGACTTAGGGCAGACCCATTATATTCGACGGTTTATTTAACTTAAATTTTATATAACTTATATACACTGGGTAATTATAGAAGGAACCTACGAGTCTTTCTAGGGTACATTATTACATAACATAGGAGCTTTCATTTCACACTTAATAAAGAAAATATTGAATTTTTTGGAATCATACTCTATCGCTTTTACAAGGAAAACGGCTTCTTTCTCAAATAAAACTCTTATGAACTCACCAACTTAATTGTTGACACTCTTTCAAAACTACTTGTATTCTCAGGAAATCAGTGAAACAGGAAATCAACAGCTTTTGAGGATGGGACATTAAATCGTCAAACATTTCATTTTGTCATCATAGTGTAATTGATTTGAAACATGTAAACACATACTATGGTATAACTTTTTCAATTATATTTATGATGGTTGTATTTACTTTGAGCACTATTATACTCGTTGTTGTGATACTATACATGAATTCCTCCACCCCCGGACGTTTCCGCCATCCTTGGTTTGGGGGTGTGACAAAAACCGTAAGAACAAAGCTTAGTGAGTTCCCCGCACTAACATCATCAAATAAATATCCAATTAATAATTGGATCTCGACCCATAATCAAGAATCTATGTTACATGTCCAATATCTTGGGTAAAAGACCATTGTACCCATTTTCTTACTTGGCCCAAAACCAAGGCCCAACTCATTTGCTCAAAAGGCCCAAATTGCCAAATGACATCATAAGTCCCCATAAGGTCCAACTTCCAAATTGGGCCCAAGTATCATCACGGACCTAATCCCAAAAACTTCCATAGTCTATCCATGTCCCAAGGTGAGAATTCCAATGGCCCAACAAGGTCCAAACCCTAAAAGCCCAAAAAAGGGCCCAAACCCGAGGAAGTCAAACCGAAAGTCAACTTGTTAAGTACGCGAGGCGTACTCAGCTCGTACGCTTACCGTACTCCTTCCGGGGCCAGTACGTGCAACGTACCAGCTGGGTACGCCGAGCGTACTCCCTGGATTACCAACCCAACCCATTAAGCACTTAATTGGTTAAGCTAACATGCTAAACTCTCAAATCTGGTTCTAAATGGCGATGTAATATGTAAAGTTGACAACTTTACACCCATGCATGGCTTAATGGGGCTCAACACTAAAAAAATAAGCTTAATAAGAACCTTAACACTTGCGTGGACCAATATCTTACATAAAGTTTGCATTTTTATGAACAAGGGACCTCAATGGAGCTAAGATCTAACATCCATGGCTTCTGGAGTAGATCAAAAGTTCAACTTTAGCGCAAAAGACCCAAAAATGCATAAATAACTCCCTAATTTGGATCTAACACATAAAATCATCAAGATGAGAGCATTTTACCTCAAATGGCTTGCTAAGGTGAAGATAACTCTGGATTTACAAGCTCAAGCTACTCCCAAGTAGCCTCCAAGTGTTCCTCTTATTCTTCTTCACCACAAAACACCAACAAACTCACTTTCAAGCTCAAATCTCACCAAATACACTTAGGATTTCGATATTAGGGCATAGAGTGATGGAGGCTGATCAATAGAATGTCTGAAGGTGGTTTATGATGTTTAAATAGGGTACAAACCCTAAAATTAGGGTTTACCCCTGCACCACGTACACTATGCGCACTCCATGTACGCTCCACGTACGTGGGTGAATCTCACGTCCATAAAAGAGCTAGTATGTTAAGCGTACTCAAAGAGTACGCCCTGCGTACCAACTAGGGACCAAAATGATAAGGATTTTGCATTAAGGGGCAAAAAAGAAACTTACCAAATTATGAATGTTACATAAATATTTAAATTTTTAAATATTATACCAAATCTTTCAAAATTTTAGATTTTCAAATACTAATTTTCTTAGGATATATTGAGTTTAAAATAGTTTTATTAGTAATTTGGGGTCACCAATTAATCCCCCGATTAAATCTCGCTAAATTGATTAAACGCTTGACTCCAGTCGACCGCCGAACTACCATCCAACGATTTTTACAACCTTGATATATATATATATATATATATATATATATATATATATATATATATATATATATATATGTGTGTGTGTGTGTGTGTGTGTGTGTGTGTGCGTGTGTGTGTGTGTGTTATCAAGTTCAATGGAGAACAACATTTACAGGAAGGAACTAGAGAACTTTTTTATCCAAATTGAAATTTGACACAAAATTTGTGTCATCCCCAAATTCACGGTCATTTTAAAATTTTTATTTATGCTTAATTAAAAATCTGAGTATCCATTTTGAAGAATAATATTGTGGAATTTGTTCTCAGAAAACATGATATATATAGTATCAAAGCATTTCCAAAGAAATGTATTTTGTTTATATTAAAAATTTGGAATGTCATTTTCAATACAGAAACATAAACATAAACATAAACAGACCTTACATTCATTTACACTAATGATTTACAACTCCTTTAATCTCTCATTGTAATGTGTCTTCGTATCGAAGCCTGTGATACAAATAAACCGATTGGGTCAGGTTGGGAAACCTAGTGGGTACATAGGATTTTCAACCCACAATAATATAGTTATTATGTTTCATCATCAAACAATTAACCCAATTACCCATCCCCTTTATCTTCGTTATTCCTTAGTATCTTCCCTAAGAATCATCTAAATATTTATTCCTAAGGATTGTCCTAAGGAATAGGCACGAAGTCCATCGCAGCCAGGGTTTATATAACAGGCACTAAGTCCATAGTTGCCCATGTTATCTATTAGGCACTAAGTCCATAGATGATGATGTTCATCTATAGGGCTTTTCCTAAGGATCATCGCCTACATCGCATAGACAATACTGTTTCGAGGATTACTCCCCCAATACGTGTCTAGTAAGGGTTACAGTATCATCGTATGTATACGTAGTTACAACATCGCCTAAACTCATAATTCATCTCCTACAGGTTATGAGCCTACCGGTGTTTCCACTTGACTTAGTTAGTGGTCGCCATCTATACTCTGGCAGATGACTACATCGCAACATCTCAAGTTAAGGTCATGACATCTCCTAATCATATCTCATCTTGCATCACCTATTTATCATCACATATCTGTCATCACCTAGTTATATTCACCTTTCTATCATCACGTATCTCTCATCACTCTTCTACTCATCTTTACCAAATATATTTACAGGTATAAAAATACATATAAAGTTTAAATCATGTAAAACATGTATAAGTCGTTCATCCAACATATATATCAAGAACACAAATAATATGCACACATAGCACATAGTTTATATTAAGCACTTCATATCTATGTGTAAGATGAAAGTAACTATGCACTCGCTTGTTAAAGTGATGAGTCCAAGCTCGGACAGCGCTTCGTTTCTAACAATTTTATTTTCCTTCGACGAAACCTAATATCATTACCACTAGATTTTAGTCTAATATTTATTGTGACCAATTATTAGTCTAGATTCATGGACGATATTATTTTATAAGTGTTAAACAATATTTTTCAACTACTATGTACAGACCATGGCCATACATGAAACACCGGAGGGCAGGACCATTTTGGCATTTAAGCTGTTCTGAAATCCAACAACCCAATTTGGCCCTTCAAACCAGATTCTCCGTACCTCGAGCTGTTAAAAGGTATTATAATAACATTTTGATTATTTTTTAATACTTACATATATTGTTTATAAGTTCATAATAACGATAATGAACTTAAACATAAGCTATACTTATATCAGGGTAAGCATAACGCACCTACAATGGAGTTTAGCCAAGAACCGGACTCTGGGCGGGCAAAACTTTTGAGCCGAAAGCTATTCTTCTTGGATCCTTCTAGCGCTCCGAGACTCGCCTCTAACACTTGGGAAGTGCTAGGGAATGGGAGAGGGGGGTTGGGGTATTGGGAGAGAGTGGGATAAGAATGGTGTGAAGAAATGAGAGTTTTGCGCCTCTATTTATAGGCTGAGAAATGGCCCAACATGTCGTGTTACTGAGACCAACACATCGTGTTGAGGTTCCAAGTATCACCATCTGGTGGCAAGGCGTGGGGAAGAAGCAACAGTCAGGATTGTGCCAGGTGTCACTCGCTGATTACTCCAAAAACTAATTATCTTCTAAAATCCGTAACATTTGCATACGAGCTCCGAGATTGACGTTCTTTATATCCATGCGTAGGTATCGACGAGATCTACAACTTTTGTTTAGACTCCGTCGGCTAGTTTTGACTTTATTTTTAAAGTTATATTTTAACAGGATTTGACATGTAAAGTCCGTTAAAAATTCATAACTTTGTGATCCATCGTCTGTTTTCAGTTGTCTTTATATCGTTGAGCTCCTATTAATGATATCTTCAATTCTCATTTAGGTTGTGTAGGCTAAAAATCGATCGATCTAAAATTCGATTTCCGGGTTGTGCACTGGTATGCTAAATCTTAGAAAAATCATAACTTGCTCATATGAAGTCAGATTTGGACGTTCTTTTTTTGTACGTTCTCGGTTTAACATATACTATGACTTTCGTTTAGATCCCTAAGGTCAAAAAGTAATTTATGAAAAATTCACTTTTTACGTTACGCGATGTCATGCCGATTTGGCCGTAAAACTTCGACGGGTCATAACTTCTTTGTTGCAAGTCGGATTTCAGCATTCTTTATATGTACGGAACCCTTGTGAAATATACTATAACTTAGTTAATATTAATTATTCTGAATAATCTTCTATCAAAAAGTCATTTTTGACATTTATTGTCTCTAAATTGACTAGCCCGAATCTGCGGGCGTTACAATTATCTCCCCCTTAGGATGATTACGTATCAGAATCATCAACAATACAGGGCATGTATAATGACTCCATAAGTTGTCTTTTCATCCTAGGTAATAACCGCAACTCTTATGTCTTTTCTAACGAGTTTCTAACTCTTGGACTTCTTGACTGCTGGCGGTGCACAATCTTGCACCCGCTCTCTATATCACGTTGGACTTTCAATCGTGATCCCCAAGTCACAATATCGATCCTTCTTGGAGACTCCTGCTCCTTCGTAAACAGACTTTACTTCGATTATTGTAACAGACTGATGGATTATGTTCTAATGACCTCTCACCATATGATGCGATACTTAGACTCAGGTTTTTTAGAGTCAGATTACAGATTCGGAATATACCTTCCTTCATGTTCTAATGTGATATAATCATATTATAGCATGTAGCACTACTAGCTACAAGCTTCTTACTTTAAAAACGATTTCGATACTTCTATTGATCGCTTCGATTATCTTTTACTTCAATCTTTTGGCTTAAGTCAGATGCTACATTGATCTTGGTTCTCTGAACCACGTAACATACGCATCTTAGTCGGACTTGATTTGATATGACCACTAGGGTCGTAATAACAATCATCTTCTTAGTCATTACCGAAACGATGGTAACGACATACATCAATGAAACGGAATCAATTACTAGCGCATTGGTAACCTTGTGACTTTCCCTGATCCAAGTGCAAGTCCTATGCTTCCGATAGTATAGGCCTCTACTACCTTTCACACCTACTCATACTCGTCCCAAGTATTGTCGTGTAGTCCCCAAGTTCTTATTTCTTAAAATCACAAAATGATTTAACACATACGAATGTCCAAATAATCACAAAAATTTCTATAGACTCTACAAGGACTTTTTCGATGCGTATCTTCAACAAAAATTCTGCTTCAAGTCGGTTGGTGGTGGAAATGGCAGACGATGGGATAACTTCATGGATTATGCCAAAATCTTTACTTCTGCAAATCGAAAGTGTACTTCTCCCGTACTAGACGTATTATTTATTAGACGCATTCTAATGGCAAGATACCTCTCTTACGATATCTTTTGATAAGTATCATTCACTATCGTAAGCCTTCTCATTTCCTCCATTTGCTCAGTCTGCTACGAGTCTTTATCATGACATTTTGTACACCAAAGCAGGCGTTCGGTGTATCGAGACGAGAATATAGATAGAGGAAGGTTTAGACGTGTATTCCTCCTTATTACTCTGAAAAGTTATATGCCAGTTCTAACACAGTAATTAAACGTTTAGAAATCTGAAAACATAAAATTTCCAGATCCGGCCGACAATAGACCATGGATCGGATCAAATAATGACATCATAATGCATATAAGGCATTTTATAACATAAATCATTTAGCATATAATAGAAATTTAGGCATCTTCCCTAAATAAGCTAGTGCTTTTGTCTATTTAGGCATACATCCTAAATATAGCAGACACTCATCTCACAATCATCACTTAGCATTCTAAGTTTAAGTCTAGAAATTTCCTAAAATTCCTAGTTCGCTTAAACTAATGCTCTGATACCAACTGTGACATTCCCAAATTCACAGTCATATTAAAAATTTTATTTATGCTTATTTAAAAATCAGAGTATCCATTTTGAAGAATAATATTGCGGAATTTGTTCCCAAAAAACATGATAAATATATTATCAAAGCATTTACGAAGAAATATATTTTGTTTATATTAAAACTTTGGGATGTCATTGTCAATACAAAAACGTAAGCATAAACAGGCCTTACATACATTTACACTAATATTTTACATCTCCTTTAATCTCTCAGTGTAATGTGTTTTCGTATCGATACCTGCGATACAAATAAATCGATTGGGTCAGGTTGGGAAACCTAGTGGGTACATAGGGTTTTCAACCCACAATAATATAGTTATTATGTTTCATCATCAAACAATTAACCCAATTACCCATCCCCTTTATCTTCGTTATTCTTAAATATCTTCCCTAAGAATCATCTAAATATTTATTCCTAAGGAATAGGCACGAAGTCCATCGCTTCCAGGGTTTATATAACAGGCACTAAGTCCATAGTTGTCCATGTTATCTATTAGGCACTAAGTCCATAGCTGCCGATGTTCATCTATAAGGATTTTCCTAAGGATCATCGCCTACATCGCATAGACAATACTGTTTCGAGGATTACTCCCCTAATACGTGTCCAGTAAGGGTTATAGCATCATCGCATAAATATGTAGTTACAACATTGCTTGAACTCATAATTCATCACCTACAGGTTATGAGCCTTCCGGTGTTTCCACATGACTTAGTCAATGGTCTCCATCTATAATCTGCTAGATGACTACATCACAACATCGCAGGTTAAGGTCATGGCATCTCCTAATCATCTCTCATCTCACATCAACTATTTATCATCGCATATTTGTCATCACCTAGTTATATTCACCTTTCTATCATCACCTATATCTCATCACTCTTATACCTATATTTACCCAATATATTTAAAGGTATAAAAATACATATACAGTTTAAATCATGTAAAACATGTATAAATCATTCATCCAACATAAATATCAAGAACACAGATAATATGCACACATAGCACGTAGTTTGTATTAAATACTTCATATATATGTGTAAATGAAAGTAACTATGCACTCACTTGTTAAAGTGATGACTCCAAACGCAGACAGCGTTGCGCTTCTAACAATTTTATTTACGTTCGACGTAACCAAGTATCATTACCACTAGATTTTAGTCTAATATTTAATGCGACTAATTATTAGTCTAGATTCATGGGCGATATCATTTTATAAGTGTTAAACAATACTTTTCAACTACTATGTACAGACAGAGGCCAGACATGAAACACCAGAAGGTAGGACCATTTTGGCATTTAAGTTGTTCTGTAATCCAACAACCCAATTCGGCCCTTCAAACAAGATTCCCCGTACCGCGAGCAGTTAAAAGGTATTATAATAATACTTTGTATATTTATAATACTTACATATATTATTTATAGGTTCATAATAAGGATAATGAACTTAAACATAAGATATACTTATAGCAGGGTAAGCATAACTCACTTACAATGAAGTCTAGCGAAGAATCGGACTCTGTGCGGGCAGAACTTCTGAGCCGAAAGCTCTTCTTCTTGGAGCCTTCTAGCGCTCTGGGACTCGCCTCTAACACTTGCGAAGTGCTAGGAAATTTGAGAGGGGGTTTGGGGGTATTGGGAGAGTGTGGGATAAGAATGGTGTGAATAAATGAGAGATTTGCGCCTCTATTTATAGGCTGAGAAATTGCCCAACATGTCGTGTTACTGATCCCAACACATCGTGTTGAGGTGCCAAGTGTCATCATATGGTGGCTAGGCGTGGGGAAGAGGCAACAGTTAGGATTGTGCCACATGTCACTCGTAGATTACTCCAGAAACTAATTATCTTCTAAAATCCGTAACATTTGCATACGAGTTCCGTTTTTGACGTTCTTTATATCCACGCGTATGTATCGACGAGATCTACAACTTTCGTTTAGACTCCCTCGGCTAATTTTTTCTTTATTTTTAAAGTTATATTTTAACAGGCTTAGACAGTAAAGTCCGTTAAAAATTCATAACTTTGTCATCCGATGTCCGTTTTCGTCTGTCTTTATATATTTGAGCTCCTGTTAATGAGATCTTCAACTCTCATTTAGATTGTGTCGGCTAAAAATCGATCGATCTAAAAGTCGATTTTCGGGTTGTGCACTCCTATGCTAAATCTTAGAAAAATCATAACTTGCTTATATGAAGTCAGATTTGGACGTTCTTTTTATGTACGTTCTAGGTTTAACATATACTATGAATTTCGTTTAGATCCCTAAGGCTAAAAAGTAATTTATCAAAAATTCACTTTTACGTTACGTGGTGCCGTGCCGGTTTAGCCGTAAAATTTCGACGGGTCATAACTTCTTTGTTATAACTCGGATTTCAACGTACTTTATATGTATGGAACCCTTGTGACAAATACTATAACTTAGTTAAGATTATTTATTCTGAATAATCTTCTATGGAAAAGTCATTTTTGACGTTTATTGTCTCTAAATTGACTAGCCCGAATCTACGGGCGTTACAAAATTTCACATGTGCATTGAATATGACTCGTCTAAGAGAAACACACAAAAAAAGTGTACCACATATATGCATGGCTTCATCTACATATAAACGTTTTCATCTGTACAAATTTTTTTTTTCAATATCGCGCTTATATAACGACCGAAATTGTCGACGATTAACAAGGTTAGCGCTCTGTTATGCTTTATTATTAAACTAACATTTTATTTAGTTTAAAGTTGAGTTATAAGGGCCAAAGTGTAATAAAATGAACATGAACATGTATATGGGTTTAGGGGTCACTTTGTCATACTTTGAGGCCCTAAATTTAAAGTTATGGACTATTTGACGATGGATAACCCTAAGATATGGTTTGTAATCGTATTTGCAACCAACAACTTCTAGATTGAGAGTGTGTGTAAGGTTTCCTTCTTGAAGATTGTGGGTGATCCAAGTGAAGTGTGTAGCATTGTTGGAGACTTTTAGTGAAGATTTCTTGTGTGGTGATCAAATTCTCTTCCCTCTTTCTTGTTCTTTAAAGTCTTCCATTTATTCCAAAGGTTAGTGGCCAGTCTCACATCTCTTTTCCTGTTTTAGTTTGATAGAATGGGTGATTGCTTGGTTTATACATATATTTGTTGGAAGATAGTTCCCACATTCACAACAAGTTGTTAATGTTACTTTTAATGGTAGAGTCCTTTTGGGTTACACACAAGAAAGAATAAAACAATGTTTAACAAAAGAGAGAAAGTATAGGGATCTAGTTTGTTAGTTAATTAAAAGAAACTTGTAATACTTAATGGGTTTAAGTGTAAATATTTGAAAGTCAAATTTTATAAATAATCACTAATATTATGGGTAATTACTTGGTGACCAAGTAATTAACCAATAGCCCAATAGGTATTCCTAACCCTCCCCTATAAATAGAGGGATTTATGGTCGGATTTGACATTGATTCTAAGTCCAGGAAACCCTAAAAATATCACCCCTTTATCTCTCTTCTCTCCCTCTACATAGTGTGGCGGCACAATGTACCTACTTATGCATGCAGCATGTCTGGTAGATATGATCCTCGAGTTCATTGAGTTTGCGAGTAAGGAGAGGTGCCATACGTTGCTGGATCTATTATTGGATGCGACTACAAAATGAATCTTAGCAATCCTATCTCCATCGAGCATAAGAAGGTTTCAAAGGCTTAAAGAGTATGTTTGCTTTATTCCTTCTATCATTTATTTTTGTCTCTTAAGATTGCTTGAACATGGATCTGTTATTAGTTTCATGGGATTATTTTATTATATGCTTCCATTGCGCCTTTATGGGCTTTTATATGTGTTGTTTATATCCACATAACCCAACAGTGGTATCAAAACCAATTATTCATGTCTTTTGCACATGATTTCCATTTGGTTTGTGTCAATCATATTTGTATGATAGTGGGCAGATTAGATCGGACCACTATAAATATTTTAAAAGTTTAAAAACCTTTTACAAAGTCGAAAAACATATTAGGGTTTAATATTAAGCGTTTCCGCCCTGGAAGGCGCAACGCATAACCTCTGTGCACGATGTGTCTGTGATCGGGATTTTAAAAACACTACATGTGAAGCATGGAGTGAGTTTTCTTAATGACAACGTGCGTTCGTGGGCGTGACACCATTTTCTCTAGACGCATCGTGCTTCCACTATTCACGTAATCGTTTTGTTTATTTTAATTAATTTGAATATGCTTGGTCACTTTATGTATCTGATTCATATTCATAAAATCATGCAAATAAGATGGTTTTACAAAGTTCGTTATCACCTTTATTTGTTGTTTTATTTTGTTTTAATTCTAATTATTAATTAAAACACAAATTCACACATTTTTGTTTAGATTATCTCTTGCATGTGAGGTCATAAAGACAATAGTTTGTCAACTTGCTTTCAACTTTATGATTATTCATTTGTAATCCAAGTTCAAACTAATTGTTTGTTTTGAGTTGTATGGATCCGATACACCAAACCTCGACATAACCTATGTGTTGTATGTTTCGATGTGCTTTTGGTCTCTGTTACCTTCATGTGATTTATTATATGTTTATAATATGTAATTTTCTTTTATATTATTTTAAATTTTAGTTAGGAAATTTGTATCAGAATGAAAAATTATAATTTATAAAAGACCGAAGACCAACAGAAGGATCGAGGAGTTTGAAGTTCCATGAAATTTAAGTTGACACCAAAAGTTGGTGGTTGATTGAGGAGGGGCTTTGAATTGTCTATTTTTCCTTAGTACGATGTTGGTGGTATCGTTATTTGCACTTTACTTATGTTTGTATGTTTTATGGTTATTTTATTTTGCATCTTTGTTTTATAAAATTAGAATCACAAATTGTTAAAGGTAACAAAAAAATATTTTTTTATAAAGGTTAATAAAATGAGCTTTAAATTGAATGGTTTTAAAAGAACTTGTTAAACTGTTTTAACTAAATAAATAAAACAAACCCTGTTTTATAAATATAAATCACATGTTACCTATGTATAAACACTTATTTCGTTATTGTTGGATTATGTATCTAAGCCAATAACTAAATTAGTATAATCTTGAATTATTAGCAAAGTCCTTTTGGGTTTCCCTCAAACCTGGTAATTGACTGGAATGCTTTTTGGAGAGATAGACTAAGTTATTAATTTATTATATGATTGATAAATTAATTAGAAATCAAAATAAATTATTTATTAATATATTATAAGAATAATATATTAATTAGAAATGGTATCGTTTAATTAAGAATTAATCAGAAATGAATTGAAATTAATTTTGGGATTAATTGGATTAATTAAAAGTAGAATGACTAAATGTGAAAATGTTTAAAAGTTGAACACTGACCAATTCTAGAACCTCCCAAGAGGGGGACGGTTCTAAATGGGGATTCTAGAGTTTTTCTTGGGCTTTAAGGAAGCTTAGAATGTTTTAGGGAGCAAGAAAAGGGATAAGGGTTATCCAAGGAAACTTGCCTTATCCTATCTTCCTTACTCACCTATATAAACCCCTTATGGGATTCATATTTTCGATCATCCCTTATCTAAGAGCTTAAAGCCGAAAATTCCTTCCCTTTCCTCTTTAGCTTCCAATTACTAGGGTTTAGGTGTGAGCCATTAGAGGCACGAGACTTCTGATGCTTTCTTTCTAAAGACCAATCAAGAAGGAATACTAGTTTATTTGCTATAATAAACTAAAGGTATGTAATTTATAATATCCCTTTTTTAATTTTCGAAAATAACAATGTACGTTTAGGGTTATTGATATTAAATTGTTTGTTGCAAATCATAGTGAGAACAAAGACCCTTTAGGTAACATGTAAACTTAGGGTTTAAGTTTTTCCGCCAAAATAAAATTTTTGTAACCTATAAAACCAATCAGTGGTATCAGAGCCATTGTTCTCATTGATCCTGCACAAAGTTGAATAGATCAAAATTAGGGTTTGTAGAAAGTAAACCCTAAGGAGGCAATTTTCGAAATTTACTAGGGTTCTTGAAACCCTAGCCTCCACCCTAATATTTTTGATTTATGCAAGGGTTTTAGAAACCCTAGCCTCCTTAGCCATTTTCTAAAATTGAGGAGTCCCTTTTAGGGTTTACCTTGTTTTCTTATTTGTTATTTTAAAAGCCTTAAAATGTGAACAATTAAAACCTGATAAACTCTAGCCTATTTTCGAAAATTAGGAGGGTTAGGATTAGGATTAACTTTGAATTATTTTATTAATTTGTTAATTGTAAATAATTATTTAATCCATAATGATTTAATTAATTTAATTAATTGATTAATTAAAAGATAAATATTAAATCAAAATTGGTTGATTTTTAAATTAAATTATTTTTTATATTAATTTCGAAAATTTAAATTTAAACCTAGTATTTTAGAAAAGTTTTAAAATACACCTTATACTATATATAATTAAAAGATTAATATATTCTATATAAGACAAGTAAGTGAAATCGCTAGTACGCCTCATTCACGAAGCCATACTATAAGGTGAGTTTAAGGAAGCAGCCTACAAAATGATCGTCATGGGGTATCCACTCTTACCCACCGCTTTCTTGTATGGTGGAGGGTCGTTAGCTAAACGGATTTGATAGGACATAATCTCATTAATAAGTATAATGATATAAAGTAAATAAACCATTTCTTTTGAAAAATAATCTCACTCTTAGTAACTTTAAGAAAAATGTGAAAAGTAATTTAATCCATAAAATTGCACATTATGCTTTATATGTAGTTAGTGGAGTGTGTGTGGTTAACGGACACACTAATAAAGATTATAAAGAGTAATAATGGGCATCTCGAAAATAATGGTTGTTAATAGAGCGTGTGTGGTTAACCGGAACATTAATTTGAGATGATAAATGACATCGAGAGTGTCAAGAATATTTGTATGGTTATTCACATCTTGTTTGTGATCATCGACATCCCAGTAAAAAATATAAGAGCATAATCTGAGATTAAACATGTCATTGATAAGATTCAATGAATCTCAAAATATCTAGGAATTTCATATTTCGAAATTGGTGAATTGCTTTTATCTACCTTTCATAACTTTGCAATAAGATTACAACATCCTCCTTCTTAGTCATGAATTGCTCTATTGGATCCTAGCTTTAAATATTAATTATGGGTTAAAAATATTAAAGATGTATATCATCTAACTAAAACTTCTTATTCTCTATACATGTCTACTTCTGGTGATGCTTCTTCTTCTCAAAACTCCACCCACAACTTTTCACTCCTCTCAATCGTATGCAAGGTGACATTGGATGGAACCAACTATAATGATTGGATGCGCAACATCAAGATCAATATTCGATACGAGGGCAAAGAGTATGTACTTGAGAAACAACTCGTTGAGATCGATGAGGCCACTGCTACTCAAGAAGAAATAGCCTCCTACAATAAACACTATGACGATGCAACTAAGGTTGCTTGCATCATGGTTGCCATCATGATTCTTGAGTTGCAAAAGTTATATGAGGACTACTGGCGATACGAGATGAACTAGGATCTTATGGAAAAGTTTCACAAGAGAGCTCATCAAGAAAAGTATGAGGTCGTCAAAGCTATAATGGCTTGCAAATTGAAGGAACGAGAGCATGTCTGCAACCACGTGCAAAGAATGCAAAGATACGTGGAGTGCCTTGAAAGGATAAATGTGAATTTCGATGAGGTCTTAGCCACATGCATGGTCGTTAACACTTTTCCACCTTTTTATGAAGAGTTCATTTTGGCTTATCATTTGAACAACACAAAAACCACTTTGCCCAACTCCATAACCTGTTGCGAATGGATGAGTCAGAAATGAAGAAGAATCAAAATCATACCTCTACTAATGCTCCTGCCCTTGCCATTGGAAAAAAATAAAGGAAAGAAAAGGAATGGTGCTCCTAATCAGAACTGGAAGGGGAAGGCCCATGTTGGGTCGTCTAGCAATGAACCAAAAACAAATTCTAGTTCTGATATTCCTTTTGTTAGTGATCCCAAAGAGGCCATTTGATTTTATTGCAATGATAAAGGCGATTGGAAACGAAGCTACCCCAAGTACTTGCAGGACATCAAGGATGGCAAAGTGAAGCCATCATCGACAGGTATTTAGACTATTCAATCTAATAACTCACAACCTACTCGTTCTTGGGTCATTGATACAGGATGTGGTTTTCACATTTTTTCTGATTTGTAGGGACTAACAGAAAGTGAAGAGGTGGAGCATGAAAGGATGAATCTAATCACGGGAAATAGGAGATCTTCTCCTATTACCAAGATTGGAACTTATAACCTTATGCTTAGTAGTGATGTTAGATTAGATTTCGTTAACTATTACTATTCGTCAGGAATGACGCGAAACATTATTTCTTTTCATGCACTTTTTAGAAAAGGTTTTCGATATTCGTTTAATGACATGAATGGATCGATTTTGGTTTATAAAAATGGCATTTTTATGTTTGAAGCTTTACCTTGTAATGGTTTGTATGAAACTGTGATTTGTGTTGATAGCTTAGGTAATAGTGTATTTCATATTGATTCGTCTAATGGTTTATACAAGGAATGCTTGTGGTAATAGTGTATCACATATCAATGTCTAGGATTGTGAAGCTTTTTGTTAGACGAGAAACTCATGAAAAACTAGAACCTAGAAGTGAGAGATGTATTTTCATTGGCTACCCACAAAAGTCTTTTGTATATTTGTTTTCTAGACCTAGTGAGAACGTGGTCTTTGTAGAACGAAGGGGAGTCTTTTGAGAGAGATAAGGAGAGAGAGAAAGAACTCATATGTAAAGAGGACAGTGGGAGCACCATTGACCTTGAAGGGATTAAAGAGTCAACCAGTGAAGGAACCTTAGAAGATACTAGTGCTCAACCAGAGGATGAGATTCGTTTTGAACCCATTGACAAATCATTACCTCTTTGCCGATCTAGTAGAGTTAGCATGCCACTTACATTCTATGGTTTCCATATAATGTTAGATGGTGACACGTTTATCAGTGATGGTACACTGGTAAATTTGGATGAGCCAACTCATTGCAAGGAAGCAATGGCAGGACCTAAAGCTGCCAAATGGAAAGAGGCAATGGATAGCAAGATTAAGTCCACGTATGATAGCCATGTTTGGAACTTGTTGTTTGGAACTTGTTTGATCAAGAACCTGGTTGAAAGATAGTTGGTTGCAAATGGATCTTCAAGAAGAAGACCGACATGGAGAAAAAGGTACACACTTTCAAGGCACGAATAGTTGCGAAGGGATTTACTCAAACCCCATGGATTGACTATGATGATTGATGTGACCATGGCTCCAACCATTGGCTCTCAGAGTGTTTGCTATCGTCGGAGGGATTTGCAAAGTCACAATAAATAAGGTCATCAGCCGTTTCCCGGGAAGACGCTCTAACGGTCAATTCAGTGGGAGATATGTAGGTGAGAGTGATGAGAACTGAGAGAGATCACTTACTCCTAAAGTTATGGTGAGGCCCTTTTATACTATGGATCCGCGTTGTTCTGTATGGGGAACAGGGACTGCAGTTCCTACATGATCCGTTACTCTGATTGGCTAATCATGTCCCCTGTTGTGTCAGGGCAAATGATTGGTTCAAGCGTTAGTGCTCTGGGCATCATCTTTGTCGCCTGGAGCCGTTGTATTTGTCCTGTATCGGGGATGCTCTTGACGAGGCCAGACTTCTCGCGCGGATGTTCCGCCCTGAGGGAATGTCCGGGCGCTAGAGCCCTTACTGAGGTATCCAGGTTGGGCCTGGTTGGGCTAGCTGGAGGATCCTTCGACCTGGGGATCCCATCCTGGCCCGCGCTAGGAGGCGCGTCATCAATGATACCTTCTCAACATTGGCTAAGATAAAGTCTATTAAAATAATGCTCGCCATAGCTGCCTTTCATGATTATGAAATTTAACAGATGAATGTCAAAACTGTTTTCCTTAACAGAAAGTTTGCTGAAGATTTTTACATGAGTCAGCCAGAGGGTTTTGTGGATGTAAAGTTTCCTAATAGAGTGTGTAAGCTTGAGAAATCCATTTATAGATTGAAACAAGCATCACGTAGCTGGAATCTATGCTTCTATGAGAAAGTCAAAGAATTTGGTTTCTCTAATGGTAAAGATGAGTCTTGTGTGTATGTCAAGGCTAGTGGGAGCATAATAACCTTTCTAGTATTGTATGTTAATGAAATACTCCTTATAGGAAACGTCATTCCAACTTTGCAAGAAGTAAAGTCCTGGCTTGGAAAGTGTTTTTCCATGAAAGATCTAGGAGAGGCAACCTATATTCTTAGGATAAGAATCTTAAGGGATAGAAAGAAAAGAGTAATTGGTCTTAGTCAAAGTACATACTTGGATAAGGTACTAAAACATTTTTGTATGGAGAATTCCAAGAAAGGAGAGATACCTATCTAGAGTAATTCCATGTTGAGTAAGACTCAAAGCGCTAGTACATATGAAGAGATAGTCGAAATGAGTCGAGTCCTATATGCTTCGTGTAACATCCAGTCCAAGTATAAATCAACCTTTCTATGTATTAACTTGGAATTGGGTGGCCACGGCATGGTGGAGCATCACCACGGTGTGGCGGCACGTTTTGGACCGTGAGAGTTAAATGACCCGTCACGACGTGGCCTTAGGTGCCACAACGTGGCTGGTGTTTTTAGTGAAAACCCTAATTTTGGCCTTTGGGCCCTAAATAAAGAACATTAAGGCTACGGTTTCGTGATCATTCAGCCTCCATTTCCCTCTCAAACTCAAAAACCCTAACCCTAGCCCTCCATTGAAATTGTGAGCTTATTCTCAGGTCAAATAGAGTATTTGGTGTCTTAGATCTGAATTATGAACAAGTTTGGTTGTCATGCATGGAGTTTTGGTCATTAAACATTAAACCCTAGTTTTGACCTAAAATGGAAAGGACATGGATTGGACATGCATGTCCATAAAGCTAGGATTTTTAGGGTTTCTTAGGAGTATTAAATCCTTCTGGAAACTTTGGAGGTGCAACTCTAAGGATTGGGTGCTTAATGGGAGTCTTGATGCATTAAGTAGTTAAGGTTTGGGATCTTGACTTATTGAGGGGTTTTGAGGGATAAAGTTGGAAACGTTATCCAACAAGACCATGGGAAGGACCAGATATGAGCTTTGGATCTCTTGAAGTTGAAGGAAAAATGACTTAATGATTTAATCTGCCCTGACCAGTCACCACGATGTTGTGTAGGTTTCCACGGCGTGGCAACTGGGTCGAGACCCACTTGTTTTGTCAGTTTGTGGCCACAACGTGGCTAAGGAAGGCCATGATATGTCGACTAACTATGGTTAAGTTTGAATTTGACTTTAACTTTTGACTGTTGATTTTGACCAAGTTTGACCTAAGGGAATTTTTGGGTATTTTGAGCAGACGTTTGAGGCTAGGTCACTTTTGTTGTATAGGTGACCTATAGAGTTGTCATTTGGAGTAGCATTCTTTTCTGCTATCATTCAGACTGAGATATGAGTTTTCCTTACTATACTTGTGGGTTGAAGGCACCAGGGCGGCCCACTGATTTTATATCCTAGTATATTGATTGATGTTATGTTGAGTATGTGGTAGATCTATATGATTACCTAAAGATTACGAATATGTGTTAGATTGGTAGATATATATATATATATATATATATATATATATATATATATATAATTACCTATATTGTTGGTTATTGATTGTTATTGTATATGTCAACATGTTATGGTTTGTTGAGTTGAATTAGTCCAGCTTTGTGCTGAAGGCCAAGATACCCGGGGCGGTTCGGTTAAACTGAAGGCTCGAGAGACGATCCAGTCAGGTCCAGATAGGTTGTAGGCCCGGTGAGGTGGTCCAGTCATGTTGAAGGCTCAGAGAGTGGTCCAGATAGGTTGTAGGCCCGATGAGGCAGTCCAGTCATGTTGAAGGCTCATGTATGCAAGTAGTTGTTGTTGGGTTTTATGTACTATAACACTCCTATGGTGCACATACAACCCTAATGCTTTGGATCTAAGTTTTCTCTAATTATACATGCAACAAAATCATCCAAAACATGAAACCTATAACTACCATACAAATTTGATATTACAACATAAAACAAGTTAAGTTATTACCTCTTTATTGTAGCTTGTAGAGTTTTGACCTTTCAAGAGCTTAGCACCCCAACTGTGATGCCTCAAATGGTTCACAAAACACCATGAACAAATGGACGACAATGTGAGAGAGGCTAGAACCACCAAAATCGGCTAGGGTTCTCTTAGAACTCTTAGGAGAATGATTTTGGAGCTAAGGGGTTACTTTTATAGTGTGGCAGTCCTAAGGCTTTTGACTTGTAAACCCTAATTCATTCCCTTGGCCCTGTAATTCAATAATCTATATGATAAGCCTTATGGACTAACACTTCATGGACTCTCACATAAACTTAGTCCATCACTAACCAATCATGGATCATTGACCCAAACTATATGTATTACTGATTTACTTAATCAATCCCCGTTAATTTAATTAGTCTCTTTTGATCACTAAATTAATTCCAAATTAATTCTTGATCAATACTAATTAAATAATATGATTGGAAATTAATATATTATTCTTATAATATATTAACAAATCACAAATAACCTTTTTCTCAAATATCCATCCTATCAAATTGCTCTGGTGAATGCAACCCAAAAAGGACCATGCTACTCTCGGGTCAAGTACATACCAATTATAGTTATGGGCTTAGACACCTAATCCAACAGTCTCCCACTTTAATAAGTCTAATAACTATAACTGCAAGTACGACTTCAAAACTGACTAGCAATTGTAGCTCTCAAAAGCCGCTGTCAACTCTGATCGATAACGCGTCCTTTAGATAAGGGATCATATATTCCTCCATTCTACACATATCGTATGAACTGAGACATGGATTATAATCATTCTCTCTGTTCATGTGTTGTTTCCCGATTTCCAATTTATGACGACTAACTAATTGAACAAATCAAATCAGTCCAGGCTTGGCTAAGCGCTTAGGGTGTCATCACTAAATCATCGAGGGGCCCACAGATATCGCTTTTATCCCCTTAGGGTAAAAGGAACTGATAAACTTCGACTCATATGCTTGTACTATTTACTCATTAAATCACACACAACAATACATTTTATAACATCAAGTTACTGATGCATTTACGTATTATCAATGTGTAACCGACTCGTAAACAACAACTATATGTCTCCATTTGAAGAATATAAGATATTATCGTCTCACAATCACTCGTGATAAAATCCATGAAGTGATTCACGTGAGCGTGGGTTTATTCCAATACTCAAATCTTATTACAGGAGTACTCATGAACACTACAGCAAACTTGGGCTATGTCTAAACACTTAGACAATCTACAGTCAGATCCATGACAGTCTTACCTCATTACTTACTTCCAAAGTATGATTGACTGTGGATGTTTGAATAACCTAGTTATTCGGGAAGTAAAACATGCAAAGTGAAACACAAGAATAGTCGAATCCAATATGGTCTCAAAACTTTTGAATATAAATAAAAACACTTATTATTTAATCACCATATTGATTACACATTATTCAATGTATAATGTTTCGACTAATCAACTTAATACTTGAATTAAAACAATAGTTATCCCATGCTCCAAGCATGCACACTACGTTTACCTATAGTCCTTACTTTGTGAAATAGATCAATTGTAAACTACGTAAGTGTAAGAATACGAAATTCTCGCCACTATTAGAATGTGCTAGATTCTAAACTATCATGCAATGATCCTTTTGTAATGTCAGTGCACCAAAGTCACAGAGACTTGGACAATGATATTGCAAATTACTCCACTGGAGATTGTTACAGGACAATTCAACAGATACGAAGTCTCATATTCAAAGTACATTCCTTTGAACATCGTTCTTGCATGAAAGTTTCTAACGTACACATAGATTCTTAATATCCAACTCCCATTATGGAATCATTTCCATATTTTCCATATGACAATCCATTCTTAATAGAGTTCTATCTATTCAAAATTATGTCAATATGGTCCATCCATTACTATACTTCCAATTGCCCACAAGCGACCAATCTTTGGCGAACCTCAGATTGTTCTTAGCAATTGTTTAACAACTTTAGTCATATCTGGTTCTGTTCCCATTTCCATCTTAATGCCCTAGGCATTTTGGAAAATTTGGAACACATAAATATTATAGCATATGCTATCGATCCTATACCCGAAGCATATGGGACACGATTGATGATGTCTTACATAAAGACATGATTCTTTACCAGTCTCTTGCTATAATATTTCCATATATAGAATTTCCTTATGTTGAACCATTTCAACATAACATTCATATATGTCCTTGACTAAATATGATTAAAATCTCAATCTAAGATTTTAGATTTGAAATGAAGTATGAGTTCCTCTCCCTTAATTATAGCAAAACAACTTTTCAGACTCTGCAACTTTGCAAATTGAAACTTTTGTTTTCAATAATTAGCATCGTTAACTTGCAATAATTAACGTAATAATTGTGCTCCCACTAGCATACTAATTACATTCTTACTAGCATAACACTTCTGCTCCCACTAGCTTTGACATGTATCCAAAGATCAGCTAGACTTCTAAATATCAATACTTATTGACTTTCTTACTAAAGTTCAGATTTCTGATCCAAGATGTTTCGATAAGACTTTATCTAGGCTTCTCAAACTCATACACCTTTCTTTCGACAGCTCAAATATGTGTTTAAACTATTTCAGAACTCACAACAGTAAGTTCTGAATGTTCAGACTATTTGTCATTTCTCACAATTCGAACTATGAAGAGGGATGTTGTAATCATACTCGAATTTGAGAACGCAATTAACACAACTGCCAATTCTTTGAAATCTACTTAGTGACAGCATTTCCTCACAATCATTTTCATGAAGCAGAGAGAAACATTTACCACTTAGATTTAATGGTGTATGTGTTCTTATCCATGTGAATTTGTCAAATTCATAATCACAAGACAAGGTTTGTGACAAATCCAAACTCATATGGACTGAACTAGTTCAATCTTAATTTCCTGCCATCTAGTAGCATAAGGGTCCTGCCATTGCTTCCATGTTGTTGAGCAGCTAACCTATATAAATCAATGTACTTTCCAATGATCAAGGTGATTTGCCTTATGCATTTAAATGAGAACTCATAGATATCACATGCATAGTCAAACTAAATGGAATAGGCACAAAAACAAGAATATGTCAACACGATAGGTTATAAAGCTTAAGTCGTGCGCTAGTGGTAAACAGCAGGTTTATTCTTGATTAGTTCCTGAACCTATTCAGGACCATTAAGACTCCCACTGACCTCTTGACATATAATATTCTCTTGTCAAGAAACATTTCTCGACAATCAAATATTCAAGAGTTAGTGTGAGTTCTTATCAAGAAAAACACTTCACATAATTGGTCTTAGTTGGTCTTTGTCTTATCCAAGATATCACAATTACCAATTTCAAATGTGCAAGAGTAAGACACCTTTCACATTTCATGATGTGTTATAAACCTACTTAAGATTATGTCACTCAAGACACAATCTTGGAGTATAACTCTAAGACTCGATTTTGGAACGAAGTATGACTCACCTTTTTGATTTAACCATTTCAATAATTCTTGATTCCTCTTCTTAGTCATGCAAGTGCACTAAGGTGCCCTTAGAGGATCATTTGATATATGCTTCCATAATCATTAGCATGATTATAAAACACGATACTAAAGTTCTTTCCTTTCCTTTCAGATTGGAGAAACTTTTATCTTTCTGCCTAATTGATTCTTCTTATTCGTTCTGCTATACATTGAAACTTTTCAAGGTATTAGAATTACACTTAAACTTGTAAGCATAACCATATTTACTGAACCATTAGTAAATCATGATGAATAGCCTTTATCGTTCTTTATGGTGGATCTGATCAACGTGTACTAGATCCTTTTATCTTTCACTTGACTTAAATAGTTATGTAAATAAGGAATTAGTCGTAATTTCCAAAGTACCAAGATTTTCATACATCACATGATTCAAATCATATGATTCCAAGTTTCTTTCCAATTAAAGCTTGGGCGATGATAATCTTTCCTTACTTAGAAAATTACGACACTACCACAATCGATATAACTAAGAAACTATTGCTATTAATAGAAACATACAAACAACAATTTTCACAGATGTCATTGCAAGGAAACATAAAATAAGATAAAATCAAAATTTTCTTTATTTATAAAATGCGGAAAACTTGTCCTTACACTGCAAATTCAAATGAAAACCATGTTACTAAATATTCCTAAGCAATCTATCATAACTCCTAAGCAGCAGCTCAACAACCTGATCATCGAACCATGCGATCGAAATTCGTCTCTTCGCAACCAGACTCAGCTTACTCTTTCTTTAAGCTTCCTTTCTTTTCTTTGATCCTACAAAAACATCAAAATGCAATCTTATCACATCATGTATTAAGAATCTATAAATAGGAACTTAATAGAGTTAGGTAGTGAACTTACCTGAAGTAGAACCATACAATTTGATTCTACCATCTCTTAGATCTCTCAGATAGTCTGGGCAGCTTCGCTTCCAATGTCCCTTTTCTTGGCAATAGAAACAAACAGACTCTTTCGGAATGGTGCATGGGACAATCTTAGACTCTGCCTTTCTCTTTACCATTCGGTCAAACGGTTTGACCTTGGCCGATCCCTTTCCACCGGGAAGAGAAAACCTTTATGGACTTCCAATGTTGCCATTGTCAATGTCCGTGGAAGTTTGGGAAGTACATCTTTCAATCAAATTTTCTTTACCAGTGCGCCAAATCATTATTGATTCGGCAGCAATTAGCAAATATGCAAGATCGATAAAGGTCACGTCGTGATCTGTCATATAGTAGTCTTTAACAAACTGACCATATGACTCGGGAAGTGATTGAAGAACCCAGTCAACAACGAGCTTCATTGGGAAGACGACACCCAACATTCCTAGTCTGTCAATATGCAACTTCATCTTCAAGACATGAGTACATACAGACTTTCCATCTTCGTGTTTGCTTGCCAATAGGGCTTGAGTGACCTTGAACTTTTCAAGTCGATGAAGACGTGGGTCAGGGAGAACTATTGGAAGAGGTGCAAGAAGTGAAGTATGATATTGACGAATATTGTCTTCATGTGGAAAGCTTTTTCCAAAAGATTCGGGATGACCACAGTTGTCAGAACTAGACATCTACAAGGGAGAAATTCAAGTTTAGTTGATTTAAGTCATTAATATAACACCCAAAATGAAATATTAAGGCTAGGACCCAACACGATATTCTACAATTCGGAAGAGGGATGCCGTAATCCAATTGCAAAATATTTGAAGGTGGGTAAATGACGATTTACCAATTTCCACAATGAAAAACGAAAATGAATATTAGGTTTTAAATGAATTGAAATTCCTAGATTCTTTTGAGATTCATTGAACTTTTCAATGGCATCTTTAATCTCGATTATGCCCTTCAAGTTTGTGACTGGGATACCGAGGATCACAACCAAGGTATGAATAACCGTGCAAATTAGCTTGGTACTCTCGATGTCATTAATCACCTAATCAATGTGTCGGTTAACCACACACGCTCCATTGATCAATGATAATTTACGAGAAACCCATTTCCATCCTTCATTAGTCCACATTAGTGTGCCGGTTAACCACACACGCTCCACTAACTGACCAATAAGGTGCAATGTGCAATTTCATGGGTTAGCATCAAATTCACATTTTTCCTAAAGTAACTAAGATTGGAAATTTATAAAGTGATTAGTTACTTTGTATTTCACTATACTTTTAATGAGGATTTAAGTGTCTTATCAAACCCGTTTGGCTAACGACCCTCTACTGGTCAAGGGTGCGGTGGGTAAGAGTGGATACCCATTCAATCGCCATTTTATAGGCAATTTCCTTAAACACCACTTATAGACCAGCTTCGTGAATGAGGCCTAGTAACGGTAAGACTGACCTTTTACTTATACATATATAATAGATTAAACTTTTTAATTATATATAGTATAAGGGTGTATTTTACACATTTAACATACTTGGTGGTTTAATCTATTAATAAATTATACTCTTAATTTAATTAAGCTTAAACCATGTAATTATGGATTTAATAATACTCTATTAATTAATCTTTTAATTAATTATTAATAAAGCCATAAGTATTCCTTTTAGTTGTGTCCATTTAAATTTCTAAAAATTAAAACTTTTAATTCTAAATTTAAATTATGAAACTAAAAGGATGTATTTTAAACATTTAAAATACTAGGGTTTTAGAGTTCAATGTTCCATAAATAATACTTTTCAAATTCCAAAACTTGAGGGCAAATTTTGTAACTCTAGAAAAACTTTTGGATTCCAACTTGATGACAAGTTTTTGTAACTCCTTGAAAAACTTTTGAGTTCCAAAACTTGATGGCAAGTTTTGTAACCTCTCAAAAACATTTAGATCAAATTTAAAACTAATAAAATAATCATATTATCTATTACCAATTTGACCTAATACAACTCATATAACAAGATAAATCAAATAATACAAATAATGAGTTTATCATATAAACTAGACAATTTATCTTTTAATTGGATGGGATAATCATTACCATATCAGAAAAATCAGATTTTATGATACAGAACAGTTTAAGGTAATGATCCAAATCCAATTCTGGCCAAAAAACCCGAAAACTGCCAACTGATGATCCAACTCGTCGATTCGGATATTGGACTGGTCGAGTTCATCACCAAATGACCCGACTCGTCGAGTCCACTCATGGGACTCGTCGAGTCCAGCAGTCAGACATCTATTTTTCACCTTTTTCAACTTTGAACAATTAACCAATGCATCAATATAACAGAAAACACCCATGTCTCTGATACCACTGTTGGGTTTTATGTACTATAACACTCTTTTGGTTCACATACAACCCTAATGCTTTGGATCTAAGTTTTCTCTAATTATACATGCAACAAAATCATCCAAAACATGAAACCTATAACTAGCATAAAAATTTGATATTGCAACATAAAACAAGTTAAGTTATTACCTCTTTATTGTAGCTTATAGAGTTTTGGCCTTTCAAGAGCTTAGCACCTCAAGTGTGATGCCTCAAATGGTTCACAAAACACCATGAACAAATGGAGGACAATGTGAGAGAGGCTAGAACCACCAAAATCGGCTAGGGTTCTCTTAGAACTCTTAGGAGAATGATTTTGGAGCTAAGGGGTTACTTTTATAGTGTGGAACTCCTGGGGCTTTTGACTTGTAAACCCGAATTCATTCCCTTGGGCCTTTAATTCAATAATCCATATGATAAGCCTTATGGACTAACACTTCACAGACTCTGACATAAACTTAGTCCATCACTAATCAATCATGGATCATTGGCCCAAACTATATGTATTACTTATTTAGTTAATCAGTCCCCGTTAATTTAATTAGTCTCTTTTGATCACTAAATTAATTCCAAATTAATTCTTTATCAATACTAATTAAATAATATGATTTCTCAATTAATATATTATTCTTATAATATATTAACAAGTCACAAATAACCTATTTCTCAAATATCCATGCTATCAAATTGCTCTGGTGAATGCAACCCAAAATGGACCATGCTACTCTCGGGTCAAGTACATACCAATTATAGTTATGGGCTAAGACACCTAATCCACCAGTTGTCTGTATTGGTTGCGTGTGGAACTTTTAGGGGAACTCACTAAGCTTTGGCTTATGGTTTAAGTTTAATGTTTCAGGTACTTCATATGAGAGGGGGGGGGGGAAGCAAAGGCGTGATCGTGCACATACTTCCGATTTTTATGATATTTGCTTTTGGGACACTCTGATATGTTATTATTACTTTGGGAGCAATGTTTTGTAACAATTATGGTTTTTGGTTTGATTTGAAAACAATGAAATTTTTTCCTTAGTTTTTGGGATGTTACAAGTTGGTATCAAAGTACTGGTTAGAGAGAATTGGATGAGCATTCGTGTGTATCCAGACTCAAACTAAGGATCTGAAAAAGTTTTCAAAATGATTTTCTGAAATTGTTTTCAAAAGTAACCAAGGAAGGACAAGATGTGTATGATTAGCCGGAGCAAGAAAGTATACCCCAAACTACCCACGCTGTTATTTGTTATTGATGATTATGATAGAACTGCATGTTAGTGGTAGGCTTGGGATCTTCAGGAATTGCATGATAGAATTTTCTGATGTATGATGCCTGATAGCCTAGGAGAAAATCTTATTTGTTAGATGAAATTGACATCATTATTGCTGGTGCTTAGTGTGTGCATCATAGTTATGCATAACTAATATGTTTGATTTAGCCTTATTTCCTATTGTTTTGTGATGGACTTAGGGTAGAATCAAGTATTCGACTATTTATAGGATCCAACATTATATACGATTATCATGCACGAGCAACTGCAGGGTTGGTGGAAGTTTCATGAGTAAGTATGTGGGTGTAGAAGGCCAGCTGAGGAATGATTAGCCACTCTTGAGAGAGGGAGGAAAGGATGTATGCATATCCTAGTTGTGGGTTTGTTTTCGAGCAGTTTGTGATGATCCATTGAGACAAATACGGGTAGGTTCGGAAGGTAGTATGGGCCCGTACTACTAGAAGCACATGGCCCATACGTGTAGCATGGAAGTCACAAACCCCGAGGTTTTAGTCTATCTGTGATGGTTGTCATGGTATGAATTGTGACAATTCTGATGTATTTTGGTTCATTTTTAGTATGTTTTTCACGAGAGGATCTGGTTCTGGATCTAGAGCGAGTGGTCAGGATAGGCCGAGGTTGACTGAAGACCAGATTCGAGAGATGATTGCCGCTAAGGTAGCTACTGCTATCAGGGGTTCCATGCCACAGATGTTTGGGACTATCAAGACTGTCATGATTGAGCTATTTGATGATCGTTATGCTGACCTCACCGAGGCGGTTGCTGCTGCAGCTACCACAACTGTTGTTGTTGTGGGGATTCGAGAGGAGAGATCATTCCAATATTGGGACTTCGACAATTCGAAGCCCCTGGAGTTTGATGGGGGTTAAGGACCTGATTGCGGTGATGAGGTGGTTGTCTGATTTTGAGGTTTGCTTCTTCACATGTTCGTGCCCGGATAACCAGAAGGTCAAGTGCACCCTGAACCTTCTCCGGTTAGGGGAAAATGATTGGTGGAGATTGGTGACTGGTTCATACGCTCGTGAATAGAGGTCTGTTGTTACTTGGGAGTAGTTCTCAGAGATATTACGTATGATATATGTTCTTATGGTGGAGAGGGAGAGATTCGCTTAGGAGTATCTGCATCCGAGACAATCGACTGAGATGGTAAAAAAAATCACCAAGATGTTGACGGAGAGGACTCTTTTATTCCCTGAGTTTGTTACTTCGGAGCAGGCCCAGATGACCCTGTACTTAAGCAAGATCAAGACAGATATTCGGCAGTTTGTGTCGACCTAGCGATACAGTTCCCTAGCTGAGCTTTAGTAAGCCGCAAAGAAGGCGGGAGATTGAGATGGAGATCCAGACAATAGAGTAGCGACAAGCTCCCGTTCGGTCCCAGCCTGTAGCGAAGCGGTTTAAACCCACTGATTCAAAATCAGGAGATCAAAGGGGCCGCACTTGTGGTAAGTGCAGTAAGATTCATGATGGTGTTTGTCGATCTTATTCTTCTAGATGCCACAAATATGACAAGTAGGGCCACTATGCGAGGGATTGTCGCCAGTAAGCCTCAGTGCCAAGCACCAGGATTTGTTACCATTGCGTGCAGGTGGGCTATGTGAAATCGCAGTGACCCTTGCTTGCCTCCAGGCCCGTGCATGCACTAGCTACTTCTATCATTCGTATCACGGACGGACGCTAGGGTAGGGAGGAGCCTCCGAGGGCTCAGTTTCATGCTTTCCAACTTACAGTAAAGGAGGCCAGGGCAAGGCCAGACGTCGTTACCAGTATGTTTGTATTTCTTATTCTGTCGAGATATTTATTTGTATGCTTATGATTGTATTCTTGTTAGGTACCTTCTTAGTGAACTCTTTGCCAGCTCTTGTGCTATTTAACTCGGGCACGATTTGGTATTTTGTATCATAGTCTTTTAGCAGGAGTTTTGAGATGACTTTTGTAGAGTTAGAGTGTCCGTTGCGGGTTTCTATTGCCAACCAACATGGGATTTCTGCATTGAGCGTTTATCAGGGTGTGTTTTGGAGATTTTCGGGGTGGCTTACCCAATTGATCAGATCCCTATTCCCATAAGGGATGTATGTGTGATAGTAGGGATGAACTGGTTGAGCTGGTTTGGTGCGATGATTGACTGTGAGGGTCAACGAGTGGTATTTCGAACCCCAAGTAGGGCAGAATTGATTATCTGTGGAGAGGGTACCAAGGGTGGATCAACCTTTTGTTCTGCTGCCGGGGCTTGACAGTATCTTCAACATGGATGTTTGGGTTATCGAGCGTAGTTGGTCGATACTCGGATTAGGAAGGAGGCTTAAATTTCAGATGTACCTTTAGTCAGAGAGTTCCCCTATGTGTTTCCAGAGGAACTACCCGGTGTGGCTCCTAAGAGACAGGTAGTGTTCAGGATCGATTTGATTCCTGGTGCAGCCCTGATTGCTAAGGCGCCATACCGATTGGCACCAATATAGATGTTGGAGTTGTCCTCATAGCTTGAGGAGTTGTTGGGCAAACAATTTATCAGACCGAGTAGTTCACCTTGGGAAGCACCGATCTAGTTTATGAAGAAGAAGGATGGGTCCCACCGCATGTGTATTTATTATCAGGAGTTGAACAAGTTAACGATAGAGAACCTTTAAACACTTTCGTGTATTGATGATCTCTTCAATCATCTGCAGGGTGCATATTGGTTCTACATGATCGACTTGAGGTCAGGGTATCATCAGATGAGGGTTAGAGAGGAGGACGTGGAGAAGACAGCTTTTCAGACTCGTTATGGTCATTACGAGTTCATGGCGATGCTGTTTGGGCTCACCAATGTGCTTGCGACATTCATGGATTTGATGAATCGAGTGTGCAGGTTGATGCTCGATCGATCAATCATTATTTTCATCGATGACATCTTGGTATATTCCAAGATCAGGGAGCAGCATGAGGAGCACCTATGAGAACTTCTGGGAGTTTTGAGGAGGGAACGAATGTATGATAAGTTCTCGAATTGTGAGTTTTGGTTACGAGAGGTCCAGTTCTTATGTAGTGGGAGGTTCTGAAGTCCCCTTCAGAGATCAGGAGTTTTCTGGGATTAGCAGGGTATTATCGGAGATTCATTCAGGATTTCTCCAAGGTTGATGTACCCCTCACTCATATGAGAAGAAGGGAATGGATTTTCATTGGGGGCCTGAGCAGTAGGCTGCGTTTAAGACGCTGAGACAGGAGTTAGTGAGGCCCCATTGTTGACCCTTCCTGGGGGTGTTGAGGATTTTGTTGTTTATTGTGATGCTTCCATCATTGGTGTGGGGGCAGTTCTTATGCAGTGAGGGGGGGGGGGGTTATTGTGTATGTTTCTCGGCAGCTGAAGCTGGACAAGGTACGATATCCGACGCATGATCTGGAGTTAGGGGGCGGTGGTTTTTTCCCTCAATATCTGGCGGGATGATCTGTATGGGGTCCGGAGTACAGTCTACACGGATCACAGGAGATTGAGATATATCATGGATAAGCCGAATCTGAACATGAGACGGTGTAGGTGGCTTGACATGGCCAAGGATTATGACTACGAGATTCTGTACCACTCGGGGAAAGCGAATGTGGTTGTTGATTCCATAAGGCGCAAGTCGGTTGGTTCTTTTATTAGGATCTGATGAATGAGGATTTCGATTGATTCTTAATTTTTGGATTTGATTAGGGAGGCTCAAGTCGAGGGAGTCAAGAAGGAGAATTGGAAGTAGGAGCGAATCAAGGGTGAGATCGACAGGTTTTCTACCGATAGTCGTGGATTGTTGACCCGATGCGATCGAGTTTGGGTACCAGATTTCGGTGGGATCAGACACAGTGTGTTGGAGGAGGCACATAAGTTCAGATTTTCGATACACCCGGTGGGATCAGACACACTGGTGGTAGTGCATGAAGAGGGAGATAGCTTGGTATGTTGAGAGGCGCTTTAGCTGTCAGATGGTCAAGGCTGAGCACCAGAAGCCGCATGGCAAGCTTTAGCCTTTGCAGGTTCCTATGTGGAAATAGGAACATATCACCATGGATTTTATCACCATGTTACCTTGGACGACTAAGGGGTTCTATGCGATTTGGGTGATAGCGGATCGTCTTACCAATAGTGTCCGCTTCTTAGTTATTCGGGAGAGCTCCTCAGCCAAGAAATTGGTTGATGTGTATGTGGGCGAGATCGTCGCCCAACATGTTGTTCCAGTTTCTATTGTATCAGATCAAGATGTTCGATTCACTTCGCAGTTTTGGCAGAGGTTCCATGCGGAACTGAGGACGAGATTTCACTTTAGCACGTTTGTCATCCACAAACTAATGGCCAAAGTGAGAGGGCCATTCAGACGCTTGAGGATATGTTGTGAGCCTGTGTGATCAACTTTAATTGGAGCTGGGACTCCTACCTTCCCCTAGCTGAGTTCTCATATAACAACAACTATCACTCCAGTATCGGTGCGTTGTTGTTTGAGCTTCTATATGGGAGGAAGTGTTGTAACCCAGTCTGTTAGGGAGAGGCCGGTCACAGGGTAATAGGAAAGACCGAGGTAGTTCCCCAGATGACAGAGCTTATTCAACAGATTAGTCAGAGGTTGCAGTCATCTCAGAGTCGGTAGAAAAGTTATGCGGACCGACGTCGATCTGAGCTGGAGTTCCTCATCGGCGATATGGTTTTACTGAAGGTATCACTCTGGAAGGGTGTAATACTCTCCAGGAAGAGGGTAAAGTTAGGGCCCCAATATATTAGGCCGTATCGAGTGATTTCCAAGGTTGGTAGGGTAAGTTATTGGTTGGATTTGCGTGAGGAACTCAGTCAGATTCACAAAACCTTCCATGTTTCTCAGCTTCAGAAGTGTGTGGCTGACGATTCAACGATTATTCCTTTGGATGATATTCAGGTTGATGATCTCCTGAACTATTTTGAGAGACCAGTGGCGATTCCGGATAGGAAGATGAAGGCTTTTCACAACAAAGTGGTATCTTTGGTCAAGGTCCAGTGGCAGCATCAGAAGGGTTCTGAAGGGACTTGAGAACCCGAAGCAGAATTGCGAGAGCACTACCTTGAGTTATTTGTAGTTGAGGACTTCGAGGACTACTTCTATTTCAAGTGGGGGAGAATTGTTGTTGGGTTTTGAGCATTCTAACACTCCTAAGTGTACATGCAACCCTAAATACCCTGGATCTATGTTTTCTCTAATATACATGCAAATGCTAATATTCCAAGGTATTACCCTATCTAGCATACAATCATAGATACTTGGGTAATAATATAGATATAATACATACCTTTTGTAGTGTAGCTGGACTCCATGGGGCTTGAGTGCCTAATGCCTCAAATGTGACACCTAAAATGGCTCACACAACATCAAATGCTCTTGGAATAACTTAGAGAGAAATCCACACTTCAAAAAATCGGCTAACCCTTCTTTTTCACACACTAGTGCCCGATTTCTTGAGCCATGGGATTCTTTTATATGGTGGCTATTAGGGTTACACCATGTAACTCATAACTTTACCCATTCCTTATGCTCCATGGATTTTAACCTCCATGGAGTATCCATGGGTCACCCCATGGACTTAGTCCAACATAAGGAATCTTGGATCACAAGCCCACATATATAAGAATGAATGATTTACACAATCAACCCATATATTTAATTAGTCTCCTTTTGATCACTTAATTAATTCCAAATTAATTCTTGATCAATACTAATTAAATAACCTTATTAATATATATTAGAACTTATAATATATTAACCAACCTTAAGTGTTATTTCTCTCATTATAGTCTATCCAAAAGCATGATGCCATGCAACCCAAATGGACCATGCCGGGTCGGGTCAAGTCTTACCAATTATAGTTATGGACTTAGACATTAATCCAACAGTCTCCCACTTGGATAAGTCTAAAACTATTATTGCGTATGACTTCAGGAACCGATCAGCAATCGTAGCTCTCAAAAGCTTCTGTCGAACTCTGACCTTGTCGATGAACTCTGACCTTTGTCAATGACTTGTCCATTAGATAAGGGATCATATATTCCTCCATTCTAGATATCATATGGACTGAGACATGGATTATCAATCATTCTCTATGTCCATTTGTTGTTTCCCGATTTCCGATTCATGATGACTGACTGATTGAACAAATCAAATCAGTCCTGGCTTGGCCAAGCACTCACATGTATCATGTTTAAATCATCGAGGGGCCCACATATATCGCTTTTATCCCGAAGGTAAAAGGAATGGATAAACTTCGACTCATATGGCTTGTTCTACTACTTGTTGAATCATACACAAAGGCACGTTTTATAACATCGAGTTACCAATGCGTTTTCGTGCAATCAATGTATAACCAACTCATAGTAACAACTCATATCTCTAGGTTTGAAGAATATAAGATATTATCGTCTCATGATCACTCGTGATAAAATCCATGAAGTGATTCGAATGAGCGTGGGTTGAATCCAATACTCAGAACTTATGAGCACTCATGAGTGTTGTAGCTCCACTTTGTCCTCCAACTTAGACCTCTACAAACCAACCCATGATAGTCTTGATTCATATCTACTTCCAACATATGACTGACTGTGGATGGTTTGAATAACTTAATCATTCAGGAAGAGCGACTTAGTTATTCTGGAAGTCAAAACATGCAAAGTGAAACACAAGAATAAATGAATCAAATATGGTATCAAACCCTATTAATATAAATAAACACTTTTATTTATCACCATACTGATTACTCATTATTCATTGTTTCGGTTTTATCAACTTTATACTTGAATTTAAAACAATAGTTGCCCCATGCTCCAAGCATGTACACTATGTTTTCTAAACACTAGTCATGCCATACACCAAGTATGCATACTATGTTTGTCTATGATCTTTACTTTGTAAAATAGATCAATTGAACATCACTCCAATGATCCTCTTTTCACAGTCCCAAATCCTTACTGCAAATGCAAGAATTCCAAATTCATGCCATTTACTGAAATCTGTTAGATTCTAAACTTATATGCATTGATCCTCTTAATGATTATGCACGAAGTCAGAAAGACTTGACAACAATCATTACAGAGCATTCCAAAGGAGATCAGCTCCTTGGAAACATCCTTCTTTCATTAAGTTTCCTAATCTTACACAGATTGAATAATTTCTAACTTTGAAACATTTCCATATTCCATTTTGACTATCACTTCTGAACAAGAGTTGCCTCCTTACAGATTATGTCAATATGGTCCTTCCAGAATTAACATTATACTTCCAACTGTCCTTGAGCAACCAATCTTTGGTAAACCTTAGATTGTCCTCGACAATTGCTTAATCATTTTAGTCATATCCAATTCTAGACCTTTTCCCATCATAATGCCCCAGGCATTTGGAAAATTTTAGAAAGGACAAATATTATAGCACATGCAATCGATCCTATATCTGAAGCATATGGGACACGATTCATGATGTCTCACATAAAGACTAAACCAGTCTTTTGCTATAATATTTCCATTTCAATTTGCCAAGTTCTCAAAATTCAGATTATGAAAAGGGATGTCGTAATCATAATCGAATTTTAGAACGCTAATAATGGACCCATATATAGAATTTCCTTATGTTGAGCCATTCCAACATGAAATTCATATATATATCCTTGATTAAATACGATTAAAATCTCAATCTAAGCTTTTAGAATTGAAATGAAGTATAATTTCCTCTCCCTTAATTATAGCAAAACAACTTTTTCAACCCCTGCAACCTCACGAATTGAAACTTTTGTTTTCTATAATTAACATTGCTAACTTGCAACCTTTGTCATAATTATCATGCTCCCACTAACATGATGATTATTAGCATAACACTTATGCTCCCACTAGCTTTGACATGTACTCAGAAATCAGCTGACTTTCTTACCAAAGTTTAGATTTCTGATACTAGATTGTTTTGATAAAACTTTATCAAAATCATACACCTCTCTTAGATAGCTCACATGTGTGTCTAAACAATTTTAGAACTATGAAAAGGGATGCCGTAATCATAGTCTCAATTGTTTAGACCTTTGCCACTTCTCACAAGTCCATGTTAGTGTGCCGGTAAACCACACACGCTCCACTAACGACTTTGAGAATGCAAATATCACAATTGCTATCTAGCTAAAATCTACTTAGTGAAAGTGTTTCCTCACCATCATTTTCATGAATCGGAGAGAAACCTTATGACACTTAGATTTAATAGTGTATGTGTTCTTATCCATGTGAATTTGTCAAAACCATAATCACAAGACAAGGTTAGTGACAAATCCAAACTCATATTGATTAACTTGTGCAATCTTAAATTCTTGCCATTTGGCAGCTCACGTGCCTGCCATTGCTTCCAAGTAGTTGTGCAACCAATTGAGAACTCTCAGAACTCCTATGCAAAGCCAACTTGAATAGGCACAAAAATTTCAACACGATAGGTTATAAACCTCAAGTCGTGTGCTAGTGAAGGACTTTAGGTTTTATTCTTGATTAAGTCTTGAAACTTTCAAGAGCTTTAAGACTCCCACTGTCCTCTTGACATATAAGACTCCCTTGTCAAATATTCAAGAGATAGTGCGGATTCTTTATCAAGACTAACACTTTACACAATTGGCCTAAGTTGGTCTCTGTTTTATCCAAAACATCACAACTTACCAATTTCAAATGTACAAGAGTAGATAACCTTTTACTCTTACATTTGACTAGAGTTAACAAACCCTCTTTACGATATGTCACTCAAGTTACAATCTTGGAGTATGACTCTAAGAATTGTTTTGGAACGAAGTATGACTCATCTTTTTGATTTAACCATTTCAACAATTCATGACTCCTCTTCTTAGTCATAAGAATGCAGTAAGATGACTTTAGAGGACCAATTGTGATATGGTATCTTAATCATTAAGATGATCATAAACATGATACTAAAGTACTCTCCCATCTTTTCAGATTTGAGAAACTTTTATCTTTCTGCCATACTTTGATTCTTCTTATTCGTTCTGTCTCACATTGAAACTTCTCCAATGCTACAGACTTATACTTAAACTTATAAGTATAACCATATTTACTGAACTTAAGTGAATCATGACAAATAGTCTTCTTGATCTTTTGTGGTGGACTTGACCAGTGCACAAGAATGTGTACTCGATCCCTTAGTCCTTTCCTTATTCACATAAGGAATTAGTCTTAATTTTCCAAGCTGAAAGTTCTCATTCATCATACTATACAACTTGCATGATTCCAAGTTTCGGTCCAATTGAACCTTGGGTGATGAGAATCTTTCCTTATTTGGTAATATTAGACACTACCACAACCGAAAGAATCAAATCCATTTTTCCAATATTGCTATCAATGGAATCTTATAAGCAACAACTTTTAACAAATGCCATTGTAAGGATACTTAAAATAAATAAAATCAAAACCTTTTTCTTTTATTTTAAAACTTTGCGGAAAAACTTATCCTTACAATCCATATGAAAACCTTGTTGTTATCTATTCCTAAGCAATATAAATATCATAACTCTTAAGTAATAGCCCAAAATTCTGATCACCGAACCATGCGATTGAAATCCATCTTCGCGATCAGAATCAGCATGTACTTAATAGAGTTAGACAATGGACTTTACCTGAAGTAGAGCCAAACTTATTGACTTTACCATCCTTAGGTAAATTTGGCAGCTTTGTAACCAATGCCCCTTCCTTTGGCAATAGTTACCTATGGACCCTTGATAATGGGGTTATCTCAGACTTCGCCTCTCTCTTTACCATTGGGTCAACCGAGTTGACTATGGCCGATCCCTTTCCATTGGGAAGAGAGAGCTTTACTGGATATCCAATGTCATCATTGTCAATGTCCATAGCGTTTTAGGAAGTTGATCTTAGCAAATAGATAAGATCATTAAGGGTCTTGTCTTAGTCTGTTTCATAGGATTCCCAAAAGAACTCACTATGTGACTTAGAAAGTAGTTGAGCCACCAACTTTCTCAAGACTTTGACACCCAACTCTCCCGGCTTGTCAATATGTGACTACATCTCCAAGATGTGATCACATCTAGACCTTGCCTTGCCAATAGGGCTTGAGTGACCTTAAAATTTTTAGGAACTTGTGGGTTAGGGAGAATAATTGGAGGAGGTGAAAGAAGTATGATATCCATGGGACATCATCTTCATTTAGGAAAGCTTCTTTCAAGAGATTTGGGAAGATCATAAATGTCTAGACCAGACATCTTTTTGGGAGATATTCAAGATAGTTGATTTAAAGTCCTTAATATGACACCCAATATGAAATATTAAGGCTAGGACCCAACAAACTATTTTATAACTTAGAAGAGGGACGCCGTAATCCAAGCTATAAAATATTTGAAGGTAGGTGAATGACGATTCACCAATTTCCACCATGAAAAACGAAATAATTTATTAGGTTTTAATTGGATTTGAAAGTCCTAGATCTTTGAGATTCATTGAACTGTTCAAAGGCATGTTTCAATCTCGAGTGTGCCCTTCAGGTTTTGTGACTGGGATGCCGAGGATCACAAAACAAGGTGTGAATAACCATGCAAATATACTTGGTACCCTTAATATTTACCCCTTAATCAGTGTGCCGGTTAACCACACACGCTCCACCGATACTATGATAAATATTAAGTTACCCTTTACCTACCTTGTTAAGTCCAGGTTAGTGTGCCGGTTAACCACACACGCTCCATTAACGCCTTAAGCAAAGTGCAAAGTGTAATTTCATGGGTTAGCACCAAATTCACATTTTCCTAAGTAACTAAGATTGGGTATTAATAAGAGTTTAGTTACTTAGTATTTATCATTAATACTTTTAATGAAAGGAGAATTATAGTCTTTGTCCTACCCGTTCGGCTAACGACCCTCCACCACTCAAGGAAGCGGTGGGTGAGAGTGGACACCCATTAAACTGCCATTTTATAGGCAGTAACCTTATACCCCCCTTATAGACCGACTTCGTGAATGAGGCCTACTAACGGTAAGACTGACTTTACTCTTATACATATATATAAATATTATTAACTTATAATATTATAAAGTATAAGGGTTGAATTTTAACTTTTTAAAATTCTAAGGGCTAACTTGGAATTAAAGTATTCATAAGTGAAAACTTTTCAAATTCCAAAACTTGAGGGCAAGTTTTGAAACTATTCAAAACTAATTAATTCCATAACTTATGAGTTTAAAGTAGTTTTAATTAAAAAAAAAAAAAAAAAAAAAAAAAACTCTTCAAGTTCCATAACTTGAGGACAAGTTATGGAAGACTTTAAACTAATTAATAAAAAAAATAACTTTTTTTTATTGTAACTTATGGAACTAATTAAGGTTACACTTTTTTTTTTCATTTAATGAAGAGACTCTTGAACCTCCATAACTTGAGGACAAGTTATGGAGTCATAAAACCATTTAATTAGAACTAGACTCTTCATTTTGTAACCTTTGCCAACTTTTATGAGTTTTATGAGTCTTAAATGTGACTTTTCATATAACTTGAGGACAAGTTACAAAAACACACTTTGGAATCAACTCTTAGATTAAAATGGATTGAAAACAACTATTTCACACAACTTTTCTATTAATCTAAGAACCTCATAAGAACAAGATAATTCAAATCATCAATCTTCAAGAAATTAGCATGAACATACAAACTAATACAAATCTTGAAATTATGACAATTATCTTAGAAATTGGATTAGCATGAACATTAACACATCAAAAACAAGTTTATAAGTCCAAAAACAGCTTAGGGTAATGTTCCTAGTCCAATTCCAGCCAAAACAATCGAATATATGCATCCAACTCGATTTTTCAGCTACTTTTGCAAGTATAACAAGAAAACAAGCCTAGTCTCTGATACCACTGTTGGGTTTTGAGCATTCTAACACTCCTAAGTGTACATGCAACCCTAAATACCCTGGATCTATGTTTTCTCTAATATACATGCAAATGCTAATATTCCAAGGTATTACCCTATCTAGCATACAATCATAGATACTTGGGTAATAATATAGATAGAATACATACCTTTTGTAGTGTAGCTGGACTCCATGGGGCTTGAGTGCCTAGTGCCTCAAATGTGACACCTAAAATGGCTCACACAACATCAAATGCTCTTGGAATAACTTAGAGAGAAATCCACACTTCAAGAAATCGGCTAGCCCTTCTTTTTCACACACTAGTGCCCGATTTCTTGAGCCATGGGATTCTTTTATATGGTGGCTATTAGGGTTACACCATGTAACTCATAACTTTACCCATTCCTTATGCTCCATGGATTTTAACCTCCATGGAGTATCCATGGGTCACCCCATGGACTTAGTCCAACATAAGGAATCTTGGATCACAAGCCCACATATATAAGAATGAATGATTTACACAATCAACCCATATATTTAATTAGTCTCCTTTTGATCACTTAATTAATTCCAAATTAATTCTTGATCAATACTAATTAAATAACCTTATTAATATATATTAGAACTTATAATATATTAACCAACCTTAAGTGTTATTTCTCTCATTATAGTCTATCCAAATGCATGATGCCATGCAACCCAAATGGACCATGCCGGGTCGGGTCAAGTCTTACCAATTATAGTTATGGACTTAGACATTAATCCAACAATTGTAACATTCAATCTAGGTATAAATCAACATTTCTAAGTATTAACTTGGAATTGGGTAGCCACGGCGTGGTGCAGCATCACCACGGTGTGGTGGAACGTTTTGGACCGTAGGACTTAAATGACCTGCCACGGCGTGGCCTTAGGTGCCACGACGTGGCAGGTGTTTTTAGTGACAACCCTAATTTTGGCCTTTGGACCCTATATAAAGAACATTAAGGTTACAGTTTCGTGATCATTTAGCCTCCATCTCCCTCTCAACTTCAGAAACCCTATCCCTAACCCTCCATTGAAGCTGTGAGCTTATTCTTGGTGCTTTTTGGTGATTTTTGAAGGAGAAGGAAGTGCTTGGCGTGGTAATTACTTGGAAAGCATCATTTCTTTAGCTAGTATATCTCCTAGACCTTGGTGAGTGTCCAAGATCCAACCTTTTTCTTTCCATGTCACTAGATCTTTTGATTTGTCCCTTTTCTCCATGTTTTGATGGATTTAAGTGGTGGGATCTCATAAAGTTTGCAACTTTATGAATCTCCAGGTAAAATAGAGTATTTGGTGTCTTGGATCTAAATTATGAACGAGTTTGGTTGTCATGCATGGAGTTTTGGACATTAAACCCTAGTTTTGACCTAAAATGGAAAGGACATGCATGTCCATAAAGCCACGTGTAACGCCCCAAAAATATTGAGTAAAAATTTAATTTTATATAAGTTAAGTCATTCATTCATTGTTCCAAAAGACGATTAGAGTCAAAGTATTGTCAAAGCATCAGAGTAATTTGTAAACATTCAGTGTGGAATAAAACTCCATGGGATGTATTGCGATCAAGTCAGGCCCTTCTTATTGAAAACTGAAGTACCTGAAACCATAAACATAAAGCTGTAAGCACAAAGCCTAGTGAGTTCCCCAAAGTACCACGTACCATACATACATAACATACATAACAGTCAAAACATAACTAGGTCTATTTCACCCCATTTGGTCTCTTTCAATCGGTATTGGGTCTATTTCACCCCTTCGGTCTCTTACAACCGGTACTTGGTATATTTCACCCCTTTCGGTCTCTTTCAACTGGTATGTTGTGAATTTCACCCCCTTCGGTCTCTTTTAACCGGTATCGGGTCCATTTCACCCCTACTACTAAGCATGCAATCATATAAGCAATAATCATAAAGACAACAAGCACATATAGGCATAACAACAAGTGTCACAAAGGCAACTATCATCCTACACATATAATCCAGTGGGCCGGCATTGGTGCCTTCGACCCATGAGTATAGTGAAGGAACTCACCTGAATTATTCAACAGAAGCCCAACAGCTACCTCAACAATAGAACATCCAACCCAAGCTTCTTAAAGCCAAACCAAAACAACTCCTTAGTTAAATACTAAGCTATACTCAAGTTTGACCAAAAGTCAAAGTGGTCAACAAGTCAACGGCCAACGCCAAAGTCAAAAATTCAAAGGAGGTCAGCACAGTCTGAGTACGCCCAATGTACCCAGTCACTATGCTCAACGTAGTAGATCTCTTCCTGGTTACGGGCTCCGACCTGGTACGCTCAGCGTACCACCAGGTACGTGCATCATACTCATCCAGTTCCATTTCCTTCATTAAGTGCTAATTCCATTAAGATCTCACATCCAAAGCTCAAATCTAGTCCCAGATAATATTCTAAATCATAAATTTCCAACTTTATGAGTTTCCATGGCTAGAAGGAGTCCATACACCAAAACCCTAACTTAAGACACAAACTAAAGCATCATAACTCTTGCATGGAGGAAAAAACGGACCAATATCATATTTTTATGGTTCATAATAGCTCCATAATGGTTAAGTTTCCAACTTTATCCAGTAGGATAGTCCAAATAACCAAGATCTAGTCTTTAAGTTTGAAAGGAACCAAAAGTGCATCTTTCCCAACTTAGTCCATTAAGTCCAAGTCTCCAAACTTTAGATTTGAATAAATATGATGTTTAGATGGATAAAGTGTCCAACTTTATCCATAACAAGGTCACAAACTTTTAAGATCTAGACTTTATGAACTAAATTGACCAAAAGCTCATAACACCAAAAACTAGCTGGATCTAACAAATACATCATCAAGATTCAAGCTTTTTACCTCTAGAAGAAAGATCAAGGTGAACAAGGTCTGGATCTACAAGTTCCAATGCAACCATCACTTATCCAAATAGCTCATTCTTCTCCAATGCACCAAGAACACTCCAAAGCACTCCAAAAACTCAAGGATCTCACAAATGGGGCTAGGGTTTTGATATTAGGGTTAGAGAGAATGGGGCTGAAGGTAATAATGGTTTGAAATGAGTTAAGGTCTTTAAATAGGGTCCAATACCCAAATATTAAGGTTTGCATCAGGCTTGTATACGCCCAATGTACTCCTGGTACGTCCAGCGTACCAGGTTGAACCTTCGCGATCAGCCATGCCTAGTACGCCCAACATACACCTTGTACGCCCTGCGCACTAGACACCCAAAACCTTCTTAACTTCTAACTGTCATAACTTTTTTGTTCCAACTCTGTTTTCGATGATATTTATATCCACGAAAAGGGATTGATGAGCTCTAAAACCCTATCTAATTACTTTTTACTTAAAACACGTCAAACTAAAATCCTTAATTCATAAAAGAAGTCTAAAACATCACTTTTCCCATTTTACCCTTTGACTCCAAGACACAACCCAATGATATAATCGCTTATCCAAAATTATCATCATGTAATAACGTCTAAACCCCATTCTCTTGAAGCCCAAGGCGTTTACTTGATCCATTTATTGTCTACAATCCCAGAATAAGAAACTTCTGGAAACAGGATGTCACATGACGATTTTTGGGGTTTCTTAGGAGTATGAAATCCTTCTGGAAACTTTGGAGGTGCAACCATCAGGATTTGGTGCTTAATAGGAGTCTTGATGCATTAAGTATTTAGGGTTTGGGATCTTGACTTATTGAGAGGTTTTGAGGGATAGAGTTGGAAACTTTATCTATTAAGACCATGGGAAGGATCATATGTGAGCTTTGGAGCTCCTGAAGTTGAAGGAAAAATGACATAATGATTTAAGCTGTCCAGACCAGTCACCACGGCGTGGCGCAGGTTGCCAAGGTTTGGCAGCTGGGTCGAGACCCGTTTGTTTTATCGGTTTGTGGCCAAGGAAGGCCACGACGTGGCGACTAACTAGGGTTGACTTTGACTTTTGACCGTTGACTTTGACCAAGTTTGACCTAATGGTATTTTAGCCAATAGTTTGAGACTAGGTCACTGGTTGTTGTATATGCGACATATAGAGTTGGCATTTAGAGCAGTGTTCTTTTCTGCTATCATTCAGACTGAGAGGTGAGTTTTCCTCACTGTACTTATGGGTCGAAGGCAGCAAGGCCGGAGCACTGGATTTGATATCCTGGTATACTGATCGATGTTATTCTGAGTATGTGGTAAATATGTATGATTACCTGATGATTACTGATATGCATTAGATTGGTAGATTTGTATAATTACTTGTATTGCTGGTTATTGATTGTTATTGTATATGTTGACATGTTATGGTTTGTTGGGTTAAGGCGGTCCAACTTTGTGCTGAAGGCCAAGATACTTGGGGCGGTCCGGAATCACTAAAGGCCAGAGACGGTCCAGATAGGCTATAGGCCCGACGGGACGGTCCAGTCATGCTAAAGGCTCATGTATGCACGTTGTTGTCTGTATTGGTTGTGTGTGGTACTTTAAAGGAAATCACTAAGCTTTGGCTTACGGTTTAAGTTTTATGTTTCAGGTACTTCAGATGAGCAGGGGAACGCAAAGGCGTGATCGTGCACATCCTTCCGATTTTTTTGATATTTGATTTTAGGACACTATGATATGTGATTATTACTTTTGGGAACAATGTTTTGTAACACTTATGGTTTTTGGCTTGGTTTGAAAAAAATGAAAATTGTACCTTGATTTTTTGGAAGCTACACTTCGGTTGTGTGATCGATCATGTACGCTATGATATGTACTCGCCCTGATGAATATTTTGCTTTAAGCATGATTAGTCGCTTTTAGGGAAATCCTAGAAGATCTCATTAGATAGCAGTAAAGAACATTCTCAAGTATCTGCGAATTACAAATGATCTGATTCTAGTCCTTGGTGGCAGTGATACATTGAGAGTAAGTGGGTATAGTGATGCCAGCTTTTAAACAGATAGAGACAATCTTCATTCTCAATTTGGATGGGTATTTCTGTTTAACGGAGGAGCAGTCACTTGGAAAAGTTCCAAGCAGGACACGGTTGCTGATTCTACTTGGGAAATAGTGTACATAACAGCGAGTAAAGCATCAAAGGAAGCGGCTTGGCTGAAGAATTTCATCAGTAATATCGGAGTAGTTCCGACCATTTAGTAGCCAATGGAACTTTTATGCGATAATGAAGGACCAGTTGCTTTGACCATAGAACCAAGAGATCATGGTAAATCAAGACATATCAACAGAAAGTACCATTATATCTGACATAGAGTTGAAGAATGTCATCTCATAGTAAAGAGAGTTTCGTTAGAAGAGAATCCTGCAGATCCTCTCACAAAGGCTCTTCGTAGGGTTAAACATAGTCAACATGCTAGGAGCATTGGTTTGAGAGATGACATTCGTTTCAGTAGTTAGATGATTAGTTTGAAACTTATAACAGAATAAATGTAATTGATTTTGGTGATTGAATAATAAAGAGTATTTATGAGTTTGTTTATTGCCTTTGTCAATTATTTATTCCTTTGTTTTATTCCTGAATAATTTGATTATTCGAAGCTACACAGTCGCTCATACTTCAAGAAGTAAGTAGTGAATGTAGACTGTCATGAATTGGATTGTAGATTGTCTAAGGAGTTTAGACATAGCACAACGTTTATGAGTACTTAGAAAAAGGAGATTTTACTATTAGATAAACCCACGCTCCGAGAACTACTTAATGGATTATATCACGAATAATTCTGAGACGATAATATCTTATATTCTTAAAAAGCAGATATATGAGTTATAATTTACAAGTCGTTTGTACATTGGTATTGCGAAACTGCATCAGTAATTTGATGTTATAAAACATAGTGTCGTGTACGGTTTCGTGAGTAAAATATACAAGCATATGAGTCAAAGTTTATTCGTTCCTTTTTCCCTGACTGGAAAAGCGATATCTTTGTGCTCCTCGGTGATTTGGCGTTGAGTTATAGTGTTGGGCCCAGCCATGACTAAAATGATGTGTTCAATTAGAAGTCTTATGACGTTATCACAAATCAAAAATTGGGAAACAAAGTTTGGACAATGAGATTGATTCTAATCCATGTCTCGTGTCCACATGATATCTTGCAGAACGAAGGAATATTTGATCACTTATCTAAGGACCAATGTAATGTCACAAAAAGTAAGACCAAAAATTTTCGTTTTTAAATTAATAAAACAGTAACCCAAACATCATCATAAAACCAAGATAGAACAAAGTGTGTCTAATACATCATGAAACATCAGAGTAATCATAAAATGCGGAACGAGGTGGTGTGTGCAGTGCAATCATCCCGAGCTCTACCCTTTCGAACCGGAAGTACCTGAAACATAAACTAAAAACTGTACGCACAAAGCTTAGTGAGCTCCCCAAAATACCACATACCATACATAATAATAACATAATGGGCCCCACTCGTCATCGGGCCCCGCTCGGTATACAGATATGTCAGTCATTGGGCCCCGCTCAGTATACATAAAACATATAAACACATAAACACATAACACATGCAATAATCACAAAGATACATAGCATATTAGCATACAAAATGGCCCGGCATCGGGCCCTACCCGGTAAGCATACAAGCACTTAACACATGAAAAAGTCATGCAGGCATCTAGCATCCTAACATAACAACCATGGGCCTACATTGGTGCCTTCGACCCGCTAAAACAAAGTGAGGAAACTCACCTCTAGCTGCTGAAACACTCAAACAAATCTTTGTCTGCTGGTCTGTAAATTTTACGTTATCATCACAAAACAATATCCAATTAATAATTGGATCTTGACCCTAAATCAAGAATCTAAGCTGCTTAGCCCATAACCAGGGTAGAAGACCATTTTAACCTTTTTCTAACTTGGCCCAAAGCCAAGGCCCAACCCGATTACTCAAAAGGCCCAAATTCTATATGGCAACCCAAAGTCCAATCATGGCCCAATCTTCCAAATTCAGCCCAAAAACCATCATGGGCCTAAATCCAAGGAAGATCAATATGATAGACAAAAAGCCCAAGTTAGAAATCTTATGGCCCAACATGGCCTCAAGTCAACGGTCCAAACTCCAATAGCTGGTCCTCACATCGTGACAAGCCCATGGTCACGTCGTGAGCACCAACTCGACCAAGTCCTGAATCAGCGGGTCAACTCGGCCCATCAAGAAGGTTCCAGTCCCTGTCACATCGCGACCTTACCCTGAGTCACGTCGTGACCTAATCCGGACAAAATAGTCAGGATGGCCAGCACTCTCACGACGCGACAGTCTCAATCCTCACGTTATGAGATATGTACTGACCAATGTAAAGCATTAAGCTCTTATTCCTTACATCCATAACTTGGAACTTTCCAAAGGGTCTTCCTTTACCCAAGGGATGATAAAAATCGTAGTTTTTCAGTCATGCATGTCCTATGCATGACTCGAACTCTTACTAGGCCAAAAGTGGGGAAGATGAGATCTAGACTCAAACTTGGAGTCTCAAACTACACCAAAACTCAGATCCAAAGACTATATTATAGAGAATGACTCAATGATCCATAAAGTTGCCAACTTTATGGATCCTATGCAAACAATCCCACCCAATGATGCAAAAAGGAGCTTATAACTTAGATCTAGAATGAAAAAGGTACAAAGGTCCAAGCTTTAAGACTTACAATTGTCCAAAAGCTCCAAGAGATTTCAAGGTAGGAGCTAAAACGCCAAGATATTGCTCAACCAAGGTCTTCTTCCACTTCAAAGAGCCAAAAACCATCAAATAGTGCTTCAAAGATCTCAAAAATGCCTAAGGACTTCAAGACGCTCAAGATTAGGGTTTTCCAGAGGCTTAGAGGGTGAGAGAGGATAAGGATGGATAACCCTAGCTTCTCATTCTCTTAAATACTCAAAAATTAGGGTTTGGGGTCATTAAGCCACGCTCACGTCGTGAGACCTTATGCCTCACGTCATGATTCTCCAAAATACCGGTCAACAGGTCAATGGTCCCTCACATCGTGATCCCCAAGATCTTACATCGTGAGGACCATAATGCAAACTAAATGAATGGATAAATTTTAGTACCTTAGGGTTCTGGATGTTACAATTCTCCCCCACTTGAATCAGACTTTGTCCTCGAAGTCCACTGACCCAAATAACCCCGGGTAGTCTCATCTCATCCTCCGGCTCCCATGTCTATTCTGAACCCTTACGATGCTACCACTGGACTTTCACCAACTCAACAACGTTGTTCCTCAAGGTTTTCGTCTTCTAGTTAAGAATCACCACCGGTCTCTCAATATAATTCAGGTGGTCGTCCACCTAAATATTCTCCAATGGAACCACTGTGCAATCATTCACTAGACACTTCCGCAACTGAGAGACGTGGAACATGTTATGGATCTGGTTGAGCTCCTCGGGAAGATCCAAGCGATATGCAACCCATCCCACCCGGGCCAAACCCCTAAAAGGACTGATATATCGGGGGCCCAATTTGCCACTCTTCTTGAATCGGATGACACCTTTCCAAGGTGACACCTTCAGGAGAACCATATCGCCAACCTGGAACTCTAGATCCGATCGGCGTCTGCCGACTCCGAGCTATCTGGAGTATACTCCTAACCTGTTGTATCAACTCAATGGTCTTGAGTACCACCTCGGTACTTCCCATGAATCGCTGACCAACCTCACCCCAATAAATCGGGGTCCTGCATTTCCTCTCATAACTCATCTCAAAAGGAGGTCTATTGATGATGGCATGATATTGTTATACGAAATCGGGGGTCAGCACTCTCACGACGTGACGTTCTCAATCCTCACGTCTTGAGATGTGTATTGACCAACTTAAAGTATTAAGCTCTTATTCCTTACAACCATAACTTGGGACTTTACAGAGGGTCTTCCTTAACCCAAGGGATGATAAAAATCATAGCTTTTCAGTCATGCATGTCCAATGCATGACTCAATTTCTTACCAGGCCAAAAGTGGGGAAAATAAGATCTAAACTCAAACTTTGACTCTCAAACTACACCAAAACTCATATCTAAAGACTATATTATAGAGAATGATTCAATGATCCATAAAGTTGCCAACTTTATGGATGCAAGCAATCCCACCCAATCATGCAAAAAGGAGCTTATAACTTAGATCTAGAATGAAAAAGGTACAAAGGTCCAAGCTTTAAGACTTATAATGGTCCAAAAGCTCCAAGAGATTGCAAGGTAGGAGCCAAAACACCAAGAGGTTGCTCAACCAAGGTCTTCTTCCACTTCAAAGATCCAAAAACCACAAAAGAATGCTTCAAAGATCTCAAAAATGCCTAAGGACTTCAAGAGGGTCGAGATTAGGGGTTTCCAGAGGCTTAGAGGGTGAGGATAGATAACCTTAGCCTCTCATTCTCTTAAATAACCGGAAATTAGGGTTGGGGTCGTTAAGCCATGCTTACGTCGTGAGTCCTTATGGCTCACGAAGTGAGTCTCCAAAATACGGGTCAACATATCAATGGTCCCTAACGTCCTGATCCCTAAGATCTCACGTCGTGAGGACCCTCATAATGCAAACTAAATGAATGAATGAATTTTAGTACCTTAGGGTTCCGGATGTTACAACCAATATATGATCGGATCAGAGTTCGACAGTTTCTTTAGAAAGCACATTTTGCTGTTTTATTTAGAAGTTATACCTGTAATTTAGTTTTAGACTTTTCCAAATGAGAGACTATTGGATTAGGTGTCTAAGCCACAGGGCGGACGCAGGATTTCACAGTTGGGGTGCACGGGAAAGTTAGGGGTTGCACGATAGTAGAAAAAATAAAAAATTTTAAAAATTTCGAAATTTTTTCCACTGCGGTCGGAAAAGTTAGGGGTTGCCGGTGCCACCGGTGACGACCCTTAAATCTGCCCCTGCTAAGCCAATAACTAAATTAGTATAATATTGAATTATTAGCAAAGTCCTTTTGGGTTACCCTCAAACCTAGTAATTGACTGGGATGCTTTTTGGAGAGAGATAGACCTATTTATTAATTTATTATATGATTGATAAATTAATTAGAAATCAAAATAAATGATTTATGAATTAATTATAAGAATCATATATTAATTAGAAATAGTATTGTTTAATTAAGAATTAATCAGAAATTAATTGGAATTAATTGGATTAATTAAAAGTAGAAAGGCTAAAGGTTACAATGTTCAAAAGTTGAAAATTGACCAGTTCTAGAACCTCCCAAGAGGGGCGGTTCTAGAGGGGGATTCTAGAGCTTTTCATGGGCTTTAAGGAAACTTAGCATGCCTTAGGGAGCAACAAAATGGATAAGGATTATCCAAGGAAACCAGCTTTATCCTAGCTTCCTAACTCACCTATATAAACCCCTTATGGGATTCATATTTTCAGTTATCCCTCTTCTAAGAGATTAAAGCCGAAAATTTCTTCCATCTCATCTCTCCTCTTTAGCTTCTGTAACACCCATAGGATTTAAGAAAATTTTTAACCTTTTTAAAACACTTAATAACCATTTAACATTACATAGTTTGTTTTCAAAATAATAAATATCAGAGTATCCCAGCATCAAATCATAAAATCATAATAGCAGGAGGAGTGGTACGATCATGCCTTTGCCTTCCCACAATCACCAGGAGTACCTGAAACAATAAACTGAAACTGTAAGCCCGAGAGCTTAGTGAGCTACCCCCAAAATACCAACCTCATATAACCATAACCATAACATATCAACAAATACACAACAACCATGCATCTCGAGTCTACAATGTGATTGGGCCGCCCGCACCGGGCCTTCAGTCCACCTGGCCCACTCTCTGAGCCTCGACACATCTGGACCGCCCTCTCGGGGCCTTCAGCCTATCCGGACCGCTCGTCGGGCCTTCGGTCTGACTATGTGCCCTCCCGGGTCTGCAGTCTATCCGGTCCGCCCTGGGTATGTTGGCCTATAGCACAAAGCAGGAGCCGCCTCAACCCAACCCCTATACCAACAACACGTGCACATAAACAGACAATCATATAACATTCGATAAATAACCAAATCGATCTAACCGATCATATGGCATAGCAGCATCCTAACCAGAATACCGACCTAACCGGTCACTAACATAACATCATCCTATAAACCAGGATAACTACCTAACCAGGTCACTAATATATTACCGTCCTAACTACCAGGACGCAGATCTAACAGATCCAAAAGCATATCAAACAAATACCAGTACACAATCCGAGAAAGGGCCGGCCTTGGTGCCTTAGACCCTGTTGATAAAGTGAGGATAACTCACCTTGAAATGTCAAACCGTAGAGATAAGATCAAACCCCCGAGTCACAGTCCCGAACTCTGCCACCTATAACCACCATAGGACCAAATTCATAAATTCCCGAATTACCAAAATACCCTCAGGAGATAAACTGGTCAACTCTTGGTCAAAGTCAAAGTCAACTGTCAAGGTCCATAGTCCATGTTGACCTCAACTCGTTGAGTACCCTCAACTACTTGCCGAGTTCTTGCATAACTTTCCAACTCGCCAAGTCACTCAACTGACTCGCCGAGTCCAAGGCAATCTTCATCGGACTCGCCGAGTCACTCATCCGACACGCCGAGCCCACCACTATCTTCAACGGACTCATCGAGTCGACCATGCCACTCGTCGAGTCCCTTCAGACCTTTTTCCATACATATGCGTTTTAAGCCATGCAAAGGCTCCATATTGTAGATCCAAGCTCCTAGGGCATGTATATCACGTAAAGTTGCAAACTTTACGTGCATGCAAGGCGCTAATCACATAAATCAAGCTAAAGAAGAGGTTCTAGGAAAAAGAGCTTCACCAACATGCTAAAGATTGAGACTTTATGATGATAAGAGTCAAGATGATCCTAGATCTGAAGTTGCAACTTCAGATCTTGGCTCATCACTCGAAATGCAACACCAAGTGCCCCAAAATGGTCCCAAAACTCAATTATAAAAGGGATCTAGCTAGAAGAAGCTCAAGGTGATGACTTGATACCTTCAAATGATGATAAACTGAGGTAGACTTCAGATCCCCAACTGTTCCTTGCTCAAAGCTTCTTGATCTTCAAGCCTTTCCTCACCAAGATCCACCTTTCAAGCTTAAACACACAAGTATGGAGAGAGAATGGAGATTTAGAGTTTCTGTACTCACAGGGGCTGCAAGGGAAGACTAAGGGGGCAGATGGTTCCTTGAATAGGGTGTAAAAATCCTGGAATTAGGATTTTTCCTCTACCAGCTCCTACTCGTCGAGTCCCTTCTTGGACTCGGCGAGTAGGTTACTTAAACACGTGGCCAACCCGCTGCTACTCGGCGAGTCAGGCTACCAACTCGTCGAGTAGACCTCGAAATCATGAGAATTTATAACCCTAAGTTGGTACTCGTAAAATCAGGGTGTTACAATTCTCCCCCACTTGAACTAGACTTTGTCCTCGAAGTCTGCTACAGTGAACATCCTTGGATAGTGCTCCCGAATCTCTGTCTCCGGCTCCCACGTCCACTCGAACCCTCTATGGTGCTCCCACTGTACTTGTACCAAAGGTACCTCCTTGTTCCGCAGAATCCTTCACCCTTCTTTCCAGTATGGCCACAGGCCTCTCACAGAATCCAGGCGGTCGCCGACCTGAATGTCATCCAACGACACTATCGCCTCCCAATCCATGATACACTTTCGCAACTACAAACTGTGAATGGTGATGTAAATCCCAAACGAACCTTTCCATAAGGTTTATCCTTCCTGCCGTTTTGGCATCTTGACGAAATCCTGATGATCCAAAGTATCGGAATCCCATCTTTCCCTCTTCCTGGGTGAACCCTTTGTGCTGACAGGACATTAGTCCCACAATATCATACAAAATCAATCCACTAAAACACGTATACACAGGCCTTGCCCAATCACCCTCGCGCTGGAATACCAGGCATGCCTACGACGGGCCCAGTCATCCCTAGGATGCAATACCCCCGCATCCTACACACGAATCCTAAGTCTCACACTGACTTCAACTCTTCCTGCTACAATATGGTGTTTCCCAGACGAACTCGAAACCTCTCCGGTCCCAACTTGTCTTCCCACTACCCGAAACATCGGACACCTCACCGATGGCTAAACCAAAAGACACACACAAACAGCAGTCCCACGCGTCTCCCGAAAGGAAACCGACTGGCTGGACTTGCTTCCACGTCCTGCCATCAAATTCTGCCATCATAATGAACGTTACATGACCCAAGTCAGTCTCACATCCTTCCTGGTCTTCAGTGACCCATCTTCTCCTTACTTCAGACACACAATGGCTCTTTCACAGATGAAACCAACCCAAGACACATCACAATAACATAAACCATCATCAACATACCTACCACTATCGGCCAACCAGAACAGCTCTTATATCTAATCCATATCACCCCCTTTCAGGTTGTAATACCAACATGTCTAATAAATTCAATTATAGAGTTGAAATTCTCAGGGTTTGTTGGCATACCGCCTCAACCCTACCGCTCCCCTTGAGCCTCTGTGCCTACGACTTTCAGTCGGCCCGCACCGGGTATCTTGGCCTACCGCATAAAGCAGAACCGCCTCAACCCTATCCAAATGCCATAGACGATCATGAGAAAGATCTAACCCGGTTCCCAGAACCTGAATGTCAGTATATTCTAATCCCAAGCCTTCCTAAGGCTGACGAATACCCAATCGGATCTACTTCCGAATCCCTAACTGGAGTATTACCTGATCCAAGAAGATTAATCCTTTGAGGCACTCCGAACTAATGAGATCACCAAGATTCTTTGTACTCCATCCGATCTCTAATAACAGCTTTCGATCAAACCCAAAAATACACCAGAGTCCTCAGCCTACTTCAACAACATGCTCAATACCTGGGGACATACCTGCTGTATCTGTTGTAGATGGTAGTATTGATGCTTTCTTTAATAATGTTCTTTATTTTAAAGCATTACCTTGTGATGGCGTGTATGAAACTGTATCTGTTGTAGATAATCTAGGAAATAATGTATTGTGTATTAACTCTTCCACTAGCTTAGATAAAGCATCCTTATGGCATTGCCGTCTTGGACATGTAAGCAAGAAACGCATAGGCCAACTCCAAAAGGATGGAGTCTTGGAGTCATTTGACCTAAAGTCAGATGATAGTTGTGAATCTTATTTGCTTGGTAAAATGACAAAGTCACCTTTTACTGGCACTTGTGCTAGGGGTGAAGGTTTGTTGGACCTCATACACACGGATGTGTGTGGACCCTTCATAACCGCCACAAGAGATGCTAATCGGTTCTATGTGACTTTTACTGATGATTTTAGTAGATATGGATATGTCTACCTAATCAAGCATAAGTCAGAAACCTTTGAGAAATTCAAAGAGTTTAAGCAAGAAGTGGAGAATCAGTTGGGCAGGAACATTAAGATACTTAGATCCGATCATGGTGGTGAGTATCTTAGTACTGAGTTCCTTGACTATCTTAAGGAATGTGGGATTGTCTCACAATTGACACCTCCTAGGACACCATAGTTGAATGGTGTAGCTGAGAGGCGCAATCGGACCTTGTTGGACATGGTTCGTTCCATGATGAGTCGAGCTTCGCTACCAATCTCATTTTGGGGGTATGCCTTAGAGACTGCCGCCCATATCCTTAATCTAGTCCCTACAAAGAAGGTTGCCAAAACACCTCACGAGGTGTGGACTGAAAAAGTTCCCACTCTAGACCACATCAAGATTTGGGGTTGCGAGGCTTTCGTGAGACGCGAGACTCACGATAAGCTCGAACCCCGAAGCGAAAGGTGTATTTTCATCGGCTACCCACAAAAATCCTTTGGTTACATCTTCTACAGACCCAGTGATAATGTGGTCTTTGTAGCAAGAAGATGATTCTTTCGAGAGAGAGAATTCATGAGCCAAGGAGACAGTGGGAGGCAAATTGACCTTGAGGAAATTCAAGAGTCAAGTGGTGAAGGAACCTCAAACCCTAGCCCTCAACCTGAGGAGGAAACTCCTGTTGAGCCGACTGAAGAATCTATACCTCTGAGGCGTTCCACCATAGTTAGGAATGCACCTGAGCATTATTATGGTTTTCAAATTACTGCAGAAGGTGAGACACTTATCAGTGATAACACACTGGTAAATCTGGATGAGCCTACCAGCTACACGGAAGCCATGGCAGGCCCTGAGGCTGCTAAATGGAAAGAGGCTATGGATAGCAAGATACAGTCCATGTATGACAATCAAGTTTGGAACTTGGTTGACAATGTACCTGATCGTAAGATAGTTGGGTGCAAATGGATCTTCAAGAAGAAGACCGACATGGATGGTAATGTACACACTTATAAGGCACGACTGGTTGCAAAGGGTTATTCTCAAACTCCGGGAGTTGATTATGATGAGACCTTTTCACCAGTGGCCAAGATTAAGTCTATTAGGGTTCTGTTAGCCATTGTTGCACTTCATGATTATGAAATATGGCAAATGGATGTCAAAACCGCTTTCCTTAATGGAAAGTTGGCTGAAGATGTTTACATGGTTCAGCCAGAGGGTTTTGTCAGTACAGAGTACCCCAGTAGAGTGTGTAAGCTCGAGAAATCCATTTATGGATTAAAACAGGCACCTCGCAGATGGAATCTTTGCTTTGATGAGAAAGTCAAAGAATTTGGCTTTTCAAGGAGTGAAGATGAATCTTGTGTCTATATCAAGGCTAGTGGGAGTATAGTCAGCTTTTTGGTACTGTATGTGGATGACATACTACTCATAGGAAATGACATCCCAACCCTGCAGGAAGTAAAGTCCTGGCTTGGGAAGTGTTTCGCTATGAAGGACTTTGGAGAAGCTGCCTATATCCTAGGGATAAGGATTTTGAGAAACAGGAGTAAAAGACTACTTGGACTTAGTCAAAGCACCTATGTGGACAAAGTGCTGAAAAGGTTCAACATGCATAACTCCAAGAAAGGAGAGTTACCCATCCAGAGTAACGCCAGATTGAGTAAGACACAAAGCCCTAGTACTGAGGCTGAGATAGCAGAAATGAGTCGAATACCTTATGCTTCAGCTGTAGGATCGATCATGTATGCTATGACGTGTACTCGACCTGATGTAGCCTTTGCTTTGAGCATGGTTAGCAGGTATCAGGGTCCTTATCCTCGGTGGCAGTGAGGACTTGAGAGTTGTAGGGTACATTGATGCTAGCTTTCAGACTGACAGGGATAATTTCCGCTCTCAGTCGGGCTGGGTCTTTACTCTAAACGGAGGGGAAATTACTTGGAAAAGTTCCAAGCAGGAGACAGTGGCTGATTCCACTTGTGAATCAGAGTATATAGCAGCAAGTGAGGCAGCAAAGGAGGCTATATGGCTAAAGAACTTCATCGGAGACCTTGGAGTTGTACCAGCTATAAAGGAGCCAATGAAGATTTTCTGTGACAGCAATAATGCGGTTGCCTTAGCCAAGGAACCAAGATATCATGGGAGATCCAGACACATTGACAGAAAATATCACTTCATCAGACATCGAATAGAAGAAGGAATCCTCGTGGCAAAGAGGGTATCATCGGATGAGAACCCAGCAGATCCCCTCACGAAGGGACTGACTCGGGCTAAGCATCTCCAGCATGCTCGGAGCATAGGGCTAAAGGATGATATTAGTTTTAGTAGTTAGATAATCTTGAAATTTGTAAAATGTAATTGACATTTGATGATAAATAAAAGCTGCTATTTATGAGTAAAGTGTTGCTATCTCTTGTCAATCGTTTACTATTATTTCTTTTTGCATGTTTTGACTTCCAGAATAATTATGTTATGGTTTATATCATATTATTCAAACTCTCCACATTCGGTCATATGTTGGAAGTAGATATGAATCAAGACTGTCATGGGTTGGCTTGTAGAGGTCTAATATGTTAGACAAAGCGGGGCTACAGCACTCATGAGTGCTCATAAGTTCTGAGTATTGGATTCAACCCACGCTCACTTGTATCACTTCATGGAATTTATCTCGAGTGATCGTGAGACGGTAATATCATATAAGTCTTCAAACCTAGAGATATGATTTGTTGCCTATGAGTTGGTTATGCATTGATTGCACGAAAACGCATTGGTAACTCGATGTTATAAACCGTGCTTTTGTGTGTAATTCAACAAGTAGTAGAGCAAACATATGAGTCGAAGTTTATCTGTTCCTTCTAGGATTAGAAGCGATATCTGGGCCCCTCGATGATTTTGTTTTGACCTATGTACCGGGCCCGGTCAGAACTAAATTGATGTGTTCAGTTAAGTTCTATGTCAAACAAATCGGAAATCGGGAAACAAATGCTGGACAATAAGCAAGACCATGTTCCATGTATTTGTCCGGCTGATATCTAGAACAGAGGATTATATGATCACTTATCTAAAATGGCGCTTCATAGTTCAACGGAGTTTAAAGAGGTATGATTGCTGATCGGTTCCTGAAGTCATACTTGCAACTATAGTTATTAGACTTATCCAAGTGGGAGACTGTTGGATATAGTGTCTAAGTCCATAACTATATTTGGTATGTACTTGACCCGACCCGGCATGGTCCATTTGGGTTGCACTTCACCCGAACAATTTATGGATAATCGTTTGAGAATAGTATAAGTTATGATTTATTAATATATTATAAGTCCTAATATATTAATATAAAATCATATTATTTAATTAGTATTGATCTATAATTAATTTAGAATTAATTTAGAGATCAAAAGTATGACTAATTAAATATGGGCTCTTGTATTTATATAGTGTGGGCTAATGCTTATTTGGAATGGGCTAGGCTTGCATGGAAAGTCCATGGATACTCCATGGAGCTTTAACCCATGGATCTCATGGAAATGAAAAGACATGGGTATTAGGGTTTACATGGATGTAACCCTAATCCACCACACTATATAAAGGAGGCTTTGGTTCTTGAAATTGCACTAGTTGATGTGTGTAAACTAAGAGGGCCGATTTCAAGAAGTTTGTGACTATTCTCGCAAGTTTCCAAGTTTGTGGTGATTTGTGACTTCCATTTGAGGCATCCACATTATTGGTGCTAGGCTCTCAAACTCCAAGCAATCAACTACTACTACAAGGTAAGTAATTATACTAGTTTTATTTGATTCAAGTACCCCATGCCATGCTAGTTAGGATAAGAACCTTGGAAAAATAATTATTTGCATGTATCTTAGTCAAACATAGATCCAAGGCTTCTAGGGTTGCATGTACACCATAGGAGTGTTAGAATGCTTAAAAACCCATCAGTGGTATCAGAGACTGGTTTGTTTATTTGATACTTGATGCAAAAAAAAAAAAAAAAAAAAAAAAAAAAAAAAAAAACTTGAAAATCGAAGTTTTGTTCAAAAGCTCGTATCAAAATTTCAAGTTTTGTATATGTACTTACGATTCTTGAAATTTTTGATATGAACATTCATAAACATATGAGTTTAGAAGATCATAGAAATTATGTGCTAATAATTGATTAGATTAATTCTTGATCTTTATGTGTTTTAATGGAGTCCATAACTAGTTCTTAAGTTATGGATAACCAAAAGTCACATTTATAAATAACCATTAAAAGAACACATATGTTACAAAAAATGAAGAGTCTTCATTTTTAATAACCATTAACTCATAAGTTATGAGAAATGAAAAGTTTTGAAAGTTTACAAAACTTGCCCTCAAGTTTTGGAACATGTAAAGTCATATTAAAAACTTTAGTTCCAACCCCTAGAATTTTAAAAATTAAAATTCAACCCTTATACTTTATAATATTATAAGTTTAATAATATTTATATATGTATAAGATCAAGTCGTCTTACCGCTAGTACGCCTCATTCACGAAGCCGGTCTATAAGGGGGGTATAAGGTTGTTGCCTATAAAATGGCAACTTAATGGGTGTCCACTCTCACCCACCGCTTCCTTGATCGGTGGAGGGTCGTTAGCCGAACAGGTAGGACAAGGACTTATAAATTCTCATTAAAAGTATAATGATAATACTAAAGTAACAAAACTTTATTAAATTCCTAATCCTAGTTATTTTAGGAAAATGTGAATAAGGTGCTAATCCATGAAATTACACTTTACACTTTGTTTAAGTCGTTAGTGGAGCGTGTGTGGTTAACCGGCACACTAACTTGAACTTAACAAGGTAGGTAAAGGGTGACTTAATGTTTATCATAGTATTGATGGAGCGTGTGTGGTTAACCGGCACATCGATTGAGGGGTAATACATTAAGGGTACCAAGTAATTTGCATGGTTACTTCACACCTTGTTTTGTGATACTCGGCATCCCAGTCACAAAACTTGAAGGGCACACTCGAGATTGAAACATGCCATTGAAGAAAGTTCAATGAATCTCAAAGAATCTAGGAGTTTCTAAACCAATTAAAACCTAATTAAATATTTCGTTTTTCATGGTGGAAATTGGTGAATCGTCATTCACCTACCTTCAAATATCTTATAGCTTAGATTACGGCATCCCTCTTCTAAGTTATAAAATATTGTGTTGGGTCCTAGCCTTAATATTACATTTGGGTGTTTTGTTAAGGACTATCTCTATATCTAATCTAATCTATTCCCTCTTCTTTTCAGATGTCTTCCAATAACAATGCTTTTGGCTCAAACCCTACTAGCTCCTTCTCTCTCATGAATCTTTGTGGGAGAGTCATCTTTGATGGGTCCAACTTTACAGATTGGATCAGAAACATCAGGATGGTCACTCGGTATGAGAACAAAGAATATGTTCTCGACAAGGAGCTGAAGGTACCCGAGCCAACTGCTACTCCTGAAGAGCTTGTTGAATATGAGGTACATGAAAGAGATGCTACAAAAGTGGCATGCATCATGATGGCCACCATGACAGCCGAGCTCCAAAAGTCCTATGAGGACTATTATCCTTTTGAGATACACCAGGACTTGATGGACCGCTACCATCAAAGTGCTCGTCAAGAGCGATATGAAATAATCTCCTCCATGATAACAACCCGAATGAAGGATGGTGAACCCATCACGGGCCACATGCAGAAAATGCAAAGGTATGTGGACCGTTTACTGAAGCTGAATGTGAACTTCCCTGAGGAGTTAGCAATAGACATCATTTTGCACTCCTTGCCATCGTGTTATGATCAATTCCGCATGACATATCACATGAACAAGGAAGAAGTCACCCTCAGCAAACTTCAAGGACTCTTGAAGACCGCCGAAAGTGGTCTAAAGGGTAAGTCGGTTGTTACTACTCCTACTCCTACTCCAACTGCGGACAATGTCTTGGCAATCGGGCATGTCAAAGGGAAGAAGAGAAAGAACCCTTCTAAGGGTACCAAGGGTAAGACCCTTGAAGGCTCCTCTTCAAGCAAAACCAAGAAAGGTTTTGTCACTCCTTCTGCTAACCCTAATGAGGCTGAATGCTTCTATTGCCATGAAAAGTCGCACTGGAAGCGAAACTGCCCAAAGTACCAGCAAGATTTGAAGGATGGGAAAGTAAAACCCAACCATGCAGGTATATACACTATATTTTCTAATAACTCACCTCATTCTAAGTCTTGGGTCCTTGATACAGGTTGTGGTATTCCCATATGTTGTGATTTGTAGGGACTAAAAAGAAATGAGAATGTGGAGCAGGGAAAGATAAACTTGATCATGGGAAACAGGAAAGCTTCACCTGTCACCAAGATAGGAGTTTATTCCTTAGTGCTAAATAGTAGGTTTACATTAGATTTGAATAAATGTTATTATTCGCCAGAAATGGCAAGAAATATTATTTCCTTTCATGCATTGTATAAACAAGGTTTTACCTTTTATTTTGATAATAATAATGGTAGTATTGATGCTTTCTTTAATAATGTTCTTTATTTTAAAGCATTAACTTGTGATGGCGTGTATGAAACTGTATCTGTTGTAGATAATCTAGGAAATAATGTATTGTGTATTAACTCTTCCACTAGCTTAGATAAAGCATCCTTATGGCATTGTCGTCTTGGACATGTAAGCAAGAAACGCATAGGCCAACTCCAAAAGGATGGAGTCTTGGAGTCATTTGACCTAAAGTCAGATGATAGTTGTGAATCTTGTTTGCTTGGTAAAATGACAAAGTCACCTTTTACTGGCACTTGTGCTAGGGGTGAAGGTTTGTTGGACCTCATACACACGGATGTGTGTGGACCCTTCAGAACCGCCACAAGAGATGCTAATCGGTTCTATGTGACTTTTACTGATGATTTTAGTAGATATGGATATGTCTACCTAATCAAGCATAAGTCAGAAACCTTTGAGAAATTCAAAGAGTTTAAGCAAGAAGTGGAGAATCAGTTGGGCAGGAACATTAAGATACTTCGATCCGATCGTGGTGGTGAGTATCTTAGTACTGAGTTCCTTGACTATCTTAAGGAATGTGGGATTGTCTCACAATTGACACCTCCTATGACACCACAGTTGAATGGTGTAGCTGAGAGGCGCAATCGGACCTTGTTGGACATGGTTCGTTCCATGATGAGTCGAGCTTCGCTACCAATCTCATTTTGGGGGTATGCCTTAGAGACTGCCGCCCATATCCTTAATCTAGTCCCTACAAAGAAGGTTGCCAAAACACCTCACGAGGTGTGGACTGAAAAAGTTCCCAATCTAGACCACATCAAGATTTGGGGTTGCGAGGCTTTCGTGAGACGCGAGACTCACGATAAGATCGAACCCCAAAGCGAAAGGTGTATTTTCATCGGCTACCCACAGAAATCCTTTGGTTACATCTTCTACAGACCCAGTGATAATGTGGTCTTTGTAGCAAGAAGAGGATTCTTTCGAGAGAGAGAATTCATGAGCCAAGGAGACAGTGGGAGGCAAATTGACCTTGAGGAAATTCAAGAGTCAAGTGGTGAAGGAACCTCAAACCCTAACCCTCAACCTGAGGAGGAAACTCATGTTGAGCCGACTGAAGAATCTGTACCTCTGAGGCGTTCCACCAGAGTTAGGAATGCACCTGAGCATTATTATGGTTTTCATATTACTGCAGAAGGTGAGACACTTATCAGTGATAACACACCGGTAAATCTGGATGAGCCTACCAGCTACACGGAAGCCATGGCAGGCCCTGAGGCTGCTAAATGGAAAGAGGCTATGGATAGCGAGATACAGTCCATGTATGACAATCAAGTTTGGAACTTGGTTGACAATGTACCTGATCGTAAGATAGTTGGGTGCAAATGGATCTTCAAGAAGAAGACCGACATGGATGGTAATGTACACACTTATAAGGCACGACTAGTTGCAATGGGTTATTCTCAAACTCCGGGAGTTGATTATGATGAGACCTTTTCACCAGTGGCCAAGATTAAGTCTATTAGGGTTCTGTTAGCCATTGCTGGATTTCATGATTATGAAATATGGCAAATGGATGTCAAAACCGCTTTCCTTAATGGAAAGTTGGCTGAAGATGTTTACATGGTTCAGCCAGAGGGTTTTGTCAGTACAGAGTACCCCAGTAGAGTGTGTAAGCTCGAGAAATCCATTTATGGATTAAAACAGGCACCTCGCAGATGGAATCTTTGCTTTGATGAGAAAGTCAAAGAATTTGGCTTTTCAAGGAGTGAAGATGAATCTTGTGTCTATATCAAGGCTAGTGGGAGTATAGTCAGCTTTTTGGTACTGTATGTGGATGACATACTACTCATAGGAAATGACATCCCAACCCTGCAGGAAGTAAAGTCCTGGCTTGGGAAGTGTTTCGCTATGAAGGACCTTGGAGAAGCTGCCTATATCCTAGGGATAAGGATTTTGAGAAACAGGAGTAAAAGACTACTTGGACTTAGTCAAAGCACCTATGTGGACAAAGTGTTGAAAAGGTTCAACATGCATAACTCCAAGAAATGAGAGTTACCCATCCAGAGTAACGCCAGATTGAGTAAGACACAAAGCCCTAGTACTGAGGCTGAGATAGCAGAAATGAGTCGAATACCTTATGCTTCAGCTGTAGGATCGATCATGTATGCTATGACATGTACTCGACCTGATGTAGCCTTTTCTTTGAGCATGGTTAGCAGGTATCAGGGGAACCCTGCCAAGGCACACTGGACTGCGGTAAAGAATATCCTCAAGTACCTACGGAGGACTAAGGACTGGGTCCTTACCCTCGGTGGCAGTGAGGACTTGAGAGTTGTAGGGTACAGTGATGCTAGCTTTCAGACTGACAGGGATAATTTCCGCTCTCAGTCGGGCTGGGTCTTTACTCTAAACGGAGGGGCAATTACTTGGAAAAGTTCCAAGCAGGAGACAGTGGCTGATTCCACTTGTGAATCAGAGTATATAGCAGCAAGCGAGGCAGCAAAGGAGGCTATATAGCTAAGGAACTTCATCGGAGACGTTGGAGTTGTACCAGCTATAAAGGAGCCAATGGAGATTTTCTGTGACAACAATAATGCGGTTGCCTTAGCCAAGGAACCAAGAGATCATGGGAGATCCAGACACATTGACAGAAAATATCACTTCATCAGACATCGAATAGAAGAAGGAATCCTCGTGGCAAAGAGGGTATCATCGGATGAGAACCCAACAGATCCCCTCACGAAGGGACTGACTCGGGCTAAGCATCTCCAGCATGCTCGGAGCATAGGGCTAAAGGATGATATTAGTTTTAGTAGTTAGATAATCTTGAAATTTGTAAAATGTAATTGACATTTGATGATAAATAAAAGTTGTTATTTATGAGTAAAGTGTTGCTATCTCTTGTCAATCGTTAACTATTATTTCTTTTTGCATGCTTTGACTTCCAAAATAATTATGTTATGGTTTATATCATATTATTCAAACTCTCCACAGTCGGTCATATGTTGGAAGTAGATATGAATCAAGACTGTCATGGGTTGGCTTGTAGAGGTCTAAGATGTTAGAAAAAGCGGGGCTACAGCACTCATGAGTGCTCATAAGTTCTGAGTATTGGATTCAACCCACGCTCACTTGTATCACTTCATGGAATTTATCTCGAGTGATCGTGAGACGGTAATATCATATAAGTCTTCAAACCTAGAGATATGATTTGTTGCCTATGAGTTGGTTATGCATTGATTGCACGAAAACGCATTGGTAACTCGATGTTATAAACCGTGCTTTTGTGTGTAATTCAACAAGTAGTAGAGCAAACATATGAGTCGAAGTTTATCTGTTCCTTCTAGGATTAGAAGCGATATTTGGGCCCCTCGATGATTTTGTTTTGACCTATGTACCGGGCCCGGTCAGAACTAAATTGATGTGTTCAGTTAAGTTCTATGTCAAACAAATCGGAAATCGGGAAACAAATGCTGGACAATAAGCAAGACCATGTTCCATGTATTTGTCCGGCTGATATCTAGAACATAGGATTATATGATCACTTATCTAAAACGGCGCTTCATAGTTCAACAGAGTTTAAAGAGCTACGATTGCTGATCGGTTCCTGAAGTCATACTTGCAACTATAGTTATTAGACTTATCCAAGTGGGAGACTGTTGGATATAGTGTCTAAGTCCATAACTATATTTGGTATGTACTTGACCCGACCCGGCATGGTCCATTTGGGTTGCACTTCACCCGAACAATTTATGGATAATCGTTTGAGAATAGTATAAGTTATGATTTATTAATATATTATAAGTCCTAATATATTAATATAAAATCATATTATTTAATTAGTATTGATCTATAATTAATTTAGAATTAATTTAGAGATCAAAAGTATGACTAATTAAATATGGGCTCTTGTATTTATATAGTGTGGGCTAATGCTTATTTGGAATGGGCTAGGCTTGCATGGAAAGTCCATGGATACTCCATGGAGCTTTAACCCATGGATCTCATGGAAATGAAAAGACATGGGTATTAGGGTTTACATGGATGTAACCCTAATCCACCACACTATATAAAGGAGGCTTTGGTTCTTGAAATTGCACTAGTTGATGTGTGTAAACTAAGAGGGCCGATTTCAAGAAGTTTGTGACTATTCTCTCAAGTTTCCAAGTTTGTGGTGAGTTGTGACTTCTATTTGAGGCATCCACATTATTGGTGCTAGGCTCTCAAACTCCAAGCAATCAACTACTACTACAAGGTAAGTAATTCTACTAGTTTTATTTGATTCAAGTACCCCATGCCATGCTAGTTAGGATAAGAACCTTGGAAAAATAATTATTTGCATGTATCTTAGTCAAACATAGATCCAAGGTTTCTAGGGTTGCATGTACACCATAGGAGTGTTAGAATGCTTAAAAACCCATCAGTGGTATCAGAGACTGGTTTGTTTATTTGATACTTGATGCAAAAAAAAAAAAAAAAAAAAAAAAAAAAAAAAAAACTTGAAAATCGAAGTTTTGTTCAAAAGCTCGTATCAAAATTTCAAGTTTTGTATATGTACTTACGATTCTTGAAATTTTTGATATGAACATTCATAAACATATGAGTTTAGAAGATCATAGAAATTATGTGCTAATAATTGATTAGATTAATTCTTGATCTTTATGTGTTTTAATGGAGTCCATAACTAGTTCTTAAGTTATGGATAACCAAAAGTCATATTTATAAATAACCATTAAAAGAACACATAGGTTACAAAAAATGAAGAGTCTTCATTTTTAATAACCATTAACTCATAAGTTATGAGAAATGAAAAGTTTTGAAAGTTTACAAAACTTGCCCTCAAGTTTTGGAACATGTAAAGTCATATTAAAAACTTTAGTTCCAACCCCTAGAATTTTAAAAATTAAAATTCAACCCTTATACTTTATAATATTATAAGTTTAATAATATTTATATATGTATAAGATCAAGTCGTCTTACCGCTAGTACGCCTCATTCACGAAGCCGGTCTATAAGGGGGGTATAAGGTTGTTGCCTATAAAATGGCAACTTAATGGGTGTCCACTCTCACCCACCGCTTCCTTGATCGGTGGAGGGTCGTTAGCCGAACGGGTAGGACAAGGACTTATAAATTCTCATTAAAAGTATAATGATAATACTAAAGTAACTAAACTTTATTAAATTCCCAATCCCAGTTATTTTAGGAAAATGTGAATAAGGTGCTAATCCATGAAATTACACTTTACACTTGGTTTAAGTCGTTAGTGGAGCGTGTGTGGTTAACCGGCACACTAACTTGAACTTAACAAGGTAGGTAAAGGGTGACTTAATGTTTATCATAGTATCGATGGAGCGTGTGTGGTTAACCGGCACATCGATTGAGGGGTAATACATTAAGGGTACCAAGTAATTTGCATGGTTACTTCACACCTTGTTTTGTGATCCTCGGCATCCCAGTCACAAAACTTGAAGGGCACACTCGAGATTGAAACATGCCATTGAAGAAAGTTCAATGAATCTCAAAGAATCTAGGAGTTTCTAAACCAATTAAAACCTAATTAAATATTTCGTTTTTCATGGTGGAAATTGGTGAATCGTCATTCACCTACCTTCAAATATCTTATAGCTTAGATTACGGCATCCCTCTTCTAAGTTATAAAATATTGTGTTGGGTCCTAGCCTTAATATTACATTTGGGTGTTTTGTTAAGGACTATCTCTATATCTAATCTAATCTATTCCCTCTTCTTTTCAGATGTCTTCCAATAACAATGCTTCTGGCTCAAACCCTACTAGCTCCTTCTCTCTCATGAATCTTTGTGGGAGAGTCATCTTTGATGGGTCCAACTTTACAGATTGGATCAGAAACATCAGGATGGTCACTCGGTATGAGAACAAAGAATATGTTCTCGACAAGGAGCTGAAGGTACCCGAGCCAACTGCTACTCCTGAAGAGCTTGTTGAATATGAGGTACATGAAAGAGATGCTACAAAAGTGGCATGCATCATGATGGCCACCATGACAGCCGAGCTCCAAAAGTCCTATAAGGACTATTATCCTTTTGAGATACACCAGGACTTGATGGACCGCTACCATCAAAGTGCTCGTCAAGAGCGATATGAAATAATCTCCTCCATGATAACAACCCGAATGAAGGATGGTGAACCCATCACGGGCCACATGCAGAAAATGCAAAGGTATGTGGACCGTTTACTGAAGCTGAATGTGAACTTCCCTGAGGAGTTAGCAATAGACATCATTTTGCACTCCTTGCCATCGTGTTATGATCAATTCCGCATGACATATCACATGAACAAGGAAGAAGTCACCCTCAGCAAACTTCAAGGACTCTTGAAGACCGCCGAAAGTGGTCTAAAGGGTAAGTCGGTTGTTACTACTCCTACTCCTACTCCAACTGCGGACAATGTCTTGGCAATCGGGCATGTCAAAGGGAAGAAGAGAAAGAACCCTTCTAAGGGTACCAAGGGTAAGACCCTTGAAGGCTCCTCTTCAAGCAAAACCAAGAAAGGTTTTGTCACTCCTTCTGCTAACCCTAATGAGGCTGAATGCTTCTATTGCCATGAAAAGTTGCACTGGAAGCGAAACTGCCCAAAGTACCAGCAAGATTTGAAGGATGGGAAAGTAAAACCCAACCATGCAGGTATATACACTATATTTTCTAATAACTCACCTCATTCTAAGTCTTGGGTCCTTGATACAGGTTGTGGTATTCACATATGTTGTGATTTGTAGGGACTAAAAAGAAATGAGAATGTGGAGCAGGGAAAGATAAACTTGATCATGGGAAACAGGAAAGCTTCACCTGTCACCAAGATAGGAGTTTATTCCTTAGTGCTAAATAGTAGGTTTACATTAGATTTGAATAAATGTTATTATTCTCCAGAAATGGCAAGAAATGTTATTTCCTTTCATGCATTGTATAAACAAGGTTTTACCTTTTATTTTGATAATAATAATGGTAGTATTGATGCTTTCTTTAATAATGTTCTTTATTTTAAAGCATTAACTTGTGATGGCGTGTATGAAACTGTATCTGTTGTAGATAATCTAGGAAATAATGTATTGTGTATTAACTCTTCCACTAGCTTAGATAAAGCATCCTTATGGCATTGTCGTCTTGGACATGTAAGCAAGAAACGCATAGGCCAACTCCAAAAGGATGGAGTCTTGGAGTCATTTGACCTAAAGTCAGATGATAGTTGTGAATCTTGTTTGCTTGGTAAAATGACAAAGTCACCTTTTACTGGCACTTGTGCTAGGGGTGAAGGTTTGTTGGACCTCATACACACGGATGTGTGTGGACCCTTCAGAACCGCCACAAGAGATGCTAATCGGTTCTATGTGACTTTTACTGATGATTTTAGTAGATATGGATATGTCTACCTAATCAAGCATAAGTCAGAAACCTTTGAGAAATTCAAAGAGTTTAGGCAAGAAGTGGAGAATCAGTTGGGCAGGAACATTAAGATACTTCGATCCGATCGTGGTGGTGAGTATCTTAGTACTGAGTTCCTTGACTATCTTAAGGAATGTGGGATTGTCTCACAATTGACACCTCCTATGACACCACAGTTGAATGGTGTAGCTGAGAGGCGCAATCGGACCTTGTTGGACATGGTTCGTTCCATGATGAGTCGAGCTTCGCTACCAATCTCATTTTGGGGGTATGCCTTAGAGACTGCCGCCCATATCCTTAATCTAGTCCCTACAAAGAAGGTTGCCAAAACACCTCACGAGGTGTGGACTGAAAAAGTTCCCAATCTAGACCACATCAAGATTTGGGGTTGCGAGGCTTTCGTGAGACGCGAGACTCACGATAAGCTCGAACCCCAAAGCGAAAGGTGTATTTTCATCGGCTACCCACAGAAATCCTTTGGTTACATCTTCTACAGACCCAGTGATAATGTGGTCTTTGTAGCAAGAAGAGGATTCTTTCGAGAGAGAGAATTCATGAGCCAAGGAGACAGTGGGAGGCAAATTGACCTTGAGGAAATTCAAGAGTCAAGTGGTGAAGGAACCTCAAACCCTAACCCTCAACCTGAGGAGGAAACTCATGTTGAGCCGACTGAAGAATCTGTACCTCTGAGGCGTTCCACCAGAGTTAGGAATGCACCTGAGCATTATTATGGTTTTCATATTACTGCAGAAGGTGAGACACTTATCAGTGATAACACACTGGTAAATCTGGATGAGCCTACCAGCTACACGGAAGCCATGGCAGGCCCTGAGGCTGCTAAATGGAAAGAGGCTATGGATAGCGAGATACAGTCCATGTATGACAATCAAGTTTGGAACTTGGTTGACAATGTACCTGATCGTAAGATAGTTGGGTGCAAATGGATCTTCAAGAAGAAGACCGACATGGATGGTAATGTACACACTTATAAGGCACGACTGGTTGCAAAGGGTTATTCTCAAACTCCGGGAGTTGATTATGATGAGACCTTTTCACCAGTGGCCAAGATTAAGTCTATTAGGGTTATGTTAGCCATTGCTGGATTTCATGATTATGAAATATGGCAAATGGATGTCAAAACCGCTTTCCTTAATGGAAAGTTGGCTGAAGATGTTTACATGGTACAGCCAGAGGGTTTTGTCAGTACAGAGTACCCCAGTAGAGTGTGTAAGCTCGAGAAATCCATTTATGGATTAAAACGGGCACCTCGCAGATGGAATCTTTGCTTTGATGAGAAAGTCAAAGAATTTGGCTTTTCAAGGAGTGAAGATGAATCTTGTGTCTATATCAAGGCTAGTGGGAGTATAGTCAGCTTTTTGGTACTGTATGTGGATGACATACTACTCATAGGAAATGACATCCCAACCCTGCAGGAAGTAAAGTCCTGGCTTGGGAAGTGTTTCGCTATGAAGGACCTTGGAGAAGCTGCCTATATCCTAGGGATAAGGATTTTGAGAAACAGGAGTAAAAGACTACTTGGACTTAGTCAAAGCACCTATGTGGACAAAGTGTTGAAAAGGTTCAACATGCATAACTCCAAGAAATGAGAGTTACCCATCCAGAGTAACGCCAGATTGAGTAAGACACAAAGCCCTAGTACTGAGGCTGAGATAGCAGAAATGAGTCGAATACCTTATGCTTCAGCTGTAGGATCGATCATGTATGCTATGACGTGTACTCGACCTGATGTAGCCTTTTCTTTGAGCATGGTTAGCAGGTATCAGGGGAACCCTGCCAAGGCACACTGGACTGCGGTAAAGAATATCCTCAAGTACCTATGGAGGACTAAGGACTGGGTCCTTACCCTCGGTGGCAGTGAGGACTTGAGAGTTGTAGGGTACAGTGATGCTAGCTTTCAGACTGACAGGGATAATTTCCGCTCTCAGTCGGGCTGGGTCTTTACTCTAAACGGAGGGGCAATTACTTGGAAAAGTTCCAAGCAGGAGACAGTGGCTGATTCCACTTGTGAATCAGAGTATATAGCAGCAAGCGAGGCAGCAAAGGAGGCTATATGGCTAAAGAACTTCATCGGAGACCTTGGAGTTGTACCAGCTATAAAGGAGCCAATGGAGATTTTCTGTGACAACAATAATGCGGTTGCCTTAGCCAAGGAACCAAGAGATCATGGGAGATCCAGACACATTGACAGAAAATATCACTTCATCAGACATCGAATAGAAGAAGGAATCCTCGTGGCAAAGAGGGTATCATCGGATGAGAACCCAGCAGATCCCCTCACGAAGGGACTGACTCGGGCTAAGCATCTCCAGCATGCTCGGAGCATAGGGCTAAAGGATGATATTAGTTTTAGTAGTTAGATAATCTTGAAATTTGTAAAATGTAATTGACATTTGATGATAAATAAAAGTTGGTATTTATGAGTAAAGTGTTGCTATCTCTTGTCAATCGTTAACTATTATTTCTTTTTGCATGTTTTGACTTCCAAAATAATTATGTTATGGTTTATATCATATTATTCAAACTCTCCACAGTCGGTCATATGTTGGAAGTAGATATGAATCAAGACTGTCATGGGTTGGCTTGTAGAGGTCTAAGATGTTAGAAAAAGCGGGGCTACAGCACTCATGAGTGCTCATAAGTTCTGAGTATTGGATTCAACCCACGCTCACTTGTATCACTTCATGGAATTTATCTCGAGTGATCGTGAGACGGTAATATCATATAAGTCTTCAAACCTAGAGATATGATTTGTTGCCTATGAGTTGGTTATGCATTGATTGCACGAAAACGCATTGGTAACTCGATGTTATAAACCGTGCTTTTGTGTGTAATTCAACAAGTAGTAGAGCAAACATATGAGTCGAAGTTTATCTGTTCCTTCTAGGATTAGAAGCGATATCTGGGCCCCTCGATGATTTTGTTTTGACCTATGTACCGGGCCCGGTCAGAACTAAATTGATGTGTTCAGTTAAGTTCTATGTCAAACAAATCGGAAATCGGGAAACAAATGCTGGACAATAAGCAAGACCATGTTCCATGTATTTGTCCGGCTGATATCTAGAACATAGGATTATATGATCACTTATCTAAAAAGGCGCTTCATAGTTCAACAGAGTTTAAAGAGCTACGATTGCTGATCGGTTCCTGAAGTCATACTTGCAACTATAGTTATTAGACTTATCCAAGTGGGAGACTGTTGGATATAGTGTCTAAGTCCATAACTATATTTGGTATGTACTTGACCCGACCCGGCATGGTCCATTTGGGTTGCACTTCACCCGAACAATTTATGGATAATCGTTTGAGAATAGTATAAGTTATGATTTATTAATATATTATAAGTCCTAATATATTAATATAAAATCATATTATTTAATTAGTATTGATCTATAATTAATTTAGAATTAATTTAGAGATCAAAAGTATGACTAATTAAATATGGGCTCTTGTATTTATATAGTGTGGGCTAATGCTTATTTGGAATGGGCTAGGCTTGCATGGAAAGTCCATGGATACTCCATGGAGCTTTAACCCATGGATCTCATGGAAATGAAAAGACATGGGTATTAGGGTTTACATGGATGTAACCCTAATCCACCACACTATATAAAGGAGGCTTTGGTTCTTGAAATTGCACTAGTTGATGTGTGTAAACTAAGAGGGCCGATTTCAAGAAGTTTGTGACTATTCTCTCAAGTTTCCAAGTTTGTGGTGATTTGTGACTTCCATTTGAGGCATCCACATTATTGGTGCTAGGCTCTCAAACTCCAAGCAATCAACTACTACTACAAGGTAAGTAATTCTACTAGTTTTATTTGATTCAAGTACCCCATGCCATGCTAGTTAGGATAAGAACCTTGGAAAAATAATTATTTGCATGTATCTTAGTCAAACATAGATCCAAGGTTTCTAGGGTTGCATGTACACCATAGGAGTGTTAGAATGCTTAAAAACCCATCAGTGGTATCAGAGACTGGTTTGTTTATTTGATACTTGATGCAAAAAAAAAAAAAAAAAAAAAAAAAAAAAAACTTGAAAATCGAAGTTTTGTTCAAAAGCTCGTATCAAAATTTCAAGTTTTGTATATGTACTTACGATTCTTGAAATTTTTGATATGAACATTCATAAACATATGAGTTTAGAAGATCATAGAAATTATGTGCTAATAATTGATTAGATTAATTCTTGATCTTTATGTGTTTTAATGGAGTCCATAACTAGTTCTTAAGTTATGGATAACCAAAAGTCACATTTATAAATAACCATTAAAAGAACACATAGGTTACAAAAAATGAAGAGTCTTCATTTTTAATAACCATTAACTCATAAGTTATGAGAAATGAAAAGTTTTGAAAGTTTACAAAACTTGCCCTCAAGTTTTGGAACATGTAAAGTCATATTAAAAACTTTAGTTCCAACCCCTAGAATTTTAAAAATTAAAATTCAACCCTTATACTTTATAATATTATAAGTTTAATAATATTTATATATGTATAAGATCAAGTCGTCTTACCGCTAGTACGCCTCATTCACGAAGCCGGTCTATAAGGGGGGTATAAGGTTGTTGCCTATAAAATGGCAACTTAATGGGTGTCCACTCTCACCCACCGCTTCCTTGATCGGTGGAGGGTCGTTAGCCGAACGGGTAGGACAAGGACTTATAAATTCTCATTAAAAGTATAATGATAATACTAAAGTAACTAAACTTTATTAAATTCCCAATCCCAGTTATTTTAGGAAAATGTGAATAAGGTGCTAATCCATGAAATTACACTTTACACTTTGTTTAAGTCGTTAGTGGAGCGTGTGTGGTTAACCGGCACACTAACTTGAACTTAACAAGGTAGGTAAAGGGTGACTTAATGTTTATCATAGTATCGATGGAGCGTGTGTGGTTAACCGGCACATCGATTGAGGGGTAATACATTAAGGGTACCAAGTAATTTGCATGGTTACTTCACACCTTGTTTTGTGATCCTCGGCATCCCAGTCACAAAACTTGAAGGGCACACTCGAGATTGAAACATGCCATTGAAGAAAGTTCAATGAATCTCAAAGAATCTAGGAGTTTCTAAACCAATTAAAACCTAATTAAATATTTTGTTTTTCATGGTGGAAATTGGTGAATCGTCATTCACCTACCTTCAAATATCTTATAGCTTAGATTACGGCATCCCTCTTCTAAGTTATAAAATATTGTGTTGGGTCCTAGCCTTAATATTACATTTGGGTGTTTTGTTAAGGACTATCTCTATATCTAATCTAATCTATTCCCTCTTCTTTTCAGATGTCTTCCAATAACAATGCTTATGGCTCAAACCCTACTAGCTCCTTCTCTCTCATGAATCTTTGTGGGAGAGTCATCTTTGATGGGTCCAACTTTACAGATTGGATCAGAAACATCAGGATGGTCACTCGGTATGAGAACAAAGAATATGTTCTCGACAAGGAGCTGAAGGTACCCGAGCCAACTGCTACTCCTGAAGAGCTTGTTCAATATGAGGTACATGAAAGAGATGCTACAAAAGTGGCATGCATCATGATGGCCACCATGACAGCCGAGCTCCAAAAGTCCTATGAGGACTATTATCCTTTTGAGATACACCAGGACTTGATGGACCGCTACCATCAAAGTGCTCGTCAAGAGCGATATGAAATAATCTCCTCCATGATAACAACCCGAATGAAGGATGGTGAACCCATCACGGGCCACATGCAGAAAATGCAAAGGTATGTGGACCGTTTACTGAAGCTGAATGTGAACTTCCCTGAGGAGTTAGCAATAGACATCATTTTGCACTCCTTGCCATCGTGTTATGATCAATTCCGCATGACATATCACATGAACAAGGAAGAAGTCACCCTCAGCAAACTTCAAGGACTCTTGAAGACCGCCGAAAGTGGTCTAAAGGGTAAGTCGGTTGTTACTACTCCTACTCCTACTCCAACTGCGGACAATGTCTTGGCAATCGGGCATGTCAAAGGGAAGAAGAGAAAGAACCCTTCTAAGGGTACCAAGGGTAAGACCCTTGAAGGCTCCTCTTCAAGCAAAACCAAGAAAGGTTTTGTCACTCCTTCTGCTAACCCTAATGAGGCTGAATGCTTCTATTGCCATGAAAAGTTGCACTGGAAGCGAAACTGCCCAAAGTACCAGCAAGATTTGAAGGATGGGAAAGTAAAACCCAACCATGCAGGTATATACACTATATTTTCTAATAACTCACCTCATTCTAAGTCTTGGGTCCTTGATACAGGTTGTGGTATTCACATATGTTGTGATTTGTAGGGACTAAAAAGAAATGAGAATGTGGAGCAGGGAAAGATAAACTTGATCATGGGAAACAGGAAAGCTTCACCTGTCACCAAGATAGGAGTTTATTCCTTAGTGCTAAATAGTAGGTTTACATTAGATTTGAATAAATGTTATTATTCTCCAGAAATGGCAAGAAATGTTATTTCCTTTCATGCATTGTATAAACAAGGTTTTACCTTTTATTTTGATAATAATAATGGTAGTATTGATGCTTTCTTTAATAATGTTCTTTATTTTAAAGCATTAACTTGTGATGGCGTGTATGAAACTGTATCTGTTGTAGATAATCTAGGAAATAATGTATTGTGTATTAACTCTTCCACTAGCTTAGATAAAGCATCCTTATGGCATTGTCGTCTTGGACATGTAAGCAAGAAACGCATAGGCCAACTCCAAAAGGATGGAGTCTTGGAGTCATTTGACCTAAAGTCAGATGATAGTTGTGAATCTTGTTTGCTTGGTAAAATGACAAAGTCACCTTTTACTGGCACTTGTGCTAGGGGTGAAGGTTTGTTGGACCTCATACACACGGATGTGTGTGGACCCTTCAGAACCGCCACAAGAGATGCTAATCGGTTCTATGTGACTTTTACTGATGATTTTAGTAGATATGGATATGTCTACCTAATCAAGCATAAGTCAGAAACCTTTGAGAAATTCAAAGAGTTTAGGCAAGAAGTGGAGAATCAGTTGGGCAGGAACATTAAGATACTTCGATCCGATCGTGGTGGTGAGTATCTTAGTACTGAGTTCCTTGACTATCTTAAGGAATGTGGGACTGTCTCACAATTGACACCTCCTATGACACCACAGTTGAATGGTGTAGCTGAGAGGCGCAATCGGACCTTGTTGGACATGGTTCGTTCCATGATGAGTCGAGCTTCGCTACCAATCTCATTTTGGGGGTATGCCTTAGAGACTGCCGCCCATATCCTTAATCTAGTCCCTACAAAGAAGGTTGCCAAAACACCTCACGAGGTGTGGACTGAAAAAGTTCCCAATCTAGACCACATCAAGATTTGGGGTTGCGAGGCTTTCGTGAGACGCGAGACTCACGATAAGCTCGAACCCCAAAGCGAAAGGTGTATTTTCATCGGCTACCCACAGAAATCCTTTGGTTACATCTTCTACAGACCCAGTGATAATGTGGTCTTTGTAGCAAGAAGAGGATTCTTTCGAGAGAGAGAGAATTCATGAGCCAAGGAGACAGTGGGAGGCAAATTGACCTTGAGGAAATTCAAGAGTCAAGTGGTGAAGGAACCTCAAACCCTAACCCTCAACCTGAGGAGGAAACTCATGTTGAACCGACTGAAGAATCTGTACCTCTGAGGCGTTCCACCAGAGTTAGGAATGCACCTGAGCATTATTATGGTTTTCATATTACTGCAGAAGGTGAGACACTTATCAGTGATAACACACTGGTAAATCTGGATGAGCCTACCAGCTACACGGAAGCCATGGCAGGCCCTGAGGCTGCTAAATGGAAAGAGGCTATGGATAGCGAGATACAGTCCATGTATGACAATCAAGTTTGGAACTTGGTTGACAATGTACCTGATCGTAAGATAGTTGGGTGCAAATGGATCTTCAAGAAGAAGACCGACATGGATGGTAATGTACACACTTATAAGGCAGGACTGGTTGCAAAGGGTTATTCTCAAACTCCGGGAGTTGATTATGATGAGACCTTTTCACCAGTGGCCAAGATTAAGTCTATTAGGGTTCTGTTAGCCATTGCTGGATTTCATGATTATGAAATATGGCAAATGGATGTCAAAACCGCTTTCCTTAATGGAAAGTTGGCTGAAGATGTTTACATGGTTCAGCCAGAGGGTTTTGTCAGTACAGAGTACCCCAATAGAGTGTGTAAGCTCGAGAAATCCATTTATGGATTAAAACAGGCACCTCGCAGATGGAATCTTTGCTTTGATGAGAAAGTCAAAGAATTTGGCTTTTCAAGGAGTGAAGATGAATCTTGTGTCTATATCAAGGCTAGTGGGAGTATAGTCAGCTTTTTGGTACTGTATGTGGATGACATACTACTCATAGGAAATGACATCCCAACCCTGCAGGAAGTAAAGTCCTGGCTTGGGAAGTGTTTCGCTATAAAGGACCTTGGAGAAGCTGCCTATATCCTAGGGATAAGGATTTTGAGAAACAGGAGTAAAAGACTACTTGGACTTAGTCAAAGCACCTATGTGGACAAAGTGTTGAAAAGGTTCAACATGCATAACTCCAAGAAATGAGAGTTACCCATCCAGAGTAACGCCAGATTGAGTAAGACACAAAGCCCTAGTACTGAGGCTGAGATAGCAGAAATGAGTCGAATACCTTATGCTTCAGCTGTAGGATCGATCATGTATGCTATGACGTGTACTCGACCTGATGTAGCCTTTTCTTTGAGCATGGTTAGCAGGTATCAAGGGAACCCTGCCAAGGCACACTGGACTGCGGTAAAGAATATCCTCAAGTACCTACGGAGGACTAAGGACTGGGTCCTTACCCTCGGTGGCAGTGAGGACTTGAGAGTTGTAGGGTACAGTGATGCTAGCTTTCAGACTGACAGGGATAATTTCCGCTCTCAGTCGGGCTGGGTCTTTACTCTAAACGGAGGGGCAATTACTTGGAAAAGTTCCAAGCAGGAGACAGTGGCTGATTCCACTTGTGAATCAGATTATATAGCAGCAAGCGAGGCAGCAAAGGAGGCTATATGGCTAAAGAACTTCATCGGAGACCTTGGAGTTGTACCAGCTATAAAGGAGCCAATGGAGATTTTCTGTGACAACAATAATGCGGTTGCCTTAGCCAAGGAACCAAGAGATCATGGGAGATCCAGACACATTGACAGAAAATATCACTTCATCACACATCGAATAGAAGAAGGAATCCTCGTGGCAAAGAGGGTATCATCGGATGAGAACCCTGCAGATCCCCTCACGAAGGGACTGACTCGGGCTAAGCATCTCCAGCATGCTCGGAGCATAGGGCTAAAGGATGATATTAGTTTTAGTAGTTAGATAATCTTGAAATTTGTAAAATGTAATTGACATTTGATGATAAATAAAAGTTGTTATTTATGAGTAAAGTGTTGCTATCTCTTGTCAATCGTTAACTATTATTTCTTTTTGCATGTTTTGACTTCCAAAATAATTATGTTATGGTTTATATCATATTATTCAAACTCTCCACAGTCGGTCATATGTTGGAAGTAGATATGAATCAAGACTGTCATGGGTTGGCTTGTAGAGGTCTAAGATGTTAGAAAAAGCGGGGCTACAACACTCATGAGTGCTCATAAGTTCTGAGTATTGGATTCAACCCACGCTCACTTGTATCACTTCATGGAATTTATCTCGAGTGATCGTGAGACGGTAATATCATATAAGTCTTCAAACCTAGAGATATGATTTGTTGCCTGTGAGTTGGTTATGCATTGATTGCACGAAAACGCATTGGTAACTCGATGTTATAAACCGTGCTTTTGTGTGTAATTCAACAAGTAGTAGAGCAAACATATGAGTCGAAGTTTATCTGTTCCTTCTAGGATTAGAAGCGATATCTGGGCCCCTCGATGATTTTGTTTTGACCTATGTACCGGGCCCAGTCAGAACTAAATTGATGTTTTCAGTTAAGTTCTATGTCAAACAAATCGGAAATCGGGAAACAAATGCTGGACAATAAGCAAGACCATGTTCCATGTATTTGTCCGGCTGATATCTAGAACAGAGGATTATATGATCACTTATCTAAAATGGCGCTTCATAGTTCAACAGAGTTTAAAGAGCTACTATTGTTGATCGGTTCCTGAAGTCATACTTGCAACTATAGTTATTAGACTTATCCAAGTGGGAGATTGTTGGATATAGTGTCTAAGTCCATAACTATATTTGGTATGTACTTGACCCGACCCGGCATGGTCCATTTGGGTTGCACTTCACCCGAACAATTTATGGATAATCGTTTGAGAATAGTATAAGTTATGATTTATTAATATATTATAAGTCCTAATATATTAATATAAAATCATATTATTTAATTAGTATTGATCTATAATTAATTTAGAATTAATTTAGAGATCAAAAGTATGACTAATTAAATATGGGCTCTTGTATTTATATAGTGTGGGCTAATGCTTATTTGGAATGGGCTAGGCTTGCATGGAAAGTCCATGGATACTCCATGGAGCTTTAACCCATGGATCTCATGGAAATGAAAAGACATGGGTATTAGGGTTTACATGGATGTAACCCTAATCCACCACACTATATAAAGGAGGCTTTGGTTCTTGAAATTGCACTAGTTGATGTGTGTAAACTAAGAGGGCCAATTTCAAGAAGTTTGTGACTATTCTCTCAAGTTTCCAAGTTTGTGGTGATTTGTGACTTCCATTTGAGGCATCCACATTATTGGTGTTAGGCTCTCAAATTCCAAGCAATCAACTACTACTACAAGGTAAGTAATTCTACTAGTTTTATTTGATTCAAGTACCCCATGCCATGCTAGTTAGGATAAGAACCTTGGAAAAATAATTATTTGCATGTATCTTAGTCAAACATAGATCCAAGGTTTCTAGGGTTGCATGTACACCATAGGAGTGTTAGAATGCTCAAAAACCCATCACTGCCTACTAGAGGCAAAACAAAACACTACTTAATCGTCCTAACCAAGCATTTTCACAATTCACCATAGAACGATGAATCCTGGACGAATAATCTCCGCAAAACAACCCTCCTAGCATGAAGTAACCGAACTTCAGAAGAAACCTGAATCCACGTGACACTTTTGCATCTCCAATTCACAGTTTTTGGCCCTGGAATGGTGATCCTATATCCTAACTTCTGATCACCAACACCCCTGGATACTAACCGTCTACAACCCTTGTTACTAAATTCCTCAAACTCTCCTATGCCATATGCAGAAAGGGATGGAAAATTCACAACATAAATATAAGCAATAAGATACAGAAAGAAACATACCAGCAGCTGCATCTGGCGCTGTCCTGGCCTCCTTTGCGGTAAGCTGGAAGGCACGCCCCTGAGCCCTCGGGGGCTCTGCTCTACCCTGACCCCCGTCTGTAATCCTCAATATAGCCGACGCTGGAGCCTGCACCGGTCTAGCAACCAGCTGTGGACAGTTGGTCTTCACCTAACCAACCTGATGGCAGTGATAACAAATCCTCATGTCCTGAACCGGGGCCAACTGGCGACAATCCCTCGCATAATGTCCCTCCTTTCCGCACTTGCGGCACGCACTATCGGACCTACAAACTCCGGAGTGACCCTTCCCGCATTTCTCACACGTGCGGCCGCTCTGGCCTCCAAACCTAGAATCAACGGTCACGCCGCCTAGCGGCCTCCTGTAAGTCCAGCAACGTATAACATCGTTGGGCAGCAACAAACTGTCTAATGTCAGTCTTGAGCATGCTCAGATAACGCGTCATCTGAGCCTGCTCGGAAGCAAACTCCGGGCAGAACATCGCCCTCTCAGTGAACATACGGGTGATCTCCGTTACCGACTCTGCACCCTGTCTCAACTCCAAGAACTCCTGAGCTAGCCGCTCACGCTCGACTCGCAGAATGTAACGAGAGCAGAACATCTCCCTAAACCGATCCCAAGAAACTGCAGCTCTCTGCTCATCTGAATAAGACCCTGTCATCAACCTCCACCAGTCCTTCGCCCCGGACCTCAACATGTTCAAGGGCACACCTGACCTTCTGATCAGTCGGGCAGGAACATGTGAAAAAGCATCCCTCGATGTCCGATAGCCACCTCATAGCTATGATAGGGTCCTAAATCCCATCGAAAGTTGGGGGCTTCGTATTATCGAAGTCCCCATAGGATTTAAGCAAATTTTTAACCTTTTTAAAACACTTAATAACCATTTAACATTACATAGTTTGTTTTCAAAATAATAAATATCATAGTATCCTAGCATCAAATCATAAAATCATAATAGCAGGAGGAGTGGTACGATCATGCCTTTGCCTTCCCACGATCACCAGGAGTACCTGAAACAATAAACTGAAACTGTAAGCCCGAGAGCTTAGTGAGCTACCCCCAAAATACCAACCTCATATAACCATAACCATATCATATCAACAAATACACAACAACCATGCATCTCGAGTTTACAATGTGACTGGGCCGCCCGCACCGGGCCTTCAGTCCACCTGGCCCACTCTCTGAGCCTCGGCACGTCTGGACCGCCCTCTCGGGGCCTTCAGCCTATCCGGACCGCTCGCCGGGCCTTCGGCCTGACTATGTGCCCTCCCGGGTCTGCAGTCTATCCGGTCCGCCCTGGGTATGTTGGCCTATAGCACAAAGCAGGACCCGCCTCAACTCAACCCCTATACCAACAACACGTGCACATAAACAGACAATCATATAACATTCCATAAATAACCAAACCGATCTAACAGATCATATGGCATAGCAGCATCCTAACCAGAATACCGACCTAACCGGTCACTAACATAACATCATCCTATAAACCAGGATACCGACCTAACCAGGTCACTAATATATTACCGTCCTAACTACCAGGACGCAGATCTAACAGATCCAAAAGCATATCAAACAAATACCAGTACACAATCCGAGAAAGGGTCGGCCTTGGTGCCTTAGACCCTGTTGATAAAGTGGGGATAACTCACCTCAAAATGTCGAACCATAGAGATAAGATTAAACCCCCGAGTCACAGTCCCGAACTCTGCCACCTATAACCACCATAGGACCAAATTCATAAATTCCCGAATTACCAAAATACCCTGAGGAGACAAACTGGTCAACTCTTGGTCAAAGTCAAAGTCAACTGTCAAGGTCGACAGTCCATGTTGACCTCAACTCATCGAGTACCCTCAACTACTTGCCGAGTTCTTGCATAACTTTCCAACTCGCCAAGTCACTCAACTGACTCGCCGAGTCCAAGGCAATCTTCATCGGACTCGCCGAGTCACTCATCCGACACGCCGAGCCCATGACCATCTTCAACGGACTCGCCGAGTCGACCATGCCACTCGCCGAGTCCCTTTAGACCTTCTTCGATACATATGCGTTTTAAGCCATGCAAAGGCTCCATATTGTAGATCCACGCTCCTAGGGCATGTATATCATGTAAAGTTGCAAACTTTACGTGCATGCAAGGCGCTAATCACATAAATCAAGCTAAAGAAGAGGTTCTAGGCAAAAGACCTTCACCAACATGCTTAAGACTGAGACTTTATGATGATAAGAGTCAAGATGATCCTAGATCTGAAGTTGTAACTTCAGATCTTGGCTCATCACTCGAAATGCAACACCAAGTGCCCCAAAATGGTCCCAAAACTCAATTATAAAAGGGATCTAGCTAGAAGAAGCTCAAGGTGATGACTTGATACCTTCAAATGATGATAAACTGAGGTAGACTTCAGATCCCCAACTATTCCTTGCTCAAAGCTTCTTGATCTTCAAGTCTTTCGTCACCAAGATCCATCTTTCAAGCTTAAACACACAAGTATGGAGAGAGAATGGAGATTTAGGGTTTCTGGACTAACAGGGGCTGTAAGGGAAGACTAAGGGGCAAATGGTTCCTTAAATAGGGTGCAAAAACCCCGCAATTAGGGTTTTTCCTCCACCAGCTCCTACTCTTCGAGTCCCTTCTTGGACTCAGCGAGTATGTCACTTAAACACGTGGCCAACCCGCTGCTACTCGGCGAGTCAGGCTACCAACTCGTCGAGTAGACCTCGAAATCATGAGAATTTATAACGTTAAGTTGGTACTCGGAAAATCGGGGTGTTACAGCTTCCAATTGCTAGGGTTTGGGTGTGAGCCAATAGAGGCACGAGACTTCTGGTGCTTGCTTTCTAAAGACCAATTAAGAAGGAATACTAGTTTATTTGCTATTATATACTAAAGGTATGTAATTTCTAATATCCCTTTTTTATTTCGAAAATAGCAATGTAATTTTAGGGTTCTTGATATTCAACTGTTTGTTGCAAATCATAGTGAGAACATACATCTTTTAGGTTTCATGTGAACTTAGGGTTTACGTTTTTCTGCCAAAATATGATTTTTGTAACATATAAAACGCTTCAATTATAATATGCTAACGTAGTTGTAGTGCCTATAATCAACGCGTAGTTTGATCATGTTTGAGGTGACATGGTATTCACTACAACTCAAGCGTAACTTGGGCTGAAGACCATTCGTTTATTGCATGGTGGATTTACCATCTAAATTCATGGGCCTCGGCTAACCAATCATGAATGTTGGATGAGCGTGATAGATATTAAACATGTTATTGACATAAATCAATAAATCTCGACAGATCTAAAAGTTTTATAAGATTAAAAGGGGCAAACAATTTGTCTACCTAAATAACTCATTGGTGTGATTACGACATACATTTTCACATCTTGAAGTGAAATATGGATCATAGCTTTATCTATATAATTTTAATTGAATTTGGTAATTATTTTTCTAATGATTAATAAAACAAACTAAAATGAATATATATATATATATATATATATATATATATATATATATATATATATATATATATATATATCACACACACACACAAACACACACACTATTTTTATGTTATTATTCTGCAATGAATTTTGTATCCGCAACTTTATGTCATTATACAACATTGAATAAATATTAGTCACAGCCTCACATGGTTAAAACTAAAATTATAATTTACTATAAAAATGCAAATACATAAATTTATAATAGAATAATAAAATTCTAATGAATGTATGAATAATCAAACGTTAATATTCATATTAACATTACTTCAACTATACAATATAAAACATTCATTATAGAATAATAACATAAAATAATGTTTTTACGTTTTCATAGTATTTACTGTTTTTATTTGAACTTAGGTTTATATATATATATATATATATATATATATATATATATATATATATATATATTAAAATTGATAACAAAATTTGATAAAAAATTTGAGAAAGTTACCCATTAATTGAATTCAACCCCTTACTTATTTTTTACCACACACAATCTTTGAAAAAAAAATGAATTTCTATTCTTCTCAAATCTTTCAAACCGAACTCCCGTAAAATGTTTATATGAAACCTTGAACTTGTTAAAGCCAAATAATCAGCTTATATATTTATAATCCGTAGAATAAGAAAATTCAATTTCACACTCTATTATTGACGTTTATAGAATTCTATAAACTGATTTCTAGTTTTACAAAAAACTATTGACAAACACCAAACGAAAAGTTCTGTAAAATCAATTTCACACTCTATTATTGACGTTTACAAAATTCGTCTCTTCATACTAACAAGGGGTTTGGTGGCCTAATTTTTTTAACGGATTGGATTGTAGTATTCCACAAGTCTGTACTTTCCAAGGGCGCTAAGGTTTATGATTAGAGATCATTAAACAATTGTATTCTCAATATCAATTCAATCTATTCTAATAAATAATGGTTTTTTTTTTTTTTTTTTGTCATTCGTAACATTTTCATTAAATTTGTCAAATGTTATTTTGTGGTTATTTTGAATTAATTTTTTTCCGCATGTCGTTTTATAAGTTTTTTTATTTTATTAAATTTCACATAATATTATAATGTAATAATTGTAATAAATATATGAATAAATTGATATAAATTTCATTAATCAACTTAACTTTTACTTTCAAAATTCCCAAAATTAAAACTTATTAGTTTTTTTGTTTATTTATTTAAATTATTTGTTTAAATTTAAAAGATAAAAAAAATTCATTATAATAATTCTCTCTAATAAATGAAGATTTTTTTTGTCACTTGTCACACTCTCATTCAATTTGCCAAATGTCATTTTGTTGTTATTTTGAATTATTTCTTTTTCCACATGTCATTTTATAAGTTTTTATATTTTATTAAATTCTACATAATATTTTAATGTAATAATTACAATAAATGGATATCAATTTCATTAATGAACTTACATTTTAATTTCAAAATTCCCAAAATTAAAGATTATTAGTTTTTTTTTGGTTATTTATTTAAATTTAAAAGATAAAAAACATTTTCATTATAATCATTCATTATTTTTCTTATTTTCTTATAAATTCAAAATTCTCAAATATTTAGACATTTATATTTAACTTTTTTTTTAAGTTAATCCATGTAATACATGAGTCTCACAACTAGTTATAATTATACTTTAATAAATGAAGGTTTTTTTTTTGCCACTTGTCACATTCTCATTCAATTTGTCAAATGCTATGTTGTGGTTATTTTGAATTATTTTTTTTCCACATATCATTTTATGAGTTTTTTTATTTTATTAAATTCCACATGATATTTTAATGTAATAATTGCAATAAATGTAGTTTAATGGATATGAATTCCATTAATCAACTTATTTTTCAATTTTAAAATTCCTAAAAATTAAAGCTCATTAGTTTCTTTTGTTTGTTTATTTAAATTATTTGTTTAAATTTAAAAGATAAAAAAACATTTCCATTATAATAATTCATTATTTTTCTTATTTTCTTATAAATTCAAAGTTCTCAAATATTTTGACATTTATATTAATTTTTTTTTAAATTAACCCATGTAATACATGGGTCTCACAACTAGTTAATTAATAGAGTAAACTAGTTATTGAGTCTGCGTTTTGTTGTGGTTTCTTTACATGTTTTTGTTATGGAAATGTATATTTTTTAAATTAACGAACAAAAGTTCAACTAACAGAAAACGTATTATATGCATGATCTGACTCGTACTAAAGAAGTGTACATAAAAATATGTATCAATATATAAAATAAAAAAATTAAGTCGAACATACACAAACTCGAATTTGAATACGTCGAAACGTTGACCACCTTTAATTTATACTTACACATGCATAACAAAAGAAAATAAAATAATTAGTTTTTCTTTTAAAGTTAACGAACGAAAGTTATTGAAAAAATCATATTATGTATACTATAGGGGTAAACACGAAAGTTCAGAAAATGGAGACCGTAAGAATGACAATTTATAAAGTTCAAAGTTAAGGGAGTAAAAGTAACATTTTAAAAAATAGAGGGGTGAAATGTGTATTTTACAAAGTAGAGAAAGTTAAGGGGGTGAAAGTAATATTTACAAATTAAATGTGTTTCAAGGGGCGGATTATAGAAAGTTGAGGAAATAAAATTGTAGTTTATTCATTAGAATCCTTGTAGATAATATCCTTGTTGTACATAATGTATGATGAGTTATACATGTAGCTACAATAACCTTTCCTCACAAAAGAAAAGTTACATATTGTATATATCTATAAGAGTAAATTACACGAATTGTCCCTATGGTTTAGGATAATTTACGCGTTTAGTTCATAATTTATTTTTTAACTCTGAAGGTCCCTACTGTTTGTTTTTGTTACGCGTTTGGTCTCTGCCTTACCTAAAAAGACTATTTTTCCCTTGATTTTTTTAATTTATTTAAATAAACGCGCCCCAAACCCACCCCTCACCTTATCTTATCTACTCCACCATTTTTTCCTATTTAAATAATAGTCTTTTTAGGTAAGACAGGGACCAAACGCGTAACAAAAACAAACAATAGGGACCAAGTGCGATACAAAAACAAATGGTAGGGACCTTCCGAGTTAAAAAAATAAGTTAGGGACCCAACGCGTAAATTACCCCAAACCATGGGGACCATTCATGTAATTTACTCTATCTATAATTACACGAATCACAAAAGAAAAGTTACTATATATCTATAATTGCACGAATCGTCCGTGGTGCAGCCAAAATGCATCTTTAGTTTTTATTTTCAAAAATTAACCCGGACCGTTCCCTTATTATTATTTTTTTCACTCGGGTTGACCATATGTACATAAAATAACTATTATACCCTTAATAATTTATTTTATTTATTTTCTTTTATTTATTTATCAATTTTAGATTTATATATATATATATATATATATATATATATATATATATATATATATATAAATAGAGAGAGAGATAGAGAGAGATTAAGGATCAATGAAAAATGCATAAGTAGGGTTAAGTGTTAATTACCAACCATAAACGGACACATGTCCATCTCTTTTTGAATTACAAAAATCGTCCTTATAGTTTGAATAGAAAATTAGAAATCGCCTGGTTTATCCTTCTCTTATTTTGATAATCTATTGCAATCTAAACCATACTCTTTTCGAAAACCATTAAACCTTCATAACCATCTTCACACACTGAAAATCATTTAGCAACCTATTCCTTCAACACCTCTTCAATCGAACTGAAAACCCTAATCTTGACCACCATCCCCTCATCGTCAGCTACATACAACGCCGCCACCTATCCATCGTCAGTCTCCTCCCACGGTTATGTCCAACGAATGGAAATCGGGAATTAAGAATATGCAAAAACCCTAAATTCGTCGTCTGTTCAGTTTCTGAATCTTGAGTCTGCACGGTGATGCAACCACCACTGCTGACGCCACCGTCGCCGCCTTGAATCCACCACCACCACAGTGCCTTAAAGTCACCACCACCGCCTGACCGCCTCCCCAAATCTGATTTAAAAACCTCTCCCTACCAGTGGTTAAAAGAAAACAGATTTCCCAAGTTTGGGGAAGACGCATAGATTCTTCTAAAGACGAGAAGAGAAGCATCGAATATATGAGAGGTGGTGGTCTTTCCCTGGACTCCGGCAAGGGCTAGGAAAACACCAACGAAGAGACCAAGGGCCATTCAGAGACAACTTAATGCGAGTTTCTCTTTTTTGTTGACATGGAATTGTAATTTTAAGATTCTTTTTTGGATTGTTATGATCCGATCAATTTACCATTTCTAGGAATGATACTTACTGATTTCTCTACAAATTTCTGAATCCCCAAATCCATTGATTGAAAGATAATTTGCATTTGTTTTCAAACTATACAATTTTCATATTTATCACTTTTTCTCCAAAACCATTCATTATTCCCAAACATTAGTTTTGATTTCAGTTAAGTTTCTGATTTTAGTTAAGTTTCGAATTTGAGGATTACAGGATTTGACTTTGGTAATATTTTGATTCGGGAATTTGATTTTTTGGATTTGATCTTGATTTCGGTTTTGATTGTGTTTTGGTGCAGGTGGTGATCGATTGTGGTTGCAGGAATAGGTGGGTGGTGGTGGGGGAAACTGGTGGTTGCCTAGTTGTGGTTGTAGTGAGATCGTAATTAAAGCGATAATGATGAATGTTCATTCTAGAAGTGAGACATCGAAATGAGTTCTTCAAAGGTCGATTGGTTTATGGATTTTTTCAATCTCTCATATTCTTCATTTGTTTCTCGAAATCCTTTGAACTTTGTTTGATGACAAGGGAAAGATCCCAAATTTTATCTTTTATAAGCGATTTCATCAAAATAAAAAATAAACACGGATATAAGAATATGACGAACATGACGATTTCGCATTGATAATCTTGTTTAATCACAAAAAGTTTTTGGATTGTGGTGTTTGTGATGGTTGGTTAGGTTTTTCATAAGTGGGTTTATAAATTATATTTTAGGACTAAACACGAAAAATACAACAAACAATAAGGACCATTCGTGTAATTTACCCTTTAACAACTATATATATATATATATATATATATATATATATATATATATATATATATATATATATATATATATCTGCCAAATTCGTTTCCCTTCCTCTTCCCTTCCCTGGATTTCTTCTACCTATTCGTTTCCTTCTTTCTCATATTTTTATGTGAAGCTTCTAGAAGAAGACTGACGTCGTCGGAGCCGCCATCACCGAAGAAGAAACAAGATTGACATCCTCGGAGTCGCCATCGTCGGAGCAAAAAGGAAGAGCATATATGCTATTTCGCCTCTATCTCCGTTCGAAACCCTGGCTCCTCCTCCATCTCTGTTCGAAATCCGATGAATTTGAGGTATGTCCTGTCGGAGTATTACCAGAGCTTTAGATGTTCAACAAAAGGCGATGTTTAAGGAGATTCTTCCCTTTCCCCAACTTCCTCTACCTTCGTCTCCTTTGTTCTCACCCATTCCTGACGCTAGCGAAACAAAAATTGGACCTCAACATCTTTCCCCAAATCAGATTAACGACACACGAAGTCGTTTTTCGTCCCTTTCAGAGCCTTAATGGCGTCTTTTTCTCAATAAGCCTTGATTCTTCCTTCCTGGTTTTCCCTAATTCTTCTTTCCTTCGTTGCAAGCTTTCTTCCTTATGCTACCAATCCTTTGCAGGTGGGTTTTCTGATGGGGGTGACAACTACTAATGAAGATGGTGGATGATTGTTTCGTTGTGCAAGTTGTCAACCGGTGGTGGTGTAAACAATCTAGGTGGTTTGAGTAAAGGTGGTGGTTTGTGTTATTTTGAGGGTAAACAGGTGAACTTTGAACCAGGGATTAGGTGGGGTGAGATGAGGATGGCGATGATGCTTCATTTTTCGGTGGTGATGGTGGTTAGGTGTTCTTCAACAAAAAGAAAAATAATTAAAATATTTTTTAATAATTAAAAATAATCAAAAATAAATGAAAATGAAAATGAAAAGGGCATTATAGTTATTTCATGTCTCACAAGAGGTGAAACGTGCAAATTTAAACTAACGAGAGATCAAGCTTGTAACTTTTAACGATATGAGGGACAATCCGAGTTAATTTTTGAAAATAAGGATTAAACGTATATTTTGACATCTGTCGTATAATTTACTCTAATAAATAATATACCATGTTTAATAATTTGGATGTTGTTAATTTGTGAGTTTGTACTGTAGTTTTTTTATACCTCTAAAGTAAAATGTGTAAGAAAAATTTGCGCTTTGTATAACAAGTAATATTTTTTTAAAGTATGGTAAAACATATTTTTATTATCTAAAAAAAATAACATTAAATAAAATTATTTTATGCCGACAATTGTACTAGAGCAGTTACCAACACCATCATTATATCTTTGGAAATCATAAATCATAATTTTATTTAACTATACTCAAATTAAAACATCAATCGGAACAAAAAAACACAATTTAAAACAAAATAAATCCAAAAAAAAAAACATAACAAACGTATCATGAAAAATAAGGAATAAAACAAATCGAAAAAACAACCAAATAGAAAAACAAATTTGAAAATCCTAATGTTCTAAGAATTTGTAATAATTATGTTCAAATTAAAAAAAAAAAAAAAATTGAAAATCCTAATGTTCCAAACATATGTTGTAACTATGTTCAAATTAAAACAACATCAACCGGCAAAAAAAAAATACAGTTCATAACACAATAAATCAAAAAACACATAACAAACGTATCATGAAAAAGAAGGAATAAAACGAATCGGAAAAACAACCAAATTGAAAACGCAAATTGAAAAACATGACAAACTTTAAAAGATAAGGAAAATATCTTCCAATATTTTAGAAACTATCTATAATAAAAGAGAAACATATTACATCATCTTCAACAATCAGACTCATTGATTACATTTTATTCTTAGATTTTGCATCATTTGATCATTTTGCTGACATCATAATTTGCTCAAACTCTTTTACTTTTTGTCCACCAATTTTATAAAAAAATATCTTAGGTTTAAAATTAGGAAACTTAATAAAAACAATTAAAACTCACCAAAAATAAAAAGTTTAAAATTAGGATACCTAATAAATAAAATTAAAACTCACCAAAAATAAAAAGTTTAAAATTAGGAAACCTAATAAAAACAATTAAAACTCACCAAAAATAAATTTAATAATACGGAAGTGTCCTAATTCAGTCATGTTCTTTCTCATTAGCATGCCTTTATTCTTCTTCTTCTCATCGACACACACTTCCAAAATCATCAATCCCGAGTTGTTGAAGCTTCCTTCCTCCCTGCCAATCGCATACCACTATTTTACGTTTCAAATGTGATGAACAAAATCCTAATTCTACTCTTGCTTTCAAGATTCTTCCTTTTCTGTCGAGATTTTCATATCAACAAGTCATCATCATTACCGATAATCTTTATGACCATCCTATGATCGTCTTTTGTGTTCCTCCATCTGAAAAATTCGTCTTTACCAACAGATGTGTCTTATGATCTCATATGGAATCGAAGATTCAATTGTATATTCATCTTCTTTCTCCAATTCTATCAATAGAGGATTCATTTTTATCATATGCAATTATTGTGGTTTATTTGAATATTTAGCCCCCTGCAATCATTTCTTTTTAAAATTTTGACTTCAATTATATCTTTGTGTGATGTTCTTATACAAAAATTACATTATGGATGTTGTATTTTATCAAAATTTCTATTTCAAGATTCGCCAACCACCTGCTCAATGAAATGCTTAATATTGTCGGTAGAGATTATATTCAAGTAAATATTTTACTCGATTCTTATGAAATTGTTAGTATTCTGCTTCCTTTTTCGGGCTTCCTTTGTTGTTTTTGGAATTAGTTTAGGTATTGTTTGAACTCCTGTTTTGAAAGCGTTTTTTGCGTATAACTAAAATCATACAAGATGAAGATACTAAGTTGATTAGTTTTAGGGATAGATAGATAATGATAATCATATGTTTTTCTAATAATTTTTATTACAACTTCTTACCTGTCCATCCACATCCTGATTAAAGCTTAGTTTCCTAAGATAAATTCATTAATCAACATGCCTTAGTTTCTAGATTGAAGATTTAAACAAAATGGGTCTTATGCAAGTATACCAAGCCATATGTTATTGCAGATTGCAAACATTTAGAAAACAAATAGTGTCAAATTGGTAGTCACATCACTTTCTATGATATCACAACTCACAAGAACTCTATCTTTTTCATCAATTTGATCTTATGTTATTCAAATTAGCAAAGTCTTGGTTTAGCGTGCATAAGTTGTTTACTAGCATTGTTTGAATGCAGAGATGTGTGTAGAAACATATATTCTCTGTTTGATGAAATTGAAGATGATGGTATTAGATCCTCATCTTCTTACCCATCCCATGAAATTGATGAACATGTGAATGATAGAGCAATGGATGGGCTGCATGATAGGGTTCTCATGTTGAAAAAGGTAAGCATCAAAACATAATCTTAATAAAGGATATAAAGTTTACAAATTGTTATAAATCAAAGATTTTTTCAAGCAAAATTAATGTGGATCAATGCTGCATTTTTAAATTTTTTCTCTCTTCATAAGTTTTGTAAATTATAATATTTTTTTAAAATATGATTACGCTTTATAAAGTGGCAGACCTATTTCGTTTCGAATTTTATGAGTTTTAAGCATGATTAATCATTTTTGTGTTAATGGCTTATGTAGTGAAGTTTTCATTAGATAGGAGGACAGATAAAATAGTAAATGACTTGATCAAATGTAGTAAGTTTTTATTTGGTACTTGAAAAAAATCAAATAAAAAATTGCAAGTTGCTGTCAAGGGTTGAAATCGTAATATTCATTGAATAAAAAGATTTTGTCATAGAAGGATGTTGTTAATCAAAACAAGTGTCAAAAGGTTAAAAGAAGAAAGAAATTATTATTGGTTTTTTGGTTCAAGAATAAGAAACTCTTGTTATGTTGCTATCAGTAGAAAAGTAAAGTTTCCTGTTTAATTATGATTAAAAGACAAGTTTACTCTTCAAATTCACATTTATGTTTAGCTTAGACCAAAATATAGATATGGAAGTTGTATAGAAAAGACATTTCTTTTATCCTTTGTTATATATATATATATATATTGTTGTTTGATCACATAATTGCAAATCAATGAAACCACTCCACTACCTTATGTTAATGTTATATTTGTTGTCAAAATTTTCTATTTGTTACTTAGTAAATGATATGTATTTTGAATCAATTTTTCTTTTATGACCTTACATGATAATTTTTTCATATAATACATTTTTGAAGTATTTTTATTTATTAGTTTACTTTTGGGATGTTGTTTATAGGCTCTACTTGTAGATAAGATAGTTTATTGTTCACAAAAGATGGAGATCAACACAATATCCCTCATGTCATGCTTTACATGAGGTTAGTTATGATTACAACTGTTGATACAATTTTTTTTTATATATAGTTTTCTAATTTGGAACTTCATTATCATTCTAGCTTTGTTTTTTAATTAATTTATTTTTAAATCTACGAAGCTTTCATTAGTGTCATAAATAATAAAGAAAATTTCCAATATATATATAATCACCCACTAACACACATGTTCTTGCACTAGAAAGCATATTCATGCTTATGATGCCCAAATGTTAATTTTTACTATTTTAATGGTTAGTGTTTATAGTTTGTTATGATTAATTTCTACGAATCATTTGTTATTTCTTATATTGGTTAATTTATTTACCGTGTAATCATAAAATATTAAAGTATTAAGATACCGGGTTGGCAAACTAGGAAGGGATAGGTTTTGAAATCGAATGAACCAATGTAACACACTGGTTCCTAATTGTACATATTAAAAATAACATCCTACTTTTACAAAAACTTAAAATAACATTCTACTTTTAACAATCATGTTTTGTACACACTTTTATTTAAAGACATCTCAATTTGTTCTAACTTATATTCGACACTTTTTCTCATAAAGTTTCATTTACCTGAATATAGTTCCAAAAAAATCATTATAAATAATTCACAAATCGAGACGTACCTACAAATCTCATCATGAAATGACTGTAGAATTTTATATTTTTTTAAACCCAAAACGATTTGTGTGAGATGTTTCTCATTTTTATTTTACTTAGTTTAGTGAAACTATAGTTTGGTATTGTGATAAATTTTATGTTTCAATTCCATTTAAGTACATCTCAATCTTAAATTCTAATTTTTTTTCTTAAGTCATTATCCTTGGGATTTAATAGATTACAAGATGGCTATAAAGAATCTTGGACCAAAATCATCTACTAAACCCAAACAGGAAGATCTTGATAAACCTGAAAAAGAATTAAATTCATAATCGGACTCTAGGAGAGGGAATGTGATTATGTTTTTGCAATAGTAGGTTTCTGATTTGGATTACCTCAATGTTTCTTACTGAAATATTTTTTAGTTTTTTCTGAGTTAATTTCAAGATATAAACAAAGTATGTTGCTATTTTTTGAGTTAAATGCATGAAATGTAATAAAAAAAATTGTGTTACTTTTCGGGGAAAAGAGTTATCCCCATATATTTAGTTGCTTTATGAAAGTTTGGAACGGATTCTACTACATACACATGTTAATACACATGTTAGGGGTATCCAAATGAAAGTAATCAACAATTACTATCTATCTTGATTCTTGAATATGGTTATGAGTATTGTATGCTTCTAGATTCCATATAAAATTCATCCCATGCTACTTCAAGTAGAATGCCAGAACAAATTTTTGACTTTAGCATTTTGTAAAACTTATTGGTTTTTAGAAGCAACTGCAAATTTTTTACTTTTATGATTTTGTTGAACTCAATGGTTTTTCATATATTGTGATGTTTATGTGGAACTTATTGGAAATATGGAATAGTACTTATAACAACCTACTACTTAAAGTGATCTACAAAAATATAACAATTTACTTATTTATCTATAATTGCAAAGTATTATCATTTTTCTAACATAAAATGCCAACATATTTATAATTTTTAATCCCCAAAGCATAGTACTTATATCTGTTTGTTATAATCTATATAACTTACTTCATATAACATGTAAAATTTTAGTTATGTATACTCTTTTAATTTGTTCACAATCAATCAATAGATTCTAAACACACATCGAAACAAATGCAAAACATAATTGTGTATATTATAGATAGTTTAACAGAAAATCATATTTTTCTATATGTTGTGTTGTTTGAAGTATGATATTTTTCAAAAGAGAATTATGTATTGTTGCCGCTTATATAATTATATGTGTCCGTTGTTTAACAAAAATAATATTTTTTGATGTGTTACATGTAATTTTCGGTATGACATGTTTTCTCAAATAACTATTTTCCAAAAAAATATTTTCTTAAAAAACTAATTTCTAAAATGAAACTTGTTAAATATGACATTATGCTTTAACATTACACAATTGCAAAAATCATCTTAGTCTCCACATTTTTATAAAATCTAACTAAAGTCAAGAAGCTTCCCTAAGTAATTTGGTTTTACGATGTTTGGCTTTTGAATTAGATTTTTGGAAAGAATTTACTGATTCGAAAGAAAAGGACTTGTCGAACGAAAAACAAATATGGACCAATCATTTTAATTGAAATTTCCCTAATTATCAATTAATCAGTTTCTAAAAATAACTTCGAAAAAATTATATGAGTTAGGTCAATGTTATTAACTATCATTGTTGGGTTTTATATCAATTATAGCCTTATACTTCCATTTTTTTCCATACAACGAAATTATGTTGTTTTTGTTTTCGTTTAATTTCGAAAAAAAAATCTTAAATGAAAATGAAAAATGACAAATAATTCAACTAAAAAGACAACTTATGTGACGAGAAATGTGGTCCAACTAATAAAACAAAAAATATAATCTTCAAAGAGATCCTTCAACGATTATAGATATTCATGTATTTCATTGTATTTTTTAGACATTTCAATATAACCAATAACGCGAACTCTCTTTATGTTACTTTATCTTTATTTATTTATTTATTGTGTCAGTTTTTATAACTTTATATGTATTTTTTTATACGTTCCCTCGCGTTTTACGCTTGTCATAATCTAGTTTTTTGTATATTCCAAAAAAAACAAATAAATGTTTTTATGTATTTTGATATATATATATATATATATATATATATATATATATATATATATATATATGTGAAAAAAATTAAAAAAATATTAAAATACCTTAGATAATAATAACTTAAACGACTAAATAAACACCACCTCAAATACAAAATACATGATAGTACTAACTTAATCGAATAAATCATATAATTAGTATAAATTATCAACATCAACATGGTTTGTTGATAATTATTAAAGAATGGTTTGGTTTGGTTTCCCCTATATAAACTCCCATTTTTATGGTCCTTGGGGTCAAGGAAGACCCTCTAGACTGTCACATGTTAAGTCTTAATAGTTTAGGAGCTTAATGTTCATTTTTGGTCAGATCTGGACTCACGATGCGAGGAATGAAGCCTCACGACGTGAGAGCGTATTCGAGGAAGTTTCTGGGCTGAAATCACGACCTCACGACGTGAGTATAAGGTACTCACGACGTGAGCAACTCCTGTGCAAGTTTTGGACTCGTTGATTGTTGGCTAGCTTGATAGTGGACTTATCCTTTGGTTTGGGATCATAATGGACTAAGGATTTTAGAGTATTGGACTTCTGATTGGGCTTGTCTTTATAGGCTTGCCCTAATGGGCCTTGGATGATGAATTGGGCCTTAGTGGGCCCAATGTAGTTAGGCCTTGTTTGGGCCCAATGGGCTTGGGCCAATTGTGGACTTGGTTAGTTGGACCATTTATGGGATTAGTGTTGGGTGGTTTTGCCATGGTTAATTATTAAAGAATGGTTTGGTTGTTTGGTTCAGTTCGTGGAAGCCAGTTCATAGCACCTGCAACAATTGTGGGATTTATCTGTCGTTCGAGGTGAGTTCTTCTCAATATATCAACAGGGTCAAAGGCAACAAGGCCGGCCCTTTTTGGATTGTTATCCTGGTTATAGTATGCTTGTATGCAGTTATGATCTGTTAGATCGGTATCCTGGTAGATAGGATGTTGTTATGCTATTATGATCTGTTAGATCGATATCCTGGTAGATAGCATGTTATTATGCTATTATGATCTGTTAGATCGGTATCCTGGTAGATAGGATGATGCTATGCTTAGTGATCTGTATGATCTGTCTGTTTGTCTGATTGACTGGTTATCTAATTAATTGTTATATGTCGACATGTGTGTGTGTGGTTGGGTTGAGGCGATCCTGCTTTGTGCTAAAGGCCAACAGACCCACGGCGGTCCGGATAGACTGAAGGCCCTGGGAGGCGGTCCAGTTAGGTCGAAGGCCCGACGAGCGGTCCGGATAGTCTTTAGGCCCTGTGAGGCGGTCCAGACGTGCCGAAGGCTCGGGAGCGGTCCAGATAGGCTTTAGGCCCAACGAGGCGGTCCAGTCAGGCTGATGTCTCAGTATGCGTGTTGTTTGTTATGATATTGTTCTGGTTTGTATGGCATTGTTATTTTGGGGGAACTCACTACGATTCGGGCTTACAGTTGTTGATTTTGTTTCAGGTACTTCAGATGATCGTGGGAAGGCGAAGGCTTAATTGTGCACCTCCTCACATTTTATGACTTTGATTTCTAGGATACTCTGATATGAAACTATTTTGAAAACAATTTGTGAACAATAATGGTTTTGAAATGTTTGAAAAGTTTAAATTTTATTGCAATTTTATGGATGTTACAAGTTGGTATCAAAGCCTTGGTTTGAGTGAATTGGAGAAACACTTGTGTGAATCCAATCTTAAACTAAGGAAAAGATTTTCAAAATGATTTTCAAATGGTTTTCAAAATACTAAAGGAGGATGCGAAGTGTACGATCAGCCAGAGCCAGTAAGTAGACCCCAAAATACCATACGGTTATTTGATAGTATGATATGTTAGAACAACATGCTAGTGGTAGGCTAGGGATCTTCAGGAATTGCATGGTAGAATTGCCTGATTATGTGATGCCTTAGTTCCTATAGAGTTCTCTTGTTGAGATGATATGTGACTCTTTCGCGTGTGAACTGGCTATTGAGTGGATACGTTAAGTCACATGTCGCATGGTTTAAAGGATCTTAGGCTGAGAGGTTTGATCCTACAGCGCAACGCTTGTCTGAGTCCAACCGTGGTGGGATTGAATCTTTTGGCCTAAGATTGTTTAAACGATGGGGTATGTGATTGTATTCATGTGATAGTCATCTGGAACCAATGGAGGGTCGTGTGGTAAGCGTGGTATGGGTGGTTTGTGCGGGGTCAGCCGACCAGTAGTGTTATTGGACGAGGTGGAGGTGGTTTCCTTGGTTGAGCGCAGTTCATAGCGGGTCGGCATAAGGAAGGATTAGTCACTCTCGAGAGAGTGAGGGCACGTCGAAGATGTGCGCAAGGTGCTAGGATTATGAGATCGAGGATTTGTTTGATTTTATTGCATCTTAGTACTAGTCGGCTTCTCTGCTCGAATGCTGCTTGCTTGTGCTTTGTGGCACCCATGTTTATGGGAGCTAAACATCAAATGAATACATTAAAATTACATGCTATGAGGGTTAAATAATCTTAGGATAAAGGACTTGGACCTATTACGCAACTCTCGTCTGAGTCCAACCGCGGTAGGGCTGGGTCCTATAGCCGAAGGATTATTTAATCTTGGTTGCATGTAATTGTATTCGTGAGGTGGTTAGCTGGTGTCGGTAGGGGTCCTTCAGCAGCTGATGGCAGAGGAGGTGTGGTGAGTCCTAGGATAGCCTAGGGAGTATTTAGCGCAATTTTTTCGTTGTTGAGCAGGTCGCAGGAGTATTTTATAACTAGGTCTTGGAGGACCCGTGAGGATTCTTGAGGAAAGTATGGATAGGTGTGGAAGGTAGTATTGGGCCCGTACTAGTGGAAGCACAAGATCCATACTCGAATTGAGGAAAATCACTAGGGTTCTAAGGGCTAGTCAGGGAAGGTAGCATGGTTGGATACCATGGTTCGCGACAGTGGTTCTGTTCTTGTCAATCTTTTGGTTGTGGTTGCTCAGACATGAGGATGGTCCCGATATTTGGTGTGAGCCCAATGGCGTTATCGATTTTGATTGTTTAGTGCAGACCTAGTGAGTTTTGGTTAGAGGCTTCGAGGGTTTTGCTCGAGGCCGGGATGCGAGTCGCGAGATTCGGGAAGGAAGTGATGATTATGATCAGCTTAAGTTTTGCAGCTGGAAGTAGCATGGTTGATTGATGGATTGTAATGTCGTTTTCTAGGGCAAGGGTTTTGCCCTTTCAGTTTTCCAAGTTCGAAGGAGTGAGCAGGCTTGAGACCCGAGGGTCAGGTTGTATTTCCAGCTCGGTGTCAGTTGGTCGCAGGGGTTGGAGGTAGTATTTCAGCGCTGTTAAGCGCAGGTGGGTCGAGGTGGCATGAGTATCTTGCGAGGCAAGTTATATACCATATTCTCGGGTAGGCCGGGTGCCAGATTGTCATTTGGATTGCAAACAGGGATTAGTTCATGTCACCTAGGATCGAAGGGGAGTTTTCCTGCGTGCCCTCAGGTTGGTCAGGGGTAACTCAGGATGAAGAAGTCATGATTTCTTCGAATGCCTTTGAGAGTGTGACATCTCCTGTATTCTCCGGGATGGTATCGTGAGTTGTATTGTGTTGGAATTTTGTTGGATTGGGTAAGTTATATCATAGGTTGACTTTTTGCTATTCCGGGGTTATTGAGAGTCGTTATATGCGAATCTGCATATCGGAAGTCTTCAGCTGAAATACAGGTTTCTTTTGGGTTTCGATTGATCTGTATCGGGGAGGGATCATTTTGCGAACGTTATTCATTCCATGGTCAGGAATGATCGTACTTGGTTGAGCTGGTTTGAGTTGTAGGTTGATTTCTAACCAGTGAGTGGTAGTTACAACCCTAAGTGAGGGAGAATTGGGAATTCTCAAGTTGAGCGTCAGCCATCGAAGGTTTTGCATGTTGCTGTTAGAATTATGGATTCCAGAGTGGTTGGACAGGTGTTAATCAGTGAGCCTCTTCAGAAGAGGGAATGGCCAACACCATGTGGACTTGTGGTTACCTGGTTGAGGTGTTGGAGTGTTCGAGGCCATTGGTTGTTGAGTTCGTCTTCAACGGGAATTCTCTGAAGGATTCAAGAGGCGACAGTTAAGAGCAAGGAATGCGTTACCAACCCTCCAATGCAGCGTGTTTGTGTTTCCCTTGGTCCTTGGGTAAGTTCGACCTCAGTGGTAGAGTGGAATTTCGTATTCATAGTAGACTCAGGTTTGGCAACCTATGAGATCGCCATGGAAGTCTTCTCGAGCTAGTTTCGTGTTGGTAGGATCCGTGTAGTCTCAATCAAGTATGGGATCTTATCTCGATCAGTGATGTGGATGTCTTATGTTATTAATGGAGGTGGTGTGTTGATTTACCTCGGGAAATATTTCCTTTTCGGATGAGGTTTGGATTTCCCTAAGAATATGCATGGTTCTGTTGGGTTATGGCCTTCGAATTGGGTCAAGAGTCCGATCATTATCCTGTCTTCGGGTTGGGTGCGACCATGGGTTCGTAAGGTTTTGCTTGGGTAGCAACTTGTTCTATATGGGAATCGTGCATGGTAGGGTTGCAACATAGTGGTGCACGTTCAGTGTTGTGTGGGACGGTGATTAGGTCCCCTCAAAGCAGTGAAAGGAAAAGAGTATCTTTAGGACCCATGAGGGGTAAGAAATGTAATACCGACAAGGTCGGTAGGAGACTAGGAGCATCCCAGCCATGGACTGAGAACCCGGTAGGGGTATTCCAGTCATGGGTTGTAGGCCTAATGGTCATGATTGATCATTTAATCTCTTTGTGATACTCTCAGTATTGACGCGTGGGTGGAGATCGGAAGACCCATTAATCAGTTGGTTTGGATATGGAGCGGTTAAGGGTCGTGGGGAGTCTTAGTCAGGTATCAGGTTGAATCTGTGAAATGTTTTCCCCTTACTCCTGTTTGTTTGCAAGTTGTTGTTAGGGATCGGATGAAATGCGGAAGTTTTTGGTTTGATCTTCTTCTTTCTTAGGTTCAGAGGTTGGTAATGGCTTGGCAGAGAGTCAAGGTTATACTAAGGTTTTGGTGTATCATATGAATTCGGATTGGGAGAGGTTCGCTATCGACCTGTTGAGGATCTTTTCTGTATGAATGTGGTATCTTCAGACAGAAACTTGGGGTGGATTCATGGATGACCATTTCAGGATGGGTTATAAGGGGAACTTGCATTGGGAATCGCAAGTGTATCCGTGTGAGGCATGCATTCTGGAAGTCAGTGAGGAAAGTGGGGAATCTTTTGGTTTGAGGTGCGAGTCACGAGTTTCAGAAGAAAGGTGTGATGTCAATGATGGTGAGATCGAGGGTTGTTGGGTTAGAATGTCCCTATCTTTCAGGTTCTAGGAATCGAGTTAGACCTTTTTTCTGATTGTCTACGGTGACACATTGTATTTGGGAGGGTTGAGGCGGTCCTGCTCTATGCAGTAGGCCAAGATACCCGGTGTGGGCCGACTGTAATTCATAGGCACATATGCTCAATAGGAGCGGTAGGGTTGAGGCGGTAGGCCAACAAACCCCGAGAATTTTAACCTAATGGTTGATTGGATTCGATATGCTGGTATTCCAGCCCGAGGCTGATTGGCCAGTCATGGATGCTTGTGTTTATGAGCTAGCAGTGATGTGCATAGTGGTTCGGGATTTAGAGGAAGCATTGTCGGTCGGCAAAAAAAGGTTTATCTCCCAGTTTGTCTCCCATTGTTCATCATATCGTGAGAAATTTTGTCATCAGCATTAGCTTTCTCTAGAAGGATTATCGAATCTCTTTGTCCAGTAAAGAGTTGTCGGCAACAGAATATGATATGCGGTTCTATTTTCTGGTAGGAATTTCAGGTTTCTAGGGTTGTGTAGTCCGTTTAGGGGATAAAGGGAACGAAATTAGCGATGGCTAGTATGGGCGGTCTGTCGGGGAGTCAGACCAAATTCAAGTTTCCGGATTGTAGATTTTCAGGTGCAGTAGGGTTGATTGGCTTCATGGGATTATGGATTTGTTTTCATCGGATTGGGAATTTTTCGCTGGGTTTGGACGCCTTGGAAACGTCATGGTATTTTCAAGGTTTTGGGTGTGTCCCTCAGGATCTCGGGCTTGCTAGGGATGGCAAAGGATGATTTTGAGGACGAAATAGAATTTAAGTGGGGGAGAGTTGTAACGCCCTGTTCTGAATCGCTTTCCTAATTCATGACTATGGCCTGAAGATAGGTTATCATAAGGCTTAGAGCCTTTGGAAAAGAAAGATCTAGACCCATTTAGGTACAAATAATATAACTGAGGTGATTCGGGAGTTCGGGTTGTGCCTTGGAGCCAAGGGGTATATCGGTAAAGTGGCAGTTCGAGCTCTTTATGAATTTGTATTTTCATTCGGAAGGTTTTGAGGTGAGGATAAGTTGATATATGTGTAGAGCTTCTCTCCACCTTCCCGTGGATATAAAGAACGTCAAAAACGGAGTTGAAACGAAGAAGTTATGGCCGTTTGAAGTTGGAGTAGTTCGGGTGAGTGATCGTTGACTTGTTGACCAAGCTCATTTAAGGCTCACGACGTGAGCATGAAGTGCTCACGACGTGAGGAGTGTCTGATGCACCAAAACCCTAATTTTTGGGTATTTAAAGGTATGGGATGATTAGGGTTGTTTCTCCTCAGCCTCTTTCACTCCCAAGTCACTGAAAAACCCTAGATTTGGCCTTCTTGAGCCCTTGAGCCATTGTTGGTGGTATTGGTGTGCTATAGTGGTTGATTTCCTTGAAGAAGAAGAAGAAGAAGCTCTTGTGGATGTTCCTTTGGACGATATAAGCTCCTTCTAGTGGCACTTCTTAGTTCATAAGCCTATGTAAGTCTCAAATATCCCACCTTTTTCTTCTAAACATGCTAGATCTAGGTTATGGTTACCTTCTTTGCATGGGATCTTGAAGTATCATGCATGAGGTCCATAAAGTTAGCAACTTTATGGACCATTAAGTCATTTACTGTGTTAGAACCCTTGGATCTGGATTTTGGTGCAAGTTTTGGACTCCAAGTTTGAGTCTTGGCCCTTTTTCCTTCATTTTGACCCAAGTTGGTGATTAAGTCATGTATTGGATATATGTGACTGAAAAGCTTCGATTTTTATGGTCCTTGAGGTCAAGGAAGACCCTCTAGACTGTCCCATGTTAAGTCTTAATGGATTAGGATCTTAATGCTCATTTTTGGTCCGATCTGGAGTCACGACGTGAGGAATGAAGCCTCACGATGTGAGAGCGTATTCGAGGAAGTTTCTGGGTTGAAATCACGACCTCACTGTTGGATTAATGTCTAAGTCCATAACTATAATTGGTAAGACTTGACCCGACCCGGCATGGTCCATTTGGGTTGCATGGCATCATGCATTTGGATAGACTATAATGAGAGAAATAACACTTAAGGTTGGTTAATATATTATAAGTTCTAATATATTAATAAGGTTATTTAATTAGTATTGATCAAGAATTAATTTGGAATTAATTAAGTGATCAAAATGAGACTAATTAAATATATGGGTTGATTGTGTAAATCATTCATTCTTATATATGTGGGCTTGTGATCCAAGATTCCTTATGTTGGACTAAGTCCATGGGGTGACCCATGGATACTCCATGGAGGTTAAAATCCATGGAGCATAAGGAATGGGTAAATTTATGAGTTACATGGTGTAACCCTAATAGCCACCATATAAAAGAATCCCATGGCTCAAGAAATCGTGCACTAATGTGTGAGTGTGAGGGCTAGACGATTTCAAGGAGTGTTCAAGTTTCTCTCAAGTTATTCCAAGTGTATTTGGTGTTGTGTGAACCATTTGAGGTGTCACACTTGGGGCACTAGACACTCAAGCTTCATGAAGACATTCTACATCAAAGAGGTATGTATTCTATCTTGTTATATTTATTATTTTGTATGCTAGATTAGGATAATACCTTGGATGTTCATAATTGTATGTATAATAGAGAAAACATAGATCCAAGGTATTTAGGGTTGCATGTACACTTAGGAGTGTTAGAATGCTCATAACCCAACAGTGGTATCAGAGCCTAGGCTTGTTTTCTTGTTATACTTGCAAAAGTAGCTGAAAAATCGAGTTGGATGCATATATTCGATTGTTTTGGCTGGAATTGGACTAGGAACATTACCCTAAGATATTTTTGGACTTATAAACTTGTTTTTGATGTGGTAATGTTCATGCTAATCCAATTTCTAAGATAATTGTCATAATTTCAAGATTTGTATTAGTTTGTATGTTCATGCTAATTTCTTGAAGATTGATGATTTGAATTATCTTGTTCTTATGAGGTTCTTAGATTAATAGAAAAGTTGTGTGAAATAGTTGTTTTCAATCCATTTTAATCTAAGAGTTGATTCCAAAGTGTGTTTTTGTAACTTGTCCTCAAGTTATATGAAAAGTCACATTTAAGAATCATAAAACTCATAAAAGTTGGCAAAGGTTACAAAATGAAGAGTCTAGTTCTAATTAAATGGTTTTATGACTCCATAACTTGTCCTCAAGTTATGGAGGTTCAAGAGTCTCTTCATTAAATTAAAAAAAAAAGTGTAACCTTAATTAGTTCCATAAGTTACAATAAAAAAAAAGTTATTTTTTTTATTAATTAGTTTAAAGTCTTCCATAACTTGTCCTCAAGTTATGGAACTTGAAGAGTTTTTTTTTTTTTAATTAAAACTACTTTAAACTCATAAGTTATGGAATTAATTAGTTTTGAATAGTTTCAAAACTTGCCCTCAAGTTTTGGAATTTGAAAATTTTTCACTTATGAATACTTTAATTCCAAGTTAGCCCTTAGAATTTTAAAAGTTAAAATTCAACCCTTATACTTTATAATATTATAAGTTAATAATATTTATATATATGTATAAGAGTAAAGTCAGTCTTACCGTTAGTAGGCCTCATTCACGAAGCCGGTCTATAAGGGGGTATAAGGTTACTGCCTATAAAATGACAGTTTAATGGGTGTCCACTCTCACCCACCGCTTCCTTGACTGGTGGAGGGTCGTTAGCCGAACGGGTAGGACAAGGACTATAATTCTCCTTTCATTAAAAGTATTAATGATAAATACTAAGTAACTAAACTCTTATTAATACCCAATCTTAGTTACTTAGGAAAATGTGAATTTGGTGCTAACCCATGAAATTACACTTTGCACTTCGCTTAAGTCGTTAGTGGAGCGTGTGTGGTTAACCGGCACACTAACCTGGACTTAACAAGGTAGGCAAAGGGTAACTTAATATTTATCATAGTATCGGTGGAGCGTGTGTGGTTAACCGGCACACTGATTAAGGGGTAAATATTAAGGGTACCAAGTATATTTGCATGGTTATTCACACCTTGTTTTGTGATCCTCGGCATCCCAGTCACAAAACCTGAAGGGCACACTCGAGATTGAAACATGCCTTTGAACATATCAATGAATCTCAAAGATCTAGGACTTTCAAATCCAACTAAAACCTAATAAATTATTTCGTTTTTCATGGTGGAAATTGGTGAATCGTCATTCACCTACCTTCAAATATTTTATAGCTTGGATTACGGCATCCCTCTTCTAAGTTATAAAATAGTTTGTTGGGTCCTAGCCTTAATATTTCATATTAGGTGTCATATTAAGAACTTTAAATCAACTATCTTGAATATCTCCCAAAAAGATGTCTGGTCTAGACATTTATGATCTTCCCAAATCTCTTGAAACAAGCTTTCCTAAATGAAGATGATGTCCCATGGATATCATACTTCTTTCACCTCCTCCAATTATTTTCCCTAACCCACAAGTTCCTAAAAAGTTTAAGGTCACTCAAGCCCTATTGGCAAGGCAAGGTCTAGGTTGTTGGGTTATGAGCATTCTAACACTCCTAAGTGTACATGCAACCCTAAATACATTGGATCTATGTTTTCTCTATTATACATACAATTATGAACATCCAAGGTATTATCCTAATCTAGCATACAAAATAATAAATATAACAAGATAGAATACATACCTCTTTGATGTAGAATGTCTTAATTAAGCTTGAGTGCCTAGTGCCCCAAGTGTGACACCTCAAATGGTTCACACAACACCAAATACACTTGGAATAACTTGAGAGAAACTTGAACACTCCTTGAAATCGTCTAGCCCTCACTCTCACACATTAGTGCACGATTTCTTGAGCCATGGGATTCTTTTATATGGTGGCTATTAGGGTTACTCCATGTAACTCATAACTTTACCCATTCCTTATGCTCCATGGATTTTAACCTCCATGGAGTATCCATGGGTCACCCCATGGACTTAGTCCAACATAAGGAATCTTGGATCACAAGCCCACATATATAAGAATGAATGATTTACACAATCAACCCATATATTTAATTAGTCTCCTTTTGATCACTTAATTAATTCCAAATTAATTCTTGATCAATACTAATTAAATAACCTTATTAATATATTAGAACTTATAATATATTAACCAACCTTAAGTGTTATTTCTCTCATTATAGTCTATCTAAATGCATGATGCCATGCAACCCAAATGGACCATGCCGGGTCGGGTCAAGTCTTACCAATTATAGTTATGGACTTAGACATTAATCCAACAGTCTCCCACTTGGATAAGTCTAAAACTATTATTGCGTATGACTTCAGGAACCGATCAGCAATCGTAGCTCCCAAAAGCTTCTGTCGAACTCTGACCTTGTCGATGAACTCTGACCTTTGTCAATGACTTGTCCATTAGATAAGGGATCATATATTCCTCCATTCTAGATATCATATGGACTGAGACATGGATTATCAATCATTCTCTCTGTCCATTTGTTGTTTCCCGATTTCCGATTCATGATGACTGACTGATTGAACAAATCAAATCAGTCCTGGCTTGGCCAAGCACTCACATGTATCATCTTTAAATCATCGAGGGGCCCACAGATATCGCTTTTATCCCGAAGGTAAAAGGATTGGATAAACTTCGACTCATATGGCTTGTTCTACTACTTGTTGAATCATACACAATGGCACGTTTTATAACATCGAGTTACCGAATGCGTTTTCGTGCACTCAATGTACAACCAACTCATAGTAACAACTCATATCTCTAGGTTTGAAGAATATAAGATATTATCGTCTCATGATCACTCGTGATAAAACCCATGAAGTGATTCAAATGACCGCGGGTTAAATCCAATACTCAGAACTTATGAGCACTCATGAGTGTTGTAGCACCACTTTGTCCACCAACTTGGACCTCTACAAACCAACCCATGACAGTCTTGATTCATATATACTTCCAACATATGACCGACTGTGGATGATTTGAATAACTTAATCATTCAGGAAGAGCGACTTAGTTATTCTGGAAGTCAAAACATGCAAAGTGAAACACAAGAATAAATGAATCAAATATGGTATCAAACCCTATGAATATAAATAAACACTTTTATTTATCACCATACTGATTACTCATTATTCATTGTTTCGGTTTTATCAACTTTATACTTGAATTTAAAACAATAGTTGTCCCATGCTCCAAGCATGTACACTATGTTTTCTAAACACTAGTCATGCCATACACCAAGTATGCATACTATGTTTGTCTATGATCTTTACTTTGTAAAATAGATCAATTGAACATCACTCCAATGATCCTCTTTTCACAGTCCCAAATCCTTACTGCAAATGCAAGAATTCCAAATTCATGCCATTTACTGAAATCTGTTAGATTCTAAACTTATATGCATTGATCCTCTTAATGATTATGCACGAAGTCAGAAAGACTTGACAACAATCATTATAGAGCATTCCAAAGGAGATCAGCTCCTTGGAAACATCCTTCTTTCATTAAGTTTCCTAATCTTACACAGATTGAATAATTTCTAACTTTGAAACATTTCCATATTCCATTTTGACTATCACTTCTGAACAAGAGTTGCCTCCTTACAGATTATGTCAATATGGTCCTTCCAGAATTAACATTATACTTCCAACTGTCCTTGAGCAACCAATCTTTGGTAAACCTTAGATTGTCCTCGACAATTGCTTAATCATTTTAGTCATATCCAATTCTAGACCTTTTCCCATCATAATGCCCCAGGCATTTGGAAAATTTTAGAAAGGACAAATATTATAGCACATGCAATCGATCCTATATCTGAAGCATATGGGACACGATTCATGATGTCTCACATAAAGACTAAACCAGTCTTTTGCTATAATATTTCCATTTCAATTTGCCAAGTTCTCAAAATTCAGATTATGAAAAGGGATGCCGTAATCATAATCGAATTTTAGAACGCAAATAATGGACCCATATATAGAATTTCCTTATGTTGAGCCATTCCAACATGAAATTCATATATATATCCTTGATTAAATACGATTAAAATTTCAATCTAAGCTTTTAGAATTGAAATGAAGTATAATTTCCTCTCCCTTAATTATAGCAAAACAACTTTTTCAACCCCTGCAACCTCACGAATTGAAACTTTTGTTTTCTATAATTAACATTGCTAACTTGAAACCTTTGTCATAATTATCATGCTCCCACTAACATGATGATTATTAGCATAACACTTATGCTCCCACTAGCTTTGACATGTACTCAGAAATCAGCTGACTTTCTTACCAAAGTTCAGATTTCTGATACTAGATTGTTTTGATAAAACTTTATCAAAATCATACACCTCTCTTAGATAGCTCACATGTGTGTCTAAACAATTTTAGAACTATGAAAAGGGATGCCGTAATCATAGTCTCAATTGTTTAGACCTTTGCCACTTCTCACAAGTCCATGTTAGTGTGCCGGTAAACCACACACGCTCCACTAACGACTTTGAGAATGCAAATATCACAATTGCTATCTAGCTAAAATCTACTTAGTGAAAGTGTTTCCTCACCATCATTTTCATGAATCGGAGAGAAACCTTATGACACTTAGATTTAATAGTGTATGTGTTCTTATCCATGTGAATTTGTCAAAACCATAATCACAAGACAAGGTTAGTGACAAATCCAAACTCATATTGATTAAACTTGTGCAATCTTAAATTCTTGCCATTTGGCAGCTCAGGTGCCTGCCATTGCTTCCAAGTAGTTGTGCAACCAATTGAGAACTCTCAGAACTCCTATGCAAAGCCAACTTGAATAGGCACAAAAATTTCAACACGATAGGTTATAAACCTCAAGTCGTGTGCTAGTGAAGGACTTTAGGTTTTATTCTTGATTAAGTCTTGAAACTTTCAAGAGCTTTAAGACTCCTACTGTCCTCTTGACATATAAGACTCCCTTGTCAAATATTCAAGAGATAGTGCGGATTCTTTATCAAGACTAACACTTTACACAATTGGCCTAAGTTGGTCTCTGTTTTATCCAAAACATCACAACTTACCAATTTCAAATGTACAAGAGTAGATAACCTTTTACTCTTACATTTGACTAGTGTTAACAAACCCTCTTTAAGATATGTCACTCAAGTTACAATCTTGGAGTATGACTCTAAGAATTGTTTTGGAACGAAATATGACTCATCTTTTTGATTTAACCATTTCAACAATTCATGACTCCTCTTCTTAGTCATAAGAGATGACTTTGGAGGACCAATTGTGATATGGTATCTTAATCATTAAGATGATCATAAACATGATACTAAAGTACTCTCCCATCTTTTCAGATTTGAGAAACTTTTATCTTTCTGCCATACTTTGATTCTTCTTATTCGTTCTGTCTCACATTGAAACTTCTCCAATGCTACAGACTTATACTTAAACTTATAAGTATAACCATATTTACTGAACTTAAGTAAATCATGACGAATAGTCTTCTTGATCTTTTGTGGTGGACTTGACCAGTGTACAAGAATGTGTACTCGATACCTTAGTCCTTTCCTTATTCACATAAGGAATTAGTCTTAATTTTCCAAGCTGAAAGTTCTCATTCATCATACTATACAACTTGCATGATTCCAAGTTTCGGTCCAATTGAACCTTGGGTGATGAGAATCTTTCCTTATTTGGTAATATTAGACACTACCACAACCGAAAGAATCAAATCCATTTTCCAATATTGCTATCAATGGAATCTTATAAGCAACAACTTTTCACAAATGCCATTGTAAGGATACTTAAAATAAATAAAATCAAAACCTTTTTCTTTTATTTTAAAACTTTGCGGAAAAACTTATCCTTACAATCCATATGAAAACCTTGTTGTTATCTATTCCTAAGCAATATAAATATCATAACTCTTAAGTAATAGCCCAAAATTCTGATCACCGAACCATGCGATTGAAATCCATCTTCGCGATCAGAATCAGCATGTACTTAATAGAGTTAGACAATGGACTTTACCTGAAGTAGAGCCAAACTTATTGACTTTAACATCCTTAGGTAAATTTGGCAGCTTCGTAACCAATGCCCCTTCCTTTGGCAATAGTTACCTATGGACCCTTAATAATGGGACTATCTCAGACTTCGCCTCTCTCTTTACCATTGGGTCAACCGAGTTGACTATGGCCGATCCCTTTCCATTGGGAAGAGAGAGCTTTACTGGATATCCAATGTCATCATTGTCAATGTCCATAGCGTTTTAGGAAGTTGATCTTAGCAAATAGATAAGATCATTAAGGGTCTTGTCTTAGTCTGTTTCATAGGATTCCCAAAAGAACTCACTATGTGACTTAGAAAGTAGTTGAGCCACCAACTTTCTCAAGACTTTGACACCCAACTCTCCCGGCTTGTCAATATGTGACTACATCTCCAAGATGTGATCACACCTAGACCTTGCCTTGCCAATAGGGCTTGAGTGACCTTAAACTTTTAGGAACTTGTGGGTTAGGGAGAATAATTGGAGGAGGTGAAAGAAGTATGATATCCATGGGACATCATCTTCATTTAGGAAAGCTTGTTTCAAGAGATTTGGGAAGATCATAAATGTCTAGACCAGACATCTTTTTGGGAGATATTCAAGATAGTTGATTTAAAGACCTTAATATGACACCCAATATGAAATATTAAGGCTAGGACCCAACAAACTATTTTATAACTTAGAAGAGGGATGCCGTAATCCAAGCTATAAAATATTTGAAGGTAGGTGAATGACGATTCACCAATTTCCACCATGAAAAACGAAATAATTTATTAGGTTTTAATTGGATTTGAAAGTCCTAGATCTTTGAGATTCATTGAACTGTTCAAAGGCATGTTTCAATCTCGAGTGTGCCCTTCAGGTTTTGTGACTGGGATGCCGAAGATCACAAAACAAGGTGTGAATAACCATGCAAATATACTTGGTACCCTTAATATTTACCCCTTAATCAGTGTACCGGTTAACCACACACGCTCCACCGATACTATGATAAATATTAAGTTACCCTTTGCCTACCTTGTTAAGTCCAGGTTAGTGTGCCGGTTAACCACACACGCTCCACTAACGACTTAAGCAAAGTGCAAAGTGTAATTTCATGGGTTAGCACCAAATTCACATTTTCCTAAGTAACTAAGATTGGGTATTAATAAGAGTTTAGTTACTTAGTATTTATCATTAATACTTTTAATGAAAGGAGAATTATAGTCTTTGTCCTACCCGTTCGGCTAACGACCCTCCACCAGTCAAGGAAGCGGTGGGTGAGAGTGGACACCCATTAAACTGCCATTTTATAGGCAGTAACCTTATACCCCCTTATAGACCGGCTTCGTGAATGAGGCCTACTAACGGTAAGACTGACTTTACTCTTATACATATATATAAATATTATTAACTTATAATATTATAAAGTATAAGGGTTGAATTTTAACTTTTAAAATTCTAAGGGCTAACTTGGAATTAAAGTATTCATAAGTGAAAACTTTTCAAATTCCAAAACTTGAGGGCAAGTTTTGAAACTATTCAAAACTAATTAATTCCATAACTTATGAGTTTAAAGTAGTTTTAATTAAAAAAAAAAAAAAAAAAAAAAAAAAAAAAAAAAAAAAACTTTTCAAGTTCCATAACTTGAGGACAAGTTATGGAAGACTTTAAACTAATTAATAAAAAAAAATAACTTTTTTTTATTGTAACTTATGGAACTAATTAAGGTTACACTTTTTTTTTTAATTTAATGAAGAGACTCTTGAACCTCCATAACTTGAGGACAAGTTATGGAGTCATAAAACCATTTAATTAGAACTAGACTCTTCATTTTGTAACCTTTGCCAACTTTTATGAGTTTTATGATTCTTAAATGTGACTTTTCATATAACTTGAGGACAAGTTACAAAAACACACTTTGGAATCAACTCTTAGATTAAAATGGATTGAAAACAACTATTTCACACAACTTTTCTATTAATCTAAGAACCTCATAAGAACAAGATAATTCAAATCATCAATCTTCAAGAAATTAGCATGAACATACAAACTAATACAAATCTTGAAATTATGACAATTATCTTAGAAATTGGATTAGCATGAACATTACCACATCAAAAACAAGTTTATAAGTCCAAAAACATCTTAGGGTAATGTTCCTAGTCCAATTCCAGCCAAAACAATCGAATATATGCATCCAACTCGATTTTTCAGCTACTTTTGCAAGTATAACAAGAAAACAAGCCTAGGCTCTGATACCACTGTTGGGTTATGAGCATTCTAACACTCCTAAGTGTACATGCAACCCTAAATACCTTGGATCTATGTTTTCTCTATTATACATACAATTATGAACATCCAAGGTATTATCCTAATCTAGCATACAAAATAATAAATATAACAAGATAGAATACATACCTCTTTGATGTAGAATGTCTTAATTAAGCTTGAGTGCCTAGTGCCCCAAGTGTGACACCTCAAATGGTTCACACAACACCAAATACACTTGGAATAACTTGAGAGAAACTTGAACACTCCTTGAAATCGTCTAGCCCTCACTCTCACACATTAGTGCACGATTTCTTGGGTGTCATATTAAGGACTTTTATAGCTTGGATTACGGCATCCCTCTTCTAAGTTATAAAATAGTTTGTTGGGTCCTAGCCTTAATATTTCATATTGGGTGTCATATTAAGGACTTTAAATCAACTATCTTGAATATCTCCCAAAAAGATGTCTGGTCTAGACATTTATGATCTTCCCAAATCTCTTGAAACAAGCTTTCCTAAATGAAGATGATGTCCCATGGATATCATACTTCTTTCACCTCCTTCAATTATTCTCCCTAACCCACAAGTTCCTAAAAGTTTAAGGTCACTCAAGCCCTATTGGCAAGGCAAGGTCTAGGTGTGATCACATCTTGGAGATGTAGTCACATATTGACAAGCCGGGAGAGTTGGGTGTCAAAGTCTTGAGAAAGTTGGTGGCTCAACTACTTTCTAAGTCACATAGTGAGTTCTTTTGGGAATCCTATGAAACAGACTAAGACAAGACCCTTAATGATCTTATCTATTTGCTAAGATCAACTTCCTAAAACGCTATGGACATTGACAATGATGACATTGGATATCCAGTAAAGCTCTCTCTTCCCAATGGAAAGGGATCGGCCATAGTCAACTCGGTTGACCCAATGGTAAAGAGAGAGGCGAAGTCTGAGATAGTCCCATTATTAAGGGTCCATAGGTAACTATTGCCAAAGGAAGGGGCATTGGTTACGAAGCTTCCAAATTTACCTAAGGATGTTAAAGTCAATAAGTTTGGCTCTACTTCAGGTAAAGTCCATTGTCTAACTCTATTAAGTACATGCTGATTCTGATCGCGAAGATGGATTTCAATCGCATGGTTCGGTGATCAGAATTTTGGGCTATTACTTAAGAGTTATGATATTTATATTGCTTAGGAATAGATAACAACAAGGTTTTCATATGGATTGTAAGGATAAGTTTTTCCGCAAAGTTTTAAAATAAAAGAAAAAGGTTTTGATTTTATTTATTTTAAGTATCCTTACAATGGCATTTGTGAAAAGTTGTTGCTTATAAGATTCCATTGATAGCAATATTGGAAAAATGGATTTGATTCTTTCGGTTGTGGTAGTGTCTAATATTACCAAATAAGGAAAGATTCTCATCACCCAAGGTTCAATTGGACCGAAACTTGGAATCATGCAAGTTGTATAGTATGATGAATGAGAACTTTCAGCTTGGAAAATTAAGACTAATTCCTTATGTGAATAAGGAAAGGACTAAGGTATCGAGTACACATTCTTGTACACTGGTCAAGTCCACCACAAAAGATCAAGAAGACTATTCGTCATGATTTACTTAAGTTCAGTAAATATGGTTATACTTATAAGTTTAAGTATAAGTCTGTAGCATTGGAGAAGTTTCAATGTGAGACAGAACGAATAAGAAGAATCAAAGTATGGCAGAAAGATAAAAGTTTCTCAAATCTGAAAAGATGGGAGAGTACTTTAGTATCATGTTTATGATCATCTTAATGATTAAGATACCATATCACAATTGGTCCTCCAAAGTCATCTCTTATGACTAAGAAGAGGAGTCATGAATTGTTGAAATGGTTAAATCAAAAAGATGAGTCATATTTCGTTCCAAAACAATTCTTAGAGTCATACTCCAAGATTGTAACTTGAGTGACATATCTTAAAGAGGGTTTGTTAACACTAGTCAAATGTAAGAGTAAAAGGTTATCTACTCTTGTACATTTGAAATTGGTAAGTTGTGATGTTTTGGATAAAACAGAGACCAACTTAGGCCAATTGTGTAAAGTGTTAGTCTTGATAAAGAATCCGCACTATCTCTTGAATATTTGACAAGGGAGTCTTATATGTCAAGAGGACAGTAGGAGTCTTAAAGCTCTTGAAAGTTTCAAGACTTAATCAAGAATAAAACCTAAAGTCCTTCACTAGCACACGACTTGAGGTTTATAACCTATCGTGTTGAAATTTTTGTGCCTATTCAAGTTGGCTTTGCATAGGAGTTCTGAGAGTTCTCAATTGGTTGCACAACTACTTGGAAGCAATGGCAGGCACCTGAGCTGCCAAATGGCAAGAATTTAAGATTGCACAAGTTTAATCAATATGAGTTTGGATTTGTCACTAACCTTGTCTTGTGATTATGGTTTTGACAAATTCACATGGATAAGAACACATACACTATTAAATCTAAGTGTCATAAGGTTTCTCTCTGATTCATGAAAATGATGGTGAGGAAACACTTTCACTAAGTAGATTTTAGCTAGATAGCAATTGTGATATTTGCATTCTCAAAGTCGTTAGTGGAGCGTGTGTGGTTTACCGGCACACTAACATGGACTTGTGAGAAGTGGCAAAGGTCTAAACAATTGAGACTATGATTACGGCATCCCTTTTCATAGTTCTAAAATTGTTTAGACACACATGTGAGCTATCTAAGAGAGGTGTATGATTTTGATAAAGTTTTATCAAAACAATCTAGTATCAGAAATCTAAACTTTGGTAAGAAAGTCAGCTGATTTCTGAGTACATGTCAAAGCTAGTGGGATCATAAGTGTTATGCTAATAATCATCATGTTAGTGGGAGCATGATAATTATGACAAAGGTTGCAAGTTAGCAATGTTAATTATAGAAAACAAAAGTTTCAATTCGTGAGGTTGTAGGGGTTGAAAAAGTTGTTTTGCTATAATTAAGGGAGAGGAAATTATACTTCATTTCAATTCTAAAAGCTTAGATTGAGATTTTAATCGTTTTTAATCAAGGATATATATATGAATTTCATGTTGGAATGGCTCAACATAAGGAAATTCTATATATGGGTCCATTATTTGCGTTCTAAAATTCGATTATGATTACGGCATCCCTTTTCATAATCTGAATTTTGAGAACTTGGCAAATTGAAATGGAAATATTATAGCAAAAGATGTGTGACATCATGAATCGTGTCCCATATGCTTCGGATATAGGATCGATTACATGTGCTATATTCATCCTTTCTAAAATTTTCCAAACGCCTGGGGCATTATGAAGGGAAAAGGTCTAGAATTGGATATGACTAAAATGATTAAGCAATTGTCGAGGACAATCTAAGGTTTGCCAAAGATTGGTTGCTCAAGGACAGTTGGAAGTATAATGTTAATTCTGGAAGGACCATATTGACATAATCTGTAAGGAGGCAACTCTTGTTCAGAAGTGATAGTCAAAATGGAATATGGAAATGTTTCAAAGTTAGAAATTATTCAATCTGTGTAAGATTAGGAAACTTAATGAAAGAAGGATGTTTCCAAGGAGCTGATCTCCTTTGGAATGCTCTGTAATGATTGTTGTCAAGTCTTTCTGACTTCGTGCATAATCATTAAGAGGATCAATGCATATAAGTTTAGAATCTAACAGATTTCAGTAAATGGCATGAATTTGGAATTCTTGCATTTGCAGTAAGGATTTGGGACTGTGAAAAGAGGATCATTGGAGTGATGTTCAATTGATCTATTTTACAAAGTAAAGATCATAGACAAACATAGTATGCATACTTGGTGTATGGCATGACTAGTGTTTAGAAAACATAGTGTACATGCTTGGAGCATGGGACAACTATTGTTTTAAATTCAAGTATAAAGTTGATAAAACCGAAACAATGAAGAATGAGTAATCAGTATGGTGATAAATAAAAGTGTTTATTTATATTCATAGGGTTTGATACCATATTTGATTCATTTATTCTTGTGTTTCACTTTGCATGTTTTGACTTCCAGAATAACTAAGTCGCTCTTCCTGAATGATTAAGTTATTCAAACCATCCACAGTCGGTCATATGTTGGAAGTAGATATGAATCAAGACTGTCATGGGTTGGTTTGTAGAGGTCCAAGTTGGTAGAAAAAGTGGTGCTACAACACTCATGAGTGCTCATAAGTTCTGAGTATTGGATTCAACCCACGCTCATTTGAATCACTTCATGGATTTTATCACGAGTGATCATGAGACGATAATATCTTATATTCTTAAAACCTAGAGATATGAGTTGTTACTATGAGTTGGTTATACATTGATTGCACGAAAACGCATTGGTAACTCGATGTTATAAAACGTGCCTTTGTGTATGATTCAACAAGTAGTAGAACAAGCCATATGAGTCGAAGTTTATCCATTCCTTTTACCTTCGGGATAAAAGCGATATCTGTGGGCCCCTCGATGATTTAGTGATGACACCGTAAGTGCTTGGCCAAGCCTAGACTGATTTGATTTGTTCAATTAGTCGGTCGTCATAAATCAGAAATCGGGAAACAACAAATGGACAGAGAGAATGATTATAATCCATGTCTCAGTCCATATGATATCTAGAATGGAGAAATATATGATCCCTTATCTAATGGACGCGTCATTGATTTGTTCAGAGTTCGACAACGGCTTTAAGAGCTAGTCGGGTTATGAAGTCGTACTTGCAATAATAGTTTTAGACTTATCCAAGTGGGAGACTGTTGGATTAATGTCTAAGTCCATAACTATAATTGGTAAGACTTGACCCGACCCGGCATGGTCCATTTGGGTTGCATGGCATCATGCATTTGGATAGACTATAATGAGAGAAATAACAGTTAAGGTTGGTTAATATATTATAAGTTCTAATATATTAATAAGGTTATTTAATTAGTATTGATCAAGAATTAATTTGGAATTAATTAAGTGATCAAAAGGAGACTAATTAAATATATGGGTTGATTGTGTAAATCATTCATTCTTATATATGTGGGCTTGTGATCCAAGATTCCTTATGTTGGACTAAGTCCATGGGGTGACCCATGGATACTCCATGGAGGTTAAAATCCATGGAGCATAAGGAATGGGTAAAGTTATGAGTTACATGGTGTAACCCTAATAGCCACCATATAAAAGAATCACATGGCTCAAGAAATCGTGCACTAATGTGTGAGTGTGAGGGCTAGACGATTTCAAGGAGTGTTCAAGTTTCTCTCAAGTTATTCCAAGTGTATTTGGTGTTGTGTGAACCATTTGAGGTGTCACACTTGGGGCACTAGGCACTCAAGCTTCATGAAGACATTCTACATCAAAGAGGTATGTATTCTATCTTGTTATATTTATTATTTTGTATGCTAGATTAGGATAATACCTTGGATGTTCATAATTGTATGTATAATAGAGAAAACATAGATCCAAGGTATTTGGGGTTGCATGTACACTTAGGAGTGTTAGAATGCTCATAACCCAACACTCACGACGTGAGCATAAGGCGCTCACGACGTGAGCAGCTCCTGTGCAAGTTTTGGACTCGTTGATTGTTGGCTAGCTTGGTAGCGAACTTATCCTTTGGTTTGGACTCATAATGGACTAAGGATTTTAGAGTATTGGACTTCTGATTGGGCTTGCCTTGCTGGGCTTGCCCTAATGGGCCTTGGATGATGAATTGGTCCTTAGTGGGCCCAATGTAGCTAGGCCTTGTTTGGGCCCAATGGGCTTGGGCCAATTGTGGGCTTGGTTAGTTGGACCATTTATGGGATTAGTGTTGGGTGGTTTTGCCATGGTTAATTATTAAAGAATGGTTTGGTTGTTTGGTTCAGTTCGTGGAGGCCGGTTAATAGCAGCTGCAACAATTGTGGGATTTATCTGCCGTTCGAGGTGAGTTCTTCTCACTATATCAACAGGTCTAAGGCACCAAGGTCGGCCCTTTTTGGATTGTTATCCTGGTTATAGTATGCTTGTATGCAGTTATGATATGTTAGATCGGTATCCTGGTAGATAAGATGTTGTTATGTTATTATGATATGTTAGATCGGTATCCTGGTAGATAGGATGTTGTTATGCTATTATGATCTGTTAGATCGGTATCTTGGTAGATAGGATGATGCTATGCTTAGTGATCTGTATGATCTGTCTGTTTGTCTGATTGACTGGTTATTTGATTAATTGTTATATGTCGACATATGTGTGTGTGGTTGGGTTGAGGCGGTCCTGCTTTGTGTTGATGGCCAATAGACACAGGGCGGTCCAGATAGACTGAAGGCCCTTCGAGGCGGTCCGCATAGGCTGTAGGCCCTGCGAGTCGGTCCAGACGTGACGAAGGCTCAGGAGCGGTCCAGATAGGCTGTAGGCCCTGTGAGGCGGTCCAGTCAGGCTGATGGCTCAGTATGCGTGCTGTTTGTTATGATATTGTTCTGGTTTGTGTGACGTTGGTGTTTTTGGGGAACTCACTAAGCTTCGGGCTTACATTTGTTGATTTTGTTTCAGGTACTTCAGATGATCGTGGGAAGGCGAAGTCTTGATCGTGCACCTCCTCACATTTTATGACTTTGATTTCTGGGACCGCAGTCGTCCCCGAAACGGAATCGGAGCCGGAAGAGAATCGCCTACAACCAAAAAAGTGGAAGGGCGGTTCCAAAGCAATGGACACTGACCGAAGAAAAGGCGTTAGCTCGTGCTTGGGTGGATGTTTCCACAGATCCGGTGATCAGAAACAACCAAGATTGTGCAACTTTCTTTCGGAAAATCACGTAGTGTTTTCTCAACATGATGAGTCTTGGTGATTACCGGAAAAAAATCAAGTTTATTCGAAGTGGCGAAATGTCAACAAAGTGGTGACGGAGTTTAACAGTGTGTTTTCCAGTGTGAGATGGCAATGACAAAGTGGTGTAAACGACGAAACCATTTTGGAAAAAGCTTTTGATATGTACCGGAATAAAAAAGGGGGGCCATTCAAATTTCTACATGTTTGGAACATTGTAAAATTGTCAAAAAAATGGCAAGATGTCGGCTCTTCCGAAAATTTTATGGGTGATTCTTCAAAAAGAACCAAAACATCTGAAACGACACATAGTCAATCGTCCGATGCGCATGTCGGGATTGACCTTAATGAAGATGAGCCTATTGAGGTTCCAAGAGCCACTGTCCCATGGGAAGAGATCGAGTCAAACGAAAGGGGGAATGCGGCGGCAACTAGTTTTGGCGACATCGATCAACTAACAACGAAAATGGACAATTTGAAGTCGTCATTGGAGCGATACTTGGAACTTGCACAAGAGAAAAAAAAACTCGTGTCATGTCCATCTTAACGAGACCCATAAACGAGCTTTCGGGACTCGAACATGAAATGGCGATAAAAGCCAAAGAGAAGCTTGCAATATATATATATATATATATATATATATATATATATATATATATATATATATATATAACATCTAGCTTTGACTTTTTTAATTTTCATGTTTATTTTATTATTATTATTATTATTATTATTATTTTACATTTCTAAGTTTGTAATTTGAATTTCTATGTTTTTTTGGTGTGTTGTATTTTTATTTTATGTTTAATGAAATTAAAGTTTTTTAAAAAATAATATGTTTGAAATATTTATTTTCTATATTAATTAAAATAAAAAGTAGCGTGACAAATGTGGTAACCCTGACTATGCAAATGATAAGTTTTAGCTAAAGTGTGATAAATATGACGTGACGTCTACATGGACCATGACAAATGTGACACCACACGCATTAATCTTATCAATGACTGATGAGTCTCTTATAGACAAACATGATAATTTAAAAGTTTATAAAAGATTAACGGGGTGGAGCGGGGTGTAATATTAATTGCTAAAAATAAAGATTTAAAATGATTATAAAGTATTTAAAAATGTTAAAAACATGAATTTGGACAAATATGATAATTTAAAAGTTTATAAAAGATAAATATAATATTGTTATGCCTAAGAAAAAAATATATAAAATTCTATATTTTTAATTAAGTTGGATTGATATTATCAATATTAAATTAATTTGTGTATATCTTGAATAAGTAAAGTATACAGGTTTGGCCGTTTGGGTTTGAAAAGTAAGGCAGCGAACGCTTCGCTTTTTACCGACACGGTTCCAGGTGGCGGCTGGAATTCGTTAGATATGTGGAAACATGAAGCTACAACCCATGAGGCGGTGGGTTTTAGGGCCACCCAGCAGCCGAATAAAGAGAATCAATCGGCAACCTACCCCCAATATTTTGGAATTATATAATTTAAAATGGAATTTTTTAGGTGTTGAAATTATTTTTCTTTAAAATATCGATTTTACTTTTATTTTTATTTCTATCTTCACGTCATCTTACCTTAAAAATACTTGCCGACTATAACTGTTGATAAGAGCCGATTGAAAATTTTGAAATTCATTTTGAATCCTGTAAAATTAAATTGTAGACATAACGTAATATTGCTTTATAATGTATCATTAAAGAATCACATTATTTTTTATCTTTTAATATGTCAAATTTAAAAATATGTTATCATGAACTATTGTCATATTTTAAAATGAATTATTCAGTAAAATGTCATTTTATTGGAGTGACGTATATTTACATTGCCATATTTTCATATTTGCTTTTACAAAATAATATTAAGTTGTTAGAAAAGGTCTGCTAATTAGTGAGTTTGTTTTTTCTTTCAAAATACTTGATATATATAAGTCGCGAAGAAGAAAAGAAGTCAAAAGATATGGTAAGATCCATTGGTTTAACTTTCAAAGTAAGTTGTTGAAATATGACAATTTTAAGATGCAAATTGCCAAGTAGGGTGTAAAGGAACCCAACTAATCATTGTTTATGTTTGGTCGTTTAAGTTAACCGCACGAACACGAACATATAAACAAACAAGTTTTCTTATTTATGTTCGTTCGTTTAACAAATTACATTGTTCATATTCGTTTGTTTGTGTTTGTAGACATGCTACACGAACATAAACGAATGAAGATAAACAAACATATAATATAGTAATGTAATCAAATACAACTGAACATATATGAACATAAAATGAACTTAAATGAACAAAAATAAACGAACGTAAAGGAACAACATGAATGAACGTCCACGAACATAATTGAATGAACTAGGTCATTATTCATGTTCGTTCATTTAACTAAACAAACAAAAATTTGTGTTCATGTTCATTCATTTATTAAATAAACGAACATAAACAAACTTCTCATCGAACAGTTTACGAAAAATTTGCAGAACATTCCACTCGTTTACAACCCTACTATACAACTAATTACTTAAGTTATTGGTTTGGTAGTATTTTAAGTTATTATCATATTGGTTTTTTTTATTATTAATACAACAAATAGTCTTTAAGATTTTAAAATTTTAAAATTGCAAAAAAAGTGCCAAATGACCAACCATGTTATGTGAAATTTGAATTGTTTAATTGTGGTTATAAACCATAGAAAAAAACCGCATCACATCATGTAGTTTTGATGCGATTAAAAACCGAACCACAATCGCATGAAACTGAATGCATAAAAAAACTAAAAACATGCACCCTATATTAACTGCATCGTTCGGTTTCGTATTCGGAAAAACCGCATTTGCGTTTTGTGATTCGATTTTGGTCAAAAACTGCATTGTGCTGCTCATCCTATAACGTAGGGACACTATGCCCATCAACCATTTCAACTAATATTCATTTGTTTATGTTTTAAAAAATAAGTATCTTAGCTAGTTGTAATATATATTTTCTCAAAAATTTTAGTTTTCAATGCCCGTCAGATTTGATTTCTTTGTCTTATTAACCCCCGCTTCAAATTTACATTTCAGTTTTGTTCTAAGGGACAATTTCCCATGCTAAAAAATTATAGATTTCAATGCCAGTTTTGTTCCGAAAAGTCCTATACAAAACATTGCATAATCTCAGTGAAGAACAAAAAAACTACGTTTCTTTGATTGGTTTGATAAGCTGTTAAATATCAAAGTGGACGATTCGCCTACTGCAATTGGATACTATGCCATCAATAATTTTGATCTGGAAAGAATGGTACTGACACTCGACTGTGGTGAGATACATATCAACATGTAGGTTATACACAACATGTTGGGCCTCCCGTTACAAACAATTACTGTCAATGAATTAGGATTCAGACCCCCTCAGGATACAACTGATGATGAGTGGAAAAAACAGTTTGTCGAAGCGAAGGATATCAGACTAAAAGGAATTCAAAGAGCCATTTTGAGATCAACCGATGTTGGGTTGATATGTGAAGTCAATTTTTTGTTCTCATTTGCAACACTCTCAGGCAGATTACGAGCATGGGAACCTGTAATCCTTCCATGTTGTCCAATGTGATGGAAAACTTGGATCTCAGTAACATAGATTGGTGTTTATGGGTTTACTGATCTATGAAATCCATGAAATATGCCTGGAATCCACTTAGCAATACATTTTACTACTATGGCCAATAGTCCTTTTGTCGATAATTATCTAATAGCAACATGTATATCATATTTTATCCAATATCCACTTTTACAAGACTATATTTACCCATATTTGTTTCTTTCCTTAATACATTCACAATAGCTAGTATATTTCGAAAATATTTGGTTCAATGCATTTCACGTGCAATGAGTAGACATGGAAATTGTGTTGTGTCGTGTCGAAATAGTAAACGGGTTGAAAGTGCTTGACCCTAAAACGTGTCGTGTCGTGTCAACCCGTTTATTTTTGTGTCAAGTTCATGTCGGGTTTCGTGTTAGGGGTACACCTTGAAGTATATATTATGTCATGTGAGGTTAAAACACTAAACATGTTTAAAGAGTAGGAGTTAGGTAGGTAGAAAGGGAAAAAGAAAGTAATAGCTAGGAGGCGGAACAGAAAAAGTCAGAGCAAGTTCATATGACAAAATGGAAAGTGTAGCAGCTGAGTGGGGGTGGGGGTGGGGGGGGGGGGAGACGAGATCATGATGACGAGAGAGTGGTCAAAGGGACTATATAGTTTGAGAGAGAACGAAAAAAACTGAAAATGAAGTCATGATCTAGACGAATAAGTCATTTCCACGTTACAAAACGACTCAATTAAAAGGTTTTCTTTTACTTATGGTTTTGGTTTTGGATTTTTCTACTTTATTTAAAGAACTCAAAAAACTTGCATATAAATAAACGGGTCATTTTTTAGTCGTATTCGAGTTGAAATTCCCAACCCTAACCTTAACCGTTGAATTTTCGTGTCATGTCTTGTGTTGCTAATTGTTTTCTTTTTAAAGTGTTAATTGAATGTTTAAGTTTCTAGTCTTGCAAAACTAGAAGAAAAAACCCCATTTTTTTATTAATCGTTATTTGGATAAATTTAGTAGATAAATTTAGCTTATAATTTTGTTCCCCTGTGTTCAATACTCGACTATTTGTGCTATTCTATCTTCGAATTAGGTACACTGCCTTAAGCGTAATAGTTAGTTAAATTAGTTGGTTAAAACTAGTATATAAATTACGTATCAAGTTTTTGGCACCGTTGTCGGGAAACGGTTTCAATAATTAGTTAATTTATTTTCTGCTATTTGTTATCGACCCTATGTTTGGAATTATTCCATTCAAAGTTGTATATTTTTAAAAAAAATGTGTATTCTGTTTTACTGTTTCTTATAGCTCACCATGACTTGGTCCTTCTTGACCACGACGTAGTATTTGCTTAAACAATTTTCGGTTTTTGTTCTTTTTACGTTTTATTTTCTGTTTATTATAGCTAGTATATGACTCGCGGATCAATGTTTCCATTAACACCACCACTTGAAGAACTGGAGTCAACGTTTCATAAAAAGAAGGACAAACTCGTTGGAGAATCAAGCACCATGCCGGAAGACGAAGGCAAGCTCAAAATCTTTGAGAAGACTCCTAACAAAAAAGGAGTTGGTTACAAGCTCATAATAGAATCAGAAAGCGAAAGCGAACCCGAAGACGAGCCAAAAAGCAACATGACAGAAATTTCAGACATGACGATGGAGGAATATAAGAAAAGGATGCGTGATGACACCGGACCGGGTCTTGTGCACCCCATAATTCCCGCTACCGCCAACTTCGAGTTAAAAGGACACATACTTGCTCAGTTGAAAGACATACTATTCTATGGGAAGGATCATGAGGACGCTTACAAGCATATTGAAGAGGTAAATGATATCGCCGACTACTTCAATATTTCCAACGTACCACGCGAGACGATATTGCTCAGAATGCTCGCTGTTACTTTTAAGGGTGTGGGAAAAGTCTGGATAAAAGCACTTCCACCAGGAGCAATAACAATCTGGGCTAAAATGCGTGGAGAGTTCAGACAAAAAATTTTCCCACTATCAAAGGTGGCAAAATTGAAGAAGGCTATCGCAAACTTTGAGCAAAATGCGGGGGAATCAGTGAGCACTATAAGGATTGGTGAGAAACTTCCCCCAAAATGATCTAAATGTTCAACAAGAAGTATCAATCTTCTACAATGGGGTAAACTTAACAACTAGGAAACTCCTTGATTCTCAAGGGCCACTCACAAAGAAAGCACCGACCGTAATCAAGGAACTAATTTAAGAATTCTCCAAACATTCAAGAGAATACCATAACCCTCGATAAGATGTAACAAGGGGAATCGTGAATGCAGCTTTGGATGACATGGCGGTAGTTTTGGCAAAGTTGGATAGCATGGATCGTCGAATTACAAAGATGAATCAAACCATCCATGCAATACGGGCGGGGTGTGACAACTGTAGCGGGCCACATTTGACTAAGGATTGTGACCTTGATGAAAATGGCAACCAAAAGGCCCAAGCTTGTTACTCGAGTGGTGATCGTTATGGCAAAGATTGCAGAAAGCCCAAAAAGAAGTGGTTACCTTATAATGAATACAAGAAAGCTAAAGAAGAAAAATATGAACAAAAAGGAAGAGGCTTCTATAAAAAAGAGGAACCGGTTTCCGAGAAGAAACCCAATTTTGAGGTGATGCTTACTCGCTTTGCAGCCGCATCAGAAAAGAGGCATGAAAATGCCGATCCAGCAATCAGAAATCAGCAAGCTGGAATCAAGAATATCGAGCACCTCGCGAAGCAATTCAACGAAAGATTACTAGGCGCACTCCCAAGCCACACCAAATAAAACCCAAGAGGAGCCCACGTTCAGACCATAACAAAAAGAAGTGGAATAATTGTAACCCATTTGACTCCATCACTAACACTAAATTGGAGGTTGCGTAGGATGAAAAAGAAATGAGTCAAGAAAAAACCGCTGATCGCTCACCACGAGATGGTGAGAAGACCATGATGTGGTCGTATGCTGAAAACAAAAAGAACGAACCTGTTAAACCATATCAACCACCGATGCCATTCCCAAACCGAGCAAAGCAAGATAAGTAGGCCGAAGATTACCAAAAGTTCCTAGAACACATTAAATCCCTTCAGATTAATATCCCATTCATTGAAGCTTTAGCACAAATGCCAAATTACGCAAAATTTCTAAAAGATCTTATCACAAATCGTAAGAAGATAGGGGAGGCATCTACAGTTGTATTGAACAAAACTTGCTCATCCACCATGTTGAATATGTTGCAAAGAAGATGGGTGATCCACAGAGTTTAACACTTCCATGTCAATTCGGAAATTTAGCCACAAGCCACGCTCTAGTCGACTCGGGGGCAAGTGTTAAATTAATGCCATATTCGTTTTTCAAGAAGCTTGATCTTCCGGAGCCAAGACCGAGTTGCATGGCCATTCACCTAGCAAACAAAACAGTGACCTTTCCAAGAGGAATTTGTAAAGATTTACTAGTTAAATATGACAAGTTTGTTTTCACTGCAAATCTCATTGCTCGAGATATGGAGGAGGACGACCAAGTTCTGATTATTCTTGGAAGGCCCTTTTTGAGCACCGCCTGAGCTTTGGTAGACATAAGAGAGTCCAAACTCACTCTTCGAGTTAGAGAAGATGTCATCACTTTCAGAGTTGATAGAGCAATGCAACCTTAAAAGATAAATGATGACACGACTTTTTCGGTGGATGTTTTCGATGGAATTTTGGAGAAAGAACTAGCGGGATGGAAAGAGAATGAATTAGAAGGATAGATGGTTCTAAAAGAAAAGATTTTGGTGCTGATCACGATTTGAAAGAACTGGAAGAGCTGCTATAGAAAAACGAGTACAACGATTTGATGAAGAGTTTTAAATACATACCACGCCGTGGTCAAGATACCAAGACGTGGCGATCTGAAAACTCACGATCAATAAAAAAAAATAAACTCCCCACAACGTGGCGAGTAGATGACCATGTCGCGGTCAATCATCATAAGAAAAAAAATCAATTTAAAAGTTCTACCTTAACATATAGAGTACTCCTTCTTGGAAGAGAATGAGCAAAAGCCAGTAATCATAGCAGTTGATCTCACAACAAAGGAAAAAAGAAAGCCTAGTTAAAGTGCTAATGAAACACAAAAACGTCTTCGCTTGGAAGATCACGTTGATCAAGGGTATTAGTCCCTTTTATTGCTCGCATAAGATTAATTTGGAAGAAGGAGCTAAAGCGGTAGTACAACGTCAAAGAAGATTGAACCCGAACATGCAAGAAGTGGTCAAGAAGGAGGTCGTCAAGCTTATGGATGTCGGGATCATTTACTCGATCTCGGATAGCGCATGGGTGAGTACGGTGCATGTGTTACCAAAGAAAGGAGGCATGACCGTGGTCAAGAACGAAATGAACGAGCTTATTCCCACAAGAACGATTAACGGTTGGCGAGTGTCCATCGATTATCGCAAGTTAAATGATGCCACTTGCAAGCACCACTTTCCTTTGCCCTTTATTGATCAAATGCTTGAACGATTATCCGATCATCCTTATTACTATTTTCTAGATGGTTTTTCAGGATATTTTCATATTCCTATTAATTCTCAAGACCAAGAGAAAACCACGTTCACTTGTCCTAGTGGGACCTTTGCTTATCGAAGGATGTCATTCAGCTTATGCGACGCATCGGCCATGTTCCAAAGATGCATGATGTCCATTTTCCACGATATGATTGAGAAGTTCATGAAAGTTTTCATGGACGATTTTACTGTTTTCGGGTCTTCTGTTGATGATTGTTTATCTAACCTTGATTTGATGCTTGTTAGGTGTGAAAATACCAACCTGGTCTTAAATTGGGAGAAGTGCCATTTCATGGTGAAAGAAGGGATTGTATTGGGCCATAAAGTTTTCAAATCGGGGATAGAGGTGGATCATGAAAAGGTCGAAACCATAGCTAAATTACCACCTCTAACAAATGTTAAAGGGGTTAGGAGTTTTCTAGGCCATGCGGGATTTTACCGCCGGTTCATCAAAGATTTTTCAAAAATAACTAGGCCATTAACTCAACTTCTTTTAAAAGATGCCACATACGATTTTTCTAAGGAATGTATTAAAGCTTTTGAAACGTTAAAAGAAAATTTGAAAAATGCCCGAATCATGATTGCCCCGAATTGGAACCTCCCATTTGAACTTATGTGCGATGCTAGTGATTTTGTTGTAGGTGCAGTCCTTGGACAAAGGTTTAATAAGCACTTTCAACCAATATACTATGCTATCAAAACACTAAACCTGACCCAAGAAAACTACACCACAACCGAAAAGAACTTTTGGCCCTTGTTTATGCCTTTGACAAATTCTGCCCTTATCTAGTCTTGTCCAAAACTATTGTTTTTACTGACCATTCTGCTCTTAAGTATCCATTTACTAAACAGGATGCTAAGCCAAGTTCGATCCTATGGGTACTCCTCTTGCAAGAATTCAACATTGAGATTATGGACAAGAAGGGTATGAAAAATGTGGTGGCATATCACCTCTCGAGATTGGAAAACCTGAAAATAGAAGAGTTTGAAGAAAATAAAATTGGAGATGACTTCCCCAAAGATTATTTAATGGTGATCGCATGGGAAGAGCCATGACATGCAGGCATTGCCAACTACTTAGCGAGTGCGTACCTCCCAAAAGGTTTAATCCATCAACAAAAGAAGAAATTGTTTTCAGAAGTCAAATATTTTTTTTGGGATGAACTTTATATTTTTAGAAGCCGCACAGATGGAATTATTAGAAGATGCGTATTTGGGACGGAAGGTTTAGAGATTTTAAAGCATTGTCATAGCAGACCCACTGGAGGACATCACGGAGCGTAATATACGGCGAAAAAGATATTCAATGCGGGATTCTATTGGCCCACAATTTTCAAGGACGCCACCAACTATGTCAAAGAATGTGATTCGTACCAACGACCGAGCAATATTTCTTCCCAAAAAGAGATGCCCCAAAATAGCATCTAAGTTTGTGAAGTATTCGATATTTGGGTTATCGATTTTATGGGACCATTTTTGGTTTCTCGAGGAAATAAATACATTCTAGTGGCAGTCAATTATGTTTCAAAATGGGTGGAAGCGCAAGCTTTACCTACAAATGATGCTCGAGTGGTAGTTAAGTTCTTAAAAAGATTGTTTTCTCGTTTTGGTGTACCAAAGGCACTAATAAGTGATCGAGGAACCCACTTTGCAAATGAACAACTTGGTAAGTATTAAAAAAATATGGTATACATCATAGATTTGCAACACCATACCATCCTCAAACAAGTGGGCAAACCGAAGTCACAAATCGGGCATTAAAAAGGATTCTAGAACGATTGGTCGGGAGCAACAAATAGGAGTGGTCGGAGAAACTTGATGATGCATTGTGGGCATTTCGAAACGAATTCAAAACACCAATTGGTACTACACCTAATACGTTAGTTTTTGGTAAGAATTGTCATTTACCTGTTGAAATCGAACACAAGGCGTATTGGGCTTTGAAAACATGTAACTTTGAATTGACCGAATTACGCACCAATCGCCTAATGCAAATGAATGCCTTAGATGAATTGAGATACGAGTCATACATAAACTCATTAATTTACAAAGACAAAATGAAGAGATGGCATGATGCTAGGTTGAAAGGAAAAAAATGAGTTTGAAGTGGGTCAAAAGGTCCTCCTTTTCAATTCAAGAATGAAGCTTTTTCCCGGAAAATTAAAAACACATTGGTACGGTCCATTTGTAGTGAAGCAAGTATTTCCGCATGAAGCTATCGAGCTAATCAAAGAAGATGGTACCACTTTCATGGTTAATTTGCACCAGGTAAAACTTTATGACGAAGGGATTCCAAGTAAGGAGAAAGAAGGAGAGAATGTGAACTTGGGGGTAGTTACCACAACATAAGGAGAGAAGGAGTCCGACTCATGACTCCTCAAAAAGAAGCGCTTGCAGGAGGTAACCTATGATTTTGATTTTGCATTTTTGTTTCCCTTTCTTTTATTTGTTTTTCGTTTTATTTTGTTTTATTTAGTTGGTATTTTAAAAACAAAAAGGATTTTCACTCTTGTCTTTCTATTACTAATTGATGATGTGAGTGCAAACATGTAATAAGTGTAGGGTGTGGTGTTATTTTATGAAAAAGAAATACAGATAAAAATTTTCGAAAAAACGGAAAAGCCGAGCAATACGGCGTGGATGAGCTTTTCCCACGTCGTGGTCAGCTGGAAATACTCGACAATCGCAAATTTTAATTTCACCACGGTGTGGTCTACTTTACCACAAGGTGGTGAGTGTTTTTACTCAAGAAATAAGCTTTAAACCCTAAAAATCATAATTTTCAAAAATCAATTTCACCTACATCCCACATGCCGTGCTCTCCCCCACCATGAATTCCTTCCTCAAGATTCATTCGATTTTCAAAGTTTTCCATCAGCAAGGTAAGATTTTTTGCCCAAAAATCGTTTGTTTAGTGTGGTTATGTGTTTTTTCTGCATTAATTGGGTAACTAGACAAGTTTTTAGGATTTTTCTAGAGTTAGGGTTCCGAGTGTGTTTGATTTTGGGTTGTTTTGGTTCGATTTCTAGAAAAAAATCACTTCTAATGGTGTATCTTAATAACCCAAACAAACCCTTGAACTTAATTTGTCTTTATTTGGCTGTAACCCACACGATTCAAAACCCTATCTCCGACCCTGTTCGTCGAACACGCCGTGGTGGTCTATAACCGCGGCGTGGTTGTCTTACATCAAGCTTAATTCTTTTCGATTTTGATTTGTGTTTTGTTTTTGGATTTTTTTTGTTGTCTAGTTTTTGCAAAAAAATAAGGAGAGGACGACGAGCACAACAACAAAACCATAGGGAGCGCCCGTAATTCCCTTGGTATAAGTTTCCTAAGGTGGTTGCTCCCCTAGTAATGGCTGAATTGAGAAACAGACTGACCAAGTTGCAAGCACGGGACTTTTATGTATCCACTGAAGTAGAATGGGTTTGGTTGCAAGAGGTCGTATTGGTTGAAGCACTTGACCAGTATTTGACCAGAGTTTTTGTTGAGGACGAAGTGAGGATTACATGCACAACTTGGAGGCGTTTTTTCAGATTACGAGAACTGGTGTATAAGGAGTTGTGTATAGAATTTTTGGCCACATTTCGGTTTAGGAAGCGAAGCGAGATTTATGATTCAAGAAATTTTACCTTCTATTTGGGTGGCGATAGAAAGGAATGCAGTGTGGCAGAACTTTCTTGGAGGTTCGATTTGTACAACCAATCTGAAGTTATGAACGGGGGGTTCGAGGTTTTCCTTGATCATTTCCATAAAACCCTTCTTGATGGTGTCAATGATGCCAAATGGTGGAGTACTACCGCGAATGGAGTTTATATTTCAGGGACAACCCAAGAAGGTGACGTTCGGTCAACTATTCATTGCTTTATTCAACGCTCTTTACTATCAATAAAAAAAAGGAGGGGGAAAAGTCCCAAGTGTTGATGTTTTATTTCTATGGAGCATCATTACATCGGGGGTCTTTTGCAATATTCCTCATTGTGTGGCAGAGTTCTTGGCAGAAAGACCGAGAAAGGATAGAAAACATGAACCAATCTGTTGGGGGTATGTTGATAACAAAATTAGCCCGGTCATTCGGTATATTTGAGAGAAGGGAGGCTAATTTTTTGTCTTTGGAACCGAACCGTGCTTTTAACTGCCTTCTGTTTAAACGGGCGCGTATGTTGCAAGACAATTAGTGGTAATTTCTCCATTACCGATGATGATCCTATTGGATTAGGTGTCTAAGCCCATAACTATCATTGGTATATACTTGAATTGATAGTAGCACAGTCCTTTTGGGCTGCATTCAAACCTGACAAATGAATAGGATAACTTTTAGAGATAGAAGAGTGATTTATTAATTTATTACTTGGTTAGTAAATTAATTAGAAATCAAAGTAAATGATTTATTAATGTATTATGGAAATAATATATTAATTAGAAATCATATTGTTTAATTAATATTTAATCATAAATTAATTTAGAATTAATTTTGGGATTAAAGGAATTAATTAAAACTGCAGGGACTAAAGGTGATAATGTTCAATAGTTGATCATTGGGCAATTCTAGAACCTCCCTATAGTAGGGGGAGTGAAATCTAGAGCATCTCTAGGGTTTCCTTGGGCTCTAAGGGTCCCTTAGATGCCTTAGGGAGGAAGTTAAGGGATTAGGGTTATCTTCGATATACCTACCTTATCCAATACCTTCTTAACACCTATAAACCCTCCTTAGGGTTAAATTTCGGTTATGACTATTCTAAGAGCCTAAGGGACGAAATTTCTCTTCTATTATCTCTCTCTCTCTCTCTCTAGTATTCCTTGGTTGCTTGAGTTTGTTTGTGAACTATTAGAGGTGCGACACTTGTGACGCTTGCTACAAAAGGTCTTTCAAGCAAGGATTGAAGATTGTTTACAATAACAATCTGAAAGGTATGTATCATAGCCCTTCTTATGTGATTTTTGATTATTATCCATAGATCTAGGGTTTATACTTTGTTTTTCATTATCGTATGTTCGATTAGAGAAAAACGTAGATCATCAATTAGGGTTGCATGCACACATAGGATTGTATGTTTTGCTCAAAACCCATCAGTGGTATCAGAGCGCCTAGGTTTAGTTTTCTATTGAATTGATACTAATATGAACTTGAACAAGGAGGAGAAAACAGAATCGTCATTCTGTTCTTCGAATTCGTCGAGTTGTTCTTTGAAGTCAACATGTTGGACTGCAGCATGGCGTGTTGGTCCTCCAACTCGGCGTGTTTGCGTATCAAATCCTGATTTCCGATTTTCTTGCCTAACTTGATTTATTTGGTTAATATTTGGTAATTATCTTTTATTAAATTTGCCATAATCCGATTTTTGGTAATATTAGATAATTAAATAGGACCTAAATGTTAGGAGATAATTATGAATTGGATAATGTTGATTTTATTTGATTAGAATTATCCTTATGGATATGATTAATAATTTAATTAAAGTATAATTATTATATCCATTATTGGTTACTAAATAATTAATTTGATTATTAATTGGACCTAATAATTAATGTTAATTTTAGGATTGTTTGATATTTAAATTAAAAGGTTTAATTTTTGAAATTTATAATGTAAACCCTAAATTACATTCTTATGGATTTTGTTGATAATTTAATTAAGTGATTAATTAAAGGATAATTAATAGATCCATATATGGTTTAAATTTAATTAAAGTAAAAATTTAATTTATTTAAAGATTAAACCCTTGGAATTTTAAAAAATGGTTAAAATTCACCTTATACTATATATATAATTAAGAGTTTAATATATTATATGTATAAGAAAAGTCAGTCGAACCGCTAGTACGCCTCATTCACGAAGCCATACTATAAGGAGAGTTTAAGGAAGCGACCTATAAAATGACCGCCATTTGGTATCCATTCTTACCCACCGCTCTCTTGTATGGTGGAGGGTCGTTAGCCGAACGAGTTTGATAGGACATAACTTCATTAAAAGTATAATGATATAAAGTAACTAAACTATTTTCTAAAATCTCACTCTTAGTTACTTTAGGAAAAATGTGAATTTGATGCTAACCCATGAAATTATACATTGCACCTTATTAGTCGTTAGTGGTGCGTGTGTGGTTAACCGACACACCAATATGAGACTAATATTGTTGGCAATGGGTGTCTTGTAAATTATCATTGAATTAATGGAGCGCATGTAGTTAACCGGCACGTTAATTTCAGATGATAAATGACATCGAGAGTACCAAGCTAATTTGCATGGTTATTCACATCTCGTTTGTGATCCTCGACATCCCAATCTCAAAGTGAGAGCATAATCGAGATTAAACATGCCATTGAATAGTTCAAGGAATATCAAAAGATCTAGGAGTTTCATAAGATTGAAATTGGTAAATGCCTTACCTACCTAAAATAGATTCGAACTTGATTACGACATCCTTCTTCAGAATTCGAATCGAAAATATGGATCCTAGCCTTAATTTAAATTTTTGGGTTAATAATTAAGGATTAAAATCAACTAACTTGAATTCTCTTTCCTCCCTTTATAGATGTCGAGTCAAGACAACATTGGTTCTCCTCGTTCTTTTGGAAATATTTTTCTCTTATCTAAATATGATCTTCCACATGTTGATCAAGGTGAAAGAATGTTCCATTCTTCAAGCATTGGTGGAACTGGAAATCATGCGTCTCCAATTCTTCTTCCACCTCCTCCAATAATTCTCCCTGAGCCATGTTTTCTTAAAGCTGAAAAATATGAAGTCACTCAAGCCCTATTGGCTAGTAAACATCAAGATGGAAAGTCTGTGTGCTCACATGGTCTGAAAATGAAATCTCACATTGACAGATTGGAAATGTTGGGTGTCGTTTTCCGAAGGAAGTTGGCTATTGACTTGGTTCTACTTTCACTTCCTGACTCATATAGTCAGTTGATTAAAGACTTCTATGAGAGGGGCCACGATGTGACCCTAATCGATCTAACATATATGTTGATTGCTGCTGAAGCAAAAATGCTTAAGAGCACAAGTCAAGCGAATATGTTTGAAGGATCTGTCTCCCAAGTTTCCATGGAGATTGAAAATGGCAACATTGGTAGTTCAGAAAAGGTTTCTCTTCCTAATGGAAAAGGATCGGCCAAGGTCAAACCGTTTGACCATATGGTAAAGAGAAAGGCTAATCCAGAGATAGTCCCATGTGCTAATCCTAAAAGGTCCATATGTTTTTATTGCCAATTGATGAGGCATTGGATACGAAGCTGCCCAGAATACCTGAAAGATCTCAGAGATGGTAAAGTCAAGTCGTATGACTCTATTTCAGGTACATCCACTATCTAACTCTACTTTATTAAGTTCCTATTCATATATTCTTAATACATGATGTGATAGTCACATTTTGATGTTTTGCAGAATCTAAGAGAAAGAAGTAAGCTTAAGAAGAGTAAGCTGAATGTGATCGTGAGAGATGGATTTCGGTCACATGGTTCGATGATCAGATTTTGGAAGCTGCTGCATAGGAGTTATGATAGATTAATAGATTGCTTAGGAAATATCTACAAAACATAGTTTTCATATTTTTGCATTGTAAGGACAAATTTTTCCGCATATTATCAATAAAGTGAATTTTTGATTTATTTACTTTGTATTTCCTTGCAATGGCATTTATGAGAATTGATGGTTATATTTTTATTATTAGCAATGTTAAAAATGGATTTGATTCTTAATTATGTCGTTTGTGGAAAAGTCATAATCAACCACATGAAAAGGAATTCCCATCACCCAAGTTTCAATTGGATAGAAACTTGGAGTCATACAATTTGTATTGTGTGATGTATGAGAATCTTGATCATTGGAAGATCATTGACTAATTTGTTGACACATGTTTATGTGAGTCAAGGACTAAAGGATCTAGTACAAATTGATGTGGACTATTTAGATCTACCACACAGGACGATAAGTCTATTCATCATGATTTACTAATGGTTTAGTAAATATGGTTATGCTTATAAGATTAAGTATAATTTAGATTCTTTGAAAAGTTTCAAAGAGTGGCAGAACGAATATGAAGAATCTATTAGGCAGAAAGATAAAGGTTTCTCCAATCTGAAAGGAAAGGAGAGTACTTTGGTATCGTGTTTATGATCATCTTAATGATTGTGGAACCATCTCACAATTGATCCTCGAAAAACGTCTTAGTGAAATTGTTTGACTAAGAAGAGCAATAAAATATCGTTTAATCAAGAGATGAGTCATACTTCGTTTCCAATCAAGTTTTAGAGTCATACTCTAGTAACTACAAATCGTATCTTGAAGCTTATTTCAAATTAAGTAGGTTTATAACACCTCATGAAATGTGGACTATAAATGTTTTCTTACTCTAGCATATTTGGAATTGGTAGTTGTGATGTGTTTGTTAAAACAAAGGATAAACTAAGACCAAGTCTATGAAGTGTTTTTGTGACATCCCCATTTTCACGGCCAAAAAAGACCGATTTTGTTTATGCTTTACAAAAATCAGAGTACCTCTTTTAATAAAAATGTTGCGGAATTTGTTCCCAGCAAAACATGATAAATACGTTATCAAAGCATTTCCGAAGAAAAGTATTTTTTATTCATTTTAAAACATTTGGGATGTCATCGTCAATACAGAAACATAAGCATAAACATAAATTACATTCATTATCACTAGTGATTTATATCTCCTTAATCTCTCAGTGTAATGTGACTTCATATCAACACCTGTGATATAAATAAACTGAGTGGGTCAGGTTGGGAAACCTGGTGAGTACATAGGGTTTTCAACCCACAATAAATAAGTTTATTAACTTTATCAAACCAAACAAACCCGATTACCCGTTCCTATTATCCTCACTTTACGTTCCTAAAACATCTAACACAAGGGACCTAGTCTAAGGACTTTCATGGGGGTGACAACACATGCTTCGGGGGTTCCTCAGCAATTCATGTCAAATAATGCAACCATGTGGGGGATGGAGTACTGCTGGTGATCCCACAGTTCAAATAAACACCTACAGGTTGCGAGCCTGCTAGCGTTCCACTGGACTGTCAAGAATAGTCCGTGGTCGTCATCTATACTCCGCTAGATGACTGGATCATCAATAACATATATATCGAGGCCTCTCATTATTTTATTTGGTCACACAACAACTATTACATCTACCCATGTTTTACCCAACACGTTTTGTAGATATAAAATACATATACAGTTTAAATCATATAAAACGTGTATAAAAATATTTCACCCAGCATAGACAGCAAGTATTCAGACAATATGCACACATAACACGTAATTTATATTTAATACTTCATATCTATGTGTAAGATGAAAGGGACCATGCACTCACTTGAAAAGGTGGTGATTCCGAACTCAGACAGCGCTTCGCTTCTTAAAAAAATAATTTCCTTCGACGAAACCTAGTATTATTACCACTAGAGTTTAGTCTATTATTCGCCGAGACTAATTAATACTATAGCTATTATTACTATTATATAAGCGTTAAACAATACTTATATAACCCATAATAATAGCCCAAGTACTTATTATAAGTTCCTAATAACGTTATTATAATTAAATAAAAGCTATATTAAAAATAGCGTAGGCCCAGCTCACTTACATCGGGTTTTATAGAAAACCGGGCTTTGCTTTGAGCAGTGTTCCTGAGCCGAAAAGCTCTTCTTCTCGGAGCCGTCGAGCACTCTGGGGCTTCCGCCTCGTGCTAGGGAGGTTCCCTAGGCTTTTCGGGGGGTTTCGGGGCTAGAGAGAGGTTCTAGAGAGAGAGAGAGAGAGTAAAGAGAAAAAGAATGGAAAATGTGTGAAGAAAATGAGGGTGGGAGAGGTTCTATTTCTAGGGTGAAAAATGGCTGAACTTGGTGCCACATGTCACCATCTAGTGACAAGACTTGGGGAGAAAGCAATGGCCAAGATTGTGCCACATCACCCATTTTCGCACAGCACACTTCCGACTTCTAAAATCCGTAACTTTCACATACGACCTCTGTTTTTGACGTTCTTTATATCCACGCGTAGGTAAAAATAAGATCTACAACTTTCATTTTGACTCCGTCGGCTAATTCTCGACCGATCTTAAATTTAACAGTACGAGGAGATTATACTGTTAAATGTCCGCGTAAAATTCATAACTTCTACATACAGACTCTGTTTTCGTCTGTCTTTTTACCGTTGAGTTCCTATTAATGAGATCTTCAATTCTCATTTAGGTCGCGTAGGCCAAAAACCGCTCGATCTATAATTCGAGTTGCGGTCTGTGCACTGTTAAGCCAAATCTTAGAAAATTCATAACTTCCTCATACGAAGTCAGATTTGGGCGTTCGTTTTTTGTATGTTCTCGGTTTAACGTATACTACAACTTTTGTTTAGATTTCTAAGGCTAAAAAGTCCTCCATCGTAAATTCACTATTTACGTCTCCCGGTGTCGTGCCGGTTTTGCCATAAAACTTCGACGGACCATAACTTCTTCGTTATAACTCGGATTTCAACGTTCTTTATATGTACGGAACCCTTGAGACGTATTCTACAACTTGGTTAAGATTATTTATTCTAAATAATCTTTTGTCAAATTTTTTTTTTCGACCCCTATTATCTCTAAATTGACTAGCCCGGATCTACGGGCGTTACAATTATCTCCCCATTAGGATGATTACGTCCCGGAATCATCAACGAAACAGGGCGCACATGATGACTCCATACGTTATCTCTTCATCCTAAGTAATAACCGTAACCTTGATGTTTCTTCTAACGAATATCTAACTCTAAGACTTCCTGATTGCAGGCGGTGCTCGATCTTGCACTTGCTCCCTATCTCACGTTAGACTCCAAATTATGACCTTCAAGTCACAATCTCGATCCTTACTGGAGACTGCTTCTTCTTCTTAACAAACCTAAGATAAGTTATTTTATTACTAAAATGGACCGATGTGTCATATTCTAATGACTTATCATCGTACGTTCCTACGCTTAGACTCAGGTCTCTTAAAGTCTTCCAGAACATACTATACATTTCTTCATGTTCTAATCACATCTTAAAAGCTAGCATTTCTAGCTACAAGCAACTATCTCGATACCTCTACCGATCACTTTTATTATCTTTTATTTCAATCTTCCGACTTAAGTCAGATGCTACATCAAACTTGGTTCTTTGAACCACGTAACATACTTATCGTAGTCGGACTCAATTCGATATGACCACTAGGGTCGGAATAACAATCATCCTCTTAGTCATTACCGAAACGATGGTAACGACATATTTGAATAAAACGGTATCAATTACTAGCTTCTTGGTAACCATGTGACTTTCCCTAATCCAAGCGTGAGTCCTGTGCTTCCGGTAGTATAGGCCTCTACTACCTTTCACACCTACTCATACTCGTCCCAAGTATTGTCTTGCAGTTCACCCAAGTCACCATACAAGAAAATCACATAACAACTTGACACATTAGATAACAAAACGAAGGTTTTATATTATTCCTTGAAACGATTACATAAGTGTTCAAGTTCAACCTATACCATGCCTCTAATAGGCTACACCACGTGGTACTATTTACACGACTACTTCATAGATCCTCATTCCTGATCCCTTTCATTTCCATCTTCTTCGTCAAGGATCATATGGAACGCTCTTGCATTCGGTTTCGGTGGAATGTTTGGTCTTTCCGCCTCTTTCTTCTTCGGGTAATCCTTAGCAACGTGCCCTTCTTCACGACATTCATAACACACCCTTTTGCTGGCGGTGCACTCGTTGGCGTAATGTACGGTCTTCCCACACTTGTAGCAAGTCACTTCCTCGCTACATTTCCCGAAGTGCTTCTTCTTGCACTTCTCGCACCATTTCACTTTGTTTCCTCCTCCGCTAAACTCTTTTGAACCAGATTTGATCTTCTTATTGGGCCTCGTAGACCCCTCAAACTTCTTCTTTTCGCCAACCTCAATCTTGTTGGCAGCTCTTCCCTTAATCATATCCTCCACATACTTGGCAGCCCAGATAGCTGCCTCCAGAGTAGGTGCCTGACGCACTGGCACCGCGTACTCCCATGGAAGTCCCTTTGCGTACTTGTCGATTTTCGTAAGCTCATCCGGAACAAGACGCAAGGCGAACTCCATCTTCTCTGTGAAGTTGTTGGTGTATTCATCAATTGACATGCTTCCTTTCTTCAAGGTCAGGAACTGGTTCTCTAGCCCGAGCAGGTTTTGGGCTGAGCAGTACTTGCGTTTGAACTGCACCAAAAACTCTGCCCATGTCAGTTGTAGGGGCTCATTGGGGCTCAGAGTCTTCCCCAAGGTATTCCACCAGCGCACAACACCTCCTCGGAATTGACGTACTGCAAAGGTCGTCTGTAACTTGCCTCTGCAACCACACGTCATGAAAGCTAACTCCATCTCCGAGATCCAATCCATGACTCCGATCGGATCTTCCTTTCCAGTGAAAGTCGATGGATTGCAAGTCAGAAAATCCTTGTACTTGCATCCATTCCTCTCGACTCCGTCACACTGGTTGTTTTGTCGAACTATTGGTGGGTTGGCTTGACCAACGGTCCCACTGTAGTTCCCTCCTTCTGACTGCCCATCGTTCAATTCGGGCTGTTCAACTGGCATTGTAGGTTCGTCCCTATTTTCATGCAACATTTGCCTCATCTCTTCCCGTTGTTCAGCCAACATAGCCCGTATCATGGCTTGTACTCCGACCATTGTAATTGGCTCAGGAGCATCTGCTACAACAGGTATTTGTTCAATCACTGGTGGTTGATTCCTGTTCCCATTTGCATTCCCGGCTCCACTACGGGTTCTTGCCATTTCGATCTATATACCAAATCAGACGTTCGGTGTACAATGACGAGAATTAAGATAGGAAAGATTTTTATTTACGATCGACGTGTAATTCTCCCTATTTCTCCGAAAAGTTATATGCCGGTTCTAATACCGTAATTAAACGTTTAGAAATCTGAACACATAAAGTATCTAGATCCGGTCGGCAACAGACCATAGATCCGATCATACAATGCATATCATAAATCATTTAGCACATAAAAGCATGTTAGGCATTTTGCCTAAATTAGCTAGTGCTTGTGTCTATTCAGGTGCTTTACCTAAATTTTATTAGACACACTCCTCACAATCCTTGCTTAGCATTCTAAGTTTAAGTCTAGAAATAAGTCCATATTCCTAGTTCGCTTAAACTAATGCTCTGATACCAACTGTGACATCCACATTTTCACGGCCAAAAAAGACCGATTTTGTTTATGCTTTACAAAAATCAGAGTACCTCTTTTAATAAAAATGTTGCGGAATTTGTTCCCAGTAAAACATGATAAATACGTTATCAAAGCATTTCCGAAGAAAAGTATTTTTTATTCATTTTAAAACATTTGGGATGTCATCGTCAATACAGAAACATAAGCATAAACAGAACTTACATTCATTATCACTAGTGATTTATATCTCCTTAATCTCTCAGTGTAATGTGACTTCATATCAACACCTGTGATATAAATAAACTGAGTGGGTCAGGTTGGGAAACCTGGTGAGTACATAGGGTTTTCAACCCACAATAAATAAGTTTATTAACTTTATCAAACCAAACAAACCCGATTACCCGTTCCTGTTATCCTCACTTTACGTCCCTAAAACATCTAACACAAGGGACCTAGCCTAAGGACTTTCATCGGGGTGACAACACATGCTTCGGAGGTTCCTCAGCAATTCATGTCAAATAAGGCAACCATGTGGGGGATGGAGTACTGCTGGTGAGCACACAGTTCAAATAAACACCTACAGGTTGCGAGCCTGCTAGCGTTCCACTGGACTGTCTAGAATAGTCCGTGGTCGTCATCTATACTCCGCTAGATGACTGGATCATCAATAACATATATATCGAGGCCTCTCATTATTTTATTTGGTCACACAGCAACTATTACATCTACCCATGTTTTACCCAACACGTTTTGTAGATATAAAATACATATACAGTTTAAATCATATAAAACGTGTATAAAAATATTTCACCCAGCATAGACAGCAAGTATTCAGACAATATGCACACATAACACGTAATTTATATTTAATACTTCATATCTATGTGTAAGATGAAAGGGACCATGCACTCACTTGAAAAGGTGGTGATTCCGAACTCAGACAGCGCTTCGCTTCTTAAAAAAATAATTTCCTTCGACGAAACCTAGTATTATTACCACTAGAGTTTAGTCTATTATTCGCCGAGACTAATTAATACTATAGCTATTATTACTATTATATAAGCGTTAAACAATACTTATATAACCCATAATAATAGCCCAAGTACTTATTATAAGTTCCTAATAACGTTACTATAATTAAATAAAAGCTATATTAAAAATAGTGTAGGCCCAGCTCACTTACAGCGGGTTTTATAGAAAACCGGGCTTTGCTTTGAGCAGTGTTCCCGAGCCGAAAAGCTCTTCTTCTCGGAGCCGTCGAGCACTCCGGGGCTTCCGCCTCGTGCTAGGGAGGTTCCCTAGGCTTTTCGGGGGGTTTCGGGGCTAGAGAGAGGTTCTAGAGAGAGAGAGAGAGAGTAAAGAGAAGAAAGAATGGGAAATGTGTGAAGAAAATGAGGGTGGGAGAGGTTCTATTTATAGGGTGAAAAATGGCTGAACTTGGTGCCACATGTCACCATCTAGTGGCAAGACTTGGGGAGAAAGCAATGGCCAAAATTGTGCCACATCACCCATTTTCGCACAGCACACTTACGACTTCTAAAATCCGTAACTTTCACATACGACCTCTGTTTTTGACGTTATTTATATCCACGCGTAGGTAAAAATAATATCTACAACTTTCATTTTGACTCCGTCGGCTAATTCTCGACCGATCTAAAATTTAACAGTACGAGGAGATTATACTGTTAAATGTCCGCGTAAAATTCATAACTTTTACATACGGACTCTGTTTTCATCTGTCTTTTTACCGTTGAGTTCCTATTAATGAGATCTTCAATTCTCATTTAGGTCGCGTAGGCCAAAAACCGCTCGATCTAAAATTCGAGTTTCGGGATGTGCATTGTTAAGCCAAATTTTAGAAAATTCATAACTTCCTCATACGAAGTCAGATTTGGGCGTTCGTTTTTTGTATGTTCTCGGTTTAACGTATACTACAACTTTTGTTTAGATTTCTAAGGCTAAAAAGTCCTCCATCGTAAATTCACTATTTACGTCTCCCGGTGTCGTGCCGGTTTTGCCATAAAACTTTGACGGACCATAACTTCTTCGTTATAACTCGGATTTCAACGTTCTTTATATGTACGGAACCCTTGAGACGTATTCTACAACTTGGTTAAGATTATTTATTCTAAATAATCTTTTGCCAAAAAGTCATTTTCGACCCCTATTATCTCTAAATTGACTAGCCCGGATCTACAGGCGTTACAATTATCTCCCCCTTAGGATGATTACAATTATCTCTAAATTGAACGTTCAAGACTTATTGCTATAAGTTCTGAAATGGTTTAAACACACACATATGCTATTTAATGAAGGTGTATGAGCTTGAGAAGTCTAGTTGAAGACTTATCGAAGCATTACCTATCAAAAATCTGAAATTTAGTAAGAAAGTCAATAGTATTGATTTCTAGAAGTCTAGTTGATTTCTGGATACATGTCATAGCTAGTGGGAGCATAATTGTTATACTAGTGAGAGCATAATTGTTATGCTACGTGTTGCAAGTTGGAAATACTATTTGTAGGAAACAAAGTTTACAAATTTGAAAGTTGCAAAGTTTGGAAATTGTTTCGCTATAGAAGGATTTAAGGGAGAAAGTGCTCATACTTCATTTCAAATCTAAAAGTTTAGATTGAAAGGTTTGAAAGAACTTAGTCATGGACATATATGAATATCGTGTTGAAATGATTCAACATAGCAAATTTGATATATGGAAATATTATAGCAAGAGACTAAGCATATATCAGGTCTTGATGTAAGACATTATGTATCAATTCCCATATACTTTAGATATAGGATTCATTACATATGCTATGATATTCACTTGTTTTGATTTGTGAAATGCCTAGGGCATTGAGAGGGAAAAAGGACTAGAACTTGGTATGACTAAATTTGTTAAACAACTGTCAAGGACAGTCTGAGGTTCATTGAAGATTTGTTGCTTGTGGACAGTTGGAAGTATAGTGATATTTGGACGGACCATACTAACATAATTACAAGTGGAGGTGATTTTTATTCAGAATTGATTCTTGTTCAGAATTGATAGTCATATGGGAATATGGAAATGTTTCCATAGTGGGAGTTGGTTGTTGGAATTTACATGTGAGTTAGGAACTTTAATGCAAGAAGGTGTTCAAGGAGTTACCTTGAATTTGATACTTCATCACCATGAAATTGTTTTAGTAACAAAGTTTCAATGGAGCATATTGTGACATCGTTGGCTAGGTCTCGGTGACTTTAATGCCACGTCATCACAAAAGGATATTGCATGCAAGGTTAGATTCTAACACATTTAGTGGTGACAAGAATTTGGAATTCTTAGACTTGTAATAAGGATTTGGAATTGTGAAATAAGCATCATTGGAATTATGTCTAATTGATCTGTTTACAAAGGAAGGACCATAGAGAGACATAGTATGCATGTTTATAACATGACATGACTGATGTTTAATTCACTTTTAGTTGATTAATCAAAACATTATACAATTAATAAAGTCGAATTAATATGGTAATTAAATAATAAGTGTTTTATTTATATTAAATAGTTTTGAGACCATAATTAATTAGGTTATTATTGTGTTTCACTTCACATGTTTTACTTCTCGAATAATTAGATTATTCAAACATCCACAGTCGATCATACTTTTGGAAGTAAGTAGTGAATTAAGTCTGTCATGAATCTGACTGTAGATTGTCTAAGGGGTTAGACATAGCAATGGTTTGCTGCAGTATTCATGAGTACTTTTGAAATGAGGATTTAAGTATTGGATTAACCCACGCTCAGAGAGTTACTTCATGGATTTTATCACAAGTAATTTTGAGATGACAATATCTTATATTCTTGAAACGGAGATATATGAATTTTTGTTTATGAGTCAGTTATGCACTGATAATACGTAAACGCATCAGTAACTTGATGTTATAAAATGTATTGTTGTGTGTGATTTGATGAGTGAATAGTGAAAGCATATAAGTTGAAGTTTATCCGTTCCTTTTTCCCTGACGGGAAAAGAGATATCTGTGGGCCCCTCGATGATTTGATGATGACATCTAAAGCACTTGGCCAAGCCTAGACTGAATTGATGTGTTTAATTGGTAGTCTGATTTCAATCGCCATAAATCGGAAATCAGGAAACAAATCTTGGACAAAGAGATTGATTATAATCTATGCCCGATGTCCATACGATATGTTGTAGAACGGAGGAATATTTGATCACTTATCTAAGGACACGTTACTGACTAGGTCAGAGTTCGACAGTGGCTTTTGGTAGCTACTATTTGCTGATCAATTTGGTAGTTATACTGCCAGTGATAGTTATTTGACTTATCCAAGTGGGAGACTGTTGGAATACGTGTCTAAGCCCATAAGTATAATTGGTATATACTTGAATTGATAGTAGCACAGTCGTTTTGGGTAGCCTTCAAACCTGGCAGTTGAATAGGATAGCTTTTAGAGAGAGAAGAGTGATTTATTAATTTATTACTTGGTTAATAAATTAGATAGAAATCAAAATAAATGATTTATTAATGTATTATGGAAATAATATGTTAATTAGAAATCATATTGTTTAATTAATATTTAATCAGAAATTAATTTGGAATTAATTTTGGGATTAAAGGAATTTATTAAAACTGTAGGGACTAAAGGTGGCAATGTTCAATAGTTGAGCATTGGGCAATTCTAGAACCTCCCTATAGTAGGGGGAACGAAATCTAGAGCATCTCTAGGGTTTTCTTGGGCTCTAAGGGTGCCTTGGATGCCTTAGGGAGGAAGTTAAGTGATTAGGGTTATCTTGGATATAGTTGCCTTATCCAATACCTTCTTAATATCTATATAAACCCTCCTTAGGGTTAAATTTCGGTTATGACTCCTCTAAGAGCCTAAGGGCCGAAATTTCTCTTTTATTACTCTCTCTCTCTCTCTCTATAGTATTCCTAGGTTTCTTGACTTTGTTTGTGAACTATTTGAGGCGCGACACTTGTGGCGCTTGCTACCAAAGGTCTTTCAACCAAGGATTGAAGATTGTTTACAATAACAATCTAAAAGGTATGTATCATAACCCTTCTTATGTGATTTTCGATTATTATCCATAGATCTAGGTTTTATACTTTGTTCTTCCTTATCGTATGTTCAATTAGAGAAAACGTAGATCTTCAATTAGGGTTGCATGCACACATATGATTGTATGTTTTGCTCATAACCCATCAGATCCGATGGTTCAAACCGAGTGAGGGCGTCATGTAAGGCTGCGGCCTGATGACATACAAGAAGATCCCACTATTATTCCCGCCGAAGATTACTTGCCAATGGATCCTTACAATATGGTGATGTGTAGGTACCATGATCACTTGGGAAGGAAGGGGTGTTAACTACTCCAACATGCACATTGATTTGATGATACAACATATGCAAATTGCATGCTCGGAGGGATACCCCACTTCATACACGTATATCTCGACTTGGGATGAATTGTGGGCCGAGAGTCGATGTGGTGCCGGTGGAAGTGGAGGAGGTGATGGAGATGATGAAGAGTGATCTATTGTTTTTTTCTTTTAGTTTATTTGCATGGTTTTAAGACAATTTTATTTTCGTTTGCTTTTGTTTTTGTTTGGTGTGTTTAATTTTTCGTTATGTAGTGATACGAAAATTAATATGCACTAGTTAGTCCTACTAACGTGACTAATTATTTCCTAAGGCAGTGTACCTTGTTGAAGATAGTATAGACCAATAGACAGGTATTGAACACAGTGTGACATCCCCAAATTTACGGTCAATTTAAAAATTTTATTTATGCTTATTTAAAAATCAGAGTATCCATTTTAAAGAATAGTATTGCGGAATTTGTTCCTAGAAAATATGATAAAGATATTATCGAACCATTTCCGAAGAAATGTATTTTATTTATATTAAAACATTGGGATGTCATCGTCAATACAGAAACATAAGCATAAACAGACCTTACATTCATTTACACTAATGCTTTACATCTCCTTTGATCTCTCAGTGTAATGTATCTTCGTATCGACACCTGTGATACAAATAAACTATGTGGGTCAGGTTGGGAAACCTGGTGAGTACATAGGGTTTTCAACCCAAAATAATATAGTTATTATGTTTAATCATCAAACAATTAATCCAACTTCCCATCCCCATTATCTTCTTTATTCTTAAGGATCTACCCTAAGAATCATTTATTCTTCATTCATTCATTCCTAAGGATTGTCCTAAAGAATAGGGACGAAGTCCATCACTGCCAGGGTTTATCTAAGAGGCATTAAGTCCATAACTGCCGATATTATCTATTAAGCACTAAATCCATAGCTGCCAACGTTCATTTGTAAGGCACTAAGTCCATAGTTGCCAATGATCATCTATACCGTAAGAATCATCTATTCTTCATTCATTCATTCCTAAGGATTGTCCTAAGGAATAGGCACGAAGTCCATCACTGCCAGGGTTTATCTAACAGGCACTAAGTCCATAACTGCCGATGTTATCTATTAAGCACTAAATCCATAGCTGCCAACGTTCATTTGCAAGGCACTAAGTCCATAGTTGCCAATGATCATCTATAGGGCACTAAATCCATAGCTGCCAACGTCCACTCATAAGGCAGCAAATCTATAGCTGCCAGGGTTTTTAGAGTACATATGGTGAACACGTAGTTCAAAAACACCTACGGGTTGCGAGCCTGCTAGCGTTCCACTGGACTGTCTATAATAGTATGTGGTCGTCATCTATACTCTGCTAGATGACTGGATGATCGTTAAGTTCAAGGCTTCTCATCATCTTTCACCTCTCATCATCCATATCATCTTTCAGCTCTCATCATTCATCTCATCTTTCATCTACCCATCTTTACCCAATATATTTAAAGGTACAAAAATACATATACAGTTTAAATCAAGTAAAACGTGTATAAATCGTTCATCTAACATAGATATCAAGAACACAGATAATTGGCACATATAGCACGTAATATATATTAAATACTTTATATCTATGTGTAAGATGAAAGTAACTATGCACTCACTTGTTAAAGTGGCGACTCCAAACTCGGGCAGCGCTTCGCTTCTAACAATTTTATTTTTCTTTGACGAAACCTAGTATCATTATCACTAGATTTTAGTCTAATATTTATTGCGACTAGATTTATTATTAACTCAATGTGTACGAGCAATATTGTTTTTCTTGTATTATATATGTGTAAACAATACTTTTCAACTACTATGTACAGACAAGGGCCAGACATGAAACACTGGAGGGCATAACCATTTTGGCATTAAAGTTATTCTGAAATCCAACAACCCTATGCAACCTTTCAAACCGGATTCCCCATACCGCGAGCAGTTAAAAGGTATTATAATAGCAGTATGTATAATTTATATTTTATTATTCTTAACACATATATTGCTTATAGGCTCCTAATAACAATAATGAACTTAAACATAAGTTATACTGAAAGTAGGGTAAGCATAACTCACTTACAAGTGGGTTTAGTGAAGAACCGGGCTCTGCGCGGGCAGAACTTCTGAGCCAAAAGCTCTTCTTCTCGGAGCCTTCTGGTGCTCTGAGACTCGCCTCTATCACTTGGGAAGTACTAGGGAATGGGAGGGGTTAAGAAGGATATTTGAGAGAGAAAGAATGGGAAAGGTGTGAAGAAATGAGGTGATCCTCGCACCTTTTTATAGGTTGAGGCTTCGGACTACGCTGGGCGTAGCTTCGGAGTACGTTGGGCGTAATCGATACACTGTGCGTACGAGGGCCAGGTGTCGGAATCCTATCTGAAGCCGTGGAGAGAAGGCGAGGGTCCTGATTCGGCCACATGTCAGCCTCACATCCTCCCATAATTTAATAAACTTCTAAATTCCGTAACTTTCACATACGAGCTCTGTTTTCGACGTTCTTTATATCCACGCGTAGGTAGCGACGTGACCTACACCTTTCATTTAGACTATGTCGGATAATTTTGACTTTATTGTTAAAGTTATATTTTAACAGGCTTAGACATATAAAGTCCGTTAAAAATTTATAACTTCGTCATCTGACGTCCGTTTTCGCCTGTCTTTATATCGTTGAGTTCCTATTAACGAGATATTCAATTCTCATTTAGGTTGTGTCGGATAACAATTTATCGATCTTAAATTCGATTTCCGGGCTGCATACCTGCTATGCCAAATCTTAGAAAAATCATAACTTCCTCATACGAAGTCAGACGGGTCATAACTTCTTCGTTAGAAGTCGGATTTCAACGTTCTTTATATGCATAGACTCGTTGTGACATATACTATAACTTGGTTAAGATTATTTACTCTAAATAATCTTCTATCAGAAAGTATATTTTTACGCTTATTGTCTCTAAATTGACTAGCCCGAATCTGCGAGCGTTACACACAGGTAACGGTATTATTAGCTCATTTTTACCTACTACTAACTAATTTACTAATATATTTAGAAAAATGTTTTTTCTCTAGTTTTGCAAGACTAGAAACTTAATTTACCAAACTAACTAACTAACTATCAATTATTAAAGCAAATATTAAACTAAAGCAGGAAGCATAAAAGACTAATTAAACCAAGATAATCGAGAGACATTCGTTTAGTTTCGGATTTACTTGCTATTATGGTTAATTTATGGAAGTGTAATGGATTTTTGTTTCATTGGTTACCGATTCCTAAGAATAAGATGACCAAGTTAGTGTTCACTAACTTAATCTTTTAGCAAACAAGCTTATTCATACGGTGATCAGTCGGATAAACTAACAAGTTTATTAGTGTCCAATTCGAGTTAATTTAGACTTATAACGAATTGATTAATTTTGCTTATTAGCTCAATTCAATATATGATTAGTCGTCATATATTAGCTCCTATGTTTATTTACCCACTTTTCTATTTAACCCTAGGTTTTGTTCAAAACCCTAGTCCTACAATTTTGCAATTCACAAAATCATAAGATTCAAATTCAATTAAGATAGATGGTCATACAAACTTAATTAAATTCAACAATAAATAGAGAAAGCGATTATCATAAACACGGAAGGTTCTTTAATAAGCTAAATCAACAAATAACCAATAAAACTAAATCTATACCATAGATCAAACCATAAATAGTCAAGTAACCCTACACTAAAAGAAAGTCATGGGGTTTTAGCTCATGATTTCAGCAATCAAACAGTTAAAAATGAATTTCAAATTAAGAGACATGATTAATTAAGTAGAAAGACGTAATTTAGAATTGTATTGCCTTAATACTCCCAATGCCTTAGCTAGAATCGACTCCTTCACTCCCAAGCTTCAATTCTGATACTTGGCCTTCAAAAGTCGACAATTGCTTCCAGAAAATTTCCCTAATTCAGAGAATAATGGCATATACTTATAGATTCCCGAAATACAGATCACCACGACGTGGTAAGACCACCCTGTCGTGGTCTTCATTGTTATCCTATATTCGGCAAGTCTTCAAAGTCAATCGGGAAAGCTCAAAACACCACATCGTGGGGAAGTCACCATGATGTGTTGAGTGTATTTTTCTTCATTTAAAAGTCTTCATTCAAATTCCTAGCTTCAGCTTCGTTTCTGCTCCAAGAATATCTTTGACCCCTACAACACAATACATAACAAATTAAGTACCTTTTGTTCTATAAAGGGCATAAAAGTAATTAAAAATATTAAGATATGATGTACAATTATATGTATAGATATGCAAATATCATGTAGGATTGTGGTAATTTTTAGGATTTGAGTAATTTGGTTTGTTTGTTTCCTTTTTTATTACTGTTTTGTGTCTTTAGATCTCGCAAAGTTAGAGTTTTGATGAGAGACGCGTATTCCGAGATGCGAAAAAATTAAGTGAGGTGGTGGAGGTTACAACGAAAGAAAAATATTTTGAGTGAAGAATTTGAACTTATGGTCATTATGGCTAAAAAGAAGAGTTTTCCAGAAGAAATAGAAGGGAATACTACATTGGTACCGCTTTCTATTGAGAAAATCACAATTGGACAGAATGCAATAATGTTGCTGAATTACCGTCACCACGGCATGGTCATCAATAACCGCGGCATGGTGAAGTGAAGAAATGCGATACTTTTTGGTCAATGGAAGACCATGTCGTGGGATTATATAACCACGATGTGGTGAATGCTCATATCCACCTTCAAGTTGTTTAATTCACATCTATTCAAGTCCATTCTTTTGGGATATCGAAGTCTAGTTTCCTAGTGGTCCGAGAGTACTTTATTCCAGTATTTTGGCAAGATGTCGGCCACACGAGACACAATTCCAACTTCGCCACTTCTATCTCAGGGGAGTATTTTCCATTTTCTCCCTCATTTATTTTTGATGTTTATTTTGCATAGCATGCAACGAGGACATTGCATGAATTAAGTGTGGGATAGGGGGTTGCTTACATTAGAAAATTGCATTATCATGAAAAATTGCTAGTTTAGACAAGATGCATTCACATAAACTTGAAATAATAGTTTAATTCAGAAAATCTAGCAAAATTTAAAAATAAGTTAAGTGCCAGTGTTGTGTGGGATGATCTGATGCAAGCCCCAATGCTTACCTGAGCCAACATATGTTATAATGTATTTGTGGCTTCCATGTCTTAGTTAAAAGTCATGAGATATGAAAGGTAATGTGGTAGTTTGTATGATATAAAAAGTTTTGGAGCGTGTACCAGAAATGTATCCAGGAAAGCTTAAGTAGTCATTGCACCTTAGACTAATACCTTTAACCAGTAAGGGTTGAAGTTATGTTCCTTTGCTTAAGCATATGTATTTTTAGGATTTTTAGTTTTTGAGTGAAAAAAGTGAGATATGAATTTTTTTTTTGCAAAGTTTAAGAGAATAAGAGTCTACAAAGCCATGAAGATCAAGAAATAGAAGAATGAAGAATAAGGCAATTTGCCAAGTTACTTTTATTTACTGTATTTTTTCTTTCTAGGTTATTTTTCCATATGTATGCTTAGGAGATAAATCAAAAATACCTTGAGGTTAAGAAAGATTTATGAGGATGGATTTGGAAGGGTGCAAAAATGAGTGTCGTATAAACTAAGGGGTGAATGTTCATAGGATTGTGAGTATTTAGGATAGGGAAGTTTTTAGGAACTATAGACACAAATACATGCTTTGAGGTCTTGGGATAATGGTTGGGTATAAAATGGATTGTCTTGTGCGACATTGGTAAATAAAAAATAAGTTTGATTGGGTGCAAGCAAAGGTTAAGTGTGGGGTATTTTGATATATGCATATTTATATATATTTTTGTTAGGTCACACCTTATGATCTGATGTGTCATACATAAGACACGTTGATAGATCAGTGTTAACGTCTACTATATCTACAACGCCAGTGTATCAAGCTTATCAACGTCAACGCATATCGTAGTTATTCTATGTAATCTTTTGTATATTAGGTAATGATATAGATAAGAATAGAATAGATCACATATATGATATCTTTGTGATAAGATCAGTTTTAGTATACATTAGACGCAATCCGTTGAATCATGGGATATACATGTATATATTAGTATATATACAACATTAGGGTAAACCATAATGTAAGGTGTGTGATCATGGCTTTGTGTCAATCGTCTTTGTGACAAACTCGTCTTCTTGGTGAAGACAAAACCCTTTCATTATGAAAGAACAATTTGGAGAACTTATGCATTATTTGCTTTCTATTTATTGTTTTGCTTAGATTAGTTTTACGTATGTTCTTAATAGTTGAAGTGTATCTGATCGATACAAACCTTCAATTGGTATCAGAGCGAGGTATTGATACACTCAAGTAATCATGTCGACTTCAAGCAATTCCAAACCCTTTGGTCTCAATAAAATTCCTCACATCGATGAACACAATTTCGCTATGTGGAAAACGAAGGAAATGGTTGTTCTTGAAACCATTGACTATGAGATGAGAAATACTGTTGAAAAAGATCCCCATGTTCCTATGTACCAACCCATGGTTAACAATGCTCCCATTGCCTTCCTGAAGCAAAAGCCAAAAATGAGCTATGATGACGATGACAAGAGACTACTCAGTCTTGATGTAAAAGCCAGAGATGCTATTGGAAACTCTCTTTCCTACCACGTGTATCATCTCGTATAAAATTGTGAGTCAGCACAAGAGATGATGGATACTCTGACAGTGGCTAATGAAGGCACCGTGGAAGTCCATGCTATGACCATCAACAACCTTAATCGGAGATACGAGCATTTATTTTTTCAACAAGGTGAGTCTCTTACCCAAACCTTCAATAGGTTTAGCTACTTGGTTAATGATATGCACTGGATGGGAATCGTCAAGCACTCATCTCAGTTGGTTATGAAGTTTCTTGATTCTCTTAGGAAAAGCTTGGAACATCACACTGATGTTGTTAAGAATGGTGAAAAAATCGATACCATGGATCTGAATTTCTTGTTTGGTTATCTGTGAAATTATGAAGAGACCAACGCTCTTCTTAAAAACTCATGAAGGCATCAAGCAAGGAAAAGGCAGTTGCCCTGGTGTCTCGAAAGGAAGCAAGGAAGACCATCAGCGGCTCAGATAATTCAGATCAGGGTGAAGAAAGTGATGAAGATCTCACCGATGAGCTTGTTGCCAGCTCTTCACTTATCATCAAGCGTTATGAAGAAAGCAGAGCTAACGGAGTTAGAAGAGCTCAATTCAAGGGAAGTAGTTCAGCAAGAAGATCCACTCTAGAGAAGAGAAACTCTGGTAACTGCTTTAACTGTGGAGGCCCTGGTCATTTTTTCAGGGACTGCAAAGAGAAGAAAGAAGCCCAAAGTAGTGAGAACTATGAAGTTTTGTACAAGAAGCTCGTGGCTCATATGAAGAACGAAAAGATCTCTCTGCCAAAAGCTTTCATTTTAAAACAAGAGGATCATGAAGAATGGGTGGATAAAGAGGAGACATCTAAAGATGAGGGGATGAATGTTAAGGGTCTCATGGCACATGTCAATGATTCCCTTGATGACATTTGTGACGTAGATGGTTCTCATACTGGTAAAAGATCTAGTCCAAAAATAGGTCAAACTTGGTACCTAGACAGTGGAAGTTCTAGACACTTGACTGATTACAAGTCCCTCCTAACAAATTTTGCAGAGAAGGATGGTCCAATGGTGATATTTCGTGATAGTATTGGAAGAACTGTTTCAAGAGTTGGAACGCTTGAATGCAGAATGATCAAGCTAGATGATGTGTTTTATATCGAGGGTCTGAAAGGAAAATTTATCTCCATCTGTCAACTTTGTGACACTGGTTACAAAATTCTTTTCAACCGTCATGAGCGAAAAGTGTTTGATTCTGAAAACAAAATCGTGTTTTCTGCCCTCAAGGAGAACGATATTTATATGGTTTGATTTTATGGTTTTGACGCTGATACTTTATTTTTGTTTTATGCTTTGCTACTTTTAAAGAGTTCTGAACATAAGCTATTTATATATATATATATATATATATATATATATATATATATATATATATATATATATATATATATTTATTGCATTAAAATTTTCTTTTGTCTTACCAAAGAAGTATACATTGTGAATACACATTTTGCTACTAACATTGCCAATGTTTGTTCTTCTCTTTCCTCTGTATGTATCAGGACCTTCCGTCTCCATTTCAACATTGATCTTAAATGATTAAGATCATCGTGTAACTTCTTGAACACATCACCTTCCTTGTATGAGATGGTTGACGCTGACTCTACATCTTTTCTTCAGCAACAACTGCCCTGTCACTGACGCTGATTGACATGCTGCTTCATGTTGATGAGACCAGATGGGGGATAACTGTGCCACCAGGTGTTCTTCTGGGCACATATATCTTCTGTATTAAAAAGCCTATTTCCGTTGAAATGAGATGAAGTGGAGTTTCGTGACCTGGCACGCCTAATTTCCAGAGACGTTGTCACTTCAACTCTATCACCTCAAAGATCTAAAGGCATCTTCAACAACACAGTGATCCCACCTTCACTTCCTTCATGGATCAAAATGAATGGAACCTTCGAGTATTGTCTTGCTGAGTCTCATAACTCGAAGTTACAAAGATTTGATTCTTCTAACTCATTGGTTACAAATATTGGTTCATGTTTTTCTTTTGTTCTTGGTGAACATGAAGCTTGGAATCAATCTGTAGAATCTCAACGATTAAAGGCATTCTCTCTATTTGGTTGCTATGAATTGTGTTATTTTTGTGTGATATGGTTGATCTTTATTGTTCTCTTTTATAGTTGAAAATTCTAGGGGTAGATATCTTGGACAATGGAAGTGCATTTATAACCATTCAATTCCAAAGATTTGATGGAACGAGTCTTTATCTCATTTCTGAAAAAGTTGCACATATTTCGCTATTTAAACTATTTTCTTGTTTGACAAACTTTTTTGTTTGTATTCTTATATTGTTTATTCTGTACCATTTTTTATGAAAAGGAATTCAACAGTGGCAACTTTAAGCCTAATATGAAAATTTTAACATATCACCGTCCCTAGAAGTATGATGTTGTATGTGACTAAATCTCTTTAAGTATATCATCAGCGAGACCATCTGCTGAGAACATTGAGTCACCCCCTCACGCTGACTGTCTTGCATTGTCTAAACTTTCTAAGGCTGGGGTGTTCTTTTTTATTCAATTATTTCTCACCTGACCCTGTCCCTGGAAGCATGTTTGTCGTATGCATCAAGTCTCATGTTCTGCTAAAACAATTAGCAAAACCCAATAGCTTACCCTGATTGCATAATCATCAACGTTAGAGTTACTTGTCTGGTCCTTTAATGATAAAGGGTTGTTCATGTCCCTGACCTCCTAGTTTGAGGTATGACATGGTACCTTTATGAATTGACGATGAATCTTTGATTCTAGATTGCAACTTACTCTATGATACAAAAGTTTAAACCATCTCTTGTTGATGGGTTAAACTGTTAATGATTCACGCTGATTTCACCTCAACGTGAGTGAAACAATCTATTCTCTCCTCTATCTCCTTAATAAAACTTAATGATTCATTGTGTAAGTGTAACGACTGATTCATGGTATGCACTTAACTTTATTATTTATTCATTTTGGAAGGGCTACTCGACGAGTTGGTGGCCCTAACTCGTCGAGTAGAAGGCAGATTATGCGCAAATGTTTAAGTGAGCTACTCGACGAGTCGAAGTCCTGACTCGACGAGTAGGACAGTCTGGATGAAACCCTAATCTTTAGGGCTTGCACCCTATTTAAGCATCATATATGACCTCCATCCCAGCCTCCATCACCTCCAAACCCTAATCTCGAAAACCTAATCAACCTTGAGTGATCTTGAGCTATTTCCTTTCCACTTTTGTGATTTAAAGCTAGAAGAAGGAAGCAAAGGCTTGGAGTTGCAGAAGGAAGGTTGAAGATCCAGAGCTAAGAACTCATTTATGTCTTGATAGAGGTATAAAGCTTATGCATTGGCTTCTATTCACTTAGATCTTCTTTTGAGCTTGTATGTTGTCATTTTTGGGCCATTTCCAAGGTCATTTCGAGATTTGAACTCTTGGAGATGAAAGGACTTTAGATATGGGCACTCTTGAGCTTTAGAAGCTCAAAGTTGCCACCTTTATTCAGCCATGGCCCTATTCCATGACTTAGACCTTCATTCTAGCTTGTAATGGGTGTTTTAGCTTCATAACACCATGCATGCACGTAAAGTTAGCAACTTTAAGTGTAATGCTAGTCTAAGGGGTCCAGATCTACAAGTTGGAAGCATTGAAATGGATTAGAATAGATTGAATGGATTTGTTATATGGAGGACTCGACGAGTTGTTCTTGGACTCGGCGAGTGGGGTCGCAAACCCCTAACCCTCTTCTGTTTGTGAGTGAAACCAATGAGTCTAGGAGATAACTCAGTGAGTTGGACAAGATTAGGACTCGGGAGCTGAAGAGCTCGACAAGTCCAAGGAGGGACTCGACGAGTTAAAGTTGTTGTGTCCCGATTAGATGACAGGAAGAACTCGACGAGTCTGGGAAGGGACTCGACGAGCTGACTCGGTTGACCACGAGTCGGAGTGGTACATGAACTCGCAAAGTTGTGAGATAACTCGACGAGTTGAGGTTAACTGAGAGTTGACCTTGACTTTGACTTTGACCTGGATGTTGTCTTTGACCAAGGGTAAAATGGTCATTTTACCCTGAGAAGGAATATCAGATTTTGATTTAGTGTATTATGTAGTTGATAGCCGGGGAGTCGCCGAAGCAGTAGTCAGAGATTCTTCACTCGACTTTCAGCAGTCAGCCTTAAGAGGTGAGTTTTCTCCAGTAGGAACGGGTCTAAGGCCACAATTCCGGCCTGTTTAGATGTTAGTAGTTCCGGGCTACGGCCCGATGCCGGGCATGACCCGATGTAGGTTACATGCTTTCGAATTACGATCGGATGCCGGGGCGGTCCCGAGAAATGTTTATGTATGCTTGATGTCTTTATGATTCTTGCATGTTATGTGTTCCGGGCTTCATTCCGATGCCGAGGAAATCCCGATGTATGCAAGTCTATATGTTATGTTTTAGGTGTTCCGGACTCCGGTCCGATGCCGGGGCAAGCCCGATGTATGCCAGTCTATATGTTATGTGTTAGGTGTTCCGGACTCCGGTCCGATGTCGGGGCAAGCCCGATGAATGTTTATATGCTCATGTTATATGATTATGTTATTTGTTATGATATGTTGTATGTATGCCGGGGCAAGCCCGATGTCGGACGAGGTCCGACGCCCGATGTGGTCGGATGCCGGGTAAGCCGATGCCGGGTTCGTCCCAATGTAGCTGGGCGGTGTCCCAAGGTTGTGTTATATGTTATGTGTATGATATGTGGTAGTTTGGGGATACTCACTAAGCTTCGTGCTTACAGTTTTCAGTTTTGGTTTCAGGTACTTCCACTAGCAAGGGGAAGAGCTCGGGATGATCGCATGGGACACAACATAGTTTCAGCCTGGGATTGTTTAGACTCTGATATTTTCTCATATGATTTGATACAGTTTTTGACATGATGTTTGAGATACATGACTCTTAATTTTGTTCTTTATGATGATGGATGATTTATGGTTTTACTAATGGTTTCAAAAATAAAATTTTCGGTCTTTATTTCTGGGATGTTTTAGTAAGACCACACACTGATAAAAGTTTGACACTTTGTGCTGATGGTTAGTCTATGTACCGTAGGTCATCACACGCACCAATCCATTCTTGCCCTTATATTCTTCTCTAAAGTTTTATGATTCAACGTAATGTACTATACATTAAAGAGATTCGGGCACACTCTCGGGCGTGTCTGAACTCAAAATAATGAGATGGTATGAAAATTTTCAAAAGAAAATCATTTTACCAAAAGAATTTTTAAAAGATAAAAGAACATTGAAAAGAGAAAAAGGGTGCAGTGCATGCAATCAGCCGAGCCCAAGTAAGTACTCCCAAATTGCCCATAGAAGTTTATGTTATGATATGATTATGAGATCTACATTCTAGATTAGTACTAAGGATCTAGGAAGGATGCCTTATGTGCCTATTATATTTGTATCAGCTTTATGAGAATTGCATGCTAGTTTAGGACTAAGGATCTAGGAAGGATGCCTTATGTGCCTGTTATATGTACCTCAGCTTTATGAACTGCATGCTACTACAGATTAGTCAGTAATGGCCTGAATGTGATATGCTTGATTATGTGTACTCGATGCTCGAATGCCGCGTGCTTTGTGCTTTTAGGAGTTCTAGTTATCTCTTACTAACTAGTAAATGAATATGTTAAGTTACATAATGCGAGGATTAAATACTTTAAGAAGGTTAGGTCTAACTCTATTGTCCAGCTCTTGTTTGAGTCCAACCGTTGTAGGGTAGGATCTCTCATTCGAAGAATTATCTAGTCTCAGTGATATGTAATAGTATTCACGAGCGAGTTAAGGGGAGGTAGCAGGGACTTCTTATGCAGCTGATAGTGGAGAGTGGGTTGGTGATTACCCTAGGGAAAGCCTAGGATGAAGTTAGCATGAGATCAACAGTAGTAGTCGAAGGGACTTGGTGGAGTCGAAGCAGTTCTGGAGGAAAGTACGGATAGATGTGGAAGGTAATATGGGCCTGTACTACTGAAAGCAGAGGATCCGTACTTGAATCAAGGAAGGCTGAGATGAATCCAGGAAACTTGTAGTATGTTTGATCCCTCGAGATATGATGATTATACTGATGTTTGTTATGGTGTATTTTTAGTATGGTGACGCTACGCACCAGGCCGATTGGCACATCAGGCACTGGTGAGGGATCAGGCTCGGGCTATGGGACCGAGCAGATGGATGAGCAGACGAGGGAGTTTATTACGTCTGAGATCACACGCAACATTTTAGAGTAGACTCCTTTGATCTTTGGTTCAGTCAAGGAGAGTATTTTGGAGCTTCTGGATGAGAAGTTGAGCGCGTTCCGTACGGAGATGGCGACCATGATGGGGTTGCGCACACTGACATTTCGGGAGTTCAACGCTTGTAGAGCTCCCGACTATCATGGGGATCGGGACCCCATTGCTAGCACCAGATGGTTGGCGGATGTCGCCAACGCATTCCGCACCAGCAGATGTCCCGAGGGGGACAAGGTTAGACTTGCGTCCTGTCTTCTGAAGGACATGGCACGTGACTGGTGGGAGGAGGTTGGGAGAGCCATTGGGGATGATACAGTGCTAGATGCTATGAAATGGAGTGATTTCTTGGCCAGGCTCAGGGCCGAGTTTTCACTTGTGATTGAGGTGCAACAGCTAGCGAGGGAGTTCCAGGATCTGGAGCAGACGACTGAGACTGTGGCAGAGATCACCGCCAAGTTTAGGGAGAGGGCCCTTCTTGTTCCGCAGTACGTGGCAAACGAGGATATGAAGAAGGCCCGGTATCATGAGATGCTGAGGAGTGATATACATCAGTTCGTGAGCCGTTCCAACTGCAAGACGCTGGAGGATATGATTGCGAGAGCTCGGTAAAGGGAGCTAGACTTAGAGATGGAGAGGAAGAGCAAACCCGAGGGGGTGCAGGCAGTGAGTGCGGCCAAGAAGCCCAAGGTGTCAGATCACAGATCGAGGAGCTAGCAGGGTCGCAGCCGGTGTGGCAAGTGCGGCAAGATGCACGAGGGGGCGTGCAAGGCGGGGAGTTCGGGCTGCTACAAGTGCGGCCGAACTGGTCATATGAGTAGGGATTATATAGCCACCACCACCACCACAACAGTTTCAGATCTAATTTGCTTCCAGTGCAATCAGAGGGGCCACAAGAAGGCCCAGTGTCTGAGTCTGGCAACAGTAGGACAGGTGGCGGCACCCGCTCCTTCCACATTGAGGATTACAGATGGCCGTCAGGGTCGGGCAGAGGCGCCCACAGCGAGGAGCAGGGCTTTTCAGCTTACGGCTGAGGAGGAACGTGCGGCTCCCGATGTTGTGACTGGTATGTATTCCCTCCTTATCTATTTATTTATACTAATTATCGCTCATGTTTATGTGTTTTATTATAGGGTCGTTCTTAGTGGACGGTATATCTGCTCTAGTACAATATTTTTTTATTTGCCATGTTCTCAAAATTTGACTATGAAGAGGGATGCCGTAATCATAATTGAATTTTGAGAACACAATATATGGAATTTTCTTAAGTTGAACCAAACCAACATAAAATTCATATATATATATTCTTGACTAAAGATGATTAAAATCTCATCCTAAGCCTTTTAGAATTAAAATGAGGTATAATTTCCTCTCCCTTAATTATAGCAAAACAACTTTACAACCCCTGCAACTTCCGGAATTGAAACTTTTGTTTTTCTATAATTAACATTGCTATCTTGCAATACTAATCATAATTATCATGCTCCCACTAACATGATGATTATTAGCATAACACTTATGCTCCCACTAGCTTTGACATGTACTCAGAAATCAGCTGGACTTCTAGAAATCAATATTGTATTGACTTTCTTACCAAAGTTCAAATTTCTGATACGAGATGCTTTGATAAAACTTTATCAAAATCATACACCTTTCCTTAGATAGCACACATGTGTGTCTAAACAATTTCAGAACTATGAAAAGGGATGCCGTAATCATAGTCTCAATTGTTTAGACCTTTGCCATTTCTCACAAGTCCATGTTAGTGTGTCGGTTAACGACACACGCTCCACTAACGACTTTGAGAATGCAAATATCACAATTGCTATCTACTTAAAATCTACTTAGTGAAAGCGTTTCCTCACCATCATTTTCATGAATCGGAGAGAAACCTTATGACACTTAGATTTTATGGTGTATGTGTTCCTATCCATGTGAATTTGTCAAAACCATAATCTCAAGACAAGGTTAGTGACAAATCCAAACTCATATGGACTGGACTTGTGCAGTCTTAACTTCTTGCCACCTGGTAGCACAAGGGTTTGTCATTGCTTCCAAGTTGTTATGCAACCATTTGAGAACTCTCAGAACTCATATGCAAAGCCAACTTTAACTGGAATGGGCACAGAAATAGGATATGTCAACATGACAGTTTATAAAACCTCATGTCGTGTGCTAGTGTCAAACTACATGTTTTAATTCTTAATTAGATCTTGAAATCCTTTCAGGATCCTTAAGACTCCCACTGTCCTCTTGACATATAAGCCTATCTTGCCAAATATTCAAGAGATAGTGTGGATTCTTTATCAAGACAAACACTTCACACAATTGGCCTTAGTTGGTCTTTGTTTTATCCAAAACATCACAACTTACCAATTTCAAATGTACAAGAGTAGGTCACATTCTACTCTTACATTTGAAAAGTGTTAGTAATGTCATTCAAATTACAATCTTGGAGTATGACTCTAAGACTTGTTTTTGGAACGAAGTATGACTCATCTTCTTGATTTAACCATTTTAGCAATTCTTGATTCCTCTTCTTAGCCATAGGAATGTACTAAGATGTCCTTAGAGGACCAATTATGATATGGTTTCTTAATCATTAAGATGATCACAATGCATGATACTAAAGTACTCTCCCATCTTTTCAGATGTGAGAAACTTTTATCTTTCCGCCTAATTTGATTCTTCTCATTCGTATGGCCATACATCGAAGCTTTTCCAATGTTTCAGAATTATACTTAAACTTGTAAGTATAACCATATTTACTAACTATTTTTATTTATTTTTCATTTTTAAACATCAAAATATCATATTTTTCTTCCAAACTAGATCAACAAATATCATAGTTAAACAATAATGATGGCATAAGTACTACAAACTTATACACTAAAAAGTATATACTAAAATATGGTAGTGGTGAATATCATAGTTATAAGTAAAAAGTGCATGCATGAAATGATACATTTATTTGTTGTGTATAAACTCTGAAGAAAACAAAATGATTACGTTGTTAATATTTAGTATTGCTAATGCAAAAATTACTTTTATGCTTTAATGATCGATAGTAGAACTATTATGCAACACAAACTCATAATTAACCTATGATTAACATTTGAACTAAGTTATGCAGTTAAAACATTTGTGAATAAGAAATGTCTTTCTCATATAACTTCACCAAACTCATAGAACATATAGATGTATAACTTATACTAACTCAATACATGTGTGGAAACTCCAAAAAAGCACATACTTGTTTCATGCATTGATGATTGTCAGTGTAACCACACATGAAAAACAAATTCTAAAACATTGATTTTTTTTAACAGCTAGACTTCAATTAAAACAACTAAAAGTTGGAATTACATGGTACAATACAATGGGTTTTCAACCCAAAAGTTCCAAGTCAAATTCCTACCCCATTTCGCTCTACTCCTAATCCATAAAAAGGCCAAAGCCTTGACATCATAGGCTAAAGCTAACGGACACTTGACCTTAGTATTGGTGTTGAAGATCACGTCATTCCTATAATTCCATATAGTCCATAAAAATGCTCTAGATATCGCTTCTAAGGTGTCTAATGTCACACCCCCGGACCAGACGGCGGAAACATCCGGAGGCGGGTGACTTCATTGTGCAGTATCATAACAATTGAATATCAATGAAACAGAGCAATCCAAACATCATACATTGAGATAACAAACTTACATTATTTACATATTGTATTTGTCCTTCGAATTACACAAAAGAGACATAAGCAAAAAAATCCAAACTACAGCTAATATTCTTGCATCCGCGTCCCTTGTTACCTGCTTACTAGATCCCTGAGAATACAAGTCGTTTTGAAAAGCGTCAACTAAAAAGTTGGTGAGTTCATAAGCATTTTTGTATAAAATCATTTACACTTGTTTAGAATCGTTCTCATTGTACTTTCAGAAAATCCGATATTTTCTATGAAATCGTTTGAAGTCTTGCCTTGAAAATCATGGATATATGCGTGTGCATGTCATTACTTTTGTTCATCCTTATAAGGAGTGATTTCGAAAAGTAGTGTAATTTGAAAAAGTGAGCTGTGTACGAGAATAATTCTTTTGAATAGTAATAGTCAACCGTTTCCAGAAAAATCCCTTATTTTCAAAAAGAGAATATGGTTGAAAATCTTGTTCCTCTTATCGAGTAAAATTGAGTATGCGTTCTAGTTTATCGTTATCGAAATCGTAGAAAATCGTTTTCTCCAGAAAATCCTACATTTTCTGCTATAAACTATTCGTAAGTTCTAGTTCCAACTATGTATATGTGTGGGTTAGTTTATCGTTTTCAAAATCGTTTACAAACGTTTTCCATAGAGTCCTACGCTTTTTAATTTGTAAAAATAGCAGTATTACGACTCTATACTTGTTAGGAGAAAGAATCAACATGGCAATTGTGGACATTCTACTCGATGAAAAAGGACAGTCAACGCAAAAAATGCGGACCATCACTTATCATGTATAGGACGGTCAACACAACGTGCCAAAATTTATTTATGAGGTTTTTCCTTACATAAATTTCTAGATGACATACCATATTCTAGTGAGTCGTTATAACCATACTAATCTGACGGAGTGCCCCGTTTTGGCGTTTCTCAGGCGCCCTAGTTTTGGAAAAGACATTTGTCACCCTAGACTGGCCTGTCTAGCTGTAGTGAACAACGAAGGTGTGGGGTGTCAACCCCGTATAGATCTATACAAAAATTCCCGCTCTCTCCCTCCAGGAGACTCTGGCTATAACTCCTTACAGGACTTTAGACGTACACTAATATTTTTATATTTAGGCACTTTTGAGATTTGTCTGAATAGAATATTAACAACCTTTTGAGCAATCGTTAGAGATCCATTATTTGTTAGATAAATAATGAAATTCGTAGTCATTGAATAGAAATATCGTTCTCGTTCCATATCGTTGATTGTGCTCGTTAACTGGGTGCTCGTGTTCGTTCCTTTTCGTTTATTGAAAAATAAGTCATTTTAGTCAAGATAAAAAGTGTCAAGTTATAATTTGTATAAATTTATAACTGCCGGTTATGACACGCATTTTCTGTTTTATGACATATAGAACATTACTTATGTTCTTGGAGGTTTTACGACAACAGTTGATGACATGCAAATATTTCTGTCATAAAGGCTCTATTGTCTTGACGCAAACTTTTATATCGAATATTTATAAAATACTCCCTGTAACGCCCGTGTTTCTGGGCCAGACATTAATGATGATGTGATAGTCTAGGTTAACCTTTGTAACCCATTATGAAACAATAGAAGTGTATTATTTGAGTATTGTGTGTTTTGTCCTTAATTGTGTGTCTTAATTTAATTAAGGTTAAGACTAAGTGTCAAAATGAAATATTAGATAAACCCGATATCTATGAAGGATGTGGTAGTGGTCGTGATGAGGTTTCCGAATATATAAAGAATGCTGAAATCCGAGTTATAACGAAGAAGTTATGACCTGTCGAAGTTTCGCGACAGAACCGGCACGACGCTAAATAACGTAAAATATGAATTTAAGATAGAGCGATATTTAGCCTTAGTGATACAAACGAAATTCGTAGAATACGTTAAACCATCGACCTTCACTGGAAAGGAAGATCTGATTGGAGTCATGGATTGGATCTCGGAAATGGAGCTAGCCTTCATGACGTGTTGCTGCAGAGGCAAGTTGCAGACCACTTTCGCAGTACGTCAGTTCAGAAGTGGCGCAGTTCGTTGGTGGAACACTCTGGGGAAGACCATAAGCCCTAATGGGCCACTGCAACTGACTTGGGCAGAGTTCTTGGTGAAATTTAAGCGCAAGTTCTGTTCGGCCCAAAATCTGCTAGAATTGGATAACAAGTTTCTGATATTGACAAAAGGCAATATGTCAGTTGATAAATACACTAATACCTTTACAGACAAGATGGAGTTTGCTTTGCGCATCGTCCCATATGAGCTGACAAAAGTGGACCGGTACGCGAAGGGACTCCCATGGGAGTACGCGGTGCCATTGCGTCAGGCACCTACTCTTGAGGCAGCTATCTGGGCTGCCAAGTCTGTTGAGGACATGATCAAGGGAAGAACCGCCAGCAATGTTGAAGTTGGTGAAAAGAGAAAGTTTGAAGGAACTTCAGGTTCCAACAAGAAAAACAAATTTTCGAAGTCTCATTCGAAAAAGTTTGGAGGAGGAAAAAGGGGCGAATCGAAATGGTGTGAGAAGTGCAAGAAAAAGCACTCTGGGAAATGTAGCGAGGATGTGACCTGCAACAAGTGTGGAAAGACAGGGCATTATGCCAATGAGTGTCCGTCCAACAAGAGAGTGTGCTTTGGGTGTAATGAAGAGGGGCACATTTTGAAAGACTGTCCGAGAAAGAAGGAGGCAGCAAAGCCCAACATTCCACCAAAGCCGAAGGCGAGAGCTTTCCAGATGACACTGGAAGCTGCTAAAGAAGAAGCTGATGTCGCTTCAGGTACCTTTCTCGTAAACAATTTGCCTGCCCAAATTTTATTTGATTCTGGAGCCAACTACTCCTTTATATCGCATGAATTTGGTAGAAAACTAGCTTTGCCTGTTGATAGACTAGATAATGCTTTATTAGTCGAAGTTGCTAGTGGCAAGTTTGTACTTGTTAGCCATCGTATGAAAAACATCTTAATCGACCTGAACCGGAATAAGTTCCACGAGGAATTATTGCCTATCGAACTTAACGGTTTCGAGATCGTGTTGGGAATGGATTGGCTTAGCGCCAATGATGCCGAAATACTGTGCAAGAAGAAGATTGTAAAAGTAAACCCGCCTGGGAAAGAGTCATTTATGGTGTATGGGGACAAACGCAGAGTGAATTCTGGGATCATTTCTCTAATGAAAGCCAGAAAGTGTTTGGTCAAAGGATGTACATCATATTTGGCATTCGTGATCGATGCTAAGAAGGAGAAAAAGGAGATGTAGAGCATTCCTGTCGTGTGTGATTATCCGGAAGTATTTCCCGAAGATCTTCCCGGATTACCGCCTGATAGACAAGAGGAGTTCATAATAGACTTGTTACCAGGGACGACACCAATAGCAAAGGCACCTTACCGATTAGCACCAACGGAGATGAAGGAGCTGATGATGCAACTTTAGGAGTTATTGGACAAAGGTTTCATTATACCTAGTTCATCACCCTGGGAGCTCCGATGTTATTCGTGAAGAAGAAAGACGAGAGTATGAGAATGTGCATTGATTACAGAGAGCTGAACAATGCAACAATAAAGAATAGATATCCGTTGCCGAGGATTGATGACCTGTTCGATCAACTACAAGGTTCAAGTTATTTTTCAAAGATCGACCTAAGGTCAGGATATCATCAGCTGAAGGTGAAAGAGCAGGATATAGAGAAGACTTCATTCAGAACACGATATGGACACTACGAGTTTTTGGTTATGTCGTTTGGACTAACCAATGCTCCAGCAGCATTCATGGATTTAATGAACAGGGTTTGTAATCCGTTCCTTGATAAATCTGTGATAGTGTTCATAGATGACATTCTGATTTACTCGAAAAACCAAGAGGAGCATGGCAGACACTTGCGAGAAGTGTTGGAAGTCTTGAAGAAGGAGAAATTGTATGCAAAGTTCTCCAAATGTGATTTTTGGATTCAAGAAGTCCAATTCTTGGGTCACGTGGTCAACCAAGAAGGGATAATGGTTGATCCAGCAAAGATTGAAGCTGTGACGAAGTGGGAACAACCGAAAAGTCCCACGGAGATCCGAAGCTTTTTGGGATTAGCTGGATATTACCGAAGGTTTATCCAAAGCTTTTCTTCGATCGCTACTCCTTTAACATCTTTGACCCACAAAGGAGCTACCTATGCTTGGAGCGATAAGCACGAAGATGTTGGATAAGGTGTCTAAGTCCATAACTATTTCTGGTATGTACTTGACCCGACCCGGCATGGTCCATTTGGGTTGCATGGCATCATGAATTTGGATAGACTAAATGAGAGAAATAACACTTGTGGTTTATTAATATATTATAAGTTCTAATATATTAATAGTATTGATCAATAATTAATCTAGGATTAATTAAGTGATCAAAAGATGACTAATTAAATATATGGGTTGATCATGTAAATCATCCATAACTTGTATAGTGGGCTAAAAGGCTCCATGGATAATCAAGTTGGGTTAAACCCATTGAATGCTCCATGGAGGCTCCATGGGAGTTACAAACCCATGGGTCATGGAAATGAAGAGTCATGCCACATTAGGGTTTACATGGTGTAACCCTAGATGTGACACACTATATAAGCAACATGTTCTCCACCAAAATCGGTGACACATAAGAAACAAGAGGGCTAGGCCAATTTTAGAAGTGTGTATTCTCTCTAAAGTCATTCCAAAAGCATTTGGTGTTGTGTGAAGCATTTGAGGCATCACACTTGGGGTGCTAGGCTCACAAGGTTTCAAGGATCATAAGCAACAACAAGGTAAGTTATTCTATCTTTCATGCAAGTTAAAATTTGTTCCCCGTGTATGCTAGATAGGAATATAACCTTGGAATTCAACTTTGCATGATAATTAGACAAACATAGATCCAAGGTTATTAGGGTTGCATGTACACTTAGGAAGTGTTAGAATGCTCAAAACCCATCAGTGGTATCAGAGCCTAGGTTTGTTTGTTGTTTTTTGTTTTTTTTTTTTTGTGTGCAAACAGCTTGAAAAAAAATCGTTTTTCTGTTTTCTGCTCGTATGAAAGTTTGCACATTTGTTGCTGGAAATGGACTAGAAACATTACCCTAAACTGTTTTGATGTTTTAAAGCTTGTTTTAGATGGTGTAATGTTTATGCTAATCCATTTACAATGGCAATTATTAAAATTACAAGTTTTTTTTTAAGTGTAATTTTTTATTCTTGAAAGTGTTCATATTCATGTTCTTGAACTTATGAAGATTAGATGATCATAGGAATTGTTTGTAACCTTCATGGTAGTTTAATTCATGATCATAATGTGTTTTAATGGGGTCCATAACTTGTCCTCAAGTTATGGAAAACCAAAAGTCTCACTTTTATTAAAGCCATTAAAAGAACACAAGAGTTATAAAAATGAAGAGTCTTCATTTTTATTACTCAATTATTTCATAAGTTATAAGAAATGAAAAGTTTTTGGAAGTTTACAAAAACTTGCCCTCAAGTTTTGGAACATGTAAAGTCTTGATTAAAACTTTAGTTTCAACCCTTAGAATTTTAAAAGTTAAAATTCAACCATTATACTTTATAATATTATAAGTTACTAATATATATATGTATAACGTCAAGTCGTCTTACCGCTAGTACGCCTCATTCACGAAGTCGGTCTATAAGGGGGGTATAAGGTTGTTGCCTATAAAATGGCAACTTAATGGGTGTCCACTCTCACCCACCGCTTCCTTGATCGGTGGAGGGTCGTTAGCCGAACGGGTAAGACAAGGACTTATAAATTCTCATTAAAAGTATGATGAATATTATAAAGTAACTAAATGCTTTTATTAAATTCCCAATCTTAGTTACTTTAGGAAAATGTGAATAAGGTGCTAATCCATGAAATTACACTTTACACTTTGTTTATGTCGTTGGTGGAGCGTGTGTGGTTAACCGGCACACTAACTTGGACTTAACAAGGTAGGTAAAGGGTGACTTAAGGTTTACCATAGCATCGGTGGAGCGTGTGTGGTTTACCGGCACATCGATTGAGTGATAAACCTTGAGGGTACCAAGTGATTTGCATGGTTACTTCACACCTCGTTTTGTGATCCTCGGTATCCCAGTCACAAAACATGGAGGGCACACTCGAGATTAAAACATGCCTTTGAAAAGTTCATTGAATCTCAAAAGAATCTAGGAATTTCTAAGAACCAATTAAAAACCTAATATTTATATTTCGTTTTTCATGGTGGAAATTAGTGAATCGTCATTCACCTACCTTTCAAATATGTTATAGCTTGGATTACGGCATACCTCTTCTAAGTTATAATATATTGTGATTGGATTCTAGCCTTAATATTACATTTGGGTGTTTTATTAAGGACTCTCTTAATATCTAAACTAATCTTGTTCTCTTCTTTCAGATGTCTTCAAACAATGCTGCTTCTGGCTCTAATCCTAATGGCTCCTTTACCCTTATGAACTTGTGTGGGAAAGTCACTTTTGATGGATCCAACTTCAATGAATGGATCAGAAACATCAGGATGATTACCCGCTACGAGGACAAAGAATATGTCCTTGACAAGGAGCTTAAGGAGATTGATGAGACCACTGCAACTCCCCAGGAGATCGCTGACTTCCGGGCACATGAAAGGGATGCTACAAAAGTGGCATGCATCATGTTGGCCACCATGACAGCGGAACTCCAAAAGTCCTATGAGGACTTCTACCCTTTTGAAATGCACCAAGATCTGATGGAAAGATACCATCAAAGTGCACGACAAGAGAGGTATGAAATCATATGCTCTATCATAACAACCATGATGAAGGACGGGGAATCCGTCACGAGCCACATGCAGAAAATGCAAAGGTATGTGGATCGGTTGCTGAAGCTTAATGTGAACTTCCCTGAGGAGCTTGCAATAGATATCATTTTGCACTCCTTACCATCGTGCTATGATCAATTCCGCATGACATATCACATGAATAAGGAAGAGGTCACACTCAGCAAACTTCATGGACTCCTCAAGACCGCAGAAACAGGTCTTAAGGGTAAGTCGGTTGTTAACACTCCTACTCCAAACTCCGCCCCGGTTTTGGCAATTGGGAAAGGTAGAGGGAAGAAGAGGAAGAGCTCTTCGAAGGGTACCAAGGCTAGGACCCTTGATGGCTCTTCTTCAAGTGGAACCAAGAAAGGTTCCGTCACTCCTTCTTCTGACCCAAAAGAGGCTGAATGCTTCTATTGCCATGAAAAGTCACATTGGAAGCGGAACTGCCCAAAATACCAGCAAGATGTGAAGGATGGGAAAGTTAAACCCAACCATGCAGGTATTTACACTATCTTATCTAATAACTCACCACATTCTAACTCTTGGGTCCTTGATACCGGTTGTGGTATTCATATCTGTTCTGATTTGCAGGGACTAAGAAGAAGTGAGAATGTGGAGCATGGAAGAATAAACTTAATCATGGGGAATATGAAAGCTTTACCTGTCACCAAGATTGGAGTTTATACTTTATTGCTAAGTAGTGGGTTTAGTTTAGATTTGAATAAGTGTTGTTATTCGCCATAAATGGCAAGAAATATTATTTCCTTTCATGCATTGTATAAACAAGGTTTCACCTTTTCATTTGATAATGAAGTTGGTTCGATTAATGCTTTCTTTAATAATGTTCTTTATTTTAAAGCATTACCTTGTGATGGTGTGTATGAAACTGTATCTGTGGTTGATAACTTAGGAAATAATGTATTGTGTATTGATTCTGTTAATGATAATAACTTGGATAAAGCATCATTATGGCATTGTCGTATTGGACATATAAGCAAGAAACGCATAGGCCAACTCCAAAAGGATGGAGTATTGGAGTCATTTGACCTAAAGTCAGATGATAGTTGCGAATCATGCTTACTTGGAAAAATGACAAAGTCACCCTTCACAGGTTCTTGTGAGAGGGGTGAAGGTTTGTTGGATCTTATACATACAGATGTGTATGGGCCCTTCAAACATGCCACAAGGGATGCTAATCGTTATTATTTGACTTTTACTGATGATTACAGTAGATATGGATATGTATACTTAATCAAGCATAAGTCAGAGACTTTTGAGAGGTTTAAAGAGTTTAAACAGGAAGTCGAGAATCAATTGGGCAGGAACATTAAGATGCTTCGATCCGATCGAGGTGGTGAGTATCTTAGTTCAGAGTTCCTCGACTATCTTAGGGAATGTGGGATTGTCTCACAATTGACACCTCCTAGGACACCGCAGTTGAATGGTGTAGCTGAGAGGCGTAATCGAGCCTTGTTGGATATGGTTCGTTCCATGATGAGTCGACCTTTGCTACCAATCTCATTTTGGCGGTATGCCTTAGAGACTGCCGCCCATATCCTTAATCTAGTTCCCACAAAGAAAGTTGCCAAAACTCCTCATGACATGTGGACTGGTAAAGTACCCAAACTAGACCACATTAAGATTTGGGGTTGCAAGGCTTTCGTGAGATGCGAGACTCATGATAAGCTCGAACCTCGAAGTGAGAGGTGTATTTTCATCGGCTACCCACAGAAATCCTTTGGTTACCTCTTCTACAGACCTAGTGAGAATGTGGTCTTTGTAGCTAGGAGGGCTTTCTTTCGAGAGAGAGAGTTCATAAGGCAAGGAGACAGTGGGAGGCAAGTTGACCTTGAAGAAATTCAAGAGTCAAGTGGTGAAGGAACTTCAAACCCTAGCACTCAACTTGAAGAGGAAACCTCTGTTGAGCCAATTGACAAGTCTGTACCTCTGAGGCGTTCCACAAGGGTTAGGAATGCACCTGAGCATTACTATGGATTCCATATTACTGCGGAAGGTGATACACTTATCAGTGATGAGACACTGATAGGTCTGGATGAACCTAACAGTTACGTGGAAGCCATGGCAGGCCCTAAGTCAGCCAAGTGGAAAGAGGCAATGGACAGCGCGATACAGTCCATGTATGACAATCAAGTTTGGAACTTGGTTGAGAATGTACCAGGTCGTAAGACTATAGGGTGCAAATGGATCTTCAAGAAGAAGACCGACATGGATGGTAATGTACACACTTATAAGGCACGACTGGTTGCAAAGGGTTTCTCACAAACTCCGGGAGTTGATTATGATGAGACCTTTTCTCCAGTGGCCAAGATTAAGTCTATTAGGGTTCTGTTAGCCATAGCTGCATTTCATGACTATGAAATATGGCAAATGGATGTCAAAACCGATTTCCTTAATGGAAAGTTGGCTGAGGATGTTTACATGAGTCAGCCAGAGGGTTTTGTCAATACAGAGTACCCTAATAAAGTGTGTAAGCTTGAGAAATCCATTTATGGGTTAAAGCAAGCACCTCGCAGATGGAATCTTTGCTTTGATGAGAAAGTCAAAGAATTTGGCTTTTCTAGGAGTGAAGATGAATCTTGTGTATATGTCAAGGCTAGTGGGAGTATAGTTAGCTTTTTGGTATTGTATGTGGATGACATACTACTCATAGGAAATGACATCCCAACTCTGCAGGAAGTTAAGTCCTGGCTTGGGAAGTGTTTCTCTATGAAGGACCTAGGAGAAGCTGCCTATATTCTAGGGATAAGGATCTTGAGTGACCGGAGTAAAAGACTAATTGGACTTAGTCAGAGTACCTACTTGGATAAGGTGTTGAAGAGATTCGGCATGCAGGACTCCAAGAAAGGAGAGTTACCCATCCAGAGTAACGCCAGATTGAGTAAGACACAAAGCCCTAGTACTGAGGCTGAGATAGCAGAAATGAGTTGAATACCTTATGCTTCGGCTGTAGGATCGATCATGTATGCTATGACGTGTACTCGACCTGATGTAGCCTTTTCTTTGAGCATGGTTAGCAGGTATCAGGGGAACCCTGGCAAGGCACACTGGACTGCGGTAAAGAATATCCTCAAGTACCTACGGAGGACTAAGGACTGGGTCCTTACCCTAGGTGGGAGTGAAGACTTGAGAGTTGTAGGGTATAGTGATGCTAGCTTTCAGACTGATAGGGATAAATTCCGCTCTCAGTCAGGCTGGGTCTTTACCTTAAATGGAGGAGCAATTTCTTGGAAGAGTTCCAAGCAAGAGACAGTGGCTGATTCAACTTGCGAATCAGAGTATATAGCAGCTAGCGAGGCAGCAAAGGAGGCGATATGGCTGAAGAACTTCATTGGAGACCTTGGAGTTGTACCAGCTATTAAAGAGCCAATGGAAATTTTCTGTGATAGTGAAAGTGCAGTTGCCTTAGCCAAGGAACCAAGGGATCAGGGGAGATCCAGACACATCGACAGAAAATACCATTTCATCAGACATCGAATAGAAGAAGGACTCCTCGTGGCAAAGAGGGTATCATCGGATGAGAATCCAGTAGATCCCCTCACGAAGGGACTGACTCGGGTTAAGCATCTCCAGCATGCTCGGAGCATAGGGCTGAAGGATGATATTAGATTTAGTAGTTAGATAACCTTGAAATTTGTAAAGTGTAATTGACATTAGATGATGAATAAAAGGTGTTTTATTTATGAGTAAAGTGTTGCTATCTCTTGTCGATCGTTTACTATATTTCTTTTGCATGTTTTGACTTCTAGAATAATTATGTTTGGTATATCATATTATTCGAACCTCCACAGTCGGTCATATGTCGGAAGTAGGTATGAATCAAGACTGTCATGATTGGTTGCAGAGGTCTAAGTTGTTGGACATGGCTACAACACTCATGAGTGCTCATAAGTTCTGAGCATTGGACTCAACCCACGCTCACTGGAATCACTTCATGAAATTTATCTCGAGTGATCGTGAGACGATAATATCATATAAGTCTTCAAACCTAGAGATATGATTTGTTACTTATGAGTTGGTTATGCATTGATTGTACGTTAACGCATTGGTAACTCGATGTTATAAAATGTGCTTTTGTGTATAATTCAATGAGTGGTAGAACAAACATATGAGTCGAAGTTTATCTGTTCCATCTTGGATTAGAAGCTGATATCTGGGCCCCTCGATGATTTTGTTTTGACCTATGTACCGGGCCCGGTCAGAACTAAGTTGATGTGTTCAATTGAGTTCTATGTCAAACAAATCAGAAATCGGGAAACAAACTGCTGGACACAAAGTAAGACACTGTTCCATGTATTTGTCCGACTGATATCTAGAATAGAGGATTATATGATCACTTATCTGAAATGATGTATCATCATCTTCTCAGTTCCGAGAAACCTTGAAAAGAGCTATGATTGTTGATCGGTTCCTGAAGTCATACTTGCAGTTATAGTTATTAGACTTATCCAAGTGGGAGACAGTTGGATAAGGTGTCTAAGTCCATAACTATTTCTGGTATGTACTTGACCCGACCCGGCATGGTCCATTTGGGTTGCATGGCATCATGCATTTGGATAGACTAAATGAGAGAAATAACACTTGTGGTTTATTAATATATTATAAGTTCTAATATATTAATAGTATTATTTAATTAGTATTGATCAAGAATTAATCTAGGATTAATTAAGTGATCAAAAGATGACTAATTAAATATATGGGTTGATCATGTAAATCATCCATAACTTGTATAGTGGGCTAAAAGGCTCCATGGATAATCAAGTTGGGTTAAACCCATTGAATGCTCCATGGAGGCTCCATGGGAGTTACAAACCCATGGGTCATGGAAATGAAGAGTCATGCCACATTAGGGTTTACATGGTGTAACCCTAGATGTGACACACTATATAAGCAACATGTTCTCCACCAAAATCGGTGACACATAAGAAACAAGAGGGCTAGGCCGATTTTAGAAGTGTGTATTCTCTCTAAAGTCATTCCAAAAGCATTTGGTGTTGTGTGAAGCATTTGAGGCATCACACTTGGGGTGCTAGGCTCACAAGGTTTTAAAGGATCATAAGCAACAACAAGGTAAGTTATTCTATCTTTCATGCAAGTTAAAATTAGTTCCCCATGTATGCTAGATAGGAATATAACCTTGGAATTCAACTTTGCATGATAATTAGACAAACATAGATCCAAGGTTATTAGGGTTGCATGTACACTTAGGAAGTGTTAGAATGCTCAAAACCCATCAGAAGAAGCATTTGAGAAGCTAAAGAAGAAGCTATGTGAGGCACCAATTTTATCTCTACCCGATGGAGTTGAAGACTTCGCTGTCTATAGCGATGCATCTGGGGTTGGGTTGGGTTGTGTTTTGACCCAAAGAGAAAAGGTGATAGCATATGCGTCTCGACAGCTGAAAGAGCATGAAAGGAACTACCATACTCATGATTTGGAGTTGGCAGCGGTAGTTTTCGCTCTAAAGATATGGATGCATTACCTCTATGGCACGAAGTGCAAACTTTAATCAGAAAGAATTGAATATGAGGCAGCGATGCTGGCTGGAGTTACTCAAGGACTACGACTGTGAGATACTTTACCACCCCAGTAAAGCAAATGTTGTTGCTGATGCTCTTAGTCGGAAAGTCAATCTTGAAAGAAAAAAAGGCCAAGAGCGTTGAGAATAGTAGTTGTCTCGACAATTGTAGAAAGTATAAAGAAAGCTCAAGAGGAAGCTTCTGAAAAGAATGACCGGAAGGAGGAACGTTTGGGAAAAACGTTGGTGTTCGGTACAAACGGTCATGGACTGAAGGTATTCCAAGATCGTATTTGGGTGCCTAAGTCAGGAGGAATAAGAGATCTTCTGATGGAAGAAGCTCACAAAAGCATGTACTCGATTCATCCCGGTAGCACTAAAATGTATAGGGACCTAAAACCCTATTACTGGTGGCCGACGATGAAGCTCGACATTGCAAGGTATGTGGCCGAGTGTGTGACATGTGCAAGAGTGAAGGCACAACATCAGAAACCGTACGGGAGTTTAGAACCTTTACCTGTGCCTATGGGTAAATGGGAAGACATTGCTATGGATTTTGTCACTAAACTACCCAGAACAAAGAATGGTCACGACATGATTTGGGTAGTCGTTGATCGCTTCACTAAGAGTGCGCATTTCATAGCAGCCAATGAGAAATGGTCTATGGATAAGCTTGCGAATTCTTACGTGACTGAAATTGTGAGGCCTCACGGTGTTCCGTTAACGATTGTGTCAGATCGTGACAGCCGTTTCACCTCGCGATTTTGGAGAAGTCTACAAGTGGAATTGGGTACCAAGTTGTGTTTGAGTACAGCTTACCATCCACAGACTGATGGTCAGAGCGAGCGAACGATACAAACACTTGAAGATATGTTGAGAGCATGTACCCTGGAATTCCAAGGCAACTGGGATGAACATTTGCCTTTGGTAGAATTTTCCTACAATACTAGTTTCCACTCGAGCATAAAGATGGCACCTTATCAAGCTATGTACGGACAAAAATGTCGTACGCCATCTTGTTGGCTTGAGGCTGGGGAAAAGCAGTTTATGGGACCTGAAATAGTCCATCAGACTGCTGAAGAGTTGAAAATAATTAGCGAGAGAATGTTAGCAGCTCAGGATCGTCAAAAGAGCTATGCTGACAAGAAAAGACGACCGATGACTTTTGAGGTTGGAGATTCGGTTTTACTTAAAGTCTCGCCTTGGAAGGGACTTATAAGATTTGGTAAAAGGGGAAAGTTAAGTCCAAGGTTTATTGGACCGTTTAATGTTCTTCAAAGGGTTGGGAACCAAGCTTACAAGCTAGAATTACCCGAAGAACTGAATGGAATTCATAACACTTTTAATGTGTGTTACTTGAGGAAATTCACGGGAGAAGTTCCCGACATGTTTCCACTTTCGGAACTGAGAATTGATGAGAACAAAAGGTTAATTGAAGAACCAGAGGCAATCATTGACCGAAAGACTAATAAGTTGCGACGCAAGATGGTCGAGTTAGTTCTTGTCCGATGGAAACATGCGAATGGGCCAAATCTCACCTAGGAAACGGAAAGTGACATGATGAGTCGCTATCCGCATTTGTTTGTTGATGTGTGATTCCGGGGACGGAATCATTCTAAGGTGGAGAGAATTGTAACGCCCGTGTTTCTGGGCCAGGCATTAATTATGATGTGATAGTCTAGGTTAACCTTTGTAACCCATTATGAAACAATAGAAGTGTATTATTTGAGTATTGTGTGTTTTGTGCTTAATTGTGTGTCTTAATTTAATTAAGGATAAGAATAAGCGTCAAAATGAAATGTTAGATAAACCCGATATCTATGAAGGATGTGGTAGTGGTCGTGACGAGGTTTCCGAATATATAAAGAATGCTGAAATCCGAGTTATAACGAAGAAGTTATGACCTGTCGAAGTTTCGCGACAGAACCGGCACGACGCTGAATGACGTAAAATATGAATTTAAGATAGAGCAATATTTAGCCTTAGTGATCTAAACGAAAGTCGTAGAATACGTTAAACAGAGAGCGTGCATAAAAATAACGTCTAAATCTGACTTCGTATGAGGAAGTTATGATTTTTCGAAGTTTCAGCTTAGCAGTATGCAGCCCGAAGTTCGATTTTGAGATCGAGTGATTTCTAGCCGAAACAATCTAAACGAGAATCGAAGATCTCGTCGATAGTAGTCCAACGGTAAAAAGGCAGATGAAAATGGACTTCAGATGAAGGAGTTATGAATTTATAACGGAGTTTTCCTGTCCCGGCCTACTAAAAATAATATAATAATAATATAATAACAATTAAATTCAAAATTAGCCGACGAAGTCTAAACGAGAGTTGTAGAGCATAATCTCACCTACACGTGCATATAAAGAACGTCGAAAACGGAGCTCGTATGCGAAAGATATGAATTTCTGAAGTTCGGGGCACGAAATCTGATCCTGTGTCAGAACTCACGACGTGAACACTGTGTTCACGACGTGAACTCAGAAAAACGTCACCTGGACTCTGTCAGACCCCACTTGTGATGACGCATGCAGTGACGATCAAGCCCCATGACGTGAGCACTAGAAACTCACGACGTGAACCCAGAAAATTCACCCTATAAATAGAAATCAATGGGTCAGCCGATTTTGGTTGCTCCTCCCTTACTCTCTCACTCCCGATACCCTCTCTAAGCCCTATTTTAACCCCCCCCCCCCCCCCCCGAAGGCCCGGTATCATCCTGAGACCCGAAGCATCGAAGATCCCGAGAAGAAAAGAGTTTCCGAGCCGAAGCTCTGCTTGCGAGAAGCCCGGTGTGTGAAGACCTTCTAGTTTCACCGAAGAGCTTCTACTCTTAGAGCCGTAGTGCTGTTCGATCATCTTCTGATCAAGTGAGTGCATAGTCCCTTTCATATACATGATTATAATACAAGTATTGATGAACGTATTAGATATATGATATGAGTGAGTGTATATTCCCTTTTCTTCTAACACATAGATATGAACTATCTACTTTAGAATACGTGTTACGTGTGTATAAATATACGTGTATATATATGTTATCTGTTTATTTGGGATGAGTATTGAATGAGTATCTTATCAGTTTTAAATTGCATATGAATGCATATGTATGTTGTTATCTACAAAAATGTTGGGTAGAACTTGGGTAGATAGTTGATGTGTGATAAACTGATGAGAGGCCTCGATGTGATTGTGATCTAGTCATTCAGCAGAATATGGATGACGACCACAGACTCTTTCTAGACTGTCCTGTGGAATGCTGGCAGGCTCATAACCTGTAGGTGTTGGTGAACTTGGGTGTTCATTTGATGTATTCTATCCCCCTCATGGTTGCCTTAGGACATTCATTGCTGAGGAAACCCCTTCGCAGTATTGTCTGTCCCGATGAAAATCCTAGATTAGGTCCCTTGTGATAGTTGTTATTTTAGGGACGTAAAGTGAGGATAACGGGAATGGGTAATCGGGTTATTGTTGGTTGGTGAAATTAAATATAATTATTTATTGTGGGTTGAAAACCCTATATGCTCACCAGGCTCCCAAGCCTGACCCACTCAGTTTCTTTGTATTACATGTAGTGGCGCGAGAGCATAAGTTGGAGAACTTGTGAAGATGTTTTTGTTTATAGACCAGTAGTTATATATAACTGTGTAAGGTCTATGTTTTATTGTTTATGTTTTTGTGTCTGTATCGGAACATGACATCCCGAGTTTTGATATATAATGAAAATACATTTCTTTAAGAAATGCTTTGATAAACCTTATTTTATCATGTAATGTTTTTGGGGACAAATTCCGCAACTCTTTTAAATCAATGGATTTACTCTGAAATTATTTTAAAAGCATAAATGAAACCGGTCTTTTCTGGCCGTGATTTTGGGGATGTCACAATCCCTGATAGTTTGCAAATAATCACAAAGTTCCCATTTTCGAAAATTACTAGAAATAGTGTCAACTTATCAAGGTTCCTTTTTATAACTTTTATCTCTAGACATGAAAGCATAGATAAAGGGGTTAAGTTGGACACACCCAATAGTTGGGAGACTCTTTTGTACACAAAGTATCCTTTGTTCTTTATGAAGTTGTGAAATCTTACGTTCATGAGAATATTACTAAAATAATAATTTAATAATATTTCACACACACATACAAACATACGTAGACATGCAATTATTCAAGTATTTAGGCAAGATTTTACTTGTACTCTCCCCCAAAAACATTAAAACATTGAAAAAGGTGGGGTATGAAGCTCACCTTTAGTTGGTTGAGGAGTTGTTTGGAGTTATGGAGTGAATATCTCAAGCTTAAACTTTTAGCTGAGATGAGGAACTCCTCTGGGAAGAATGTTGTCCTAAGGTTGATTATCACATATTATTATGAGTAAAATAGTATGGATTCATCTTGAAGATTATATAAAATCTTAGATGAGTGGAGAACTTACTTTAGAAAACTCCAGGGAAGATTTAAGAATCTTGCTTCCAGCAAGATCCTTAACTTTGCTCTTGGGAGGAGTATTTGATAGAAAATGAGAGTGTTCTTAGGAGTTTGCTGAATATGGATATGAGAAGTGAGAGAGTAGTTCACGTTTCCAATAAGGGAAGATAAGGAGTGATTTGACGTTTGCTTGGAGTACTAGTGGGTAATGTCTATCACTAAGGGTTAATCATAGATTATTGGGATTTGCATGGGAAATGAGGAATTTACATCAAGTCAACTCCTTATCCTCTTAGAATCCCTTCATAAAACCTTGGGTATTATTTTATATAGTTACATTTAAAATAATTAATTTGGCATAAAATGAGGGTCTAAGCGGTTTTAGATATGAAAATCACGAGTTTGGTGTGATTTCCGACGCCAAAATGCCTTAAAATGATGAAAAACTCCGAAAAATGCCAAAAATTCGGAGTGTAGCATGGCTCCTGCGAGGGTCCGAAGGGCTGAGGGAAATTCCGGAGCCACTCTTCAAGGTTCCAGAGGTACTGGGCGAGTTCCGAAGTCAAGCGAAGTCCGGAGTCAGGAGCGAGTTTGGTCGGTCCGGACCGAGGTGCGAGGCTGGCTAGACTTTCGAAGGATCCGAACTTGGTGATTCCGGAGCGAAGCCTTCCAAAGTGAAGGTGTTCCGAAGATGCGACTCCTCTCGGTTCCTTAGAAGGCATTCCGGACCAAGAGGGTTCCGGCAAAGAGGTTCAGGACCAAGAGGGTTCCGGACCAAGAGGATTCCGGAGCAAGAGGGTTCCGGACCAAGAGGTTCAGGACCAAGAGGGTTCCGTACCAAGAGGGTCCTTTTGGGTTTCCTCTTCCGGTTTTGAGCTGTTTTCAACTGAGGAAGGTGCTTAGAGAGATTTGGGAGAGATTTCACATACTTGGAGAGATTTCGGAGAGATATAACATACTTGGAGAGATTTGGGAGAGATTCGATATACTTGGAGAAATTTTACATACTTGGAGAGATTTGGGAGAGATTCGATATACTTGGACATATTTCACATACTTGGAGAGATTTGGGAGAGATTTCACATACTTGGAGAGATTTGGGAGAGATTCGATATACTTGGAGAGATTTCACATACTTGGAGAGATTTGGGAGAGATTCGATATACTTGGAGAGATTTCACATACTTGGAGAGATTTGGGAGAGATTCGATATACTTGGAGAGATTTCACACACTTGGAGAGATTTGGGAGAGATTTCACATACTTGGAGAGATTTCACACACTTGGAGAGATTTGGGAGAGATTTCACATACTTGGAGAGATTTAGGAAAGATTTCACATAGTTGGAGAGATTTGCATTCTAACACTACATGGCTCATTAGGAACTCATATGGTACACTTAGATGTGTTAGCACAAATCTCACAATAGTCCTTGCTTACTTGAGGGCGGAATTTCCTAGCCAAAAAGGCTAGTTGTAACATCATCCCCCCGTTAGAAGGAATTTCATCCCGAAATTCTTTCGAAAGATAGGGTCATGAATATGGGAATAGATGAAGGTACTTTTGATTTATCTAGTCTTCGCGTTCCCAAGTGAATTCCGGCTCACGTCTAGCGTTCTTTCGAACCTTCACAATCGGGATGCGACTTTGTTTTTTGTTCTTAACTTTCCCGTTCATTGCCTTGATAGGCTGATCAATGATTAGGAGGTTCACTTTAGTCTTGTCTAGTGGAACTTGGGATGGTTTTGTCCGATAAACACTCTCTAGGTTCGACTCATGGAACATGGGGTGTACGTCACTAAGCTTGGAGGGTAGTTGGAGTTTGTAGGCTATGGATCCGATCCGTGCGAGGATCTCGAATGATCTGATGCATCATGGATTTAGTTTACTTTTCCTTTTGACTCGAGTCACTCTTCCCCGAGAGGAGTTCTTAAATAATACCCCGATTCCTTACTTGGGATTTCAAGGTTTTTAAGACGTTATCTGCATAGCTCTTTTGCCGGTGTTACGATGTTTGGAGTCGTGCTTGGGTTTGGACTATCCTTTCTGTGGTTTCTCGAATAATCTTGGGTCTAGTGAGTGTACTATTGGGCGTTTGTCATCTTGCCGGCTGGATATCTCCCACCTCAGTCCAACAGAGGATGATCTGCACCTCTGGCCACACAGGACCTCGAGGGGTGCAACTCCTATGCTCGAGTGGTAGTTGTTGTTATATGAATACTCGATTAGAAGCAAGTGGGTATCCCAAACTTTGTCAATGTCCATTACACATGCTTCTCTTCGGGATGTGGGTTCATGTTTACCTTGATCTCGACAGGTGGGATTTCTAGAGCTTTGGTGGTCTGACACTTATGAGTGCTGAGTACATGAAAGGAGAAATGTCCGAACCTGGGTCCTTTGGTTAATCGGAGACTATGAGTTATCGGGCCCTTTCTTGGCGAGGGCTTTTGAATGGTCTTCTAGGGATCGGGATCCTGGTGTCCTAAGAGTAGAGTTTTCTGGGTCTTAGGAGTTGGTACTATGGTCACCAAGGTTGAGTTTGTGTGATGTAGTTGACCTTATGAGTCTTAGATCATCTTGGGAGTTTTCTTCCTATAGTTTTTCGAGCTAAGGGTAGGTCGGCCTCTGCCAGTTCCTTGCTGTTGGTTGAACATGTCTCTGATTCGGGGTAGGGAGTATCGATCCTTGAGGATGGGTTTGTTTGGCTTATTCGTAGCCGGTGGTGCCTATGGTAGTTTCGTCTTTCTTCCTTATGAGTTAGATAGGTGCTTCCTGTGGTTAGGGACTGGGTCTGATGTTTCCTTTATCTATTATGCCGATCTTGTGATCAGACACCATCTGTTCTTGTGATCGTGCTAAGTGGTATCGGGTGTTTGGTTATTGGAGTGGTTCCAGGAGTAGGGGTGATTCTATCTCTGCTTAGTACATGGTTGGGGTTTCCAAAGGGATTTTGGGAATCTTTGGAGGAAGGTTAGAAGCCTTTCGGATTCCCTTGTTGCCTTTTGCTCCTTGATTTTTAATCTTTATTGGGCTAGGGAAAAGTGTGTAGTATTTCTTACACCAGGACTTAGGTGTCTGGTAACTAGGGATTCGTCGTTACTGGCTGAAAGAGTTTAGCTATCTGATTGAGTAAGACGAAAGTCTGTTTGCAGAGCTTGAGGTTTGTAAGGTGAGGATCAAGTCTGTCCGTGCCAATTGATGACATTGGACTCCTTGTTGTTACATCGATTTGAGGAGTATTGATTGCCAGGAACGACACGGTGTTCTATGCTCATGCTCTTATTGTTGCTAGTTTTGTTTTCGTTGTTACCATTGGGTCTATCTTATTTATGCTTGTTAGGTGTTCCAATGTTCGTGTTCTTATCGTTGCTAGTTTCGTTTTCGTTGTTACCATTGGGTCTATCTCGTTTCTGCTTGTTAGGTGTTCTAGTGTTCGTGTTCTTATCGTTGCTAGTTTCGTTTTCGTTGTTACCATTGGGTCTATCTCGTTTCTGCTTGTTAGGTGTTCTGACGACACGAGGGTGCTGCTATAAGTCAAGGGAATTCGTAATCCGAATTCTGCCAGGTCCTTCCACTATAGATGGATGTGACCTAACCGTACATACTTGGGATCTTTAGAGATGGTTGACTGTGGGGTTCTGTCCTAATCGCTATTCATCCCAGGGACATAAAGTAAGGCGGAATCGCACGTTCTTAGTTTGCGGAATCCTAACCATATGTGATACTAACGTTCATATGGGACCATCATGGTCCATTCATAAGGATCCCTAGCTTCCCGTGATTTACTGGATTTGCTCTAACGAGAAAATAGTTTTTTTTGGATTATGTTTTTAATTGACAAAAAAAACTTTTTGTGATAAGTCGATGCTTAAGTTTATCGTGGAACGTACCAAAAGCTGTGGTAGGGTTCCTTGTCGTCAACTCCTGTCTAGTCGTCGACTCATTCGTTAGTCATCTCTGTTGGACAATCTCTCTTGAGATGTCATGTTGCACCGCACTTGTGGCAAACTGAACTTACTTCTGGGTTGCGGGTTCGGGCAACACATGGGGCCGGAGCCCTACAGTAGCGGGAGGTGTGCCCCATCTTGTTGCACCTTTTGCAGCCAAATGTCTGGCAGGCTCCCCAATGATGGTATTTGCACTTGTTGCAGGGTGGATTGTTCCCAAGGTATGATTGTCTCGATGGGGGAGGAGTAGGGTTAGTGGGGATAGGGACTGATCCCGCTTGTTGTCTTTTAGTAGGCCTCTGAGTCGAACTGCCTCCTTTCTCGTTCCCGAATTTTCGTTTCTTGAGCTTAGTTTTAGGTTTTAGGGTACATTGGCGAGTTGTTCTTCGTTGGTTTCCCTGGTTGTTGTTACCGTTGAATTTATCGATACTGCTTCCATATTCGTTCGTGTTGTTGGCATTGAAGTATGCCATGACAGCTGCCACGGCAGCTGTAACAGTGGCTTGGAATGTGGTGGAGTCTACTCGTAGGACTGGTGCATCGTCAGGGACTCAGGGTACTGGTTACCTCCATGGTAAGACATGACCCTGTTGCACATAAAAAGTGAGCTCGTAAGTACTTGTAGCTAGTTTCAAGTGAGTTTACTTGTATAATCTTAACGTACTGGTGCTAATTGTGTCAACCTACATCCCCATGATGCAGTTATGGTAGAGAGAGTGGAAACATGTATTGTCTGACGTAAAGTCCATTCCAAACAGCACATAGCTAGCAATATGGTTAACGGATTTGGTTGTATGGATTCTTGGAGGATGTACTCATCTTGGTTTACTACTACTGGTTGCGATTAAGGGTATTATGGACCTAAGGCGAGTAGTGTGGTGATCCTCTTTTGGTGCACAAAGTGTTTGACCATTTCACTTATATTAAGGGTGCCCTTTTTGTGTTCCTTACGCTGCTAAGGCTGTCCTAGCCTTGATTACAATGAGTTGTGGTCTCTAAATGACCACCTCCTCTTTCAAGGAGTGTAGATGGTCTGCATAGTTTTCTGGTTCTACTTGTGGGTTTCTCAAGGCATTTGGAATGGTGTTCTTGTTACTTGTGGGGGATCGGATGTACATTGTCGCACACTGGGCTTTGCTTACGGTCTTCATTACTCCATGACAGAGAGTTGGAAGTCAAGAGTCAATTTGGGTTACTCGTGGCCCATACGGGGGTGATGCTTGATTCGCGAGGGTGTTGGCTATCGGAGTTCGGTACACGTCGATTGTGGATCGGGGTGTCCTTCGTGAAGGTGCGTCCTAAATTGGATAGGCGCCAATTTATTAACTTGTTTTTGCATGGGTATCGTTTGGTTTCTAGGTATGTCTATTCCAGGAGTACCTATATGGGGTGTTTATGTATCTAGGAAGAGAAAGGTGAAAGGGTCTTCTGCCAATAGGAATAAGCTTGCTATGAGTTCCCTCGGCGCTTTCATCGTTGTTTGGCCCTTAGTCGAATGTCTCCCTTTCATGATTCATCCCTTGGTATTGCTTGGGATTCACTTCTGGGGTTTTCCTCATGGACTTCTTCTGGTCTCTCCTTGCCCCACCCGTAATTTACCGTGATGGGGTAGTAGAAGTCTTGGCGAGGAATTTCAACTACGTTGTTTGTGCGAGAATCGAGGTACGAGATGTACGGGGAAAGTTTAGGTATGGGAGGGGTTTATAGTATCCTAAAATACTCCTATAGTATTTTAAACTTGATGTTCGATTCTAGTATTCTCTTGTACTCATAGTGTTGGAATAGTGTCCAAGGTCATTAACTATTGGTGATATTTCTAATAATAGCAGAGTCCTTTTGGGTTGCCCTCAAGACCCAAATTGAGTAGAATAAATACAGGAGAAATTGGTTTATTAATTATTATGGTTAATAATAAATTAGAAACTAATTGGAAATATATTTTGGAAATATATTTTTGGAATTAATTAACAGTTTAATTAATTAAAGGGTTGAATGTTCATTAATCGATAGTTGGTTAATCAGGAATGTTCCAGAACCTTATGGAATTAGGGTTGGATGAAAATCACTCCATCCCACATGGGAAAGGAGTGAAATTTCGTGGTTGGGCCTCCATCCCACATGGGAAGGAGTACTAAACCTAAGGAGGCATCCAAGGCTATAAATAAGGCCTTAGGGATTTCATTCCTCCTTGCACCTTGGCTTGAAGTATTCGCCAACCCTTCTTCCTCCCATTCTTAGGGACGATTTCTAACCCCTTTGGGTTTGTGAAATTGACCCTTCTCCTAGTTATTTTTATTCCACTCTTTGGTGTCATTGGGTGTGATACCATTAGAGGGATTCTGGTTTGCATCCTTTCATCCAAGCAACTTCATGGAGGATCAAGATCTCAAGCATGGAGATCAAGGGCTACATAAGAGGTATGTTTTCTTACTTATGTTTTAGTTTTCTAGGGTTGATGTAATTAGCATGAAGCCATAGATCCATAGGATGCATGTACACTTAGGTATATCGTTGTTTCGATTTTTCCGCTGCCTAGTTTTAGAGTGTATTTGATGCGTAGAAAACCCAACACATAGTTGGTAGGTTTTAGGTTTGTTGCAACACCATCATCACTCCTGAGCACATGTTGGTCATATCTCAAATAAATATAGTTGATCAGGCTATATTTATCCCAGATATGATTACATACTTCCTAAGTTTCACTGTAGCGTTCAACCTTTAGTTATTTTTGTTTTCTTCTCGTTATGATACTGTGTTAGTAGATATGTATACTTTTATAGAATACTTATCTTTTTAAAGTATACTTTCAGGCAGAGTGCGTTTTAGTCCCATTGTATTTATAGTTGTATATCTTGTATGGCTAGATATACCAGTTCACTATAAACAATGCTCTGATACCAATCTGTCACACCCCCGGACTAGACGGCGGAAACATCCGGAGGCGGGTGACTTCATTGTGCAGTATCATAAGAATTGAATATAAATGAAACAGAGCAATCCAAACATCATACATTGAGAGAACAAACTTACATTGTTTACATATTGTATTTGTCCTTCGCATTACACAAAAGAGACATAAGCAGAAAAATCCAAACTACAGCTAATATTCTTGCATCCGCGTCCCTTGTTACCTACTTACTAGATCCCTGAGAATACAAGTCGTTTTGAAAAGCGTCAACTAAAAAGTTGGCGAGTTCATAAGCATTTTTGTATAAAATCATTTACACTTGTTTAGAATCGTTCTCATTGTACTTTCAGAAAATCCAATATTTTCTATGAAATCGTTTGAAGTCTTGCCTTGAAAATCATGGATATATGTGTGTGCATGTCATTACTTTTGTTCATCCTTATAAGGAGTAATTTCGAAAAGTAGTGTAATTTGTAAAAGCGAGCTGTGTACAAGAATAGTTCTTTTGAATAGTAATAGTCAACCGTTTCCAGAAAAATCCCATATTTTCAAAAAGAGAATATGGTTGAAAATCTTGTTCATCTTATCGAGTAAAATTGAGTGTGCGTTCTAGTTTATCGTTATCGAAATTGTAGAAAATCGTTTTCTCCAGAAAATCCTATATTTTCTGCTATAAAATATTCTTAAGTTCTAGTTCCAACTATGTATATGTGTGGGTTAGTTTATCGTTTTCAAAATCGTTTACAAACGTTTTCCATAGAGTCCTACGCTTTTTAATTTGTAAAAATAGCAGTATTACGACTCTGTACTTGTTAGGAGAAAGAATCAACATGGCAATTGTGGACATTCTACGCGATGAAAAGGGACAGTCAACGCAACAAATGCGGATCATCACTTATCATGTATAGGACGGTCAACACAACGTGCCAAAATTTATTTATGAGGTTTTTCCTTACATAAATTTCTAGATGACATAACATATTCTAGTGAGTCGTTATAACCATACTAATCTGACGGAGTGCCTGTTTTGGCGTTTCTCAGGCGCCCTAGTTTTGGAAAATACATTTGTCACCCTAGACTGGCCTGTCTAGCTGTAGCGAACATCGAAGGTGCGGGGTGTCAACCTCGTATAGATCTATACACAAATTCCCGCTCTCCCTCCAGGAGACTCTCGCTATAACTCCTTACAGGACTTTAGACGTACACTAATATTTTTATATTTAGGTACTTTTGAGATTTGTCTAACTAGAATATTAACAACCTTTTGAGCAATCGTTAGAGATCCATTATTTGCTAGATAAATAATGAAATTCGTACTCATTGAATAGAAATATCGTTCTCGTTCCATATCGTTGATTGTGCTCGTTAACTGGGTGCTCGCGTTCGTTCCTTTTCGTTTATTGAAAATAAGTCATTTTAGTCAAGATAAAAAGTGTCAAGTTATAATTTGTATAAATTTATAACTGCCGGTTATGACACGCATTTTCTGTTTTATGACATATAGAACATTATTTATGTTCTTGGAGGTTTTACGACAGCAGTTTATGACATGCAAATATTTCTGTCATAAAGGCTCTATTTGTATATTTTCTTGACGCAAACTTTTATATCGAATATTTATAAAAATACTCCCTGATAGTTTGCAAATAGTCACAAAGTTCTCATTTTCGAAAATTACTAGAAATAGTCAACTTATCAAGGTTCCTTTTTATAACTTTTATCTCTAGACATGAAAGCATAGATAAAGGGGTTAAGTTGGACACACCCAATAGTTGGGAGACTCTTTTGTACACAAAGTATCCTCTCTTCTTTATGAAGTTGTGAAATCTTACGTTCATGCGAATATTACTAAAATAATAATTTAATAATATTTCACACACACATACAAACATAAGTATACATGCAATTATTTAAGTATTTAAGCAAGATTTGACTTGTACTCTCCCCCAAAAACATTAAAACATTGAAAAAGGTGGGGTATGAAGCTCACCTTGAGTTGGTTGAGGAGTTGTTTGGAGTTATGGAGTGAAGATCTCAAGCTTAAACTTTTGGCTGAGATGAGGAACTCCTCTGGGAAGAATGTTGTCCTAAGGTTGATTATCACATATTATTATGAGTAAAATAATATGGATTCATCTTGAAGATTATATAAAATCTTAGATGAGTGGAGAACTTATTTTAGAAAACTCCAGGGAAGATTTGAGAATCTTGCTTCCAGCAAGATCCTTAACTTTGCTCTTGAGAGGAGTATTTGATAGAAAATGAGAGTGTTCTTAGGAGTTTGCTGAATATGGATATGAGAAGTGAGAGAGTAGTTCACGTTTCCAATAAGGGAAGATAAGGAGTGATTTGACGTTTGCTTGGAGTACTGGTGGGTAATGTCTATCACTAAGGGTTAATGCAAAGATTACTGGGATTTGCATGGGAAATGAGGAATTTACATCAAGTCAACTCCTTATCCTCTTAGAATCCCTTCATAAAACCTTGGGTATTATTTTATATAGTTACATTTAAAATAATTAATTTTGGCATAAAATGAGGGTCTAAGGGGTTTAAGATATGAAAATCACGAGTTTGGTGTGATTTCCGACGCCAAAATGCCTTAAAATGATGAAAAACTTCGAAAATGCCAAAAATCCGGAGTGTAGCATGGCTCCTGCGAGGGTCCGAAGGGCTGAGGGAAATTCTGGAGCCACTCTTCAAGGTTCCGGAGGTACTGGGCGAGTTCCGAAGTCAAGCGAAGTCCGGAGTCAGGAGCGAGTTTGGTCGGTCCGGATCGAGGTGCGAGGCTGGCCAGACTTCCGAAGGATCCGAACTTGGTGATTCCGGAGCGAAGCCTTCCGGAGTGAAGGTGTTCCGAAGATGCGACTCCTCTCGGTTCCTTAGAAGGCATTCCGGACCAAGAGGGTTCCGGACCAAGAGGGTTCCGACCAAGAGGTTCAGGACCAAGAGGGTTCCGGATCAAGAGGTTCCGGACCAAGAGGTTCCGGACCAAGAGGGTCCTTTTGGGTTTCCTCTTCCGGTTTTGAGCTGTTTTCGACTGAGGAAGGTGCTTAGAGAGATTTGGGAGAGATTTCACATACTTGGAGAGATTTGGGAGAGATTCGATATACTTGGAGAGATTTCACATACTTGGAGAGATTTGGGAGAGATTTCACATACTTGGAGAGATTTGGGAGAGATTCGATATACTTGGAGAGATTTCACATACTTGGAGAGATTTGGGAGAGATTCGATATACTTGGAGAGATTTCACATACTTGGAGAGATTTGGGAGAGATTCAATATACTTGGAGAGATTTCACACACTTGGAGAGATTTGGGAGAGATTTCACATACTTGGAGAGATTTCACACACTTGGAGAGATTTGGGAGAGATTTCACATACTTGGAGAGATTTGGGAGAGATTTCACATACTTGGAGAGATTTGCATTCTAACATTACATGGCTCATTAGGAACTCATATGGTACACTTAGATGTGTTAGCACAAATTTCACAATAGTCCTTGCTTACTTGAGGGCGGAATTTCCAAGCCAAAAAGGCTAGTTGTGACATCTAAATACCTACTTCCCACTTTTACAGTAGCGTTTACACCCAACAAGTCTTCTAAAGAGTCCGTTGAGGAAGGAAAATCATTCCAGCAAGTGTGTATATGCCCATGAATCTCGAGTGTCTTGGAACAGTTCTTGAATATGTGTACCTCGTTCTCTTTGAAAGCATTGCATAAAGGATAGATGGTGTTAGGAATGTTTACTCCTCTCCGTGCAAGGTTTAATCTGGTGGACAATCTGCCAAGTCTCACCTGCCATATGAAAATATTTATTTTCCCTGGAACCACCTTGGACCAAATGGTTGGCAAGTTCGTACTCTTCAGTTGTTGAATGTCGATTTTCTTTCTTAGAGTAGACACTGTATACTTCCCTCCTTCATTAAGACTACATCCCCAATTATTTGTGATAATAGTACCTTCTGTGTCAACATTCCTATAAAAAAGATTATTTAAATCTAAGTTGTATTGTTCTAAATCGATGTTGACTTTGCTAATTCTTCCCCAAACTGTGTTCCTAATAGAGCGAGAAATTGACACACCCAGACCACCATGAACCCCATATATGGTAGTGATAACGTTTTTCCAGATCGAATTCGTGTTGTCTCTAAACCTCCACCACCATTTCGAAAGAAGTGCAAGGTTGAAAGCTCTTAAGCTCCCAATTCCCAAACCTCCATGATCTTTGGAGTTCATCGTTTTCCCCCATGCAATCCACGTGATACCCTTGTTACCCGGAGCATTTCCCCAAAGGAACGCGTTACGGATACTTTCAAGTTTAACAATAATGCTTTTGGGAACTTTATAAATGGAGAAAAGGTAGGAACCAAGGCTACCAAGAACGGACCTAACAAGCATCAACCGACCACCAATGGAGAGAGTTCTAGCTTTCCACGTTGAAAGTTTATTGTTAAATTTGTCCACAAGAGGGATCCACGTGTTAACTCTACTCGGGTTTCCACCCACCGGCAAGCCGAGGTAAGAAAATGGAAGCTCACTTACAAGACACTTGTACCACCTTGCCATGGAAGATACCTCCCTATATGGGACACCAATACCCAATAACTTGCTTTTATGTAAGTTGACTTTTAGGCCGGAGGCTAAATGGAAACAAGTGAGGATTCTTTTTAGGTTTTTAGCATTATTCCTAGACCATTTTCCCAAGAAGATTGCATCATCGACATACTGGAAAAGGCATATAGTAGGTCCAGAATTAGACATAGCAATCCCCTCAAAGATACCATTGTCAGTAGCCTCATCTAAAGCCACTTTGAGACCCTCAGCAGCGATGATGTAAAGAAACGGGGAAAGAGGATCTCCTTGTCTCACACCTTTTTCCATGAAGAACTCCTTGGTAGGGGATCCGTTGACAAGAACTGAGACCCTAGACGAGGAGAGAATGGACCTTATCCAAGTTCTCCACGTGACCCCAAACCCATTTGACCCATGATGTCATCCAAGTAACTCCAACTAATCGAGTCGAATGCTTTATCGAAGTCAACCTTGAGAATTAAAGTTTTTTTCTTCCTTTTTTCAGCCCATGAGATAATTTCATTGACCACCAAAAGACCATCCAAAATGTTCCTACCGCTAACATAAGTTGATTGCTCACTGCTCACAACGGAACCAATAACTTTTTTAAGTCTACCAGCAAGCGTCTTGGATATGACTTTTGTGATGCACCCAATAAGATTTATTGGTCTATATTCAGTGAGATTTAGAGGATCAACTGTTTTAGGGACAAGAGAGATGAATGAGGTGTTGCTCCCCGGATTAAGGATCCTGTGATGCTCAAAGTACTTAACCGCTTCCACAACATCCCCCCCAATAATGTTTCACAGGTATATACTTTTATGAATAAACATGTGAATTAACTTATGCAATTATAGGTTTAATGAATAAAAAATGTCTTTTTCACAGGTATATACTTTTATGACTTCTATGAAGTTATAACTTTTATAACTTCAACAAAACTTATTAAACATGTAGATGTATGATTTGAACTAACTCAATAAACATGTAGACAATGCAAAAAAATTTCACAAAACAGAGTATTCGATGTACTCCTTTAACTGAAGATTACATCTCCTGTTAGGGCTATAACAAATGATCTTCATCACTAGATGCTCATTCCAAGAAGTTCGTATATCCATATGTTAATTAATATGACATGTGATTGAAAAAGAAAAATGTAGGGCATAACATAAGAAAAACTAAGAAGATGGAGATGTAAACGATAATCCATTTAGGGCAATTTAAAATAAAAAATCCTCATTTACACCAAACAACTTGTATCTTACTAGTAAGTCATTAGGACAAAAATTTATACCCACTGAGATAATGAATACATTGGAGCGATTGTATTATATAAAACCTAGTTCAATACATTCAAGATAGAAGGATGTGACATACCTCTTATTCGACTCCCTGTAGTCGATTGCCCTTCCAACTGATGTTAATTCATAGCTTTATACATACCGATGATAGTGATACTAGATTACGAATTCCTGTAACTACGCTTATAACATATGTTTAAGATCAAATATTTTGATTCGATAAAGGGTAAATGGTGTAAGTTCTTGATAATTGTCATATCTTCATCACTGTGAACGAATAAGTTTTTGAGAAATATCATATCTTGATCACTGTGTATGACTATGACTAATTTCATGTCTTTCAAATTAATATATTAAATGTACAAACCCTTTCCTATTATATGTAGCTTGTATTTAGGAATCAGTATAAACTGTATTCCCCTTTATGCTTTTATCGTATGTTATTAATTTTCATTTCCAACCCATTATTTTGCTAAAATGTCGTTAAAGGAACCATGTTTTAAGCCATTGAACTAAAATATGAGATGGTTGTGATCCGTTTTTGCTTTCTCAAACTTTATCATGTTCTTAATATAACCAACATCTCTCTCTCTCTCTCACACACACACACACACACACTCTCTCTCTCTCTCTCTCTCTCTATATATATATATATATATATATATATATATATATATATATATCCTCTCTAATAAATAAAAGTTTTTTTGACAGTTGTCAAATTTTTAAAATTTTTGCCACATGTAATTTTATGGGAGTTTTAAAACTATTATTTTCCACTTGTTATTTTTTGGGAATTTCTATTTTTTAAAAAATAAATTCCACAAAATTCTATTGAGTTTTATAAGGAAAGAGAATCATTTTATTAATTTGATAATAAAATCTCATAAATGTTCTAAAGAAGATTTGATTTCTTTTATAAATGTTCCAAAAGATTACGTTATGTTATGTAAAAATATTATTTTATAAAATATTTAATGTTTAATTATTGATATTAAATTTTATTTTTAATAAATCCGTGTAGTACACGGGTCTCACACCTAGTATATATATATATATATATATATATATATATATATATATATATATATATATATATATATATATATATATATTTGTGTGTGTGTTTTGAGAAATAAATAATTCCCGAATTCTCCCTCCGACGCAAATAAGCGTAGTTTTTGTTAAATGTCTATGTGCATAGTTTTCGCTCACCAAAATGTAAGCATATATGAAATATGTACATATATGCACATTCAATTTTTTAAAATGAGTGTCAAAATGCTTAGACTTGTGCTGTTATTTTTATTCGAGAAATCTTATCAATTGAATATATATATATATATATATATATATATATATATATATATATATATATATATATATATATATATATATATATATAGAGAGAGAGAGAGAGAGCTAGGTTCAAATGTGGATTGAAATCTATTGTGTGGACGTGTGGATAATGTTATTCTGTGAGAATTACAAAGAAAATATGTTGTTTGATAATATGAATACGTTCAATCTTATATAATTATTTTAATTATTAAGCATTTTCACTAATTAAATCGTCTATAAGGTTATTATACACTTTTTCTAATTATTCTCATTCTATCAGAATATTATCAGGATGTTTATTGAGTCGTATTCTATAAAAATTAAAATAAATAAAAAACGATGAATGAGAACAAAAATGAATTAGAATTGGTGAAAATCCATTAAAATAACAATAGTTCTGTGAGATTGAACGTATTCACATTACTAAACAACATATTGTCTTAGTAATTTTCATAAAATAGCATTATCCACACGTCTACATAATAGTTGTCCATCCACATTATAACCTAGCCCTATATATATATATATATATATATATATATATATATATATATATATATATATATATATATATATTGTTCTTGGAATGTTTGAGCTTTCAAAAGATGATATGTATGAAGACTCTCCACATTAGAAATCCAAAACATGGACTATGAGCACGTTCGACAAACAATTTTTAGGAGTTTATTATTTTTAGTTTTAAAAAAAAAAACTCGATAAAAAGACTTCGTTCGACATTAAGAGTTTCTAGCTTTATCTAAAAAACCCTTCAAATCCTGGAGACTTCAAGTAGCACTCATCAAAAACTAATTTATAATCTTGCAAATTGACCTAATTATCCCTTTTAAAAAACAATAACTTGTTTTGGATAAGTTTTTTTATGTAATTTAAAATGTTTTAAAGGTTTTCAATTCCGAACACTTATTTTGTAAAAACTACAACTTTGATCTTTCAGCTACCAACTTTAATTAGTTTTGTTGATATAATAAAAACTACAATTTTAAGCTTTCTGATACCAACTTTTAATTACTTTTGCCCAATTAGTTCTAATGCTAACTTTGTTTAGTTAGTTAGTTTTTCTCGAACACGCTATAAGACTATAATTTTTTTTACTGCAAAGATCATTTGTTTAATTTATTCTGAATATATGTTTTTATACAAGTATGTTTGATTTTGCCAAATTAATAACTATTTCATGGAATGAAAAAACCAATGAAATTATATTCATGACGTTGGTTCCCATCTGGGGGTTTGTACGTTGAACTGCTCCGAGCAGGACGTACGCGGCCGCATCCAAGTTATTTGTTTGACAAATTTGCAATCAACCGTCTTCTCTTTTTACTTTTTAGTTTTTATTATTTATTACTTTTGAGTAAAAAAGAGTTTGACTTTGTATAAGTCGAACTTTCTATTTGTGTTGTTTCGTAAATTATTTATACTAGCTTATATCCTTAAATAAACTATGAGTATGGATTAAATATCCTGAAGATATAAATTAATCAAAACCAATAATTATGTAATAAAACAAAACGAAATAATATTAAACTTATAGTATAACATAAAACATCTTAATAATTAGTGGCGGATGGAGAACAAAATGTCAAAAGTAGCATGTCGAAAAAATTATACTATGACAAATTAAAAATAAATAAATAATACATACAAATTACACACGATCAAAATTTAACCAATAACCAAAGAACATTTGGTCTAAAGGTATCAGGTTTAGATATTTGAAAATATATTCCTCATTAAGTGGTTTAATGTTAAGTCCCAATATGTACAAAAGTATAGTTTACGAGTATGACTTAGAAGTTGTGTTACAACAATTAGACAAAAAAAAAAAAAAAAAAAAAAAAAAAAAAAAAAAAAGAAAACTTATAAGAACTTTTTCTATAATATTACAAAATTTTATTTTAAAAGGATATCAAACATAGTTATATGAAAAATTCAATATCATGACAACGAAAGAAGATAACAAAAAAATGAAAATTTCATTTTGGGTCCTTCAAATTATGAATGCTTGTGTTTATTTTGTTTCATTGTAGATTGACCATTTAATCAGAAGGGGATTGAAATGGAAGATGGTTGATGTTTCAATGGAAGAAGATGAAATTCCAGGAAGCTATTTTTGTTGCCCACCAAGTGTTTGATAAAATGTCCAAACCAGTTTTTCTCTTGTTGCAGCTTTATTGTTCAAGATAATGTAGTTTGCTTAGTTTGGATGCTCTTTGTGCACACCAACAGCGTGTTGGTGTGTCATTTCCTTCCCTTCCTTGTTAATTATTGCTTCATAGCTTAAGCTTCATCTCGTGGCTTGTTCTCTTGTATGACGTCTTCTTCTACAAGCTCGAGTGATATTTGTCTGTGCTCGTTCAGAAGCTTCCATTGTTGCCCAAATGGTGAAGTGGGAAGTAAGGGGATTGGCCGTATGATTTCACACATCAAAAGGCATCATCTACCTACTAAAGATCGTAAATGTGTTTTACGTGAAGCTCTTTCTAGTGATGTTGGTTTATTTATGGCAGTAGAAGAAACTTTGAAGGCCTTTGGTCAATGGATGTGTGGGAAGTGTATGGCTTTGCATGCTCTTAGCCGTTATTGTCATCACCCGGATTGTCGTGCGAGGTTTATTACAGGGGCTGATGGCTCGAGTCGGTACATTGTCGGTATTTTAAAGCCATTTACTAAAGAGTCGGTGACAAACGCTCGTGGAGGTTTGGTTTTTGATGTTGGGCTCCTTGATCGTGTTTTTAAAGCGTCTATCACTACTGTCAAGAGTATCCCCTATAGTTGTCGCCTTGCTTTCTCTCAGGCTTTGAAAACTGCTCTTTACAAGGTGATTGCCCCTGGCTCGGTTGATGCTTGGATTTGTTTGTTACTTCTTCCTCGCTGCACACTGCAGGTGTTTAGGCCAAAAAATAGACAAGAATGTAGGTCTGGGAATAGAAAATCCTTACAACAAAGCTCCATCCTGAAGTCCTTGGATACATGGGGGAAAGAGGATGGTATCAAGAAGTTAGTTCAAAATATGTTAGACAATCCCGAGGTTGGGGCCATGGGACAGGGTGGAGGTATCCTTCAGAAGGAGTCTACATAAAGTAACACCAACATCATGCAGTGTCTCCGTAAGGTTGCAGATGGGCATTTTACCGTAGCTGTGAAAGTGTTATGCTCATCAGGTGTTGCGCTATATAATGACGATACTATTAAAGCTTTGGAGGACAAACACCCTTTCAGGCCACCCCCATCCATGCCGAGCCCCATAATTTCTGAACCTCCCCTTGTAGCAGACTTTGACTGTGTATTTGGTTGCATCAAATCCTTCCCTAAAGGAACTTCTTGCGGGAGAGATGACTTGAGGGTTCAACACTTACTGGATACCCTTTGTGGAGAAGGGTCTGCTATAGCCTCATATCTCATTCGTGCTATCACTTCAGTGGTTAATTTATGGTTAGCGGGAAGATGCCCAACCATTTTGGCAGAGTTTGTTGCATCCGCTCCTCTCACACCTCTGCTTAAACCTGAAAACGGGATTCATCCAATTGCAGTAGGAACTATATGGAGACGTCTAGTTTCCAAGGTTGCCATGAAAGGTGTAGGTAAAGAAATGGCCAAGTACCTTAATGATTTTCAGTTTGGGGTTAGTGTGTCCGGGGGTGCTGAGGCTGTGTTACATAGTGCCAATAGGGTGTTGAGTGAACACCATGCTGATGGGTCTCTTGTAATGCTGACAGTAGATTTCTCGAATACCTTTAACCTGGTGGATAGATCAGCATTGCTCCACGAGGTTAAGAGGATGTGCCCTTCTATTTCTTTGTGGGTGAATTTCTTGTACGGGCAAGCAACGAGACTTTATATCGGAGACCAACATATATGGTCTGCCACTGGGGTGCAGCAAGGTGACCCCTTGGGCCCTCTTCTTTTTGCCCTCGTTTTGCACCCGCTTGTGCACAAGATTAGAGACAATTGTAAGCTCCTTCTCCATGCTTGCTATCTGGATGATGGGACTGTCATTGGGGATTCAGCGGAGGTGGCTAGAGTGTTGAACATTATTCGGTTGAATGGTCCAGGCTTTGGTCTTGAGTTGAACATCAAGAAAACGGAGATTTTTTGGCCCTCCTGTGATGGTAGGAAGCTTCGTGCCGATTTATTCCCAACGGATATAAGGAGACCTTCATTAGGGGTGAAGCTCCTTGGGGGGCTGTTAGCAGAGACGCATGGTTTATTAGCGGGCTGGCCATGAAGAGAGCGGTCAATGTTGTTGATTTGATGGGTCTTCTTCCACAACTATGTGACCCGCAGAGTGAGCTCCTTTTGCTTCGATCATGTATGGGCATTGCAAAACTTTTCTTTGGTTTAAGGACTTGCCAGCCGGTGCACATAGAAGAGGCAACTTTGTTCTTTGACAAAGGATTGCGCAGGTCTATCGAGGATATGGTGGTATGTGGAGGCCCCTTCTTTGGAGACATTAAATGGCGTCTGGCTTCCTTACCTATTCGTTTCGATGGTTTGGGTTTGTACTCGGCATACGAGGTTTCCTCCTACGCATTTGTAGCCTTGAGGGCCCAATCTTGGGCATTACAAGAGCACATCTTACGTGACAGTGATATATGTGGTATGGACTCTGATTACCTATGTGCTATGACTCGTCTTCGCGATACGATTCCGGGATTCGACTGTAGCGGTTTCACTAATAAGGACACCGCCCCCTAAATCCCAAAAAGCATTGGCGTGTTCCCTTTTTAAAAAATCGTCAAAGATATGGATGTCGACTTCGATATGACTGTTAGACAGAAAGCAGTTTTTGAGTGTCTTCGGGAACCTCATGCTCAGGATTTTCTGCTAACTATCCTCATTGATGGCCTTGACTAGCACATGTCTCCTGTGGAGTACCAAACTATCATTCGTTACCGCCTCATGATTCCTCTATTCCCAATTGACGAGATATGCCCATTTTGCCGCAAGGCATGTTTGGATACCTTTGGGGAACATGCGGTTCATTGTAGAGAGCTCCCTAGTTTCAAGTACAGACATGATGTGGTTAGGGATGTTCTCTTTGATGTTTGTCGGCGTGCTGGTATTCCTGCGAAGAAAGAAGCGTCAGTGAACTTTTTGACGGACCCGCATGATGGAAGATCAACACTTAGACCGGCTGACATTTTGGTCTTTCGATGGGTAGGAGGGAAGCACGCGTGTGTGGATCTTACTGGGATCTCTCCTCTCGTCGGTTTGAGGAGCGGGGGTTTCACAGCAGGGCATGCCGCTTTAAAAGCCGTTGCGTGCAAAGTGGCAAAGCACGAGAATGCATGTATAGAAAATCAACATATGTTTGTAGCTTTTGCATTTGACACATTTGGTTTTCTCGCACCAAAGGCGGTGGAGCTCCTCAACAGAGTCCAACGGGTCATGCACTCTAATGTCATATCTCCTAGATCCAAAGATGTTGTTTTCAAAAGGATTAGTTTTGTCATCCAGAAAGGGCCAGTGGCACAACTTGTTGCCCGTTTGCCTTCCATCGATATGTATTGAACTATATTATGTTTACCGAGTAATTGTACTAAGATTATAGCTTGCAACACGTATGTAAATTTTATTTCGTCCCAAAAAAAAAAATTGCGATTTAAGATGAAAACTGCAAAATTTTGTTTTGTAGATGGTAGAAGTATTCATTCATACGAAAAAAATTTACTTTTTCATATTACATATTTTACAAATAAACATATATGATAAGTTGATAACATTGGTCATTAGATATTTTAATTTCCTTACTTACATGTACAGAGTAAACATTGTTATTAGCTACATATATATATTTTCATGTATATGAATTACATCAGTTCGTTAAGCTTCAATTAAACTTTTTATATAATAAATGATCAGTTTAGAATAATATAATTTTGATATGATGAGAAATTGTTAATATTTAAATTGTTATTAATGACAATATAATAACATTCTACGTGTTTTGTCAATCAAAAATATAAATTTACTTTCTGATAGGGTCAAAATAGACTTCGTCTTGGTGACATGTAGTGGGAAAAAATTTAGGGGTTCACAAAAGTCCCCCTTTGAATATTTGGAAGAAAACAAAAAATTCCATTAAAAGTTTGTTCCTTCTTTAACTACCCTTTTTGTCCATACTACCCACCAAACTTCACAAATGTTGGTCTCCTCATTTAAATAGATTGGCGATGGATTTTGACTTAGAAAGTTAATCTTAAAAGTTGTAATGGTCAAATAAAAGATAGAGTTTCATAAAAAACATACCAATATTTTTTTAATTAAAATTATTTAAATTAATACCATCGATAATAGTTGATGGTTAAATTGATTATGATGCTTTTTACAAATTGTTGTTATTTTCGTATTTTTTTCCTTTTTTGCCACGAAAGTTTTCTTCCTCATTTTAAGGGCACCTCGGTTCATCAGCTCATCCCTCTTTCGTCAACCCCTATCTGTTTCGATATCCCGTTCACCTCCCACCTCCACCGTCACTTGCCTCCGCTAGGGTGAGCCGATTTCCCGTTCGATCCGTTGCCATCGGTTCTCCTTCTCTAATCGATCTCCACTTCTCTCTAGAAATCAATTTACCAAAGGTCCACCTACAATCAGCCACACCCTCCTCCTGCTTCGTTCGCTAGCCCTGCCAGTGACGTCACCGCCATTTCTGATCACCGCCCACTGTTCAATGATTTTATATTAGGCAAGTTGTCTTCCCTTATTTTTTGTCAGACGGAATTCATATATGTTGGTAATCGATTACGTCGTCTTCATATTTGGGTTTATTACAAGTGCTGCAGATAAGTCGTCCGACGGAATTCTTATTTTGATTTAGTTGGTTTTTTGCTCTCCATTTTGAAGCTCACTAAAACCAAAACTAAATTATGCCCACCAAGTGTTTGTTAAAATGCCAAATAGAGATTTTTGAATTGTTGCATCATAATTTTTTTACTCTAAGTTTTTCATGTATATTAATTGATTAAAAATGATTTTTTAGTGGTAAGAATACTTTATCAGGAACATCTATCTTTTTGAATTTTGATTTATGTTACGGATTTTATGATACTTACAAAATTTGCAATGGAAGTTGCTTTACTAGAATGGTTTTACAAGGGTCTTGTAAGAAAATATGGACGTAAATTAAAATACCAACTTACCCTTTTGTTGAATGTTGTTGGGTGGTCTTAAAGATTTGGTTTTGAAAGGGAACATATTTAGTGATGATTTGTTTGTGTTGTAGATGTTGCAGTGTCATGTAAGCACAAAGAAGCAATCAGCTATGTAAGCACAGAAAACTCTTTATATGTAATTCCTTTATGTTATATATTTTCAATATTTGTTTGTGTTTGTTTAATAGCCCTAAAACATGCAACTTTAGTCCATCTTTTAAAATGATTTTATCTAATTGCTTTTAATCACTACATGCTTTTCCCCTTGCACACTTAATATGTTACCGGATCATTTTGCTTGCTGTAAACAAAAAACGAATTTTGCTAATCTTTAATTTGTAGTAAGCATAGAATCATGATGGTTGTGTGTGTAACAGTAAGTGATCCCAAAACTGATTCCAATACTTTTCCTTCACCATAAGCATATTAAAACTTTGATGAGTATATTTTTACTTATACACATTTAATTTTTGCCCTAAATATGGGATCAGTTTTGGGAAATTTTTCTCCAATTGATATTTGACTAGGTTTGTTAACTATCTGCACATGCTTTTCTGATAATGAGCTCAATTAACTTCAAGTTATCTTTGAGTGAACTCAATTTCCATTTGTAGGTGTGGGCTACTTTGCACTTTCCAGCTCAACTTTATGTCATTGGGCTTAGTAAATGACTCATCATTTTCATAAGGTCAGTAGTCAGTTATTAGTAGTAGTCTAGCGGATAGCAAATAGAGATTTTTGCGTAACTAGTAGTAGTAAGCAGATGCCGGTCTATTTACATACAGGTAGTTGAAAGAAATTCTATTTGAAACCAACAACGACACTGCTATGCTGCTGAAAACCATGCACAAAATGAGAAAGAAGCATGAAGAGATTATCAAAAAATTAAAAAAAGAGATGAAACAACTCCCAGAAGATATCCATCCGTATGTCTAATGCATGAACCTCCACAGAAAACATCTTCTGCTAATATATTTTCCTTATGTAATCATCTTTTGCAAGCTCCGTTTCTTTCATGTACTACCATCTCATCAATATTATAATATGTTTTGTTTTGTACAACAGTCTCAAAGAACCAAATAAAACAAACAACACAGCGCCAAAGGCGCATGAAATTCCCTCTAGTTACACATTAAAGAATAAAATAGGATTTTGGATCCAATAAACCCAAGTAATTGCTATCTTTTTATTCTTATATATTGACAAGCCAATCATAAAAATAATCAATAATCGAGTACATGGTAGTCTCCTTTCCTTGTTTGTTACTCCCAAACATAGTCGAGTTCTGAAGCATCCATAACACCCTTAAAGTGGTTATCAAGATAGGCTCAATGACTGAATTTTTTTAATATAGCACCTGGACCGAAGTAAACCATGACCAAATATCCATGACCGTACTCCAATTCAGGCGAACAAGGTCCATCCACATACAAATAGCATCCTAAGTTCTCACTACAACTTCACATTTAATGAATAGATGATTCATGTTGTCCTCATCTACGGAACAAACCACACAAAGATTAACCAAATTAGTTCTAGTCGCGAGCCGATTCAAGGAAGCCATGCAAACTAAAATATTTACCATCCTCGACACAAACTTATACCACTTTGTCAGCAAATTTGAATTCTTCAATAAAAGTTCATCAATATGCATAAAAGAAAGTATGTAACCTAGCTAAATATTTATTGTATAATGATAACAAGAAAACATATAAAACTTACATCACTATCTAACCACCATTAATCAATTTCCCCATATAGACACATCCCAAACTCCATAAGCGACATATAAATGAGATAACGATAATCAAACAATAACAAAGCATCACGCTTAGATATAAATTGTCAATGCTATTGTCCATGCAATCGTCCATAGTTGGTGGGCAAACATGATTACGTTCTTTTCTTTTTATTTATACTCATACTCACGGATACTTCAACCAAACTGAAACATGCATCGCTCGTTGTGTACACCTTAGTGACGATGGTGGGGGTTTGGTAACTTGACTGGGCAACCTCAATGATGTCTTCATTATCTAAGGATGCATGGTTACCTGCACTATCTATACGTATGGTATATATTTGTACAAGTCCATCATCTTATAACGGGCTCTCATCTCGTGGGTAGGTTGTTGTAAGAGGGTAACAATGTCACCCAACATTAAGTTAAGGGTTATATCATATTAAATACTAACAATGCAATAACGAGTATACAATATAGAAAACTAAATATGTACCTCAAACAATTGTGAGGTACCTTTATCCAATTTGGTACCCTTATTATTAGGTGTATTACGATTCTCTAAGATAGGTTGTTGTACGGAGGTAACAACATCACTCTACATTAAATTAAAGTTTATAGCAACAAACATAGCAAAATCATAGTATTTTAATGAATAATTACATAATGTAACAGCTAACCGACGATCCGTGAAGCTCTCCTAGCATTCTTGATAACAAATTGGTTGAACAACTCTTCGTAGAATATACTCTCTAAGATTTTGTTCTCGATATATATCATCACCAAACCGCTAAGTCTTTATTGGGAAATTGTGGTGCGTAAGTAAGACTTCGAAAACTTCAATGTCGAAAAACTTCTTTCTGCAGATGCCACCATTACTGGAATAGTCAACATTATTCTATATGAAATGCTTGCATTTGGAAAATAATCAAGTTCTTTTAAAAACATCAAAACATCTATAAGGTTGCTAAATTCATTGGTTTTCAATGTCTCGAATAATTTCAAATCCGTATAGAATTCCTCGGTATCAATAACCGATCTTTCTTCAAACTTGAGTGCTTTTTCAAGACGATGACTAAACGACTTAAGATCTTTATCTTCAATTCCCCTCAAATTATGTGGAAACAAAAAAACCAAATACTTTGTCATATTGCTTGAATTGTTCAAATCTTGTCTCAAGAGAAGAAATAGCTTGATCAACAATGTATAAGAAATAATTGACTTGGAAATTCTCTTCGGGTGTAAATGAAACTTCTTCGCTACTTGAACTCTCATCAAACCTTTTTTTTCTTTTCAATCAAAAGTTTTTTTGGAAATATTGGATCAATACCCATTTCAATAACAATGTCCTTAGCTTCATCAATCGCTTTTAAAAAACCAATTTCTATATAATCCTTGAAGTTCCCAATCAACTTGTTTATTTCTGTAATAACATTATCAAGATGCATATCCTTTGACTATAACTTTTTACTCACTATATTCACATGGTTTAGTACTTGATGCCAGATAACAATTGATACCAAAATTTTTAAGTCACCAAGTTTTTTTTCTGCTAGTGAAGTTGCTTCACTTGAAATTGTAGCATTATTATCTTTTTCTCCAACTTGAAGTAAAGCTTCCCGTACATCAACAATTTGCAGTTTAATATCCTTTACACGCTCAACCCGTATTTCCAAACGAGTTTGACACAATGACTCAAGACTCAAAGCTTTAACATTATCTTTCAGAATTTTCTACTTCTTAGTTGAATTTGCATAGATAATATAAATGCATTAGATGAGTCCAAAAAAGTTCTTTCCTTTAACACACTTGTTAGCCATATCACATAATGTTAGATTAAAAGAATGGCAACCACAAGGAGTGTAAAATGCTCTAGGATTTATATGTAAAAATCTGTTTTGCACTCATTGGTGTTTCCCTTTAATGTTTGTTCCATTATCATAGCCTTGACCACACATATCATCAATTTCAAGACCATGAGACTTTAAATCCTGAAGTGTAATATCAACTAGTCGTTTTCCAGAGGTATCATAAACATTCAAAAAACCTAAACGGACTCCTCGACAGTAACATAATTATATGATAACTTTAAATACCTCACTATTATAGTCATCTGTTCTTGGTGACTTGAATCGGGAGTACAATCAAGTATGATTGAGTAGTACTTTGCATCCTTTATCTTCTTGATAAGTTCTTTTTTAATTTCTTGAGTTGTCAAAAGTATTAGTTCGTTTTGGGTTGTGTGCCCAAGATAATGCACATGAAGCTCGTCATTTGTGATTCGCCACACATGCTCTTTGATAACCGGGTCAACCTCTTCCAACCTTTCAATGACACCCAAAAAATTTCCATTACCTGTTAAATATGTTTAACAAATAAGAAGTGGAATCAGTCATAATAATTAACAAAAAGGTATTTGTTGGAATTGGAGAAAAAATATACAATCTATAATTACCTTTTTTATACAACTTTTCATTTGATCCACGGAATGCTAAATTATGTTTAGCAAGAAATTTCACTACTCTAATGATTCACAAAAGGGCTTGTTTCAGTAATCTATTTCTTTTTTGAATTGCTTACGTTGAACTTTATCAATTGTTTCGTTCAAGTTCAATCTTTTACGCATATCAAACCACTTATTCATATTTGTGAGATGATCCAATGAAATTTTGTGTTCTTTAACTCTACTGGTAACACGATGCCAATCCGAATAACCTTCATCACCCAATTTACCTTTCGAAATACCTTTTCTAAACACTTTACAACAAAAACAAAATACCTTGTCGAGCTCTTTCGAATATACTAGCGATTCCCTATCACACTTCTCCAAATTTGATAAAGTTCTTATATATAAAGCTGCATAAAATCTTCTACCAGATTTATCGTAGGGACGATACATAATACTAGTATCTCTTTTAGGAACTTTCTTGACCAAAAGTTTAACCTCCTCATAATTAAGTTTTTCGCACCTTCTTGGATCACAAAGATTAACAAGATCTTTAATGGGCTCTTGCTCTTCTGCCTATTCTACTTCTACTTCTACATGTTCTTAGTGTTCAACATGATCTTCAACAGACTTTTCAACAGGATGTATATGGATAAACTTATCTACAGCACCGACAACGACCTTTCTACATTTTCTAGTTTTCTCTTTTTATGTTTTTGATTACCGGATGGTTGTTTAGACTTCATCACTACAATGTAACATCCAAATTTTCAAACAAAAATTTTCATTTTTAAGCCCATAGAAAAACATTTTTCATAAAAGCCAACCCATAAAAATCATAATGTCAAATAGAATTCCACATCAAAATATTAGAGTGTCCTAAAATATCCAGTAAAAAAATCTCCAAGCAAATGTGTACAATCAAGCCTTCGCTTTCCCGCGATCCTCAGAAGTACCTAAAACACATTTAATCAACAACTGTAAGCACAAAGCTTAGTAAGTTCCCCAATATATCAAATATATCACAACACATAAAAAACCACTGGTTATCAGCAATCCTTGAGACTACCCGAAGTCTCAATGGGCAACAACACACCCCATGGGTTATCAGCAACCCTGGAGACTACCCGAAGTCTCAACACATATAAACAACACATACACAATAATAGCACTTAGACTCATCTACTTTGAAGTTCACCGTTAATCCGTTTAATGGTACCATGTCATACCTCAGGCTAGGAGGTCAAGGACATGAATAACCCTTCATCATTTAAGGACCAGAAAATATCTCTTATGCCGATGACTATGTAATAAGGGTAAGCCAATGAGTTATGATTGATGTTTCAGCAGAACATGAGACTTGATGCATACGAAAATCATGCTTCTAGGGACGAAGTAAGGTAAATGATAATTGACTAAAAGAGAACACCCAACCCTTTCTATAATTTTTTTTTGTAATTTGGACCAAGAAATGTCACTTTGAAAGTTTAGATTGTGCTAGACAATCAGCGTGAATGGGTGACTCAATGTCATATCAGCGGACGGTCTCGTTGATGAGATACTTAGAGATATTTAGATACATACAACAACATGCTTCTAGGGACATTGATTTGTTAATAGTTACATACTTGTCTTGAAGATTGCCACCGTCAATATCCATAAGAATGGTACAAGACAAAATAATAAATAATATAAGAATACAAAAAAAGGAGTTAGTTAACCAAGGAAATATTCTAAAAGTGATATATGTGCAGCTTTTTCAGAAAGATGATAAAGACTCGATCCACCAAATCTTTTGAGTTGAAGAGCCATAAATGTACTTCCTTTTTCCGAGATATACACTCCTCGACATGGTTTATAAATGAGAGCAAACAAGATCAAATATATCAAACAAAACACAATTCATAGTAAAAAAAGAGAGAATTCCTTTAATCGTTGAGATATTCCATATTGATTCCAAGCTTCATGTTCACCAATAACAAGAGAAGAACATGAACCGGTATTTGCAACCAATGATTTATGAGACTCACCAAGACAAAACTCGAAGGTCCCACTCATTGTGATCTGTGAAAGAAGTGAAGGTGGGGCCACTTTCTTGTTGAAGATGCATTTGGATTTATGAAGGGACGTATAGTGGTGAAAACGTCTATGGAAATTAAACGTGCTATGTTACCTAACTTCACTTTATCCCATTTCAACAGAGATAGGGTCTCCAAGAAGGAAGAGATATGTTCCCAGAAGAACACTTTTTGGCGAAGTTCTCTCCTATCTGGTCTCATCAACATGATGCAACTTGTCAATCAGCGTGAGCATCAACATCGGGGAGAGTGCGGTTGGCATTGAAGAAAAGATGCAGAGTCAGCTTGAACTAGATCGACTAGGAATGTGTTGCATTCAAGGAATGACACGCTGATCCTTTCCAAAGGAACTAATCAGTTAAGATAACTATTGAAAGAGAAGAACATGTATAGGAAATGTTGGTAGAATAATATACAATGTATACTTATTTGGTAAAATAAAAGTTAAAAAAAATTGAAGCCAAGAAAATATCAATGTAAACCAAAATTTTAGTAGCTTATGTTTAGAAGTTTTTAAAGTAGCAAAGCATAAAGTCAAAAACATAAAGTAGAATTGTCTAAACAAGAAAAATCAAAGCATGTAAATGTTGTTGTCCCTAAGTGCAACGAACAAAAATTTGTTCTTAGAGTAAAAAAGCTTTCCTTCATAGCAATCAAAGAGAACCTTATACCCAGCGTCGCAAAATTGACTGATGGAGATAAGTTTTCTCTTAAGACCCTTTACATAGAACACATCCTTCAGCTTGAACTCCCTGCAATCAAATGTTCCAACTCCTATGATAGCTTCTTCATTGTTGTCGCCAAAAACCACAATAGGACCATCTTTCTCCACAAAATCTGTTAAGGATACTTGAGATCGGTCATGCGTCTAGAGCACCTACTATCTAGGAAGCAAGTATGTTTTTGATTTTGAATTAATCCTTGGACAACTTGAGAGGTATCATCATCACACATGTTGAGATTACCATCAGGGGAATCATTGATAAGAGCCATTAAACCCTTAACATTTAGCCCCTTATCTTCAGATGTATGCTCTTCTTCCACCCATTCTTCATGATTTCTTGTCTTGCAATGAAAGCTTTTGCAAGTGAAATATTCTCCTTCTTCAAATGTGCTAAAAACTTCTTGTATAAAACTTCATGGTTCTCTGGACTTTGAGCTTCTTTATTCTTTTTGCAGTCCCTAGCAAAATGGTCAAGGATTCCACAGTGAAAACAGTTAACTAAGTTTTTCTTCTCTGAAGTGGATCTGCTTGCTAAACTGCCTCCCTTAAACTGAGCTCTTCGACATCCATTTGATTTGCTTTCTTCGTAACGTTTGACAATAAGTGCAGCGCTGGAAACTAGTGTAACATCATGGAATTTCATGCCACAACCATCAAGTGTAAGACGGTGCTCATATCTCCTATCGTGGATCTACCTTTTACATGAAGACAATCAGTTTCTTGTGATCGTCGTCATAACTAGTCTCTGGTTTTTGCTAAAAAGGACCAATAGATCATTGTTGACCATAGGTTGATACAGAGGAATATGAGGACAATTTTCAACAATTTTAAGCATCTCATAGTCCATGGTTTCAACAACAACCATGGCCTTAGTTTTCCATATAGCGAAGTTGTGCTCATTGAAAGGAGGAATCTTGTTGAGACCAAAGGATTTGGAATTATTGGAAGTCGACATGATTATTTGAGTGTATCAAAAACCCACTCTGATACCAATTGAAGGTTTGTATCGTTCGGATACACTTCAAGTATAATAAACAAGAACAAACATACAAAGCAAGTAAAGAACAGAAAAACTAAAGAACACAAAGGATTCTCCAAATTATCTTTCACCAAGAAAATGGGTTGTCACCAAGACATACGATTATGTGAGTACACACTGACACTGATAAGGCTTTAGGCACCGGCGCTGATGGTGATGTTGATGCTGGCACTGGTAGTTAGTGTATAGAGTGTTTGACTTATCAGATCATAAGATGTGACCTTACAGAAACTGACGAATCAATTTCTTCTAACACTAATGAATCTTTATGCACATCAGCGTGTTAGTTATCTATCTTCTTATCCTGCCACACTGATAGATCCTTTGTCTCTAAAGTTTTTTCAAAAGTTCACAAGCTTCCTGAAAATATTTCATCTCCTTGGAAACCTAAATTCTTGAAAAATATCAATTCATGTAATAAAAACAAAAAATATGGTGTAAGGGTTTCCTATCGATGTGGAGATGCATCTCATCAAATAATTGACCGTACTTTTGGAGAAACACAAAAAGAACTAACAATATTCACATCCAAAATGATAAGTGGATTAAAAAGAATAACTCATTAAATTGTCTTACTACTACTAGTTATGATATTTTTAATACTAAATCCTTAGTGAAAAGACCCATTGAAAAATGGGTCAGTGTGTTCTAATTTGTTTTCTTAGAATTGTAGGGTTAGGAGCATGTACGGTATCTTGACAGCGGATAATCCAGACACATTACAAGATTTTAGTCTCTCCTATATGATTTTGTGAAAAAGGATGGCCATATAGTGACTTACGGAGACGACAGCAAGGGAAAAACTAAGGGTTTTGGAACCATTAAGTGTAAGACCGTGGAATTTAAAATTGTTTCATATGTCAAGGGACTCAAACTTAACCTCATCTCAATCAGTCAGCTTTGTGATGTTGATTACTAGGTTCATTTCAACAAGAAGGAAGGGAAAATTAGTGATTAAAATAAATCAATAGTTCACACTACCAACAGGAAAAGTGATATGTATGTGTTGGATATTGTAACGTCCGTGTTTCTAAGATGGGCATTAATGATGATGTAATAGTCTAGGTCAACCTTTGTAACTCATTTTGAAGAAATGAAGAGGAATTATGTGATTATTATGTGAATTATGTGTTTTATGCTTAATTATTAGGATTTAATTAATTAAGAATAAAAATGAGCGTCGAAAATAAATATTAGATAAAGCTGATATCTATTAAGAAATTTTTAGTGGTCGTGATAAGGATTCCAGATATATAAAGAATACCGAAATCCGAGTTATAACGAAGAAGTTATGACCTGTCGAAGTTTTGCGACAAAACCGGCACGATGCCGAATGACGTAAAAAGTGATTTTTTGATAAACTACTTTTTAGCATTAGTGATCTAAATGAAAGTTGTAGTGTTCGTTAAACCGAGAGTATGCATAAAAAGAGCGCCCAAATCTGACTTCGTATGAGGAAGTTATGATTTTTCTAAGTTTCAGCTTAGCGGTAGACAGCTAAAAACTCGAATTTTAGATCGAGTGATTTTTAGCCGACACAACCTAAACGAGAATCGAAAGTCTCGTCAATAGTAGTACAATGGTAAAAAGACAGATGAAAACGGACGTCGGATGAAGAAGTTATGAATTTTTAATGGATTTCCTGTCCCGGTCTGTTAAAAATAATAATATTAAAATTAAATTCAAATTTAGCCGACGAAGTCTAAACGAAAGTTGTAGAGCGTAATTTTACCTACGCGTGCATATAAAGAACGTAAAAACCGGAGCTCCTATGCGAAGGTTATGGATTTTAGAAGTTTGTGGCACAAAAATCGAGAAAAATCCCAAAATCCGAGAAATTTCGCATGGCACAGGTTCGGCCACGTAGCACCTGCACATGCGAGACGTGTGTCTGGTCCGTGGCATGACCGAAGCGAGCCACGTCTCCCTTCCCTTGCGAGCCGCCCCGTGTCCGTTCTCGCTGAGTCATCCGAATCGTGGCACGTCCGAAGACCGACGCGTGTTTGCTCACTCCTCGCATCCGAAGCCACTTGCCTCGCCTCGCATCGGACACCTGGCCTTCGCATATGCTGCCACGTGGAGTCTTCTCAGCCGTAGATCTTTGTACTCGCCCCTATAAATAGAGGGGTGCGAGACTTCCCGGGTATAATTTGGAAAATTGCCCTTTTTCACCCTAAATTCAATATTTCTTTCATTTCAACTTCCCCCAAAGCCCCGGTATCATACCAAACCCCCGAAATACGTTCCAAAGAGCCCGAAGAGCCCGAGAAATTTATCTTTTCGGTTTTGAAGCTCCACCCTTGCAGGGCCCGGTTTTCAATAAAACATCCCGGTTTTATCAAAAACGATTGTTTTAAGAGACGAGGTGCTGTCCAATCGTCGTCTTATCAAGTGAGTGTGTAGTCACTTTCATCTTACACGTAGATATGAAGTATTTTCTATAAAATATGTGCTATGTGTAATTATATTAATTGTTTATTTGAGATGACTATTGAATAGATGTTTTATACAAGTTTTAAACTGTATATGTATTTTTATCTACAAATATTTTGGGTAAAACATGGGTAGATGAATTAGATGATGTGTGATGAAATAAAAATTAATGAGAGGTATCGATGTTTAATATGATTTAATCATCTAGCAGAGTATAGAAAACGACCACAAACTATTCTAGATAGTCCAGTGGAACGTTAGCAGACTCGTAACTTTGTAGGTATTTTTGAACTATATGTTCATTAGGTGTTTTTGAACTATATGTTCATTAGGTGTTTTTGAACTATGTGTTCATCCGATAGTTCTTCTTTTTGACACTATTACGTGTCTTGGTACGGGAGCGTACGGGAGTACTTTATTAGTATTTTCCCTATGCTTTTTATTTTGAAGAGCTTTGGAGTCTTCGTTACTTTTATGAAGTGACCGGAAGAGCTTCATGTGTCAGCGTTTCCTTTCACGAAGTAATTGAGGGAACTTCGTAGACTGCCTAATAAAGTGTGTCGTTAATAGACCACTACTAGGTATGTCTGGTATTATATTGCCGGATAGGGTGAGTCTGGGGGTAAAATACCTCACAATATTCAGATCACTGCTAGGAAAAGTTCGATGGTGGATATGGTGAGTCTGGGGGTAAAATACCTTACGATATTCGGACCACGGCTAGGCATTGTTATCTAGATAACTACCCCTGACTTAATTGTCTTGTGGTAATTTCTTTTATGAACGAAGGTTCGTGGTGAAACTTATTTCTTTCCCCTCATTTGATGTCTTTATCGATCCTCGTTTTCTGCTAGGGAATTTCCGAAGCAGCTTCGTCAGTTGGTTGTTCATATCGATCCTTTAGGCTATATCTTGTAAGATCACTGTATAGGATCATTATGTGGGGATCAACGTTCGTTAGTGCTTGTAGTATAAACCTCGGGCAACGATGGACTTCATGCCTATTCCTTAGGAATGAGTGATAGATAATTCTTAGGGTAGATCCTTAAGAAATGAAGAAGATAACGGGGATGGGTAATTGGGTTAATTTTTTGATGATAAAACATAATAACTTTATTATTGTGGGTTGAAAACCCTATGTACTCACCAGGTTTCCCAACCTGACCCACTCAGTTTATTTGTATCACAGGTGTCGATACGAAGCTAATTTACACTGAGAGAGATTTAAAGGAGATGTAGATCACTAGTGTAAATAAATGTAAGGTCTGTTTATGCTTATGCTTCAGTATTGACGATGACATCCCAAAGTTTTAATATGAACAAAGTACATTTATTCGGAAATGCTTTGATAATATATTTATCATGTTTTTATGGGAACAAATTCCGCAACATCTTTTAAAAGGATTACTCTGATTTTATTTTAAAAGCATAAATTAAATCGGTCTTTTCTGGCCGAGAAATTTGGGGATGTGTCAGTTGGTATCAGAGCATTAGTTTAAGCGAACTAGGAATTTGTAGGATTTCTAGACTTAAACTTAGAATGTTAAGTGATGATCGTGAGATGAGTGTCTACCGTATTTAAGACAAGAGCACTAGTAGATTTTAGGAAAGATACCTAAAATGCTTTTATGTGTTAGATGTTATATGTTTTCCATATATAACATTATTTGTTCGGATCTATGGTCTGTTGCCGACCGGATCTGGAAACCTTATGTGTTCAGGATTCTAAGCGTATGACTACGATATTAGAACTAGCATGTAAACGTTTCGGAGTGATAAGGAGATTTATACGTCTATCATAAATAAAGCTTTCCTATCTTAAAATTCTCGCCTAAGTACACCGAGCGTCTGCTTGGGTGTACCAAACGTTATGGTGAAGACTCGTAGAGAATTAAGTAAATGGAGGAAATGAAAGGCTTATGATAGTGAATGACACCTATCAGAATATATCGTAAGAGTGGTATCTTGCCTTTAGAATGTGTTTGATAAAATAACAGAACATTTGGAGGAGTACGGTACGTCTGAAGTACACCTTCGATTGGTAGGATGATGGAACGATTGGTGTAATTCTCAAAGTTGTCCCATCGTCTGGAATTTCCATCACCAACCGAGTTGAAGTAGAATTGATGATTGAAGATACGCGTGGAAGAAGTCCTAGTAGAGCCTAGGAAATTTTTTATGATTAATTGAACGCATTCGTATGTGTTAAATTTTTTTGTGATTTTAGGACTTGGGGACTGCGAGACAATACTTGGGATGAGTATGAGTAGGTGTGAATAGTAGTAGAGATCTATACTACTGGAAGCACAGGACTCACACTTGGATCAGGGAAAGTCACAAAGTTACCAAGAAGCCAGTAATTGATTTCGTTTTTGTTCAAGTATGTCATTACCATCGTTTCGGTAATGACTAAGAAGATGATTGTTATTCCGACCCTAGAGGTCATATCGAATCGAGTCCGACTAAGATGAGTATGTTACATGGTTCAAAGAACCAAGTTCGATGTAGCATTTGACTTAAGCTAAATTGAAGTAAAAGATGATCAAAGCGATCAATAGAAGTATCGCGCTCGTTGTTAAAGAAGTTGGTAGTCAGAAATGATACATGTTGAAATGTGATTGTATCACATTAGAACATGAAGGAAGGTATAGTCTGTTCCAGAATTTGTCTCTAAGAGACCTGAGTCTAAGCATTGCATTATACGATGAGAGATCATTAGAACATGAACCATCGGTCTGTTACAATAAATGAAGGAAAGTACTTATTCTAAGAAGAAGGAGTCCTCAATAAGGATTTATTTTGTAACTCGAAGGTTACGATTGAAAGTACAACATAGTACGAGGAGTAAATGCAAGATTGCACACCGCCCACAGTCAAGAAGTCCAAGAGTTAGATACTCATTCAAAGGAACATAGAAGTTACAACTATTACCTAGGATGAAGAGATAACGTATGAAGTCATTATACAAGCCATGTCTTGTTAGTATTTCCGAAAATGAAATTGAAGACTTCGTAGTCTCTAGTGACGCATCTGGAGCTGGGTTGGTTTGTGTTCTAACCCAGAGGAATAAGAGATCTTCTGGTGGAAGAAGCTCACAAGACCATGTACTCGATTCATCCCGGCAACACAAAAATGTATAGGGATCTAAAACCCTACTACTGATGGCCGACGATGAAGCTCGATGTTGCAAAGTATGTGGTTGAGTTTGTAACATGTGCTAGGGTTAAGGCACAACATCAGAAACCGTATGGGAGTTTAGAACCTTTACCTGTACCCATGGGTAAATGGGAAGACATCACCATGGATTTAGTGACTAAACTGCCCAGAACAAAGAACGGTCACGACATGATTTGGGTGGTCGTTGATCGCTTCACTAAGAGTGCGCATTTCATAGCAGCCAACGAGAAATGGTCTATGGATAAGCTTGTGAATTCTTACGTGAAGGAAATTGTGAGGCTTCACGGTGTTTCATTAACGATTGTATCAGATCATGACAGTCATTTCACCTCAAGGTTTTGGAGAAGTCTACGAGAGGAATTGGGTACCAAGTTGTGTTTGAGTACAACTTACCATCCACAGACTGATGGTCAGAGCGAACGAACGATACAAACACTTGAAGATATGCTGAGAGAATGTACCCTGGAATTCCAAGATAACTGGGATGAACATTTACCTCTGGCAGAATTTTCCTATAATAATAGTTTCCACTCAAGCATCAAGATGGCACCTTAACAAGCTTTGTATGGAGAAAAGTGTCAAACGCCATCGTGTTGGCTGGAAGCTGGGGAAAAGCAGTTTATGGGACCTAAAATAGTCCATCGGACTGCTGAAAAGTTGAAAGTGATTAGGGAAAGGATGTTAGCCGCTCAAGATCGTCAAAAGAGCTATGCTGACAAGAAAAGACAACCGATATCATTCGAAGTTGGAGATTCGGTTTTACTTAAAGTCTCGCCGTGGAAGGGACTTATAAGATTTTGTAAAAGGGGAAAGTTGAGTCCAAGGTTTATTGGACCGTTTAAAGTTCTTCATAGGATCGGGAATCAAGCTTACAAGCTAGAATTACCAGAAGAACTAGAGGGTATTCATAACACCTTTCATGTGTGTTATTTGAGGAAATTCACAGGAGATGTGCCCGACATAATTCCAATTTCTGAATTAAGGTTGGATGAAAACAAGAGGTTAATTGAAGAACCAAAGGCAATTGTTGACCGTAAGACTATGAAATTGCGACGCAAGATGGTCGATTTAGTGCTTGTGCGATGGAAACATACGAATGGGCCAAATCTCACCTGAGAAACGGAGAGTGACATGATGAGTCGCTGCCCGCATTTGTTTGCTGATGTGTGATTCCGGGGACAGAATCATCCTAAGGGGGAGAAAATTGTAACGCCCGTGTTTCTAAGATAGGCATTAATGATGATGTAATAGTCTAGGTCAACCTTTGTAACTCATTATGAAGAAATGAAGAGGAATTATGTGATTATTATGTGAATTATGTGTTTTATGCTTAATTATTAGGAATTACTTACTTAAGAATAAAAATGAGCGTCGAAAATAAATATTAGATAAAACCGATATCTATTAAGAAAGTTTTAGTGGTCGTGATAAGGATTCCGGATATATAAAGAATACCGAAATCCGAGTTATAACGACGAAGTTATGACCTGTCGAAGTTTCGAGACAAAACCGGCACGGCGCCGAATGACGTAAAAAGTGAGTTTTTGATAAACTAATTTTTAGCCTTAGTGATCTAAATGAAAGTCGTAGTGTTCGTTAAACCGAGAGTATGCATAAATATAACGCCCAAATCTGACTTCGTATGAGGAAGTTATGATTTTTCTAAGTTTCAGCTTAGCGGTAGACAGCTAAAAACTCGAATTTTAGATCAAGTGATTTTTAGTCGACACAACCTAAACGAGAATCGAAGGTCTCGTCAATAGAGTACAACGGTAACAAGACAGACGAAAACGGACAAAAACGGAGCTCGTATGCAAAAGTTATGGATATTAGAAGTTTGGGGCACAAAAATCGAGAAAAATCCCAAAATCCGAGAAATTTTGCATGGCACAGGTTCGGCCACGTAGCACCTGGGCATGCGAGTCGTGTGTCTGGCCCGTGGCGTAACCGAATCGAGCCACATCGCCTTTCCCTTGCGATCCGCCCCGTGTCCGTTCTTGGTGAGTCATCCGAATCGTGGCACATCCGAAGACCGACGCGTGTTTGCTGACTCCTCGCATCCGAAGCCACTTGCCTGGCCTCGCATCGGACACCTGGCCTTCGCATCTGCTGCCTCGTGGAGTCTTCTCAGCCGTAGATCTTCGTACTCGCCCCTATAAATAGAGGGGTGCGAGACTTCCCGGGTATAATTTGGAAAATTGCCCCTTTTCACCCTAAATTCAATATTTCTTTCATTTCAACTTCCCCCAAAGCCCCGGTATCATACCAAACCCCCGAAATACGTTCCAAAGAGCCCGAAGAGCCTGAGAAATTTATCTTTTCGGTTTTGAAGCTACACCCTTGCAGGGCCCGGTTTTCAATAAAACATCCCGGTTTTATCAAAAACGATTGTTTTATGAGTAATAACTGTCTTTGCTCCTTGAAAATGATAGTATGTTCTTCCAGAAAATCCAATATTTTCTATAAATTGAATTGTAGTCTTAAATGTTCCAAGACTAAAATGTAGAAGCATTGTTGTAATCTGTAGTAGTATAATATAGTTTTATATCTTTATAAAACTATTTGAATGCCTGCTTCCAGAAATGTAAACTGTATTGTATTTGGAAATAATATACTGTAATCGTATATGTGTAAAACTCTTTGTATGTTTCCTGAAATGTAATTGTATTCAGTGAGGAATAATGTAATGTAGTTTTAAATAAAAAAAACTATTTGAAGACGTGCATGTATTCGTAAACCAAACGTATTATTAATACCAAATTGTGAGTTACTATAACCATACTTAGCGACCGTTGGCCTGTTACGACGTTCTTCAGGTGTCGGAATGTTACGACATTTGTCACCCCAGACCTGCCGGTCTAATAATACCGTGTATAAATTAGATAAACTATTAATAAAGTTTTTTATTAACACTAAATTATATAAGTAGACTTACCAAATTAATTCCTAAGAATTAATTGAAGTCTTTGTTCTTCCTGGTAAAAATGTTGAAGATATTCTTGGGATTGTTTGAAGATATACTAGAATGTTTGAAGATATGAAGATGGTCTTGAATATGGTTGAAGATATGAAGGAGTTCTTTTGATATTTGAGAGTAAAATCACGTAACTTTGAAGGTGAAAATGAGGTTATGGAATGTGATTTCGGTTTGGCGCTATATATATTGGGATAAAAATTGATTTAACATGTGCATTGGGAGGTGTATTTTATCCTCTTAATTTGTGTGCCACCGTTTAAAATTGGTGTTTTCGGCCTATCCTAACCGAAATCACAAGATTTCGGTCTAATAGTTCCAACCGAGAGGTGTTTTCGGCCAAGAGGTTTTCGGTTCGAAGGAGGGACCTCGGCCTCGCACGTTTTTGGTCCAGATGGGGATTTCGGTCTAAGAGGGTTCTCGGTGGAAGGGATTTCGGTCAAGGGGTTTGCGGTCTGAAGGTTCTCAAATGGATCAAAGGTGTTTTCAGTTTGGGTGGGATTTTGATTCCTAAAACCGAAAACACATAAGGTGGGGTAAATATTCATTATTTATTGGTTTTAAATTCTTAACAATTGAATTATTTGACTTATGTTTGACTTCCTTTGATTTTCATTGACTTTCTTTGACTTTTATTGACCCGAAATAACCGGTTGTTACATTATCCCCCCGTTAGAGGGAATTTCGTCCCTAAATTATTTCTAAAGTGGTACTCATGAACTAGGGAAAAGATGTGGGTACTTTTGTTTCATCTGATCTTCCCGTTCCCAAGTGAATTCAGGTCCCCGCTTGGCATTCCAGCGAACCTTCACTATTGGTATACGGCTTTGTTTCGTTCTCTTGATTTCCCTGTCCATGATTTCCACAGGTTCCTCTACAAAGTGTAGACTCTCGTTTATCTCGATTTCATCGAGTGGGATTACAAGAGTTTCGTCGGACATACACTTTTCTAGATTGGATACATGAAAAGTGGGATGTATGTTACCGAGTTCATGCGGTAGTTTGATTTTGTAAGCCACCAGGCCAATTCTAGCAAGAATCTCGAATGGCCCGATGTAACTGAAACTCCAAGGGCTTTCGTTGTTTGTCCAGGGTGAGACCTTTAACAGGACGCGGTCGCCAACCTGAAACTCCAAGGGCTTTCGTCGTTTGTCCGTATAACTCTTTTGTCGGTCCCTAGATGCTTTTAGTCGTTCCCGAATTTTGACGATCTTCTCTGTAGTTTCTCGTATGATCTCGGGACCGGTGAGAGTGCTGTCAGGAACTTGTTTCTTTGCTAGTTGCGTACCACCCACTTCCGCCCAGCACAGAGGGGATCTACACTTACGACCATAGAAGGATTCAAATGAAGCAACTTTAATGCTAATGTGATAACTGTTATTGTACGAGAATTCGACGAGTGGTAAATGGGTATCCCAAGCTTTACCAAAATCTATCACACAAGCTCTCAACATGTCTTCCAGCGTTTGAATGGTTCTCTCGCTTTGCCCATAAGTGTGGGGATGTTACGTTGTAATCATGTCGAGTTTGGTTCCCAAGGACTTTTGCAGTGATTGCCAAAACTGTGAGGTAAATCTACTATCTCTATCGGAAATAATGGATATTGGCACACCATGAAATTGTAAAATCTCTTTAATGTACGTCCTGGTTAACTTCTCCATCTTGTCAGTTTTTTTTATTGGCAGGAAGTGCACGGATTTAGTTAATCTGTCAACAATTACCCAAATGGTGTCATGACCACCCATTGTCTTGGGCAACTTGGTTATGAAATCAATAGTTATCCGCTCCCACTTCCACTAGGGTATTTCTGGTTGTTGTAGTAAACCCGAAGGCTTCTGGTATTCTACCTTGACCTAGGCGCAAGTCAGGCACTTGCCCAAATAGGTAGAAATTTCTGCTTTCATTTTTGGCCACCAATAAAGTTTCTTGAGGTCCAGGCACATCTTTTCTGAAACGGGATGAACGGAGAATCTAGTATTGTGTGCTTCGTTCATGACAACGTCTCTGTACCCACCGAAATTTGGTGTCTAGATTCGATTCATGAGGTAACGAACTCTGTCACCCTTAACTTCCAGGTTTTTACCCATTCCTCTTAAGGCTTCACCTGCCACATTCTCGGGTTTCAAGGCTTCCACCTGAGCCTCATTGATCTGCGTAGACAGGTTTGAATGGATAGTCATGGTTAATGACTTTACTCGGCGGCCCGAGTACTCTTTTCGACAAAGGGAATCTGCTACTACATTGGCTTTTCCTGGATTATAGCGAATCTCGCATTCATAATCATTGAGTAGTTCTACCCATCGTCGTTGCCTCATGTTGACTTCTTTTTGATCGAAGATGTGCTGGAGGCTCTTATGATCTGTAAAGATTGTGCACTTCATACCATAAAGGTAATGGCTCCAAATCTTCTGAGCAAATATTACTGCTCCCAGTTCGAGGTCGTGCGTGGTATAGTTGACCTCGTGATTCTTAAGATGTCTCGAGGCATAGGATATGGCCTTTCCTCGCTACATAAGAACGCAACCTAGCCCTTGCTTGGACGCATCATAGTAAACTACAAAATCTTTCGTCCCTTCTGGGAGGGACAAGATTGGGGCGTTGCATAGCGCTCACTTTAGTGTTTGGAAAGCAGTTTCTTGTTTCTCATCCTAGTTGAAGGTTACACCCTTCTAAGTTAATATGGTGAGTCACTTTGAGATCTTAGAAAAGTTTTGAATTAACCTTATGTAATAGCCAGCGAGGCCTAGAAATTGACGAATTTCAGTTGGAGTTCTTGGGGTCGTCAAGTTTTTGATTACTTTGATTTTGGAAGGATCTACGTGTATCCCTTCCTCGCTGACCACATGACCTAGGAAATCCACCTTTCGAATCCAGAATTTGTACTTCGAGAACTTCACATACAATTTCTCTGCCCTTAATGTTTCCAGGACTTGTCGTAGGTGTTGACTGTGTTCTTTCTTACTTCGGGAGTGTCCATAGCGAGTTTGTCTAAGTAAGGTCGACACACACGGTTCATCAGGTCCATGAACATCGCGGGTGGATTTGTTAACCCGAAGGGCATTACTACGAATTCATAGTGACCATAGCGAGTTCTGAATGCGGTCTTAGGAATATCTTCCTCATGGACTCGTAGCTGATGTTATCCGGATCTTAGGTCGATCTTTGAGAAGGAACTTGCTCCTTGAAGTTGATCGAAGTGATCATCGATTCGAGGTAAAGGGTATCAGTTTTTGATAGTGAGTTTATTTAGTTCCCGATAGTCTATGCACATACGGAACGATCCATCCTTCTTCTTCACGAACAAGACGAGTGCTCCCTAAGGCGAGAAGCTCGGTCTGATGAATCCTTTGCGTAGTAGTTCGATCAGCTGACTGGAGTGTTCCTGCATTTCTGCCGGTGCTAAATGGTATGGGGATTTGGCTACGGGGGTAGCTCCGGGAATCAAGTCGATTCTGAATTCGTCTTGGCGTTCGGGTGGTACTCCTGGGAGATCTTTGGGGAATATGTCGGGGAAGTTACAAACTTCGGGGATATCCTTGATGTCTTTTACCTCTTGTTTCTTATGCACCACGTGAGCTTAGAAGGCGTAGTATTCTTTGCGAAGATACTTTTGAGCCTTGACGCAAGAAATGATTTGAAGGTTCATATCGGGTTTGTCGTCATAAATGACGAGGGTTTCGCTACTTGGCAGATTAAGGCAAATGGCTTTTTCGTAACACAAGATATCAGCACGGTGAGGACTTAACCAATCCATGCCAATGATGACGTCGGAACTTTTTATTGTGACCGGCATCAGGTCGATTTGGAAAGAGTTGTTGTTTAGAGTGAGGGTACATCCTATGTATATATATCGTTAGTGCTCTCTACCTTTCCGTTCGCCATTTCTACGGTGAATGTGTCTTTTAGTGATTGGGGATTTTGTTTAAGTAAGTGTTTAAATTTAAGTAAGTGTTCAAAAAGTATGCATGCATATGAATTGTTGAGGAGGAACGTACCGGTAACCACAGTTGGATCATTCATGACCTCCTCGTGCCCTATTGTTAGAAATCTGCCTACACCTCCGACATTCCTTGCTTTTGGGCAGTCCCTCTTGAAATGCCCTATTTCACCATATCCGTAGCAAGCCTGGCTCACTCCGGTGTTAATGGTTTGAGTGGTTTGTTTTGCCAGAGTCTTACAGAAATGGGATGTGTGCCCCTTCCTGTTGCAATTTTCGCAATACATTTATCGACATGCCCTGGTGTGATGGAAGTTACAATGGTTACACTTCGGGAGAGTTCCAACATATCATTTGGCGGGTGTTAGAGCGGCAGGAACAGTTGCAACATGAACTGCCACAATTTGTTGCTTCTTTGTGGGCTCTTGTGATGATTGACCCTTCCTTTTATTCCAAAACTTCTTTTTGTTGCCACTTTCTTTGGGTTGTTCAGGAATGGCTTTCATGAAGCCCTGGCGGACTCCATGATCCACCAGTGTTTGTGCCAGGCGTTTGGCACTGTCAAAGGTAAGTGGGTTTGTAGTTATCACGTTTCCTTAGATCTGGGGAGATAGTACCCAGATGTATCGTTCCACCTTTTTATTCTCTGGGGTGACCATCCCGGGACATAATACTGCTAGATCGCTAAATCTGGCAGTGTAGGCTGCAATGTCGGAATCATTCATCGTCAGACCCCAGAGTTCTTGCTCTAGCTTTTGCACTTCGCCCCTCGGGCAGTATTCTGCTAACATCAGAATTTTCAAGTCTTCCCAGCTTATGGCGTTGGCTACTTGGAGAGTCAACGATTTTACATAACCGTTCCACCAAGAAAGGGCTCTATCCATGAATGTGCATGCTGCAAATTTGACCTTGCTAGCTTCAGGGCATGCGCAAATTTCGATCACCGATTCTGTGTTTTCGAACCAGCGTGTTAGAGCAATGACACCTCCGGTGCCATATAAAGACTTTGGTTTACAATTTTTGAAGTCTTTGTAGGAACATTCCCTCGGATGTCCCTGAATATCTCCCTGGCCTGCATTATTGGTACCGCCTCCTGACCCACTGGCGCCATTCGTGCTGACATGCGCCATGGCGACTGCCACATCGGCTGTTACAGCAGCTTGGAAAATAGCAGTGTCCATCTGCTGAGGTGTTGGCGGTGGTGGAGTTGGTGGTGTGTTGTTAACACGTCTGTTTGATTTACGTGGTGGCGTCTTTCTGTCATAAGGTTTAAGAGTGGAATAATGATAAGTCTTTGATAATGGCTATGAATCGAGCATTATCAAAACAGAGTGTCTTAACTATTTAGTTATGTTGACTGCACAAGGGTAGCAATAAAAAGACACGTGAAGGGTCTAGTTGTATGATTCTATAGTGTCATAAAATACCCCTATAGTATTTTAACTTTATGTTCTGTTCTAGAGTTTATCCGAGATATGATTACATAACTATTTAGGCTTAACCACAGTGTTCAACTTATCTAAATACTTTTATGTAGTTCTTACTGTGATACTGTTTCTGGTATATATGCATGTATGTATACTTCTGATAAAATACTTATATTTTAAAAGTATACTTTTAGTCAGAGCGTTTCAGCCCCATTGTATTTATAGTTGTATATCTTATGTGGTTTGATATACTTAGTTCACTATAAACAATTCTCTGATACCAATCTGTCACACCCCCGAACCGAGTAAACGGCGGAAACGTCCGGGGGCGGAGGACGTTGATGGGTTTTATACAAACAATCCTATGTGTGCATGCAACCCTAGATTCGGATCTATGTTTTCACTATTAGTTACACAACTTTATGAACACAAAAGAACCCTAGCATGCATCTACTATTTTCGAAATTGACATAAGAGAATAGAATACATACCTTTTGTTGTTATGTAGTAATAACAACTAGTTCCTTGAGTTTCCTTAGCTCTTGAAAGCAAGTACCACAAGTGTAGTACCTCTAATGGCTCACAAACACACTTTGAGTGAGAGGATGAATATGAGAGAGAAGAGGAAAGGTACTAAGCTCCAAAATTCGGCCCTAGTAGGGTTTTCCCAAGGGGTGGTCGAATTCTAGTGCCTTAGGGTGCTATTTATACTTGAGGCTAGCTAGGGTTTCAAGGTGGAAACCCTAATCCCTTAGCTTAGGGCCTAAGCAAGTCCATGGACTCCTTTCCTTAAGCCCTTGGACGAAAACTCCTAGATCCTTCTAGGATTTTCGTTCAAGCCTTAATAAAGGTGATCCAATAGCCCAAAGTCTCAACTATCAAATAATTACAAAACAGCCCCTGTACTTTTAATTAATTCCTTTAATCCCGAAATTAATTCCTAATTAATTTCTAATTAAATACTAATTAATAATATGATTCCAAATTAATATATTATTCATATAACATATTAACAAATCATATTTATACCCTAATTTATTATTCTTAACAATAAACCAGCCTCTCTCCTCAACAATCATCCTGTCTACTCACCAGTGTGAAGGCAACCCAAAAGGACCATGATCACAATCGGGTCAAGTACATACCAAAATAGTTATGGACTTAGACACCAATCCAACAGACGTTATGTACAGTATCACAACAATTGTATAATAGAGATCAAAGCATTACAAACATTCTGTTGATAATTTAATATTTACATTGTATTTGAATCAATGTTTGACTCCAAAAGCATACAACAAAACATAAGACGTAACAATAGTAAGCTCCGTCTTGACCAAAACATGTGTGGGTACCTGTCTACTGATTTCCTGAGAATACAAGTGGTTTAGAAAAGAGAGTGTCAAAAATTAAGTTGGTGAGTTCATAAGTATTTTTTATGAGAAATAACTATCTTTGCTCCTTGAAAATGATAGTATGTTCTTCCAGAAAATCCAATATTTTCTATAAAATGAATTGTTGTCTTAAATGTTCCAAGACTAAAATGTATAAGCATTTTTGTACTCTGTAGTAGTATAATATAGTTTTATATCTTTATAAAACTATTTGAATGCATGTTTCCAAAAATGTAAATTGTATTGTACTTGGAAATAATGTACTATAATCGTATCTGTGTAAAACCCTTAGTATGTTTCCTGAAATGTAACTATATTCACTGAGGAATAATGTAATGTAGTTTTAAATAAATAAAACTATTTGAAGACGTGTATGTATTCGTAAACCAAACGTATTATTAATACCAAATTGTGAGTTATTATAACCATACTTAGCGACCGTTGGCATGTTACGACGTTCTTCAGGTGTCGGAATGTTACGTCATTTGTCACCCCAGACCTGCTGGTCTAGCTGTTGCAAGCAGCTTAGGTGCGGGATTGTCAGTCCCGTATAGATCTATACACAATTGTCACGCTCTCCCTCCAGGAGACTCTGGTTATAATACATGACTTTTGATGGTACTTAGGTAAGTACTTGAAGATAATGTCTCTCAAAGCTATATTAATGGTTTACGTGTAGTGTAATGAAACTCCTTTTTCTTGTAATGTTTGTATGTAAATGTTTACATAGTATGAAAAATAATTATGTTTTGTGCCCCCAACCGGGTAAAATAGTGTTTATGCTCCATAAACTATACATATCATAGTTTATATAAATTTTTCTTTGAAATAATTATATATGTTCGTTTATATAATTATACTCTTTTTGATCGAAATGTTACAAAAGGGTTAAAGTTTTACTGTATCAAATTTGTACCCATGTTCTTGATGAAATGAAGAACACTTGAATATCCAATCAAGATCCTAAGAAGATTCAAAGGACGAAGGATGATAGTTGAGAGAGAAAAGGTGTTTTCGGTTGGTGTTCTTGAGAGTGGGAGGGTGTGTTTGCGACTGGAATTGAAGAAGTGAGGAGGAGTTCACGGTTCGGTCCCTATATAGGGTCAAAACTGATGGGAAACCTTTGTCGGTTCCCACACCGAATGGATAAGACCAGAGTTTACAGTCGTGAACCTTGTTTGCGGCTGCGAACCATTTGCGGTCCGAAGTCTCAAGCTATGTGAGGGTTTGCGGCTCGGATGAAGGTTCTCGGTTCCAAGTGTTTTCCCTCCAAAACACACAGCACTTTTGAATACAAGGTTGATACACTTATAACTCATTAATCTAACCATGTTAAGATAATTAAAGAAATAAGTTTGACCTTTATTTGATATGTTTGACTTTCGTTGACCAAAATTAACTTCTACAATAACGAAATTAACGGGTTGTCACATCATCCCCCCGTCAGAGGGAATTTCATCCCGAAATTAAGTGTAAGAGATACATATGGACTAAGGGAAAAGATGCGGATACTTATGTTTCATTTGATCCTCTCGCTCCCAAGTGAATTCAGGTCCTCGCTTTGCATTCCAACGAACGTTCACTATCGGGATACGGCTTTGTTTTGTTTGCTTGACTTCCCTATCCATGATTTCTACTGGTTCTTCCACGAAGTTGAGGCTCTCATTGATCTCGATTTCATCGAGTGGGATAACAAGAGTCTCATCAGATAGACACTTCTTTAAGTTGGATACGTGGAAGGTAGGGTGTACGTTGCTAAGTTCTTGAGGTAGTCGGAGTTTGTAAGCTACGGGGTCGATTCTAGCAAGAATCTCAAAAGGCCCAATGTACCTTGGATTTAGTATACCGCTCTTTCCGAAACGGATCAAGCCCTTCGAGGGTGAGACCTTCAATAGAACAAGGTCACCAACCTGAAATTCCAAGGGTTTTCGTCTTTTGTTTGCGTAGCTTTTCTGTCAGTCTTTAGAGGCTTTCAATCGTTCACGAATTTGAACAATATTTTTAGTCGACTCCCTGATGATTTTCGGACAAGTGAGGGTGCTGTCAGGAACTTGTCCTTTAGCTAGTTGCGTGTCACCCACCTCAGCCCATCATAGAGGGTATCTGCACTTACGACCATAGAGGGCTTCAAATGGAGCAACTTTGATACTAGTATGGTAGCTGTTGTCGTATGAAAACTCGACCAATAGTAAATAGATATCCCACGCTTTACCAAAGTTGATCACACAAGCTCTCAGCTTGTCTTCCAACATTTGTATAGTCCTCTCACTCTGTCCATTAGTTTGTGGGTGGTAGGTTGTACTCACGTCCAACCTAGTTCCCAGGGATTTTTGTAGCGACTGCCAAAATCTTGAGGTGAATCTAGTGTCTCTATCGGAGATAATAGATATGGGCACACCATGCGGTCGTACAATCTCCCTAATGTATGTTATGGTTAGTTTCTCCATCTTGTCGGTTTCTTTGATTGGCAGGAAGTGTGAGGACTTAGTTAACCTGTCAACGATCACCCAAATGGTATCGAGATTACCTGTTGTCTTGGGCAACTTGGTTATGAAGTCCATTGTAATCCGCTCCCACTTCCACTCAGGTATCTCCGGTTGTTGTATTAAACCTGAGGGCTTTTGATATTATACCTTAACTTTGGCGCAAGTAAGACACTTTCCTACAAAGGTAGCAATATCTGCTTTCATGTTAGGCCACCAATATAACTTTTTGAGGTCTAGATACATCTTTTCTGAACCTGGATGAACGAAGTATCGAGTATTGTGTGCTTCATTCATGACAACGTCTCTGAAACCACCGAGTTTCGATGTCCAGATCCGGTCCATGAGGTATAAGACTCCGTCACCCTTGACTTTTGAATTCTTATCCATCCTTCTCAGGGTTTCACCTGCCACATTTTCCGGTTTCAAGGCTTCCTGTTGAGCCTCCTTAATTTTTCTGGACAGATGTGAATGGATTGTTATAGTCAATGCCTTGACTCTACGACCTGATTATTCTTTCTGACTTAGGGCGTTAGCTACTACATTGGCTTTACTGGGATGATAACGAATTTCGCATTCGTAGTCATTTAGTAGCTCGACCCATCGTCGATGTCTCATGTTGAGCTCCTTCTGGTCGAATATATGTTGAAGGCTTTTATGATCTGTAAAGATAGTGCTTTTCATACCAGACAGGTAGTGTCTCCAGATCTTCAGAGAAAATACCACTGCTCCTAACTCAATATCATGAGTAGTGTAGTTGACTTCGTGTGTCTTAAGCTGTCTTGAGGCATAGGCGATAACATTTCCTCGTTGCATAGGAACACAACCAAGCCCTTGGTTGGATGCATCGCAGTATACCACGAAATCTTCTATCCCTTCTGGGAGGGATAATATCGGTGCGCTGCATAAGGCTGGCTTCAGCGTTTGGAACGACTTTTCTTGTTTCTCTTCCCAGTCAAAGGTCATACCTTTCTGGGTCAAGGTGGTAAGTGGTTTCGCAATCTTTGAAAAGCTCTGAATAAATCTGCGATAGTAGCCAGCGAGGCCTAGAAATTGACGAATTTCTTTAGGTGTATTTGGTGCTGACCAGTTCTCAATGGCCTTGATTTTGGAAGGGTCCATGTGACCCAAGAATTCTCTGCTCGTAGTGTTTCTAAGATCTATTGTAAGTGTTGACTATGTTCCTCCTTACTGCGTGAGTAGATGAGTATGCTGTCAATGAATACGATCACAAACTTATCTAAGTAAGGACGGCACACCCGGTTCATTAAGTCCATGAACATTGCAGGCACATTGGTTAATCCGAAATCACTACAAACTCGTAGTGACCATAACAAGTTCGGAAGGCTATTTTGGGAACATCTTCCTCTAAAACTCGTAACTAATGATACCCGGATCTTAAGTCAATATTTGAAAAGTAGCTTGCTCCTTGAAGTTGATCGAACAAGTCGTCTATCCGCGGTAGAGGGTACCGGTTCTTAACGGTAAGTTTGTTTAGCTCGCGATAGTCGATGCACATACGGAACGATCCATCCTTCTTCTTCACGAACAACACCGGTGCTCCCCAGAGTGAGAAGCTTGGTCTAATGAATCCCTTGCTTTTCAGTTCGTTCAGTTGACTGGATAGTTCCTTCATCTGAGCTGGTCCTAGTCGATAAGGAGATTTGGCTACAGGGGTAGCTCGTGGAATTAAGTCGATTCTGAACTCGACTTGACGTTGTGGTGGTAATCCTGGAAGATCTTCGGGAAAGATGTCGGGAAAGTCGCGGACTTCTGGGATATTCTTTATGTCTTTCACCTTTTGGCTCACATCAACGACGTGAGCAAGGAATGTATGATATTCCTTCCGTAAGTACTTCTAGGCTTGAATACTCGAGATGATTCGAAGGTTCGTGCTTGGTTTGTCGCCATAGATAACTAGGGTTTCGCTATTCGGTAGATTAAGACGAACGGCTTTCTCAAAAAACATGATGTCAACGCGATGAAGAATCAACCAATCCATGTCGATAATGACGTCAAAACTTTTAATTGAGACATGCATGAGATCGATTTGAAATGAATAGCTATCTAGAGAGAGGGTGCATCCTATGTATATATCGTTAGTGCTCTCAATCTTCACATTAGCCATTTCTACGGTGAACGTTTCTTTTAGTGCTTGTGGTTGTTGTTTAAGTAAGTGTGCAAATTTTTGATTCATGAAACTCCTCTCCGCTCCACTATCAAATAGTATGCATGCATAAGAGTTATAGAGGAGAAAAGTACCCGTGACCACCGTAGGGTCTGCCACAGCTTCCTCATGGCCTATCGCCAAAACTCTCCCTACTCCATCAGTGTTCCCCGCCTTTGGACAGTTCCGTTTGTAGTGTCCCACTTCGCCGCACCCGTAGCAGGCCTGGCCTATTCCAATATCAGGGACCTGGGTGATTGTTCTTGTCGGCGCCTTACAGAAACGGGCAATGTGCCCCTTCCTGTTGTAGTTAGCACACTGCATCTCTCGGCAAGGTCCATTATGATAGAAGTTGCACTTGTTGTACTTTGGCAAACTTCCAGCGTACTGCTTTGCCGGTGTAGGGACAGCAGGGGTTGTTGCGGCATGAAAAGCCACAATCTGTTGTTTTTTGGCGGAGTTTTGCGCCGATTTGTTCTTCTTTCCGTCCCAAAACTTCCTCTTGTTGTCGGTCGTTTTGGCTGGTTCTGGGACAAGGGTTTCTACTGGTGTGCGGACTCCATGATCAATGAGTCGCTGTGCCAATCGTTTGGAACTGTCGAATGTAGAGGGCTTCGAAGACAATACGTTCCCCTGAAATGGAGGTACCAGTCCCCAAATGTACCTCTTGATCTTTTTGCTCTCCGTAGGGACCATCCCTAGACATAAAGCCACTAGATCACTAAACCTAGTCGTGCAGGCTACTATGTCAGAGCCTTTCATGGTCAGGCTCCAAAGTTCATGTTCGAGTTTCTGAACTTCGCCCCTCGGGCAGTATTCTCCTACCATCAGATCCTTCAGTGCATCCCAGCCCAACGAGTTAGCCACTATAAGAGTAAGTGACTTGACATGGCCATTCCACCATGTGAGGGCCCTGTCTGGGAAGGTGCAGGCATCAAACTTTACTTTGCTTCCTTCTGGGCAGGAGCAAATCTCAAAGATAGACTCCGCTTTGCGGCAGAGCAATGATTCCACCGCTACCGTTAAAGGCTTTGGGTTTGTAGTTGGTGAACTTTTTTGTATGAACACTCCCTAGGGTGCCCGTGACTATCACCTTGGGTAGAGTTAACACCCGTTCCACCTCCGCTAGTACCGCTAGCATTGATCTGAGTTAAGGCTGCCATTACAGTCGCGGTCATTGTAGCTTAAAAAACTACATGATCGAATTGTGGAGGAGGTGGTGGTTGAGTTGGAGTTATTGGTGGATTGCGTTTGTTTGATATACGAGGAGGCATCTTGCAACTATAAGTTTATAAAAATCAAGATAATAGTAAGATGTCAATAGTGAGAATAATGAGAGTGTTCCTTGAACTAATTCACGATAGTTCGACCTGTAATTGTTTGAGTGTTTTCAATAGAGAACTACCACTAGGGAGATGAAATTATTTGGATAGAGATTTTTCCAAGAGGATTAGACGCCTGTCCATTTCATTGGTATTATAGATGTATAGAGTTCGGGAAAACTTGACCTTGAAGTAGATCTATAACATACCAACATAGAGAAAACTTTTGTAAACATAAAGACCTAGCGAAACTGAAAGTTCAAGGCCTAGATATAAACAGGAAAATAGTACAAGAGTCTAAAAGTAGACCTAATTTATATCCAAAAGAGTGAGTAGAGTATGCTCTACTCGCGAGGAGTGTTGTTATGGTTGGGACTAGATTCTGTCATGGACTCAGCCAACTAGTGTTCTGTTTCCCACACACGCCTTTCCAATGCAACTTGACCCTGTCGAAGTTCTCTAACTTCGGATCGGCTGGCATTCAGTTCCATATGTAGTGCGTCAGTGTGAATCCTTGTTAACTCCTGGTCATCGCTCAGATAGCAAAGGCGTACTGCGTTGACTCCTGAGTTTCCTCTAATTTCCATGACTTGGTCGATGGTTGCTCTTCCTTGCTCAGCATTGCGAGCAACACAATGAACCAAGATAGGGAGGATTCTGTCAGCTGAGCCTCCCTCGCTCAAGTGGTAGAAGCTTCGGTCTCCATTATAAGGAGGTGGTTGTCCCTGTTCATGGCTCCATCTTCCCATGTTCACTGCCCACAGAAGCGTCGGGCCATGAAAATTCTGTCGAGGGTTAGGATTTTGGGCAACTTGAGGTGGATTATAGACCTCGGGTTCTAAGTCAGAGTCGTCTTGAACTTCCTCTTCGTTCTCTTCCTCAGAACTCTCCTCGGGGTCTTCTTCTACTGGGACCACAGGGTTCTCTTCTTCTTGTTCAGCTTCAAGCCATCCACCGTTCCCTTGATCGGGAAAGTACGGGTCTCCCGGTAGATGAAATCCAGACATGTTATCTAAGCGAGAAATGGGGTGTAAGAGACATATAATAGATGTATTACTAAAGATATTTATAGGATGATCCTTACCAGATACTTCAATACTTGCGTAGTGCATACCATCTATATATAACCAAGATAGAACAGACCTTCGAATAAGTGATCCAACTCTAAGACCACAACCAAACAAGGAATAGGAAGTAAAGCGAAGATCACAGATTCTAAGTCTATAGCATCTTAGTCACATATAACCTTAGCGCATCCACTTAGAAACTATTGACCTACTAGTAAGGGTCTTTTTAGTTTTCACATAAGTAATTATAGTACAACAAAATACTCCTATTGTATTTTAAGTTTATGTTATGTTCTAGTGTTTCTTTGTAGAAGAGTTGGTTAGTTTTAGACTTGTTGCAACACCACAACTATTCCTAGGCACATGCTAATCACTTCTCGGATAGATATAGTTGATCAAGCTATATCAATACCAGACCTGATTATATGTCCCCAAGCCTACTTGTTCTATTCAACAATCGCAATACTTTTGTTCTATTCTAGTATGACATTGTTCTTTCTATGAATGCATGTATGTATACTTTAGTAAAATATTTTATTATTTAAAAAGTATAACTCTTGGTCAGAGTGTTTTAATCCCGTTGTATTTATATTTGTATATCTTTTATGGGTTGATATACTTACTTCACTATAACAATGTTCTGATACCAATCTGTCACACCCCCAAACCGAGATGGCGGAAACATTCGGGGGCGGAGGACGTCATGTATAATAAATATCTTAACAAAGCACAATAGTAAAACAAGCAACAACATCCATTGCATTAATAGAATAGTTAATACATGTGTGTTCTTTATATAGTTGCAAGACACCAAAAATGTATTACAAATATAAAAGACGAGTCTTGAACATGCTCCGTCTTCTCAAAACCTAATCCAGTGTACCTGTCTAATGGTTCCCTGAGAATACAAGTTATTTTGAAAGAGAGTATCAACATTTAAGTTGGTGAGTTCATAAGTATTTAGTGTCAAATGTTTGCGTTTGTTTCATGAAAATGTTTGTATTTGTTTAGTGAAAATGTTTGTATACTTCCCAGAAAATCCTATATTTTCTTCTAAAAATGAAAAGTAGTCTTCTACTGAAGACCAAACTGTTTGTATGTTTTGTTCTCTTGAAAATAGTGTAAAATATATGTTTGTCCTTGAAATAGTATAAAATGTATGTTTTTCCATAATTGTAAACCATCTTTAATAGAAAATAGTATGCATTTCTTATGTGAGAATATCACTGTATGAATGTAATGGAAAATGAGGGTTTATAGTAGTATTGTATAAAATACACTACTGATGCATTAACTGCCTTGTAACCAAATTGGTTAATTTAGGTTAAATGTGATTAGGTTATAACCATGCTTGATTGACTAGTATAAAACACGACGTTCTTCAGGCGTCGATAATGATATGACATTTGTCACCCGTAGACCTGCAGGTCCCATTGTAGCTAGCAGCAAGGTGTGGGATGGTCAATCCCGTATATATCTATACACAAACTCACACTCTCCCTCCAGGAGACTCTGGTTACAAAACGTGACATAGCAAGAATATTTCTATGCCATGAAATAGTATCTCACATTTTAGTTATCTTGTTCACGTATAGTATGTAAGTTCTATTTTGTTCTTGTAAATGAATAGTAGACTTTGTAATGAATAGTAATAGTATGTATGTATCGATTCATGTATTGTTTCTCTGTTCTAGAAAATAGTATGTATTGATCCTCTAAACTATACCTATTATAGTTTACTAGTATGTTTGTTTGAACTGTAACTGATTTGGAGAAAAGACTCATTTGATCAACGTATGCAAAGGAGTTAAGTATGTCCTTGAAAATGAGATTTAATATTCATGTATATATTTAGCATGTATATTTATGATTTAACCGACAGTCGGACTAGTGATCCTACCCTAAGCCCACAACCAAACAAGGAACATGAGTCAAGGTATTTAGCAATAGTCCTAAGTCCGTTAAAACATACTTATACATAAATATATAAATGAATACGATTTTGATAATAAACAACAATCTAAAATAGTTTAAAAGAGTTTTTGAAATGATTTTAACAACATTTAAAAGCATAAGAAATCCTTTGTTTGTTTGTTTTCACATGTAAATGTTAACACAATTCTATTGTGTTCTACTTGTATTCCCCCCCCCCCCCCTAAAAATATTGAAAAAGGTAAATTACAGGGGTATGAACTCACCTTATGTGAGTGATTCGTTTGAAGGTTCGATATAGGATGTTATTTCCACGAGTGAAGACCCGTAGCAAAACCGAGTCCCAATTAGCATTTTATGTAATGTATATGTATACAATTAGTGTATATAAACATAAGAATGATAAGGAATTTGACTAATTTGTAATTTTAACTTACAAATAAGAGTGTTAGAAGCAAAAATGGAAGGCTGCAAGGAGTTCATGGCCCAAGAAGATCTTGGTGTTCTTGGGTTTTCGGTTGGGTGTTCTTGATGAAATGAAGGAGATTCAAGGGTTTACGGTTGAGTGTTCTTGATGAAATGAAGAACACTTGAAGATCCAAGGAAGATCCTAAGAAGATTCAAAGGATGAAGGATGATAGTTGAGAGAGAAAAGGTGTTTTCGGTTAGTGTTCTTGAGAGTGGGAGGGTGTGTTTGCGGCTGGAATTGAAGAAGTGAGGAGGATTTCACGGTTCGGTCCCTATATAGGGTCAAAACTGATGGGACACCTTCATTGGTTCCCACACCGGATGGATAAGACCGGAGTTTACGGCCGTGAACCTAGTTTGCGGCTGCAAACCTTTTGCGGCGACGAACCATTTGCGGTCCGAAGTCTCAAGGTATGCGAGGGTTTGTGGCTGCGAGGGTTTGCGGGTCGGATGAAGGTTTTCGGTGCCAAGTGTTTTCCCTCCAAAACACACAACACTTTTGAATACAAGGTTGATACACTTATAACTCATTAATCTGTAACATCCCGTTATTTTCTATCTTGTAAAGTCAAACGAGGGTCAACTAAGGTCCTTTTTATTGTTTGGGGTTTTATGTAGGTTATAATAATAACCATTGTTTGATAAAAATCCTTAAAATAACTGTAATTGAATTTAGAAGGAAAGGGCTTAAAACCGTAAACATTCGCATCTTCCTTCTTTCCTTTGCTTCGGACCGCATACGAGGGCCGCAAACTCTCGGACCATGAACGAGGCCGTAATCAGGCTTCAGCCGTAATCAGGCTTTGGCCGCAAACACATCGAATCTTATCGCCTCGGAAACTGAACCTTATCGCATTGGGGCACGTTCTCGGTCGCAAACCGACTTCGGACCGTAAACGAGGTTCACGGCCGTGAACCCTTCGGACCGTGAACCCTCGCATATATATTCATTTCAGTCGATTTTTCTTCACTTTTTACACATTCAAACACAATTACAAGCTATTTTCTCTCAAGTATCATCAGCCAAGAACAACCTCTCTCCTCAAGAACATACTAGGATCATATTTTCTTATCATTTCAAGTGATAATCACTAGTTTTTCACAAGATCTTACAGGTATCTTTTCATGATCTTGTTACCATTTCAAGAACATCATTCAATCTTCTTATAAACCCGGTAATTTCACTAGTTTACACGAAGAACACGCGAAGAACACGAAGAACACCCGGATGAAAACCTTTTAATCTTCTTAGAAACGTGCTTAGGATCATCAAGTGTTCATCTTTCTTCAAGAACTCTTGGTCGTGAACCCTTCAGGGCCGAGAACCCTTCATGCTCTTGGGCCGTGAACACCCCTCTCCTGGCCGTCAACACCATTCAACTTCCATTTTAGCTTCTAACACTCCTATTTGTAAGTTAAACTTACAAATTAGTCCAGTTCTGATCATTCCTATGATTATATTAGCTAATTGGTTGCATATATGCTATACAAATCACAATATAGGACTTGTTTTGCTACGGGATTTCGCTTGTAGAACTAAACATCCTATATCAAATCATCATTAGAATCACCCTCCCAAAAGGTGAGTTCATACCCCCGTATTTTCATAGTTTTTATTGTTTTAGGGGAGGGGGGGGATACAAGTTTAACACAAGGATATTTGTGTTACAAGCAAATGGTTTAAAAATATATTACTAAAATGAATTTCAATTGTTATCAAATCAAATGGTTTTAGATTGTGTTAAAATGACATCAAGTCATCAAAAGTATTTAAAAATGTTAAACTCTTTAAATGATTTTATAAACTTATGTTTTTCCCCAAAAATCATATATATATATATATATATATATATATATATATATATATATATATATATATATATATATATATATATATATATATATATATAAGATTTAAAAGGCTTAGGACTGATAACTCACTTTGGTTCCTTTTCCTTGTTTGGATGTGGGCTTATAGTACCGGTTATTTGTCCGAATGTCGTTTAAAATTTACTTATATATATATATATATATATATATATATATATATATATATATATTTGTATATTTATATAAATATAAAAGTTATTTCATTCAGTTCAATTACCCTTTGTAACATGTTGAGCAAGGGGTTGCATTCATGAACAGTTAGTACCAACTCAAAAGTACATATAAATTACTATTCAAGTATACTAGAGTACACCTTTTTACAAGAATAAGGGTTTTATTCAAAACTAATCAAGGGTATACAGCTTTCACATACACGTTAAGAATACTAATTGAGGAATATACAATCAATCATTATATCAAAATGATTGGGCTTTCACTTATATTATACACGTAACGTCTATATGCTATTTATGAGTCATTTGATTCAGGTTGTTTAATTCATTTAAACAACATAGTCTAAGTCCTGACATTATAACCAGAATCTCCAGTAAGGGATCGAAACAAGTGTGTATAGATCTATATTGGGATTGACAGCCTCGCACACAGACTGCTAGCCACAGCCAGGCATACACGCCTACGAGTGATAGTTGTAATCAACAGTTTAGATGCCTTCAAAGCGTTGTTTCAGGCCATCTAGTCTCAGTATGGTTATAGTAACTCATTAAAAAGATATTAACAATACGGTTAGTGTATAATTAACTAAAACATATGTACATTTTCAAAGTACCAGTCTTACAAACAAACAGTTTACAGTATTACACCTCAGTATTCAATAACAGCTGGTGAAGCCAGGCATACTCACTTTTATAGATTATACAAAAAGATACAAATACAGAACACTGGTTTACAAACATAACGGTTTTATGTGATTAAAACTACTTTTCATATACAACATAAAATATAGGATTTTCTGGAACAGTTTACATATTCAAGAAACAGAAACATACTTTCAAACATATATACTTATGCACTCACTCAACTTTATGTTGATACTCTCTTTTCAAATTACTTGTATTCTCAGGGAATCAGTAGACAGGTACTCCCTGAGCTTTTGAGAAGTTGGAGTTATTTTTGAGTCATGTCTTCTTCTTTTGTATAACTATTTTGGTGTTGATATACATTTGATTGAACACATGTAAAAACTTATACTTATTAATGCAATGGTTGTTTGTACTTTGATTACTATGATGCATGTGCTGTGATACTAAAAATGAAGTCATCCACCCCCAGACGTTCCCGCCGTCTGGTTTGGGGGTGTGATAGATTGGTATCAGAGCATTGTTTATAGTGAATTCAGTATATCAATCCGTAAAAGATATACTAACTATAAATACATCGAGGCTAAGAGCTCTAACTACAAGTATACTTTTAAAATTTAAGTATTTTTACAAGAAGTATACTAACACTCATACCTACAAGTACAGTATCATAGTCATAACAATTTAAAAGTATTTGGATGTTGGACACTACAGTCAAACCTGGGCAGTTATGTAATCATATTTGGGATTAATATAGCCTGATCAACTATATTGGTTTGAGATATGACCAACATGTGTTTGGGAGTGATGGTAGTGTTGCGACATGTCTAAAACTTACCAACTATACATATACAGAAGAACTCTAGAACAAAACATAAAGGTTAAAATACTATAGGAGTATTTTAGGCACTATATACTAATAACAAACATGTGAAAACAAAAGAACCATTGTGGGTAGAGCTATAAATATTAAGGGTATATTACAATTATATATAATTAAAGATATATAGACTTAGAATATGTGATCTAGCTTCATTTCATGTTCCTTGTTTGGTTGTGGATTTAGAGCAGGATCATTTAATCGAAGGTCGATTATACCCAAGTTATATATTATTAGTATACACTTTGTAGTTATAGTGGTACCTAGAACAAGTCTTACAGAATTCATTATCTGTTAACTGTAAGTTTCTCTAGTGGAAACTTGTATTTACAATCTATCGTTACTAATTATATTCTATATCTCTTATCCCTATTCTCGCTTAGATATCAATGGTTGGATTCCATCTACCCGGAGACCCGTACTTTCCCAATCAGGGAAATGGAGGATGGCTCGACGATGAGCTAGAAGAGAATCCTAAAATCCCCTTAGATGATGATTTTGTAGAAAATTTTCCTGAAGATACTGATTCCGAATCAGAAGCCCATAATCCACCACCAGTTGCCCAGAATCCCAATCCACGACAAAACTTCCAAGGCCCGACGCCTCTGTGGGCGATAAACTTAGACAGGTGGAGTAACGAACAGGGTCAGAACCATCCTTACCAAGGAGACCGAAGCTTCTACAATTTGGACACAGGAGGCTCAGCAGACAGAGCCCTCCCAATGTTAGTTCGTCGTGTGGCGCATAATGATGAACAAGGAAGAGCTGCTATCGACCGATTCATGCAGGTCAATGCTGCTACAGGAGTCAACATCGTTCGTATTCGTAACTTAGAGGACAGTCATAATGCAACAAGAGATCGAACTAATTTCTTGATGAGAGAACTAGCGGTATCCCAGGCTGAAGTTAGGGAACTGCGAGAACGACAAAGATCATAAGACAGGCGTATGGACGAAATAGAATGCCAGTTAGCCAAATCCAGGGCCGGACCTAGTATGAAGTAGATTATACTCTACTCGTTTACTACTTACTCTTTTGGTTATAGATAAGTCTGCGGATATGTTCTAGCATTATTTTTCATATCTTTCAGTATGACCGCGAAAATTTCATTTTCGGTAGGTCGACTTAATGTCGATGTTTTCCCAATATTGTGGTGCATTGTAGACGTGTTTAAGGTCAAATTTTCCAAACTTTATTGACTCAATATACCAATATAATCGACATGCTGTTTCATACTCTTTGGATAGATAACCATTCAATTTCATATTATCCTGTTGCAAGTTGTACTTGCAGTAGACTTCTATTTCCAATTCCTTACAAGATTCATATTAAACTAAATGTTTTAGTTCAGAGATATCATATTCATGTTCATTCTTGATATATGACTATCTTTTCATCTTATAATTCTTAAGGTGAAAGATTCCTCCTCGGAGAAACCCAATGTGTAACCCTGTTAATGAAGCGCCAACACCACCTCCTCCACCACCGCCACCACCTCCTCAATTTGACCCTGCCATGTTTTAGGCGGCGGTCACAACAGCTGTTGCAGTTGCTATGTCAGATATAACCACCACTGTCGCTAGTGGATCGGGGAGTGGCACGCACCCATCCAATCAGGGTGATGGTCACGAGCACCATCGAGAGTGCACCTACAAGGATTTTTCAAACACCAAACCCAGAACCTTTAACGGGACTGGAGGAGTGATGGCGTTAAGACAATGGATCGAGAAGACAGAGGCAGTCTTCGAGATCTGCTCCTGTCCGGAGGGTAGCAAAGTCAAATTTGCTGTTTGTACTTTTGCTGATAAATACCTAACATGGTGGAACGACCATGTTATGTCACTGACCATGGTAGTGGCTAACTCTATAAGTTGGGAGAACTTGAAAACCATGCTGATGCGGGAGTACTGTCCGCGAGGGGAAATTCAGAAACTTGAGCAAGAGCTCTGGGGTCTTACTATGGTTGGTTCAGACATAATAACCTACACAAATCGATTCTGCGACTTAGCGATCCTATGTCCAGAAATGGTTGCTCTGGAGAGCAAAAAGATCGAGAGGTACATCTGGGGGCTGTCGCCCCAGATTCACGGAAGTGTCATTGCTTCTAGGCCTGTTACTTTTGACAGTGCCAAAGAGCTGGCACAGTCCCTTATCGACCACGGAGCCCGTCAAAACTTAGTGGTCGGTACCCCAGAACAACCTAAGGGAAACAACAACAACAACAATAACAACAACAACAACAACAATAAAGCCTGGAATAAGAGAAAGAGCAAATCTTCTCAGGAACCCTCGAAGAAGCAACAGTTAGTTGCGGTCCATGCTGCTACCGTACCTGCTGCTGTTCCTGCTAACCCTGCACCAGCTAAGCCTTATGCTGGTAATCTCCCCAAATGTAACAAGTGCAATTTTCACCACAACGGAAATTGTCGGGAAATGCAGTGTCGTAACTGCCACAGAAAAGAACATACTGCCCAATTCTGTAAATCACCACCCCAAACGATTAACCAAGTACCTGCCGCCGGAGTAGGTCAAGCATGCTATGGATGCGGTGATGTTGGGCATTTCAAAATAGATTGCCCGAAAGCTGGAAATGTCGGTGGAGTTGGGAGGATTCTACCATTGGGTCACGAAGAAGCGGTGGTAGGCCCTGTGATGGTCACGGTTACGTTTCTTCTCAACAATACTTATGCATGCATTCTATTTGATTGTGGTGCTAAGAAGAGCTTCGTGAGCTATAATTTCAAACACCTGCTAAATCAAAACTCCCAACCACTAAATGAAACTTTCATAGTCGAAATGGCTAACAGGAAATCTGAATACACCAATGATATATACATAGGATGTACCCTTACCTTGAATAACTTTTCCTTCCCAGTAGACCTGATGCCGGTCTCTATCAAAAGTTTCGACGTCATAATAGGTATGGATTGGTTGTGCCCTAACCATACTGACATCCTATGCTATGAAAGATCCATTCGCCTGAACTTTCCAACTAACGAAACTCTTATCATCTACGGCGACAAACCCGGAACGAACCTTCAGATCATTTCTTGCATCAAGGCACAAAAATACCTTCGCAAGGAGTACTGTGCTTTCTTGGTTCACGTGGTAGACAAAAAATAAGAAGTGAAAGACATCACGAGCATTCCCGAGGTCTGCAACTTTCCCGACATATTTCCCGACGATCTTCCAGGAGTGCCTCCCGAACGACAAGTCGAATTCAGAATCGACTTAATCCCTGGGGCTACCCCTGTAGCCAAATCCCCTTATCGTCTTGCACCTTCTGAAATGTAGGAATTATCCAGCCTGCTGAACGAACTCCTTAGTAAAGGTTTCATAAGACCAAGCTTCTCAACCTGGGGAGCACCGGTTTTGTTCGTGAAGAAGGAGGATGGATCATTCCGCATGTGCATAGACTACCTCATTCTGAATAAACTTACCATCAGAATCGATATCCTCTGCCTCGCATTGATGATCTGTTCAACCGACTTCAAGGTGCGAGCTACTTCTCGAAAATAGACTTGAGATCCGGGTATCATCAACTACGGATTTTGGAGGAGGACATTCCCAAAACCGCGTTCAGAACTCGTTATGGTCATTACGATTTTGTAGTGATGCCATTCGGATTGACGAATGCACCTGCTATGTTCATGGACTTGATGAACAGAGTGTATCGTCCATTCCTGGACAAATTTGTCATAGTCTTCATTGACGACATCCTTATCTACTCAAGAAGTGAAGAGGAGAATGGCCAACATCTCCGGCAAGTATTGCAAACTCTTAGAACAAAGAAACTCTATGCGAAGTTCTCAAAATCTGAATTTTGGATCAGGAAGGTAGATTTCCTGGGTCACGTGGTTAGTCAAGAGGGAATACATGTGGACCCTTCCCAAATAAAGGCAATTGAGAACTGATCAGCACCTAAAACACCAACAGAAATCCGTCAATTCTTAGGTCTTGCTGGCTACTATCGCATATTCATCCAGAATTTCTCCTGAGTTGCTAAACCCCTTACCACCCTGACGCAAAAGGATGTAACTTTTAGCTGGGGAGAGAAACAAGAAACAACGTTCCAAACGTTGAAGCGAGCTCTGTGCAGCGCGCCGATACTGTCTCTTCCTGAAGGGACAGAGGATTTCGTAGTGTACTGTGATGCTTCTAATCAAGGGCTTGGATGTGTTCTTATGCAAAGAGGAAAGGTTATATCCTACGCCTCAAGATAGCAAAAGACACATGAGGTCAACTATACAACACATGACCTTGAACTAGGAGCAGTGGTATTTGCTATGAAGATCTGGAGACATTATTTATATGGCACGAAATGCACAATATTCACGGACCATAAAAGTCTTCAGCATATCTTCGACCAGAAAGAGCTGAAAATGAGACAACGACGGTGGGTCGAACTACTGAACGACTACAAATGTGAGATTCTTTATCACCCTGGTAAAGCCAATGTAGTAGCTGACGCCCTTAGCAGAAAAGAATACTCAGGACGTCGAGTAAAGTCGTTGACCATGACAATCCATTCACATCTGTCCACACAGATCAAAGAGGCTCAACTCGAGGATTGAAACCCGAAAACGTGGCGGGTGAAAACCTAAGAGGAATGGATAAGAACTTTGAAGTCAGGGATGATGGAGTCTATTGTTTCATGAACCGGATCTGGACACAAAAGTTCGGTGGTTACAGAGACGTGGTTATGAATGAAGCACACAAAACCCGATACTCCATTCATCCAGGTTCAGACAAGATGTATCTGGACCTCAAGAAACTTTACTGGTGGCCTAACATGAAGGCCGAAATTGATACCTTTGTGGGCAAGTGCCTTACTTGTGCTAAAGTCAAGGTAGAGTATTAGAAACCTTCAGGTTTATTGCAACAACCCGAAATCCCTGAATAGAAGTGGGAGCAGATTACGATGGATTTTATAACTAAGTCACCCAAGACATCGGGTGGTTATGATACTATTTGGGTGATCGTCGATAGATTGACCAAATCCGCACACTTCTTGCCAATAAAAGAATCCGACAAGGTGGAGAAGCTAACAAGAACTTACCTCAAGGAGATTGTTAGACTGCATGGTGTGCCAATATCTATTATTTCAGACCGAGATAGTAGATTCACCTCTCGTTTCTGGCAGTCTTTACAAAAATATTTGGGACTAGGCTGGACATGAGTACAGCCTACCATCCACAAACTGACGGACAAAGTGAGAGGACGATTCAAACTCTATAAGATATGTTGCGAGCTTGCGTGATAGAATTTGGAAATGCATGGGATACTCATTTACCCCTTGTCGAATTCTCTTACAACAATAGTTATCACACTAGCATAAAGGCTGCTCCTTTCGAAGCCCTCTATGGCCACAAGTGCAGATCACCTCTATGCTGGGCTGAAGTGGGTGACACGCAACTAGCTAGAGGTCAAGTTCCTGACAGTACTCTCACTGGTCCGAAAATCATTCGTCAAACTACAGAGAAAATCATACAAATTCGGGTGCGACTTAAAGCTTCCAGAGATAGACAGAAAAGCTATGCTGACAAAAGAATAAAACCTTTGGAATTTCAAGTGGGTGACCGCATCTTATTGAAGGTCTCACCCTGGAAGGGGCTGATACGCTTTGGAAAGCGTGGCAAGCTGAACCCAAGGTACATAGGACCATTCGAGATTCTTGCTAGAATCGGTCCAGTAGCTTACAAACTCCGACTACCCCAAGAACTAAGTAACATACATCCTACCTTCCACGTCTCTAACTTGAAAAAGTGCTTATTCGACAAGACTCTTGTGATCCCACACGACAAGATCGAGGTTAACGAGAATCTCAACTTCGTGGAAAAACCTGTAGAAATTCTAGACAGGGAAGTCAAGAGAACCAAACAAAGCCGTATCCCGATAGTGATGGTTCGCTGGAATGCAAAACGGGGACCAGAATTCACTTGGGAACGGGAGGATCAAATGCAACAGAAGTATCCAAATCTATTTCCCTAGTCTTTCTGTAACACTTTAGTCTAAATTTCGGGATGAAATTATTTCTAATGGGGGGATAATGTAACATCCCGTTATTTTCTATCTTGTAAAGTCAAACGAGGGTCAACTAAGGTCCTTTTTATTGTTTGGGTTTTTATGTAGGTTATAATAATAACCTTTGTTTAATAAAAATCCTTAAAATAACTGTAATTGAATTTAGAAGGAAAGGGCTTAAAACCGTAAACATTCGTATCTTCCTTCTTTCCTTTGCTTCGGACCGCATACGAGGGCCGCAAACCCTCAGACCGTGAACGAGGCCGTAATCAGGCTTCGACCACAAACACATCGGATCTTATCGCTTCGAAAACCAAACCTTATCGCATTGGGGCACGTTCTCGGTCACAAACCGACTTCGGACCGTAAACGAGGTTCACGGCCGTGAACCCTTCGGACCGTGAACCCTCGCATATATATTCATTTCAGCCGATTTTTCTTCACTTTTTACACGTTCAAACACAATTCCAAGCTATTTTCTCTCAAGTATCATCATCCAAGAACAACCTCTCTCCTCAAGAACATACTAGGATAATCTTTTCTTATCATTTCAAGTGATAATCACTAGTTTTTCACAATATCTAATAGGTATCTTTTCATTATATTGTTACCATTTCAAGAATATCATTCAATCTTCTTATAAACCCGATAATTTCACTAGTTTACACGAACAAAACGAAGAACAACCGGATGAAAACCTTTGAATCTTCTTAGAAACGTACTTAGGATCATCAAGTGTTCATCTTTCTTCAAGAACTCCTGGTCGTGAACCCTTCATGCTCTTGGGCCGTGAACACCCCTCTCCTGGACGTGAACACCATTCAGCTTCTATTTTAGCTGCTAACACTCCTATTTGTAACTTATACTTACAAATTAGTCCAATTTCTAATCATTCCTACGATTATATTAGCTAATTTGTTGCATATATGCTATACAAATCACAATATAGGACTTGTTTTGCTACAGGATTTCGTTTGTGGAACTAAACATCCTATACCAAATCATCATTTGAATCACCCTCCCAAAAGGTGAGTTCATACCCCCGTATTTTCATAGTTTTTACTGTTTTATGGGGGGGGGGGGGAATACAAGTTTAACACAAGGATATTTGTGTTACAAGCAAATGGTTTCAAAATATATTACTAAAATGAATTTCAATTGTTATCAAATCAAATGGTTTTAGATTGTGTTAAAATGACATCAAGTCATCAAAAGTATTTAAAAATGTTAAACTCTTTAAATGATTTTATAAACTTATGTTTTTCCCCAAAAATCATATATATATATATATATATATATATATATATATATATATATATATATATATATATATATATATATATATATATAAGATTTAAAAGGCTTAGGACTGATAGCCAGGCATACACGCCTACGAGTGACAGTTGTTATCAACAGTTTTGACGCCTTCAAAGCGTTGTTTCAGACCATCTAGTCTCAGTATGTTTATAATAATTCATTAAAAAGATATGAACAATACGGTTAGTGTATAATTAACTAAAACATATGTACATTTTCAAAGTACCAGTCTTACAAACATAAAGTTTATAGTATTACATCTCAGTATTCAATAACAACTGGTGAAGCATGGCATACTCACTTTTACAGATTATACAAAAGGATACAAATACAGAACACTGGTTTACAAACAGAACGGTTTTATGTGATTAAAACTACTTTTCATATACAACATAAAATATAGGATTTTCTGGAACAGTTTACATATTCAAGAAACAGAAACATACTTTCAAACATATATACTTATACACTCACTCAACTTTATGTTGATACTCTCTTTTCAAATTACTTGTATTCTCAGGGAATCAGTAGACAGGTACTCCCTGAGCTTTTGAGAAGATGGAGTTATTTTTGAGTCATGTCTTCTTCTTTTGTATAACTATTTTGGTGTTGATATACATTTGATTGAACACATGTAAAAACTTATACTTATTAATGCAATGGTTGTTTGTACTTTGATTACTATGATGCATGTGCTGTGATACTAAAAATGAAGTCATCCACCCCCAGACGTTCCCGCCGTCTGGTTTGGGGGTGTGACATATTCTAACCATGTTAAGATAATTAAAGAAATAAGTTTGACCTTTATTTGATATGTTTGACTTTCGTTGACCAAGATTGACTTCTACAATAACGAAATTAACGGGTTGTCACATCGGTGGAAGGGATTTCGATCAAGGGGTTTGCGGTCTGAAGGTTCTCAAATGGATGAAAGGTGTTTTTGGTTTGGGTGGGATTTTGATTCCTAAAACCGAAAACACATAAGGAGGGGTAAATATTCATTATTTATTGGTTTTAAATTCTTAACCATTGAATTATTTGACTTATGTTTGACTTCCTTTGATTTTCATTGATTCTACACTAAAACTTTGACACTTAAAATGTCCCTAGAAGCATTATGATGAATGTGTCAAATTCTCTCGAAGTATCTCATCAACAAGACCAAATGTTGAGATGTCATTGAGTCACTCACTCACACTGACTTTGTGACACTGTTCATATCTTCAGAATGAGATTGGCTGGTCCTTTCAAGAAAAATTCTAATAAGGCTTGGGTATTTCATCCCATTAACTTGATGATGCTGGAATTTAAACCAATCCCTATTGATGAGTTAGAAATTTTATGTTTATGATTCACACTGTTAAACCATAGTGTGATTGAGACATACAACAACCTCTCTTACACTACGAGTCTTCTATTATAGAACTTAATTAATAATTCACTGTATAATATCATACATTGATAAATAGTTTGAAACGTTGTGCTGATGGGTATATCATGTACCGTGGTATATTACACTTACCTACCCACTCTTACCCTACAAAGATTTTAACAAAGAAGTTGATGACTCAGTGTATTAGACATAGACTGATGAAATTTCAACATTCTATGTTGATGGGTATATTTCATACCGGAATGTACTACGTGTATCATACCACCCTACCAATTTATTATTCTAATAAAAGTAGTTAATGATTCAACATATTAAAACATATGCCAATGAGACTTCGGAACACTGTGTAAATGATCTACTATTGCGACTACATAATAGTGTGATACACCAAACACTATCCCACTGTCCTGCTGTATTTTTCTAACACTGAAGATTTTATATGATTGGAAATTTTAAGATGGTCTCACCACCGTCATGGTCCATTGTTCCACATGTTCTTTCAAATCAAGATATTGTTTAGGGGAGATATCGCAAATCATGTCATTTTCACCTTTTGTCTTAGACTGATGATGCCAAAAATGGGGGAGGTGAATTTCACTAAGAAGTTCTCCGACGATGTATGAATGTTCCTAGACACCAACATTGGCTCTAAGGTGGATCAAGTGATCCTCAGGAGTCCCCAGTGACATAAAATCTGATAAATACCGTTTCTCGCTATTCTCGCTGACACTGGAAATTCAAGATGGTGCTGACTATGTGACAACCGTCAATTTTGGTCAAGCCAAGTCAAACAAAGTCAACCAAGTCAACACAACTAGCATTAAGATTTTAAGACAAAAGCTAGGTTTCCTAATGTACGACTTGCAATTATAATAAAAAAGTATATCTCTCTCTAAACTCTCTCTATCTTAAATCTCTCCCAAATCTCTCTCTCTCTCTCTCTCTATATATATATATATATATATATATATATATATATATATATATATATATATATATCAAATCTCTCTCTATATCTCAAATGTCTCCCAAATCTCTCTATATCTCAAATCTCTCCGAAATCTCTCTATATCTCAAATCTATCCCAAATCTCTCTATATCTCAAATCTCTCTCTACATCTCAAATCTCTCCCAACTCTTTCTATATCTTAAATCTCTCCCAAATCTCCCTTGATAACAAAAATAACTCTTCTCACCCTGGAACACTTCTCACCCCGGAACACTTCTCACTCTGGAAACTTCTGACTCCGGAACACCTTCTGATCTTGGAACCTTCTGACTCCGGAACATCTTCTGACTCCTGAACTTCTGACTTCGAACCCTCGCATGCTTCGGAAGAATCAACCACACCGGACAATTTCGCATCTCAGAGCCTACTGTCTCAGAGCCTCGCATCCCGGACCTTCGCATCTCAGAAGGTTGTGCCCTCCGAAACCGAACCATCTCGAAAGGCTGCTGACTTCGCACACACCCACTTCGGACCTTCTGACCCACTCCGGACCCCTCGCAACTTCGGACCCCACTCTGTATTTTTGGCCATTTCAGACTTTGCTTCATTCTAAGGGATTTTTGACGTCGGGATTTCCATCAAAATCATATTTTTCACAACTTAGACCCTCTAACCTCATATTTTTGCCCATATTGAAGCTTTATTATATATATAAACACATTTGCATAAAATAATATCAAAGATTATAAAGATATTATATTATCTTGATCATAAAGTAATAGCCCAAGTGGTTTTCCTATCTTTTCCCAAGACACCTTTATGTCACTTCTCCCACTCTAGCTAGCCTCATTGGTCAATTCATTGCCCCCCTCATAACTCCTCCCATCCACTTGCTTCACTTCTTCCTTATACCCACGACCAGGAGGTATTTTTCTCATTTCAGAAACATCTTTACTTCTCACTTTTTCTCTCCAAGAAAAGCCCTCACTCACTCTCTCTAGCAAGGATTATCCCAATATTGTTCTTGGATCTTTGGGTAAGTATCTCCTTCAAACTCTAATTATTTTACATACTTCTATACAAATCTTGAACCTCTTACCCATATATTCACATATTAATGTCCTTAGGACCATCAAATCTCCAAGTTTCTTTCAAGTGTTCTTGACTTGAAACTCCTACCCCCACCATTTTCGAGTTTTCCATATTTTAGGGGGAGAATACAAGTAAAATACTAGTAAACAAAATAATATACAAGTTGCTAAATATTTGCTTGTTTGTTGCGTAACATGGGTTTTTCTAGAAAAAATGGTCGTAACCCGCTTACAACACCATTTTTGCGGGTTTTAAACCAAAGATATGTTGATTAAAACATATAAATTCAACTTGATCTAGAAATCTGAAAAAGGCAAAACAAAGTATTTACGTAACCATATTCTCGTTATTTGCCGTTAATAATGATTAAAAGTCAAAAACAAGTAAAATGAGCATTTTCATTCTAAAAACCCATTTATTTGCTACAAGTATAAAATACTTGATATTTAAAGGATACTAACCCATTTTCGTGCATGAAAATACATACTTTTGGGTACGAAAAACCTATACTAAAATAAACTATTTAAATATAGTTTACCATCCGTTAACACTTTTGTAACATGTTGAGCAAAGTGTTTTAATTATATAAAATACATATATAATTATTTTACGCCGTTTTTTATTATCCTGGAAAAGGGGATAATTACATATACACACGTTTTCATTTCAAAAACACGTAAACTCGTTGAATAAATTTGTGAGACATCGTCTTCACCGTACCTACCAAGGTATACTCAAAAGTCCTGTTTTATGACCAGAGTCTCCTGTTGGAGAGCGTGATACTTGTGTATAGATCTATATGGGACTGACGATCCCGCACCCTAACTGTTAGCTACAGTTAGACGGGCAGGTCTTGGGTGACAAATGTCATAACATTCTGACGCCTAAAGAACGTCGCGACAGGCCATCTATGTCATTAGCACGGTTATAAAAACTCACATCGGGAAACAACGACACGTTTAGTTTACGGAAAAACATATCTTCAAACGGTTAAATATATGAATAAAAGCACATATTGCTATTTTAAGTATGGAAAATACTTGGACATTTCGGTCTTGGAGCATTTAAGACTACAACTCATTTTTATGGAAAATATCGGATTTTCTGGAAACAAACACTATTACTTTACAAAGAAAGGTTTGCAAATACTCATACAAACTCTTATGAACTCACCAACTTAATTGTTGATACTCTTTCAAATCCACTAGTATTCTTAGGTAATCACTAAAACATGTAACTACTAGCTTTTGAGGATGGGACGCTAAGGCGTCAGACAAATCATTTTTATCATCATATTGTAATTGATTTTGAGACATGTAACTCATGAAACAATGTAACCTTTTCAATTATATTTATGATGGTTGTGTTTGCTTTGGTCACTATTATTCTCTATGTTGTGATACTATACATGAATTTCATCCACCCCCGGACGTTTCTGCCATCCTAGTCTGGGGGTGTGACAGACTAGTTCTAAGAAGGGTTCAAGTTTTGACATCATTAGATTGGGGGAGATTGTAAGTTCAGAACTTAGAATCCGATGAAGTAAAACCAAGTCATGATGATCTCCATCAACTCCAGTTTCTCACTAGCGCCAACATGAAGATTTGATTTACAAGGTCAGTGTCAACGTGACAATGTAATATTTTGTATCTATGGATATACGCATTGTTTGTTAACAGATCCAATATCTTAGGGATATTGGATATATTTTATAATTTACATAGATTAGGTGAAATACCTGAATTTTAGGGATTCTCACAAACTTTCTTTTACTATAAAACCATGTATCAAGGGTATGTGTCATTTGTTGATTCACGAACCCTGGATTTGTGCTCATTCTCTTTGTGAGAACTTTCTTAGTGAAAAACCTTTGTGATAAACCATTGTTCTTTATCTTTTTTGTTAATAGATCTCAATCAAGGGTCCTACAATGACTAAAAGTAAAGAGCTTATAAACTAGTTATTCTCTTATTTTCCATCTTGATGAAATCTGATTTCTCTTCCCCTATCCATACACTCTCTTGTTTTGTCGCTTAAAGAGTTAAGATGATAAAGAAAGAAGTTAATACTTAAATCTCTCTTTAAGTCATCACTTGGGTTTTGAATTAAAGTTTAAAAGTGTTCTTATTATTACAAGAAGGACTAACATCTATATCAAGTTGAGCTTTTGTTGGTGTTTCTACTAAGATGGGGTTTTACTCTACCTTCTTCATCAACTTCCAACCTCCGAAGAGGAACCAATGTCTTCAAAGGTTGTAATCTTTTCTTCCTATGTTTTTTTTAATCTTTCCATGTTTGAAAAAAGATCCTTGTAGGTTTAAAATAGTTTTAAATTTATTCACAGGTTTAAAGCTTCTGTTTCCGTTTATATTGTTTTTTTAGAAACCTTTTTTTTTGAATAAAACGTAACAGAAGGGCTATGAACTAGAGGGTATGTCTGATTACAAAATGAAGGATTTGAGGTTATACATGGCAGAAAAAAAGTTGTTTTTATAAAGGAGAAAGAACCTATACATATCTAAATTGGCAGATGTTTTTCCTCCCGTGCAATCATCTCATTACTATGTTAAAATATTTAAAACATGATGATTGTTCAGGAATGGCTGTTAGAGCCTACCATGCTGATTTTTGTCAGAGGACATATGATGATGAAATGAACCCTCGACCCGCCTCATGTGTTTGGGAAAACCCACAAGGTTTGATGATTATTATACCAAATTAACGGAAAAAAAAGAAGCCTGACGGAGCAAAATGGATTGAGCGTATTTCATCGCAATGGGAGGGAAAAATAATCAGACGTTGCTCTCGATGTAATGAATAAGGACATACTAGCAGAGACTGCACCAAATCTGCCACATCCAAAGCTAAAGTGCTTTTCCAACATGTGATCTGAATACTTTATCGTAGAAACATGTGTTATGTTGTTATTTGTTGGCAAGACTTATAATCATGGGTTTCTATTATGTTCTTCATTATGTTATTAAATATTTTCAAAGCATTTGTTTTTATTACTACGATATATTGTTAAAAAACATTAATATAAGTTACATAACTGTAACGCCCGTGTTTCTAGGCCAGACATTAATATTGACATAATAGTCTAGGTTAACATTTGAAACTCATTTTGAAGAAATGAAAAAGAATTATGTGAATATTATGTGTTTTATGCTTAATTACTAGGATTTAATTAATTAAGAATAAAAATGAGCGTCGAAAATAAATATTAGATAAATTTGATATCTATTAAGAAAGTTGTAGTGGTCGTGACAAGGATTACGCATATATAAAGAATGCCGAAATCCGAGTTATAACAAAGAAGTTATGACATGTCGAAGTTTCGCGACAAAACCGGCACGGTGCTGAATGACGTAAAAAGTGAGTTTTTGATAAACTACTTTTTAGCCTTAGTGATCTAAACGAAAGTCGTAGTGTTCGTTAAACCGAGACTATGTATAAAAAGAACGCCCAAATCTGACTTCGTATGAGGAAGTTATGATTTTTCTAAGTTTCAGCTTTGCAGTAGACAGCTAAAAACTCGAATTTTAGATCGAGTGATTTTTAGCCGACACAACCTAAACGAGAATCGAAGGTCTCGTCAATAGTAGTACAACGGTAAAAAGACAGACGAAAACGGACGTCGGATGAAGAAGTTATGAATTTTTAACGGATTTCCTGTCCCGGTCTGTTAAAAATAATAATATAAAAACTAAACTCAAAATTAGCCGACGAAGTCTAAATGAAAGTTGTAGAGCGTAATTTTACCTACGCGTGCATATAAATAACGTCAAAAACGGAGCTCGTATGCGAAAGTTATGGATTTTAGAAGTTTGGGACACAAAAATCGAGAAAAACCCGAAATCTGAGGAAAATCGCATGGACCTTAGCCGGCCACGTCACCTCGCACACGATGATGCCCGGTGTCCGACGCGCGTCGCCCTCTCCTCGCATCCGAGGTGCGGTCCTCTCCTGATCTGACGTGTGGCCTTGCGCTGGCGCCTTCCGAGCTCTGCCTCGTGTCCCTCTCATCTGCGAGCCACCTGCCTTCCCCGTGTCAGCATGCGAACTGAGCCATGTGCTCCCCTTCGGCCGAGGCTCTCCCCTATAAATAGTGCTTGCGAGCCTTCTCGGATAATTTTAGGAAATTGCCACTTTTACCCCTTAAATCCATATTTCAGCTATTTCCACTTCCCCCGAAGCCCCGGTATTATACCAAACACCTGAAACACGTCCCGAAGTGCCCGAGAAGCCCGAGAAATTTATCTTTTCGGTTTGAAGCTCGACCCTTGCAGAGCCCGGTTTCTCAATAAAACTCCCGGTTTTATTAGAAACGATCGTTTTAGGAAACGAAGTGCTGCCCGATTATCATTAAATCAAGTGAGTGTATAGTCACTTTCATCTTACACATAGATATGAAGTGTTTTATATAAAATACGTGCTATGTGTATATATGTTGTTTGTTTATTTGAAATGGATGTTGAAGGGATGTTTTATACATGTTTAAAATAATTTAAAATGTATATATATTTTATCTTCAAATATGTTGGGTAAAACATGGGTAGATAAAGAATGAGGGATAAAAGTATGATATAGATGTAGGTTAGTAGCTATGAATTTAGTACAATATAGATGTACGTTGGTAGCTATGGATTTAGTACGTTGGCAGCTATGGACTTAGTGCCTGTTGTATAAACCTTGGCGACGATGTGACTTCGTGCCTATTTGACATAAATTGCTGAGGGAAAGCAATGTTGTCACCCCAATGTTTGCCTTATTTGACATAAATTGTGGAGGAAAGCAATGTTGTCACTATATGGGTTGTTTTATTTGACATAAATTGCGGAGGAAAGCAATGTTTTCACCCTATGGGTTGTTTTATTTGACATAAATTGCTGAGGAAAGCAGTGTTGTCACCCTATTGGTTGTCTTGTTTGACATAAATTGCTGAGGAAAGCAATGTTGTCACCTTATTGGTTGTTTTATGTCAGGTTGTCTTGTTTGACATAAATTACTGAGGAAAGCAATGTTGTCACCCCATTGGTTGTCTTATTTGACATAAATTGCTGAGGAAAGCAGTGTTGTCACCCCGATGGTTGCCTTATCTGACATAAATTGCTGAGGAACCCCCGAAGCAATGTTGTCCCCCTAATGAAAATCCTTAGGCTAGGTCCCTTGTGATAGTTATTTTAGGGACGTAAAGTGAGGATAACGGGAATGGGTAATTAGGGTTATTTTTGGTTGATGAAATTAATAAATTTATTATTGATTGATGAACTTAATAAGTTTATTATTTATTGTGGGTTGAAAACCCTATATGCTCACCAGGCTCCCAAGCCTGACCCACTCAGTTTGTTTGTATCACTGGTATCGATACGAAGTTACATTACACTGAGAGATTAAAAGAGATATAGATCACTAGTGTAAGTGAATGTAAGTTCTGTTTATGCTTATGTTTTTGTATTGACGATGACATCCCAATGGTTTAAGTGAATAAAATACATTTCTTCGGAAATGATTTGATAATATAATTATCATGTTTTTATGGGAACAAATTCCGCAACATCTTTTAAAAGGATTACTCTGATTTTATTTTAAAAAGCATAAACGAAAATTGGGGATGTCACAGTTGGTATCAGAGCATTAGTTTAAGCGAACTAGGAATTTGTAGGATTTCTAGACTTAAACTTAGAATGCTAAGCGATGATTGTGAGATGAGTGTCTGGAAGAAGTCCTAGTAGAGTCTAAGAAAGTTTTATGATTACTTGGACACATTCGTATGTGTTAAATTGTTTTGTGATTTTAGGACTTGGGGACTGCGAGACAATACTTGGGACGAGTATGAGTAGGTGTGAATAGTAGTAGAGATCTATACTACTGGAAGCACATGACTCACACTTGGATCAGGGAAAGTCACAAGGTTACCAAGGAACTAGTAATTGATTCCGTCTTATTCTAGTCTGTCATTACCATCGTTTCGGTAATGACTAAGAAGATGATTGCTATTCCGACCCTAGAGGTCACATCGAATCGAGTCCGACTACGATGAGTTTAATACGTGGTTGAGATAACCAAGTTCGATGTAGCATTTGACTTAAGTCAAATTGAAGTAAAGGATGATCAAAGCGATCAATAGAAGTATCGCGTTCGTTGTTAAAGAAGTTGGGTTAGGTTGTGTTCTGACCCAAAGAGATAAAGTGATAGCGTATGCATCGAGGCAATTGAAAGAGCATGAAAAGAACTACCCCACTCATGATTTGGAGTTGGCAGCGGTAGTATTCGCCTTAAAGATATGGAGACACTATCTTTATGGCATTAAATGCAAACTTTTCATTGATCATAACAGTATTCAATATCTCTTTAATCAGAAGGAATTGAACATGAGGCAACGACGCTGGCTAGAGTTACTCAAGGACTACGACTGTGAGATACTTTACCACCCTGGTAAAGCAAATGTTGTTGCTAATGCTCTCAGTCGGAAGGTAAATCTTGAAAAGAAAAGGCCAAGAGCGTTGAGAATTGAAGTTGTCTCGACAATTGTGGAAAGTATAAAGGAAGCTCAAGAGGAAGCTTTAGAGAAAAATGACCGAAAGGAGGAACGTTTGGGTAAAACGTTAGTGTTTGATACAAACGGTCAAGGACTGAAGGTATTCAAAGATAGGATTTGAGTACCTAAGACGGGAGGAGTAAGAGATCTTCTGATGGAAGAAGCTCACAAGACCATGTACTCGATTCATCCCGGCAATATAAAAATGTATAGGGACCTAAAACCCTATTACTGGTGGCCGACGATGAAGCTCGATGTTGCTAAGTATGTGGCCGAGTGTGTAACATGTGCTAGGGTTAAGACACAACATCAGAAACCGTATGGGAGTTTAGAACCTTTACCTGTACCCATGGGTAAATGGGAAGACATCACCATGGATTTTGTGACTAAACTGCCCAGAACAAGGAACGGTCACGACATGATTTGGGTGGCCGTTGATCGCTTCACTAAGAGTGCACATTTCATAGCAGCCAATGAGAAATGGTCTATGGATAAACTTGCGAATTCTTACGTGAAGGAAATTGTGAGGCTTCACGGTGTTCCGTTAACGATTGTATCCAATCGTGATAGCCGTTTTACCTCAAAGTTTTGGAGGAGTCTATAAGAGGAATTGGGTACCAAGTTGTATTTGAGTACAGCTTACCATCCGCAAACCGATGGTCAAAGCGAATGAACAATTCAAACGTTGGAGGATATGCTGAGAGCATGTACCCTAGAATTCCAAGGTAACTGGGATGAACATTTACCTTTTCATTCAGAACTAAGACCCTAGCCCCCATTCCGTGTGCTTGCTTTGAAATAGATATTCTGCAGCCTGTATCCATTGTCCAGTTTCCGTTATGGAATCTATTGCATCTTTGATCTATATTAGTCTTTCCTGTATTTGAGCTTCTTCATAACTCATCATTTCCCTTGCAACGTAGATATTGAAAGAGTGGTTTCAATTTCTCTTTCTTTCACTAATATAACCTCTTTGACCTCATTAAAAGCCCTTCATGCTATATGTGATTCATCATTAGGACGTTTGAACTTGGGGGCGATCTAAGAGAACTTTTTTTTGCTGGAGAAGAAGATGAACATATGTTTTGGTATGAAATAGTTATCCCACCTGCAATCTTTATATATAAATTTGCAATGGTGGTACGTGGTATGGTTAGTGGATATTGAATAGATAAATGATACTACATAATATAAAATTAGATAATTTACTGAATAAAACATAACATTACTAAATAATACTAACGAAACTATAATTTGATTTATGTAGTGTATCGAGATGTATATCGAACTGAAATGGTGAACCCTTTACCTTCTCCTCCCCAATAGGAATTACTAAATGATGCGTTGTTTGTGTTACCCCTCATGTGAACTCCAACAAAAAAACATTTAAAAAAGACCAAAAATCACAAGCCATCCTAATTTGGAGCATATAAACTATGACTTTTCGATATCAAAATATCGAGTGTGATATTTCTATGGATATACCTTGTTACAAAGAAGACAATGAAATAAATCTAAGCTTAAATTGATTTTGTATGAAAGAGTTATAAATGTTCAAAGTTGGTTCTTTTTACATATTGTTCACCAAGGAGAATATGGACCTAAAACGTATAATTTCCCGACGTACAAATTAGTAGTGTGATATGTCTATGAATATGCCAACCTTGTTACAAATAACACAATGAAAAAGAATCAGCACAAACAAACTTCAAATGAATGAATTGTTAATCTTCAAAGTTCAAGAAAAAACATGATTTTCTCAGTCTACGTAGATTTTCGCAGGCCATATGGATTTTCGCAAATTAAGGTCTTTAAAAATTGTAGCTATTATTGTCATTTTTCAATTTATTTTTTTGCCTATTTGGTGGAAAAACCTTAGGAAAAAGGCTATTGTGTTCATTTTCTCAAGTAATAATTGATAAAAATATAATATGACATAAAGAAAAAGTCTTCAATGGAATAGCATTTAGTCTATGTTTGTCTGAATAACTGAAAAATAAGTTGCAAGCTGAAAAAATAACAGATAGATGAAAAGGTAGTTGTTAGATGATAAAAATGATGTTTGATAAAACTAGTTGTTAAGCCAACAAAAAAATGACGTTTTGGTAAAACTAGTTGATTGCATAATCCACTTTAACTTCATAAGCAATAACTATAATTTTTGTAGATGTAAATCATAAAGAAAACATTTTAAGTGGAAAATGAAAACAAGATCATCATGACCATGTAGAGTTAAATGTACAAGATTATATACATGTTTGTTGAGATGATCTACATAATTTGAGACGAATCAATGAAGTTGTTATGCTATATAAGGTTCCTACGATATGCAATACTTGATTTCAAAGTTAAATGGGTGAATTTTGAACCTCGATTTGAAGTTGAATGGACAATTCTCATAGGTTTTCAAAGGATTTTTTAACATAACGACAAATTTTCTATGATTTATAAAGTGAATATTTGATTATTAAATGAAGACCCAAGACTTGTAGTCAAGACGTAGATCTCAATATATGTAGATCTTGTTTCTGAATCAGTTTTAGGATCATTGAGATTGTTTTTTCGCGTGTACAACCTAAAGACCGTAAAATACTAACGTCAAGATTAATATCTTCCAGATCCAGTTTTAGTATCATCAAGATTTGTTAGGGTACAAAGTTCTCCTTAGATGTGGCTTACCCTTTTGTGATGTGTAATAGGTTTAGTCTTTCCTTTAAATAGGAAGTGAGTGGCTACCATGTTATTTAAGAACATGTAAGACCCATTTGTGAGTGTTAGTTTAGTGAGAGAAATAATAAAACCCACTTGTACTCTTATTATTCTAATTAAGCTTAAACGTGTTTATTTACTCCATCTGTTCTTGATGTTTGCGTGATTCACTAGATCTTTTCAATTCCGCACATGTCATCATAATTTGGATCACTACAATTGGTATCAGAGCGGGTGTTCTTGATTTTCTCAAGAATTGATCCATGATGACCACATGAGTTGAGTGAATCTTCGTTTTTTGTGAGTTCTTCATCATTGAGAAAGTTTGTGTTTTAGAAATCAAATCTGTTCCTTGATTTGAGCCAAAATTTGAGTTCCTCTCTCTAGAATACTTGTTTGTATCACTTTCTCACTCAAGAGATTTCATTCATATTCACTTTCTCTCTCTAGAAAAATCCAAGTTCTTGTGATCATGGTGTATTTGGCTTATGATTCTTGGGTTGTGATGATTGGAGATGTCAAATACATGGTTAATGAGAAACAATTTTATTGGTTATTGTTTAAAGGCGGGTTGATTTCATGGGATACTTTGGTTTCTTGTGAAGGATTGAAAGAAGATCATGGAAGATTGATATTTCGACCACTTTCAAAGATTGGATGTTTGCATGAAATCACCATGAATATGTTATCTTGGTGTGGAAATCAAAAGGAAGGAAAAGAAAGAGAATTATTCAAAAAGGAATATGTTTCTCTTATTAAAGACCCAAATGATCTTCATGTTCTTAAGTTTGTTGAATTCCAAGAAATAGGAATTCAATGTGATTTTTGATGAAGATGTGAAAGTCCTTCGTTCAATTGGAGTTCAAACCGATGATTGCTTGAATTCTTGTGATTCGTTTGAAGGAATGGTGTCATATTGAAAGCCTTCAATCCAAGAAGTTCAAATGTATCAAACTCCAAAAGATTTGATTTAAACTTGCAAAGTTGAAGTTGTCAAGAATGAAGTTGTGCTTGAATTTAAATCTTCAAGATCCAAGAAGATGAAAAGGAAGAAAAAGAAGAAGCAGATCAAAAGCAAGAACAAATGGGTTTCTTCACAAAAATCTTCTAATGTTGTTGTGAAGCCAAAATCTATGAAACAAATTTGGGTTCCAAAGCAACAATCATCAAATATTGCAATGAATTTGAATTCAAAACCCTAAAGTGTTGATGGTTCTTATGATGATGATGCTAGATCGTTGAAGAACATGAAGAACAGGTTGTACAACACGCATCGTGGGTGGTATAATGTGAAGATTGGTGATTTTCTTGTTCCAACAAAAGAACCAAGATCTTCAATGATTGATTTGTGTGTTGCAAACGTAAAAACAATCATCAAGAAGGTGTCTCAAATTCTCAAGTGCATTCCGAAAAATTCATGTTGAGATCGACGATGAACAATCAAGGTTTTTCTCAAAACTCGAATGTAATCAATTTTTTTTTTAAATCGTGCGTTTCTTTTTTCATTTTTGATTGGTTGGATTTATTTCGTTTCAATACCCATTGATGATCCAATACATTTTTTTAAGATCAATCACCAAAATCAAAATTAAATTTTCAAATTTATTTTATTTATTTATTTTTCATTTCTGGTTACTGTTCATTGAAGTTTCAAAGCCCAATCCAATTCAAATGTCGATACTATTCATTAATCCATAATTCAAGCCCAATTTTCAATCAATTACTATTCATCATTGATTCAACTAGCCCAATATCAAAACAAATCCGTTTATGCATTCTTAAAGTCAAAATCGAAGAATGAAGTAAAATTGCAATTTCGAATATACGAGGCTGATGAATCGAAATCGAAATGTCAGTTGCTTGAAGTCGAACACATATTCGATTGTTACGACTGCTTGTTTGCATATGTGAACAAATTGAGGGAGGATGCAAGTCGAACACAATTTCGATTTTGTATGGATTGGAATAGAATCGCATTGTTTGATATCGATTTTTGATGATATTGTTTGATTTCGATTTTTGACTGATTTCGATTTAAAGAATGTTTGAATCAAAGAAGGATCAAACGATGTCTCTTGGAGTCGAACTGATTGTGTTTTGGAAATAGAAGACTCAACAGTAAAAGTCAAAATCGGATTGTTGTGATTCGATGGTTTTGAGGTTAATAGTCGAACTGGAAAGAAAACTAGTGGAATTCGAAGTGAATGTTGGAGGAGTTCGATGTGTTTGCTTGTAGGAAGATTACGAATTTGATGGGATTAATGGTTTTATGTATTGTTGTTAGATCGAACCAAGAGAAATTGATTTCGACTAATGAAGCTTTGGAATTGGAGTTTTGGGAACGAAAGTCACTGTTTGGAAGTCAAACTTGATTTCGATATGTGTTTCTTGGAATTATTCGACTTGTATGATGCTGGTTTGGTGTTGTAATCAAAAGAGGAGTTCGCATATATAGGGAAGGAAGAATTGAGATTTCAATGTGTACGGAGAAGTTGATTTCGACATGTGATGGTTTTCTTGGGATCGTTAGCATCGAACAAGCATTGTTCTGGAGTCGATTTGTGGATAGGGATTTCGACTTGTGTTTTGCAATTTCGATTTGGGATGAAAACTGATGGAATGGGTTAGAAGTCGAACTGACTTCCACTTGGCTAATTGATTTGGAAGTCAAACATGTTTGAGTCGATGATCAAACATACTTCGCTAATCGCTATGGGAGGTCCTATTTGAACGCTGGAAAGCGAAGTCGCAGTTTTAATCGAGCTCGCTATTTGGACGATTTGTGAATGAGTTCGCTATGTAAAACATCGAGTTCGCTGTATGCGTTTCTCCTTGAACGCATCTGGGTAGCGAAGTGGGGAAGAAAACAAACATTTTAATTCCGCATCCCCTATCTTTCAAAGAATTGGCAATTTTAACCAAGTTTCGAAATGGCAAAATCTGTGAAGAATGAGATTTTTTTTATTCGAATCCCTGAAGTTTCAACGAATTGGCAGAAGTTACCCAGCTTCGCAATCGGGCTAAAAATTTTGAGAATTTGGGAGATTTTTCGTATCAATTCCTTGAAGTTTATGCGAATTGACACTTTATGTCCGGTTTTGCATTTGGGGGTAAAGATTCGCATTGGAAGTTGTTTTGGCGCAACGAGTCCTTGCAGAATTACGAAATTGACAGTTATTACCAGATTTTGAAATTCTTGCAACAAAATTTGGAAAATTTTCTTGACTTTTCGTGATTGTTTTCCGTGCAAATTTTTCCGCGGTTTCATTTTTGGCACACATCAAGGGGGAGATTCGTCAAGTTTATTCATCGAGTGCTTCTCATCCTTTGTGGGTTTTATAATCACTTGTTGATTATAAAAAAGGGGAGAATGTAGAAATGGGTATTTGAAGACTCTCGGGTATTCATTGCGGATTTGAAGACCGGTATTACTTCGAGGGGGAGTTGGTCTTGATCGCGCAAGCTCGTTTGGAAACTAAAGCCGGGACATCCAATCCTAGTTTTGAGGGGAGAATGTTAGGGTGTAAAGTTCTCCTTTAAAGTGGCTTACCCTTTTGTGATGTGTAATGGGTTTAGCCTTTCCTATAAATAGGAAGTGAATGGTTCACATGTTATGTAAGAACTTGTAAGACCTATTTGTGAGTGTTAGTTTAGTGACAGAAAAAACGAAACTCACTTGTACTCTTACTATTCTAATTGAGCTTAAACGTGTTTATTTACTCTATATGTTCTTGATGTTTGCATAATTCACTAGATCTTTTCAATTCCGCACATGACATCATAATCTTGATCACTACAAGATTGTTTATCATTTAAAAAATCTAAAGACCATAAAATATGAATGTCAAGATTAATATCCTAACAACTATACTTTTAACACTAGCTCAACACCAATCTAGAGAATGAGACACTTGGATGAGGTTCAAAACGATCACTGTTTGTGTATTGTGATCTGAAGCCTATCGATCTATTTGTAAATTAAAAAAATATATTTACGATAAAGAAATAAATTAGTATATTATTTAAAACTCATTCTTTTCTGCTGTTAATTTTCTAAATAACATTTGATCTATTTTTTATTTCTACCAAATGCCGCTTCACTACTTTTTGTTTTTCCTAAAAAGGTAATCGAAGCAAGTAAAATCCTCCATCTTGAAAGTTGAAAGTAAATTTAGAATAATAAGTTGACTTTCAGTATTAAAAGAAAATAACTCATACTTGCATGCCACATGTTCAACACGTAGTTCTTTGCTCTAATTCAAACCCGTGACGTGCTTCTCTTAATATTATAACGTTTCGTCTTTTTTTTTTTTTTTTTTTTTTTTTTGGTATTTTAAATGTTTGTATAATAATCTATAGTTATTACTAATACGTAATTAAATAAGCTACATTGGGGAATTCACTCACGTATTCTTTTCCTTATCCAGTGGGTATCTACGAAAATAGTTAGCATTATATTAATTTTTTATATATACTGTTAATACGGAAGGGGACATTTGGTTGATACATTTGAATATAAAAATAGAAACAAAATACAGAGTACAAACTAAGATTATGTATATACACATCGTTTTCCATTCAATCTTTATCCATATATTTGGCCCAATAATTCTGGCTTCTTATGGTATATTAACACGCAAAAGAAATAGCACTATACTATATGATAAAACTATATACTTTTATTTAGTTAAGTAAGAATAATTCTTAATAATCGTGGCAACATAAGAGCCAATTTATTTAAAAATGCAACTGTATTCATTTGGTCTTTGCTAAAAAGATAACAATTCTTTTAGTGTTGTATACCAACAAATTATATATATATATATATATATATATATATATATATATATATATATATATATATATATATATATATATATATATATATATATAAAGGATCAAATGAAAACCTCTAAAGGTTATGAATCCTAAGAACCATACAACACTTCATCTTTCTAACATAAACATTATCAGACCATTCTTTCACCTGACTTCAAACATATCTTCATCTTTACTTCTTCCTTCATCAGATAACATCCACCATTTCCGCCGTCCTTACCATTGACGACTTTGCTCTAGTGACTTACCACCGCCGTCTCCTATGTCGAAAGCACCACCGCCACCACCATCTCCTCCGCCGACTTCTGCTACCGCCATAAATCACCACCTCCTTCTCCGATCCTCGGTGAATATCCAGATCTACATCAGATCTTACTAGATTCACATCAAAAATCACCAGATCTACATCAGATCTGACTGGATCTACATTAGATCTGACTAGATCTACATCAGATCTCCGGTGAAACATCCATACCTTACTATATAGCCTTCTATTCAAGATTCCGACATCCCCGTTGAACCTCCGACATGTACCACCTCCAGATGCGTCATCATTATCGTATCTTCACTACCCCTCCAGATCTACTCCTCTCCATAATTTTGTGTTGTTTCGTTGTTCATGCTCGTGATTTCATATATGATTTCCTTTAGATCTAGTTTAAAACCTTCAGATCTGATTTCCTTCATGTTTTCCACGTCTACCTCTGAAGCATTTTTGTTTATTTGGATTTTGTTCTCCGTTTTGAAGCATGTTCACATCTGAAACTCTAGCTACCACAAGATCTGAAGAAATCTAACAGAACTCCGGTAAGATTGAGACCAGATCTGAGACCATCGTCAACCGCCACCACTTATGTTGCTTCGCCGCTCTATTAAACACTATCAAATATCCTCCATCCATTTATCTCTAATCTCTCTGAAACACATCAGGTATGTTGATATTTATTTATTTATTTTCTTTATGTTAAATTGTGAATTTAATGTTCTAATATCTCATTTGTTGTTTACTTTTGTTAAACATAGTTTTTTCTACTATTAATTTGTTAATTCATGTTTATTATGTTTTTTATAATGTTTGCATCAAGTTTTTATTACACTTTATGTTTTACTGTTGTTAAGGTGTGAATTGAATTTAAAATGTGTAACATCCTGAATCTAGAAGGTCAATTATGGAAATAAATTCCCTTTTTAGGAGCCAACTCATCGAGTTTATGGCATAAACTCGACATGTTGGAAGCTTTTGGGGCGCGTGTTTTTAAGGACCAATTCGTCGAGTTGGTGTAGGGAGACTCGACGAGTTGGACGCTGTTTGAGAAAACCCTAATTTTATGGTTTTACACCCTATTTAAGGACCTTAAATCCCTTTGTTGGCCTCCTTACCAGCTTCCTTGTCCAGAAAACCCTAATTTCGTGCATTATCCTTCAAGTTTGAGTGTGTGAGCTTGTGGTGAGCTTGGAGAGTTGGTTTTTGGTGTTTTTTGGAAGGAATTTGAAGAATGAAGGTGCTTAGTTTGGAAGGAAGGCTTTGGATCCAGAAACTCTCCATTTGTTGCAGTCCTTTTGTGACAACCCGATATTCCAAGTCAATGTATTGTTCAAAAGTCAAATGTTATAATCTATTTTGGAATCATTAAAAATAGCGTCAAGAATAAAGTGTTCTAAAGTCTCAATTGGGATACATAAAATGTTAGATATTGTGTCAAGGTTTTCAGAAATATAAAGAACACTCAAATCCGACTTATAATGAAGAAGTTATGACCAATCGAAAATCCGCGACACAACCGGTAAAACACTGTTAAGCGTAAAAAGTGAAATTTCAATAAAATTATTTTTAGCCTTAGGTATCTAAACGAAAGTCGTAGATTATGTTAAACCGTGAGCGTGTATAAAAAGAACGCCCAAATCTGACTTCGTATGAGTAAGTTATGATTTTTCTAAGTTTCGGATATAGCAGTAGACAGCTAAAAACTCGAAATAGAGATCGAACGATTTTTAGCCGACGCAACCTAAACGAGAATTGAAGATCTCGACAATAGTAGTACAACGGTAAAAAGACAGACGAAAACGGACATCGGATGAAGAAGTTATGAATTTTTAACGGTCTTTTCCTGTCCCGGCCTATTAAAAATGTATAACTAAAAATAAAGTCAAAATTTGCCAACAAAGTCTAAATGAAAGTTGTAGATTATATTCTTACCTACGCGTGGATATAAAGAACGTCAAAAACGAAGCTCGTATGCAAAAGTTACGGATTTTACAAGTTCGGGGCACAAAATCCGAGGCTGGTCCAAGAAGGAACGCCCTGCGTTCTTCGACAAGAGCCATCCCATCGTCCATCATAGGAAAATACGTAAGCGCTGACCTCTCAGGGGGAACGCAGCTAGGAACGCCCTGCGTTCGTGAGTGCCCCCAGCACTATAAAAAGGAGGCTAGGGCTCCGGGTTTTATTGCTTCTCTCTCAACTCCTTCACCCTTAAACGCCTCTCTAGCCCCTCTAAGCTACCTCGAAGCCCCAGTTAGACAGGCAGGTCTGGGGTGACAAACTTCGTAACACTGCAACGCCTGAAGAACGTTGTTACAAGCAGTCTGGGTCAATAGCATGGTTATAAAACTCACATAGAGTATCGAAAAATTTTGATTTACGAGACGCATAAATGCATTCAGTAATTACATTATTTATGTATAAAATCCACTTTCACCGTTTTAGCATGAAAGGTACTATTGCATTCCAGCCTTTGGAACTTTTTCAAACTATCACACATACATAGAAAATATTGGATTTTCTGGAAAACACGTTCAGTTATTTTTACCGAAAGACATACAAATTTTAGTACAAAAACACTTATGGACTCACCAACTTAATTGTTGACACTTTTTCGAAACTACTTGTATTTCTCAGGGAATCGGTAATACAGGTAAACATCAGCTTTTGAAGAAGGAACGCTAAGGCGTCTGTTATCAAAACATTTTAAATCATCATATTTGTAATATTCTTTTGAAACATGTATTACATGCAACAATGTAACTTTTTATTATATTTATGATGGTTGGGTTTACTTTCTTTACAAATATTCAATTGTTATGATACTACGTGAAGTCATCCCCCCCCGAATGTTTCCGCCATTCTGGTTTGGGGGTGTGACAGATTGGTATCAGAGCATTTTTTATAGTGAACTAAGTATATCAAATCACATAAGATATACAAACTATAAATGCAAAGGGACTAAAAACCCTCTGACAAAACGTTTTCACAAACTATACTTTTAATAAATTAAAATGATATATTTTTTTTATTTATAAAAGTATAAGCACATGCATGCATCGGTCTAGTATCATAGTCAAAGTTTTACAAAAGTATTAAGGCAAGTTGTGAAGTTACGATTAGGCCTCGGGGTATGTAATCAGATCAAGAATAAATATAGCCTGATCAACTATATTTATCCTAGATGTGACCAACCTATGTCGGGGAATGGTCGTAGTGAACAACAAGTCAAAAAAAAAAACTTACCGAATAAAATTCTAGAACCGAACTTACAAATTTGAAATACTATAGGAGTATTTTGCAAAACTATAAGAACTGTAATAATCGTACGAACCTCGATATTTAGTTAGAAATAGGAATCGTCAAATAAATAGAAATATCCTTATAAAAAATTACCCTTTTACTCCCAAGTTTTATATATAATTCTCTTACCTCTATTCTCGACCACACAAAATGGCAGGATTTCACATTCCTTGGGATCCCTACTACCCCAACCAGGGTAATGGAGGCTGGATTGAAGAAGACCCAAAGGAAGATCCCGAAGAGATTCCCGAGGAAGAGCCAGTGGAGGATTCCGAAGAGGATCCCGAGGAAGACCCAGACGAGGATTCAGAAGAGGAAGGAGATGGTGGGAGCACTGACTCGGAACGGGAGGTCTACAATCCTCCCCAAGAAGCAACAAATTCCCGAAGGAACTTTCAGGGCCCGGCGCCCCGCTGGGCTGTGGACCTGAAACGATGGAGCAAGGAACAAGGACAACGACCACCTTACGGCATGGAGCGAGGCTTTTATAACCTCAGCAACGGGGGTTCAGCTGACAGGGCACTCCCTGTCATGGTTCGTCGCATTGCCAACCAAGGCGAGCAAGCAAGAGTGAATGCCAGCCAACTCTTGGACATTGGGGCCACCGCTGATGTCACTACGGTACGTCTTCGTCGTCTGGACGAAGAACATGAGCGAACAATAGAGCACACCTTTTCCCTTCAGATGGACATTACTGCTGCTAGAGCCGAAGTAAGGGAGTTACGTAAAAGCCAAGCCACGATGGAGAGGCGCATCATCGAGGCACAACCACATACCATGGACCGCAGCGTGCTACCCGCTCGGAGTAGAGCACGTACTTCTGGCGCTATATATATACTTATCGACTAAGCGTTGGTGCTACTTTTTCCTTTACGAATGGAAACCCGACGGATTGTGAGTGCACAGTTCGGGGGTCGGAATGCTGTCAAATTTTCCCATTTTCATTGATGTACCCTAGACCCATGTGAGGTCAAATTTTCCTGATCGTTGTATCAAATATTAATATCAATGAAATTGACACGCATTTATTATTTCTTTGAGTATTCCATTAAGTTCTTAAAATACTAAGGAAATCATACACTTATTTTTGAAAGTTTCCATTAACTTACGAAAATTCGGTAATGTTCAGAACACAAAACATATAATACTAAGACTTTCCATAATCTTTTCTGAAGACTTATCAAGAATTCGTATCTTAACTTATGGCAGAATCATGCCACCAAGAAGGAATATTCAACGCTTCAATACTACAGGAGCACCAACACCACCTCCACCACCGCCTCCATCAATGGATGCTGCTACCTTTCAGGCTGCTGTAACGGCTGCCGTAACCGCAGCAATGGCTCAAATGAGTAACAACGGGTCAGGAGGAGGAATAAACAGCTCTAATCATGGCCAAAACCAGGGTCGTTCCGCGGAATGTACTTACAAGGACTTCTCCAACAGCAAACCCATCCCCTTTAATGGAACTGGGGGAGTAATGGCTCTATCCCAATGGATAGAGAAAACGGAAGCCGTGTTCGAGATATACTCATGCCCCGAAGAGAGCAAAGTAAAATTTGCCGCCTGTACTTTCTCCGAACGAGCCCTAACGTGGTGGAATGGCCACGTCAAGTCACTAACTCTGGTGGTGGCAAACTCCATGGGTTGGGAGAACCTGAAGCAAATGCTACTGCGAGAGTACTGCCCAAGGGGCGAGATTCAGAAGCTTGAGCAGGAGCTTTGGGGCCTTTCTATGGTGGGCTCGGACATCACAACCTATACGAATAGGTTCACTGACTTGACAATAATTTGCCCATGGATGATGGCCCTAGAAAGCAAGAAGGTTAAAATGTATATCTATGGGTTGTCGCCCCAGCTTCGAGGAAGTGTACTAGCTTCCAAACCCACGACGTTCGACAGTGCCAACAACTGGCACAGTCCCTCGTTGATCATGGGGTCTGCCAAGATGTCACGACCATCGTCCCGGAACCAACCAGAGGAAGCAACAACGATAACAGCAATGCCAACAACAACAACAACAAGAAGTTTTGGAACAAGAGGAAAGGTCAATCTTCGCAAGAACCTTCAAAGAAACAAATAGTGGTGGTCCATGCCGCTACTGCCCCCACACCTGTCCCTGTTACCCCTACGCCAGCGAAACAATATGCTGGGAACCTACCAAAGTGCAACAAATGCAATTACCATCACAATGGGAATTGCCGGGAGATGCACTGTAAAAACTACGACAGGAAAGGGCACACTGCCCGTTTCTGTAAGGCGCCGGCGTGACCAATCACCCAAGTTCCTGGTGCTGGAGTGAGTCTGGCATGTTATGGGTGTGGGGAAACTGGGCACTACAAGAGGGATTGCCCTAAGGCAAAGAATGCTGGCGGCGTAGGAAGAGTGCTAGCAATAGGGCAGAACGAGGCAATAGCCGATCCCACAGTGGTTACGGGTACGTTTCTCCTCAACAACATTTATGCATGCATACTCTTTGACTGCGGTGCGGAGAGAAGTTTCGTGAATCATAAATTCAAACACTTACTTAATCAAAAACCCCAAGCACTCAATAAGATATTTACGGTATAAATGGCAAACGGTAAAACAGAAAGCACAAACGATATGTATGTAGGCTGTACACTAGCTCTAAATGAACACTTTTTCCAAATCGATCTAATGTCGATCACCATAAGAAGATTTGATGTCATCATCAGTATGGACTGGTTAAGCCTTCACCATGCCGATATTCTATGTCACGAAAGGGTTGTTCGCCTAAATCTGCCAAGTGGCAAAACTCTTGTCATTCATGGTGACAAACCCGGTACCAATTTACAAATCATCTCTTGCGTCAAAGCCCGAAAATACCTGTGCAAAGAATATCATGCCTTCCTAGACCACGTGGTAGACAAGAAACGAGAAGTGAAAGACATTAACGACATTCCGGAAGTCTGCAATTTCCCCGACATTTTTCCTGAAGATCTTCCAGGAGTCCCACCCGAACGTCAAGTCGAGTTCAGAATCGACTTGATTCCCGGAGCTACCCCAGTAGCAAAATTGTCGTACCATCTAGCACCAGCAGAAATGCAGGAATTATCTAGCCAGCTGAACGAACTTCTCAGCAAAGGATTCATCAGGCCGAGTGTCGCACCCCCAAACCAGAACGGCGGAAACGTTCGGGGGTGGAGGACTTTTAGGTAAGTATCACAACACATGCAATATAGTAATCAAAGTACAAACAACCATTGCATTAATAAGTATAAGTTTTACATAAGTGTTTAAACATTACATATTCAAACACTAAAGTAGGTACAATAGAAGACAAGAGTCGCGGTACGGTACTAGGTAGTCTTCTCAAAAGCTTCTGGAGTGTACCTGTCTACTGGATTCCTGAGAATACAAGTTATTTGAAAAGAGTAGATCAGCATTTAAGCTGGTGAGTTCATAAGTATTTTAGTTCTGTTAAGTATACCCTAAGTTCTTTGAATGAGTTCACTGGTTTCTCTAGGAAATCCTATATCTCCTGAGGTGATTAACTGATAACCTCAATAGTTTCCCTCTGTAATTACTTAGTTTATACTGATTATACATAACATAATATTGAATTGGTAGTTAAATGGGTGTATCTGCCCTAAGCCCACAACCAAACAAGGAACAGGAAGTAAGGCGGAAGTCACACATTTCACTGTCAATCGGACATTACTTATGTACGACTCTGATGTAATAACTAAGGAATTATAGAATTAACCACTAAAGGTCTTTTATGTTATACTAGTTTACAAAGATTGAGTGACTAAGTTTCATTTGATAAATGGTTTAATTCGATAAACCGTTTCCTTTGTATAAGTGGTTTAATCCCATAAACCGTTTCATTTGTAAAAGTGGTTTAATCCCATAAACCGTTTCATTGGTAAAAGTGTTCTTAGTTATATATCTGTTCTACAGTAACAACCTTAGTATTAATCATGGAGAGTATTCTATTATCCATAATACTGCCTTGTGGTTTTAAATGTTCAAAACCAGAAGTACAATACTTGATTTCATGATATATAGCTCTTACTGTAAGTAAAAGCTACTGAAGGTATATCTGGTCGGGATGTAATTAACTTTTCTTACTGTTATAAGAGAAGTATATTACTTTGTAATTCAATCGTTGTTTTATCCATGTGAGTCCTATTAACCATACTAATATGACGGAAATGCCTGCAGCGACGTTCTTCAGGCGTCAGAACGGTATGATATTTGACACCCTAGGCCTGCCGGCCAAACTGTAGCGAACAATAAAGGTGCGGGATTGTCAGTCCCATATAGATCTATACACAAATTCACGCTCTCCCTACAAGAGATTATGGCTAATAGTCCAGGACTTAAAAAGGTCGTACTTAGATAAGCACACCGTGAAGGGTCTCACAAATTTATTGTTTCAACGAGATTTCCGATGTATTATTGTTATTACCCGATGAATGCTAACTCTGGTACTTTGTATCGTACCCTTGGTTAATGCAAACCCGGTAAGATGTATTATTACCTCGAGTTTGCTAACTCGGGTACTCTGTATAGTACCTTTGCTAATGCCAACCCGGCAGAATGTATTATTAACCGTGATTGCTAACTCTGGTACTTTGTATATCGTACCTTTGTTAATGCAAACCCGGTATAATGTATTATTACTCGTGATTGCTAACTCTGGTACTCTGTATATCGTACCTTTGTTAATGCAAACCCGGCATTACCACGTGTTTGCTAACCCTGGTACTCTGTATCGTACCTTTGTTAATGCAAACTAGGTATGATGTATCTTTACTTCTTTAATATGTTATTCGTATATTAAAGGTATTATCCATATCTTGGTATAGTTGAATGAATTTTGGTAATTTCCTTGGAAAGTATACAGTTGTAATTCATACTTGTATCTTTAGTTTTGAATGATAAATTATACCTATTATAATTTATATGTTCTATCTGATTAGCATGGTTTCTCATGGATGAACACCTTTGCTCAGCCTGATACAAAGGTGAAGATACCAAAAGGAGTAACCTTTGGTACTCATATATGTATAATATCTATATATAATTAAGAAGGAAACGACCTTCGGACAAACAATACAACCCTAATTCCACATCCAAACAAGGAAAAGGATATAGGATAATTCATTAGTCCTAAGCCCTTCAAATCTTATTTATATATTTATACATATATAAACATGATTTTGGCATTTATACTTTGAAATAGCTTATAAAACATTTTTCAAAGAATTTAACGGAGTTTTTACATGACTTTAAAGATTTAACATGGCTTCACGTTATTTTGGAAGTATTTGATAATTGTTAAAAGCATACGAAATCATTTTGTGTGATTATTATCACATACAGTTATTAACACAATTTAATATTGTGTTAAACTTGTATTCCCCCCCCCCCCCTAAAAAGTATTTAAAAACCATTGAAAAGGTAAATTATAGGGGTATGAACTCACTTTGATAAACGGTGATTTGGGCAGCGTTTCGTTTCCCGTAAAGAGTTTATTTAACGAGAAACCGGCTCAAACCGGGCAGAGTTTCGACAGGAGAGAGGATGAATTCTCAAGAATTCCAGGGCTCCGGGGCTTGCTTCGGGCTTTAGATGCGATATCAGGGCCTTCGGGGGTCGTGAGAAAGTTTCCGGGGCTAAAATGTGAAAAAGGGGAAATTTTGGGGTGAAAAATGGGGTTTCTTCGGAAGCCCTTGCATGCTATATATAGTCCGAAGGTTCGGACCCGAAGCTGTGCGAAGGTGACACGTGTCGGACAAGTGGCGAGGTTTCTGGCTTACTTCGGACCGCAGGCTCGCAGATGGGAGGCTCGGATTGGACCGGACTTCGGTCCAATAGAAGACTGACACGTATGCGAAGGGGGTGTCTCCGGGGTGTCCGATGCGAGGCTGTCCGAAGCTCATTGGACCTCGGCTGCGGTCCACTCAGGAGGTAACACGTGTACCGCGGTCCAACCAGAAGATGACACGTGGAGGTTCGCACGTGATGATGACGTGTCCGAAGGGTGACATGCGAACTTTCCCGGTTTTCAAGATTTTCTTGATTTTTGTGCCAAAAACTTGCGAAAATCATAACTTTCGCATACGAGCTCCGTTTTTGACGTTATTTATATGCACGCGTAGGTAAAATCATACTCTACGACTTTCATTTAGACTTCGTCGACTGGTTTTGAATTTATTTTTAATATTATTATTTTAAACAGACCGGGACGGGAATCCGTTAAAAATTCATAACTTCTTCATCCGACGTCCGTTTTCGTCTGTCTTTTTACCGTTGTGCTACTTTTGAAGAGACATTCGATTCTCATTTAAGTTGCGTCGGCTAAATATCGATCGATTTATATTTCGAATTTTTAGCTGTCTCCTGCTAAACCGAAACTTCGAAAAATCATAACTTCCTCATACGAAGTCGGATTTTCACGTTCTTTTTATGAACGTTCTCGGTTTAACATATTCTACAAGTTTCATTTAAATTGTTAAGGCTACAAATCCTTTTATCGAAAATTTGCTTTTTACACTGAACAGTGTTTTGCCGGTTTTACCGCGGATTTTCGATTGGTCATAACTTCTTCGTTATAACTCGGATTTCAGTGTTCTTTCTGTTTTTGGAAACCTTGTTACAAACTCTACCACTTGGTTCATCCCAATTATGATTATTGATCAATTAATGTTTGACCAAAATTTGACTGGTGTCACACCGAGCTTCTCACCTTGGGGGGCACTGGTTCTGTTCGTAAAGAAGAAGGACAGATCTTTTCGCATGTGCATCGATTACCGCAAACTGAACAAACTCACGATCAAGAACCAATATCCCTTACCGCGCATAGACGATCTGTTCGACCAAATATAAAGAGCAAGCTACTTCTCCAAGATTGATTTAAGATGTGGGTATCACCAACTGCGAGTCCTGGAAGGAGACGTTCCCAAAACGGCATTCCGAACTCGCTATGGTCACTACGAGTTTGTAGTAATGCCCTTCGGATTGACAAATGCACCGGCAGTGTTCATGGACTTGATGAACCGAGTATGTCATCCTTTCCTGGACAAATTTGTGATCGTGTTCATAGACGATATACTCATCTATTCAAGGAGTAAAGAGGAACATAGCCAACACCTCCGACAGGTCTTGGAAACATTAAGGGCAGAGAAGCTATACGCGAAATTCTCAAAGTGCGAATTTTGGATTCGGAAAGTAGATTTCCTAGGTCACGTGGTCAGCAAGGAGGGGATACACGTGGACCCTTCAAAAATCAAGGCAATCGAGAACTGGACAACTCCAAGGACTCCACTGGAAATCCGACAATTCTTGGGCCTAGCCGGGTATTACCGGAGGTTCATACAAAACTTCTCGAAGATTGCTAAGCCACTTACCACCTTGACTCAGAAGGGTGTAACCTTCAGCTGGGGAGAAAAGCAAGACACTGTGTTCCAAACACTAAAGCGAGCCCTATGCAGCGCACCTATATTATCTTTGCCAGAAGGAACAGAAGACTTTGTGGTCTACTGTGATGCGTCAAACCAGGGCCTTGGGTGTGTCCTAATGCAACGAGTAAAAGTCATCGCATACGCCTCGAGACAGCTCAAGACGCACGAGGTCAACTATACCACGCACGATCTCGAACTAGGAGCAGTCGTTTTCGCTCTAAAGATCTGGAGACACTATCTCTATGGCATGAAATGTACAATCTTCACCGACCATAAGAGCCTCCAGCACATCCTCAATCAAAAAGAACTCAACATGAGGCAAAGACGATGGGTAGAACTACTAATCGATTACGAATGCGAAATTCGTTATCATCCCTGAAAAGCTAATGTAGTAGCTGATGCCCTCAGCCGAAAGGAATACTCGGGCCGCCAAGTGAAATCCTTAACCATGATGATCCATTCACACCTGTCCACACAAATCAAGGAAGCTCAAATAGAAGCCTTGAAATCCGAAAACGTGGCGGGGGGGGGGGGGGCTAAGAGGAATGGATAACAATCTTGAAGTCAAGGATGACGGAGTTCGTTACTTCATGAATCGGATCTGGACGCCAATATTTGGCGGGTTCAGAGATGTCGTCATGAATGAACCCCATAAGACTCGATACTCTGTACATCCCGGTTCAGACAAAATGTATCTGGATCTCAAGAAACTGTATTGGTGGCCAAACATGAAAGCCGAAATTGCTACCTATGTAGGCAAATGTCTGACTTGCGCCAAATTCAAGGTAGAGTACCAAAAGCCCTCGGGATTATTGCAACAACCTGAAATACCCGAGTGGAAGTGGGAGCGGATAACCATGGATTTCATAACCAAGTTACCCAAGACAACGAGTGGACTTGACACTATCTAGGTAATCGTCGACATGTTAACCAAATCCGCACACTTCCTACCAATAAAGGAAACGGATAAGCTGGAGAAACTAACTAGAGCATACATCAGGGAGATTGTACGTCTGCATGGTGTACCAATATCCATTATCTCGGACCGAGATAGTAGATTCACCTCGAGGTTCTGGCAGTCACTACAAAAATCTCTAGGAACGAGGCTGGACATGAGTACCGCCTACCACCCACAGACCGACGGTCAGAGTGAGAGAACCATTCAAACCTTGGAAGATATGCTAAGAGCTTGTGTGATCGATTTTGGTAAAGCTTGGGATACCCATTTGCCATTGGTTGAGTTGTCGTACAAGAATAGCTATCACACTAGCATCAAGGTTGCTCCATTCGAAGCCCTCTACGGTCGTAAGTGCAGATCACCTCTGTGCTGGGCTGAAGTGGGTGATACGCAACTAGCTAGAGGTCAAGTACCCGATAGGACTCTCACTGGCCCGGAAATCATAAGGGAAACTACCGAGAAGATTGTCCAAATCCGAGAACGACTAAAGGCTTCAAGAGACAGACAAAAGAGTTATGCGGATAAAAGACAGAAACCCTTGGAATTCGAGGTTGGGGACTGAGTACTATTGAAAGTCTCACCCTGGAAGGGATTAATACGTTTCAGAAAGCGTGGGAAACTAAACCCAAGGTATATCGGACCCTTCGAGATCCTTGCCAGGATCGGCCCGGTGGCATACAAACTTCGATTACCGCAGGAACTCAATAACGTACACCCTACCTTTCACGTGTCGAACCTAAAGAAGTGCTTATCCGATGAGACCCTCGTCATCCCTCTGGACGAAATTGAAATCAATGAGAGTCTCCACTTCGTAGAAGAGCCTGTAGAAATCACGGATCGGGAAATTAAAAGAACTAAACAAAGTCGCATACCCATTGTGAAGGTCCGTTGGAATGCCAAGCGAGGACCTGAATACACCTGGGAGCGCGAAGATCAAATGAAACAAAAATACCCGCATCTTTTCCCTAGTCATTAAATACTTAATGTAAAATTAATTTTGGGACGAAATTCCCTCTAACGGGGGGATGATGTGACAACCCGATATTCTCAGTCAATGTATTGTTCAAAAGTCAAATGTTATAATCTATTTTGGAATGATTAAAAATAGCGTCAAGAATAAATTGTTCTAAAGTCTCAATTGGGATACATAAAATGTTAGATATTGTGTCAAGGTTTTCAGAAATATAAATAACACTCAAATCCGAGTTATAACGAAGAAGTTATGACCAATCGAAAATCCGTGACACAACCAGTAAAACACTGTTAAGCGTAAAAAGTGAAATTTCAATAAAATGCTTTTTAGACTTAGGTATCTAAACGAAAGTCGTAGATTATGTTAAACCGTGAGCGTGTATAAAAAGAACGCCCAAATCTGACTTCGTATGAGGAAGTTATGATTTTTCTAAGTTTCGGATATAACAGTAGACAGCTAAAAACTCGAAATAGAGATCGAGCGATTTTTAGCCGACGCAACCTAAACGATAATTGAAGATCTCGACAATAGTAGTACAACGGTAAAAAGACAGACGAAAACGGACATCGGATGAAGAAGTTATGAATTTTTAACGGTCTTTTCCTGTCCCGGCCTATTAAAAATATATAACTAAAAATAAATTCAAAATTTTCCAACAAAGTCTAAATGAAAGTTGTAGATTATATTCTCACCTACGCGTGGATATAAAGAACGTCAAAAACGGAAGTCGTATGCGAAAGTTACGGATTTTACAAGTTCGGGGCACAAAATCTGAGGCTGGTCTAAGAAGGAACGCCCTGCGTTCTTCGAGAGCCATCCCATCGTCCATCAGAGGAAAATACGTAAGCGCTGACCTCACAGGGGGAACGTGTTGCGTTCCCTAAAGGAACGCCCTGCGTTCGTGAGTGCCCCCAGCACTATAAAAAGGAGGCTAGGGCTCCGAGTTTTATTGCTTCTCTCTCAACTCCTTCACCCTTAAACGCCTCTCTAGCCCCTCTAAGCTACCTCGAAGCCCCGATATCACCACTAGCATACAACGCAAGTCCCGACGCCCCCGAGATTCTTGTGAAATCGACTTTCTCCAGTCGAAGTACTGCTCGAGTTTAGTCTCACCTTCTTCAAGATACCACTTCTACCAAGTGAGTTCATACCCCTACATTTTCACGTCTTTTTCATGTTTTAGGGGGGGGGGGGGGAATACAAGTGAAACACGAGAAAAACTTATGCATCGTTATATATGGTTTCAAATACTTTTTGTTTATAAATGTTAAACAACATTAATACCACCGTTACTCTTTACATGAAAAGTTGGTATTACATCGAGTTTTGATCACCAAATGGAACACACTTTTGAAAAACTATAATGCGTATAGTTTACGAGTTATTCATGACATCTTTACGTAAACATTGTAAAAAGGAAACACTTTTATTTACAAGAAATGTTGACTTTTCATACCGAAAATCTATTGATACTAAGTTTTGTGAGACATTCGACTTCAACGTACTCTAAAGTACGCATTTCAAGTCCTGTATTATAAACCATAATCTCTTGTAGGGAGAGTGTGATTCTTGTGTATAGATCTATACGGGATTGACAATCCCGCACCTAAACTGTTAGCTACAGTTAGACCGACAGGTCTGGGGTGACAAACGTCATAACACTGCAACGCCTGAAGAACGTTGTTATAGGCAGTCTAGGTCAATAGCATGGTTATAAAACTCACATAGAGTATCGAAATATTTTGATTTACAAGACGCTTAAATGCATTCAGTAATTACATTATTTATGTATAAAATCCACTTTCACCGTTTTAGCATGAAAGGTACTATTGCATTCCAGCCTCTAGAACTTTTTCAAACTATCACACATACATAGAAAATATTGGATTTTCTGGAAAACACGTTCAGTTATTTTTACCGAAAGACATACAAATTTTAGTACAAAAACACTTATGGACTCACCAACTTAATTGTTGACACTTTTTCGAAACTACTTGTATTTCTCAGGGAATCGGTAATACAGGTAAACATCAGCTTTTGAAGAAGGAACGTTAAGGCGTCTGTTATCAAAACATTTTAAATCATCATATTTGTAATATTCTTTTGAAACATGTATTACATGCAACAATGTAACTTTTTATTATATTTATGATGGTTGGGTTTACTTTCTTTGTAAATATTCAACTGTTATGATACTACGTGAAGTCATCCGCCCCCAAATGTTTCCGCCATTCTGGTTTGGGGGTGTGACACCTTTTGAGGTATAAAGTCAAAACCTTGTGTTGTTATCTTCTAGATCTCTTTGTGGGATGTTTTAGCTTGATTTTTGGGTATTTGGTTGTGTTGTCCAAAGGTTAAGGGTTTCAGGGGTCATTATGTTAGATCTGGCCCTTTTATGACCTCTCTTGGCATAAAGTTGCAAGCTTTGATATTTCCAACGTCCCATATGCATTAAGTCCTTAATTAAGCCATTTTGGGCTCTAGGGTTCCTTTCTTGCATGCATGGACGTAAAGTTGGAAACTTTACGTGATAATCCAGCCTTGGGATGCTAGATATGTGTTTTGGGACTATGTTTTAAGAGTTTAAGGGCTTAATGGGTTAAGCCTCACTCTATTCAGTCAAAGATTCGGGTTTGGGTGCATTGTAGTGGTTTTTAAGGGTAAGGGTAATGTTGGAAACTTTACCCTTCTAGTCATCATTTAGGAAGAGATCTGAGATTGGAAGCTTCTAGATTCGATGGAAACGGCTTAATGCATTAAGCTGTTTGATTCCTGGCCAAATCGACAAGTTCAGTAGGAGAACTCGGCGAGTTGATGCGAGTTTTTCCCGATCTGTGCATTTAATGGAGAAACTCGGCGAGTTGAAGGACAACTCGACGAGTTGGGTCAACTCGGACCGTTGACTTTGACTTTTGACTTATAATTAAGGGAATTAAGGGCTTAGTATAAGGCCCGTATGAGGTTGAGCCTAATTTGGAAAATTGGGCCATTAGTAGGCTTTGATGGACCTAGTAGTTTATGGTATTTTGGGCTTGAGTTGTTAATGGGCCATCGGGATACAAAGTGTTTGGACTAGAAAGAGTGGTTGGGCCTTAAGGCAGGGCCATGTTAGGAGTTTCGGCCTAATTTTCAAAATTGGGCCATTGGTTGATTAGTGGTCCTTTAGACCTTTTAGATTGTAGTTTGGATCATGGGCTTGGTCAAGGCTAGGTTGGGGGTAAAATGGTCCTTTTACCCCAAGTATGGAGTTGTGGTTACGAATTGGAGCCCAATTGTTAATTGGGTGTATTATTGATATTGCTAGTTCAGGAAGTCGTCACGACAACAACTATGGATTCTTTCAGTGAGCTTCTGCAATGCGAGGTGAGTCTCCTCAGTATATCCAAAGGTTGAAGGCACCAACGCCGACCCATTATGTGTTATGTGGTATTATAGTTGTTCTATGATATGTGGTATGCTAGTTGTCTCTGTGATACTTGCATGGAAGACCTCGGGGGGTGCCCGTGGCAGTTGGATATCAGACCATGGGGGTGCCCATGGTATTCCAGAAAAAGACCATGGGGGAGCCCATGACATTCCGGATAAAGAGCATGTGGGGGAGCCCATGGCAATTACATGAATGTTGCATGATATTCTTTGGTTGTATGTTATATGGTATTTTGGGGAACTCACTAAGCTTTGTGCTTACGGTTTTCAGTTTATGTTTCAGGTACTCCAGTTTTCAAATGAAAGAGCTCGAGACAATTGCAGGGCACACACCACATGCTTTCCGCATTCTGTGAATTACTCTGATTTGAGGATGTTTTTGCTAACTCTTGGTTACCTTGGTTTCATGAGAAAGAAATGTATTAACGATTTATGATTTTTGGGGCGTTACAAAATGTGTGTTATTATGTTATTGTTTTCTCAAATAATATGAATTTTAATTTTTTTAAGCTTTGAACTGTGATGTTTTAATGTTTCAACTATTGTTTAGTTCTATTTAAGTTAGTTATTGTGAATGCGTGAATTAATATGTTTTTATGTTAGAATACTATGAATGAGAGTCCTAAACTGATTATTAAACTGTAAATGAGAGTTCTGAAAAGTTCTATTAAACTGTGAATTTATGTGGTACATACAATGTATCTGATGAAATGTTTCAACACAATCAATTATGTGTTAAGATGTAAATACTGTGAACGAGAGACCTAAATTTGTTTTATTAAACTGTGAATTTAAGTTTTGAAATATAACTTTTAAGTTTAGAATATGTTCGTGAATGTTTAATTTTTTGTATAAAACCTTGAATTTATCATATTAAGCTATGAATTTTGTGTATTAAGTTGTGATTTGATTATATTAAACTGTGAATTGACTGTAGTAAAACTGTGAATTGATTTTAATAAGCTGTGAATTAATTGTATTGAGTTGTAAATTTTTTATTAATTTTTTGTTTGCTTCTGAAATATGAGATGAAATAAACATATACACATATATGATTTAATCTAATTTTAGATAAAGCATATAAAATTTAAATTGTGTTTATTTGTATAAATAAATTTTGAAAGAAAGAATAACATATAGACCCGAAGGTATACATGTAAGTTTTAAGTTGAGAATATGGTTGTGAGTGTATAATTTTTGTGCATTAAACTGTGAATTTATTATATTAAGTTGTGAACTGAACTGTGAATTGACTGTATTAAGTTGTTAATTTTTAAAGAACTTTGTGTATGTAAGAATGTATTAGTGTTTTTAATTATTTTGCATTAAACTCTAAATAAATTAATTAACTAGTTTATTAAATTGTGAAAATAGTATTTAAGCTGTCAACCAATGATTTTATATACATATCTGATTTAGAAGGAATGATGATTGCAACGTTGGCACGAGTGATTGGTGGTGAAGTGTGGTAGTTGGTCGTGGTGCTGGTGGGGGAGTTTGAGTTTGACTTCATTAAATATGTAAACTAGTTTATAATAAATTGTATTCTGTTATGTTGTGAATTTGATGTATTAGACTAAAAATGGACTGTATTAAGTTGTTTATTTTATATAAGCTTTATGTTAAAATATAAATGAAGGTATGCATGAAAATGCGTATTAGTAAATTATTATGTTTATTAAACTGTGAATATTGTATTTTTAACTGTGAATATTTCTTATACACTATATATTTTTTTTAAAGAAATCAACAATTTAGAAAAAGGAAATTGATTTTTTCAAGACATAATTCTTGTTTTTGGTTTTACAAAAATTTTGTATATTTTGGCTGGAAAATAAAAAATATTAACAAAAATGTTTGTTCTATTAAGCAGTGAATACGACCAAAACATGTTATTAAATTTATTGTTAGTCTGGCAGCGGTCCTACGATGGTCCGACGATGGTCAAATGGTGGTCTGACAACAAGTGGCAAGTAGTTTGTAAACTAGAAAGTGGAAATGTTTGTTTAATACAATATAAATGTTGAATTTGTTCAAAATGCCCTTAATGAAAACATTTTAAAAAATGGTTTTTAGGGTTCTTAATTTTTTGGGTTCTCATTTGAACCACTACATATATATATATATATATATATATATATATATATATATATATATATATATATATATATATATATATATATATATATATATATATATATATATATACATAGGTTATATGGAAAACAAAAAAACCCTAAAAGAACCCTAAAAATCATAAAAATGCATAAAAAAAATACTTAGAGATCACAAAACTTTTTTAGACTTTAAATATGAAAAAATCGCAGGTTTTTCTTAAAGTTTGCTGAAAAAAAATAAAAAATTGATTTCTTTTTTTTTCAAAAAAATTTTCAGTGATATTTCCCTAAAAGCTGCGATTTTTTCATTTATAAAGTCAAAAAAAAGTTTTTGTGATCTCTAAGTATTTTTTTTATGTATTTTTATAATTTTTAGATTTTTTTGTTTTTCATAGAACCTAAACCTATATATATATATATATATATATATATATATATATATATATATATATATATATATATATATATATATATATGGTTAAGTTATTAAGTTGTGCGAGAACCCGAAAAGTTCTTATCCGCTCAATATATTTTGAAACAAACACAACCATTGTACTCGAAATGGTATGTCTAAGTCACATACAAACTCAAAAAAATATTGACAAATATTTTTGTTTTTTGTTTTTTTATTTGAAATGTTCATATATGTACAATTGAGTAAGTATACATTTATACACATTTAATTTTTTTATGTTTTTTAACCCCCTCCCCCCCCCCCCCCCCCCCTCTCTCACTCGTGAACACGAGATAAATGTCCCTATATTTGAAAGTTCAATATTGTCGCATTTGTTTGTATTTTGTTCCTTTCATTGTGAAAAACAAGCTAAGATCATCTTATTTTCTACATATAGATTATCGTTTGACAAACTTGCTCACAATGCAAGTAAGTAATTAATACTCCTTCATTTTTACTACACTTAAGAAACATATATATATATATATATATATATATATATATATATATATATATATATATATATATATATATATATTTCAAAAGCATACTTGTAACTAGGTTTTATCCATTTGGGTTATTTCGTAATGATATTATAGGTTTATAAGCACACATTATCATTTCCATAACTGAAATTGAAGTAGTGTTAAAAGAACACTCATCAACGCAAATTATGTGTACACTTACAAGTGTAAGACAACTGATCCATGAATGATGCACACTCTTGCGAGAGTGTTCTTATCGCAAGAGTTTGAAATTATTCACATTTGTGTAATTTTATATTCACGAGTGTCTAACTGTATATTTGCGAATGTTTCAATGTCTAGTTTGATTTTATAAAATATAATTTGAATCAATAATACTACTAGAATCTATTACCTTCATGGGTATGTGCACTTTATGGATGAAATAAGGGAGATGCTATCTCCTCCCGCTCGTACGATTCTATTTAGGAGATCATGTTTTGGGTGTTGGTTAGATATTTGAAATACATGTAGTGATACTCTACTCATCCATGAAATGCTCATTTCTCATATCCGTTGTGACCATGATAATGGTGTGTTGTGGTTTCAAGTTGGAAGATAGGATATGTATTTGGATATGGAAGTTTTGGTTATATACAATTTGGCAGTGTTACATAAGTAGATGAAGATTTTAATTGTGAGTTTAACTCTGATGCTTCTTTGTGTCGAATCCTTCTTATCCTTTGTATATATTTATTTAATTGGGTTGTTTAACAACCTAATGTATTATGAAATATTAGACGAGGATGCTATCAATCTATGTCTTATTTACATTATAAAGCATTGATTTATGAGATGTTAAACTAATTTGTTGGTCAAACCATAGACCATTTTCTTTATTGACTATTTATATGCATGGAATATGTATTGTTTTCATAAAGTATTCTTTGTTTTACATAGTTTTTGATTTATTATAATAAACTCTATATTTTTTAGATAATCATAGTAATTACCTCTATGGAAATATACATACAATCATGACAAAGGTTTCATTCCTAATAAAACTCTTAAAAAGAGGTCTGAGGATGATGCACACACAATTTGTTTTGGAAAAAGAATTGGATTAGAGATCATCCTCATCATGTTAAATTTCCCCGATTATTTGTACTTGAAAACGATAAAGATTTGTTTATTGTCGAATAGAGAACGACTGATGGGTAGTTGTTGAATTGGCGAAGAATGATTCAAGGATGTGAAGCGTTGAATCAATATATTGGTTCCTTAATTTCCTTGAAGACATGAAATCGTCGGGTCGAATTAATAAGTGGTTTTGAGATCTTGATAATTCTAATGATTTCTCGGTTAGTGTCACGAGAAAGTATATTGATCATTTTCTTTTACCGACAACAAATCATCCGAGCAACGGAATCCTTGTGTCTCTAGAAAAGTAAACATATTTGTTTAGAGAAATACCATGAATATAGTTACTATAAGGACAAATCTCGAGCATAGAGGTATATACATCCCTTCAATGCTTTGTCACATTTGTTCAAATTGTTAGTGTATCTCATATCGGTGTAACATTGTCCTTATGTCTCAATATAGGTTAGAGTCTGCCCTCTGTCCATAAGGACTCTTTTGAAGAGTTAATATGGTACTCCACATATATCTTACATGGAATTAGAGTCGGCGTGTGCACTCATGTGGCTTGACACATCCATGTTTATCATCATCGAGCCTCTGTCTCTAAGAGGTAGTGTTAATGTATCATACATAGGTGTGACACAATCCTTATGTCTCAATACATGTTGGAGTCTCTCCTCTTTTAGTAAGAGCTCTTTTGAAGAGTTCATATGAGACTTTACATATATTTAATTTATACAGATAAGGTGGAGTGTTAGATCATTTGTTTTTGAAGTGTAAAGTAGCATCCAAAACTTGGAATGTGATTTTTATTTGGCTGGATATTTAACCACCAATTATACAGTATTTGAGATATTCATTTGACTAGACGATGTTCGATTGTCTAGTTACAAGAAAAAGGTTGTTGAGGTTATATGCTTTACGACTTTGTGGATCATTTGGTGTTTTAGAAATTCTATCGTCTTTGGCAAGAAAAAGCAGGAGAGAAAGGAAACTATATTTGATTCAAAACACTTGTTATTAGTTGGATTTCTTGGTTTAAAAACCCGATTAACACTTTGTAATTTTTTTGATCATGTTATTTGCTTGTTGTCTTTTATAATGTAGTTTTGTTAGTTAAATTATTTGTTTAAAGAATATAAATAACAATTAAATAAGGTGTTGTTTGTTTTTTTTAGAAAAACCTCTTCTTACCTCTTATTGTTTTGTGGCGTAGCACACGCGCAACATTTTTAATTTCGCAGTAGTTTGTTTTTTAAAAGACTTTGGGCTCAAAAACCTTTTCCCGTCCTCTGCCCCATACAACATTGGGCTTGGCTCTTTTCATATCTTCTAACCTAATCTAAAAACAAAGCAGACAAAAATTCGTAGCCACATTCTGCATTCATTCTTCCATCTTCATTCTCCCTCTTCTCGTTGTCAAATCGAGGTTGTTGAAGAACCAAAGAACCGACCACTCCGCCAGCCGATCGCCGCTCGCCGCCAAACCGCTACCCAGCCGACCGTCGGCATGGTCTTCGCCACTGCCATCGTCTTCTACAGGTAAGGTATTTTTTAAGATTTATGATTTGAGTACCAATTTTATGCTGTTGAGTACCGATTTCTGATTTGAGTACCAATTTTATTGCTGAGATGTAAAAATTCATTGCTAAAATCTTTGTTGAAATCAGAAAGTTATGCATATGAATGTTGATTTATGATATAATTGTTCTTATAACAGATTTTCTACTCAAATGATGTTATTTATGTTTTGTTGAAAATAATTTGAGTTGAATTGTTATCAATGTTTGCTAAAATCATAAACTTATATGCTAAAATCATAAACTTATATGAAAGTTTATGCTTAAATATTTGTTGAATATGCTAAAATCTTTCGTGAAATGGTTTTTTTAAACTTATTTGCTGAATTGTTATCACTTGTATTTCTTGAATGAAGATGAAGTTTATGCTTATATGCAAGTTTATGCTTAAATCTTTGTTGAATATGCTAAACTTATTTGTTGATTGTATTGTATAATCTTTGCTTATATGGTTTTTTTTTGTTTTTTTATTCATGATGCATTGTTGCTGAAATGTCATCAATTTAAGTTATTATTATGTTGAAATATCATTAATCTTTGTTGCTAAAGTATGTATTCCATATTTTTATTTGTTATTAGCAATGGGAGATAAACATACATGAACCAATGAGCAAACAAAATTCTTATTGGACACTTGTATTGAAGAAGTAAAAACTGTGGGTAGAAAAGATTTGAGTTTGCACAAACAATAATGGCACAAGTTAGGAACAACCATTAAGGAAAAGTATGGCGTGGATTTGAATCAAAGACAATAAAAATGCCTATGACAACTTTAAAGCCAAATACACAGGATGGTTATACTTGAAAAACAAAACTGGCAACCTTTTCCATCCACAAACAAATACTTTTAACTTAACAAATGAGGAGTGGGAGGACTTTAAAAAGGTATATATATATATATATATATATATATATATATATATATATATATATATATATATGTATATATAGACACACACACACACATATTTATATGTATTTTGTTTATATAGTTGCCATTTATTCTTATATTACTTTTGTTACATTGATTGGGTTTAGGGACATCCGAAAGACGCTTCATTGAAAACTGTCCCATTATTGTTTCCAGAGCTTTGTGCAGAACTCTTTGATGGAAACAGTGCCTCTGGTAATCTTAGCTATGCCACACCCCAAACAACATCAGGACATGGATCATCTTCTTTCCATGTCGCACCACTAAAGCTTATGAACGCCCCTTATGTTGCTTCACCTTCTGCTGATTCACCTTCTGCTGCTTCACCTTCTGGTAACCCCAACAAAAGGGCTAAACCCTCAACTCCTAGACCACGAGCTCTTAGTGCATCACCTGATCCACTTTCTTGTGCCAAACCTAAAGCTTCTATTACTGCTGATGATTTAGCACTAGATATGTAAAAAGCTCTACGCCATTTGACTCAAGAGCCAAAAATTCCCCAATGTTTAGAGAAGCTTGAGTTGCTCGAGTTAGGCTCAGTAGACCCTCTATGATTTTGTGCGTATCACATTTTTGGAGGGACCATGAATATAAGAGAGATGTGGGTAAATTTGCCCAATGATCCACATATATTAAGAGGATGGATCGAGATGACAACTACAAGTTTAGGAGTTTTAAAGGATGGAAAAATTGTTCGTGAAGTTTATATGTTTGAGTTGTTTAGGTTTTAATTGCATGTGATGGAACTATGTGGTTATGTTTTTTGGTTATTTGCTACTTGAATGTTATTTGTAGTATTTGGTACTTGAATCTTATGTTATTTGGTACTTGAGTTTTATGTTATGTTTTTTGGTACTTGAATCTTATGTTATTTGGTACTTGAATCTTATGTTATGTTTTTTGGTACTTGAATCTTATATTATTTGGTACTTGAGTTTTATGTTATGTTATTTGGTACTTGAATCTTATGTTATGTTATTATGTTATGTTAGTTGGTACTTAAGTTTTATTTTATGTTATTTGGTACTTGTGTTGATTAATAGGTTCCTAATGGATCACGACAAAAAGATACTTATCATAATTCTAATAAACTTGTACGTCCGCTACTTTTGGAAGAGGGGTGTCAAACGAGTGCGGGACAACGATTCAGAAATAACAGGACATGAATTTACGTTAGAGTTACTTCACTGTAATCCTCTACAATGTGTTGAAGTACTACGCATGGCCAGTGAATCATTTGTCTGACTATGTGCTCATTTTAGAGTAAACTACGCGTTAAAGGATAGCAAACATGTATCGGTTGAGGAGAAGATGACTATGTTTTTGATGATAATCGTTCATAACCAACATTATGTGATTATCAAGCGGAGATTTCAACACTCAAAGCAAACAATTCATAAGTATTTTCATGAAGTGTTGGACAAAATGTTGCTTTTCACACATGACATTATAGTACCAACTTCTTTTAATCCGAATCCAAAACATTCTGGGACATAATAGGAGGCTACGACGGGTGTTCAAAGGAGCAGTTGGTGCACTTGATGACACTTTGATACATGATGTGGTCCCTGCAAACAAACAAGATTTATATAGAAGTAAGGGAAAAGGCGATTGTTACCAAAACGTATTGGCAATATGTGACTTCAACATGATGTTTACGTTTGTTGTGGCCGGTTGGGAAGGGATAGCACACGATTCTAGAATATTATCAGAAGCATTAGCAAATCCACACACACCATTCTCGTTACCACCATCAGGTAAGTTTATGGTTATTTAAATAGTTTTATCTTAGGTTGAAAAAGAAATGATTTTTATTTATTTATTTTTTCCTTTTTACAGATAAATATTATCTTTGTGATGCCGCCTATGCAGGCATTCGAGGTTTTAGGGCACCGTACCGTAATGTGAGGTATTGGCTTGGAGATTTCCGTCGAAGACGTGCATTAACGAATAAAGAAAAATTTAACCATGCACACGCAAAACTTCGAAACGTCATTGAGCGTGCTTTTGGTGTCTTGAAAGTACGATTCCCTATATTGAAGAGGATGACACCATTCTCGTTGGTTACACAACGAAACATTACCCTTGCATGTTTCGCGCTTCATAATTTTATAAGAAGAGAGAGACTACATGATGAGTATTTTGCACGATATGATTAACCAAATGTCTCGGTTTGGAATAACAATGCAATCGTTGATGATGATGAAGATGAAATTCCAACACATAGTACTGCAACGAACCGAGAATATATGACCCAGTTACGGGATGAAATTGTCGAGCAATTGATGCAAAATATCGAATGACAATTATTAAAGTTTGGTTGTATGAACTTTATTGCAAAATGTTATTGTAAGACTAATTTGGTTTTATGAAATTTATTTCAATGTTTTAAGACTACAATTATCAAATTTTATGTATTTAAAAACTATTTTCGGTTTATTAAATCAGTTTATTTTAAATTTTTAATGTCTGTAGCAGCCTGCAAATGTTAACAAAAACAACACACTTCTTATTACAGTCTACAGCCGTTTCACCACATTTTCTGCTGCAGAGGGTTGCAGAGATCGTTCGCAGACTTTATGAATTTTTGCTTTAGAAAAACAAACAACACCTAAAAAAGTTTCTTCCCCAAGTTTACTACTTTTGCCTATAATTTAAACAAAAAGGGAAAAGATTTGCTAAATGTCACAAAACACACCAACCAACCTTGCTTTTAATTGCAAAACTCCCAAATTTTATTGGAATTAAGAGTAGGTTACGTTTCACTATAAATATAAAAACATCGTTCCATACGTACAAGAAATTTCAAGAAGAAAATCTCAACCCATTGTTGACTTCCAATAAAGGATTAAATTATTCAAAACACATCTTCGTGCCGGCAAATATATAAAGAATTTGATGTGTCATAAATAACATATATTATATATACCATTCAATTTTAAAAACTTTTATTCCCTATGGTTTTGAATAAAATTTTGTTTATAAAACTAATGCATAATATCTTAAGCACATAGTTTAATAATAAAAATCTGATTATTAATCAGAATGCAAATAATCATCTCTAATTAATGAATGTTTTTTTGTCACATGTCATATTCTCATTCATTTTGACACTTGTCATTTTGTGAGAGTTTTAAAATTTTTATTTTCCACTTGTCATTTTTTAAAGATTTCAATTTTCTTAAAATAAAATTCCATAAAATTGTAATGAGTTCTATAAGGAAATAAAATCATACTATTAATTTGATAATAAATTCTCATAAATACTCCAAACGATTTAATTTCTTTTGCAAATGTTCCAAAAGATTACATTATGTTATGTAAAATATTACTTTATAAAATATTTCATTTTATATATTGATATTAAATTTTTATTTTTAATAAACTCGTGTAATACACGGGTCTCAAACCTATTCTACTCTAATAAATGAATGTTTTTTTTGCCACTTGTCACACTCTTATTCAATTTGTCAAATGTCATTTTGTGGTTATTTTGAATTAATTTTTATTCCACATGTCATTTTATGATTTTTCTATTTTATTAATTCCATATAGTATTTAAATGCAATAATAAATGTATATTAATTTCCTCAATGAACTTTCCTTTTAATTTTAAAATTACTAAATTAAAGCTACATTAATTTCTTTTATTTATTTATCTAAATTATTTATTCACATTTAGAGAAAAAAATACTTTAATTTTTATAATTCAATATTTTTCACATTTTTCTTATAAATTCAAACTTCTCAAATGTTTAAAATTTTATATTTAGTTTTTTTTTTATAAATAAACTCATGTATTTACATGGATCTCATACCTAGTCACGTATAAAAACTTGATTATCAACTTGAAAATATCTAATCACTTAAGTTGGTGGCATGTTTTAGAATATGCAATTTGCATTTTTAGCGTGTCAAATGAGCATATTAATTGTTTAATTTAGTCAAAATTTTAAAACATTCCTTAATAACTAATACATGAATTTTGTAAACTAACATCAAAATGTTAGAAATTAAGTAACTTTATAATAAGATGTTACAAACAATACGAAGCTATCAGTTTCTTATCAAGAAAGGACTTTTTTGAAAAAGTTAAGGACATACAAATATAGAGTTAACTAGGAATATATAAAACAAAAAACAAACGTCACAATCTGAAAACTCATAAAGATAATCCATGCTTTTTTCGTGAATTAATCTCTTAACTTTTTTATAAAAGTTATCAAAATTCAACTCAATTTTTTTTCATTCAACTAAATAATTGTAATGACGGCCTAACTTATTTGTATTGGACCAAACCTAATGACTCCTAATAATGAAGAAAAAATATCAAAAATAAAATAAGAAACAAATTCACTAAAATTGTAGTAAATAACATAGCCCAAAAAGGATTAATTAGGGTGTTGCTAGAAAAAACTCCCAAAGGTCCATACATGCATACACTACACCCATACACACATGAGAGTTTATTTAAGATATCCCTAAAATTATCCAACTGACGCTGCATAACCAGACAACCCTCTTTCACCCTCGACGGTTGAATCTTATACAAAACATTTACCTATGAAACACCGATTTTAACTTAAAAGACCAATAAAATCAACTTTGTACCCTCATAATGTTGTTTTTAATTTGAATATAACATGAGTGTATTTTAGACCTTTAGACCTACTGTTGAAGGCATTGATACTTTTCACTCTTCATGTCAAACCTGTGCGGTTTGATGTAGATCTTAGCACGAGTTGACGTGAGCCACTAAAAAAAGATATGCACTTCGTATGTAATTTTGTTGATGGTAGGAGTACGTAGAAGCACAATCTTACACACTCGACACATAACTCTTTGGTCACCATCTTAGTTGGGCATCAATACTAAATGATGTGCAATTAATTAAAAACAACAAAAATAGAAAACACATGTAAAACACTCAATAATTCACAAAGAACATTATCTATTCTAAAACGTTTATAAAATATATAAAAAACCATATGTTTTTAGTTTGCTACTTGTTAAATGCGTCGTTTACGCTTAAATAAATAAAATCACCGCTCAAATGGACTAAAGGATAACACAGGGAAGCCGAGTCGTATCCACATAGACATAGTTTAAAAATCAATGTCTGGTTGTGTAAAGACACGTACTAATCAACTACATAAAATATAAAAAAAGGATTTTGTTCAAAATTAAAACTAAAAATATTAGTGAAATAAACTTAAGAAAATTCAACAAAAAAACATTTTAGTTATGTTTCAACTCTCCTAATTATGAAATTAACAATATATGATTATCTAAAATATGTTCTATCTAAGTTGGTACTGAATACTACTAATAAACTTTATTAAATTATCTTTTACTAAAATAATTAACCAAAACAAGCTCTTTAGTTAATCTTAACTGTTTACTAACTTAATTAATTAAGCTCTTAATTAAATTAGAAAAACAACATTATGATCTGTGTAAAATTTACAGTATTACTGAATACTACTTATAAGCTCGGAAGCATAAAAAATATCTGATTTTCCGTTTATATTAGAATTAAATCCCAACGTGTAACCAATCTGATAGTTATGACTTATTATCAGTCTACTAAAAGAATTACAGATTTCAACAACTGATTAACTAGAATGAGTTAATCCTAATCAAATAGTCAGTTTAAATAGAACTAAAAATCAAACATTTATTAAGCATAAAACTGAAATCACTACATATAAACACAAATTAAAAACCAAATCTTTAGATTAATTTCATAAAAAGTTGAATTTTGTGGAAAACTAAATTTTTAGCCAAACATGGCAAAAAAAACATATTAACAGTAAAAATAAGACTATAAAATAAAAACGATAAAAATTAAACTATTTGGCCGAGTCGTAAATTTCAAATCTTTGTAAATCCTTGGAAAACGTTGGATTCGTCAGTAATTCATCTGGAATTGCTATGCAGTAGTCTCCTTTGACTTGGATTTAGGAAGGGTATTTATAGGTATTAGGTAGACTAGATAAGGATTCTAATGTTCAAATGCTCATGCAACTTAAAACATGACCATGTAATGAGCATATATGATTATATAACTCCTACGAGGATGGTAAAATTGATTTTTAGATATTGGAAAAAAAAATCGACGACATGTCACGTGAATAGCCGGACGTGCTGCGTCTAACAAAAATTCTCGATCTTAATTTTTTTTTACTTTTGTAAGTTGCATGATTGTTACATGATCAGAAAAAACGATCTTGTAACACTTTTGCCTGATTGTGTAATACTTTTGAAGTGCTCAAATGATGTCCCGAGTGATTAGAAAAAGTTGCGGGAAGAAAACATGATCGTGTAACTGTAAAAGCGCACGATTCTTACTCGAAAACTTTAGTGTCAACTATTTTTATCCAACTTCTAGTTTCCTTAGGTGTTTTATCTCCATTAAGATCCAAAAATATTGAGCACCTTGTTTTCACTTTTTGAAGTATAAAAATATAAGCATTTGTTTATAAAAATTAAAGTGCAAATATATTGTTTTTTAGTCAAAGTAATCTAAATGAAAGTTGTAGTATATGTCAATACGAATGCGTGGAAATAAATATTGCTGAAAACAGAGTTCGTATGTGAAAGTTACAATATTTATAAGTTTTAGTGGATCGCGGATCCTAAGAAGCATGACGCGACACATTCAATGCACATGTATCTCTGTTTGACGATTGTGTGCAAGTGAGTCCGAATTTCTAATCGTGCCAGGGATGCGACATGCTTTTCGAAAATCAACCCTATAAATAGAGGCTCAAGCCTCACTCTTTCCTTACACCTTTTCACTCTCAAATCTCTATCTACCTATTCACATCTTAGTCCATATTGATTTGATTTCTTGTTCTCAAGTATCGTTAGCGAAACGCTGGAAGTTTTGGAAGGGTTCTTATAAGAGAAAGAAGCAAGCATTGAAGTTACACTCGTAGTCGTTCGGATTACGTCAATTGAGTAAGGTACACTTACTGTTACCTGTAACTGATTATATTTGTAGTCATTGTTATGAAACCTATAAGTATAAGATTAGTCATTATTCTCAGTTATTATACGGATTGATCTACTTATGCGAGAGGTGTCTAAGATATTCACTTTGGTATGGTTGTTGAATTTCAAAAAGGCTATATGCCAAAATGTTCCTACCTCCCGACTATCTATATGTCAAGGTTGTGAAAATCGCACGACGGTAGCTCGGCGGTCGATTAGCATTAAACGATTAATCGAACTCGACGGAGATTAACCGGGGATCCCAAATTATTAATAAAATTATTTAAAAAGTTAATATATCCTAAAAATATAAGTATTTGAAAATTTAAAATTTTTACAATTTAAAAATTTTAATATAATATCTTAAAATTTGAAAGCTTAAAAATTAGAAATTTTAAAATTTTGGTATAATATTTGAAAATTAAAAAATTTGAATGTTTTAAATATTTCCCGTCTATGACAGTCAACAACTGCCAAGCCCGAGTTTGATCGATTTTGACAAATTTTCTGCCAAGCACCCTAATCGTAGACGGTTTAAGACCGCCAAATGATTAATCGTCGATTAATTGGCCACCAATGCCGATTTCAGCAACACTGATATATATATATATATATATATATATATATATATATATATATATATATATATATATATATATATATATATATAGATATGTGTGTGTGTGTGTGTGTGTGTGTGTGTGTGTGTGTGTGTGTGTGTGTGTGTGTGTGTGTATGAGATTAAGAAGGATCTAGTTATTAGTTATTAGATTGTTCAGGTGAGTTATCTTACTATACTATATGTTACAATATATACCGTTTGCATGATTGGATATATTGATACTATAGTGTGTTGATTGTATAAGTAAGCTAGCAAGGTCTACTATATTATGGTTGCTTGATTATATGTTATGCTTATATATTATGTTGAGGAATTGATGGTGGACCGACACTGAAGCTGAGAGTCTAGATTCTCATGGTTGATAGTAGATCAGTATTGGAGCTGAAAGCTTAGATACCCAAGGTTATTGGCGGATCGAAACTGGAGCCGAGAGTTATTAACCAGGTGGATCGGCACTAAATGTAGGAAAATATAGGGTTTGTGGTGGAGATCTGGATACCAACTTAGATCGTGAGAACACTTTCCGAATTGATATTTCTACCCTATGCTTGGGTTGCAAGAAATTCAGGCTAGGATAATCCAAACGGACACTTACGATTCTAGGCACAGAAATCGTATGCCAGTTTGCTAGAGAGATTCTGTGATAGTTTGATGAAAAATGAGAGGTAATGATCGCCACCCTCTTCCGAGAAGGAAGAGTCGTTTATATATTAAACGAGATTAGGGTTTCATTAGGGTTGGGTCATCATTAGTTACTTTGGAAGCAAGTCAGGATAATCCAGATTTAATGAGGATTTAGGGTTACCAAAACTAACGAGTTTCGTTAGTTTTACCATAATCACCCTCAAGAAATTGAATTTTCCACTAGGTTTCATCAGGCTCTGCCCCTTGGACCCCGCTAGGGGAGCTGCCCCTAGACCCCGCCAAAGGGGCGCTGCCCATTTGGAAACCCCGGACCCAGGGGCGCTGCCCCCGGACCCCCGACTAGTCGTCGAACCGGTTTCTAATTTGATCTTATACATGCGTGCACTCCGCACCAAGCCGTATATATATATATATATATATATATATATATATATATATATATATATATATATATATATATATATATTTATTACAAATTAAGAAGCCCCTTAACTCTCATGTTAGTTCTAGTTACATAAAATGACATGGTGACACTAAAATCACCAACAATCCTCCCCCATTTTAGTGTAACCCTTGAACATACATAACCTTATCAAAACAAACCAAACCAGTACATAATGAAAATATCAAAACAATTGAATTTCCACTTAGTATCATACATATGCAAATATTCGAGAATTAGGGTGTTCTAAGAATTGAACCCATCAACCCATTTGAATACCGGAAAGTAAAATACATACTAGTTTATTGAATTTCTAGCAAAATACAACTTGACACTATTATAAAGCCGTGTGTCCCAATCCTCTCATGATCGTATCAAGGTCAAGTCCACAACCTCTTGAAATGCGACCACTCTTCACAATCACGTAGGTAACTCCTTTCCATGTATCTGCACATACACTTATCAAAGGAATTATTAAGAAGTTAAACTTCAACCTGGCTAACTTGCAGAACCGAACACATACCTGGGATGAATACTTCATGTCTTCCAATCTATAAGTATGTGCTTTCCACATTGAATTCAACTCCTAACATTATATTAGGAGGGAATTGGGTGTCTCATCATTACAAAATTAAATGGACTTTAATCCCATCCCGATTACAAACTTGTGCACTAAGTCTCTTGTCAGATCTTTAGTCAAGTGATCTGCCAAATTTTGTTGCGATTTCACACACTCAACCGAAATCACACCATTCATGATTAGTTCTCTAATCATACTATGTCTAACACCTAGGTGTCTAGACTTGCCATTATAAACCTGGCTATATGCCTTAGCCAAAGCGGCATCACTATCACAAAGGATAGAAATAGGTGTTATCGATTTAGACCACAAAGGAATCTCATAGACTAAATTCCTTAGCCACTCTGCTTCTTTACCAGCAGTTGCTAACGCAACAAAATCAGATTTCATTGTCGAGTTTGTAATGCAAGATTTCTTCTTGGAAGCCCAAAAATGACACCTCCCCCAAGTTGGAATACCCAACCAGAAGTTGAGGAATGGTCCTCCATGTTGGTTATCCAACTTGCATACGAATGACCTTCTAAAACCGAAGGATTTCCCAAATAACTCAAGCCATAATTCATGGTTCCCTTGAGATATTTGAACACTCTATTTACTGCTTGCCAATGTTGAGCACCAGGATTACTAGTATACCTGCTCAACTTACCCACAACAAAAGCAATATCAGGTCTGGTACTTGTCATGGCATACATCAAGCTACCAATAGCCTTAGAGTATTCCAACTGTGGAATAGGAACACCATTACTTGGCATTAATTTCACACTTTGATCCATAGGAGTACTCACAGGAGAACAATCGGTAAAATTAAACCGCTTGAGAATTTTCTCAATATAATGACTTTGAGTTATTAACAATCCTTTGTTCATCCTCTTAATTCTTATTCGAAGAATTACATCAGCCTCTCCTAAATCTTTCATGGAAAACTTGGATGATAACAATTTATTTGTTTCATCCACTTGATTTTGGTCGGTACCAAAAATCAACATGTCATCTGCATATAAGCAAATGATCACTCCAGCTCTAGTAGCAACATCAAATCTACTATAAACACATTTGTCACATTGGTTTGTCTTGAAACCAAAAGACAAAATCACGTCATCAAATTTTTGATGCCATTGTTTAGGCGCTTGTTTTAGCCCATACAAAGATTTGACAAGTTTACAAACCATATGCTCTTTACCGGGCATAATGAAACCTTCTGGTTGTTTCATGTAAACTTCCTCGTCAAGATCACCATTTAAAAAGGCTATTTTCACATCCATTTGGTGAATAACCAGATTGTGGATACTTTCCAAGGCAACCAACAATCTAATAGTAGAAATACGTGCAACTGGAGCATACGTATCAAAATAGTCAATACCGGGTTTTTGTCTAAAACCTTGAATGACTAACCGGGCTTTGAACTTGTCAGTAGTCCCATTAACATTCATTTTCTTTTTGAAATCCATTTGCAACCAAGAGGTTTAGAACCCAGAGGCAAATCAGACAACACCTATGTGTTGTTCTCAAGAATTGATGACATTTCATCATCAATTGCTTCCTTCCAAAAGGAACTATCACGAGACTCCATGGCCTCTTGATATGTCTTAGGCTCATCTTCAATACTATAGCAATAAGAGTATTCAAGATTAATTTCATCCCTTGAACCTTCCACCAAATACAATTGGAAGTCGGATCCGAAATTTTATCGCAATTTGGCCTCTTTTGCTTCTACGAAGTTCTTGTGGTTCTTGCACGATATCACCATCTTGACTTTCTGAATTTTGCTCTTTATTAGCACCAAAAGTCAGATCCTTAGGCCTTTGAATCGATGAAAACCGCATCTCATCAAAAATTGCATCCCGTGATTCGATAACAGTGTTAATTGAAACCGAATCATTAGGTTCTATTACGTAAAACCTATATGCCTTGGAATGTTCACTATATCCAATGAATATGCAATCAATTCCACGTTCTCCCAAAATTTTCTTTTTGGGCTCGGTAAGTTTTACAACTGCCTGACATCCCCAAACCCGAAAATAACTCAAATTCGGCTTTTTCTTGAACCAAAGTTCATATGGGACTGTTTTGTTCCTTTTATTTGGAACCCCATTTAACAAATAGCAGACCATTAACATGGTCTCTCCCCAGAATCCTTCACTCAATCCCGAGTATGATAACATCGAGTTTACCATTTCCTTTAAAACTCGATTTTTGCGTTCAACAATACCATTCTGTTGGGGTGTGTAAGGTGCCGTGGTCTCATGAATGATACCCACTGATTGAAAATATATGGGATCCATATATTCACCTCCCCTATCAGTCTTGAGATGTTTAACCGGAATGCCCAATTGCAATTCCACCTCGGTTTTGTATATTTTGAATTTATCTAAGGCTTCATCCTTAGAATGTAACAAATACACATAGCAAAACCAAGTGCAGTCATCAATAAAGGTGAATACATACTTTTTATTCCCCAAAGAAGGAGTGGAGTGAAAATCACACAGGTCACTGTGTACAAGTTCCAAAACAACTGAATTTCTAGTGACACTAGGAAAGGGTTGTTTTGTTACTTTTGTAAGCATGCATGTTTTACATTTATCAGATGTCATATCAAAGGCTGGAATTAATCCATATTTTGACATGTCATGCATCTTTCTAAAGTTGACATGACCTAATCTTACATGCCAAAGCATAGATTTATCAACATTAGAAGCAGAAGATACAAATACAGAATTTTGAACAGGTAATAATTTATCAACAATATTCAAATGAAACATTCTATTATTTAAATATCCAAAGCCAACAAACATTCCACCCTTAGACAAAACAAACTTATCCGACTCAATAACTTGTTTAAAACCATCAGAATTCAAACAACTAGAGCTCCCAAGATTCTTGCGAATCTTGGGAACAAACAAAACATCAAATAACCTAATTATCTTTCCAGAAGTAAATTCAAGACACACGACACCTAAATCACAAATAGGAATAAAAGAATCGTCTCCCATTTTCAGCACCGACCCATATTTAAGTGGAGTTAATGTTTCAAACATCCGTTTATCCTTGCATTCATGGTTTGTTGCTCCGGAGTCAATCCACCACGCAACATTATCATCCTGCACATATAATGATTCAGGGATAAATGAAACATAGTAAACATAATTCTGATTAGAATTGTCAAAGTTAGTCAAAAACTGACCTCCTTTAACTTGGGCCGAAGACCCGTTCACTTTCCCATTGGCTCCACTGTTTCCAACACCATTGTTGCATAAATTCACACAACAATCACGCTTGCAATGCCCAACTTGATTGCACCTCCAACAAACTAGATCCTTTCTCTTTTTGTTGGAGTTCTTGGGATATGTTCCTGCTTGCGTTTTCCATGTCCTTTTGTGGTCCTAGTTCCTTGGTTTATTTTCAACCATATGAACCGAGGGCTATCCAGATTCAACTTCTCCCTTGGGTTTTTCAGATTTGTCACTTTCCTGCGCACGAAGAGATTCTTCAATACGAATGTGACTAGCAAATTGAACGAATGACAGTTCCTCCTTTTGATGTTTCAAGTTATGTTTGAAGTCTTTCCAGGATGGAGGCAGTTTGTCAATGATGGTTGACACAGCAATGGATTCATCTATATTCATACGGTGCAGTTTAAACTGACCATATATGCCAAGGAATTCATTGTATTGTTTAGTAACAGACCTTGAATCGTCCATCTTATAATTGTTAAAATTACTGACTAGAAAGTTCTTGCTAGAAGCATCCTCGGTGATATATTTCAATTCAAGGGTGTCCCACAACTCCTTGGCACATAAGGCTTCGCTATGGATATCAAATAAAGCATCAGACATACCGTTCAGAATGTGACATTTTCAGATGTAGTCATCATTGTCCCACTTCTGTCTCCTTCTTATCTCATCAATCGTCTCAACAACACCTTCCTCAGGCTCCGCTGGTCTAGGAGTAGTAAGCACATATGCTGCCTTCAGAGTAGTCAGCATGAAGTGCATCTTCTTCTTCCACTACCTGAAGTCAACACCTTCAAACTTTTCCAGCTTTGCAAACTTAGTGGTCATCTTGCAGATTGAATCACCCATCTCCAGGAACAAAAATATCAGTTCGATTGTAGGAAAATATAGTGTTTGTGGTGGAGATCTGGATACCAACTTGGATCGTGAGAACACTTTCCAAACTGATATTTTACCCTATGCCTGGGTTGCAAGAAATTCAGCCTAGGATGATCCAAGCGGACACTTACGATGGGTTGCAAGAAATTCAGCCTAGGATGATCCAAGCGGACACTTACGATTCTAGTTTTGCTAGTGAGATTCTGTGATAGTTTGATGAAAAACGAGAGCTAATGATCGCCACCCTCTTCTGAGAAGGAAGAGTCGTTTGTATATTAAACGATATTAGGGTGTCATTAGGATTGGGCCATCATTAGTTACTTTGGAAGCAAGTCAGGATAATCCGGATTTAATGAGGATTTAGGGTTTCCAAAACTAACGAGTTTCGTTAGTTTTACCATAATCACCCTCAAGAAATTGAATTTTCCACTAGGTTTCATTAGGCTCTGCCCCTTGGACCCCGCTAGGGGCGCTGCCCCTAGACCCCGCTAAAGGGGCGCTGCCCCTTTGGAAACCTCGGACCCAGGGGCGCTACCTCCGGACCCCCGACTAGTCGTCGAACCGGTTTCTAATTCGATCTTATACATGCGTGCACTCCGCACCAACCCGTACATATGTTAGAGTACAAATTAAGAAGCCCCTTAACTCTCATGTTAGTTCCAGTTACATAAAATGATATGGTGACACTAAAATCACCAACACTAAAGCCGATACCTTTTATTTTTACGGTAGTCGACATTGGAGCCAAGAGTCTTTTTGTATGCATTGTGGAATATGGTATTTTGGAGAACTCACTAAGCTTTGTGATTATAGATAATTAAATGTTTTTTAGGTAGTTCATCTGATTGTGGGAAGGCTCCAGTCACACTGTACTCGCATCGAAGAAATAATTATGTTTTCAGACTTCCACTAAAACTCTATATTATGTTTTCATGATGTTTGAAATGAATGTATGACGATGATATTTTAATGAAAAGGATTTTGAGTTGTTTTATTGTGTTTTAAAAATGAAAATTTTGAATTTATATTTTGGACGTTACAAATGCATCCATGCTACTTCCAAAATACTACTCTTATCGAAATACTTGAAAACAACATAAAAATATGAACAATATGAGAATTCTGGTGAAAAACATAAACACACAATTATTTTCACTAAAGCAGATTGTTAACATGTTGTCACGAGTGTACTAAGTAAATAAATTTTCACCGCTAGTTGCACTAATAATATAGCACATGGAAGCAGTGTCGAATCCTCAATAACACAGCCTAACAATCTTTTTGCATCAGGCACATTCTAATCAATAAAACACAAATTATAAAAAAGGGGTTTTGATTTAAACTAAAAACTAAAAATTCTAGTGAAAGTAAATTAAATGAAAATCAATAATAAAAATGATTTCAGTTCTGCTATGATTTTCTTAATCATGCAATCAGTTCAAATCTGATTACTCAGAATGCGTTCTATCTAAGCTGGTATTGAGAAAAATTAACAAGCTCTAGTATAATCTCTTTTACCTAAATTAGTTAACCAAAACAAGCTCTTTGAATTAACCCTAACTTTTTACGATTCAATTAAACAAGCTCTTAATTATATCAGAAAAGCAGCTTTATGTTCTGTGTAAAATTCCCAACAATACCCAATACTTCTCACAAGCTCGGAAGCGTAGATGTATGATTTTTATAGTTTATATCATAGTTAAATCCCAAAACGGAACCAATCTGATACTTGTTACTTTTACCAGATGACAAGAACAATTACAGATTCTATTAACTGATTAACATGAATGATAGAAACCCTAGCTAGGTGATCAGTCTAACAAGAATTAAAATTAAACATTCATTAAGTTTGAAGCTGAAAAATCTAGATATAAACAGAAAAAGAAAATCAGATCGAAAAACTAGTCACAAGAAAAATACTAGTTTATGCAGAACTGAAAACTAGGGTTTAGCCAAACATGGCTAAAAACGATACTAAACTAGTAAAGAGAATTTTTTTTTGATAATTCTAAATAAACTAAATGTGTGAGATGATTCAAAGCTTCTAATCTCCAGAAGTCGCTGAAAGGTATCGGAAATCGCCTTCAGATGTGATTTTCGTCGTCTAGAACTGTCTCCCCCTTGAATCGGATTATGAGGGTCGTATTTATACTCAAGACAAAAGCTTTCAGAACAAGTATCACACAAGCAGAATGGCGATCACAGACATAAGAGTTTTTTTTTTCCAGATTTGGCTCTAAATGATGTAGGATACTATTTATGAAATTTCTGAGATTGCGGGACAAAAATGCGATCGTCGAAAGGACTTATACAATCACAGTTTTTGCTATTTCTTCCAGAATCTTGTTTAAATGAAGTATGATGCCAAATCTCAAGTTTTTGGAGTTGTGAGATAAAAATGCTATCACGGAAAAGCGAATTGAGATCGCAGAAATCATTTTTTTTTCTTCAGATGACCTCCCGATGACTTATTTAGGTCCTACAAAACTTCGTTGCATTTATGCGATCACAGAAACTGAAAATGAGACCGCAGATCTGAGTTTTTGGCTCGTTTCAGACACGATTCTTCAGTTTAAGCACTCCATGTTATTCCTTAGCTTCCTTCTTCAATTCTAGCTCCATTTAAGCTCCAAACATGCATGCAGCTGCTCAAAGAGTACTGCTCCACTCAAACTATCTGAAAATAACACAAAAATGCTAGTTGTACGAGAATTCTAATAAAAGACATGAGTTGAACATTATTTAAACAGATGACATGAAAATGTACAAAATATGATGCTAAATGCTAATAAAAACTACTCTAAAAGATGCATAAAATTACATCTATCACAGATTTAATAGCATTAAATATGATACAAAACGCTAATAAAAACTAATAGAAAAGATGAAAAAAAATAACATCTAACACTGTTTACGTTTGATGTGGGTCGAACCAATTTTTAACCTAGCAAATCCTGAAGACCATAGCCTAGAAAGTAATTAAAACCACATAATTTGTGGTGCATGACTAGACATGTTAGACCCCCACTCCATAGTCATCCACCCATCTTTCTTGACAACTTTGTTTTTCAGTTATGTTAGTACATCTAGAGTTGCATCAGTTGTGTTTGTTCGAATTATGAGGGGGGGGGGTCCCTCTTCGCATCAAAAATCTCATTTGTTCGGTTTATGTGGAAGGAATAGTAATTTTCCATCCATTCCTCTGTCTAATTGTACATATAAGCAGTACACCAAAAACATTGGGTAAAATTTAGCCTTTCTTTTTTCTTCCCACTCTATCTCACTACCGTTCTACTACCTTGGAAATGGTTATATTTGTATCTCAATCCACCTTTCATCTTGTTTAAATTAAGTATTTAAAATAAATATACAAAAATAAAACATAAAAGTTAAAAAAGTTAAGTGAAATAAAAACATTACATAAAAAATACGACTATATAAAGAACATAATGATGATAATAATAATAATAATAATAATAATAATAATAATACATTGTAATTTGGATATGTAGGCATCTGCATTATGTTTCACAAGATTCAATCAAATGTTGTGGATTTCTTCATAACATAATTCCCGTAGAACACCTTGATTAATTTACATCAAGGCCTTGTTAATGGTTGTAAGCTCGTTTTGTGAAAATGGCAAAATGCGAGATCATCATCTTTTAAAATCATATTGTATAATATAATACATCGTGCATTATATTTCTATTTTTTTAGGAAACATTATCCATGCAGGTTTTTGAACAATAATCCCTTGACTTAAGAGGAAACAGAAAACTCATGCGACGTCCTTCCTTGATCGTTCTTGTACTACCTTGAACCTTTTTCGTTTACCACTATGTGGATAGGTAAATACTTTCACAAAATTAACATGATTGGGGTATATCCATTGGAAAGATAATACATGTGTTTGTATTGTACACCGTTAATATGAAATAGACACTTGCATGCAGTTCCATTTGATACGTTGATGAATAATGGAGATTGATTGAGGATGTTGATATCATTGTTGGAACTGATGACACCATAGAATACATGCAAAATCCATAAATTTTGTGAGACTACTGCTTTGAGCATAATCACCGGGTACTCATGATGTAACATCCCGAAATAAGGTATGCATCGATGACCCTAACTTTTATTGCCTTTGTCAAGGCTAGTCCTTATTTGAGAATAGTGGGAGTTGAGTACGCGGGATGTACGCATGTGTACGCTCAGCGTACTCATGTGCTTGCATGGACGCGGAGGCTACCTAGTACGCTAGGCGTACCAGAGGGTACGCTGAGCGTACTAGGCTCAGATTGTAAACCCTAATGCCTTGTGTGCCCCTTTTTAAGGAACATGATGGCCTCATTTCCAGCCACCATTTCCAGCCTCCAACTTCCCTCAAACCCTAAATCTTGTTTCCATAGCTTGTGTGAGTGCTTGTGGCTTATTGAGTGTTCTTGTGGAGTTCTTTTGTGAAGGAGGAGCCTTGAAGGAAGGATATTTGGTGTTCAAGCTCTTGGATCTGAGTTCTTCTATTGTTGGTGCATCATCCAGAGGTATCAAGCTCGAAACTTTCTCATTGTTTGAGTAGTTCATGTTTTGGGTCCATTTATAGGGTTTTATGTTCCAAGTTTGAAGCTTTGTGAGTTTGATAAACTCCAAAGCATAAATCCTGTCCTTTTAGGTGTATATGGACGTTTAGATTCATAAAATGAGATTTTGGTCATCAAAACCTCTCCATGCTTGAGATATGTGGACCTTTATGTTTAGAAGGTTATAGTTTGTGAGTTTGGGACTTGTCCCGCTATCCTAAGGCTTATTGTCATCAACTTTATGAAGTAATAGGCTCTAGTTGGCCCATAATTGACATTGTACCAATTGTCTTAACGAGTTAAGACCAAATGGATCAAAAGAGAAAGTCTGGGGAGTACGTCGTGCGTACTCCCAACTACATGCAACGTAGCCATGAGTCCCCGATGCATGCATGGTTAGCTGTACGCCTAACGCAAATGGATGTACGTCTAGCGTACGCTTTGGGTGTTGACTTCCTTTGGCTTTTAGGGTTTTGGTCAAGTTGTGGACATTTGGCTCTGGAGGGGGGAAAATGGTCTTTTTACCTTCCTGGGATTTAGTAGAGAGACTTGGTCTAACATTTTGGGCGGTTTTAGTATTAATTGTTAATTAGAAATATGTGTGTCATATGTTAGGCGGAGTCTAGACTGGCAGTTCGGGTGCGAGATTTACTTGCATGCTTTGAGAGGCGAGTCTTCTCCCTATACTTACCAGTATGGTAATGCATGCGAGACCGAAGGGTCTTAATTTTATACTGACCAGAGGGTCTTATCTGCTTTATGTGTTATTATGCGTTATGTCTTTGTGACTTATGATGTATTATTATTCTGTATATATGTTGTGCTACGACCGGAGGGTCTATACCGAGACGTGGGACCGGAGGGTCTTCACCAAGACACATGACCAGAGGGTCCTTATGGAACTATAGCCATGAGAGGCTTATTATTTGTGTATGTCGTATTTTGGGGAACTCACTAAGCTTTGTGCTTACAGTGTTGATTAAATTTGTTTCAGGTACATCTCAGGATCGCGGGAAGGCCGGCATGATTGTTCACACCAGCTTGATGATTTGAGTTCATGTGGATTCTGGGATATTTGATAAAATTTCTTGATGTATTTTGTTTAGAAAATTTCAAATTGGTATGAGTGATGTATAAACTAAGTTTTTGTGAAACCTTAAAAATGAAAATTTTTGTTTGAAAATTGCACTGTTACATGTTGGTATCAGAGCCTTGGTTTGAGAGATTCCGGCACGCCCTCGGGTATGTTAGGAGTCAAACCGAGGAGTTGATAAAATATTTCCAAAAAGAAATGATTTTTCTAAAAAGAGCAAAGGACTTTTAAGAGGAAAGCAAGACGCAGCAGTTGTACAATCAGCCAGAACGCGAGCGGTGATTTCCCAAAATACCCTTACTTGATTATATTATGAGATGAGTTATTCTTGAGCTGTTAGAACTGCATGCTAGATGGTAGGCTAGGTATCTTCAGGAATTTAAGCTAGAGTTACCTGATTCATGATGCTTTAACATAGGAGGTCGTTTCTTTGATTGATGCTATTCTTTCTATTTGCTCTACGTGTGCTATTTAGTTGTACATGGTTAAGACTTTATAGCCTTAGAACGCATGATTTATCCTTTCTTCCTGTTCCTTGTTTGGTTGTGGAATTGAGGAAGAATCATTTATTCGACTGTCTATTGAGCCCTATATCATGTACGATTGGTGTACGTGGAGCAGACGGCGAGAATGGCGGAGATCTTTGCGAGGTAAATCAGAGTAGAAGAGTAGTCTAGGATGAGTGCCTAGATGTTCAGTTTGAGAAGTTGCTGAGAAATTTGTTAAATGTCTATGGGGAAATAGTACTTGTGAATTAGGGTATTAAGAGGATGACTTGGGACGAATATGGGTGGGTGTGGAAGGTAGTATTGGGCCAGTACTACTGAAAGCACCGGATCCGTACGCGACTCAAGGAGGAATCATAGGATACTAAGGAGAATGCAAGGATGTGTACGTGTGTGTACATCTTAGTCGGTCTCTGATTATTTCCATGTTTATGTCTCAGAGAATATGGTGGTTACCTGAGGTTCAGGCTCCAGCAACCCCGAGAGGGCGAGTACCAGTGACGATAAGATCCGCATTATCATTGTTGCTGAAGTGGACGCAGCTATCAGGGATGCCATTCCAAAGATGTACGGGTCTATTAAGACCATGTTGATTGAGACTTTTGACGAGCGTTATGCTGTCGTCACTGAGGTTGCCGCTGCCGCAGCCACCGCAACCCTTGCAGCTGCGAAACCACAGGGGGGTGATTCGTTGATGTTCCAGGAGTTCAGCAACACGAAGCCACCAGATTTTGATAGGACTGAGGACTCGATTACAGCGATGAGATGGACTTCTAATGTTGAGGGATGCTTTTATACTTGTTCATGTCCAGAGAACCTGAAGGTACGATTTGCGCTGAACCAGCTTCGCTTGGGAGCAAAGGATTGGTAGAAGTTTGTGACGATGGATTTTTCTCCTGAAGAGCATGCTACAGTGACTTGGGAGAGGTTCACCCAGCTGTTTTGAGATGAGTACGTTCCTCAGGTGGAGAGGGAGCGGTTAGCCCAGGAGTTTCTATCACTCAATCAGAAGACAGAGACGGTGACGGAGAATACGAGGATGTTTCATGAGAGGGCATTATTTTTCCCTGAGCGCGTGTCTACAGAGCAGGCACGTGTGAGCTGGTACTTGAGCATTCTGAGGAGGGATATTTGGGAGTTCGTTGCGAACTCCTCGTATCGGACATTGGCTGAGCTGCAGACCAATGCCAGGAGGAGGGAGAGAGAGCTGGAGACCCAGACGAGAGAGGAGAAGGAGTCTTAGGAGAGAGACAGGAGGCCAGTACAGTCACAACCTGCGGCCTAAGCCCACTGATTCTAGGGCTGGTGGCCAGAAGGGCTGCACTTTTGGAAAGTGCGGTAAGAGTCATGAGGCACCTTGCTAACCGGGGATTTGGTTCAAATGCGACAAGGAGGGGCATATGGCGAAGGATTGCCCAAGGGATTTTCGGTTTTCTTTCATTGCAACCAGACTGGCCACCGGAAGGCTGAGTGTCCTCATCTCACTCAGGGTTCAGCCCAGGCCCCTGCTCATGCTACCTTGCATATCACTGATGGTCGGCTGGGGAAGGCCAAGGCTCCGAGGGCTCGTGGGAGAGCTTTTTAGTTGACTGCAGAGGAGGTCAGCGCGACACCGGATGTTTTTGTTGGTGTGTATCTTTTAGTTAATTTCTAACTTAATTATTTATGCTTATGTTGTGTTTCATGCTAGGTACCTTCCTTGTGAATTTTGTGCCTACTTTAGTGTTATTTGACTCGGGTACGAGTCGATCCTTTGTGTCTTTATCCTTTAGTCATTTTTAGCATCAGGTGCGAGGCCTTGAGTCAACCATTGAGGGTTTCTATAGCCGACGAGCATGCAGTTTTTGCTACCGATGTATTTCGGGATTTTGTTTTGGAGATTTTTGTTGTCGAGTTTCCGATCGATCTAGTGCCGATAGCTATGGGGGATGTCTGCGTTATAGTGGGCATGGATTGGTTGAGCCGATTTGGGGCTTTGATTGATTGCGAGCGTCAGATGGTGACGATTCGAGACCCTAGTGGGGGAGCACTTACTATTTATGGCGAGGGTACTAGATCGGGATCAGCTTTCTACTCTGCCGCCAGGGCGAGACAGAGTCTGCAGCATGGAAGTATAGGCTTCTTAGCTTATGTGGTGGATACTCGGGTTGCCAAAGAAGGGTCGATTTCTGTCTCTGATGTTCTAGTGGTATGTGATTTTCAGGATGTTTTCGCAGAGGAATCACCGGACGTGCCTCCTGAGAGGCAGGTGGAGTTCCGGATCGATCTGGTTCCGGGGGCGGTGCCTATTGCCAAGGCACCATATCGTCTTGCGCCGCCCGAGATGCAAGAGTTATCCTCGCAGCTTCAGGAGCTGCTGGGAAAGGGATTCATTCGCCCAAGTAGCTCGGCGTGGGGAGCGTCGATTCTTTTTGTCAAGAAGAAGGATGGTTCACACCGGATGTGAATTGATTACCGGGAGTTGAACAAGTTGACGGTTAGGAACCGTTATCCATTGCCAAGGATCGACGATCTATTCGGCCAGTTGCAGGGGGCGTCTTGGTTTTCCTAGATCGATTTGAGATTCAGATACCATCAGATGAGAGTCCGTGAGGAGGATATTCAGAAGACGACCTTTCATACTCATTATGGGCAGTAAGAGTTCGTGGTGATGCCTTTCGGGCTCACCAACTCACCGCCGGCGTTCATGGACCTCATGAATCGGGTGTGTAGGCCCATGTTGGACCTGTCAGTGATCGTTTTCATTGAAGATATTTTGGTTTATTCAAAGTCTAGGGAACAACATGAGATGCATCTTCGGGAGATTCTTGGGGTGTTGAGGATGGAGAGGCTTTATGCCAAATTCTCCGAGTGCGATTTCTGGTTACGAGAGGTCCAGTTCTTGGGGTTTTATGTCCCAAGTTTGAAGCTTTGTGAGTTTGATGAACTCCAGAGCATACATCCTGTCCTTTTAGGTGTATATGGACGTTTAGATTCATAAAAATGAGATTTTGGTCATCAAAACCTCTCCATGCTTGAGATATGTGGACCTTTATGTTTAGAAGGTTAGATTTTGTGAGTTTGGGACTTGTCCAACCATCCTACGGCTTAAAGTCATCAACTTTATGAAGTAGTAGGCTCTAGTTGGCCCAGATAAGAGATTGTAGCAATTGTCTTAAAGAGTTAAGACCAAATGGATCAAAAGAGGACGCCTGGGGAGTACGCTGTACGTACTCCCAGCTACGTGCAGCGCAGCACAGTGAGTCCCCGATGCATGCATGGTTAGCTGTACTCCCAACGTAGATGGATATGCGCCCAAGGTACGCGTTGGGTGTTGACTTCTTTTGACTTTTAGGGTTTTGGTGAAGTTGTGGACTTTTGGCCCTAGAGGGGGGCAAAATGGTCTTTTTACCCTCCTGGGATTTAGTAGAGAGACTTGGTCAACATTTTGGGCGGTTTTAGTATTAATTGTTAATTAGAAATATGTGTGTCATATGTTAGGCGGAGTCTAGACTGGCAGTTCGGGTGCGAGATTTACTTGCATGCTTTGAGAGGCGAGTCTTCTCCCTATACTTAATAGTATGGTAATGCATGCGAGACCGAAGGGTCTTAATTTTATACTGACCAGAGGGTCTTATCTGCTTTATGTGTTATTATGCATTCTGTGTTTGTGACTTATGCTGATTTATTATTCTGTATATCTATGTTGAGCTACGACCGGAGGGTCTATACCAAGACGTGGGACTGGAGGGTCTTCACTGAGACACATGACCAGAGGGTCCTTATCGAACTATAGCCATGAGAGGCTTATTATTTGTGTATGTTTTATTTTGGGGAACTCACTAAGATTTGTGCTTACAGTATTAATTAAATGTGTTTCAGGTACATCTCAGGATCGCGGGAAGTCGTCGGCATGATTGTACACACCAGCTTGATGATTTTATTTCATGTGGATTCTGGGATATTTGTTAAAATTTCTTGATGTATTGTTTTTGGAAAATTTCAAATTGATATGAGTGATGTTTATACTAAGTTTTTGTGAAACCTTAAAAATGAATTTTTTTTTTAAAATTGCACCACTACATATGATCACCTCTAATGTATTGACTATTACTAATGTTTTCTAAACTTTCACGTAAAGTTCTTTCAGTCATATTCAAGTATTCATCATATGACTCTGGAATTGTCTCGTATTCTAGTTAACGTATTATAATTATTCACTTTTTAATGGAATAAAGCCCTTTTTACCTCTAACATACAAGATAATCTAAAATATGGAAATTGTATTTCCATATCATCAACTATTCGTAGGAATAGTTCGTTTCACATCTAGTACCTTCTTTTGAACATCTCATGAATAATATGTGATTCTCACTAATGTAATATTGCACGAGATGATCATGTGCAACTTCATGATTTATGTTTACATTACTTAATGTAGTTCTTGGCTCTAATGAACTTATAAAATCCTGAAAAAAGAAAGAACATAACTTGAGGAATTATTGGCAAAACGTGAGTGTTACGCTCAGTCATATTAGATGAAGATAGCGACTGAACTTGATCATGAAGATAAATACATAGAGGCTAAACTTGATTTATCCATTTGAAAAATGAGAGAGAAATTATATATATATATATATATATATATATATATATATATATATATATATATATATACACTTTTTTTTTAAATGAGAAGGTTTAAATGGAGTTTATAGGATTTTTATTAAAATTTGAAAAGGAATGTAGTCGATGGGTGCAACGGTATGGAAGGGGTCCTCGATTTATCATCTTTCTGGTTACCCTGTTAGGTGACGGTGTCCGACCTGGTCAATAGTGTCCTCCAAGAACACAGTGCCACCCTAGGTGGCCCCCATAAATAGCGTTCTGGTCGTGGCTACATCACCATTTTCTTTCTCATTGGGGAGAACTCTTCCCCGTTTCTCTTATTATTTTGTCTTTTTCTATGTGAATTAAAGTGTTGTATGTGGTGTAAAATACACTAGTACATGAAGGTTTGTAATTGATCGGATACACTTCAAGTATGAATGAAACAGAAAATAAATAACACAAGAATTCTCTAAATGTTTCTTTCATCAAGAAAATAGGTTTTGTCTCCACAAAGAAGACGGGTTTGTCACCAAGACAATTGACACAAAGCCAAGAATGCTAGCACAATATTAGGGTTTTCCCTAATGTTGTATTTATACTAATCTATACATGTATATACCTTTATTGATGAGATTGAATCTAATCTATACTAAGAACCGATCTTATCATAAAGATACATGATCTGATATATTATATATTTATCTATAATAACTGCCTAATATTCAAAAGATTACAATCGTACAAATATAGGTTGACGCTGTTAAACATGTGAAGCTGGCGCTAGCGCTATCAACCTGTAGACGCAGACACGGATGGATCACCATATCATCAGATCATAAGGTGTGACTTTACAATCTCCCCCTATTTGATGTTGTCAAAACTAATCATCAATGTATGCTTTTGGGTCGTGCTCCCCCTAAGAGTAAGAATAAAATCTTGATTCTTGCAGTTTTAGTGAATGCTCCCGCTAAGAAGATGAATGACTTATCAAGCATTTATGACTTGCGGAAAAAGGTAGACGAGTTAGCTTGAGCTGAGCTTAACTTTAGCTTGACTCGACTCCCCCTTAGAATATGCTTTTCTTTAGTTCTATTAGCGATACTCTTTTCAACAAGATTTTCAGTTTTACCAAGATTCTCTCCCCCTTTTTGACATCAGTAGCTCACTTCAAATAGATAGAATATCAACTTGTAGTCTAGTAAGATTGTGATGTGTCCTGATAGTATGGGCTTAAACTACCATTCATTGACATAGTATTCTGAGATCTCATCAGCATGTGGTTTCATACGCTGAATCATAAATCTCTTTTATTAGAAAAAAAATGGCCAGAATGGATAGGTACGTGTAATATATCACGAATAATGATATACCCATCGGCATAGAATTGACAAGCTCTCATCAGCGTATGGTACATTACTGTAATGTCCATAAAAATCGTGCCAAATTTAAACTTTTTGAAACATTTCAAAACATTTCAAAACCAATGATTATTACAAAACTTGTTTTCAAAATAATATAATGTCAGAGTATCCCGGAATCAAATCAAGAAAACATAAGGAGGTGTACGATCACGCCTTCGCCTTCCCGCGATCATCAGAAGTACCTGAAACATAATCAACAACTGTAAGCCCGAAGCTTAGTGAGTTCCCCCAAAATACCAACGCCATACAAATATAAACATATCATACAAACAAACACAACATGCATAATGAGCCATCAGTCTGACTGGACCGCCTCACAGCCCATCAGTCTATCTGGACCGCTCTCCGAGCCTTCGACTCGTCTGGACCGCCTCTCAGGGCCTTCAGCGTATCCGGACCACTCGTCGGGCCTTCGGCCTGACTAGTATGCCCTAACCGTGTCTGCAGTCTATCCGGTGCGCCCTAGGTATCTTGGCCTACAGCACAAAGCAGGACCTGCCTCAACCCAATCCCCCAAACCAACAAACATGTGCACATAAATATCATACGCTATCTAGCATGTACAGATAGTCATACATATCTAACAGATCACTAACAAGGCAACCATCCTATAACCAGGATACCGATCTAACCGATCACTAACATAGCAACCATCCTATAACCAGGATACAGGTCTAACATATCACTAACATGGCAACCATCCTATACCAGGATACCGACATAATCAGGTCACTAAGCATATCACAATCCTAACTACCAGGATGTAAATCAATAAGCATATCATGCAATAACCAGGATACAAATCCGAAAAGGGCTGGCATTGGTGCCTTAGACCCTGTTGATATAGTGAGAAGAACTCACCTCACGATGTCGAATTGCAGCGATAAGATCAAACTCCCGAATCACAGCCATGAACGCAACCACCTATAACCACCATAGGACCAAGTCCATCAGAATTCCAAATTACCAAAACACCCTCAAAATTCCATATGGTCAACCCTTGGTCAAAGTCAAAGTCAATGGTCAAAGTCAATAGTCTGTGTTGACACAACTCATCGAGTACTTTAAGAACTCAGGAAATCATAAAAATCCTAATTGACTCGCCGAGTTTCCAACCAACTCGTCGAGTCCATGCTTGTCCAATTGTCGGGGAAACCCTAAGTTACTCGTCGAGTCTTCTTACTGACTCGCCGAGTTCATACAGAACCAATACATGCAATCTTTAACCGACTCGTCGGGTCGGCTATGCAACTCGTCGAGTCCCGTCAGTACATTTATCATCCAAAAGTTTTTAAGCTACCCCACAGCTCCATATTGCAGATCTAACCTCCTAGGGCATGGTTTCCACGTAAAATTACAAACTTTATGTACATGCATGGTCCTAAATGCCAAAACCAAGCTAAGGGAAAGGTTTAACCCAAAGAGAAGAGTGTTAGCTTGCTAAATCTGATAACTTTATGGCTATATTGACATAGAGGAGTCCAAATCTGAAGTTACAACTTCAGATCATGTCCAATACCCGAATTGACTCAAAAATATGCTAAAAATGGCCCTAAACCTTTGCATGAAGAGATCTGGCTAAAGATAAGTCAAGGTAACGACCTGTTACCTTCAAAATGATGCCAAGATGAAGTAGAGTCAGATCCACAAGCTTCTCTTTGCAAAAGCTTCTTAGACTTCAAACCTTCTTCACAAAATGCACCAAAATCACTCTTTAAATCTCACAAACACTCAAGAATAAGGTCTAAACTGATTAGGGTTTCTTCTGGCCGTCAAGAGGTGGTAAGGGGCTGGAGGAAAGGACTTGAGGTACTTTAAATAGGGTGCAAACCCTAAAAGTTATGGTTTTCTCTTCCAGCTCCTACTCGTCGAGTAGACCGCAAAAATCACACGTGCTGAATAAGACTCTACACGACGAGATGTGGCCTTCAACTCGTCGAGTATACTTCCTTAATTGCATGAAATCCCTAAAATCTCATTCTTGGAAGTCGGGATGTTACAACTCTCCCCCACATGAACTAGGCTTCGTCCTCGAAGCCTACTGCAATGGACAAATCCGAACAATGCTCTTGCATTCCAGCCTCTGGCTCCCACCCACTCGGATCCTTTCCGATTGCCGCCACTTGTACCTTTACCAAAAGTACCTCCTTGCTATGCATAAACTTTACCTCTCGTTCCAAGATGGCCACCGACATCTCGACGTAGTTCAGGCGTTCATCATCCTGAAGATCCCTCAATGATGTCACGGCGTCCTTCCCCGACACGTACTTCCGCATCTACAAGACATAGGAAGTGCTATGAATTTTACTGAGCTTCTCTGGGAGACCCAGTTGATACGCGGCCTTTCCAACCTTGCAAACCCGAAATGGCCCGATATATCGGAACCTAAATTCCCTCCTTCCTGAAGCGGATCACACCCTGAAAACCTGGAGTCCTTCCCTGAACACAATCATGGATCATACGCGGCTGCCGATAATTCTCTGATGGAGAAGAGATTATATATTCTTTCACGGGAACTCATTCGATAACCGAATTTTCAGAGATACACGGACTACGGAAAGCAAACTAGGAGATGAACCCTTATTGTGTTGACAGGATAATGCTTCCTTCAGCTCCCGAATCTACATACAGTAACAGTCAACTGCTAACGCATAACCACGAACACCTATGACTGACCCGATCAACCTCGGGCTGGAATATCAATATCTGGAATCCGATCAACTACCTGATCGAAATCCTCAGGGTTTTTCGGCCTACCGCCTCAACCCCACCGCTCCTCCTGGCCTTCATGCCTACGACTTACAGTCGGCCCGCACCGGGTATCTTGGCCTACTGCATCGAGCAGAACCACCTCAACCCTCCCAACACAATGTGTTGCCATATATAATTAGGAGCAAGATCTAACCTGGTTCCCAGAACCTGACAGACAGGGACGCTTTAACCCAGCAACCCTCGACTTCTCGATGACGACATTATACCTTTCTCCTGTAACTCGCGATTCACCCCACGAACCAAAAGTTTCCTCTATTTGCCTTACTGACCTCCAGAGTGCATGCCTCGCACGGATACACTTGCGATCCCCAACACAAGTTTCCACTATAAGCCATCCCGAGATGGCCGTCCATGAATCCACCCTATGTTTCTGACTGAAACTACCACAATCATGCAGAGAAGACCCTCAAATAGGTCAATAGCAAACTTTTCATAATTTGAATCCAAATGATACCCAAAACCTTAGTATAACATGTGACTCTTTACCATGCCGTTACTAATTTCCGGAGCGACAAAGTAAGGTGATCAACCAAGAACTTCCACATTACATCCGCTCCTTAACAACAACTTGCGAATATGTAGGAATACGGGGCGAACGTCTCCCCGGATGCATTCTGGTATCTAACTGATACTCCCCTCGATCCTTACTGCTTTTCATAACATATCGACGTTGTCGTCTTCTCGTCAGTGGCCCATTCCTACGGTCCTGTAGATATCCACTTTCCTCTGCTACCCGAAGGGGCTAATCAACATTCCTCACATCACCCAACAAGCATCACAATACTGAAACTCTACCATGCATGATTCCATTCTTGGAGCAAGTTGCTACTCAAGAGTTTCCAGTCTCTCCTACATGACCACTGGCGGTTCCTAAGGGCACTCTATAAGTGGTAACCAACAAGTATGGAATGTACAATTTCGCATGTTATTATCACAAAGCAGCATGCTCAATACCAAAACGTAGATCTAACAAAATACATACATAGTCTTCAGCATGAATGGACCACCTCAACGGGCCTTCAACATATCCGGACCACTCTCAGAACCTTCAACATGTCTGGACCGCCTCTCCGGGCCTTCAACCTGTCAGGACCATTCGCCGGGCCTTCGGCATGACTGGTACGCCCCGTTGGCCTTCAGTCTATCCGGACCGCCCTAAGTCTGTTGAGCATAAACCAAGATCCATCCTGGTGCCCTCTCCCATATATCCAGTTCTCCCCCACTTGGGGTTTTGAACCCCTGATCCAAATCGTAAACTATAATCCCGGCCTAACTCTAGACCTCGTGTTGATCGCCCACCCTCTCGGGAAAACCGTGGTCTGATTCCTGACCCGCGTATCCGCCACATATGCTAAATAGCCCGCACACCCGTGCTAAATGTATTGCCAAGCCCTATCAGTTAAACAAAACCCTAAATGGTTGATGCTCCATCTGAGAATTACCAATTCTCCCCTACTCGGGACACTAACCACTATCTACGGGTGGCAAAACCAAAACAACACTTAACCGTCCCTACTAGGTATTACCATACTTAACCATGGAATGAATAACCTCCGCAGAACAACCCATCCTGGCATGGACCAACCGAACTTCAAGAGAAACCTGAACCCCATTTGAATACTTATGAATTTCCAAATCACAACTACTGACCCTAGAATGGTGATTCTCTACCCTAACTTCTCATCCTCAATGCATCCCTGGATCCTAACCCTCTACAATCCTTTGATTATAAATTTCTCCTGACACTTCTAATGACCTAACGACTCACACATAAGGAAAATGAAAGTTCACAATATAATCATAACAGTAAGATAAGGGGTAAAGACATACCAGCCACTGCATCTGGTGCTGTCTTGGCCTCCTCAGCCGTGAGCTGGAAGGCGCGTCCCTGAGCCCTCGGAGGCTCTACTCTACCCTGACCCCCGTCATTGATCCTCAGTGTGGCCGGCGCTGGAGCCTACACCGACCTGGTAGCGAGTTGTGGACAGTTGGTCTTCACGTGACCAACCTGATGGCAGCGGTAACATATCCTCATATCCTGAACCGGGGCTGGCTGGCGACAATCCCGCGTAAAGTGCCCCTCCTTTCTGCATTTGCGACACGCGCTACCCGATCTACAAACCCCAAAATGACACTTCCCGCACTTGCCACAAGTGCGGCCCTGCTGTCCTCTCGACCTGGAATCAGCAGTCTTGGACCGCTTTGGCGCCGACTGTGACTGTATCGGGGCCTACCGATGCTCTCTCAACTGCAGCTCAATCTCTAACTCACGCCGCCTAGCGGCCTCCTGTAAATCCAACAAAGTATCACATCGCTGGGTAGCAACAAACTGACGGATGTCAGTCTGGAGCATACTCTGATAACGTGTCATCTGAGCCTACTCAGAAGCAAACTCTAGGCAGAACATCGCCATCTCCGTGAACTTACGGGTGATCTCCATCACCGACTCTGCATCCTGTCTCAAATCCAGAAACTCCTAAGCTAGCCACTCTCGCTCGACCCGTGGAATGTAGTGAGCGCAGAACTTATCCCTAAACTGGTCCCAAGTAACTGTAGCTCTCTGATCATCAGAATACGATCCAGTCATCAACCTCTGCCAGTCCTTTGCCCCAGACCTCAGTAGGTTCAGGGCACATCTGACCTTCTGGTCAGTAGGACATGAACACGTGAAGAAACACCCCTCCGCGTCAGATAGCCACCTCATGGCTTTGATGGGGTCCTGAGTCCGATCAAAAGTCGGGGGCTTCGTGTTGTCAAAGTCCTGATACTGAAAAGCTCGACTGACTCCTCCCCCTGCCGCTGTTACAGCCGTTGTAGCTGTTGCAGCAGCCGTCTCAGTGAGGGTTGCGTAACGCTCATCGAAATACTCCATCATGGCAGTCTTGATAGACCCTAATATCTCCGACAACTGAGCCCGGAACATTGCAGCAACCTCATCATGCAGGATCTCCCGAATCTTGGCGTCCTCCTCGTCTGGCCCCATATGGCCGATAGTCTCAGGCACTGCTGGTGCCTCCCGTCCACCGCCTCCTGATCCTGACCCGAATCCAGTTTCAAATCGTCGAGTAACCACCATGCTGAAAATATACCAGGAAGATATCAGATATTCCATACAATAGTCCGGGAACAAACTCCCAACAAGACCCTAGGGGTTGTGACTTCCTTGTTATGCGTATGGGTCCTGTGTTTTCATTAGTACATGCCCATACTACCTTCCACACCTACCCATATTTGTCTCAAGTATCATCACAACGACCTAACACTATACATAAGCATGGCATGCACTAAACCCTCACTCCTATAGGAAAGCTACATATCTCATAACTAGCGGACTGATCCCATACAACCCATCCATGAAGCTTCCACCAACCTTGCAGCACTAGTGTATGCTAGCCATACATAACGCTGGACCCTATAGACTTTCGAATACCTGATCCTACCCTAAGCCCTTCATCAGACAAAAATAGGAAATAAGGCCAAACCAAACATTCTCAGGCTATAAGATCTTAATTATGTACAACTGTGATGCATACACTAAGCCACTACAGTAATGATGTCAATTTCATATAAGGAAAAACCCTAGGCTATCAGGTATCATATAATCAAGCAATTCTATTATGCAATTCCTGAAGATCCCTAGCCTAGTACTATCTTTCTGCTCTAACATATCACATAAATCAAATAATCTGTAAGGTATTTTGGGGTCTATTCACTTGCATCCTCCTTTATATTTTGAAAACCATTTGAAAAATCATTTTAAAATCTTTTCCTTAGTTTGAGACTGGAGACACACGAGTGTTTCCTCCAGTTCACTCAAACCAAGGCTCTCATACCAACTTGTAACGTCCATAAAAATCATGCCAAATTTAAAATTTTTAAAACATTTCAAAACCAATGATTATTACAAAACTTGTTTTCAAAATAGTATAATGTTAGAGTATCCTAGAATCAAATCATGAAAACATAAGGAGGTGTACGATCACGCCTTCGCCTTCCCACGATCATCAGAAGTACCTGAAAAATAATCAACAACTGTAAGCCCGAAGCTTAGTGAGTTTCCGAAAAATACCAACGCCATACAAGTATAACCATATCATACAAACAAACACAACATGCATAATGAGCCATCAGTCTGACTGGACCACCTCACAGGCCATCAGTCTATCTGGACCGCTCTCCGAGCCTTCGACACGTCTGGATCGCCTCTCAGGGCTTTCAACCTATCCGGACCGCTCGTCGGGCCTTCGGCCTGACTAGTATGCCCTAACCGGGTCTGCAGTCTATGCTGGCCGCCCTGGGTATCTTGGCGTACGACACAAAGCAGGACCTGCCTCAACCCAATCCCCAAACCAACAAAAATGTGCACTTAAATATCATATGCTAGCTAGCATGTACAGATAGTCATACAGATCTAACAGATCACTAACAAGGCAACCATCCTATAACCAGGATACTGATCTAACCGATCACTAACATAGCAACCATCCTATAACCAGGATACAGGTCTAACATATCACTAACATGGAAACCATCCTATACCAGGATACCGACCTAACCAGGTCACTAAGCATATCACCATCCTAACTACCAGGATGTAAATCAATAAGCATAATATGCAATAACCCGGATACAAATCCGAAAAGGGCCGGCATTGGTGCCTTAGACCCTGTTGATATAGTGAGAAGAACTCACCTCACAATTTCGAACTGTAGCAATAAGATCAAACTCCCGAATCACAACCACAAACGCAACCACCTATAACCACCATAGTACCAAGTCCATCAGAATCCCAAATTACCAAAATACCCTCAAAAGTCCATTTGGTCAACCCTTGGTCAAAGTCAAAGTCAACGGTCAAAGTCAACAGTCCATGTTGACCCAACTCGTCGAGTGCAGCTAGCAACTCCTCGAGTTCCTTAAGAACTCAGGAAATCATAAAAACCCTAATTGACTCGCCGAGTTTCCAACCAACTCGTCGAGTCCATGCGTATCCAATTGTCAGGAAACCCTAACTAACTCGTCGAGTCTTCTGACTGACTCACCGAGTTCATACAGAACCAATAAAGGCAATCTTCAACCGACTCGTCGAGTCGGCTATGCAACTCGTCGAGTCCCTTCAGTACATTTCTCATCCAGACGTTTTTAAGCTACCCCAAAGCTCCATATTGTAGATCTACCCTCCTAGGGCATGGTTTCCACGTAAAGTTGCAAACTTTACGTACATGCATGGTTCTAAATGCTAAAACGAAGCTAAGGGAAAGGTTTAACCCAAAGAGAAGAGTCTTAGCTTGCTAAATCTAATAACTTTATGGCTATAGGGACATAGAGGAGTCCAAATCTGAAGTTACAACTTCATATCATGTCCAATACCCGAATTGACTCACAAATATGCTAAAAATGGCCCTAAAGCTTTGCATGAAGAGATCTGGCTAAAGATAAGTCAAGGTAACGACTTTTTACCTTTAGAATGATGCCAAGATGAAGTAGAGTCAGATCCACAAGCTTCTCTTTGCTCCAAGCTCCTTAGACTTCAAACCTTCTTCACAAAATGCACCAAAATCACTCTTTAAATCTCAGAAACACTCAAGAACAAGGTCTAGATTGATTAGGATTTCTTCTGGCCGTCAAGAGGTGGTAAGAGGTTGGAGGAAAGGACTTAAGGTCCTTTAAATAGGGTGCAAACCCAAAAAATTAGGGTTTTATCTTCTAGCTCCTACTCATCGAGTCGCGATCTTCCGACTCGTCGAGTAGACCGCATAAATCTCGCGGGCTGACTAAGACTCTACACGACGAGTTGGGGCCTTCAACTCGTCGATTAGACTTCCTTAATTGCATGAAATCCATAAAATCTCATTTTCGGAAGTCGGGATGTTACAATTATGCTGAATCATAAAACTTTAAAGAAGAATATAAGGGCAAGAATGGATTGTTTCAGTCACGCTGAGATGAAATCAGCGTGAATCATTAAAAATTTAACTCATTAACAGGAAGTGGTTTAAATTTATATATCATAAAGTAATTTGCAATCTAGAATTAAAGATTCAACATAAATTCATAATGGTACCATGTCTACCTCAAACTTGGAGGTCAATGACATGAACAACCCTTTGTCATTTAAGGACCTGACAAGTATCTCTTATGCTGATGACTATGCAATCAAGGTAAGCTATTGGGTTATGCTCAATGTTTCAGCAGAACATGAGACTTGATGCATACGACAAACATGCTTCTAGGGACAGGGTCAAGAAAAGATGATTAACTTAAAAATAATAAAACATCTAGCATTTTTATCAATATATATTTTTATTTGGACCAGGCTTCTCACTTTGGGAGTTTAGACCGTGCTAAACAATCAGCGTGAGAGGGTGACTCAATGTTCTCAGTAGATGGTCTCGCTGATGAGAAACTTAAAGATATTTTGTCACATACAGCAACATGATTCTAGGGACGATTATGTGTCAAACATTGCTGCTGACTCTGCTATGAGTGGGAATCTCGAAATTGACATCTCCAATGATTTGAGAATCTGAATGATCTCGAAGGATTCTTGGATTAGAACTTTCATTTGTATTGCTTTGGGTAGAGTCTTCCTGATTTAATGAATCAACTTCTTCATGATCAACAAGATGATCTTCAAGGATTGGCTGAGAACTAATTAATTGATCAACATTGGGAACAATGGGATCAACATTATTTGACAAGAGCTCATGAATTGGGTATGAAGGACTGATTAGTAAGTTCATTTAGAATTAACAAGGAGTGATCAACTTGATCACAAATGAATGAATCCTCATCAAAGGTGACATGAATTGTTTCTTCAACAATTTATCTTGAAAGATTAAATACTCTGAAAGCGTTGGACACGTTAGAGTATCCTAGAAACACCCCCTCATCAGCTTCATCCTCAAACTTCGAACGCTGATCTCTTTGATCCAAGATGTAAAACACACTTCCAAAAACATGAAAAATAAGAAATGTATGGTTTTCTTACTTTAAATAGCTCATAAGCAGTTTTCCCATGACGTTTGACAATAATAGATTAGTTTTGAGTATAACACGTTGTATTGATAGCTTCAGCCCATAATGACAATGAAAGACCAGCTTCAAAAACCATAGTTCTGCCAGCTTCAATAAGAGTTCTGTTTCTGCTTTCTGTAATACCATTTTGTTGGGGAGTTCTAACTGCTGAAAATTCCTGAGCGATTCTAGAGACAGAGCAAAAATATTCCCGAGACGATTTTATGAATTCAGTTACATGATCACTACGCAATTGCTTTACTCTCTAATCATAGAGGACTTCCCATTGCTTAATGAGAGCAATGATTTCATCAGCGGCATGACTTTTCTTTCTTAAAAACACTACCTATGTAAATCATGAAAATTCATCCACAATGAAAAGGGTTTCTTATCAGCCTCTAAACTCTCTTTCACCTTAGAAAACTCTAGCATTCATCCGTTGCTTGATTCTTGGCCATTTTGGAGTAATTCTTGGTTTGAAGAAAAAGAGAAGAAGAAGAAGAAAGTGATCTTTTGAAGAGGCTTGAAATCAATCATCATCATCATCATCACCTTATATTGTTTTTGGACCCTTGTATGTGCCAAAGCTTCTTCCTTTATTGTTATTTGTGGGTAGATCTAAGTTTTGTCCCACTTTCCTCCTTGTTGAGCAAGTTTGAATGAATAGAAACCATAAATTTGGCAACTTTATGGGTTATAAGGGTCTTAAGAGTGTTATGGAGTTTAGATAGTGACTGGTCGGGTTTTGCAACCTCGCATGCAAGTTGGATGTCCTTTTCTTCAATTTCGACCCAAATGAGATCTAGACATGTATTGGACATATATGTCTTAAAAGCATCGACTTTCAAGTGTATTATGGAGTTATAAGGCCTTCTGGAAATTTAGATTTCAAAGCTTAATCGATTAAGGACTTAAATGTTGAGTTTTTGGCTTCAGACTATGCCCACGTCGTGAGACATAGGGTCTTACGTAGTGAGGGTTGGATGATGTCGTTTCTGATGAGCTTCTTGGGGCTCATGATGTGAGAAAAGGTTCCTCACATCGTGAGGTCAGCTCAGGTTACTTTCCTTGACTGAGTTTGCTAGGTTGAATTGGGATGAGTTGGAATCGGACCGAGTGAGCTCTCACGACGTGACCAAGGGATGGGCACGACGTGAGAATGGATAGTCACATTATGGGTTGTTGACTTTGGCTTGGACCGTTGACTTTTGGCTTAGGTTGACTTTTGGTCAAGTTCTATTTTTAGATTATAGATTTAGGGTTTATCTTGTGTGGATTTTTAGGAGGTGTTAAGCACCCATCCATTTGTAGGGGAGTAGTTAGTTGTGGTCAGCATGATTTTGTAGTGAGTGTTAGTCCGCTTTGTGATTCAGGTGAGTCTCCTCACTGTACTCGGGGGTCAAAGGCACCAATGTCGGCCCATTGGCTTACGTTATATAGGAAGACCAGGGATGGCCCTTGGCATTTGTTTGAAAGACCTGGAGGAGGGTCCCAACTAATTGTATGCAAGACTAGGGATTGGACCTTGGCAGATATATGTAGTGTGCTAGTTGTCTATGTGATACTTGCATGGAAGACCAGGAGATGGCTCTTGGCACTTGTCTGTAAGACCTAGGGTTTTGCCCCCGGCCTGGCAAGGATAGACTATGATACAACTCATGGCATAATGTCACATAGCAATCTCTATTGCATGTATGGTATGTGATACTTTGGGGAACTCACTAAGCTTTTTTCCTTACGGTTTAATGTTTATGGTTTCAGGTACTCCTGGGACAAAAGGGAAGGGCCCGACGTAACTGCACATCATCCCCCTAAGTTTTCCACATTGACAAATTATGATCTTTACTCTGATGTTTAAATAATATACTCACTTTAATCATTTTTTGAACAACTCTTTTGTATGATTTATTGTTTTAAAAATGAAACTTTTTACTATGAATTTTTGGGATGTTACAAGTTGGTATTAGAGCCTTGGTTTGAGGGATCCAGGCACACTCTCGGGTGTGACTGAAGTCAAACTGAGGAATCGGTAAATTTTTGTAACAAAATGAATTTTAAAAGGATTTTTAAAGAAGAAAGGGGTATGATGTGTGCAATCAGCTGAGCTCAAGTAAGTGATTCCCAGAATACCCATAGATTTTCATATGTTATATAAATACTTGCATGCTTGGATAAGGATAAGGATACTTTCAGTAATTGTATGATAGATCTGCCTGACATGTGATGCCTCATAGCCTAGGAGGATCAGAAGCTATGCTAGATTTGGAATTTGTATTCGTAGAAGTAATTTTTATGTGTATGCTTTAAAAATTGTATACGATTAGGATCATATATCCCTAGAATGACTGATTTAGCCTAATTTCCTGTTCCTTGTGTGGTTGTGGTCCTAGGGTAGAGTCTTTTGTTCGGTAGACTATTTGATCATGTATTGTGTATAATTTTCATGCATAAGGCAATTGAAAATGATAGTAGAACTTCCTAGCATGGTAGTAGCAAGTAAGCTTGGGAATGCCCTTTGTTTGTTTCATGGCTTGGAGTGTTACTGCACGAATGTTGCTTGCTCTGTGCTTTATGGTACCCTTAGTGATGTGAGTTAACTATCAAGTGAATATGATAAGTCACATGCTGTGATGGTTAAATAATCTCAGAGTGATTGATTTGACCCCATTGCACAGCTCTTGTCTGAGTCTAATAGTTATAGGGGTGAGTCTTTTAGTCGAAGGATTATCTATTCTTTGTGGAATGTGATTTTATTTATGAGATAGTGGGTTGACATTGGTAGGAGTTCTTCAGCAACTGATGGCAGGGTGGGGAACCTAGGAAAGTATAGGAAGTGTTTGGTGGGCTTAGATGCGCTGTTTAGCGAGTACTTGGTGTACCGGTTTGAGAAGGTAACTTGGAGGATTCGGGATAAATCCTGAAGAAAGTATGGGTAGGTGTGCAAGGTAGTATTGACGTACTACGGAAAGCACAGAATCCATACTTGAATCAAGGAGAGTCATTGAGAATCTAGGAAGCCTATGGGTTGAGGATTCTTGGGTATGTTCTGATCATTTGTATGATTGCTTTTCTGAATGGTGATTAGCATACATGAAGGAGGTTCAGGCTCTGGTGCAGGTACTGAGCCGAATGATGAGCAGATGCGGGAGTTCATCTCGTCGGAGATGACCCGCGGTATTTAGGACCAGACTCCTGTGATCTTAGGATTAGTCAATGAGGGGATTACGGAGATTTTGAATGAGCGTCTGCTCATGTTCCGTACTGAGATTATGGCTATTATGGGAGCTCTCACTATTTCCTTCCATAAGTTCCATGCTTGTGGCGCTCCTGAGTTCTTTAGGGAGAAGGACCCCATTTCTAGCAGGAGGTGGTTAGTGGATATGGTGAATGCTTTCCGGACGAGTTTCTACCCCGAGGGGTCAAAGGCCAGATTTGCGTCCCGTCTTTTGAAAGTTGGAGCTCGAGATTGGTGGGAGGAAGTAAAATTTGCTTTGAGATGCGAAGCCATTGAAACGGTGACCTGGGATGAGTTTGTAACCCAGTTTAGGGCGAAATTTTCACCAGCTATTAAGGTACAACAGTTGGCGAGGGAGTTTCAGGACCTTCGCCAGACGATTGAGACTGTGGCAAAGATCATCATCAAGTTCAGGGAGATGTCTCTGTTGGTTCCACACTATGCCGCAGACGAGGAGATGAAGAATACATGGTACCATGATATACTGCGAGGGATATCAGGGAGTTTGTGAGATTTTCAGCTTGTTGAGCTTTGGAGGACATGATTGCTAGAGCCCGAGAGCGGGATATTGATTTGGAGCACCTTGGAAAAGGAAGCTAGAGAAGGTGTAGAAAATTGGGGGTCCTTCGAAGAGGCCCTAGACTTCTGATCAACGGTTGAAGGGCCAGCATGGCCGAGGTCATTGCAGCACGTGCAGGAAGCAGTACGATGGGGTTTGTCAATCTAGGTGTATGGGTTGCTACAATTGTGGCAGGATTGGTCATGTCAGCAGAGATTGTCCCCAAGGGACAAGTCCTTTATGTTTTCACTGCAACCAAATGGGCCACAAGACGACCGAATGTCCAGAGTTGGTGAAGGGAGCAGTGAGGGCACCTGCTCCAGCCACTCTAAGGATTACTGATGGTCTCGAGGGAAGAGTGGAGGTTCATGTGGTGAGGAGCCGAGCATTGCAGTCACAGGCTGAGGGGATTCGAGTTCCATTAGTTGACATCGCAGGTATATGCTGTGTTCACTTCCTTCATGCTCTTATTAATTGTTTTTATGATTTTATGTTTGTGTGTGAGACGTTACATGTGGTTTATCTAGGTCTCTACCTACAAATTAGAGTTTTCTTCATGATGGTCAAGACATTTTTCTTGAGAATCTTCATATGCCATTTTAATATTAAGAATTGTGTTTAGGGGATTTTTGAGTGAGCAAATTTTGGATTTCAATGTGAGAGGCGTTGACCATCATTGGAACAAGCTTAAAGTGAGAAAAGATCAGAAGTCGATTTGATATTTAGTGGTATCAGCAAGAATTCAAGGAATCTCCGAGGTAGGTATGCCAGGTTTGAATGCAGTATATGTAGGGGTTCTTCCTAGTTTAAAGGAAATAGGAATTGGTTTGATCGTGGGTGTAATATTGGTATTTTTCAAGTTCATATCATCGCATTGTGGTCAGTTGCAGGTTTGCATGGGAATTTCTTTAAGTGCAAGTAGGTCGTGGAATCAGCTGGGTACCCGTTTCAATATTTGAGATGTTGTTCTTCATCACCCGATAAGTCGTCGAGGACTTATAGTGGAGTCAATCGGAAGTACTTGGCATTGTTGAACTGGTTGAGATTTCAGGAAGTATTCATCTGGTTTTGGAATGTGTGTGATCGCTAAGATTGGCTAGTAATGGAATGCTAGTTCTTGTAAGTTCAGGTTGTCGACAGTTTGAATTGTAAGGTTGCGAGATGGAGTGGAAATCCATAAATTTTGTGGATTGGAAGAGCGCAGTCGAATCCAAGTAGGGGAACCATTTCGACTAGGGGTTGAACAAGAATGGATATTCAGGTTACCTTACGCATCAGTAGTGACGCATGGTGGGTACGTGATCTGGTTCAGGTTGAGGGCCGTGTTAGAGAATCTCTGCATGTTCTTTTCTGATAAAGGCTTTGAGTTTTGAAGCATAACCCAAACACCTAGTTGGGGTATAGTCAGATGCGGGTTTGAATCATTATTATTATGATTGGTATGGTAGATGAGCGGTAAGACCATGGCTTGGGACCATGGCAGTATGGAAGTGTTTTAAGATTACAAAGTGGTTGTAGCATTCACTAGAATAGCAGATAGTGATAGGCGTGTTGTAAGGATGTAGGGGTGGCTGTAGCATTCACCTGGTCCATGAACAGCTGTGATAGTGTGGTGAATCTAAGATTTGGCATGTGGTTTCCTCTATTTGGGGTTTGGCCATGGTAGGACGAGTAGTGAGAGTGTAGGAAGGACACAACATTCATGGAATGTAGGAAGGTTGTGGGTCGTATGAGGCTGGTTGTGATATAAGACTACAGTTTGGCATGTAACATTCATTTATAGCAAAGGGTATTATGTTGCATCGGTGTAATGCTTAGTTATGATATCCCGAGTGGGATCAGGAGGTTCGTTGGTGCCAATATGGCAAGCAAGCTAGGACAACTCTTGCCAGGTAGACCTTTGTTTAGGAGTCAAGTGGTGCGATTATGTGAGGCTATCAACCTCAACAACCAGTTGGAAATACGGTGTATCAGTTAATTGGTAGGTAAGTATGAGACTAGGGTGGTCTTGGTTATATAAAAAATGTAGTTATGGGATAACAAGGTGAGTCTGAGATGGTACCAATGAATGAGACTCGTGTTAGGAGTCACCTTGTTATCGAGTGAAAGGTGTTCAGCAGCGACGAAATGGTCAGGGATTCTGTTTCCCTATGGAAACAACAATATAATCCGGGGTTGGAAGGGTTTATGCTCAGTTTGGATTGCAAAGTGGAGTTGCATTGGCAGTGATTCAGAATGGTTTGTCTGTCGGAGAGTCATACAAGGTTTTGGGATTTCAGATTTCAAGCAGAGTAGTGATGGTTATTCTTCAGTGATTAATGCTAGTGGGGCAAGGATCCATTCGTTATCAGGGTATGATATCCCTGCTAAGTCTAGGTTCGAGTATAGTGTTGGAAGTCCATTGTATGTATGAGTCGACTTTTCAGTTTGTATCGGGGTTGTGCGAGTATCATCCAGGTTGTCTGGCGTATCTAGAAGGTAGTAAGGAGTAATTTCAAGGATAAAATCTAAGTTAAGTGGGGGAGAGTTGTAACACCTGTTACCCTGGATGAATCAAATTAGGGTTTCAAGGAGTCAAAAGGTTAGACTTTGGAAGAAAAGGAGCCTCACGACGTGAGACATAGAGGCTCACTACGTGAGATGGGCTAATATGAAAACTTTTGTTCGGGACACGTCTTACTATGTGAGATATAGAGGCTCACGACGTGAGAATTGATGCAGCCAAAGCCCATGATCTTTTAGGGTTTCCTTCGTATTTAAGAACATCTAAACTCATTTTAGGGTTTCTTATCAACCTCCAAACCCTCATTCACCTCAGAAAACTCTAGCCTTCATCTCGTGCTTAATTCTTGGACATTTTGAAGAAATTCTTGGTTTGAAGAAGAAGAGAAGAAGAAGAAGAAAGCGACCTTTTGAAGAGGCTTGCAAGGAATCATTATGATCATCACCTTGCATTGTTTCTGGACCCTTGTAAGTGTCAATGCTTCCTTCTTTATTGTTATTTGTGGATAGATCTAAGTTTTGTCCCACTTTGCTCCTTGGTTGAGCAAGTTTGAATGAATGGAAACATAAAGTTGGCAACTTTATGGGTTATAAGGGCCTTAAGAGTGTTATGGAGTTCAGATCTACTGAATGGTTGGGTTTCGAAACCTTGCATGAAAGTTGGATGTCCGTTTCTTCAATTTTGACCCAAATGAGATCTAGACGTATACTGGACATATATGTCTTAAAAGCATCAACTTTCACATGTATTATGGAGTTATAAGACCTTTTGGAAAGTTAGAGTTCAAAGCATAATGGATTAAGGACTTAAATGTTGAGTTTTTGGCTTCATACTGTGCTCATGACGTGAGGCATAGGGTCTCACGATGTTAGGATTGGATGATCCCGTTTCTGATGAGCTTCTTGGGGCTCATGACGTGAGAAAAGGCTGCTCACATCATGAGGTCAGCTCCGGTGACTTTCCTTGACTGAGTTGGCTAGATTGAGTCGGTATGAGTTGGAATCAGACTGAGTGAGCTCTCACGACATGACCAAGGGCTAGTCATGAAGTGAGGATGGATAGTTAAAATTATGGGTTGTTGACTTTGACTTTGACCTTTGACTTTTGGCTTGGGTTAACTATTGGTCAAATTCTATTTTTAGAAGGTAGACTTAGGGTTTACCTTGTATGGATTGGCAGGAGGTGTTAAGAACCCATTTTTTGGCAGGAGAGCAGATAGCTATGGTTGGCATGGTTTTGAAGTGAGTGTTAGTCTACTTTGTGATTCATGTGAGTCTCCTCACTGTAGTCAGGGGTCGAAGGCACTAATTTCGGCCCATTGGCTTATTTTATATAGGAAGACCAGGGGGTGGTCCTTAGTATTTGTATGAAAGACCTGGAGGTGGCTCCCGAATAATTGTATCCAAGACCAGGGACTGGACCTTGGTAGATATATGTGGTATGCTAGTTGTCTATGTGACATTCGCATGGAAGACCAGGAGGTGGCTCTTAGCACTTGTGTGTAAGACCTATGGTTTTGGCCCCCGACCCGGTAAGGAAAGATTATGACACGACTCATGGCATAATGGAAAGACTATGGTTGGCACATAACAATTTATGTTGTATGTATGGTATGTAGTATTTTGGGGAACTCACTAAGTTTTGTGCTTACGATCTTATTTTTATGGTTTTAGGTACTTTCGGTACGAAAGTGAATGGCCCACCTTGACTGCACAACATCCCCCAAAGTTTTCGACATTGGCAGATTATGATCTTTACTATGATGTTTAATTAATATACTCACTTTAATCGATTTTGGAACAACTCTTTTGCATGCTTTACTGTTTTAAAAATGAAAATCTTTACCAGGGAATTTTGGGGACGTTACATCATTCCCCTCTTATATCTTGTTCCATGTACTACATACACTTGTATATTGTTCTTGGAAGGTGAAAGATAGGTATAACATGGTTTAAAAGAGAGAGTAAAATATTAGAAATGACATGTCACATAATAGTATAAAGGTAAAAGTGATCTATAACACCAACTAGTAGTACTAAAGACGAGAGACAATCATCAAACAATAACGGCTCACCTTGATTCCTCTTCCCCATTCACTTACTCCACCCTAACAACGTATTTTAATTAGTAAATGTATATTTTGTTTCGTAAAAATATAGTGAAACATAGTATAACATACAAAAATTTGGTTATAATAATAAACATAAAAATATTGTAACACTCGTTTCCCTAATTGGATCAGACGAGGGCTCGTGGATTTTAAAGATAAGGTTTGGGGGGGAACCATTTTCTACGACGTGGTGAAGAGTTAATGATAAGGTGGCCACATCATTAAATGAAGATCATGTCTTGCTTGGTTGCCACTACGTGGCAAGAGGATGGCCACGAGGTGGTAGCTGTTGCAGCCCAATCCCAAGATTTTTAGGGTTTCCCCATATCTAAAGGATCTAACCCATCTTCTAGGCCATTCTCTTCAGCCTCCACCCTCATAAATCGAAAACCCTAGCCCCATTTAAGTGTTGTTGATGTGTATGCGGTGTTCTTGAAGTTTTAACGCTTGAAATACGTATTGCAAGAAGAAAGTGGTGTGATTGTGGGTGGAAAGGGTGTATATACTTCAGATCTTTCTTCTCCTACATCTTGTGGAGGTTTAGAAGGTATAAATGTGACATCCCCAAATTTAAGATCATTTCAATATTTCATTCATGCTTATTTTAAAACAGAGTATTTCTTTTGATGCAGAATTGGTCCTAAAAATACTATTTCAATGTGAGATAATATTAACATTAAACATTTGAGAAGAAACATTAGGCATTGATATCTTTTCAAAACTTGGGATGTCATAACTGATGCAAACATAAGCATAAACAGATCTTACATTTATTTACACTAATGATCTATATCTCATTTTATCTATTAGTGTAATCTATTTTCGCATTATCACATGTGATACAAACAAACTGAGTGTGTGAGGTTGGGAAACCTGGTGAGTAGATAGGGTTTGCAACCCATAATATGATAATTAATATGTTTAATTATCAAACAATTAACCCAATTACCCATTCCCGTTTTATTATTTATTCTTCCTTAAGGATCTATCCTAAGGGTTATCATAGTCATTGTTGCTGACAATACTGTTATAGGGATTTCTTCGCAATACATTTCAGTAAGTTTCTTTCTATATTCATTCCTAAGGGTTTGTCCTAAGGAATATGCATGAAATCCATCGCTTTCAGTTTTAATCTACCAAGCACTAAGTCTATAGCTGTCAGGGTTTATCTGGTAGGCATTAAGTCCATAGCTTCCAGTCTTTATCTAATAGGAACTAAGTCTATAGCTTCCAGTATTTGTCTAATAAGCATTAAGTCCATAACTGCCAATATTTATCTAATTGGAACTAAGTCCATATTGGTCAGTGTTTATGTACAAAATCCATCTCTACCAATGTTCCACGGGGAAGTCATGAATAGTTTGGTTGTTATCACCTTTACTTTGTTAGGTGATTATATCATTTGTACACTAGTACCAATCCTACATCATTGGCACACTAGTACCCTATCTACGGTCGTGGCATTCTATCATTGCATATATATTTCATTTTACTATGGCATCTATTACTACCCCTCGTTACCCAATGTATTATATCTATAAAAATACATATATGGTACATGTTATATAACTTATCTTTATAACATTCCATCTAACACATATCGTCTTTGCACATAAGCACATATAACAATTTATCAATTAGATACTTCATATCTATATGTAAAATGAATGTAACTATACACTCACCTGACTTAGGTGGACGACTGGAGAATTCGGTAGTTCTCCTCCAAACTCCTTCACTTTTCTTCTGACGTGACCTAGTTACGAATGTCACTAAGTCTTAGCTTAATATTACTGGCTACTAAATATAGTCTAGAATCCTCACTAATACCAATGTCTACATCAAGAGCTATCAAGTAAGGAAAAACCAGTTAGGATCATATTTGAGGTACGATCCGTTTGGTATACAAAGTATACTGTTTGGAAACCTCACTATAAACACCTCACTAAATCCAACCTAGACATCATCCCCATAAGTAGATCAATCAGTATAATGACTTTGAATTACTGATAAATATTAGTTATAGGTTCATAATAACGATTATGACTATAATTAAAACATACACTTAAATAAAATAAGTTTACCTTATAGAGCACACCGATGAAAACTGGGAATTAAGCGGACATACCTCTGACTCAAGAGCTCCTAATCGCCGACTATCAGACACCATAGGGCTTTGCCGATTAAAACTTAAGGAAACTATTGACCGAAATCTAGAGAAATCAAGAGAGAAACATAGGAATGGTGTGGGATTAAAATGCTATTTATAGGGGTATTTCACCTGCGTGCCATTCATAGCTAAGGTACACATCGTGTATCTGGTCAGAAGAGGGTGGTGTGTCACTTTTTGTATGGTGCCTCTATTGGATTAGGTGTCTATGTCCATAACTATAATTGGTATAAACTTGAACTGATAGTAACACAGTCCTTTTGGGTTGCCTTCAAACATGGCAATTGAATAGGATAACTTTTGGAGAGAGAAGAATGATTTATTAATTTATTATTTGGTTAATAAATTAACTAGAAATCAAAATAAATGATTTATTAATGTATTATGGAAATAATATATTCATTAGAAATCATATTGTTTAATTAATATTTAATCAGAAATTAATTTGGAATTAATTTTGGGATTAAAGGAATTAATTAAAACTCCAGGGACTAAAGGGGACAATGTTAAATAGTTGAACATTGGGCAATTCTAGAACCTCCATATAGTAGGGGGAACGAATTTTAGATGCTCCTAGGGTTTCCTTGGGCTCTAAGGGTGCCTTGGATGCCTGAGGGAGGAAGTTAAGGGATTAGGGTTATCTTGGATACATCTGCCTTATCCAATACCTTCCTAACACCTATATAAACCCTCCTTAGGGTTAAATTTCAGTAATGACTCTTCTAAGAGCCTAAGGGCTGAAATTTCTCTTCTATTACTCTCTCTATATAATATTCCTTGGTTACTTGAGTCTGTTTGTGAACCATTAGAGGCGCGACACTTGTGGCGCTTGCTACCAAAGGTCTTTCAAGCAAGGATTTAAGATTGTTTATAATAACAATATTAAAGGTATGTGTTATAACCCCATTATGTAATTTTTTATTATATTATCCATAGATCTAGGGTTTGCACTTTGTTGTTCATTATTGTATATTCAATTAGAGAAAACGTAGATCTTCAATTAGGGTTGCATGCACACATATGATTGTATGTTATGCTCAAATCCCATTAGTGGTATCAGAGCTTATGTTTAGTTTTCTATTGAATTGATACTAATACGAACTTGAACACGGAGGAGAAAACATAATCGTCATTCTGTTCTTCGAACTCATCGAGTTGTTTCTTCGGACTCAACGTGTTGGACTGCAACTCGGCGAGTTTGTGCGTCAAATCCCGATTTTAGTTTTTCTTGCCTAAGTTGATTTATTTGGTTAATATTTGGTAATTATATTTAATTAGGTCTAACATAATCCGATTTTTGGTAATATTAGATAATTAAATATGACCTAAATATTAGGAGATAATTAAGAATTGGATAATGTTGATTTTATTTGATTATAATTATCCTTATGGATATGATTAATAATTTAATTAATTGTTTAATTAAAGGATAATTAATATATCCATAATTGGTTACTAAATAATTAATTTGATTATTAATTAAAGTTAATTTTAGGGTTGTTTGAAATTTAAATTAAAAGGTTTAATTTTTAAAATTAAAATGTAAACCTTAAATTACATTCTTATGGATTTTGTTAATAAATTAATTAAATGATTATTTAAAGGATAATTAATAAATCCATATATGGTTTAAAGTTAATTAAATTAAAAGTTTAATTTATTAAAAGATTAAAATTTTAAAATGTTTAAAATTCACCTTATACTATATATATAATTAAGAGTTTAATATATATATATATATATATATATATATATATATATATATATATATATATATATATATATATATATATATATATATATATATATATAAGAAAAGTCAGTCGAATCGCTAGTACGCCTCATTCACGAAGCCATACTATAAGTTGAGTTTAAGGAAGCGACCTGTAAAATGACCGTCATTGGGTATCCATTCTTACCCACCGCTCTCTTGTATGGTGGAGGGTCGTTAGCCGAACGGGTTCGATAGAACAATTAAATCTCATTAATAAGTATAATGCGATATAAAGTAACTGAATCATTTTTCTAAAATCCCATTCTTAGTTACTTTAGGAAAAATGTGAATTTGATGCTAACCAATGAAATTGCACATTGCACCTGATTGGTCTTTAGTGGAGTGTGTGTGGTTAACCGGCACACTAATATGACACTAATATTGTTGGCAATGGGTGTCTCGTAAATTATCATTGAATTAATAGAGCGCGTGTGGTTAACCAACACATTAATTTTAGATGATAAATGACATCAAGAGCACCAAGCTAATTTTCATGGTTATTCACATCTCGTTTGTGGTCCTCGGCATCCCAGTCACAAAGTGAGAGCCTAATCGAGATTAAACATGACATTGAATAGTTCAATGAATCTCAAAAGATCTATGAGTTTCATAATATTGAAATTGGTAAATGCTTTACCTACCTAAAATAGATTCGAATAAGATTACGACATCCCTCTTCAGAATTCGAATCGAAAATATGGATCCTAGCCTTAATTTGAATTTTGGGTTAATAATTAAGGATTAAAATCAACTAACTTGAGTTATCTATTCTCCCTTTCTGGATGTCAAGTCCAGACAACAATGGTTCTCCTCGTTCTTCTGGAAATGTTTTTCCTTCTGAAGATGATCTTCCACATGTTGATCAAGCTGAAAGAATGTTCCCTTCTTCAAGCAATGGTGGAACTGGAAATCATGCTTCTCCAACTCTTCCTCTACAGCCTCCCATAATTCTCCCCGAGCCACGTTTTCTTCAAGCTGAAAAATACGAAGTCACTCAAGCCCTATTGGCTAGTAAACATCAAGATGGAAAGTCTGTGTGTTCACATGTTCTGAAAATGAAATCACGACAGACTAGGAATGTTGGGTGTCGTTTTCCCAAGGGAGCTGGCCATTGGTTTGGTTCAACTTTCGCTTCCTGACTCATATAGTCAGTTCATTAAAGACTTCTATGAGAGGGATCATGACGTGACCGTAATCGATCTGACATGTTTGTTGCTTGCTGTTGAATCATAAATGATTAAGAGCACAAATCAAGTGAATATGTTTTAGGGATCTGTCTCCCAAGTTTTCATGGACATTGAAAATGGCAACATTGGTAGTCCAGAAAAGGTTTCTCTTCTCAATGGAAAGGGATCGACCAAGGTCAAACCGTTTGACCATATGGTAAAGAGAAAGGCTAGTTATGAGATAGTCCCATGTGCTGTTCTTGAAATGTCCATATGTTTCTATTGCCAATTGAAGGGGTATTGGCTACGAAGCTGCCCAAAATACCTAAAAGATCTTAGAGATGGTAAAGTCAAGTCGTATGACTCTAGTTTAGGTACATCCACTATCTAACTCTACTTTATTAAGTTCCTATTCATAGATTCTTAATACATGATGTGATAGTCACCTTTTAATGTTTTTGCAGGATCTAAGATAAAGAAGGAAGTTTGAGAAGAGTAAGCTGAATCTGATCGTGAGAGATGAATTTCGGTCGCATGGTTCGATGATCAGATTTTGGATGCTGCTGCATAGGAGTTATGATAGATTAATAGATTGCTTAGGAAATATATCTAGAAGCATAGTTTTCATATATTTGTATTGTACGGAAAAAAATTTCCGCATATTATCAATAAAAGTAAGTTTTGATTTATTTACATTTCCTTGCAATGGTATTTATGAAAAATTGGTGGTTATATTTCTTTTATTAGCAATGTTAAAGTGGATTTGGTTCTTAACTATATCGTTTGTGGTAATGTCATGATTGACCAAGTGAAATGAATTCTCATCACCCAAGTTTCAATTGGATAGAAACTTGAAGTCATAGAATTCGAATTATGTGATGTATGAGAATCTTGATCATTGGAAGATCGTGACTAATTCGTTGATCACATGTTCATGTGAGTCAAGTGAAGGACTAAAGGATCTAGTACACATTGATGTGGACTGTTTTGATCCACCACAAAGAATGATAACTCTATTCGTCAAGGTTTACCGATGTTTCAGTGAACATGGTTGTGTTTATAAGATTAAGCAGAATTGTAACACTTTGAAAAGGTTTTCAAAGTGTAATAGAACGAATAAGAAGAATCTATTAGACAAAAAGATTAAGGTTTCTCCAATCTGAAAGGAAAAGAGATTACTTTAGTATCATGTTTTATGATCATCTTAATGATTATATAACTATGTCACAATTGATCCTCTAAGGACATCTTAGTGCATTTGTATGACTAAGAGGAGGAATCAGATATTAGTGAAATGATTTAATCAGCAGATGAGTCATACTTCGTTTTCCAATCTAGTTTTAGAGTCATACTCTAGTAACTACAAATCATATCTTCAAGCTTGTTTCCTACTAATTAGGTTTATAACACCTCATGAAATGTGGAGTAATATTGTTTTCTTACTCTAGCACATTTAGAATTGATAGTTGTGATGTTTTGGTTAAAACAAAGGATAAAATAAAAGCAATTCAATAAAGTGTTATCTTTTCGAGAATCCACACTAACTTTTGAATATTTGTTTTAGCTTGTCCAGGATTGTTCCTTGAGAGAGAAACTTATACGTTAGGAAGTCAGTGGGAGTCTTATTGGTCTTGAAGAGTTTCAGGAGTCAATTGAGAATAAGCCTTTTAGTTATCACTAGCATACGACATGAGGTTAATAACCTAACGTATTAAGTTGACACATTCTTGTTTTTGGGCATCTTCCAGTTGAGTTGGCAATGCTTATGAGTTCTATGGTTCTCATTTGACTGTAAAAGGCAGAGCACGTTGGTTAGTGAATGTACATTGATCAATATGGGTGAACTGCTTAACAACTTGGAAACATTGGTAGGCCCTTACGCTACCAGTAGGCAAGAAATTAAGAACAAGCAAGTTCAGTCAATGAAAGGAAAAACCTAAAATTGGTTTTGGTTTTGTCCTCAACCATATCTTATGATTGTAGGTTGGAATTGATAAATTCACGTGGATAGGAAAACATATCCCATAAAATCTAGGTGGCAAAAGGTTTCGCTCTAATTCATGAAAATGATTATGAGGAAACACTTTCGCTAATGGATTTTATAATCTGATTAATATCATTATGGTTAGCACTTGTGATAATTGTGTTCTCAAATTCACATATGATTACGACATCGATTTTCAAAGTTCGAATTGTGAGAAATGACAAGAAATAGTTTAAACGTTCATGACTTATAGCTGTAAGTTCTGAATGGGTTTAAACACACACATATGATGTCTAATGAAGGTGTATGAGTTTAAGAAGTCTACATGAAGACTTATTAAAGCATCACGTATCAGAAATCTGCACTTTAGCGGGAGCATAATTGTTATGCTAGCGAGAGCAGAACTGTTATGCTAAGTACTGCAGGTTGGCAATAATAGTTATAGGAAACAAAGATTTCAAATTTGCAAAGTTTGGGAATTGTATTCCTATAAAAGGATTTAGGGGTGATGATACTCATACTTCATTTCAAATCTAAAAGTTTAGATTGAAGGATTTTAATGAAACTTAGTCATGAACATATATGAATATCGTGTTGAAGTAATTCAACATAGGAAATTCGATATATGGAAATATTATAGCAAGAGACTGATCAAGTATCATCTATTTATGTAAGACATTATGTATCGAATCTCATATGCTTAAGATATAGTATTTATTACATATGATATAATATTCACTTATTCTATTTTTTCCAAATGCCTAGGGCATTGAGAGGGAAAATGACTAGAACTTGGTGCGACTAAAGTTGTTAAACAGCTGTTAAAGAACAGTCGAAGTTTTACGTAAAGATTGGTTGCTTGTGGACAGTTGGAAGTATAAATTTGGAAGGACCATAGTGACATGTTTCAGATTAGGATAATTCTTGATCAGAATTGATAGTCATATAGGAATATGGAAATATTTCCATAATGGGAGTTGATGACTAGAATCTACATGTGAGTTAGAAACCTTAACGCAAGGAAGTTGTTCAAGGAGTAACCTTGAATTTGAGACTTCATTACCATGAAATTGATTTGGTAACAAAGTTTCAATGGAGTATTTTGTGACATCGTTGGTTAAGTCTCGGTGACTTTGACGCCACATCAACACAAAAGGATATTGCATGCAAGGTTAGACTCTAACACATTTACTAGTGACAAGAATTTGGAATTCTTACACTTGTAATATGAATTTGGAATTGTGATATGAGCATCATTGGAATTATGTCCAATTGATATGTTCACAAAGGAAGGACCACAGAGAGACATAGTATGCATGTTTATAACATGGCACGACGATGTTTAATTCAAGAGTTTAGTTGATTAATCGAAACATTAAACAATTAATAAAGTCTAATTAATGTGGTGATTAAATAATAAGTGTTTTATTTATATTCAATAGTTTTGAGACCATAGTTAATTAGGTTATTATTGTGTTTCATTTAGCATGTTTTACTTCCCGAATAATTGGATTCAAACATCCATAGTCGATCATACTTTTGGAAGTAAGTAGTGAATTAAGACTGTCGTGAATCAGACTGTATATTGTCTAAGGGGTTAGACATAGCAATGATTTGCTGTAGTATTCATGAGTGCTTTTGAAATGGGGATTTTAAGTATTGGATTAACCCACGCTCAGAGAATTACTTCATGGATTTTATCACGAGTAATTTTGAGACGATAATATTTTATGTTCTTGAAATAGAGATATATGAGTTGTTGTTTACGAGTCAGTTGCGCATTGATAATATGTAAACGCATCAGTAACTTGATGTTATAAAATGTATTGTTGTGTGTGATTTGGTGAGTGAATAGTGCAAGCATATAAGTCGAAGTTTCTCTGTTCCTTTTTCCCTAATAGGAAAAGAGATATTTGTAGGCCCCTCGATGATTTGATGATGACAACTAAAGCGCTTGGCCAAGCCTAGACTGAATTGATGTGTTCAATTAGTAGTCTGATTTCGGTCCTCATAAATCAGAAATTGGGAAACAAATCTTATACAGAGAGATTGATTATATTCCATGTCTCATGTCCATACGATATCTTGTAGAACGGAGGAATATTTGATCACTTATCTAAGGACACGTCACTGACTAGGTCAGAGTTCGACAACGGCTTTTGGTAACTACAATTTGCTAGTCAATTTTTGAAGTTATACTTGCAAATATAGTTATCAGACTTATCCAAGTGGGAGACTGTTGGATTAGGTGTCTAAGCCCATACTATAATTGGTATAAACTTCAATTGATAGTAGCACAGTCCTTTTGGGTTGCCTTCAAACCTGACAATTGGATATGATAACTTTTGGAGAGAAGAATGATTTATTAAACTATTACTTGGTTAATAAATTAACTAGAAATCAAAATAAATGATTTATTAATGTATTATGTAAATAATATATTAATTAGAAATCATATTTTTTAATTAATATTTAATCAGAAATTAATTTGGAATTAATTTTGGGATTAAGGGAATTAATTAAAACTGTAGGGACTAAATGTGACAATGTTCAATAGTTGAGCATTGGGCAATTCTAGAACCTCCCTATAGTAGGGGGAACGAATTCTAGATTCTCCTAGGGTTTCCTTGGGCTCTAAGGGTGCCTTGGATGCCTTAGGGAGGAAGTTAAGGGATTAGGGTCATCTAGGATACACCTGCCTTATCCAATACCTTCCTAACACCTATATAAACCCTCCTTAGGGTTAAATTTCGGTAATGACTCTTCTAAGAGCCTAAGGGCCGGAATTTATCTTCTATTACTCTATCTATATCTCTCTCTCTCTCTCCATAGTATTCCTTGGTTGCTTGAGTTTGTTTGTGAACAACTAGAGGCACGACACTTGTGGCGCTTGCTACCAAAGGTCTTTCAAGCAAGGATTCAAGATTGATTACAATAACAATCTTAAAGGTATGTATTATACCCCTATTATGTGATTTTCGTTATACTATAGAGACCTAGGTTTTGCAGTTTGTTGTTCATTATTGTATGTTCAATTAGAGAAAACGTAGATCTTCAGTAAGGGTTGCATGCACACATATGATTGTATGTTCTGCTCAAATCCCATCAGCCACGTGTCACATTCTGGGTGGAGTGTCAGTGTGCTCGACACACTTTTTCGTTGCGCGCGGGTGCACACAAAGAATTTATGTTCCCTAGAAAACTCATATCTTATTCATACGATCTCCGCTTTCGACAGGTTTTATATTCACGTGTAGCTATCGACCAGATTTACAACTTTCATTTAGACTCCGTCGTCTAATTTTGAATTTATTTTTAAACTTATATTTTTAACAGGCTTAGATTGTTAAAGTCCGTTAAAAATTCATAACTCTCTTATGAAATTTGTTCTCTACTGTCTTTATATCGACGAATAGGTATTAACGAGATGTTTAACTCTCATTTAGATTGTTTTTCCTAACAATCAACCGATAGCAATTTCGGTTTCCAAGTCGTATGCTGCTACGCTGAAATATCAGAAAAATTATAACTTCCTCTCACGAAGTCAAATTTATGGGTTTTTTATATGTACGAAATCCTTGTCACATATACTATAACTCTAGTTAAGATTATTTATCATAATTAACCTTCTATCAAAAAGTAAAATTTTAATTCTTATAAGACTTAAATTGACTAGCCCAAATATGTGGGTGTTATAATAAAGCCTCCACCTTTATCATTCTTGATTTTCATTTCATGCCTTGAAGTCCTTTGATGGAATGTTCTTGGATTTTTGGGAAACTTGAGAAGCTTAGACTTGCTTGGTGACCATTTCTAGACTTAATTTGGTGGAAAAAGTGTTAGGTCATGATTCCCTTGTTCCATGCACAAGTTTTGGTCATATTAAGGACTTAATGGACTTAGAGTTGTAGATCTTTCTTAGGGATGAGTTTCTAACGGGTAAAGTAGGAAAATTTATCTATTAAGTCATTAAAAAGGACTAGATTTAAAGTTATGGGCTTAGATCTATAAGATCTCTTAATGAAGAAAATTGCAATCTGCCAGTAACCACGGTGTGGCTAAGGAAGGAACACGACGTGGCGGCATCCTACACGTTGATTGTTTTGTCTTAACGTGCCCACAACATAGCCAAGAGGTCTTCACGTCGTGGTAACCGTTGGCTGTGTTGACCATTGATGTTTATTGACCGTTGACCGTGGAATTTTGAGGAGTTTGAAATTGGGTCAAAATTTAAGGATTTGAGCTGTTTTCTGAGATTTGATATTTGTTTGGTGTTAGTCGATTTGTGGTGCTATCAGTTCAAGGACTTGAGTGTGTTGCTGTGCTTCTCTGGTTCTTCGATTCATGTGAGTTTCTCACTATGTCACGTATCCCATTGTATATTCTTTGCATTGTAGGATAAATGTACTATTATAGTACAAGTATGCTAGTTGACTGGTATAACTCCTTGTTATGCATATGAAGTTAAGGAAACTTGGTGTCATGCTATGCTAGACCGGTAGGGTCTTGCATGTTGATTGTATATTACTATTGGTTTGAGAAGTATAGGACATTTAGTGTCATGTTATGCTAGACTGGTAAGGACTTGCCTGTGGACGTTATGATATTATTAGGTTTCGTGGTTGGTTAGGGTAATGCTTGTAATGGTTGTAGGTGGTTAAGTTTGATAGCCTGAGAACTCTTGGTCTAAAGCCTTATTGCATGTGTGATCTTGTCCCTTCTATCCCATCCATGCACGAGTTGTGATGCCTTATTGGGTTAAGAACATAGGGTTTTGGACATTAAGCACCTTATACCCATGCAAAGTTATAAAGTTGGAAACTAGATGACTTAGGACATCGTTTTGGGATTGGATCTGAGTTTTAGACGTAAGGGCTTAATGGAATAAGCTATTAATGGAGTTTTGGAACTGGGTTACATACGCTGGGAATATCTGGCGGTACGCTGCGTGTACCCGATCAGCGCCCCGCTTTTGGTCAACATCAGAGTACGTTGGGCATACTCTCTAGGTACGCAGGGCGTACTCCGCTGGGAAGAAATATTGACTTTTGGACCTTGACCGTTGACTTTGACTTTAACCAAGGTTGACCAAGTTAGACCTAAGGGCATTTTGGGTAATTTGATTTATAGTTTGAGATTTGGGTTCCTGTTAAGTGTATAGGTAACCGGTAGAGATAGCTTTTAGAGCAGTGATGGGTGCAACTATTCTTTCAGACTGTAAGGTGAGTTTTCTCACTATATCCATGGGGCGACCCAACAATACCGAACCGTTACTTGTTACGTGGAATGCTAGTTGTCTCTGTGATGCTTGCATGAAAGACTAGGATCTGGCCCCTGGCAATTATACGAAAGACCAGGATCTGGCCCATGGCACCTATATGTAAGATCCGGATTTAGCCATCGGCCCTAAAAAGAAAGACCATAGGGGTAGCCCTTGACACTTGTATGTTTTGATATGTGGTATTTTGGGGAACTCGCTAAGCTTTGTGCTTACGGTTTCAGGTACTTCTGGTTCAAAAGGGAAGGACCCGACGTGACTGCACAACATCCCCCAGAGTTTTCTACATTGGAAATTAATGATATTAATCTAATGTTTAAATTATATATTCACTTTGATTGGTTTTGGAACAACTCGTTGTATGTTTATTGTTTTAAAAACGAAAATTTTACCTTAGATTTTCGGGACGTTACAGCTGACAGATCCGTTTACCCAGCTTGGGCAGAGTGTGATACGGTATAATTTTGTTTGGATTACATTACCTGAGTATTTATATATTAATTAATTGTTTCAAACATTTTTTTAGCTTTACATTTCAATCAATATACTACATACTCGTTGGTTTTGCGGTGCTATGGGTTTGAAGACATTCCAAAAGACTATATATGATAGTCATTGGAAGAGCGACTACCGTTTGGAAAATGAGGATTGTTTTATAGGTATGAGAGCTCGCATCCACAAACTGCTAGTGTGAGTCAACTACTAGAGTACCGAACCAACTGATTTAATCTCATTCGAGAGATTCAAGATGACCCTGAAAAAGGCCCCAAACTTACCACAACGGATTAGCTGCAGGGAGATTGTGGCGTATTTTTGTGTTGGTTTCTGGAGGCGTGGATCACCGGGAAATCAATTTCTATAGAGGATAAAACCACTAGTCCATGGGTTATGGGTTATAGAAAACGACTAGCTGAAATATTTTAGGGTACAAGGACCAAGATAATTTAAACATTGTATTTGTAATATAACCTACACACATTCTTTATTTAATTTTTGTATTGATTAGGTGTTTGTTCATTTTAATTGCATTTTACATTTTATAAAACCAAAACTTATACATTTTATTAAATTTATACATTATACTTCGGAACCATGTATTACACATGTATTCCAGAACGATGTATTACATTTTATGAAAGCAAAATTTACATGCAAAAAGAAAAAAAAAGTCAAATGTATTCCGGAACCATGGTCCGGAATCGTATTCTGGAATTCCGGAGACCTTTCTCGAACAATGTGTTCCGGAGAATGTGGTTACTTTACAAAAAAAAATGAAATAAATTGGTTATTTTTGTCGAAAATGTATTTTATAGTGGCTAGATTACTTAATTTCCCTTTATATATATATATATATATATATATATATATATATATATATATATATATATATATATATTACTTTTTGCCTATTATACAGTTTAAAACATAAACAATACATTTTGGATGTATAAATATGTATTTTTATGTATTTAGAAGTATAAATATATTTTTTAGAAATATTAGTATGTTTCTTTTTGTATTATAAATATGTATTTTTACATACTTAGAATTATATCAATAAAAAAATATGTTTTTATGATAATTATTTATACTTCTAAAAATGTAAAAATATACATTGATATTTTTAAATGTGTAAAACTACATATTTATATATATTTAAATATATAAAAAAAGATATATATATATATATATATATATATATATATATATATATATATATATATATATATATATATATACTTTGGAAAAACTAAAAAAATACATACTTATAATTCTTAAAAAAATACAAAAATACTCCGTGCTTTTAAAAAATACGTAAAATGGAACTTTTAAAAATGTATTTATAATTCCAAAAATATATTTTTACGAATACGTATAATATATAAAGTAATACTCCAATTAAAATATAAAAAATTGTAAATTTAAGGCTTTTCTTTTACTATTTTTATTTCTTGGTAACTCCTAAAATAGGTGATAACAAGAATAATTTTTTTTAAAAAAAAAATTTATATAGTTTGCTTTTAACATATAAAAAAATATATTAGAGTAAAATCATTATTTTAAAAAAATATTAAAGATTTTTATGTAAATGTCCAATCGAACCAAAATATGTACGGAATTTGCTTTGACCCTTATAATCATCGGCTATTGTATCTCTTATGTAAATAGAAAAATCATAAGATATTCATAGATTTCTGTAATGATAGATTTATATACTTAAGTTTCTAACTACTTCGTCAACTTTAAATTAATTGGAACTTTTCAAATATATAATTGGAAATCAATGAATTTTATAATTTGGATTACAGTCAAACATTCAACATTGTTGCAGGACCAAATAACCTTCTCTCTCTTAAAATTCTGCCGGTTGTCTCTCTCTCTCTCTAGATTTCTTTCTCAAGCAGTTGACATTGAAGAGCCGATCAAAAATAGTCATTGGCGTGCCTCTCACTTCTCCATTTCTGTTTCCTATCCTTTTACACATCCAAACCTTCCCACCGCTTTGTCTTTCTCCTCCATGCAAAACACACACATATGTGTATATATATACCCTCCTTGTTCTATAGAACTTATTTTCACCATCTTCGCCAAAACCCTAAGCAAGAAACTTTCAAAAAGACCCTCTCATGGCAACCCTTTCTTCTTTCAAAGCAACACGCCTATCATGGAAGCTCTTCTTCCTTTTTCTTTGCTTCACAATCCTCCTGGTTGGCCCAAGCTCTGCGACCAGCCGCGGGAAAACGATAATGCAACCGGAGCATCACCGGAAAAAGTATGATGTAGGTTCAAAGAATCCCGGCTTGCTTTTCAGTATGCTACCAAAAGGGAAACCTGTCCCTCCTTCTGGTCCTTCAAAACGGCACAACTCAGTGGTCAATTCTACACCAAATAATTGATCTTTTTCACATAATACTCATCTTTTGGTATTTTCTTCAAGTGTTTCATCTTCCTTTTTTTTTTTTTTTTTTGCTTGGAAAAGTTCCTGGAGTTTTGCTGATGAAGGGATCATAGGGTTAAGATTAAGGATCATGCTCATCAAGAGATCATCTTTCTGAGTTAAGGATTCATTGGATGCATATATACATATATTGATACTGTATAGGAAAAGATTTTTTTTGTTGAATTAGAAATAAAATTCGTTATCTGAAACATGATTTGAAGGTTAGCTTGATTATTTTGCAATGGATGTACATGTCAATTTATTGGTTTTCTGTATGTGTATTTCCACATTAACATACATTGCAGATTGTATTAATTGCGCTACTCGACTCTCTAGTCTCTGATGCATCAATCTTTATTTGTTTAAGAAAGACAATATATTGTTCTTGAGAAAATGATATTTGACTCTCTATTACTGTATAATTGTTTTTGACTTTGTAGCTTTCATAAAAAGTTAGGCAACTTTATTGTATTTTCCTGGAAATAGATGAATGCAAAGTGGAATTACGAACTGCTCCTATCCAAATAAAATACTAGTATTTTCGTTTTGGATCATTAAAATAAAGGTTAATCACTAATCATAAAAATGATCGAGCTTCTATCAGAAAATAATAATTTTTATATTTTTTTATAAAATAATCATTTATTTAGCAAAATTACTTCACAAAGTGATTTCTTGTCGTGATATGATGTTGTCATATTAAAAAAAAAAAAAAAAAAAAAAAAAAAAAAAAAAAAAAGGATATGAAGATTTAAAAAGAAAAAGAAAAAAAAGTGACAAAAGTGGAAATATTTATAGAAGCAATTTCGCTTATTTTATGATAAAAAATATAACCACCCAATTTTCATATATGATTATATAATAAATAATCGTGCCAACATCTACCAGATCAATTCTAAACTTACTTATAGACTAAAGTACAGCGGAAGCAAAAATAAAATAAAATAAAATCTTCAGTTGAACAACTTCGGGTGTTACGTCTTTGCGGAATTCATCTGCCGTCTTCTGGATCAATCATTCTCCTTGGACTTTTCACTGTCACTTGCTAAATAGTTTCATGGGTTGCGCACATTTAAAGTTTCTAAATGGGTAAGCCTAGGGCCTAGTGAGTTCGTGTTGCACATACATGTCCATCACTTAAAAAAAACAAATAGTTTTATCATATATCTTCAATAAATAATACAACAAATATATCACCCGATGACCTAATTTAGGGGAACGATTAATTATCCAGAAAAAGAACCAAAAGTTCATTTCCCTTCTCCTTGAGACAACTCATCATCTATTGTACTCAAGTATTTTAAATATCCAAGCAAATGAGTATCACTCTCAATTCCTATCCCCGCCGATCACACACATCCGTCATGCTCACGGTGAATAAACACCCACCCGTTCCCGCTAAACATGTCATCCAAAAACACACCCAGTAGATAACAAATTCAAAATAACATTTTTACGCAATCATACTTATCATAAAACATACTGTCAATAAATAAATAAAAACCACATAATAAACGCATGACAAACATTTATGTGCGAGCAACCACAGAACACGAAAAACTCACCTCGTAACCGACAAATCCTAACCGAATCTTGTCATGCTACACGCACCTACATTCCACCAACAAGTTTTCTAAGGAAATAAATCCTAGAAAAACATCCTACGTGTTCATTTTGGTTCCATTATCCATGTGTCTCGTTCGGCCGATCAAAATAATCATCATTTACGTTAGTTAAAACGTACGTAATAGTTTTAGTACAAGTATTATCTTGTGTTGCATCAATATTTTCATATAAATAAAGTTTCATTCTTAAATATAACACTCATATATTAAAACAATTAAAACGTTGAAATAAAAAAAATGTTTGGTTTTAATAATAACAATAACTAGCTGCTTAGTAAAACTTGATGGACCATTTTTTGTCATTCGGACAATTTCTAAATGAATTTATAATTGTCAAAATGTTAATAGTTCAAGGACCATTTATGTAATTTCAGTTTTTAATTCAAAATAAAAAGAATGAAAACGTTGTTTGAAAACTTGGTCAAAACCAGAGGGGCTCTTTCTGTAAATTTGAATCCTTCACAAATAAAAAGTACTCAGTTGACTAGTGTTTTTGCTACCCACCCAAAACAAAACCTGAAATTCATTTCTTTCTTTACCCGACACTATTTTTCTGCCATTTTTAAACAATTTGAAGCTTTAAAATTTTAGTAAAATTAATTTGTAAAACCAGCATTAATCATCTCCACTTCTTACCAAATGTATTCATAAATTACTTTTCAGAAATACTCTTGAAAGAATATGAATTTAAGCTTTTTTCCAAAACTCAAATACTTCAAAATCTTCATCAATCAATCTCCTATTGGTCCGAACAGAGACATTAGATGGAACCAAAACACTTAATGCAGACGTACAACACTAATTAAAGGACTGTACCAGGCTAAAATCAAAGAATCATACCTTAATTTGCTAGAAAGCTCCGAAAATCTTCAAGAATTTATAACCCCGATTTCTCCCTTGATTCTCAACCTTTTATTGCAATTCCAATGGGGTTTTCATAGGGTTTTTCGATCTTTATATAATGGCTAAGATTTTAACTACTAAAACCCTTTCACATCCTCGAATTTACTACATCATTAAGGGTGGCGGTTTTGAGGGTTTAAAACTCATTATCTCTCTTAATCAAATTCATTAACACCTAATTAATTTATCTAATTACTGAAATTACAGCTTAATTAACTTAGATATATATATATATATATATATATATATATATATATATATATATATATATATATATATTTGAGTTATCACAAACTTCCCCCCTTCGAAAAATTCCGTCCTCGGAATTTAAATTAAGTAAACAAATATGGATATTTGGTCTTCATATCGCATTCGCTTTCTAATGTTGCATTCGATCCCTTGGTATCTCCAATCAATAAGCCACCCCATGACTCGATCCTTAAGAAGGTCTAGTAGGTCAGAGACTCAACCTACCTTTACAAAACCGCACCATGTCTTTCCATGAGAATCCGTTCAATATTACTTTATCTCCACCTGAAGCACTTTTGGCTTCCTACGTTTAACCACCTAACCTTTTGGTTGTTCTTGTGCATCATCTAGTTATCAGTAATTTACTAAATTTTACCAGTAGTTTGTTGGACAAGATCGAGTCTAACCATTTGTTTCTCCCTTAAATCATACCAATATAGTGGTACACTTCATACCATACAACTTAACCAACCTTTCATCAAGTATATTTCACCGAATGACACAATTTAAGGGAACATTTTAGATATCCAGAGAAAGAACCAATGGTCCACTTCCCTTCCCACTTGGCACAACACATCCATTATGCTCAAGCATTTAAATATCCAAGGAAATGAGTTACATCTCAAATCCTATCCCCGTCGGTCACAACACACTCGTTATGTTCCCAACTATCATACACCCATGTCCCCACTAAATTCGTCATCATACACCAGTTAAACAAATCTAAAAACTTTCCACTTATCCTCTACGATGGATTCTTTCTGACTCTTCTTTGGTCCACCCAGTAAACTGACAGTTACATCAATTCTTATCATTTTGAATCTTACTTGATTCATTCCTTTACCTATGACTTAGTGCATAAGGAACAATACCTCACAATTACAGTCTCTTAGAATTCCCACTCATCTTGTTGCCTCATGTTCAGTCATATCTGGTCAAACATGAAATTGACACTCTTGTAGTCAGTAAAGATCTTACACCTTCTTTGACTCTTGGTAATCTATGCATATTTATATCGTCCCATCGTTCTTCATGACAGACAACACCGGTGCACCCCACGGTGATGTACTGTGTCAAATAAAAGCCTTATAAAGAATCTTGCAACTGCTATTAAATTCTTTCATCCTTATTGGTGTACTCTCTCACTATCACATTTCCTTGTTCCGGTCTCAATAATTCTTCCTCCAACTGCTTGATCGTCGTTCGAGGAAAAACATCTCTCTAAAGATTCTTTCAAGCTCATCCCATGACATCCTATTGGTTGTATCTGACACCCGAACTACTTTTACCCTCCCCCATCAGTATAAAGCCTCATTTTTAAACATCGTCACAACATAAACCACATTGTCCTTATTCGCCCACTTACTAGTATCAAATCTTTTCGTTATCCATGTTGATGATACGATAGGATGAATGTCCCCGTGACACGTTCGTGGGTTACAAGTCATGAACGTCTTGTAACAATTACCTCATCATTTGTCGATTACATCTATCCTTGATCGTAATGCAACACTAAGGTCAGGAATTGAAACTGACATACAATATCTATAACTTTCCTCTTCATCATCCATGTTATCACCGTTCACATTCTATAGTGCATCTTGGTACTGAACATTTACTTACGACAATGTATCTTGCATATCCTGAGCAATCTTGTTAATTAATTATTCTCGATAACCATATTTGTCGCACGACCTTGTCCGCTATCTCGACCCCGACCACGACCGCGATTGGATTTAGATCTGAGTTGCACCAATTGTGCTTATACCAGTGCTACGATGACTCCTAGACCTCTTCCCCTACCCCTACCTCCACCTCGACCCTGACCGCGCCAACAACTGGATGCAGGGTTTACGGGAGTCTCTAGTATTTCTCCGAGTGAAACAACTTCGGCTCCAACTAGAATGTTTTCCTGCTCTAGTGTTACCCTGATATCCTTGAGGACATGATGCCTACTAGTAAGATATGGTCTAAATTAGTTGCTAGGTTACTTCTCGCTCCTTTTGTCCAAGCTTAAGTGTTTACGAAAACACTTAATCTGATTAAACGTCGCTCTGATACCAACTTGTAACACCACAATTTTCATATATAGATTATATAATAAATAATCGTTCCAACATCTCCCAAGATCAATTCTAAACTTACTTATAGACTAAAGTACAGCGGAAGCAAAATAAAGTAAAATAAAATCTTCAGTTGAACAACTTCGGGTGTTATGTCTTTGCGGAATTCCTCTGCCGTCTTCTGGATCAATCCTTCTCCTTGGACTTTTCACTGCCACTTGCTAAATAGTTTCCTGGGTTGCACACATTTAAAGTTTCTAAATGGGTAAGCCTAGGGCCTAGTGAGTTCGTGTTGCACATACATGTCCATCACTTAAAAAAAACAAATAGTTTTATCATATATCTTCAATAAATCATACAACAAATCTATCACCCGATGACCTAATATAGGGGAACGATTAATTATCCAGAAAAAGAACCAAAAGTTCATTTCCCTTCTCCTTGAGACAACTCATCATCCATTTTACTCAAGTATTTTAAATATCCAAGGAAATGAGTATGACTCTCAATTCCTATCCCCGCCGATCACACACATCCGTCATGCTCACGGCGAATAAACACCCACCCGTTCCCGCTAAACATGTCATCCAAAAACACACCCAGTAGATAACAAATCCAAAATAATATTTTTACGCAACCATACTTATCATAAAACATACTGTCAATAAATAAATAAAAACCACATAATAAACGCATGACAAACATTTATGTGCGAGCAACCACAGAACACGAAAAACTCACCTCGTAAACGACAAATCCTAACCGAATCTTGTCACGCTACACGCACCTACATTCCACCAACAAGTTTTCTAAGGAAATAAATCCTAGAAAAACATCCTACGTGTTCATTTTGGTTCCATTATCCATGTGTCTTGTTCGGCCGATCAAAATAATCATCATTTACGTTAGTTAAAACGTACGTAATAGTTTTAGTACAAGTATTATCTTGTGTTGCATCAATATTTTCATATAAATAAAGTTTCATTCTTAAATATAACACTCATATATTAAAACAATTAAAACGTTGAAATAAAAAAAATGTTTGGTTTTAATAATAACAATAACTAGCTGCTTGGTAAAACTTGATGGACCATTTTTTGTCATTCGGACGATTTCTAAATGAATTTAGAATTGTCAAAATGTTAATAGTTCAAGGACCATTTATGTAATTTCAGTTTTTAATTCAAAATAAAAGGAATGAAAACCTTGTTTGAAAACTAGGTCAAAACCAGAGGGGCTCTTTCTGTAAATTTGAATCCCTCACAAATAAAAAGTACTCAGTTGACTACTGTTTTTGCTACCCACCCAAAACAAAACCTGAAATTCATTTCTTTCTTTAGCCGACACTATTTTTCTGCCATTTTTAAACAATTTGAAGCTTCAAAATTTTAGTAAAATTAATTTGTAAAACCAGCATTAATCATCTCCACTTCTTACCAAATGTATTCATAAATTACTTTTCAGAAATACTATTGAAAGAATATGAATTTAAGCTTTTTACCAAAACTCAAATACTTCAAAATCTTCATCAATCAATCTCCTATTGGCCCGAACAGAGACATTAGATGGAACCAAAACACTTAATGCAGACGTACAACACTAATTAAAGGACTGTATCAGGCTAAAATCAAATAATCATACCTTAATTTGCTAGAAAGCTCCGAAAATCTTCAAGAATTTATAACCCCGATTTCTCCCTTGATTCTCAACCTTTTCTTGCAATTCCAGTGGGGTTTTCATAGGGTTTTTCGATCTTTATATAATGGGTAAGATTTTAACTACTAAAACCCTTTCACATGCTCGAATTTACTACATCATTAAGGGTGGCGGTTTTGAGGGTTTAAAACTCATTATCTCTCTTAATCGAATTCATTAACACCTAATTAATTTATCTAATTACTGAAATTACAGCTTAATTAACTTATATATATATATATATATATATATATATATATATATATATATATATATATATATATATATTAATATATCTATTTGAGTTATCACAAACTTCCCCCCTTCGAAAAATTCCGTCCTCGGAATTTAAATTAAGTAAACAAATATGGATATTTGGTCTTCATATCGCATTCGCTTTCTAATGTTGCATTCGATCCCTTGGTATCTCCAATCAATAAGCCACCCCCGACTCGATCCTTAAGAAGGTCTAGTAGGTCAGAGACTCAACCTACCTTTACAAAACCGCACCATGTCTTTCCATGAGAATCCGTTCAATATTACTTTATCTCCACCTGAAGCACTTTTGGCTTCCTACGTTTAACCACCTAACCTTTTGGTTGTTCTTGTGCATCATCTAGTTATCAGTAATTTACTAAATTTTACCAGTAGTTTGTTGGACAAGATCGAGTCTAACCATTTGTTTCTCCCTTAAATCATACCAACATAGTGGTACACTTCATACCATACAACTTAACCAACCTTTCATCACGTATATTTCACCGAATGACACAATTTAAGGGAACATTTTAGATATCCAGAGAAAGAACCAATGGTCTACTTCCCTTCCCATTTGGCACAACACATCCATTATGCTCAAACATTTAAATATCCAAGGAAATGAGTTACATCTCAAATCCTATCCCCGTCGGTCACAACACACTCGTTATGTTCCCAACTATCATACACCCATGTCCCCACTAAATTCGTCATCATACACCAGTTAAACAAATCTAAAAACTTTCCACTTATCCTCTACGATGGATTCTTTCTGACTCTTCTTTGGTCCACCCAGTAAACTGACAGTTACATCAATTCTTATCATTTTGAATCTTACTTGATTCATTCCTTTACCTATGACTTAGTGCATAAGGAACAATACCTCACAATTACAGTCTCTTAGAATTCCCACTCATCTTGTTACCTCATGTTCAGTCATATCTGGTCAAACATGAAATTGACACTCTTGTAGTCAGTAAAGATCTTACACCTTCTTTGACTCTTGGTAATCTATGCATATTTATATCGTCCCATCGTTCTTCATGACGGACAACACCGGTGCACCGCACGGTGATGTACTGTGTCAAATAAAAGCATTATCAAGAATCTTGCAACTGCTATTAAATTCTTTCATCCTTGTTGGTGTACTCTCTCACTATCACATTTCCTTGTTCCGGTCTCAATAATTCTTCCTCCAACTGCTTGATCGTCATTCGAGGAAAAAGATCTCTCTAAAGATTCTTTCACGCTCATCCCATGACATCCTATTGGTTGTAGCCGACACCCTAACTACTTTTACCCTCCCCCATCAGTATAAAGCCTCATTTTTAAACATCGTCACAACATAAACCACATTGTCCTTATTCGCCCACTTACTAGTATCAAATCTTTCTGTTATCCATGTTGATAATACGATAGGATGAATGTCCCCGTGACACGTTCGTGGGTTACAAGTCATGAACGTCTTGTAATAATTACCTCATCATTTGTCATTTACATCTATCCTTGATCGTAATGCAACACTAAGGTCAGGAATTGAAACTGACATACTATATCTATAACTTTCCTCTTCATCAGCCATGTTATCACCGTTCACATTCTATAGTGCATCTTGGTACTGAACATTTACTTACGACAATGTATCTTGCATATCCTGAGCAATCTTGTTAATTAATTATACTCGATAACCATATTTGTCGCACGACCTTGTCCGCTATCTCGACCCCGACCACGACCGCGATTGGATTTAGATCTCAGTTGCACCAATTGTGCTTATACCAGTGCTACGATGACTCCTAGACCTCTTCCCCTACCCCTACCTCCACCTCGACCCTGACCGCGCCAACAACCGGAAGCAGGGTTTACGGGAGTCTCTAGTACTTCTCCGAGTGTAATAACTTCGGCTCCAACTAGAATGTTTTCCTGCTCTAGTGTTACCCTAGTAAGCCTCCCTGATATCCTTGAGGACATGATGCCTACTAGTAAGATATGGTCTAAATTAGTTGCTAGGTTACTTCTCGCTCCTTTTGTCTAAGCTTAAGTGTTTACGAAAACACTTAATCTACTTAACCAACTTGTAACACCCCAATTTTCATATATAGATTATATAATAAATAATCGTTCCAACATCTCCCAAGATTAATTCTAAACTTATTTATAGACTAAAGTACAGCGGAAGCAAAATAAAATAAAATAAAATCTTCAGTTGAACAACTTCGGGTGTTACGTCTTTGCGGAATTCCTCTGCCGTCTTCTGGATCAATCCTTCTCCTTGGATTTTCCCTGCCACTTGCTAAATAGTTTCGTGGGTTGCACACATTTAAAGTTTCTAAATGGGTAAGCCTAGGGCCTAGTGAGTTCGTGTTGCACATACATGTCCATCACTTAAAAAAAACAAATAGTTTTATCATATATCTTCAATAAATCATACAAGAAATATATGACCCGATCACCTAATTTAGGGGAACGATTAATTATCCAGAGAAAGAACCAAAAGTTCATTTCCCTTCTCCTTGAGACAACTCATCATCCATTGTACTCAAGTATTTTAAATATCCAAGGAAATGAGTATGACCCTCAATTCCTATCCCCGCCGATCACACACATCCGTAATGCTCATGGCGAATAAACACCCACCCGTTCCCGCTAAACATGTCATCCAAAAACACACCCAGTAGATAACAAATCCAAAATAACATTTTTACGCAACCATACTTATCATAAAACATACTGTCAATAAATAAATAAAAACCACATAATAAACGCATGACAAACATTTATGTGCGAGCAACCACAGAACACGAAAAACTCACCTCGTAACCGACAAATCCTAACCGAATCTTGTCACGCTACACGCACCTACATTCGACCAACAAGTTTTGTAAGGCAATAAATCCTAGAAAAACATCCTACATGTTCATTTTGGTTCCATTATCCATGTGTCTCGTTCGGCCGATCAAAATAATCATCATTTACGTTAGTTAAAACGTACGTAATAGTTTTAGTACAAGTATTATCGTGTGTTGCATCAATATTTTCATATAAATAAAGTTTCATTCTTAAATATAACACTCGTATATTAAAACAATTAAAACGTTGAAATACAAAAAATGTTTGGTTTTAATAATAACAATAACTAGCTGCTTAGTAAAGCTTGACGGACCCTTTTTTGTCATTCGGACGATTTCTAAATGAATTTAGAATTGTCAAAATGTTAATAGTTCAAGGACCATTTATGTAATTTCGGTTTTTAATTCAAAATAAAAGGAATGAAAACGTGTTTGAAAACTTGGTCAAAACCAGAGGGGCTCTTTCTATAAATTTGAATCCCTCACAAATAAAAAGTACTCAGTTGACTACCGTTTTTGCTACCCACCCAAAACAAAACATGAAATTCATTTCTTTCTTACCCGACACTATTTTTCTGCCATTTTTAAACAATTTGAAGCTTCAAAATTTTAGTAAAATTAATTTGTAAAACCAGCATTAATCATCTCCACTTCTTACCAAATGTATTCATAAATTACTTTTCAGAAATACTCTTGAAAGAATATGAATTTAAGCTTTTTACCAAAACTCAAATACTTCAAAATCTTCATCAATCAATCTCCTATTGGCCCGAATAGAGACATTAGATGGAACCAAAACACTTAATGCAGACGTACAACACTAATTAAAGGACTGTACCAGCCTAAAATCAAAGAATCATACCTTAATTTGCTAGAAAGCTCCGCAAATCTTCAAGAATTTATAACCATGATTTCTCCTTTGATTCCCATCCTTTTCTTGCAATTCCAGTGGGGTTTTCATATGATTTTTCGATCTTTATATAATGCCTGAGATTTTAACTACTAAAACCCTTTCACATGCTCGAATTTACTACATCATCATTAAGGGTGGCGGTTTTGAGGGTTTAAAACTCATTATCTCTCTTAATCAAATTCATTAACACCTAATTAATTTATCTAATTATTGAAATTACAGCTTAATTAACTTATATATATATATATATATATATATATATATATATATATATATATATATATATATATATATATATATATATATATTTGAGTTATCACAAAAAATCTATCTTTTTAGTCATTTTAATGATTAACCCTTCAACTAAAATGACATTTTCTTTATAAAACCTAATCCAAATTCAGTATTAGTGGTGATCGATCTATTGTATTATTATAGATAATGGTTTTCTAACAAAAAAATTATTTGCTTTAGGCCGGTTCAACAAAATATTTTAGGCGTGAGACAAAAATTTAAAAACAAATCCATAAAGACGTAAACAAAATTTCTTTCTATAGATAATTTAGAAATTTGCAAAAATGATCTTGTGTCTTATTGATTGTTTATATACAGTTCGATGAGTTTTAAAGTTGTGGGTATAATTTCTCTCGCCTAGTTTTAAATGGTTTTAACTTTGTCAAATTTAAAAGGACTATATTAGTATTAATATAATTATTTTAGTAATATTATTTTTAATGTATTATTGTTAATAAAATAGAATGGATCCACCCCAATCCCACCACTTTTTTCTCTAGTGCCACAATTGGTACACTGTTATTTTAATTTTTTGTCCGACACATCGTTGTCTTAATGGTTTTGTCACATTACATGTTTATCGTGTCATTTAGGAGAGTGGGTTAAGTTGCAAGAAAAAGAATTGAAAGTGTTGAAATGCGAGACAAACAACTGAGTTTGACTTTCTCTCTCATCTTCAAGCATTTGTCGAGAAGCTCAACATATTGAGGGGAGGGGCGATGTATGATGCACTTGGTTGCATTTGCCACACCCACTCCTTTCGTCCTTACTAGTTAGAACAACGACATTGAATTGTCTAAGAGCGTTGATGACTTATGGATTCAATCAAGTATCGAATTCAGTAAAGAAAATTAACACAAGATGTAAATAAATATGTTTAAATGCGAATTCATTTTGGAGCAATCTAGGATACAAGTTTGGGAAGTGTCAGAAAAGTGTGTCCAAATACCCTAGACTATAACATTATTTATAGTGCTATCAACAGACTACAAAAAGTACAGTGTGCCTTTGACATCAAATGACTTCTACATAAATGCACATTGAAATACATAGATATATCGAATGTGTGTAACCTTCCATATAGAATACAACCTTTTGCGGGGATAAACAAATTAAAGTACATATCGAGGTCTTCGACATACAAGACCTGATAACTACAAGAAGGGTTCATTCAACTTCAAGATACCATCTAAGAATATAACTTATCTCCTGCTTATCTTCATCTAAATTATTCGTGCAATTCTCCATTCTTATTAAAGTGTTGTTGATTTGCAATGTTGAGAATATCTCCTTCAAATCCGTATAGAACATATGTTTAATTCTTATGTACTTGGTTATACGGTTTTCCAAAGAAAACAATTCCTTTTGGATTTTGAAGTGCTTCGCCATCATCAAATTATTCAATTCCTTCCACTGTAGTACTTGGCTTAGGAACTGTCTTTTTGAAATCCTTAGCAAGCTCTATGTCAGTCAAAGCCATTTGAGAATTGGAGAAGATAAGAAATTCTTTGACATGTAAGAAAGCATTGATGTAGACGGTAGTGTTTGTTTAGAACCTCTTTTGTATTAAGCTTCGACATGATTTACACTAACACCACAAAGTCATGTGGATTCATCAATGGAAAATATGCAATAGTGAATTCATAGCTCCCTTAATCTCTTCTAAATACCTTGAATCAATTGTTTTGAAATGCATTCTGAAAGATTACATCCTTCAATATGTTAAGAAGCTTGACAATCTTTTTTGAAGAGTAAACCTTATCCTCCTCTTGAGCAAGATTTGAATGAAATCAAATCTTCCTATGCTTGTGAGCAAGAGTTTCGACAAAATCATGAGGAAGATTAAATTGATGGAATTTAAACATCAAATAACATAATGGAAAATCAAGTTGATTCTCAACTATGTTATCGATTGAGTAACTAACTTTGGGCTCCTTCTCGAATTCTTGAACATCAAAAATTTCTATACTTTTGATAGTTTCGAAATTCCAGAATTTATTCACATCACCTTTATTCTAAGCTTCAACACCTTCGACTTGTCGTTGCTGAATAAAGCCAGAAGTTTGTCTCATCCTCCCAATATGATCTCCTTTCCTTTGTTTAACTTCTTTATTTGTTATCATCTTCCTTTTTCCTTTTTTTGAATCAAATTAAACAACTTGCTTTTCTGATTGTTGACCTCCAATAGAAATTTGTTTTGAGGATTGAAATTTATTCGTATCATCAGAAAATTTCTGAACATGAACTGTTTTAGTGACAACAGAAGACAATACTTTTCCCACTACTGCTGCTTGAATTTGTTTCTTTTGAATCCCCATAGCAGATCCAAATCCTGATCCTGACCCACCAACCTTTTCTCCACCTTATGACACAAGATTTGGAGAAAATCGTGGAGCACTTATGGGTAAACGTCTAACCACATCAAGAAACGAGTCATCAATTTTTCAAAGTTCCTTTGAACGATAGTAAGTGCAGTTGCAAATTGATCATGATTCACCATTTGCATCTTCTCTAACGAAGCCAAATTGGACTTGATTTCTTGAAAAGCCTTTGTGTAACTTTCATATGTCTTTGATATCTTCTCAGTATCATCTTTGTTGAGAGCTCGTACGTCATCGATGATAGTTTGTATATCTAGGAGAAGTGTAAGGCCCGGATCCTGATACGTAATTTAAATCAAATTATTCATTTTTGCAAGGGGACTCGGCGAGTTGGAGGCCCAAACTCGTCGAGTAGGAATTGAATTTGGACGCTGGACTTGAAGTCTACTCGACTAGGGCTGCCAGAGTGAAACCCTAATTTTCAAGGTTTTGCACCCTATTTAAACACCTTAACCTCCAAAGGTTGGTGTCATTTACAGCCTCCATCACCCCAAACCTTAGCTACGAAACCCTAAACCACTTTTAAGTGTTCTTGTGCCATTTTGTGTGTTCTTTGTGAAGTTGAAGAAGAGGATCCTTGAAGAAAGAGCAAGGACCTAAAAGAGGAGAGTAGATCCAGATGTTGAGCTCCATTTCTGGTTCAATAGAGGTAAAAAGCTCCTAACTTGTCCATTGTGTTCTTAGAACCCTTCATCTCCGCTTTTGTTGAGTTTTTTTTGTCCAAGTAGCTTAGTCCATGGGAAATGGATGTACCAAGTGATTTACCTTTCAGATCCGGGGTTTAGAAGGGGTTTCATGGCATGAAGGTGAAAACTTTATGACCATGGAAGCCCCATGCAAGATTTAAGGTGTCATTTTGGCCTTTTAAGCCCTAAAATGCCATGCATGGAAGGAAAGTTTGAGACTTTACATGTTCATTTGGTGTCTAGGGCCTAGATCTCAGTTTTCATGCTTTGGTTTGGAGTATTATGACTTTTGGACCATGATCTAAGTCTTAAAGAACTAGGGTATGAGCTAAACCCATTAAGAAGGACTATTAATGGGTAAAGTTGGAAACTTTACCCATAAGAGGGCATTTACAGTATGTAGTTGTAGTGTGGAGTTTGGATATGAAGGATAGGAGCTTAATCTATTAAGATGGCTCAACAGAATGAAGAACTCGTCCAGTCCATAAGGGAACTCGACGAGTTGGGTTGAAATGTACCGATATCATGGATACGAGGAACTCGACGAGTTTGAGAAAGAACTCGAAGAGTTGGATTGAGATTTTCAGGGTTTCATGGATCATGGAACTCGACGAGTTGATGGACCAACTCGACGAGTTGAGTCAACCAGGATGTTGAATTTGACCAGGAAGTTGACCTTGACTTTGACTTTGACCAGAGTTGACCCTTAATAGGGTTATGGGTATGAAAGAGTAATTAAAGGAGATTTTTATGTGTAGGCGTTTGAGAGGAGTTGATTTCAGAGCCGAGGACAGTTCAACTACTTCACGACATTGAGGTGAGTTACCTTCCAGTAGGATTGGGTCTAACGCACCAATGCCGGCCCACTAGTAGGTGATTCTAGATAAGATGATTGTCTTTGTGATAATTGTCTGGTATGCCACTATCTGTTATGAATTATGTACTAGTATGTTACGATATTATGTGATAGTAGTAGTAGGGGTGAAATAGTCCCCGTATCATGTTGAAAGAGACCGAAGGGGGTAGGCCAGCACCCATATATGCTAGGCAGTATATGATATATGTATGCATGCTAGGGTATTATGTGGTAGTAGTAGGGGGTGAAATAGATCCCATATCCGGTTGAAAGTGACTGAAGGGGTAGGCCAACACCCAGATATGCTAGGTAGTATCTGGTTGAAAGAGACCGAAGGGCTAGGCCAACACCCGGATATGCTAGGCGGTTACCGGTTGAAAGAGACCGAAGGGGTAGGTCGGGAACCCAGATATGCATGACCAGTATGTTATTGTATGGTATGTGGTATGATGGGGGAACTCATTAAGCTTTATTCTTACGGTTTACAGTTTTGGTTTTAGATACTTCTTCTTCGAAGGGGAAGGAGCCGGCATGACTACAGCGCATCACACAGATGATTTTCCGCACATGTGATTCTTGGGATTTGTACTCTGACATTACTACCTTATGACATGTTTTTGGGATAAATGATTTATGGGTTTTTATGATATGAGATAACTTATGATGTTTTCAGTGAATCTGTTTTATGAATTATTAAATTAAAAATGAAATTTTTGGTCTCGAATTTTGGGATGTTACAAGTTGGTATCAGAGCCTTGGTTTGAGGGATTCCGACACACCTTCGGGGGTGTCTAGGCTCAAATCGAGGATTTAAAAAGTTTTTAGAAAAATTAAATTTTCTAAACTTTAAAATTAAGGTTTTTGAGAAAGAACAAGGAGTGTCATGCGTGCAATCAGCCGAGCTTAAGTAAGTTTTCCCCAAGATACCCATGCATGTTTGTTATGCTATATGATATGATTATGAGAACTGAATGCTAGATTAGGGATGAGGATATAGGAAGGATGCCTTATATGCCTGTTGTATGTGTATGAGAACTGCATGCTAGATTAGGGCTAAGGATCTAGGAAGATGCCTTATGTGCCTGCTATATGTGCTTATTGAATTACATGCTAGAACTGATTAGTCAGTGATATGATGGCCTGATTAGGATATGCATGGTTTGGTTACTCAAAGCCCGAATGCTGCTTGCTTTGTGCTTTTAGGAGTTCTAGTTATCTTTAATTAATTAGTAAACGAATACGTTAAGTTACATATTACGAGGACTAAATAATTTTAGAAGGTTAGGTCTAGCCCTATTTTGCAGCTCTTGTCTGAGTCCAACCGTTGTAGGGTAGGACCTCTCATTCGAAGGAGTATCTGGTCTTAGTAATATGTAATGGTATTCGCAAACTAGTTAGGGGGAGATAGCAGGGACTTCTTACGCAGTTGATGGTGGAGAGTAGGTCGGAGATTACCCTAGGGTAAGCCTAGGATGAGATTAGCATGAGGAGCGATAGTAGTAGAAGGGACTTGGTGAAGTCAAGGCAATCCTTGAGGAAAGTACGGATAGATGTGGGAGGTAGAATGGGCCCATACTACTGAAAGCATAGGATCCGTACTCGAGTCAAGGATGGCTGAGATGGAACCAGGGAAATTGTAGTGTGTATGAGACCTCTCGGGGTTATGTATGACCCTGACGATTATGTGTTTTGTTTCAGAATAGTGGTGACACGTCACGGAGCAGGAGGTTTGGGGTCTGGGACAGGATCAGGATCAGGTTCGGGTTCGGGTTCCGACCCAGTCGATGAGGGATTGCACGAGTTCATTGCATCCAATATTATGAGAGGCATCCTTGAGGCGACCCCAGTGATTTTCAGGTCGATCAAGGAAGGGATCATGGAGCTGATGGAGGATCGCCTCAGACATTCAGGAGCGACATGGAACTGAGCCAGCCAGGGACTCACACACTCTCCTTCAAGGATTTCAGAGGATGTGGTGCGCCAGACTTTCATGGGGTGAAGGACCCTATCGTGGTCAGTATATGGATTGCAGACATCGAGTCTGCACAGTTGACGAGCTTCTGCCCTGAGGGGTCGAAGGTCCGGTATGCAGCGGGATATTTGAGAGAGAGAGCTAAGGACTGGTGGGAGGCAGTCAGTGACACAGTGGAAGCCCCATACATTGAGGCTATGACCTGGTCGGACTTTGTGACCGGGTTTAGGGTTGAGTTTGCGTCGGCTATAGAGGTTCAGCAGCTGGCCAGGGAGTTTCTGGATATGAGGCAGACGACTGAGTCGGTGGCGAAAATTACCGCCAAGTTCAGGGAGAGGGCATTGCTGGTGCCTCAATACGCGGGGGATGAGGAGATGAGGAAGACCCGATACCACGACATGTTGAGAGCTAACATTCGGAAACATGTCAGCTACTCGGCATGCCCGACTTTAGAGGACATGATAGCCAGGGCGAGAGAGAGGGAGATTGCCATAGATCACATCAGGAAGAGGAAGGCGGAGACAGGGCATGTGAGTGGGGTTTCGGGGAAGAAACCAAAGGGATCCGACACTAGGTCGAAGGGCCAGCAGGGCCGGAGCCGCTGTGGGAAATGCGGCAAGACGTATGAGCGGGTTTGCATATTAGGGTCATTGGGCTGCTATAAATGCGGCAAGCTTGGGCACTTTGGCAGGGATTGCACTGCCCCTACCCACACCTTTCAGACATCAGACCCGATTTGCTTTCATTGCAATCAGAAGGGCCACAAAAAGGCCAACTACCCGAGATTGACAGCAACAGCGCCAGTGGCGACGCCAGCTTCATCGACCCTACGGATCACAAATGGCCGAGAGGGAAAGTCAGATGCTCCAGTGGTGAGGAGTTGAGCCTTCCAGTTGACCGTCGAGGAGGCACGTGCCACACCGGATGTGGTGACATGTATGTTTCTTCTCCATATCTCTTATATTGTGTCAGTTTTGATATTTATGTTTCATGTTTCATGTATTCTGTTAGGATCGTTCCATGTGAATGGTATTCCAGTATTGGTGTTATTTGACTAAGGGCTACCCGATCATTCGTATCCGTTGCACTCAGCAAGAGGTTCACTGAGTCTTCAGGCACATTGGATTGTCCTTTAGAGGTCGAGATTGCGGACGACCGATCCGTCCGGGTATCAGAGGTTTTTATTGATTGTGTTCTGCGGATGTATGATGAGCGATACCTCATGGATTTGGTTCCGATTACGTTGTGTGGGAACAAGGTTATCATCGACATGGATTGGCTGAGCCCTAATGGGGCGGTGATCGACTGTGCGCATCAATTGGTACATGTCAGGACCCCAAGTGGGGGAGAGCTGGTGATTCAGGGCGAGAGGCCGCATCATGGACCAGCTTTGTGTTCAGCAGCGAGGGCTAGGCGCCAACTTCAACAGGGTTGCGCAGGTTATGTCACCCACATCATGGATACCCTGGAGGCGGGTAAGGCGACTGTGAGTGATGTGCTAGTTGTGAACGAGTATCCGGATGTGTTTCCAGAGGAGTTCCGGATTGACTTGGTTCCTGGTGCGGTGCCGATAGCCAAGTCACCATATTGGTTGGCTCCTCCCGAGATGCAGGAGTTGTCTACACAGCTGCAGGAGCTGTTAGACAAGGGATTTATCAGGCCGAGCAGTTCGCCTTGGGGAGCCCCGATTCTGTTTGTGAAGAAGAAGGATGGTTACTACCAGATGTGCATAGACTACCGGGAGATGAACAAGGTAACAATGAAGAGCTGTTATCCACTCCCGAGGATTGATGATCTCTTCGACCAACTACAGGGGGGCATCTTGGTTTTCCAAGATAGATTTGCGTTCAGGCTACCACCAGATGCTAGTCAGAGACGAGGATGTGCAGAAGACTACTTTCCTGACTCGCTATGGCCACTACGAGTTCGTGGTGATGCCCTTTGGGCTCACCAATACCCCTGCCGTGTTTATGGACCTCATGAACCGCGTATGCAGACCGATGTTGGGTCGGTCTATGATAGTCTTTATTGATGGCATCTTGGTTTACTCCAAGACGCAGGAGCAGGATGAGGAGCACTTGCGTGAGGTGTTAGATACCCTGAGGAGGGAGAACTTGTACGCCAAGTTCTCCAAGTGCGAGTTCTGGTTGTGAGAGGTGCAGTTTCTGGGGCACCTTTTCAACCAGAACGGTATTTTGGTCGACCCGGCCAAAGTGGGAGGTTCCGAAGTCTCCATATGTGATTCAGAGTTTCCTCGGATTAGCAGGCTATTACCGGAGATTCATGCATGATTTCTCCAAGATAGCAGTACCATTGACCCGGCTGACGAAGAAGGCCGTTGTATTTCGCTACGGGCCTGAGCAACAGGCGGCATTCGAGACATTGAGGCAGAGGTTGTGCGAGGCGTCGATCTTAACCCTGCCAGAGGGTGTGGAGGATTTTGTAGTATATTGTGATGCGTCTATTTCGGGTTTGGGCGCAGTGTTAATGCAGAGAGGGCACGTCATCGCCTACGCCTCGAAGCAGCTGAAGCCTCACGAGGCGAACTACCCGACGTACGGCCTGGAGTTGGGGGCAGTTGTTTTCACCCTCAAGATTTGGCGATATTACCTCTATAGGGTCCGTTATACCATTTACACGAATCATAGGGGTTTGAGGTACCTCATGGATCAGCCGAATCTGAACATGAGGCAGCGTCGGTGGTTAGATGTGGTGAAGGACTACGACTGTGAGATCCTTTATCACCCGGGGAAGGCCAATGTCGTGGCCGATGCACTTAGCTGCAAGGCATTCACAACCCCGATCAGAGACATCTGTCTGAGGATGATAGTAGTGACTCCGCTTTTGGAGCAGATCTGAGAAGCCCAAGAGGAGGCTATGAACGAGGAACATCGGAAGAGAGAGCGTATCGTGGGTCAAGTTTCCTCCTTCGACTATGATAGTCGCGGGTTGTTGACACTCCATCGTAGAGTATGGTTTCCGTATCATGGAGGTGTGCGCCAGGTATTAATGGAGGGGGCGCACAAATCAAGGTTTACTATCCATCCCGGGGCGACGAAGATGTACAAAGATCTTCGTCCTGATTATTGGTGGCCCTGCATGAAGCAGGATGTAGCCTGGTACTTTGAGAGGTGCTTGACCTGCAGGAAGGTCAAGGCTGAACACCAGAATCCTCACGGAAAGACGCAGCCATTGGATATCCCTATGTGGAAATGGGAGGATATTACTATGGATTTCATCACAAAGCTTCTCAGGACCGCACGGGGAATGGATTCGATTTGGGTCATCGTGGATCGGTTGACCAAGAGCGCCCATTTTAGTCCGATTCAGGAGAGCATTTCGGCCGAGAAGCTGGTCGACATCTACTTAAGAGAGGTAGTAGCTCGTCACGGGGTGCCAGTATCCGTGATTTCTGACCGAGATGTACGGTTCACTTCCAGATTCTGGAAAACATTTCATGAAGAGTTGGGTACTCGTCTGCACTTTAGCACTGCTTTTCACCCGCAGACGGATGGTCAGAGCGAGCGGACCATCTAGACTTTGGATGATATGCTACGGGCGTGCGTTCTAGACTTTGGTGGTAGCTGGGATACCTACCTTCCCTTGGCAGAGTTTTCCTACAATAATAGCTACCACGCGAGTATTGACCGTCCTCCCTTCGAGATGTTATATGGGAGGAAGTGTAGAACCCCGATATGCTGGGGTGAGGTTGGACAAAGGGTCATGGGAAGTACCGAAGTGGTACTCAAGACGACGGAGAGGATCCAGTAGGTCCGGAGCAGGCTTCAGATTGCTCAAAGTCGGCAGAAGAGCTACGCCGACAGACGTCGATCGGACCTGGAGTTCCAGGTCGGGGATATGGTTCTCCTGAAGGTGTCACCTTGGAAAGGTGTCGTCTGGTTCAGGAAGCGGGACAAGTTGGTCCCTAGGTACATTGGCCCTTTCAGGGTTATAGCCCGGGTGGGCAAAGTGGCGTATAGGTTGGATCTGCCAACCGAGTTTAGTCAGATCCACAACACCTTTCATGTCTCCTAGCTGCGGAAGTGCTTGGTAGATGACTCCGTAGTGGTGCCCTTAGATGATATTCAGGTAGACGACAACCTGAACTACATCGAGCGACCGGTAGCCATCCTCGACAGGAAGTCGAAGGATCTGAGGAACAAGATGGTAGAGTTAGTTTAGTTGCAATGGCAGCACTGAAAGGGCTAGGAATGGACTTGGGAGCTGGAGGATGAGATCAGGGAGCACTACTCAGAGCTTTTCCCAGATGCAGCAGACTTCGAGGACGAAGTCTAAAATAAGTGGGGGAGATTTGTAACACCCGGATCCTGGTATGTAGTTTAAATCAAATTATTCATTTTTGCAAGGGGACTCGGGGAGTTGGAGGCCTAAACTCGCTGAGTAGGAATGGAATTTCGACGCAGGACTTAAAGTCTACTCGACGAGTTGAGAGCCTTAACTCGACGAGTAGGACTACCAGAGTGAAACCCTAATTTTTAGGGTTTTGCACCCTATTTAAGCACCTTAACCTCCAAAGTTAGGCCTCATTTGCGGCCTCCATCACCCCAAACCGTAGCCAAGAAACCCTAAAACACTTTTGAGTGTTCTTGTGCCATTTTGTGTGTTCTTTGTGAAGTTCAAAAAGAGGATCCTTGAAGAAAGAGCAAGGACCTGAAGGAGGAGAGTAGATCTAGAAGTTGAGCTCCATTTCTGGTTCAATAGAGGTAAAAATCTCCTAACTTGTCCATTGTGTGCTTAGATCTCTTCATCTCCACTTTTGTTGAGTTTTTGGTCTCAGTAGCTTAGTCCTTGGGAAATGGACGTCCCAAGTGATTTACCTTTCAGATCTGGGGTCTAGAAGGGGTTTCATGGAATAAAGGTGCAAACTTTATGACCATGGAAGCCCCATGCAAGCTTTAAGGTGTCATTTTGGCCTTTTAAGCCCCAAAATGCCATGCATGGAAGGAAAGTTTGAGACTTTACATGTTCATTTGGTGTCTAGGCCTAGATCTCAGTTTTCATGCTTTGGTTTGGAGTATTATGACTTTTGGACCATGATCTAAGTCTTAAAGAAATAGGGTATGAGCTAAGCCCATTAAGAAGGACTATTAACGGGTAAAGTTGGAAACTTTACCCATAAGAGGGCATTTACAGTATGTAGTTGTAGTATGGAGTTTGGATCTAAAGGATAGGAGCTTAATCTATTAAGATGGCTCAACAGACTGAAAAACTCGTCGAGTCCATAAGGGAACTCGACGAGTTGGGTTGAAATGTATCGATATCATGGATACGAGGAACTCGACGAGTTTGAGAAAGAACTCGACGAGTTGGATGGAAATTTCCAGGGTTTCATGGATCATGGAACTCGACGAGTTGATGGACCAACTCGGCGAGTTGAGTCAACCAGGATGTTGACTTTGACCCGGATGTTGACCTTGACTTTGACTTTGACCAGAGTTGACCCTTAATAGGGTTATGGGTATGAAAGAGTAATTAAAGGAGATTTTTATGTGTAGGAGTTTGAGAGGAGTTGATTTCAGAGTCGAAGACATTTCATCTACTTCACGACATTGAGGTGAGTTACCTTCGAGTAGGAGTGGGTCTAAGGCACCAATACCGACCCACTAGTAGGTGATTATAGATAAGATGATTGTCTTTGTGATAATTGTCTGGTATGCTACTATCTGTTATGCCTTATGTGCTAGTATGTTACGATATTATGTGATAGTTGTAATAGGGGTGAAATAGTCACTGTATCCGATTGAAAGAGACCGCAGGGGGTAAGCTAGCACCCAGATATGCTAGGCAGTATATGATATATGAATGCATGCTAGGGTATTATGTGGTAGTAATAGGGATGAAATAGTCCCCGTATCCGGTTGAAAGAGACCGACGGGGTAGGCCAGCACCCATAATTTCTAGGCAGTATCTGGTTGAAAGAGACCGAAGGGGTAGGCCAGCACCCATATATGCTAGGCAGTTACCGGTTGAAAGAGACCGCAGGTGTAGGCCGGACACCCATATATGCTTGAAAGTTTGTTATTGTATGGTATGTGGTTTGATTGGGGAACTCACTAAGCTTTGTGCTTACGGTTTACAGTTTTGGTTTCAGGTACCTCTTCTTCGAAGGGGAAGGAGGCGGCATAACTGCAGCGCATCACACACATGATTTTCCGCATATGAGATTCTTAGGATTTGTACTTTGACATTATTACCTTATGACATGTTATTGGGATAAATGATTTATGGGTTTTTATGATATGAGATAACTTATGATGTTTTCAGTGAATCTGTTTTATGAATTATTAAATTAAAATTGAAATTTTTGGTCTCGAATTTTGGGATGTTACAAGAATCTTATCAACAAAAGTTCAAAGCTTTGCATTCTCCTCTCCATGAGCTTTAACATATCAAGCCATCGTCTGAATAGTAGAATTGAGCTTCGTCTCGAAGATCTTGAGATGGTCAGCTTGTAACTTCGATATAGTGATTAACAACATATCAATTTCTTCTTGATGATATCTTGAACTTCAGCTAACCGCTTTGAAGAACTGGTAATTTAAGTCCCATTGCCATCCCTAACTTCAACAAGGCCATTTTCCACATATTTTTTTACTCGTCCTTCATGAACTGCAAACATCTTCTCATGTGATTCTTGAGTAATTTGAACAATAGTCTGAGAAGTAGCAGAGGAAGAACCAATGAGAAGATCTAATAACATGATCAACTTGTTATTGAGAATCTTGTATTGATATTCAGACATAATTACATCATCAGGGACATCCCCAACATCAATATGAAACGAAATAGGAACAAAATCCAAATCATCAACATTTTGATCCAAATTCCCCAAATCAACCATGACATTGTCATTAATATCAGTAGATTGTGAACAGATAATCGGATCCTCCAAATTCTTTGACATAAGAATTGCTTTAAATGTGGGTAATGTGAGTAAGGTAGAAACTGGTGGAGGTGGAGGTGGGGGTGTTTGTACTGCGGAAGTAGACATTCAAGGTTGAGGTAAAGGAATTGTAATTTCGATAGGTGTTGTTGTTGAAGCAAATGTCAATGGTGGTGGTAAAGGTTTTTCTATAGGAACGGTAGAAGTATTAGCCGATGTCGAAGGTGGTGACAAATTATCTTCGATAAAATATTCACCAACGTTGATGTTTATCTCCACATCAGATATGTCAACAGTGACATCCATAGGATGTTCCTCCTCTCTATGAGATTTAGAAGAGGTCTTCCTTGGTGGTGATATAGGACAAGAATCATCTTCATGATCCGTTTTAGTATCCTCATAATCAGCATCTTCGTCTTGGATATCTACTTTCTTTACTAACCTTTGCCTCTTTGGTTTACTTGTTTTTTCTTTCGTGTTGACCTTCCTCAAACTTTAGACTTTTTAACAAAAGATTCCATGCTTGGCTCACCAATATAAATTCCTTTCTTCCTCTTCTTCAAGACATCTTTATCCTTCACTGCCTTCTGTTTCGATATAGCAGCTTGGGAATCATCGACAAATGGTCGAACAGGTGGAGGAATTATCATAGCTGCTTTAAACTCCAACAAATACGTGTTGTATTTGGGTGTTATTTCCAGCATGCACTTAGGAATTTTCCCAAAAAAGTAAAAATCAGTATCAACCACCACATTAGGAATTTTGCAAAGTATTGATCGAAGAAATTGGTTTTTTCTTCAGGAATAGCAATGCCTAACTACTTGTATGCCTTTACGACCATGAGAGTCCTAAATCTTGTACTTACGATCTCTGAATCTTTCTTCAAACTATTAACATAAGCGACAAACTCCTCCCATAGAATAGAAGCAAAATCCACTGGTTCGTGATGATAAATGACATATAAAATCTTCATAAAGCAGTTATTTTCTTTATTAAGCCCTGAATTGCGACTAATAAGACATCATGCCACAACTCCAAATAAGAAACTCCAAATGAATGGTAAATGGGACTTATTGAGTTCACCGATCATGGTCATATATGGCATATGACCAATATCATTGAACATAGCCATGATTTGCTCAGCAGTCGGAGTAACAAACGTTTAAGAAATTTGCAGATTAAGTAATTGTACAAATTCCTAATTGGTCAAAATCCATTTCCCCTTTCCGATCACTTCAAAAGTGACTATGTCCTTCTCTTGATTGTAGACGAAGGAAGAAAAAGCAGCAACCAACCATTTCATCGAAACATGTTTGATAGTAGTTAGGGCATAATTCAACATTGAATCAAATAAACACCTAACTAGTATTTGTAACCCTTGGGGACACTTTGTTGTATTCTTGATCATCATCAAATTGTTTGATTGAATTTTCATTTGAGGAATTCAACACTCCTCATCGAAAGTAGAAATCGTATCGACAACAACCATGTAGAATTTAGGGTTAAGATCAAAGAGAATTTTGGAAGAAGAGATAATTGATTGAACCGAGAAAGTGAAGAGTGTATGAGAATGAATCGCCAAATATGTATAAATTATGAGGAAAATACATATTTGAGAAATTTGAATCGTTTTCCCTTGTGATGAAAACACATGGAACTCACGGTTTAGAAAAGCACCACCGGATAAGCGCCACATGGAAAAGTAGTCCCCAGAATGATTACATTTATCTTGTGAAGAGTAATAGTCTTATCAACACCCTTGAACGCGAAGATAGACCTTCGTCCTCCAAAACAACTTTGACATGAAACATACAAATCACCAATGATCAACCTTCAACCTTTGAGAAACAAGAACATATCCCTTCGAACCAGAACTAGAATTTGTAAAATCACAAGGATTTTAGTGCAAGAGTGTGACAAAGAAAAAGAGAACACCAAACAAAAAATGTGTGGAATTTATGATATTAAAAAGAAATTTTGATATAAAAGAAATGTGATCTCGGGGAAAGATTCTATTCCTTTATTATCAAGAAGAATATTGAAGTGCCAACATGGTTTTCCGTTAAATTACAATCGTTAACTTGTTAATAAGTAACGAAGGTAGGCCAGTTTTCAAACATATTTACAACTTAACATAAGTGCAATTATATGAATGAAAATCCTTGAGTAATTAGTGTAATCAACTTCAAGTATTCTTTGGTAAGGTATGAGTGACAAAAGATTGAAATGCACCCTTGAAAAATATATGTGACCATGCAAAAAATCTCATAACTCCAATTTTGAGTAAGAGATGGGTGACTCATAAAGGCACCATAACTATATGAATTGATGAGGTTTATAAACAACATTTAGCAGAATGCTTCTAAGGACACCTATCTAGTCAATGATATAGAGAAACCAGACTTAAGCTTATACACCTTAGTTGGATAAAATATGTGTGTGTTTAAGCCTTTCTAGACTGATAGATATATCTCTCAAGAGTTCCAACAATTCCTTGCCATTCCTCAAAATTTGAAATATGAAGAGGGATACCGTAATCATATTGTGGATTTGAGAATGAAACTAACACAACTGATACCCACATAAATCTTTATCAGATCTTTAAAATCTGTAAGCGAAGTATTTCCTCATAATCATTTTCAAGAATTAAAGTGAAACCTTTTCCACTTAGATTTCAAGGTGCACACGTTCCTACCCACGTGAGTCTATCATTTCCAACATACATTCATAAGACAAGGTTTAGTACAAACCAAATTCAAATTCAGTTTTCCTTCATGGACTGAACTTCGCTATTTTTTATTTCTTGCCTCCTGGCAGCTCAAGCGCCTACTAGTGTTTCCATGTTGTTAGCAGCTCGCCCATATTGATTAGTGTACTTTTACTGACAAACGTGCTATGCTTTTATAGTTAAATGAAGAACAAAGAACTCATAAGAATTACTAATTCAACTAGAAGTGCACATAAATAAGAATATGTCATTTAAACACAACATGTTATCAACCTCAGATCGCGTGCTAGTGACAAATAAAAGGTTCATTGTCGATCGACTCTTGAAACTCAAGATCAACATGACTCCTACTGACTTCTTGACATATAAATTTTCTCTCAAGGAACATTCCTTGACGAGCTAAAACAAATATTCAAAAGTTTCTACAGATTTCCGAAAGAAAACACTTCATAGAATAGGACTTAGTTTATCTTTTGTTTCTCGTCAACGAAAACATCACAACTCCTATTTTAAATGTGCAAGAGTAAGAAAACATTATTACTCCATATATTACGAGGTGTTATCTTCTTTCTTGGTTTGAAATGAGTTTCAAGATACAATTTATAGTTACTAGAGCATGGCTCTAAAACTTTATTGAAACAAATCATGACTAATCTATGATCGAACCATTTCCAACAATGTTCGATTCCTCTTTTTAGCGATCCAATTACACTAAGATGTTCGTTGAGGATTAATTGTGATATGATTCCATAATTACCAAGATGATCATAAAACATGATACTAAAGTATTCTCCTTTCTTTTTTAGATTAGAAATTTTTTTATCTTTATTCCTAATAGATTTTTGTATTCGTTCTGCTACTTTTTGAATCTTTTCAAAAGTATTAGAATTATGCTTAGTCTTATAAGCAGAACCATATTTACTAAAGCATCAAAAAATCATGATGAATAGGGTTATCGTCCCTTGTTGTGGATATGAAGAGTCCATATCAACATGTACTAGATCCAATATCCCTTCACTTGCATCACATAAACATGTGAACAATGAAGTATTCATAATTTTCCAACAAACAAAATTCTCATGCATCACGCAATTCGAATTGTATGAGTCCAAGTTTATATCCAATTGAAACTTGGTGATGAGATTTCTTTTCAGTTGGTAAAAAATGAAAATACCACAAGCACGTTCTAGAAGAATCAATATCCACTATTAACAATGCTATTATTAGAAACATAACCAACACTTTCATAAATTTCATTGCAAGGAAATATAAATAAGGAAACTTCATTAACCAAAACTTCATTTTATTGCTAAAACAAAAATTGGAAATTGTCCTTACAATGCATTAAATGAAAAACTATATTTCTAGACATCTCTGAAGAGTAATAGTAATCTATTAAAACTATCCTAACTCCTTAGTAGTAGTTCAAAATTTTGACCATCGAACCATGGGACAAAAGTCCATTTCTCACGATCAGATTTAGCTCACCGTGCTTAAGCTTCTCTCTTTCTCGTAGATCCCGAAATACTATCAAAATGTGATCATCACATCATGTATTAATAGTATATGAGTAGGAACTTATGGTGTTAGATAATGGATGTACCTGAAGTAGAGTCACACAACTTGACTTTACCATCTTCAAGTTCCTTTAGGTATTTTGGGCAGTTTTGATTCCAATGTCCCTTCAATTGGTAGTAGAAACAAATGGACTCATTGGGGTCAACATTTGGAACCAATGTTACCATCGTCGATGTCCATGGAATTCTTGGAATTAGAACTTTTAAGTATTTCTGCTTCAGTTTTGTTCAAAAGCATTTCTGCTTCAACAACCAGCAACATTTGGGTTAAATTAATTAGGGTCACATCGAGATTCCTCATATGAAAGTTTTTAACGAACTGACCATATGATTCATGAAGTGACAGAAGAACCAAAAGATTGGCTTGCCCCTTTGCGAATACGACACCCATTCTCTCAAATTTCTCAATGTACGATTTCATTTTTAGAACATGTGCACACAAATAATTTCCATCTTCGTGTCTACATGCCAATAGGGGTTGATTTGTCTCATATCTTTCAAGTTGAGGAAAACGTAATGTTGGGAGAGTCATATGAGGAGGAAGGGGTGGAATAGTTGAAGAAGGATGATGCCCAATTCCACCATTACCCAAGGAAGTGAAGACAATTTCACCTTGACTCAAATATGGAAGACCATCTCTAGATGATTAAGGAAAACTATTTCCATACCAATGAGGAAGACCATTATTATCTTGATTAGACATCTAAAATTTGGAGAAGAGAGAATTCAAGGTAGTTGATTTTAATCCTTAATTATTAACCCAAAATTTAAATTAAAGCTAGGATCCATATTTTCATTTCGTAATATGAAGAGGGATGCCATAGTCATATCACAAAACTATTTTAGGTAGATAGAAACAGTTCACCAATTTAAATTATATGAAACTCATAGATCTTTTGAGATTTTCATTGAAACATCAATGGCATATTTAATCTCATATTATGCTCTTACAAATTGTGACAGGGATGTCGAGGATCACAATTAAGATGTGAATAACCAGGCAAACCCGCTCAAACACCCTCGGTCGATTTATAATCTCCCATTGATGTGTCGTTTAACCACACCTGCTCCATCAACAATTATAAACATGAGTTGTTTCATCATTTCATCTTTATAGTCCCAAATTAGAATGTCGGTTAACCACACACGCTCATCTAACAACTCATAAAAAATGATATGTGTTTTCATGGATTAGCATACATTTCACATTTTTCATAAAGTAACTAGAGTGAGATTTTAAAAGAAGGCTCTAATACTTTATAGATTATACTTTTAATCTTGATTATGTCCTATCGAGCCCGTTTAGCTAACGACCCTCCACCACACAGGAGAGCGGTGGGTGGAAAAGACACTAATTCAATAGTTATTTTATAGAACGTTTCCTTATACCCTCTTTATAGTATGCATTCGTGAATGAGGCTTACTAGCGATTTGATTGACTTTTTCATATACATATAGTAATTAACGTTTAATATATATATATATATATATATATATATATATATATATATATATATATATATATATATATATATATATATATATATATGTGTGTGTGTGTGTGTGTGTGTGTTTTGGTCAAAAATTACACAAGTGAAACTCAAACAAATTGAATGAGAGGCTGTGGTGTTTGAATTGATGTAAGAAGAAAATTGTAATCAAGACAACACGAAGGTTTACAAGGAAAGCCCTTGATCCTTTGCTAGGATCTTCGACACAAAACCTTGGGAGGTGATAATGATCACCTGTTTTGATGATTTTATTGATTAAAAATGTTTATTACAGAGATGAATGTGTAAATGTAAGTACAAGTATCGTGGATGATCTAATCGCGTGTATAGTGTGTGTGATACAAGTGTTATTTTTAGTCTAAAGCTAATAACAAGAAGTCCGATAATTCCGAGATCCTCTAAGAATCAACATCTGAACGTTGTTTGACTTGGTATTCCGGGTCGTTTGCCTGATTGAGACGACTCTCTGTTGAGGATAAGTCTTTCATTGACTAATTTTGTACATGTATCAGTAAGAAATGAGATTATAACCGTTATAGGTGCTAGTAAATATTAACGATAATAATCAGGATCCTGAAATGTGTTTAAGGATCCTGAGCCTATAGCAATATTAAGGATCCTGAATATGATTTAAGGATCTTTATATATATATATATATATATATATATATATATATATATATATATATATATACATATATAAGATGTATTTTAAAAGTTTTCAAAATACCAGGTTTAAAATTAAGTATTAAACTTTTAATTAATCAAATTTAAACAAATTATGATTTAATCTTTATCTTTTAATTAATTACTTTAAATCATTTAGGGATTAAATAATTATTTTCAATTAAACTATTGATATAATAATTCTAATTTAATCCTATAACCTTATAATTTTTGAAAATTAGGGGATAGGGTTACCAAGTTTTATTTATTCAAAATTTGAAGGAATTTAAAATAATAATTAAGGAAACTAGAAACCCTAGGAAACCCTAAGGCAATTTCGAAAATAAGGGGTGGAGGTTAGGGTTTCAAGAAACCCTAGCCACGTCGAAATTTTTTAAAAGGTTATGGTTTATTTTTTATAAAACCTAATTTTTGACCCGTTCATATTATGCACAATCAACAGAAAACAATGGCTCTGATATCATTTAAGGGTTTTATAGGTTATTAAAATACATATGAAGTGAAAATTTTAACCCTTAAGTTCACATGCAACATATGAAGGATCCATGTCTTCTCTAATTGATGGAAATAAACTACCAACATTAAGAAACCTAAGGGGAACCTATTATAATTGAGTATTACATATGATTAGGGTTAAATGACTTTGATTTGTTGTAGTAAACAAATCACTTCAATCCCTTGTGTTTTTTGGTCTTGGAAAGCTTGCATCCAAAGGATGATGCCTCTAATAGCTCACACCTAAAACTAGAAACCCTAGAATGAGGAGTAGAGAGGAGATATGAGGGAACTTTTGTTCTTATGCGTATAGGTAATTTCATGAATGAAAATTGCAAGCCAAAGGGTTCCATTTATAGTTTAGGTAACTTACAGGCAAAGCAAGATTTGAATTAATTAAATAATAAATATAATCCTAATTCAAATCCTTTTCTTTTATGAAAACATGAAGCTTCCAAAAACCCTAGGAAACCCTCCAAAACCATCCATACCATGGAGGGTACTAGAATTGCATCTTTTGTTCAACTATTGAACAATTACAATACACCATTTGCACCTTTAATTAGTTCCTATTAATCCCAAATAATTTCCAGATTAATTCTGATTAATAATTAATCAATTCTAATTGATTTCACATAAAAATATTAATCATATAAATTAACAAATCAATTATTTAACGATTGATCTCATATTAATTTATTAATCACATAATAAATCAACAATTCAACTATCTATTTATAATTAATATAATAATCACATAATATATTAACATATTATTTTTCCATAATTTTTAATTAGTTTATTAATCATATAATAATATAACAAATCTAACTTTTCTCTCCTAATATCATTTCTAGCTATTTCTTGTTATGATGGCAACTCAAAAAGGACTTTGCTTTTAACTACAAGAGTATACAAATTTAGTTATGAGCTTAGACATCTTAATCCAACAATGGCAAGGAGGAGATCAAAGAGGGTTATACGATAACCTGATAGATATGTGGGATGTGTCAGTTATGGTGACCTTGACTCCATTGATTTTTCTTTAGCAACTGGAGAAGACATTGACATTGAGGAGCCTAAATCGTATAAAGAGGTAGTGGCAAATAAAGAACCAACAAATTGGTTGATGGCCATGAATGAAGAAATGCAATCATTGGAGAATAATGAAACATGGTATTTAGTTCCATTTCCAAAGGGAGCAAAACTAGTGGGATGCAAATCGATCTTTAAAAAGAAGGAATGGATACCATGAGTTGAACAAACTAGGTTCAAGGGAAGTTCGGTGGCGAAAGGGTTTTCTTATAAAGAAGGAATTGATTATCACAAGGTGTTCTCACCAGTCGTGAAGCACAAGATAATTCAGGTTGTTTTGGCCAGGGTGAGTGCATTTGATATGGAGCTTGAACAACTTGATCTGAATACTGCATTTCTTCAATGGAATTTAGAAGAGAATATTTACATGTAACAATCAAATGGGTTCCTTGATTCTAAGAAGGATCATGTATGTTTGCTGAAGAAATCTTTGTATGGTTTGAAGCAGTCTCCAAGGTAGTGGTACAAGAGATTTGATTCATTTATGATCACGCATGGTTATACTCGAAACCAGTTTGACAATTGTGTTTACTCAAAGGAATTGTCACCAGATTCCCACATATATTATTTGCTATATATTGATGACATGCTCATCGGAGCCAAGGACATGGCTAGAATAAATTACTTGAAGGCGAACCTAAAAATGAGTTTGAAATGAAGGATTTGGGAGCACCATAGAAGATACTTAGGATGGAGATTCAAAGGGATCGAAGAGCAGGGCGGTGGTGTATGTCTCAACAAAGGTGCCTTGAGAAAGTTTTGCATTCTTTCAATTGTGATTAATCCAAAACAGTTGGAAATCCTTTGGCAGCTCACTTTAAACTTGGTCCAGATACTATACCTACAACTAATGAAGAAAGGAAGTATATGAGTTGGGTTCCATACTCTAGTGCTGTTGGAAGTCTCATGTAAGCAATGGTCTCTACCAAACCTGATTTGGCTCATTCAGTTAGTGACGTAAGCAGGTTTATGAGCAATCCAGGTAAGGCTCATTGGGAAGTTGTCAAGTGAATCATGTGATTCTTGAAGGGAATGATAGATGTTTGGTTGGTGTGTCAAGATAATATGAAAACTGGACTGGTTGAATATACAGACTCTAATCATGGTGGTGATTTGTTGAAGTGCATGCCACAGAGGTGTTATATTTTCACTTTTTTGGATGTGCCATCAGTTGGAAGTCAATGTTACAATATACCGTTGCTTTGTCTATAAATAAATCCGAGTACATATCTATGACGGAAGAAATAAAAGAGGAGATATGGTTGCATAGGCTTATTTAGAGTCTTGGTCTGAAGGTGGAGATGCATGTATTGTAGTGTGACAGTCAGAGTGCATTGAATCTTGCAAAGAATCCTATGTATCATGAAAAGACGAATCCCATTGATGTTAGATTGAATTTCATTCGTGACATTCTGGAAACAGAAAAGTTCTCAAAACTGAAAACCGATACCAAGGTGAATCCAAAAGATATGTTAAAAAATTCATTGCCCACAGAGAAATTCAAGTTTTTCTTTGACTTAATTGATGTTCACAAGATTTAGGTCCCTTCGGCGATGAATGACAGGAAGGGAGAGGAAGTTCTTCTTTAAGGTGGAGTTCAGAGGATGATCAAATCAAGGTGGAGATTGTAGAATGTTACTTGAGCATTTAGAGCATTCACATGGAACATTTGAGTTCAATAGAGCACTTGGAACTTAGTGGAGCACTTGGGATTCATGGAGCATGTGATAAAGGATTGGATCATCTGTGAAGGGAATGGATCTCTTCAGAAAGGAATGGATCTCCTAGCAAAGGACAAGATATGCCAAAGTGACAGGATGCCACGAAGTGACTTGATATGCCACGAAGTGACTTAATATGCCACCAAGTGAGTTGATATGCAACCAAGTGACTTGATATGCCACCAAGTGACTTCATATGCCACAAGTGACATGATATGTGAACTTGGAAGAGGATGCACAGACCTAGGAGAGGATGCACCATCCCTTGATCAAGATGTGCCATCCACATGCCTGATGCGCCATCTTGATGCAAGGATGCGCCACTTGGTTTCTTGATGCCAAGGTATCCCTTGATGACCCATGTGCTATGAAATCCTATGATGCTCAATATTGTACAAGGATGCAATGAAGTTAAAGATATTCAAGGAATACACCTTCATGCACTACCATGATGGATGAAGCTCCACTAGTGTTCAAGATGTGCCACATGTGCATCATGATGTGCCACATGCTGCTCCATTATATGTTGATGTTCATGGGTTGTGTAACATGGATAAAGCATCCTTGTGGCATTGTCGTCTTGGACATGTCAACAAGAAGCGCATAGCCCAACTCCAAAAGGATGGAGTGTTGGAGTCGTTCGACCTTAGGGAAGATGACACATGCGAATCTTGTTTACTTGGAAAGATGACCAAGTCACCCTTTACTGGCACTTATGCGAGGGGTGAGGGTTTATTGGATCTCATACATACAGATGTATGTGGACCCTTTAGATCCACCACAAGGGATGTAAATCGCTTCTATGTAACTTTCACAGATGATTATAGCAGATATGGGTATATCTACTTAATCAAGCACAAGTCAGAAACCTTTGAAAAGTTCAAAGAGTTTAAACAAGAAGTGGAGAATTAATTGGGCAGGAAAATCAAGATGCTTCGATCTGATCGAGGTGGAGAGTACCTAAGTCTTGAATTCCACGACTACCTCAAGGAATGTGGAATAGTTTCACAATTGACGCCACCTAGGACACCACAATTGAATGGTGTAACTGAGAGGCGTAATCGAACCTTGCTAGACATGGTTCGTTCCATGATGAGTCGTGCTTCACTACCTATCTCATTCTGGGGGTATGCCTTAGAGACTGCCGCCCATATCCTTAATTTAGTACCCACAAAGAAGGTTGCCAAAACACCTCACGAGATGTGGACAGGGAAAGCTCCCTCGTTGGCACATATCAAGGTTTGGGGCTGTGAAGTTTTCGTAAGACGAGAAACTCACGACAAGCTCGAACCTCGTAGTGAGCGATGTATATTCATCGGCTACCCACAGAAATCCTTTGGATATCTCTTCTATAGGCCGAGTGACAATGTTGTCTTCGTTGCGAGGAGAGGGGTTTTCCGAGAGCGAGAACTCATAAGCCAAGGAGACAGTGGGAGGCAAGTCGATCTTGAAGAGATTCAAGAATCTAGCGATGAAGGAACCCCTAACACTGGCGCTCGACCCGAGGAGGAAACTCCAGTTGAACCAATTGACGAGTCCTTACCTCTTAGACGTTCCGAAAGAGTTAGAGTTCAACCCCAGTTTTATGGTTTTCATATTACTACCGAAGGGGACACGTATATTAGTGATGGTATACTAATAAATCTAGATGAACCTAATAGCTATAAGGAAGCCATGGCAGGCCCAGAGTCTGTAAAATGGAAAGAGGCGATGGACAGCGAGATTCAGTCCATGTATGACAACCAAGTTTGAAATTTGGTTGACAATGTACCAGGTCGTATGACGGTCGGGTGCAAGTGGATCTTCAAGAAGAAGACCGACGTGGATGGGAACGTGCACACTTATAAGGCGCGATTGGTTGCGAAGGGTTTCACTCAGACTCCTGGAGTTGACTACGATGAAACCTTCTCACCAGTTGCGAAGATAAAGTCTATTAGGGTGATGCTAGCCATTGCTATATTTCATGACTATGAAATATGGCAAATGGATGTAAAAACCGCTTTCCTTAATGGGAAGTTGGCTGAGGATGTTTACATGGCTCAGCCAGAGGGTTTTGTCGATCCAAAGCATCCCAATAGAGTGTGTAAGCTTGAGAAGTCCATTTATGGGCTTAAGCAAGCGTCTCGCAGATGGAATCTTTGCTTCGATGAGAAAGTCAAAGAGTTTGGATTTGTACGAAGTGAAGATGAATCATGTGTATATGTCAAGGTCAGTGGGAGTATAGTTAGCTTTCTCGTTTTGTATGTCGATGACATACTGCTCATAAAAACAACGTCCCGACTCTGCAGGAGGTTAAGTCCTGGCTCGGGAAGTGTTTCGCTATGAAGGACTTCGGAGAGGCTTCCTATATTTTAGGAATAAGGATAGTGAGAGAACGAAGTAAGAGACTAATAAGACTTAGTCAGAATACTTACTTGGATAAAGTACTAAAACGTTTTTGTATGGAAAACTCAAAGAAGGGAGAACTACCGATACAGAGTAATACCAAATTGATGATTAAATAAAGGAGTATTATTTATAAGTAAAGCTACTGTCTTATGTTAATTGTTTAACTATTGTTGCATTTTGCATGTTTTGACTTCCTGAGTAATTAATTATTTGATAATAATCGAATTATTCGAATAGTCCACAGTCGTTCATATGTTGGAAGTAGGTATGAATGAAGACTGTCATGAATTGGTGTGTAGATTGTCTAAAGTGTATTAGACATTGCAAAAGTTTGCTGCAACGTTCATGAGTGCTTATGAACTTGATTTGAGCATTGGAATAAACCCGCACTTGTTGGAATCACTTCATGGAATTTATCACGAGTGATCACAAGATGGTAATATCATATAGTCTTAAAACCTAGATATATGGTTTATTGTTTGTTAATTGGTTGTGCATTGATAATACGCAAACGCATCAGTAACTTGATGTTATAAAACGTATTGTTGTGTGTAATTTGATTAGTGGATAGTAAATGCATATAAGTCGAAGTTTATCTGTTCCTTTTATCCTAAGAGGGTAAAAGCGATATCAGGGCCCCTCGATGATTTGATTTGACTTATGTGTCGGGCCCGGTCAGAACTAAATTGATGTGTTCGATTAAGTTCTATGTCAAGTAAATCTGAGATCGAGAAACAAATTGCAGGACAATAAGTATGACCATGTTCCATGTAATTGTCCGCACGATATCTAGAACAGAGGATTATACGATCCCTTATCTAAAGGACAGGATACTGATAAGATCAGAGTTGACAGCGTCTTTGAGAGCTACGATTGCTAATCGGATTGTGTTTGCATATATAGTTACTAGACTTATCCAAGTGGGAGACTGTTGGATTAGTGTCTAAGGCTGTAACTATATTTGGTAAGTACTTGACCCGGTTATGCATGGTCCTTTTGGGTTGCCTTCACCATAGCAACTTGACAGGATGATTTGTTAAGAGAGAAGAGATATTATGAGAATAATATATATTTAAGGAATAATAATATTATTTGATTAATATAAGTCATATATTAATTGAGAATTAATTTGGTGACTTAAAGAGGTTAATTGAATAAAGGGCATAAACTGTCAAATGTGTGATAGTTGTATTTTGGGCTATGTATCCTTATGGATATTGGGGTGGACGAAATTTAGGGTTTGGGAACCTTAAATTCGTCCAAGCCTTGTATCTAGAAGGATCTTGGATTGCTTAGGGCCTAAGTCATTCAATTAGGGTTAAAGGAGAAACCCTAATAGCTCATAGTATAAATAGGACCCTTGGGGTGGAGAAATCGGCACTCTTGCAAGCCAAGGAACCCTAGGGCCGATTTCTATCCCTCCTCCCTCTCTCTTAAGATCATCTTCTTGCTAGTTGGTGTTTGTAAGCCATTAGAGGAGTGACAATTGTGACTCTAAGCTCCAAGAAGAAGAAGTATCAAGCAAGTAATTCAAGGTATTCTTTCAGATCTGATTTCATATGATTAGATTCAATATATTACATTAGATCTAGTATTGCAAGTCTTGGATTCAATGCATGTTCAATTAGAGAAACCTAGATCCAAGCAATTAGGGTTTGCATGTGCACATAGGAAAGTTCTTATGGCTCAAACCCATCAGTGGTATCAGAGCTTTGATTGATTTCTATTGAATTGATGCATTGGTTGATTGCTTGTTGCTTAAAAAATTCGATTTTGTGATTCTGACTGCTGTACTCGGCGAGTTCCACTGTGGACTCGGCGAGTGGCTCCAACTCGGCGAGTCCATAGAGGTACTCGGCGAGTTCGAGCGTCAGAAGGAGGAAGTTTCAGGATTTCTTGCTGTTTTACTTCAGGATACTTGCCTTAACTGTTTTGGGTCATTAAAATCCGATTTTAATCATATATATGAGTATATTCTTGACCTAACAAAAGATAATTACCAATTAGTTGAATAATAATTTCCTTATATGATAATTGTTGATTATTTGAATTGAATTGGTAAATTGTTTTGCAAGTAACATTAAATAAGATCAAATTGAGATAATCTAATTAGATGATTTATATTATTTGCTATTTGATCCTTATGCTTTGAAAAAGTTCAAAGACTTGTCCTCAAGCTTTGAAATTTTAAATTTTGTGATTAAAAGTTTAATTTGGATAATTTTAAATTTCAATCCCTAGAATTTTACAAGTTTAAAATTCAACCCTATACTATTATATTATTACAAGCTTAATATATATATATATATATATATATATATATATATATATATATATATATATATATATATATATATATATATATATATATATATATATATATGATTTACAATGCTAGTCTTACCGTTAGTAGGCCTCATTCATGAAGCCGGTCTATAAGGTGGGTATAAGGTTGCTGCCTATAAAATGACGCTTAATGGGTGTACATTCACACCCACCGCTTGCTTGACTGGTGGAGGGTCGTTAGCCGAACGGGTAGGATAGGGCAAAACCTCCTCTCATTAATAAGTATAATGAATCTATATAAAGTAACTAAACATGTTTTATAAAATTCCCAATCTTAGTTACTTTAGGAAAAGTGAATTGATGCAATCCCATGAAATTACACTTTGCACCCTTGCTAAGACATTAATGGAGCGCGTGTGGTTAACCGGCACATTAATTGGGCTCTAAGCAAAGGTGGCAAAGGGTGACTCATTGTTTGTTATAGTTCAATGGAGCGTGTGTGGTTAACCAGCACATTGAATAGGTAACTGTAACAGTGGGGGCGCCTTGTACATTTGCATGGTTATTCACACCCACTTTGTGATCCTTGGCATCCCAGTCACAAACGAGAGGGGCATATCGAGATTTAAACATGCCATTGAAAGGTTCAATGAATCTCAAAGAAATCTAGGAATTCTCAATACACTTAAAAACTTAAAGCTTATATTTTTATGGTGAAGAATTAGTGAATCGTCATTCACTTACCTCCAAATTATTTGCATATTGGATTACGGCATCCCTTTTCTAATGTGTAAATAAAGTTGTTGGGTCCTAACCCTAATTTTTCATTTTGGGTGTTAATTAGGGACTTAATCTAATCAAACTTTGTTCTTTCTATTTGTAGATGTCTAACGCAAACAACGCAGCTGCTAGCTCATTTCCTCTAATGAGCCTTTGTCAAAAAGTGACATTCGATGGAACGAACTTTAGCGAATGAATAAGATACATTCGCACAATCGCGCGTTACGAGGACAAAGAGTATGTTCTCGATGAGAAACTCGAAAAGATCAATCCAGAAACTGCTACTCCTGAAGAAATGGCTGTCTTTGAGAACCATGAGTGTGATGCAACGAAGGTCCATTGCATCATGATAGCCACAATGAACACATAATTCCAAAAGTCCTATGAGGACATGTATCCTTATGAGATGCATTTAGACTTGATGGAGAGGTATCACCAAAGCGCGAGGCAAGAGCGCTATGAAATCATAACGAATATGATTACTGCTAAAATGGGAAGTGGAGAGTCTCTTACTGTGCACTTGCAAAAGATGCAAAGGTATGTTGATCGTCTTCGCAAGTTGAATGTCAACTTTGGGGAAGATTTGGCTATCGACATTGTTCTTCACTCCTTGCCCTCATGCTACAACCAATTTAGGATGACCTACCACATGAACAAGGAAGAGGTCACCCTAAGCAAACTCCAAGGGCTCCTGAGGACTGTTGAGAGCAACCTCAAGGACAAGTCTGTTGCACCAACTCCCAATCCACCCGTTGCTCCTGTTTTGGCTATTGGACAGGGAAGGGGCAAGAAGAGGAAGGCTTTTTCAAAGAACCACCACAAAGGAAAGTCCCAAAAATGGTTCCTCTTCTAGTGGGACCAAGGTTGATCCTGCTAAGCCCAACCCAAACCCAAAGGAGGCAGAGTGCCACCATTGCCACAAAATAGGGCATTGGAAGAGAAGCTGCCCGGAATATCTGCAAGCCATCAAGGATGGGAAGATCAAGCCATCTTTCGCAGGTATTTACACAATTAAATCTAATGATTCATCTCATGCTATTTCTTGGGTTCTTGATACAGGGTGTGGTTACCACATTTGTTCTGATTTGAAGGGACTAGGAAGAAATAGGGATGTGAAGCTTGGAAGAATAAATCTGATCATGGGAAACAGAAGAACGTCGCGTGTCACCAAGATTGGAGTGTATTCTTTAGAGCTTAGGAATGGTTTGAATTTAGAATTAAATAATTGTTGCTACTCGCCAGATATGGCAAGAAACATCATTTCTTTTCATGGTTTATTTAGACAAGGATTTAGATATTCGTTTAATAATGAGAATGGTTCGATTTATGCTTATCTAAATGGTGTTTTATATTTTGAAGCAATGCCTTGTAATGGAATTTATGAAACTGTTATGGTTGTAGATAACCTAGGAAATGATGTGTTGTGTATGGATTCTTCCAATGGTATGGATAAAGCATCCTTGTGGCATTGTCGTCTTGGACATGTCAACAAGAAGCGCATAGCCCAACTCCAAAAGGATGGAGTGTTGGAGTCGTTCGACCTTAGGGAAGATGACACATGCGAATCTTGTTTACTTGGAAAGATGACCAAGTCACCCTTTACTGGCACTTATGCGAGGGGTGAGGGTTTATTGGATCTCATACATACAGATGTATGTGGACCCTTTAGATCCACCACAAGGGATGTAAATCGCTTCTATGTAACTTTCACAGATGATTATAGCAGATATGGGTATATCTACTTAATCAAGCACAAGTCAGAAACCTTTGAAAAGTTCAAAGAGTTTAAACAAGAAGTGGAGAATTAATTGGGCAGGAAAATCAAGATGCTTCGATCTGATCGAGGTGGAGAGTACCTAAGTCTTGAATTCCACGACTACCTCAAGGAATGTGGAATAGTTTCACAATTGACGCCACCTAGGACACCACAATTGAATGGTGTAACTGAGAGGCGTAATCGAACCTTGCTAGACATGGTTCGTTCCATGATGAGTCGTGCTTCACTACCTATCTCATTCTGGGGGTATGCCTTAGAGACTGCCGCCCATATCCTTAATTTAGTACCCACAAAGAAGGTTGCCAAAACACCTCACGAGATGTGGACAGGGAAAGCTCCCTCGTTGGCACATATCAAGGTTTGGGGCTGTGAAGTTTTCGTAAGACGAGAAACTCACGACAAGCTCGAACCTCGTAGTGAGCGATGTATATTCATCGGCTACCCACAGAAATCCTTTGGATATCTCTTCTATAGGCCGAGTGACAATGTTGTCTTCGTTGCGAGGAGAGGGGTTTTCCGAGAGCGAGAACTCATAAGCCAAGGAGACAGTGGGAGGCAAGTCGATCTTGAAGAGATTCAAGAATCTAGCGATGAAGGAACCCCTAACACTGGCGCTCGACCCGAGGAGGAAACTCCAGTTGAACCAATTGACGAGTCCTTACCTCTTAGACGTTCCGAAAGAGTTAGAGTTCAACCCCAGTTTTATGGTTTTCATATTACTACCGAAGGGGACACGTATATTAGTGATGGTATACTAATAAATCTAGATGAACCTAATAGCTATAAGGAAGCCATGGCAGGCCCAGAGTCTGTAAAATGGAAAGAGGCGATGGACAGCGAGATTCAGTCCATGTATGACAACCAAGTTTGAAATTTGGTTGACAATGTACCAGGTCGTATGACGGTCGGGTGCAAGTGGATCTTCAAGAAGAAGACCGACGTGGATGGGAACGTGCACACTTATAAGGCGCGATTGGTTGCGAAGGGTTTCACTCAGACTCCTGGAGTTGACTACGATGAAACCTTCTCACCAGTTGCGAAGATAAAGTCTATTAGGGTGATGCTAGCCATTGCTATATTTCATGACTATGAAATATGGCAAATGGATGTAAAAACCGCTTTCCTTAATGGGAAGTTGGCTGAGGATGTTTACATGGCTCAGCCAGAGGGTTTTGTCGATCCAAAGCATCCCAATAGAGTGTGTAAGCTTGAGAAGTCCATTTATGGGCTTAAGCAAGCGTCTCGCAGATGGAATCTTTGCTTCGATGAGAAAGTCAAAGAGTTTGGATTTGTACGAAGTGAAGATGAATCATGTGTATATGTCAAGGCCAGTGGGAGTATAGTTAGCTTTCTCGTTTTGTATGTCGATGACATACTGCTCATAAAAACAACGTCCCGACTCTGCAGGAGGTTAAGTCCTGGCTCGGGAAGTGTTTCGCTATGAAGGACTTCGGAGAGGCTTCCTATATTTTAGGAATAAGGATAGTGAGAGAACGAAGTAAGAGACTAATAAGACTTAGTCAGAATACTTACTTGGATAAAGTACTAAAACGTTTTTGTATGGAAAACTCAAAGAAGGGAGAACTACCGATACAGAGTAATACCAAATTGATGATTAAATAAAGGAGTATTATTTATAAGTAAAGCTACTGTCTTATGTTAATTGTTTAACTATTGTTGCATTTTGCATGTTTTGACTTCCTGAGTAATTAATTATTTGATAATAATCGAATTATTCGAATAGTCCACAGTCGTTCATATGTTGGAAGTAGGTATGAATGAAGACTGTCATGAATTGGTGTGTAGATTGTCTAAAGTGTATTAGACATTGCAAAAGTTTGCTGCAACGTTCATGAGTGCTTATGAACTTGATTTGAGCATTGGAATAAACCCGCACTTGTTGGAATCACTTCATGGAATTTATCACGAGTGATCACAAGATGGTAATATCATATAGTCTTAAAACCTAGATATATGGTTTATTGTTTGTTAATTGGTTGTGCATTGATAATACGCAAACGCATCAGTAACTTGATGTTATAAAACGTATTGTTGTGTGTAATTTGATTAGTGGATAGTAAATGCATATAAGTCGAAGTTTATCTGTTCCTTTTATCCTAAGAGGGTAAAAGCGATATCAGGGCCCCTCGATGATTTGATTTGACTTATGTGTCGGGCCCGGTCAGAACTAAATTGATGTGTTCGATTAAGTTCTATGTCAAGTAAATCTGAGATCGAGAAACAAATTGCAGGACAATAAGTATGACCATGTTCCATGTAATTGTCCGCACGATATCTAGAACAGAGGATTATACGATCCCTTATCTAAAGGACAGGATACTGATAAGATCAGAGTTGACAGCGTCTTTGAGAGCTACGATTGCTAATCGGATTGTGTTTGCATATATAGTTACTAGACTTATCCAAGTGGGAGACTGTTGGATTAGTGTCTAAGGCTGTAACTATATTTGGTAAGTACTTGACCCGGTTATGCATGGTCCTTTTGGGTTGCCTTCACCATAGCAACTTGACAGGATGATTTGTTAAGAGAGAAGAGATATTATGAGAATAATATATATTTAAGGAATAATAATATTATTTGATTAATATAAGTCATATATTAATTGAGAATTAATTTGGTGACTTAAAGAGGTTAATTGAATAAAGGGCATAAACTGTCAAATGTGTGATAGTTGTATTTTGGGCTATGTATCCTTATGGATATTGGGGTGGACGAAATTTAGGGTTTGGGAACCTTAAATTCGTCCAAGCCTTGTATCTAGAAGGATCTTGGATTGCTTAGGGCCTAAGTCATTCAATTAGGGTTAAAGGAGAAACCCTAATAGCTCATAGTATAAATAGGACCCTTGGGGTGGAGAAATCGGCACTCTTGCAAGCCAAGGAACCCTAGGGCCGATTTCTATCCCTCCTCCCTCTCTCTTAAGATCATCTTCTTGCTAGTTGGTGTTTGTAAGCCATTAGAGGAGTGACAATTGTGACTCTAAGCTCCAAGAAGAAGAAGTATCAAGCAAGTAATTCAAGGTATTCTTTCAGATCTGATTTCATATGATTAGATTCAATATATTACATTAGATCTAGTATTGCAAGTCTTGGATTCAATGCATGTTCAATTAGAGAAACCTAGATCCAAGCAATTAGGGTTTGCATGTGCACATAGGAAAGTTCTTATGGCTCAAACCCATCAGCCTAATGGTGAGCAATGAAGTTTCAGAGAAAAGATGATATGCTTCAGACAACTGTTTCGCTGCGAAACCTGTTTTTGAGCAAATCAGTGAATGTGAGAAGATGATCAGTAAGGTAAATTCTATTCTCGAATCTCTAAACATTCCTATCTCCCGGTATGAAACTGAATTAAAAGACTTAAGATTTACATTTTCAAGTTTCAGTGATAGTCTAAAACATACCCGTTGAACTAATTCTAATTTAACCGATCAACTCAGCAGGGTTACGAACAAAAATGAAGACAGGCGCATGTTGATTGAGAAGTTAGAGTCAGATATATCTAGGTCTAGGGATGATTTAATTTATTCGCAACGTGACAATTTGGGGCTTTTGAAACAACGAAACAGTTTTTGTTTGATTGCAAAACGGCTTTATTTATATTACAGAGCTGCATATTGACTGTGAAATAGGAAAGAAAACCCACAAGATGATTTTGCCCTTTCTTGAATTGAAAGAGGACGAAATCGATGCAGACTGTTACAGGTGCGAATCAATTATGTCATCAGAAGAAGTCTCGGATGCCTACAAAATCGGTCTGGACAAAATTGAATCTTACATATAGACCAAAGACCATAAAGAAATTTTAAGACAAATTTTGGATGAAAAAGATAAAGAGAAAATCAAATATGAAACTGTACATAAATTTGACTCTCTATGCACTAAGTTGAGTTCATAAAATAAACTTAATGTTGAAAATGTGTCTGAATTCGAAGATGATAGTGACATGAGTGAGATCTCTGTGGAGTATGAGGTTGATTGTTCAGAATTTGTTAAAAGCGAACCTGAACCTGCGAAAGTCTTTATTTCTGAAAATTCAGTTGAGTTTGCTCGTATTTCTGAAAATAATCCAAAGATTTTAAAAGAAAAAGCTTTAGTTTTCCAAAAGGTTAGAATAGTTCCTAACCAAGTTTTCGCAACTACCAGATTGAACAAAAATCAGACTATAGAACTAACGTCCCTGGTAGAAGAAGACAACGCTGATGGGTGCGACGAATATTTTTGGTTAGCCCCCATTGACAATGCAGATGAAACCAAAGGTCTCTCTGAAATGACCTCTTGGAGAACGAAAAGAAGATACGTAGCAGAACCGTTGAACAAGGTCAACTCAAGCTACGAGAAAGGAAGTCCGAGTGGAACTAAGAATGTTCCAAATACGAAAGTCTCTTCACATGAGAACCCTAGAAGTTTTTCAAAAATTCAGTCTCAGTTAAGGGAAAGACATCGAAAGATGTTAAGGGCAAAGGAAAAGTAGTTTCGGAGCCTAGAATTCCTTTCAAGAGATTCGAAACTAACCCAAAGATTGTTGAGAAGAAGTTTGTCAAGCAACAAATCCAAGATAAACAAAGGAAAATATCCACAAAGGATAAGAACTTACAAGATAATAGGATCATTGTTTTTCAACTCACAAAGAAAGATAACTCCACTTTGATTAAACGATCTTATTTAGTTAATGTTGCAATTACTTTTCCTGTTTCTGTGAAAGCCTCACGTGGACCCAAACAACTTTGGGTTCCTAAATCTCCTTGATTTTTGAAGGGGATTCATGACGATCAGTTTGACTTTGAATGGTACATTGATAGTGGCTGCTCACGTCACATGAAAGGAAGGAGGGAAGAACTAAGAGAATTCAGAGCATCGAAGGATGGAGGGAGAGTCAAATACGGAAATAACTTTCTTGGGGAGATTAAGGGCTATTGAATGATTATGAATGGAAAATTATCTACTAGAAAGGTAGCCTATGTGGAAGGCCTACAACACAATCTAATCAGTGTATCACATTGGTTGTAGGTACAGGCTTGAAAGTGTCATTCGATGATGAAGGATGGGAGATAATTGAGAAGAAATCCAAAATTTTTCTATTGAAGTCCAAGCGAAAAGGTGAGATGTATCCACTTAATCTGAATCCCATCAAAGGAAAGCCAACCATATTCCATCTTACGAAAGCACCTTCGGATGATAGCAGGCTTTGGAGCCGAAGGCTCTCATATCTCAACTTCAAAGATATCAATAAACTCGTACTTAGTGATCATGTGCGAGGGCTACCATTGCTGAAGTTTGAGAAGAATCATCTCTGTGCTGCCTGCGAACTAGGGAAGCAAAGAAGGATGAGTCATCCAACAATCATAAACACCAAAGTGATCGAGCCACTTGAACTTTTACATGTTGATCTCTGTGGCCCGTCTGCCATCGAGAGCATTGGTGGTAACAAGTACATTTTAGTTATTGTTGACTATTTTTCAAGATTTAAGTGGGTGCATTTTTTAAGCAGAAATCAAAAGCCACACCTAAACTCAAGGAATTTATAAAGCAGATCGAGCTGCAATTGCGAAAGCTGGTTCGTAACATTCGCAGTGACAACGGTTCGGAGTTCAAAAACCAAGCGTTCGAAGAATTCCTGACTGAAAAAGGAGTAAATCACAATTTTTCAGCTCCTTACACTCCTCAACATAACGGGGTCGTTGAAAGGCGAAACTGATCTCTGTGCGAAGCTGCGAGAACCATGCTATCGTTTGCGAACCTTCCACTCTACTTTTGGGCAGAAGCTATCGGCACAACCTGTTTCACACAAAAGCGATCTTTCTTGAATAAAAGATTTTCCAGTACGCCATATGAAATTCTTAATAAAACATAACCTGACGTTAATTTTTTGCATGTCTTTGGTTCCAAGTGCTTCATCTTTAATTCTAAGGAACAAAGGAACAATTTTGATGAGAAAGTTGACGAAATAATTTTCTTGGGGTATTCTTCAACGTCGAAGGCATATCGGATTTTAAACAAGAGATAAAAAAGAATCGAAGAGACCTACTATGTCACCTTTGATGAAACTTATCTTAAGAAGTCTCAGAAGGTCGACTCCCAATCAGAGGAAATCTTTCCTGTGAAAAATCCGATGACAATTCCTCTCTCTAGCTTTTATGAGGAATTCATGAACCTCTTTGACGAACCTGACAAGGCGATCTCTTCAGAATCTAAGGCAGCAGATAAAAAATAAGACGAATTGAAAAAGATTATTAATGATGCTGCGAAAGAGATTGAACACGAGCACCCCACTCCGAAAGACTCTGAAATTCCATCTCAATCACAAGTTGCGAATGCTACACCGCATGGGGAGGGTTTCACTTCAACCTCCTCATCTCATACACCTGTTCAGGGGGAGAATGAAACCACTGAAATCAGCTTAGAACCACCATTCCAGGGGGAGGGTTCAACTCCGAATGAAGAGACAAGTCCCACATTCGAGGGGGAGAATGAAAATACGAGTGATGATTTGGATGCTCAACCTGAATTTGAAGAAATAAATGCTGAATTGGATCCATCTTATGATCCAAACTTTCCTCCTCTAACCAAATGGACCAGGGATCATCCCCGAACACAAGTAATTGGAGAAGCCTCTACAGGAGTTCTTACGAGGGCACAACAAAAGGCGAATCGGACTGCATTTATTCGAGGGGGAGAATAAAAATACGAATGATGATTCTGATGCTCAACCAGAATTTGAATAAATAAATGTTGAATTGGATCCATCTTATGATCCAAACTCCGAATGAAGAGCCAAGTCCATCATTCGAGGGGGAGAATGAAAATATGAATGATGATTCAGATGCTCAACCTGAATTTGAAGAAATAAATGTTGAATTGGATCCATCTTATGATCCAAACTATCCTCCTCTAACCAAATGGACCAAGGATCATCCCAGAACACAAGTAATTGGAGAAGCCTCTACAGGAGTTCTTACGAGGGCACAACAAAAGGCGAATCGGACTGCACTATTCTCCAAAATGGAATTTTGCATCTTCAATTCGTTTATCTCCAAGATTGAGCCCAAAAACATTAAGATTGCTCTTGATCATTCTGATTGGGTGCAAGCAATGCAGGAGGAGCTCAATGAGCTTGAATAAAACAAGGTTTGAAGGCGAATTCCAACTCCGAAGGATGCTTCCATCGTTGGTCTTAAATGGGTGTTCAGAAATAAGCTCGATAAAGAGGGCAATGTCATCCGAAACAAGGCACGGTTAGTTGTAAAAGGGTATTGCCAAGAAGAAGGGATTGACTACGAGGAAACATCCACACCTATTGCAAGGCTAGAGTCAGTTCCCATCTTTCTGGCATATGCAACACATAAGAACTTTGAAGTCTATCAAATGGACGTTAAGTGTGACTTTTTGAATAGGGAGTTAGAAGAAATAGTGTATGTGGAACAATCACCTGGATTCGTGAACGAAAAATATCCGAACCACTGTTACACTCTTGAAAAAGTAGTCTACGGTCTGAAGCAAGCTCCACGAGCCTGGTATGAAACTCTTACTAGATTTTTAAAACATTCTAACTTTAAAAAAGGCTCGGTCGACCCAACCTTCTTTCGCAAGAAAGATGGTGACCATTTGATGATTGTCCAAATTTACACTGATGACATCATTTTCGGATCTACTAATCCTAGATTAACTGTTGAGTTCTGAAAGTTGATGGAAACTAAGTTTGAGATGAGCTCAATGGGTTCGATTAACTTTTTCCTTGGTTTGAATATAAGACAGAGTCAGGAGGGAATCTTTATCAACCAGGTGGCTTATACGAAGACCTTACTTGCGAAGTTTGGTATGGTGGGAGATTCGAAGGTGAAGGTTCCAATGGCATTCAGAACTAAGCTGACACCGTCTTTGGACAAACCAGCTGCAAATATTACTCTATATTGTCAAATGATTGGGTCATTGATGTATTTAACAACTAGTCGTCCAGACATTATATTCTCTGTTTGCTATTGTGCTAGGTTTCAAGCCAACACTCGCGAACCCCACATGACCGATGTGAAGAACATCTTCAGGTATCTAAAACGAACCTCCTCGCTTGGAATTTGGTACCCATCTAGTTCGGGGTTCTTTTTGCAAACATTCTCTGATGCTGATCTGGAAGGTTGCAGTCTTGATCGCAAAAGTACAACTGGAGGATGTCAATTTCTTGATGGCAAACTCGTCAGTTGGCAATCAATGAAACAGACCTGCGTTTCCCTATCGACTGTCGAAGTTGAATATATTGCAGCCTTCTCCTGTACCTCGCAGGTGATATGGATTCAAAGTTAGTTAAGGGACTATGGTATAAACATGAAAAGAATACCCTTATACTGTGATTCCGAAAGCGCCATTCGCATCTGTCACAACCCAGTGCAGTACTCCAAGACCAAACACATCGCACTGAGGTATCACTTTATTAAAGATCACGTGGAAGATTGAAATGTTGAAATACACTTTGTTAGATCCGCTGATCAACTGGCCGACATCTTTACTAAATCCTTACCAGAACAAACATTTAATCACATTCTTCAAGGCTTAGGAATGATTAAAGCTGAATCAGTTCTGAAACCACCTTCACACTAGGAAAGTATTACTTGAACTGCGAATGGGTGCGAACATTCGTAGTGATTCGCAGTCTACTGTTCATCCGCGAAAGTTCGTCGTTATTCGTAGTCTACTGTTCATCCACGAACGCTCGTAGTGGCTCGCAGTCCACTGTTCATTCGAAGGTTCGGAGCATCTTGTATACTTTTGTATATTTCGTGTTTTTTTACTTATTTAATTTTTTTGTTTTTATTTCTTTTCAGAAAATTCGAAAATCCAAAAATATTTTCTATTTTTTTTATTTTATATAACATCAAAATTAATAAATAATTGAGCAGGACTAACAAATAATATCATGATACTCTGAATTACGAATGATGGGGCAGGTATTGAATTTCTAATATTTACACTAGTTAAGTGTCCCTAGAAGCATGTTACTACATGTAGTACGAAGCCTCTGAGACTCTATGTTTAAAGCCTTAATGAATTGATAATACCAATCATTTCTTCCAAATCAGGCTGAAATTCACATAGGTCATTGTGGTACCTTACTCTTCTCACATTGAGTTAATAGTTAACTGCTTGGTCACCTTCGTATAACAGAGGTACATTTCTCTTCGGAACCATCTCCAATTTTTCTCCATCATATTCGTTTTCACAATCGTAACCCTTGAGACTCTCAGAAATTACCAGTGAGGTTTATGGTTGCACAATCACTTTGTTTATGATCTTAAATTCGCTATAACCACGAATTGAGTGAAACCCAAAATCCAACACATATTTATGCATTGACGGTGAACAATTTCAATGTTCTCGATTAATCACCATGGAATTGACGAAACTCCACTTCTATGGTTCGTAACTTGAAATCTATTTTTATTTTTGCGAGATCTTAATGAAATGTTCTAGACCTAAGACTTTTCTACCCATAAGATCCAGTTTTATTTTTCTTGAGATTTCCATATTATCCAACCACTCAAATGTTTTCCAAAGCATACTTGTTCTTATGACTACACTGGTCAGACATGTATTTCATATGAACATTCGGACTTATTTTGAGTTTCGGACTTGGTTGAAGAAAAAGTTACCCATTTCTCCTTATTAAAAAGAAGCCTTTCACTGATTCTCCACAAACAAGTGATCGTAATTCGACGGGACTCCACACAAGCACTTCAAAGTCTCTCTTGACTGCGAAGGAAGAGATCGTTACTGGGGATCTATCTGCTTTATGTATTTATTGACATCACTATAATCCCTTAGAGAATTTTTTTATTTCTTTATTTTTGGCACACTATTGCATGAAGATCTTCATGATTTTCAAGAATCAGGTTCGTTGTCCTAATAGTTACTTTTAGGTTCGGAGTACAATAAATGATAATCTTTTGTGAAAGTATGAAATTGCGAAAGTTAGCAACTGAAACGGCGGTATTTGTGGATAATATTTGAATTTAGGCGCGTGAAAATTGAAACGACGCCTGCTGTCACGCCGCCTGACACACGCCATCTGACACAGCTGTCACTCACGTCTTTTTAGGCGACTTTTCAGTAATTTGATGTAACCAACCGCAAGATTCTCTCTCTTACTATACGGTATAAAAGGATTTCGACGATTCATTATTCCTTTACCACTTTCAAAGCAATCGAAATTCTTCCGACAATTTCTCTCTCTATTGTTCATCATCTTCTTCACCAAGCAACAACGACAGCTTCATCTGAAGCACCTTTTGTCGCTGATCAAATGGCACAATCAACTCTACTCAACATCAAGGCTAACCAAAATCTCATCCTGGACCTTGAACCAACCAAGTACGACGCTTTTCTCCAACCTCTAATCGAGTGTCTGTGCTATTCTCCCTTGGTTATCACTCAGACAAAAACTGAGAACGTACCCTTGGTTCATCTATCCAAGGCGTACTCGACTGCTAGCTATCAAAAGGGAGAAGATAAGATTACCTTTGAAATCAATAACCAGAAAACCCAAGTCACTAAGTCCAGGTTCTGTAACCTGCTGGGGCTTCCTTAAGGCCGTGACCTAATTAATCCAGAATCCATCTCCAACTCTGCTATCTTGCAGATGTTCTATCAAATGGGCTACAGGGAGTATCTGGCCACCGTCTCCAAATTCAAGAAGCCTAACCTTCCACATGTGTGGAATGCTCTGTTCACCCTGATTTTCAAAAGTCTTTCTGAGAGGGTAACAGGCTCAAACTGTGCTAGCAAGTTGTTCATGACCATCATGTATGGTGTTTACTCAGGAGTCAATCTCGATTACGGGTCGGTGCTTTGGGCTCAACATGTTCAGAGTCCGCTTTCTGCAACTAGGCACAATAACATCTCCTGTGCATGATTTTGGACACTCATTGTACAGAGGGCTATCGATCGCCTTAGCATTTCGGTGATAAAGGGTTCGAGTATGGCGAACATTCAAGTTTTCCACACCACAAACATCATTCTGTAAGACACTTCCAGATTCACCTTCATTGGATCAATCCCGGAATCGATGCTTCGCAACGTCCCAGCTGCAAGTGAAGTTATTCAAGCCTATCGCAATCTACCAGCTTCAGGTCCACGACCAATGACTGATGTCATGCGAAAGGTTCTTGACGAGGCTAATAAGCCAAAGAAGGGGGTAAACGAAAGGGGAAGGTTGGTCCGTCCGAACCTGTCCAGACTCGAAATAAGAGAGTGAAGCAAGTCGCTCGCAAGCCAAGAACTTCCACCCCAATTGACGAGGAGGATTCGCAATCCAACACTATCTGTGAGATTCGCATTGAAGAGCAAGTACAGCACGAACAAGATGACACCGCTATGACTTCTCATCCCCAAGTTTCGGAGCCAATTCCTACGAACCCTGAGGTTACTTTTCACATTCCTACATCTATTCCAATTACATATGATTTCTTTTAGGGTTTCACACCTCCTCACTCTCCAATTACTACTACCACTCCCATCACTACTGCACCATGTCGAACTATGGGTGTTTTGTAACCCCAAGCTACTCTTACACAGTCCACTATATTATTCACTGAATCTATAACAACAACAACAACAACAACCAAAGCCACTAGTACGCCACCAATCACTACCAACATATCTGACACGGGGGTAAGGACTTCTGGTTTCTCTGTTGCTCAAGAATCCACTCCAATCTCACCACTGCGTCAAGATGATCCAGACGCTGTCTTTGGTGATGACAGGGACGCATTTGAGGGATTTCATTTTGGTCCTTTTAACATCCAACCGAAGACTGATGAAGATGATGCTTCCATGACTGCCAAACAGTTCAAGGAACTGAACTCCAAGCTGGATTTGTTAATTGAGTCCTCCAAAGCCTCTTCAAGTTATGAATACTCCCAGGCTTCTGTCAAAGCCTTGCTGGAAACACTTACGAAGGAACATGCTTCCAACCTTGCTCTTACCAATAAAGTTCTTGCTAATTCTGCCTAAACTTGCAAGGAAACGACCGAAAAAGTCGCAAAACTAATTTATGATGCTCAAAGCTTTACATGTACTTTTCAGGCATCTTTTGAGTTAAACACTGCGAAAGTGAATCAGGTGATTTCCAGTCTTGGAACTTCTCTTCACACTGAAAAGTATGCTCTTGAGAAGGTTCGCACAACCATACAATCAGATAATGTAGAGTTTCACACTTCCATCTCTTCAAAACTCGACAAACTTTAGGTTGATCAAGCTCATGAAAACAAGATCATGGATGAACTTGTTGAGAAAACAGAGCATGTGAAGGTTCTTTAAGTGCAGTTAACAAATGCCGATAACCAGATTGTTGATCTCAAGTCAGAGAATGCTGTCATTCGCAGCTGTGTTGCTGATGCGAAGGTTGAGTTGCACAATCTGATCGGGACACGCAACTCTCTCCTCACTGTTTCCATTCGTCAACATCTCGTAGAGAAATTACAACCTATCTTTTCTATGTTAGACAGGATTCAGTGTGTTTCGGAATCTTCCATTCCAAAACAAGGGGGAGATGCAACGACGAAAGAAGCTCAGAAAGTAACAACCAAAAGTGTCAAGAAACCAACTGGTGGTCATGATCATCAGGAACAAAAGCCCATGATAAACAAACCGAAGGTTAATGCAGCTTTGAGTTCGAAAGGCAAAGAGAAGATTATCGATGACAGTGAAGAGGAAGAACCTGATGAGCATGAATTAAAACGAAGGAAGGTTCGTGAAGCTGAACTTGATGAAAATAATCGTATTGTCAAAGAAGCTGAAGAGAAAGCAAGGCTTGCTCGTGAAGCAGAGGAAACATTGAAAGCTCAGAAGACTATCTTTCCTCTGTGGACACTTGAGCAAATTCTGAAAGAAGCCGTCGAAAATCCAAACGTATATTGGCTAGAGCCTGTTGGGTCATTCGACTTGGAGAATTCTTCGGACCTACAGCTTGATAAACCCATTACTCTGAAAGTTTTTCTCTTTCGCAGCTTTGACTTAATTGCAAACGCTTCTCCAGCTGAAAAAGGTGTTGATCAGGCTCTATGTTCTTTTTATCTAAAGCACATGCGTCTTGAATACGAAACGTGGAGCTTAAAGAAGATCACTACTATTAAGGTTTTCGAACCAATTGAAACTGAGAGCTTCGTCAATGCTAGTTTCAAGGTTGCTCGTAGGGCTGTGAGTTCGACTCATGAATTTACTCTCGCAGATCTGCCCTACCTCAACCCATTCAATTGGATTTCTTTGTTACTTCTGCTGATGAGGGATCAACAGAAATTCGAGCCTATCATTGGACATATAAAACGAATGTTGGTCAGCTACATCCAAGAGATTGAGAAGATGGATGCGGAAATTACTATTGTTTTACACAAGAAACCCACTGTTAAATTCAAGGAACATCTGAAGGATCTCGATACGATGAAGCTGGGGAGGATACGAAAGAAGGATTGGAGTGTCGCATTTCAGATACGAGAGAAATCGGATGCGAACTTTCACAGAGTCTACTTCTACTTATCAGACAAGCATCTATACTCCACCTCCTGTCTTGAATTCATTGTGGATTTCGTAAGTCAGAATAAAGCAAACAGTGTTGTGGACAAGAAGTGTTTTTCGGACATGATCAACTGGTATGGCATGGTTCGCAAGTCCTTGTAGGGTATTATGACGAAGTTGTTCAAGGTGCAAAAGCGTCAACAACAAAGAAGAATCTGCCTTCCTATATGACACAAAGGGGGAGATTGTTGGGGCTATATTGTGTGTGTCAATTTTGTATTATTATAGTCTATTAGTAACGGGTTGGGCCTGTCCACCCGGTTTATTTATTGTGCTAGGGTTAGAGTATATATAGTGCATGCATGCATCGATTTTTGGAGTTAATCCTCTTGTAACCCTACTTTGCCTTTACAATAGCAATTCTTTATCGAGTTCTTCTAAGGCAGAGATTTTTAATCATTCGACACAACATTGTTCTTCATTATTGTGTTTTGATTATTTTACCTGTTTGAATCTAATCGATCTTACAAGTTTTATTCTCATCAAATTTATTAAAGGATTAAACCATTGCTATTTTAAAATGTTTTAAAATACACCTTTGGGTATACACTCTTACACACCGCTCCCTTGATTTAAGAATTTAATCGATCTCACAACTTTGTTCTTCATTCTCGTGTTTTAATATTTACTATAAGTGAAAGACAAGTCAGTCGAACCGCTAGTATGCCTCATTCATGAAGCTGATCTATAAGGGGAGTTTAAGGAAGCGGTTTGTAAAATGACACTCATTGGGTATACACTCTTACCCACCGCTCCCTTGACTGGTGAAGAGTCGTTAGCCGAATTGGTTTGATAGGACATAACCTCATTAAAAGTATAATGATGAAAAGTAACTAAACTATTTCCTAAAATCCCACTCTTAGTTACTTTATGAAAAAAATGAATTTGATGCTAATCCATGAAATTGCACATTGCACTTTATATAAGTCGTCAGTGGAGCATGTGTGGTTAACCGGCACACTAATATGGACTAATAAAGGGTGGAAATGGGTGTCTCGAAAATTATTATTGATTAATGGAGCGTGTGTGGCTTACCGGCACATTGATTAGATGATAAATGACATCGAGAGTACCAAGCTAATTTGCATGGTTTTTCACATCTCGTTTGTGATCCTCGGCATCCCAGTCACAAAGTGAGAGCATAATCGAGATTAAACATGTCATTGATTAGATTCAGTGAATCTCAAATGATCTTGGAGTTTTATGAGATTGAAATTGGTAACTGCTTTACCTACCTAAAATAGATTCGAATTTGATTACGGCATCCCTCTTCAAAGTTCGCATAAAAAATATGGATCCTAGCTTAATCTAAATTTATGGGTTAATAATTAAGGATTAAAATCAACAAACTTGAATTTTCTTTTATCCTATTATAGATGTCAAGTTCAGACAACAATGGTCTTCCTCGTCTTTCTGGAAATATTTTTCCTTTTCTATCTGAAGATGATCTTCCATATGTTGATCATGGTGAAAGAATGTTCCCTTCTTCAAGCAATGGTGGAACTGGAAATCATGCTTCTCCAACTCTTCCTCCTCCTCCTCCTCCTCCTCCAGTGACTCTTCCCAAGTCATATTTCCTTCAAGCTGAAAAATACGAAGTTACTCAAGCCATATTGGCATGCAAACATCAATATGGAAAGTCTGTGTGTGCACACGTTCTCAGTATGAAATCGTACATTGACAGATTGGGAATGTTGGGTGTCGTTTTCCCAAGGGAGCTAGCCATTAACATGGTTCTACTTTTGCTTCCTAAGTCATATCGTAAGTTCATTAACTACTACTATATGAGGGACCACGACGTGACTCTAATTGATATGACACATATGTTAATTGTTGCTGAAGCATAAATGCTTAAGAGCACAAATGAAGAAAAAGTGTCTGAAGGATCTGTCTCCCAAATTTCCATGGACATTGATAATGGCAATGGTAGTCCAGAACAAATTTCTCTTCCCAATGGAAAGGGATCGGCCAAGGTGAAACCATTTGACCATATGATAAAGAGAAAGGCTAGTTATGAGATAGTACCATGTGCTAATCATAAAAGTTCCACATATTTCTATTACCAATTGGAGGGGCATTGGTTGCAAAGCTTCCCTTACTACTTGAAAGATCTTAGAGATGGTAAAGTCAAGTCGTATGACTCTACTTCAGGTATATCCACTATCTAACTTCATTATTTTATTGAGTTCTGATTCATAGATTCTTTATACATTATGTGATAATCACATTTTGATGTTTTTGTAGGATCTAAGAGAAAAAAAGGAGGCTTAAGACGAGTAAGCTGAATCTGATCGTGAGAGAAGGATTTCGGTCACATGGTTCGATGATCAAATTTTGGAAGCTACTGTTTAGGAGTTATGATAGATTAATGGATTGCTTAGGAAATATCTAAAAACATAGTTTTCATATGTTTTCATTGTAAGGACAAATTTTTCCGCTTATTATCAATAAAAGTGAATTTTGATTTATTTACTTTATATTTCTTTGCAATGACATTTATGAAAATTAGTGGTTATATTTCTATTAATAGCAGTGTTAAAACTGGATTTGATTCTTAATTATGTCGTTTGTGGTGTTGTCATAATTGACGGAGTGAAAAGGAATTCTCATCGCCCAAGTTTCAATTGGATAGAAGCTTGGAGTCATGCAATTTGAATTGAGTGATGTATGAGAATCTTGATCATTAGAAGATTATGACTAATTCGTTGATCACATGTTTATGTGAGTCAAGTGAAGGACTAATGGATCTAGTACATGTTGATATGAACTATTCAGATCCACCACAAAGGATGATAACTTTATCCGTCATGATTTACTGATGTGTCAGTAAGCATGGTTGTGTTTATAAGATTAAATATAATTATGATACGTTGAAAAGTTTCAAAGAGTGGAAGAACGAATAAGAAGAATCTGTTAGGCAGAAAGATAAACGTTTCTCCAATCTGAAAGGAAAGGAGAGTACTTAACTATTGTGTTTTGTGATCATCTTAATGATTGTGGAACCATGTCACAAATTGATCCTCGAAGAACATCTTAGTGCAATTATTTGACTAAGAAAAGGAATCGGATATTGTTAAAATAGTTCAATCATGAGATGAGTCATACTTCGTATCCAAATAAATAATTTTTTTGAGTAAAACTCTAGTAACTATAAATCGTATTTTGAAGCTTGTTTCATACTAATTAGATTTATAACACCTCATGAAATGTGGAGTAATAATGTTTTCTTACTCTAGCACATTGAAATTGGAAGTTGTGATGTTCCACAAAGTGTTTTCTTGTCGAGAATCCATACTAACTTTTGAATATGTGTATTTACTCATCAAGGATTGTTCCTTGAGAGTGAAACTTATATGTCAAGAAGTCAGTGGGAGCCTTATTGATCTTGAAGAGTTTCAATATTCAATCAAGAATAAACCTTTTAGTAATCACTAGCACACGACCTAAGGTTAATAACCTATCATGTTAAGTTGATACTTTATTGTTTCTATGCATCTTCCAGTTAAGTTGGCAATGCTTATGAGTTATATGGTTCTCATTTGACTGTAAAAGGCAGATCACGTTGGTCGGTGAAAGTACATTGATCAATATGGGTGAACTGCTTAACAACTTGGAAGCATTGGTAGGCCCTTATGCTACCAGAATCCAAGAAATTAAGAATAAGCACAGTTCAGTCCATGAAAGGAAAACTAGATTTGATTTTAGGTTTGTCCTCAACCTTATCTTCTGATTGTATGTTGGTAATGATAGATTCACATGGATGGTAACACATACACCATGAAATCTATGTGGCAAAAGGTTTTTCTCTAATTCATGAAAATGATTATGAGGAAATACTTTCGCTAGTAGATTTTAAATATTTGATGAATATCATTATGGTTAGTGGTTGTGGTAATTGCATTCTCAAATTCTCAATATGATTACGTCACCCCTTTTCATAGTTCAAATTATGAGAAATGGCAAGAAATGGTTTGAACGTTCTGGACTTATAGCTATAAGTTCTGAAAGGGTTTAAACACACACACATATGCTATCTAATGAAAGGTGTATAAGCTTGAGAAGTCTAGATGGAGACTTATCGAAGCATTAATAATCTGTACTTCTGTAAGAGAGTTAAGAGTATTGATTTTAGAAGTCCAGTTGATTTCTGGGTATATGTCAAAGCTAGTGGGAGCATAATTGTTATGCAGATAGAGGCATAATCGTTATGCTAGTGGGAGCATAATCGTTATGCTAAGTGTTGTAAGTTGGAAATACTAATTGTAGGAAACAAAGATTTAAAATTTGCAAATTGCAAAGTTTGGGAATTGTTTCGCTACAGAAAAATTTAGGGGAGAGGACACTCATACTTCATTTCAAATCTAAAACTTTAGATTGAAGTTTTAATAAAACTTGGTACTAGACATATATGAATATCGTGTTGAAATACTTCAACATAGGAAATTCGATATATGGAAATATTATAGCAAGAGACTGATTAGGTGTCAGGTCTTTATGTAAGACATAATGAATCAAGTCCCATATGCTTTGGATATAAGGTTGATTACATATGCTATAATATTCACTTGTTCTGGTTTTTGTTTTCAAATGACTAGGGCATTAAGAGGAAAAGGACTAGAACTTGGTGTGACTAAAGCTGTTAATCAACTGTCAAGAACTGTCTGAGGTTTACTGAAGATTGGTTGCTTATGGACAGTTGGAAGTATAGTATTAATTTGGACGGACAATATTGACATAATTCAGAATGGAGGTGACTCTAGTTCAGAATTGATAGTTATTTGGGAATATGGAAATGTTTCCATAATAGGAGTTGATGATTAGTATCTACTTGTGAGTTAGGAACCTTAATCCAAGGAAGGTGTTCAAGGAGTATATCTTGAAACTGAGACTTCGTTACCATGAAAATCTTTTAAGTAACAAAGGTTTCAATGGAACATTTGGTAATATCATTGGCAAAGTCTTTGTGACCATAGTTAGTTAGGTTATTATTGTGTTTCATTTCGCATGTTTCACTTTCCCAATAATTGGATTATTCAAACATCCACAGTCGCTCGTACTTTTGGAAGTAAGTAGCGAATTAAGTGTAACAACCTATTCTTTTGAATCAAGAAAAGTCAATGAAATGCACACTAGTTCAATCAAAGCTTGCATTAGATCAAACAAAGGGCTACATCTATTCATATCTAAGCTTAATACTTAGCTTAATTCATATTATATTTAGTATAATTTTGATTATGCCAAGGAATTTTACATGAAAGCTATACCTTTGAAATCATGTAAAAGCTTAAAACAAGTCAAATGTGTACTAGTGCAAGTTAAAGGGGTTAAACTTCACATTTAAAGGAACTTGTAAAATATATTAATGTATATATATATATATATATATTGAAATCGGTTTTTGGAATCAAATTAAAGTGCCAAAACCGAACACCCCTTTAAGAAAAGAAAGCAAAACCGAATTCCCCATTTGAAACAAAGCTTGACCGAATTCTTGACTTCTTTGACTTGGAAACCGAATTCTACTTTGTGCATTGACTTGAAACCAAATTCTCTCCATAATACTCCACTTTATGACCGAACACAAGAAGAATTCGGTCATATAGGACCGAATTCTCAAAGATAAACTCATAAAATGGCCGAATACTTCAAGGATAAGGCCATAGACACATTTTCCAAAGCTTACACCGACTTACCTTCTTCCTTCATACTTAAGTCATTCTATCCTTCATTTGATACAATCAGTGACTACAAAAATTTCTTATTCTCTCAAGTATCAAAGCCATCTACAAGCAGTTGAACTTCAAACACTCAAGAACACTTACATCTGCATACATAATTCCTTCATTAATAGTAAGTAATTACTTACAAACTATTGTTTTGTTATAATCAATTACTTGATAATTGATTTTTAATCAATATTATGTATAATATATTATTAGGATACGTTTGTTAAACACGTGTTCTAACCCAGAAATCGTCACTACCACCTCGTTATCACCCAATAACACACATACTAGGTCAGTTCATACCCCTGCGTTTTTACTATTTTTCACTGTTTTAGGGGGGGGGGGGGGGGGGGGAAGGATACAAGACTAACACAAAAATATTGTGTTTACAAATAAATGATTTCTAAATATTTTTAAAATGACTTTAAATGTTTTATAAACTCTTTTTAATTTATATTTTGCCAAAATCATATATATATATATATATATATATATATATATATATATATATATATATATATATATATATATATATATATATATAAGATTTAAAGGGCTTAGGACTAATAATTCGCTTTAATTCCCTTTTCCTTGTTTGGATGTGGGCTCAGGGTAGAATTATTTGTCGGAATGTTGTTTAAATTTTAATTATATATATATATATATATATATATATATATATATATATATATATATATATATATATATACTAGCCGTGTACCGGCGCCAAGCGTCGGGTGCGAATAATTTCTTTCAGAAATTTGTTTCTAGAAACGATTAATTATTTTGAAATAACTCATGACGGATACATAAAACATTCGACATATGGGCAGGGTGTGTGGTGTGGGGGTGGGGTGGGTAGTTGAGTAGGTATGGTGTAGTTCCTTTTGTTAGATAGTCCATTTTGGCACATAAGATATGCAAAAACATGTCATATTTGAAATAACATATGACAGACACATAAAACACATGTAACGTACATTAATAAATTATTTTTAAATGTTACTAGCTTTTATTAGAAACTTAAGTGAACTATATAGGAAATTTTGTAAACAGATAAAGGCATTTGACAAAACAATTACAACAAACAAACATAATAGAAAATTTTGTAAACCGGTTAAGACAATAAAAAATATTAAGGTGATTGCATTGAATAACAAAAAATATTTTCTTTTGACTGAGTTGGACTATAGTCATTTTATTCATTTTCATTAAACTATTAAATTTCAGTTTTTTTGACAAAATAGAACATGGATAATATTTTTTTTAAGAAAACCAACAACCACAATTTAACATAAAAATAATTAATTAATTTTTTTTTCATTTATTGTCATTGACTTGTTTGTTTAAAGATAAATGTATGTTTAGATAAGTTGGATTCTCTTTGTTGATCCTTTGGTTGTGTTCCATAAAAACTTCCAAAGTAGGATGTTATTTCGTGTAAATACCATACCAAGTACAATGCTCTTTCAACGAAAAAACCATACCAAGTAACAGAAAACCAAAAAATAAAATCATAGTATGTTACCATATTATGCAAAAACGCCATACAAGTGACAAAACCCAAAATGTGTTGGAACCTGAAAGTGAACCTCTAGCAATCCTAAGCTCGAATTCCGAAGTACATGTGTTAAGAATTAAATGGTCCGGAGTCAAATTTGCAGAGTGGTCTGGAATCTGTCCGAACCAGAAGAGAAGAAGATGCGAAGCTGAAGGCATTCCGGAATGATTCTCATGTCCGGAATGGATGCTGATCCGGAGTCACAATATTTTGTCTTTGTGCATTTATTAAGTTTGTCTTTGTATTTATGTGATATTTCATAGGACTTAGTCTTTTGTAATACTAGACAATCAGAATGTCAGAAACATTTCTATTGTCCAGTCCTATGTAAGTTTTCTAGCTAATTCGCTGTAACCTTCACTCCTATTTATAGGAGCTTTCAATGCAAAGTCAAACATGGATCATTAACTCAATTTTTGGCATTTACTAAGTTATTTCAAACTTCTTTCAAACATTCCTGTTGTTCTTCATTTATTAGCTTTACCTTGATCATTTATTCTCATTCTTCATTTATGACTTGATCATTTATTGAATACATTATCTAAGACTTGACTGGTCTTTCCAGGCTTGACTTGAACATTTATTTGCAAGCAGACATTGATCTCAATTGGTATCAGAGCCTGAGTGCTTGTCCTTTGAATCCATAAGATCAGATTATATTTGGTTTGAAATTACCTTGGTATTTCAACCATTTCTGTTATAAGGATAAAATTTCTTCTATATACCACTTTAGCTTGAAGATATCTTAACTTCAATGGCTGCTTCTAATCCTCAGCAAATGATTTCAATGCAAATCGCAAATAGTGTGGGTGGCCCTACACGTGCCCCATTACTAGTTGTGGAAGAATATGATCACTGGAAAGTTAGAATGGAAAGAATTTTAATGGCCAAGGATAAAGGTGAAGAAATCTGGAGAACCGTCAAAGAAGGTCCTCATGTTCCTGTAAGAACAGTAGTAAGAGATGCAGCTGCTCAGCTAATGCGTGAAGATGAAACTCGCCCAACTCCTCTAATTGCAGATGATATTGAGAAGCTGCATGCTGATCAAGTTGCTTTCTCAGAAATGGTGTTTGGTGTTCCTCCCTCACTCTTCGAACACATCAAGCTGTGCAAATCAACCAAAGAAATTTGGGACAATCTTCAGGATCTGATTGAAGGTTCGGAAAATATGAAAGACAAGCGCCTCACCTCAGTTGTCAACGACTTTGATACCTTCACTACCACTCCTGGTGAATCAGTGGCCTGAGCCTCCAACCGTTACCGAATCGTGGTCAACAACATGACTACTCATGGGATTGTCCGAACTCCATTGGAGTATAATCTCAAATTCATAAACAGTCTCGGCAAAGGATGGGGAAATGTGAAATCTTGTCTCCAAAGCAATGGTTCCTTGAAAAAGTTAAAGCTCTATCAAATTTTTGATGAACTTCAAGGACACGAGTCTAATGTTGCTCAGACCATAAGGGAACTCTCCGGAGGTCCTCTTGCCCTTGTCAGTTCTTTCGAATCAACCATTCTGAACTCATCTACTTCGGATCCTTTTAAAACCATTGTTCCATCTGTTCAAACATCCGCACCCATCTTACCCACACAAATCTATCCTGCTGATGATTCTGAAACCATGGACTCTGAACTCCGTTTCCAACAAGAGTTTGCTCTACTCTCAATGAAATACAAACGTCCGTTCAATCCCTCTTACAAACCAGACCAAAACCGATTCCATGCTCCTCACCATAACAATCCTCAACCATATTCAGCTCCGGAACCTAAACCAACTTCGGAAAATCCTCCCACATACAAACCAAACATCACTAAGCCAAACTCTACTCCAGAACCCTCTCATAGTTCCAAATCGGACAAACCAAAAATTGTGTGTCACAAGTGTGGACGTGCAAACCATTTTGCTAATGATTGCGTTGCTGATGCACCGTAGAAACCAAAAATTAAGGATTCTGCTTACTACGTCCGAAGAGCCCAAGAGATGGCTGAAAGCGAAAAAGCCTTTGTAACAACGGTTTCAAGAGATGTTGAAGGATATTGGTCATCCGGGGATGATGATGACATGGTAACTGGAAGGAATATGTGTTTGATGGCAAGACAAACTGTTGAATGTGATGAAGGGTATTGGTCTTCTGGGTCAGAAGATGAAGATGATGTTGCCGAACCTCACTATTGCTACGTGGCCACCAATGGCCCACCCGGTCGAAGCATTGTTCAGCAGGTAAAATCTATGATTACTGATAATAATTTTGATCTATCTCTTTATGAACCCTATCTGACCTAAATCCAAACAGATATGAGCACCATTTACAAAGCCTACGAGTCTGCCATAGAAGCCAGTGAGAAGAAGGACTGTGAACTAAATCGTCTTAGGTTGCGTTTTGAGGATAAAAAATTGAAATCGAGTCTTTAGAGCATGAGCTTGTAATGTCCAAAGATGAATGTATCATTTTGAAAGACAAATGCGAAATTACCTTTTCTGAAAGAAATATTTTGATCACTGATAACAAACGTCTCAATGCGAAATTTGTGACTCGGCGAGTCCGGTGTCTTCCGAATCCTCATAGATCCTCACTCGACTCGTCGAGTTAACCTTTCACTCAACGGGTTACCATCGGTCATGAATTGCGGGGCAACCCGACTCGACTCGTCGAGTCCCCTTATGGACTCGACGAGTTCCTTCCATGGCAACACTCAAATGACCTTCTGAGGTCAGATCTGTTTCTCTAACCTATAGATCTGACCTTACAATACTCAATAATCACGTAAAGGTCCGACCTTTACACTCATGCAGCGTTCAATATGCTTCTTTTGGTGAAATAGCCTCTAAAATGGCAACCTAGGCTCATATCTCTAAGGAAGTAGCATAAAGCAAGGAGGTTGGGGCTCTCTGGACTTCTCAAGGTCCAGATCCAGAGTTTAACACTCAAAGGGACATCATAAGAATCATATCTAAGCCAATAAAGGATACATAAAACCCTAGATTCAAGGGTTCTTCACCAAAACAGAAAAGGGTTCGATTTAATACCTCAAAGATGGAGTTTCCTTGCTTGAAATCACAGAATAGCAACCCCCTTGACCTTCTTTTGCTGGAATCTCCTTCTTCTTTGCAAAAACCACACCAACAAGGATTAAAATAGCCTTTCTCCTCACACCACACACTCAAGCTCACTAGGGTTTCTCTCTCCGGACTCGTAGCCGCAAATGAGGGCCATAAGGTTCCTTAAATAGGGCACAGGCCTGAGGATTTAGGGTTTCCACCCACAGCGCCTACTCGGCAAGTCTACTCATGGACTCGTCGAGTAGTTCATTAAAATTACGTGGCTACCCCGCTTCTACTCGACGAGTTATAGCACCAACTCGTCGAGTAGGTCAATGATTCACAAAAATAAATAATTAAAATAATATACCTGGAAATCCGGGTGTTACAATTCTCCGCCACTAGAATCAGAGTTCTTCCTCGAAGTCTCGCTCTGCAAACAGCTCTGGATGCTGCTCCCGTATCTCCAACTCCGGCTCCCAAGTCAGCTCGGACCCTTTCTGATGTTGCCACTGGACCTGAACCAGGGACACCTCCTTGTTCCTCAGAACCTTGATTCTCCGATCCAAGATCGCGATCGGTTTCTCAACATAATTCAGGTTTGCATCCACCTGAATATCTTCTAGTGGTACTACCGCCGACTCGTCGGCTATACACTTCCTCAACTGAGACACGTGGAAGGTATCATGTATCTGGCTCAACTCCACAGGTAGCTCTAAACGATACACTACCCTGCCCACCCTCGCGGTCACCCTGAAAGGACCAATGTATCAGGACCCCAGCTTGCCCCTCTTCCTGAATCGGATCACTCCTTTCCAAGGAGATACCTTCAGGAGTACGAAGTCTCCAACCTGGAACTCAAGCTCGGATCGTCGCCTATCCGCATAATTCTTCTGGCGACTCTGGGTTGTCCGCAACCTCTGCCTGACCTGTTGTATCTGCTCAGTCGTCTGAATCACTATCTCAGTGCTACCCATCACTCGCTGCCCAACCTCTCCCCAGTAGATGGGAGTTCGACACTTCCTCCCGTACAACAACTCGAAGGGAGGCATACCAATGCTCGAATGGTGGCTATTGTTATAGGAAAACTCAGCCAATGGTAAGTACATGTCCCAACTTCCTCCGAAGTCCAACACACATGCTCGAAGAATGTCCTCGAGTGTCTGGATCGTCCGCTCACTCTGTCCATCTGTCTGTGGGTGGTAAGCGATGCTGAAATGCAACCTCGTACCTAACTCCTCATGGAATGTCTACCAGAATCTAGAAGTGAAACGTACATCTCGATCTGATACAATCGAGATCGGTACTCCATGCCGCGATACCACCTCTCTCACATACATCTCTGCCAGTCTCTCTGCAGGAAGAGCTCTCGCTGATAGTAAGGAAGTGAGTGCTCTTCGTCAGCCGGTCAACAATCACCCAAATTGCATCGACACCCTTCGCGATCCTCGGCAATTTGGTGATAAAATCCATGGAAATCTGTTCCCACTTCCACTGGGGAACCTCGAGTGGCTGCAACTTCCCATGCGGACGTTAGTGCTCGGCCTTAACCATGCGACAGGTCATGCACCTCTCAACAAACCACGCCGCATCCCTCTTCATACAAGGCCACCAATACTCTCTCTTCAAGTCCAAATACATCTTAGTGGCCCCGGGATGGATCGAGAACCTCGATCTGTGAGCCTCCTCCATCAGGATGATACGTGCCCCGCCCGTAAACGACACCCATATCCGACCCTGAAAGGTCATAAGCCCTCGGCTATCGGTAACAAACTCAGATACCTGCCCAATCACCCGCTCTCTGTTGCGGTTCTCCGGTCTCACAGCCTCTGCCTGGGCCTCTCGGATGGCATCCAACACCGGAGTCATCACCGTCATCCTCATACAAATATCTCGTATCGGAGCACTCTCCGCCCTACGGCTCAGAGCATCGGCTACAACGTTAGCCTTGCCTGGGTGGTACAGGATCTCGCAGTCATAATCCTTTACCACATCCAACTATCTCCTTTGGCGCATGTTCAGGTTGGGCTTATCCATCAAGTACTTCAAACTCTTGTGGTCCGTGTATATGATACACCGAACCCCATACAAATAGTGACGCCATATCTTGAGGGCGAACACCACGGCCCCCAACTCCAAATCATGGGTGGGATATCTCACCTCGTGAGGCTTCAGCTGCCTCGATGCGTATGCTATCACGTGCCCCCTCTGCATAAGCACCGCACCCAACCCGGATATCGCTGTGTCACAATACACTACGAAATCCTCCATTCCCTCTGGAAGGGCTAACACCGGGGCTTCGCACAGCTTCTGGCGAAGAGTCTCAAACTAGGTCTGCTGCTCTGGACCCCACGTAAAAGCAACGCCCTTCCGGGTCAACCTAGTGAGTGGCACGACAATCTTGGAGAAATCATTGATAAATCTCCGATAGTAGCCGGCCAACCCCACAAAACTCCTGATCTCGGTGGGGGATCTCGGCCCCTCCCAACTCATCACCGCCTCAATCTTGGCCGGATCGACCAATATCCCATTCTGATTAACGAGATGCCCCAAGAATTGGACCTCTCGTAACCAGAAATCACACTTGGAGAATTTGGCGTAAAGCCTCTCCAATCTCAAAACCCCAAGGATCTCCCTCAAATGCTCCTCATGCTGCTCTCGGGATCTCGAATATACCAGAATATCGTCAATGAACACGATCACCGATCGATCCAACATCGGCATGCACACCCTGTTCATGAGATCCATGAACGCTGCCGGTGCATTGGTGAGCCCAAAAGGCATCACCACGAACTCGTAATGCCCATAACGAGTCCTGAACGCCGTCTTCTAGATATCCTCATCTCGCACTCTCATCTGGTGATATCCATACCTCAAATCTATCTTGGAGAACCAAGACGCTCCCTGTAACTGATCGAACAGGTCATCGATCCTTGGTAAGGGGTAACGGTTCTTGACCGTCAACTTGTTCAGCTCCCGGTAATCAATGCACATCCGATGTGAACCATCCTTTTTCTTGACAAAAAGGATCGGCGCTCCCCACGGCGAGCTACTCGGTCGAATAAAACCCTTCCCCAGCAGCTCCTAAAGTTGCGAGGATAACTCCTGCATCTCTGGCGGCGCAAGGCGATAAGGCGCTGCCCCCGGAACCAAATCGATACGGAACTCCACCTACCTCTCGGGAGGCACACCCGACAACTCCTCGGGAAAAACATCCGGGAACTCACGCACTATCGGAACATCATCAATCGAACTCGATCTCTCCGCTGCCACCCGTGTATCCATCACATAAGCTACAAACCCGCTGCAGCCCTGCTGTAAACTCTGTCTTGCTTTGGCAGCCGAACAAAATGCAGACCCACATCGGGTACCCTCACCATATACAGTCAACACTCCCCCACTAGGGTCTGGTATCGCCACCGTCTGCCGCTCGCAGTCTATAACCGCCCCAAAGCGGCTCAACCAATCCATACCCACTATAACGCAAACGTCCCCCATCGCAATCGGGACCATATCTATCGGGAACTCAACACCGAAGATCTCGAGTACACATCCTCGAATCACGTCAGTAGCATACACCGCTCGCTCGTCAGCTATGGAAACTCGTAGAGGTCGACTCAACGTCTCTCGTCGAATATTGATGTGCTGACTCAATGCTAACGACACAAATGATCGACTCGCACCCGAGTCAAATAACACCAAAGCAGGTACAGAACTCACAAGAAAAGTACCTACGCATATCACAATATAAGCACAATATCACAACTCAGCATAAACAAATGAATGAATACATACCAGCCACGACATCGGGCGCTGCGCGGACCTCCTCCGCTGTCAACTGGAAGGCTCTCCCGCGAGCCTTCGGTGCCTCGGCCTTCACTGGCCGACCCTCAGTAGCTCGTGCAGTAGCAGGGGCAGATCCCTGTGCGGATCCCTATGACAGTTGTGGGCACTCGACCCTCCGGTGACCCGTCTGGTTGCAATGAAAGCAAACCATAAATCCCTTGGGGCAGTCCTTGGCTATATGCCCCTCCTTGCCACATTTGTAGCAAGCAGCCGCCCGACACACTCCATTATGTCCCTTGCCGCACTTCCCACAAGTGCGGCCCTTCTTGCCTCCAGATCTCGTATCAGCGGGCTTAGCCTGCTTGGCTGCCGGCTGTACCTGTATCGGTCTCCTATCACTCCTCTGAGACTCGGCCTCCTCCCTGGCCTGAGTCTCTAGCTCAATCTCCCTCTTTCGGGCATTTTCTTGAAGCTCGACAAACGTCCGGTACGTCGAGTTCGCCACGAACTCGCGAATGTCTCTCCTCAGTATGCTCAAATACCGGCTCATGCGTGCCTGCTCGGTAGACACATGCTTAGGGCAAAACATCGCCCTCTCATGAAACTTCCTGGTGATCACAGTAACAGAATCAGTACCCTGCTTGAGGGACAAGAACTCTTGGGCCAGCCGTTCCCTTTCCACCGGGGGAACGTACTCATCACGAAACATAGTGGTGAACCTCTCCCAGGTCACCGCAGTAAGCTTAGCAGGGGTGAAATCCGCCGGCACAAACTTCCACCGGTCCTTCGCCCCCAAGCGAAGCTGGTTCAACGCGAACCGTACTCTCAGATGCTCCGGACATGAGCAGGTGTAGAAGCATCCCTCAATGTCAAAAATCCATCTCATCGCAGTAATCGGATCCTGCGTCCCATCAAACTTTGGTGGCTTCGTGTTGCTGAACTCCCGGAACAGCAACGAGTCACCCCCCTGAGGTCTAGCAGCAGCAACAACTGCAGTAGCTGCAGCGGCTGCAGCCTCAGTAACTGCTGTGTATCTCTCGTCAAACGTCTCAATCAGGGTGGTCTTGATAGACCCAAACATCTCTGGTATCTCTGCACGGATAGCCGCATCCACCTCATCGTGGATGATCTGACGAAGCTCCTCGTCACTCACGCCGCTGGTCTCTGCTCTGTGGCGTGTCCCAACCATGATGTCTCTGAAATACAACATAAAAATATCAGAGACTCGCTCGAGTATGCACGGACTCGATAACCCATCCCTACTTGTTCCTTAGTACCCTAAGGATTCTTACTTGGACTGCGCACTGATCCGGTGTTTTAAGTAGTACGAGCCCTATACTACCGTCCACACCGTATCGGTATTCACCCCAAGTCCTCCTCCTAGGATCCCAGATCACAAGTACTCTACTTCTTGCTAAGCACAGGCTACCCTTCGGTAGGCCCCTCATAAGCTCCTCACTGCTACCTACTCACTCTCAAGCATCTCATAGCAGTAGTAATCTCCTAGGCTAAGGCATCACAAATCAGGCCACTCTAGTCCTAACATGAATACCTAGCCTTCTCTAGCATACATAACATATCATATCATATCTCATAACACATAATGTAAGGGTATTTTGGGAAATCACCGTTCGGGCGTTGGCTGATCGTACACACTGTTTCTTTCCGCTTTTCTCAAATTCTTTTACTTTTTAGAAAAATTGTTTCTTTTGTGAAAAACTTTCTCAAATCCTCAGTTTGAGTTCAGATACGCCCAGAGGTGCATCCGAATCCCTCAAACCAAGGCTCTGATACCAACTTATAACAACGTAAATTTTTAAAACAAATTTTCATTTTTAGAACATAATTTCTTTCATAAGATATCATAAGAATCCATTGTGTCACATGTCATCATAATAAAACAAATCCCAAGATCCCTAATACATAAATCCCATCAGTGTGTACAGATCATGCCGACGCCTTCCCGCGATCCTCACTGGTACCTGAAACACATCATACAAACAATGTAAGCATAAATGCTTAGTGAGTTCCCCAAAATACCACATACGTACATACGCCACTCAAGGCTATAGCTCTACAAGACCTTCCGGTCCATTTGTCTCAGGGGACTTCCGTCCCACAATCCTGGTAGACCTTCCGGTCCATATCATAATGACCTTCCGGTCCATAACATAATGACCTTCCGGTCCATATCATAATGACCTTCCGGTCCATAACATACTACTCATAACATAACATAGCACATACATGTTAAATAACAACATACATCACATACTCCTCATAGCAGATAAGACCTTCCGGTCACACATATTACCACTCTAGGTAAAGTAAAGTGAGAAGACTCACCTCGTACGATGTCGGATAACCTCTCGTGCTTGATAACCCGACCTAGCCTTCTCCTATTAACATAATAACATCTCTAATCAATACTTTCTCTTGTCCTCATTTCTAAGGAGTGGGTAGAAGACCATTCTACCCCTCCCAGATCTTTCTCTAGAACTAGCTTGACCAGAACCCTAAGGTCAACTGAAGTCAACTCAAGTCAATGGTCAAACATTGACCAGACTCGTCGAGTACACTTTTGTGACTCGGCGAGTCCGGTGTCTTCCGAATCCTCATAGATCCTCACTCGACTCGTCGAGTTAACCTTTCACTCAACGGGTTACCATCGGTCATGAATTGCGGGGCAACCCGACTCGACTCGTCGAGTCCCCTTATGGACTCGACGAGTTCCTTCCATGGCAACACTCAAATGACCTTCTGAGGTCAGATCTGTTTCTCTAACCTATAGATCTGACCTTACAATACTCAATAATCACGTAAAGGTCCGACCTTTACACTCATGCAGCGTTCAATATGCTTCTTTTGGTGAAATAGCCTCTAAAATGGCAACCTAGGCTCATATCTCTAAGGAAGTAGCATAAAGCAAGGAGGTTGGGGCTCTCTGGACTTCTCAAGGTCCAGATCCAGAGTTTAACACTCAAAGGGACATCATAAGAATCATATCTAAGCCAATAAAGGATACATAAAACCCTAGATTCAAGGGTTCTTCACCAAAACAGAAAAGGGTTCGATTTAATACCTCAAAGATGGAGTTTCCTTGCTTGAAATCACAGAATAGCAACCCCCTTGACCTTCTTTTGCTGGAATCTCCTTCTTCTTTGCAAAAACCACACCAACAAGGATTAAAATAGCCTTTCTCCTCACACCACACACTCAAGCTCACTAGGGTTTCTCTCTCCGGACTCGTAGCCGCAAATGAGGGCCATAAGGTTCCTTAAATAGGGCACAGGCCTGAGGATTTAGGGTTTCCACCCACAGCGCCTACTCGGCGAGTCTACTCATGGACTCGTCGAGTAGTTCATTAAAATTACGTGGCTACCCCGCTTCTACTCGACGAGTTATAGCACCAACTCGTCGAGTAGGTCAATGATTCACAAAAATAAATAATTAAAATAATATACCTGGAAATCCGGGTGTTACAATTCTCCGCAACTAGAATCAGAGTTCTTCCTCGAAGTCTCGCTCTGCAAACAGCTCTGGATGCTGCTCCCGTATCTCCAACTCCGGCTCCCAAGTCAGCTCGGACCCTTTCTGATGTTGCCACTGGACCTGAACCAGGGACACCTCCTTGTTCCTCAGAACCTTGATTCTCCGATCCAAGATCGCGATCGGTTTCTCAACATAATTCAGGTTTGCATCCACCTGAATATCTTCTAGTGGTACTACCGCCGACTCGTCGGCTATACACTTCCTCAACTGAGACACGTGGAAGGTATCATGTATCTGGCTCAACTCCACAGGTAGCTCTAAACGATATGCTACCCTGCCCACCCTCGCGGTCACCCTGAAAGGACCAATGTATCAGGACCCCAGCTTGCCCCTCTTCCTGAATCGGATCACTCCTTTCCAAGGAGATACCTTCAGGAGTACGAAGTCTCCAACCTGGAACTCAAGCTCGGATCGTCGCCTATCTGCATAATTCTTCTGGCGACTCTGGGCTGTCAGCAACCTCTTCCTGACCTGCTGTATCTGCTCAGTCGTCTGAAGCACTATCTCAGTGCTACTCATCACTCGCTGCCCAACCTCTCCCAGTCGTCTGAAGCACTATCTGCTCAGTCGTCTGAAGCACTATCTGCTCAGTCGTCTGAAGCACTATCTCAGTATCCAAAACCTATTGCTCGTCCCTTGAAAGAATTGCAAAATTTGACCTTCATGGGAGAGGTTCCGAACATCAAACATTCGGACACCCCCGTTTCTCCCTTGTCTCCTCTTCATGATACCATGGAACATTTTGCGTCCTTAATTCCTGAGTTTCAACCAATTGTTGTCAAATGTCCCGATTCCACGCCTCTTCCGCCTCTGATAAACCTGGACCTGAATCGGACCACGGAATTTCATCACAATGTTTCAAATTGCGTAGATTACGTACCTAGGAGTAACCCTCCCAACAACTGTGTTGTTGAAGAAATTCCTTCTGTGACAACTGAAACTGTTTCTTCTGAGTTTGTATGGGCATCCTTAAATGATAAAGTTGAAGTCTCAAGCTGTGTGTCCTCTGATTCTTACGAATCAGATTCCTTAGTCGTCTCAAAAACTAAATTGGTTCCCATTACTCCTGATTTTAGTAATCCATCCGTAGGACAAACCTCAAAATCCTCGTCTCACCCTAAGAGAAAACCAATGTTGAATAGAAAGGATAGTGTAGATCCCAAAGTAGAAGCTTGAAATGCACATAAAAAGGAAGTTAAGACTAGACAAAATTCCAGATTCATTGAAAACTCCAAACCGAGTATATCCCAGAATTCTCATGCATCAACCTATAGTCAAAAATCATTTGTTCCCACTAAGATCCTAAAAAGACCTTATGAATCTCTTAGTCGTGCAGAACCCAAGAAAGTAGTTAGTTCTATTCAGCCCAAATCTCATGTGAATGCCATGACAGTCCAAAACACTTCTCCTCAGACTGTTTCATCTGTTTTATTGCTAAATCTGATGGCACTATTTTTAAACCCAATCTTTCAAAAACCAATGTGTCATCAAGCAAATCCACAAATGCAAAGAAAACAAATTTTTCAAAAAATTCAAAGAAAAATCTTGTGTGGAAAGTCAAATCTCCTATTGATGAAACAACAATTCCGGAGGTTACAAATGTTACCAACACTCCAGAAGTAAAAGGTCCGAAGAAGACTGTTCGGAACCTTTAAGTCAATGAATATGACTACTGGGTAGATGAAAAAACATTAGCCTTCTGTCTATTTCCAAAGAATTAAAAAAATACCACCCAGAAATACAAAGTTGTTCCTAAGTCACAATCAAAGTCCAAAGCCCGTGCCTACGTCCAAAAGGATAATTCGGAGCCTAAAAACTCCATTACTCACTAATTTTGCAAGCACTTTGTGATTCGGAGCAAGAAACAGTATGGTATATTGATAGTGATTGCTCCATGCACATGACGGGGCAGAAAGACTTTCTGCAAGATTTAAAGCTCTCTCCAAACGATGGTTAAATGACATATGGCAACAACTCTCCAACTCCCCAATTCGTGGTTATGGAATTCTCACCAATGGAAACTTCTCTATCTCAAATGTGGCTTATGTAGCTGATCTGAAACACAATTTGATAAGTGTTGCTCAGCTCACTGACTCAAATCGCCGTCTGGAATTTTGCAAAAAATACATCTATGTAATGACTGAAGATCGGAAAGAATGTTTAATCAAGTCGCTTCGCAACAAGAACATGTACCCACTCGACATCAACATGATTATTGGCAAACCGCAACTCTGCCTGCTCACCAAAGTTGTTCCTGACGTCAGTTGGTTATGGCACCGAAGGCTCGCTCATCTAAACTTTCGGTACATGAATGATCTCGTATCCGGCGAAATGGTGAGAGGTTTACCTCTTCTCAAATTTGAAAATGATCATTTGTGTGCTGCTTGTGAGTGTGGTAAGCAATCGAAAAAGGTCATTCTGTTATCTTCGAAAAATCCATTTCGGAACCATTGGAGCTTCTACACATTGATCTTTGTGGACCATCCACTGTAGCAAGTCTTCATCATAAGAAATACATTCTTGTGATTGTTGATGATTTTACAAGGTTCACTTGGGTCTTCTTCCTAAGGCTGGAATCCGAAACAGCCTCAGAGCTCATCAATTTTATCAAAGGAATAAAAGTTCATATCAAACTCCCAGTTAGGAGAATCTGAAGTGATAATGGATCGGAATTCACTAATTCCACCATTGAGAAATTTCTCACTGAAAAAGGAATCGACCACAACTTCTCAGCTCCTTATACTCAACAACAAAACGGTTTAGTCGAAAGACGCAATAGAACTCTCGCCGAAGCTGCTCGATTCATGCTGAACTTCGCAAATCTACCACTCTACCATTGGGTTGAAGACGTATCTACTGCCTACTTCACTCAAAATCGGAGTATCATCAATTGATGCCTCAACATGACTCCGTACGAAGCAATGAATGGTCGGAAGCCAACAATCTCGGTTTTGCATGTTTTCGGATGCAAATGCTTCATCAAGAACAACCGTGATCAGCTTACCAAGTTCCAACCTAAAGCTGATGAAGCCATCTTCCTTGGGTACTCCTCAAAATCAAAAGCTTACAGAGTTCTTAACCGAATAACTCGTGTTCTGGAAGAAAGCTTTGATGTTACTTTCGATGACAACTTCGTTCGGAATTCTGGCCCAACCCATATTACAACTCACATTCTGGAGTTCGATGCTCCTCCGCCAGGATGTCCGAACCCCCAAACAATTCTTGAAGTTGACTTTGAAACTCTCTTTGGTCCTTCCGAAACCGCCCTTGATCCAGAATCTCGAACAAGGCCAACTCTCAATCCAATCTCTCCTTCAGAAGCCCCTATCTCGCAAAACGTCTCCGGTCCGATCCTAAGCCTCCCTCCATTTGATTCCGAACCATTTCAACCTTCTCAGGTTGAGGGGGAAAATGCTCATCCCTCTCTTGAATCAAATGTGGATGGCTTCCAAGATGCAGCTGCTGATTTTGATGACTCAAATCCTCTCAACATTGATGAAAATGAAAATTTCTTTGAGTTTCCTTCTGATGATGATGTCAATCTCTCTGGTTCAGAAGTTCAGGGGGAGCATCATCCTCATATTCAAACCATTTTGGGGGAGCAAATCAATTCCATTGTTGATATCGGATCGACGGCTACACAAGAACTCCCAAGGTTACATGTTTGGACCAAGGATCATCCTCCGAACCAAGTAATCGGAAACCCTAATGCTGGTGTACAGACTCGTTCTGCTACAAGTATCCAAAATGAATGCCATTTCTCAACATTTATATCCATGGTTGAACCCAAATCCATTAAGGAAGCATTAGAGTATGTTGACTGGATTATAGCTACGCAAGAAGAACTGGCAGAATTTGACCGAAATGAAGTTTGGACTCTCGTGCCTCCTCCTCAGAATCATCCCATTGTCGGTACGAGATGGGTATTTCTCAACAAGATAGATGACGCAGGAGTTATTATTCGAAATAAAGCAAGATTGGTGGCAAAAGGATTTACACAGATTGAAGGGCTCGACTACGATAAGACCTTTGCCCCTGTTGCACGTCTTGAAGCCATAAGAATCTCTCTTGCTTATGCTGCTCACAAAGGCTTCAAAGTTTACCAAATGGATGTTAAGAGTGCTTTTCTTAACGGTGAACTTGAAACTGAAGTATATACCTTCAACAGCTCCCCGGTTTTGTTAATCTCTGTTTTCCGAACTACTGTTACAAACTCCGGTAGGCAGTCTACAGACTCAAGCAGGCTCCTCGGGCATGGTACGAGACCCTCACTGATTTTCTCAAACACTCCGCTTTCCAAAAAGGAATTCTAGATCCTACCCTGTTCCAAAGATCAAATGGAAAGCATCTCATGCTGGTACAAATTTATGTGGACGACATCATTTTTGGATCTACGGATTCATCTATGGTTGCTGACTTTGCTAAACTTATGATCAATCGATTCCAAATGAGCATGAATCGGGAGTTAAGCTTCTTTCTTGGCCTCCAAGTCAAACAGACTAACAGAGGAATATTCACTCACCAAGAGAAGTACATTTTGGAACTCCTCAAGAAATACTCAATGGACACCTGTGCCTCAGCCAAAGTACCAATGGGTTTCGGACACAAGATCTTTGCCGACCCTTCAGGTGTTTCAGTTGATGAAAAAAAGTACCGCGGAATGATTGTATCCCTGCTTTATCTCATAGCAAGTCATCCTGATATCATGTTTTCCACATGTTTATGTGCCAGATTTCAAGTCAACCCACAGATGTCTCATCTCTTGGCTATGAAACAAATTTTATGATACCTCAAAGGTACAAAGAGTCTCGGAATCTGGTACCCAGCAAATGAGAGCTTTCTACTTCAAGCCTATTCAGATTCAAACTATGGTGGTCTTCAACTTGATAGAAAAAGCACTTCAGGTGGCTGTCAATTCTTAGGTGGTCGTTTGGTCAGTTGGTCATCCAAGAAACAGAACTGCATTACACTCTCTACAGCCGAAGCTGAATACATTGCTGCTGCCAGCTGTACATCTCATATTCCGTGGATGAAATCTCAACTCTTCGATTATGGTTACCGCTTTCAACGCATTCCTATCTATTGTGATTCTCAAAGTGCCATTGCGATTTCCGATAATCCAATTCAACACTCAATGACTAAGCACATTGATATAAGGTACCATTTCATAAAATATCATGTTCTAAATGGTAACATTGAACTTATTTTTGTTCTATCTGACGATGAGATTGCTGATGTCTTTACTAAGGAATTAGACGAAACCAAATTCAATGGTTTTCTGAACAAGATGGGTATGATGATACCAGATCCTTAGTTCTTTCAAGAGACTTATTCTCTTTGATAGACGTATTCAAAAGAAAATTAGTTCCGATCTAAATTTTTTTATCTCGGAACTACTTTCCCTCGGAATACATAGGATCATTTTACTTATCTTTATTTCTGACCATCACTTGAGTTTTAAGCTGTACAGTTCATCCTGATTATTTGTTATTTAAAGTCCACATTGTCATAGTACTCCAATTTTCATCTCAGAATATACTTCATAATGGCATCTCGGAATTCCACTCCGGAAAGGTATTGCATTCTGCACTTCAGAATTTCAAAATTCACTCCGGAAGTTGTCTCAAATTCTCACTCCGGAATGCTTTCCCAATCATGTTCCGGAAACTTTTTCAAATTCACTCCGAAAATTCTTGAAAATCATTATTCCGGAATTTCTGCTCCGAAATCACAAACCTTTTCCGAAATCGCAATGAGTTTTTGACTCCGGAATCGAAACTCTCTCTGGATTATTTCTCATTCCGGACCACTTTGCAAAACAACCATGTTCGGGAGCACAACTCTTTATCCTTCGGATCATACACTGTCAGGAACTGCTCATCCGGAATTCCATAGGTTAATAAGGTGAAACATTTTTTTTTCAACGGTTACCTTTTAAGAATATCCTTATCCAATCTTCCTTGAATTTCGTGACACGATTGCACGCCCCCATAAAGCAACCATCGAATCGTCGTTTAGGGTTTTCCATTTCAAGCTACAAACAACCTCACCTTTCAACTCCCAGGTGAACTCAGCCCCCTAAAGCAATTACTCATTTAATGCAACCCGTTTCACTTTCGGATCCTCATCATTACCCCACTAACCCGACCCACTTCCCTTACCTATAAATACCAATTAAAACCCCCTTTTACCTCTTTACGCGCCCAATACTTCCAAAACCCTTAACTTCTATCTGTGTTCTTCGTGTTAATCAAGCATTCATCACTCTACAACAATGGCTTCCCATTCTTCACCAGCAAAAACTGCTCCAACCGCCTCAACTCCTAAGAAGTCCATTGCTAAGAAGAAACGATCAAAAGGTTCATCATCATCAACCTCCCATGAACCGTTTCTAAGGGACACGACACAACTGTTTTCCCTAAACCCTGAAGAATACGATGAATCTGTTTGTGTTATGATCGAATTCAGAGCAAATCACCCAATTTCTGTTCCTCTCACTAAAGTTCCTGAACCACCTCTTCCACTTCATCATCTCCACAGAGCATTCACATGCATCAAACTTAATGAAGGGGTGTTGCAGACGAAGATCATCGGTGACAGGATTGTGCCTATCTTCAAGTCCACTTTTCTCAAGGCAATCGGTGTGAAAGAAAACCCCCAGGTTTCAGAGTTCAAGAGCCTACCACTGAAGAGTTTCAGACGTTTCTGAATCACATTGGCTACAATCAAGATTACAGGGCTAAAGACTTCAAGAAATCAGCCGTCTCTGGACTATGGAGGGTGTTGATGCACTTTATCATTCGAGGGTTATCCGGCAAGCACAGTGGTACGGACACCCTCAGAAAGGACTGGCTATATGTGGTCTATAGCATCTTCTCCGGACGCACAAATGCAGTTGATCTTCCGGAGGTCCTATGGCAAGATTTCTGCAGGTTTTACATCAAGAGGAAGGATAACGAAATTTCCAGCCCTAGGTTCTGGGCACTGACAATCCAACAACTCTTCAAGGAGATTTCCGAACCACTTCAAGTCTCCATGATTCCTACGGAGGTATGTGTCTCACTTAAAGTTGTCAAAGCTTATATAATTCAGGACCAATCCTCCTTTGGTCCGGTTAGACGACTTCCGGACCATATGTTGGCCTCCATACCTTCCGATTCCATTTATTTGAAACAACATCTGGAGACTTCGGTTGTGTTTGACCCAACACAACCTGCCCCAGTCTCCGTTGAGCCTGTTTCGGAAAAGGCCAAGCCTTCCGTGTCCGGATCCAAGATTAGGAAATCTGCCAAATGGAAGAATTCTCCCACGAAGCCAAAGCCTCAAAAAAGATCCAAAGTCGGCTCTTCCTCTCCAAAGGAAGATGCTCATGACACTCAGGCTGACTCTGGCCGTGCGAATACCCCACCAGCCCACTCATCTTAGGTACCCCTCAATATTTTAACATCACATGCACACACTCACGGGGAGTCTTCACATAATCCACCCTCACCTTCCCAAAAAGGTGATGTCGGTGTTGACCGTAGTTCCTTGCAGCCCCCTGGAACACACCCACGAGTCTCATTTGATATCCCTCTCGTTTCTCACACAAGCACACACTCCCGAACCCCTATTCCGAACCCTAAGCATTACGGAGCTGGAGCAGTCTCTCCGACTGCGGTTGCCTCAACTGGTCTGATACCCGGAAGGTGTACAGGACGACCAGGTGCTAACGATCCCCAATGGGAAGATTATGTTAACGGGGCTGTTTCCAGACGTCCGGATCTGACAAGAGCTCAAGTGGAGGCCACTCTTACTTCAATGTACAACAGAGCTTATCAAAGCAATCTTCCGTATGTTCCTCCTAGAGATGATGATGCCAATTGAGAACTAGCTTCAGAACAACCTCCCATCACCACTCACACCAACGTATTCCAATCTGATCCGGATGAAGAACTCTCCGAAGAAATAATGCTCACTGATGAAGGCAAATCTGTTCCAGACCCTAACTTCATGTCATCCATCCGCTTTCAATCCAAGCCATCAACCTCTAAGTCTGCTTTTGACTTCGGATCATCTTCTTCAACCACTCCGGATGGTGGAACCAACTCCAAGCTACATGAAGATGATGCCACTACTAAGCTTGGTCCATCCACAAATACTTCATCACGACAAGCTCCGCCGCAAGACTCAAAATCTGACTCCAAATCCTCTGCTGGTGAATATATTGATCCTTTTGCTCTCCTTGAAATTCAAACCAATGTGTCGGACACTAGAAGGTCTCCTCAATCGAAACATCTGTAACAGAGCTCAACACAAAGATGGATCAAAAGGTTTCCAGACTTGATTCCAAAGTCGATGCCATCCTTCAGTCCCTCTCACAACAGTCCGGACCTTCAGTTGCGAAACGAGAAGCCCAACTTGATCAACTGATCTCCATCCAGCTCAAGCATTCACTGGAAGAAGTTGAAGCTAAATACGATGCTTCAGTTGAACACTATCTTGACACCATCACCTCTATGCTCAAAGTCCATGACGACTTAGTGTCTGCTACCAACGATCTCATTAAGCAGACCCATGTGCGTTATAAGGAACAAATCCAAAGATTGGAGAAAGAGATAAAGAAGAAGGACGAGATGAATCTCTTCATTCAACAAGTCCTCATCAAACTGATTCGATCCACTTGGAACATTGTCGATGTTCCGAATCGAATGTTTGATGAGATGTTAGCTATCGTGGGGCATCTGTTCGATCACCTTGGTGCTCAAGCACCTACTTCGAAGGCTTATCATGCTCTCACCAAACAACTCAACACTGGTCTCCAAAACGTGTTTGAAAAGTTCGATGGGATGAAGGAGTCACTGATGCTTGCACCGGTCCGGAAGTTTCCCGATGCAAGAGGGGGAGAAGGTCCAAGCCAACCATGGAAACCTACCTCAGAGTTCACACTCCGAGATGAAGACTTGAATTCCAACGATGAAGTCCAAGTTATGTCCAGACTTCTAGGAATTTCCTCTGATGATGAAGAAGACAGTGATGAAGAGAATATGTCACCAAAGGAGTTCTAGGCCTCAAAGTTCCGAAGAAGCTATTCCCAAACGCATTGACTGTTGGGTCAAAAATATGGTTTATACTTTGCTTTTCTAGGAAAATGTATTTTTATGTCTATGACCGTAAACAGCTCAGTGTTTACGGCCATATATGTGTTTACGGTCAGTGTTTACGGCCGTAAACAGGTTTACGGCCATAAACCCATTTACGGCCCATGTTTCTCATGTATATATATAGAGGTGAGGAGTGTGAGAAAACAGAGAGAGAGAGAATAGAGGAGCTTATGTTTGTGTATTTGAAGGTGTTCTAGAGAGAGAGAAAAGAGAGTGTGTGTTAGTGTGTGTGAATCTTGTATCTGGATCTTCATTCTAATCAAATCATACAAGATTCATCATCTTCTTCTTCTCCCTCTCTTCTATTTTGATCTGGCATCATCCGTTTGATCGGGATTCCGCACCATCAAACAGATCTGATTGATACACAAGCATTTTGGGGCCTGTCGCATCCAGTTTCGCAACTTTGTCATTTTTAACCCCAAAATTCAATTTCTTCTAATTTTAAATTCCAATTTCAACCAAAAATTTTAGTGTTTAATTTTTGACTTTTTATTTAAAATTTTGACTTTGACTTTTAAAACTTGACATTTAACTTTAAACTTTGACTTTCTCGTTTAATCTTCAAATTTTCAAATTTAGCTTTTCGGTTTGACTTTTAAGTTTGACTTTTCAAGTTTGACTTTTGAGTTTGACACTTTAAATTTGACTTTTAAGCTTGACTTTTGAGGTTTATAGTCAAAGATTTTAATATATATATATATATATATAACAAAAAAAATGAATTCCGAATCTATTCCGGTAAATGAAGTTTCATGTACTCCAGCTTGTGAAACTACGATTAAATTTCTTCGGGAACAAATTGATTTATTAAAAAGAGAAGTTGAGGACCTGAGATATGAAGGATATCAACTCAGGAAAGGACAGAAACCCCTAAAGGCCCAATTAGAAACAAAAACAAAGGACTTTAAGAGAATTCAACAGGACTACAATGAAAAATGTGAAAATTATGATTACATCAAGAGACAGAATGATGAGTTAATTGCTGAACTTGATACATTAAAGAGACAATTTGAAACTGCAAATTTTGATTTTAGAAGATTTGATGTATCAAGCGAGGTAGTTGCCAACATGATTGACCATTGCATGCAGTTCAAACGAAACCAACAAAAGGGTTTAGGATTCAATAATGTACCTCCTCCTTTTAATCATACATATCAGTATCAACCCTTGTCTAAAGAGGAGATTGCCAACGTACCATTCATGGTTTATGGCAAGCCATCTGGTTTTGTTTCAGGAGGATTTATTAATGTTGAAAATACTAATGTTTCTACTTCCCCTGCAGATCAATCCTTAGATCAGTCAAAGCACGAAGTTGAAGGATCTGTTTCTGATAATAAAACTAAGCCTGAACCTGATGTTTTTGTTTCTAATGAACAACCTTTTGTTTCCGATGTTAAAATCAATGATACATCTTGTGATGCTTCTGCTCCAGATCATGTTGAGTTAAATTTTTTTGACATATTTGATTATTTGTTTGAAAATACTGATGTTCCTGTTTCTAGCAGATCTACTTCATGTGCAGGTAAAGTAGCAGAGGATGAGAACAAGGAGAAAACCATTGAACAAACCAACATCTCCTTGAACTCTGAATCTGTTGCTTCGAACTCAGCTGCTTCTGATAAACCTGCTGTTGAGAAATACAGGCCACCAATTCCAGTGAAACAGAGTGCCTGTTGTGATTGTGGTTGTGGGAACAATAAGAGACAAGGCAAGGATACGCCACCAGGGGCAGGAAGAAACAACTTCACAGTGAAGGAAAAGACATGTTTTCACTGTGGAACACCTGGACACATTGCCAGAAATTGTCCTTATCGCGCATATGTTCCCTACTATGCACAAGGCTGGCAAAACGCGCCAAGAGGGAGATACTTCAAAAGAAACCCCTCAAGGTCACGTTCAGACCATGATGACTGGAACGCACAGAAGGCCAAGAATCCAACTCCCAAGAACAAGAAGGGAATGCCGGCCAAGAAGCCAAATCCAAGAGATGCTCCCGTGAAGTCTGAATCAAAGTCATCTCAACGGCCGACATCAAGATCAAAAGCAAGTACCGAGCCACCCATCAGATCGAAAAAGAAATGGGTTCCGAAGGTTCACTCTCCCAAATCTTCTAATGATTCTAATATTTCTACATCTTCTGTTTGTGATAAACAGGACATGTCGTGGGAGAATGTATCTTGCGTAGATGACAAAGGTCGACCCAGTTTCAAAATGGACTGGGTTCCAAAGACCAACTAATCCCGCTCTGTGTCGGAGCAGCTATAAAGGCATATCATCATACTTCAGTTTGTTGGTAGTGGCTGTTCCAGGCACATGATAGGGGACATCTCTCAACTGTACAACACTCAGAACATTATTTGAGAGTATGTGTCCTTTGCGGGAAGGGAATAAAGGAAGGGATCACTCATGGTGTTAGTGTTTAACGATGTGAAGAATTTTTGGATCTGTTCTGAGATTACGCGTGCTGTTCTCAGACCTTCTGGATGCAAATTCAATCGGTGACTTACAGTTTGAGTTTTCTTCTCTATACTCCTGAGTTTTTCTTAAGCTGGTTCGCTTTAAAGAAAAATTTTTGTTTTAGGATAGTTTAAATTTGCGCATTTGCATTCATTTCTCTCTTATGTACAAATTAAGGGGGAGAAATAAAAACAAAACAAAAATTAGAAAATTTTAAAAAATCCAAAAACATTAGAAAATCAGAAAATCCAAAAATATGGTGTTAATGAAATGTGCTTGAGGGAAATGTTTTGGGAAGTGATATTATCAAGTGATAACAGGGAATCTGAATCTGTGTAAGGGACAGAATCTGAATTGTCTAGGCTCTGTGTTCGATGCGCTGGTAGGCACGAGAGTTTAAAATGGACTTGACTAGGCATTAATGAACTTAAGGAATCTAGAGACTTGAAAAATCTTGACCTAGATAGATCCATTTAGCCAGACAATACGATGCCCAAATAGGTTGAGCAGGGAGATATACATGATAATCCACCGGTCACACTAAAATAATCTATATCTAGAACCGTGGTTTAACTCTTCCTCGATGTATGGACTTTGTCCTTAATTCCAGTATTGATGGGGCGACTGGGGAATTTCGATAAAGTATTTCTGTAGGAAATTACTTTCTTGCTTTCTTTCTGTTAGTCATATGTTGCCTCCTCCTCGTGATTGAAATACATCTGACCTGGACTGTAACATATGCAATTCTATTTCTCTGCATCTTCTATCTATGCAATTCTTCCAGCCTGTTAGTCATATGCTGTCTCCTTTACGTGATTGAAATACATCCGACCTGGTACACAGCATATGCACCATTCTACTTCTCAATCCCTCTAAATCTGGTTAGTCATATGTTTCACCCTCTGCGAGATTGGAAGAGATCCGACCTGGGTGTATAGTATATGCATTCTAAATCTGACTTCTCTCATAATAATTGTCTGCTCACCTAAAGTAAGGAGTACTTTGGAAGTTCCTGATTATTGGGGTATGTCAGGAAGCGGGAAACATGTTCTAGTACATTTAAAATTGAACAATCACTAGGTTGTCTGTAGATCTCACTGCTCAATTTAGGTGGACAACAATATCTTTGGTCGTCGTCAGTTGAATGGTCCTTAAGGAATATTATCTAGGATCTTAGGATCACATTGTCTTGTCACTTATAGTATGTCCTAATTTTTTCACAATCTCTCGTGTTTAAGTGGACCACAATACCGGCGATTGACCAGATTTATTCATGAATGTGAAGGTACTGATAAACGGATAAAGGTTGTCTAAAAACTTTGATCCCAAAATCACTCTTAAAGTTAGATATCATTTTTATTTTTGTTAAATTTGTTCATAGTTTTCTTCTAATTTGAATATCAGGGGAGAATTAAAAAAAAAATTTAAAAACCAAACAAAAATCAAAAAATTAAAAATCAAAAAAAAAAAAATTAGTGTTATTTCTGTTTTATTTCTTTTTCAGAAAATATGAAAAATCCAAAAAAAAAAATATTGTGTGCTAAGTTTTCTTTTAGTTTTGTTTTGTCTTGAAAAGTGAATTCAGGTGAAGATGAAACTCATGGAGTTTGTGTCGAAGATTTCTGAGCCAAGGCTTCATTCGTGAGCATCGAAGAAATCTCATTCAAAGGAGCAAGAAATGAAGATTATTCTTTCGACATTCAATCTTTCAACCCCAGAAGCAAGGTTAAGCTGCACTTGAAGATTATGTGACAGATTGCATTGAAGCCTCCTCGATCAGTCTGTTGCTATCTTGAACCTGCTGAAGTGATCCAGAAGATTTGTTCTCTCTGACGTTCTCTCTGAAGAATCTCAAGTTGAAAGCGCTATCTTTCAAGAATCAGTACATCAAGCCTCCTCACCTGACGAGCGTTCAACGCCAAATTCTGAAGAAAAGCTCAGGTGCTCAAGATGAAGTCATTCATTGAAGATTCATCAAGTTCATCTTAAAGTTGTGAAGAATTTGAAGTAAAATGTTGAAGCCAAGCTTAAAATGAAGACGAACAAGAAAGCCAGCTACTTTTTAGGGGGAGCTTGTTGGGTCATTTAAGAAAAGAAAAGAAAGCTATAAACCAAGGGGGAGATTGTTGGGTCAAAAATATGGTTTATACTTTGCTTTTCTAGGAAAATGTATTTTTATGTCTAGGACCGTAAACAACTCAGTGTTTACGGCCATATATGTGTTTACGATCAGTGTTTACGGCCGTAAACAGGTTTACGGCCGTAAACCCATTTACGGCCCATGTTTCTCATGTATATATATATATAGGGGTGAGGGGTGTAAGAAAACACACACACAGAGAGAGAGAGAGAGAGAGAGAGAGAGAGAATAGAGGAGCTTATGTGTGTGTATTGGAAGGTGTTCTAGAGAGAGAGAAAAGAGAGTGTGTGTTAGTGTGTGTGAATCTTGTATCTGGATCTTCATTCTAATCAAATCATACAAGATTCATCATCTTCTTCTTCTCCCTCTCTTCTATTTTGATCTGGCATCATCCGTTTGATCGGGATTCCGCACCATCAAACGGATCTGATTGATACACAAGCATTTTGGGGACTTACATTAACTGAGGAAGAGAAGAGGATATGGTCCGCAGCCTCTTGGCCATCCTCTTTACCAGACGTTCTTCAAAGGGCCATTCAAACAACCAAAGCCAAATCATTCCTTGAAGCTCAAGCCTTCTGAGCCACTCCTTCTATGCTCCCACCTATTCCGGCTCCAAAAATTGTTGCAATAGATCAGGGCTCCGCACTCCGGATCCCTGACGACATTCTGGAAGATCTTCTTCCGAACCCCACTCTGGAATTTGTTGTGGATGAAAACATGCAGGTCATCATGGCCGCACTGAAAAGAGACAAAGGCAAAATGCCAATGACTGCTGAACAACAAGCCTTCCACTCCAGACATCCTCTCAAGCAAAAAAAAGGGTGGTCTCAGGAGGAAATCAACAAGGCACTGGAGGACAGCATCCGAATCCAAGCTCTTAAGGATAATCTTAATCCGATGCGCGAGATATCTCCTCTTTGCAGTGAAGGCATACTCCGTGATCACGAAATCATTCCGTACATGTACTACGATGTGTAGAAGTGTTTAATCGAGTATGAGAATCAAATTAGAGTAAAAGATGAACTCAAGAGGTAAATAAAGTCTGGTTTAGCTCATATTACTTTCATAGAACAAGAGTACAAAACTGATAGTAAACCTGGGAAAACTCTACTATCAATTCTATGTTCAGCTCCTATTTATAGGAGGCTGAAAGTACAAAAAATACTAAGGCTAGACATTACGCTTCGTTAAAAAGAAGCCTTAGCAAATACATAGAAAACATACGAAATAGACAAATACACAGACTTCGACATTTTACAATACATTTCGACTCTACAATCTCCCCCTTTGTAATCATGTCGAACTTCTCAATTCGTGAGAATCTGTGCAGCAAAGTGCATCATGCTTCGTATCTCTGAGTACCATATCATTATCTTCCTTAACTCAACTTTATCTCCATCATTATTCTTCTTGAAATTATTCATACGAACAATGAAGTTCGTATATTGCGAAGTAGTATATCTTTCTATCTCTGAAGACTGGAATAAGAACCTCTTAGATTTTCCATTCTTATCTTTTCTAGCAAAGACCAATCCAAAAGGCTTTAAGCATATCTCTCCATCAACATATTTTTTCAGTTCAGCTTGAGTCTTCGACAATTCCATAGAAACTTTCACTTCCTTTCCCAATGTTGATGCTAACTCCACATTAGTCAATGCTAGACAATCATAGTAATTGTCTATGAAGATTTTGATATGGGCAAGACCAAGCCTCAATACATCTTTGTCAGTCCCTTCAAGTTGCGAAGCCTCCATATCTTTCAAAATTAATGCAACTTGAATCAGGTCATTCAAGTTCATTAGAAAAAAATCAGCAACTGATAAATCACATACTTGATTGTTCGCTCTTACAACATGATACCGAAAATTTTGTATCATATTCTCGAACATTCATCTTTTGTTATATTGATAACCTTCTTGATCTTCACTAATGACCATGTTTCTTCTGGTTCTTTTCCAACAACGGCATGAAACCTAAGTTTCATATGAATAAAATCATCCTAGTTGTCGAACTTCTCAACTATCTTGTACTGAGCCATGATAAACATCATTTCATTCACTGGAAAATCAAGCTGATTAATATCAGTGTTAGTGATAGAATAGCTTTTCTTAGGCTTTTTCTCAAACGCATACATGTGATTGAAAGCAACTCTTGCTTCAATATTCTCATAGCTATACAACTTCTTTGGATCTCCCTTATCCATACCAAGTGGATCATTTTCACAAAGTCTTAGTATGCTCTGTATCTGCCTTTGTTTCTCCATTTCAGCTTCAATTTCAGCCTTCTTCTCTTCTTTCGATTTTTCAACCAAAATCCCCTTCCCATTTCCATCATCTTCAGAAGGATTTGGTTTCGATGAGCTTGAACTTCCTCATTCAGTAGAAGATCCAATAACAATTCCCATCTGAATAGGTTTTGTTGTTGTCTTGATGGCTTCTGTTGTATTCACCTTTGATACTATAGGTGTTGGGACTTGAGTAGATACAACTTTCGTTAATTCACCAGTAGTAACAATCTTCTCAACCTTTTTCCACTTTTCAACCCCTTTTGTAATTTTCGAAGATTTGCCTTCTTGAATTTTCTTTTCTCCCCCTTGCACCCCTGTGACAAGAGGAGGGGCACCAGCAGGCAACATATTGGCAAATTTCGAAATTCGAGCAATAGCCTTCTGAATGGCTTGATCAAAACTATGTAACTTCTGAGTTAAAAACTCAGGAGTTAAAAACGAAGTTGGAGCCGGTTTCGAAACTAACTCTTTCAGTTCACCAAGTAAAACACCCATCTTGTCAAATTTTTGAGCATCGGCGGTAGCCTTTGCGTCAAACTAGGGAGTTAATTCTTGATACCATTCGACAATCGTTCTGACTGCAGCCGCTATAGTGTCAACATTCGACTTGGTTATCGAATAATTGGAATTCAGCTCATTCAGCTCTTTGGAGACATCGACCTTCAGCTCCTCAAGTTTTCTATTAACATCTTCCCTTATGGTTTTGACATCTTTAACAAAAAGACATGACGTTCTTTTGTTGCCATACGAAGATTTTTGATTTCAGAGTTAAAGGAATCAACCTGAGCCTTGACTCTCAACTCGTTGTTCTTATCGATAACATCCAATTGATGCTGCATGCGAAGTTCTACAACTTTGAGCATCACATCAACTTCTATCCCTGACACTGAATTCTTTGCTCCGGAATCAGCTTGTGATTGAAGAATAGAATTGAGTTTTCGATTGAGAATCTTGAACTGCTTCCCCGACGTCAGCATATGATCAGGTATGTTCTCCTCTTCGGAATCAAATTCCAAATCAGCAAATGTTCATCCGAAACCTCCTCCATCTGTTTCATCATCGGAATTTGGTTTTGGTGGATCGGTGGATTGTGATGGGAATAATGTAGTGAAGGGTTGTTGTAATACTTGATCGAAAGTTGGTGAAGTAGTGGTAGTGGAAATGTGTTTAATAAAAGGTGGAAGTGAAACAAAAGTACTTGAAATAGTTTCAAAAGAAGATGTAGTAGGAATACCTTGACATGATGGAGCAACACTCACCACATCATGTGCACCCATATCAGATACGTTTGCTACAATCGGAGAAATTGGAACCTCCTCAGAAACTAATTTGGTTACAACAATTTCGAGTGCAACTTTTGTTGTTGGCAATGAAACATTTGTGAGCATTAGTGGTTGTGAGAGTTTTGGGGAATTCGAACCTAAAGGTGTTTATGGGATGATCTCGCTATCTGATGACGCATCATGAACCACCATCTTTCTTTTCTTTCTCTTCTTGTTGATGTGCTTCGCCATATCCTCAGCTCTTCGCTTCTTGGATGATGGTGAAACTGGTGCAAGAATCTCACGAACTTTCACTCCTTGTCGATTAAGCTGAGGTTTGCGAATAGTAGGAGATTGATCTTCTATAGAAGTTCGTTTCTTATAAGAGAAATCCCTTAATCTTTTGAACACACCAGATTTCGAAGGGATCAATTCCTTCGAAGATTCAGGAACAACCTTCTCCTTAGGCTTCTCAGTTTCGTTTGCAATCTTCTTAGGAGACTTAGTCTTAGCTTGTTTCTTGGGACTTTCGTGAACAACAGCATCAGCTCCCTTCTTCGATTTCTTAACTTTATTAGATGATCCTTCACCACTTATTTTCAGCAAAATCCCAGTTTCGACTGAAGGATTAACATGTTGCAAGTATGCCACCAATACTGAATTTGTTGGATCAACTTTCTTCAACATCCCATCAGGAATTCGATCAACATTTGGGAATACTTCTGAATCATCTGCAATAGTCTTTGGAAAATGATACGTCACGGATTCTGCCTTAGCCTCATCAGCAGGAATTGGAATTCCTTCTTTCTCATATAAATACTGAAGAATCAAACTCCAGTAACGTGCACACGAAATTCCTTTTACTACATTCGTGATTTCCGGGCTCTTTATAAACTCTTTCCAAATCTGAGTAGCATAATCAACATTGAGATCATAGTACAACCCTACTACCATAGCATAGACTTCCATTCTCCCCTTGTCAAGCCCTACACTTCGCCCAGTTAAGCGACGAAGGTATATCCCGAAAAAAAAATTCCATATGCAAGGAAGACCAGATTTTTTGAAATCACTGATCTTAACAAGTGGTGGCTGATGATCCATCTCGTTAAACATGAACATAACTTGATCATTAGTAGGTTTAAATAATGGAGGTGAATTTGGAATCACCAAGAAGCAATGGAACCAGCCATTGACAACCATGACATCGGAACATCAAAAGCATTGAACATCGCAGTTACGAGACCTGAATGTTGAAGAGCAACAATCAGCATCTTGAGTTCTTCAGGATACATTGACACGTCTCCTTCAACCTGATAGTTCGTGAGTACCAAGTGGATAAGATCGAAAATCTTTGGCATGAAGGTTAGGCTCTTTCGTCTTTAGGATTAGAGACGAAGTCATATGCCAGACTGTTGTAATCATCAGCCTGAGTTGGTAATACTCAGAACCTCAAGAATTTCATGAGTGCAGTGTGCCAATAGAATAAGATAAGAAGCAAACAAATGAAAATTTTGGATCTATGATGACGAAAAATAAAATTTCGACATAAAGGCAGTTAAAACCGCGGGCAAAGGTTACTTCATTAATTATCAAGAGAGATAATCAACAGCTTGTGTGGTTTCCCGTCATTTACAATCGAATACTTATAAATAAGTATCGAAGGGCTTCTTTTTCAAGGCTTCGTGGGTGGCTTAAAATTTTCGTTACATGTCAACCTAAACATAAGGTGAGTAATTGTAACAGAAATTACTTGTGTGACCAGTGTAGTCAGTGACAAATATGCTTTGGATTAATTTGAAAGTGACAATTGTAAGAATTGATACTCCTACGAAAATCATATTCAAAGAAAAATTATTTTCAGCTGGATCCTGTTGGGTAAAAAATGTCGTGTGCTTCAAACATTTGATCAAGACCACTCATAACGAAAGAATATGATTTGGAGCATCGGAAATTTAGTACTGAAACAAATGTTTCGTGAAAATCTGGAACATAGTTCCCCGTCAATTCCTTAAAAATTTAGAAAACTGGGTTTCACTTTCATCACGGCCTCATGAATCAAGATCATAAACACAGAGTTTTGATAAGTCTAAGTCATGATTGGTTTGATCGATGACCTCATGGACATATGTCACAACCCCAAACCGGAACGACAGAAACGTTCGGAGGTGGATGACGTCATGTATAGTATCACAATAATTGTGTCATAGCAATCATAGTAAACACAACCATTACAGTGAATACATATATGAAAAAGGTTTACATCTGTTTAAGTCTTGTTTGCATCGATCAAAAATATAAGCAAAAGTATAAAGACATGACTCTAATGCTCCGTCTTCTCAAAACTCCTGGTGGTACCTGTCTACTGATTTCCTGAGAATACAAGCAGTTTTGAAAGAGTATCAGCATAAAGCTGGTGAGTTCATAAGCATGTTTTGTAATGAAAACCTGCTAACGAATCAATTAAAATGTTTGTATGATTCCAAGAAAATCCAATATTTTCTTAAGTAATGAAAAGTAGCCTTAAACCCTAAGACCAATTGTAAGTTCGTTATTGAATTATGTTCTTGTATGAAATCTCTGGCTACCACCAGTAATGTAAGTAATGTATAGTATGAAAACCCTGGCTAACACCAGTATGTAGTATGTAGTAGTTCTATTAATGAAAATAAAACTATTGAAGAATGAAATCCTGTAAATAAAAGGTTAGTTTATACTATTGTGAGTTCGTATAACCATGCTTGATATGACTGATGACCTCATCAACGTTCTTCAGGTGTCGTACGGTATGATATTTGTCACCCCAGGCATGCCTTCCTAACTGTAGCTAGCAGTTTAGGTGCGGGATTTTCGGTCCCGAATAGATCTATTCACAAATCTCACGCTCTCCCTCCAGGAGACTCTGGTTACACTATACGTTGAGGATTTTACCAGTACCCATAAGGGTACAAATGAAGACTGGTCTCACAATCCTGTATTAACTAGTTTACGTGTGGTTCTGTTGTGATCTACTGTATTGAACTCTGTATGTATAATGTATAAGATAATAATCATACTTAAATAATTATTATGTGTTGTTCTCTTGTAGTAATGTATGTCATAAACTAAATCTGTCATAGTTTATATGGTTATCCATGAATGTAATCTGAATTGGTAATAGAAACTTTGTATTGAATTCCCCAAACTATACCTATTATAGATTGATTGAAAAGTTATGTACTTGGTTTGTAAGATGTTCTCAAAACTATGCAATTATATTTCCAAGTTGAAAGTGTCCCTTATGCTCAACATAGTACAAAAGGGATAACATGTCTAAATGTTTCATAAAACGTGGGAAATCATTTATCTGCATCAGTTGCATAAGTTTTAAACTCGTTGAACACCTTTTGTTTTAGTTTCACAAAACTGGTTGTGTTTGGCTTGTATCCCCCTGAAAACATTAAAAATCACTAAAATGTAGGGGTATGCACTCACTGTTGTTGTGTAAAAACGTGGACTAGAAACGAAGATCCTCGGGTTGTTGTACGGCACTTAACGGAATCCTAATAACAATCAGATACATAATGTATCTAAATTAGCGATTTCGTTAGATAAAGTGTTACATAAACACTTGCTTTCGGTTAAGGAATGTTATCGGGACTTGGTTGAATCGGAAAACGAGTTTTCACTGCTCAAGAGACGTGTACGTCCGTGAACAGGGGTTTACGGCTGTGAAGGGAATTTACGGTCGACAGGCAGTTTACGGTCGTGAACTAGGTTTACGGCTTTTGAAGATTCGATGAGTGTACATCTGTAAACTCAAGAACAGTGATTACGACCTTTGAAGATTTGAAGGTGTACGGCCGTAAACTCAAGAACAACGGTGTTTGATTTTGCAGAAAACGTGTTCCAGATGGTCCCAATCGACCCCAAATGATGATTTTTGATGTTTTTCGGAAGAAAAGAGGCGTTTCAGGTGTTTACGGCCAGGGGTTCTAGAGAGAGAATGAGAGAGTTTCCGGTCAAAAGTGTTCAAATGAGGGTGGGAGTCTCATATATATAGGGGTTTCGTGGTCGGTGGGTGGGGGTTCCACCCGACACTGGCCGTAAAGGAGTGTACGGCCGTACACGAGTTTACGGCCGTAAACTCAGTAAGGCCGGAACTTCTTTGATTTTTCGAGAGATTCGGGTTTTCGCGTGATTTGTTTCCGACTCGCATATATAAATTAAATTATATAACACTAAATGATTTTCTAAATCAAGAAGTTTGATGGAAAATTAATAAAATTCAAATTTTATAAATGGAAAATGGATAACAGAAACGGAAAAAGTTTCGGGTTGTCACATCATCCCCCTGCTAGAGGGAATTTCGTCCCGAAATTTAAGCATAGAATACAAATCATGGACTCGGAAAGAGATGGGGATAGTTCTGTTTCATTGAATCTTTGCGCTCCCAAGTGAATTCAGGTCCCCGCTTGGCCTTCCAGCGAACCTTCACTATCGGGATGCGACTTTGTTTTGTTCGTTTGATTTACCGATCCATGATTTCTACAGGTTCCTTTACGAAATGTAAGCTCTTGTCTAGTTTGATCTCATCGAGGGGAATCACAAGTGTCTCATCAGACAAACACTTCTTTAGGTTCGAGACGTGAAAGACGGGATGTACGTTGCTAAGTTCTCGAGGTAAACGGAGTTTGTATGCTACGGGACCGATCCTAGCGAGGATCTCGAATGGTCCAATGTATCTTTGATTTAGCTTTCCACGTTTTCCAAAGCGTATCATGCCTTTCCAGGGTGAGACCTTCAGAAGGACACGGTCACCAACCTGGAATTCCAAGGGTTTTCGTCTCTTATCGGCGTAGCTCTTCTGTCTATCTCGTGACGCTTTTAGTCGTTCTCGGATTTGTACGATCTTTTCAGTCGTCTCTTGGATTATTTCAGGACCGGTGAGAGTGTTGTCGGGGACTCGATCCTTGACTAGCTGTGTGTCACCTGCCTCAGCCCAACACAGAGGGGATCTTGACTTGCGGCCATAGAGGGCTTCGAAAGGCGCAGCCTTGATGCTGGTATGGTAGCTGTTGTTGTAGGAAAATTCGACCAAGGGTAAATGAGTGTCCCACGACATGACAAAGTCGATGACACAGGCTCTCAACATATCTTCCAATGTCTGAATGGTTCTCTCACTTTGTCCATCTGTCTGTGGATGATAAGCCGTGCTCATATCCAGCTTAGTTCCAAGAGCCTTTTGTAGTGATTGCCAGAATCTCGAGGTAAACCTGATATCCCGAGTGGGAATAATAGATACAGGTACCCCATAAAGGCGAACTATTTCTCGAATGTATATTCGTGTGAGTCTCTCCATTTTGAAGTTTTCTTTAATTGGTAGGAAGTGGGCGGATTTAGTCAGTCGATCGACAATTACCCAGATGGCGTCGTGCCCATTCGGAGATCTGGGTAACTTAGTGATAAAATCCATCGTAATCATTTCCCACTTCCACTCAGGTATTTCTGGCTGCTGAAGTAAACCTGAGGGCTTTTAATATTCTACCTTCACCTTGGCGCAAGTCAGGCACTTGCCCACGAAAGTAGCGATCTCTGCTTTCATGTTTGGCCACCAATATAGTCGTTTGAGATCCATATACATCTTATATGAACCTGGGTGAACGAAGTATCTAGTCTTATGACCTTCGTCCATGACAACCTCTCTGTAACCACCGTACTTCGGGGTTCAGATACGGTCCATGAAATAGTAAACTCTGTCTCCCTTGACCTCTAAGTTCTTTTCCATTCCCCGCAGGGCTTCATCCAACATGTTCTCTGGTTTTAAGGCTTCCAGCTGAGCCTCTCGGATTTGTGTGGATAATCGGGAATTGATGGTCATAATCAATGCCTTCACCCTGCAACCTGAATACTCCTTTCGGCTGAGGGCATCTGCTACCACATTGGCCTTGCCGGGATGGTAGCATATTTCACACTCGTAATCACTAATTAGCTCTACCCATCGCCGCTGTCTCATGTTCAACTCTTTCTGATAGAGGATATGATGTAGGCTCTTATGGTCGGTGAACACAGTGCACTTGGTTCCGTAGAGGTAATGTCACCAGATTTTTAATGCGAAGACCACTGCTCCCAACCCTAGGTCGTGAGTTGTGTAATTAACTTCGTGTGTTTTAAACTACCTCGAGGCATAGGCGATAACCTTTTCTCACTGCATGAGCACACAGCCTAGGCCCTGATTGGATGCATCTCAGTAGACAACGAAATCTTCCGTCCCTTCGGGCAGGGACAAGATAGGTGTGCTGCATAGGGCCTGCTTCAATGTTTGAAACACAGTGTATTGCTTTTCTCCCCAACTAAAGGTTACACCCTTTTGTGTCTGGGTGGTTAAAGGCTTAGCGATTTTTGAGAAGTTTTGGATAAACCTGCGATAATAGCCAGCGAGACCCAAAAATTGACGGATTTTGTGGGCGTCTTCGGTGCTGACCAATTCTCAATCGCTTTGATCTTGGAAGGGTCCACATGTATTCCTTCCTTGCTAACCACGTGACCAAGGAAGGTTACTTTTCCGATCTAGAACTCACACTTTGAGAACTTTGCATATAGCTTTTCCGCCCTTAGCATTTCTAGCACTAGCCTTAAATGTTGTCTATGATCATTCTCGCTCCGAGAATAGACAAGTATATCGTCAATGAAAATGATCACGAACTTGTCTAGGAAAGGGCGGCAAACCCGATTCATCAGATCCATGAATACCGCCGGTGCGTTGGTTATACCGAAGGGCATTACTACAAACTCGTAGTGTCCATAGTGAGTCCGGAATGTTGTCTTGGGCACATCATTCTTGTGAACCCGCAACTGATGGTACCCTGATCTTAGGTCTATCTTTGAGAAGTAACTGGCTCCCTGTAGTTGATCAAATAGGTCGTCGATTATGGGTAAGGGATAACGGTTCTTTATGGTAAGCTTGTTCAGTTCTCGGTAATCAATGCACATCCGAAAGGATCCATCTTTCTTTTTCACGAATAAGATCGGGGCTCCCCAGGGTGAGGAACTCGGTCTTATGAATCCTTTACTGATCAGCTTATTGAGCTGGCTGGATAACTCTTGCATTTCTGTCGGCGCTAGACGATATGGGGATTTAGCTATAGGAGTAGCTCCGGGGATTAAGTCGATACGAAACTCGACTTGGCGCTCGGGAGGAATTCCTGGAAGATCTGCAGGGAAGACATTAGGAAAGTTACATACATCGGGGATGCTCTCGAGGTCTTTAACTTTTTGCGTTTCGTCAATAACATGAGCTAGGAATGCATGACATTCCTTCCGCAGATACTTCTGGGCTTTGATGCATGAAATGATACGAAGGTTCGAATTGAGTCTGTCACCATAAATAGTGAGGGCTTCGCCAGAGGGAAGATTGAGTTGGATCGCTTTCTCATAGCAAAGGATATCAGCACGATTGGGGCTCAATCAATCCATGCCGATTATGACATCGAAGCTCTTTATGGATACGGGCATAAGATCGATGGGAAAAGAATGAACGTTCAGGGTAAGAGTACAGCCTATGAATACGTCGTTAGTGCTCTCCTTCTTTCTGTTAGCCATCTCGACGGTAAATGTTTCAGTTAAAGGTTGGGATTTACATTTGAGTATATGTTTGAATGCATGACTAACAAAGCTCCTCTCCGCACCGGAATCGAAAAGAATGCATGCATAAGAGTTGTCAAGGAGGAACGTACCCGTAACAACGGTAGGATCAGCGACTGCTTCCTCCTGGCCCATAGCGAGTACCCTCCCTGTGTTGCCAGTTGTTGTTGCCTTATGGCAATTTCTTTTGAAGTGCCCAACCTCCCCACAGCCATAACAGACTTGACCAGCGCCCGCTCCAGGAGCCTGATTGGTTGGTTGGACTGGTGCCTTGCTGAATCGAGTTGTGTGTCCCTTCTTACCACAATTGTTGCATTGCATATCACGGCAGGTTCCGTGATGATGAAAGTTACACTTGTTGACCCTTATGCTTGCTCCAGGATTTCTTCTTCCCATCACTCTCCTTCGGTGGTTCAGGAGCGTTTGTTACTGCATCCAGATCAACCCCGTGATCTATCAGAGTCTGCGCCAAGCACTTGGCGCTGTCAAAAGTAGTGGGCTTAGCAGCCAAAACATTTCCTTGTGTTGGGGGCGTCAATCCCCAAATGTACCTTTCAATCTTCTTGCTTTCCGGGGTGACCATTCCTGGACAGAGGAGAGCCAGATCGCAGAATCTAGCTGTGTAGGCAGCAATGTCGGAACCCTTCATCTTCAGGTTCCAGAGCTCATGCTCCAACTTCTGCATCTCGCCCCTTGGGCGGTACTCAGCCAGCATGAGTTCTTTCAGGCTATCCCACCCTATGGTATTTGCTACCGGTAGGGTTAGGGATTTGACACGACCATTCCACCAGGTCAGTGCTCGGTCGGTGAAGGTACAGGCGACGAACTTCACCTTGTTGGCTTCGGAACAGGCACAAATCTCGAAGATGGATTCGATCTTTTCGAACCATCGGGTCAAGGAAATGACTCCACCATTGCCATCGATGGACTTTTGTTTGGCATTCATGAAGTCTTTATAGGAACACTCCCTGATGTCCCTAACCTCCATCGTGACTTTGAGAATCGGGACCACCTCCAGATCCACCAGAGCCGCCGTGATTTATCTGCGACATCGCCGCAGCCACAGCAGCCGTAACTGCTGCCTAGAACATAGCTGGGTCGAACTGAGGAGGTGGTGGTGGCGGGGGATCGTTGTTTCTTCTGATGGGTCTTCTTCGGGGAGGCATCTTGTTCTAGAACAATCAGGAAGAAGAGGATGATAAGTCCCCTAAATTTGAATCAAGATATATGAAACAAGATATATATCGTTATGAAAGTTAAAGTGTTCTACGAAGCGATATCTAGAGAAGGGGGGGTTACTAATGCAAGTAACTATCGCTAAGAAGGAATATGTAGCAACACTTAGAATGAATCCATATACTGAATTCAGCTCTAGCTAAAATACTCCTATAGTATTTTAAGTTGTACGTTTTTGTTCTGCCGATATCTGATGTATATATACTTGGTAAGTTTTAGGCTTGCTGCAACACCACAGTCACTCCCAAACACATGTTGGTTATGGCTCGAGTAAATATAGTTGATCATGATATATTGACCCTAGACATGATTACATAACTGCCCAGGTTTGACCACAGAGTCCAACATCCAAATACTTTTGTTCTGTCCTACCTATGACTCTGGTTCTGTTATGTATGTATACTTGTATATTTCTTATAAAATACTTATATTTTAAAAGTATACTTTTAGTTTCAGAGTGCTACATCCCCTTAGTGTTTATAGTTGTATACCACGTAAGGTTCGGTATACTTAGTTGACTATAAACAAGAGCTTTGATACCAATCTGTCACACACCCAAACCGGAACGGCGGAAACGTTCGGGGTGGATGACGTCATGTATAGTATCACAACAATTGTATCATAGCAATCATAGTAAACACAACCATTACAATGAATACATATATGAAAAAGGGTTACATCTGTTTAAGTCTTGTTTGCAAACATCAAAAATATAAGCAAAAATATAAAGACGTGACTCTAATGCTCCGTCTTCTCAAAACTCCTGGTGGTACCTGTCTACTGATTTCTTGAGAATACAAGCAGTTTTGAAAGAGTATCAGCATAAAGCTGGTGAGTTCATAAACATGTTTTGTAATGAAAACCTGTTGACGAATCAATGAAAATGTTTGTATGATTCCAAGAAAATCCAACATTTTCTTAAGTAATGAAAAGTAGCCTTAAACCCTAAGACCAATTGTAAGTTCGTTATTGAATTCTGTTCTTGTATGAAATCCCTGGCTACCACCAGTAATGTAAGTAATGTATAGTATGAAAACCCAGGCTAACACCAGTATGTAGTATGTACTAGTTCTATTAATGAAAATAAAACTATTGAAGAATGAAATCCCGTAAATAAAAGGTTAGTTTATACTATTGTGAGTTCGTATAACCATGCTTGATATGACTGATGACCTCAGCGACGTTCTTCAGGCGTCGTACGGTGTGATATTTGTCACCCCAGGCATGCCTGCCTAACTGTAGCTAGCAGTTTAAGTGTGGGATTGTCGATCCCGAATAGATCTATTCACAAATCTCACGCTCTCCCTCCAGGAGACTCTGGTTACACTATACGTTGAGGATTTTACCAGTACCCACAAGGGTACAAATGAAGATTGGTCTCACAATCCTGTATTAACTAGTTTACGTGTGGTTCTGTAGTGATCTACTGTATTGAACTCTGTATGTATAATGTATAAGATAATAATCATACTTAAATAATTATTATGTGTTGTTCTCTTGTAGTAATGTATGTCATAAACTAAATCTGTCATAGTTTATATGGTTACCCATGAATGTAATCTAAATTGGTAATAGAAACTATGTATTGAATTCCCTAAACTATACCTATTATAGATTGATTGAAAAGTTATGTACTTGGTTTGTAAGATGTTCTGAAAACTATGCTATTATATTTCCAAGTTAAAAGTGTCCCTTATGCTCAACATAGTACAAAAGGGATAACATGTCTAAATATTTCATAAAACGTGGGAAATCATTTATCTGCATCAGTTGCATAAGTTTTAGACTCGTTGAAAACCTTTTGTTTTAGTTTCACAAAATTGGTTGTGTTTGGCTTGTATCCCCCCCCCTGAAAACATTAGAAATCACTAAAATGTAGGGGTATGAACTCACTATTGTTGTGTGAAAACGTGGACTGGAAACGAAGATCCTCGGGTTGTTGTACGGCACTTAATGGAATCCTAATAACAATCAGATACATAATGTATTGCATAAGTTTTATACTCGTTGAAAACCTTTTGTTTTAGTTTCACAAAATTGGTTGTGTTTGGCTTGTATCCCCCCCTGAAAACATTAAAAATCACTAAAATGTAGGGGTATGAACTCACTATTGTTGTGTGAAAACGTGGACTGGAAACGAAGATCCTCGGGTTGTTGTACGGCACTTAATGGAATCCTAATAACAATCAGATACATAATGTATCTAAATTAGCGATTTCGTTAGATAAAGTATTACATAAACACTTGCTTTCGGTTAAGGATTGTTATCGGGACTTGGTTGAATCGGAAAACGAGTTTTTCACTGCTTAAGAGACGTGTACGGCCGTGAACAGGGGTTTATAGACGTGAAGGGAGTTTACGGTCGATAGGCAGTTTACGACCGTGAACTAGGTTTACGGCTTTTGAAGATTCGATGAGTGTATGGCCGTAAACTCAAGAACAGTGATTACGACCTTTGAAGATTTGAAGGTGTACGGTCGTAAACTCAAGAACAATGGTGTTTGATTTCGCAAAAAACGTGTTCCAGATGCTCCCAATCGACCCCAAATGATGATTTTTGATGTTTTTCGGAAGAAAAGAGGCGTTTCAGGTGTTTACGGCCAGGGGTTCTAGAGAGAGAATGAGCGAGTTTCCGGTCAAAAGTGTTCAATTGAGGGTGGGAGTCTCGTATATATAAGGGTTTCGTGGTCGGTGGGTGGGGGTCCACCGGACGCTGGCCGTAAACGAGTGTACGGCCGTACACGAGTTTACGGCCGTAAACTCAGTAAGGCCGGAACTTGTTTGATTTTTCGAGAGATTCGGGTTTTCGTGTGATTTGTTTCCGACTCGCATATATAAATTAAATTATATAACACTAAATGATTTTCTAAATCAAGAAGTTTGACGGAAAATTAATAAAATTCAAATTTTATAAATGGAAAACGGATAACAGAAATGGAAAAAGTTTTGGGTTGTCACAACATACGTCATTGTGTGTGAAATGTGTTAGAAGTTTGAGATGAAAAAGGTTGTTTCACGAATTCAATTGTACCTCTGTTATGCTTGGATCAAACAGAAAACTCTTAACTCATTTGAGAAGAGTTAGGTAGCTCAGTAGACTAATGTGAATGCAATACTGATTGGGAAGAAATTTTCATAGTGAAAAATTTCATTAAGGCTTTCGAAATCACACATTGAGTCAATGGAGGCGTGGGTCGACATGCTGCAGCATGCTTCTAGGGACATCCTAGGTAGTACAAAGTTTCGAAATTTTACCTTACCCTAGAAATGCAAGCATGACCCTTGTAGAACTTCCTTTGAATCTGCACTAAGAAATAAAAGACAAAGTACACAATAACAAAAATCTTTTTGGTCTTTTATGTTTTTGAAAAGAAAGAAAATATTTTTGTGTTTTTAAGTTTTTCGAAAAATAAACAAATAACAAAAGAAAATCTTTTTGGTATTTTTGATTTTTCGAAAAGAATACAAATTAACGAAAATATTTTTTGTTTTTCCAATTTTTCAAAATGAAATACAAACGAAAATTTAAGAGTGTACCAAACTAACGAAACTTTTCTTTCCCAAATGTCGAAAACGAAGCGTATCGAAGCGCTGAATATGAACAGTAACTTATGAATGGTTAATATTATACGCCTCTGAACTATTCAATAATACCTCTGAATCGACACTTTTTCTTTTTCTTTCTTTGTTATTCTTTCGAAAGTAGTCCTGGAACCGAACTTGCTTCAATCATTCCCAATCCTGTCAAAATTTTAACAAATGATTTTTCGTCCAATGCTTTTGTAAAAATATCAGCAAGCTGATCAGTTGTTTTTACAAAATGAACTTCAATATTGCCATCTTCCACATGATCTTTAATGAAATGATAACGAAGTGCAATATGTTTGGTTTTCGAATGTTGTATTGGATTATGACCAATGCGTATAGCACTTTGTGAATCACAATACAATGGAATCTTTTTCATATTAATTGCATAGTCACACAATTGACTCTGGATCCATATGATTTGCGAAGTGCAAGCGGTAGCTGCAACATACTCAACTTCAGCAGTGGAAATTGCAACACAAGTTTGCTTTTTCGATTTCCAACTTACAAGCTTCCCATCTAACAATTGACATCCTCCACTTGTACTTTTTCGATCAAGTGTACATCCTCCCAGATCTGCATCAGAAAATGCTTGAATGAAAAATCCTGATTTCGAAGGATACCACAATCCTAACGAAATTGTTCCCTTGAGATAACGAAAAATATTTTTCACTGCAATCAAGTGTGGTTCTCTTGGATTTGCTTGATACCTAGCACAATTACATACAGAAAACATGATATCAGGTCTACTTGCTGTAAGATAAAGCAATGAACCTATCATACTCCTGTATCAAGTAAGGTCAACAGCAGGTGTGTCTAACGAAGGTGTTAGTCTTGTTCCAACCGCCATTGGTACTCTTAACTTCGTGCTATTTGTCATTCCAAATTTTTCGAGCAAATTCCTGGTATATTTTTCTTGATTGATTAAAATTCCTTCTCTGCTTTGATGAATGTTTAAACCAAGAAAATTATTGATTTTACCCATCATGCTCATTTCGAATTGGCTTTTCATCAAACATTCAAATTCGCTAGACAAAGCAGGGTCAGTAGAGACAAAAATAATATCATCGACATAAATTTGAACAAGCATTAGATTATTCCCAACTTTCTTTCGAAATAATGTGGGGTCAACTGATCCTTGTTTAAATTTCAATTGATTTAAGAAACTGGTAAGAGTTGCATACCAGGCTCTCGGTGCTTGTTTTAACCCATATACTGCTTTATCTAAAATATAAACATGATCAATATATTTTTCATTTATGAAACCTGGAGGTTGTTCAACATAAACTGTTTCTTCGAGTTTACCATTGAGAAAAGCACACTTCACATCCATTCGATAAACATCAAAATCTTTGTGAGCTGCATAAGACAAAAATATTCGAACAGCCTCGAGTCTTGCGACAGGGGCAAAGGCTTCGTCATAATCGATACCTTCTTCTTGCGAATAACCTTTTACAACTAATCGTGCTTTATTTCGAACAATATTTCCATCTTATTGGTTTTGTTTTTGAAAATCCATTTTAATCCGACAATTGAAACGTTTTCAGGTTTAGGAATTAACCTCCAAACCTTGTTTCTATCAAACTTAGCAAGTTCAGATTGCATTGCTACAACCCAATCCGAGTGTTCCATTGCAACCTTAACTGTCTTTGGTTCTATTTTCGAAATGAAAACATTAAACATACAAAATTCTTGACGAGCAATCAGTACCTCATTCTTTGCACGAATTTGAGCTCTAGTCAAAACTCCATCTTGTGGATTCCCAATGACTTGTTCTTTTGGATGATTTCTTGTCCATTTTTCCAATGGTGGATATGCTGGATCAAAGTCCAATGGTGCATCTTCGTACATTTCTTCATTTTTGGACCCTGCAACAGAATTATTATCATTTAGTTCATGAAAATCATCGTTTTCATCAAGATTTATGGTTTCAGTATCATTATGCTCCCCCTCAACATAATTATCATTCTGATGCTCCCCCGCGAAACTTTCATTTACACTGCTATTCTCCCCCTCGAAATGATGCTCCCCCTCAACATTTGAGGGTATATGCAAGTGCTCCCCCTCAACTTGTGCATCTAGCATACTTTCGCCATCAGCAGTTGTATCTGATGTGATTGTCGAATCATCAGTATGTTTCGAAGATTCAGGAGTTTGATTATCTGTAGCATGGACTTCAGCATCTGCAGCCCTATCTGTGTTGGATTTTGAGCATTCTAACACTCCTATGGTGTACATGCAACCCTATAAACCTTGGATCTATGTTTTCTCTATTATACATGCAAATATTAACTATTCCAAGGTTTCATCCTAACTAGCATATTATGAAGCACCTATACTACAAAGTTCTAGTTAGATGACATACCTTTTGATGTAGCTTGATGTCTTCAAGCTTTAAGAGTTTAGCCCCAATAATGTGGAAGCCTCAAATGGAATCACAAATCACCAAAACACCTTGGAAGAACTTGAGAGAATATGTATGCACACTAAAATCGGCCCACTCTTATTTTCACACACTTGTGCCAATTTTGTGAGCCAAGGACCCCTTTATATATTATGGAGGATTAGGGTTACATCCATGTAAACCCTAATACCCATGACCTTTCATTTACATAGGATCCATGGGTTAAAAGCTCCATGGACCATCCATGAAAGCTTAGCCCAACCTAAATGAACTTGGCCCATTCCATATATATAAGAGTCCATATTTAATTAGTTCTTTTTGATCACTTAATTAATTCTAAATTAATTCTTGATCAATACTAATTAAATAATATGATTCCATATTAATATATTAGAACTTATAATATATTAATATAAATCATAAATATACTATTCTCAAAAGACTATCCATATAAATTGTGTCGGTGAAGTGTAACCCAAATGGACCATGCCGGGTCGGGTCAAGTACATACCAAATATAGTTATGGACTTAGACATTAATCCAACAGTCTTCCACTTGGATAAGTCTAAAACTATTATTGAGTATGACTTCAAAACCTAACTGGCAATCGTAGCTCTTAAAGCCGCTGTCGAACTCTGACCTTGTCAATGACTTGTCCATTAGATAAGGGATCATATATTCCTCCATTCTAGATATCATATGGACTCAGACATGGATTATAATCATTCTCTCTGTCCATTTGTTGTTTCCCGATTTTCGATTTATGATGACTGACTGATTGAACAAATCAAATCAGTCCTGGCTTGGCCAAGCACTCACATGTGTCATCGCTAAATCATCGAGGGGCCCATAGATATCGCTTTTATCCCGAAAGTAAAAGGAATGGATAAACTTCTACTCATATGACTTGTTCTACTACTTGTTGAATCATACACAAAGGCACGTTTTATAACATCGAGTTACCAAATGCGTTTTCGTGCAATCAATGTATAACCAACTCATAGTAACAACTCATATCTCTAGGTTTGAAGAATATACGATATTATCGTCTCATGATCACTCGTGATAAAATCCATGAAGTGATTCAAATGAGCGCGGGTTGAATCCAATACTCAGAACTTATGAGCACTCATGAGCGTTGTAGCATCACTTTGTCCACCAACTTGGACCTCTACAAACCAACCCATGACAGTCTTGATTCATATCTACTTCCAACATATGACCGACTGTGGATGGTTTGAATAACTTAATCATTCAGGAAGAGCGACTTAGTTATTCTGGAAGTCAAAACATGCAAAGTGAAACACAAGAATAAATGAATCAAATATGGTATCAAACCCTATGAATATAAATAAACACTTTTATTTATCACCATACTGATTACTCATTATTTATTGTTTCGGTTTTATCAACTTTATACTTGAATTAAAAACACTAGTTGTCCCATGCTCCAAGCATGTACACTATGTTTTTCTTAAACAATAGCTTTGCCATACACCAAGTATGGACTCTATGTTTGTCTATGATCCTTACTTTGTGAAATAAACCAATTGAACATAATTTCAATGATTCTAATTTCACACTCCCAAATCCTTATCGAAAAATGTGAGAATTTCAAATTCCTATCATTTATCGAAATTTGTTTAGATTTTAAACTTATATGCACTGACCCTCCTGCAATGAATATGTACAAAGTCACAAAGACTTGTCAACAGTCATTATAAGGTATTCCAATGGAGATCAACTCCATGGAAACTAAGTCTCATATTCAAAGTACATTGCTTTGGACATGCTTCTTGCATTAAGTTTTCTAATCTTACACAGATAACTTCCACCTATGGAGACAACTCCATATTCTCATTTTGACTATCACTTCTGAATAAGAGATGCCTCTTTTCAGAATATGTCAATATGGTCCTTCCAAAATTAGCACTATACTTCCAATTGTCCCTGAGCAACCAATCTTTGGTAAACCTCAGATTATCCTCGACAATTGCTTAATCATTTTAGTCATATCCAATTCTAGACCTTTTCCCTTCTTAATGCCTCTGGGCATTTGGAAAAATTTAGAAATGACAAATATTATAGCACATGCAATCGATCCTATACCCAAAGCAAATGGTACACGATTCATGATGTCTCACATAAAGACATGATTCTAGACCAGTCTTTTGCTACAATATTTTTATTTGTCATGTTTTCAAAATTTGACTATGAAGAGGGATGCCGTAATCATAATTGAATTTTGAGGACGCAATATATAGAATTTCCTTAAGTTGAACCAATCCAACATGAAATTCATATATATATTCTTGACTAAAGATGATTAAGGTCTCAATCTAAGCCTTTAGAACTGAAATGAAGTATATCCTCTCCCTTAATTATAGCAAAACAACTTTTTCAATCCCTGCAGCCTCACGAATTGAAACTTTTGTTTTCTATAATTAACATTTCTAACTTGCAACACTAACAATAATTATCATGTTCCCACTAACATGATGATTACTAGCATAACACTTATGCTCCCACTAGCTTTGACATGTACTCAGAAATCAGCTGGACTTCTAGAAATCAATACTTTATTGACTTTCTTACCAAAGTTCAGATTTCTGATACGAGATGCTTTGATAAAACTTTATCAAAATCATACACCTTTCCTTAGATAGCATGCATGTGTGTCTAAACAATTTCAAAACTATGAAAAGGGATTTCGTAATCATAGTCTCAATTGTTTAGACCTTTTGCCATCTGCTTCAAATCTACTTGGTGGAAGTGTTTCCTCACCATCATTTTCATGAATCGGAGAGAAACCTTATGACCCTTAGATTTTATGGTGTATGTGTTCTTATCCATGTGAATCGTCAAAACCATAGTCACAAGACAAGGATAATGACAAATCCAAACTCATATGGACTGAACTTATGCAATCTTAACTTCTTGCCACCTGGCAGTACAGGGCCTGCCATTGCTTCCAAGTTGTTATGCAACCACTTGAGAACTTTCAGAACTCCTATGCAAAGCCAACTTTAACTGGAATGGACACAGAATATGTCAACAAGATAGGTTATAAACCTCAAGTCGTGTGCTAGTGAAGAACCTTAGGTTTTATTCTTGATTAGTTCTTGAAATTCTTTTTAGGGTCTTTAAGACTCCCACTATCCTCTTGACATATAAGACTATCTTTCCAAATATTCAAGAGATAGTGCGGATTCTTTATCAAGACAAACACTTCACACAATTGGCCTTAGTTGGTCTTTGTTTTATCCAAAACATCACAACTTACCAATTTCAAATGTACAAGAGTAGGACACTTTTACTCTTACATTTGACAAGTGTTTTAAACCTTTCTTTAAGGTATGTCACTCAAGTTACAATCTTGGAGTATGACTCTAAGAATTGTTTTGGAACGAAGTATGACTCATCTTCCTGATCTAACCATTTCAACAATTCACGACTCCTGTTCTTAGTCATAAGAATGCACTAAGATGACCTATAGAGGACTAATTGTGATATGATTTCTAAATCATTAAGATGATCACAAACATGATACTAAAGTACTCTCCCATCTTTTCAGATTTGAGAAACTTTTATCTTTCTGCCTAATTTGATTCTTCCAATTCGTTCTGCCATACATTGAGACTTTTCCAATGTTTCAGAATTATACTTAAACTTGTAAGTATAACCATATTTACTAAACTTTAGTAAATCAAATAGTCTTAACGAGCTTTGTGGTGGACATGACCAGTGCACAAGAATGTGTACTCGATCCCTTTAGTCCTTCACTTGACTCACACATCCATGTGTTGATTTTCCAATGCTTGAAAGTTCTCATTCATCATACTATTCAACTTGCATGATTCCAAGTTTCGGTCCAATTGAAACTTGGGCGATGAGGAACTTTCCTGATTTGGTAAATTTAGACACTACCACAAATTAAAGAATCAAATCCATTTTCCAATATTGCTGTCAGTGGAATCATATAAGCAACAATTTTCCACAAATGCCATTGTAAGGATACTTCAAATAAATAAAATTAAACAATTTTCTTTTATTTTAAAACTTTGCGGAAAAACTTATCCTTACAATCCACATGGAAAATTGTTGTTATCTATTCCTTAGCAATATATCATAACTTCTTAAGCAACTGCTCAAAATTCTGATGCGATCGAAATCCACCTTCGCGATCAGAATCAGCATATACTTCCTTTAAGATTTCTCTCTATTTTTTGATTCTTAAAACATCAACATGTGACCCAGTCACATCATGTAATGAGGATCTCAGAATAGAACTTAACAGAGTTAGATAATAGGCTCTGCTTGATGTAGAGTCAAACTTATTGACTTTAACATCCTTAGGTAAATTTGGCAGCTTTGCAATCAACGCCCCTTCCTTTGGCAAAATAAACATATGGACCCTTTGGTAATGGGACTATCTCAGACTTAGCCTTTCTCTTTACCATTTGGTCAACCGGGTTTACTATGGCCAATCCCTTTCCATTGGGAAGAGAATGCTTTTTCTGGATTTCCAGTGTCACCATTGTCACTGTCCATAAAGTTTTTGGGAAGTTGATCTTCTAATCAAATTTGCTTTACTATCGTCCAAATCATTGCTGATTCAGCAGCACCAAGCAAATAGATATGATCATTAAGGTTCATGTCATAGTCTGTTTCATAGTAGTCCCAAAGGAACTCACTATGTGACTTAGAAAGTGATTGAACATCCAACTTTCTCAAGACTTTGACACCCAACTCTCCCAGCTTGTCAATATGTGACTTCATCTCTAAGATGTGATCACACACAGACCTTGCTTGCCATTATGGCTTGAGTGACCTTGAACTTGTGGGTTAGGGAGAATAATTGGAGGAGGTGGAGGAAGAGAAGTATGACTTCCATGAGCCAAACTCGGGAAGTCATATTCATTAGGAAAGCTTGGTTTGGGAAGATCATTGTTGTCTAAACCAGACATCAACAATGGGAGAAATTCACGTAAAGTTGATTTAAGTCCTTAATATAACACCCAATATGATATATTAAGGCTAGGACCCAACAAACTATTTTATAACTTGGAAGAGGGATGTCGTAATCCAAGCTATAAAATATTTGAAGGTAGGTGAATGACGATTCACCAATTTCCACCAAGATAAACGAAATGTATTATTAGGTTTTAATTGGTTTTGAAACTCCTAGATTCTTTTGAGATTCATTGAACTTTTCAATGGCATGTTTCAATCTCGAGTGTGCCCTTCAGGTTTTGTGACTGGGATGCCGAGGATCACAAAATAAGGTGTGAAGTAACCATGCAAATATACTTGGTACCCTTAATATTTACCCCTCAATCGATGTGCCGGTTAACCACACACACTCCAACGATACTATGATAAACATTAAGTTACCCTTTGCCTACCTTGTTAAGTCCAGGTTAGTGTGCCGGTTAACCACACACGCTCCACTAACAGCTTAAACAAAGTGCAAAGTGTATTTTCATGGATTAGCACCTTATTCACATTTTCCTAAGTAACTAAGATTGGGAATTTAAAAGTGTTTAGTTACTTAGTATTTATCATTATACTTATAATGAAGGGAGAAATATAGTCATTGTCCTATCTGTTCGGCTAACGACCCTCCACCAGTCAAGGAAGCGGTGGGTGAGAGTGGACACCCATTAAACTGTAATTTTATAGGCAGTAACCTTATACCCCCTTATAGACCGGCTTCGTGAATGAGGCCTACTAATGGTAAGACGACTTGCTCTTACACATATAATATATTAAACTTTTAATATTATAATAGTATAAGGGTGTATTTTAGACATTTAAAATACTTGGTGGTTTAATCTATTAATTAAACTATACTCTTAATTTAATTAAATTTAAACCATGTCATTATGGAATTATTAATTCTCTTTTAATTAAACACTTTAATTATCTATTAATAAAGTCCATAAGAGTTAATTGAATTATTCAATAAAAACATCATAATTCCAATTATTAAATTCAAAATTAAAACCATTTAATTAATTGTTTAAGTTATGAACCCAAGAGTTTTAGAATTCAATTCTTTTATTTTATCATAAAAAACTTTTTCCAAATTCCAAAACTTGAGGGCAAGTTTTGTAACTCTTGAAAACTTTTGGATTCCATAACTTATGGAGTTAAATACTTGTTTTATGATGAAACTTTTCATGTTCCATAACTTAAGAACAAGTTATGGAATTCTTTAAAACATTAAGACCAAGTTTTGTAACTCCATAAAAAACTTTGAATCAATTTTTTTAAAAACCTTTTCATATCCATAACTTATGGAGGTTTCAAAAAACTCTTTAGATCAAACTTTTAAAACTAATAAAATAATCATATCATTTTATCTTTTACTAAATTTGACCTAATTCAACTCATATAGCAAATGATTCAAATTTTACAAATAATTAGTTTTTCACAAAAACAAGTAATTATCTTAAAATTTGACAAACGTCATGTTTTTTTTTCCTTTTTTTTTCAACTTGAAAATAAAACATTTGCATCAATATAACAGAAAACAACCCATGGCTCTGATACCACTGTTGGATTTTGAGCATTCTAACACTCCTATGGTGTACATGCAACCCTATAAACCTTGGATCTATGTTTTCTCTATTATACATTCAAATATTAACTATTCCAAGGTTTCATCCTAACTAGCATATTATGAAGCACCTATACTACAAAGTTCTAGTTACATGACATACCTTTTGATGTAGCTTGATGTCTTCAAGCTTTAAGAGCTTAGCCCCAATAATGTGGAAGCCTCAAATGGAATCACAAATCACCAAAACACCTTGGAAGAACTTGAGAGAATATGTATGCACACTTAAATCGGCCCACTCTTATTTTCACACACTTGTGCCAATTTTGTGAGCCAAGAACCCCTTTATATATTATGGAGGATTAGGGTTACATCCATGTAAACCCTAATACCCATGACCTTTCATTTACATAGGATCCATGGGTTAAAAGCTCCATGGACCATCCATGAAAGCTTAGCCCAACCTAAATGAACTTGGCCCATTCCATATATATAAGAGTCCATATTTAATTAGTTCTTTTTGATCACTTAATTAATTCTAAATTAATTCTTGATCAATACTAATTAAATAATATGATTCCATATTAATATATTAGAACTTATAATATATTAATATAAATCATAAATATACTATTCTCAAAAGACTATCCATATAAATTGTGCCGGTGAAGTGCAACCCAAATGGACCATGCCGGGTCGGGTCAAGTACATACCAAATATAGTTATGGACTTAGACATTAATCCAACAATCTGGAACACCAAAAATTAAATCATAATCAAAATCAGATGAAGTATAACTTTCATAATCATCAGTTGATTCATTAAGAATTGGTTTTTGTTCGAAATGTTTTTCAACTTGTTTCACATAATAATCATCAAAAGTGAGGTTAAATGTTTCTTCAACTTTTCTTGTTCGCTTATTCAACACTCTGTATGCAACCAAATTATTTGAATATCCCAGAAATATTCCTTCATCAGCCTTAGCTTGAAATTTCGAAAGATTATCTTTGAGATTCATGATAAAACACCTGCAACCAAACACCTGAAAGAATTTAACATTTGGTTTTTGGTTATTTATGATTTCATACAGAGTTATATTGAAACGACGATGAATAAAGGATCGATTCTGAGTAAAATATGCTGTCGAAACTGCTTCTGCCCATAGATATTAAGGAAGATTCGCATATGTCAACATTGTTCTTGCTTCTTCGCAAAGAGACCTATTCCTCCTTTCAACCACACCATTTTGTTGTGGTGTATACGGCGATGAGAAATTATGCGAAAGTCCTTTCTCAGTTAAGAACGAATCAAGCACATTGTTTTTAAACTTGGAACCATTATCACTTTTGATTTTACGAACATTCTTTTTCAGATTTGTCTCAATTTTCTTGATAAATTCAATCATTGTTTGAGCGACTTTAGATTTAACCTGAGAAAATACACCCAAGTAAATCGAGAAAAATCATCAACAATAACCAAAATGTACCGTTTCTTGTTGATAGTTTCAACAGTTGATGGTCCACAAAGGTCAATATGAAGAAGTTCTAACGGTTCAACAATTTTCGAATCTATGACAATTGGATGTCCTTTACGATGCTGTTTTCCTTGTTCGCAAGCCGCACATAAAGTATCATTGTCAAACTTTAGAACAGGTAAACCTCGAACAAGATCTTCTAATACTAACTTATTCAGATTTCGAAAGTTTAAATAAGATAAACGTCGATGCCACAACCAGCTAACATTAGATGAAGCTTTCGAAAGTAGACAAACTGAGGGTTTCCCAATAATAGGTTTGATGTCAAGAGTGAACATATCGCCAAATGTTTTTGATTTCAGCAAAACTTCATTCGTCTCAACTTTAGAAATGATACTTCCTTCTTCGTTAAACACAACTTGATTGCCAGTGCCCACAACAAGTTGTGAAACACTTATCAAATTATGTTTAAGACCTTCAACATAAGCAACACGATTCACTGTAAATTGTCCATTTGTTACTTTGCCATAACCTTTAACTTGACACTTGTTATTATTTCCAAACTTCACTACTCCTGCATTTTCGAAACTTCTAAAATCACGCAAATTCTCATTCCTTCCAGTCATGTGACATGAGCAATCACTATGAATGTACCATTTCTCATCATATTGCTCGTCACACAGTACGTGCAATTATTAAAAGAATTTAGGTACCCAAGGCTGTTTGGGTCCTTGGTCATTAGTTTGAAAAAGTGAATGAAATTTAGAACCTAAAGCCCAATTTCGAACTTTGGTTTTGAAAATATCAATTAAGTCGACATCATTAGTTAAAGATATAGAAACATAATTTTTCGATAGTTTTGGACATTCACTGACTTTCTTCTCGTGCTTCTCAGTATGTTGTACTTTTGAGATCGGTAGCAATTTATGAACTGGAGTATTTGATTCTTTTAAAGATGAACTTCCATATGAAGTATCATTCAGATACTGTTCATAAGCCTGCTTGATTTGATGTTGAGAAAACTTTCCCGATTGATACTTTTTCCCTTTTTCCTCAAGCCAATGATTGATTATTTCCACCCCAGTTGAACCTTTAGTATACGAAACTTTAGTGGCTTCGTGTGCATATGGATTCGGAAAATTTGGTTTTTGTGGAATAAACTTTGCAGATGTTTTGGATTTATCATTCACAAATGTTTGATTGTCTGCAAACTTTCGAACGTTTTCAAATTTTCGAACATTCTCAAAATTTCGAACATTGTCAAATTTTCGAACATTCTCAAATTTTCGAACATTGTCAAACTTTCGAATATTCACAAATTTTCGAACATTCTCAAATTTTCGAACATTCTCAGATTTTCGAACATTTTCGAATTGACGAACATTAGCAAAATTTCGATTTGTTCTATTTGAAAAAATCTGTTTTTATCGTTTGTTGGTTTTGGAAAAGATGAATTTGAAGTTGAAAACTTTTGTTGGCTTTTTGGATGAAAATTCTTTTGTTGCACATTTGTTTGAAAATTCTTTGAAGATGTTGGTTTTGAAAACTTCGTTGAATAATTTTGAGAATCAGACGAAGTTGGTTGAACGGGATTTTCCTTTTTATCCGAACGAGTTGAAAACTTTGTTTGTACTGATTTAGACACCCCGTTTTCAGACATTTTCTTGGATGGTATTTTTTATTGCTTTTCATTAAACACTACTTGCCAAAACAATTTCTTTTGTGCCTGTCTTTTCGAAATTCCTTTTTCATTCGAAAATTTTTCAACAAGATCCTTAAATTCTTGTGAATTAAGTTTCACATTCTCATTTGTTTCATTAGATTCTTGTTTCAAAATCTCTTTTTTTTCATCCCATTTTCGTTGTGGTTTTTGTTTTTGAAAAACACATGAATTCTTTGTTAGATTATTTTCAACAGTGCTTTGGTTTGAAAAGAATCCTCGTCTGATGTTTTTTTGTTATCTTCTTTGACCATTTTGTTGAACTCCGGTTTGATGTTTTCAACATATCCAGTAGTGACAAACACTTGATTCGGAAATACAACGTCATCTGAACACTTAAAATTTGGATACACAACTGTATTTGTTTCCAAATAATTAGCACCTTTTTCAGATAAGACTTTGTCGAAATTTTCAATGTCTCCAAACACTTGATCAACAACAACTCGTGGAATGGATGTTTCATTCGAAACATTCTTTTCTGACTCAGAATTGTTCGAAACTTCTTCTTCATTCTCATCATCACTACTATCCGTTTGACTGTCTCTTACACTCACATGATCAAAGTCACAAACATTCGAAGTAGAGGGTCTATCAGTGTTATCCTCAACCATCGAATCATCACAAATTTCTTTACCTTTTGACTTAGATGTGACATTAATGACAGATAATTGAGAACAATCAATACTTTCCTTCTCCTCAATTTCACTGATTTCGCTAAAACTATCAGAATTATCATCGATACCAGCAAAATTAGATTGAGAGTCAAGTTTCAAATTCTCAGTTCTTTTCAAAATTTTGATTTGTTCACTTTTGGTCAAAGTATCATTCACTATCTCAACAAGTTCATTAGCATTCAAATATTCGTCAATCTTAACAATACCATAAGCAAATCGATTATCAGGCACTTTATCGAATTCTGCTATGGTTTTCTCACAATCATAGGACAAACTATCAAATTTCTCTCTTTCGAAAACAAGAAAAGGCAACAATTTCCTATGTTGTTCTTTGCTTATATCAGATGAATGATGTAATGAAGTCAATTTAGCATATAGTCTTTTTGCTTAACTACAGTAAATGTTTCTCTGAGCAAGTAACATTCGAACTTCATTATCTAGACATTCCCTATCACTATTCACATTATTCAATAGCAATTCCAAATACTCTACCCTGCTTCGTTTCGAATCTAGCAATTTCTAGGTCTCTAGCAACTGGATGTTTAGTTTCTTAGCTTCATTACTAGCAGACACCACAATTGTATCAAAGTAAGCAACAGTATCATCGAAAGAAATTATTTCAGAATCATAAGCTTGTATAGGAATATTAAAAGATTGAAGTATAGCACGTACCTTGGTTGTCATCGGTGATTTGTCTCCTGATTTGGTCATGAAACAACGACCAGTCACCTTTTCGTCCTCATCCTCTTCAAATTATGCGAACATAGCTCCATGTGTTGGATTACGCATCTCTTCGTTATCAGATCTGGAAGACCAGATCTGATACGTGTCATCCTCTTCACCTTCACCTCGTGCAACCAAAGACATCCCCTTCATCTTTGCACGAACTTTTTCCAATCTTTCAGCATAATAGGCTTCGTCCTTGACCCTATTCTTTTTCTCTTCTTTCTTACGAAGCATACAATCATTTGCCAAATGATTTGTTCCGTTGCAGTAATGACAGTCAATGCCCGAATCTCCCTTAAGTTTCTTCTCAGTTTTGGCTTCAGTTGCCTTCACATGATCTTCTCGAATTTGTTCTTCTCCTCACCCACAGACTTATTAACGAAACTTCCTTTCACATCACTCTACTTCACCTTGGGATTGAAAGGTTTCTTGAAAAACTTTTTAACTCGATTGTTCGAGTAAAATGCAATCGCTTCATCATCAGAATTCATTAGAAAGCCTTCTTCATCAGAATCATCTTTCTCAACTGCTTCTTTCTCAAATACTTTCAAAACAAGAGCTAAAGGACCTCCCAAACTAAGTTTCTAATCTTCAGCCATCTCATTCACTTCACTTTCATGAGATTTCAACTGATTATACAAATCATTCAGAGATGAAGTATCGAAGCTTTGTTGATTCTTCACCATCATGCTGACACTTCTCCACTCCTTACGAAGTCCCATCACAAAAGTGAGATTGAACTCCATTGATGACCTTGTGATTCCATAATGATTGTATCTATAGATCAGTTCATTAAATGGATCATAATAAACTTCAATTGTTTCATTCTCTTTTTTTCTGAACTCTTTCAGCTCCACAAGACACTACTTAAGAGAATTTATCTTCATTTTCTCGCTTCCCTGATACTTTTCCTTAAGAGTATTCCAAATTTCCTTTGCAGTTTTACAAACACAAATGTAATTGTAAACAATAGGAGGCAAGGCACCTCGCAATTCTCTCAAACAACGCTTTTCGTTGTTCTTCAGCCTGGTGAATTGATCAGTGACTGCAACTGTTGATCCAGATGATCCGATATTTTGAACATTCGGTGGAGGTTGAGCGATTTTTGTAATGCAGCTCCAGAGTTCGTCATCCAATCCGTTTAAGTATTCCTCCATTCGATCAGCCCACTGATCATAGTACTATGGAATCAACATAGGAATCTTCGTAGAAGATCCTAACATATGAGAAAATGAAGTCAATGTGTTCATCTTGAAATTCGCCATTAACGTACGGATGAGATTTTTCAGAAGATCTTGAAGAATTTAGAAATTGAGTGAATGAATTTATCAGAAACTCAAAAACGATTACTCGATTACACAATTCAAATGCAGAATCAAATCAAAACTGTAGATCAGAGATGATTTTCAAAATCAAACAGTGCGGAAACTTTTGAGGCTAACTCGCGACTCAAAAACTAAAGATTCAATTGAAAATCAGTCCTTCGCAGTATTGATTCCTGCTCTGATACCAATTGTGGAAGTGTTTAATCGAGTATGAGAATCAAATCAAAGTAAAAGATGAACACAAGAGGTAAATAAAGTTTGGTTTAGCTCATATTACTTTCAGAGAACAAGAGTACAAATCTGATAGTAAACCTGGGAAAACTCTACTATCAACTCTATGTTCAGCTCCTATTTATAGGAGGCTGAAAGTACAAAAAATACTAAGGCTAGACATTACGCTTCGTTAAAAAGAAGCATTAGAAAATACATAGAAAACATACGAAATAGACAAATACACAGACTTCGACATATTACAAGACATTTCGACTCTACACGATGTTCCCACCAACGATTCCGAACAGCTCAATCTTCCTCTCTCTCCATACAGCAAGTACTACATCAAGTTTGCTCATCATCACCCAAATAAAAATCCGGAAGTGATCCTCCGGACGGAAAGAGAAAGGCTTGAAACATTCTACTCCAAGAATTCTCAATCGTTTAAGGAAGTATGGAGTAGAAAAAGAATCACCAAAGTCCATGGATTTGCAAGAAAAATCCTATTGAAATTCGAACTCAACAGCCCACTGTTTTGATTTCACATTTTCCGGAACAAGCCTACCTACCGAACCATTACTGATGCGGACTTTCCTTCCTTGAATCTGAACGACATTCTGACTCTGGCTGCTCACTTTCGAGGAATGCAAAAGAACGATATCGGCATGGGTGCTTTTCATGCTGCTCTAAGCTTCCTCAAAGATTACGTCGTGGAATTTTGCAGATGCGACTATGAGCTGGCTCATCTCTACGGAACAGAAGACTTCGTTGTGAAGATCACCTATGTTCTTCTTGTAGCTGAACTGCTTGAAGATGGTCCAATCGATGACCCAGTTCAAGGGTTTGTCTACACAACCAGGAAGACAAACAAGAAGGACTTTTTCCGTGTCCTTGACAAACACCTAGTCCCAACCAAAGCACTTCGGAAGTTCACCACTCGTGCATCAAATTCTAAAGCTCCGGAATAGGTCAAAGCAAAGTTTGTAAGTCAACTGACCTGGTACATTGAAGTCAGAGAATGGTTGTTCCGAGCTTACACCTTCATCAAGGAAGAAACAGTATAATTGGATGGATTGTTAAGTTCACTTAGGGGGAGATTGTTGGAACCTGAAAGTGAACCTCTAGCAATCCTAAACTCGAATTCCGAAGTACATGTGTTAAGAATTAAATGGTCCGGAGTCAAATGTGAAGAGTGGTCCGGAATCTGTCCGGACCAGAAGAGAAGAAGATGAGAAGCTGAAGGCATTCAAGAATGATTCTCATGTCCGGAATTGATGCTAATCCGGAGTCACAATATTTTGTCTTTGTGCATTTACTAAGTTTGTCTTTGGATTGATGTGACATTTCATAGGACTTAGTCTTTTGTAATACTAGACAATCAGAATGTCAGAAACATTTCTATTGTCCAATCCTATGTAAGTTTTCTAGTTAATTCTATGTAACCTTCACTCCTATTTATAGGATCTTTCAATGCAAAGTCAAACACGAATCATTCACTCAACTTTTGGCATTTACTAAGTTATTTCAAACTTCTTTCAAACATTCCTGTTGTTCTTCATTTATTAGCTTTACCTTGATCATTTATTTTCATTCTTCATTAATGACTTGATCATTTATTGAATACATTCTCTAAGACTTGACTGGTCTTTCCAGGCTTGACTTGAACATTTATTAGCAAGCAGACATTGATCTTAAGCATTCACTCAAGGTTTGAGTTTTCAAACCTTGTCCCTACACATCAGATCTATTTTGTTCTCTCAAAAAGAATGTTTACAATAATGATAATTGCTTAAAAAATTAATTGAAACCACCCATGTGTGAAAAGAACATATAAATGGTCCGTGTTTAAAAAATAAATAGAAATAGTCCCTGATGAAAATGAAGAAGCATAAATGGTAAATATATTAGAAAATTTGAATAAATGGTCCCTGTATACATAATATTAACGTAAATGGTATCTGTTTAAAAAAAATTAACAAAAATGATCCATGTTTAAAAACTAACAGAAATGGTTTAGGGTTCTGTATTAAAAAGAACACATAGAACACATACATGGTCTGTGTTTAAAAAATAACAAAAATGGTCCCTGTTTAAAAAAATGTATACATTGTCCATATTTAAAAAATATTTACCGGAATAAAATAGCCCATTTTAAAAAATAATTCAAATAAATGGTCCTTGTGTACAATACATTGCCTGAAAAATAACATGTTTATATTACATTTCCAAAAAGTTGAATGTATTTTGTCAATCCTAAAACTATGAACGGTAAAATTAATTTATATAATAACTTAAAGTACATTGCCCTTTGACTACAAATGGTAGGAAACCAAAAAAAAAATTCAAATTACATTGCCCTTTCATGATAAAAATCATACCAGGTGACTGGAAACCAAAATAAAAAGTACATTGCCCTTTATCGGAAAAAAAAACCATACCAAGTGGGCATATCAAATGCAAGGTCTCTGATTTGAAGGATATGTAAGAAAATCTCGGCCTCCCCTTCAAATAATGGTTGGCCACTACAAACACAAAAACAAGCAGGACCAAAATAGACACAAATACTCATAAATTTTCGGCATTTGGACAATTTTACCCTTCACTTCATTTTCTGTCCAAACTTTGTATTTTTGTGTTTCTGGGGTGAGTTGAATTGAGGGGCTTGTTACCTGATGTATATACAAAAGTTTGTTGCTAAAATTTATTGTTTTCATTCCAAGTCACCACAAAAAAATAAAAGTACAATTATATATTTGCATTTATGAAAATAACAAACACATCAGCAAGAGAGAGAGAGAGAGAGAGAGAGAGAGAGAGAGAGAGAGACGCAAAGTTTGCTTTCCTTGGGCCTTCTTCAAGAAGTATGACTCATCCCAATCACAACATGTATAAAGAAATCATTATTAGCAAAAATTTGTAAATACAAAATCTGAAGGGATGTAAAGCAAATGGACATGCACGTGTTACTTATTTTTCTTAAATATGTATTTATTGATCAAACACATTTTTAATGAGATCAAAAACTCTTAAGTTTGGTAATATTGCTATCAGTATGATGTATCTTGGAAAAGTCCATGGAGAACTACAAAGTAGCCAACATTATCATGTGGTACACAATCCCCTTTGTATACATAAATGTGATAATCAAACAATGACAATTTAATATTATCATGATAGAAAAATATTGCAATTGGAAATCCTAGAATTATGTGGGATTGCTTTAAAACCTGAACACATAAGAATTTCTTGAAGCTTGGGCACATCCTTATATGATACAATGTTGAAAACCCCATCAAGACTTATATTTCCTTTCATGTTTGATCTTCTTATTGTGAAACCACCCTTGTTTGACCAACTGTAATTAGAAAAAATCACAACAATTCTTCAAAATGAAAAATAAAAAAAAGAATATTAGCAGAAGTCCATTAAAGTGGTAATAAAGATGGAGTATGAACAAGAACATGCTATGAGTCACGAAGAAAGGAGGCTACAACAATAGCCTGGAAAAACAATTAAGAAGGTAAGTTCAAGTGAAAGTTTAAGTGATTTCATGGTATATACCAAACAAAAGACGAAAATCAAAACCCAATGGAGTTTAATCAAGAAATAATTCTCTTAAACATTTCATCGAGCACATGGTACGCTAAAATTTGTGAACATAAGAATCAACATCAAAGGTAGTCTTTAAAATCCTAAGTTAGAAAATACCAAATATCATGGTTATACAAACAAAGGTTTTCAACTTACCTTGGCCTAATATAAGAAACAACAGGAAAACAATGAACCTGAATCGACAAACCAGAGGATAAACTATGAAGGTAGAGATGAAGTTATTCAAGTAACATTCAGAAACTAAAAGTAATTAGTACTTCTCACCTTTTGAGGATAAACATTGTCGTATATAGGAAATACAACGGATGAATAGATTCACAGATATGCGATGATTCAGGATACGGTGGTTTGATCAGATGTGATGTCCGAGTGGTGTGATAGTGTGAGATGGATTCTTCAGTGGTGGTGAGTTGTCCGATGGGTGGCTGTGTCGATGCACCAGGAATAGAGGTTGGAATAAATAGGGGAAAAGAATGGCGAAATCTGGGATGCTAATTGAATTTCAAATTTTGTGAGCGATAAATAGGAGAAGACAAATGAAATTTCAAAAATATTGAAATTATTTATTCTATAATTTCTCCCCCAATCACTCCTCAAATCACGCAAGTTGAAGATTCAAGGAGATATGTATGCAACATAGGGGCGAGATAAAGAAAATATAACCAATTTCAAAAAAAATGCAGTAGTGACCCCAAGAAGGAACATGACAAGCAACTCCATTTAAAGGAACATGTGGGAATACACGGGCCTTCAAATCATGCAGGAATGGAGAGTAGCTTGAAATCGAGCATAGGTGTGAAGACGTCAACATAAGGTGTTGATTATCACCATTTCTTCAAAAATGAAAAGGGAGTGGTAAATTGAGAAACCCAACAAAAATGAAATCAAAATCAATATCCAGAAACAAAACAAAAACCTTAAAATCAAAATAAGAGAGATTGTTAGGGTTTGAGATGGGTGGTAAGCAAAAAAATGGGATATAGGAACACAGAAGCACAAAAAAGTGAGAATGAAAAGGAGGAAGCAGCAAAAAAAATTGTGGTTTATGGTGTGAGAAGGAGGTGGATGGTTGAAGGTGGTTACAACGGTGGTGAGCGGTGGTGGTTAGGGCGGTGAAGGCTTATAGTGGTTAAGATGGTGGATAACGGCTGAAATAGGTGGCTAGATTCGATTAGGGTTTCACAAATAGAGGATGATAGGAAGCTTTGGTATTTTATAAACTCGATCAGCTGAAATATAGGGAAGGCACAAATTATTCAACTTAGGGATTACAGGGGACTTGGTCAAAATCCTGGAAGATAAGCTGATAAATCATTCTTCCATTCTTATCTTGACTTTTTCTATATGTTGACCGATTCAATAGCCAAGGTGATGGAATTCTGGGTCAAATCTTATCTTAAATTTGATAAATTCAAAATATAGATTATTACTTTTTCAAATGTTGACCAAATTAAGATTTAGGATTCTATGATGCATCAAATGAGTGTACATAATGCATTAAGGCTTGTACCTCTTAAATTTCAGCCTTTGACCGAATATGTATATTAAGGTATAATATATATATATATATATATATATATATATATATATATATATATATATATATATATATATATATATATATAAGTTATTTCAATCAGGGGATACTTTCATGAATATTACAAATCAAACAGAACACACATATAAATTATAATAGGTATAATTTATGGAACTCTTAAACTATTTTCACAAACCAGTTATACAAAGTTTAACAAATTACTCTTGTATAAATACTCAAGAATACTAGAGAAAGATCATACTATTAGTTTATCATTTATTTAAAAATGACTTTTTATCATTTGTTATATACATAATCGTCAATATGCTTTTTGTGAGTCAATGTTTAGTTGCTTATTCATTTAGGCAATACAGTTAAAGTCCTGATATTATAACCAAAATCTCTAGACAGAGAGCGAGACAAATGTGTATAGATCTATACGGGATTGAGAATCTCGCACTCAGACTGTTAGCTACAGCCGGGCAGGCATGCCTATGAGTGACAAATGTCGTTAACAGTTATGACGCCTACAAAGCGTCATAACAGGCCATCTTGTCATAGTATGGTTATAATAACTCACCAAAAGGTTATGAACACATACGATTAGTATATAATTTATTAAACCAAAGAGTACGAATACAAAGTACTGGTTTTACAATAATACGATTTACAATATTACTTTACAATTACAGCTGGTGGAGCCAGGCATATTCATTTTTATAGGATTTTCATAGAGTACAATTACAAAACTTGGAATAACATAAACAATACAGAAAATATTCTTTTTACGGTTTTATGGTATTAGAAATATTGGATTTTCTGAAACAATAAACATGGTTACTATTTCAAGAAACAAACAATAAACTTTTAAACATAAATACTAATGCACTCACTCAACTTAAATGTTGATACTCTCTTTTCAAAATACTTGTATTCTCAGGTAACCAGTAGACATGTACATCCCCTGAATTTTTGAGAAGACGGAGCAGTATAGAGTCATGTCTTCTATCTTTTGTTATAATACTTTTGAAGTCATATATACAATGACTTGAAAACATATGTAAAACTTATACATTATTAATGCAATGTTTGTTGTACTTTGATTACTATAATGCATGTGTTGTGATACTTAACATGAAGTCATCCACCCCCAGACGTTTCCGCCGCTCCGGTTTGGGGGTGTGAGGAATTAGTTAAAAATACGAATTAGTTAACAAAGAAGTCCTTCACACTAGCAACTAGACATGATGGCCTATTGAGAAATAGGAAGAATTTATTATTTGATTAAAAAATTATAATAAAAGGTTTATTAATGTATTATGGAAATAATGTATTAATTAGAAATCATACTATTTAATTAATATTTAATCATATATTAGTTTGGAATTAATTTTGGGATTAAAGGAATTAGTTAAAAATACACGGATTATTTAGCAATTTATTGATAGTTGTGGGTTTGGGCTGTAGAACGCTCCTAGATGGGTTGGACGAAATCTTCTAGGAATGCCCTAGACATTTCGTCTAAGGGCCTCTTGGATGGAGTTCTTGGGCTGCTTAGGCCTTTAGCTATGGAATTAGGGTTTCCTCCTAACAACACTAGCTTTGGCCCTAAGCTACCAATAACTATATAAAGGGATATACCCCTTTGAGATTTCGGCCAACACTCCAACCCGAAGAAGGATATCTGAAATTTGAAGCTTCTTCCTCCTCTCTCTCATATCATCCTCTTGTTAAGTGTGTTTTTGATCCATTAGAGGTGTTACACTTGTGACTCTAGTTCTCAAGCTTCTACAAAAACAAGGAATTGTTTGTCATTACTACATAACATTAAAAGGTTAGTTTTCTATCTTTTTTTGTTAATTTCGAAAATAGTAGATGCCTCCTAGGGTTTCTCCTTTTGTGTTCAATACTTGAATGTTCAATTAGAGAAAACATAGATCCAAGAAATAGGGTTGCATGAACATATAGAGATTGTTTGTTATGCTCAAAACCCATCACCTTTAATATTAGCATGAAATGTAGTGTGAAATGTGGAATTCGCAATCTAGTTTCAAACTTTGGTTTTAATTCGATCAGCCAAATCAAATTCAATTCTTCGAGATGAGCATTCATTTTCATTCAATATCGAGGAATCAATCTTTAACTTTTCATCTTCGACCTTATTTTGAAAAATCATAGATTTAACACGTGGGTTTGATGATGGAATTCACTTTTGTGGTTTAGTTAAAGATTCTAGTGATGATTTACTTCCTTGTGTTCATTCACACAAATAACTTTCATAAGCATCTTTTATTTTCTTCCTCGGAAAAAGAGCTTGATTAATATATCTTTCGCTTGTTATCCAACCAATGATTGAAATTATCAATATTATATTGACCTTTAGAAAAAGGACACCTTCGACTTTTCGTGTCGATTTGAAATTTTAACATCAGGTTTAAAATTTCATTTCTTTGATTGAAAATTCTCACTATCAGCAATTGATTTTGATTTAGCAAATGTTGGTTTTTGAAAAATATTTTCTTTGCAAAAATTCTTTATATTCTTCCATGGTTGTTGAAAATGATTTTCTTTGTGGAAATTCTGCCTAATCCTCCATGGTTGTTGAAAATGGTTATCCTTGTGAAAATGTTGTCTAGTCTTCATGAATTCTGAAAACGATTTCATTTGTTGATATTTGTGGAAGATTTAACAATAGATGTTTGTTGAGATTAAATTTGTTTGAGAAGGTTATGCATGTTCTTCCTGTAAGAACTATATCGAAATCTCGATTTGACTGAGCTTTTTTCAAAACTTATTTATAATCTTTTGTTTTCACTTTTTTCACATTTTTCACATTTTAAACTTTTGACACTTCTAATGTAGACACATCAATTGGTTTCAAGATGTCTATAACAGGAGGTTCAGTTCCTTTGATAATCCAAACACCCATCTTATCTTTCTTATTAAGTTTATAACTTGAATTAGGAATTTCCTTTTTATGAAAAGTCTTTGAGTTTTGATTTAAAGAATTCTCTTTGATGTTTTCATCTCAATAAAATCCATCATTATTAACTTGAAAATTATCCTTTTTTACCAAATTCGTTATCTTTGAATCAACATTTTCTTCATTCCCTTTAGTGACAAAAACTTGATTTGGTAAACCCATCGCTTTTGGAAACAAAACAACATTTTGTTCAAGATAATGCTTTCCTTTTTCTTTCAAAATATTTTTGTATTCATGAGAATCCTCAAAAACTTGAGATTCAACAACACGAGGAGGTTCTTTGACCCGATCACCATCACTGCCATCTTCGACTCTCACTTCCTTCTCTTCACTATCATCTTCGCTTCGCTTAGCGAACATTGCCTCGTGTGTTGGATGACTCATCTCCTAATCATCTGAACATGAGGACCATATTTGATAGGTTCATGTACTTCCTTCTTTTCCTCTCGCCATAAGAGACAAGTTCTTCGACTTTGCCATCAATTCATATATCTTCATCGAATAATAATCTTCGTCCTTGACATTTAAAATGGCATATGACTACCCCTCGATAATAATAAACAGGCGATCACAAGGAACTATGATTCTTAGGCGGGGACTAAACTAAGCCGACCATAACGTGTAAACACCCACTCGCATAAGCAAAAGAAATTAAAATGCATGAAAGGATACATACATGTGAGGTCTTGAAGTCTTGGCTCTCCTCCTTGAAAAATTGTGGGTGATGGGGTATGAGCTGCCCCAATCAACAACCGTGGGCAACTTGCCCTAAGGTGACCATGTTGATGACAACGATGACATCATTCTACCTCCAGGGTGCATTCTTGGCGAAGGTGGCCCTTCTATCCACACCTTCCACATTTGGACTTGTCGTGCACACTCTCATGGGTTCCTTCACCCTTAGCATAAATATTGTGGCCCCTCAGGCCTATAGCACTATGTAACATCTCAAAATTCACAACCAATTTAAACTTTTCAAAACGACCCATTTACAAATAAAAGTGATCACAAAACCATTGTTTCGAAAAAGTTATTTAAAATTAGTGTCTCCCACGATCAACAACATAAAAATCAGGATGTGTATGGTCACGCCTTCGCCTTGACACGGTCCTCTAAAGTACCTGAAATCATAAACTAAAATTGTAGGCACAAAGCTTAGTGAGTTCCCCCACAGTACCACTACGTAAACATAACAAATAACATCATGTACCAGATCCACAGCTAAAAGATTGGATTACCCCTGAGCCCACAATATGAGTCTGGCTTGCCTACCAGGGCCACAACTCATATATGGCTTGCCCTCGGGGCCCACAACTTATGTATGGCTTGCTCCTGGCCAAATTAGTCATCAGACTGTAATGCCAATATACAACGGAACAATTAGTCATCGAACTGGAATACCCTCGGGCTCTCAGTACGAGTCTGGCATACCAATCGGGCCCTCAGCTCGTATCTGGAATGCTCCCGAGCCCTTAGTCTGAGTCTGGCATGCCAATCGACCCTCAGCTCATATCTAGAATGCTCCCAGGTTTGTTGGTTACAACACAAAGTAGTACAACCTCAACCTAAAACAATATGTCGACATATAACAAATAACAAATAACAAACATAATCAATAGACAGATAATCATGCTGTCAGAAATCACAGGTAGTCCTACTGATCTAATGGGCTATGTATATCAGCAACTAGCATATAACCATACATATCTATTCCATACTCAGCATATCATTTTATAGCAGAATATCAATCCAATGGGCCGACCTTGGTGCCTTAGACCCGTAAGTACAATGACGAAAACTCACCTCTTATACTGAACAAAAGCTGATGAGGTCCCGACTCTGAATCTCAGCTCTAATCGTCACCTATCCATCCAAATGACCAATTCTCAAACACAATCCAAAAATAGCAAAAATACCCCTAGGCCAAACTTGGTCTAAATCAGGTCAAAGTCAAAATTCCAAAAAGTCAATTGTGTCAACCCAACTTTGTACGCCCAGCGTACTCAGCTATACACCCAACGTACGCGTTGGTTGACCGGGTACGGTCCTGTTGACCACGTACGCGCATCACACGCTTTGTACACCCAGCGTACGCAGCTGACTGCCAACCCAACTCATTAAGAGCTTAGTTCTTAAGCTCTTAAGCCCATTTTCCTTATCCAAGCCCAAAATGATGTCCTTGACCATAAACTTTCCAACTTTATGGTCTTCAATGGCCATTAAGTGCTTAATGTCCAAAACCCCATGTACATAACCTATTAAGACCATCTAATACATGCATGGGTTACATAAAACACTCACGATCATATTTTTATGGTTCATATTAGCTCCATAATGGATAAAGTTTCCAACTTTATGCATTAGAATGGTCCCAACAAACAAGATCTAGTCTTTAAGTCTCAAAGGGACCCAGAAAGTGCATCTTTTCAACTTAATCCATGAATTCCAAGTCTCTAATCTTCAGATCTGAATCAAAATGATGTTTAGATGGATAATCTTTCCAAATTTATCCATAACAAGGTCACAAAATTTGAACATCTAAACTTTATGCACTTAAAGTGACAAAAAACTCATAACACTCAAAACTAGCTAGATCTAACAATATCATCATCAACTTTCAAACTTTATACCTCTGGAAGAAAGATCAAGGTGAACAAAGTCTAGATGTACAAGCTCCAATGCAACCAACACTACCTCCATCAATAACTTCTTATCGAAGGTGGACTAAGAACACTCCAAAGCACTTAAAAACACCTTATTTTTGCTCATAAGGCTCAATCTAGGGTTAAGGTTTTAAGAGAGGGTGTTGGAGAGGTGGAGGTTGAGCATGGATTTGGTTTAGGGAAGTTAAGGAGCTTAAATAGGGCTCAAACCACGAATATAGGGTTTGGGCACTAATCGTGTACGCCCTGCATACTCAATTTACACCCAACGTACTAGGGATGCCCTAGTACGCCCAGCGTACATGTTGAGTACGCCCAACGTACTAGGGATTCCCTAGTACGCCCATCATACTAGGGATTCCCTAATATGCCATGTGTACTCCCCATACGCCTTGTGTACACGGCTGATCCAGAAATTGCTTAACTTCAAACGGTCGTAACTTCTTCGTTCCAACTCCGTTTTCGACGTTCTTTATATCCATAGAAAGGTATTACGGACCTATACAATATTATCTAAATATCTTGGAATAAAAGTTTCTTGAATAAAAATCCATATTTCACGCAAGAACCCGGCCTATGACTTTTCCCTTTTCTAACCTTCGGTCCAAAACACAATTGAAGGGTAAAATCTCTTAACTAACATCACCTCCTTCCAAAAGGAATAAACTTTACCTCCTTAAGGCCCAACTCCTTACACAATTAACTTCGAGTCCATGGCTCAGAAATGGCAGGAAACAGGATGTTATAATTCTCCCATACTTAAATTAGATATTGTTCTCGAAATCAGCTCTCGCTTCCGCTTCATGATGGAACCCTTAGCCGAAAACCTGCATATTTGATCGGCTCTAAACCTTCTTGGCTAATCGTCGTCATGCTTATCTCACACATAAGTGCACAATTGCGACGAGAACCAACTGGAAAGTAGAACCCCTTACTATTTACTGTTGTTGAAACCTCCTTTAAAAAACAAGGCGACACCCAACGCGAGTCTCATCTATATAACCGCTGCCGAGGAGCACGTACAATGCCAACATATTCCATAACTTCCTAAATATAAGACCGAGCTTCTAGTGAGAATCACAGAGTCAGGGACTCTGAAAACTACAATCACCAAATCAACTATATCAATAACCGCTACAGTGGAGCACGTACAACGCCAGCATATTCAACAACTTCTTAGATATAAGATCGAGCTTCTAGTGAGTATCACAAAGTTAAGGACACTCACAACTACAATCACTGAATCAACTATATCAATATGCTTCCCGAGAACGGGAACCCATCAGATCTAAACTTCAGAACCCATATTCCAGGATTGATATTCATCCATTCATTGAACCCACCCCTTGTCTTTGACTAAAAACACCACTAACCATGTGGAATGAAGTACTCAAACACATCGATCGTGAATTTCAACCAATTCCAAATCCGTAAGATGTACCAAAACCTTAAATAAACCCTTGACTCCCTGACACGCCATTACCAATCCACTGCTCCTACAAGAAAAGATGATCAATCCAAGAATTTTCACGTTGCATCCAACCTTTATCAGCTTAGGTGTACCCCCACCTAGAAAATCACTCGAGACATTCACAATGAACTTCATGACTCGAGACTCCATAACTGATACCCAACCTTGGTAACCAAACCCCTAATAACAGCTCGCAAACAAACGTGATTTATAATGCAAACACTCCTCAAGAGACTTTCTGATGCACGACTGATACTCGCAACAACCCTTAGCTACTCACTTTATCCAAACCAGTTGGTTCGTAAGTCTCCCGACTTTCCATAATGCACCAACACCGAAAGTACAACAAGTAGAATAAATAAACAATCATGATCACTGGGCCCACAGCCTATGACTTGAATACCCCTACAAGGTCCTCAACATAGGTCTGGATTGCCTCCGAGCCCACAACATGAGTCTGGAATGCCATTCCTGGCCCTCAACCCATGTCTGGAATGCTCTCGGTATTACACTGATCTTGTCGACATTCCATTGTTCGCATGGAAACTCACGACCAGCACCATGGGGGCCTAAAGATACTCAAACTCATTCCACCGCCTTACAGGAACCCAATTAACGTCCCTCTCAACGCTATCCGAGCGTCGTACTCTTTTACCACGCACAATTCCTTTCACAACACAAGCTACTACCAATGAAAAATTTGAAAAAAAAACATGGTCACACACGACCCGAGACTGGGATAAACGGTCGTACTCTTGTTCCAATTCAAAGGCTATATACCAAATAAGAACCATGCATATAATTCGAACCAAGTGCTCCATTGCTATCTTGTCGATCCCACATACACCCCTCATGACAATATCTAATGAACTTACCACAATACACACCCTTAGGGTACCCACAACCTTACCCAAAAGGGGCGAAGTACCAGAGTTCAAACCAAATGACGAACCTCAATGATTAACAAAAGACATCTTCATGAACGATCCAAACAAGATCACATGCCTTGATTGAGAATGAACGGACCTCATAAATACGTAACTATCTCAATAAAACTTTGAAGGTTATCCAAAAATGCTTCTAAAACTCTAGTTGGATCTGTCCGAATACCAACCCGACCAACACCACATGCGAAAAATTAGATTCCACGCAGATCTAATGTCCCTACTGGAAAACTAAGCAACACTGTCCCAAATTCTAGACTCCCAAAAACCAAGGACATCTTCCAAACCTAAGCCGAACTTGATGATAGATCGATGAATCCGTTCAAATCCAACTGATACAGCCCAAAACTTCCGAAGAATCTCCGCTTTGATGATGTATGAAATGACCATTGGTCGAGAACACATTGACACCTAATCCAATGAACCAAAACCCTCGCGGATTTGAACATACCCAACTATGAAACTGATTTCCTGATCGTCATCTGCCGAAGCTAGACTATAAATAACAATCCACCCAACGAGCTGATAATTCCCTCAGCAACTGATACTCAACCTGAGTGATCCTAGCGGCTCCTTATTTATTCATTGGCACCCTTAAAAGGAACCAATGGCTACAACGAGCTCCTTGTCCAACTACTTTCTGCTGAGAGACAAGTCATGTATCTCCTGAATACATGCATCCGATAGCCACTTACTACACACCACTGACTTTACCAAATCTTGAACCGAGATTCTATATACCCGCACCGTAGATCCCTATGAGTCATTCTTCCAACATCACGAACTCGAACAAATCGATGATCCTCCGAGCAGAATAGCCATTTCTCCCCCACTTAGGGTTCGAACTACCACTCATTGGTGTTGCAACTCAACCATATCTGAAACCGGCTCAACCAGATATAACCATCCCTGGCACTGGAATGAATACCACACGCATAATGATCTTCCAGATAAGGACCAAGCAAACTCTAAGTGATTTTGATTTTCAGATGAGGACCTCAGAAAATTTTCCAAACATAACTACCATTAACATTAACGATCCCATGCAAATGCATAAGCAAACACAAACTTACTATCCAAAACATACATTCCTCGCCTGCAATCCTGATTGTCAATCCGTTACCTGACCTGCCTACATCCAAAGAAAACAGACCCTTGATCGCATCTCTAAGCATCCATACTACATCAATCCTCCTCCTAACTCAGAAAAACGAAAGGACGTAATCCTTGCTATAGATATCGACATTCCAATCCATCAGTCTACTACTCAGCTTCCAGCTGCAATCCTCAAGTCGATCCTAACAATTGTTTCCTTTTTTAGTCTCGCAACTCAATACACAGCCTTGAGAAAAGCCATCGAGACCTCAAAACCAACAAACACATCTAGGTCTACACCATTCAACCCAAACTGACATCACCATTAAGGCCCAAAACAATTACCAGACCAATCCTCATGCCTGAAAAAACCATAACCAAAAAGATCGACATATACGGAACCACTTCCACGAATCATGGTATCAAACCATGCTATATTCCCAGACCATCCCTTAGAATCCCCGAAATATTCTTCGATTCGAGTATGGATCATGTGCTTCCAGTAGTATGGGCCCAATACTACCTTCCACACCTACCCATACTTTCCTCAAGAATCATCTCAGGTCCTCTAAGACACCTACTCATAACAGTACTCCCAATACTTGCTCAATAGCATAGGAACCGCACTTAAAATACTTCGTAGGCTAACCGAGGATTCCCCTACCTCCCCTGCCATCAGCTGCTGAAGAACCCCTACTAATGTCAGTTAACCACTTCATGAATACAATTAAATGCAACAAAGCTTAAATAAGTTTTCAACTAAAGGACTGAACCATACAACGGTTAGACTCAAACGAGCGCTGCGCAATAGAACCAAATCCTTCACTCTAAGATTATTTAACCTTCATAGAATTTAATTTAATGTATTCATTTGATAGTTAACCCACATCAATATGAGTCCCACAAAGAACAAAGCAAGCAGCATTCGAGCAGTGGAGTCGACTGGCATTAAGACAAACTAAAATCAGACAGATCCTCATATGAAATTCGCGACCTCCAGGACCAAGCATCTTGGATACACGTTCATCCTGTCCTCACCCTCGCAATAGTGGCTAATCATTCTTCCTCAGACCGGTTCCTCGTACACAAACCCATCCATAAAACTTCCAACAAGAGCGTATAACGAGCACTACATACTCCCTAAGCTATCCTAGGATCCACAACTCACCCTACCATCAACTGCCAAACGACCCCTATTGGTTTCAGTTAACTACTGCATTAATACAATCTCATGCAACATAACTTAAATAATCTTAGATTAAAAGATTAAACCCTACCACGGTTGGACTCAGACAAGAGTTGCGCAGTAGGACCAAATTCCTTAACCTAAAATTATTTAACCCATGCAGCATGTGACTTAACGTATTCAATTAGTAGTTAGTTCACACCCGAAAGATTCATACAACAATCAACAAGAAAACTCTATAGGAAATAAGGCATCATGTATCAGGAAATTCTATCATGCAATTCCTGAAGATCTTATCCTACAACTAGCATGTTGTTCTGACATAACATAACATTAAAATAATAGTATGGTAACTTGGGGTATAATTACTAGCTCTGGCTGATCGTATACATCACATCCTTCCTTGGTTATTTTTTTAAAACAATTTTTAAAATCATTTTAAAACCTGTGTAGTTCCTTAGTTTGAGACTGGATTCACACGAATGTTCCTCTAATTTGCTCAAACGAGGGCTCTGGTACCAACTTGTAACATCTCAAAAATCACAACCAATTTAAACTTTTCAAAACAACCCATTTACTAATAAAAGTGTTTACAAAACCATTGTTTGCAAAACATTATAAAAAATCAGTGTCTCCCACACTCAACAACATAAAAATCAGGATGTGTACGGTCACACCTTCGCCTTGCTACGAGCCTCTGAAGTACCTGAAACCATAAAATAAAACTATAAGCACAAAGGTTAGTGAGTTCCCCCAAAGTACCACTATGTAAACATAAGAAATACCAGCATGTATTGGGTCCACGGCTAAAATACTGGATTACCCATGAGCCCACGGTATGAGTTTGGCTTGCCTATCGGGCCCACAGATCATATCTGGCTTGCTCCCGAGCCCACTACATAAGTATGGCTTGCCCTCGGGGCACACAACTTATGTCTCGCTTGCTCCTGGCCCAATCGGTAATCGGAATCGAATGCCAATATACAACGGGCCCAATCAGTCATCAGACTGGATTACCCTCGGGCTATGAGTACAAGTCTGACATACCAACCGGGCCCTCAGCTTGTATCTGGAATGCTCCCGAGCCCTCAGTATGAGTCTGGCATGACAATAGGCCCTCTGCTCATATCTGGAATGCTTATGGGTTTGTTGGTAACAACACAAAGCAGTACAATCTCAACCTAACACAATATGTCGACATATAACAGATAACAAACATAATCAACAAACATATAATCATGCATTCAGAAATCACAGGTAGTCCTACTGATCTACCGGTCTACGCATATCAATAACTAGCATATAATCATACATATATATATATATATTCCATACTCAGCATATAAATGTATAGCAGGATATCAATCCAATGGGCTGGCCTTGGTGCCTTAGACCCATAAGTACAGTGAGGAAAACTCACCTCTCATTTTGAACAATAGTTGATGAGGTCCCGACTCTGAATCTCAGCTCTAACCGTCACCTATCCTTCCAAATGACTAATTCCCAAACACAATCCAAAAATACCCAAAATACCCCTAGGTCAAACTTGGTCAAAATCAGGTATAAGTCTAAATTCCAAAAAGTCAACCGAGTCAACCCAGCTAAGTACGCCCATCGTACTCAGCTGTACACCCATCGTACGCATTGTTTGACCAGACACGTGCTTGTTGACCACGTATACACAACATACGCCTTGTACGCCCAACGTATGCAACTGGCTGCCAACCAAACTCATTAAGAGCTTAATCCTTATGCTCTTAAGCACATTTTCCGGTTCCAGGCCCAAAATGATGTCATTGACCATAAAGTTTCCAATTTTATGGTCTTGCATGGCCATTAAGTGCTTAATGTCTAAAACCCTATGTTCTTAACCCATTAAGACCATGTAACACATGTATGGGTTACATACAACACTCAAGATCATATTTTTATGGTTCATATTAGCTTCATAATGGATAAAGTTTCCTACTTTATCCATTAGAATGGTCCCAACAAAAAAGATCTAGTTTTTAAGTCTCAAAGGGACCCAAAAAGTGCATCTTTTCAAATTAATCCATTATGTCCAAGTCTCTAATGTTCAAATCTGAATCAAAATGATGTTTAGATGGATAAAGTTTCCCAACTTATGCATAACAAGGTCACAAAATTTCAAGATCTAAACTTTATGCCCTTAAAGTGACCAAAAGCTCATAACACTCATAACTAGCTAGATCTAACAATATCATCATCAAGATCTGAACTTTATACCTCTAGAAGAAAGATCAAGGTGAACAAAGTCTGGATCTACAAGCTCGAATGCAACCAACACTTCCTCCATGAGTTCCTTCTTCTCCAAGGTGCATCAAGAACACTCCAAAGCACTTAAACACACCTTCTTTTTGCTCATAAGGCTTAATCTAGGTTAAGGGTTTCAAGAGAGGGTGTTGGAGAGGTGGAGGATGAGAATGGAGTGGGTTTAGGGAAGTTAAGGAGCTTAAATAGAGCTCAAACCACGAAAATACGGTTTGGGCACTGATCGCGTACGCCCTGCGTACTCAATTTATGCCCAACATACTCGGGATGGGCTAGTAAGCCCAACATACATATTGAGTACGCCCAACGTATTCCTCGTACGCCCTGCGTACAAGGCTGACCCAGTAATCGCCTAACTTCAAACGGTCGTTACTTCTTTGTTCCAACTCTGTTTTCGACTTTATTTACATCCATCGAAAGGTATTTAAGAGCTCTATAATATTATCTAAATATCTTGGACTAAAAACTTCTCGAATAAAAATCTATATTTCATGCAAGAACCCGACCTATGAATTTTCCCTTTCTACCCTTCGGCCCAAAACACAATTCAAGGGTAAAATCTCTTGACTAACATCACCTCCTTCCATAAGGACTAAACTTTGCCTCCTTAAGGCACAACGCCTTATACAATTAACTTCCTGTCCATGGCTCAGAAGTGCCAGGAAATAGGATGTTACACACTAGGCATGGCAACTTCAAAATTTCTTAGATGTTGCTAACAGAGTCGGATCATGAGTCTGCTTCTTCTTTCCTATTTGTCTCTCTAAACCAAGCTCCTGCTCCCGAGTCACCTTGACCATCCCATCAATTTCCTGAACGGTTGAGATCTGATCCTAGGACTTGGCAACCAACCTATCAGTGACATGAGCAATAATGTCGGGTAACTTCTCGCGTAAAGTTATCAAAATCTCAGTGGCTTTCCAATTATGAAATTGATCCCTTTAAAGGGATGATGCATAAACTACCTTCGATCCCTCATGACAAGAACTAGCAATAGTATCCTCCTCCCCGAAAAATTCTAGGGCGCCACAAGCCTTGAGCTCCTGATGAGCTTCCAACCGTCCTGCTGCAATCTCGACCTGAAAGGACCAGAGACGATCATCCAAGATTTCCATGATCCCTTCCTTGATGGTACCAAACATCATAGGAATCTACTCCAAAATACCGCATGTGATCTAAAACGAGATTAACTCCCACATCCGCTTGTGCATCCACTCAATACCAGTGCCCGAGCCTCAACCAGATCCTCCTCCACGAGTGCCCATCACCATTCTGAAAAGCAACCATACAATAATCAGAACATACTCAAAGAGTCCTCATCCCACATGCTTCCTAGATTCTCTGTGACTCCCCTTAATTCGAGTATAGATCATGTGCTTTTAGTAGTACGAGCCCAATACTACTACCCACACTTATCCATACTTTGCTAAAAAGTTATCCCGAATCCTCTAAGTTACATTCTCAAAATGGTACTCCAAGTACCTGCTAAACAACACAATTAACCCACTAAAGCACTTCCTAGGCTCTTCTAGGTTCCCGGCCTCGCATTGCCATCATCCGCTAAAGAACTCCTAATAATGTCAGTTAACTACTTCATGAATACAATCACATGCCACAAAGCTTAGATAATCCTTTGAGTAAAAAAATCAACTCTACAACGGTTAGACTCAAACGAGATTTGCTCAATAGAGCCTAATTCTTCACTCTGAGATTATTTAACCCTTGCAGCATGTGACTTAATGTATTCACTTAGTAGTTAACTCACAACACTAAGGGTTCCATAAAGTAAAACGTAAGTAGCATTCGTGTAGTAATACTCCAAGCCACAGAACACACAAAGGACATCCCAAGCTCAGTTACTACAACCCATGCTAGGAACTTCCACTCTCACTGTCGGTTGCCTTATGCATGCAAATTACACACAATAAAGGATCAAATAGACTGTCGTATAAAAGACTCTACCCTAGAACCACAACCAAACGACGAACAGGAAATAAGGCTAAATCAGTCATTCTAGGGCTATATGATCCTAATCGTATATAATTTTTAAAGCATACACTTAATAATTAATTCTACCAATACAAATCCCAAATCTAGCGTAGCATCGAATTCCTCCTAGGCTATGAGGCATCACATATCAAGTAAATCTATCATGAAATTCCTAAAAGTATCCTTAGCCTTATCCTAGCATGTAAACATTCATATCATATAACATTTCAACATGTATGGATATTCTGGGAATCACTTACTTGAGCTCGTCCAATTGCACGCATCACACCCACCTTTTTCTTTATAAAAACCTTTTTAGAACTTATTTCCTTTCAAAAGATTACCAATTCCTCAGTTTGAGCTCAGTCACACCCGAGAGTGTGCCCGAATCCCTCAAACCAAGGCTCTAATACCAACTTGTAACGTCCCAAAAATTCATAAGGTAAAAATTTCATTTTTAATTCAACATATAAACACCATTTGTTCTTATCAACCATTTAAAATCATGTCATAGTGAAAATAGTTATCAGAGTACAATCCCAAAAGCATAAAGTGTGGAAAACATGGGTGGATGCGCTGCGATCAAGTCGGTCACCTCCCTTTCAAACCGAAAGTACCTGAAATCATAAACATAAACCGTAAGCACAAAGATTAGTGAGTTCCCCAAAATACCACATACCATACATACCGTTGGGGCTAGCCCTGGGGTATATTCCAACCCAATAAGAAAATATGGGCCCCCTGGAAACTCTCTCTGGGGTTTATCTCAACCCGATCAATAAATATGGTCCCCCGACCTGGAGCCTCGCTCTGGAGTTTGTTTCAACCCGATCGGTACATATGGGCCCGCCCTAGAACCTCGCTATGCGGTTTATTTCAACCCAATCATGCCATAGTGGGCCTCAACCTGGGTATATATCAACCCGAGCATACAACCACATATAAGTTGCAAAAAAGCAATCGTACCATGCAAGATTCACAAAGACAAATAACATATATTAGATCCTAGTGGGCCAGCATTGGTGTATTCGAACCACGGGTACAGTGAGGAGGCTCACCTCACAGGCAGATGTAATAGCTGCAACCACACACTACTCCAAGTAACAATTCTACCAATCACATTTACAATAAATAATAACGAAAACTCATACAACACCTCAAAATACCCAAAATACCCTTAGGTCAAGCTTTGGTTAAAATCTAAGTCAAAGTCAAAAGTCAAAAGTCAACCCAGCTAGTCGTCTTGTCGTGGTCTCCTTGGCCACATTGTGGTCGCAAACCAGCAAAACAGGCGAGTCTTGACCATGTCACCACGTCGTGGTGACCTCAACCACACCGTTATAATGCGTCTGGACAGCTTAAACCATTAAGTCCTTTTCCATCAACTACTAAAACTCCAAAGCATATATCTGGTCCTTCCTATGGTCTCGATGGGTAGAGTTTCCAAATTTATCCCTCAAACCCTTCCATAAGCCAAAATCCCAACCCTTAACCACTAATGGTAACTTAATGCATCAAGATTCTCATTAAGCACCAAAACCTTAGAGTTGCACCTCCAAAGCTTCCAGAAAGGTTTCACACTCCAAAGTGACCTTAAAAATCGTGGCTTTATGTACTTGCATGTACAGAACATTCCTTTACCATTTTAGGTCAAAAATAGGGTTTAATGACCAAAATCCCATGCATGACATCAAGACTAGATTATAATTCAGATCCAATACATTAATTGCTCATTTTGACCTGGGGATTCATAAAGTTGCACACTTTGTGAGATCCCCACACTTAAGTCCATATAAATCATGGAAAAGGGGGACAAAAACAATAGATCTAGCAACATGGCAAGAAAAAGCTGAGTCTTGGGCACTCACCAAGGTCCAAGAGATAAGCTTAGCTGAAGAAACGATGCTTTCCAAGTAACCACCTCACCAACAACTTCCTTTTCCTTCTACAATCACTTAAAAACAGGAAGAAAGAACTCACAAATTCAATGGAGGCTAGGGTTAGGGTTTTTGAGGTGAAAGGAGGTTTAGAGGCTGATGATGAACCTTAATATGGGTTTAGAGAGGTTTAAGTATGAAGGGAACCCTAAAAGAGTCATGGGCATGGGCCTGATCAGCTGTCACGTTGTGGTGACCTACATCACGACGTGGTGGTCCAAAAAGTCACGACACCAAAATGAACTCGCTACGTCGTCGTGGTTCCTCCACCACATCGTGGCCACCGCCAAAAGTCACCAATCAGTAAAAGAATGTATCTCGAGAATTCAGGTGTTACATTATGTGGTGGTCTTTGACAAGTTGAAGCATGGATGAGGCTACGCCTCACAACAAACACATATCTCCCTTCTCCTTATCCTTCCATTTCACAGTTTGCCAAGTTAAACTGTAACGTCCCAATTCACTATAAATTTTTTATTTTTAAATAAGAAAAATTCCCATTTTCATAAAACCATAATCAAGATAAAACCACTTTCTCAAAGGACCATAATCCAAAATCCAAGACCATAGTATAAATAAAATCATCATGGAAGTCTTAAAACTTAAAAGGTTGTTATATGTATGTGTACAGTTACACCTTTATCTTCCTTCCATCATAGGAACTACCTAAAAAAACATATAATCCACAACTGTAAGCCAAAGCTTAGTGAGTTCTCCCAAAATATCACATGCATCACTGTATAACTATACATAATAGTAATAGGTATGTTTCAACCCAACCTATCTATTTCAACCAAATGGGCTTGTTTCAACCAAACGGGCCTGTTTCAACTTATCAGGTCTGTTTCAACAGAACAGGTCCGTTTCAACCCAACAAGTTTGTTTCAACCGAGCAGGTCTGTTTCAACCCAACGAAGCATGTAAACATACAAGAAACAAGGAAGACCGTACTACTATATATAAGCATACAATCATGTCATAACAACTATGTCCTAAGTAATAGAATGAGAAAATCACCAAATATAGCTCAAACCTCAGTCTACAAGTCAACCCTAAAGTTTGACAAAAAGTAAAACTTCGTCAAAATGTCAAAAAGGTCAAAAGTCAGAGGCGCCCAACGTCCATCCAGGTCGCCCTGATTCTTCATAAATGAAAAAATAGTCATGACTCAACATAAATTATACACGTCCTAGAAAAATTCAAAGAAGCCCCATGCCTCCAGATGAGGCACTGCGTCCATCCAGGTTTCAAATTTATTTTTCGAATTAACTCATTGAGTCAAGGCCTACAACTCTCATATATGGATCTAAAGGATGTCCAAATGGATAAAGTTTCCAACTTTATCCATTAACATGTCCACTCATATAACATCTAAGACCATAGTTTCCGAAAAGTACAAGCATCTTTCTTCACATATGGAGCAAAAAAAGCACTAATATGCACGCAAAGCTCCCTCAAAATATCATATATGAAGTAAAACATGATTCGAATCCCTTGGATTTTTCCAAACTTCAAAGATCAAGGCATAAAGGGACTAAATCTTCATTAATATGGACCGAAGCACTAATATGACTTAGATCTAAAGATGAAAAACAAAAAAGCTTGCATCTTTATAACTTACAAAGGTCGAGAAAATGAATGAGGGTTGATATGTTCAGTTGTAAAGATCAAGTGACCAATCTTTCAAGAACATCCATCTAAACCAACCAAAACATACCAAAAATGGATGAGATGTGAGAGGACGAGCGCAAAACTCAAAAAAGATGGTTAGAGTTTCACAACATTCATTTAAGGGTTGATGGAGGTTGAAAAAATGACAAATACTAAGGGTTAATATTCTCTAAATAGTCCCCAAAACCCTAAAAATTCATTCAACCCATACGCTTGGACACTCCATGTCCTTTCCTATAAATTCCAGTTTTCAATTTTTAACGAATTAAGAAGTTAATCTTAATGCTTCTGTTCATGCTTCTACATTTCTTTGGAATTTGAAACCACCACTCTAATAATGGAAAAACACAATCGAAAACTGAGTGCTACAATTCCTTCCCACTTGAACTGGATTTCGTCCTCCAAATCCACCTTGGCTAAAATGTAGGAGACAAACCTTACGCGAATCCTTTATAACTTCTCTAACCCATTCATTAAATAGATGAAACTATGAAAGGGTTCACAATGCCTCTTGGAACCTAGAAAGCTATTGGAGTAGTGTTCAATGTCATAAGTAATTGGTAAGACTTTCCATTAATAGCAAAGTTCTTTTTGGGTTGCCCTCAATGATCTATATAGTATTAGAATGTTATGAGAAAGTGGTATAAATAATTTATTAATTATTCATGTGATGATAAGTTAGTTAGTACCTAGTTTAGAAATAAGTAGGAACTAACTTGTATTAATTAAAAGTGCAGGGGCTAAATGTTAATTATTACATAGTTGAATAATGGAAGGTTCTGCATCCCATATGATGGGGGATGAAAATTAGTAAAGGATAATCCTTAGAATTTTCATCCCATGATATTCTAGGAAGGAGATTTGAATTTAGATAAATTGGATTATTTAATTATTATGTTTATCTAGTTAACAATTCAAATTAACTTTCTTTCCAAGCAACTAGAAGTTATAAACACCCCTGACACCTCATAATTTTTGTCCCAATCTTTTTTAAGAGTTTCTCTTCTCTCTTGGTTAATTCCTTAGTCGATCTCTATTGTTCTGAGGTTTAATCTTATTTGGATACTATTTTCCTTGGCTTAGAGTACTTCGAGATCTTCATCAAAGGTTCTTCAAGCAAATCGGTATTTCTAAAGGTTAGTGTTCTTGAACCCTCTAGTAGTTGTTATTATTATTTAGCTTAAAGATACTTATAGGCTTTAGTTGTTTGTTTGCCTTAGATTAATTTGTAAATTTCCGCTGCCATTGTTAGTCTAAATAATTATATAGAAAACCTATCAGTAGTATCAGAGCCAATGCATAAATGACATAAAAGTTGAAGAAAATTTTGGTTGCCATGTTCTTATGAAGAACACGAAAATTACATAGTGATTAGGATATAATCAAAATCTTGGATATGTTATGGTTTTTAAATGGTTTAAAATATTTTTGGTAATTATTTCCAAGAGGTTTGTTTTAACTTAAGGCATTATCTATGATTTATAATAAGCCAATTAATTATCGAATTTGGATGTTTTCGAAATGTCTATGGTTTTTTTTCAAAAATTCAAAGAGTACCAAAATTATCTTTGGATAATGTTGGCTTGCTAATTTGAAACCATTTCCTTATTGGCAATTTTGAAAATTTGAATAATCAAGGCTTTTACAGGGATTATTAATTGAAATAGTTTAGATTATTTTTGGTAATATATATATATATATATATATATATATATATATATATATATATATATATATATATATATATATATATATAGAGAGAGAGAGAGAGAGAGAGATCGTATGTAAACTAACAAATATTGTTATACCATATAACTTATTCTCATCCAATCATTTCAAAAAACTGGATAAGGGTAAGGGTAGTATGTTAAATATACATATAATGAAATTAATTAACTTTTCTAAATAAAGTGGGATCAATCACTCCTCTTTTGTATCCGGACGAGACAAGAAATTCAGAGAGAGTCTCGTACCACGCTCTTGGGGCTTGCTTCAGACCGTAGACTGCTTTTTCAAGTTTGTAGCAGTGGTCAGGGAATTCAATACTTTCAAAGCCTGGAGGTTGCTGAAGATAAACCTCTTCTTTTAATTCCCCATTGAGAAATGCACTCTTTACGTCCATTTGGTGTACCTTGATGTTTTTGTGGGCTGCGTATGCTAAGAAGATTCGGATGGCTTCCATTCGTGCCACCGGAGCATACGTTTCATCATAGTCAATACCTTCAAGTTGACTATAGCCCTTTGCAACTAACCTTGCCTTGTTTCTGACTACCGCACCAGATTCATCCAGCTTGTTTTTGAACACCCATCTAGTACCAATAATGGTGTGACCATGCAGCTTCGGGACGAGCTGCCATACTTTGTTTCTTTTGAATTCTTCTAGCTCTTCTTGCATTGCGGATATCCAGTCTGGTTCTAGCAATGCTTCTTTGATCGTTCGGGGCTCGACCGAGAACATAAATGCTGCGTAGTGACAGTGATCAGATAAGTCCTTGGAAGATCGAGTCTGGATACCTGCGGATGGGTTGCCAATGATTGTACCTGGTGGGTGGTCCTTCGTCCATACGTGTAGACGGGGTTGCAGATGATCAGCAGCTGCCGTAGAGGGAATGTCTTCGATATCGGAAGGCTCTGCGGTTGGAGATGGTAGTTCCCCCTGGACTTGAGAACATCCTGCGGAATCATCTTGGATTGTTGGAGCGAGAATGGAATTTTCTTGAGCAGTTGGACGAGGTTCCCCCTAGATTGCTGATGGGAGTTCCCCTGAAACCTGAGAAGGTTCCCCCTGGACTGCGGAGGAGAGTGATAATCCTAGAGTCTGTTCTTCTGTCAATGTTCTCTATGTTTTCATCATCCGAGTCCGAAGAGACGTTTGATGGTAATGGTTTTCTGCGGATAGGAACTTGAGCTACATCAAGTACTGGAACCTCGATGGTTGTTGCTTGATCCGGAATAGAGCTTTCCCCCTCAACCGGAGAGGTGGAAGTATTGAGAGAAGCTGCTTCGGATAGCGGTGGACCAGATACATTTGGGTGCTGCTGTTGAGCTTCCTGAGACACAAGAACTTTGGATAATTTCGCTGTCTCAACAGGGTCAAAGAGATCGCCATAGTTTACTTCAACTAGATTTAATGGACCCGAAGAGGCAGAAATATCACTTTCCAGGATTGCTGTGGTTTCAGTGGATGAAGGGGTGTTGCGGATGTGATAGTCATCAAATTTCACATCGAAGCTTTCAATGATCAACCTTGTGCGTCTAATGAGAACTCGATAAGCAACCTTGTTAGTGGAGTAGCCAAGGAATATGCCTTCATCAGACTTCGGTGCAAACTTGCTAAGATGATCTCTGTTGTTGATCACAAAACATCTACACCCAAAGATATGAAAGAAGCGAACATTTGGATTGCGGTTGTTAAGGCCCTCATACTGTGTTTTGTTGAGACGTTTGCACATGATGCTTCGGTTCTGTACAAAGCATGCGGTTGCTACTGCTTCAGCCCAGAAGTAGAGAGGAAGGTGTGCGAAGTTGAGCATGGATCTGGCTGCTTCTACTAGAGTGCGGTTCCTTCTCTCTACTACCCCATTTTGTTGCGCTGTGTAGGGAGCTGAGAAGTTGTGAGTGATGCCCTTGGACACCAAGAAACTGTTAAGGAGATGATTAGTAAACTCGGTTCCATTATAACTGTGAATACGTCTTACTGGCAGCTTGATCTGAAGTTCTATTTCCTTGATGAAATTGATGAGAATCTGCGGTGTTTCTGACTTGAGTCTGAGGAAGAAAACCCATGTGAAGTGTGTGAAGTCATCTACTATAACCAGTATGTATTTCTTGTGATGGAGACTGGCTACGGTGGATGGACCGCAGAGATCAATGTGCAAGTACTCTAGTGGTTCAGAAATTGAAGAGTCAATCACCATGGGGTGACTTGCTTTGGATTGCTTTCCACATTCACATGCAGGACAGAGAGTATCATTGCTGAACTTGAGAATAGGGAGTCCTCTGACTAGTTCTATAGTGACCAAATTGTTGACGTATCTGAAGTTGAGATGAGCTAGCTTGCGGTGCCATAGCCAGCTGACTTCGGATACGGCTTTGGATAGGAAACATAACTGCGGTTTGCCTATGATCAGAGAGACATCCAGAGGATACATAGTACCTTTGGATCAGGATTTGATCAGACATGTGTTCCTATCACTTGTCATTACATAGCAAAATTGATCATCAAATTCAACTCGATGGCCTGCTTTACATAGTTGGCCAACACTGATGAGATTGTGTTCAAGGCTTTCTACATAAGCAACCTTTTGAATAGAGAAGTTCCCCGTAGTAAGAACACCATAACCTCGGATGACCCCATTCACATTGTTGCCGAATGTGACATTTCCACCGTCGCAAATTGGCCTGAAATCCCGAAGGTATTCTAACCTTCCGGTCATGTGCAAGGAGCAGGCACTGTCGATTAACCATTCTTCTTCTTGTTCCTCCTTGCACAAAGCCTGAGAATTACACGGTTAGTTTAGGCATCCAAACTAGTTTGGAGCCTGGGACAACAGATGAGTTTCTGAATGATGCATGGACCGAGGTTGCAGGGACTGGTTTCTTGTCAACTTTTGATCCTAGTCCTCGGTGTTTGTGCAGTTTTGGAGTGTTGTGTTTTTTTTGAAAAAGTACGAGGTTTCTGACTCCAAATATATTTGACATAGGATGAATCTATTTGACACCTACACTGACATTGATAGGTTGAGATTTTGTCTTTTGTTCTGACACTTGGTTTGGTCAGCGGTCTAAAGGATGAGTTGGGCTTGTGACCGGTCCGAGGTCGGTAATATCTAACATGAGTGTTGTTGGGCTTTGAAAAATTTTGTTTTGAAAAAGGTTTAGCACGTGTAGATCTTTGAGTCCTTTTTGTTGGATTTGGTAAAATATCCTTTTCCTTGTTTAAATTTTGATGTGACTTTAAAAGTGTTGGAGTGGGCAAGATACCCTTCCATTTCAGATCATCTGAGGAATAGATTTGAAAGCCATTGCTTCGAAAAGACCTTTCTTTCTTTTGAGTTGTGTCAGATGACTTTGGAATGACTGATGAAACTGTACATTCCTTTTTGTATGTTTTCTTGATTGGAGAGTTTTTAGAAAAGTAGTGTGAGAAAACAAAATTTTCTAGACTCTTGGACTTTGGGAATCTGATATGCTTCTTGTTTTTCGAAAAAGTTTGTCTATTTGTGCCTCAGGAGGGAATTTCCTCTTGGAAAGCCTTTTTTGCTAAAGTTTTTGGGGAACCGCAGTCTTTGATGTTCAACTGCGGTTTCCTGGAATTCATAGAAATTTTTTGAGGACGAGGGCTTGACTCATCCGAACTTGAAGATTCAGGGGTTTGAGAGCATTGACGTACTTCAAAGTTCTCTATGGGTAATTCATGATGAATTGGTTGGAGAGTCACAGAGCTTTTTATTGAGGACTGCGGTAAAGATGATTTGACTACCGCAGAGTAAGTCTGAGTTGGGACTTCAGTGGGACTTTTGTGGGACTTCTGACTACAGTGTGAGACACTGCGGTCTGAGGGTAGAGATGGGAAGTCTTTCGAGACTTCGGGGCCCTCAATGACAATTTCTTTATCAACTACGGATGAGGTTTGAGAATTTGGGTAAATGGTGCCATAGATCGGAATTTGATCACATGTGTGACCCGAAACCTCAGGCACAATTTCCTCAATGACACACTTATTGCTTAGATTATGAAGTCTACCGAAGTGAGTTTTGATGTCTTCGGGAAAGGTCTTGTCATTGACTGGGAAATGAAATTCTCGGTCTGGAGGGACATACAGTCTGTCTTTGTTGAACCGGGGTGAGGAACCCATTGCGGTAGGATATCCATTTGACCAACCCCAATTGTATGTATTGTCTACGGTTCCATTATTTACCAAATTTTCAATAGCTTCACTTTCATTGAACAATTTTTCGATTAAAAGATTTAAGCGTACAATTTCACTCTGAGCTAAATCTCTCTGGTTCAAAGCTATCTCTAATTGTGTTTCACTCAACATTCTTGCATCTTTTTCTAACTCTAAGTCCTTTTCTAACATAGCCATTTTGATTCTTTTGTTATCCAGTCGTCCTCTCACATGGAACATCTCTTGGGACGCAATGTTCTTCTCATCTAAGGCTTTGTTATAGTCTGTAAGGACGGCAACACATGTGTCATTAAGATTATCTATGAAAGGTTGACAGTCATGCATGCTATAGTTTAGAGTTTGGATCATGAGTTTTATCTGTTCGACGATGCTTAGACTTCCATCCTTAGCCATGTAGCAGTAATTCTTTTCCAGCTTTGAAGACCCATCGTCATCCGCAGTTGCCAGCATGCAGATTTTGCCCTTTCCTTTGATATTGCTGATGGTTTCTTCTTCATCTCCGGATGACCAAACTTGGTGGTCTCTTTTGAGATGAGCAACGTACGCCCTTGCCTTTTCCTTATCTTCCAATTCTTGAGCCATTCTAAGGTAGAATGCTCTGTCTTTTACCACATTGGCCTTACAATCTCTTGCAAAATGATTCTCTTTGTTGCATTTGTGACAAATCACAACATCAGTTTTCTCTTCTGAGGGAGTACCGGAGTCAGTGGTTTGAGTAGACTGTGGTGCCTCTTTTGGTTGAATATTTTTAGATTGCGGTGGTGGATGAGAACTTTTGGGATATCGAGGATGATTATTCTGCGGGTTGAAGTTACGATTGAATGGAGGTTTGTTGAACTGCTGATTCTTGCGAAAGGAAGAAGGTGGTAGTCGATTGAACTGTTGGCTAACAAGAGCAATAGCCTTCTGAAATTCTTCTTCATCATCATACTCTGAGTCAGCTTCGTATGACTGCGGTGGAGTGTCATACGAGGGAGAGTAAGATTTATTATGTGGAGCTTGTGCTATGAGAGCAAGTGGTCCTCCGAAGTCAGCATAGTCTTTGAGTACGGTGGATTCTTGTGCTTGTAGTTCTCCGTAGAGCTTGTAGAGAGACAAAGAATGAATTTTTCTATCGCCTTGGACTATCATCTTAGCCGCAGTCCAATGTCTTCCCAAACCATTAAGAAACTGAAGATTTGTTTCATGGTTACTGCGGATGGTGCCCGCATTGGATAACTTGGTGACTATCAGGTTGAACCTTTTGAAGGAGTCTTCCAAACTTTCGCCAGTATGAGCTTTGAAGTTGTTGAACTCATTGAGTGCGGTTGTAAGCTTCTTATCTTGTGCTTGTTCTGAGCCTTCGTACAAATTCTTGAGAACTTCCCAGATCTCTTTTGCTGATTTGCAATTTATGATAATATCGAAGTTGTCAGGGGCAACTCCACAAGAGATTTCATAAAAAGCAACAAAATCATTTTCCATTTTATCGAGATCATCCTTGGTGGGACGGTTCATGACTGGTTGACCTCCTCCTAGTCTGGCAGTAGCGCCATCAGTTTGGACTGGTGTAAGAACTGGGACATGTGGTCCTTCTTCTACGGATCGCCATACATCTCTACCAAGTCTCCTTAAGTATCTTTCCATTCTCTGAGACCAATGATGATATTCATTTGCAACCAATATTGGGGCTCGATTAGAACCACCAACACTGTTGGAGACATTCAGAGATAACGATTGTGCCGTTCTTCCTTGTTTTTTTTTTGTTTTTTGTTTTAAGAAATGAGCTTCAGTGGTATAGAAAGTCCTTTGAAAATCAGAGTTCCGTTTTTCAAAAAGCAACCACTATGGTTCTGATACCAATTGTTGAGAGAAAAACTTTGAGACACACTTGAACAAACGTTAGAACAAGTATATTGCGGAATAGTTAATCTCGAAGGATCTAAAAGCTCAACAATAATATTAATAAGTTAGAGTTAGATAGTTAGAGAGTTAGTTGCGGAAAAGTAAAGAAATGGAAATGACAACAATTGTTATATCAAAAATACACATAAGTTGATTCATAACGAGGAATGCATTCAAGCCAAGTTAATAAGTGAGATCAAACTTAGTGATTAAGTCATAAGAGACTTGCTCTGAAGAGAGATTGTAATCAGTTATATTCTAGTAAGGTTTGAGAGTAAGAAGAGATGCGTAATCAGATAGAGAGATAGAAAAGATAGCTTCAGAGATATATAAGAATAAGTGAGAATGAGCTCTATTTATAGACTCAAAGAGTTACATTTGATTCACTCTCTAAGAGTAGCCATGCAAGGCATACTGGATAATAGAGAGTATTACAGAAAGATAAATAAACTAAGTAAAGTGAGAAGACTGCGGTTGGCTAGATGACTTCGGATGAGGTTGCTGATGAGGGAGCTTGACTGCGGATGCTTATAGACTGCGGTAGCTGAAGTTCAAGAGGGTCACTTTTCATGATTCAACAGTATAGGAATTCGACATGGCACATTCACGAGAATGGATAATCATCGAGGATACGGATGAAGAAGAGGAAGTTTCATTCCCCATGATGGTAGGCGATCGTTACTACCCTATAAATCTAACCACCTTTCATCCAATACCTTCTTACGATGGAGCACCTTTACCTTCCAACGAATGGGAAGAGAGTGAACCAGTGGAAGAAAGCGAATCGATGAAGGAGACAGAATCGGTGGCATCATCTTTACCACCAATGAACATTCTTTACCGTCAAGTTCCAGGAGGAGCAAAGATGAAACGCACGGCACGTAAATCCATACCAATATGGAAAAGGACTAAGAAGAATCAGAAGGTGACAACTTCAGGAAGTCATAGAGTTAAGATGAACCTGCACGGATCGCACAAACCGTTGATAGGTGGGTGGCAGAAGAAAGAGCTGCTAATATGTATGAGACTGGTTAATCATCTCGACCACATCCCCCACATTCTTCTGAAGTTAACACTTTATCTCAATTGTTTGAGAAAAGTACGAAAATTGAAGATAAAATGGAAATTGTTGAAGGAAGGGCTACTCATCTCTCCAGAAGAGTACGAAGGCTAGAAGGACAAAGGACGCAAGATCAGGAATCGGTGATGGATGTCCATCATCGTATAAAATTCGCTTATAATGACATGATTACTCACGATGCAAGGATTGCAGAGTTAGAGATCTACAATCAAACCTCAAGAAATGAAGAACGCACAGGAAGTCTTGAGTAGAGAACTCAAGCACCTGAGGAGCAAGTGGTTAATGTCACTGACGTGCTAGGTCATCACTTAGGTTTCTGGTAGATAAGCTAAAACTAGTGGTTGTGTAAATAGAAAAATCAGACTAGTTAAGGCAAGAAGAGTAAAGTTTATAGCAAGGATGTAGAAAACCTTGCAAATTTTGCAATGTTTATAAAAACTTTTTCATGCACGAAGTGCAAGAAAAAGGGACATACTGCTAGTTACTGCAGGAGCACAACACCTGTAACAGTCAATCAGCAAACAAATACTGGAACAGGCCGTGGTGAAGGAAGAAAGTGCTATGAGTATGGAGAGGTTGGACACATCAAGAAAGAATGTCCAAAGTTAAGGAGTCAAGGAGGCATAGGGCGTGGCAGGGCGTTTGTGATCGGAAGCAGAGAGGCTATCCAGGACCCTTCGGTCGTATCTTGTACGTTTTTCATAGATAACCTATATGCTACCATACTCTTCGACTCTGGAGCAGATAGAAGTTTTATAACTCCGACGTTTAGAAAATTGTTAAGTCATGAGTCTAGCAAATTAAAAGAAATCTATGAAGTAGAAATCACTAATGGTCAAACCGAGAAAACACATGAAATCCTAGAAAATTGTCTGTTAACTCTTAATAACTACCTTTTTCACGTCAACCTCATGTCAATGCCTATCGGTAGTTTTGATGTCATAATTGGCATGGATTGGTTATCTTCACACCACGCCGAAATTCTATGTCATGAGAAAGCCATACGACTACCCTTACCAAACGGCGAAGCCCTGATTATCTATGGTGATAAATCTGGGAAGAACCTCAAAGTCATCTCTTGTACTAAGACCCAAAAATATCTACATAAGAAATGTAGCGCATTCTTAGCCCACATTGTAGATAAGAAGAGAAAGACAAAAGAAATCAAGGACATACCTAAAGTATGTGATTTCCCTGACGTGTTTCCTGAAGATCTACCTGGAATACCTCCCGTCCGACAAGTCGAGTTTCGAATCGACTTAATTCCAGGAGCAGCACCAGTAGCGAAATCTCCTTATCGGTTGGCACCATCCGAAATGCAAGAATTATCTAGCCAATTACAAGAACTTCTTGACAAAGGCTTTATTAGGCCAAGTTTTTCACCTTGGGGAGCACGAATCTTGTTTGTCAAGAAGAAGGATAGATCCTTTCGAATGTGTATTGATTATCGGGAGCTGAACAAGCTAACGATCAAGAATCGTTATCCGCTTCCAAGGATTGATGATCTATTCGATCAACTGCAAGGATCCAGCTACTACTCAAAAATAGATCTTAGATCAGGATACCATCAACTCAGAGTACAAGAAGACGACATTCCAAAATCAGCATTTAGAACTCGTTATGGTCATTATGAGTTCTTAGTTATGTCTTTTGGATTGACCAATGCCCCAGCAGTGTTTATGGATCTTATGAATCGTGTTTGCAAACCATACTTGGATAAATTCGTGATAGTATTTATCGATGATATATTGATATATTCACGAACCAAGGAAGAACATGGTCAACACCTGCAAATAATCTTGGAACTACTAAGAAAAGAAAAGTTGTACGCCAAATTCTCCAAATGTGAGTTTTGGATTAGAGAAGTACAATTTTTAGGTCATGTAGTTAGCAACGAAGGAATTCATGTTGACCCATCCAAAGTTGAAGCAATCAGGAATTGGGAAGCACCAAAGACGCCAACAAAAAGTACGTCAATTCCTAGGACTTGTTGGCTATTACCGTAGATTTATAGAGAATTTCTCCAAAATAGCCAAGCTGCTTACAACACTAACCCAGATGGGTACGAAGTTCAACTAGGAAGTCAGATTTAGACGTTCTCTATATTTTTGGAATCGTATGGACGTATACTTTGAGTTGTATCACAAAGAAAGTTTATATTTGTATTAGGATTGGTGCACTACACAACATTTGCTTCGGTTTCAGAAAAGGAATCGTATGGACGTATACTTTGAGTTGTATCACAAAGAAAGTTTATATTTGTAATAGGATTGGTGCACTACACAACATTTGCTTCGGTTTCTGAAAAGCAGCTTCATGTTTGTCTTCCCAGTTGAACTTCGTATCCTTCTGGGTTAGTGTTGTAAGCGGCTTGGCTATTTAAAATAGGCTTATAATTAGCTATTGGAATCTATTAGAGCGTTGTAGTACTCGGAATTACCTATGTGTGCACATAAAGAACGTCAAAAACGGAGTTCGTATGCAAAAGTTACGACCTTTCGAAGTTGCAGCTGTCTGAGAGCATGACACGTGGCAAGAAACTCTACATGTCTGGATTCACGACGTGAACCTTAAATTCACGATGTGAAAGTAGTACAGGACACATTTCGGGGATAGAAAACACGTACGAAGTCTACGTGAGTGAGGTGTTGAATCCCCACGACGTGAACATAAAGTTCACGACGTGAATCTAGAATCGTGACACCTTCCGAAGTTAGGACGCAAATGGCAAGTCTACGAGATGATGCAGCTTAGATTCACGACGTGAACCTTAAGTTCACGACGTGAACTTGTCTTGGACAACCTATAAATAGAAAGTCCGACCTCTTCTCTTGTGATATCCCCAAAATCACGGCTAGAAAAGACCGGTTTCATTTATGCTTTTAAATAAGATCAGAGTAATCCTTTGATTAAAAGAGTTGCGGAATTTGTTCCCAAAACAGAATATGATAAAATAAGGTTTATCAAAGCATTTCTTAAAGAAATGTATTTTCATTATATATCAAAACTCGGGATGTCATGTTCCGATACAGACACAAAAGCATAAACAATACAACATAGACCTTACACAGTTACATATAACTACTGATCTATAATCCAAAAATATCTTGACAATATCATCCAACTTATGCTCTCGCGCCACTACCTGTAATACAAAGAAACTGAGTGGGTCAGGCTTGGGAGCCTGGTGAGCATATAGGGTTTTCAACCCACAATAAATAATTATATTTAGTTCATCGACCAACAATAACCTGATTACTCATTCCCGTTATCCTCACCTTATGTCCCTAAAACAAAAACTATTACAATGGACCTATTCTACGATTTTCATCGGGACGGACATTACTGCAAAGGGGTTTCCCTAAAAATAGATGTCCTAAAGGCAACCATGAGGGGATAGAGTACACCGGTGAACACATCGTTCACAACACCTACAGGTTATGAGCCTGCTAGTGTTCCACTGGACTGTCTAGAAAGAGTCTGTGGTCGTCATCCATACTCCGCTAGATGACTAGATCAACAACAACATCGAGGCCTCTCATCATTTTATTTCATCACACACCAACTGTCTACCCATGTTCTACCCAACATATTAGTAGATAAAATATATACAACTTAAAACCTGTACAAAACATATGTTCAACAACTAGTTCAAATAAACAAATAATATATATAAACACATAGCACGTATTTTATAAAGAATACTTCATATCTATGTGTTAGAAGAAAACGAATATAAACTCACTTGATAAGACGATGATCGGACAACACCTCGTCTCTTAAAACAATCGTATCTGATAAAACCGAGATGTTTTCTTGAAAACCGAACTTCCCGCGGGAAGAGTTTCGGCTCGGAAACTTTACTTCTCGGGATCTTCGGGGCTTCGGGACTTGCTTCGGGTCTCGGGAATGATATCGGGGCTTCGGGGGTATTTCTTGCACGCAAAACGAGAAAATATGGGAGAGAGAGAAGAATTTTGAGCAAAAAGATCGGCAGCCTCGCATGCCCTTTTATAGGGGCTGAACCTCGCACGTACGCTGGGCGTACGAAGCTCTACGCGGGGCGTAATGCCTCTTTCATGCGTACGCTGGGCGTACCAAGCCTTACGTTGGGCGTAGTTCGGATAAGACTGCTATGTGGTGAGCTTCGGGTGGTGCTACGCGGCTCTCTCTCGGACCACACAAGGCCGAAGTACGCTGGGCGTACTGAAAGGTTACGCGGGGCGTACCCTTCGGATCAGATGGGACGAGTCACCAATTCGGATATTATCCGAATATATAATTAAATTTATATATTTTAATTATTTACAAACTTCAGAAAATCATATCTTCCTCATACGAGCTCCGTTTTCGACGTTCGTTATATGCACGCGTATGTGAGACTAAGATCTACAACTTTCATTTAGACTCCGTCGGCTAATTTTGACATTATTTTTATTATATTATTTTTAGTAGGCCGGGATAGGAAAACTTCGTTATAAAATCATAACTTCTTCATATGACGTCCGTTTTCGTCTGTCTTTTCACCGTTGGACTACTATCGACGAGATCTTCGATTCTCGTTTAGATTGTTTCGGCCAAAAATCACTTGATCTCATATTCGAGTTTCGGGCTGCATACCGCTAAGTCGAAACTTAGAAAAATCATAACTTCCTCATACGAAGTCAGATTTAGACGTTCTTTTTATGCACGCTCTCGGTTTATCGAACTCTACTACTTTCGTTTAGATCACTAAGGCTAAATATCGCTTTATCGTAAATTCACTATTTATGTCACGCAATGTCGTGCCGGTTCTGTTGCGAAACTTCGACAGGTCATAACTTCTTCGTTATAACTCGGATTTTGGCATTCGTTATATATTCGGAAACCTTGCCACGACCACCACCACTTCATGTATCAATATCGGTTTTATCTAATATTTTATTTTTACGCTTATTTTTATTCTTAATTCATTTAAGCCACACAATTAAGCATAAAACACATAATACTCAAATAATACATTCTTATTTTTTCAAAATGAGTTACAAAGGTTAACCTAGACTATTACATCAACATTAATGCCTAGCACAGAACCACGGGCGTTACAATTCTCTCCACCTTTGAATGATTTCGTCCCCGGAATCACACATCAACAAACAAATGCGGATAGCGACTCATCATGTCACTCTCCGTTTCCCAGGTGAGATTTGGCCCATTCGCATGTTTCCATCGGACAAGCACCAATTCGACCATCTTGCGTCGCAACTTCTTAGTCTTTCGGTCAACGATTGCCTCTGGTTCTTCAATTAACCTTTTGTCCTCATCAAATCTTAACTCAGAAATTGGAATTATATCGGGAATTTCTCCCGTGAACTTCCTCAAATAACACACATGGAAAGTGTTATGAATTCCATTCAGTTCTTCGGGTAGTTCTAGCTTGTAGGCTTGGTTCCCAATCCTCTGAAGAACTTTAAACGGTCCAATAAACCTTGGACTTAACTTTCCCTTTTTACCAAATCTTATAAGTCCCTTCCACGACGAGACTTTAAGCAAAACCGAATATCCAACTTCAAAAGTCATCTGTCGTCTTTTCTTGTCAGCATAACTCTTTTGACGATCTTGAGCTGCTAACATTCTCTTCTTAATTATTTTCAACTTTTCAGCAGTTTGATGGACTATCTCCAATCCCATAAACTGCTTTTCCCCAGCCTCAAGCCAACAAGACGGCGTACGACACTTCTATCCGTACAAAGCTTGATAAGGTGCCATCTTTATGCTTGAGTGGAAACTATTATTGTAGGAGAATTCTACCAAAGGTAAATGTTCATCCCAGTTACCTTGGAATTCCAGGGTACATGCTCTCAGCATATCTTCAAGTGTTTGTATCGTTCGTTCGTTCTGACCATCAGTATGTGGATGGTAAGCTGTACTCAAACACAACTTGGTACCCAATTCCTCTTGCAGATTTTTCCAAAATCGCGAGGTGAAACGGCTGTCACGATCTGACACAATCGTTAACGGAACACCGTGAAGCCTCATAATTTCCTTCATGTAAGAATTCGCAAGCTTATCCATAGACCATTTCTCATTGGCTACTATGAAGTGCGCACTCTTAGTGAAGCGATCAACGACCACCCAAATCATGTCGTGACCATTCTTCGTTCTGGGCAGTTTAGTGACAAAATCCATAGTAATGTCTTCCCACTTACCCATAGGCACATGTAAAGGTTCTAAACTCCCGTATGGTTTCTGATGTTGTGCCTTTACTCTTGCACAGGTCACACACTCCGCCACATACTTCGCAATGTCAAGTTTCATCGTCGGCCACCAGTAATAGGGTTTTAAGTCCCTATACATTTTAGTGCTACCGCGATGAATTGAGTACATGGTTTTGTGAGCTTCTTCCATCAGAAGATCTCTTATTCCTCCTGACTTAGGTACCCAAATACGATCTTGGAATACCTTCAGTCCATGACCGTTTGTACCAAACACCAACGTTTTGCCCAAACGTTCCTCCTTCCGGTCATTCTTTTCAAAAGCTTCCTCTTGAGCTTTCTTTATACTTTCCACAATGGTCGAGACAACTTCTATTCTAAACGCTCTTGGCCTTTTCTCTCAAGATTGACTTTCCGACTGAGAGCATCAGCGACAACATTTGCTTTACCTAGATGGTAAAGTATCTCACTGTTGTAGTCCTTAAGTAGTTCTAGCCAGCGTCGCTGCCTCATATTCAATTCTTTCTGACTGAAGAGATATAGGAGACTCTTATGATCAGTGAAAAGTTTGCACTTCGAGCCATAGAGGTAATGCCCCCATATCTTTAGAGCAAATACTACCGCTGCCAACTCCAAATCATGAGTGGGGTAGTTCTTTTCATGTTCTTTTAGCTGTCGAGACGCATATGCTATCACCTTTTCTTTTTGGGTCAAAACACAACCCAACCCAACACCAGACGCATCGCTATAGACAGCGAAGTCTTCAACTCCATCGGGTAGAGAAAGAATCGGTGCCTCACATAGCTTCTTCTTTAGCAACTCGAATGCTTCTTTGTGCTTATCACTCCAAGCATAAGTAGCTCATTTGTGAGTCAAAGCCGTTAATGGAGCAGCGATCAAAGAAAAGCCTTGGATAAACCTTCGGTAATATCCGGCTAATCCCAAAAAGCTTCGGATCTCCGTGGGACTTTTTGGTTGTTCCCACTTCATCACAGCTTCAATCTTGGCTGGATCAACCATTATTCCTTCTTGGTTGACCACGTGACCCAAGAATTGGACTTCTCGAATCCAAAAATCACATTTAGAGAACTTAGCATACAACTTCTCCTTCTTCAAGACTTCTAACACTTCTCGCAAGTGTCTGCCATGCTCCTCTTGGCTTTTCGAGTAAATCAGAATGTCATCTATGAACACTATCACAGATTTATCAAGGAACGTATTACAAACTTTATTCATTAAATCCATGAATGCTGCTGGAGCATTGGTTAGTCCAAACGACATAACCAAAAACTCGTAGTGTCCATATCATGTTCTGAATGCAGTCTTCTCGATATCCTGCTCTCTTAATTTCAGCTGATGATATCCTGACCTTAGGTCGATCTTTGAAAAATAACTTGAACCTTGTAGTTGATCGAACAGGTTATCAATCCTTGGCAACGGATATCTATTCTTTACTGTTGCCTTGTTCAGCTCTTTGTAATCGATGCACATTCTCATACTTCCATCTTTCTTCTTCACGAATAACATCGGAGCTCCCCAGGGTGATGAACTAGGTCTAATGAAACCTTTGTCCAATAACTCCTGAAGTTGCATCATCAGCTCCTTCATCTCCGTTGGTGCTAATCGATAAGGTGCTTTTGCTATTGGCGTCGTTCCTGGTAACAAGTCAATACGAAATTCTACTTGTCGATCAGGCGGTAATCCGGGAAGATATTCGAGAAATACTTCCAGATAATTACACACTACAGGAATGCTCTGCATCTCCTTTTTCTCCTTCTTAACATCGATCACAAATGCCAAATATGATGTACATCCTTTAGCCAAACACTTTCTGGCTTTCATTAGAGAAATGATTCCAGAATTTACCCTGCATGTGTCCCCGTACACCACAAATGACTCTTTCCCTGGCGGGTTTACTTTTACTATCTTCTTCCGGCACAATATTTCGGCATCATTGGTGCTAAGCCAATCCATTCCCAACACGATGTCGAAACCATTTAACTCGATAGGCAATAATTCCTCGTGGAACTTATTCCCATTCAAATCAATTAAGACGTTTTTCATACGATGGCCAACAGGTACAAACTTGCCACTAGCAACTTCGACTAATGAAGCATTATCTAGTCTATCAACAGGCAAAGCTAGTTTTCTACCAAATTCATGTGAAATAACGGAGTAGTTGGCTCCAGAATCAAATAAACTTTGGGCAGGCAATTCGTTTACAAGAAAGGTACCTGAAGCGACATCAGCTTCTTCTTTATTAGCTTCCACTGTCATCTGAAAGGCTCTCGCCTTCGGCTTTGGCGGAATGTTGGGTCTTGCTGCCTCCTTCTTTTTCGGACAATCCCTCGAGATGTGCCCCTCCTCCCCACACCCGTAACAAACTTTCTTGGTGAGGGTGCATTCGTTGGCATAGTGCCCTGGCTTTCCACATTTGAAGCATGTAACTTCCCCGTCACATTTCCCATGATGCTTCTTCTTGCATTTTTCGCACCACTTCGCTTCGCCTACTCCTCCTCTCGAACTAGACTTCGAGAATTTATTTTTCTTGTTGGACCCTGAAGGCCCATCAAACTTCCTCTTCTCACCACCCTCTGATCTCTCCAAACCCTTCTCCCTGATCTGAGTCTCAACATTCTTAGCAGCCCAGATGGCGGCTTTCAATGTGGTTGCTTGCTTAACCATTGGACCATAGTCCGTTGGTAGTCCGAGGGCAAACTTGTTGACCTTTGAGAGTTCTGTTGGAACTAAATATGGAATAAGCTTCATCTTTTCTGTGAAACTTGCAGCATATTCAGTAACGCTCATTTTTCCCTTCTTCAAATTCTGAAACTCATTATTGATTTCCAGAAGGTCCTGCTCGGAGCAGTATTGCAGTTTCAGTTGTTCCACAAAGTCTTCCCAAGACATTTTGCTCGCTTCTCCCTTGGGCATAGAGTCAGCTAACAACTTCCACCAACTCAACACGTCAGATTTCAACAAAGGTATCGCAAGAGCGGTCTTCTGCATGTTGCTGGATTCGCAACTCTCAAACATTGTCTCCATTTCGGAGATCCAATCCATAATTTGCACCGGCGTCGGGCTTCCGGATGGACATGGTGGTTTGGATGCCATGAAATCTTTATACTTGCATCCACGTCCGTCGTTTCCTCCATCACGATTGTTTTTCCTAACAATCGGTGGGTTGGCTTGACCAACAGTCCCACTGAAGTTACCTTCTTCCGACTGCCCTTCACTTAATTCAGGTTGCACAATCGGCATTGAAGGTTCTTCACGATTCTGCTGCAGCAGACGTCTCGTTTCTTCCATCTGACGATCCAACATCGTCTGAATCATTAATTGTACACCAGCCATTGTCATCGGCTCAGGTGCTGCTGCTACAACAGGTATTTGCTCAATCACTGGTGGTTGAGGCCATTGATTCCTGTTTTCGTCTGCGTTTCCAACGCCACTTATTGTTCTTGCCATCGTTGATCTATACACCGAACAAGGTGAATTTAGATCCTCAATCACGATAGATAATCAAATCATCCTTATCACTCCGAAACGTTTACAAGCTAGTTCTAATACCGTCGTCATACGCTTAGAATCCTAAACACATAAGGTTTCCAGATCCGGCCGGCAACAGACCATAGATCCGAACAAATAATATCATATATGGCAAACATATAACATTTAGCACATAAAAGCATTTTAGGCAACTTTCCTAAAATAAACTAGTGCTCGTGCCTTAAATATAACAGACACTCATCTCACTATCTTCACTTAGCATTTTAAGTTTAAGTCTAGAAATCCTACAAATTCCTAGTTCGCTTAAACTAATGCTCTGATACCAACTGTGACATCCCCAAAATCACGGCCAGAAAAGACCGGTTTCATTTATGCTTTTAAATAAGATCAGAGTAATCCTTTGATTAAAAGAGTTGCGGAATTTGTTCCCAAAACAGAATATGATAAAATAAGGTTTATCAAAGCATTTCTTAAAGAAATGTATTTTCATTATATATCAAAACTCGGGATGTCATGTTCCGATACAGACACAAAAGCATAAACAATACAACATAGACCTTACACGGTTACATATAACTACTGATCTATAATCCAAAAATATCTTGACAATGTCATCCAACTTATGCTCTCGCGCCACTACCTGTAATACAAAGAAACTGAGTGGGTTAGGCTTGGTAGCCTGGTGAGCATATAGGGTTTTCAACCCACAATAAATAATTATATTTAGTTCATCGACCAACAATAACCCGATTACCCATTCCCGTTATCCTCAATTTATGTCCCTAAAACAACAACTAATACAAGGGACCTAATCTAGGATTTTCATCGGGACGGACATTACTGCAAAGGGGTTTCCTTAACAATAGATGTCCTAAAGGCAACCATGAGGGGGATATAGTACACCAGTGAACACATCATTCACAACACCTACAGGTTATGAGCCTGCTAGTGTTCCACTGGACTATCTAGAAAGAGTCTGTGGTCGTCATCCATACTCCGCTAGATGACTAGATCAACAACAACATCGAGGCCTCTCATCATTTTATTTCATAACACACCAACTGTCTACCCATGTTCTACCCAACATATTAGTAGATAAAATATATACATTCATATACAGCTTAAAACCTGTACAAAACATCCGTTCAACAAATAGTTCAAATAAACAAATAATATATACAAACACATAGCACGTGTTTTATAAAGAATACTTCATATCTATGTGTTAGAAGAACAGGAATATACACTCACTTGATAAGACGATGATCGGACAGCACCTCGTCTCTTAAAACAATCGTTTCTGATAAAACCGGGATGTTTTCTTGAAAACCAGGCTTCCCGCGGGCAGACTTTCGGCTCGGAAACTTTACTTCTCGGGATCTTTGGGGCTTCGGCACTTGCTTCGGGTCTCGGGAATGATACCGGGGCTTCGGGGGTATTTCTTGCATGCAAAACAAGAAAATATTGGAGAGAGAGAAGAATTTTGAGCAAAAAGATCGGCAGCCTCGCATGCCCTTTTATAGGGGTTGAACCTCCCACGTACGCTGGGCGTACGAAGCTCTACGCGGGGCGTAATGCCTCTTTCATGCGTACGGTGGGCGTACCAAGCCTTACGCTGGGCGTAATGCCTCTTTCATGCGAGCTTCGGGTGGTGCTACGCGGCTCTCTCTCGGACCACACAAGGCCGAAGTACGCTGGGCATACTCAAAGGTTACGTAGGGCATACCCTTCGGATCAGATGGGACGAGTCACCAATTCGGATATTATCCGAATATATAATTAAATTTATATATTTTAATTATTTAAAAACTTCAGAAAATCATATCTTCCTCATACGAGCTCTGTTTTCTACGTTCTTTATATCCACGCGTAGGTGAGACTAATATCTACAACTTTCGTTTAGACTCCGTCGGTTAATTTTGACTTTATTTTTATTATATTATTTTTAGTAGACCGGGATAGGAAAACCTCGTTATAAAATCATAACTTCTTCATCTGACGTCTGATTTCGTCTGTCTTTTCACCGTTGGACTACTATCGACGAGATCTTCGATTCTCGTTTAGATTGTTTCGGCCAAAAATCACTTGATCTCATATTCGAGTTTCGGGCTACATACCGCTAAGTCGAAACTTAGAAAAATCATAACTTCCTCATACGAAGTCAGATTTAGACGTTCTTTTTATGCACGCTCTCGGTTTAACGAACTCTACGACTTTCGTTTAGATCACTAAGGCTAAATATCGCTTTATCGTAAATTCACTATTTACGTCACGCAATGTCGTGCCGGTTCTATCGCGAAACTTCGACAGGTCATAACTTCTTCGTTATAACTCGGATTTCGGCATTCTTTATATATTCGGAAACCTTGCCACGATATCAGTTTTATCTAATATTTTGTTTTTATGCTTATTTTTATTCTTAATTCATTTAAGCCACACAATTAAGCATTAAACACATAATACTCAAATAATACATTCTTGTTATTTCAAAATGAGTTACAAAGGTTAACCTAGACTATTACATCAACATTAATGCCTAGCCCAGAAACACGGGTGTTACATCTCTTCTTACACCTGAACTTCTTTCTCCTCTCTCCTTTGCTGAAGCCATGTTGCATCCCGAGCCCGGTGATCATGAACCGCTGACCGTTTCTGCTTAGATTACATAAAATCACGCTACTAGGGTGAGTTTCACGGCCCCACTTTCTAAAATTTCGGGGGAAAACACATGCTAAATATTGTATATACATTACTATTACGTCTATGTGATAGTATATTAGTATCAACGTAGATAGTTATAATAACCGGGGTATAGTTGTTCTAAATATAATATTTTGAATATATACAACTATTATCAACTTGTCAGCATGTTATTATACTAATGTAGATCTTGAGTTATACTTAGGATTCTATATATATGTTGTGTGCGATATAGTTCCGAAGTTATATTCGGAAGTTCTATATGTTAATTTATAAAGTATGTTGCTATTATTGGTTTTATGTCAAGATAAAACTTGGTATGCTATATGTTGTTATTGTTAGTTTTATGACAAGATAAAACTTGGTATGTTATATGTTGTTGTTGTTATTGGTTTTATGTCAAGATAAAACCTGGTTTTACTTCAAGTTATAGCTGTTATACTGCCTAAATGTTATGAAGTTAGGAGTAATGTTTAAAAACATAGTCTGGTAACTTAGGGTTTTAGACATGAAAATGCTTTTGTTGTTAGAGCTATAGGAAGTCGTCGAAGTCTACATGAGTAATTGTATTCATCAACTAAGATTGGGGATCTTAGCGGAAATCCTCTGAACTGTAACCGTTAATCTCGTGTGAGCGAGGAAGTAGTGTATAATTAGTATACGGGTTGACCACCCCACTTGTGATTGTTAGCTACAGTCAACCATAAGCAAGTGACGAGCTATCCTTTTACTTGTTATTGTTCCGGCGTCGATGAAGCGTACGGTGTTGTTCTCATGGAAATCATGAGTGTATTGTTTCTCATGGAAATCATGAGTGTATTGTTTCTCATGGAAATCATGAGTGTGTTTTATTAGAGGTATTGTGTTGTAGCAGCGGTTACAGGCTCATGGTAGCAAATTGTTATAAACATTATACTTTGTCGTATACAAGTATTAATGTTAAGTATAAGTTTCCTCCTACTTATATCTTAGGCTCAAGGAATGTTTAGGTATAACACTTAATTGATAAGTAAACTATTATACCTAATATATATACTAAATGTTGGGGAGTCAAAATGATACTTTCAAAACTATACTTTTGAACTTGGAAAATGTATTATTTTTATATGGAGTCAAAACCTGTGGACTCACCAACTTTATGTTGACGTATTTTTAAATGCATGTGTTTTCAGGAAATTGAAAAGCTGGTATGTATTCGAACAGGAGAAGTTTTACTATTACCTTTCTGTTCGTTAAGAAGTATACAATAGTCGGATATTATGTAATAGGTTCTATAAAAACAGTAATGTAACTTTCAATTATCAATAAAGGTATGTATTTTCTTTAGTACTGTTCAGTGTATGTTATATAACTGTGATACGAAGAATGACGTTACACCACCTGGTGTTTCCGCCGATGGTCGGGGTGTGACAGTTGATGCTTTCATCCTTTGCCTTTTCAGAACTGTAATTCCCCTGCCAATTAATGTTTTTGAGACGTCCAAAGTTCTTTTTGGAAAACCTTTTGGGATTAGACACCATTAAATCATATTCATCCTTTGAGAGTTCGCAATCTGAGAGATCGGACTCTGAATCATCTTCTTCAATCTTTTTGCCCTTCGCAACTAGGGCCAACGAACCCATACCAGAAACAACTTTCTCTTCCTTTGTTACTTCATCTTCGTGGGACCTAAGTATTCCCACTAGCTGCACCAAAGAATAATTCTTGAATTTTTCATGAGCTTTAACTGTGGAAACAACCGCCTTCCACTCAGGTCTTAAACCATTCATAAAGGTAACCTTTTGCTCAATCTTTTCCTGCCTCAGGTTGTGCTTAAGCATCCTGCTCAAAAGATGGTTAAAGCGATTGAAAGTCTGATCAAGATTTTCTTCAGAGTTCTGGGTAAAAGCACCAAACTCCGAAAGAAGTAATGTTTGAACTGAATGTTCAAGATCTGCATCACTGGAATAAAGTTCTTTCAACCTGTCCCACATTTCCTTTGTAATCTCACACGGACTCACCAATCGAAATGTGTATGGTGGTAGAGTGAATATGATAATTCTCATAGCCTTGATATTACTTAAAAGCTTATCCTTTTCATACTGAGGAACATTCATAACCTCAAGAAGAAGAGCATTATAGTCGGCTTGAGTTTTAACAACCTTCCTGGTAGCAGTATGAGAGACGTCTACTGGGTCATAGCTTCCCATATCAGCATACCATGATCTTCAAGACCAAGCACGTAGTCTTTAAAGTGCAGCACCCATACTTCGTAATCTTGTGGAAATAAAATAGGGATTCTGGTTGTGGAACCAATCCTGCTGGAGAGGTTGAAGGAGTATGAGGATCTTATGAATGCATGTTGTTGATTCACCAAAACTTGTAAGAATCAGATGTGTAAAATTTTGATCGAGTTTAGGGAAAAATAAGGATCAAGATCCAACGTCTACAATCGATAAAAAACGATGAAGACAGCTTAGAACATATCCAATAAACGTGGAAAACCCTAGAACACTTGACATAAGAATTGCGTACGGATTACACAATCTACTGCTCTGATATCAATTGTTATAATAAACAAGAGTTGACCGAAAGATTCTTAACAGAAAAGTAAGTCAAACAATGAATGCAATGATCAAATTTATGTCGAATGATTAATAATAAATGTCTTAGAAGAGCTTGATGAAGAAATTCTACTGTAAAGGGATGGTAGGGAATTACCAAAACGCTTAACCCTAATACAATACATGCATGCAATATTTAAAGCCTAACCCTAGCATCATAAAGACGGATGGACAGGCCCAATCCGTAAAAAGGCTAACTATATACATAATAAATTTGACACAATCTAACTAATAACCCAACAATCATCCCGAGCTCTTCCCCTTAGATCCGGAAGTACCTGAAACATAAACTGAAAATCTTAAGCACGAAGCTTAGTGAGTTCCCCAAAATACCGCATACCATACATATCTGCCAGCTCAAGGTTGTGTCGGGTCTATTTCACCCCCGAGTCTATTTTAACTCATGCGTCGGCCCAAGGCCGTACCGGGTCTATTTCTCCCCGGGTCTATTTCACCCCCGAGTCTATTTCAACTCATATGTCAGCACAAGGTTGTACCGGGTCTATTTCACCCCCACATACACATAGCGAACAGGCACACAAGCATATAACACATACAACAGGAGTCATAAAGACTACAAACACATAACATATCCTAGTATCCTAAAGTATAGTGAGCAAACTCACCTCAGTCTGCTGTGAGACAAACAAATGTTCAGGTTGCTGAACCGGAAAATCCTCGTGCTAATCGATCAAATAAAACCCTAATTAATAATTGGGCCATAAACCATAACTAGGAATCTAGTTCATTTGTCCAACACCCATGGTAAAAGACCATTTTACCTTTTTCTCACTTGGCCCAATAACCGAGGCCCAACCCAAAGGCACCAAAACCCTAATACGGCCCAAATTCCTAAATGATACCCAAATCCCATTATGGGCCCAAATCCAAGAAGGCCCAAAGCCTAACAATATCCCAAATTCAGAAAGACTAGTGACCTAAAAAGACTAGAAACCCTAATAGTCCAAATATGGCCCAAATCACAAAAGTCAACGAAAGTCAACAACTGCTGAGTATGCCCAGCGTACGCCTCCTATGGCTAGTACGCTTTGCGTACGAGCTGGGTACGCACAACGTACTCCATAGTAAGCCTAACTTGCCATTACGTGCTTCATTGGTTAAGCCACGAATTCCACTTCTCAAATCTGATCCTAAATGATGTCTTAACACGTAAGTTTGTGACTTTACTCATTTGCATGTCTTAATGGGACCCAATACTTGTTTTTGACCAATAAAACCCATAATAAGAACCTCAAAAATCCTAAGATCTATCATCCTAGCTTCTAGATTAGCTCATACTCTCAAGCATGACTTAAGGGACCATAAAATGCACAAAACAAGCCCTAACTAGATCTATCATTATGAACCATCAAGTTAAGAGCTTTATACCTCCAAAAGCTTTCCAAGTTGGTGATGATTCTGGATCCACAAGCTCCAACCACACCAATGCAACTTCCAAGAGCTCTTCTTCCTTCAAGATCACCAAAAACACTACCAAAGATCATTTCCAAGCTCAAAACACTAAAATGGCAATTAGGGTTTCGTTCTCAGGGTTTGGAGAGATGGAGGTTGGTCATAAGAAGGTCCAAGAGTAACTTAAGGTGTTTAAATAGGGCTCAAACCCAAAAAATTAGGGTTTGTCCCAGGCGGTCGTATGCCTTACGTACTCCACGTACGCCCAACTTACGTGGGTGCCTTCCGCGACCAAGCTATCGACTAAGTACGCCCAACGTACTCCTAGCGTACGCCCAACGTACTGGCCAGGGACCAAAATGCAAATGATGTTTAGTTAAGGGAAAGAAGGGAAAATACCTAAAATGAAAATGTTACACAACTATATCCATTAACATGTCCTAATCAAACAAGATCTAAAACCCTAGTTTCCAAAAAGTCCAAGAATACATAGTTATTCATGCATGGAGAAAAGAGAGCATAAAAATGCACTCAAAGCTCCCTCAAAAGACCAGATCTGTAGTAAAACATCTATCTAAGTCCTTGGAGTTTTCCAAACTCCAAAGATCAAGCCAATAAGAGACCAAAACTTCATTAAAATGGACCAAAACACTAATATCACTTAGATCTAAAGACGAAAAGGTAATAAAGCTTGGATCTTTATGACTTACAAAGTTTCAGAAGAAGAATGAGGGCTGGTCTCTTCTGTTGCAAAGCTTCAATGGCCAATCATTCAAGAACATATCACTTTAAAACCACCAAAACATACGAAAAATGGATGAGAGGAGATATGGTGAGCTTAAACCCCAAAAATAGAGGTTAGGGTTTCACAAGATTCGTTCAAGGGTTGATGGAGGTTGAGAATGACAAAGATTAGGGGTTAATCTTCATTAAATAGCCCCCAAAAAACTAAAAAGACGTTTAACCCATGGGCTTAGACGCTCCGCATCATTCCGAAAAATTCCAGTTTTCAGTTTTCAGCAAATTAAGCAGTTAATCTCCATGTTTCAGTTCATACTTCTACATTTCCTTAGACTTTGAAGCCACCACTCAAAAAATGGAAAAACACGATCAAAACTCGAGTGTTACATGAACACCATCCCAATGAGAATGTGTTGGTGACATCGAAAAAGAAGCATGCACTTGGCATGACTTCCATACTTTTTTTTGGAAAAGGCAAATGATTCAACGGAAGCATACACGTAATATTTCAGCATGCATCCCAGGTTCGAGCTCCGTATAAATGGGCAAACCCAACCCCCATAGGAATTTCCAGAGAAAAATCTCCCACAAAAAAAAAAAAAAAAAAAAAACTCGCTAGGTATGGTTAACCATATATATATATATATATATATATATATATATATATATATATATATAGAGAGAGAGAGAGAGAGAGAGAGAGAGAGAGAGAGAGAGAGAGAGAGAGAGAGAGAGAGAGAGAGAGATTTTAACCTAAAAATGTCCATTTCACATGTGAACAAATGGCAAAATTTCTTGCTAAATACAAGGTAGATTTAGATTGTGTGTTTCTTCTTGTTAGAAAACATTCTCACATGATCACATGGGGGTTTGTTTATGTTTTCATTTACATTTCTTTAATACATTACCGACACAAGATAAAAGGCAGTGCTATTATTTATTAGGTAGTTGAATTTGTTTAAAATTAAAAAATAAAATAAAGGAATTCAATATTCAATTTGATTTTTTCAGACACATAATTAAGGTAAAAACGCCTTGCTGTAAACACAATGTATGCATGTTTATCCGTACATACAACGTTTACATATAGGTTGTGCGTGGATAAGTTGTATATTATCTGTGATTTACTTTTAACTTTAACCAGTGTTATATTATTTTAATTTTAAAGTCATTTTTTTTTATTATTTGTAGGTTTTAGCATAATGTTTTTTTCTAATACCAAAAACTGTTCCTCAAACTAACATAATTTTTTATTTTATATAATTTTTAGTTAAATGTAATTTTCGATCTAATATTTTTTAGATATTATTATTATCAATCATTTTAGAGCATCTCCAATGGTTATATTATGTTATGATTGGAAATAATTACCATCTCAATTTTTTTAACGGCAAAATTTAATCTATTCCTAAACTACTTCTTAATTTCATTTATGTCCATACAGGACATGAACCATCAACCTTAAGGAGAGGGGCAGCACATGATATCGATGGGCTAGTATGAGAACAAAGATTGCGCGGACAAGGTTTGAAAACTCAAACCTTGAGTTAAACAACCACAATGTTTGCTAATAATAATTTCAGTCAAGTCTAGATAAACCACTCAAGCCTTGAAAATAACTCAACAAAGTGCTCAAGATAAAATAAAATAAAGTTGGAACTAATATGTATTTTAAGTACTAGTTTTAAAACCAACTAATCTAGACTAACTAATACACGATATATAGTGTTCCTAATCGATTATAGGATAGTTCAGGTAAGTCGGATATCGAACATAAGGAACAGGAATAACAGTTAAAATTACCTACTAAAGTTATCTAAGTAACTTAAATAAAAGGGGGTTTTCTTGTTTTGCATGTCTAGAAACTTAAACCACTTAACAAGTAAGTGAATTAAACGAAAGAAGAAACTAGAAAACGATTTGAGTTCAATATTAAAGAGTACTTTCGTTAGATCTGAATTCTCCATTTTCCCTATGGTTGATTTCTGTTAAATTACTATCGTTGGTTACCAAATTATTATTTAACTAGTTATCATGATCAAATTCCTAGTTGTTACCAATTAAAGACTAGTAAAACCAACAATAATTAGTCATAATATTGAAATCAACGCATAGTTCAAAGATTTCATCATCACTAACTTAGCCCATAATCATTGCAAAAAAACACATTGAATCAAAACAAATAAGTTTAGACATGATTAGAACTAGCAAATCGAAAGATTTAATGATGTTTTCTTCTAGATCTCTTCAATAATTAAGCCAAAAACGAATTCAGAGCTCCAAAGTCTCATAGGGTTGCCTCTAGTCTTCAAAAATCATAAATAGCTTCCAACATAAGTTAGGGTTGAGAGCCAAAAAGATCATTATATAGTTGCCAAAAATCACCTCCCACATCGTGGCTAATAGGCTCCAAGGTGAGGCGATCACTTAAAATGTGTGTTCACCAAGACATAATCAGATCTCGAAAAACCAAATTTCCACAGCGTTGCTAGGGTTCTCCATGCCGCGGGCTTCAGAATTCTTGATTCCTTTGACTTCGATTGACTTGGTCCAAAAATCCAGCTTCCAGCTCCGCATTTGCTTCATTTTCATCCCGAACATGTCTTCGCCGCTACAAAACAGAAATTAAACAAATTAAGTACCTTCTGTCCTAAAATGAGCACAATTGTAGCTAAAAATATTAAGATATTGCACAAAATATATAATTAAATATGCACATATCAAAATACCCCACACATGACTTTTGCTTGCCACCAAACAAAACTAATTTTATTATTATCATATCATCACAACAAAACCTTAGCCACCAACATCGCGCAAGACAATCCATGTTGAGCTCATCCATTATATCAAGACCGCAATGCATATATTTGTGTCTAATATTACTAAAAACTTCCCCAATCCTAAATACCCGCAATACTTATAAACATTTCTCACTCAAGTTGAACAACGTTCATTTTTTGCATTCTTACCTCCTATACATTTTTATTTACCCCCTTTCGTCTCAAAAGTTATTGTCAAATTCCAAATGACTCAATTTTAAAAGAAATATACTATATAAAATAATTATCCTAAAAATATAACTACACTTTTTATTGTTGCAACTTTATATTTTTAGGGAGCTCTCTTCTCCCTCTCTCTCTCTCTCTCTCTCTCTTACTTTTTTGTTTAAAATTTTCAATTTTTTTATCTTTTCTCAATATTTCAACATCCAATTATCACACGTAACCAAATAAATAACTTAAACTTTAACTTAGTTGCAACTTTACTAATACTATAGTTCGTGACTTTCTAAGAGATTCATTGGAGTTCTCGGAATCCATTAGGCCACTAATGGAGCCCATGACTTTCGATGAAACCCGTGTAATAGCATTTTTCCCGGTCTGATTCGTGTTATTTAGGGTTGTGCATAAAACCGCACAAACCACCCACACAGCACCAAACTGCACAGCATAACGCGGTTTACAACTTTTGCGGTTTGTGGTTTTAATTAAAAAAAGGCAGTTCAAACCACACTGCACCATATTTTAAATATATATATTAATCTTATAAAATGTATTAAAAATTTGGTATCCACGCACACCTTTTATGAAGAAAATTATAGTATTTGGGAATTAAAAACACAAAACTAATGTTGTAGAAAAGTATAATGGTAATAAAAGAAAATTATAGTTAAGTAAAATTAAATTTGTTTGTTTATCTAATATGAATGCTTTAATTATCTAACTTTGTTAGTAAAAAAAGCTTATAGAAACAACTTTATAACTCTAAGTGGATTATAAGCTTTCCAAAATATGATCTCAAATCTATTAATTTTCCAAAATATATTCTCAAACCCATTAATTTTGTGACTTGCATAACTCAGAGGCTTTAATACCTCCTGATAAATTTAATAAAGTTTAAAGATTTTAATGTCACACCCCCAAACCGGAACGGCGGAAACGTTCGGGGGTGGAGGACGTCATGTACAGTATCACAACAATTGTATCATAGTAATCAAAGTAAACACAACCATTATATTGAATAAGTAGAATATTTACATTTGTTCGATACATAGTTTGTATACAGCAAAATGTATAACCAAAAGTGTAGCATGCATTTGCAACTGCATCAGCCCAGAAGTATAGCGGAAGAGAAGCGAAGCTCAGCATGGTTCGGGCTACCTCACATAAGGAACGGTTTCGTCTTTCAGCAATTTCATTCTGTTGTGGTGTATAGGGAGCCGAGAAGTTGTGAGATATCCCCTTTTCAGCCAAAAAATCTTCAAATTCTTTATTCTTGAATTCAAGCCCATTGTCGCTTCTAATATTCCTCACCATCTTTCGCAGCTGCAGTTCCACTTGCTTGATAAACGCCTTCAACTTGGCAGTCGTGTTTGATTTCTGTTTAAGAAAGAAAACCCAGGTGAAGCGTGAAAAATCATCTACTATGACAAGAATGAACTTACTACCACTGATGCTTTCGATAGCCGAAGGTCCACATAAGTCCATATGCAGAAGTTCAAGAGCTTCAACAATCTTTGTATTGATACGTGTAGGATGGCTCTTTCTGCTTTGTTTGCCCATCTCACACGCTGCACACAGGTGTTCCTTATCAAACTTGAGAAGAGGAAGGCCTCGAACATGATCACCAAGCACCAACTTATTAATGTCTTTGAAGTTCAGGTGCGATAGGCGTCGATGCCATAACCAGCTTTCATCAGAGTTCACCTTTGACATTAGGCATATTGCTGGTTTTCCTCGAATTGGGTTGAGATTTAAAGGATACATCTCTCCCTTGCGTTCAGACTTCAACAGAACTCTTTTGGATTGCTTTTCAATAATTTATGATCCCTCATCATCGAATGAAACTTTCAAACTGGTTCCCACAACCAATTGAGATACACTGATGAGGTTGTGCTGCAATCCTTCCACGTAAGCCACTTTTCGAATTGTGAATTCTCCGTTGGTTATCATTCCATATCCTTTGATTGTGCCATAAGAATTCTTTCCATACTTCACACATCCACCATCCTTAAGGGACAGAAACTCCCTCAGCTCTTCCCTCCTTCCTGTCATGTGACGTGAGCATCCACTGTCTATGTTCCATTCGTCATCGAACTGCTCGTCACTTATAACCTGCAAATTCAAGCAGATTTAGGAACCCAAAGTCTCTTGGGCCCTGGTGAGTCTTTTACAGAAAAAGGAATAGCAACAAAAAGATCAACCAAATAAGTTCTTTTTATTATAGTGGTTTCGTCTTTTCTTTTGATGGTATACACCTTGATTTTGTTTTTATCTTATTTAAATTGTGGTGTATCAGATGGTTTGTTGTTAGATGGTTTTGGAATATTCTTTTGAGTCCTAGGGTTAGCTGACTTTTTCTTATTATTGATGTCCGAATTCGAATCAAGCTTTCCCTTTCCTTTGATGTCCTTCACTGAATACGACTTTCGTTGGCAGCAAGAAGGACCGAAGCTAGACTTTCGGTTTTTAGCCTTGACGTTGTAACCGAATCTGGATGTTCGGTTCTGAGCTCTGGTGTTGGAACCGAAACTTGATGTTCAGTTCTGAGCTTTGGAATAATAGGAGCTTGGACTAAAACTTTTCTTTCGGTTTGGCTTGTCATTTTCTTTGACATTTGACTCTTTCTTTGAAGGAACGTGGTTAGGGTTTTGAGACTGCCAAAACTGTTTTCGCTCATTCAGATTCTTCATGTATCTCTGATTTCTTTGGCGTTTCTGTTCAGCCAGCTGCTTTTTAGATTTATGAATATTGAAGCTTGATTTTGGCTTCTCCTTTTGAGCTTCGGTTGTCTTGGAAGATACATTGGATGCCTTCTTTGGTTCTTCTGGTATCGCTTTTGTTCCACTCGAGCTTGGTTTATCAAAACTTAAGGGTTTGTTGACGGGTTCAGAAACGTATCTACCCCTTACCCTCCACGAGGTTCGCTCCGATAAGCCGACGGTTTCGTCTGCATTATCGATAGGGGCAGACCAGAAGTAATCGTCGCACCCTTCAGCATTGTCTGTGTCGACCAAGATTTTCAATTCTGCTGTTTGTTTTTCAGTGACCCCTTTAACAACATATACTTGATTTGGCACTGTTTGAACTTTCTGATAGACCATTGCTTTCTCTTTGAGTTTCTTCGACTTGTCCTTTGACAGGCGAGCATATTCAACCGAGTTCTCAGATACGAGTGGTTTTTCATTCTCGATTTCGCTCTTCAAAAATTCAGAGCAATCAACCACATCTTCCACCGAGATTTCGCTCATCTCACTTTCCTCATCAAATTCAGACGTGTTTTCTATATTCATTTTATGTTCTGAAATTAATTTGGCGTTAGACGAGTCAAATGTTTGAATGGTCTCGGACTTAATTTTCAACCTATCATTTTCATCTAAAAGATTTTTGAGCATACATTTATGTTCCTTAGAGTCAATAACGGTCTCTATCTTGTCTAGTCCGATTTTATAAGTGATGGAAGTCTCTTCTAAGGACATTATGGATTCACACTCAGCGATGACCTCATCCTCCTTAAATTCAAGGAAGGGTAAGATCATCTTATGAATCTTTTTCCCTATTTCACAATTTAACTGCAACTGAGTAATATTCGTATATAAGCGTTTATCAATCAAGCAAAAAACATTTCGTTGTTTCAAAAACTTTAAATTGTCTCGTTGCAAATAAATAATATCATCCCTAGCCCTAGTTAACTCCGTCTCCTTCAGCTCAATCCACATCCTTCTCTCCTCACTCTTCGAAGACACCCTGGTGAGTTGGTCAGTTAGGTTAGAGTTTGCTAAGCGAGTTTGCATGAGACTACCACTTAAGATAGAAAATTTAAATTTTAGTTCATTTAATTCTTCTTCATAATTTGTTACGGGAACTTTAAGTGATTCAAGGATGGATTGTACCTTTTTGATCAGCCGATCACAGTCGTTGATCCTCTCATTCACGGGCTTGGCTGCAAAACACTTGTCCTCAGTCAGGTTCGGCTCCTTATGCTCACCTTCGGTTGGTCTTCCAGCAGTAACCATCAAACATTTCCCAGCCGAACTAGTAGCTTCCTCTCTCGCCACGTAAGCTCTTCCGTGTGTGGGTTTTCTCACTTCTTCATCCTCAGAATCGGTTGACCAGACTTCAACGCCACCGAACTCATCTTCATCCACATTTTCCTGCACAATCAAGGCATTCATTGAACTATTAGTTGCCTTCTTTTTCTTTATTTCTTCCAACTTTCGCATGTAATAAGCCTCATCATCTTCACCGTCCCTTTTCTCAGCCATCTTCCTCAACATGCAATCTTTGGCAAAGTGGTTCTTGCCATGACAATAATTGCAGTCGAATCCAGAGTCTCCTACAAGCTTGCTTTCTTTCTTGTCGTCATCCTTTTGAGAGGTGTTCTTCGTTTCTTCTTTCACCTTCTCAGAGCTGTAACTTCCTTGCCAGTTTCGGTTCTTATTGACAGGGAACTTCTTTCGTGCAAACTTCTTTGGGTTGGTGACCATCATTGCATATTCTTCGCCAGTAAGGTCACACTCAGACATATCTGAGTCCTCCTCTTCTTCTGCTACACTTTTGCCTTTTGAGACAAGGGCCAGCGATCCCACACCCGAAACTACCTTTGCCTCCTTGGTTACCACGCTTTCATGGGATTTAAGAATACCCATCAGTTTCGCTAGCGAGTATGATTTAAACTGTTCATGAGCTTTCACCGTTGAAACCAATGCCATCCATTCTGGTCTTAAACCATTCATGAAGGTCACCTTTTGCTTAATCAATTTTCTTTCAATGTCATGCTTGATCATCTTGCTGAGGAGATGATTGAAGCGATCGAAGGTCTGTATCAGTTTCTCTTCAGGTTTCTGTTCGAAAGCTCCAAATTCTGAGAGCAACAAGGTTTGGATCGAGTGTTCTAGATCCTCATCGATTGAGTACAATTCTTTTAACCTATCCCAGATTTCTTTAGCCATCGTGCATGAACCGACTAAACGAAAAGTTTTAGATTGCAATGCGAATTTGATTATTCTCATGGCTTTCACGTTACATAGCAGCTTATCCTTTTCATCTTGTGGAATCTTCTCTACGTCCACCAAAAGCTGATTATATTCTTTTTGAGTCTTCACTGTCCTGTTCGTTCCAGAATGAACAAACGGCCCAATCGTGATAGCTTCCCAGATGAGATAACCATTATCTTCAGATCCAACTACGTATTCTTCAAAGTGATGCGCCCACACTTCATAGTCTTGAGTGTAAAGAATGGGAACTCTTGTAGTGGATCCAATGTTGTTGGAGATGTTGATGGGATTAGTTTGAGAATCGTCGTGAGACATGATGAGCCTTTCCTTGGAACTGCTAGAATCAGACCTGTAAACTTGAGATTAGGGTTTTATCAAACACAAGATTTACCGTCGACAGGAAGAAGACGACTTCTTTATATTCGATAAAAGCAGAAACCCTAAAGAATTCTTCAAACAGAAGGAATGTGTATTGATTACACAGTCTCCTGCTCTGATACCAATTGTTATGAACAAAGTTCTAGTAGGATCGATTGATTCTAAGCAGAAAAGCAATAAATAACATAATAAAGAACACATGAATGGTTTAAATGATGTCGAATGATTAAGCTTTAACACCTCAGAAGAGCTCGATTAAGAACTTTGACTGTAGAGGTGTTTAGGGTTACAAAGCAATAATAATAACAATGACGACCGTATCTAAGGCATACATGCATGCACTATATATAGTTTAACCCTAATCAATAATCACGGATGGACAGGCCTAATCCGGATATACAAAAACAAAGCCCATGACGCAACACAAAATACACAACAATAATCATTGAGTAGCTCTCCTCATCGCCGCTGCCTCATGTTAAGCTCATTTTGATCAAAAATATGTTGGAGGCTTTTGTGGTCGGTGAAAACAGTGCACTTGGTTCCGTAGAGGCAATGCCTCCAAATCTTTAATGCGAAGACCACTGCTCCCAACTCCAGATCGTGAGTTGTATAACTGACTTCGTGGGTCTTCAGCTGTCTCGAGGCATATGCAATAACCTTTCCTCACTGCATAAGTACACAACCGAGCCCCTTATTGGATGCATCGCAGTAAACTACAAAGTTTTGTGTCCCTTCAGGAAGAGACAAGATAAGTGTGCTGCACAGGGCTTGCTTCAGAGTCTGGAACGCAATGTCTTGTTGTTCACCCCAACTAAAGGTTACACCTTTTTAAGTCAAGACAATAAGAGGCTTAGCAATCCTGGAGAAGTTTTGGATGAACCTGCGATAGTAGCCAGCAAGTCCTAAAAATTATCGGATCTCTGTGGGCGTTCTTGGTGCTGACCAATTCTCGATTGCCTTAATTTTTGAAGGGTCCACGTGTATGCCTTCTTCGCTAACCAAGTGACCCAAGAAAGTTACCTTCCTAATCCAAAACTCACACTTAGAGAATTTCGCGTAAAGCTTTTCTGCCCTCAGTGTTTCTAGAACTTGTCTTAAGTGCTGGCTGTGTTCTTCCTCGCTTCGTGAATAGATAAATATATCGTCTATGAATACTATCACGAATTTGTCTAGGAATGGGCGGCACACCCTATTCATTAGGTCCATGAATACGACATGTGTGTTGGTTCGACCAAAGGGCATCACTACAAAATCGTAGTAACCATATCGAGTTTGAAAAGTTGTCTTAGGAACATCACTCTCCTGGACTCGTAGCTGATGGTACCCCGATCGCAGGTCTATCTTTGAAAAGTAGCTAGCTCCTTGAAGTTGATCGAAGAGGTCGTCGATTCTGGGTAGAGGGTAACGATTCTTGATAGTGAGTTTGTTGAGCTCACGGTAGTCTATGCACATCCAGAAAGATCCATCCTTCTTCTTAACGAACAAGACCGGTGCTCCCCAGGGTGAGAAGCTTGGTCTAATGAATCCTTTGCTGAGCAGTTCGTTAAGTTGGCTGGATAATTCATGCATTTCCGCTGGAGCTAGACGATACGGGGATTTGGCTACGGGGGTAGCTCTGGGAATTAAGTCGATTCGGAACTCGACTTGACGTTCGGGAGGAAATACTGGAAGATCATCGGGGAAGATATCAGGAAAGTTGCTGACCTCGGGGATGCTCTCGAGGTCTTTAACTTCTTGCTTTTCGTTTACGACATGGGATAGGAATGCATGACACTCCTTTCGTAGATATTTTTGGGGTTTGATGCACAAAATGATACAAAGGTTCGTGCTGAGTTTGTCGCCATAGATAACAAGGGCTTCGCCAGATGGAAGATTAAGGTGAATGGCTTTTTCGTAACAAAGAACATCAGCACGATTGAGGCTCAACTAATCCATGCCGATAATGACATCAAAGTTTTTTATGGAGACCGGCATAAGGTCAATGGAAAAAAGAGTGGTCATTTAGAGTGAGAGTGCATCCTGTGAATACGTCATTAGTGCTCTCTTTCTTTCCGTTAACCATTTCGACGGTGAATGTTTCGGTTAAAGGTTGGGATTTGTGTTTAAGTAAGTGTTTAAATGCATGACTAACAATACTTCTCGCCGCACCACTATCAAAGAGATTACATGCATAAGAGTTGTGGAGGAGGAACGTTCCCGTAACTACGGTGGGATCAGTGACTGCCTCCTCCTGGCCCATTGGTAGCACTTTCCCTGTGTTGCCAGCAGTCGTTGCTTTGGGGAAATTCCTCTTGAAGTGCCCAGTTTCACCACAACCATAGGAAGCTTGGCCTACTCCAGCTCCAAGAGCCTGATTGGTTGGTTGGACTTGTGTTTTGCAAAAACGGGTTGTGTGTCCCTTTTAGCCACAGTTGGTGCATTGCATGTCACGGCAAGGTCCGTGATGATGGAAGTTACATTTGTCGCACCTTGGAAGGGTTTCAGCATATCTACTAGCAGGTGCTTGAGCAGTAGGAACAGCAGCAGGAATGGTAGCAGCGTGGACTGTCACTGTTTGTTGCTTCTTGGAGGGCTCTTGTGAAAGCTAGCCCTTGCGCTTGTTCCAAAACTTTTTCTTTCCACCACTCTCTTTAGGTGGTTCGGGAGCGGCTGCTACGGGTTCATGGTTATCCCCGTGATCTATCAAGGTCTGAGCCAGACGATTGGCGCTGTCAAATGTGAGAGGTTTAGCAGCCAAAACGTTCCCTTGAGTTGGGGGTGTCCATCCCCATATGTACCTCTCAACTTTCTTGCTTTCTGGGGTGACCATCCCGGGACACAGAAGAGTCGGGTCGTTGAACCTAGCAGTGTATGCAACAATGTCAGAACCCTTCATCTTTAGGTTCCAGAGCTCTTGCTTCAACTTTTGCATCTCGCCCAGTGGGCAATACTCAGCGAGCATCAGTTCCTTCAGATTCTCCCAACTCATGGCATTGGCCACCGGCAGAGTTAGGGATTTGACTCGGCTGTTCCACCAAGTTAATGCTCTATCTGTGAAAGTGCATGTGGCAAACTTCACCGTGCTTTCCTCAGGGCACGCACATATCTCGACGATTGATTTGATTTTCTCCAACCAACGAGTTAGTGCAATGACACCTCCATTGTCGTCAAATGATTTGGGCTTCACGTTCATGAAGTCTTTGTAGGAACACTCCTTCGGGTATCCCTGGCCATCATCGAGATTGAGGGGATGGGTACCACTTCCCGATCCGCTAGTGACGCTAGAATTGATCTGCGACATTGCGGCAGCCACATCGGCTGTAACTGCTGCTTGAAACACAGCAGCGTCGAACTGAGGAGGTGGCGGCGGTGGAGGATTGTTGTTCTTTCGGTTGGACTTCTTCTTTGAAGGTAGCTTTCTCTAAAATAATTTATCAGAAAACGAAGATAAGTCCTCTATAGTGGTCAGAAGTCAGGTGATATTGAACAGTGTATATCTTATCCTGACAGTTATAGTGTTCTATCAAGCGATTCACAGTGGAAGTCTACTTAATGCAAGTAAACAATCGCCACGAAATTATAATAACACTTGGAATGAAATCTGTACGATGTGTTAGGCTCTAGTATCGAAGTGCTACCAAATACTCCAATAATATTTAGTTTGTATGTTTTGTTCTATTGTTCCCTTTAGTATGGGGTTGGGTAAGTTTTTGACTTGTCGCAACACCATTATCACTCCCAAACACATGTTGGTCATATCTCAATAAATATAGTTGATCAGGCTATATTTATCTCAGATATGATTAGATAACTGCCCAGGTTTAACCGCAATGTCCAACATCTAAATACTTTTGCTTTGTTTTTCTTGTGATACTGTTTCTGGTATGTATGTATACTTGTATGCTTTTTATAATACTTAGATTTAAAAAAGTATACTTTTAGCTCAGAGTGCTTCAGTCCCTTAGTGTTTATAGTTGTATACCATGTAAGGTTTGATATACTTAGTTCACTATAAACAATAGCTCTGATACCAATCTGTCACACCCCCAAACCGGAACGGCAGAAACGTTCGGGGGTGGAGGACGTCATGTACAGTATCACAACAATTGCATCATAGTAATCAAAGTAAACACAACCATTACATTGAATAAGTAAAATATTTACATTTGTTTGATACATAGTTTGTATATAGCAAAATGTATAACCAAAAGTATAAAAGACCTGACTCTATAAGCTCCATCTTTTCAAAAGCCTGCAGGTGTACCTGTCTACTGGTTCCCTGAGAAAACAAGCGGTTTTGAAAGAGTATCAGCATTTAAGCTGGTGAGTTCATAAGTGTTTTGTTTTAGAAAACAGATTCTTTGTTCTTTGAAAAGCACGATGTGTTTCTCCAGAAAACCCTATGTTTTCTGATGTAATGAATCTTAAGTAAAATGATTCGTTCTGGTTCCTCTTATGAGTACTTAGTGTATACAAGTCATATACCATCCAGATCGAACAAACAATCGATTGTGTGGTTCTGCCCCAAGCCCACAAACAAACAAGGAACATGAAATGAGGCGGAGGCCACACATCCCACTGGTTGTCGGATCCTCATGTATATAACCCTGACGTATTAACTAGGTACTTAAAGAGTTAACTGTATTAGTCCTTTGAAATCTATTGAAAGTGTTCCTTAATAAATCCGATATTTTCTTTAGTAATGATAAGTAGTCTTAATCCCTATGACCAAAATGTACGTTTGTTACTGTATCCTGTAGTAGTATATGAAAATGTTAGTTTGTATGCCTGGTTACCACCAGTTGTATTATAAACTGTGTTCTGTATGAAAACCCTGGCTACCACCAGTATGTATAGTAGTTTTATTACTTAAAATAAAACCATGTATTTGTATTCCATGGAATCTTCCAGTTGTAGTGTATGATAGTAATATTAATGAAAATAAAACTATTTGAAGAATTGAAATCCCGAAAACAAATGGATAGTTTATACTGTTGTGAGTTTGGTATAACCATGCTTGATATGACCTAGTGAGCTCTACGACATTCTTCAGGCATCGGATGTTATGACATTTGTCACCCCAGGCATGCCTTCCTAACTGTAGCTAGCAGTTCAGGTGTGGGATTGTCAGTCCCGAATAGATCAATTCACAAACATCACGCTCTCCTTCCAGGAGACTCTGGTTATACTATGTTAGGATTTAGTTCCGCACCCCGAAGGGTACAAATGAAGTAGTGGCTCACAACCCTGTATTAACTAGTTTACGTGTAGTATTGTATTGTTCTCTTGTACTTGAAACTATATGTATACTTATAGAGTAAAATAATTATACTTAAATAATTATTTAGTATTGTACTCTTGTTCTTAGAAAGTAGTAATGTATGTCATAAACTATATCTAACATAGTTTATATCTTTGTTAATGTTTATGCTCTGGACTTGATAAAATCGTGTATTGAATCCCAAACTATACCTATTATAGCTTGCATATATGTTATGTATTCGGTTCATGTATTGTACTGAAAACTTTGCAATTATGGTTGTATGTTGAAAAACTTCCCTCATGCTCAGCATGTTACAAAAGGGATAAAATATTTAAATATTTTATAAAATGTAATGATCTATTGGTTGTATCAATTGCATAAGTTTTAATCTTGTTGAAATCCTTTATATAAGAACACAAAATTTCTTTGTGTTTTGCTTCTATCCCCCCTGAAAACGTTAAAAACAGTAAAAGTGTAGGGGTATGAACTCACAATTGATTACGTGTACGAGCTCGACAGCAAAACCGGAAAGATGACCCTCGAGTTGGAGTAAGCGGAATTAATGGTATCCTAATGATAAATAACACATAATTGTAATTAAATTAGCGAATCCATTACTTAAAGTGTTAGAAAACACTTGCTTTTGGGTTAGGAATGTTACATAGACCTGTATTTTGTGGAAAACGAGGGTTTGTAGCCAAGGTTCACGGCTCAAGGCTGTTTGCAGCCGTGAACTGAGTTGACAGCCGTGAACTACGTTTGCGGCTGCAAACGGGTTTTGTGGCTGTGAACGGTTTGAGACTGTAAACGGTTTGCATCTTTTGAAGATTTGAAGGGTGTTCTTGGTGTTCTTGAGGAAAAACTTGAAGATTTGAAGGTTTGATCTTGATGATTTGAATGTTCTTGGGAGGTTCTTGAGAGCACTAGGAGAGGATTTTCGAGTGAAAAAAATGAGAAATGAGGAATCTCTCCGGGGAAACCCTTTATACCGGTTGGGTTTACGGCTGGAAATGGGTTCTCGGCTGTAAACGGGTTTACGACCCAGGAGTCTACGGCCCAAGGGTTTACGGCCCAGGGGTTTACAACCGTAAACGCATGGCTGGACGAGTTTGCCGATGATTTTTTTTTTCAAAGGAAATCTTGATTTTTCGAGTGTTTTTGGTTCTAAAAACTTATATAACCTCTAATTATATATTTTAGATTATTTTCTAACCCACAAGAACTTAACGGAACAAATAAAATTCGAAATTTTATTTAACGGAAATTGACTTTTGACGACTAGAAAGTATCGGGTTGTCACATCTAATATCAGTTAAAGGTACACTCTTTTAACTTATAGAACTCCTAATGTATAAGGGAATTGGAAAGAGAAAATTACATATATCTTTTAACAAAAAAATGCTTAGTTTGAATGATTACAAATAACAATCATAAGATTAAACAGCTTATTAAACCGCAAGCAAATCAATAAAACCGCACACACCAAACCGCAACCAAGGAATACTTGAAGAGAGAGAGAGAGAGAGAGAGAGGATTTTCGTCCATCCTTCTAAAGGAATCATTGGTGGAAAATATGAAGCTAGAAGACCCTACTTATAGCTGATAGGAAAACCCTAGATAAGCCTTACTTGATTAAAATAATAATATTGCAAATCAGATAATTATCTGGTTTCTTAATTAACTCCAAGGGATATTCTAGAACCCTAGAATCCCCTCCAAACCGTCCACCTCTTGTGGAAGGTTATGGAATGCCTTTTGTTAAACTACTGAATAATTGCAGCTTAGGTCCTTGCACTTTTAACTAATCCAATTAATCCCAAAACTAATTCTAATTAATTTCTGATTAATTTTTAATTAAATAATATTTTTTCTAATTAATATATTATGCTCATAATATATTAACAAATCATTTATTGCTATTTATTAATCATATAATAAATCAATAACTCAATCTCTCTCTATCTAAAAGTCATCCTATTCAATTACTTGGTTTGAAGAAACCTAAAAGGACTTTGCTAATAATTCAAGATTATACTAATTTAGTTATTGTCTTACACACCTAATCCAACAGTCTCCCACTTGGATAAGTGTAAAACTAAGTTACTGGTATAACTTCTAAATTAAACAACAAATAGTGCTTCCATAGAAACTGTCGAACTCTGAACTAAGCAGACATTGGTCCTAAGATAAGTGATCAAATATTCTTTCGTTCTTCAAGATATCGTATAGACACGAAACATGGATTGAAATCAATCTCAATGTCCAAAATTTTGTTTCTCGATTTCCCAATTTATGACGACTGAATTCAGACTACTAATTGAACACATCAATTCAGTCTGGCTCAGCCAAGCACTTTAGATGTCGACAACAAATCACCGAGGGACCCAAAGATATCGCTTTTCCCGTTAGGGCAAAAGGAAAAAATAAATTTCGACTCATATGCTTGTATCTTTTACTCACCAAATCATGCATGACACTACATTTTATAACATCATGTTACTGATGCGTTTACATAACACCAATGCACAACCAACTTGTAAATTACAACTAATATATCTCCATTTAAAGAATATAAGATATTATCGTCTTAGAATTACTCGTAATAAAATCCATGAAGTAATTCTTTGAGCGTGATTTTACCCTATACTTATAATCTCTATTTTTCTAAGTACTCATGAATATTGTAGCAACCATTGCAATGTCTAATCTACATAGACAATCTATAATTTGATTCATGACAGCCTTAATTCACTACTTACTTCCAAAAGTATGAGCCACTGTGGAATTTCAAATAATCAAATCATTGAGGAAGTAAAACATGCAAAGTGAAACACAATAATAAACTAATTAACTATGGTCTCAAAACTATTGAATATAAATAATCTCTATTATTTAATCACCATAATAATTACGACTTTATTCACTGTATAATGTTTCGAGTGATCAGCTAACCACTTGAATTAAATAACATCAGTTATGCCATGTTATGAACATGCATACTATGCCTCTCTATGGTCTATCCTTTGTGAACATATCAACTGGGCACGATTCCAATGATGCTCATTTCGCTATTCCAAATTCTTGTCACTATCTAAAATGTATTGGAATTCCAACCTTACATGCATTGACCTTTTGTGATGTCGAGGCTTCTAAGTCACAGAGCCTAAGCCAACGATATTACAGAATGTTCCATTGGAACTTTGTTACTAGAAACAAGTCCATGGTAACAAAGTTTCAAATTCAAGGTACACTCCTTGAATACTTCTCTCGCATTAAATTTTTCCAACTCACATGTAGATTTAATAATCAACTCTTACTATGGAAACATTTCCACATTCCCACATGACCATCAGTTTTAACCAAGAATCATCTAAATCTAAAACATGTCACTATGGTCCTCCCAAACAAAACCATACTTCCAACTGTCCACAAGCAACCAATCTTTAGTAAACCTTAGAATGTTCTCGACAGTTGTTTAACAACTCTAATCACACAAAAACTCTAATCCTTTTCCTCTCAATGCTCAAGGCATTTGGAAAAATCAGAATAAGTGAATATTATATCATATATAATCGGTCCTATACCCGAAGCATATGGGATTCGACTCATTATGTTTCACATAAGGATTTAATATTTGTTCAATCTCTTCCTATAATATTTCCATATATTGAGTTTCCTATGTTGAACAATTTCAACATGATATTCATATATGTCTATGACTAAGTTATATTAAACTATGCAATCTAGACCTTTACATTCGAAAAAAGTATGAGTGTCCTCTCCCTTAAGTCTATCATAGCATAACAATTCCCAAACTTTGAAATTTTCAAATTGGAAAATTTGTTTCCTACAAACAGTATTGTCAACATGCAATACGCATAACAATTATGTTGCCAATAGCTTTAACATGTACCCAAAAATCAACTGGACTTCTAGAAATCAATACTCTTGACTTTCTTACCGGAGTACAAATTTATATTATGCGATGCTTTGATAAGTCTCCAACTACACTTCTTAAACTTATACACCTTAAATGGATAGCATATGTGTGTGTTTAAACACTTTCAAAACTTATAGATATATGTCGTGAAAGTTCAAACAGTTCTTTGCCATTCCTCACAATTTGAAATATGAAGAGGGATGTCGTAATCATATTGTGAATTTGAGAATGCAATTAACACATCCAACATCCATATTGATCTTTATCAGATCCTTTAAAATCTACTAGCATAAGTATTTCCTCACAATCATTTTCATGAATTAGAGCGAAACCTTTCCCACCTAGATTTTATGGTGTATACGTTCCCATCCATGTGAATCTATCATTTCCAACCTACAATCATAAAACAAGGTTTAGGACAAAACCAAAATCAAATTTAGCTTTCCTTTCATGGACTGAACTTCGTTTATTCTAAATTTCTTGCCCTCTAGTAGCACAAGGGCCTACCAGTGCTTCAGTGTTGCTAAGCAATTCACCCATATTGATCAATGTACTTTCACTGACCAACGTGCTTTGCTTTTTGCAGTTAAATGAAAAACATAGAACTCATATGCATTTCCAACTCAACTGGAAGGTGCACAGAAATAAGAATGTGTCAACCAAATACAATAGGTTATCAACATCAGGTCGCGTGCTAGTGATAACTAAAAGGTTTATTATCGGTTGACTCTTGAAACTCTCAAGATCAATACGACTCCCATTGACTTCATCACATATGAGTTTTCTCTCAAGGAACATTCCCTGACGAGCTAAAACAAATATTCAAAAGTTCATGTGGATTCTCGAAAAGAAAACACTTCATAGAATAGGTCTCAGTTTATCCTTTGTTTCTCGATTAACGAAAACATCACAACTCCAATTCTTTATGTTCTAGAGTAAGAAAACATTTTACTCCACATATTTCGAGGTGTTTTCAACCTTCTTAGTTTGAAATTGAGTTTCAAGATATGATTTGTAGTTACTAGAGTATGACTCTAAAACTTGATTGGAACAAAGTATGACTCATCTATGATCTACCCATTTCCAACAATGTTCGATTCCTCTTCTTAGTCATACAATTTGCACTAAGATTTTCTTGGAGCAGTCAATGGTGATACAATTTCACAATTACTAAGATGATCATAAAACATGACACCAAAGTACTCTCCTTTCCTTTCAGATTGGAGAAACTTCTATCTTTCGATCCAATAGATTATTCTTATTTGTTCTGCTACTCTTTGAATTTTTTTCAAAGAATCAGAATTATGCTTAATCTTATAAACACAACCATATCTACTGATTTATCAGTAAATATTGACAAATAGAATTATCGTCCTTTATGGTGGATTTGAATGGTCCATATCAACATGTGGTATATCCATCAATCCTTCACTTGCCTCACATAAACATATGATCAATGAATTAGTTATAATTTTCCAATGAAAAAGATTCTCATATACTATACAATGTGAATTGTACAACACCAAGTATCTGTCTAGTTGGTGATGAGATTTATTTTTACTTGGTCAATTATGACAATATCACACCCGATATTATAAAAATCAAATCTTTAATTAATATTGCTAATATTAGAAATGTAACCAACACTTTAAAAAATTCCATTGCAAGGAAATATATAAAATGAGGCAACCAAATAAACCAAAATTTCACTTTATTGAAAATAAACGAAATTTGGATCTTGTCGTTACAACGCATAAAATGAAAACCATGTTTTTAATTATCTCCAAGGAGTAATAGAAATATATTAAATTATTTCAACTCCTTAGTAGTAGCTACAAATTCTGATCATTGAACCATGTGACCAAAGTCCATTTCTCATGATCAGATTTAGCTCACCTTGCTCAAGCTTTCTTCTTTCTCTTAGCTCATTTAATACAATCAAATATGATCATCACATCATGTATTAAGATTCTATGAATATGAACTTGTTAAAACAATGGAGTTAGACAGTGTATGTACCTAAATTTGAGTCACAGGACTTGACTTCACTATCTCTGAGATCTTTCTGGTACTTTGGGCAGCTTTGTTTCCAATGTCCCTTCAATTGGTAGTAAAACAAATGGACTCTTTGGGGTTAACACAGGGAATGATTCCAGAACTAGCCACTCCTCTTTACCATATGATCAAACAGTTTGATCTTGGGCAACCCTTTCCATTGAGAAGAGAAATCTTTTCTGGACTGCCATTCTCACCATTTTCAATGTCCATAGTAACCTTGGAATTAGACCCAATAAGCATATCTGCTTTAAATGTGCTCTTAAGCATTTCTGTTTCAGCAACAATCTACATTTGGGTCAGAACAATTGGTTTCATGTCGATATTCCTTATATAAAAGTTCTTAATGAATTGACCATATGTCTTTCGAAGTGAGTGAAGAACCAAGTCAATGGCTTGCTCCCTTGGGAAAACGATACCTAGTCTAACTTGCGATTTATTTTCATAACATGCATATACATAAAGTTCCCATCTTGATGTTTACACACCAATAGGGATTGAGTAGTCTCGTATCTTTCAACTTGAGGAAAAAACATGACGTTGGGAGAGTCACAGAAGGAGGTGGAAGAAAGATGATGTCTAGTTCCATCATTTCCTAAGGAAGGGAAAACAATTCACATTGACTTGAAATTCGAAGATCATCTCTAGAAGTTTGAGGAAAACTCTTTCCATAAGAATGAGGAAGACCATTTCTATCTTCATAAGATATTTAAAATCAGAGAAAAAAGAGAGTTCAAGCTAGTTGATTTTAATCCTTAATTATTAACCCATAAATTTTAAATTAAAGCTAGGATCCATAATTTTCTATTCAAACTTTGAAGAGGGATGTCGTAATCAAATTCGAATCTATTTTAAGTAGGTAAGGCTTTTACTAATTCCAATCTTATGGAACTCCCAAATCTTTTGAGATTTATTTATTCTTATCAATGACATGTTTAATCTTGGATTATGATCTCACTTATGTGACTGGGATGCCGAGGATCACAAACGATATGTGAATAACCATGAAAACCCGCTTAACAACCTCGATGTCATTTATCATCTCACATTGACGTGTCGGTTAACCACACACGCTCCATCAACAATGATAATTTTTCAAGATGTCCATCATATCTGTTTATAGTCCCTATTAGTGTGCCGGTTAACTACACACGCACCACTAACGACATATAAAGCATGATGTGCGATTTCATGGATTAGCACACTTTTCACATTTTTCCTAAAGTAACTGAGAGTGGGGTTTAAAAAATACTTTAGTTACTTTATATCGTTATACTTATTAATGATATTATGTCCTATCAAATCAGTTTGGCTATCGACCCTCCACCACACAAGAGAGCGGTGGGTGAGTGTGGACACTTATTCAACGCCATTTTATAGGTCGTTTCCTTATACCCTCTTTATACCATGGTTTTGTGAATGAGGCGTACTAGCGATTTAACTGACTATTCTTATACATGTAAGATATTAAACCTTTAATGTATATATATATATATATATATATATATATATATATATATATATATATATATATATATATATATATAGTATAAGGTGTATTTTAAAACATTTAAAAATACAATGTTTAATCTTTTAATTATACACTTCATTAAATCAACAATGAGATCCATAAAGATAATATTAATAAATCTTATAATTAATTATTATCAAGTCTAAGGATATCTCCTAACATTTAGGATTTTAATTAATTATCTAATATCGGCAAAAATCGGATTATGGAAGATACTGAAACAGATAATTACAAATTAACAACCACATAAATCATATTAGACAACAAAATCTGAAAACCGGGATCTGGCAGATCTCACGTCGTGAGAACCAGATGCTCACGTCGTGAGAAACAGTTTTCTAAATCCAACAGTTGGATTATACTAGGGATTTGACATTAATTATTAAAATCAATTAATATCTAAATTAATCATTTACACATTAAAAAAATTAATTATAACAATCATTTAAACAATTAATCAAGTCAAAGATTTATCTATTAATTTATAGGCTTTTATTTAATTATCAAATATGCAGCAAATTCGGATTTGACGGATATATATATTAGGGAGTTAATTACTAAATAAAAGGCATGCAAATCAAATTAGGCAGATAAATTAAAAAAAAACGAATTGATCAGATCTTACGTCGTAAGATACAGAAAACCGAAAACCTTGTTTAATCAATTCACTTATGTGCAATTAGATGAAAGATAGCCATTGACTCTGATACCACTGATGGAAAACGTAGGTTACAAAACAATGCTCTAAGCAGAAAAATATTTAAAAAATTAAAAGATTAGGGCACATGCAACCTAAAGAGCGTCTATGTCTTTCACATAAAGGCAACATACTATGAACTATCAAACTAAAAAAATTTCCTAATGAAATCTGAATTCATAAGGAGAATTACATACATTGTTGATTATTGTAGTAAACACTCAAGAATCCTTTCTTCAAAGCTTTTGGAAGCGAGCACCACAAGTGTCGTGCCTCTGATGGTTCACACCCAAACCCTAACAACTAAGGAATACTTGGAGAGAGAGAGAGAGAGAGAGAGAGTGAGAGAGAGAGAGAGAGAGTGGGGATTTTTGGCCATCCTTCTAAAGGAATCATTGGTGGAAAATATGAAGCTAGAAGACCCTATTTATAGTTGATAGGAAAACCCTAGATAAACCTTACTTGATTAAAATAATAATATTTCAAATCATGTAATTATATGGTTTCCTAATTAACTCCAAGGGGTATTCTAGAACCCTAGAATCCACTCCAAACCGTTCACATCTTGTGGAAGGTTCTGGAATGCCTTTTGTTCAACTATTGAACAATTCCAGCTTAGGTCCTTGCACTTTTAATTATTCCAATTAATCCCAAAATTAATTCTAATTAATTTATGATTAATTCTTAATTAAATAATACTATTTCTAATTAATATATTATTCTTATAATATATTACAAATCATTTATTTCTATTTATTAATCATATAATAAATCAATAAATCAGTCTATCTCTCTCTAAAAGTCACCCTATTCAATTACTAGTTTTGAGGGCAACCCAAAAGGACTTTGCTAATAACTTAAGATTATACTAATTTATTTATTGCCTTAGACACCTAATCCAACAAACATATGTTGGCTCAAATAAACATCGAAGCTCGCATCGGATCGTTTCACACAACACTAGCAACCTAGGTACCAACACAACAATATAATAATTTTTTAAATAGATTCAATTTTAGACCATTATTTCAAGCCTCTCTAAAAAACTTTAATCGTAGTCATTTTTTATCTGTTATTTTCTAGCATGCTTTCATTCATATATTCGACCCCCTACCCCACATTTAATTCATGCAGTGTCCTCATTGCATGCTGAAACAATTAATGAGCATAAAAGTAAAGAGTGAGAAAATGGAACAGACTCCCCTAGGATAGAAGTGACAAGATCAAAATTGAATGTTGTGTGGCTGACATCTCGTGAAATAGCTGGAAAACAAGACTCTGGGCCGCTATAGAATAATCTTTGACACGCAATGAAAACGGAATACCAATTTGGTGATGAAACAACAACTCAAAAATCAAACTGAACATACTCCACGTGGTGACTAGATAATGCCACGTCGTGGTCTTCTTTGGTACTGGGGGATGATCTTGGATTCTTCCCTCGCCACGTCTTGGTCTGGAGTGGCCACGTTATGGTTGTTGTATCTTCATAATCATAGTGCATTCTGTCTATTAACGAATATGGTGAGAAAGTGTGATACCAAGGTGGTATACCCCTCAATTATCATGTAAAATCATGTCTTCCGGTTAATATGACTTAAGAAGCACATCTTTTGCTCAAAATCTCTCTTCAAGTCGCAAATCTCACCCTGTACTTGTGACATCCCCAAATTCACAGCCAGAAAAGACCGGTTTCATTTATGCTTTTAAAATAATTTCAGAGTAAATCCATTGATTTAAAAGAGTTGCAAAATTTGTCCCCAAAACAATACATGATAAAATAAGGTTTATCAAAGCATTTCTTAAAGAAATGTATTTTGATTATATATCAAAACTCGGGATGTTATGTTCCGATACAGACACAAAAGCGTAAACAATAAAACATAGACCTTACACAGTTATAAACAACTACTGGTCTATAAACAAAAACATCTTCACAAGTTCTCCAACTTATACTCTCGCGCCACTACCTGTAATACAAAGAAACTGAGTGGGTCAGGCTTCAGAGCCTCGTCAGCATATAGGGTTTTCAACCCACAAAAAATAATTATATTTAATTTCACCAACCAACAATGACCCGATTACGCATTCCCGTTATCCTCACTTTACGTCCCTAAAACAACAACTATCACAAGGGACCTAATCTAGGATTTTCATCGCGACGGACACTACTGCGAAGGGGTTTCCTCAGCAATGAATGTCCTAAGGCAACCATGAGGGGGATAGAATACAGAAAATGAACACTGAAGTTCACTACACCTACAGGTTATGAGCCTGCCAGCGTTCCACTAAACTGTCTAGAAAAGTCTGTGTCGTCATCCATATTCTGCTGGACGACTACATCATAATCACATCGAGGCCTCTCATCATTTTATTTCATCACCCAACAACTGTCTACCCATGTTCTACCCAACATATTAGTAGATAAAAGTATATACATTTATATACAGCTTAAAACCTATACAAATCATTCATTCAATAATTATTTCAAATAAGCAAATAATATACAAACACATAACACATATTTTGTAGAGAATACTTCGTATCTATGTGTTGGAAGAAAAGGAATATACACTCACTTGATAAGATGATGCTCGGACAGCACTACGACTCTAAAAATAATAATCTTCGATGAAACCGGGAGATCTTCCAAAAGCCGGGCTTCTCGCGGGCAGAGTTTCGGCTCGGGAACTCTGTTTCTCGGGATCTTCAGGGCTTCGGGACTCGCTTCAGGTCTCGAGATGATACCAAGGCTTCGGGGGTATACTTTTCACGTAAAACGAGGTAATATGGAGTGAGAGGAAAGAATTTGGCAACAAAACTCGGCTGCACTTGTGATCTCTTTATAGGGTGAATCTGGTCTCGAACGCAGCGCGTTCCTTGGACAAATGCAGCGCGTTCCGCTATGCGTCATGGCTTACGAACTTCAGACATGACATGCGACGGGACAGGCTCTGGGCTCCGAACGCGGAGCGTTCCCTATTTGAACGGGGGGGGGGGGGGGGGTTCCCCCTTTGGTAAGTGTGCCTCGAACTACAGAAAATCATAACTCTCGCATACGATCTCTGTTTTCGACGTTCTTTATACCCACGCGTAGGTGAGATTATGCTCTACAACTCTCGTTTAGACTCCGTCGGCTAAATTTGAATTTATTTTTATTATATTATTTTTAGTAGGCCGGGACAGGAAAACTTCGTTAGAAAATCATAATTCCTTCGTCTGACGTCCGTTTTCATCTGTCTTTCTGTCGTTGCACTACTATCGACGAGATCTTCGATTCTCGTTTATATTGTTTCGTCTAGAAATCACTCGATCTCATATTCGAACTTTGGGCTGCATACCGCTAAGTCGAAACTTCGAAAAATCATAACTTCCTCATACGAAGTAAGATTGAGACGTTCTTTTTATGTACGCTCTCGGTTTAACGTATTCTACAACTTTCGTTTAGATCACTAAGGCTAAATATCGCTCTATCGTTAATTCACTATTTACGTCACACAGTGTCGTACCGGTTCTGTCGCAAAACTTCGACAGGTCATAACTTCCTCGTTATAACTCGGATTTCGTCATTCTTTATATATTCGGAAACCTTGCAACGACCACTACAACTTACTTCATAGATATTGGGTTTATCTAACATTTTATTTTATTGCTTATTTTTATTCTTAATTCATTTAAGCCACATAATTAAGCATAAAACACATAATACTCGAATAATACATTCTTATTATTTCAAAACGGGTTACAAAGGTTAACCTAGACTGTTACACCATCATTAATGCCTAGCCTAGAAACACGGGCATTACAATTCTCTCCCCCTTAGGATGATTCCGTCCTCTGAATCACACATCAGCAAACAACTGCGGATAGGGACTCAACATGTCACTCTTCGTTTCCCAAGTGAGATTTGGCCCATTCGGATGTTTCCATCGGACAAGCACTAATTCGACCATCTTGCGTCACAACTTCTTAGTCTTTCGGTCAACGATTGCCTCTGGTTCTTCAATTAACATTTTGTTCTCATCAATTCTTAACTCAAAAATTGGAATTATGTTGGGAACTTCTCCCGTGAACTTCCTAAAATAACACACATGGAAAGTGTTATGAATTACATTCAGTTCTTCGGGTAATTCGAGCTTGTAAACTTGGTTCCCAAACCTTTGAAAAACTTTAAACGGTCCAATAAACCTTGGACTTAACTTTCCCCTTTTTCCAAACCGTATAAGTCCCTTCCACGGTGAGACTTTAAGCAAAACCGAATCTCCAACTTCAAAAGTCATCGGTCTTCGCTTGTTGTCAACATAACTCTTTTGACGATCCTAAGCTGCTAACATTCTCTCCCTAATTATTTTCAACTTTTCAGCAGTCTGATGGACTATCTCAGGTCCCATAAACTGCTTTTCCCCAGCCTCAAGCCAACAAGACGGCGTACGACACTTTTGTCTATACATAGCTTGATAAGGTGCCATCTTTATGCTCGAGTGGAAACTATTATTGTAGGAAAATTCTACCAAAGGTAAATGTTCATCCCAGTTACCTAGGAATTCCAGGGTACATGCTCTCAGCATATCTTCAAGTGTTTGTATTGTTCGTTCGCTCTGACCATCAGTTTGTGGATGGTAAGCTGTACTCAAACACAACTTGGTACCCAATTCCTCTTGTAGACTCCTCCAAAATCGCGAGGTGAAACGGCTGTCCATAGACCATTTCTCATTGGCTGCTATGAAGTGCGCACTCTTAGTGAAGCGATCAACGACCACCCAAATCATGTCGTGACCGTTCTTTATTCTGGGCAGTTTAGTGACAAAATCCATGGCAATGTCTTCCCACTTACCCATTGGTACTGGTAAAGGTTCTAAACTCCTATATGGTTTCTGATGTTGTGCCTTTACTCTAGCACATGTCACACACTCGGCCACATACTTTGCTACATCAAGCTTCATTGTCGGCCACCAGTAGTAGGGTTTTAGGTCCCTATACATTTTAGTGCTACCGGGATGAATTGAGTAAATGGTTTTGTGAGCTTCTTCCATCAGAAGATCTCTTATTCCTCCTGACTTAGGTACCCAAATACGATCTTTGAATACCTTCAGTCCATGACCGTTTGTACCAAACACCAACGTTTTACCCAAACGTTCCTCCTTTCGGTCATTCTTCTCTAAAGCTTCTTCTTGAGCTTTCTTTATACTCTCCACAGTTGTCGAGACAACTTCTATTCTCAACGCTCTTGGCCTTTTCCTTTCAAGATTGACTTTCCGACTGAGATCATCAACAACAACATTTGCTTTACCGGGGTGGTAAAGTATCTCACAGTCGTAGTCCTTGAGTAACTCTAGCCAGCGTCGTTCCCTCATATTCAATTCTTTCTGATTAAAGAGATATTGGAGACTCTTATGATCAGTGAAAAAGTTTGCACTTTGTGCCATAGAGGTAATGCCTCCATATCTTTAGAGCAAATACTACCGCTGCCAACTCCAAATCATGAGTGGGGTAGTTCTTTTCATGCTCTTTCAGCTATCAAGACACATATGCAATCACCTTTTCTCTTTGGATCAAAACACAACCCAACCCAACACCAGACGCATCGCTATAGACAGCGAAGTCTTCACCTCCATCGGGTAGAGAAAGAATCGGTGCCTCACATAGCTTCTTCTTTAGCAACTCGAATGCTTCTTTGTGCTTATCACTCCAAGCATAAGTAGCTCCTTTGTGAGTCAAAGCTGTTAATGGAGTAGCAATCGAAGAAAAGCTTTGGATAAACCTTCGGTAATATCCACCTAATCCCAAAAAGCTTCAGATCTCTGTGGGACTTTTCGGTTGTTCCCACTTCATCACAGCTTCAATCTTTGCTGGATCAACCATTATCCCCTCTTGGTTGACCACGTGACCCAAGAATTGGACTTCTCGAATCCAAAAATCAAATTTGGAGAACTTAGCATACAGCTTCTCCTACTTCAAGACTTCCAACACTTCTCGCAAGTGTCTGCCATGCTCCTCTTGGCTTTTCGAATAAATCAGAATGTCATCTATGAACACTATTACAGATTTATCAAGGAACGGATTACAAACCCTGTTCATTAAATCCATGAATGCCGCGGAGCATTGGTTAGTCCAAACGACATAACCAAGAACTCATAGTGTCCATATCTTGTTCTGAATGCAGTCTTCTCGATATCCTGCTCTCTCACCTTCAGCTGATGATATCGTGACCTAAGATCGAACTTTGAGAAATAACTTGAACCTTGTAGCTGATCGAACATGTCATCAATCCTTAGCAACATATATCTATTCTTTGTCGTTGCCTTATACAGCTCTCTGTAATCAATGCACATTCTCATACTCCCGTCCTTTTTCTTCACAAATAACATCGGAGCTCCCCAGGGTGATGAACTAGGTCTAATGAAACCTTTGTCCAATAAATCCTGAAGTTGCATCATCAGCTCCTTCATCTCCGTTGGCGCTAGTCGGTAAGGTGCTTTTGTTGTTGGCGTGCTTCCTGGTAACAAGTCTATTCTGAACTCCACTTGTCTATCAAGCGGTAATCTAGGAAGATCTTTGGGAAATACTTCCGGATCATCACACACCACAGGAATGCTCTGCGTCTCCTTTTTCTCCTTCTTTGCGTCGATTACGAATGCAAAATATGATGTACATCCTTTGGCCAAACACTTTCTGGCTTTCATTAGGGAAATAATCCCAGAACTTACTCTGCGTTTGTCCCCATACACCATAAATGACTCCCTCCCAGGGGGATTTACTTTTACTATCTTCTTCTTGCACATTATTCCGGCATCATTGGCGCTACGCCAATCCATTCCCAGCACGATGTCGAAACCATTTAACTCAATGGGCAATAATTCCTCGTGGAACTTATTCCCATTCAAATCAATCAAGATGTTTTTCATAAGATGGCTAACAGGTATAAAATTGCCACTAGCAACTTCGACTAATAAAGCATTATCTAGTCTATCGACATGCAAAGCTAGTTTTCTACCAAATTTATGCGAAATAAAGGAGTAGTTGGCTCCAGAATCAAATAAAATTTGGGCAGGCAATTTGTTTACGAGAAACGTACCTGAAGCGACATCAGCTTCTTCTTTAGCAGCTTCCAGTGTCATCTAGATAGCTCTTGCTTTCGGCTTTAGGGGAATATTGGGTCTTGCTGCCTCCTTCTTTTTAGGACAGTCTTTCAAAATGTGCCCCTCTTCGTTACATCCAAAACACACTCTCTTGTTGGACGGACACTCGTTGGCATAATGCCCCGTCTTTCCACACTTGTAGCAAGTCACTTCCTCACTACATTTTCCAGAGTGCTTTTTCTTGCACTTTTCACACCATTTCGATTCGCCCCCTTTTCCTCCTCCAAACGTTTTCGAATCAGACTTTGAAAATTTGCTTTTCTTGCTGGAACCTGAAGTTCCTTCAAACTTTCTCTTTTCACCAACTTCAACTTTGCTGGCGGTTCTTCCCTTGATCATGTCCTCAACAGACTTGGCAGCCCAAATAGCTGCCTGTCGTACTGGCACTGCGTACTCCCATGGGAGTCCCTTTGCATATCGATCAACTTTCGTTAACTCGTCTGGAATGATGCGCAAGGCAAAATCCATTTTGTCTGTACAGGCATTGGTGTATTCATCAACTGATATGCTGCCTTTTGTCAATGTCAAAAACTTGTTCTCCAACTTTAGCAGATTTTGGGCCGAGCAGAACTTGCGCTTGAATTGCACCAAGAACTCTGCCCAAGTCAGCTACAGTGGCTCATTAGGGCTTAGGGTCTTCCCCAGAGTGTTCCACCAACGAACAGCGCCACCCCTGAACTGACGTACTGCGAAAGTGGTCTGCAACTTGCCTCTGCAGCCACACGTCATGAAGGCTAGCTCCATTTCCGAGACCCAATCCATAACTCCGATCGGATCCTCCTTTCCAGTGAAGGTCGATGGTTTGCAAGTCAAAAAGTCTTTGTACTTGCATCCAAGTCCATCAATTCCTCCCTCCTAGTGGTTTTTTCTAACTAATGGTGGGTTGGCTTGACCAATAATCCCACTGAAGTTTCCTCCTTCCGACTGCCCTTCACTTAATTCGGGCTGCACAATCGGCATCGAAGGTTCTTCACGATTCTATTGAAGCAGACGTCTCGTTTCTTCCATCTGACGATCCAACATTGTTTGAATCATCAATTGTACACCATCCATTGTTATTGGCTCAGGTGCTGCTGCTACAGCAGGTATTTGCTCGATTACAAGTGGTTGATTCCTAATTTCGTTCACGTTTCCAACTCCACTTCTTGTTCTTGCCATCGTTGATCTATACACCGAATAAGGTGAATTTAGATCCTCAATCACGATAGATAATCAAAGCATCATTATCACTCCGAAACGTTTACATGGTAGTTCTAATACCATAGTCCTACACTTAGAATCCTAAACACATAAGGTTTCCAGATCCGGTTGGCAACAAACCGTAGATCCGAACAAATAATATCATATATGGAAAACATATAACATTTAGCACAAAAAAGCATTTTAGGCAACTTTCCTAAAATAAACTAGTGCTCGTGTCTTAAATATAACAGACACTCATCTCACAATCTTCATTTAACATTCTAAGTTTAAGTCTAGAAATCCTACAGATTCCTAGTTCGCTTAAACTAATGCTCTGATACCAACTGTGACATCCCCAAATTCACGGCCAAAAAAGACCGGTTTCATTTATGATTTTAAAATAATTTCAGAGTAAATCCATTGATTTAAAAGAGTTGCAGAATTTGTCCCCAAAATAATACATGATAAAATAAGGTTTATCAAAGCATTTCTTAAAGAAATTTATTTTCATTATATATCAAAACTCGGGATGTCATGTTCCGATACAGACACAAAAGCATAAACTATAAAACATAGACCTTACACAGTTATAAACAACTACTGGTCTATAAACAAAAACATCTTCACAAGTTCTCCAATTTATGCTCTCGCGTCACTACCTATAATACAAAGAAACTGAGTGGATCAGGCTTGGGAGCTTGGTGAGCATATAGGGTTTTCAACCCATAATAAATAATTATATTTAAATTCACCAACCAACAATAACCCGATTACCCATTCCCGTTATCCCCACTTTACGTCCCTAAAACAACAACTATCACAAGGGACCTAATCTAGGATTTTCATTGCGACGGACACTACTGCGAAGGGGTTTCCTCAGCAATGAATGTCCTAAGGCAACCATGAGGGGGATAGAATACAACAAATGAACACCCAAGTTCACTACACCTACAGGTTATGAGCCTGCCAGCGTTCCACTGAACTGTCTAGAAAATTCTGTGGTCGTCATCCATATTTTGCTGGACGACTAGATCATAATCACATCGAGGCCTCTCATGATTTTATTTCATCACCCAACAACTGTCTACCCATGTTCTACCCAACATATTAGTAGATAAAAGTATATACATTTATATACAGCTTAAAACCTATACAAATCATTCATTCAATAATTATTTCAAATAAGCAAATAATATAAAAACACATAACACGTATTTTGTAGAGACTACTTCGTATCTATGTGTTAGAAGAAAAGGAATATACACTCACTAGATAAGATGATGCTCAGACAGCACTACGACTCTAAAAATAATAATCTTCGATGAAACCGGGAGATCTTCCAAAAACCGGGCTTCTCGCGGGCAGAGTTTCGGCTCGGGAACTTTGTTTCTCGGGATCTTCAGGGCTTCGGGACTCGCTTCAGGTCTCGAGATGATACTGGGGCTTCGTGGGTATACTTTGCTCGTAAAACGAGGTAATATGGAGTGAGAGGAAAGAATTTGGCAACCAAACTCGGCTGCACTTGTGATCTATTTATAGGGTGAATCTGGTCTCGAACGCAGGGGGTTCCCTGAATGAACGCAGCGCGTTCCCGAACGCAGCGGGTTCCTTGGACGAACACAACGCGTTCCGCTGTGCGACATGGATTATGAACTTTGGACTTGACATGCGACGGGACATGCTCTGGGCTCCGAACGCGGGGCGTTCCCCCTTTGTTTAGCGTGCCTCGAACTTCAGAAAATCATAACTCTTGCATACGATCTCTGTTTTCAACGTTCTTTATATCAACGCGTAGGCGAGATTATGCTCTACAACTCTAGTTTAGACTCCGTCGGCTAAATTTGAATTTATTTTTATTATATTATTTTTAGTATGCCGGGACAGGAAAACTCCGTTAGAAAATCATAACTCCTTCGTCCGACGTCCGTTTTCGTCTGTCTTTCCGTCGTTGCACTATTATCAAAGAGATCTTCGATTCTCGTTTAGAATGTTTCGTCTAGAAATCACTCGATCTCATATTCAAACTTTGGGCTGCATACCGCTAAGTCGAAACTTCGAAAAATCATAACTTCCTCATACGAAGTCAGATTGAGACGTTCTTTTGATGTACACTCTCGGTTTAATGTATTCTACGACCTTCGTTTAGATCACTAAGGCTAAATATCGCTCTATCGTAAATTCACTATTAACGTCACAAAGTGTCGTACTGGTTCTGTCGCGAAACTTCGACATGTCATAACTTCCTCGTTATAACTCGGATTTCGTCATTCTTTATATATTCGGAAACCTTGCCACGACCACTACAACTTCCTTCATAGATATCGGGTTTATCTAACATTTTATTTTATTGCTTATTTTTATTCTTAATTCATTTAAGCCACATAATTAAGCATAAAACACATAATACTCAAATAATACATTCTTATTATTTCAAAACGGGTTACAAAGGTTAACCTAGACTGTTACATCATCATTAATGCCTAGCCTAGAAACACGGGAGTTACAGTATTTGTTCTTCTAGTCGCGTTCTCGGGAATTTCTAACGTATTCTCTCATCAACAAAACTTATGCACGATATAAAAACACAAACAAACGAGTAATAAAAAGGAAAAAAATTACAAAAATTAAAATTACGCGAATCCTAAACTACTTAAATCCTAAAAATCAAACACAAAAAACGATAAATAGTTTTAAAACAGCAAACAAATAAAAATAAAACAAGGATAATCATTCCTCCGAATTACCATCTTCACCGCCGACTCCATGAGTTCCTGTACCACCTTTATACTCGACCCATCGCTCCTCCCAAGATGGTATGTGAGTGTAATGGGGAGGTTCTCCAGCTGAAGGTATGATCACGAGATGATGCATAATTGACTCGAAGCTATACCCCCATAATTTAGTCCCCTGCATATTGCCTAGCAATAACATGATATGGATCCATAGGTAGCTCTTCTCTTATGGGATCATCTCTCATGAACTCCTGACCCTCTGTCCTTTGCCTCACATTCTGGCGTGCTTGTGGTGCTTCAACTGGATCATCATCGGGCACCGTGTAGTTTCCACCCCCCACCCCAAATCCATCACAATGCGTGCAGTCTTGAATAATCCTGGCTGCAACAAGCGGCTATGCACCACCGTGAGAAAATTTGCCTCGAGTGCATCAAAGATTCCATTAGAACAGGCCCACTTGGTCACCAACAGTCCCCCATAACTAGGAACCCCCTCTCTTTTTTTCCTAACTCAGTTATTAAGGAAATCCACCACGCAATAAGGTAAGTAGAAAAGTGTATTTAGTGTGATGATACACCATAAAAAGAATACATCGAGCCTATGAAAACTACCACAACAAGACCTATAACGAAAGGGATTGTTTTAAATGAAAGTGCTAGAGGCTCTAGGTCAAGCTCTAAGCCACCTCCTTCGAAAGACAATCATGGAGACAAAGGAAAAGATGTTGAGGTAACTCCTTCAGAAGAAGAATAGAAGAAACAATTAGAGTTGGAGATGGAAAGAAAAAGGCAAATCAATAGTATTTTGAGGAAAAGACAGAATGATCCACCAGGCTTGAATAAGGGTGATCCCTGCAAGCATTGGTGTTATGAAACAATTGAGCAAATTGTTTCAATAGTGATGTTTGAGTATACTCGCAAGTTTCCAAAGAAGAGTTATCATGTTGAGAACTCTGATTTTTATCAACTTGATTTCCCAATAAACCATATGACGTACATATCTTCTTAATACAAGTTGGTTGATCGCTTCAAGGACAAAGAAGAATACAAAAGACTGAAGATGAAATTTCATGCAGTCTTAGGGAAAGGTGAAGAGAAGGTTTGGTCGTCTGTAAAGATCATTAAAGTGATGTCGGTTTCTCGTGAAAACTTGTTCGAAGGCATAGTACAGAATTTCCACTATGTCGTTGTAAGAGAAAATAATGTAGTCTATGATTTTTCGATTGCCGATTTCCCATTGATGAACTTAAACGACTTGGTCATAGTGACGTCGATTTTAAGTTATGTGGATGTAACGAAACTGCCAGAGAACACCAAGGATGATTTTCTCATTGGCTTTGCTCGTATCAAGGTGTGCATTGATAGTTATTATGATTGCCTCGCAATCACTGATATTGAGTTGGGAATGGCCATCAACATGACCTCTAAAGCTCCCCAATCCTTGCTAAAGGGGAAGATCAACATTGATAAATATGATGATGGGGAAATTGTTCATCAGCCTTTGGGAGTGGTGTTTCATGGAAAGAACAAGAACCAGAGAATGACGAAGTTTTTGTTCCAAGTAGATGATGTAAAGAGTTACATGAATATCCAATATACAAGCCTTCTTGTTCGAATCAATAACTGCAAAAAGAATGATGCAGTTGACAAGGCCGAAATTCAAAAGACTATATTTTGGTATATGGAGATTCGCAGAGTTCTTCTCCAGACCATGAAGCTAATGACATGATTTCGACACTTCTCACCAAGGGGGAAATTGTAGGGTGCGAAATGTCTAGTGAGATGTAGAAAGTACTTTTGGTCTGTTTAGGTGCGAAGTCTAGTACTTTAAAGTCTATGTATTTCGCAAGGTACTTGTTGATGTCGAAGTCGAACGTCTAGTCCTTGCATATTTTTTTGAGCGTCTGTATCACTCTATAAATAGAGTAAGTATATAGAGAGTAGTTTTTAGCACGTTCGTTCTCATTCTCTCTCTAAAACTTTTGTACTCATACAAACAATTAATGAGCCAAACAGATATTATTTACAATCGTGTTCTTATTGCTTTCAGTGATTGATTTCGTTTTCTAAACTCTATTTAAACACTCTTTAGGAACCTCAAAGAAAACAAAGGTCAGTACCCTAGAGCCCATGCATACCGAAGAGCCCATTAACACTGAAGAGCCCCGACCCACCACAGAACAAATTCACATTGTAGAACCCGAACACACTACATACCCCAAACATGCTCAAATTACCTTCATCTCTAAAGAACCAGTTAACGTGAATACCGAAGAGCCTGAACAGTCAAACTTTGAAGAATTTTTCAGAAAAAGAAAGTTGAAGCTCCCTACCCCTCTAAGCCAAAATCGATCCAAGGCAGATACTGGAGTCTCTCAAAAGTCACCGGTAGTCATCCGATTCAACATTGAATCACCTAAGAAAACCCCATCCATCCACTTCGTTACAAAAAGTGTAACAGTTTCTGATCACCAACATGGATACAATACCCAATTGGGATTCTAAGTGGATTCCGGTGTCGATAAATGTACCAAGGTCTCCAGGATTAAGCACTTGCACGTTATTACCCTTGAGTAGATAAACTCCATTCTTTTTCTATTACATATACACATCAAACACTGAATGCACAACAGGGTCCCTTTTTAGAGACCTTCACCAGAATAGAACCGAGGCCAAACTTGGTTCAAGACCAAGGATACCGAGGAAGTTCTAGAAATCCTATACCACCAAAATTACTCACAAGCGGATTTGGCACGGGGAGTACCATTTTACGAGGATTCGGGAACACGGGGACACCCCGGTGGTTACTAGTTTTGATGGTTATATTTCAGATGATAGTTGGACTCGATATCATCCAAGCACTAAGTCGAAACAAAAGAAGTTTGAAGCTATCAAGCGAGCCCTCAGAGCAAGAAAAGCAAGGCAGACTCTACAGTAATATCAGAAAGAGGAACCTAATCGTCTTGTTACAATCTATTGGGCAAACTTCCTTCACAACGCCAAAAAGGATAATGATTTGGAGAAGACCCGTCAATGGGTAGAAGAAATGGAGCAAATTATGAAGACAGCACGAAAATTTACAAGAAACCAAGTTGGAGGTTCAAGACCTGTTCCTACGCCAACTGAAGTAAGAGACCCCAACAACGATGGAACCGGAGTGAAAATCAGTAAAGACCCGATGTTTAGATTTCATTTTGACAATGAAGAGGACGAGGTGCAACAGAAAAGAATGATGATGATTTCTCAATGTTTCTTGAATAGGACGAATCAAGTGGATCTCATCACTCCAGTTCAAAGCCTAAGCCTAAAAGGAAGAAAAAGCCAGCTGTTTCGAGAAAAGAATTCCTTAAGCTCAAAGGCACAATCGATCAAATCTTGGTTGCAGTCACAAGTTTTCAGCCACCGTAGAACCCTACCCTGGCTACACTGCAGAGGTTGGAGGAAAGAGTACTGGAGATAGTAGCAAGAGAAAAATTCATAGCTGGTCGCATCCTGATTCGCACTGAAATGGGCATTCGACAATTAGATGTCCAAAGGAAAACATACCACAAGTAATTCATTGAGATAGCCGAGGAGTTACTAAAAGATGTTAAAAATCTGAAAGACCAACTGGTCAGGGTGACCGTAGAGTATGAGGAAAAGACTATGTTCCTGATAAATGAAACCTACAATGCTTATGAATATGGGTACATTGAACTCCAAACAACCATCAGAGGCCTAAGAAGAGCATTCACGACAAGGGAACAATTGACGACATTCAACTAGTCACCAAAGACATTGTCGAATACATCAAACATCCAAGCCTGATGACAACAAACGACTTAAGCAACCAAATGCTAACCAGGTTCTACCGAGCCTACAAGCTTCTTAAGGAGTTAAAGGCACTGTTTGAGGAGAAAGGAATGCCTTGCTCCTCAAAAAAGGGAAAGACCCCAACAGTTGAAGTCAGCTCTTCCTCCAAAATCTATAAGTCCCCTTCATCGCAAAGTCATCAAACTCCCCCAAGAGACAAAACTCCACTACAATCTCCTTAGAAGTCTCCTCCAAAAGAAAAAGCTCCAACTCCTCCTCGGTCTCCGAAGAAGAAAACTCCACCGCAGTCTCCAAAGAAGACCTCACCCGTCAAGGAAGCAACTCAAGTACCCTCCATGTCTTCAGATAAATCTTATGGCTCCCATGTAACCAAACACAGGAAAGCAAATTGGAGATATGCTAAACTTGCCAAATACCAGTATTGCAGAAATCGTCTTTGGCGGTCGATTAATCGCTTGGCGGCCTTGAACCGATTACGATTAGGGTGCTTGGCAGAAATTGGTCAAAATTGGTCAAACTCAGGATTGACTGTCCTTTGTGGTCCTCAGAGGTCATAAGTGGGAAATATTTAAAAAATTCAAATTTTTTAATATTCAAGTATTACACCAAAAATTTTAATTTTCAAAGTTTTAAGCTTTACAATTTTAAAATATTATACTAAAATTTTCAAATTTTCAAATTTTCTAAATTTTAAATTTGAAATACTTATTTTTTAGGATATATTAGTTTTTAAATAATTTTATTAATAATTTAGGGTCCCCGATTAATCGCTGATTAATCCCCCACCGAGTCTGATTAATCTTTTAACGCCAGTCGACCGCCGAACGATTTTCACAACCTTGCTAAATACATCTAGAAGGAACAAGGGATTGATACCCAAATGGACGAATCATTAATCCAATACTAGATTGATCCAATGCGAAGACTATTAGATGAAGACTACGTCCCTTATCTGACGTATGTTGCGCCTCCTACCGATAGATATTGGGATATTCCTCTATTTCCCAATGCAAAATACTTCCCAGTCTTCGAGCCATTTGACGTTCGCATCCCAGACGTCCACTAGATTTTGAAAGTGAACTTGTTTCACAATAATCATGGAAAGAAAATTGAAGAAATATGGTCAAATGATGCTCTAGAAGCATTCAAAAGATTCAAATCTCACTCATTTAAGGGAACAATATTCTATTAATACTCTCTCTCGCTTCAAAAAGGAATACCATCGCACTCATGCCAAATTTGTTTTCATGAATCCTGAAGAAATATTTGCAATCGCAAGGGTATTCAAGAAGAAGATAGAAATACATCACAATATGAAACCAACATATGCCAGAGCCTGTGATTTCCTCAAAGATCTAGTATGTGACTTCGTGATGATTGATGCCGAGATACACCATGTCTTTGCTGAAAAGATGAATTTTACACCTTTTGAACATGCTTCAATAATCACTGAAGGAATTCAAGATCTAAGCCTCAAATCCACAAGCTATCCTACACTTGGCATTGTTTTCAAAATTTCCAGAGATAGTGAAAAACACTTCACTCCAACCATTGTGTTTCATCGATGCTCAAAGAAACAAATGGAAGAAACTACCTCTTATATTGATCAATCCAAGTTCAACACTGACGAAGTAAAGTTTGAACTAACAAGAAGAATCATGTGGATATTTGAAGTCAGGAAGTTTTGGTGGCTCATCATTAAGTTTCTCAAACATAATCGATAAAGAGGATAGCTGCGAGTTCACTTAGGGGGAAAATTGTTGATACATGAAAGTGACCCTCCACAATTATGGAGTGTATATAGAAGTGAGTACTTGTTTGAAATGAGTAGTGAAGAGTTTGGAAGAGAAGTGATAGCGATGAGTTAATTGCATTGTCTCGACTGAAGACTTGAAGACCTTAGATAAGGAGACGTAAAGAGTTGAAAGCTTTTGTTTGTTGTGGATATCGCAGTGTCAAGAAAGTAATGATCACATTTTCTGACATTGTGTGTTAGGTTGGTTTTGCCATGGTCGTCTAGATCAAAATTGTTTTTTATATTATCTTATTTATAGACTTGTACTATTTCTTCCTATAAAAAGACAATATTTTAATTGTTTGAATGTGTGTCTGATTCCATCCTTCTTGTAACCTTAGCATATCAAAATATAAGTCTCCTTGTCTCCTTGTTCATGCTTAGTTGTTCGACATTTAATAACTTGTGTTTGACTGCAAACCAAGTTATGATTCAACAAGTATCCATTTAACTTGCTTATATTTAATGATGTATGTTGTTGTTATGTTTCCTTTATAATTCCGCTATCTTTTATTATTGAGCTTTAAAAATATCCACAAGATTAACTTAAATTTTGCACCATAATTTCTTTATCATTAAGTTCTTCTCTCAACAAGATATCCAATTTGCATCACTATACCCTTATGTTACCCCGGGATATCCTGTATAGTGCAACCCAAAATTGCGAGTATTCCTTAAGTGTTGTAATACTTGTTCAATAGTCTTCCAATGTTCATCACTCGGATTACTAGTATATCTACTTAGTCTGCTTATTGCAAAAGCTAAGTCAGGTCTGGTACACCGTATATGGGACATCAGACTACCAATAATTATTGCATATTCGACTTATGCAACTCCTTCACCCTTATGCTTACTTAGATGGTGACTTGTATCAATTGGTATCCTAGCCACATTAGTATCACCAGAGTTGAACTTCTCAAGAATTTTGTCCACATAATGGGTTTGACATAAATTAAGTATATTTGCAGTCCTTCTAATCTTCACACCAAGGATAGCATCTACCAAACCCACATCTTTCATGTTGGATCTTTCCTTTAGCACGTTCTTTGTTGATTAAGCCATTTTATTGTTGCGACCAACAATAAGCATATAATCAACATAAAGGCACAAGATAACATAGCCCTCACTTATGTTTTTAACATAAACACACTTGTCAAATTCGTTAATCTTGTATCCCGTTTTCAACATCACATGGTCAAACTTTTGATGCCATTGTTTTGGGGCTTGTTTCAACCCATATAATGACTTCATTAGTTTACATACCTTTGATTCTTGTCCTGGGGCAACATACCCTTCTAGTTGTTCCATGTAATTTCTTCATCTAAATCCTCATTTAGAAAAGTTGTTTTAACATCTATTTTATGAACTTCAAGATTTATTATAAAAGCGGTTGCAAGGACCAATCTAATGGATGTAATACGTGTGCCAGAAGAGTACATATCAAAGTAATCAAGACCAATTTTATGTGTCTAGCCTTTTATTACTATCATTGCCTTGTACTTGTCAATGGTTCCATCTGCTTTCATTTTCTTCTTGAAAATTCATTTATAGCCTAGTGGTTTGCAACCTTGAGGTAATTCCACTAGCTCTCGTGTATGCTTTTGCAAGATGGAATCCATTTTTCTTTTAATTGCCTCTTTCCATTAAGGTTCTTTTAAAGAGGTGATTGCCACTTTGAAAGTTTGAGGCTCACTTTCAACCATGTAAGTGTAGAAATCATCTCCAAATGACTTATCAACTCATGCCCCTTTACTTTTACAGGGCTCTATTTCTTCCTCTATTTCTTGTTCATGAGAGGAATCATTGTGCTTGACTATTTTTGGAGCACTTGTCTCAACCTTAGCAAGACATGGAAACACATTCTCAAAGAACGATGCGTTTCTTGACATCACTATTATCCCTTTTGAATTTATGGTATTTTTGAGTCATGCACAAGAAACCGGTAAGCACTATTGCTTTGTGCATATCCAATAAATATGCAATCAACGGTCTTGGGTCCTATCTTGACCACCTTGGGTGCAGGTACCATGACCTTTGCAAGACACCCCCACACTCGAAGATATTTGTAGGATGGTTTTATACCCGACCATAACTCATATGTTTTATCTGATTTCTTTCATGGTACTTTATTTAAAAGGTAGTTAGTTAAAATAACCCCACCCCCCACATTGAGGGTGGCAACCCATAACTTAACAACATGACATTCATCATTTCCTTTAACGTAAGGTTTTTCCTTTCCGTGATGCCAATTTGTTGTGGTGAATAAGGTGTAGTAAGCTCATGTATTATACCAAGATTAGCAAAAACTTCCTCAAATGGTGATATATATTCACCTCCACGATCACTTCTTAGTACTTTAATTTTCTTGTTGAGTTGATTCTCAACTTCACTTTTATACACTTTGAAGGTTTGTATCGATCGGATACACATCAAGTATAATCAACAAAGAACAAACTAACTAAACCAAATAAAGAACATAAAAAAATAAAGAACACAAAATAATCATAAATATGTCTTTCACCAAGAAATGGGTTGTTCTCACAAAGAAAACGAATGTCACAAAGACGATCACCAAGACGTACATTAGGGTTTCACCCTAACTTTGAATATGTACTAAACTATACTAGTATATCCCTTCAATCAATGGATTGTATCTAATCTGTAATAAAAATGATCCTTATCACAAAGATATCGGACCTGTTATCTATTCTATACATATCAATATAACTGCCTAATATACAAAGATTACATAAGATCACTATCTGGATGTTGACGCTGATTAGGTGTTGAGGCGTTGGCGCTGGTGTTGGCGTTGGCGCTGGCACTGGCACTGGCGGTCAGCATGTAAAGTGTTTGACTCATCAAATCATAAAGTGTGACCTTACAATCTACCCTATCTAATGATGTCAAAACTAATCTTCTTTAGAGGAGTCGTCAAATTTATCAAGCTTGTCATTGAGAAAAAACATCTTTAACAAATGCTCCCCCTGAGATAATGTCTAACTCTTCTTGACGTATATACGATACGGTTACCATTTTTATATTCAATACTTTTCCAATTCCCTAGCAGTCGGCGTCATCATTTAGAATCTTCACCATCGTATGAAGACAATTAGTGTACTAGTGTATCATGAGGCTCAGCCGATATTTGCCGTGGATACCTACTCCCCCTTTGATTTAGCTCATCTGCAGATCAGATATAACACCTCCTTAGTCTATCCCCATTTTTTACATCAGCAGCAAATACAGTACTGGAGAAAGTGATCAGAGTATCAGAGTTGCAATTGGTAAACTAGTGAGTTTGTGATGTCTCCTGATAGTATAGGTTTGAACTATCATTCAATGACATAGTATTGTGAGGTCTCACCAATGTATGGTTTTATCCGCTGACTCATGAATCACTTTTATTAGAAGGATAATGGGCAAGAGTCGAATGATGCGTGTAATACATTCCAGAATGAAATGTACCCATCGACAAAGAGTGTCTAAGTTTTATCAATGTACGGCTAATACAGTGAATCACTGACTTCTTAAATACAAGAACTATTAGGAAAGAATGGGTAGGTGCGTGTAATATATCACGGACAATGATATACCCATCGACATAGATTTTTTGAATTCTCATCAGTGTCTGTCTTCATACGCTGAATCACAAAATTCTAAGAAGAATATATGGATAGAATAGATTGATGCATGTGATAAGCTCTGGTGTTTTAGCTTAACCGTCAGAACATATTTTTTAAGTTGTTATCAGCATATGTTATATTACACTAAATCATAAAGCTTTAAAGAAGAATGTAAGGGCAAGAAGGGTTTGGTGTGTGTGATAGTCTACGGTACATAGACTAACCATTGGCATAGCGTTTCAAACTTTTATCTGTGTGTGGTATATCATAGTGAATCGCCAAGTTTTATTGAGAAGAAATTAAGGAGAGAATGGATTGTTTCAATCACATTGAGGTGGAATCAGCATGAATCATAAACGGTGTCAGCTCATCAACAAGAAGTGGTTCAACTCCTGTATCATAGAGTTGAGTAGCAGTCTAGAACTTTGAAGTTCACCATTAATTCATTTAATGTTGTACAAGACAAAATAGGCAAGGAGATAAAAGTGTAAGCGATAGTCAACAAAAGAATAGTTAAAAAGGAATATACAACCTTTTCAAAGGCTCTTTACGTAGCCTTTTCAGAAGAATCATAAAAGCAGAAAATCTTTTAAGTAGAATCACCAAAGAGAGATATTTTTAAATAAATACTCATTAATCAATTTCCTTTCTTCGAGATACCTCTCCTTCAAATCTGGCTATAAAATAAAATACAAGCAAGAGCAAACACATTAATATACAATACAACTTACTACAAACCAAGAATGATGAAGCCATTTATCGTTGAGATGTTGTATATGGATTCCAAGCTTCATGTTCTCCAAGAGCAAGAGAGAGGAAGAAACCAGTCTTTGTAACCTATGATTTAATTGGCTCAAATCCGTGAAACCATCGTGTTGACAAGATCAACACGAGAGCATTTGAGGTTTTATCGGATTATGAGTCGGTATATGAAAGTAAGACTCATTGTATTGATGGTTGCTCCTTGCATCCATAACATTGAGTTGAAGAGAAAAAGATTATGGTCAACAAGAAGAAGACTAGATGCCAATAGTCTTCTCAACAACTAGAGCATTCAGAACATTCTTGATGACTCTAGCTCTTTCTAACTCGGGAAGAAAGAGGTGCAGATAAATTGTAGATAGGCCTGAAAGATAAATAATAGAAAGAAAAGAGAATAATTGTAAACATTAGAAGAAAAGCTTAAGAAAACTAAGTAAAGTTCTTTACGAGAAAAAAATAATAAAAGTAGCACTTGTTTTTGTATTTTGAGAAAGCAAGTAGAAGAAAAGTTATTTCAAACGAATTAGAAAACGATTAAGTCATTGAAATCATGCCAATATCGGCATTCAATTTGTTTAGTGTCTTCTCATCCAATGCCTCAGTGAAAATGTCATCCAGTTGATCAGTGGATGGAATGTAGAACAACTCCACTTTTCCTTTTTGAACAATGTCTCTGATGAAGTGATGTCGGATGTCAATGTGCTTGTTTTTGGAATGTTGCACTGGATTCTGTATCATATAAATGGTGCTAGTGTTGTCACAGAAGATAGGAGTCTTTGAGAAGTGTAGACGATAATCTAGGAGCTGATTTTGAATCCATAGAATCTGAGCACAACACCTTCCAGTGGCTACATATTCAACTTCAGCGGTAGAGCAAGCCACTGATGTTTGCTTCTTGTTGGACCATCTCACCATTCTACCTCCAAGTATTTGAGCCCCTCCTGAAGTACTTTTACAATCAATGTCATATCCACCATTATCAGAGTCAGTGCATACCACCAGCTTGAACTCAGAATCACGAGGATACCATAACCCAACATTGGGTGTATGGTTTAAGTAACGAAAGATCCTCTTTACAGCGAGAAGATGAGATTCCTTAGGACTGGCTTGATAACATGCACACAATATGGTAGCAAACATAATGTTAGGACGACTAACAGTAAGATAAATAAATGAACCTATCATTCCTCGGTACATGGTTGCATTCACAACAGTTCCAGTTGGATCAGTGGCAATAGACGGTGATGAGGACATTGGAGTCTTTGTTGGCTTGCAATCAGAAAAACCAAACTTCTTCATCATGTCTGCAATGTATTTAGCTTGACAAACAAAAATTCCATCGGTTAGTTGTTTAACTTGCAAACCTAAAAAGAAAGTTAGTTCATCCATCATGCTCATCTCAAACTTCTTAGCCATGATCTCAATGAATTCAGAACTTAGTTTCTCATCAGTGGATCCGAAAATGTTATCATCGACATATACTTAAGCAAGAATGATGTGAGATCCTAAATTCTTGATGAATAAATTGTTGTTAATTTTTCCTCGTTTGTATCCACTTACAACAAGATAACTCGCCAATGTGTCATACCACGCTCTAGATGCCTGCTTCAAACCATAGATAGCTTTATCAATACGATATACATGATTTGGAAATTCTTCACTTTCAAACCCTGGAGGTTGCTTTAGAAAGACTTCTTCTTGAAGATACCCATGTAAGAAGGTAGTCTTAACATCCATTTAATAAAATTTCAAATTCTTGAATGAAGCAAATGCAAGAAACAGACGAATTGCTTCAAGTCTAGAAACAGGGGAAAATGTTTCGTCATAGTCTAATCCTTCCAATTGACAAAATCCTTGAGCCACAAGTCTTGCTTTGTTTCTAATGACGATCCCATCTTCATCCATCTTGTTTCTGAACACCCAAAGAATGCCAATGATAGTTTTTCCTTGAGGCTTGGGAACAAGAGTCCCCACACGATAACGTTCAAATTCATTCAGTTCATCCTGTATAGCCTTGATCCAGTCATCTTCTTTTAGGGCATCAGTAGCATTCTTTGGTTCAATCATTGAAAAAAATTCACAAACCTGCAGAAGTTGTTGTTGACTCTTCTACGAGTGAGAATCCCAGAATTTACATCTGTAATGATTTGATATTGAGGATGATCTCAAAGAATCCTAGGATTAGAACATTCATTCGTATTACTTGTGTTGGGGTCAAAATAGTTATAAGGTGTTGAAGCGTCCTTTGTTATGTATTAGTATCGAAGTTGTCTTGTATGTTTTGCATAAGGGGATCTGTATGTCGAAGCGTTAAACTTTAAATCCCTTATGTATTTTTTGTATTCTTTTGTTATCCCTATAAATAGGCAATAGTTACTAGAGTTAGAGTAATCTTTTGAGAGTCTTCGCTACTTGTACTCTATATTTTCTCTATATCTTTCAAAAGCATAATCGAGCCAACCAGATCATATTTACTCCATTTGTTCATAATTCATTCAAAACTCTAATTTTGATTCTTACACTCGATTAATAACAACTACATTTGGTATCAGAGTAGGATTCAGATAGTTGATCTCTGATTTTCTCTAGTTATCAAAAGTTTATGAGTCTCGTTCCAGATTCAAAATTTTCCGCAATTTTGATTCTGAAAATCTATTCAGGTCATCTATATTGATTCGATTTTGTAACATCCCAAATTTTCAAGCCAAAAATTTCATTTTAAATTAAATAACTTATAAAAATCATTTCTCAAAACGTAGCTCATAACATAACATTCTATAAACCATAGCAATTATATTTATGAAATCATATCATCAAGTAGTAATAAAATCAGAGTACAATCCCATGAATCGCAACATGCGGGAAACTGATGTGCGTGTGATGTGCAGCTACCGCGTCGGCTCCTTCCCCTTCGTTGAAGAGGTAACTAAACCAAAACTAAGATCTGTAAGCACAAAGCTTAGTGAGTTCCCCCATCATACCACATACCATACAATCACATGTCATACATATTGTCGGGCAATTCTGGGGTGCCCGACCTACCCGGTCCGGCCATTCTGGGGTGCCGACCTACCCATGTCAATCCGTTCTGTGGTGCTGACCTACCCATGTCAAGTCATTCTGGGGTGTTGACCTACCCATGTCAAGCCATTCTGGGGTGCTGGCCTACCCTTCGGTCCTAACAACCGAACTTGGGGTCTAGTCCCCTCCTACTACCACTATCACATATAACATATCAGGTAGTAGAAAACCAGACAATTATCACAAAGACAATTATCTCGACTATAATCAACTACTAGTGGGCCAACCTTGGTGCCTTAGACCCACTTCTACTGGAAGGTAACTCACCTCGATGTCGTGTAGTATCTGCACAGTCCTCGGCACGGGAATCAACTCGTCTCTACTCCTCAATCCCTACACAACAACCTTTCTCGATTACTAATACATACTCATAACCCCCTTACAAGGGTCAACACAAATCGAAGTCAAAGTCAAGGTCAAACGTTGGTCAAAGTCAACTTTGGTCAAGGTCAACGTCTAGTTGACTCGACTCACCGAGTTGGTCCACCAACTCGTCGAGTCCCCACTTCTACAAAATGTTAAGACCCCGACTCTACTCGCCGAGTCTAGCAAGAGCTCGACGAGTTCTCCTTCAACCATAACATTGGGACCATCTTCAAACGACTCGCCGAGTTCATCCTTGAACTCGTTAAGTTCATCTTCATCCGAATGAATGAGTCTAGTCTATGACTCGCCGAGTTCTCTTTGAACTCGTCGAGTCCGTCTCCATGAGGTTGGGACATTGCCTTGAACTCGCCGAGTCTGTTCATCCACTCGCCGAGTCCTATGATTTCCAGGTCCAAAACAAACCCCTAGCAGGCTGAGTGTTCCTTCCACTCAACCAAAACCATTTCCAGAAGACGTTTGGGAGAAAAATGCGTCCCAACTCGCCGAGTCACCCAAGCGACTCGTCGAGTCCCTCCTAGTCCAAAACTATATTGTCGATTATAATGGGTCTTAATGCATCAAAAGGGAGGTTTATAAGATGCATGGGGTCCATTTCATACGTAAAGCTACGAACTTGATGTCCATGCATGGGGTTTTGGCTCCAAAATCGATGAAAAGGGGGGTTTATAAGATGCATGCGCTTCCCATGGCCATAAAGTTGGCACCTTTATGCCATGCGAACCCTCAATGGTTCAAGATCTGAAATGTAACTCCATGATACACACTCAATCCGAATATGGCCTTAGAAATGCCCCAAAATGATAAGATCTAAGCCCTAGAGGAGATCTATCAAATGAGAAGTCAAGGTTGAAGCTTTTTACCTTGAATGGGATGGAAATAAATCAAAACCTCTAGATCTACTAGTCTTCTCTTGATCTTCTAAGCTCCGTTCTCTTCTTCAAACTTCAAACCACCACAAAACACACAAAAATGGCTCAAGATCACTCAAACAAGGTTAGGGTTTCAATCTAGGGCTTCTCTGAGTTAGGTGGGGTGATGGAGGCTGGTTTGGGACAAGATAAAGTGTTTAAATAGGGTGCAAACCCTAAATATTAGGGTTTCGTCCAGACAGCTCCTACTCGTCGAGTCCGTCCCCCGACTCGTCGAGTAGATCACTAAAACCCCCGCATAATGTCGAGTCTACTCGACGAGTTGGGCCTCCAACTCGCCGAGTCCCAGAGTAGAGTACCAAAATACTTGAATTTAAATATGTACCAGGAACCAGGTGCTACAAATCTCCCCTACTTATTTTAGACTTCGTCCTCGAAGTCTGCTGCTGAATTCGGAAACAGCTTGGGGTAGTGCTCCCTCATCTCGTCCTCTGGCTCCCAAGTCCATTCTGAGCCCTTGCGGTGCTGCCATTGCACCTTCAGCAGTTCGACCCCTTTGTTCCTCAAATCCTTCAATTTCTTGTCGAGGATAGCTACTGGTCGCTCGATGTAATTCAGGTTGTCATCTACCTAAATGTCCTCAAAGGGTACCACTGTCGCGTCGTCTACCAGGCACTTTCGCAACTGGGAGACGTGAAAAGTACTGTGAATATGCCACCTTGCCCACCCGGGCTACAACCCTAAAAGGTCCAATGTACCTGGGGCCCAACTTGCCCCGCTTCCTGAACCGAATGACACCTTTCCAAGGTGACACCTTCAGAAGCACCATATCCCCGACCTGGAACTCCAAGTCCGAACTTCGCCTGTCAGCATAACTTTTCTGCCGACTCTGAGCAGTCTGAAGCCTGCTTCGCACCTGCTGGATCCTCTCCGTCATCTTGAGCACCACTTCGGCGCTCCCCATGACCCTCTGTCCAACTTCACCCCAGCATATCGGGGTCCTGCACTTCCTCCCATACAACATCTCAAAGGGAGGACGGTCAATACTCGCGTGGTAGCTATTATTATAGGAAAACTTTGCCAAAGGAAGGTAGGTATCCCAGCTACCACCGAAGTCCAATACGCACGCCCGCAGCATATCCTCCAATGTTTGGATGGTCTGCTCGCTCTAACCATCCGTCTGCGGGTGGAAAGCAGTGCTGAAGTGCACACAAGTACTCAACTCATCATGAAACATCTTCCAGAACCTGGAAGTGAACCGTACGTCCCTGTCAGAAATCACGGAGACTGGAACTCCGTGTCGGGCCACAACCTCCCGAATATAGATGTCGGCCAACCTCTCGGCCGAAATGCTCTCCTGGATCGGTATGAAATGGGCACTCTTGGTCAATCGATCCACAATGACTTATATCGAATCCACTCCCCGTGCGGTCCTGGGAAGCTTGGTGATGAAATCCATGGTAATATCTTCCCATTTCTACATGGGGATGTCCAACGGCTGCATCTTGTCGTGAGGCCTCTGGTGCTCAGCCTTGACCTTCCTGCAGGTCAGGCATCTCTCAAGATACCAAGCTACATCCCGCTTCATACAGGGCCACCAATAATCAGAACGAAGATCCCTGTACATCTTTGTCGCCCCGGGATGGATGGAAAACCTGGATTTGTGCGCCTCCTCCATCAATACCTGGCGTACACCTCCATGATATGGGACCCACACTCTACGGTGTAGTGTCATCAATCCACGACTGTCATAATCAAAGGAGGAAACCTGGCCCACAATACGCTCACTCTTACGATGTTCCTCCTTCATAGCCTCCTGCTGGGCCTCTCGAATCCGCTCCAATAGCGGAGTCACCACAGTTATCCTCAAGCAAAATCTCTGATCGGCACTGCCTTGCGGCTAAGCGCATCGGCCACGACATTGGCCTTTCCCGGGTGGTAGAGGATCTCGCAATCGTAATCCTTCACCACATCTAGCCATCGACGCTGTCTCATATTCAGATTTGGCTGATCCATGAGATACCTCAAACTCTTATGGTCCGTGTAAATGGTACAACGGACCCCATAGAGGTAATGTCGCCAAATCTTGAGGGCGAAAACAACTGCCCCCAATTCCAAATCATGTGTCGGATAGTTCGCCTCATGAGGCTTCAGCTGCCTCGAAGCGTAGGCGATAACATGCCCTCTCTGCATCAATACCGTGCCCAAACCTGAGATGGACGCATCGCAGTATACTACAAAATCCTCCACACGCTCTGGCAGAGCCAAGATTGGCGCCTCGCACAATCTCTGTCTCGGTGTCTCGAATGCGGCCTACTGCTCAGGCCCCCAACGAAAGACCACATATTTCTTCATCAACCGGGTCAATGGTACTGCTATCTTGGAGAAGTCCTGAATGAATCTTCGGTAATAGCCTGCTAATCTGAGAAAACTCTGAATCTTAGATGGAGACTTCAGAACCTCCCATCTCATCACAGCCTCAACCTTGGCCGGATCGACCAATATTCTGTCCTGGTTGACAAGGTGCCCCAGAAACTGCACCTCGCGCAACCACAACTCACACTTGGAGAACTTGACATACAAGCTCTCCCTCCTCAGGGTATCCAACACCTCCCGCAAGTGCTCCTCGTGTTGCTCCTGCGTCTTGGAGTAAACCAAGATGTCGTCAATGAAAACTATCACAGACCGATCCAACATCGGTCTGCATACGCGGTTCATGAGGTCCATGAACGCTGCAGAAGCATTGGTGAGCCCGAAGGGCATCACCACGAACTCGTAGTGCCCATAGCGAGTCCGGAATGCAGTCTTCTATACATCCTCCTCCCTAACGCTCATCTGGTGGTACCCTGACCGTAGATCAAACTTAGAGAACCAAGATGCTGCCTGAAGCTGATCAAATAAGTCATCTATCCTCGGGTGTGGGTAACGGTTCTTCACCGTTACCTTATTTAGCTCCCGGTAATCTATACACATCCGATGCGACCCGTCCTTCTTCTTGACAAATAGGATCAGGGCTCCCCACGGTGAACTACTTGGCCTGATAAATCCCTTGTCTAGAACCTCCTGCAGCTACGTAGACAACTCCTGCATCTCGAGAGGAGCCAACCGGTACGGTGCCTTGGCTATCGGAGCCACGCCAGGGACTAGGTCGATCCTGAACTCCACCTGTTGCTCCGGAGGTATCCCAGGTAGCTCCTCTCAGAATACATCTGCGTACTCTCGCACCACTGGTACATCACTCACCGTCGCCTTACCCGCCTCTCGGGTGTCTATAACATAGGCGACATACCCTGCGCAACCTTGCTGGAGGTAGCGTAATCAATATACTAAAACACTTTCGTTTAGTTTCGAATCCACCTTTTTCCTATGGTTAGTTCTTATTTATGGACTAATGAAGTTGGTTACCAAGTTATTGTAATTAGCAATTCAAGTCCAAATTTACAAATATTTTCATCAATTCATGAACTACCTTGTATGGTCATACACAAGCAAAACACAAAATTAGTTATTCATTACAGATGAGATATGTAAGATTTATCTAAACAAACACCATTATGGTCACAATTATGTTCTCCAACACAGCTAAATTTGTTACTTTTATTACTTATCTAAGATTTGGTCGATCCTAGCTCTAGCAATTTAATTGTCACTAAATCACTAGGTAATCAAGTTCATGTAATTTAATGGTCACTAAGCTATACTACACTTGAAATTAAGCACCAAAGTTACAAACTTTAACATGCTAGGTAATGATAATCAAACACATGCATAAACCAAATTCATATAATCTATAAAGTAAGAAACTAACTCATAGTTTTAGGTTTCATCTAACTAAACGAAAGCAAGGGTTTTTAACCCATAATCACAGCTGGAAAACACATAAACATAAGGGAAACTAGACTAATCATGATTAAACTAAGCAAACCGAATGTGTAGATGCGAATCCTTGCTCCAATCTCTTTATCCTTTGATCTCTAGTTGAATTCTACCCTCAAAGGGGTCTTGGAAGGGTATTTTTTTTGTTAATAGTCGCAACCTTCAACCCTCTCTCCCCTGGAATCGACCTAATGTCCAAGATATATATAGTTACCAAAAATCTCGACACCATGAAGTGGTAAAGGCACCACGTCGTGGTCCTCAAGTTTATCCCGTGTTCTCCAAGTCGGAGACAAGAATCGCGCAGATTCCATTCACCAAGTCGTGGTGGGGTCACCACGTCGTGGTGCTTGAAAATCTAACTTTTCTCAAAACACGAAAGTCATCTGAAATTGTGTTTAGTTTTCAGATCATTTTTAATCTCGTCAATCGGAGTTACGAGTCATGAGATATGGTCAAAATACTGACGAGGGGTCAAGCTATCCAAAAACCTCTTTCTTGTGTCTTCTTCTTGCCTAGGCTCGCATTTTCCTGCTTCCAGCTTCCATGTTGCTTTTGATCATGTCTTTTATGCTACATAACAGATATTAAACATAATAAGTACCTTTTGTTCTATAATAAGCATAATTATAGCTAAAAGTATTAAGATATGATGTAAAAAATATATATATTTATATATATATATATATATATATATATATATATATATATATATATATATATATATATGCACATATCATAGCGCCTAGCCCTTGCCGCTGAACACAAAGCTGGTCCACGTTCTGGCCTCTCGCCCTGAATCACCAGGTCTCCCCCACTTGGGGTCCTGACACGCACTAACTGCTGTGCACAGTCTATCACCGCCCCATTGGGGCTCAACCAATCCATACCTATAATCACCTTGTTCCCACGCAACGGAATGGGAAACAAGTCAACCAGGTAGCGCTCCTCGAACAGCCTCAAAACACAATCTCTGAAAACCGCTGATGCTCGCACTAATCGTTCATCAGTAATCTTGACCTCTAAAGGGCAATCCAACATGCCCGAAGACATAGGGAACCTCTTGCTAAGTGCAAGAGAAATAAATGATCGAGTGGCACCTGAATCGAACAACACCTGCACTGGGATACCGTTCACATGGAACGATCCTAAACAAAGCATACACATAGCACATCAATATCATAAACAACACATAATAAAAGCTAGGGAGAAGAAATCATATCCGTCACTACGTCGGGTGCGACGCGTGCCTCCTCGGTTGTCAACTGGAAGGCTCGGCTCCTCGCCACTGGAGCCTCTGTCTTGTCCTGCCGGCCATCAGTGATCCGCAGGGTTGTTGGAGCTGGCGCCACCACTGGCGCTCCTGCTGCTGTCAATCTCGGGCAGTTGGCCTTTTTATGGCCTCGCTGGTTGCAGTGGAAACACATCAACTCTGACGTCTGAACAGTGGGCGCAGGGGCGGTACAATCCCGACTGAAATGTCCCGTCTTGCAGCACTTGTAGCAGCCAGACGATCCCACTCTACAAGCTCCCTCATGCGGCCTGCCGCATTTCCTGCAGTGGCCCTGGCCCGACTGGCCCTTCGGCCTAGTGTCGGATCCCTTGGGCTTCTTCCCCGAAGCCTCAGTAACCTGCTCTGTCTCTGCCTTCCTCTTCCTGATGTGCTCCAAATCAATCTCCCTCTCCCTCGCCCTGGAAATCATGGAATACAGGATCGGACACGCTGAGAAGCTGACATACTCCCGGATATCAGCCCTCAACATGTCGTGATAGCGGGTCCTCTGCATGTCCTCATCTCCTGCATACTGAGGCACCAATAAGTCCCTCTCCCGAAACTTGGCGGTAATCTCCGCCACTGTCTCTGTCGTCTGCCTCATATCGAGGAACTCCCTGGCCAGCTGCTGAAGCTCCACGGCCGGCGCAAACTCGGCCCTAAACCTGGTCACAAAGTCTGACCAAATCATAGCCTCAGTATCTGAGGCTCCCAATGAGTCACCAGCTGACTCCCACCAATCCCTGGTCCTGTCTCTCAAACATCCCGCAGCATAGCGGACCTTCGACCCCTCTGGGCAGAAGCTCATCAACTGTACAGACTCAATGTCTGCAATCCATCTCCTGGCAACAATGGGATCCTTAACCCCGTGGAAATTCGGCGCGCCACTCCCCCTGAAGTCCTTAAAGGACAGTGTGTGCGTACCCGACTGGCTGGGTGCCATGTCACTCCGGAACGCTCTGAGGCGATCCTCCATCAGCTCAATAATCCCTTCCTTGATCGACTCGAAAATCACCGGGGTCGACTCAAGGATGCCTCTCGTGATCTCAGACGCGATGAACTCGCGTAGCCCCTCATCCACTGGCTCGGAACCTGCACCCGAACCTGATCCTGCACCTTCCTCTCCATGATGTGTGATCATCACCATTCTGAAACAAAACATATAATCGTCAGAATCATACATAAATCTCGGGAGGTCTCATACACTCTACAGTTCCCTGATTCCGTCTCCACCCTCCTTGACTCGAGTACGGATCCTCTGCTTTCAGTAGTACGGGCCCATACTACCTTCCACATCTATCCGTACTTTCCTCAAGGATTTCCATGACTTTACCAAGTCCCTTCTACTACTACTGCTCTCCGTACTAATCTCATCCTAGGTTTACCATAGGGTAACTCTCCGACCTACTCTCCGCCATCAGCTGCATAAGGAATTCCTGCCTCCTTTACCTAACTAGTTTGCGAATACCATTACATATTACTAAGACCATATAATTCTTCGAATGAGAGGTCCTACCCTATAACGGTTGGACTCAAACAAGAGCTGCGCAATAGGGCTAGACCTAACCTTCTAAAATCATTTCGTCCTCGCAATATGTAACTTAACGTATTCGTTTACTAGTTAGCTAAAGATAACTAGAACTCCTACAAGTAACCATATTAAGCATATCCTATTTAGGCCATCATATTAGTTATTAATAAGCTCTAGCACATAATTCAATAGGCACATATAGCAGGCACATAAGGCATCTTCCTAGATCTTTATCCCTAATCTAGCATGCAGTTCTCATACAAGGGCAACAAGCATATACTGATGGGTTTTGAGCATTCTAACACTTCCTAAGTGTACATGCAACCCTAATAACCTTGGATCTATGTTTTTCTAATAATCATGGAAAGTTGAATTCCAAGGTTATATTCCTATCTAGCATACATGGGGAACATTTTTGACTTGAATGAAAGATAGAATAACTTACCTTGTTGTTGATTATGATCCTTGAAACCTTGTGAGCCTAGCACCCCAAGTGTGATGCCTCAAATGCTTCACACAACACCAAATGCAAAGGAGTAAACTTTGAGAGAATCTTACACTTGCAAAATCGGCTCTAGCCCTCTTGTTTCTTAGTGTCGCCGATTTTGGTGGAGAACATGTTGCTTATATAGTGTGTCACATCTAGGGTTACACCATGTAAACCCTAATGTGGCATGACTCTTCATTTCCATGACCCATGGGCTTGTAACTCCCATGGAGCATCCTATGGGTGGAACCCAACTTGATAATCCATGGAGCCTCTTAGCCCACTATATAAGATATGGAAGATTTACATAATCTACCCATATATTTAATTAGTTATCTTTTGATCACTTAATTAATTCTAAATTAATTCTTGATCAAACTAATTAAATAATATTATTAATATATTAGAACTTATAATATATTAATAAACCATAAGTGTTATTTCTCTCATTTTAGTTTATCCAATTGCATGGTGCCATGCAACCCAAATAGACCATGCCGGGTCGGGTCAAGTACATACCAGAAATAGTTATGGACTTATACACCTTATCCAACAGTCTCCCACTTGGATAAGTCTAATAACTATAACTGCAATACTTCAGGAACCGATCGGCAATCGTAGCTCTTTCAAGGTCTCTCGGAACTGAGAAGATGATGATACGCCATTTAAGATAAGTGATCATATAATCCTCTGTTCTAGATATCAGCCGGACAAATACATGGAACAATGTCTTACTTATTGTCCAGCAGTTTGTTTCCCGATTTCCGATTTGTTTGACAAAGAACTTAATTGAACACATCAACTTAGTTCTGACCGGGCCCGGTACATAGGTCAAAACAAAATCATCGAGGGGCCCAGATATCAGCTTCTAATCCAAGAAGGAACAGATAAACTTCGACTCATATGTTTGTTCTACCACTCATTGAATTATACACAAAAGCACGCTTTATAACATCGAGTTACCAATGCGTTAACGTACAATCAATGCATAACCAACTCATAAGTAACAAATCATATCTCTAGGTTTGAAGACTTATATGATATTACCGTCTCACGATCACTCGAGATAAATTCCATGAAGTGATTCCAGTGAGCGTGGGTTGAGTCCAATGCTCAGAACTTATAAGCACTCATGAGTGTTGTAGCCATGTCCAACAACTTAGACCTCTGCAACCAATCATGACAGTCTTGATTCATACCTACTTCCGACATATGACCGACTGTGGAGGTTCGAATAATATGATATACCAAACATAATTATTCTGGAAGTCAAAACATGCAAAAGAAATATAGTAAACGATCGACAAGAGATAGCAACACTTTACTCATAAATAAAACACCTTTTATTCATCATCTAATGTCAATTACACTTTACAAATTTCAAGGTTATCTAACTACTAAATCTAATATCATCCTTCAGCCCTATGCTCCGAGCATGCTGGAGATGCTTAACCCGAGTCAGTCCCTTTGTGAGGGGATCTGCTGGATTCTCATCCGATGATACCCTCTTTGCCACGAGGAGTCCTTCTTCTATTCGATGTCTGATGAAATGGTATTTTCTGTCGATGTGTCTGGATCTCCCGTGATCCCTTGGTTCCTTGGCTAAGGCAACTGCACTTTCACTATCACAGAAAATTTCCATTGGCTCTTTAATAGCTGGTACAACTCCAAGGTCTCCAATGAAGTTCTTCAGCCATATCGCCTCCTTTGCTGCCTCACTAGCTGCTATATACTCTGATTCGCAAGTTCAATCAGCCATTGTCTCTTGCTTGGAACTCTTCCAAGAAATTGCTCCTCCATTTAAGGTAAAGACCCAGCCTGACTGAGAGCGGAAATTATCCCTATCAGTCTGAAAGCTAGCATCACTATACCCTACAACTCTTAAGTCTTCACTCCCACCGAGGGTAAGGACCCAGTCCTTAGTCCACCGTAGGTACTTGAGGATATTCTTTACCGCAGTCCAGTGTGCCTTGCCAGGGTTCCCCTGATACCTGCTAACCATGCTCAAAGAAAAGGCTACATCAGGTCGAGTACACGTCATAGCATACATGATCGATCCTACAGCCGAAGCATAAGGTATTCGACTCATTTCTGCTATCTCAGCCTCAGTACTAGGGCTTTGTGTCTTACTCAATCTGGCGTTACTCTGGATGGGTAACTCTCCTTTCTTGGAGTCCTGCATGCCAAATCTCTTCAGCACCTTATCCAAGTAGGTACTCTGACTAAGTCCAATTAGTCTTTTACTCCGATCTCTCAAGATCCTTATCTCTAGAATATAGGCAGCTTCTCCTAGGTCCTTCATAGAGAAACACTTCCCAAGCCAGGACTTAACTTCCTGCAGAGTTGGGATGTTATTTCCTATGAGTAGTATGTCATCCACATACAATACCAAAAAGCTAACTATACTCCCACTAGCCTTGACATATACACAAGATTCATCTTCACTCCTAGAAAAGCCAAATTCCTTGACTTTCTCATCAAAGCAAAGATTCCATCTGTGAGGTGCTTGCTTTAACCCATAAATGGATTTCTCAAGCTTACACACTCTATTAGGGTACTCCGTGTTGATAAAACCCTCTGGCTGACTCATGTAAACATCCTCAGCCAACTTTCCATTAAGGAAAGCGGTTTTGACATCCATTTGCCATATTTCATAGTCATGAAATGCGGCTATGGCTAACAGAACCCTAATAGACTTAATCTTGGCCACTGGAGAAAAGGTCTCATCATAATCAACTCCCGGAGTTTGTAAGAAACCCTTTGCAACCAGTCGTGCCTTATAAGTCTGTACATTACCATCCATGTCGGTCTTCTTCTTGAAGATCCATTTGCTCCCTACAGTCTTACGACCTGGTACATTCTCAACCAAGTTCCAAACTTGATTGTCATACATGGACTGTATCTCGCTGTCCATTGCCTCTTTCCACTTGGCTGACTCAGGGCCTGCCATGGCTTCCGCATAACTGTTAGGTTCATCCAGACCTATCAGTGTCTCATCACTGATAAGTGTATCACCTTCCGCAGTAATATGGAATCCATAGTAATGCTCAGGTGCATTTCTAACCCTTGTGGAACGCCTCAGAGGTACAGACTTGTCAATTGGCTCAACAGGAGTTTCCTCCTCAAGTTGAGTACTAGGGTTTGAAGTTCCTTCACCACTTGACTCTTGAATTTCTTCAAGGTCAACTTGCCTCCCACTGTCTCCTTGGCTTATGAACTCTCTCTCTCGAAAGACAGCCCTCCTAGCTACAAAGACCACATTCTCACTAGGTCTGTAGAAGAGGTAACCAAAGGATTTCTGTGGGTAGCCGATGAAAATACACCTCTCACTTCGAGGTTCGAGCTTATCATGAGTCTCGCGTCTCACGAAAGCCTCGCAACCTCAAATCTTAATGTGGTCTAGTTTAGGTACTTTACCAGTCCATATCTCATGAGGAGTTTTGGCAACTTTCTTTGTGGGAACTAGATTAAGGATATGGGCAGCAATCTCTAAGGCATACCCCCAAAATGAGATTGGTAGCGAAGCTCGACTCATCATGGAACGAACCATATCCAACAAGGTTCGATTACGCCTCTCAGCTACACCATTCAACTGCGGTGTCCTGGGAGGTGTCAATTGTGAGACAATCCCACATTCCCTAAGATAGTCGAGGCACTCTGAACTAAGATACTCACCACCTCGATCGGATCGAAGCATCTTAATGTTCCTGCGCAATTGATTCTCGACTTCCTGTTTAAACTCTTTAAACCTCTCAAAAGTCTCTGACTTATGCTTGATTAAGTAGACATATCCATATCTACTGTAATCATCAGTAAAAGTCAAATAATAACTATTAGCATCCCTTGTGGCATGTTTGAAGGGTCCACACACATCCGTGTGTATAAGATCCAACAAACCTTCACCCCTCTCACAAGAACCTGTGAAGGGTGACTTTGTCATTTTTCCAAGTAAGCATGATTCTCAACTATCATCTGACTTTAGGTCAAATGACTCCAAGACTCCATCCTTTTGGAGTTGGCCTATGCGTTTCTTGCTTATATGACCAAGACGACAATGCCATAATGATGCTTTATCCAAGTTATTATTATTAACAGAATCAATACACAATACATTATTTCCTAAGTTATCAACCACAGATACAGTTTCATACACGCCATCACAAGGTAATGCTTTAAAATAAAGAACATTATTAAAGAAAGCATTAATCGAACCAACTTCATTATCAAATGAAAAGGTGAAACCTTGTTTATACAATGCATGAAAGGAAATAATGTTTCTTGCCATTTCTGGCGAATAACAACACTTATTCAAATCTAAACTAAACCCACTACTTAGCAATAAAGTATAAACTCCAATCTTGGTGACAGGTAAAGCTTTCCTATTCCCCATGATTAAGTTTATTCTTCCATGCTCCACATTCTCACTTCTTCTTAGTCCCTGCAAATCAGAACAGATATGAATACCACGACCGGTATCAAAGACCCAAGAGTTAGAATGGGGTGAGTTATTAGATAAGATAGTGTAAATACCTGCATGGTTGGGTTTAACTTTCCCATCCTTCACATCTTGCTGGTATTTTGGGCAGTTCCGCTTCCAATGTGACTTTTCATGGCAATAGAAGCATTCAGCCTCTTTTGGGTCAGAAGAAGGAGTGACGAAAACTTTCTTGGTTCCACTTGAAGAAGAGCCATCAAGGGTCCTAGCCTTGGTACCCTTCGAAGAGCTCTTCCTCTTCTTCCCTCTACCTTTCCCGATTGCCAAAACCGGGGCGGAGTTTGGAGTAGGAGTGTTAACAACCGACTTACCCTTAAGACCTGCTTCTGCGGTCTTGAGGAGTCCCTGAAGTTTGCTGAGTGTGACCTCTTCCTTATTCATGTGATATGTCATGCGGAATTGATCATATCACGATGGTAAGGAGTGCAAAATGATATCTATTGCAAGCTCCTCAGGGAAGTTCACATTAAGCTTCAGCAACCGATCCACATACCTTTGCATTTTCTGCATGTGGCTCGTGATGGATTCCCCGTCCTTCATCATGGTTGTTATGATAGAGCATATGATTTCATACCTCTCTTGTCGTGCACTTTGATGGTATCTTTCCATCAGATCTTGGTGCATTTCAAAAGGGTAGAAGTCCTCATAGGACTTTTGGAGTTCCGCTGTCATGGTGGCCAACATGATGCATGCCACTTTTGTAGCATCCCTTTCATGTGCCCGGAAGTCAGCGATCTCCTGGGGAGTTGCAGTGGTCTCATCAATCTCCTTAAGCTCCTTGTCAAGGACATATTCTTTGTCCTCGTAGCGGGTAATCATCCTGATGTTTCTGATCCATTCATTGAAGTTGGATCCATAAAAAGTGACTTTCCCACACAAGTTCATAAGGGTAAAGGAGCCATTAGGATTAGAGCCAGAAGCAGCATTGTTTGAAGACATCTGAAAGAAGAGAACAAGATTAGTTTAGATATTAAGAGAGACCTTAATAAAACACCCAAATGTAATATTAAGGCTAGAATCCAATCACAATATATTATAACTTAGAAGAGGTATGTCGTAATCCAAGCTATAACATATTTTAAAGGTAGGTGAATGACGATTCACCAATTTCCACCATGAAAAACGAAATATAAATATTAGGTTTTTAATTGGTTCTTAGAAATTCCTAGATTCTTTTGAGATTCAATGAACTTTTCAAAGGCATGTTTCAATCTCGAGTGTGCCCTCCAAGTTTTGTGACTGGGATACCGAGGATCACAAAACGAGGTGTGAAGTAACCATGCAAATCACTTGGTACCCTCAAGGTTTATCACTCAATCGATGTGCCGGTAAACCACACACGCTCCACCGATGCTATGGTAAACCTTAAGTCACCCTTTACCTACCTTGTTAAGTCCAAGTTAGTGTGCCGGTTAACCACACACGCTCCACCAACGACTAAAACAAAGTGTAAAGTGTAATTTCATGGATTAGCTACTTATTCACATTTTCCTAAAGTAACTAAGATTGGGAATTTAATAAAAGCATTTAGTTACTTTATAATATTCATCATACTTTTAATGAGAATTTATAAGTCCTTGTCTTACCCGTTCGGCTAACGACCCTCCGCCGATCAAGGAAGCGGTGGGTGAGAGTGGACACCCATTAAGTTGCCATTTTATAGGCAACAACCTTATACCCCCCTTATAGACCGGCTTCGTGAATGAGGCGTACTAGCGGTAAGACGACTTGACGTTATACATATATATATTAGTAACTTATAATATTATAAAGTATAAGGGTTGAATTTTAACTTTTAAAATTCTAAGGGTTGGAACTAAAGTTTTAATCAAGACTTTACATGTTCCAAAACTTGAGGGCAAGTTTTGTAAACTTCCAAAACTTTTCATTTCTTATATCTTATGAATTAATTGAGTAATAAAAATGAAGACTCTTCATTTTTATAACTCTTGTGTTCTTTTAATGGCTTTAATAAAAGTGAGACTTTTGGTTTTCCATAACTTGAGGACAAGTTATGGACTCCATTAAAACACATTATGATCATGAATTAAACTACCATGAAGGTTACAAACAATTCCTATGATCATCTAATCTTCATAAGTTCAAGAACATGAATATGAACACTTTCAAGAATCAAAAATTACACTTAAAAAAAACTTGTAATTTTAATAATTGCCATTGTAAATGGATTAGCATAAACATTACACCATCTAAAACAAGCTTTAAAACATCAAAACAGTTTAGGGTAATGTTTCTAGTCCATTTCCAGCAACAAATGTGCAAACTTTCATACGAGCAGAAAACAGAAAAACGATTTTTTTTCAAGCTGTTTGCACAAAAAAAAACAACAAACAAACCTAGGCTCTGATACCACTGATAGGTTTTGAGCATTCTAACACTTCCTAAGTGTACATGCAACCCTAATAACCTTGGATCTATGTTTGTCTAATAATCATGGAAAGTTGAATTCCAAGGTTATATTCCTATCTAGCATACATGGGGAACATTTTTGACTTGAATGAAAGATAGAATAACTTACCTTGTTGTTGATTATGATCCTTGAAACCTTGTAAGCCTAGCACCCCAAGTGTGATGCCTCAAATGCTTCACACAACCCCAAATGCAAAGGAGTAAACTTTGAGAGAATCTTACACTTGCAAAATCGGCTCTAGCCCTCTTGTTTCTTAGTGTCGCCGATTTTGGTGGAGAACATGTTGCTTATATAGTGTGTCACATCTAGGGTTACACCATGTAAACCCTAATGTGGCATGACTCTTCATTTCCATGACCCATGGGTTTGTAACTCCCATGGAGCCTCCATGGAGCATCCTATGGGTGGAACCCAACTTGATAATCCATGGAGCCTCTTAGCCCACTATATAAGATATGGAAGATTTACATAATCTACCCATATATTTAATTAGTTATCTTTTGATCACTTAATTAATTCTAAATTAATTCTTGATCAAACTAATTAAATAATATTATTAATATATTAGAACTTATAATATATTAATAAACCATAAGTGTTATTTCTCTCATTTTAGTTTATCCAATTGCATGGTGCCATGCAACCCAAATGGACCATGTCGGGTCGGGTCAAGTACATACCAGAAATAGTTATGGACTTATACACCTTATCCAACATATACGACATCATTCCTATATCCTTAGCCCTAATCTAGCATGCGATTCTCATAATCAAATCATATCGTAACATGTATGGGTATCTTGGGGAAAACTTACTTGAGCTCGGCCGGTCGCACGCATCACACACACCTTGTTCTTTCTCGAAACTCCTTATTTTAAATCTTGGAAAAATTAATTCGTTATAAAAATCTTTCAAACCCTCGATTTGAGTCCAGACACCCCCGAAGGTGTGTCTGAATACCTCAAACCAAGGCTCTAATACCAACTTGTAACATCCCAAATTTTCAAGCCAAAATTTTCATTTCAAATTAAATAACTTATAAAAATCATTTCTCAAAACGTAGCTAATAACATAACATTCTATAAACCATAGCAATTATATTTCCGAAATCATATCATCAAGTAGTAATAAAATCAGAGTACAATCCCATGAATCACAACATGCGGGAAACTGATGTGCGTGTGATGTGCAGCTACCGCGCCTGCTCCTTCCCCTTTGCTGAATAGGTACCTGAAACAAAACTAATAACTGTAAGCACAAAGCTTAGTGAGTTCCCCCATCATACCACATACCATACAATCACATGGCATACATATTGTCGGGCAATTCTAGGGTGCCCGACCTACCCGGTCCGGCCATTCTGGGGTGCCGACCTATCCATGTCAAGTCGTTCTGGGGTGCTGACCTACCCATGTCAAGTCATTGTGGGGTGTTGACCTACCCATGTCAAGCCATTATGGGGTGCTGGCCTACCCTTCGGTCCTAACAACCGAACTTGGGGTCTAGTCCCCTCCTACTACCACTATCACATATAACATATCAGGTAGTAGAAAACCAGCAAATTATCACAAAGACAATTATCTCGACTATAATCAACTACTAGTGGGCCGGACTTGGTGCCTTAGACCGACTTCTACTGGAAGGTAACTCACCTCGATGTCGTGTAGTATCTGCACAGTCCTCGGCACGGGAATCAACTCGTCTCTACTCCTCAATCCCTACACAACAACCTTTCTCGATTATTAATACATACTCATAACCCCCTTACAAGGGTCAACCCAAATCCAAGTCAAAGTCAAGTTCAAACCCTGGTCAAAGTCAACTTTGGTCAAGGTCAACGTCCAGTTGACTCGACTCGCCGAGTTGGTCCACCAACTCGTTGAGTCCCCACTTTTACAAAATGTTAAGACTCCGACTCTACTCGTCGAGTCTAGCAAGAGCTCAACGAGTTCTCCATCAACCATAACATCGGGACCATCTTCAACCGACTCGCCCAGTTCATCCTTGAACTCGTCGAGTTCATCTTCATCTGAATGAATGAGTCTAGTCTATGACTCGCCGAGTTCTCCTTGAACTCGTCGAGTTCGTCTTCATGAGGTTGGGATATTGCCTTGAACTCGCCGAGTCTGTTCATCCACTCGCCGAGTCCTATGATTTACAGGTTCAAAACAAACCCCTAGCAGGCTGAGTGTTCCTTCCACTCAACCAAAACCATTTCCAGAAGACGTTTGAGGGAAAAATGTGTCCCGGCTAGGCGAGTCACCCAAGCGACTCGCCGAGTCCCTCCTAGTCCAAAACTATACTGTCGATTATAATGGTTCTTAATGCATCAAAACCATAGATCTGACTTCCTAGGGTCCATTTCATACGTAAAGCTACGAACTTGATGTCCATTTATGGGGTTTTGGCTCCAAAATCCATGAAAAGGGGGGTTTATAAGATGCATGGGCTTCCCATGGCCATAAAGTTGGCACCTTTATGCCATGGGAACCCTCAATGGTTCAATATCTGAAGTATAACTCCATGATACACACTCAATCCGAACCTGGCCTTAGAAATGCCCCAAAATGATAAGATCTAAGCCCTAGAGGAGATCTATCAAATGAGAAGTCAAGGTTGAAGCTTTTTACCTTGAATGGGATGGAAATAAATCAAAACCTCTGGATCTACTAGTCTTCTCTTGATCTTCCAAGCTTCCTTCTCTTCTTCAAACTTCAAACCACCACAAAACAAACAAAAATGGCTCAAGATCACTCAAACAAGGTTAGGGTTTCAATCTAGGGCTTCTCTGAGTTGGGAGGGGTGATGGAGCCTGGTTTGGGACGAGATAAAGTGTTTAAATAGGGTGCAAACCCTAAATATTAGGGTTTTGTCCAAACAACTCCTACTCGTCGAGTCGGTCCCCCGACTCGTCGAGTAGATCACTAAAACGCCCGCACAATGTCGAGTCTACTCGACGAGTTGGGCCTCCAACTCGCCGAGTCCCAGAGTAGAATACCAAAATACTTGAATTTAAATACGTACCAGGAACCAGGTGCTACAGATTTTGATTTTAGTTTGTTAAATCGAGGATTCTGTGTTTGATTTCTGGAAGTTTCATCCATCATATCTTAATTTCTGAAGCTTTTTCCAAAACTCATCCATATAGAAATGGCATATTTCAATATGAACACAATGACTTCTTATTCACATCTTCTTGGTTCTTCAACATAAATCCCTATGTTGATCCCGGAGTACTATGATCAATGGGCGGATAGGATGGAAGACTATCTGAATGGAATTGATGAAGATCTCTGGAAATGTATCATTTGCTATGTCGGATCTCCGAGTTCATTACAAAATTTTGGATCAGCTACTTCCAGTCCAGAAGTTACTAAACAAGCGGAGAGAAAGAAGAGGAATGAGAAGAAATGCTTGCAAATTGAGAGGTGCTCTTCAACCTGTAGTGTACAACTATGTCAGTGGTTGTTCTACTGCTAAAGAAATTTAGGATACACTGAAGGAGAAGTATCAAGGAAGCGAGAAAACCAAAAAGAGTTCTGTTAAGCAATGTTTGCTTGAGTTAGGAGAATTCAATCAGAAAGAAGGTGAGAAAATTGAGTTCTATTACGATCGTCTGAATGAGTTAATTTTCAAGTGTAGCAGATATGGAGTCAACAGATCAACAATGGAGTACAATGTGACTTTTCTTATAGGGATTCATAAGGAATGATGCAATGTTGGTCTAATGATAAAAAATCAACAATGTTTCAACAATCTCTCTCTTAGTGATTTTTACAATGAGTTGAAGACTCATGAATGGGAAGTAAATGAGATTGCTGAGGAAACAAGAATCAGTTTGGGTGGTCCCCTGGCCTTGATATCTAAGGTAACAAACAAAGAAGTTGAGATTTAGTCTGCTGAGAAGAATAGGATAACATATTAAGCTTATTATGTGGAGAGGCTCGAAGAAGTAAGAGCAAATACAAAAGGGTTGTCGTTGGTGGCCAATGGAAGTTATGATGAAGAAGGCGCATATCAGATCTGGTCTTTTGGATCTGACGATGAACAGATGCGTAATCCAACGCATGGTGCCATGTTTGCTGAGTGCGAAGAAGGATGTGAGGGTGAAGAGAGAGTGACTGGCAAGTGCTTCGTCACTACTGGTGAACACAAATCTCCTATGACGTCTAAGGTACGTACTCTTCTCGAATCCTTTAATATTCCTTCCAGTTCGTATCATTCAATATTATCTATGTTTGATAGAGATTTTACATATGTTAATAATTTGTATCTCTGCTAGTAGTGATGTTGAATGGTCCAAAACATTATTTCTAGAAACTCAGAGGATTTTGGAGCTCAAGAAGTCTAAGATAGAAATTTTAGATTTACAATTGACAAATGTGATGTGTGACAGAGACAGTCTTCGAACTAATAATAGTATATTGCTTAAACAAAGAAATATATATTGTAATTCGGCTAAGCGTCTTTATGGAAAGTTGACTGCATTGCATCATTCATCAGACATTAGCAAAGAACAGCATAGGAAGCTTTTGCCCTTTTTAGCTTTTGAAAGGGAGAAAATTGATTCGACTTCCTATGACTGTGAGAGAAAAAATATGAGTTTGACAAGGTCCCAAATGATTCATATGCATATGGAATAGTTAAAATTTATGAATGTTTAGATGCAAATGATCTTGTTGAAATTGTGAATAAGACCCTAACCAAAAACGAACAAATACAAATTTTGAAAAGAACTAAGAATTCGACATCTGACTCACAAAACAATCTTGCTGATATCGAATATGATTCTGACAATATCAGTGAAATTGAGGAAGAGAAAGTTTTTGATTGTTCACAGTTATATGTCATTAATGTCACTTAGATAAACAAAGGAAAAGAAAAATGTGATGATTCTATGGTTAACGATTACACTGATCAACCCTCGACTTCGAAAGTTCATGACCCTAATCATGTGACTGTTGAGGATAGTCAAACAGATATCGATGATGATGATGAAGTTTTGAATGACACAACTATTCCAATAGTTGTTGTTGAACAGGTGTATAAGGATACAGAGAAATTCGAAAAGGTAATGAAGGAAAAAGGTCCTCGTTATCTTGAATCGAATTCGGTGGTATATCCAAACTTCAAATGCACAGATAACTTGGTATTTCTGAATCAAGTGTTTGTTATGACAGGGAATGGAGATAAAGTCAAACCGGAGATCAACAAAATTGTTGAGGCGGATAACAAAGAAGTTTCGAAAGAAGGGTTTTTCTCAAACCAAAGCACTATTGAAAATAATCTTAATAAAAGTTCGTCCACTTTTCCAAGACAAAAACCAAAACGAAATTGGGTTGTTAAAACTGAAAAGTCAAGTGTTGACACACAATCTAATGAACCTGTTTCTCAAAAATCAACTCAAGAGGTTCAAAATTTCAAAGAAAAAATTCAAAAGATTTCAAAAGAATATGGAATTTCGAAGTCTAAAGCACTAAAGAAGGTTTATTGGTAAAATATTGAGTCTCGAAAGAAACAACATGTTTTGTCAACAAAATCGTCTGCAAAAGAAAAAAATGAACCCATTCAGATTAATTCTCAAAATGAGTCTTTTGCTAAAGCCAAAACCATTCCAAAACCAGCTCTGAAGCAACAAGATTTTTCAACAAGAAATACAAATGTTTCCAAATTACCTCCAAAACCAAATGTTCAAAAACCATGAAATGAAGCTTTTGGTAAAAATTCTCAATCGAGGAATTTCGACAAAAATCAACAAAATGTGAGATTTTCACAAAATTCTTTTCAAAGAAATCATAATTTTGTTAAAAACCAACAATCAAGGAATATGGTTCCAAATTTTCAAAATAAAAGGTTTTCTCAAAATTCATTTCAACAAAATGGTTTTCAAAATGATGATCAAGGGAATTTTCCCCAATTTCGAAATTCAAAACGATTTTCAAATGCACAACATGTTTTTAGTCAAACAAATGTTGGTTATAAGAGACATTTTCAAAACTGTTATCAATCACAAGCAATACCAAAGTTTCAAAATCAAAATCAAATGAAAGTCAAAGACAAGAAATATGAACCTTTCAAACCTACTCAACCTCAATTTCCCCATCCAAATTCGAGGCAAAAATTCAAAGCTTCGTTTGTCAAAGGAAAATCGATGTGAAGAATATAAATCACTCGCTTGAGGGAAAAGGAAAAACTTTTCATTCTGGAAAATTTTCTCGAGAAGAAATCAAGCATGCTTATGAGAGCTACTTGAATGAGTCGTTAAATGGAAGTTCTTCATCAAAGGAGTCGAATCCTCTAGTTCAACATTGGAAGGCTGTTTCGAAACAAAGGGTTGAAGTCAAATGAATCATTGAAGAAAAAGGGAAAGTCACTGTTGATTCTAAACCTATCGATGATTTCATTTCGATTCTTATGTTTGTTAAAATTTACTTAATCGAAGTTTGAAATCCAAAGTTCGTAATTGGGATTTAGTGTCTTCATTTCATCCTGCATTGTGTTCTAATAACCAAGGACCCAAATAATCATGGGGACCTAAATTCTTTCACTGATTGCAGGTTTTGTGTGACGAACAATATGATGAAAATGGTATATCGATATTGGTTGCTCTCGTCATATGACCGGAAGGAAGGAAAACTTGCAAGATTATCGAAGCTTGGAAAATGATGGTGTAGTGAAATTTGGAAACAATCACAAATGTCTAGTCAAAGGTTATGGGAAAGTCATAAATGGGAAGTTCACAGTGAACAGAGTAGCATATGTCGAAGGTCTTCAACACAACTTGATAAGTGTTTCGCAACTTGTTGTGGGCACTGGTAATCAGGTTGTCTTTGATGAAGATGGAAGTGTGATTTCGAACAAAGACACTAAAGAAGTTCTACTCAAATCCAAGAAGAAAGGAGATATGTTTACCCTTGACATCAAACCAATAGTTGGTCTTCCCTCAATCTGTTTACTTTCGAAAGCATCATCTGATATGAGCTGGCTATGGCATCGAAGACTTTTTCACTTGAATTTCAAGAATTTGAATAAATTGGTGGTAAATGATCTTGTTCGTGGATTACCTATCTTGAAATTTGATAATGATACTTTATGTGTAGCTTGCGAACAAGGGAAGCAACATAGACAAGGCCATCCAATCGTTATTGATTCGAAGATCATTGAACCTTTGGAACTTATTCACATTGAACTTTGTGAACCTTCTACTGTTGAAACTCTCAACAAGAAAAGGTACATCTTGGTCATTGTTGATGATTTTTCTCGGTTTACTTGGGTGTATTTTCTTCGATTAAAATCAGAAACAGCTCAAGTAATGATCGATTTCATCAAGCATATCGAACTGCGTTTAAGGAACAAGGTTCGTAAGATCAAAATTGATAATGGCTCCGAGTTCAAGAACAAAATTCTTGATTTGTTTTTAGCTGATCGTCGGATTTCGCATAATTTTTCCTCTCCTTACACACCTCAATAAAATGGTGTTGTTGAAAGAAGGAACTGGTCACTTTGCAAAGCGGCAAGGACCATGCTTACATATGCGAATCTTCCACAATATCTCTGGGTTGAGGCAGTTTTGACGGCTTGTTTTACTCAAAATAGATCTTTTATTCATCGTCGTTTTAACATCCCCCATAAGAGATCATTAACAATAGGAAACCAAATGTAAAATTTTTCCATGTTTTTGGTTGCAGGTGTTTTATCATGAATCTTAAAGATAACCTTTCGAAATTTCAGTCTAAGGCTGATGAAGGCATATTCTTGGTATATTCGCACAATTCTGTTATGTATAGGGTGTTGAACAAGCGAACAAGGAAGATTGAAGAAACCTTTAATCTTACATTTGATGATCACTATGTCAAAAGGATCGAAAAGTGCTTTGACCAAAAGCCAATCATTAATGAAACTAATGATGAGTCTCAAATATTGAATTCTTTGGATTTTGATTATGATTTAATTTTTGGTATTCCTGATAGGGAAATCGACGCAGAAAGACATGCAGAGGATAATCAGATTCCTGAAGTATCGAAGCATTCTGATGATTCGACACTTACTCAGGATGCAGCTGATTTAAATTCATCCATGAATTCTCCATTGCATAACGAAAGTCAGCCGATATTACCCAATGATCAAGTGGAGGGGGAGCACTTGAGTTCGTCTAATGATGTTGTTGGAGAGCATACTTTCAAGGGGGAACATAATCAAACAAATGCAGATGTTGAGGGGGAGCATCATCACATTGATCCAATTGTTAAGGGGGAGCAAAATGGATCTTTACCAAATCTTTCCAATATACAAACTGATGTATTTCATGATGTGACTAATACTATGTCGAATGCAGGTGAAGGTTCAGAAACGGACGAAATGTTCGAAGATGCACCTTTGGATTTTGATCCTGCATATCCACCAATGGATAGATGGACTCATAGTCATCCAAAAGAACAAGTTCTTGGTGATCCTCAAGCTGGAGTGTTGAAAAGGGCTTAGCTTCATGTAAGGAATGAGGTACTCAATGTAAATCAATAATTTTGAATGTTCAATGTGTTTATTTCGAAAATTGAACCAAAGTCAGTAAAGATTGCCATGGAACATCCTGATTGGATTATATCTATGCAATCTGAATTGGCTGAGTTCGAAAGAAACAAGGTTTGGAGGTTTGTTCCGAAACCTCATGACGTATCAGTTATTGGCTTAAAATGGATTTTCAAAAAAAAAACTAATAAAGAAGGAAACATTGTGCAAAATAAAGCTAGGCTGGTTGTTAAAGGATATTCGCAACAAGAAGTTATTGATTATGAAGAAACCATTGCCCCTATCGCAAGACTCGAGGCTGTTCGAATCTTTTAGCCTATGCAGCACACAAGAACTTTGATGTTTATCAAATGGATGTCAAGTGTGTATTTCTTAATGGAGTCTTGGAAGAAATGGTGTATGTTGAACAACCGCCATGATTCGTAAGTACACAATACCCTGATCATTGCTATATTTTAGATAAGGCGGTTTATGGTCTCAAACAAGCACCAAGAGCCTGGTATGCCACTCTTACTAATTTCTTAAAATCATCGAAATTTAAACAAGGATCAGTTGATCCAACTCTCTTTCGAAATAAAGTTGGCGATCATTTCATTCTTGTTCAAATTTATGTTGATGATATTATTTTTGGTTCTACAGACCCTAAATTGTCGAATGAGTTTGAAAATATGATGAAAAGCCAGTTTGAGATGAGCATGATGGGGAAGATCAAAAATTTTCTGGGTTTAAACGTTCATCAAAGCATAGAAGGAATTTTTATTAATCAAGATAAGTATTCTCAAAATCTACTTGAGAAGTTTGGAATGACGAATAGTTCGAAATTACGAGTACCTATGGTTGTGGGCATGATTGGTCCTTCATTAGACAAACCTGCTGTCGATCTCACATTGAACAGGAGCATGATTGGTTCATTACTTTACATAACTGCCAGTAGACATGATATCATGTTTTTGTGTGCAATTGTGCTAGGTATCAGTCGAATCCCAGAGAACTTCATCTTGCTGCTGTCAAGAATATCTTTCGCTATCTCAAAGGCACAGTTTCGTTGGGCTTGTGGTATCCTTCGAAATAGGGTTTTTCATACAGGCATTTTCTGATGCGGGTCTTGGAGGTTTTAAACTAGATCGAAAAATCACAAGTGGTGGATGTCAACTTTTGGATGGGAAGCTTGGTAGCTGGCAATCAAAGAAAAAAACTTGTGTTTCGATTTCCATAGCAGAAGCAGAATATGTTGTTGCTGCAGCTTGTACTTCTCAAATCATATGGATTCAAAGTCAACTACGTGATTATGCAATCAACATGAAGAAAACTTCGTTGTATTGTGATTCACAAAGTGTTATTCGCATCTGTCATAATCCAGTGCAACATTCAAAAACCAAACACTTCGCACTTCGCTCACTTTATTAAAGATCATGTTGAGGATGGCAACATTGAAGTTCATTTTGTAAAGACAACATATCAACTTGCAGATGTCTTTAACAAACCTTTGGATGAAAAGACTTTTCTAAGGATTTTGTCAGGCTTAGGTATGATTGATGCGAATGTTGTTCAAAATGGGACTTCGTCATGAAGTCACACTGCGTCGACATATCGCTGAATGGTCCAAATGTTACTGTTCACGGTTCAGCATTCGACACGCTTCGTTTTCGACTTTCCTCTGACCGATTCAGATGTTACGCTTCATTTCTCAAAGCAAAAAATGTTTTGACGGTGTCTCAACGCTATATGTGGTACATTACATTTCGATTGTCAAGTACATTTTTCTTCATTTCTTTAGCATTTGAATTTTCAAAAATCAAAAATACCAAAAAGATTTTCTTATTTTGTTATTTCAATTCAAAAATCAAAAATACCAAAAAGATTTTATTATTTTTGTTATTTTCATTTCAAAAACAAAACGCCAAAAGTATTTTTTGTTTTATAGTGTTGGGTTAACTTGTTTTTATAGCTTGCTTTCAATATCTCTTGGTGGCACTTGCATGTTGTAGCATGTTGTCCCAATCCTCTCAGACTCAATGTGTTTCGAAGCCTTAATGGATTTCTCATCACGAGGATTCCTTCCCAATCAGGCTATATTCACATTAGTCAATGAGCTACCTTACTCTTCTCATGACGAGTTAAGAGTTTTCTGCTTGGTCCACATATAGCAGAGGTACATTTTGTTTCTTTAACCAATCTTTTTCACCATAAAATTCTTTCACGATCACACACTATGACATATACCGAAGAGATCTCTGGTTCGAACCAACCAGGATTTAGGTATGTAAAAAGTCTATGTTTATGATCCTGATTCATGAGACCATGATGAAGGTGAAATCCAACACTTCGAAACCTTTAAGGAAATGATGGTGAACTTCATGGTTAAGATTTTAACGAAACACTTGTTTTAGTACCACACTTTGATATTCAAAATCATATTTCTTCGTTTTGAGTGGTCTTGATAAAATGTTCTAAACCCAAGACATTTTTGCACAACAAGATCCAGCACTTTATTTTCATGAAATATGATTTCTGTCTGAATATCTTTTTGAACTTGAGTTACTTGAAAGTTTTAAAAATACCACTTGTCACTGACTGCACTGGTCACATAAGTAATTTTGTTTCCAGTTTCTCACACTTATGTTGAGTTGTGATATGTAACAAAATTTAGCCTACCCACGAAGTCTTGAAAAGAAGCCCTTTGATACTCCTCTATGAGTATTTGATTGAAATTCACAGGAAGCCACACAAGCTGTTCTACATCTCTCTTGATGAAGAACGAAGTGACCTTTGCTTGGGATCTTACTGCATTATGTAGATTTCTAACTGACATCACAGAATTAAATTTTTTTTATTCTTGATCTCATCTCATTCATTGGCACACTCATTGCACACACTAAAATCCTTGAGGTTCTGAGTAACACCAACTCAGGCTGATGATTTTGAACGATCTGGCATATGACTTCGCTTCTCAACCCAAAAGCGAAAGAGCCCAACCTCCATGCTGAAGGGTCACTACCGGTTCTTATCCTCTTGGGGCATGCAAAACAATTGATTGATGTGACGGTTTGGTTGCTTTACGGTTTTCAAGGAAAAAGTGCTCATCACTTTTCAAAGCTGATTTAGCACCATTGATGAAATTGATCAATCTCATGCCATCTGATGCCCCGCCTGTTCACACAAGTGTGTAAGGGGGAAAGGAAGACGGATGTTGGCATGAGTTCGTTAAAAGTTACTGGGAGTGGATCATCGAAAGATGGATATGATGCAAAAGTTGTTGGGAAAGTTATGTCAACACAAATTCCCACTTTGTTACTCAAAACCACTGTTCCAATAACATCTACAACAACAATAACAGCAAGGCCCTTGACAAAAGGAGTCATTATTGGTTCATCTATAGGTGGTTCAGGTTCGAAGCCACCTCCGTTACAGAAGAATTGAAAGGGAAAGGAAAGGAGATTCTACACGAACCAACTGTTGAAGAGAAGAAGAAGGCCTTGGAAAAAGAAATGGAAAGGCAAAGGCAAATACAAAGCATTCTTCGACAGAGACAAAGTGATCCTCATGGTCTAGAGAAGGGTGATCCAACAAAGCCCAACTGTTATAAGACCATTGAAGCGTCAGTATTCAGTGGAGTGATGCACGAATTTGAAAAAGTTCCCGAGAAAAGCTATGATACTGAGAACACTGATTTTAATCAGTTGGACTTTCCTATCAACGAGTTGATGTTCATGTTTGCTCAGTATCAGATTGTTGATAAGGTGTCGAAGCGTCCTTTGTTCTGTACTAGTATCGAAGTTGTCTTATATGTTTTGCATAAGGGGATCTATATGTCGAAGCGTTAAAGTTTAAATCCCTTATGTATTTTTTGTATGCTTTTGTCATCCCTATAAATAAGGGATAGGTACTAGAGTTAGAGTAATCTTTTGAGAGTCTTCGCTACTTGTACTTTATATTTTCTCTATATCTTTCAAAAGCATAATCGAGCCAACGAGATTATATTTACTCCGTATGTTCATAATTCATTAAAAACTCTGATTTCGTTTCTTACACTCAATTAATAACAACTACAACTTGGAACAAAATCTTCCTGATTAGATGGCTCAGCGTCTTCAGAGATTATATGTTGATCTTCAGAGTTAGGTTGGGAGTTGAGAATTTAATTAACATTGGGAACAACATGCTCAGTTTCATTTGGCAAGAAATCAAGAACATGGTCTAAAGGACTGAAAGTAAGTTCATTCAGAATGGATGAAGGATGATCAATCTGATCGTGAATGAATTAGTCTTCATCGAAAGCGACATGAGCAGTTTCCTCAACAGTTTGCCTTGAAATATTGAATACCCTGAAAGCCTTGGACACACTAGAGTAACCTAGAAACACTCCTTCATCGGCTTTAGCTTCAAACTTAGAGCGCTGATCTCTTTGATTCAAAATTTAACAAACACACCCAAACACATGAAAGTAAGAGATGTTAGGTTTCCTCCCCTTAAGTAGCTCATAAGAAAGTTTCCCGTGACACTTAACAATGATGGAACTGTTTTGGGTATGTCACGTTGTGTTCACAGCTTCAGTCCAAAGTAACAAAGGAAGACCAGCTTCAACGACCATGGTTCTTCCAACTTCAATGAGACTTCTAATTCTTCTTTCATCAATGACATTTTGTTGGGGAGTTCTAACAGTAGAGAAGTTCTGTGAGATTCCTAAGATTGAGCAAAAATCTTCCAGTGAGGAATTTCTAAATTTAGTTCCATGATCACTACGTAATTTCCTAACTTTATGATCATAAAGAACTTCCCATTGCTTAATGAGTGAAATGAATTCATCAGCAGCATGACTTTTCTTCCTTAAAAAGACTACCCAGGTAAATCTTGAAAATTCATCCACAATAACGAGGGTATACTTCTTCCCAGCCCTTTACTTAATCGGGACCGGTCCAAAAAGGTCCATGTGGAGAAGATGAAGTGATTTGATAATGAAAGAACAAGACTTTAGCTTAAAGGAGGAGTTGGTTTTCTTTCCCTTTTCACACGTTGAGCATAGTTTATCTTTGACAAATTGCGTCTTAGGAATTCCTCTTACAAGCTGATTCCCATAAATCTTTGATATGTTCTTGAAGTTCAAGTGAGATAACCTTTTGTGCCACATCCAATTTCGATGTGATTAAGCATGAGAGAGGAAGCAGCGACAAAGAGTTGTCAGCAGAGAACATATCCAAGACATAAATGTCATTCTATTGATTTGCAGTCAGAACAATGACATTCTTTTGATCAACAACCTTTCCTTCTTTCTTGATAAAGTGAACTTCATAATCAGCATCTCATAGTTGACTGATTGAAATGAGATTGTGTTGAAGACCTTTCACGTAAGAGACATTCTTGAATACAGCATAATTGAACTTGATGGTTCCATATCCTTTTGTAGCTCCCTTGCCATTATCTGCATATCTATTAGTATGACCATCCTTCTTTATGAAATCTTCCAAAAGAGACTTGAATTTGGTCATGTGTCTTCAGTAAACACTATCTAAATACTAAATATGTTATTTACTCTGAAACTAAAATATATAATTAATATACACTGCCCCATTTTGCAATGGGTCACTTAAGAAAAATATTATAACAATCATCAGGGAGGCAATTTAAAGATTTTCCCTTTTTGATCCACTTATCATTTCGAGTCATGATATTTTCAGCGCGAATGGAGCTCTTCTCAAAAGGGCACTCGTTGACTTTGTGAGAAGCATCACCACATCGATAACAAACTCTGATTTCATGATTCTTTCCTTTAACATTAGATTTTTGTTCCATTTTAACTGTTGAATCTGAAGACCTTTGATCATTAGATTTAAAGACTCTTGCTTTAGTTCTGGACCAAGGAATGTCATCAATGGTATGCTTAGATGACACTATGTCACAAGGCTCAGGAGATATTGAAGAGTCATCAGGATCAGAAGATATTGATTGATCTCCAGGTTTAGAGTTGCTAACGGAGCACTGGGGAAAAATGCTAAAAGTTTCGTTTACCGAATGAAATTCAACATTAGATATAGGAAATTTCAGCAAAATCTTAGTGGAGGGCAGAACATACTCACGATGAGGAGGTTGGCGGGAAGGATCACGAGCAGATAAATGAGTCACACATTTGGTGTTACCATTAGAGTCAGTAGTGCAATGAGTATTAATTAAAGTTTGATTTATAAAATAAGTACTTACAAATCTAATTTAAAGTCTTTCTCTAGACAATCAGCATTATAAAAGGATTGTTTAGTCTCTACCTTTTTTTATTAAAGAGACAAAACACCTTCTATATCACCTCCAAGAATTTTCTCACACAGATCAGGAATTTGATCATTAATAATTCTCGTGACATTACAGTGAGAAGATGCCCAAAATTTTAAAATAAGTTGACTGCATTTAGCATGATCAACAACTTTTTCCTTTTCAGAGTGAAGAAAATTGTTGATTAGAGAGATACAAGTGTTTTCCTTTTCTAAAAGAGAAAGAGATTTTTCGAAAGATGGGAGTTTTTCTTTGATATTTTTTTACTCAATTTTGAGAGAAGATCTTTCTTCGTTTGAAACAGATAAATTGAAACGCAAGTGAAATCATGTTAGATTTTCTAATGTTTTTGATGGAAGAATAGTTAACAATATGTTTTACCTGATACGATGATGTTGAGTCCCAGTCAGACTTGTGGTCTGTAGCAACTTGAGAAAGATTAGCGTCAATGTGACAACCGTCAATTTCCGGTCAAGTCAAAGTCAAATAAAGTCAATAAGTCAAACCGGTCAACTCATCTAACCCTTGTATATTAGGGTTTCCATTATGTTTCTTATTGTACAACTCTCAATCTTAATACAAAGTATCACTTAGAGTTTTCACGTGTTTGGAAATTCTAAACCCTAATCAGGGCAAGTGATGAAACTACTCGATAAAACACTATTCCTTGACCCTCGGGGGCATATAACAATCATAACAGGACTTAACGAGGTTTACGAACCTTGAATTACAGAGCCAAACACTCAAAAAGGTCACAAAAGAAGTCTCTCCCAATCTCTTTCACTCTAACTCTCCCAAATCTCTCTCTGTATGAGAAATCTCTCTAAGAATGTGAAAACTCTCCCACATCTCTCTCTGTATGAGAAATCTCTCTAAGAATGTGAAATCTCTCCCAAATCTCTCTCTGTATGAGAAATCTCTCTAAGAATGTGAAATCTCTCCCAAATCTCTCTCTGTATGAGAAATCTCTCCAAGTATGTCAAATCTCTCCCAAATCTCGCTCAAAACCTCTTTTGAGTTTTGTAATCATTTGGGGCATCCCGGCACTTGACTTGGTGAAAAACCATTCGAAACGGGATGATACCTTGGAAAATAGCCTTTTAGGGCCGAAGTCTCTCTATAGGGACCAAACCCTCCTTGATTCGAAGCTCCAAGAACCAAAACCGAAGTCCCCTTAAGGAACCGCAGCCATAGGACCGGAACTGCTGAGGACCGAGGCTGATGAAGACCGCAGCGCTGAACCGAACCCAAAGCTGGAGCACCGCATCTGAGCTTCAGCTGCGGTCCCTTCCGATGAGTCCGCCTGCGGTACCTGCTCGGACCGAAGTCCCTCCCCCTCGGTTCCAATACACCAACCAAACCACCCCTGCGGTTCTAAGGCTGCTAAGACCGGAACCTCGCCCCGACTGCGAATTTTCCGATTTTCCACCCGGTTTTCGACCACGACTCCGTTAAAGCCCGTTTTTAATTATTTTAACGATGGATTTTCACCCAAACTTATATTTTGACATATAAGACCCCATATATTCATAAATTAAGCATATTTTTAGGGAAATCCTTATTTAAGAATAAAAATATATTAAATTAGATCTTGTGGTGGAGTGTTGACTTTGCCTTAGTGTATGACACAAGCAACCACCCCATACCCACTCCATGACCAACCATTGTCCTCCCACCATACCTAGTCACTTCCATCGTCCTTCCCATCATTTTCTTCCAGCCATACACTTGAACAAAAGGTAGAATCATTATCTCTCCTCTCTCATTTCTCTCATTTCCACCAAAGAACAAACACCTTTCTCTCTCACTTCTCTCTCTCTCAAATTCGAGATTCAAGGGCTGATCATCAAGTTTTCTTTCAGTTTTGGTAAGTGATATTATCCTCCTTATGATTATTTCACTTCCTTCTACTCAAATCATAGATATCTTACACAAACATCATCACATTCATGTTAGATCTTCGAACCTTCAAGGCATCTTCTAAGTGTTCTTGAGTTGAACACTTCCTTTTCTTCAACATCCATCCACTAAGAACACACAAGGTGATTTCATACCCCTATCTTTTCATGTTTTTCTTAAGTTTTAAGGGGGGGGGGGGGGGAATACAAGTTAAAACACCAAAAACTTAACTAAACTCAAACAACAGCTTTCATCAGAAAAGTTGAGTCTTATTCACGGACTGTTTTTTCTATCTTAAACTTAATATCATTAAAAACTGTTTAATATGAAAATGGTTCAGATTCATACCTTTAAAATGACTACTTGCACATCTCCATACGATTTTTCTACGATTTATGGTGATTTTTACAAACTGTCTATCATTTCAGAAACGAATTCGGACCAGTCTGTGAATATGAACGTTTTAACACAAGTTAAAGACTTCTAAAAATCATAATAAAAATTATGAATAAACTAGACACATTTTATGGACTCACTGAATTTACGGATTCAGTTTTCGACTTCGTATGATTTTTCTATGATTTTTCTAAAACAGTGTAGAAATGTCAAAATCTAGATAACAGCTTATAACTTTCATCACACTTTGTAACATGTTGAGCAAAGTGTTAATATTTGAAAATTTCATATTTTACATGTGTTTCTCGTTGTGGTATAACTGAATAACAGAAAATACTAACTGAATTGTAAGAATCCTCCATCATTACGATTAGTACAAAACAAGGCATGATAAACATAGTTATATTCTTGCTATACATTCGACTTACATAGAAAAGGGTTCTTATACACGTCAAACAAACACGCTAAACTATAATAGGTATAGTTAGGTTGCATATACATTACAAACATTTTGATAAATTATAATAGGTATAGTTTATGGTCATTTACATTACAAAAGGTTTTTATACAACAAGGGGTACAAATACAAAGTACCGGGTTTTCATACAAAAAGGGGTACAAATACAAAGTGTCGGATTCATACAAAACGGGGTACAAATACAAGGTACCGGATTCATATTAAAAGGGGTACAAATACAATGTACCGGATTTATACAAAAAGGGGTACAAATACAAAGTACTGGATTCATACAAAAAGAGGTACAAATACAAAGTACTGGATTTATACAAAAAGGGGTACAAATACAAAGTACCAGGTTTACACAAAATGGTTTTTATGATATTAAAACCTACATATCGTTAGAATTGTTAGTTTCCAGCTATAATTACTAAGTGTACATGTTAGAGTTATATAAAATTGAATTGAAATCGACTTAGAATTGGTGGGCCCGCCTTATTTCCTGTTCCTTGTTTGGTTGTGGACCTAGGGCAGACCCATTATTATTCAACGGTTTATTTGACTTAAATTTTATATAACTTATATACATTGAGTGATTATAGAAGGAATCCATGGTTCTTTCTAGGGTTCATTACCGCATAACATAGAAGCATTCATTTTACACTTAACTAAGAAAATATTGGATATTCTGGAAATCATACTCTATCGCTTTTACAAGAAAAACGATTTCTTCCTCAAACAAAACTCTTATGAACTCACCAACTTAATTGTTGACACTTTTCAAAACTACTTGTATTCTCAGGAAATCAGTGAAACAGGAAAACATCAGCACTTTGAGGATGGGACGTTAAATCGTCAAACAGTTTATTTTGTCATCATAATGTAATTGATTTTGAAACATGTAAACATATACTATGGTGTAACCTTTTCAATTATATTTATGATGGTTGTATTTACTTTGACCACTATTATACTCGTTGTTGTGATACTTTACATGAAGTCCTCGACCCCCGGACGTTTCCGCCATCCTTGGTTTGGGGGTGTGACAGATTGGTATCAGAGCATTGTTTATAGTGAACTAAGTATATCGAACAACATAAGATATACAAACTATAAATGCATTTGGACTAAGGTCTCTGATTTAACATTTTCAAATAACTATACTTTTAGAAATAAATAGTTTCTTGTTAAAAGTATACATGCATGCATACATACTAAGGCCAGCATCATACTAGAACAAAACAAAAGTTGTGATTGTTGAATGGCACAAGTAGGCTTGGGGATGTATGGTCAGGTCTGGGAATGACATAGCCTGATCAACCATGTCTAACCCAGAAGTGATTAGCATATGCTCGGGAATGGTTGTGTTGTTGCAACAAGTCTAAGAACTTACCAACTCTAGTTACAATCAAACATTGAAAAACATAAGTCAAACATTTAAAATACTATAGGAGTATTTTGTGCTACTATAACCAACTTATGTGAAAACTAAAGACCCCTATTAGTAGGTCTATAATGACTGAGTGCATACGCTAAGGTTATACATAATTAAAGATATTATAGACTCGGAATCTATGACTATTGCTCTACTTCCTGTTCCTTGTTTGGTTGTGGACTTAGAGTAGAGTCATTTATTCGAAGGTCTATTCCATCTCAGATTATGTATAACTGGTATGCACTATGCGATTATAGACGTGACTAATAAGGATCACCCCCTATAAGAAATTATAGAATTAGACGTCTATTAATTATCTCTTCTACCCCTATTCTCACACAAGCAACATGGCAAGAGCTCAACTACCAGGAGACCCCTATTCTCCTACCCAGGAAGATGGTGGTTAGAACGAAGAAACCCCGGAGAGGACCTGAGGAAATAATAGAGTAAGACCCAAAGACAATTCAAATGAAGATCCGAAGGAAGCGAAACCAAAAAGAAGACAAAGACAAAGAAGAAATAGGAGAAGACTCTGACGAAGAGCCTGAGAACTACAATACACCCTCCAGTCGCCACACCCCGACGAGGCTTCCATGGTCTAACACCTCGATAAGCTGTAGATCTACAGAGATGGAGTTAGGAACAAGATTGACACCCTCCCCATGGCATGGATGAGCCTTCTGCAACCTCAACAGAGGAGGATTAGTAGACAGCGCTCTCCTTGTCACAATACACTGCATCATTCACTTGAGCGTACAAACACGAGCATCGGTCAGCCGAAATCATGGAGGCTGGCACTACCACCAAGATCACCGTCAAAGTCTTTCCTTACATTAACAAAAACGCAGACCTATTATAAGGTCAAACTTTCCTAAGCTCTATGAACTAAGGAATATCAATAAAAATTGGCATGCATTTTATTTCATTGGGAGTTTACCACATATTTCCTAACAAGGTATTACAAACGATTTGCTTATGATGACTCTAAAAGTACTTAATGTATACCTCAAGGTTATGTGTAATTAAGAGACGATCGACTTAGAAATGGTGAGTCCGCCTTGGGTCCTGTTCTTTGTTTGGTTGTGGGTTCAGGGCAGACTCATTAAGTTCAACGGCCTATCGAACCTTAATTACACACGACTGGTATATATCAAGTGATCTTAGGAGTAGATCAGGCATGGAACAAATCACAAGAGTACATTTGGGTCACTACTAAACTCGTAAATTCATTCATATGGACTTTCTTTATGAATTGCATGCAAGATACTTTTAAGTCATAGCATAATACAGAAAAATCTAGTTCAATAACATCCGACTTGTCACTGCTATTGGAAACTTACCGTCTGTTCATCTTTAAAACTTATGACAGAACTATGCCACCGAAGAAAAATTCCAGACCTTCAAGCAGCGCAGCAGCACCACCACCACCTCCACAGTTTGATCCCACAATGTTCCAAGCTGCAGTAACAGCAGCCGTGGCAGCCGCAATGTCACAAATTGGTACGAATGGTATCGGTGGTGCTGGATCTGGAGCCACAAACTCTAACCACGGGGACAGTACAGGACGTACGAGGGAATGTTCATACAAAGACTTCACCAATGCCAGACCCGATTCATTCAATGGCAGCTGGGGAGTCATCGATTTGATGCAATGGTTCGAAAAGACCGAGACGGTCTTCGAAATTTGTGCATGCCCCGAAGCAAGCAAGGTCAAATTTGCACCTTACACTTTCTCTGGCCGGGCCCTCACTTGGTGGAAAGGCCACGTTAAGTCACTAACGCTTGCAGCGGCTAACTCGTTAAGCTGGGAGGACTTAAAGACGATGATGTTGAAAGAGTATTGCCCCAGGGGCGAAGTGCAAAAACTAGAGCAAGAACTGTGGGACCTCAAAATGACGGGCTCTGACCTTGCAACTTATACCGCCCGATTCTGTGATCTAGCACTCCTTTGTCCCGCTATGGTCACCCTGGAAGACAAAAAGTTGGAGCGATACCTCTGGGGATTGTCCTCCGAAATTCAAGATAGCGTGTTGGCCTCAAGACCAACTACTTTTGAGAGTGCCAAGGAATTGGCACAAAAACTCATAGACCATCGTACCAGCCATGACGCTACGACAACCACCCCTAATCAAGCAAGAGGAAGGAATAACAAAAGAAAGTTCTGGGACAACAAGAAGGACCAACCAGCCCAAGACTTCACTAAGAAGCAACAGAACATTGTTGTTCATGCTGCCAGTACCCTCACCGCGCCAGCACCCATAAAACAATATGCGGGAACCCTTTCGAAATGCAACATGTGTAACTTCTGTCACACTGGGGCGTGCCGAAAGATGCATTGCAAAAATTGCAACAGAGAGGGGCACCCTGTCCATTTTTGTAAGGCACCAGCACGACCCATCAACCAGGTCCCTGGCATTGGAGTAAGCCCAGCCTGTTACAAGTGCGGCGAAACGGGACACTTTAAAAGGGACTGCCCAAGAGAAAGAGATGCCGGCGATGGTGGAAGGGTGCTTGCGATCACCGCAGGAGAGACCACCCCGGAACCGCCCGTAAATATCAGTACGTGCTTCTAACATCGACATTTAAATTTTAAGTTTCTTTTTATTTCTAAAACTAACATCGATTAAAGAATATCAACCATAAATCTCGAGAACACGTCAGAACCCGAACAAGTCGTACCTTCTATATATAAATGCAGGGTTTTACTAGTAAATCTATAATGGCTAGTGTGAACATTATGGTCATATATCATTAAGATTCTATGGACTTAGAATGTGTGATTCCGCCTCATTTCTTGTTCCTTGTTTGGTTGTGGGCTTAAGGCGGGGTCACCCATCCGAATGCCCTTGTAATCTTAATGATATACGACTAGTTTACATCAAGCGATTATAAAAGAACTGGTAGGACTTATAATGCGAATTTCATCACAATTTGTGGAAGCATTCGTAATACTAATACTCACAAATTACATTATAAAATATTCATAGTGGTAATACCAAGTATAAAGCAGAGAGCATAAAGGCACACGTAGGATACACTATCATTCCAAAACAATGACTCCTTTAAATCGACTCAGCTCAAGTTACAATAAGAAATCAAGGTCGTCATTTAACATCAAGCGGGTTGTTCCCCACCATATTAATTCCTTATACTACGAGAAGTTCCCCCATCATTTCTCCAAATTCTTGAAGTCCAAGTCAAAACACTAATTTCGGGACGAAATTCCTTCTAACGGGGGGATGATGTGACAACCGTCAATTTCCGGTCAAGTCAAAGTCAAATAAAGTCAATAAGTCAAACCGGTCAACTCATCTAACCCTTGTATATTAGGGTTTCCATTATGTTTCTTATTGTACAACTCGCAATCTTAATACAAAGTATCACTTAGAGTTTTCACGTGTTCGGAAATTCTAAACCCTAATCAGGGCAAGTGATGAAACTACTCGATAAAACACTATTCCTTGACCCTCGGGGGCATATAACAATCATAACAGGACTTAACGAGGTTTACGAACCTTGAATTACAGAGCCAAACACTCAAAAAGGTCACAACAGAAGTCTCTCCCAATCTCTTTCACTCTAACTCTCCCAAATCTCTCTCTGTATGAGAAATCTCTCTAAGAATGTGAAAACTCTCCCAAATCTCTCTCTGTATGAGAAATCTCTCTAAGAATGTGAAATCTCTCCCAAATCTCTCTCTGTATGAGAAATCTCTCTAAGAATGTGAAATCTCTCCCAAATCTCTCTTTGTATGAGAAATCTCTCCAAGTATATCAAATCTCTCCCAAATCTCTCTCAAAACCTCTTTTGAGTTTTGTAATCATTTGGGGCATCCCGGCACTTGACTTGGTGAAAAACCATTCGAAACGGGATGATACCTTGGAAAATAGCCTTTTAGGGCCGAAGTCTCTCTATAGGGACCAAACCCTCCTTGAGTCGAAGCTCCAAGAACCAAAACCGAAGTCCCCTTAAGGAACCGCAGCCATAGGACCAGAACTGCTGAGGACCGAGGCTGATGAAGACCGCAGCGCTGAACCGAACCCAAAGCTGGAGCACCGCATCTGACCTTCAGCTGCGGTCCCTTCTGATGAGTCCGCCTGCGGTACCTGCTCGGACCGAAGTCCCTCCCCCTCGGTTCCAATACACCAACCAAACCACCCCTGCGGTTCTAAGGCTGCTAAGACCGGAACCTCGCCCCGACTGTGGATTTTCCGATTTTCCACCCGGTTTTCGACCACGACTCCGTTAAAGCCCGTTTTTAATTATTTTAACGAGGGATTTTCACCCAAACTTATATTTTGACATATAAGACCCCATATATTCATAAATTAAGCATATTTTTAGGGAAATCCTTATTTAAGAATAAAAATATATTAAATTAGATCTTGTGGTGGAGTGTTGACTTTGCCTTAGTGTATGACACAAGCAACCACCCCATACCCACTCCATGACCAACCATTGTCCTCCCACCATACCTAGTCACTTCCATCGTCCTTCCCATCATTTTCTTCCAGCCATACACTTGAACAAAAGGTAGAATCATTATCTCTCCTCTCTCATTTCTCTCATTTCCACCAAAGAACAAACACCTTTCTCTCTCACTTCTCTCTCTCTCAAATTCGAGATTCAAGGGCTGATCATCAAGTTTTCTTTCAGTTTTGGTAAGCGATATTATCCTCCTTATGATTATTTCACTTCCTTCTACTCAAATCATAGATATCTTACACAAACATCATCACATTCATGTTAGATCTTCGAACCTTCAAGGCATCGTCTAAGTGTTCTTGAGTTGAACACTTCCTTTTCTTCAACATCCATCCACTAAGAACACACAAGGTGAGTTCATACCCCTATCTTTTCATGTTTTTCTTAAGTTTTAAGGGGGGGGGGGAATACAAGTTAAAACACCAAAAACTTAACTAAACTCAAACAACAGCTTTCATCAGAAAAGTTGAGTCTTATTCACGGACTGTTTTGTCTATCTTAAACTTAATATCTTTAAAAACTGTTTAATATGAAAATGGTTCAGATTCATAACTTTAAAATGACTACTTGCACATCTCCATACGATTTTTCTACGATTTATGGTGATATTTACAAAACTGCCTATCATTTCAGAAACGAATTCGGACCAGTCTGTGAATATGAACGTTTTAACACAAGTTAAAGACTTCTAAAAATCATAATAAAAATTATGAATAAACTAGACACATTTTATGGACTCACTGAATTTACGGATTCAGTTTTCGACTTCGTATGATTTTTCTATGATTTTTCTAAAACAGTGTAGAAATGTCAAAATCTAGATAACAGCTTATAACTTTCATCTCACTTTGTAACATGTTGAGCAAAGTGTTAATATTTGAAAATTTCATATTTTACATGTGTTTCTCATTGTGGTATAATTGAATAACAGAAAATACTCACTGAATTGTAAGAATCCTCCATCATTACGATTAGTACAAAACAAGGCATGATAAACATAGTTATATTCTTGCTATACATTCGACTTACATAGAAAAGGGTTCTTATACACGTCAAACAAACACGCTAAACTATAATAGGTATAGTTAGGTTGCATATACATTACAAACATTTTGATAAATTATAATAGGTATAGTTTATGTTCATTTACATTACAAAAGGTTTTTATACAACAAGGGGTACAAATACAAAGTACCGGGTTTTCATACAAAATGGGGTACAAATACAAAGTGTCGGATTCATACAAAAAGGGGTACAAATACAAAGTACCGGATTCATATTAAAAGGGGTACAAATACAAAGTACCGGATCCATACAAAAAGGGGTACAAATACAAAGTATCGGATTCGTACAAAAAGAGGTACAAATACAAAGTACTGGATTTATACAAAAAGGGGTACAAACACAAAGTACCAGGTTTACACAAAATGGTTTTTATGATATTAAAACCTACATATCGTTAGAATTGTTAGTTTCCAGCTATAATTACTAAGTGTACATGTTAGAGTTATATAAAATTGAATTGAAATCGACTTAGAATTGGTGGGTCCGCCTTATTTCCTGTTCCTTGTTTGGTTGTAGACCTAGGGCAGACCCATTATTATTCTACGGTTTATTTGACTTAAATTTTATATAACTTATATACATTGAGTGATTATAGAAGGAATCCATGGTTCTTTCTAGGGTTCATTACCGCATAACATAGAAGCATTCATTTCACACTTAACTAAGAAAATATTGGATTTTCTGGAAATCATACTCTATCGCTTTTACAAGAAAAACGATTTCTTCCTCAAACAAAACTCTTATGAACTCACCAACTTAATTGTTGACACTTTTCAAAACTACTTGTATTCTCAGGAAATCAGTGAAACAGGAAAACATCAGCACTTTGAGGATGGGACGTTAAATCGTCAAACAGTTTATTTTGTCATCATAATGTAATTGATTTTGAAACATGTAAACATATACTATGGTGTAACCTTTTCAATTATATTTATGATGGTTGTAATTACTTTGACCACTATTATACTCGTTGTTGTGATACTTTACATGAAGTCCTCCACCCCCGGACGTTTCCGTCATCCTTGGTTTGGGGGTGTGACAGTCAAGAATTCCAATGATGGCATTCGATGTATCAACGTGATATTCAACGATCTTGAAGGTTTGTGATAATTGGATACACTTCAAGTATAACAAACAATAACCAAGTTACTAAGCAATCAAAGAACAGAAAAGTAAATAACACAGAGGATTCACAAAATTGTTTTTCACCAAAAAAGGAGTTGTTTTCACCAAGAAAATGAGGTTGTCAAAAAGACAGTCACCAAGACGATTAACATTAGAGTTTCACCCTAATGTTGAATATATACTAATCTATACAAGTATATCCCTTAATTGAAGGGATTGTATCTAATTTATACTAAGAACTGATCTTCATAACAAAGATAATATATCTTCTATTTATTCTATTTTTATCTATATCATTTCGTAATATACAGAATATTACATAGAATTACTATATTTACCCTGATGTTGATAGACTTGTTACGCTGGCACTAATGGTGATATAGATGTTGACGCTGACAATTAGTGTGTGGAATGTTTGACTCATCAGACTATAAGGTGTGACCTTACAATCTCCCCTATCTGATGATGTCAAAACTAATCTTCCTCCTCATCAGAAGAACCATTGTAGAACTTGTCAGCTTCTTTCAGGATCTCAGGCTTAACCCATCTGAATTCATCAATTTGAAGTTCTTCCAATCTTTTACTAAGATCCAATGATATCAACACACAATATCCTCTTTCTAATTTAAAATGACTAATTCCTTACATGTGTAGATGAAACAAATGTTCAGTGGGAACAACAGGAAGATCATCAGTGCGTTGAAAGCACATGATATTTTGATTGTCCAGGTAGAAAATACCATGTTATGGTTCTCGAATGAACATGTACTAAACTGGTTCAACACCTACTGGCAGTTCGTTGTTGATGTACCGAGTGTCGTACGGAAGAAGAAACTTAGTATTCTTGGACTGTCTGGGGCCACCTGTTCTTCCTGAGGTGGATGGTCTAGAGGGACCAGTTGATGGCACAAGATTCAGCTTTTTGACTTTGTTGAGTAGCTTCTGAATTTCCAACTTGACATCTTGAGCATGAATACCTTTGTGTTTTTCGATAATTTCTTGAAACCGTATCTACTCACTATAGCCAAATTTGACTATCTCACGAGCGAATACATATTCAATGTCTTCGTACTCAGTCTTCTTCTTGACCAAGTGAACCTTTAGAGATTTGTTCCTTGGTTTGGTGCATCTTACCCTGATAATGGGATCAGGCTTTGTTCTTCGAGACAGAACATCTCCAAACTTATTTTGATCGATCCTTTCGTTCAGATCTGAAACTCTGTGTTGGTTATCCACTCTATTATTGAAGAGCTGAATTTCCTTGACTTGATCATTAGTGCTTTAAACATTAGCACTTTCATCAGCGGAAGCAGGTGCTTGAGCAAGTTTGGCAAACAAACGTTCTACTTTTCTAGATTCTTTCTTTTCTCGAATGGCGGCATTATTCTCTATCATGATTTCTCTTACTTCATCAACAGCTATACTCCATACTTTATCCAGTTCATTCAGATCAAAGATGAGCTTGATTTTCTTGGAAGGAAGAGGTGCTGAAGGATCACCAACAGAAGAACTTCCAGCTTCATCGGCATGAACTCCCCCTGAGAATGAAGCATTCCTCTTTCGAGGATTGAAATGATCATTATCAGACTCAATATCATTATTGGTTCCTTGAGGAATCTCCTCCTCAAAATATGAATCAAGGTAGAAAACATTCAAAGGAACAACAGGAACAGCAGTTGGTGGCATGAATCCAAAATCGAGAAACCCTTCATAGTCATCAGTTTCTAATTGCTCACCAGAGTCTGGGATAAGCTAATCATCCGTTGTTGCATCAGCGTCTTAAATAATAATAACAACAACAACTTCTTTTAGAGCATCAGGATCAACTCTACCAGCTTCAGACATCTCAGGTTGAGATGCAGTCACCAATATTTGCATTTTAGATGCAGTCACCACCATTTTCATTTGTCGAACAGGACTCTTATTCTCCCCTTTTTTGGCAGCATCAGATTGGGGGCGAACCAGGTAGAGTCAAGGAGGGTAATGAGATGGTGGAGGAGGTGGAGGCGTATTTGATGATGGAAGAGGGAGGAGGAGGATTATCAATTGGAGAGTTTGGTGGGGTGTCATCAACATCATCATCAACCAAGGCCATAAAACGCTTCATATCAGCTACATCCTTTTCAAATTTAGTCAACCTTTTTCCCAACGATTGAGTTAAATGCACTATTAAAGAGAGTTGAGAGTTGCATCTGGATTCTCCTTGATCATCGTGATGAAAAGAAACGGTCTTAATAGGTGTTGGCATAGGGGGAACAGTCTCAGCTTGAGGAGAAGGAGACGCGAATCTTGAATAATTCTCATCTTGGATCATTTTCTCAGCACCCATTACTGGGGGGTGCTCATATCGAGATTGGATAGGTCTTATGGTATTTTTTTAGCCGAGGGAGGCTGGGGCTTTGTCAATGGAGCGTACCCATTCTTTTAAGCGCCTTTTGTTCAAAATGGTGCGAGTGGTGATTGATAATGGGGGTAACAACTACTCTATTCCCCTAGATGATCCAGAGGAGACTGGTACACTTAGATGAGTTAGGAGATGAGGTGATGATATGCAGGATGAGCCGCCTTTTATTTCTGAGGAGGATGAGTTGCCAATGGACCCTTATAATGTTTATATGAGGCGGTATCAAGACAATTTGGGTTTGGGCATGAATTACATGGGAATACATATGGATATGATGATGCAACACTTGGCCATTGATCGCCCAACCAGTTATCCCTCAAAGGACAAGTACATCCCGAATTGGGATGATTTATGGGTGGAACACCAAGGTGGTGTCGGCGGTAGCGGAGGAGGAGGAGACGGAGACAACGAGTGATTATCCTTGGCTTTTATTTTATTTTATGTTTGTGTGGTTTTTAATACAATTTTTTTATGTTTGGTAATGTAGGATGTTAAGTAATGTAGGATTTAAGTAACTTTAGTTTTTGTGGTTGCTTTTCCTTTTTATTACTTGTTTGTTTTGATTTCTCAGAAGCATAGTTAGTTGATGAGAGGAGTCATGCTAACTGAATAAGAGCATTTTTCAGCAAAAAAGAAGAAGTATACCACTGATGCATAATTATTACACCTATTAGTTTTACCAACTATCTAACTAACTATTACGACATAAGGCAGTGGACCTATTCGCAAATAATACAGCACAAACATTCGGGTATCCGACTCAGGGAACGGATTTAATTTACTAACCTAACTACTAATAGATTAATCTAAAAACAAGCAAAAGTTAAAAAGGGTATTATCTGATTTTTCAAGTTCATACAAACTTAAATACATAACTAGTGGTTTTAATCAATATACAAAAAACACTTTCATTTAGTTCGAATCCACCTCTTCTCTATGGTTAGTTACTAATTATGGATTATTAAAGTTGGTTACCAATTATTATGTAATTAGCAATTCAAATCCAAATTTACTAATATTTTCACCAATTCAAGAACTACCTTGTATGGTCATACACAAGCAAAACACAAAATTAGTTATTATTTATAGATAGGCTATGTAAGATTTATCTAAGCAAACACAATTATGGTCACAATTATGTTCTCCAGCACAACTAAATTTGTTACTTTTATTACTTATCTAAGATTTGTTCGATCCTAACTCTAGTAATTTAATGGTCACTAAATCACTAGGTAACAAGTTCATGTAATTTAATGGTCACTAAGCTACACTTAACTCGAATTTAAGCAACAAAGTCACTAACTTTAACATGCTAGGTAATGATAATCAGACACAATAGCATAAGTTCAGCTACTCATAGAGTCAAAGTATCATCTAGCTAAACGAAAGCAAAAAAGTTCAGCTACTCATGGATGAAAATGATAGCATAAATTCAACATAAATCGATATGATTAAAGTAAATCAAACCGATGTGATGACTTGTTCTTCAATTTCTTAATCTTCAACCAATTTCTCCTTCAAAGTATTGTTTTGTGCACTTCTCTGAACTCTAAAATCGGATATCTCAGAATACATTTTCTCCCAAAAAGCTCCTTAAATCGATAATGCAAGAGACTATTTATAGTTTCGCAAAAGACGTAGCTCACGTCGTGAGCTATGGGTGTCACGTTGTGAGCTAGGTGTTTATCCGTATCGGGCAAGGATTTTGACTTCCCGCATGCTAATCTTCTAGAATACCCTCCTCACGTCGTGAGAATTGATCCCTCACGTAGTGAGCTTGGTTTTTTCAGATAAAATCTTCTTCTTTTAAACTTCAATCCTCCAAAGTTCCAATTCTTGTTAATTCTGGTCCATATTCTTCAAGAGTGTTCCATTTGGCTGTAAAATACAATTTAATTTAATAAGTACCAAATATCTTTGCAAATAACTAAAATATTACTTAAAATGTATTAAGATATTGCCTAAAAATATGTATAAATATAGCAATATCAACCACCATGGTATTACTTTTTCTTGGACAAGAATCGAGCTGGACAAATGTTTCATTTTTCTGAGAACAACGAAACCACGACGTGGTCACATCTAACCACAACGTGGTGTCGAGGAAATTCACAATTACAAGTCCAGATTTTTCGAAGAGCACAACGAGTTCTTACAATACCATGTCGTGTTGCTATTCATTTTCATTATTTTTGGTTGCTTGTTTCGCACCATTTGAAGTCTGTTTTTCTTGGAATATTGAAGACTATTCAAGTAGATGTCCAAAGTACCATTGTCCAACTATCTCACGAGATGTCAACCACACAAGATTCAAGTTCATCCTCGCCACTTCTATCCCAGGGGAGTCTGTTCCAATTTCTCTCTTTACTTTTATGTTCTTTCATTGTTAAAGCATGTATTGAGGACAATGCATGAAATAAGTGTGGGGTAGTGCCGTAGGGGTTAAACATAGGAGTAACAAGCATTGTGGAAAAAATTGTTATGAAAAATGACTAGGAAAAAAGTTATTAGAAAGATTTGATACAATAATATGAAAATTAAACCTAGTTGTTATATTGAGACCTAGGTTGCTAGTATTGTGTGGGATGATCCGATGTGAGTTTATATGTTTATTCGAGCCAACATATGTTCTAATATATTTGTGGCTTCCCTATCCTAGTGAAATCAAGAGACAAAAACACGACCTTGCCCATTTTGAGGGATGTAAAAAGTTTTGGCTTTGGGAAAACCTAGACCTAATAAAAAGCTTACCATTGACTAATTTATCTCATGGGTCATTTCTGTCAAAATAATCGGAGTCAACTTATCAAGTTTATCTGTTTACTTTTCCTTATTGTTGAGTCTAGTTATTATATAAATAAAGTAATAGTTCGGGAGTGGAACCAATCCGTGACCTTTTGGACATGGTCAGTATTCCCCTCGGAATATTTTTCGTATATATGTCCACCTGCAGTACATTAACACGGATCAGAACGGGAAGAATGCCACTATACGGATTTCATCGAAAGTCATGGGTTCCATTAGTGACCTAAGGGATTCCGAGTACTCTAATGAATCTTTTAAAAAGTCACGAACTATAGTATGAGAAAAGATTTAAAAAAATATAGAAAAATTGAAAAAATAAAAAAAAATGTGAAAAAAATAGAGAAAGTTCAACAAAAAGAAAATGTTGCAACAAATAAAAGTGTAGTTATATTTTAAGGAAATTATATTATATATTATTTTTCATTCTTATTGAGTCGCCTGGCATTTGACAATAACTTTTGAGACGAAATTGGGTAAATAAAAGGGCATAGGAGATAAGAATGACAAAAATAAATGTTGTTCAAATTGACTGGGAAGTGTTTATGAGGATCATAAGTATTTAGGATTAGGGAATTTTTTTAGGAAAATTAGACATAAATATACGCATTACGGTCTTGGAGTAATGGAGAGGTTTTAAATGGATTGTCTTGTGTGATATTGGTAGCTAAAGTTTTGATGTGATAATAATAAAATCAGTTTTGCTTGGGGGCAAGCAAAAAGACAAGTGTGGGGTATTTTGATATGTGCATATTTAGTTATAATTCATGCAATATTTCAATATTCTTTTACTATATTTATGCCCATTATAGAACAAAATGTACTTAATTTGTTTAAAATATATTTTGTAGCAGTAAAGACATGCTCAGGATCAAAAGGAAGCTATTGCGGAGCTGTAAGCGGAAAAAATGGATAAAAGTCAAAGAAGTCTTAAAACTGGAAGACCACGTCGTGGTTGTCTCAACACAACGTGGTGATTGGAGAAATCCCGATGGAATAGTGACTTGTCTATTACATGTTTTTAATGAAGACCACGTCGTGGTGGCGGTCAACCATGACGTGGTAGGCCAGATTCAGGAATTATAAATATTATGATTATTCTCTCAAATCTAACAAATGTCTGGAGTTTTATTTGACTTTTGAAGATCATAGAAGTGTTGGAACTCAGTGGAAGCTCGGATTTTGATTAAGGTTTAGCTTTTGAAGAGATTTGAGGCAATATTCCTTCTTAACACCTAATTGCTTTGTTATTCATTATGATTTTCATTGTGAACTTCGTTTTTAAGAATTTGTTTACAGAAATTATGGGCTAAAAACCCTAAATTCTGTTTAGAGTAGAAGATCATTATGACTATGTGTTGATTTATTGGATTTTGGATTGTTGCTAGTTGCTTATTTGTTATGATAGCTTGTTAAAGACCATTTTTTGTTAATGATAACTATATTTTGTGTTTATTGATGTGTTTTTCAGAGCTACCTTATTGTCCGGGGACAAAACATCTTTAAAGGTCCAACTATTTTGACTCACAAAGGGAATTTTATGAATACCAAATCTCACACTCATTTTAAATATCTTGACCACGACAAAATAAATACTTTAAAATGTACTATTTTCAGGTTCTTAACAGTTACCAAGATTTCTAATATTGATTCAGATATAAAAACAATAAATTTTATTTCTATTTTAAAACCATGAATTATAAAAGCTTTTATAATTTTTTAAATAACAAATCCATTAATTTCTTTTTAAATACGATAATGGAGAGTTAGATGTTAGTAGTCTTGCTTTTGTCGGATGGTGGATGGTAGGGGTGAGCATAGGCGGGTACCCGCCATATTTGACTGGAACCGGAACCGGAACCGGAACCGGTGATACCAGTTTCTAAAATATTGGAACCGGAACCGGAACCGGCGGGTAGCGGTTCCATAACCGGGTACCCGGTTTGTTAGTTTTTTAGACTTTTAATATCTTAAAAAACCTATATATTTTGCATACTTACAAAAAAATAATTATCAATAAAATCAAACAGGTAATTCATTAAGCATCACAAAGTAAGAATCGAACGAGTGCGGTGGTACAATCCACCTTTCAAAATTTTAAATAAGGTAATTCATTATCATATAAATTTTAAATACGGCCTAGTATAGAGTGCGGTGGTACAATCCACCTTTCAAACTTTTCTAATGTAGTGTTTTTTTTGTCTAAACATTTTGATTGGACAATGACTTTACATTAAAAAAACATGTTAATATGTGTCGTATCATCATAATTCAAATATGATTGCTATACTGAATTTTTATCTACTATCATCGATTTAACACTTACGTATTACATTGTCGAACCAATCCAAATTGTGTACTCATCTGGTTATAATTGCCTATTAAGACAATAATATTAAATCTTTTCCAAAAAATTGTTTTTTTCTTTTTGGAAACGACAAATATTATAAAAGACCCCGCCAACAAGTAGCTGAACGAGGGCACAGTCAAGAGTACACATGAAAACAATTACAATAAAGAAAATGGGGAAGCATTCCATTCCTCCCAGTTACAAATTTCGTTTTTACCCCTACACTTAATCCATAAGTACACCAGAGATTTAACATTTTCAACCACCTGTGATGGCGTATTTGACTTCGTCTGAAATATTCGATCATTCGTCACTTTCCATGGGATCCATAATAGTCCATAACAGACAGCAATGAACCGGTTTCTTTACTTTGGACTTCTACCCCAATTGGATGTAAATTCAATGATATCCTTGACGATATGAGCCTCCATGGTCATTACCCCACACCATTTTAGTACTTTTTTCTAATCAGACCAACATAAGGGAAATCTACCGGTATGTGATCTGCACATTCCAAGTCATTAATGCAAGAACCATATAAGTTAGAATCAATGTTGACCCCTCCCCCCCCCCCCCCCCCCCCCCCGTGAGCAAGTGCAACCGCAAATGGTATACGGTCTTGAGCAGCCCTCCAAATAAAACTTTTCACCTTTATCGGAATTAATTTACTCCATCTAACCATCAACTGTTGTAGATGAGACAAAGGAATGTGGTCAATTTTCTTCCTGAGCAACTCAACTTTGTATCTGCCATCTGATGCCAAACAACACAAGAGATGATTTGAACCATTTTGAAGACGTATGGTTGCAATCTCCCTGGTTAGTCTGATCAGCTCATCAAATAAACTAGCATTAATTAGGAAAGACTTCCATCCCCACTCGAATCCATGTTCTTGAATTCTCGAACCCACCAAACAACTTTTTTGTGCTTCAATATCGTATAATAAGAGATAAAATATTTTCAATTTTCCTGAATCTTTCCAAGTATCATTCCAAAACTGAGTTTTGTCCCCGGATTTGATATTTTGCTTGTAGATGTTGTTGAAGCTAAAACGCATGGGTTGTAGGTACTCTTTTGAGCTACCTTATTGTCCTCTTCAATTCGAAGGCGGACAATTAGGTCCTCAATGGACATCTCCTTTCTCTTATGTAGTAATTCTTGAAATCAACCCAATTAGGGGGTACCTTCTCAATCATTGAAGCAACTAAAAAAAGGCTCATTAAACCCCATACTATCAACATGCATGTCATGTAGGAGGACATGTAGTTCATGGAATTGGGACATAACAGTTTTCTCATCTACCATTTTATAGTTTACAAACCGGGCAACCAAAAATTCTTGGTCCCGACATCTTCTATTTTGTACTTTTTTTCCAATGAGTCCCATATTTATTTGGCCGTTTTTGTTACATAATGTACATTATAAAACAAATCAATAAGACCATTAAAAATATAGTTCCTATACAAGAAATCAGAATGTTTCCAAGCTTCAATATCACTCAAAACTTGCACATCTACTTCACATTCGGTCATTGTTGGAGCCTCTTCAGTTAAGAATGTAGCAAGATTCAACGTGGTGAGGTAGAAAAGCATCTTTTGCTGCCACCTTTTAAAATCCAGCCCAAAAAACTATTTTGGTTTCTCCGCATGATTAACTGGCATGGTCATCATTGGAGCTCCTTGAGCATTAGGAGTACCATTAGGATTTAGTTGTTGAGAGCTTTCACCAGTCATACTACACATATAAACCAATTGTTTTAGTTAAACCAAAGTAAAACAGTTAAAGATTAGTACACAATCACAACAAGAAAAACTATTAAATGAGTGTCTTTTCCAGAAAAAACATAGATTCTGAAAAATTGTTAAACACTTGGTTTTGAAATCTATTTTAGAAAATGGTTTCTAAAAACAGAAGCAAAATAAGAATGATATTACTGAAAATTGAAATAACATATAATAAGAAGTTGTTTTAGAAAACTATTTCTAAAAACAGAATCATAAATGTGCAGGAAGAAAAAAAAATCTCATTTTTTATAACTGTAATATAAGACATCAATTTGTTTTTTTTTTCTTTCAGTTGTTCGTTTTGTACAAAACAAATTTATTTTAAGATTGTTAGGAGAGTATCACCCAAAACTGCACAAAAGAACAAACAGAAAGAAAATTGGATGAGGCCTATGCTAAACACAGATTCGTTAAAACAAATTGATCATATATGTGTGTTTGTTTCCCAGGATACAATAGCAGTAAGTGACTCTTCTAGGTCACTTGAACCCTCACTTGGCCCGGAAAATACATTGGTTACATAAAGAGGTGGAAAAAGAAGAAGAAGCGTAAGAGAGGAAGAGATTAATTTCGTTTCATTCGGTGTGTCTCAATTAGTCACATATGTGTTATATTTATACTACACAATATAAATGATGTGATTAATACGAAATTGTTACTGTCACAATTAAATACGACAATTAATCAAGAAATCAAAACCGAGATATATGATTAGTGGCTCTTAAACGCGCGCTCGCACACAATTTCAGTGAATCGAAGCCAAACTGGCTCGCATTTGCATCCCTTCTGTATGCGAGCGTGCGCGCGCGCGAGAGAGAGAGAGAGAGAGAGAGAGAGAGAGAGAGAGAGCATTGGTTCTATAAGTCTTACAAAGGTAGCTAGTCTTTCTAGTTATAAACAAATTTTCTTCTCATACTCATACTAATGTGAGATGAGTTAAAAGTCACTTAACTCACTTATTATTCTCTTCTAAACACATTACTTTGATAAGTAATTTATCATTTATTTTTAATCCGTTTTGGATATGTAATATATATATCAAAACGAAGATATCACAAAGGAGAACACGAATATATAATCATTCGTCTGTTTTGATTATATTTAGAGTCTGAAATTCGTGCTAAAAAATGGTGAAAACCCTATATTTGGAAATTAGTAAAACTAATTTTCTAAGTATATATGTTTATTAAATTGGAATGTAAATGTTAGGAAATATATCTTTATAAATATTTATTTAATTGAAGTAAAAAGATATTAAAAATATAACTTTATCAATATTTAATTAGTTGAACTAAATAAATTGTTATAATTAATGTTTGTAGTTAAAAAAACAAATTTAAGGACCTAGAGGGTGTTTGGGATTACTTTTTACCTTCAAAAGTCCTTTTTGTAAAATGACTTTTTGTAAAAGGACTTTTTACAAAAAGAGTTTTTAAATATGTGTTTGGATTAGCTCTTAAGGGTACATGTTTACACAAATCGGTCCTGTGAACAAAAAATTTCATCAGTTTGATCAATTTTTCATCCATATTTCATCAATTTCACTCATTTCTAATCAATAATTCATCAATTTCTCAAATCTATACATGTTAACCCAATATCTCATCAATTTTCATCAACACAATACAATCCATACACTCTCAAATATATGATAATCAATATTTCAGAACATCATAGGTATCATAATCAAAGGAACAAATCAGATACAGTGGAAGGAAAACCAAAGGAAAATCGACAGGTATGATAATTGAAGGAACAAATCAAATACAGTGGAACAAACGACAGAGGCGTTTTCTTTGCTGATGAGAAATGAAAATCGACACAAAAAGGAAAACCAAATCAGAGGTGAAACTTACCTGATCGGAGATGGAGGAAGGAGACGCCGACAACGGGAAGAATGCCAATGGCCTTGGTGAACGATCGACACACACAGTGAGCGTGAGCAGAGAGAAGGAAGGTTCAAAAGTTTTGAAAATATACGTTTTCCTAACTTTTTAAAACCCCACTTTTACTTCTATCTAAAAGTTACTTCTAAAAGTTCTTTTCCCTTTGCCAAACATCTTTTGGCTTGTTTTTAACTTTTTGAAAAAGATAAGGGTAAAAGTTATTTTAAAAGATATCCCAAACACCCTCCTAAACCGAAACCATTTATGCACGGAGTAGAGACAAGTTAAGGCAAGTGAATCAAAGGCTCATTTCCGAACTGAGACCTGCTTTTATGCACTTTAATTTGAATGTATAATTAAGGGAAATCTCCAAAAAAATCCTAAAATTTTACCCTAATTTACGAAAAAAATCCCAAACTAAAAATTGTTTACGAAAAAGCATGAATTACCGATAAAAATGGCGATTTGACCCCTTTTTTCCGGTTTACCGGTTTCATTACTTACCAGTTTCACTAAAGTCTCATTATTTTACCCTAAATTGCGAATAAGTCCCAAACTAAAATTTTGTGATGATTTGGCCCTTTTCTTCATGTAACATACATTTTATCGGTTTCATTGCTGACTTAGACACCTAGTCATTAAATTAGCTGATAAGATGGATACATGGGTTATATAATGCTACATTTACTGTAAAATTTGATATCCATCTCATCGGCTCATTTATGACTATGTATCTAGGTCAGCAATGAAACCAATAAAATGTGTGTTTCCAGGAAAAAATGGCATAAAATGAGTTGATGTCTCATGAGATGGATATATTGGGTTACATAAGATTAGATACACAATTTGATATTTCTTATAAACGTAAAAAATAACGCAATTGTTGTTAGTTTATGTAATTATTACAGTCTTTGTTGGATGCATTTTATGTTCCAAAAGAATATACAATACATCAGGATATCAAGTTTTATGCTAAACATAGCATTATATAACTCAACATATCCATCTCATTATCTCATTTAATGACTAGGCATCCGGGTCAGCAATGAAACCAGTAAAATGTATGTTACATAGAGAAAATGGTTAAATCATCACTAAATTTTAGTTTAGGACTTATTCGTAAATTTGGATAAAATAATGGGACTTTAATGAAACAGGTAAGTAATGAAACCGGTAAACCGGGAAAAATGGATCAAATCGCCATTTTTACCGGTAATTCATGCTTTTTCGTAAACAAAATTTAGTTTGGGATTTATTTGTTAATTAGGGTAAAATTTTAAATCTCTATCTGGAGATTTCCCTACAATTACTTATATTTATGGAATTATATAAGTTAACTAGAAGAATTCCCGCGCGTTGCGCAGCGAATATTAAAAATATATTGTTAAAATATTGAAAAATATATGTTTAAAATGGTTATGTTATTGACATTAACTTTGAGATAATATTTTTACACTAATTATATATATATATATATATATATATATATATATATATATATATATATATATATATATAATCTCAATTATTTTGAACAATAATATTCATTGACATGAACCCACATTCATCATTAATAGAATTAAATATAATTATCTATTTAGTATAATTTTTAACAATTATTATTAATAATTAATTATATTTTTACTTATGCGATCATTTTCTAATTTCAATAACGATGTTCATTTAAAATACAATTTATTTATAGCTAAATGTAATTTATAATTTGATGTTATTATCATTTAAAATTGTTATTCATTAATTTTAAACCACTTATTATTAATAATAAGTTATAGAAGACTTTTAAGAAACACTTAATATTATTATTAAAATGTGAAACATACACTAAATAATAAAGTGATAAGTTGGACAATTTGCATTGCATGGATAATATGACATATCCATGTAATTTGATTTTATTATTTATAATTATTGCTTATTAATTTTAAAACCACTTGTTATTATTAATAAGTGAAAGAAACTTTTAAAAAGCACTTATTATTATAATTAAAATGTTAAACATATACTAAAATATAAAGTGATAAGATTGACAATTTGCATTTTAAAAAAGGCTTACATGGATAATACGGATAATATGACATATCCATGATTTTTAATTAATTATTGTTTTGAAGCAACATGAACATACAAACATGTATACAATAGTTAATTAAATATTATATATATATATATATATCACCTTCCATAACATATGATCGATAACATGAATCTAATCTAATTTACATTAAAATTCCAACCACAACATACAATGATATTCTTAAAAGAATACTTAAATCAAGAAAATACAAAAAAGAATTAGTATATAACAAACTTACAAATTAAAAACTTCAACATAATAACATGGCTCGAAAAATTGTTCAAAGCCCTCAAACCAACACAAAAACTTTAAACTTGTTTTCTTTGTGAATTTTGTATGTGATTTGTATTTGTGTGTCTACTCAAAAAGATTGACCTTTTTTATAGTAGAGTATCCATTAATTGTTTATTAAATATATTATATGTGTTATAAAACCTTTGAATTGTTAATCATTATTAAGAGACTTTTGAGTGGTATTTATTAAAATAGGAAGTTTCAAATGCATGAGGTGTTTGCAAATTTTTATGGGGGTTTCATATGCATGAGGTTCAAGGAAAAATGCTAGCTTTATAAGTATGTATGATTGTATAAGGGCTAAAGAAGATACGATCTTCATTCTTCAGTGAAGTCTTAGCTCCTCTTGCAATTAATATATTTTGGTTATTTATATTGGACTGTGAAATTTTATGATTTAATTGTATTGTCCATTGTCATGGAGAAAATAAGAAAAGTATGTTAATAATACACACCGAAACATTTTTTCAAGATTTACATCGGGTCATTAACCCTATTTAGGGGTGGCAAATCAGGCAGTTGTGTCGAGAAAATAAGAAAAGTATGTTAATAATACACACCAAAACATTTTTTCAAGATTTACATCGGGTCATTAACCCTATTTAGGGGTGGCAAATCAGGTTGTTGTGTCGTGTATTTGTGGCACGACACAACAATGTTTTATGTAACACGAACGTGAAAATGCATGATGTCGTGTTTTTTTTTAATAACATGAAAACGAACAAATTAAAAAACAACAAACATGACACGGAAATATAACATAAAACAACAATTAGTTTATTTAATTAATACTTAATAATTTAACACAACAAACTTGACAAACAAGTGCTAAATCGTGTCGAATTTTGAACACGAACACGACATGAACACAAATTTCAATTTCAACTTCGCCCCAATTTCGTTTCGTATCATGTATTTGTCGTGTCGTTCGTATCATCAACATTTGTAATTTAAATTATTAATTGTTGGATTTTGTAGCTCTACTTAATATGCTTATATTAGTTACATTATTTTTTTATAATATAACTTTGCATCATTGAATTATAAAATTACTAGAAGTTTTATTTTTAAATTTTGAATTTTTCATACTTTTAAATATTTTTAGATTTTACATCTTTATAAATAATAAAAGATCGAGCATATGACTAATTACCTCTTAGCAAGTTAGCATTGTTATTTGTTGGGGGCAAATCGAGTCCATCTTCTAGTTCTATACTTGTACTTTAACTGGATCCTGAAACCTACTAAGGCCCCGTTTGATAGTTGCTGACTGAGAAAGTGCTGACTGGGAAAGGTCTGTCTGGGTAAGAAATCCTGACTGAGTAAGAAATCCTGTTGTTTGATTGTACATCTGACTGAATGTGTTGAGTGATGAAAAATGACAATTTTACCCTTCTGTTATATATAGTGATGGATTAAGTTGCTGAATAATTATAAAAACATACATATTGTCATACAAAATGTAAATTACACACAAATAAAAAATGTCATACAAAATGTAAATTAAACATAAATCATTTAATATCCAAATAAAAACATAATGAAATTTAAAATAACATAATAATTTAACGTAAAGTAGGTGAAAGTAGTTGATTTGCAATCTGATCACGCAAAACACGCATATATTCAACGGCTTCACAACATTGTCAACAAAGCCTATACACAAAAAAAGATGCCAGATTTTATAGCTTATAAAAAAAAGAAAAAAAAATCACAGCATTGCCAATATACGCATGATTTCACAGCTTATACATAAGAAAAGATTTCAGATTTTGTTCCAAACCAACATTGTCATCATAAACAAAAAAAAAAATCACAGCTTATAAACAAAAAAAAATTTCACAGCATGATTTCACAACTTATAAACAAAAAAAAATCATTGCATTGCCAATACACACATGATTTCACAGCCTATACACAAGAAAAGATTTCACAGCTTATAAACAAAAAAAAATCACAACATTGCCAATACACACATGATTTCACAGCCTATACACATAATGTTTATAAGATTTCACAGCCTATACACAAAAAAAAATCACAGCATGTTTATAAGATTTCACAGCATGTTTATAAGATTTCACAGCTTATAAGCAAAAGAAAAATCACACCATTGCCAATACACACATGATTTCACAGCCTATACACAAGAAAAGATTTTAGATTTTGTTCCAAACCAACATTGTCATCATAACTTTAAGATTTCACAGCCTAATAACAAAAAAAAATCACAACATCACCAATACACGCATGATTTCACAGCTTACATAACCAATTTTCAGATTTCATAAATTAGAGCAAAGAATGATTCTAATTTCATAGCATTTAAACACATAATTTCAGATTTCATAAAAGATGAATTTCGGATTTCATAACATTAGACCAAGAATAAATTTTGATTTCAAAACCAATTTGTGATTTGTGATTTCACAAATCATATACAAAGGAGAAGGAAAAACAATTTTCACAGGAAAAAACATAGGATCGAAGTACCTGTTTTAACGTGTTTCCCGTCGGAGCTCGAAGGAGAGAAGGTCTCTGGCCGGCCGGTAGTGGGACTGGGGGAGGGACAACGACGATGGAGAGACTCGATGGCGGCCAATTTCCTTGCTGTCTCTCTATTAGGTCACGATAGGAGAAAGAAACGAGAGGGCATGGAGGTAATTTTTTGAGTCAGCGATGTCTTATGGTCTGACCGAGAACCTTATGAGCCAGATGTGTCTGATTGAGAAAGCTATTTCACCAAACGGATTTCTTCTGACCGAGTCAACCCAAATCGTTGACTCGGTCCCAGTAAGATAATAACAAACGGCCCCTAAGAGTCTAAGACCCAGACTAGACCCATCAGGATTAGGGCCTTTTTCCTAGTCTATAATAAATTTGCTAAAGGACTAAAAGTGATTGATCAAAAAAGAAATAATAATAATAATAATAATAATAATAATAATAATAATCACAAAACTAGCCAAATTATCTAACTACTTTTCATTTAATACCCAAATATTTGCAATTAGCCTAAAATTAGGGGTGTACATTTGGACCGAACCGGACCGGACCGACTTTTGGACCGAACCGGTTATGGAGAATATTGTGGACCGTGGACCGGACCGGATGAGTCGTGTCCGTGTCCGTGTCCAGGTTTTCCGATTCTTGGAACCGTTTGGACCGGTACAACTTTAATTGCATACAATACAAGTCGTTAAAATAAGTTTTTAGGTTTGATAGAACTCGTTAAAACGAATATGTTGTTGGGTTTGATATGATACAACTTGTAAAAATGATTACATTTCCGTTTCATGCATAACTAATCTACCTTGATGTTATAATATTATAACTTGCAAAATTAATTTTCCAAATAAAAGCAACTAACATATAAATCAAGTTCACCAAGATCTCTTTGATATGATTTATCTGTCGAAGATACATAAAATTCAGAATTATAGTCTAAAATAATAGTTAAAAAGCTGTAAGATTTCAGCTTTGATAGTTCAACTTTGAAGGATTGTAACTCACTAAATATAATACCAAAATCAACAAAATTATAGTCTAAATGTTGGAAAAAACCGCAGGTCATTCCGACTTAAAACGAATGAGTTATGGTTGTTTAAAAAAAATCACAGATTACAAAATATTAAAAATCTTGCTGAAAAGCTGAAATTTTTCAGTTTTGATAGCTCAACTTTGAAAAACTATAATTCATTGAATATACTACCAAAATCAACAAATTATAATCTAAATTCATTTACAAATTGTAAATTAAACGTTGGAAAAAACCGCGTGTAAATCCGACTTAAAACGAATAAGTTATGAATGTTTAAAAATTTTCACAGATTACAATTTTTTTTAAATCGGGTCCAACCGGTTCTAAACTCGGTAAAAAACCGGACCGGACCGGTTTTGATGGATTCCTAGAACCGAGAACTGGCCCGGGGGTCCAAAAAAATGGTCCGGTCTGGTCCGGTTCACCGGTCCCGTCCGGTCCACCGGTCCAAATGTTCACCCCTACCTAAAATAGTCGACAAAACCTGTAACATCCGGATTCCCAGGTATCGTATTTTAGTTATTTATTTTGGGTTTTATGGAGGGACTCGGCGAGTAGACGCTCAGACTTGCCGAGTAGGATCGCGAGTTCTTGACTGGATTAATGACCGGACTCGACGAGTAGATACGTGGACTCGGTGAGTCTGCGCTGTAAAGTGAAACCCTAAATCCCCGGGCCTGTGCCCTATTTAAAGGCCTTTATGGCCTCCATTTGCGGCCAATCCACCCCAGAGAAACCCTAGAGAGAGCAGTGAGAGAGTTGAGAGCAAGAAGAGGCTAATACATCACTTTTGGTGTAGTTTTGCTAGAAGGAAGAAGGAAACACCCATCTAGAGCGTGAAGGGAGCTTGAATCTGGGCTAATCATCTTGAGAGTTCATCTCTGGAGGTATAATCCCTTCTATTTCGTGTTGATATGATAGATTTCATGATTTTAGGGTTTTTACCTCCATTTTATGTAAGATCTAGTGAGTATGAGGCCCCCTTTGTGTTAATAGCATCAGATCTGGACCATGAGAGGTCCATAGAGTCACTATCCCTCAGCTTTATGCAAGCAAATGAAAGATTGGGGACTAGGTTGCAATTTTTAGAGTTATTTCTCCATTTATGACTTGTTGTGGGTTGCATGCACGTAAAGGTTGCACCTTTACGTGACATTTGAACATTTGAAGGGTAGATCTGATAGTTAGGGATGCAGATCTGACCTTAGGAGGTTATTTGAGGATGAACATGGAGGCAACTCGCCGAGTCCATAAGTGGACTCGACGAGTCGAGTCGGGGTTGCCCCGCGATTCGTGACAGGTGTAACCCGTCGAGTGGAAGGATGACTCGACGAGCCAAGAGAGGCTGAAAGGATTCAGAGGACCCGCATGGACTCGCCAAGTCGCCCTTGTGCACTCGACGAGTCGGGTCAAAGTTGACCGTTGACTTTCGTTGACTTTAGGGTTCTGGTCAAGACTGATTCAGGAGAGTTCAGGGAAGGGTAGAATGACCTTCTACCCAATCTGTAGAGATGAGATCATGAGTGAATATTGATCGGGGATGTTATTTGAATAATATGAGGAGGCTAAGTCGAGACGTTGAGTACGAGAGTTTATCCGATTTCATTGAGGTGAGTCTTCTTACTATACATTACCTAGAGTGGTATTTATGTGTAGACCAGAGGGTCTTGTATGCTATGTGTATATATATGAGTTATGTGCATTGTGTTGTATGCATGCTATGTGTTGAACAGACCGGGCCGGAAGGCCCAACGATATAGACCGGACCGAAGGGTCCAACAACACAGACTGGACCGAAGGGTCCGACGAGCTATGACCGGACCAGAGGGTCCAACGAGCTACGAGACTGGAGGGTCCCGCTGAGACACATCGACCGGAGGGTCGTATTGTAGCCTCGAGTGGCGTATGTGTTGCATGTGGTATTTTGGGGAACTCACTAAGCATTTATGCTTACAGTTGTTGTGTTATGTGTTTCAGGTACTAGCGAGGATCGCGGGAAGGCGCCGACATGATCCGTACACACTGAGAGGATTTATGTATTTGAGGATCTTGGGATTTGTTTATTGAGATAACATGTGTTACATTGGATTACTATGATATTTTATGAATGAGAGTGTGTTTTAAAAATGAAAAATTGTTTTGGAAATTTATTGTTACAAAACCGTAGATCATCAAAGACACCTACTAATTTCGGGAAAGGTCTATGATTTTGAGGTACATTATAAAAAAAAATCATTTTTTACAACGAAACCGTAGGTGATTTATTCACCTACGGTATGCTCTCAAAAAAACTATTGTTTGTTGTGCGTATGAACATGAAGAATGAAATCGTAGATAAGTACTGCCATCTACTATTTCTTTAGAAAACCTACTATTTCGTTCTTGGCATTTAATTTTTTTTCAATCAAACAACCGAATCAACCCAAATAACATACCATATAATCAAACTATATCAATATACAAGGTCGAAACAAAATATATATATATATATATATATATATATATATATATATATATATATATATATATATATTACGCAAACCGTAGATACGGTATGTCATCTACGGTGTACAAACTACTAATGTACAATTTGTGCATTGTCATCTTGTACATCGTAGGTGGCATACGACATCTACGGTTTCCATATATTTTTTTTTCCTTTTTAAAATATATATATATATATATATATATATATATATATATATATATATATATATATATATATATACTCACAACTATTAGATTCCATAGTAATGATAAAAAAAAATGAAAATTTTCAACTTTATATATTATAGGCTAATGGGCCCTGATACCGTAGATGGGCTCCAAAACAGTAGCCCATTATCCATAAACCGTAGTTCATTTAATTCGTCTATGACGAAACCGTAATTTTAAGAGGAAACCGTAGGTTTCGGTAATTATCTAATGTTTTCGTTGGCTATTTTTTGCTATTAAGTGAAAAGTAATTAGGTAATTTTGCTAGTTTTGTCATTTTGTTATAAAATAAAGGGTTTTTTTTTCTCATATATGTTAACTTTGGGTTCAAAAACATTCAAATTATATTATATTATATTATATATATATATATATATATATATATATATATATATATATATATATATATATTAAATCCAAAGGAGCTTAGGAATAGTATCTTTTTAGGCTTTAGGTTTTTGTCACAAAAGTTTACTGAATTTGACACTTTTAGTCCCTAAAGTCAAAATTTTTACATTTTTGCTTTTTAATTAAGTTTTTGTGCCATAAGGTTTTTGCCACAAATCTTTAATGACTTTGACACTTTTAGTCCTTGCAGTCAAAAGTTTTACATTTTGGTGTTTTTGCCACAAATCTTTAATGAATTTGACACTTTTTGTCCTTGTAGTCAAAACTTTTACATTTTGACATAAAAAACACAGAAAACTTCATTTAAAATATTGCCACCATATTTTCCCAACTTTGACAACTTTAACATTATTGCCACAACATTTTTGGATTTTCTCCACCAATGTCCCTTCTTTTCGTTGTACACTTTTGACATCTAATTTTAGGGGTTGTCGACTTTCTCCCCTATTTATGGTGATTTACAATTTCAGCACATATTTTTTAAAATTGGCCGATTTTTTCCATATTACCCCAAAAGCGGCGTAGCCGCGGGTTCTTTACTAGTTATATATATATATATATATATATATATATATATATATATATATATATATATATATATATATATATAAATCCAAAGGAGCTTAGGAATAGTACCTTTTTAGGCTTTAGGTTTTTGCCACAAAAATTTACTGAATTTGACACTTTTAGTCCCTAAAGTCTAAATTTTTACATTTTTGCCTTTTAATTAAGTTTTTGTGCCTTAAGGTTTTTGCCACAAATCTTTAATGATTTTGACACTTTTAGTCCTTGCAGTCAAAGGTTTTACATTTTGGTGTTTTTGCCACAAATCTTTAATGAATTTGACACTTTTCGTCATTGTAGTCAAAACTTTTACATTTTGACATAAAAAACACAGAAAACTTCCTTTAAAATTTTGCCACCATATTTTCCCAACTTTGACAACTTTAACATTATTGCCACAACATTTTTGGATTTTCTCCACCAATGTCCTTTCTTTTCGTTGTACACTTTTGACATCTAATTTTAGGGGTTGTCGACTTTCTCCCATATTTATGGTGATTTACAATTTCAGCACATATTTTTTAAAGTTTGCCGATTTTTTCCATATTACCCCAAAAGCGGCGTAGCCGCGGGTTCTTTACTAGTATATATTAAATCCAAAGGAGCTTAGGAATAGTATTCTTTTAGGCTTTAGGATTTTGCCACAAAAGTTTGCTGAACTTGACACTTTTAGTCCCTAAAGTCAAATTTTTACATTTTTGCCTTTTGATTAAGTTTTTGTGCCTTAAGGTTTTTGCCACAAATCTTTAATGACTTTGACACTTTTAGTCCTTATATTCAAAGGTATTACATTTTGGTGTTTTTGCCACAATTCTTTAATGAATTTGACACTTTTTGTCCTTGTAGTCAAAAGTTTTACATTTTGACATAAAAAACACAAAAAAACCTCCTTCAAAATTTTGCCAACATATTTTCTCAACGTTAACAACTTTAATATTATTGCCACAACATTTTGGATTTTCTCCACCAGTGTCCTTTTTTTTCGTTGTACACTTTTGACATCTAATTTTAGGAGTTGTCGACTTTCTTCCCTATTTATGGTGATTTACAATTTCAGCACATATCTTTTAAAGTTTGTCGATTTTTTCCATATTACCCCAAAAGCGGCATAGCCGCTGGTTCTTTACTAGTTATATAATCAAACCACATACTCCGTTGATAAAATTCAACGACCATAGGGTCTTGACTTTTATAATCAATCGTAGTCGTTAATTTTTCGATCAAACGGTCAAAAACTCTTGGTTGTTAATACCATCAACTTTTCGATCACCATGCTACCATGGTGGTGGTGGTGACCATATCTTAATTACATGTCCATTTCGAATAGAACTTATGGTTTACTCTGTTGATAAGCTTTGTAAAATTAAGCTGCATATCGATCATACAAAACCAAGTTTGATTTTGTTTCTTCATGGAATTAGATGTGCCTCGGATCACACATTCTCTCTCTAACTATTGTTTTTGTATGATTTTGGCGTGACAATCAAAGTGTTATTCAAATTAAGATCACCAATTAACATATGAAGCATATTGAGATCAATCAGAGTGTTATTCAAAATCAATTACACAAGCAACAAGCTTTATCATTATGCTAAAAAGATGCATACATCAAGTGAGATAACCAAAATCCTTCATCACTTGGATTCCGTAGGGAAAGGATTGAAGCCACCATCCAGCATTTTTCTGAGTGGTCCAAACATCGGTTCAGGGAGATTCTTCAAGTCATGCCAAACCCAACCTTCACACTTATCAGGCTCGAGGTTTTGAGGTGTTTGTTCAGGGTCTGAAAGATGTGCACGCATGAAAACAGCAACAAGATGCACTTTATCAGAAAGGACGAAACTGTTGGCTGTTAAAAACTCTATGTTCTTGATCTCTAGTCCTGTTTCCTCCTTTACCTCTCTTGCTGCACATTCCTCAAAGCTTTCACCTGTGATTCCGTATGTTTATCAATCGTTACCCTGCTTTACAGATTGTTCACATACATAACTATATCTATATGCAATTGATTTATCGGCGTTGAATCCAGCGACTTTCTCCGATTATCGTTACGATTTGAGGGGGAAAAGTTATCAGAAGTTAAGAAAAGGTTATATGGAATATATCCTCATAATGTTTCAAAATCAAAGGTTGATTTCCATTTCGTTTTCGAAACAAAGGTCAAATGAGAATATAGCAAAACAGGGGGTAACAGTGATGAGCATTAGGGTAAAGCGTGATTAGGGGTTAAAGGAGGAGAACTGACCGAACTCAAGGTGGCCGCCGGGGAGGGCATAGGTGTAGGCACCAATAGAAGAGGAGCGGCGACGCCCGAAAAGTATCTCATCATTCTTCAATATAAACACAGCAACGCCAATTTCCGGCGCCGGCGACATCGTTCCGTTCTCTAAAGGTCCAACTATTTTGACTCACAAAGGGAATTTTATGAATACCAAATCGCACACTCATTTTGAATATCTTGACCACGACAAAGTTAATACTTTAAAATATACTATTTTCAGGTTCTTATCGGTTATAGGGCCGGTCCATGGGCCTGTGCGACTGCCCCGGACCCACAAATGTCAAGGTTTCAATATTTAACTTGTTTTATTGGTTATATACTTATATATCAACAACACATTACTTTTTAGCCTGTTCAAAGCCCAATACTCTAATCAGCCACTAATCCAAAAGATGGAGCGTGAGACAGCCCTATCAAAAATACCCGATATCCGAATTACCCGTCCGATTTTTTCGGATATCAGATAAATCGGGTCGGGTAAATCGGGTAAATTTTTTCGGATAATCGGATAACCCGATTTTTTTTTCAGGTCGGGTAAATGGTACGTTTGTTGGGTTTCGGGTATACCCGAATTACCCGAACTACCCGAATTATTATTATTTTTTTTTTTGTAGAGCTTGTACTCTGTAGCAGGTATTTGATCACGCTTAAACTAAATTTCATTATTGTAAAACATGAATCTCTTTTATTATGACAATATGACACTAACAATATTAAAAGTAATTGTTTATATATCATCATGTTCTTTAAAACTTAATTGTTTTCTAGATTATAGTTTTTATTGCAACTAATAAACTCATTATCTTGACGAAACTTCAGAACATGGCAAAACTTATGGCTACAATTATCTTAAACATTTTAAACTTTTAAATTAAGATCTTTAAGTATTTGTTTTTTTAACATCTTATTAGATTAGATTAAGTTGTTAAAAAATTACACAATATCTCAAGTAGTATTGACTAAAAAATATCATTGTTCAATGCTTGAGTAACTTCGTTTATGCCTCGTTTGTTTATACAAACAAGACTAATAAAGCACGACGTATTTATTTCATTAAATTTATTTTCAGGTGAAATTCAAAAAAAAATTATATATTTCGGGTAATACCCGAATTACCCCAACCCGACCCGATACCCGAATTACCCAAACCCGAATTACCCGAATTTGATTTGGGTCGGGTAACGGGTATTTTTTTTAACATAAAAAACCCGAATTACCCGAAACCCGAAAAAATTACCCGATCAATACCCCTAGCGTGGAAGGTAACGAGACTTTTTTTTTGAAAGAGCGGAGGTAACGAGACTTACCTGGCGTGCGTCTGACTTCCAAGGTGTCGTAACTCTTCAATTGTCAGGTTTCTATGGAAAATCCAAACATTGTTATGGAAAATCCAAACGGCGACTTCTCCAAAAGAACGAGTTAACGATCATTCTTATATTTCTTATTCAAGAATTCAAGTTAATCGATTACTTCTCATTCTTTTTCTGATTTTCTAAATTCGTCGACAACAACCATTAGTGAATCAAATATTATTTAAGAATTGAGAGACTGATTGTGTCTCGTTCTTTTCACGATTTCAGAAAATGAGAAACCCGATTGTTTCCCTTCTAGTTTTCGATTTCCTTTTTCTGATATAGCACCAATGTGAAGTTAATCAGGCTATTTGATTTATTTTTGGAATCTGACCTAGAGAGTTGAATCGAGAGTTACAGTCACCGCCTCAGTTGGATTTCTTTCTCAATCGTTAGAAATTTGAAGTTTCAGTCTTTTGTCTTTCAGAATCGACTGTTAGAGATGAAATTGATTTCTAATAATCTGATTGTGAATCCCTATATGTTCTATCGTTCTTGAAATTTCTTATTCTTTTTTGAAATTCGATTTTAATGAAGTTGTTCAAGTTAGAGACAAAATCAAATTTTAATCGTTTTAAGTTAGAGACAGTTCTTCAACTTTATTGCTTAATTTCGATTTGTAATGTTAATCTTCTTAATTTTGATTTATAAATGTTACTCTTTTATTTCTATTTCTTTGCCTTTGGTATATATAGAATTTTTTGCTGCTATATTGAGTTTTCCAACTGCTTAGAGGTTATTAACAACCAGCAACAAGTACTCTCGATTTAAGGAATTCACCTAACAACTTTTTGTCGATGATAAATCTACTTCAGTTGGATGGGAATAACTTGTGTACAGAAACAAAACTGGACTCTGAAAGTTAATTAAGAAACAAACGGGATGAGACTTTAGTGATTTTATACTTACTTTTAGAATTTTCTTATTAAGGCATTAAACTATAACAAACTCACCTCATAATAGCATTGTACTTTTAGTTTTCCCCATTTTATGATTGTATAAATTTAATTGTATTGTTATTATATGTAAAACAATGTAATATACATATACTTAAAATTTTCGAAGGGCCCTATTTTAGATTTGTCCCCTGCCTCAAATCATCTTGGACCAAGATTTGTAATACTGATTCAGATATAAAAAAACTATAAACTTTATTTTTATTTTAAAACCTTCAATTATAAAAACTTTTATAATTTTTTTAAATAAAAAATCCATTAATTTTGTTTAAAATACGCTAATGGAGAGTTAGATGTCAATAGTCTTGCTTTTGTGAGATGGTGGATGGTAGAACAACTACTTCATATAAATAGTAAATACGACCTATTATAGAGAGTTTGGTAGTACAATCCAACTTTCAAAATTTTGTAATGTAGTGTAATTTTTTTTTTTTGTAAACATTTTGATTGGACAATGACATTACTTAAAAAAACATGTTAATATGTGTCTTATCATCATAATTCAAATATGATTGCTATACTAGATTTTTGTCTACTATCATCGATTTAACACTTGCGTATTACATTACCAAACCAATCAAAATTGTGTCCTCATCTGATTTCAATTGCCTATTAAGACAATGTTATTAAATCTTTTTCAAAAAATTGTTAGTAAGTCAATAACACATACGAAATGGTTATACATGTGCTTTTAGGTCACCTACATATTAAATTAAGAAAAATACTATTAAAAAATGCATAAATGTTGTTAATAATAACGATATTAAGTAGAATGTTATTATCAATGCTATTAGTAACAATGATATTTAGTATAATGCTATTGTCGATGCTATTAATAACAATGATATTTAGTAAAATTTTATTATCAATCCTATTAATAGCGATGATATTAGTACAATGTTATTAACAACATCGCTATTAATTGACAATTGATGTTAAGAACGATGCTAGTAAGTACAGTGTTGTTAACAAAAATGTTATTAACATCACTATCAAGTCAAGAACACACAAATAATAGTTATACACTTGTGTTTAAGTCAACTTCATATTGCATTACATGAAATGTTATCAATAACATCGTGTTATAGAAAGTATAAGTATCAAATTTTGTATTTCATTAACTTCTAAAAGTGTAATACAAAGTACCAATTTTGAAAATCTATAACATGTTTATAATATACTATAAAAAACTTTCATAACTTCTCGACACTATTATCCACAAAATGTCAAAATACTTTTTTTCCAAAACACTCTATCCATAAAAGTTTTCCTATCAATAGAACGTGTTCATCAAAATTATACCCCATCTACAACACCTTACCATTTATAGAACCTACCATCTTTTTACTTTTCACATCTTCTTCGCCTTTAATTTATACGTCACCTTGTACAATTAATTCACTCTTCACCTATGTTTCACTTACACATCTGCTTCACTTTTCACATTTGTTTCCCCTTGCACCTTTGTTTCACCCCCTATTCCACCTTTCACTTCTTGATCAACTTTATGATCAATAAAAATCATTGCATTGTCACCATCTAAATACATCTTAGGTCCTACATCATTATCCATTTTATCTGGTAACTTTATACCCTTAATGTTTCATATGCAATGATCTTATTCCCATTATGAATACCTTGATTTAAGAAATATCTAAAACAGTTACTATATATCGTAAGTCTTAGCACTTTAGATAATAGCTCGTTAATTGGGAACATAGTAATAAAATAATATAGATTTATTCCTTTACAATTTCATTACTAAATAAAGAAAAGTCACCATAGTATATATTTATGACATCTGCATCAATATATGTAATGCCCGTAAATTCGAGCTAGATGTTTAAGATATAATAGATAATCTTAGCTAAAGATGTAGTAGTCATAATGACTATCTCGGTGATATAAGGACCGCTTAAATCCGATTTCATATGAAGAAGCTATGCTTCTTCGAAGTTTCGCAATCAAACCAACACGGCTATGCGCGTCATGAAAAGTGAATCAGAGATTGATTGCTTACACTACTAGAAAAATACCCTTTAATGACACACATTGTGTGTCATAAAAGGGTACAGATGACACACAAATGTGTGTCAAAGAAGGCCATGTCATAAAGGAACATGACACGCATTTGCGTGTCGTAACCTTACGACGCGCATATACGACACACAATGCGTATCATTAAAGCCTATGTCATAAAGAAAGACAACACAAATTTTTGCGTGTCATAATTTTAAATGTTTTAAAAATATATATTTTTAATAGATTTACTTATTTTCAAATTAAATGACACATTTAAAGTTTTGTAATACAAAATAAAATACCATACACAACAAAGATAATTCATTGCACAAAATATAATATGTCAAATACAAATAATCATTCCAATAGTAACTAAATGTAATAAATTGCTAATATTGTATAATATTTATTATAGAAAAACAAAACACAACATTAAAATGAACTCGTGAGTAAATTCTCATTTGATAGTCTTCATGGCAGCTTTAAGCCTTGAAACTTCAAGTGTTGACTTTTTTTCAACAAATTTCCTGCACTTGAGGACATAAAATGACTTACGTAGTAAAAAGAGTAAATTATGTTTTTTTCAGGTCTAATCAACTAAGTATGCTGCCATTTCTTGCATTTTAACCAAAAATGTCTAAATGCATGAAATAGCAACTTACCTCAACTTATTTCTAGTAAAAGAAGCTTAAATGCAAGAAATAGCAAAGTATATTGCTATTTTCTGCACTTGGGGACATAAAATGACTTGTGTAGTAAAAGGAGTAAATTATGTTTTTTTTAAGTCAAATTAATTAAAGTATATTGCTATTTCTTGAATCTTAACCAAAAAAGCCTAAATGGATGGAATAGCAACTTACTTCAACTTATTTCTAGTAAAAGAAACTTAAATGCAAGAAATAACAAAGTACATTGCTATTTCCTGCATTTGGTCTTGAAAGCAACTAAGTTTATTTATCCAAATAACATTAATGTACCTGAGATAGAGCATTAAGTAGCAGATTAGCCTCTTTGCTTCCACTCTTTCACATTTTATACTTATGATGGCACCATCTCCATTTCTGGGCCATTAAAATCATCAGTGCTTCCAACTCCCTAAATTGGTTTAGTAAGTATAACATTACAATCGTTAACAAATAATCAAGCCAAAAAGTCTCCAACAAATATATTTGTGAAAGTATTTAGGCTATCAGGCGAAGTCCAAATGATGGAAAGAAGGGGAAAAAAGAGTGTGAACCTATTCATGAACTTTTGGCCAAGATATCCCACATGGATTTCTTATTTAGTCGGCCCTCCCAAATTCCTATATCAATAGCAACAGCTGTTCCACCACCACCCATCGCCGCCATAACTGCTGCATAAACGTTTTTTTTTAAACAAATAAAAATTCCAAATATATAATATATAGGTAGTGAAGATTATGTGTCACTGCCAGCAGAGAGAAAATCAATCTTCTAATTTTCTTCTTCTCTTGTTCTTTTCTCTCCACTTCCTGCTTCAAATCAGCCTCTGTTGAAATAAATAGTTATGTAAGAGAAAAAGTGAACAACCTTAAGAAAAAATATTAAAAATAAACAAAGGATCTATTTCATCATAGAAGTCACTTTTGTCATAACCATGGGGGTTAAAAACGTCAATACTAAATCAAGATCCTATCTCATCAATGTTCTGATAAGTAACAAACATGTGTCAAGAAGTCTGGGTTGCGATATTCTTTCATGTTTCGCACATTTGACTTGAAGCTTCTATTGGATTTCAACTTTAGCAACAGAAAGTTACTGATCTTTTCCTGCACCACCAAAAGAAATGAAATTACAATCCATGCCATGGATTTGATGGTTCATGAACTTTTGGCCAAGATAGAAAAAAAAACAGACTATCACTTTCTTAATGCATCATGCAATACTACCATACAGATACATATCAATTAACTCTTAAATCAGGCCAGGAAGAAACAAACCATAGAAAAAAATGTGGAATTCAATTTAAAATTATATTTCACTCATGCATTTCATTGAACACCTACAATACATGTAAAATTAATTTTTTTTTGTAAGAAAATTAAGCTTACATAGATGAACTTACATGGAGTAATGGAAATCTTATAGGGGCAAAGAAAAAAAAGGAAAGAAAGCAATATTTACCTTTTATTGATATCCTATTTAGATTGTTGTTGAATAGAGTCCTTAAGACTATACTACTAGTACGACAATGGATACATGGTCTTGTGTATGGTGTAAGAATTAAGGACATACATGTGAATCATTTTTTAGCATATTAGTATACATAGTTGATTCTTAATGATGTCAAAAAAGGTATTGAAAAGCTAAGATTTTCACATACCTATTTCCTTCAAGTCTTGGAGGGTTCTTAGATGGATCGCTTTTAGGATATTTCGTGATCTAGGTCTTTTGGTTGTGTGAACGAACCGAGCACCATGCTTAATTGCATTTAATGGACAAGCAGTACCAAGGAGGAGGAGTGATAAAGATAAATATAAACACAAATACCCATTTCATTCTCTCTATAGATGAAAAAATACATTGCTTCTAATTTCTTCTCCGTCTCGATCTAAGATATGGACCCTAAACCAGGGAAAAACGAAAATCGCAAAAATCTCCTGAAAAAAAAATCAAATCCATACCTAGTGGAGGGGGAGAGGGACTAGAAGAGGCGGTGACGGTTGGAGGCGATGGAGGTGGATGAGGGGTGGATACCCCTTGTCGATTTTGTGAAGACCGATTAAAGATGGAAAGAAAGTTTAGGTTAGAAAAGAACATGAGGCAGGTTTTTTAATTTTTTCTGATTTTTTTCCCGCTGCTAGCTATTAACGAAAAAAGACGCGCGTTACCTAAAAAGTTATAAAGCGACATTTAATTTTAGGGCACGAAAAAATGTGTGTCCTGAATCCTTCAAATTTTATAAGGGTTGACATTTTTTAAACGACGCCCACATTTGTGTATCCTAAATCGGTACGTGTCGTAATTTGCATGTCATTAAAGGTTTGTTTTCTAGTAGTGTTATTAGCCTAAGTAATCTAAACAAAGGGCGTAGTAATCGTAAAAACGAGACCGTACATATATAGAATGCCTAAATCTGACTTCATATGAGCAAGTTATAATTTTTCAAAGTTTCAACGCAGCAGAGCGGATACAGAAATTGAAATCCAAATCGGATGAGTGTTAGAAAAATAATGAGAATCAAAGATTTCGTGAATAAGAGTATGTCGATATAAAGACAGTCGAGAACGGATGTCATACGAAAGAGTTGTGATTTTTATGCAGACTTTAAAAGTCTAAGACTGTTAAAAATTGAACTTTAAAAAAGAAATTGAGAATTAGCCAACAGAGTCTGAATGAAAGTTGTAGTACTCGTCGATAGCTACATGTGGATATATAAACGTCAAAAATGAAGCTCGTATGAGAAAGATATAATTTTTTTTAAAACAAAAAAAATTCATGTGCGCTTCTAGAAATAGCGACGTGGAACGCCCAGAATTTGACACGTGGTAGCAGGGCAGAGAATCAACGTCGCCGAAGCGCATGGTGCGCCTCTAAAAGCGTGCGACGCAACTGTAATTTTTTTTATAAATAGTAGCCTTCAACCTCTTTCTTCCTCACACATTCTCCATGCACTCTCTCAACTCTCTCAACTTCTTAGGCATGAAACTAAGTTTTTTCCTCGAGGTTTCGGAGTTTCTTACCATAGCGAAGCTCAGGGTATCCAGGCCTGAAAATTAGAAGTTATCAGGTCAGAGTTCTGCCAGTGCAATTTCCGGACTTTTGTCAGGAAACTCTATGTAAATTAAGCTACACTCATATTGCTTTCATTGTAACTTATATTTATATTCATAGTTGTTGTTATGAATTTATAAATAAGATTTATCAGTGATTCCATGTCATATTACTGATTGATCTACTTATGGGGGTGATGTATAGGCTAGATTTAGTGAAGTGTTTAAAGTGGGATTTCCAAACAATATACTTTGTATACCATACGGACCCTACCTTCGGTATGATCTTACCTTGTAGCTCCTTACTTGATAAATCTTGTTGTAGACATTAGGATTGTTGAAGAATCTAGACTATCATTAGTCACGAGGAATATTAGACTAAGACTTAGTGTAATTTACACCTAGATCATATCAAAGGAAAACCTAAGTGCTAAGGTGAAGCGCTGCCCAAATTTCTGAGTCATCCACTTTTATCAAGTGAGTGAATAGTTACTTTCAGCTTACACATAGATATGAAGTATCTATTTGTGACATCCTCATTTTCACGGCTAGAAAATACCAATTTTTTTATGCTTATTTAAAAATCAAAGTATCCTTTTTGAAAAATAATAATATTACGGAATTTGTTCCCAGAAAACATGATGATTATATTATCAAAGCATTTCCGAAGAAATGTTTTTTATTCATATTAAAACATTGGAATGTCATCGTCAATACATAAACATAAGTATAAACAGACCTTACATTCATTTACACTAATGATTTACATCTCCTTTACTCTCTCAATGTAATGTATCTTCGCATCGATACGTGTGATACAATAAACTGAGTGGGTCAGGTTGGGAAACCTGGTGAGTACATAGGGTTTTCAACCCACAGTAATATAATTATTATGTTTAATCATCAAACAATTAACCCAATTTCCCATCCCCGTTATCTTCTTTATTCTTAAGTATCTTCTCTAAGAATCATCTATTCCTCAATATTCATTCCTAAGAATTGTCCTAAGGAATAGGCATGAAGTTCATCGCTGTCGGGGTTTATCTAACAGGCACTAAGCCCATAGCTGCCCATGTTAGCTATTAGGCACTAAGTCCATAGTTGCCAGCATTCATCTATAAGGCACGAAGTCCATAGTTGCCAATGTTCATCAATATGGAACTAAGTCCATAGCTGCCAATGTTCATCTATAGGGCACTAGTTCCATACCTGTCAATGTTCATCAATAGGGCACTAAGTCCATAGCTTCCAATGTCCATCAATAGGGTACTAAGTCCATAACTTCCAGTCTATATATAATAGGTACTAAGTCCATAGCTGCCAATGTTCTACGAGACCATCATCAATTAGTCCGGTAGTTGTCACCTATACTTTGCTAGGTGACTACATTGTTGGTAAAATAACAATTCCAAAGTCGTGGCATTCTATCTTTGCCTACTTCTTTTGTTATACTATGGCATCCTATCTTTCATCACACTATAGAATCTTTCATCTCTCATCATCTATATCATCTTTCATCTACCCATCTTTACCCAATATATTTATAGGTATAAAAATACATATATACAGTTTAAATCAAGTAAAACATGTATAAATCGTTCATCTACCATAAATATCAGGAACACAGATAATAAGCACATAAAACATGTATTAATATTAAATACTTTATATCTATGTGTAAGATGAAGGTAACTATTCACTCACTTGTTAAAGTGACGACTCGAAATTCGGGCAGCGCTTTGCTTATAGCAATGGTCTTTTCCTTTGACGTAACCTAGTATTATTATTACTAAGTTTTAGTCTAATATTTATTACAACTAATTATTTGTCTAGATTCATCATTAACTCAAAGTGTACTTCAAGATCTATCAAGTAAGGAACAACCAGGTACGATCATATCGGAGGTAGGGTCCGTTTGGTATACGAAGTATACTGTTTGGAAATCCCACTTTAAACACCTCACTAAATCACAGCCTAAACATCATCCCCATAAGTAGATCAATCAGTATAACAAATTTGAATCACTGATAAATCTTGTTTATAGGTTCATAAGAACGATAATGAACTTAAACATAAGTTATACTTAAAGTATGGTAAGCATAACTCACTTAAAAAGGGGGTTTAGCGAGGAACCGAGCTCTGCACGGGCAGAACTTCTGAGACTAAAACTCTTCTTCTCAGGGCCTTCTGGCTCCCCGGGACTTGCTACTAACACCTAGGAGGTGCTAGGGAAAGGCTTATACGGTTTGGGGGTGTTTGAGAGAGAATGGGTTAGAAAATGTGTGGAGAAATGAGTGATTTACGCCTTCTATTTATAGGCTGGAAATCTCACAAATGCAGGGCGTTCAAGAACTAAATGCGGGGCGTTCCGGTGCCAGGTTTCGCAATGTTTTTCCAAGCCGTGGGGAAGAAGGTGCGACCCTGATCGCGTCACGTGTCACTCGCTGGTTACTCCAAAAACTAATTATCTTCTAAATTCCGTAACTTTTGCATACGGGCTCCGTTTCTGACATTCTTTATATCCACACGTAGGTATCGACGGGATCTACGACTTTCATTTAGACTCCGTCGGCTAATTTTCACTTTATTTTTAAACATATATTTTAACATGCTTAGACAGTTAAAGTCCGTTAAAATTTCACAACTTTGTCATCCGACGTCCATTTTCGACTGTCTTTATATCGTTGAGCTCCTACTAACGAGATCTTAAATTCTCATTTAGGTTGTGTCGGCTAAAAATTGATCGATCTAAAATTCGATTTCCGGGCTGTATACTGTTATGCAAAATCTTAGAAAAATCGTAACTTCCTCAAATGAAGTCAGATTTGGACGTTATCTATATGCATGCTCTTGGTTTAATGTCTACTATGACTTTCGTTTAGGTAGCTAAGGCTAAAAAGTATTTTATCAAAAATTCACCTTTTACGATACGCGGAGTCTTGTCGGTTTAATCGCAAAACTTCAGCGGGTCATAACTTCTTTGTTATAAGTCAGATTTCAGCGTTCTTTATATGTACGAAATCCTTGTGACATATACTATACTTTGGTTAAGATTATTTATTCTAAATAATCTTCTATCAAAAAGTATTTTTAATGCTTATTATCTCTAAATTGACTAGCCCGAATCTGCGGGCGTTACAATTATCTCCCCCTTAGGATGATTACGTCCCAAAATCATCAACAAAGAAGGGTTTGTATAATGACTCCATGCGTTATCTTTTCATTCTAGGTAATAACCGTAACTCTTATGTCCTTTCAAATGAGTATCTAACTCTTCTTGACTGCTGACGGTGCCCAATCTTGCACCTGTTCTTCATATTATGTTGGACTTTCAATCGTAACCTTCGAATTACAAGCTCGATCCTTGTTGGAGACTCATGCTCCTTCTTAACTTAAGATAAGTTCTTTACTTCGATTATCGTAACAGACTGATACGTCACGTTCTAATGACCTCTCATCGTATGATGCAACACTTAGACTCAAGTCTTTTAGAGTCAAATTCCAAAATGGAATATACCTTCATTCATGTTCTAATGTGATATAATCACATTCTAGCATGTAGCACTTCTAGCTACAAGCTTCTTACTTTAACGACAATCGCGATACTTCTATTGATCGCTTCGATTATCTTTCACTTCAATCTTCTGGCTTAGGTCGGATGCTACATCGAACTTGGTTCTATGAACCATGTAACATACTTATCTTAGTCGGACTCGATTTGATATGACCACCAGGGTCGGAATAACAATCATCTTCTTAGTCATTACCGAAACGATGGTAACGACAGACATGAACAAAACATAATCAATTACTAGCACCTTGGTAACCTTGTGACTTTCCCTGATCTAAGTTGAGTCCTGTGCTTCCGATAGTATAGGCATCTACTACCTTTCACACCTACTCATACTCGTCCCAAGAATTGCCTCGCAGTCCCCAAGTTCTTATTTCCTAAAATCACAAAACGATTTAACACATACAAATGTGTCCAAATAATCTTAAAATTTTTCCTAGACTCTACTAGGAATTCTTCTATGCGTATCTTCAACAACAATTATGATTCAAATCGGCTGGTGATGGAAATGTCAGACGATAGGACAACTTCAGGAATTACACCAATCGTTCTATCATCCCACCAATCAAAGGTGTATATTCGGACGTACCATACTCCTCTTGACGTACTATTATTTTATCAGACGTATTCTAAAGGCAGGATACCACTCTTACAATATCTTTTGATAGGTATCATTCAATATCGTAAGCCTTCTAATTTCCTCCATTTGCTCAGTCTAACATGGTTCACATTATTGCCTAAACGTCTTCCTTTGTGATAGGTTCAGGTGCAGGCACAACGACCGGCGCATGACCCGTCACATGCTTAGGCTCTGGTTGTCGTCTTCTGTGGATATTTCCTAGTCGGCCTTCACCATGATGTTATGTTCACAGAAGCATGCGTTTAGTGTATCGAGACGAGAATATAGATAGAGAAGGTTTAGACGTGTATTCCTCCTTATTAATCCAAAAAGTTATATGCCATTTCTAATATCGTAACTAAACATTTAGAAACCTGAGCACATAAAATTTCCAGATCCGGTCGGCAATAGGCCATAGATCCGATCAAGCGATAGCATCATAAAGCATATAAGGCATCTTATAGCATAAATCATTTAGCACATAAAAGCAATTTAGGTACCTAGTCCTAAAGTAAGCTAGTGCTCGTGTCAATTCAATTATACTACCTAAAACATAATAGGCACACTCCTCACGATCATCACTTAGCATTCTAAGTTTAAGTCTAGAAATAAATCCTTAATCCTAGTTCGTTTAAACTAATGATCTGATACCAACTGTGAATCCTCATTTCCACGGCCAAAAAAGACCGATTTGTTTATGCTTATTTAAAAATCAGAGTACCCTTTTTGAAAAATAATAATATTGCGGAATTTGTTCCTAGAAAACATGATAATGATATTATCAAAGCATTTCCGAAGAACTGTGTTTTATTCATATTAAAACATTGGGATGTCATCATCAATAAAGAAACATAAGCATAAACAGACCTTACATTCATTTACACTAATGATTTACATTTCCTTTAATATCTCAGTGTAATGTGTCTTCGCATCGATACCTGTGATACAATAAAGTGAGTGGGTCAGGTTGGGAAACCTGGTGAGTACATAGGGTTTTCAACTTATAGTAATATAATTATTATGTTTAATCATCAAACAATTAACCCAATTTCTCATTCCCATTATCTTATTTATTCTTAATTATTTTCTCTAAGAATCATATATTCCTCAATATTCATTCCTAAGGATTGTCCTAAGGAATAGACACAAAGTCGATCGTTGTCGGGGTCTATCTAACAGGCACTAAGTCCATACATGCTGATGTTAGCTATTAGGCACCAAGTCCATAGTTGCCAACGTTCATCTATAAGGCACTAAGTCGATAGCTGCCAATGTTCATCAATATGACACTAAGTCTATAGTTGCCAATGTTCATCTATAGGGCACTAAGTCCATAGCTGCCAATGTTCATCAATAGGGCACTAAGTCCATAGCTGCTAATGTTCATCAATAGGGCACTAAGTCCATAGCTGCCAGTATATATATATATATATATATATATATATATATATATATATATATATATATATATATAATAAGCACTAAGTCCATAGCTTCCAGTGTGTTGGATTAGGTGTCTAAGCCCATAACTATAACTGGTTTGTACTTGACGCGAGAGTAGCATGGTCCATTTCGGGTTGCCTTCATCAGGACAATTTGATAGGATGGATTTTAAGAAAGAGGTTATTTGTGATTTATTAATATATTATAAGTACAATATATTGATTGTGAAATCATATTATTTAATTAGTATTGATCAAGAATTAATTTGGAATTAATTTAGTGATCAAAAGAGACTAATTAAATTTGTAGGGACTGATTATGTAAATCAGTGATATTTATAGTTTGGGCTAATGATCCATGTTGATTAGGAATTGACTAAATCTTTGTGAGAGTCCATGAAGAATTAGTCCATAAGGCTAATGAGTTAATGGATTAAAAGCCCAAGTGAATTAGGTTTACAAGTTTAAACCCTAAGGATTCCAAACTATAAATTGAACCCTCTAGCTTGCAAAATCGGCCACTAAGACTCCAAGGTTAATGCCTAGCCGATTTTGAGCTCCTATCCTTTCTCTCATTATTCTCCAATTATTCATGGTGTTTGTGACTTGTTTAAGGCACAACACATTGGGTGCTAAGTGTTAGGGTACAAAGTCATGTTTGGATGTGGAGTCTTAGGTTTTACCTTCTTGTATGAGTAAATGGGTTGAGTCTTTCCTATAAATAGAAAGTGAGTGACTCCAATTATGTAAGAACCATTTGGAGTGTTATACTAGAGAGAGAAATTGTGTACAAACCCATTTGTATATCCTTTCTAGATCTAATACGAGCTTACACATATTTATTTACTCCTTGTGGTCTTGAGTTTACATGGTGATTCACTAGATCTTTTCTTATTCCGCACATGCCATCATAATCTACACCACTACAATTGGTATCAGAGCAGGTGTTCTTGATTTGATCAAGAATTGATCCATGGTGGCAATCAAGATATGGTGATTCATTTTTTGATCTTTGATCTTCGTGATTTGGAGAGTTTTTGGATTCTAGAAATCGAATTCATCATTGTTTCTACTAATAATTCGATTTTCTTCACTAGAATTCAAGTGATTTTTACTTTCTCTCTCTAGAAAACCCATTCAAAATCACTTTCTCTCTCCAGAAATCTTCAAGTTTTTGTGATCATGGTGAATTTTCCATACAATTCTTGGATTGTGATCGTTGAAGATATCAAATACAAAGTCAATAAAGATCAATATTATGGGTTGGTGTTAAAGAACTTGATTAAATGGGGAACTATGGTTTCTTATGGAGGATTGAAGGATGATCATGGAAGCTTGATATTTCAACCACTTTGCCAGATTAAATGGTTGGCTGAAATTACATGGTCCATATCAACACGTAGTTGTGATAAGAATGGAGAAGAAAAATATTTGTTCAATAAGAAATATGTTTCTCTTATTGAAGACCCAAATGATCTTCGTGCTCTTAAGTTTGTTGAAGTTCAAGACAATGGAGTTCAATGTGATGTTCTTGATGTTCTTAAAGTTCATGATAAGAAGATTCAAGTTGATTCTCATGATGAAAAAGTTTTTTGCTCGATTGGAGTTCAAACCGATGATATTTTGTGTTCTTGTGATTCGTTTGAAGGAATGATTCCTTATCGGAAGCCGGTGATCCAAGAAATTCACAAGTATCAAACTCCAAAAGATTTGATTCAAACTCACAAAGTTCAAGTTGTGGAAAGTGGGTTTGTTCATGAAGTCAAGTGTTCAAGATGCAAAAAGATGAGAAAGAAAAAGGAGAAGAAGATCAATCGCAAAAACAAACGGGTTTACTCACAAAAATCGTCAAATGTTGTGAAGCCGAAATCCGTGAAACAAATTTGGGTTCCAAAGAAACAATTTCCAAATGTTGCATTGAATTTGAAGTCAAAACCCAAAAGTTTTGGTGGTTCTTATGAAGATGTTCTTGGATCGACGAAGAACACGAAGAACGAGTTGTACATCACGCATAATGGGTGGTACAATGTTCAAATTGGAGATTTTCTCGTTCCAACAAAAGAACCAAGATCTTCTAAAATTGATTCGTTCATTGCAAATGGAACTCGATTCGTCAAAAAGGTATCACAAATTCTCAAATGGATTCCAAAACGTCCATGATTTCGATTCGTACGTTGCGTTTTTCAATTTTTGATCGATTTGCCTCATTGGATCTAATCCGTTTCAACCTCATTGATTGATCCAATTATTTTTGTTTAGATCAAACTCAAACCAAAATCAAAATCATAATCTCATAAAAATTTTAATTGATTTTTGTTGTTCAATTTCGAAATGTTACTGTACATTCGAAATTAAAATGGTTCGTTACTGTTCATTTCCTTGATGGAGCCCATTATTTTCGTTGTTAATGATACAAACTAATGGATACATTACTTTTCTCAAATGATTTTGATCCCATTCATTTCTTTTTAATCAGATATTAAAATGATGAAAGCCCCAAGGTTCACCAAACTCAAATCGCTTCTTTCTAAATAGCTGTTCATTAAGTTTGCGTCATTTTTTTGCGTGCATATAAGAGTTATACATTCTTGACTTTCATTGTAATCGATGTTCTTGAGTTCCAATTTTGCTTCTTTGTTTCTTAAAATCAATTAGTAATCCCTGGTTATCATAACTTGTGAATCGATTTGCTCTAATTTCGTTAATTCCCAAAATCGATAATGATCAAGTCTAAGTGAAGAATTCCGAAATTGGTCCTTTGATTTGAATGAAATTGATCAAGATAACATGATAGTGATGAAGAATAATTGGCTAATCATGTTTTGATCTGAAATTTGTTGATTGAATCATCCATTTGCTGTTTGTTCATCTTTGACTTCGAAAAGTCAAACACAGCAAAAAGTCAAACTCGATTTTTAAGTGATGAATCAAGGAATTGGAGGTTGAAATTGTTGGATTTGAGTTGAATACGAGATATGGATGTCGAAATCAAGTCTAATTTGGGATTTAATTTCGAAGTTGGATGGATTTTGTTCTTGATGACGAAAGCTACGATGTCGATGGGATCGTATGATGTAGTAACGAAATCGATTTTGTGTTGGTTTGTTAATAGATGGAAAAGTTGAATCGATAGTTGGGAACGAACTGAGCATAACGAATCGATGGGTTCTAAGTCAAAATGGGAGAACGAAGTCAAAATGGGTCATATGAGAATCGATTTTGATTATTTGATTTTGAACTAAAAGCAGATGAAGTGTGGTCGATGGTTTTGAAAAGCGAAAGCTGGAGTCTATAATCGATAGTTGATTTGTAGTGATTTCGAAAGTTTGGAGTTTGGATTCATTATTTGAATTGTGATATCGACTGGGATAGTTGAAGTCGATGATCAAAGAATGTGAAGGTTGAACTCTGTGAATGGGAAGCCTAATGGTTGAATTGTTTGGATTAATTGGTTATTGAACACACGAAGAACGTATTGTTGGTTGATTGTTGGAAGTCGATGATTTTGGAATCAATACTTGATGTTCTTAAAGGATTCGTTAGCAACGGGTTGAAGACTAGATTGCTTGATAACGAATGGAAAAGATAATTTGGGTTGTTAACTGAAATCGAAAGATGATATTGGGTCTGAAATTTCGAAAGTTTGAGTTTATGATTCGTTAGTTTGGGATCTGTTGGATTTTGGGGTCCCCGTATCACAAAGCGAAGGTATTGATAACGAATCGGGAAGTGATGAAAATTTCGAAAGTTTCTACCAGGTGTTGACTAACGAAAGTTTTTGGTGTCGACTGCTTGGCTGGAACTAACGAAAGTTTGTAATTTTCGACATTTCAAACAAAAAGTTTCGTTAAAATGGAGGCGTGGATTTGGTGATTGAATCTAACGAACGGGAAGGAAAGAAATTTTCGTTAAAATGGTGCTTTGTGATTTCGTTACCTGGTTCACGAGTTCATGAATTGGGGAAGAAGAAAGCATAAAGGTTTCGAAAATGGTCCCTGGTGTTTCGACAGTTTGACACTTTTGCCTATGGTCAAAATTTTGACATTGGACAAAAGGCAGAATTTTCGAAAAGGGTCTATGAAGTTTCGAAAGTTTGGCTGTTTATACCCACTTTCGAAAATAGCTTCATAAAGCTGAGAAATTTGCATAATTTTCATTTCTGGTCCCTGCAGTTTGTGCGAATTAACATTTTCTACCCAGTTTCGCAAATGGGGGAGAAATTCATATATTTGGCTGTTTTTGGAGCAATGGGTCCCTGCATAATTCTGTTATTGACAGTTTTTACCCGGATTTTGGAAAATATTGCAACTTTCACCCAAAAAGTCAAAAAATTTCACAAATTGGAAATTTTGTGAGGCTTTTTCGTGATTGTTTTTCCGTGCAAGATTTTTGGTGATTCATTTTTGGTACACATCAAGGGGGAGTATTGTGAAGTTCATTCCTCGTGCGCTTCTCACCCTTAATGGGTTTTATAATCATTTTTTGATTATAAAAAGGGGGATAATGATGGGTATTCGAAGCTTCTCGGGTTTGTCGAATATTCATTTGCGGATTTGAAGACCGGTATTACTTCAAGGGGGAGTTTGGTCTTGATCGCGCTAGCTCTTGAAAGGCTAAGAACTACAAGTTCGACAAGCTACAACAAAGAGGTAATCTTCTAACTAGTTTTTATGTTGCTTATTTCTAATTGTATGCTAGTTTAGACTCATGCTTTGGATAATATGAATATTGCATTATTATTAGAGAAAACTTAGATCCAAGGCATTAGGGTTGTATGTGCAGCATATGAGTGTTATAGTACCCAAAACCCAACAGTGGTATCAGAGCCATGGGTAGTTTTTTGTTATATAGATGCATAGCTAATTGTTCAAAGTTGGAAAAGTCAAAAAACTACACCCTGAAAGGAGGACTCGACGAGTCCATACATGAACTCGTCGAGTCCATGCTCATAAGTGATGAACTCGTCGAGTCCATTATCCGACTCGACGAGTTGGATCATCTTTGGTAGTTTTTCGGGTTTTTTGGTCTCAATTGGATTAGAATCATTACCACAAACTGTTTTGTATCATAAAATATGTTTTTCTGATATGGTAGTGATTATTCTCATCCAATTAAAAGATAAATTGTCAAATTTTAAGATGATTACTAGTTTATATGATAAAGCTAATTATTTGTAATCTTTGATTTGAAATTATCTTACTACAAGAATTGTATTATGATCAAATTGGTAAAAGATAAAAATGGTTATTTTATAAGTTTATAATTTGATCTAAATGTTTTTAAGGAGTTACAAATTTTGTCATCAAATTTGGAACTCATAAGTTTTTTTAAGGAGTTACAAATAAATATTAGTTAAATTGATCTTAATGTTTTTGAAGAGTTCCATAAGTTATGGATCTTGAAAAGTCTCATCTTCATAAAAAAAATTAACTCCTTAAGTTATGAAGTTCAAAAGTTTTTCAAGAATTACAAAACTTGCCCTCAAGTTTTAAAAGTTGAAAAGTCTCAATTAAGAAACATTGAATTCATGGAAACCCTAGTAATTTGAAAAGTTTTCAAAAATGTAACTCATGGGTTCATAACTTAAAATTAATTAAATAGTTTTAATTTAATTTAGCATCTTGATGTTTTTTTTGAATAGTTCAATTAACTCTTACGGACTTTATTAATACTTAATTAAATGTTTAATTAAAAGAGAAGATTAATAAATCCATAATAATAACATGGTTTAAGTTTAATTAAATTAAGAGTATACTTTATTAATTAACCCATCAAGTATTTTAAAAGTTTAAAATACACCCTTATACTATATAAAATTAAAAGTTTAATATATTATATATGTATAAGTTAAAAGTCAGTCTTACCGTTAGTAGGCATCATTCACGAAGTCGGTCTATAAGGGGGGTATAAGGTTATTGCCTATAAAATGGTGGTTTAATGGGTGTCCACTCTCACCCACCGCTTCTTTGACTGGTGGAGGGTCGTGAACGGGTAGGATAGGACACAAACCTCCATTAAAAGTATAATGAAAATACCAAGTAACTAAACATTTATAAATTCTCAATCTTAGTTACTTAGGAAAAATGTGAATTGATGCTAACCCATTAAATTGCACTTTGCACCTTGTTATGTCGTTAGTGGAGCGTGTGTGGTTAACCGGCACACTAACTTGGGACTAACAATGTGTGGCAAAGGTTAGATTGATGTTAATCATGGATCAATGGAGCGTGTGTGGTTAACCGGCACATTGATGAGGTGATTTGTGACATTAAGTGTACCAAGCACATTTGCATGGTTATTCACACCTTGTTTGTGATCCTCGGCATCCCAGTCACAAACTTGAAGGGCATAATCGAGATTAAACATGCCATTGAAAAGTTCAATGAATCTCAAAAGAATCTAGGAATTTCAATTCATTTAAAACTTAATAATCAATTTCGTTTTTCATGGTGGAAATTGGTAAATCGTCATTACCTACCTTTAAATATTTTGCAATTGGATTACAACATCCCTCTTTCGAATTGTAGAATATTGTGTTGGGTCCTAGCCTTAATATTTCATTTGGGTGTTATATTAAGGACTTAAATCAACCAACTTGAATTTCTCCCTTGTAGATGTCTAGTTCTGACAACTATGGTCTTCCCGAAACTTTTGGAAATAAATTTCCTTATAAAGATGATATTCCACAAGACGATCGAGGTGAAAGATTAATCCCTTCTTCGTGTTGTAGTGGAACTTCTCTTCCTCCACCTCCTCCAATAATTCAGCCTGGCCCACAAGTTCAAAGACTTGAAAAGTTCAAGGTCACTCAAGCCCTATTGGCTAGCAAACATCAAGATGGAAAGTCTATATGTGCTCACGTCTTGGACATGAAGTTGCATATTGACAGGCTGGGAATGTTAGGAGTTGTTGTCTCAAGGAAGTTGGCGGTTGACTTGGTTCTTCAGTTACTTCCTGAGTCATATAGCGGGTTCATTAAGGACTACTATATGACTGACCACGCCATGACCCTCATTGATCTTACCTATTTGCTAATTGTTGCAGATTCAGAAATGATTTGGCGCACTGGTAAAACAAATTTAATTGGAAGATCGACTTCCCAAACTTCCATGGAAACCAACAATAGAAACATTGGAAGTCCAGAAAAGTCTTCTCTTCCCAATGGAAAGGGATCGGCCATGGTCAAGTCATTTGACCAAATGGTAAAGAGAAATGCTAAGTCCGAGATTGTCCTGTGTACCATTCCAAAAAAATCTGTTTGTTTCTATTGCCAAGAGAAGGGGCATTGGTTGCGAAGCTGTCTTATCTACCTGAAGGATCATAAGGATGGTAAAGTCAAAGTGTTTGACTCTACTTCAGGTAAGTCCACTATCTAACTCTATTAAGTTCCTATTTGAAGATTCTTAATACATGATGTGATGAGATCACATTTTGATGTTTTGTAGGATCGAAGAAAAGAAAGGAAGCTTAAAGGAAAAGCATGTTGAGTCTGATCGCGAAGAGATGGATTTTGATCGCTTGATTCGATGATCAGAATTGTGAGATGCTACTTAAGAGTTATGAAAGATTGCTTAGAAATATGTAGTAACATAGTTTTCATTTGTAATTGCATTGTAAGGACAAGTTTTTCTACAATTTTATAAATAAAGAAAATTTTGATTTTATCTTGTTTTATATTTATCCTTACAATGGCATTTGTGAAAATTGGTATTTATATATTGTTAGCAATATTGAAAATGGATTTGATTCTTAGTTTGTGGTAATGTAATAATTTACCAAATAAGGAATGATTTCTCATCACTGAAGTTTTAGTTGGATAGAAACTTGGAATCATGCAACTTGTATTGTGTGATGAATGAAAACCTTCGTCTTTGGGAAATTAAGACTAATTCCTTTTTCACATGTATATGTGAGTCAAGTGAAGGACTTGAGGATCATGTACACTTGGTTGTGCACTGGTCAAGTCCACCACAAAGAATGATAAGACTATTCGTCATGATTTACTAAAGGTTTAGTAAATATGGTTATACTTACAAGATTAAGTATAATTCTGAATCATTGAAAAAGTTTCAATGTATAGCAGAACGAATAAGAAGAATCAATTAGGCAGAAAGATAAAAGTTCTCTCCAATCTGAAAAGTAGGGAGAGTACTTTAGTATCATGTTTTGTGATCATCCTAATGATTATGGAACCATGTCACAATTGATCCTCTAAGGACACCTTAGTGCATTTGTATGGCTAAGAAGAGGAATCAGGAATTGTTGAAATGGTTAAATCAAGAAGATGAGTCATACTTCGTTCCAAAATCGAGTCTTAGAGTCGTACTCCAAGATTGTAACTTGAGTGAAATACCTTAAAAAGGTTTATAACACTCATCAAATGTAGAGTAAAATGTTACTTACTCTTGTACATTTGAAATTGGTAAGTTGTGATGTTTTGGATAAAACAAAGACCAACTAAGACCAATTGTCAGAAGTGTTTGTCTTGATAAGAAACCGCACTAAATCTTGAATATTTGTTTGTCAAGTAATGTTTCTTGACAAAGAGAATCTTATATGTCAAGAGGTAATTGGAGTCTTAAAGATCTTGGAAAAGTTTCAAGAACAAATTAAGAGTAAACTATTGTTAATCACTAGCACACAACTTGAGGTTTGTAACCTATCGTGTTGATATATTCTTGTTTCTGTGCCCATTCCAGTTAAAGTTGACTATGCATGTGAGTTCTATGAGTTCTTAATTATTTTCATAACAACCTGGAAGCAATGGTAGGCCCTTGTGTTGCCAAGTGGAAAGAAATTAAGATTGAACAAGATCAGTCCATATGAGTTTGATTTTGTCATAGACCTTCTCTTATGATAATGGTTGGCAACGACAAATTCACATGGATAGGAACACATACACCATCAAAATCTAAGTGATATAAGGTTTGTCTCCAATTAATGAAAATGATTGTGAGGAAACACTTTCACTAAGTAGATTTTAAGGAGATAGCAATTGTGATATTTGCATTCTCAAATTTGATTATGATTACGGCATCCCTCTTCATAGTTCGAATTATGAGAAATGGAAAAAGGTCTAAACATTTGAGACTTATTGTTGTAAGTTCTAAAATTGTTTAGACACACATGTGAGCTATCTAAGGAAAGGTGTATGAGTTTGAGAAGCCTAGATAAAGACTTATCAAAGCATCTAATATCAGGAATCTGAACTTGGGTAAGAAAGTCAACAAGTATTGATTTCTAGAAGTCCAACTTATTTTTGGGTACATGTCAAAGCTAGTGGGAGCATAAGTGTTATTCTAATAAGAATGTAATTATTATGCTAGTGGGAGCACAATTATTACGTTAAGTGTTGCGACTTAGCAATGTTAATTATAGAAAACAAAAGTTTCAATTCGCAAAGTTGCAGAGTTTGAAAAATTGTTTTGCTATAATTAAGGGAGAGGAAATTATACTTCATTTCAAAATCTAAAAGCTTAGATTGAGATTTTAATCAAATTAATCAAGGATATATATATATATATATATATATATATATATATATATATATATATATATATATATATATATATATATATATGAATGTTATGTTGAAAAGATTCGACATAAGGAAATTCTATATATATTTGTTATAGCAAGAGACTGGTAAAGTATCATGTCTTTATGTAAGACATTATGAATCGTGTCCCATATGCTTCGACTATAGAATCGATGGCATATGCTATAATATTTATGTGTTCTAATTTTTTCAAATGCGTAGGGCGTTAAGAGGGAAAATGGACCAGAACTGTATATGACTAAAGTTGTTAAACAATTGCTAAAAACAATCTGAGGTTCGCCAAAGATTGGTTGCTTGTGGGCAGTTGGAAGTATAGTAATGGATGGACCACATTGACATGATTATGAATAGATAGGACTCTATTGAGAATGCTTTGTCATATGCCAAATATGGAAATGTTTCCATAATGGGAGTTAGATATTAAGAATCTATGTTGGAAACTTTTATGCAAGAAGGATGTTCAAATGAATGTACTTTGAATGTAAGACTTCGTATCTGTGGAATTGTCTTGTAACAATCTCCAGTGGAGTACTTTGTAATATCATTGTCCAAGTCTCTGTGACTTTGGTGCATTGACATTAAAAAAGGAATCATTGCATAATAGTTTAGAATCTGACACATTCTAATAGTGGCAAGAATTTGGCATTCTTACACTTGTGATAAAGATTTGGAGTTGTGAAATGAGTTTCATTGAAGATGTATTCAGTTGATCTATTTCACAAAGTAAGGACCATATATAAACATAGTGTACATGCTTGGAGCATATTGGATTCGATTATTCATATGGGATAAATATTGTTTTAACTCAATTATAAAGTTGATAAATCGAAACATTATACAATGGATAATGTGAAATCAATATGGTGATTAAATAAAATGTGTTTTATTTATATTCAAAAGTTTTGAGACCATATTGGATTCGATTATTATTGTGTTTCACTTTGCATGTTTTGACTTCCCGAATAATAAAATTATTCAAACTATCCACAGTAGATCATACTTTGGAAGTAGGTATTGAAGCCAGACTGTCATGAATGGGTCTGTAGATTGTCTAAAGGTGTTTAGACATAGCACAAGTTTGCTGCAGTATTCATGAGTATTCCTGTAATAAGATTTGAGTATTGGACTAAACTCACGCTCATTTGAATCACTTCATGGATTTTATCACGAGTGATCATGAGACGATAATATCTTATATTCTTGAAACGGAGAGATATGAGTTGCAGCTTACAAGTCGGTTGCACATTGATGATATGTAAATGCATCGGTAACTCGGTGTTATAAAACGTATCATTGTGTGTGATTTAATGAGTAAATAGAGCAAGCATAAGAGTCGAAGTTTATCCGTTCCTTTTACCCTAAGGGGATAAAAGCGATATATGTGGGCCCCTCGATGATTTAGTGATGACAAACCTAAGCGCTTAGCCAAGCCTGGACTGATCTGATTTGTTCAAATAGTCGGTCGTCATAAATCAGAAATCGGGAAACAACACATGAACAAAGAAAATGATTATAATCCATGTCTCAGTTCATACGATATCTTGTAGAATGGAGGAATATATGATCCCTTATCTAATGGACGCGTCATTTGATTTGTTCAGAGTTCAACAACGGCTTTTTGAGAGCTGTCTAAGCCCATAACTATAACTGGTATGTACTTGACCCGAGAGTAGCATGGTCCATTTCGGGTTGCCTTCATCAGGACAATTTGATAGGATGGATTTTGAGAAAGAGGTTATTTGTGATTTATTAATATATTATAAGTATAATATATTAATTGTGAAATCATATTATTTAATTAGTATTGATCAAGAATTAATTTGGAATTAATTTAGTGATCAAAAGAGACTAATTAAATTTGTAGGGACTGATTATGTAAATCAGTGATATTTATAGTTTGGGCTAATGATCCATGTTGATTAGGAATGGAGTAAATCTTTGTGAGAGTCCATGAAGAATTAGTCCATAAGGATAATGAGTTAATGGATTAAAAGCCCAAGTGAATTAGGTTTACAAATTTAAACCCTAAGGATTCCAAACTATAAATTAAACCCTCTAGCTTTCAAAATCGGCCACTAAGACTCCAAAGTTAATGCCTAGCCGATTTTGAGCTCCTAGCCTCTCTCTCATTATTCTCCAATTGTTCATGGTGTTTGTGACTTGTTTGAGGCACAACACTTGGGGTGCTAAGCTCTTGAAAGGCCAATAACTACAAGTTCTACAAGCTACAACAAAGAGGTAATCTTCTAACTAGTTTTTATGTTGCTTATTTCTAATTGTATGCTAGTTTAGACTCATGCTTCGGATAATATGAATATTTCATGTATAATTATAGAAAAATTAGATCCAAGGCATTAGGGTTGTATGTGCAACATAGGAGTGTTATAGTACCCAAAACCCAACACAGTGTTCTATGGGACCATCATCAATTAGTCCGGCAGTTGTCACTTATACTTTGCTAAGTGACTACATCATTGGTAAAATAACAATTCCAAAGCCGTGGAATTCTATATTTGCCTACTTCTTTTGTTAAACTATGACATCCTATCTTTCATCATACTATAGCATCTTTCATCTCTCATCATCTATATCATCTTTCATCTACCTATCTTGACCCAATATATTTATAGGTATAAAAATACATATACTGTTTAAATCAAGTAAAACATGTATAAATCGTTCATCTAGCATAGATATTAGGAAAACAGATAATAAGCACATATAACATGTATTATTATTAAATACTTCATATCTATGTGTAAGACGATGGTGACTATGCATTCACTTGTTAAAGTGACGACTCGAAATTCGGGCAATGCTTTGCTTCTAGTAATGGTATTTTCCATTGACGTAACCTAATATTTTTATTACTAAGTTTTAGTCTAATATTTATTACGACTAATTATTAGTCTAGATTCATCATTAACTCAAAGTCTACTTCACGATCTATCAAGTAAGGAACAACCAGGTAGGATCATATCAGAGGTAGGGTCCGTTTCATATATGAAGTATACTGTTTGGAAATCCCACTTTAAACACCTCACTAAATCACAGCCTAGACATCATCCATGTAAGTAGATCAATCAGTATAACGACTTTGAATCACTGATAAATCTTGTTTATAGGGGGCATAATAATGATAATGAACTTAAACATAAGTTATACTTAAAGTATGGTAAGCATAACTCACTTACAAGGGGGTTTAGCGAGGAAACGGGCTCTGTGCGGGCAAAAATTCTAAGCCGAAAGCTCTTCTTCTCGGGGCCTTCTGGCACTCCGGGACTCGCTACTAACACCTAGGAGGTGCTAGGGAAAGGCTTAGAGGGTTTGGGGTGTTTGAGAGAGAATGGGTTAGAATGGTATGGAGAAATGAGTGATTTGCGCCTTCTATTTATTGGCTGGAAATCTCACGAACGCGGGGCATTCCGGTGCCAGGTGTCGCACTCTTGTTCCAAGCCGTGGGGAAGAAGGTGGGGCCCAAATCGCGCCATGTGTCACTCGCAGGTTACTCCAAAAACTAGTTATCTATCTAAATTCCGTAACTTTTGCATACGAGCTCCGTTTTTGACGTTCTTTACATCCACGTGTAGGTATCGACGGGATCTACGACTTTCATTTAGACTCGATCGGCTAGTTTTGATTTAAATTTTAAAGTTATATTTTAACAGGCTTAGACAGTTAAAGTCTGTTAAAAATTCATAACTTTGTCATCCGACGTCCGTTTTCGACTGTATTTATATCTTTGAGCTCCTATTAACGAGATATTCAGTTCTTGTTTAGGTTGTGTCGGCTAAAAATCGATCGATCGAAAATTCGATTTTCGGGATGTATACTTCTATGCAAAATCTTAGAAAAATTGTAACTTCCTCAAATGAAGTCAGATTTGGACATTCTCTATATGCACACTCTCGGTTTAATGTCTACTACAACTTTCGTTTAGGTCGCTAAAGCTATAAAGTATTTTATCAAAAATTCAATTTTTACGATAAGCGGAGCCATGCCGGTTTAACCGCAAAACTTCGACGAGTTATAACTTCTTCGTTATAAGTCAGATTTCAGCGTTTTTTATATGTACAGAATCTTTGTGACATATAATATACTTTGGTTAAGATTATTTATTCTAAATAATCTTCTATCAAAAAGTCATTTTTAACATTTATTATCTTTAAATTAACTAGCCCGAATCTGCGGGCATTACACTATTAAATGCTATACTTGCTTATTATTTATGTTCTTGATATTTGTGCTATATGCAATAATATGATATGATTTTACTTGAATAAATTACTTTATCATATTTAAATTTGCATTGGGTAGTGAAGGGTTTGGGGAAAATAAAATAATGGTGAGAGGCTATGCATTGTACTATCTGTACTACGAAGACTAGTCATCTAAGAGAGTATATATGACGACCACTGGATATTCTAGATAGTCCGGCGGAACACTAGAAACTTCGCCCACATGTAGGTGTTAATGATCATAATTTTTAGGAAAAAGGAAAGTTGTTCATTCGGGTACTCTATCCCCCTCAGGGTTGCCATTTTGACACATATTGCTATGGATTCCCCGATGTAGCATTGTTTGCTCACAGAGATCCTTTAGGATAGGTAATTGGATTATTTGCTTGTTGTGAAAAAAATAATTACAATATTGTGGGTTGAAAACCCTATGTGCACACCAGGCTCCCAAGCCTGACCCACTCAGTTTCTTTGTATCACAGGTAGTGGTACGAAAGTGCATGGATAGTAATGTTTGTATCTTATGAGAGATTCGAGGAGGTGTAAGTCATAATATAATATTTTGTTGTAAGGACTATAACATTCAGTTTATGCTTATGTTTTGTATATCAGTTATGCAATCCCAAAATTTAAAATATTAATGAAAAACATTTCTTCGGAAATGCTTTAACCATGTTTTGAGACAATTTTCGCATAAACATGTTCTTTTAAAGAATACTCTGAATTAAATGAGCATAAACAAAAGGTCTTTTCAGACCGTGAAATTGGGGATGTCACAATATAAGTGTCGATTTGGTTGTTTGTTTTGCTTATGAGTTTTGGAAGAAAGATACTTGAGTGATGTATGTCCACCGACGTATTAGTAAGGGCCATCGACAAACTGGAAACCATTAAGAAAGTAACGAACTTTCTTCCAAAATTAGTGTTTTTCAAAAGAAACATTGTTTATAACTAAACATAAACCTTCCTTAATCGATGTTTTGTAAGGTTGATCGAAGCTTATCATCGTTCTTAATTTGGTTCCTGCTCAACAAATGTTCTTCACCTTCTTTGAATAAATTGAAACACAAGACACACTTCAAGGTCTTCTTTGAAAGGAACTAATACACATATGATTCCCACCAACTAAAAAACACTTTTAACCGATAAAACTAGCCATAACTGGTAAAAATGATCAATTGTGGACAAAAAAAGTTGTTCACGAACTGTTATAAACAAAATAAAACTCAAAAACTAAAATAGAATTATGGAAAAGAATGTAGTTTTTCAACTTTCTTTACATTAATAACTTTTTGAAAAAAAAGGTAAAGTAAGGAATTAAAAGACAAACCATTTGTAATCCATAGTTTAATGAGGTGGAATATTTTGCTGACATTTAATGAATTAAACTCAACTATAGTGTGGGATGTCACCTTAGAGTTCAATTAACATAGAGTTCAATGACTATTGAACTCTTCATGAGATAAAAGAAACTTTTTAGACAAAAGTGCAAAAATGGCCCCTGTGGTTTTGGTCAGAAAATGTTTTTTGGTGCATTACTGGACCAATTTTAGATATTTTGTATGATTTTGGTCCCGTAACATCCGTAAAATTCAAGCTAATTTAAAACTTTTTAAAGCATTCAAAAACCAATAGTTATTACAAATTGTTTTCAAATAGTTTAGACATCAGAGTATCCCAGAAATCCAAATCATAAAATATGAGGAAGTGTACGGTCACGCCTTCGCCTTCCCGCGATCATCTGAAGTACCTGAAACAAAATCAACAACTGTAAGCCCGAAGCTTAGTGAGTTCCCCCAAAATACCAACGCCATACAAACCATAACAATATCATACAAACAACATGCATATATAGAGTCTACAGTACGACTGGTCCGCCCTCACCGGGCCTTCAGTCTACCTGGTGCACTCTCAGAGTCTACAGTATGACTGGACCGCCCTCACTGGGCCTTCAGTCTATCTGGTCCACTATCAGAACCTTCAACATGTATGGTCCGCCCTAACGAGCCTTCAGCCTGTTTGGACCGTTCTCTGGGCCTTCGGCCTTACTAGTACGCCCTTACCGGGTCTTCAGTCTATCCGGGCCGCCCTGGGTGATAATGTCAAACTCCCCAAATGTAGCTCCAAACTTAAACACCTACAATTATCATAGGACCAATTCTATAAAACCCAAATAAACAAAATACCCTTGAAGTCAACTTGGTCAAACCTGGTGAAAGTCGATAGTCAACAGTCAAGGTCAACAGTCCTTGTTGACCCAACTCGTCGAGTGCATCTAGCAACTCGTCGAGTTCCTTCAGAACTCAAAGACTGAAAGCTTGAGTCAACTTGCCGAGTTTCCAAGCAACTCGTCGAGTTCGTGCAGTGTCCAAAAGGGTTGGGAAAACACTAACCAACTCGTCGAGTTATCTCACTAACTCGACGAGTTCATGCAGAATCCAGAAAGCGGGAAACCCTCATCCAACTCGTCAAGTTAACTATGCAACTCGTCGATTTCCTTCAGTCTTTTTCTCATTCAGACGCTTTTAAGCGAAACCAAGGCTCCAAACTATAGATCTAGCCTCCTAAGGTGTAGTTACCACGTAAAGTTGCTAACTTTACGTGAATGCAAGGTTTCAAGAAGCTACAACACTCAAAACTAGCCTTAGGAAGAGGTTTTGGACATGGAGGAGGGACAAAGCTTCATAAAGCTTGAGGCTTTATTGTTGGATTAGATGTCTAAGCCCATAACTATTATTGGTATGCACTTGACCCGAGAGTAGCATGGTCCATTTGGGTTGCATATCATCAGGACAATTTGTTAGGATGGACTTTTGAGAGAAGGTTATTTATGGTTTATTAATATATTATAAGTTATAATATATTATAAGTTATAATATATGAAATCATATGTTTTAATTAGTATCGATCAAGAATTAATTTGGAATTAATTTAGTGATCAAAAGAGACTAATTAAATCTATGGGGACTAATTATGATAATTAGTTATATTTATATGTGTTGGGCTTATGATCCATGTTGGACCAAGTTTATGTATGGATACATAAAGAGTTGGGCCACATGAACCATGGATCATAAAACCCATGGGTATGGATTATGGGTTATACCCATGACCCTTGGAATCCTACATATAAATAGGTTACTCCATAGCCAAAATCACCACTTCTTTTCTTAGAGAAATATGGAGGTGTTTTGGTGCATGGAATTCTCTCTCAAGAGCCACCTTTGTCCTAGGTGTGTTGTGATTCCATTTGAGGCATTTCATACTATTGGTGCTAAGCTCTTAAGGCCAAATACATCAAGACTTCAAGCCACATAAAAGGTATGTTTCCCTAACTAGTATATTATATGGTTTATGTCAAATGCATGCTAGTTATAGGTTTAATGCCTTGGAAACCATTTGCATGTATAATAGAGAAAACATAGATCCAAGGTATTTAGGGTTGTATGTGCACCATAGGATGTTGTAGTATACTAAAAACCCAACAGTGGTATCAGAGCCATGGGTTGTTTTCTATTATATTTGATGCAAATGTATATTTTTTTTTCAAGTTGAAGGAAAAAAAAAGAAAAAAAACATGAAGTTTGTCAAATTTTATGATAATTACTTGATTTTATGAAAAACTAATTATTTATAAAATTTGAGTCACTTTACTACAAGAGTTGAATTAGGTCAATTTATTAAAAGATAGAATGATATGATTATTTTATTTGTTTTAAAAGTTTGATCTAAATGGTTTTAAGGAGTTACAAATTTTGTCATAAAATTTTGGAACTCAAAAGTTTTTTTTAAAGTTATGATCTTAAGAGTTTTGAAACTTCCATAAGTTATGGATGTGAAATGTCTCATTTATTAACTCTTTAGGTTATGAATTCCAAGAGTCTTCAAAGGATAATTGTCAAAGTTTCAAGATTTGTATTAGTTTATATGATTATCTAATTTCTTGAAAAGTGTTGATGTGAATTATCTTTACTTATGAGTTTAATCTAGATCATAGAAAAATTATTTGATTATTGTGTTAATTGGAATATTTGATCTTAATGGTTTTTATGAACTCCATAACTTGTCCTCAAGTTACGGAAAGTGAAGAGTTTTTCTTTTTAAAGTGTCATTAAGTCTCATAGGTTATGAAAATAGAAGAGTCACTATTTTTAATGTCATCATTAAATGATTTAATGTCTTCCATAACTTGTCCTCAAGTTATGGAACTTGAATTTTTTTTTTCATTAAACCTTAATTAAACTCATAAGTTATGAAAAATCCAAGAGTTTTGAAAGGTTTCAAAACTTGTCCTCAAGTTTTGGAATTTGTAAAGTTACCCCCCATGTATACTTTAATTCCAAACTAGACCTTAGAATTTTAAAAGTTTAAAATTCAACCCTTATACTATTATTATAATTTTAATTATATAGATATGTATAAGATAAAGTCGTCTTACCATTAGTAGGCCTCATTCACGAAGCCGGTCTATAAGGGGGGTATAAGGTTACTGCCTATAAAATGGCAGTTTAATGGGTGTCCACTCCCACTCACCGCTTCCTTGACCGGTGGAGGGTCGTTAGCCGAACAGGTAGGACAAGGACTATAATTCTCCCTTCATTATAAGTATAATGATAAATACTAAGTAACTAAACACTTATAAATTCCCAATCTTAGTTACTTAGGAAAATGTGAATGAGGTGCTAAACACTTATAACCCACAAGTTCAAGGTCACTCAAGCCCTAATGACAAGCAAGGTCTATGTGTGATCACATCTTAGAGATGAAGTCACATATTGACAAGCCGGGAGAGTTGGGTGTCAAAGTCTTGAGAAAGTTGGATGTTCAATCACTTTCTAAGTCATATAGTGAGTTCCTTTGGGACTACTATGAAACAAACTATGACATGAACGTTAATGATCATATCTATTTGCTTGGTGCTGCTGAATCAGCAATGATTTGGAACGATAGTAAAGCAAATTTGATTAGAAGATCAACTTCCAAAAAAATTTATGGACAATGACAATGGTGACACTGGAAATCCAAAAAAAGCATTCTCTTCCCAATGGAAAGGGATTGGCCATAGTCAACCCGGTTGACCAAATGGTAAAGAGAAAGGCTAAGTCTGAGATAGTCCCATTACCAAAGGGTCCATATGTTTATTTTGCCAAAGGAAGGGGCGTTGATTGTAAAGCTGCCAAATTTACCTAAGAATGTTAAAGTCAATAAGTTTGACTCTACATCAGGTAGAGCCCATTATCTAACTCTGTTAAGTTCTATTCTGAGATCCTCATTACATGATGTGACTGGGTCACATGTTGATGTTTTAAGAATCAAAGAATAGAGAGAAATCTTAAAGGAAGTATATGCTGATTCTGATCGCGAAGGTAGATTTCGATCGCATCAGAATTTTGAGCAGTTGCTTAAGAAGTTATGATATATTGCTAAGGAATAGATAACAACAATTTTCCATGTGGATTGTAAGGATAAGTTTTTCCGCAAAGTTTTAAAATAAAAGAAAATTGTTTAATTTTATTTATTTGAAGTATCCTTACAATGTCATTTGTGGAAAATTGTTGCTTATATGATTCCACTGACATCAATATTGGAAAATGGATTTGATTCTTTCATTTGTGGTAGTGTCTAAATTTACCAAATCAGGAAAGTTCCTCATCACGCAAGTTTCAATTGGACCGAAACTTGGAATCATGCAAGTTGAATAGTATGATGAATGAGAACTTTCAAGCGTTGGAAAATCAAGACTAATTACTTGTTCACATGGATGTGTGAGTCAAGTGAAGGACTAAAGGGATCGAATACACATTCTTGTGCACTGGTCATGTCCACTACAAAGCTCATTAAGACTATTTGATTTACTAAAGTTTACTAAATATGGTTATACTTACAAGTTTAAGTATAATTCTGAAACATTGGAAAAGTCTCAATGTATGGCAGAACGAATGGGAAGAATCAAATTAGACAGAAAGATAAAAGTTTCTCAAATCTGAAAAGATGGGAGAGTACTTTAGTATCATGTTTGTGATCATCTTAATGATTTAGAAATCATATCACAATTAGTCCTCTAAAGGTCATCTTAGTGCATTCTTATGACTAAGAAGAGGAGTCATGAATTGTTGAAATGGTTAGATCAGGAAGATGAGTCATACTTCGTTCCAAAACAATTCTTAGAGTCATACTCCAAGATTGTAACTTGAGTGACATATCTTAAAGAAAGGTTTAAAACACTTGTCAAATGTAAGAGTAAAAGTGTCCTACTCTTGCACATTTGAAATTGGTAAGTTGTGATGTTTTGGATAAAACAAAGACCAACTAAGGCCAATTGTGTGAAGTGTTTGTCTTGATAAAGAATCCGTACTATCCCTTGAATATTTGACAAGAGAGTCTTATATGTCAAGAGGACAGTGGGAGTCTTAAAGGTCTTAAAAGTCTCAAGAACTAATCAAGAATAAAACCTGAGATTCTTCACTAGCACACGACTTGAGGTTTATAACCTATCGTGTTGACATATTCTGTGCCCATTCCAGTTAAGGTTGTCTTTGCATAGGAGTTCTGGAAGTTCTCAATTGGTTGCATAACAACTTGGAAGCAATGGTAGGCCCTGTACTGCTAGGTGGCAAGAAGTTAAGATTGCACAAGTTCAATCCATATGAGTTTGGATTTGTCACTAACCTAGTCTTGTGATTATGGTTTTGAAAAAAAAAATTCATATGGATAGGAACACATCTACCATAAAATCTAAGGGTCATAAGTTTTCTCTCCGATTCATGAAAATGATGGTGAGGAAACACTTCCACCAAGTAGATTTGAATCAGATGGCAAAAGGTCTAAACAATTGAGACTATGATTACGGCATCCCTTTTCATAGTTCTGAAATTGTTTAGACACACATGCATGCTATCTAAGGAAAGGTGTATGATTTTGATAAAGTCTTATCAAGGCAATCTCGTCTCAGAAATCTGAACTTTGGTAAGAAAGTCAGTAAAGTATTGACTTCTAGAAGCCCAGCTGATTTCTGAGTACATGTCAAAGCTAGTGGGAGCATAAGTGTTATGCTAATAATCATCATGTTAGTGGGAGCATGATAATTATGATAAATATTGCAAGTTAGCAATGTTAATTATAGAAAACAAAAGTTCCAATTCGTGAAGTTGCAGGGGTTGGAAAAGTTGTTTTGCTATAATTAAGGGAGAGGATATACTTCATTTCAGTTCTAAAGGCTTAGATTGAGACCTTAATCATCTTTAGTCAAGAATATATATATATATATATATATATATATATATATATATATATATATATATACACATATATATATATATATATATATATATATATATATATATATATATATATATATGAATTTCATGTTGGATTGGTTCAACTTAAGGAAATTCTATATATTGCGTTCTCAAAATTCGATTATGATTACGGCATCCCTCTTCATAGTCAAATTTTGAAAACATGGCAAATAAAAATATTGTAGCAAAAGACTGGTCTAGAATCATGTCTTTATGTGAGACATCATGAATCATGTACCATTTGCTTTGGGTACAGGATCGATTGCATGTGCTATAATATTTGTCATTTCTAAATTTTTCCAAATGCCCAGAGGCATTAAGAAGGGAAAAGGTCTAGAATTGGATATGACTAAAATGATTAAGCAATTGTCGAGGACAATCTGAGGTTTACCAAAGATTGGTTGCTCAGGGACAGTTGGAAGTATAGTGCTAATTTTGGAAGGACCATTTTGACATATTCTGAAAAGAGGCATCTCTTATTCAGAAGTGATAGTCAAAATGAGAATATGGAGTTGTCGCCATAGGTGGAAGTTATCTGTGTAAGATTAGAAAACTTAATGCAAGAAGCATGTCCAAAGCAATGTACTTTGAATATGAGACTTAGTTTCCATGGAGTTGATCTCCATTGGAATACCTTATAATGACTGTTGACAAGTCTTTGTGACTTTGTACATATTCATTACAGGAGGGTCAGTGCATATAAGTTTAAAATCTAAACAGATTTCGATAAATGATAGGAATTTGAAATTCTCACATTTTTCGATAAGGATTTGGGAGTGTGAAATTAGAATCATTGAAATTATGTTCAATTGGTTTATTTCACAAAGTAAGGATCATAGACAAACATAGAGTGCATACTTGGTGTATGGCAAAGCTATTGTTTAAGAAAAACATAGTGTACATGCTTGGAGCATGGGACAACTAGTGTTTTTAATTCAAGTATAAAGTTGATAAAACCGAAACAATGAAATAATGAGTAATCAGTATGGTCATAAATAAAAGTGTTTATTTATATTCATAGGTTTTGATACCATATTTGATTCATTTATTCTTGTGTTTCACTTTGCATGTTTTGACTTCCAGAATAACTAAGTCGCTCTTCCTGAATGATTAAGTTATTCAAACCATCCACAGTCGGTCATATGTTGGAAGTAGATATGAATCAAGACTGTCATGGGTTGGTTTGTAGAGGTCCAAGTTGGTGGACAAAGTGGTGCTACAACACTCATGAGTGTTCATAACTTCTGAGTATTGGATTCAACCCGCGCTCATTTGAATCACTTCATGGATTTTATCACGAGTGATCATGAGACGATAATATCTTATATTCTTCAAACCTAGAGATATGAGTTGTTACTATGAGTTGGTTATACATTGATTGCACGAAAACGCATTTGGTAACTCGATGTTATAAAACGTGCCTTTGTGTATGATTCAACAAGTAGTAGAACAAGCCATATGAGTCGAAGTTTATCCATTCCTTTTACCTTCGGGATAAAAGCGATATCTGTGGGCCCCTAGATGATTTAGCGATGACACATGTGAGTGCTTGGCCAAGCCAGGACTGATTTGATTTGTTCAATCAGTCAGTCATCATAAATCAAAAATCCGGAAACAACAAATGGACAGAGAGAATGATTATAATCCATGTCTCAGTCCATATGATATCTAGAATGGAGGAATATATGATCCCTTATCTAATGGACGCGTCATTGATTTGTTCAGAGTTCGACAGCGGCTTTAAGAGCTACGATTGCTAGTCGGGTTATGAAGTCGTACTTGCAATAATAGCTTTAGACTTATCCAAGTGGGAGACTGTTGGATTAGATGTCTAAGCCCATAACTATTATTGGTATGTACTTGACCCGAGAGTAGCATGGTCCATTTGGGTTGCATATCATCAGGACAATTTGTTAGGATGGACTTTTGAGAGAAGGTTATTTATGGTTTATTAATATATTATAAGTTATAATATATTAATATGAAATCATATGTTTTAATTAGTATCGATCAAGAATTAATTTGGAATTAATTTAGTGATCAAAAGAGACTAATTAAATCTATGGGGACTAATTATGATAATTAGTTATATTTATATGTGTTGGGCTTATGATCCATGTTGGACCAAGTTTATGTATGGATACATAAAGAGTTGGGCCACATGAACCATGGATCATAAAACCCATGGGTATGGATTATGGGTTATACTCATGACCCTTGGAATCCTACATATACATAGGTTACTCCATAGCCAAAATCACCACTTCTTTTCTTAGAGAAATATGGAGGTGTTTTGGTGCATGGAATTCTCTCTCAAGAGCCACCTTTGTCCTAGGTGTGTTGTGATTCCATTTGAGGCATTTCATACTATTGGTGCTAAGCTCTTAAGGCCAAATACATCAAGACTTCAAGCCACATAAAAGGTATGTTTCCCTAACTAGTATATTATATGGTTTATGTCAAATGCATGCTAGTTATAGGTTTAATGCCTTGGAAACCATTTGCATGTATAATAGAGAAAACATAGATCCAAGGTATTTAGGGTTGTATGTGCACCATAGGATGTTGTAGTATACTAAAACCCAACATTTATGTCTATAAGGGCCTAGAGGAGTTCAGATCTGAAGTTACAACTTCAAATCGTGCTCAAAACCATAAATACTTCAAGACTAAGCTAGAAATGGCCCTAAACTCATGAATGAAGAGATCTAACAAGAGAATGATCAAGGTAATGACTTTTTGCCTTCAAATGAAAGCCAAAACGAAGTAGATGCTGGATCTACAAGCTCCTTCTCGTGCCAAGCTTCTCAACCTTCAAGTCTCTTCAACAAATGCACCAAACACACACTTTTAGCCTCACACACACTCAAAATAGGGTTAGCTTTGCTTAGGGTTTGCTTCTGGATGTGAAAGGTGGTAAGGAGGCTGGCAGAAGGACTTAAGATCCTTTAAATAGGGTGCAAACCCTAAAAATTAGGGTTTTCATGCACAACCTCTACTCGTCGAGTTGGGGTCCACCAACTTGTCGAGTAGGTTCCATAAACCATGCGGCCTGATCCGTCTCTACACGATGAGTTGGGGTAGCTAACTCGTCGAGTAGGTCTAAAATATGAATATATAAAGCTTTGAATTTTATACCTGGAAGTCGGGATGTTACAATTCTCCCACACATGAACTAAACTTCATCCTCGAAGTCTGTTGCGGTGAACAACTCCGGATAATGCTCCTGTATCTCTGCCTCCGGCTCCCTAGTCCACTCGGATCCCCTCCGATGCTCCCATTGAACTTTTAGCAAAGGTACGTCCTTGTTTCGTAAAACCTTCACTTTCCTTTCCAGAATGGCCACTGGCCTCTCCACGTAGTTTAGGCGCTCATCAACCTGTATATCATCTAATGACACTACTGCCTCCTCATCTAATATGCACTTCTGCAATTGCCAAACCTGAAAAGTACTGTGAATCTGACTGAGCTCCTCCGGAAGATCTAGTCTATACGCCACTTTGCCAACCCTGGAAATGATCCTGAATGGCCCAATGTATCGGGGACCCAACTTCCCCCTCTTCCTGAAGCGAATCAAACCCTTCCAGGGTGAGACCTTCAGGAGTACCATGTCACCAACCTGAAACTCTAACTCAGATCGACGCCGGTCGGCATAGCGCTGATGCCGACTCTGAGAAGTCTGCAACCGATGCCTGATCTGCTAAATCATCTCGGTAGTCTGCAGAACTACCTCGGTCTGTCCCATCACCCTGTGACCAACCTCACTCCAGCAGACTGGGGTACGACATCTCCGTCCATACAACAGCTCATAAGGTGGAGCACCAATGTTGGAATGAAAGTTGCTGTTGTAGGAGAACTCTGCAAGGGGTAGGTAGGAGTCCAAGCTCCCACCGAAGTCAATAACGCAGGCCTGTAACATATCCTCGAGGGTCTGAATGGTCCTCTCACTATGGCCGTCTATCTGCGGATGATAAGCTGTACTGAAATGTAACCGTGTGCCCTATTCCTCGTGGAACTTCTGCCAGAAACGAGAGGTGAACTGAACATCATGGTCTGAAACGATAGAGACTGGAACCCCATGTCAAGAAACGATGTCGCGTATATACACATCGGCCAGCTTTTCGGCCGATGAGCTCTCCCGAATGGGCAGAAAGTGGGTACTCTTGGTCAATCAATCCACGATGACCCATATAGCGTCGAAACCCTTTTCCGTTCTCGGCAATTTGGTGATGAAGTCCATCGTGATATGCTCCTATTTCCACATAGGAATCTCTAGAGGTTGCAGCTTGCCATGCGGCCTCTGGTGCTCGGCCTTGACCATCCTGCAGGTCAAGAACCTCTCAATGTAGGAAGCGATCTCTCGCTTCATGCACGGCCACTAGTAACTCAAAATCAGATCCCGGTACATCTTGGTGGCCCCCGGGTGAATAGAGAAGCGAGACTTATGAGTCTCCTCCAGTACAATCTGTCTGACCCCACCAGACATCAGAACCCAGACCCGACCACAACGGGTCAACAATCCCCGACTATCCTGCACGAATCTGGTGATCTCGCCCCTAATCATCTCAAGCTTCCAGTTCTCCTGTCGTACACCCTCAGCCTGAGCTTCCCTGATCAAGCTCACAAGTGGATAATCCACTGATATCCTCATACATGTCGCTAGAATAGAAGATCCAGCCCACTTACGGCTCAGGGCGTCCACCACGACATTCGCTTTACCCGGATGGTAAAGGATCTCGCAGTCATAATCCTTGACTATATCCATCCACCTGCGCTACCTCATGTTCAGGTTCGGCTGGTCCATCATATGTCTCCAACTCTTGTGGTCCGTGTATATGGTACAATGGACCCCGTAGAGATAATGTCTCCAAATCTTGAGAGCGAATACCACCGTTCCCAACTCCAAATCGTGTGTGGGGTATCTCGTCTCATGTGGATTCAACTGCTGCGACGCGTAGGCTATCACTCGTCCTCTCTGCATGAGGACCGCTCCCAGTCCCGTGATGGATGCATTATATTACACTACGAAATCCTCAACTCCCTCCAGGAGAGTCAAGACTGGAGCCTCGCAAAGTCGCTGTCTGAGGGTCTCAAATGCCCTCTGCTGCTCAGGGCCCCACCAGAAATCTACCCCTTCCTCATCATACGAGTGAGGGGTATTGCAATCTTGGAGAAATATTGTATGAATCTCCGGTAGTACATTGCCAATCCTAAGAAGCTTCTGATATTTGAGGGAGATTTCGGAACCTCCCACTGCATAACGACCTCGATCTTGCCTGGATTGACCAAAATCCCCTCCTAGTTGACGAGATGTTCGAGGAACTGAACCTCTCGCAACTAAAACTCGCACTTCGAGAACTTGGCATAAAGTCGTTCTCGTCTCAATACTCCCAGTAGCTCCCGAAGATTCTCCTCGTGTTGCTCTCTGGTCTTGGAATACACCATGATATCATCTATAAACACACTGACTGAGCGATCGAGCATCGGTCTGCATACCCGATTCATCAGGTCCATAAATATAGCTGGCGCGTTGGTGGGCCCAAATGACATCACCACGAACTCGTAATGTCCATAACAAATCCGGAATGCGGTCTTCGCCACGTCCTCCTCCTGTACCCTGACCTGATGGTACCCGGACCTCAAATCTATCTTGGAGAACCAAGATGCTCTCTGTAGCTGATCAAAGAGATCATCGATCCGTGGTAGTGGATAACGGTTCTTCACCATCAACTTTTTCAACTGGCGATAGTTAATGCACATCCGGTATGAACTATCCTTCTTCTTCACGAAGGGAATCGATGCTCCCCACGGAGAACTGCTTGCCTAGCAGCTCCTGCAGCTGAGATGACAGCTCCTGCATCTCAGGTGTTGTCAATCGGTATGACGCCTTGGCGATAGGGGCCGCACCTGGCACAAGGTCGATCTTGAACTCAACCTGCCTCTCCGGAGGCACTCCGGGTAGCTCCTCCGGAAACACATCAGCGAACTCCCTGACGACTGGAACCACTGAAACTGAGGTCTGGTCCCTGACCTGCGTATCCACCACATACGCTAGATAACCCGCACACCCGTGCTGAATATACTGCGGAGCCCTGGCAGCTGAACAGAAGCCTGACCCCAACCTGGTGCCCTCGCCATAGATAACCAGTTCTCCCCCACTTAGGGTTCGAACTACCACACGCTTACCCTCGCAGTCGATCACGGCACCGAATCGACTCAGCCAGTCCACACCCACTATCACACAAACTTCCCCCATGGGAATCGGAATCTGATCAATCAAGAAGGATACCCCGAAGATCTCCAGAACGCTACCCGATAGACCGAAGAAGCATAAATCTCGTGTTCGTTGGCGATGGAGACTCGAAACGGACACTCTAGCTCTCCTAAGAGCAAACTGAACTCCCTACTAAAAGATTGCGAGAAAAAAGAACGACTCGCCCTCGAGTCAAACAATACCAAAGCAGGTAAGGAGTTCACTAAAAACGTACCTAACACAGGTACAACACATATAAACATAAAATAAATATAATCAACAAGATGAGGGATAGAAATATACCAGCAACCACATCTGGTGCTGCCCTGGCCTCCTCGGCTGTGAGTTGGAAGGCACATCCCTAAGCCCTCGGGGGCCCTGCTCTACCTTGACTCCCATCAATAATCCTCAGTGTAGCCGGCGCTGGAGCCTGCGCCGGCCTGGCAGTGAGCACTGGACAGTTGGTCTTCACGTGACCAACCTGATTGCAGTGGTAGCAAATCCTCATATCCTGAACCGGGGTTAACTGGCGACAATCCCTCGCAAAGTGCCCCTCCTCGCCGCACTTGCGGCACCCACTACCTGATCGACAAACTCCCGAATGGCCCTTCTCGAAAATGCGGCCATGCTGGCCTCCAGACATAGAATCGACGGTCTTAGATTGCTTCGGCGTCGACTGTGACTGTGTCGGGGCCTGCCTCTGCTCTTGCAACTGTAACTCAATCTCCAGCTCACGCCGCCTAGCGGCCTCCTATAACTCTAGTAGTATATCACAGCGCTGTGTAGAAACAAACTGTCGGATGTCAGTCTTGAGCATGCTCAGATAACGTGTCATCTGAGCCTGCTCGGAAGCAAACTCCGGGCAAAACATCGCCTTCTCAGTGAACATGCGGGTGATCTCCGTCACCGACTCCGCATCCTGTCTCAACTCCAAAAACTCCTGAGCCAGCCGCTCTCGCTCAACCAACGGAATGTAGCGGGAGCGGAACATCTCCATGAACTGATCCCATATCACTGCAGCTCTCTGCTCATCCGTATACGATCCTGTCATCAATCTCCACCAGTCCTTTGCTCTGGACCTCAACAGGTTCAGAGCACACCTGACCTTCTAGACAGTAGGACATGAGCATGTGAAAAAGCATTCTTCAATGTCAGATAGCCACCTCATGGCTATGATTGGGTCCTGAGTCCAATCAAAAGTCGGGGCCTTCGTGTTATCGAAGTCCCGGTACTGGAAAGCCCGACTGGCCCCACTGCCTGCAGCTGCTACGACTGTAGAAGCTGCAATGGCAGCCGTCTCAGCAATGGCTGCATAACGCTCATCAAAATACTCCACCGTAGAGGTCTTGATAGTGTTGGATTATGTGTCTAAGCCCATAACTATAATTGGTATGTACTTGACCCGAGAGTAGCATGGTCCTTTTGGGTTGCCTTCACCAATGCAATTTGATAGGATGGACTTTTGAGAATAAGGTTATTTGTGATTTGTTAATATATTACAAGTATAATATATTAATGTGAAATCATATTATTTAATTAGTATTGATCAAGAATTAATTTCGAATTAATTTAGTGATCAAAAGAGACTAATTAAATATACGGGGACTGATTTGGTAAATCAATGATTCTTATAGTGTGGGCCAATGATCCATGGTTAATTAGGATGGGCTAAACCAACATGGATAGTCCATGGAGGTTTAACCCATGGAGCCTAAGTAATATGAAGGGTCATGGTGCATTAGGGTTTGCATGGATGTAACCCTAGCACTTGTCACACTATAAAAGGAACTCCCTAGAGCTAAAATCGGTTACACATACATTCTTGGAGAGTGAGAACCAATTTTCTACTAAGTAACTTATTCTCTCAAGCCTCCTTTTGCACTTGGTGTTTGTAACACATTAGAGGCATCACATTTGAGGTGCTAAAGCTTTTGAAGGCCAATAACTACAAGTCCTACTAAGATGTAAGTTATCTAACTAGTTATATTGTTCAATTGTCAAATTGTATGCTAGTTAGGATGTGTTCTTTGGAAAATCAAATTGCATGTATAACTAGAGAAAACATAGATCCAAAGCAGCTAGGGTTGCATGTGCACATTAAGGTTGTTAGAGTGCTCAAAAACCATCAGATAGACCCAAACATCTCCGGCAACTGAGCCCAGAACAACGTAGCAACCTCATCATGCAGGATCTCCCCAATCCTAGCGTCCAACTCATCTGGCCTCATTTGGCTGATAGTCTCGGGCTCTGCTGGTGCACCCTGACTGGCCTGTCCCGATCCCAATCTGGATCCGGTCGCAAATCGCCTCGTAACCACCATACTGAAAATATACCAGGAAGATATCAGATACTCCATATAACAACGGGGAACCAACTCCCAACAAAATCCTAGGGGTTGTGATTTCCTTGCTATGCGTATGGGTCCTGTGCTTTCAGTAGTACGAGCCCATACTACCTTCCACACCTACCCATATTTGTCTCAAGTATCATCACAACGCCCTAACAATATACATAAGCATAGGCGAGCCCTCAATCCTCACTCCTAGAGGAAGGCTAAATATCTCATAACTGGCTGACTGACCCCGCATAACTCATCCATGAAACTTCCACCAACCCTGCAACACTCATGTATGCTAGCCATACATAATGCTGGACCCTATAGACTTTCGAATACCTGATCCTACCTTAAGCCCTTCATCAAACAAGAACAGGAAATAAGGCCAAACCAAATATTCTCAAGCTATAAGATCTTAGTTATATACGACCGTGATGCATACACTAAGCAAATATAGTAATGATGTCAATTTCATATAAGGAAAACCCTAGGCTATCAGGCATCATATAATCAGGCAATTCTATCATGCAATTCCTGAAGATCCCTAGTCTATCACTAGCATGTTGTCCTAACATATCACAATATCATATAATCGTAAGGTATTTTGGGGTTTACTTACTGGCTCCGGCTGATCGTACACTTGCATCCTCCTTTAGTATTTTGAAAACTATTTGAAAATCATTTTGAAAATCTTGTCCTTAGTTTGAGATTGGATTCACACGAGTGTTTCTCCAATTCACTCAAACCAGGGCTCTAATACCAACTTGTAACATTCGTAAAATTCAAGCCAATTTAAAACTTTTTAAAGCATTCAAAAACCAATAGTTACTACAAATTGTTTTCAAATAGTTTAGACATCAGAGTATCCCAGAAATCCAAATCATAAAATATAGGAAGTGTACGGTCACGCCTTCGCCTTCCTGCGATCATCTGAAGTACTTGAAACAAAATCAACAACTGTAAGCCCGAAGCTTAGTGAGTTCCCCCAAAATACCAACGCCATACAAACCATAACAATATAATACAAACAACATGCATATATAGAGTCTACAATACGACTGGTCCGCCCTCAACGGGCCTTCAGTCTACCTGGTCCACTCTCAGAGTCTACAATATGACTGGACCGCCCTCACCGGCCTTCAGTCTATCTGGCCCACTCTCAGAACCTTCAGCATGTATGGTCCGCCCTAACAGGCCTTCAGCCTGTCTGGACCGTTCTTCGGGCCTTCGGCCTGACTAGTACGCCCTTACCGGCTCTGCAGTCTATACGGGCTGCCCTGGGTGTGTTGGCCTAGAGCACAAAGCAGGACCGCCTCAACCAACCCCAATCACACAATCAACACATACATATCATACGCTAGCTAGCATTTACAGATAGTCATATAGATCTAACATATCACTAATCATAGCATCATCCTATATACCAGGATACATATCTAACCGATGACTAACATATCATCATCCTATAACCAGTTACAGATCTAACAGATGACTAACATAGCATCATCCTATAACCAGGATACAAATGAAAAAGGGTCGGCCTTGGTGCCTTAGACCCTGTTGATATAGTGAGAATAACTCACCTCACGAGTAGCACTGGATGATAATCTCAAACTCCCCAAATGCAGCTCCAAACTTAAACACCTACAATTATCATAGGACCAATTCTATAAAACCCAAATTACCAAAATACCCTTGAAGTCAACTTGGTCAAACCTGGTCAAAGTCAACAGTCAACAATCCTTGTTGACCCAACTCGTCAAGTGTATCTAGCAACTCGTCGAGTTCCTTCAGAACTCAGAGACCGAAAACTCGAGTCAACTTGCCGAGTTTCCAAGCAACTCGTCAAGTTCGTGCGGTGTCCAGAAGGTTTGGCAAAACACTAACCAACTCGTCGAGTTATCTTACTAACTCGCCGAGTTCATGCAGAATCCAGAAAGCGGGAAACCCTCATCCAACTCGTCGAGTTAACTATGCAACTCGTCGATTTCCTTCAGTCTTTTTCTCATTCAGACGCTTTTAAGCGAAACCAAGGCTCCAAACTATAGATCTAGCCTCCTAAGGTGTAGTTACCACGTAAAGTTGCTAACTTTGCGTGAATGCAAGGTTTCAAGAAGCTACAACACTCAAAACTAGCCTTAGGAAGAGGTTTTGGACATGGAGGAGGGCCAAAGCTTCATAAAGCTTGAGGCTTTATGTCTATAAGGGCCTAGAGTTGTTCAGATCTGAAGTTACAACTTCAAATCGTGCTCAAAACCATAAATACTTCAAGACTAAGCTAGAAATGGCCCTAAACTCATGAATGAAGAGATCTAACAAGAGAATGATCAAGGTAATGACTTTTTTACCTTCAAATGAAAGCCAAAACGAAGTAGATGCTGGATCTACAAGCTCCTTCTCATTCCAAGCTTCTCAACCTTCAAGTTTCTTCAACAAATGCACCAAACACACACTTTTAGCCTCACACACACTCAAAATAGGGTTAGCTTCGCTTAAGGTTTGCTTCTGGACGTGAAAGGTGGTAAGGAGGCTGGAGGAAGGACTTAAGGTCCTTTAAACAGGTTGCAAACCCTAAAAATTAGGGTTTTCATGCACAACCTCTACTCGTCGAGTTGGGGTCCACCAACTCGTCAAGTAGGTTCCATAAACCACGCGGCCTGATCCGTCTCTACACGACGAGTTGGGGCAGCCAACTCGTCAAGTAGGTCTAAAATATGAAAAGACTATTATGTCCCTTATATTTTTTTGTTCAATTTTTTATGTTTATATTAATATTTTAAATTATTTACAAATAAAAAATGGCCCACCCTCTCTCTCTCTCTCTCTCTCTCTCTCTCTCTCTCTCTCCGCTTGCTACCACTCAAATCATCTTCTTTCTATCTCTTTTAAACACACATACATACACACATGAACACATATTATCAAGAACATATACACACAATATCAAGAACACCTCCACGTCCATTTTATTCGTCTATAACCGTTCACCACCACCACCATATGACCCCTCTCCTTCTCAAATCTAAAACTTAGATCTCGTCGGAGCTATCCCTCTTCACTCTTATTGCCAATTAAGAAATAGCTCTGATCATATATCATTAATCGTCACTTTTCATCTCCTTTATTTCTATAGAATCAGACTACACCCATCTTGCTTCTTAAAGTCCCCACTGTTAACATGTATAAATCCTCAATAAGTCAAATCCATGTCTGAACCCACCGATGATTTGTAGCGGGAATCACAGAGCGATCGGTGAATGTTTACATATACCGAACCTTCATGATTTATGGATCTCTGACGTATACATAGAAAGAAATACACAAAAAGTGTGTGTAACTCGTGTCTACTCTAACTTAATTGGGGACTTTTTGTGGTGACAGTTTAATTTTTTACTAGAATCCATGGATTTTTAGATCTAATTTACATATTGTTGCTTCGTATTGTCCATGACGCAATTTGATGAAACGATTGAAACCTAAAAACCTGGTTCACCCCATGTATAAACAATTGTTCTCACCCTTATATATTTTTTGGTTATCGGAGGTAGTTGTACTGGAGGTGGGAGGTGATCGATGGAATGCGAGAAGGCAACAAGGGGGAGGGGTGTATGGTGGTTTGGGCTTTTAAGGGAAGAAATGAAAAGGAGTACCCAACAGTGGTGCTCTTGGCGCGCGAGAGAGAGAGAGAGAGAGAGAGAGAGAGAGAGAGTGAGAGAGAGAGAATGTGAGATGTTTTTGTTTTTTTTTAAATAAGAGAAAAAATGAATTAAAATAAATATAAAAAAACTATTTTAACGACATATTAGCCATTTTAGATTGGGTATGGACTAAAACCACAAAAAAATGCCAACTATAAGGACACACAAACTTTTTTGGATCAAACAATATATTTTTGACAACCATAGGGACCATTTTTGCATTTTGTCATCTTTTTATCTTAATTCTTATATAGATGCCATAAATGATTTTTAGGTATTATATAAAATGATTGATAAATAAATATGTTTCATTAAACTTTAGATGTTGAATGTATGTTTTATAGTAAAACTAGGCGTATATCTGTGTGTTGCGCAGAAAACAACTATATAGTTGAAATATTTACAAATATATATTTTTTAAATATAATAATGACGTCGTTGTTAACTTTGATATAATAATTGTTATACTAAGTCGATATGAAACATTGATTATTTTGAATTATAAGATAAGGTCGACATCTATCAAAATAATATAATCTCAATCGTCTTAATGTCATATACTCACATGTTACTCATGAACAAAATTAAATATAATATATGGTTTAATGTTATTTATAGTTTTTGTTATGATTAATGATTTTTAAAATGTTAGCTGCATAACATTTGAATTTCTATCATTGTAATTATTTAAAACATCAAACATTGTTTTTGTTTTTGAATTTAATAATATAATTTTTATAAAATATTACTTTTAAGTTTGTTGATGTAAGTTGTTTTTAAGCTATTTATTTGAAAACACTTAATGATTATAAAAATAGTTTTAGAAATACTTTTAGTTAATTTGGGATTACAATTTACGTTTTGCATTAATATGACAATTTTTAACTTTTGGCTATTTACAAAATAGTTTTTGGATTATCTTTTAAGTTTAATTGACATTCCAGTTTAAGTTAACCTTTTAACGTTATATTTAAATTAATAATTCAAGTATTTTATACAAATTATCTAAAAGTTGTGACTTTAAAATGACAATTATTTACATACACAAACATATCAAAACTAATTTTATAAGTAGAAGTAAAATATGGTATTTTAATATTGATATTTAGTTAATTTAGGATTACAATTTAGGTGTTGCACTTATTTAATAATATTAACCAAATGTATAAATATTATTACAAAGAAATTGAAAAGTCATTGGAGTTTCAAATGAATGCGGTGAAAGAAAAAATATATCTTTTATAATATAGTAAGCGAATGCCCGCGCGTTGCAAAGAAACACCTATATATAGTTGGAATATTTACAAATATATGGTTTTTTTAAATATAACAATAACGTTGTTGTTAAATTTGATATAATAATTCTTATACTAAATTGATATTATTTTGAATTATATGATAATATATACATCTATTATAACTGTATAATCTCAATCGTTTGAATGACTTCCACTCGCGAGTTACTCATGAATAAAATTAAATATAATATATAGTTTAATGTTATTTGTAGTTGTTGTTATTGTTAATTAATTTTTTAGAATTTATTTGCTTACGTTTTAATTTCTGTCATTATAATTATTTAAAACATCAAACATTGTTTTTTGATTTGAAAGGTAACAATATAATCATTTATATAGAGTTAATTTTAACTATTATTATTGTAAGTTATTTTAAGCTACATATTTGAAAACTTTTAACGATTATAAAAATATCTTTAGTAAATATTTTAGTTAAATTGAGATAACAGTTTAGGTTTTGCATTTAGCACTACAATTTATCACTTTTAACTATTCACAAAATATTTTTTGGTTTTTTTAAGTGGAACTGAAATTTATATTTAAATTGACACTGTAATGTTATATTTAAATTAACAATTTAAGTATTTTATCCAAATTGTTCAAAAGTTGTAGCTTTAAACTGATAATGGTTTACATACAACAACATATTAAATCTAATAAATTAAATATAATATGTTAAAAGTTAAAGACATAACTTTATAAGTTGAAATAAAGATATTATTTAATATTGAAATTTAGTTTATTTAATTACACTGTAGGTTTGATATTTATTTAACCTTATTAACCAACTTATAATCATTATTAGAAAGAAATTGAAAAGTCATGAGAGTTTCAAATGAATGTGGTGAAAGGAATTATGCATGGGAGTTTCAAATGAATGTCGTGAAAGGAAAAATGTTTTCTTTATAAGTATACTAGATAGATGAATATCCGCGCGTTGCGCGGAATAAAAGTATACGGTTATATTTTTGGTAATCATACGTTATTGAAAATATTTGTCATTTTTATTCACTATAAAATAATAATAATTACATTTAGTTGATGAAAAATTATAATTAATTTGAACAAAAAATAATATAACACTTATTAAAATCAAATCATTTAATGGTCTCTGTTCACGCTTCACGTATATATAAAATTAGTTGTGGTGACTTAGTAAGACATATGGAATATATGATGAATAAATTATTGACTCATATTTAAATTATCACACTACTCCAGGGCATGATGCATAGCTTTATATTTGAATCGAAGGTATATTCGGGCATGGAACCCTCGTTAAGGAAGTTTTCTTTCCAGAAAAAAAAGTTATAGTACTCACTATTTTAATTAACTATTGTTATAATTTATTAAATTGTAAAATTTTTTGATGATGTTTTAATTTCATCATGAATATTATTTAAATTATCAACCACTATTTGTAATGTAACATAATTTATTTTATAATTTCATGTTATTTTCAACTATTATTATTATTATTATTATTATTATTATTATTATTATTAATATTAATATTAATATTATTATTATTATTATTATTATTAATATTATTATTATTATTATTATTATTATTATTATTATTACTATTATTATTATTATTATTATTATTATTATTATTATAAATTAATTTAAAAACAACTTAATTGAATTTTAATTATTATATTTATTGTATGTAGTAATTTCCTTTCAACTATTTTAAAAAACATATGTAAGATTTTTATTACTTTAGTTTTTAAACTTGTACATTTTATTTTTAAGTTTGTTTGATATATTAATTTAGGTTATGCATTTAACACTATATTGAAGTCAACAAATTTAGTATATCATATTGATAGTTCAAGAAGTCTTCAACTTATGATAATGTTTATAATTAACAGCATATTTAAGTTAATAAATTAAATATCTTATGTGGAAATACAAAGAGTTTGGAGTTTCAAAATGATGTACCTAAAAGAAACAATGTTTTCTGGATTATTTAAATTATCAACCACTGTTTGTAATGTAACATAATTTAAATTATAGCTTTATATTATTTTTAATTATAATTAAAAATTAATTTAAAAACAACTTAATTGAGTTTTAGTTATTATAAAAAATAGTTTTTGGACATATTTTAGTTAATTCGACTTTTAGATTAAGTTTTTATATTTATCGTATCTAATATTTTCCTTTTAACTGTTTTAAAAAATATACGTTGAATTTTTAAAACTTTATTTGATATTTTTTGTTTAGGTTTTATTTTTTTATACTATATTTTTAAGTTTATTTAATATATTAATTTAGGTTATGTATTTAACACTATATTGAAGTCAACAAATTTAGTATATCATATTGATAATTCAAAAAATCTTTCATTTATGATAATGTTTATAAGTAACAACATATTTAAGTTAATAAATTAATTAAATTATATGGAAATATGAAGAGTTGGGAGTTTCAAATTGATGTGGTTAAAGGAAAAATGCTTCCTTTATAGTATAGTATGATATGATGATGATATGATGATATGATATGATATGATATGGTGATATAGATATAGATAGATATAGATAGATTATAGAAAAGAGAAAGACTAGCTTAATTCATTAATTACTTTGCAATAAATAACCAAAAAAATTCAGAAATGGCCCATATAACCATCAAAATAGCAATTGGCTCTTGGTGGATTGTGATTTCAACCTAATGAGCTACAATTTCGTATTTATCCGATTCTCATTTTTTGCCAACTTTGAATCATCATTTCTTCTTCCGAATGACCCGATTTTTTTATTATGTTATTTGTAGCAAAGGCTTCCCGTTGATGCATATATAATCGATAATTAAACATTGGGAAGTCCCCATTTAAAAGCTCCAAAGTAGGCTTCTCTGACTCTTGGGCAAAGAGTTGTAATTTTTCTTATTTTTTCGCACTTCATGGAAACTTTTTGCTAACTTCAAACATCCATAAATTTTTCATATAAACAAAGATTTAGTCAATTCTCTTATCTATTTATGTTTTATCATGTCGACTAAAACTTTCATTTTGAAAGCTAGTACTTATGGGCTTTAGACCTCGAGTTATAAAGCTCCAAAGTAGGATACTTAATGATTTTTTAAACGTTTCCAAAAAGCACCATTTGTCATATAAGCATCAAGGAACCTTTTCTATTCATTCCAAAACACTCATATATTATTAATAAAAACTCATTGAACTTAATCCTTACATCATTTTTTTCATTTAAGCTCTTCAACTCATTCAATATGTAAATCTCGAAAAAGAATAATGAGCTTAAGAGCTTAAATTCAAAAGAAATAAATGGATTAAGTTCTATAAAGTTGTTATTCATAATGTATGGTTGGTTTGAAATGAATGGAAATGTTTGCTTAAAGCTTATGTAAAACATGGTGATTTTTTGAAAAGTTCAAAAATCACTAAGTAGTTTACTTTGGAGCATTCTAAATCCAGATATAGAGCCTATATGCAATATCTTTCTAAATGAAATGTGTAGTGGACATGATAAAGAACATATAGATAAAAGAATCCAATAAATAAGATTTGATATGAAAAAGTTATTGGTATTTAAAGTTAGGAAAAAAAATATATTAACTAAGAAAAAATAGAAATTTTCTAATTTTGGAAAAAAAAAATCCACCCATAGCATGAGAGACCTATTTTAGAGTTTTGAAAGGGGACTTCCCATTTCCTAAATATTAGTTATAATATATTAATGGAAATGAATAAACTAAAGGAAAAAAGCGTGTCAATTGAAGCTAGTATAAAAGATATGAGAGTTAAAAAAATGAAGGGAAATTGATTTATTAGAGTAATTATTTTTTCGTTTTGTTCATATCCGGATAATTTTTTTGTACATATCTAGGTAACGAACTTGTTGAAAGTGTTCACATATGACCATTATGACCGACTGTAGCAAATTACATCCGGTCATAATGGTCATATGTGAACACTTCCAACAAATTCGTTACCAAGATGTGTACAAAAGAAAAAAAAATTCATCCAAATGTGAACAAAATGAAAAAGGTAATTACGCTGATAAGTCAATTCCATTTTTATTAAGGCGGTCAATCATAATGTTTATAATATTAATTTATCTCATTAAATTTCCTTAAAACAATATTGAGGGATATTTTTGGTAGCATAATTGTCAAATAACTCTGTACATATGAGACAATAGCAACACTATCGATGTAAATAAAAGTTACTTTTATATTTTGTATTTTAAATCCTCCATAATAAATAAAGATCTTTTTGCCACATGTCACATTCTCATTTATTTTGTCACATGTAATTTTGTGGTTATTTTAAATTAATTTTTATTCCACATGTCATTTTATGGTTTTTTCATTTTATTAAATTCTAGATAATATTTAAATGTAACAATAAATGCATATCAACTTCATTAATGAACTTTCCTTTTAATTTCAGAATTACTAAATTAAAAATTCATTAATTTTTTTTTTATTTATTTATCTAAATTATTTGTTTAAATTTAAAAAAAAAAAAAAACACTTTAATTTTTATAATTCAATATTTTCTCACTTTTTTTTATAAATTTATACTTCTCAAATGTTTAGAATTTTGTATTTACTTTTTCTTTTAAATAAACTCATGTAATACATGGGTCTCGCACCTAGTTCTTATAATACATTCAATAGACTTCATTAAAGATATTATTATTCTTCATGTTATTTGATCTCTATCTCTGGTATTTTTAGTCTCTATGTAACATCCAGACTTTCAGGTATATTATTGTGAGAGTAATTTTGAGATTTATGGGGTGACTCGACGAGTTGTGAGTCCAACTCGTCGAGTAGAGTCGAGTTGTCCGCATGGGATTAATGAATGGACTCAACGAGTCAGAGAGCCGATTCGCCGAGTAGGTGCTGGGCAGAGAAACCCTAATTTCCCGAGGTTGGGGCCTATATAAGGGAACTTATTCCCCCATTTCTGCCTCACCAGCTGCCTAACCCTTCTGTGTGAAACCCTAAACGAGTGTAGTGAGCTAAGAGAGTCTCCAAGCTAACCTTGAAGGATTTTAGTGCATCTTTGAGGAGGAAGAGGAGTTTGTAAAGCAAGAAACAAGAAGGAGTTGTTGGGCTTCAGGCCATTTCGTCCACAGCTTCAAGAGGAAGGTAAAAAGCTTGAATCTTTCCCCTTTATTTGGTTAGATCTCATGAGTTGAGAAGTTAGGGTTTTCATCACATATTATTTGGGACTTCGAGAATACTAAGTTATCTAGAGGTTTAAACCTCAGATCTGGACCTTGTGAGGTCCCTAGAGCCCAAAAGTCCCAACTTTATTCATCCATATGAGAAGTATGGTGTTTAACACCTTATGAGAACATGTATTGGTAGATTGGAGCAAAACCACCATGCATGAGTGTAAAGATCGAAGTTTTACGTGTCAATCGAGCCTTAGGATGGTAGATCTAGTGTGTGGAGTGATAGATCTGCCTTAAATCATTTGTATGAGAAATCAGATCGAAGGGACTCGCCGAGTCCATGGCCTGACTCGACGAGTCGGTGAGGGTTTGTCCCGATGAGCTTGATCATGCGATAACTCGGCAAGTTAGGGGTCAAATCGACGAGCTGAGCTGGACGTTCGCGAGACTTCTGAGGAAACGAGTGGACTCGACTAGTCACATGGGTGCACTCGGCGAGTCGGGTCAAACATGGACTGTTGACTCGAGTTGACTTCTGTTGGCTTTAGAGTTGGGTCAATCATGAGTAATGGAGACCATGGAGGGGTAAAATGGTCTTTTATCCACTTCAAGAGTTAGAGAGAGAAATAATAGCCTTCGGTTATTAGAGTCGTGAAAAGAGTATTAATTAGAGATATTCATCCTTTGTGATAGGTGGAGGCTAGTTCGAGATTCGGGTACGAGGTTATTTGCTTGCTTGCAAGGTGAGTCTTCTCACTATACTTACCAGGAGTGGTATCTTTATGTGACCGAGGTGTCTTATGTGCTTATATTGAGAATTGTGATATCCTGCATTATGTCTATGTGATTTATGTTGTGTATTATTCTGAGCTTGCTGAGTTAGGACCGGAGGGTCCCACTGAGACACATTGACCGGAGGGTCTTGTCTGAGTATAGCCATAAGAGGCTAACGAGATATGTGTGGTATTTTGGGGAACTCACTAAGCTTCGTGCTTACCGTGTTATGTGATATGTGTTTCAGGTTCTTCTCAGGATCGCGGGAGGGCGCTGATTCGATTATACACACCAGAGAAAGAGTTATGTTTGGAGGATCCTGGATTACTAATTAAATAATTATGGAGTTGCGTTTTGTAAATTGAATAAATGGGATTTTATGAAATGTGTTATGAGAATTATGTGATTTTAAATCGAATTTTTTTTTTGAAAATTTACGGTGTTACAAGTTGGTATCAGAGCCTTGGTTTGAGGGATTCGGATGCACCTCCGGGTGTGTTTGGACTCAAACTGAGGATTTGAGAAAAGTTTTCAAAAGAGATAAATTTTTCTAAAATGAGAAAGAGTTTAAGAGAAAAACGAGAATGGAGCAGTGTGTACAATCAGCCAGAGCCCGAACGGTGATTTCCCAAAATACCCTTACTTATTTGTGTTATTAGTTATTATTGAGATATTAGTGATGCATGCTAGAAGATAGGCTAGGTATTTCATATATTAGCGCTAGAGTTGCCTGATTTGTGATGCCTTAGCCTAGGAATTGTTGCTATCAGTGATGTGCTTTGAGTATGTGAGGAGTAAGAGTATCCAGCAGGAATCTTTTAGAGAGAACTTTGAGTAGAGGAGTAATCTAGGAGAGATACCTAGATGAGCAATTGAGGAGTCTACTGAGGGAGTAGTGAGATACCCGCGAGAGGTAGGGTTGCTTAAGTTCAGTGATACCTTTTGAGTGTGAGTAGAGCAAATAGAGTGTAACCTAGAGTGGTTTTACGTGCTGGTGGAGATCATTCGATGCCTGAATGCTGCTTGCTTCGTGCTTTGTGGAACTCTTGATGATGGGAGTCAGCTATTAAGTGAATATGACGATATTCAGGAGGTAGATGGTTGGCATCATAAGGAGTTCTTCAGCAGCTGATGGCAGAGAAGTGTGAGAACCTAGGAATAGCCTAAGGAGTGACCTTAGTCAGATGAGTACACTGATAAAGGAGAGTATTCACTAGGGAGAGACCAGGTTCAACGGGATTGGTGATCGAGGAGGTTGAGCAGCTACTTAGGAAATCTGAGACGATCCGTGTGAAAAGTATGGGTAGATGTGGCAGGTAGTATGGGCTCGTACTACAGAAAGCAGAGGACCCATACTCGAAACATGGAGAATTCCAGAAGTTCTAAGTAGCAGATTGAGAAGTGATAACATGGTTCGAGTACCATGATAAGTAGCAGATTGAGAAGTGATAACATGGTTCAAGTACCATGATAAGTAGAAGATTGAGAAGTGATAACATGGTTCGAGTACCATGATAAGTAGCAGATTGAGAAGAGATAACATCGTTCGGGTACCATGATTCGTAGCAGCTTGAGAAGAGATAGCATGGTTCGAGTACCCTGATTCATGGCGGTTAGTGCTTCTGGTTTTACCAGTTATTCCGTTGTGATTGATTAGACTGAGATCAGATATGATAGAGTGTGGGGCCAGAGGGCCATGTCGAGCAAGTTTTAATGGAGCATACCTGGAGAGGGAAATCGAATTAGTTTTGAGAGATTTGCATTGGTGAGATGCCAGTTGGAGTCGCAAGACACAGGGATGAGTAGAGATGAGACTTTATGGAGAATTTCAGCCTGAGTTGAGCAATCGGCCGATAGTTGAGATGTCGCTTTCTGTGACAAAAGTTGCGCTATTCCCGGGAGAAGCAAAACGAGATAATGAACTTCCGGTTTTAGAGTTGGAGGTAAACCCCATGGGGTAGAATAAGGTTGAAACCTTTTCACCAGAGTATTTTGGGCAGTATGTTTGCTGCAAGGTAATTCTTATACCATGAGAGAGTCATTTGTGGGTCTATGATGGAAGAGAACAGGGAGGTGCCTGTTTAGGGAGGCATACTTTTTAGCAGCGGTTTCAGGTGGTTAAGAGAAGTATATCGGGGCGGTGGCCCTCGTTGTCTTTGTTGTGCATCGACTGTGAGAGTGGGGTCTCTTGCTTTTATGATGATTCTCGCGATGGTGGGCTGGTCGAGGAGTCATAAACGAAGTGTGTGATAGTGCATTATTTCCAGACCGAGATTCGGGACTGATTCAGATCAATTGGGGTATCTGGCGGTATATCGGTATGAGGCTTCGAGATGACTAGAGGCAGTCACGTTGGGAGGATTCTGAGTTACGGGATATTTGGAGTTGCTCGATTCCATCAGGAAATCATTGAAGTGATTATATGATACATTCCAAGAGTCAAGTGTGGTATACCTGGTGAAACAGTCTATGGAGTAGATTGTTGTTATGTCAATTGGTGATGGTTCGAACCCTGAGTGGGGTAGAACTGAGTATTCTATTGAGAGGATCAGCGATCCGTTCAAAGTGTGGTTAGAGAACTGGTTATGGAGATTCGTGGTGCGGACACATGAGACCTGGGTTATTGGTGGGTGAGGCGAGGTGCAAGGTGGGGTGATGTATGTGTATGTGCTTAAGGAAGGATGAGAGAACCCGCGGCATGTGGCCGTTGGCCAGAATTTATTATGGCTAGGAACAACAGTTGATTGTCAACCAATCTCAGAGTCGGTGTGAGTAGTTCGTATGGGCGGTGATCAATAGAGGGTGGAGCTTCAGATTTTCGTCAATGTGTTTTCAGTTATTGACGATTCCTCTGTGTTTCAATTTGTGAGATGGGAATATTCTGAAGTTACAAGTTGTGCGAGATAAAGATCGGTTGTGAGATTCTGAGAGGGTACATTGCGGTATCTGAGTATGAGGTTGTGAGTATGAGATCAGTGGTTAAGGCAAGACACCGTGAGGTTCTGTGATAGTGTACCAAGGTATCCGAATATGATGTCCTAAATTTTGGAGTATTTTGAGTCTTGAGTTGAGATGGAAAGTGGTGTATCAAGTATCTATAGTTCCAGTGGGAGCCCTTCGGTTATTTGATATCAAGTGAGATTATCTAAGAATGTGAATTGTAGCGAGAAAATGAGTTTTGTCATGGCGGTTGTCATCGGGATTAGTGATGCTTATTTTGGATGGGTGTGTGCACCTATCTATGTTGGGCCGCGGAGCATGAGTTAGTGAACACAGTGTGGTGTCGACTTGAGGATGAGATCGTGGGGTGGTAAGAGAAAGTGTTGTAAGACTACGGGGAGCTGTAGCATCCATGAGTTAGTGCGAGAGAGTGTGGTGATACTACGGGGAGCCGTAGTATTCACCAGTCAGCGAGAGGGTGTGGTGATACTGCGGGAAGCCGTAGTATTCACCAAACAACGAGCGATCATTATGAAACTACAGGGAGCCGTAGCTTTCATTGGTCAGAGGGAGAGCGTTGTGAAACTGCGGGGAGCCGTAGCTTTCACTGGTCAGAGGGAGAGCGTTGTGAAACTACGAGGAGCCGTAGCTTTCACTGGTCAGAGGGAGAGCATTGTGAAACTACAGGGAGCCGTAGTTTTCACCGGTCAGCGAGAGAGTATTGTGGAACTGCGGGGGAACCGTAGCTTTCGTTATCCAGCGAGCAAAAGAGAAGCGTTATGAATCTACAGGGAGCTGTAGTATTCGCTAGTCAGAGTGGGACACAGATGAGTTCTGAGGCTTGGGTAGCCTTACCACTTGAGTCTTCTGAACCAGGTTGCCGGACCAGGGGAGAGACTGGGGTCTCCATGTCGGTCGAGGATTGTTGTATCCCGGGTTGAGGAGAGATTATCGTAAGCGGAAGGAATTGGGGAGATGGTGTGTGCATAAATTCGCGAATATCGGGTACGGGTCGAGTATCAGATTGGAAATGAGTGGTTCCAATTCTGCATCGGGCCAGACTCTCGAGTTTTGAGTTGGCTCTAGTGGTGTATTGAGAAGGCGAAATGAGATTTCGGACTTAGAGGTGGGTTCCATATTGAGGGGTATTGTGTGTCATCTGATGTCTTAGACCTGGGTGGGTCAGTTCGTTTGTATAGAAAGGAGCACGAGACGTATGGAGCTAATGAGTAGTAGACGACAGAGGTCGAGGTTGAGACGATTTCATTTGGGGTTGTAATATTCGCTTGGGGTAAAGTGAACTTCGTGACTTGTGTGTCACACTGGGCTAAGATAGTTAGTGTGAGAAGGAAGTCAGTGAGACGTTTTGGGTTATGCAATGGGTAACCTTTGAAGGTTCAACTGTTGGGTCGGGAGATGACCTGGTGCTCAGTGTTGAAAGGGATATTTGAGAAGGGAGCTGGGGTTTATGATTGTTAGATGTCAGAAGATACTTCTGAGCAAGAATGATCTTTTTCTTGTGTCTGGGGACAGGGTGTTGAGAGTTCATTGTTCAGATGGGTTTTGATTGCAGTACGGTGGATGGGTCCCTGGTGTGATGTGATCCTTTCATTCCTTGGAGTATGATCTGGATTGTTTAATATGTCTGGTATGAGTGAAAGGTAGCCAATTTTTGGGAATTGAGTTATAGCGGTCTGTTATTCGAGGAGCAAATAACATTGTGATATCTTGAAAGGGCAGTCTGGCAGTGAGTCAGGCCACTAGAGGTTCCAGATTCTGAAGAGTCGGAAGGGGGATTGTAGCGGCAGAAGGGTCTGTCCTTTTCCAGGTTTGGGAGTTCCTGTCTAAATTCAGGTGTCCATGAAGGAAGATAGATGTGACGTATGAGATCCTTTCGGTGGTGCTTTTCGGGTTATTGGGTTCGATCTATGTTTTGTTGAGGAGCGATTTCGAGGGCGAAATCTAATTCAAGTGGGGAAGAATTGTAACATCCGGACTTTCAGGTATATTATTGTCAGAGTAATTTTGAGATTTATGGGGTGACTCGACGAGTTGTGAGTCCAACTCGTCGAGTAGAGTCGAGTTGTCCACATGGGATTAATGAATGGACTCGACGATTCAGAGAGCCGACTCGCCGATTAGGTGTTGGGCAGAGAAACCCTAATTTTCCGAGGTTGGGGCCTAAATAACGGAACTTATTCCCCCATTTCTGCCTCACCAACTGCCTAACCCTTCTGTGTGAAACCCTAAACGAGTGTAGTGAGCTAAGAGAGTCTCCAAGCTGACCTTGAAGGATTTTAGTGCATCTTTGAGGAGGAAGTGGAGTTTGTTCAGCAAGTAACAAGAAGGAGCTGTTGGGCTTCAGGCCATTTCGTCTAGAGCTTCAAGAGGAAGGTAAAAAGTTTGAATCTTTCCCCTTTATTTGGTTAGATCTCATGAATTGAGAAGTTAGGGTTTTCATCACATATTATTTGGGACTTCGAGAATACTAAGTGTGAGAACAAGATCTATGCGCAGGGACAAGGTTTGAAAACTCAAACCTTGAGTGAATGCTTGAGATCAATGTCTGCTTGATAATGGATGTTCAAGTCTAGACTGGAAAGACCAGTCAAGTCTTAGATGATCAGTTCAACAAATGATCAAGACATTAATTGAGAACGAGTAGATAATGATCAAGGTAAAGTTAATAAATGAAGAACAAGAATGATGTTTTTTTTTAATGTGATAAGAGTAAATGCCAAAAGTAAGTGAAAGATCCGTAGTTGACTTGTATTGAAAGATCCTATTTATAAGAGAGAATGTTACAACGAATTAACCCAGATGTTTACATAGGACCGGACAAAAGACATAAGTCTGACATTCTGATTGTCCTAAAGCAACTTTAGACTAAGTCCTATGAAACGTTACATCACATACAAGACAAAAGTAATAACTGCACTAAAGACAGAAAGACTTCATTCCGGACAAGTAATATTCCGGAGATGAAAGTTTGATCTGGATCAGCATACATTCCGGACTTCAGGATTAGCTCCGGAATGTGTTCCTCTTCAAAATACTTCTCCTCTTCTTTTCTATAGCTCCGGACAGGTTCCGGATCACATTTCCTTTCGGAACCAACACACTTCGGAATATGTACTTAGGATTGCTAGAGGTTCACTTTCAGGTTCCAACAATCTCCCCCTAAGTGAACTTATCAATCCAACAAGCTTAGTTCATTTCTTCCTTGATGAAGGTGTATGCTCGGAACAAGCATCCACGCACCGCAATGTACTAAGTCAGTTGACTTACAAACTTTGCCTTAACCTGTTCCGGAGCATCAGACTTGGACGCCGGTGATATGAACTACTTAAGAGCTTTGGTAGGTACTAGGTGTTTGTCAAGGACTCAGAAGGAAGTCCTTCTTATTTGTTCTTCTGGTGGTGTAGACAAACCCTAGAACCGGTTCTTCAATCGGACCATCTGCAAGAATTTCAGCTTCCGGAAGAACAAAGTCGATCTTTGCAACGAATTGTTTGGTTCCGTAGAGGTGAGCAAGTTCGTAATCACAGCGGCAGAACTCAGCAACATAATCTTTGAGAAAGCTGAGAGTTGCATGGTAGGCACCCATACTGATGTCATCCTTTTGATTTTCTCTGAAGTAAGCAGCTAGGGTAAGGATGTCATTCGGATTCATTGAAGGAAAATCCGCATCAGTAACGGTCCGGGGAGTTGGCTTGTTCCGGAGGAGATGGAAACGGAATAGAGGACAGTTCAGCTCAAATTTTACTAAAATTTTTCTTCCAAAGCCTTGAACTTTGGTGATCCTCTTTCTTGTCCATACTTCCTTGAAGGGTTGAGCATTCTTTGCATAGAAGGTTTTGAGCCTTTCACGCTCTGTCCGGATGATCACTTCCGGATTATCGGATGGGTGAAGCGGAGCAAACTTCGTGTAGAATTTTCTAAAAGGAGAGAGAGGAAGATCCAGTTGATCAGTGTCATTTGTGGGAAGGTCATAGTAAAGAGTTGGGATGATTTCTTGTGCTTGAAGGATGCCTTCACGGCAAAGAGGAGAGATGCCACGCATCGGATCCGGATTATCTTTTAAAGCTTGAATCCGGATGCTGTCCTCTAGTGCCTTATGAATTTCCTCCTCAGACCATCCATATTTTTGTTTGAGAGGAGGTCCGGAGTGGAAGGCTTGATGTTCGGAAGTCATCGGTTTCTTCCCTTTGTCTCTCTGAAGTGCATCAATGACCATCTTCATGTTCTCATCAATGATGAATTCCGGAGTGGGAGTTAGGAGCGGTTGTTCCGGAATTTCATCTGGGGTCCGGAGAGGAGAGCCTTGGTCGATTGGGGCTATTTTTGGTTCCGGAATGGGAATGGGAGACAGCACAGAGGGAGTGGCTCGGAAGGCTTGAGCTGTAAGAAATGATTTTGCCTTAGCCATTTTAACGGCCATTTCAAAAGCGTCTGGAAGAGAGGATGGCCAGGAGACTGCGGACCAGATCCTCTTTTGTTCCTCAGTTAACTCCTTCGGAATGGTCAGCTTTGGATCTTGAAGACCAAGAACTCCTTTGGGAGCTTCATCCGGAATGTATACTTCATTATCTTCATCACCTTCGCTTCCTTCAGTGATTCCCAGGATTCCGGAGACAAATTGAACATCTTCATCTTCGGAATCGAGGTCCTCATCCCTAAGTGTGAATTTCGAGGCTGGTTCCCATCTTCTACTTGGGCCTTCTCCCCCTCTTGCATCGGTGAACCTTGAGACCGGTGCAAGCGTCAAGTCTTCCTTGATATCATCAAGTTTGGAGAAAACCTTCTGAAGACCTGTGGAGAGTTGAAGAGTAAGAGTGTCATAGGCTTCGACAGTGGGAGCTTGTTCGGAGAGATGCTTGAATGTGTTGCTGAGGATGGCAATCATCTCATCAAACTTCCTGTTCGGAACATCAACAATGTTCCAAGTTGAGCGCAGGAGTTTGATGAGGACTTGTTGAATAATGAGGTTCATCTCATCCTTCTTCGGGATCTCCTTCTCCAGTCGTTGAATTTGTTTCTCATGACGAACATGAGTCTGCTTGATTAGGTCGTTGGTGGCAGACACAAGATCGTCATGAAGCTTGAGCATTGAGGAGATGGTGTTGAGATAATTTTCAACAAGAACGTCATACTTGGAGTCAAGTTGCTCAACTGTGTGCTTCAGCCGGATGGAAATCAGATGATCAAGGTGGGCTTCTCTTTCTGCCACTATGGTCCGGACTGTTGGGAGAGGGACTAGAGTTCAGCTCTGTTACGGATGCCTCTATAGATGACACTTTATCCATAGTGTCTGAGAGATTGTTGCGGATTTCCAGAAGGGCAAAAGGGTCAACGTGGTCACCAGCTGAGGATTCTATATCAGAATCAGAGTGATTCGGAGGAGGTTGGTGTGCGTTCGGATTTGAGGAGGGACCTGGTTTGGTTGCATCATCATCTTCTTGAAGGTTTGAATTGGAGCCGTTGTCCGGAGTGGTAGTGGAAGAGGATCCGAAGTCAAAGGCAGGCTTGGATACGGATGCTTTGGATTGGTAGTGAACGGAGGTCATGAGATGTGCATCCGGAATGGTTGTTGCCTCTTCGTCGAACATAACTTCTTCAGATATTTCTTCTTCTGGATCAGTGTAGAAGATGCTTTGATGAGTGATGATTGGGGGTAGCTCCGTAGTGAGTTCATTGATGGTGTCATCGTCAGTGGGAGGGACATAGGGCAGATTGCTTTGGATGGCCCTGTTCCTCATGGAGATGAGAGTGGACTCCACTTGAGCTCGAGAAAGGTCAGGACGTCGAGATGAGGCCCTGTTCACATAATCTTCCCAAAGAGGATCATTAGAGCCTGGTCGTCCTGTACGCCTTCCGGGTATCAGACCAGTTGTGGCATCGGAAGTTGGAGAGACTGCTCCTCCTTCCGGATGCTTGGGTTCCGGAACAATGGTTCCGGAGTGTGTGTGTGTGTGGAAGACATAATGGGGATATCAAATTTGACACGTGGGTGTGTTCCAGGGGGCTACAAGGAACTTTGTTCAACACCGGCATCACCCTTTTGGGTGGGTGAGGGTGGAATATGTGGAGACTCCCCGTGAGTGAGTGCTTGTGATGATGAAACATTGAGGGGTACCTCAGATGAGTGGGCAGGAGGGGTGTGCGAACGGCCAGAATCAGCCGGAATGTCATGGGTGCCCTCCTATTGAGAGGGGGCACTGACTTTGGATTTCTTTTTGGCCTTAGGCTTGGTAGGTGAAGCCTTTCGTTTGGCTGGTTGCTTGACTTTGGGTCCGGACTTAGCATGAATGGCCTCTTCCGGAGTAGGCTCAATAGAGACCGGGGCAGGTTGTGTTGGGTCGAACACAACCGAAGTCTCAATATGTTGTTTTAAATAGGGAGAGTCGGAAGGAATGATGGCCAACATGTTGTCCGGAAGACGTCTGACCGGACCAAAAGATGATTGGTCCGGAATTCTATATGCCTGAACAATTTTAAAAGAGACACATACCTCCGGAGGAATGGTGCTAACCGGAATGGGTACGTTGAGTTCCTTGAAGATTTGTTCAATCGTCAGAGCCTAAAATCTAGGGCTCGAAATCTCGTTCGGCTTCCTTTTGATGGCGAACTTGCAGAAGTCTTGCCACAAGACTTCCGGAAGATCTACAACATTGTTGCGTCCGGAGTAGATGCTGAAGACTACATTCAGCCAATCGTTTCTCAAAGTATCAGTACCGCCATGTTTGCCAGATAACCCACGGATGATGAGATGCATAAGAACGGTCCAGAGCCCAGAAACAGCGGTTTTCTTGAAATCATTTGCTCTAAAGTCTTGCGTGTACCCAATGAAGTTTAGAAACGTCTGAAACTCTTCAGCCGTTGGTTCAACAACTTCGAAGCCAGTAGGATTTGGTGTGATTCCAATCGCCTTGAGGAATGTCGATTTGTAGACAGGAATGGTGCGATCACCAATAATGGTGGTTAACAGAACACCATCTTCGAGTTTGATGCTGGTGAATGCACGATGAAGATGAGAGAGTGGGAGTGGAGGATCAGGGGTTTTGGTAAGTGGAATGGAGAGAGGATGATTTGCTAGGAACTCAACCATTATCCTGATTGATTCATCGTAGTCAAGAGGGTTTAAGGAGAACAGTTGAGTTGTGTCCCTAAGAAAAGGTTCTTGATCGGCAGATGAGGATGAGCCCTTTGATCCTTTAGATGATTTCTTCCTGGCGATTGATTTCTTGGGAGGTGGTGTAGATTGAGTTGGGTTCTTTGAAGACTCCATTGATGAAGAAAGAAGGAAGCTTGATGAACACGAAGAACAGTGAGGGATGTTTGGAGGTTTGAGAGTCAAGAGAGCGTAAAGAGGTAAAAGGGAATGTGAAAGAGTATTTATAGGTAGGGAAAGATGGGTCGGGTTGAAAAAAAGTAATGAGGAGGGTCCGAGATCCATCGGGTCGCATTTAATATTTGGGAATGAGATTGGACAGGTGAGGTCAAAGGACAAGGCAAATTGGGCTAAAAAAAGGAGAATGTAACCGTCAATTCGATTTCTAGTTTAGTGGGCGTGCAATCGTGTCATACAAATCGAGGAAGATTGGATAAGGATCTTCCTGAAAAGTAACCGTTGATAGAACCGTTTCGCCTTATTACCTTTTGGTATTCCGGAAGAGTTGTTCCGGACAGTGCATGATCCGGAGGGTAAAAGTTGTGTTCCGAAACATATATGATTGACAAAAAAGAGGTTCCGAAGCAAATTTTGAGAATTACGGAGCATTTTTGAAAATTCCGGAGCACTTTTGAAAATTCCGGAGCAAATTTGAAATTTCGAAGCACTTTTGAAATTCCGGAGCAAATTTGAAATTCCGGAGCAAATTTTGAAATTCCGGAGCACTTTTGAAAATTCCGGAGCAAATTTGAAATTCCCTTTCCGGAATGGATTTCCGGAATTCCTTTATGAAGTGAGTTCCGAAATAAAGATTCGGATGATGGTTGATCTTGATAGTCGTGATGAATAGAAAGAACTGTACAGCTTAAAGAACTCAAGGGATAGTCAGTAATAAAGACATGTAAAATGATCCTATGTATTTAGAAAAAAAATTCCAAACTAAAAATAATTGAGTTCGGAGCAAATTTTTCTTCTGAATACTTCTATCAAAGAGAACATGTCTCATGAAAGAATTGAGGATCAGGCATCATCATACCCATTTTGTTCAGAAAACCATTAAATTTGGTTTCGTCTAATGCCTTAGTAAAGACATCAGCAATCTCATCGTCAGATGGAACAAAAATAAGTTCAATGTTGTCATTTAGAACATGATCTTTAATAAAATGGTACCGGATGTCAATGTGTTTCGTCATAGAGTGCTGATTTGGATTGTGAGAGATTGCAATGGCACTTTGAGAGTCATAGTAGATAGGAATGCGTTGAAATCGGTAACCATAATCCAAGAGTTGAGATTTCATCCAAAGAACTTGAGAAGTACAGCTGGCAGCAGCAATGTATTCAGCTTCAGCTGTAGAGAGAGCAATGCAGTTCTGTTTCTTGGATGACCAGCTGACTAATCGACCACCTAGGAATTGACATCCTCCTGATGTACTTTTTCTATCGAGTTGAAGACCACCATAGTTTGAATCAGAGTAAGCTTGCAGAAGGAAACTTTCATTAGCTGGATACCAGATTCCGAGGCTCTTTGTACCTTTGAGGTATCGGAATATTTGTTTCACAGCCAGAAGATGAGACATCTTCGGATTGACTTGAAATCTGGCACATAAATATGTTGAGAACATAATGTCCGGGCGAATTGCAGTGAGATAGAGTAAGGATCCAATCATTCCACGATACTTCTTTTCAGCAACGGAAACACCCGAAGGGTCGGCAAAGATTTTGTGTCTGAAGCCCATAGGTACCTTGGCTGAGGCACAGGTGTCCATTGAGTATTTCTTGAGAAGTTCAGAAATATACTTCTCTTGGTGAATGAAAATACCTTTGTTAGTCTGTTTTACTTGAAGGCCAAGAAAGAAGCTTAATTCTCGATTCATGCTCATTTGCAATCGACTGACCATAAGTTTGGCAAAATCAGCAACCATAGATGAATCCGTAGATCCAAAAATGATGTCGTCCACATAAATTTGTACCAGCATGAGATGCTTTCCATTTGATCTTCGGAATAGAGTGGGATCAAGTATTCCTCTTTGAAAACCTGAGCGTTTGAGAAAATTGGTGAGAGTCTCGTACCAAGCCTGAGGAGCTTGCTTGAGTCCGTAGACAGCCCTTCGGAGTTTATAACAGTAGTTTGGAAAGGAAAGATTGATAAATATGGGGGGCTGTTGAAGGTATACTTCAGTGTCAAGTTCACCATTAAGAAATGCACTCTTAACATCCATTTGGTAAACTTTGAAGCCTTTGTGAGCAGCATAAGCAAGAAAGATTCTGATAGCTTCAAGTCGTGCAATAGGAGCAAATGTCTCGTCGTAGTCAAGACCTTCAATTTGAGTAAAATCTTTAGCTACCAATCTTGCCTTATTTCGGATGATAACTCCTGCATCGTCTAGCTTATTGCGAAATACCCATCTTGTACCAACAACGGGTTGATGTTGAGGAGGAGGTACGAGAGTCCAGACTTCATTTCGGTCAAATTCTGCCAGTTCTTCTTGCATGGCAGCTATCCAATCAGCATGCTCTAATGCTTCCTTGATGGATTTGGGTTCAACCATGGATATGAATGCTGAAAAATGACATTCATTTTGGATGTTGGTAGCTGAGCGAGTTTGTACACCAACATTCGGATTGTCTATCACTTGGTTTGGAGAATGGTCCTTCGTCCAAACATACAATCGAGGGAGTTCTTGTGCAGCCGAAGATCCTACATCAACAGTGGAATTGATTTGCTCCCCCTGAATGATTTGAATATTGGGATGATGCTCCCCCTGAACTTCTGAACCGGAGAGGTTGACATCATCATCAGAAGGGAACTCAAAGAAGTTTTCGTTTTCATCAATGTTGAGAGGATTAGAGTCATCAAAATCGGCAGCTGCATCTTGGAAGCCATCCACATTTGGTTCAAGAGAGGGATTTGCATTAATCTCCCCCTCAACCTGAGAGGGTTGAAACGGTTCGGAATCAAATGGAGGGAGGCTCGGAAATAGACCGGAGAGGTTGTGAGAAACTGGGGCTTCCGAAGGAGGAATTGGAATTAGAGATGGTCTTGATCGAGATTCCAAATCAAGAGCGGTTTCGGAAGGACCAAAGAGGGTTTCAAAGTCAACCTCAAGAATGGTTTGAGGGTTCGGACATCCTGGCGGAGGAGCATCAGACTCCATGATGTGAGTTGTGATGTGAGTGGGGCCAGAATTCCGAACGAAGTTGTCATCAAAGGTAATATCAAAACTTTCTTCCAGAACACGAGTTCTTCGGTTGAGAACTCGGTAAGCCTTTGATTTGGAAGAGTACCCAAGAAAGATGGCTTCATCAGCTTTAGGTTGGAACTTTGTAAGCTGATCACGGTTGTTTTTGATGAAGCATCTACATCCGAAGACATGCAAGAATGAGATTGTTTGCTTTCGACCATTCATTGTTTCGTATGGTGTCATGTTTAGACGTCGATTGATGATACTTCGATTTTGAGTGAAGCAGGCAGTGGATACAACTTCAGCCCAAAGATAGAGTGGTAAGTTTGCATAGTTCAACATTGATCGAGCGGCTTCAACAAGTGTTCTATTGCGTCTTTCAACTACACCGTTTTGTTGTGGAGTGTAGGGAGCTGAGAAGTTGTGATCGATTCCTTTTTCTGTGAGAAATTTCTCAATGGTGGAATTAACAAATTCCGAACCATTATCACTTCGGATTCTCCTGACTGGGAGTTGATAAGAACTTCTATTCCTTTGATAAAATTGATGAGCTCAGAGGCTGTTTCGGATTTCAGCCTTAGGAAGAAAACCCAGGTGAACCTTGTAAAGTCATCAACAATCACAAGAATGTATTTCTTATGATGAAGACTTTCTACAGTGGATGGTCCACAAATATCAATGTGTAGAAGTTCCAATGGTTCCGAGATGGACTTTTCTATGATAACGGGATGACCCTTCTTTGACTGCTTACCACACTCATACGCATCACATAAATGATCATTTTCGAACTTGAGAAGAGGTAAACCTCTTACCATTTCGCCTGATACAAGATCATTCATGTACCGAAAGTTCAGATGAGCGAGCCTTCGGTGCCATAACCACCTGACGTCAGGAGCAGCTTTGGAGAGAAGGCAGAGTTGCGGTTTGCCAATAATCATGTTGATGTCAAGCGGATACGTGTTCTTGTTGCGAAGTGACTTTATCAAACATTCTTTTCGGTCTTCAGTCATCACATAGCTATACTTTTTGCAAAATTCCACACGTCGACTTGAGTCAGTGAGCTGAGCAACACTTATCAGATTATGTTTCAAATCAGCTACATAAGCAACATGTGAAATAAAGAAGTTTCCATTGGTGAGAGTTCCATAACCACAAATTTGAGAATTGGAGTTGTTGCCATATGTCACGTAACCAGCATTTGGAGAGAGCTTTAAATCTCGCAGAAAATCCTTCTGCCCCGTCATGTGCATGGAGCAAGCACTATCAATATATCATATTGTTTCTTGCTCCGAAGCACAAAGTGCCTGCAAAATTAGTGAGCAATGGAGTTTTTAGGCTCCGAGTCAGACTTTGGGACGTAGGCATGGGCTTTGGACTTTGATTGTGACTTGGGAACAACTTTGTGTTTCTGGGTGATATTACTGGAATTCTTTGGAAACAGACAGAATGCTAATGTCTTTTCATCTATCCAGTAGTCATATTCAACTACTTGTGGGTTTGGAGCTGACTTCTTCGGACCTTTGGTATCCGAAGGATTGACAATTTTTGTTACCTCCGGGATTGTTGTTTTGTTGACAGTTGTTTTGATTTTCCACACAAGATTTTTGTTTGAAGATTTTGAAACAGTGGTTTTTGTACTTGTGGATTTGTTTGGTGACACATTGTTTCTTGAAATTCTCGGTTTAAAAATTGTGCCATCAGATTTTGCAATAAAGACAGATGAAACATTTCGAGGTGCCGATGAAGTATTTCAGATGGTTTTGACATTGACATTAACATGAGCTTGAGGTGAATTGGAGCTAAGGACTTCCTTAGATTCCGAATGAGCGAGGGGTTCGGAAGGTCTTTTTAAGTTCCTAGCAGGAACAAAAGAATTTTGACTATGAGTGGAGACACGAGAATTCCGGGATGAATTTGGTTTAGAGTTAGCAAGGAACCTGGAATTTTGTCTAGTATTAACTTCTTTTTTGTAAGCATTTGTAGCTTCTACCTTGGGATCTACAACATCTTTCCTATTCAACATTGGTTTTCTCTTAGGATGAGGAGAGTATCTAGAAGTTTGTCCTTTGGATGGATTTGTAAACTCAGGAGTAATGGGAACCAATTTGGTCTTTGAAAGCACTAAGGATTCCGATTCACATGAATCAGAGGACACATGGCTTGAGACTTCAACTTTATCATCTAAAGATGCCCATACAAATTCTGAGGCATTGATTTCAGTTGTTTCCGGAATAATTTCCTCAATCACACAGTTGTTTACGTGATTACTTTTAGGAACATAGTCTACACAATTTGGAAGACTATAATGATATTTCGTGGTCCGATTCAGGTCCAGGTTTATCAGAGGCGGAAGAGGTGTGGAATCAGGACACTTGACAACTATTGGTTGGAACTCAGGAATTAGGGACTCAAAAGGTCTTTTAGCCTCCGGAAGGGGTGACAAGGGAGAAACATGGGTGTCCGAATGTTTGATGTTCGGAACTTCTCCCATGAATGTCAAATTTTGCAATTCCTTCAGGGGACTAACAATTGGTTTCGAAAACTCGCTTCCGAGACCAGGAGCTTTGGACCATGGACGACGAAAATTATGAGTCATCCGAATGTCAGCTTCAAGCATGTCTACAGAGTTATGCAAAGAATCTATTTTAGCATTGAGACGTTTGTTATCAGAAATCAAAATATTTCGTTCAGAATAAGTGATTTCACATTTATCTTTCAAAATGATACATTCATCTTTTGACATTACAAGTTCATGCTCTAGAGACTCGATTTTCAATTTCTTATCCTCAAAACGTAATCTAAGACGACTTAGTTCACAGTCCTTCTTCTCACTGGCTTCTATGGCAGACTCATAGGCTTTATAGATGGTGTTCATATCTGTTTGGATCTGGGTCAGATAAGGTTCACATAAAGTCAAATCAAAATTATTATAAGAGATCATGGATTTTACCTGCTGAACGATGCTTCGACCTGGTGGATCGTTAGTGGCCATGTAGCAGTAGTGAGGTTCAGCAACATCATCTTCATCTTCGGACCCAGAAGACCAATAATCTTCATCACATTCAACCGTTTATCTTGCCATCAAACACATGTTTCTTCCAGTCACCAAATCATCATCATCTCCGGATGACCAATATCCTTCGACATCTCTTGAAACCGTAGTAACAAATGCCTTCTCACTTTCAGCCATTTCTTGTGCTCTTCGGACATAATAAGCTGAGTCTTTGACTTTTGGTTTTTGTGGAGCATCAGTTAGACAATCTTTGGCAAAGTGGTTTGTATGACCACATTTATGACACAAGATCTTTGGTTTGTCTGATTTGGAATTTTGAGAAGATTCCGGAGCGGAGTTTGGTTTAGTGAGGTTAGGCTTGTATGCAGGAGGATTTTCGGAGGTTAGTTTTGGTTCTGGAGCAGAATATGGTTGAGGATGGGTTTGGTGAGGAGCACTGAATCTGTTTTGGTATGGTTTGTAAGAGGGATTTAAAGGTCGTTTGTATTTCATTGAGAGTAAGGCAAACTATTGTTGGAAACGGAGTTCGGAATCCAAGGTTTCGGAATCATCGTCAGGATAGATGTGTGTGGGTAATGTGGTTAAGGATGACTGAGTTAATGGAGCAGTGGGTTTGTAAGGTTCCGGAGCAGGTGAGTTCGGAATGGTTGATTCAAAAGAACTGACGAGAGCAAGTGGTACTCCGGAAAGTTCCCTTATGGTTTGAGCAACGTTTGATTCATGTCCTTGAAGCTCATCAAAAAGTTGATAGAGTTTCAATTTTTTTAAAGAACCATTGCTTTGAAGACAGGATTTTACATTTCCTCATCCTTTACCAAGGCTGTTAATGAACTTGAGATTGTACTCAAGAGGAGTTCGAACAATCCCATAAGCAGTCATGTTATTGACAATGATTCGATATCGGTTGGAGGCAGAGGCTACAGATTCACCTGGAGTAGTGGTGAAGGTGTCAAAGTCATTGATAACCGAGGTGAGGCGCCTGTCCTTCATATTTTCGGAACCTTCAATCAGATCCTGAAGAGTGTCCCAAATTTCTTTGGCTAATTTGCATAGCTTGATGTGCTCACAGAGTGATGGAGGAACACCAAACACCATTTCTGAGAAGGCAACTTGATCAACATGCAGCTTTTCAATATCATCTGTAGTTAGAGGGGCTGGACGAGCTTCATCCTCTCGCATGAGCTGAGCAGCTGCATCTCTTACAACTGTTCTTACGGGAACATGAGGGCCTTCTTTGACGGATCTCCAGATTTTTTCACCTTTCTCTTTGGCTAGTAAAAACCTTTCCATTCTAACTTTCCAATGATCATATTCTTCCACAACTAGCAATGGGGCACGTGTAGGTCCTCCCACGCTATTTGCGATTTGCATTGAAATCATTTGCTGAGGATTTGAAGCAGCCATTGAAGTCAAGATATCTTTAAGCTTAAGTGGTATATAGAAGAACTTTTATCCTTAACACAGAAATGGTTGAAATACCAAGGTAAATTCAAACCAACTATAATATGATCTTATGGATTCAAAGGACAACCACTCGAGCTCTGATACCAATTGTGAGAACAAGATCTATGCGCAGGGACAAGGTTTGAAAACTCAAACCTTGAGTGAATGCTTGAGATCAATGTCTGCTTGATAATGGATGTTCAAGTCTAGACTGGAAAGACCAGTCAAGTCTTAGATGATCGGTTCAACAAATGATCAAGACATTAATTGAGAACGAGTAGATAATGATCAAGGTAAAGTTAATAAATGAAGAACAAGAAGGATGTTTTTTTTAATGTGATAAGAGTAAATGCCAAAAGTAAGTGAAAGATCCGTAGTTGACTTGTATTGAAAGCTCCTATTTATAGGAGAGAATGTTACAACGAATTAACCCAGATGTTTACATAGGACCGGACAAAAGACATAAGTCTGACATTCTGATTGTCCTAAAGCAACTTTAGACTAAGTCCTATGAAACGTTACATCACATACAAGACAAAAGTAATAACTGCACTAAAGACAGAAAGACTTCATTCCGGACAAGTAATATTCTGGAGATGAAAGTTTGATCTGGATCAGCATACATTCCGGACTTCAAGATTTGCTCCGGAATGTGTTCCTCTTCAAAATACTTATCCTCTTCTTTTCTCCAGCTCCGGACAGGTTCCGGATCACATTTCCTTTCGGAACCAACACACTTCGGAATTTGTACTTAGGATTGCTAGAGGTTCATTTTCAGGTTCCAACACTAAGTTATCTAGAGGTTTAAACCTCAGATCTGGACCTTGTGAGGTCCCTAGAGCCCAAAAGTCCCAACTTTATTCATCCATATGAGGAGTATGGTGTTTAACACCTTATGAGAACATGTATTGGTAGATTAGAGCAAAACCACCATGCATGATTGTAAAGATCGAAGCTTTACGTGTCAATCGAGCCTTAGATGGTAGATCTAGTGTGTGGAGTGATATATCTGCCTTAAATCGTCTGTATGAGAAATCAGATCGAAGGGACTCGCCGAGTCCATGGCCTGACTCGACAAGTCGGTGAGGGTTTTACCCGATGAGCTTAATCATGCGATAACTCGGCGAGTTGGGAGTCAACTCGACGAGCTGAGTTGGACGTTCGCGAGACTTCTGAGGAAACGAGTGGACTCGACGAGTCACATGGGTGCACTCGGCGAGTCGGGTCAAACATGGACTGTTGACTCGAGTTGACTTTTGTTGACTTTAGAGTTGGGTCAATCATGAGTAATGGAGACCATGGAGGGGTAAAATGGTCTTTTATCCACTTCAAGAGTTAGAGAGAGAAAGAATAGCCTTCGGTTATTAGAGTCGTGAAAAGAGTATTAATTAGAGATATTCATCCTTTGTGATAGGCGGAGGCTAGTTCGAGATTCGGGTACGAGGTTATCTGCTTGCTTGCTTGCAAGGTGAGTCTTGTCACTATACTTACCAGGAGTGGTATCTTTGTGTGACCGAGGTGTCTTATGTGCTTATATTGAGAATTGTGATATCCTGCATTATGTCTATGTGATTTATGTTGTGTATTATTCTGAGCTTGCTGAGTTAGGACCGGAGGGTCCACCCGAGTTATGGGACCGGAGGGTCCCACTGAGACACATTGACCAGAGGGTCTTATCTGAGTATAGCCATGAGAGGCTAACGAGATATGTGTGATATTTTGGGGAACTCACTAAGCTTCGTGCTTACTGTGTTATGTGATATGTGTTTCAGGTTCTTCTCAGGATCGCGGGAGGGCGCCGGTTCGATTGTACACACCAGAGAAAGAGTTATGTTTGGAGGATCCTGGATTATTAATTAAATAATTATGGAGTTGCGTTTTGTAAATTAAATAAATGGGATTTTGTGAAATGTGTTATGAGAATTATGTGATTTCAAATCGAAAATTTTGTTTGAAAATTTACGGTGTTACACTCTACTAAATTTTAATTTTTATATGTAATATCTTAAACAATAATAATTTATAAAATGACAATGTGTTTTTTCCCTGCAATTTTTTTTATAACCAAAGCAGTGTATTTTAAAAAGATATTTACCAAAATAATGTGGTTTTAAAAATAATTACCCTTTAGGTTAGATTTTGTATCAAATCAAAATTAGAAGGTAAATAAAAATAAGAAATGAAATTGAATCATCAAGGTGATTACCATTCGTTTTGTTCACATTTGGGTAATCTCTTTTTGTTTTCCAAAAACCGTAAATTTGCGGTGCGGTGCGGTTATTAGTTTTCAAATACCTCAAAAAAAACCACACCAGACCACATATATTATATACAATGTTTTTTATTAATTATTAATATATTAAATATTAAAAATAAGACAAGTTTCATGGATGAAAAAATGATAAAATTATAGAAGACAAAAATGTTGGTTTTTTGTTATGTTTAACTTCGGAAAATAATGAAATTTGACAATTTTAAGATATTTATTGCTAATTACTAGTGATTTGATGTTTTTAAGATATTAGTTGTTTGTGATTTAAGTTAATTCTCTTATACCTTATTGTTTTTTTATTATTATTACAAGTAATATGTTTGAACTTCTAAAACTGTTTAAACTCTAAATTGCGGTTAAAAACCACACAAAATAACTGCACCAAATTCATGCGGTTAATAACCGGAACACAAAAAAAACAAAAACGCACCGCAAAAATAACCGTCTAACCGCACTGCAAAAATAATTGCACCAAGCGGTTTTGAAATTGGATTAACCGCATTTGCGGTTAGTGGTGAGGTTTTGGCCAACAACCGCACCGAACCGCACCGCGCTCACCCCTAGCCTCGTCGGTCTCAATACTATTTGACCCGACTCCCTCCGATTCCGTACTGTGTTCAACTGTTTACTGTTTACCTGGTGGAGACATGGGTCACAACATGGTTGTCAAAATCGCAATCCTGATCGTAGGATCGTACGATCCTACGATCCTAGGTATGAAAAACGATCCAGATCGTAAAAGGATCGTATTTGGGGTAGGACCGTAAGATCGTAGGTAGGATCGTAGGATCAAGATCCGATCTGATCCTACGTTCCCTTGATTTTTTTTTGTGCAATTGGAATTTTTTTGACCACTTTATGTCTTTTACCCTTTACTAATTTACCATTTATCATTTTGTGTTGTGACTTATGGCTAATATTTTGAAATATTTTATAACTTTTGAACGAAAAATTGAATGTTTAAAATATTTTTCATGACTAAAAATTCTAAATTAAAATTATATTTTATTTTGTGGGATCTTAGGATCTCGATCCCGATCTTGCAAACCCAAAAACGATCCTACGTAGGATCCCGATCTTGACAATCTTGGGTCACATACTCTAACTATTCCCTCCGATCATCACGTCGAGACTCGCCACATGTCATCGTGTCCTTCGTCGCCGTTTAGTACCGTAAAATTCCTCCTTCCATGTGACATCCCCAAATTTCTCGGCAGAAAAGACCTATCTAGTTTATGCTTTTAAAATAAAATCAGAGTAATCTTTTTAAAAGATGTTGCAGAATTTGTCCCCAAAACAAAACATGATAAAAATTTATCAAAACATTTCTTAAAGAAATATATATTTTCATTATATATCAAAACCTCGGGATGTCATGTTCCGATATAGACCAAAAGCATAAACAGTACATTATAAGTCTTACAACAGATATTTACATCTACTGACATATAATCCAAAAATCCCTCTTCATCATCCAAACTATGCTCTGGGTCCACTACCTGTAATATAAAAAGCTGAGTGGGTCAGGCTTGGGAGCCTGGTGAGCATATAGGGTTTTCAACCCACAAATAATAATAAATTTATTAAATTCATCAACCAAAAATAACCTTGATTACCCATTCCCGTTATCCTCACTTTACGTCTCTAAACACCTATCATAAGGAACCTACTCTAAGGATTTTCATCGGGGTGACAACACTGCTTTAGGGATTCCTCAGCAATTTATGTCAAATAAGGCAACCATGAGGGGGATGGAGTACACCAGCGAACATATAGTTCACCAACACCTACAGGTTGCGAACCTGCTAGCGTTCCACTGGACTGTCTAGAAAGGTCTGTGGTCGTCATCTATACTCCGCTAGATGACTACAACAACAACATCGAGGCCTCTCATCAATTTAGCACACATCAACTATTTCATCTACCCATGTTTTACCCAACATATTTGTAGATAAAAATACATATACAGTTTAAAACTTGTATAAAACATCTATTCAACACCATCTCAAATAAACAAACAATATAATTACACATAGCACGTATTTTATAGAAAATACTTCATATTTATGTGTAAGATGATAGTGACTACACACTCACTTTAGTAGCGTGACTGGATAGAGTTTAACTAGGCACTGTCAGCAGTTAGCGATCGTCGGCTAGGGAAAATAGCTCAAATTCAGCAATACGGGAGAGAGGTTGCGTTTTTGTGTAAACCGAAACAAGAGGGCTGACTCTCTATTTATAGGCTGAAAATTCAACTCTCACGTCGTGAGCCATATAAGCTCAAGTCGTGAGCTCGATCCCGATCAGTTCGTAGGCTTGTCGCGTGTCTTCTAGGCTTGAGAGGTGTCGATCAACTACCTCACGTCGTGAGCCATACTTGCTCACGTCGTGAGTTTGGTCAGACCTCTAAGTTTGTGTTCCGAACTTCAGAAATTCATATCTTTCGCATACGAACTCCATTTTTGACGTTATTTATATCCACGCGTAGGTGAGATTATACTCCACAACTTTCGTTTAGACTCCGTCGGTTAATTTTGACTTTATTTTTAAAGTTATATATTCTTAATAGGCCGGGACAGTAAAAGTCCATTAAAAAATCATAACTTCTTCATTCGACATCCGTTTTCATCTATCTTTTTACCGTTTTACTACTATTGACGAGATTTTAGATTCTTGTTTAGGTTGTGTCGGCTAAAGATTGCTCGATCTATAAACCGAAATTTCGGGTTGTACACTACTATGTCGAATCCTTAGAAAAATCATAACTTCCTCATACGAAGTCAGATTTGGGCATTCTTTTTATGCACGCTCTCGGTTTAATGAACACTACGACTTTCATTTAGATCACTAAGGCTAAAAAGCACTTTATCGTAAACTCACTTTTTACGTCACACAGCGTTGTGCCGGTTCTGTCGCGAAACTTCGACAGGTCATAACTTCTTCGTTATAACTTGGATTTCGGTATTCTTTATATCTCCGGAATCCTTATTTCAACCACTACAACTTTCTTCATAGATATCAGGTTCGTCTAACATTTATTTTCGACGCTTATTTTTATCCTTAATTCATTAAATTATAATAATTAAGCATAAAACACATAATAATCAATAATGCATCTTATTATTTCAAAACAAGTTACAAAGTTTGGCCTATACTATTACATCATCATTAGTGCCTAGCCTAGAAACACGGGCGTTACAATTCTCTCCCCCTTAGGATGATTCCATCCCCGGAATCATACATCAGCAAACAAATGTGGATAGCGACTCATCATGTCACTCTCCGTTTCCCAAGTGATATTTGGCCCATTCATATGTTTCCATCGCACAAGTACTAAATCGACCATCTTGCGTCGCAAGTTCTTGGTTTTACGGTCAACGATTGCTTCTGGTTCTCCGATTAACCTCTTGCTTTCATCCAACTTTAATTCAAAAATTGGAATTATGTCGGGAACATCTCCCGTGAACTTCCTCAAATAGCACACATCGAAAGTGTTATGAATATCATCTAGTTCTTCTGGTAATTCTAGCTTGTAAGCTTGGTTCCCAATCCTCTGAAGAACTTTAAACGGTCCAATAAACCTTGGACTCAACTTTCCCCTTTTACCAAATCTTATAAGTCCCTTCCACGGCGAGACTTTAAGTAAAACCGAATCTCCAACTTCGAATGTTATCGGTTGTCTTTTCTTGTCAGCATAACTCTTTTGACGATCCTGAGCTGCTAACATCCTTTCCCTAATCACTTTCAGCTTTTCAGCAGTTTGATGAACTATCTCGGGTCCCATAAACTGCTTTTCCCCAGCTTCAAGCCAACATGACGGTGTTCGGCACTTTTTTCCATACAAAGCTTGACAAGATGCCCTCTTGATGCTCGAGTGAAAACTATTATTGTAGGAAAATTCTACCAGAGGTAAATGTTCATCCCGGTTACCTTGGAATTCCAGGGTACATGCTCGTAGCATATCCTCCAATGTTTGAATCGCTCATTCGCTCTGACCATCAGTTTGCGGATGGTAGGCTGTACTTAGACACAATTTCGTACCCAATTCCTCTTGTAGACTTCTCCAAAACCTCTGCGTGAAACGACTATCACGATCTGATACAATCGTTAAAGGAACACCGTGAACTTTCACTATCTCTTTCACGTAAACCTTTGCAAGCTTTTCCATAGACCACTTCTCATTGGCAGTTATGAAATGTGCACTTTTTGTGAATCGATCAACGACCACCCAAATCATGTCGTGACCGCTTTCGTTCTGGGCAGTTTAGTCACAAAATCTATGGTGATGTCTTCCCATTTACCCATGGGTACAGGTAAAGGTTCTAAACTCCCATATGGTTTCTGATGTTGTGCCTTAACCCTTGCACATGTCACACACTCGGCCACATACTTTGCAACATCGAGCTTCATCGTCGGCCACCATTAGTAGGGTTTCAGATCCCTATACATTTTCGTGCTGCCGGGATGAATCGAGTACATGGTCTTGTGAGCTTCCTCCATCAGAAGATCTCTTATTCCTCCCGTCTTAGGTACCCAAATCCTATCTTTGAATACCTTCAGTCCTTGACCGTTTGTATCAAACACTAATGTTTTGCCCAAACGTTCTTCCTTTCGGTCATTTTTCTCTAAAGCTTCTATTTTAACTTTCTTTATGCTTTCCATAATTGTCGAGACAACTTCAATTCTCGACGCTCTTGGCCTTTTATTTTCAAGGTTTACCTTCCGACTGAGAGCATCAGCGACAACATTTGCTTTACCAGGGTGGTAAAGTATCTAACAGTCGTAGTCCTTGAGTAACTCTAGCCAGCGTCGTTGCCTCATGTTCAATTCCTTTTTATTAAAGAGATATTGAAGACTCTTATGATCAGTGAAAAGTTTGCATTTAGTGCCATAAAGATAATGCCTCCATATCGTTAGGGCGAATACTACCGCTGCCAACTCCAGATCATTAGTGGGGTAGTTCTTTTCATGTTCTTTTAATTGCCTCGATGCATATGCTATCACCTTATCCCTTTGGGTCAGAACACAACCTAACCCAACTCCAGATGCATCGCTATAAACTGTGAAGTCTTCAACTCCATCAGGTAAAGAAAGAATCGGTGCTCCACATAATATCTTCTTTAACTTCTTAAAAGCTTCCTTATGCTTCTCACTCCAAGTATAAGTAGCTCCCTTGTGGGTCAAAGCTGTCAATGGAGCAGCTATCGAAGAAAAGCCTTAGATAAATCTTCGGTAATATCCAGCTAATCCCAGAAAGCTTCGTATCTCCGTGGGACTTTTCGGTTGTTCCCACTTCATCACAGCTTCAATCTTTGTTGGGTCAACCATTATTCCTTCTTGGTTAACCACATGACCCAAAAATTGGACTTCTTCAATCCAAAAATCACATTTGGAGAGCTTTGCATACAACTTCTCCTTTTTCAGAACTTCTAACACTTCTCGCAGATGCATGTCATGCTCCTGCTTTCTTTTTGAATAAATCAAAATATCATCTATGAACACTATCACGGATTTATCGAGGAATGGTTTACAAACCCTTTTCATCAAATCCATGAATGCTGCTGGAGCATTGGTTAGTCCAAATGACATAACCAAGAACTCGTAGTGTCCATATCTTGTTCTGAATGCAATCTTCTTAATATCCTGCTCTCTCACCTTTAGCTGATGATATCCTGACCTAAGATCGATCTTCGAGAAATAGCTCGAACCTTGCAACTGATCGAACAGGTCATCAATCCTTGGCAACGGGTAGTTATTCTTTATTGTTGCCTTGTTCAACTCTCTGTAATCTATGCACATTCTCATGCACCCATCTTTCTTCTTTACAAATAACACCGGAGCTCCCCAGGGTGATGAACTAGGTCTAATGAAACCGTTGTCCAACAACTCCTAAAGTTGCGTCATAAGCTCCTTCATCTCCGTCGGTGCTAATCGATATGGTGCTTTTGCTATTGGTGTTGTTCCTGGTAACAAGTCTATTCTAAACTCCACTTGTCTACCAGGAGGCAATCCAGGAAGATTTTCGGGAAAAACTTCCGGATAGTCACACACCACTGGTATACTTTACATATCCTTTTTCTCCTTCTTAGCATCGATCACAAATGCCAAGTATGAGCTGTATCCTTTAGACAAACATTTTCTGGCTTTCATTAGGGAAATGATTCCAAAACTTACTCTGCGCTTGTCTCCGTATACCATAAATGACTCTTTTCCAGGAGGGTTTACCCTTACTATCTTTTTCTTGCACAGTATTTCAACATCATTAGCGCTAAGCCAATCCATTCCTAGAACGATTTCAAAACCATTCAACTCAATGGGTAACAACTTCTCAAGGAATTCGTTTCCGTTCAGGTCGATGACGATATTCCTAATACAATCGCTAACAGGTATGAATTTGCCACTAGCAACTTCTACAATTAGGGCATCATCAAGTTTTTCTATAGGCAATGCTAGTCTTTCACCAAATTTATGTGATATAAAGGAGTAATTCGCTCCGGAATCAAACAATAAATTGGCAGGCAATCCATTTACAAGAAAGGTACCTGAAGCGACATCCGCTGCAGCCTTTGTGGCTTTCAATGTCATTTGGAAAGCTCTGGCTTTTGGCTTTGGTGGGAGATTGGCTTCGCTGTCTCTTTCTTCTTCAGGCAGTCCCTCAAAATGTGCCCATCTTCATTGCACCCATAACAGACTTTCTTATTGAAGGTGCATTTATTGGCATAATGCCAGGCTTTCCACATTTGTAGCAAGTGACTTCCTCGCTACATTTCCCAACATGTTTCTTCTTACACTTGTCACACCACCTCGCATCGGCTCCTCCTCCGAATTTCCTCGAACTAGACTTCGAGAACCTGTTATTCTTGTTGGAACCTGAAGTTCCTTCAAACTTTCTCTTTTCGCCAACTTCAACCTTGCTGGCGGCTCTCCCCTTAATCATATCTTCAACAGACTTGGCAGCCCAGATAGCTGCCTTCAAAGTAAGTGCCTGACGCACTGGCACCGCATACTCCCATGGAAGTCCCTTTGCGTACCTGTCAATTTTCGTCAGCTCATCTAGGACAATACGGAAAACAAACTCCATTTTGTCTGTGAAGTTATTGGTTTATTCATCAATGGTCATACTTCCCTTTTTTAATGTCAGAAATTGGTTTTCTAGCTCAAGCACATTTTGGGCCGAGCAGTACTTGCGCTTAAATTGCACCAAGAACTCTGCCCAAGTTAGTTGCAGTGGCTCATTAGGGTTTAGGGTCTTCCCTAGAGTGTTCCACCAACGAACATCGCCACCTCTGAACTGACGCACTGCAAATGTGGTTTGTAACTTGCCTTGGCAACCACATGTCATGAAAGCCAATTCCATTTCTGAGATCGAATCCATTACTCTAACGAGATCTTCTTTTCCAGTGAAAGTTGACGGCTTGCAAGTCATAAAGTCTTTATACTTGCATCCATTTCTCTCCACTCCATCCTCGTGGTTATTCCTCCTAACCACAAGCAGTTCAGTTTGACCAACAGATCTACTGTAATTCCCTTCCTCAGACTGACTGTCATTTAATTCAGGTTGTTCAACAGGCATTGAAGGTTCATTCCTGTTGTTCTGCAATAGTTGTCTCATTTCTTCCATTTGTTCAGCCATCATTATCTGAATCATGGCTTGTACTCCAGCCATTGTGATCGATTCTGGTGCAGCTTCTACTATTGGCACCTGTTCCATCACTTGGGGGTTGAGGTTGCTGATTTCTATTGGCATTTCCAGCTCCACTTCGAGTTCTTGCCATTTTGATCTATACACCAAATTAGGCGAATTTAGATCTTTATTAACGATAGACGTTTAAATCTTCATTATCACTCCGAAACGTAACATGCTAGTTCTAATATCGTAATTGTACGCTTATAATCCTAAACACATAAGGTTTCCAGATCCGGTCGGCAACAGACCATACATCCGAATAAATAATATCATATATGGCAAACATATAGCATTTAGCACATAAAATTATTTTAGGCATCTTTCCTAAAATATACTAGTGCTCGTGTCTAAAATATGGTAGACACTCATCTCACGATCATCACCTAGCATTGTAAGTTTAAGTCTAGCAATCCTACAAATTCCTAGTTTGCTTAAACTAATGCTCTGATACCAACTGTGACATCCCCAAATTTCCCGGCCAGAAAAGGCCGATTTAGTTTATGCTTTTTAAAATAAAAACAAAGTAATCTTTTTAAAAGATGTTGCGGAATTTGTCCCCAAAACAAAACATGATAAAAATTTATCAAAACATTTCTTAAAGAAATATATATTTTTATTATATTTCAAAACCTCGGGATGTCATGTTCCGATGAAGACCAAAAGCATAAACAGTACATTATAAGCCTTACAATAGATATTTACATCTACTGGCCTATAATCCAAAAATCCCTCTTCATCATCCAAACTATGCTTTGTGTCCACTACATGTAATATAAAAAGCTGAGTGGGTCAGGCTTGGGAGTGTGGTGAGCATATAGGGTTTTCAACCCACAAGTAATAATAAATTTATTAAATTCATCAACCAAAAATAACCCTGATTACCCATTCCTGTTATCCTCACTTTACGTCCCTAAACACCTATCATAAGGGACATAGTCTAAGGATTTTCATCGGGGTGACAACACTGATTTAGGGATTCCTCAGCAATTTATGTCAAATAAGGCAACCATGAGGGGGATGGAGTACACCAGCGAACATATAGTTCACCAACACCTACAGGTTGCGAACCTGCTAGCGTTCCACTGGACTGTCTAGAAAGGTCTGTGGTCGTCATCTATACTCCGCTAGATGACTACAACAACAACATCGATGCCTCTCATCATCTTAACACACATCAACTATTTCATCTACCCATGTTTTACCCAACATATTTGCAGATAAAAATACATATACAGTTTAAAACTTGTATAAAACATCTATTCAACACCATCTCAAATAAACAAACAATATAATTACACATAACACGTATTTTATAGAAAATACTTCATATTTATGTGTAAGATGATAGTGACTACACACTCACCTTAGTAGCGTGACTGGATAGAGTTTAACTAGACACTGTCAGCAGTTAGCAATCGTCGGCTCGGGAAAATAGCTCAAATTCAGGAATACGGGAGAGAGGTTGCGTTTTTGTGTAAACCGAAACAAGAGGGCTGGCTCTCTATTTATAGGCTGAAAATTCAACTCTCACTTCGTGAGCTCGATCCCGATCAGTTCGTAGGCTTGCCGCATGTCTTCTAGTCTTGAGAGGTGTCGATCAACTACCTTACGTCATGAGCCATACTTGCTCACGTCGTGAGTTTGGTCAGACCTCGAACTTTGTGTTCCGAACTTCAGAAATCCATATCTTTCGCATACGAACTCCATTTTTGACGTTATTTATATCCACGCGTAGGTGGGATTATACTCTACAACTTTCGTTTAGACTCCGTCGGCTAATTTTGACTTTATTTTTAAAGTTATATTTTTAATAGGCCGGGGCAGGAAAAGTCCATTAAAAATTCATAACTTCTTCATCCGACATCCGTTTTCATCTGTCTTTTTACCGTTGAACTACTATTGACTAGATCTTCGATTCTCGTTTAGGTTGTGTCAGCTAAAGATTGCTCGATCTATAAATCAAAATTTCGGGCTGTACACTACTATGCCGAATCCTTAGAAAAATCATAACTTCCTCATACGAAGTCCGATTTGGGCATTCTTTTTATGCACGCTCTCGGTTTAATGAACACTACGACTTTCGTTTAGATCGCTAAGGCTAAAAAGCACTTTATCGTAAACTCACTTTTTACGTCACACAACGTCGTGTCGGTTCTGTCGCGAAACTTCGACATGTCATAACTTCTTCGTTATAACTCTGATTTCGGTATTCTTTATATCTCTGGAATCCTTATTTCAACCACTACAACTTTCTTCATAGATATCAGGTTTGTCTAACATTTATTTTCGACGCTTATTTTTATCCTTAATTCATTAAATTATAATAATTAAGCATAAAACACATAATAATCAATAATACATCTTATTATTTCAAAACAAGTTACAAAGGTTGGCCTAGACTATTACATCATCATTGGTGCATAGCCTAGAAAACACGGGCGTTACATTCCACAGTGTACATTCCATTTCCAGATCTCCTCTACATCATCATCACTGTCTGCAACTCATTCAACCCTTTTGAGTTTCGTTCAGTGACGGAACAAGATGACTGACATCATGGATGATATAGTGGAGAGATATTGTTTCAGAGCTACGACGATGATCTCCGCGTTCTGTTTAGTCTTCTCAATGATATTCTTCAACGCGAAGTTGGCTCAAATATCATGGAAATAGTCTCTCTCTCTCTCTCAGGTCATCTTTAATCATCATTGGTTTTCTTTGCAAGCATGTTCATAATTTCAGAAATTTAAAAGATGATGTCTATGATTCAGATATATTTTTCGTGTTAATTGGTTTATTTATTGTTTATCTTGTTGAGAAATTGTAATTTACTCTTTGATATACCGTTCAAATGCAAGAGATGATGATCATGGTTTTAATCGTCTAGAATTTCAGCATATTAAAAGAAAAACACTATCACATGACAAACATTTGATGATTCTACTATATGTAAATCTACTGAATGCATTTGTAATCTCTTTAATCATTTTTTTAGTTTATGGATGTAGCTGAAAACTATCACAGGTAATTTGCATCACCCATTCTCAATTTAATTGCACACTAAACTTAAACAACGACTAAATTTATATAATCCTATAAGAAGTAGTGGTTATGCAGTAGATCAACTAACGCAGTAAATTAGCAATTTCTTTTTAGTAACAATTTAACCCTCTGTTTCAACCTAAATGTGTGCCAAGATTGTTAGTTCCTATTTTTATATTCTCTTTTTACAATATTATCTAAACAAATTTGACACTTGGTAACTCACTTCACATGCTACACAAATTAACCGATCGTACTCTACAATATAAACACATAAGAATTGAAGAATTGATGTAAGCTGTTCAAGTAATTTGTTTATGTTTATACTTTATACCAAATTTTATCATATTGTCAAGTAACAATAATTTGAGCTTCACTTTGTTGATTTCTCAAATTCCAATTTTACCCGAATCCACAAGCCCAACACACCCTCAGATACTTTGATTAATCTTTCAGGTGACAAAAGATGTTTGTCTTCTATCAAGGTGAATGGCTATTGGTCTTTACTTAAAGGAGGTTGATGACTCTCAAGTCTCGTACATGAAATCCTTCGAATAGATCCACAAAATCTAAATTTTCTGACACCCTCAACTTTTTAGAAATTTCTTACCAAATGAAATAAGTTAAAAGTTTTCAAATTTATTTCAACCAAAGTGTCACAGTGTCGATGGCTTACCTACACAATCGATGGCTTACCTACACAACTTCCTTCTGGTGCTGATGTACTCTCACATGTTAAAAAGCCATAATTGTATTATATAATATAATCCATCTCCCTATAAAGAAAATTATTTCTTATCTTTTTATTGCTTCCCAGAATGCAATAAAGTGGAATCTCATTACCTAGATGTTCCCGAGGTTGAGTACAATCGCCTGAAAGAGGTAAAATTAACACAAATATACTATTGACTTTAATACAATCAAGCCAAAATTAACAGACCTTGTAAGAAGAGTTTCTATGTTTGGGATGGTTTTAAACTTTTAATGAAGCTTGACCTATGTCAGGTTTGTTCTATTGTTCCATATTTAAATGCAGGTGATTTTAAAGCCATTAAAACATTTTAATTAATAATTGAGATTTAATGCGAGTACCAAAAGGGATTTAGGGAATGTTTCTTTTTTGAATTAATGAGATTAATGAGTTAACCACTTAATCTGGACCAAATGACTCAATCATTTTTTATTAAAATGAATTTTGCAAAACATATATAACATTTCAATTGTATTCTCATCAGGTTTCTTCTGATATTCAGGAAGTCATGAACATCTCCATATTGAGTTAGGAAGCGATTCATTAATTAGGTGCATAAGTGATTTACATGGCCAAGAGACTTTTTCAATTATGTTCATGTTTCATAAAAAAAAATTCTTATTTTCTCATTAACATCTTTATCTTTTGCAATTATTTAAAGATTTCTTGAGTTGAATGGCAAGAGACTTTCTTGCTGTTGAGCTTCTACAAAAAGACGATTCCCTTGTTGTTGCTTGTGAACAAGGAAAACCATGTGTTGATGGAGTGTAAGCTTACACTTTCCGAGTTTCACTTCCTTTAAAATTTCTAATTGGGGAATATATATAAAAATCACTATATTTTGACCATTTATAGGTTTAACCACTATATTTGATTTCGGTGAATGAAAGACACCTATTTTTTTTTAAAATCCACCGGACCATTTGGACCCCTATTTCCTATTCAGGAGGTGTTAAAACTAACGTGACTTCTCATTTACCTACATGACATCATATCATATGTATCCTATAAAATTTATTATTTACAAAAGTAAGATTATACATAATAAAAGCTCATCAAACCCAACTTAAGATTATAACAAAAAAAATTCTAGTTACTTAAGAAGGAAATTATAGTTCATTTAAAATCATGAAATGCCTACAACAATCGTGACATTAATTTTTTTTATAAATAAGAACGGAGTATATTACAAAATTTTCATTTATGGTATGAAACAAAAACGCCCCACCTTACAGAAATATAACACAATTGGAAGTATTCATGTTCATTTAGGAACGTTCCAAAGGAGTGAACCATCTCATGCCTTCAACTCCGATTCCGATTTCAAAACCAAACTCTACCTTAGATCTTTTCAAGGCACACTTCGATCAACCGAACAAGGAGAAATGGTTCATGCGAAATTCGGGTTGTCGGTAATCACAGTCCGATAACTCGAAGTCTACCCAACCGCCGTCCTCACCACCACCCTCCGCCCCCCAAAACCACCACGCGACCACAACTAGTGTAACCTAATTTACAAATAAGCTCCAAAAGCTACCGCTAGCTCCACCGTATTCGAAAACCACGAATTCCTAACTTACTTCCAAGAAGCCACCCTGCAAGCCGAACATTCCATGGATCTTCGCGTGGAGACCCACCTGATTCGTCCTAAGGGGTTTGTGAAATGGGACACAAAAAGAATTAAAATCCGCGTATCAAGAATGGCCTTTTTCGTAATATATGGTAACTTTAAATTTCGCAAACCTTTTGCAAATTATCTGCTGTTTGCAAAATTGACGGTTTTGGTGGGTTATATATACCATGTAGTCTATCGAGATAAAATCTCAATTTCCCCAAAAGTTGCATTTACCCAATAGAGTAACTGAATTAGATTAAAAACTTCCCAAATTCGTTGATCGTTATAGGTTGCAAGAAACAATAACATTGTATGTTGTCAAGTGTATTACTAGTTTTTGAAACCGATTGGGTGCTTGTATCAATCAATCATGTAGTTTTTTTCTTGCTAGAGTGACTCCAAAGTGTTTGTGAAACCTAACGACATGTGCTTTTAAGTATGTTCATCAAGATAAATATAACATTTTCTTGAGTACGAGCCTGCATATTGGTGCTTTGAAAGAGCATGTTGAGGTCTTTAAATCAAGTGTTGATTATTGAGATGGAATGTTTGTGGTTCAAGGTTCAAAATGCAGTGATAAGATGGAAAATAATTTGGAGTAAAATGGAGGATGAAGAAGAGATGATTGTGTCTCTCCATTATCACACCCAGTCTACCTAGAGCATCAATGTGTTGATAAGGATTCTAGAGATAAACCAAATTAAGAGATTTCTACTAACTTTAAGATGGAGGTTCCATAAAGATGCATCTTAGTGTGTTTGACAATCTGATCAGGAAAATGAAGTCTGTAGACGATCTACTGATGGAAGAACAACTAGTTGTTGTGGTACATTTGTGCTCTCTTCCAAAAAAATTATACATGTTTTGCATATTCCTTGATGTATGGTAGATATACCATTACCGTATTAGAATGAATGAAGAACTACATTATTGGATAAAAGGTTTTAGTAGTTTTTATATGAAAAACAATAATGACATATGTCGTAGAGGGTCAACATGATAATCATTTTAAGGGCCATAGTGGGAGAAGTTCAAAATCTTCCAATTCGGGATCTAAAAAAAGTTCAAACCTATCGGCCCATGTTATTATTGCTAGATCTTGGACACTTGAACCAAATTAAAGAAAAATACACAAAAAGAGGGATTACCATCTTTAAGGTTGCTATTTTTCAATATGAAGACACATTTTCGACTACTATTGTTAAAGTGATGATCAACATTGTTAGGTGTTGAATATGTGAGCTTCCTGTCATATGACACTTATTTGGGATATTTCTGCATCACTTGATGAAAAGAACCAAAGGGTTTGTGTGACATCCCCATTTTCACGGCCAGAAAAGACCGATTTCGTTTATGTTTTTATAATAAAATCAGAGTAATCTTTCAAAGAAAAGTGTTGCACAATTTGTTCCCAAAACAAAATATGATAAAATTTATCAAAACATTTCTTAAAGAAATGTATTTTAATTATATTACAAAACCTCGGGATGTCATGTTCCGATACAGACCAAAAGCATAAACAGTACGATATAGGCCTTACAACATTTATTTACATCTACTGGCCTATAATCCAAAATCCTCCGTCATCATCCAACTGTGCTCTTTTTCCAATACCTATAATACAGAAAGCTGAGTGGGTCAGGCTTGGGAGTCTGGTGAGCACATAGGGTTTTCAACCCACAATAAATAAATTTATTGATTTCATCAACCAACAATAAATTTAGTAATTCCATTAACCAACAATAACCCTGATTACCCATTCCCGTTATCCTCACTTTATGTCCCTAAACACCTATCATAAGGGACCTAGCCTAAGGATCATCATCGGGATGGACAATACTGCTAAGGGGATTCCTCAGCCATATATGTATGTAAGGCAACCATGAGGGGGATGGAGTACACCGGTGAATACATCATTCACAAACACCTACAGGTTGCGAGCCTGCTAGCGTTCCACTGGATTGTCTAGAAGGGTCGGTGGTCGTCATCTATACTCCGCTAGATGACTAGAACATCAACAACTTCGAGGCCTCTCATCATTTTTATTTCATCACACATCATGTATTTCATATATCCATGTTATACCCAACATATTTGTAGATAAAAATACATATACAATTTAAATCATTCTAAACATGTATAAAACATTCATTCAACATCCATCTCAAATAAACAAACAATATATATGTACACATAACACGTATTTTATATAAAATACTTCATATCTATGTGTAAGATAAAAGTGACTATACACTCACTTGATAAGATGGTGATTGGACAGCACTTCGTTCCTTAAAACAATCTTTTTTCGATGAAACCGGGAGGTTTGCTAAAAAACCGGGCTCTGCGCGGGCAGAGTTTCGACTCGAAAAACTCTTTTTCTCGGAGACTTCGGGCTCTCTGGGGCTTTCTTCTGGTGCTAGGAAGGTACCCTAGCCTTCGGGGGGTTTTGGTGTAGTTTAAGAGAGAGTATAGGGTGAAAAAGTGTAATTTTTTGTAAAACATTTCGGGGCAGCCTCGCACGCTATTTATAGGGTGATTTTTGGTCTCTCACATCGTGAGCCAATCATGCTCACGTTGTGAGCTCGATCCTGCTCACTTCCTAGACCCGCCATGTGTTCCTAGCTTCGAAATGTGGCGTTTTGACTCCTCACGTTGTGAGAAATCCTTGCTCACGTCGTGAGCTTTTGACTTATCACTCCGTAGACTTGTCATGCGTCTTCTAGCTTCGAAATGTGGCGTTTTGACTCCTCACGTCGTGAGAATTAGTTCTCACGTTGTGATCCCAGTCAGATTAGGGTTTCTGACACGTGTCATGCTCTTAGAGAGAGCGGTATCTTCGGAAAGCCATAACTTTTGCATACGAGCTCCGTTTTTGACGTTCTTTATATCCACGCGAAGGTGGAGACGTACTCTACAACTTTCATTTAGAATCCTAAGGCTAAAACGTAATCTATCATAAACTTACTTTTTACGATTCTCGGTGTCGTGCCGGTTTTGTCGCGAAACTTCGACAGGTCAAAACTTCTTCGTTATAACTCGGATTTTGGCGTTCTTTATATCTCCGGAATCCTTGTTACGACCACTACAACTTTCTTCATAGATATCGGGTTTATCTAACATTTTACTTTTGATGCTTATTTTTATCCTTAATTTATTACATCATCATAATTAAATATAAGACACATAAATTCACATAATTCATTCTTATTACTTCAAAACACGTTACAATAGTTGACCTAGACTATTACATCATCTTTAATGTTTGACCCAGAAACACGGACGTTACAGTTTGTAGCCTACCGGTATCATGTATTAGTGGAAATGTGTCTCTCAGCGAAAGGTTGATGGTTTAAGTCTCGTCGAAGACAAAATAAATAGTTTAGAAGTAATGTAGAGTGTGTGTGTGCGCTTGCCATTCTAAAAGAAATCAATAAAAAGAAAAGTAAATTCAATCATTTGACAAACAAATCCATTTGCATCATGAAAACTCGTTTTATTATTAAGACATGTTAGAGCTCTAAGTCACAATAGAATTGGATAATTTTAAATTTAGCGGAGTTTGGTTGATTTGGGTTGCTTCTTGGACATTTTCTTTGACTTTTATATTTGTGGGTGATGGTCATGTCTAGGGGTGTAATTGAGAGTATTGTCAAGCTCGAAACTTGATTCAATTAAAAAACTTGTGCTCGAAACTCAACCCTTAACTTCAAGCTAGGGCTCAAGCCCGATAAAGTAATCGACAGTTTCAAGCTCAACTCAACTTGAATCAATTAGTTATTAAGAAAATAAATTCACATTAAATTGCAATAGAAATAAGATTAATCTTGCGAGCTCGACTCAACTCGACTTGATAATATAAATTTGAATAAAATAAAGGGTAAAATTGTAAATTTGTCTAAGCTCGGTTAAGCTCGCAAGCCTCACAAGTCAAGTATTTTAATACTCGGTGTTGACTTGATAATATACTATAGTAGCTTGAGCTCACCTCGAGCCACAATTGATTTCAAGTATTTTCTGAGTTGGTCTCGATTATCTCATTAGTTGGCTCGACTCGATTACATCCTAGCCCCATGCCGAAACTCAAGAAGAAAAGATATATATTCCGTTTCATTGTGGTAGCTCTTGCCTCTTGGTTTATTGGTATTGAGAATATATTTTGCTTACATTCTTGGCAGACTAGTTTTTCTAGTCCTATTTATGTTTATGTTTTCGTTGTTGGTGTGTTCACTCGGGACATGAACGTACCTTTGGTTTAAAACTCTAATTTCACGAGTTTCTAAAACTATAGGAAATCTCACTTGGATGCAGCTTTTTTGAGTGCTGCTCGACTCAAGTGGCATAAGGCACCCTCCACCTATGGTCTTGACGTGATAGCACTGTCCTTTGAAGATTTGGAGGGTATGTTGATATCATAACTATAAGTATACATGCATTTCCCCTATCAATTTATTTGTCGTCTAATAAGATGAAATAGGCCAAAAAGCGAATCAAACGATTCTGTCCTTTCTTTTACATCTAATAACGCAATAATGTATGCTTTAAGGACAAAAAATCATGCATTGATACTTAAGAGAGCGAATATATATTCCAAATATAATGATATTCAAGCATTTTCCATAAGCAGACATTATTGTGTTATATTAGATGTATGTTTTGGAGGGTATGTCGACGCCATAACCATACGTATATATGCATTTCCCATATTGATTTATTTGTCGTCTAATAAGATGAAAAAGGCCAAAAAGCAAACCAAATGATTCTGTCCTTTCTTTTACATGTAATGACGCAATAATGTATGCTTTAAGGACAAAAAAAATGCATTGATACTTACAGATAGCGAATATATATTCCAAATAGAATTTTATTCAATCATTTTCCAATAATTCAAAAAAAAAAAAAAAAAATCATCACGTTAACAACGTGGCATGTTTACTAATGCAAAAAGCTACACTACGAATTGTGAACTTACCATGTGAACTGATAAGTATTTCAATATTAAGAGTGAAAGTTGTATTTATAAAGAAAAGTAAATAAAGCTATAAATATTAAAACCATATAGGGTTAATATATTAGCAAATAAGATCTAATCTGATCAGTTTTAATGTATAGGTTAAATATCAAGTATCTTATGGTATACTTATCTATAAGCCATGTACTTAATTATATATACTCTAATACATCAGATCAATTCGTGGAAATTACTGAGTATATATAATTAAGTACATAGCTTATAATCAATTCGTGGAAATTACTGAGTATATATAATTGAGTACATGGCTTATAGATAAGTACAACATAAGATTCACATCACTTGATATTGGGTTGTGCTATAAGTACCTTCTTTCACTCGCATACAGTGTCACATCAGGGGGTGTACAAACACTATTACACTCACATGTAGGAGGGGTACACAACATTGGGGTTATGAAGTTCAAAAACGCATGACTTAAGCAACTAAGTAGTCGATATCGCGATGAAAATAAGAATCAAAAGCCCCAAACACCTCATTAATGATTGCCCGACGTAAGATGTCGTGAGAAAAACCTAAAGAAAATCATTCATAACTACTGAATGAGTACAAAAAAACAAAAATGACTTATTTTGCAAAAAAAAATATTAAGGAATAAATTTGTACAAAAATATTAAGAACTAAATGTGTACAAAGTGATAAATATATTATCATATTAAGTCATTTTTACCGGCTAACCTAGAGTAGGCGGTAAGTGATCAAATATATACAAATCGAAAAATATATTATCCTTTTAAGTCATTATCCCTAAACAATAACTATTTCATGAAAAACTTAAAATTTTTTTCCTCGATTTCCTTTTCCTTTTGGTTTTGTATTCTTAAGAATTGTATTAAAACGAATATTATTTAGGACATTCTCATCTTATATTTGTTAATTTGATTAAAAACTTCTCTATAATAAAAATATGTAGTATTTATTCGATTCTAATCTATCCAGTATCATTAAATAGTCACAGTCTATTACATTTTTATTATTTTGCGTCAGTGAGATATAAGCATTTTATCATATGCTGACAGCTCTGATTTATGATAACAATGAAAGGACAAATAATTACAAGCATTATATGTTGGCAGTTCTCATTTCATCATAGATCGTCCATTACACTTCAAAACTCAACTAAAATTCAATGGATGAATTTGGAGTTTTCAATACCTTCAATATTCCACCCCACTTTAACTTTTTGTGTGATGTCTTCAATATATTTCTGTTCCAAAAGAAACCAACTTATTAATACTAGACAACCATAAGCGTTTGCGACAAAACTAGCTGGAATCTGGAAGCTGTAGCTTGAATTTATTTGTATATGAATGTTCGACAAAAATAGTTGTAATCTTTTAAAACATGTAAAATTACATAAAATGACTTATCTCCATTGATTTAAAAAAAGGGTAATGAATTCAATTTGCAAAGTTATAAAATAGTTTTTTGTTAAACACTACTTGAAATAGCTTTTGGATTTGAAGTTTTTTGTTTTAGTTAAAAACTAGAAGCTCCTAATGCCGAATGAAATTTTTTTTTTCGAGTTTTTTCTTGAAAGCTAAAAATTAGAAGATCTAAAAATCTACATGCCGAACACGCCAAACACATCAGACACTTATTTTAGTTTCAAATAACACTCGTATTTTGAATATTAGCCTCACCTATTTTTCTCCTATCCGTTCACAAAATTTTCAATTGCTTCATGAGGTTCTTAAAATTGATCATTTGCCATTCGAACTCCACCCACTCTAAAAACCCTCTTGAAACCCATCTTTTTGAAACCAATAATTGAAAATTCTAAAAACGAAATAGCCTTCAAACAAATCACCTTGAATGATCATAAAATGATAAATGTTGCTCATTGTAGAACCTCATTATTAGCCATTGTATACAGCAATCCCAAATAGGAATATCGACCAAAAAATGATATATGTTGCTCATTGTAGAACCTCATTATTAGCCATTGTATACAGACAATCACATATAGGAATATCGACCAAATCTTAAGCCATGATGAAATCATTAAAGACATTGGCACTAATTTATCAAAAAACAGTACCAAATCTTTCTGAAACTTTACAAACTTTATTAAAGTCACCAAAAATAAGAACTGACACTTTATACGCCTCAAATAAACGTTGTAATCTCTGCTAAAGAGCACAGTTTAATTGAAGTTGTTAGGGAATCTACACATTTGTAAATGAACAAGCAAAACATATTTAACATATATCAAGAGGTAGTTTTCTCTAAGGTAGAAAAAGAAGCATAATTTGATTATATAATTTTTTTAAATATAATTGAAAATAACATGACATAATTAATTGAAATATGTGAAAAAGGTAAATTTGTTTACACCATAATGGAATCAGATTTGAAAATCTATTGGTAGGGATGAAGTGTTTGAGATATCATTTGTTCTTTTAAGGAAGATACCATTCCTGTAAATATGCCGAGTGATGTTGAATCAATGTGTTTTCTTCCAACATTTTATTGCTTCCTCGATGCTTACCACCTTGTTCTTAGTGGTGTCCAGCCTTTTTTTTTTGTCTTTAATTTTTTATTATTTAATTATTGTATTTGATTTAAATTATACTATCTAATAAATATAATGTTTGAATTAATATGTATTGCAACAAGTATATTACGATGGAATACAATGAACAAGTAAATATAGAAAATTATTATACAAGATAGTGGAAACTTTGACCTTAGGTATAATGGAATTGGCTAAAAATAAGAAAAAGCCCGGGTTATGAAGTTAATCATCAAACTTATGGGTAGAAACGGAAAATATCACAATGTAAAAGTGTATATGTACTAAAAATTGGTACAATTTTAAAGATTATGAATGCGTTTCACATCAAGATTTTGAGATAATTTAGCTTTTAGCTTTGAAAAAAACTCAAATTGATGAAAAATATTTTGTAATGGTGTACGATCTTTAAGCTATTAATAAATAAAAACTTCTAAGCAGTAGTTTTTGGGAATTTTTAAATTTTAGTTTTTATGTAATTTTATACTTTTAAAAGCTTCGAGCTAGTTTGCCGAACACGTCTATATATATAAATAAAACTATAATTTACAACGTACCAGCTAATTTGTTAAACACACACACACACACACACACACATATATATATATATATATATATATATATATATATATATATATATATATATATATATATATATATATATATATATATATATATATACTAAAATCAGTAAAATCAAGTCTAAGTTTAAGAGTTTTTTTAAATTATCATTAGATTAACGTGTTTAAATGAACATGGAAACCTCAAAGTTGCCTGTTGGTATCTCTCCAACTATTTAAATTGCAAATGCGGGAAAATAAAAAACGATTTATATGACTTTATTTTGTCCTTTTTCAAGAAAACCCGAAAAAAAAATGAAATTAATCATCTCTATATTCTATATTGCTTGAAATTTATATTGTTATCGGCCATAATTAATCGATGTTGGGCCAATTTCTTTTGGGCTGGCGGAGAATAGAGATGTATGCTGTACGATTGTTATCGGGCCAAGTAAGTTGTGGCACACGCCCACCCAAAACAAATCGCACAAATTTTAGTCAATTTAACAATGCATATCACTATATATATTATATAGAAGCACAAAAGAACCACATTTTTTAAATACTGTATCTTATCTGGAACCAGTTTAGAGGAAACCGTATTGAAGAAATCTAGACCGGATATATTTGATCCGATGGATAGGATTCGGATCACACAAAAAACAGAAAACAAAACTTTGCTTGATTTTTTTAAACAAGGTTATTATATGATTTTTAGAATAAACCATTCAAAATTCAAAAAATTAAAAATAAATCAAGGGATGAATATAGGTGCACAAACGCTATATAGCCGCCAGAAACTCCAAAATACCAAATTTATGCCTCTAGCTTTTTTTCTAGTTGGATATTGATTGCTACCACATCGCAAAAAGCACTCTCCAATAACATAATAGCGACTATTTACAAAATATTGTATTCTCGATTTATTTATTTCGCCAATTTCCTTTGAGCAACTCACAAGCTTCTGTCAACGCCAAATCAAACGATTACACAAATGGTGATGTCGTCAACATTGTTGAACATAATCGAAACTGTTTGACTCGCTTCAATTTGTGTGACATGAAGACCTAGGGGTGAGAATTTGGACCGGACCGGATCCTGGACCAGACCGGTTTGAGGTTTACCGGTCCAGGTCTGGATCCGGTTTTTCCGGTTCTTGTACCCGTTTAACTGATATAACTTTAGGTGCATACGGTACAACTCGATAAAAATATAAGTGTTTTTTTTTTCGTTTTAGATAAAAAAATTTGATTAATTATACCATTTATTTGAACTTTGAATCAAATTAATTAATAACCTTATCTATAATACTATAACTTGCAAAATTAATTTTCTACATAAAAACAACTAACATATAAATCAAGTTCTCTAATGACCGTAACACCAAAAATCATAGTTTAAACTTTAAAATCAGTTCAACTAAAAAAACGTCATAATCTAATCTTTTATTGGCCTCTTCCCCGTATCATTGTCATCAAAATCTAACATTTTTAAAGCTTGTGTAATCTCTACATCAACTCAAAATGGATAATTTTATTAGTATTTAATAATAAGTATTATTGTATCAAAATAGAACAAAGATTGTAAAACTGCAACGTACATAAAATCGTTTTTTTTGTTGTAGGCACCCCAAGACTTATCGTATGTTGTCTTCATGTCCTTTACTATTTTGATAAACATTAGTTTGGTTGACTAATTTCTTAGATTTACGTCTTGATTTTACCAAAGGTTTTGATGTAGCCGAAACAATATCTGTTTTTGTCTTGAATTTTTCAAAGAATGCCACCATCTCCGTTACCATTTCGAAGTCAGAATTTTCCGATACTCTACTTAGGTCCCTTTCATATGATTTATCTGTCAAAGATACATAAAATTCAGAATTATAGTCTAAAAAATAGTTGAAAATTGTCAGTTTTGATATCCCAACTTTTAAGGATTGTAATTCATTGAATATAACATCAAAAACGACAAAATTATACCCTAAAATCATGTACAAACTCTAAATTACACATTGGAAAATTTTGCATGTCAATCCGACTTAAAAGGAATGAGATGCTTGTTCAAAGATTTTCACAAAATACAAAAGTTTAAAATTATAATTGAAAAGCTGAAATGTTTCAACTTTGATATCCCCACTTTGAAGGATTGTAATTCATTGAATATAACACCAGAATGACAAAATTATAGTCTGAAATCATATACAAACTATAAATTACATGTTGGAAAAAACTGTATGCCAATCTGACTTAAAACGAATGAGATATGCTGGTTCAACGATTTTCACAAAATAACAAAGTTTAAAATTATAGCTAAAAAGTTGAAAATTTCAAGCTTTGATATTCCAACTTTGAAGGATTGTAATTCATTAAATATAATACCAAAAACGATAAAATTATAGTATAAAATCATGTACAAGCTCTAAATTACACAATGGAAAGCCCTGCATGTCAATCCGACTTAAAACGAATATGCTTGTTTAAAGATTTTTTTTTTTAAATAATCCGTTCCAAAACCAGTTTTTACTCGGAACCGGCCGGACTGAACCAGTTTTGATCAATTCCTAGAACCAAGAACCAGCCTGGAGATCCGAAAAAGGGTCCAGGTCCGATCCAGTCTAGTCCACCAGTCTTCAGAAGACCAACGAGAGAACGAACCGATGCAAAAGATGTGGCAAGTTTTTTAATCTGCAGGAAAGTCGACATTGAAAAGTCATGTGGGAACTTCTCGCAAGGGACTTATACAAGTTGACATTCTAATTCAATCCAATATTGGCTCAAACGACATGATACCCCACCCATAATTCCACATAAATCATGAAAACGAAACTTCGACTGTATTATAATTTGGTAAGTCATACTATGTATAGACGAGATACAATATAACTGAAGTATGATGCTAAAAGATACCATTTTAGATTTTCAAAATTATCAATATAGTATAGCCTTGACATTTCATGTTTTAAACACTTCCCATTCATACGTTAATGCTACAGCTCAATGGTTCAACCCACAAACTTGGCTAACCATAAACGAGCAACTTTGTTTGAATTGTTTGGATATCACATTCTAGTTCAAATTTATACAAAATTTTACATGACATAATTTCATATTTAAATTATATTTCTTTATCTAATTTAATAATACATCAAATAACATTGTGCATGTTGCCCGAGTTAAGTTAAGATTAACACCAACTTTAGACAACGCCTTTTTTCATAAATGAAATTTTATACATTATAAATTTAGTTGTGTAAGCCAGACATAATATTATTGCAGAAATCATGTTAAATTTAGGATCGATTTATGGGTTGAGCAAAGTAAGGCAAGCTAGTTATTATAATTTTTGCCAACAAACATACGAAACACCTTAGAATAATGGGAAACATTCAAGAGCCATTTCATAGTAGAAACTGTGAATGTTGAGTCGAAACCCTTGCTTATACATCCCTCTTTAAGATGCATGAGAATGAGAATGATCTCCTTTCTTTCCTTATATCAAGTAGTATATTCCTCCTGGTCGGTGGTCCTATCATATAATTTCATGATTAATGTTTGAAAGCGTTTCGAAACTTCTGTATCGCAAATGGGAGCAACAAATCTTGAGATCTTATGTCTTATAGGAGATACTTTCGGTATAGATAGAACCACTCCGGGAACACTTGAGATCATTTATATTAGTTGTTTGAGTTTTTTCTCATAACTAGGTTGATACATGCATCTTGATTCGAGTTAAAAGTATTAGTAAAAATATAGTTTCGTAGTAGGTTATCTTCATCTCGATTTTGTAAAGGCATCTCAAAAATCGCTCCAAGATCCTGAGAAGTTCAAATTTCAATAATTGGAGCCTCCATAGGGATGAAATCTCCTTAGTGATTTTAAGAAGATCCACTAGTTCCAAAATTCAAGATGTAACGTCCCAATTTTCAACCCAAATTTTTTATTTTTATCAATTAAAATATATAAAGTATAATTACATTATGCGGAAACATGTTGCGAATGCGCGTGTGTACAGTCGAACCTTGGCCTTCTTATGAATCAATGAAGTACCTGCAAACATTTAAATTCAACTAGGTAAGCACGAAGCTAAGTGAGCTCCCCAATATACCATATACCACAATACATATATCGGGTTCCGCCCAATAAGCATATAAATGAACCCCGCTCAATGAGCATATAAAAGGGCCCTGCCCAAACTATATAATGGGCCCCGACCAATGACGGTCCTCACCTGACATACATGTTTATATTATACATATAGAGACAACACTTTTAGGCTCTACTAATACAGACACATACAAACTATACTTTCTATTCTACCACTAACTTCGAGTGCACTAACATTGAGCAACGAGGAACTATACTATCGTCTCTACTCTATTGGCTCTTACAGCCTAACACACATGGATATTTATTGTAATACACAGTATAGTGAGGTAACTCACCTGGACAATTATTCAGAGGAGTAAAAGTTATTTGGGCGATTCCACTGGCGATCCAACTGGCGGGTAATGTGCCTAACTAATAGTAACCTATAATACTATAACTTATTAATCTCTATGACGATCTGGTAATGCAAGTTTGATCTTTCACTAATCCCAATGAATAGCGAGAGTTCTATCAAATAAGGATCAACCAGGAAGGACAGTTGGGAGGCAGTACCATTTCAGTATATAGGTTTTTTTTTAAATCCAACAAGCAAGCCAACATGACCATTCTAGACACCTCTCCTGTAAGTAGATCAATCAGTATTATAACTGGAAATACTGATAAATCTTATTTATAGGCTCATAATAATGTCTATGACTATAAATATAAGTTACACTTGAATTAAGATAAGTGAAGCTTATCTTACAGAGAGTTTCTAGCGTAAATCAGGATTTGCGCTGGCATAACTTCGATACCAGGTGTGCTGCGCCTTTTGGTAGGTGGGTTAGGTGGTGCCGCCTACTGACACGTGTCGCCTGATGGATGGTCCGCATCGCCAACTTTTAGAATCGTGCACCTCGTAAAACACAGATTTTGTAAATTCCAAAACTTCTTCATACGAGCTCATTTTTCGACGTTCTTTATATCCACGTGTAACTATCGACGAGTACTATAGCTTTCATTTAGACTCCGTCGGCTAATTCTCAATTTATTTTTAATTTATTATTTTAGAAAGCTTAGACTTCTAAACTCTGTTTAAAAATCATATCTCTTTTATACGCCATCCGTTCTCGACTGTCTTTATATCGACGGAATCATATCGACAAGATCTTCAACTCTCGTTTAGATTGTTTTGCCTAACATCAAACGACCTTAATTTTGGTTTCTATGTCGCACACTGTTTCCCTGAAACTTCTAAAAATCATAACCTTCTCATATGAAGTAAGATTTAGGCGTTCTTAATATACACGCTCTCGGTTTTACGACTACTATGACTTTTGTTTAGATCAATAAGGTTAATAAGCAATATATCTCTGATTTGTATTTCACGACACACTTTGTCGATATAGGGTTGAACGTAATTCTTCAAATAACCATAACTTCTCCATACGAAGTCAGATTTGAGCATTCTATATATCTACAAAAATCGTATTGATATTTCCTGCATGTTGATGACGATTAATTTGGCTAAAATGTGATACATATTTACTTCGTATGTTATAAAGAACGATTTATATTGAATCCTATTGAAAGGTGAAAATAGGGTGTTACAACTCTCCCCCACTTACAAAGATTTTGTCCCCGAAATCATGCTCCTAGCACACCTAAACGTTATCTTATCCGAGTTATCGAGATCAACTTGTGATCTAGCCGACGTTTCCGCATCGACATTTCTCGTAGAACTTCATTTTCTACCTTAGACGTACTCCTGAATTCCTCGCAAATTCTTCTAAAATCTGGAGCTTGTCGCCCTGGACTTCCAGAATTTATATTTTACGATGAATGATCACCTTCAGACGTGAAATGTTGATATAATCGACTTGTTATGATGTAATTAACTATGGAATTTTATCTACGACACTCTAACGTATCCACTTTCTGGAATATGCCTCTAAAAAGGCTTATGACATATCCTTAAAACATACAAATCTAGGTTGAAAGTGGTTTCCTTAACTAGTTCAGGTGTTCCAATACCCTCAAACTTAGCCAAAACTACTATAACGAGTTTACTGGTTCAAAAATTCTGGAACCAATGCTCCAGTACTGGTGAAAGACTCATTATAAGACTTGCTTATCTTCCTATCTAATTAGATTATAATGAACACTAGGTCACCAATAGCCTTCTTGCAAGGCTCTAACTATCTTACTTGTATCAAGGTACAACTATCGCTCGAGTAATTTGTTTCTATACCTTATAATGAAACATCGTAATACTAGCCAACTACTGGGGTTTTGATGCTTGATCGCTCCTGTCATCATCCTTCCTTGATCATAACAGATTATTGCATCCTATAAACCGACGAGGTATCTTCACAGCTGAATTTATGATGCTCTCTATTGGCGAACTATGCAACTTACTAAATTCCTTGTTTAACAGCTCCTATGCTGCCTAGATAAATCTCATATCATTGAGGGTACAAACATATCAGGATCTCTTGGCTATCCGAGTCGCACCCGAGAATTCGGTGAATTCCTAAATCCTATCAGATGATTGGGAGGAAAGACCAACCTCTCATTTAGAAGCAGGAAGCTCAAAGCCTGTGGGTAATCTTAGCAAAAGACTTCCTTCTTCTTTTACCCCAAATAACTAAATCTAAATGAACAACCTCTATCTACTTGTGGTGCACCTTCTTGTTCCTCGATGTAGAGATCAAAATTCGAACTTTTCTTCACACTTTTGTCTTATGGGTTGCTCCCCCCCTACTTGGGTCTGACCCATTATCTGTCACTACTTGTCACATTATATGTCGCTATTTGTCACTCATCAAAGCCAAAACTGGCTTTGTCTATGCAATTTGTAGCTTCTTTTGACTTTGAAGAAACTCATGTTTGTTATATCCAATAACCTTCGATGTTCCTATTGTAGTACTACTACTTGTACCCATTGTAAGTGATCTTCACATAACACGACCAAAATAGGATAAGAGCGTGACAAGTTCAATGTTGTCTTGAAATGTACTAACTTAATACTAGCAACAAAATAAATTTAACATTCCATATTTATTATAAATTCATCGTCATATATTTATTACATAGGGTTTTAGCTAAAGTATAAAAGAACTATTAATCTCTCTGATGCGATCACATTCATGTTGGAGCTTTTTCTCGCTCCAAAGAACAACTAATGATGACCTCCGATGCTTCCCTTGCTTCCTCTGTCGTGAGTTGAAAGGCCTTGTTGTCCAACGATTATCCTTAGAGTTGCAGGTGTTGGAGAATTAATTGCACCTATTGGATTTAGAAGAGGATAATTGGCCTTGAAGTGACCTATCTGGTTACAGTGGAAACAAATACACACTCCCTGTTCTTCCTGCTTATAGTCTCGGCTGTAATGTCCCTCCTTGCCGCACTTGAATCATATCAAAGTACAACAAGCCCCTTTGTGAGGTTTCTCACACCTGTTACATAGAGGACCTCTCTGTCCCCCAAACCTTGATTCATCGTGCCTAAATTTCTTGGTTGTTGGATGAGACGAAGATGAGGTTTGCCTCTTTTCCTTTCGCTGATTTTCCAACTCAATTTCTCTTCTTCTGGCATGCTCCTTCATCTCTGCTAGGGTCTTATATTGACTATTGGATACAAACTCCCTGCTCCCAGTCTTGACCATACTCAAGTATCTATACTTATGTACTTGTTCTGACGAGGCATACACTAGGAAAAACAGGGCCCTTTCGATGAACATTTTGGTAATCTTAGTTACTGATTCAGTGGTTTGTTTGAGTGACAGTTATTCTTAAGCGAGTCACTCCCTCTCTACTAGTGGAACATACTCTGCCTTGAACTTCTTAACAGACTGCTCCCAAGTCACTGTGATTTTCTCAGCCGGAGAATAGTTCTTAGTGACGAAGTTCCACCAGTCCTTTTCTCCTATACGTAGAAGATTTTGTGCATATCTGAACTTCAGGTTTTCCAAGAAAGAACAAGCTTACAAGCATCCTTCCACATATGAGATCCATCTCATTGCAACAATTGGATCCCCGACACCATCAAAATTGGGAGGTTTGGTGTTTTTGAACTCTTGATAGGGCATTTCCTTTTCTCCAGATGAGGTTGCAGTAACAACAATATCAGTGGCTGCGACAACAACAATACTGGAAACGACAGTGTACTCTTCATCAAACAAGGTTATCAACTTAGTCTTAATAGTTCCAAACATTTCTGGAATCATCTCTCTAACAGCCGTTGATACCGCCGCCTCTATCCAATCACTTATATCAATTTTGCTTGGTCCTGACCCTTCAGATCCATAACCGAACCCACTTGCTCTTGTGATCATTACCATGCTGAAGGCATAATGAGAATATGTTAATATGAATCAAACTAACTATAAAATGATATTCGAATCCTCTCCAGTTCCTTAGTAACTTTGTGAGTTTTCTTTATTCATGTATGGATCCTGTGCTTCTGGTAGTACAGGCCCATACTACCTTCCGTACCTATCCATACTAGATCCAAGGGTTTCTCCAAGGTTTCCAATTTACTGTACTCATCTACCGATAGGCCTTTTCACACACCTAGTGTTATAAGGGACTAATCACTCATGTTCTCAGACTTCACTAGAACTTTGCATCTTTACCGTTGCCCTACTTTGTGAATATAGGCCTTATCGAGCATCTATTAAACTTCCTAGAATATCCTTCTAGGATTTCTTCCCACTTCTCTCTACTAATATTAACTAATTATCGGTCAAATATTATTACTTGCCTATAAAATCAAGCAGTCGGTCGCCTGAAAGATCCGACACTATAACGGTTAGACTCAGCCAAGAGTTGCGCAATAGCACCAAATCAGGCAATCTAAAACTATTTAGTTTTGGGAGCATGCAACCTAATGTACTTGTCGAATAACTAATAAATATTAATATAGGTTCTAAGCAGAAAATAACCAACAAATCCCTAAGTTATAAGGCATCTTAACTATCAGGCAATTCTAACTAACAATTCCTGAAAAAAATCCTTAGCCTACATACTAGCATGCATTTCTAACATTTCATACATCAACGAACATAACAAATATGGATATTTTGGGAATCACTTTCCTTTCTGAGCTTTGGCTGACTGCACACATCACATTCTTTCCTTTCTATACTGTTCTTTTTATGAAAAGATTTATTAATTACTCAAATCCTTATTTTGAGTCTAGAATCACACGAGTGTTCCATTTCTCTCAAACCAGGGCTGTGATACCAACTTGTAACTTCCCAACATTCAACCCAAGCTTTTCAATTTTATTTATTAAATATATATAAAAGTATAATTACATTATGCGAAAACATGTTGTGAATGCGCTTTTGTACAATCGAACATTGCCCTTCTCACGAATTAATGAAGTACCGGAAAACATTTAAATTCAACTGAGTAAGCACGAAGCTTAGTGAGTTCCCCGAGATACCATATACCACAATACATCTATCGGGCCCCGCCCAATAAGCAAATAAATGAGCCCCGCTCAATGAGCATATATCCCCGCCCAAACTACGTAATGGGCCCCGCCCAATGACAAGTCCCACCTGACATACATGATCATATTACACATATAGAGACTACACTTTTAGGCTCTACTAATATAGGCACATAGAGGTTATACTTCTATTCTACTACTAACTTCGAGTGCACTAACATTGAGCACCGATGAAGTATATACTATCAGATATTTTCTACTAGCTCTTACAACCTAACACACATGGATATATATTTTAATACACAGTATAGTGAGGTAACTCATCTAGACAGTTATTCAGAGGACTGATAGTTATCTCGGCAATTCCACTGGTGATACAACTGGCGGGTAACGCACCTAACTAGTGGGTAACGCACCTAACTAGTATTAACCTATAATAGTATAACTTATTAATCTCTATCATGATCTGGTAATGCAGGTTAGATCTTTCACTAATCTCAATGAATACTGAGAGTTCTATCAAATAAGGATATGTTAGGCAGGACAGTTGGGAGGCTAGACCATTTCAGCATATAGTCTTTTTGAAATCCAACAACGAAGCCAACGTAACCATTCTAGACACCTCTCCTATAAGTAGATAAATCAGTATTATAACTGGAAATACTGATAAATCTTATTTATAGTGTAACACCCGGATCGTAAGTAAATCCTTTTAAAGCTAAGGCGAGGCCCACTGGATTATGTTTATAGGATGCTAGTTGTATGTGTGATACTTGTATATTTTGTATGTTCGACGGGGCCCGTTATGCAAGCTAGGGCGAGGCCAGTTATGCTCATTGGGTGGGGGTCGTTATGCGATTTAGGGTGAGGCTCGTTATACTCGGTGGGAGGGGCCCGTTATGCGAGTCAGTGCAAGGCCCGTTATACTCAGTAGGCGAGTCCCGTTATGCGAGTTGGGGCGAGGCCCGTTATACTCATTGGGCGAGGCCTGTTGCTTGTATGGTATGCGGTATTTTATGGAACTCACTAATATTTGTGTTTACGGTTTGTATTTAAATGTTTTCAGGTACGTTCGTTTCAAAAGGGAAGGGCCTGGATTGATCGCAGCGCATCCACCTGTGTCCAACATTTTACGATTTTGGGATTGTACTCTGATAACTATTTTCAACTATGACATACTTTGATGGCTTTCGATATATATATATATATATATATATATATATATATATATATATATATATATATATATATATATATATATATATATATATATATATATATGCTGTTTTGGTTGATTTAAAAACAAAAAATTTACTTTGCATTTTTGGGATGTTACAAGTTGGTATCAGAGCCTTGGTTTGAGGGATTCGGTCACACTCTCGGGTGTGTCTGAGCTCAAACTGCAGAATTAGTAAAAAGAAAAAGATTTTTCCAAAAGGATTTTTATGAAATGGGGTGTGATGTGTGCAATTGGCCGAGCTGAATTAAGTGTTCCAAAATACCCATACATGTTTGTTTGATTTAGTATGTGAATATGTGAATAACATGCTAGATTAAGGCCAAGGATCTGCTCAGAATTGTATGTTAAGAGAGATGCTTTTGTATGCTTATTGTATGAGCCTCTAGAACTGCATGCTAGTATGGTTATAGACAATATGTAGGATGGCCTGTTAGGCAGTGCTCTGGTTAGCATTCAATGCTCGAATGCTGCTTCTTTTGTTCTTTTAGGAACCACTACAAATACTTGTTAGCTATCAAGCGAATATGCTAGGTTATATTTTACAGAAATTGGATAATTTTAGAAGGTTAGGTTTAACTCTATTGTGCAACTCTTGTTTGAGTCCAACCATTGTAGTGTGAGACCTTACAGTCAAAGAATTATCTAGTGTCTATTGCATGTAATTATATTAATAAGGTAGTTCGCGGGTGTTAGTGGGGGTTTCTTTAGCAGCTTATGGCGGAGAGTTTGGGAAGGGAATCCTAGGAGAACCTAGGAAGCATTTTAGCATTAACAGAGGTGTCGTTTAGCGGGAATGTGGAATGTTGGGAATTAAGGGAGTCACTTAGGGAATCAGGACAACTCTTGAGGAAAGTACAAATAGGTGTGGTAGGTAGTATTGGGCCCGTACTACTGCAAGCACATGATCCGTACTCGAGTCAAGGGAGTCACAAGGATACTAAGGGACCTGCATGGTTTTAGATTATTCGACTGTTTTCTGATGGTTTGCATTGTTTATTTTCAGTATGGTGGTTACTCGAGGTGGTTCAGGTCCTAGTGAGCGATCAGGTTTAGGCTCTGGAGCAAGACGCTTGGATGATCAGATGCGGGAGTTCATTTTGTCTGAGATTAATCATAGCATTTTGGTGTAGACTCCCGTGATCTTTGGTACGATCAAGGAGGGCATCATGGAGATTTTGGATAAGCGTTTGAGCGTATTTCACATGGAGATGGTGGCTATGATGGGTGCACGCTCTCTGAATTTTTGATAGTTTCGTGCATGTGGGATCCTAGTTCTTCGGAATGAAGGACCCCATTGCGAGCAGACGGTGGTTGGCGGACATCAAGAACACCTTCCGAACTAGCTTCTGCCTCGAGGGGGTGAAGGTCAGATTTGCATCTTGTCTTTTGAAAGACAGAGCCTGTGATTGGTGGGGGGAGGTGGACCATGCTTTGGGAGGCGAGGTTGTTGAGATGATGTCTTGGGATGATTTTGTTATGAGATTTAGGGCTGAGTTTGGGCTCGTGATTGAGGTTCAACAGCTGGCGAGGTAGTTTTAGGACCCTCGCCAGACTACCAGTACTGTGGCGGAGATCACCACCATGTTTCATGAGAGGGCCTTGTTGGTTCAAAAATATGGTTTATACTTTGCTTTTCTAGGAAAATGTAATTTTATGTCTAGGACCGTAAACAGCTCAGTGTTTACGGCCGTAAATAGGTTTACGGCCGTAAACCCATTTACGGCCCATCTTCACCAAGCCCATGTTTCTTATGTATAAATATAGGTGTAAGGGGTGAGGAGTAGAGAAGAACACATAGAATAGAGGAGCTTAAGTGTGTGCATTTGAAGGTGTTCTAGAGAGAGAAACTAGAGAGAAGAACAAGTGTGTGTGTTAGTGTGTGTGAATCTCATGTAAAGGATCATCATTCTATTCATTAATACATTGAAATTCATATTATTCTTCTTCTCCCTCTCTTCTATTTGATCTGACATCATCCGTTTGATTGGGATTCCGCACCATCAAACGGATCTGATTGATACACAAGTAGATTAGGGACTTACAAGTGGTATCATTGAAAGGTCCAGTTAATGTGGTTTGGTCTAGGCTTTCAATGTAATAGTTCAGTATGAGTCTGTAATACATTTTGAGAGTTGTTTAGGTGTTTACTGTTGGAAAGTGTGTTTACGACCGTAAACAGAGTTTACGGCCGTAAACACGTTTACGGCCGTAAACCCAGTTTACGATCATAAACCCTGTTTGCGGTCCTGTCCAGTATAAATAGCGGAGGTATAGGTTTATGTGCAGTTGTTGATGCCATTGCGTTTACAGAGTGTTCCATCGAGTTGTACCTGATGTTTTTCTGAATATAAACGTGTGCAAGCTCGATTTCTTTTCTTCTTATTCTTCTTTCTGTGATTGTTTGTTGCTTGATCATTGGTAAAGATCCTTCTCAGGACCTTACAATTGGTATCAGAGCGAAAACCGGTGTCAAAGCTTCATTCAATCGAGATTTGGGGTGCTTAAACTGATATTCTTGTTGTTCGAAGATTGGTTTTAGTGTTTTAGGGGTTAAAGGAACTGAATCTACTACAAAAACGTGTTTTTGAAGGCTTTCTGGGAGTTTACTGCCAACCGTAAACCCTTTTTACGGTTGTAAACTCAAGATCTTCAACAACCGTAAACTGTGAATCTTCAAAAACCGTAAACCAAGCTTCATTAACCGTAAACGCTTAAACCGTAATCGTACAAACCGTAAACTCATCAACTGTAAACTTAGTTTACGGTCGTAAACAGCTCAACCATAAACCCAGTTTACGGTCGTAATCACTTAAACCGTAAACCAAGTTTACGGTCGTAAACTCTTCAACCGTAAACCCAGTTTACGGTCGTAATCATCATCAACCTTAAAAAAAAATTTGTGACTTCAATCTGCTTTAATTTTAAATGGAATCTCAAAGTCAAAATCATTTTCACAAACTTGATACTGTCATGGGCACTACTACGCGTATTCCAAGATTAATGTCTGCAGATGGTTTTCCTGAGTGGAAGTACAGAATTGAAATATACATTAAGATGAAGGATTTCAAAGTCTGGAGAAGCATTCTTAGAGGCCCTGTTAGAATCACTATGACAGTCGGAGGCCAAGTGATTGACAAGGCTGTTGAAAACTACACTGATGAGGAGTTTGAGAAAGTTGAAGAGCAGGAAAGGGCTTTAGCCACTCTAACCATGGCATTATCTCCTAATATTGCTCAAGGGTTCCGAGAGTACACTTCAGCTAAAGATTTGTGGGAAGCCCTAATTGAGGTATATGAGGGCAATGAAGATATGAAGGAGAGTCGCCAGGACATGTTGAGACAAATGTTCAATATGTTCAACTACATTCCAGGAGAGACTCTTGAGGCTCAGCTGCAGCGGTTCATAACTCTCACCACTGACATGAACATATCTGGGATTTTCTTGAACAAGTCAGAGATTAACAAGAAGCTTCTAAATGCTCTTCCCAGATCATGGGACATGAATGTTGTTGTGATTAAGAAGACAAAGCATCTAAATCGCCTCACTCTTGCTGAAATCATGGCGATCATCAAAGCGTGTGATATTGATGACAAACAGAGAGAAATAAACCATGTGAACTCGTACTCTACTGCAAACCTTGGAATCTCATCCAACAATGCTCTCTCATCAATCATGACTTCCTCAGGCCAAGTGTTTGCTGCTCAACAACCTCAGATTCAAACCTTTTCTGCTGCATCATCCATTCCACAAAGTCAGCCATTTATCACTCCACAAGTTGTTCCCTCTCCAAATGTGCCTGCTGTAGCCTCTTCCTCAAACACTAAAGACACTGATGAAAATCTGGCTCTAGGCACTGGGCTTTTTAACTGCTACAATGCCTTTGTAGCTGGAGAGCTTCCACCTCAGCTGTCATTTGCCGACCTGGATCAGATTCGTCCTGAAGATGTGGAGGAGATGGACATTACATGGCAGATTGCTATGGCCGTTTTCAGGGCCAAGCAGTTTGCTAAGAAGACAGGGAAGAGCAACTGGGGCATGAATGCTGACAAGAAGGTGGGATTCAACAAGGGCATGCTGCGATGTTTCAACTGCCACGAGCCGGGTCATTTTGCTCGTAAGTGTCCAAAGCCAGATCGCAGGATAAACAACAACAGGAGAATGGTTACAGTGGGAAATAATCGTGCAGGTGCTGCGGTAAATGGTGAAACTGCTATGGTTGCTCAGTCCTTTGACTGGGAGGACCAGATTCAGGCTTTGAATATCTCAGGGCCAGAAAATGCTCACCTAGCTCAGATTGATGATGTTTCCTTGAAGAATGATGCAGCTGATCCCAAAGCAGAAATGATGGAGCTGCAGTTTGCTCTAATGGTGTCTTCTACTTCCGAGCCCACGAAAAGTGAGGTAAATCTACCATCTTATTCTCAGGCTTGTAATGAATATGTCAAACTTCTTCATGATGAAATTGAATTATTACGTAGAGAAGTAGAGGACCTTAGATATGAGGGCTATCAACTTAGAAAGGGACATAAACCTCTTAAAGCCCAGCTAGAAACAAAAATAAAGGACTTTAAGAGAACTCAAACAGAATATAGTGAAAAATGTGAACTGTATGATCATATTAAAAGACAACTTGATGCTGCAACTGAAGAACTTGACGCTTTGAAAATTAAATGTGGAAAAACAGATGTTAGTTTCAAAAATTATACTGCGTCAAGTAAGACAGTCGAGTCCTTATTTGAAACACAATTGCAGTTCAAACGAAATCAGTCAAAGGGTTTAGGATATGATAGTGTACCTCCTCCTTATAATCATACATATCGGTATCAACCCATATCCAAGGATGAGATTGCCAATGAACCGTTTATGGTTTATGGCAAGCCATCTGGTTTCGTTACAGGCGGATTTATTAATGTTGAATGTACTAACATTTCTACTTCCCCTGCAGATCAACCATTAGATCAGGCAAAGCGTGAAGCTGGAGATTCTGTTTCTGTTTCTAATTCTGATATATTTGTTTCAAATAAAAATGTTTGTGATTCTGATGTTAAGACTGATAATGTTTCGTGTGATGTTTCTACTTCTGCTACTGTTGAACTTAATTTCTTTGATATGTTTGATGAATTGTTTGGTAATTCTGATGCTTGTGATTCTCATGAAAACCCATCAATTCCTCAAGTCACACCTTCTGAGGCACCCTCACTTATCTCACAACCTATTTCTCATGCATGTTCTTCTGAGAAGAGTAAGAGTGTCTGTCAAGAAAATAAATCTGAGAAATGTAGTACAAGTTCAAATAATAAACAGATTTGTTTTAATTATGGTGTTGGTGGTCATATAGCTAGGAATTGTCAAAATAGGATCTTTGTGAACTATATGTCACCAAGAGGAGAGAATGAATCTCGAGGAAGGTCTTTAATTAGAAAATCCTCAAGAACTCGTTCTCGAAATGATGATATGAAAGATGATCGAAGCAGAAAAATGGCTGTTTTTCAAAAGAATAAAAAGGTTTTTACTAACAAAGCTCAAAATAGTTTGCCAAAACCGAACAAGGCTCCGCCAAGATCGGTTTCGTCAAAAAGAAATTCTGGATCTTCAACCACTTTGGGTAGAACATCCAGAGGCTCTGTGCAAACTCATAAGAAACCTATTTCAAAACCACCTGAGAATGTTGTAAAACCTAAATATCATTGGATGCCCAAATCAATTTCCAATCCATCATCTCCATCCTCTGAAGTGATTAGGAACGAGGATCCTAATTTGAAATCTTTAAAAGATAAATCAGAGAAAGCGAAAAGGAAACCCAGGACAGTGATGACCTGGGTTCCCAAATCTAAATGATCCCGCTCATTTTGCAGGGACAGTTGCGGAGGAATGTCGTCCGTCCTTGGTACGTCGACAGCGGCTGCTCCCGGCATATGACTGGAGACATCTCCCAATTGAACGACATTCAATCTTTTAATGGGGGGTATGTTTCCTTCGCGGGCGGAGATGGTGGCAAGATCACTCAAAGAGGAACTGTTACAAATGGAGTGCTAAGCTTTGAGAATGTCAATTTTGCTCCCGAGTTAAAGCACAGCTTGTTGAGTGTTTCCCAAATTTGCGACAAAGGCTATTTTACCCATTTTACCGATAAAGAATGCATGATTCTCAAGCCAGGCATTGTCATCCCGGAAGAGTGGATTCTCGTCAAATCTAAGCGGGATGGGAATGCTTACATTATTGACATGAACAGCAACATCCCTGAACAAGTCACTTGCCTATTTTCAAAAGTCTCCGAACAAAACGCAATGCTGTGGCACCGACGACTTGGTCATGCTAACGCAAAAAACCTGAATCGCCTTGCTAAGAATGAGATGGTCCGAGGCTTACCTGTCAGAGACTTTATTACATTTAAGAAGTGTGTGTCCTGTGCCCAAGGAAAGCATCATAGAAAACCACACCTGCCCAAGCAAGTCAACTCAATCAGTCAGGTGCTCCAACTATTGCATATGGACTTATTTGGTCCGGTCAACGTCCTGAGCATCAACAGAAGCTCGTACTGTCTAGTTGTGATCGATGATTTCTCTCGTTTCACGTGGGTCTTCTTCTTATCCAACAAAGCAGGGGTTGCTGATCTGATAAAGAAGTTCATTGTGATGATTGACAAACAAACCAACAACCAGGTGAAGGCGCTTCGTACTGACAATGGAACTGAGTTCAAGAATGCGGTTCTTGACCATTTTTGAGCAGAAAAGGGGATTGTGCGTCAATACAGCTCTGCTCACACGCCTCAACAAAATGGCGTTGCTGAAAGGAGAAATAGAACTTTAAAAGACGCTGCAAGGACAATGCTATGTGATTCAGAATTACCTGTTTTCTTTTGGGCCGAGGCGATTAACACTGCTTGCTACGTGCAGAATCGTGTTCTAATCAACAAAGCACAGATGAAGACACCGTACGAGATTCTCTATGGACACAGGCCTTCAGTTAGCCATTTCCGTGTATTTGGCTGCCCTTGCACCCTTCTTCACTTGGAATCCAACCCTAAATTCAATGCCAAAGCCGATGATTGTTACTTTATAGGATATGCTGCGCGCACCGCGTATAGGGTCTACAACAAGAAGACTAAGCAGATTGTTGAATCCTATAACGTGCGCTGGTTGGAGGAGAATGAAACAGACGCTCGAGTGGGTCCTGATTGGTTATTTGATTACACATCGCTTTTCAAATCCTTAAATGTGTCTTCAGATGGCTCAAATGGATCCTCTTCTGGTTCGAAGATTGTTTCTGAAGACGAAGATGAAGAAGTTGTTTACAGACCTCCAACAGTTGAAGGGGGGGTCCTCTGCTCCATCTGAGGGGGAGTCCTTTGCTTCACCTGAGGGGGAGTCATCTGATCAACCTGATAGTCCAGAGTCTAAAGTTCAAGATGGAACTCCTGATGCTGATGCTACACCTCTTACCCCTATTGAAAGAGAGTTCATGTCTAGAGATGCTTCCGCTGTCAATCCAACTTTTATGGAACTACCCTTTCCGGAAGAAATTTATGTTGATCAACCCCCTGGGTTCGTTAACTCCAAGTTTCCTAATCATGTCTACAAGTTGGACAAGGCATTGTATGGGTTACATCAAGCTCCTCGAGCATGGTATGCGACTCTAACAAAGCATTTGCTCGAGCATGGATACTCTCGCGACACTATTGATCAAACTTTATTCATCAAGCATGTTGGTAATGATCAGATACTAGTCCAGATCTATGTTGACGACATTATCATCGGGTCTACCAGTCCACAGCTTTGCAAAGAGTTTGAAGGCGTGATGAAAAAGCGGTTTGAGATGAGTTCACTGGGTGAAATGACAATGTTTCTGGGGCTTCAGATCAAACAAAATTCAACCGGAATCCTACTACATCAAGCTAAGTATGTGGAGGACATTCTTGAGAAGTTTGGGTTTCAAGATGCGAAACCTGCATCGACACCAATGGCTGAAAGACCCCTGCTGAATCCAGATATTGATGGCGAATCCGTAGATCAGACACACTACAGGTCGATGATCGGATCGTTGATGTATCTTACTGCAAGTCGTCCCGACATCATGTTTGCAGTTTGTCAATGTGCTCGCTATCAGGCTAACCCTAAACTCTCTCATCTTATTGCTGTCAAAAGAATTTTTCGGTATATCAAAGGCAGCACAAAATTGGGTCTTTGGTATCCGAAAAATTCTGAATTTGATTTATATGCTTTTGCTGACAGTAATTATGGAGGCTGTGAGCTTGACAGGAAATCAACATCAGGAGGGTGCCAAGCCTTGGCGATAGGCTGGTGTCGTGGCAGTGCAAGAAACAGCATACCGTCTCTACCTCAACAGCAGAAGCGGAATACGTTGCTGCATCTGCATGCTGTTCTCAAGTTATCTGGATCCAACATCAGCTGTTGGACTACAGTTTGAATTATCTAGAAACCCCAATTCACTGTGATAATGAGGCCGCAATTCAAATCACTAAAAATCCGGTCCAACATTCCAAAACCAAGCACATTGATATCAAAATTCATTTTATCAGAGATTGTTATGAGCGCTCGCTCATTAGGCTAGAACAGGTTCCCACTGCAAATAATGTGGCGGATCTGTTCACCAAGCCCTTCAACAAAGCTCGATTCGATGTGCTTGTGGGATTTTTAAAAATGATTCGTTTTGAGGATTAAATTTTTTTAGGTTAGGTTCGTTTAAATTTGCGCATTTTAGTCATTTCATTCTTACCCATGCACAAATTTAGGGGGAGAAATAATTAAAAACCAATAAAAAATTGAAAATTTAAAAATTCAAAAACATCTTGTTTCTATTTTTTTTCAGAAAACATTCAAAAATCCAAAAACATTAAAAATTCAGAAAAATCAAAAATATTGTCGCTTTCAGTTTTACTTGTTGATATAGTACTGGGAAGTGATATTATCAAGTGATAACAGGCAATCTGAGTCTGCGTAACGTACCCAAAGTTGAAGGGTCTATGCTCTGGGTTTGATGCGTTGGTAGGCACGAAAGATTCTAAATGGACATGACTAGGCAGATTGTCTAGTCATGCAATTCTATTTCTCTGCATCTTCTATCTATGCAATTCTTTCTATCTGTTAGCCATATACTGTCTCCTTTGCGTGACTCACAATCTGACCTGGTACACCGTATATGCACCATTCTACTTCTCAATCCCTCTAAAACTTCAGTTAGTCATATGTTCCACCCTCTGCGTGATTGGAAGAGATCCGACCTGGGTGTATAGCATATGCATTCTAAATCTATCTTCTCTATTAATGATTGTCTGCTCACCCGATGTAAGGAGTATTCTGGAAGTCCTTGATTACTGGAGCATATCGGGAAGCGGGAAACATGTTCCAGTACAATTAAAATTGAACACTCACAGATTGTCTATAGATCTCGCTGCTCAATTTAGGCGGACAACAATATCTTTGGTCGTCGTCAGCAGAATGGTCCTTAAGATATAGTATCTAGGAACTTAGGATTACTTTGTCTTATAACTAATAGTATGTCCTAATTTGTCACAATTTTTCGTGTTTAAGTGGACCACAATACTGGCAATCAACCAGACAAAGATGTGAAGATTGAGGGTACCGACAAGTGGAGTAAGGCTGTCTAACAACTTTGATCCCAGTATCACAAGGAAAATTTTCAGTAAAATTTAAGATAAAATTTTGTCTGTGTTTATTCTTATTTTATTTTTATTTTTATTTTTATTTTTTATTTTAATTTTATTTTATTTTTATAATTGTCAAAATTTAATTTTTAAATCCTTTAATTCTTAAATTTTAGAAATTAGTTTATTTTATTTTTAGTTTAATTTTAATTTTACTTTTATTTTAAATATCCTCAAAAGTTTTATTTTTAAAAAATTTTTAATCGGGATTTGGACTGTGCATTATATTGTGTGGGAGACAGGTAATCTCGAAGGAAGTATAAAAGGTAGGGCTTACTACCGTAAACCCTTTTTCACCTCCCATTTCTCCCTTTTACAGCCGCAAGCTCTTTCTCTCTCTACTCTCTCTCCTCGAAAAATTCTTTTGTGAGTTTTTGCGAAACCAACTAGTCCACTTCGAAGGAATGCTAAAACCGACTGGGGAAATGCTGTTTGTTCTTCGATTCGACTGAAACTGAAGGAGTAATCGGGGTTTAAGTGTTCGTCGGCGTTTACGGTTTGGGGAGATTCAAGAACCGTAAACTACTTTTGGCCTTACGACCATAAACTCATTTTGGGCTTACGACCGTAAACCCCTCTGAGTTTACGACCGTAAACTCTGTTTACGGTCAGGTAACCATTGCTATAGGTTTACGGTCGTAAACCCAATTTGGACCGTAAACTCTGTTTGACCACTTTGAACCGTAAACTCAATGTTTGACCAATATTGACCGTAAACTCCAATTTTTGTGGTCAAAATAATTTTTAAGGCCAAACTAAAATTGTTTAATTAAGAAAACTTAAAGCTTTAAATTGTTTAAATACTTTGTTTTCTTACTTGGCCTGTTTTAGTGCAGATCAATGGCGAATCTTAAGTTTGCTGACATGCATAACCTGGCGATTGTGTTGGATGAACCTCCCATTGCTCATGGAGATTTCAGATCAATGATCTACAGACTAAGAGAATGCTACCTGGCTTGTGCCATCACTGTGAACCCAACCATTTATCAAAACATTGTCAGGGAGTTCTGGCAGACGGCCAAGATGTCAAAAGAAAATGGTGCGATTGTTGTTAAAGCTGTGGTCAAAGGATGCAAGATCATAATCACTGAGCAGTATATCAGAGAAACACTGCTGATCGATGATCAACCCGATTTTCCTACTGAAATTGGGATTGATGATGTTCAAAAGGTTCTCAAAAGGATGGGATATGAGGGCATCTACCCTCCCACGGTGAAGAAGCTTCTGCCTCCCTACTGGAGATTTTTGGCGCATGTGTTCGTGAGCTGTATCTCGGGAAGGAGATCAGGAGCTGATGAAATCTCTCTCAGAAACACAGGGGCTATCGTTTCACTGGCTGCTGGCATCAAATTCAACTTCTCAAAGTTCATTTTGGATGAGTTCTTGGTAAATATCAACGCTATAAGCCGGGAGACCAGAGATGCATTCTTGCTGTATCTGAGATTTATTCAGACGTTCATCGACAACCAATTCCCAGATATGATCAAAGATGGTGACAAGCTGGATATAAAGTCATTAGGCCCGCACACGATTGGTCTCATTAAGCAGAATCGAAAGGGCAAAGTCGTCTTCCAAGGCTTACATCCTCTCGTGAAATTCGGGAAATTTGCTGAAATAGATGAATCTTCCGAATCTCATGGAACGTCTGACAAGATGTCTTCTGAGCCCACTTCCTCCGAGAGAGTTGTTTCTGAAGATGTCATCACAGTTTCAGATCATAATGAAGAAGAAACTCCAGCTGCTAATGCTCAAGTAGCTGAGGAACACGAATTGACATATGTTCAGGTACAAGGAGATTACAATGAGGGGTCTGGAACAGAGACTGATTTGTACGAAGGCCTCGATCTCACAGGATTTGATAACGATGAAATTCCTCTCAACTTCGGTAGCAATGAAGATTTCATGACCGGTGTAAACCTCAACACACTGCTTGAAAATATTGATGAAGTTGCTCATCCAGCAACGGAGATAAGGGAAAAAGAAGACGTTCTCGAAGCCACGCCTCCTCCTACCAATCCAACGGCGGAAATAGCAATTCCTATGGTGACAGTATCAGGGATTCCTCCCCTTGATGTTGTTTTATCTACTTCTGAGCCATTGGAAAGTGATCATACATCTACACAAGCCTCTCACCCTCCATCAAAAAGACGAAGACTTGACCCTAGACAGTGAATTTTTGATTCAAGTTCTCTTCAAAGTTTTACAGCTCCACCAACAACAACTCCAGTTATCATCTCTTCTGAACCTATCAGTGAAGGTCCTAGTACCTTCTATGAAGCTGGTGGATCTTCATTCCCCACGGATTTCTCTCCTCCCAAGTCAGCGCATGATGCTGCCTTGGTTAAGTTAGCCAAGTTTTTGGCCAGAGAACAACTCACAACGCCTCCCTCACATGGTAAAGGAATTTCTATTGGGGGTGGCAGTTCAGGAGAAGAGAATCCTTCACTTCTTGGACTCCAGAAAGAGATCGATGCTCTGAATCAGAAAAATGTTGATTTAGATCAGAGAAATATTGAGCTGGATATCAAGGTCGCAGACCTTCAGACTGAAAATACAAAGCTCAATATTCAAGTCGCTGAACTTATTGAAGACAAAGCTCTGAAGTCAAAGAAAATTACGGATCTTCAGACACATTTTGGCTTACTGACTGCCAGCTACTACGATCTAAAGAAGAAGCTGGAAGAAGAATTTGTCGACAAATTCAAATCATCCGTTGACGAGCCAAAGATCTATCTTCCCGACCAAGATGCTCCCATAGCTCCACGACCTACAAGAACAACCACCATTGTTGACCGTTTTGAAAAAGAACTGGCTCAGGATCCAAGTGTAATGGCATTAAAACGCGCTAAATTGGCCAAGTCAGCTGAAAAGGGTCAACTTTTATTCAAAAGGAGCTCAAAACATAATGCCCCCTAGGATCAACAAAAGATCACCGTTACGGATCTTGGCGAACATCGTTTCAGAGACGTTTATGGTGATAGGTCAGGAATCATCTCGTGGGGATTCCATGACACTATGCATATGTTTATGGTGAGAAGAAAGAGCGGCCATACTGAATTATACAAAGATGCTCACAATTTTCATTCCTTTACCAGGATTGATCTTACAGAGCTGTCTAAAGCTCCTTTCTCAAATCCATCAAACAATCCCAGGGCGACTCAGTTCAAATCATTTTTGGAAGATCAAGTAGCTAAGGGTTTCCCTTCAATGAAGACTTCAGAGTCTATTATCAAGATTTATCCTAGCGTCATTGATCCCAAAACAAGTCAGCCACTTCGATCACTGATGTGGCCCGCTACTGCTCAAGTAAAGCAGGTTCCCGTTCTTCAAAATTATCCAGATGGATCTCTCGCATCCATGCAATACTGGGTGTTTGATGAATCTACTGCTGCTGCTGTCATCAAGCTTAAAGACGATTGTATCCGCTTGTATGACAACAGGGATTTGCTTCAATTTGGCAAGTGGGACATACATCAGCTCTCCATTCATCAGATCAAGGTGGCTGAAGACATTTTTGAGCCCATTTCAAAGGAATACACTTCGATGGTTGCTGAGATTATCGAGAAGGAGATGTGGAACGGAGCTATGGGAAAATCTGATGTGCTGGTGGTCGACAAAAGCTGAGTCCAAGCTAGCACCAAACCAAGGGGGAGATTGAAAGGTCCAGTTAATGTGGTTTGGTCTAGGCTTTCAATGTAATAGTTCAATATGAGTCTGTAATACATTTTGAGAGTTGTTTAGGTGTTTACTGTTGGAAAGTGTGTTTACGACCGTAAACAGAGTTTACGGCCGTAAACCCAGTTTACGGTCGTAAACCCTGTTTGCGGTCCTGTCCAGTATAAATAGCGGAGGTATAGGTTTATGTGCAGTTGTTGATGCCATTGCGTTTACAGATGTTCCATCGAGTTGTACCTGATGTTTTTCTGAATATAAACGTGTGCAATCTCGATTTCTTTTCTTCTTATTCTTCTTTCTGTGATTGTTTGTTGCTTGATCATTGGTAAAGATCCTTCTCAGGACCTTACAGGCCTTGTTGGTTCCACAGTATGTGGCAGACGAGGAGATGAAGAAGGCCAGGTACCATGATATGTTGAAGGATGAGATAAGGGAGTTTGTGATCATGTCTACCTGCAAGACATGAAAGCTCGGGCTCATGAGTGGGAGATAGATCTGGAGTCAGTAAGGAAGTGGAAGCTGGTCCAGGCTCAGGTATCTAAGGTATCGGGGAAGAAGCCTAAGTTTGTAGATTCGAGATCGAAGGGCCAGTAGATTTGAGGTCGATACGGCCAGTCTGACATGAAGAACAGGGGAGCTTGTAGGGCGGGTGGTTCTAGCTGCTACAAGTGTGGGAAGACTGGTCACTTCAGCACGGATTACACTGTCACTACCACCACCCAGGGATCGGGTCTGATTTATTTTCATTGCAATTAGAGAGGCCATAAGAAGGTTGATTGTCCAAGTTTGACAGCAGGGGGAGCGGTTGTAGCACCCGCTCTGGCGACATTGAGGATCACCGACGGCCGCCAGGGCAAGGCGGAGGTGGCAGTTGTGTGGAGTCGAGCCTTCCAGTTGTCAGCCGAGGAGGCTCGCGCAGTGCCAGATGTGGTTACAGGTATGTATTTTCTCCCTATTTCATTTATTTCTTTGATGTTTATGCTTATTATGTATTTTATGTTATTTAGGGACGCTCCTAGTGAACGATGTTCCAACTTTAGGTTTGTTTGATTCGGGCGCCACCCAATCGTTTGTATCTCTTGCGCTTAGCAAGAGATTCAGTGACACTCCAAGTGAACATGATTATCCATTAGAGGTAGATATTGCTAATGATTGTCTAGTACGGGTATCGAGGGTACATCGGGGTTGTGTTATGGAGTTAATTAGCGAGCGATATCCGATTGAATTGGTTCCTATTCCTTTGCGTGAGAGCAAGGTGATTGTGGGGATGGACTTGTTGAGCCCTAATGGGGAGATGAATGATTGCGGTCACCAGTTAGTTCGGGTTCGAACCCCAAGTGAGAGAGAACTTGTTATTCATGGCGAGGGTGCTCAACGTGGACTGACGCTCTGTTCAGCTGTGAGAGCTACAAGATACCTTTGTGGCTTATGTATTGGATACCAGGCAGGAGAGAAAGAGGATGATTCATGATGTGCCGATTGTTCGATAGTATTCAAATGTGTTCCCAGAGAACTTGTCTGGAATGCCTCCGAAGATGCAGGTGGAGTTCCGTATTTATCTGGTTCCAGGTGCGGCTTCGATACCCAAGGAACCTTATCGGTTAGCCTCATTGGAGATGTAGGAGTTATCTTCACAACTACAGGAGCTGTTAGAAAGATGGCTCCTATAGGATGTGCATTGATTATCGGGAGCTGACGAAGCTGACGATGACAAACCGTTATCCGCTTCCGAGGATTGATGATTTGTTCGACTAGTTATAGGGTGCGTCTTGGTTCTCCAAGATTGATTTGCGTTCAGGCTATCATCAAATGTGGGTTCAAGATGAGGATGTTCAGAATACAGCCTTCAGGACTCGTTATGGTCATTAAGAGTTTTTGGTGATGCCTTATGGGCTCACCAATTCACCAGCAACGTTCATGGATATCATGAACCGGGTTTGCAGACCGATGTTGGATTGGTCAGTCATTGTGTTTATTGATGATATCTTGGTGTATTCTAAGACCAAGGAGCATCATGAGGATCATCTGCGATAGGTTCTTGAGACTCTAAGGAGGGATAGGCTAAATGCCAAATTCTCCAAGTGTGATTTCTGGTTGCGTGAGGTGCAGTTTCTGGGGCACCTTGTCAACCAGAAGGGTATATTGGTCGATCCGGCCAAGATCGAGGTCGTGATGCAATAGGAGGTTCCGAGGTCTCCATCAAAGTTTTGGAGTTTCCTTAGTTTAGCTGGGTATTATAGGAGGTTTATCGATAACTTCTCCAAGGTTATAGTTCCGTTGACCAGTGATGTGTCGCTTTTGGGATCGGGTGCAGTTTTGATGAAGAGGGGTCGTGTGATAACTTATGCTGCGAGGCATTTGAAGCCTCATGAGGCGAATTATCCCACTCATGATTTGGAGCTGGGGGCGGTAGTTTTCATCCTCAAAATTTGACATCATTACTTGTATGGGGTTCATTGTATCATTTACATGGACGACAAGAGTTTAAGGTATTTGATGGATCAGCCAAATCTGACCATGAGGCAGCCCAGGTGGCTAGATGTGGTGAAGGATTATGATTATGAGATCCTTTATCACTTTGGGAAGTCCAACGTAGTGGCCGATGCTCTTAGCAGCAAGGAGGCCGGTACTTCCATCATGGATGTTTGTTTGAGAATGACAGTGATTACCCCACTCTTGGAGCAGATCCGAGAGGCTTAGGTGGAGGCTATGAAAGAGGAGCACCGGAAGAGTGAGCGTATAGTGAGTCAAGTATCCTCTTTTTATTATGACGGATGAGGATTATTGTTCCTTCATCAGAGAGTTTGGGTTCCATATTTAGGGGGTACGCGGCCGATTTTGATGGAGGAAGCACATAAGTTGAGGTTTTCTATTCATCTGGGTATGAAAAAGATGTATATAGACCTCCGAATTGATTATTGGTGGCCCTGCATGAAGTAGGATGTGGCCTGGTATGTGGAGAGGTGCTTGACTTGTAGGAAAGTCAAGGCTGAACATCAGCGACCTCACAACAAGATGGAGCCATTGGGTGTTCCCGTTTGGAAATAGGAAGAGATTATTATGGATTTTATCACGAAGATATCGCGGACTGCGCGAAGGTTAGATTCGATTTGGGTCATCGTGGATCGATTGACCAAGAGTGCGCATTTCAAACCTATTCAGAAGAGCATATGTGCAGAGAAGTTGGCGGATGTCTACATCCGGGAAGTTGTGGCACGACATGGGGTCCTAGTCTCTGTAGTTTCTATTCTGGATGTTCAGTACACTTCTAGATGCTAGAAGAGATTTCATAAGGAGTTGGGTATGCAACTACACTTCAACACGACTTTTTATCCGCAGACTGATGGTCAGAGTGAGAAGCCTATCCAGACCTTGGAGGATTTGCTACGGGCATATGTACTGGATTTCGGTAGTAGCTGGGATACGTATCTCCTATTGGCTGAGTTTTCTTACAATAACAGCTATCATGCTAGTATTGATCGATCTCCTTTTGATATGTTCTACGGGAGAAAGTGTCGGACCCAGATTTGCTAGGGTGAGGCCGGTCAGCGAGTTATAGGTAGCACGGAGGTGGTGCTCCGGACGACCGAGTTGATCCAGCAGGTGAGCGGGAGGTCGCATACCGCGTAGAACCTAAAAAGAGTTATGATGATAGGTGTCGATTGTATTTGGAGTTTTAGGTCGGAGAGAAGGTACTCCTGAAGGTGTCACCCTGGAAAGATGTCATCCGTTTTAGGAAGCGGGGCAAGCTGGGCCCCATATATATTGGTCCTTTCAGGGTTATTGCACGGGTGGGTATGATTGCATATCGTTTGGAGCTACTCGAGGAGATCAATCAGATCCACAACATTTTTCACATCTGTCAGATGTAGAAATGCTTGGTTGATGATTCCGCAGGGGTTCCTTTGGAGGATATCCAGGTGGATGAGCGCTTTGTAACGCCCATGTTTCTAGGCTAGACACTAATGATGATGTAATAGTCTAGGTCAACCTTTGTAACTTGTTTTGAAATAATGAGATGTATTATTTGATTATTATGTGTTTTATGCTTAATTATTATAATTTAATGAATTAAGGGTAAAAATAAGCGTCGAAAATAAATTTTAGATAAAGCCGATATCTATGAAGAAAGTTGTAGTGGTTGAAATAAGGATTCCGGATATATTAAGAATACCGAAATCCGAGTTATAACGAAGAAGTTATGACCTGTCGAAGTTCCGCGACAAAACCGGCACGGTGCCGAATGATGTAAAAAGTGAGTTTTTGATAAACTACTTTTTAGCCTTGGTGATCTAAATGAAAGTCATAGTATTTGTTAAACCAAGAATTTTCATAAAAAGAACGCCCAAATCTGACTTCGTATGAAGAAGTTATGATTTTTCTAAGTTTCAGCTTAGCAGTAGACAGCTAAAAACTCGAATTTTAGATCAAGTGATTTTTAGCTAACACAACCTAAAAGAGAATCGAAGGTCTCGTCAATAGTAGTACAACGGTAAAAAGACAGACGAAAACGGACATCGGATGAAGACGTTATGAATTTTTAACGAATTTTCCAGTCCCGGTATGTTAAAAATAATACTATTAAAAATAAATCAAAATTAGCCGATGGAGTCTAAATGAAAGTTGTAGAGTATATTCTCGCCTACGTGTGCATATAAAGAACGTCAAAAACGGAGCTCGTATGCGAAAGTTATGGATTATAGAAGTTTGGGGCACAAAAATCGAGAAAATCCCGTAATCCGAGAAAAATCGAATGGCTGGGGTTCGGCCACGTCACCTCACATGCGAGGCCGCCTCGTGTCTGCCACGTGCTCGCTGCTGATTCGACCGAAGATGCGGCCCAGTAAGAAGTCGACGCGCCTCGCACCGGTGGCAGGTCCGAAGCGAGCCACATGCCTCGCCCTCGCATCCGACGCGTACCCAGTCCGAGCTTCCAACGCGTGTCGATGACTCCCCTCGCATCCGAGCCTCACTGCTGCTGCCGCGTGTCCCTTCCTTCGGCCGGAGCTCCGAACCTCGCACCTATATAAAGGGGGAGCGAGATTTCCCAGGTAACTTTTGGAATTTGCCACTTTTTCACCCTAAATTCAATATTTTTACTAATTCGACTTCCCCCGAAGCCCCGGTATCATTTCCAACACCAAAAATACGTTCTGAAGTGCCCGAGAAGCCTGAGAAATTTATCTTTTCGGTTTGAAGCTCAACCCTCGCAGGGCCCGGTTTTTGGGAAAACATCCCGGTTTTATCGGAAACGATTGTTTTAAGAGACGAGGTGTTGTCCAATCGTCGTCTTATCAAGTGAGTGTACAATCACTTTCATCTTACACATAGATATGAAGTATTTTATATAAAATACGTGCTATGTGAATATATATATTGTTTGTTTAATTGAGATGGATGTTGACTGAATGATTTATACAGATTTTTAAATAATTTAAACTGTATATGTATTTTATATCTACAAAAATGTTGGGTAAAACATGGGTAGATGAAATAGTCGGTATGTGATGAAAGATGAGTTGGATAAATGAGATGATCGGTGATATAGATCATGAGATGAGGGTGAGTGGTAAAATATGAGAGAAGCACTTACCCAAACGTTGACCCCCGTCATTCAACAGAGTATGAATGACAACCATGGACTATTCTAGACGGTCCGTGGAACACTAGCAGGCTCGCAACCTGTAGGTGTATGAACAATATGTTCATCAGATGTACTCTAAAAACTCATTGACATGTATTGCGAGTGGACTCTCGAAAATAACACTGTCAATAAATGAGAGCTATGGACTTAGCACATGTTGTATAAACCCTGACAGCTATGGACTTAGTGCCTGTTGTATAAACCCTGTCGACGATGTGACTTCGTGCCTATTTGACATAAATTGCTGAGGAAAAGCATTGTTGTCACCCCGATGTTTGCGTTATTTGACATAAATTTCTGAGGAAAGAAGTGTTGTCACCCCATTGTTTGCCTTATTTGACATAAATTGTTGAGGAAAGCAGTGTTGTCACCCCGATGGTTGCCTTATGTGACATAAATTGCCGAGGAACCCCCGAAGCAGTGTTGTCGCCCCGATGAAAATCTTTAGACTAGGTCCCTTATAAATAGATACTTTAGGGACGTAAAGTGAGGAATACAGGAACGGGTAATCAGGGTTATTTTTGGTTGATGAAATTAATAAATTTATTATTGAATGATGAAATTAATAAATTTATTATTTGTGGGTTGAAAACCCTATATGCTCACCAGGCTCCCAAGCCTGAACCACTAAGTTTTCTAAATTACAGGTAGTTGAACAAGAGCATAGTTGGACGATGACGAGGGATTTTGGATTATAGGCCAGTAGATATAAATAAATGTTGTAAGGCCTATATTGTACTGATTATGCTTTTGATCTGTATCGGAACATGACATCCCAAGGTTTTATAATACAATGAAAATACATTTCTTTAAGAAATGCTTTGATAAATTTTTATCATATTTTTTTTGGGAATAAATTCCGCAACACCTTTTGAAAGATTACTCTGATTTTAATTTAAAAAGCATAAACGAAATCGGTCTTTTTTGGCCGAGAAAATGGGGATGTCACACACTTGAATTACATTGAGAGACTGATTGCGATTCTAGACAAGAAGACGAAGACTTTGTGGAACAAGGTTGTGGGTCTAGTGAAGGTGCAATGGAAGTACCGGAAGGGTTCAGAGTGGATGTAGGAGCCCGAGGAGGAGATGAGGTGTTTGCATCGACGTACTTCGAGGATGAAGTTTGATTCAAGCGAGGGAGAATTCTAACACCCGGATTGCACGTAAATTATTTTAAAGCTAATATGTATATTTTAATTTTGATATGAGGGTCGTATGCGGGGAGTAACCAATAGTGGCATCAGGGTTTCTCTTGAGTACTTTGGGCGTACCTAGAGTATGCAGGGCGTACTCATGGGAAATGCAAACCGTAATTTTAGGGTCTTGGACACTATTTAAGGACCTTAAGTCCTTGGAAACCCTTCTTATCATCAGTCACTACCCTCTCTCTCAACCTCAACGAAACCCTAGCTTCATTTGTGAGAATCTCAATCTTTTATGTGATTTTTGGTGTATTATAGTGAAGAAGGAGATCTTGGAAGGTGTGCTTGGAGCCCATAGCATATAGATCCAGAATTTGTTCATATTGATCTTCCTTCTAGATGTATAAAGTCTCAACCTTTATGATTCTTTTTCATAGATCTAGATTTAGCTTAGGGTTTTGGCATGTTTTGGTCCCAAGGGTTGGCTCTTGTGAGTATATGTTGGGTTTGGAGCATTCTAACACTCCTATGGTGTACATGCAACCCTATAAACCTTGGATCTATGTTTTCTCTATTATACATGCAAATATTAACTATTCCAAGGTTTCATCCTAACTAGCATATTATGAAGCACCTATACTACAAAGTTCTAGTTAGATGACATACCTTTTGATGTAGCTTGATGTCTTCAAGCTTTAAGAGCTTAGCCCCAATGGTGTGGAAGCCTCAAATGGAATCACAAATCACCAAAACACCTTGGAAGAACTTGAGAGAATATGTATGCACACTAAAATCGGCCCACTCTTATTTTCACACACTTGTGCCAGTTTTGTGAGCCAAGGACCCCTTTATATATTATGGAGGATTAGGGTTACATCCATGTAAACCCTAATACCCATGACCTTTCATTTACATAGGATCCATGGGTTAAAAGCTCCATGGACCATCCATGAAAGCTTAGCCCAACCTAAATGAACTTGGCCCATTCCATATATATAAGAGTCCATATTTAATTAGTTCTTTTTGATCACTTAATTAATTTTAAATTAATTCTTGATCAATACTAATTAAATAATATGATTCCATATTAATATATTAGAACTTATAATATATTAATATAAATCATAAATATACTATTCTCAAAAGACTATCCATATAAATTGTGCCGGTGAAGTGCAACCCAAATGGACCATGCCGGGTCGGGTCAAGTACATACCAAATATAGTTATAGACTTAGACATTAATCCAACAGTCTCCCACTTGGATAAGTCTAAAACTATTATTGAGTATGACTTCAAAACCTAACTGGCAATCGTAGCTCTTAAAGCCGCTGTCGAACTCTGACCTTGTCAATGACTTGTCCATTAGATAAGGGATCATATATTCCTCCATTCTAGATATCATATGGACTGAGACATGGATTATAATCATTCTCCCTGTCCATTTGTTGTTTCCCGATTTTCGATTTATGATGACTGACTGATTGAACAAATCAAATCAGTCCTGGCTTGGCCAAGCACTCACATGTGTCATCGCTAAATCATCGAGGGGCCCACAGATATCGCTTTTATCCCGAAGGTAAAAGGAATGGATAAACTTCGACTCATATGGCTTGTTCTACTACTTGTTGAATCATACACAAAGGCACGTTTTATAACATCGAGTTACCAATGCGTTTTCGTGCAATCAATGTATAACCAACTCATAGTAACAACTCATATCTCTAGGTTTTAAGAATATAAGATATTATTGTCTCATGATCACTCGTGATAAAATCCATGAAGTGATTCAAATGAGCACGGGTTGAATCCAATACTCAGAACTTATGAGCACTCATGAGTGTTGTAGTACCACTTTGTCCACCAACTTGGACCTCTACAAACCAACCCATGACAGTCTTGATTCATATCTACTTCTAACATATGACCGACTGTGGATGTTTTGAATAACTTAATCATTCAGGAAGAGCGACTTAGTTATTCTGGAAGTCAAAACATGCAAAGTGAAACACAAGAATAAATGAATCAAATATGGTATCAAACCCTATGAATATAAATAAACACTTTTATTTATCACCATACTGATTACTCATTATTCATTGTTTCGATTTTATCAACTTTATACTTGAATTAAAAACACTAGTTGTCCCATGCTCCAAGCATGTACACTATGTTTTTTCCTAAACAATAGCTTTGCCATACACCAAGTATGCACTCTATGTTTGTCTATGATCCTTACTTTGTGAAATAAACCAATTGAACATAATTTCAATGATTCTAATTTCACACTCCCAAATCCTTATCGAAAAATGTGAGAATTTCAAATTCCTATCATTTATCGAAATCTGTTTAGATTTTAAACTTATATGCACTGACCCTCCTGTAATGAATATGTACAAAGTCACAAAGACTTGTCAACAGTCATTATAAGGTATTCCAATGGAGATCAACTCCATGGAAACTAAGTCTCATATTCAAAGTACATTGCTTTGGACATGCTTCTTGCATTAAGTTTTCTAATCTTACACAGATAACTTCCACCTATGGAGACAACTCCATATTCTAATTTTGACTATCACTTCTGAATAAGAGATGCCTCTTTTCAGAATATGTCAATATGGTCCTTCCAAAATTAGCACTATACTTCCAACTGTCCCTGAACAACCAATCTTTGGTAAACCTCAGATTGTCCTTGACAATTGCTTAATCATTTTAGTCATATCCAATTCTAGACCTTTTCCCTTCTTAATGCCTCTGGGCATTTGGAAAAATTTAGAAATGACAAATATTATAGCACATGCAATCGATCCTGTACCCAAAGCAAATGGTACACGATTCATGATGTCTCACATAAAGACATGATTCTAGACCAGTCTTTTGCTACAATATTTTTATTTGCCATGTTTTCAAAATTTGACTATGAAGAGGGATGCCGTAATCATAATCGAATTTTGAGAACGCAATATATAGAATTTCCTTAAGTTGAACCAATCCAACATGAAATTCATATATATATTCTTGACTAAAGATGATTAAGGTATCAATCTAAGCCTTTAGAACTGAAATGAAGTATACATCCTCTCCCTTAATTATAGCAAAACAACTTTTTCAATCCCTGCAGCCTCACGAATTGAAACTTTTGTTTTCTATAATTAACATTGCTAACTTGCAACACTAACAATAATTATCATGCTCCCACTAACATGATGATTATTAGCATAACACTTATGCTCCCACTAGCTTTGACATGTACTCAGAAATCAACTAGACTTCTAGAAATCAATACTTTATTGACTTTCTTACCAAAGTTCAGATTTCTGATACGAGATGCTTTGATAAACTTTATCAAAATCATACACCTTTCCTTAGATAGCATGCATGTGTGTCTAAACAATTTCAGAACTATGAAAAGGGATGCTGTAATCATAGTCTCAATTGTTTAGACCTTTTGCCATCTGCTTCAAATCTACTTGGTGGAAGTGTTTCCTCACCATCATTTTCATGAATCGGAGAGAAACCTTATGACCCTTAGATTTTATGGTGTATGTGTTCTTATCCATGTGAATCGTCAAAACCATAGTCAGAAGACAAGGATAATGACAAATCCAAACTCATATGGACTGAACTTATGCAATCTTAACTTCTTGCCACCTGGCAGTACAGGGCCTGCCATTACTTCCAAGTTGTTATGCAACCAATTGAGAACTTTCGGAACTCCTATGCAAAGCCAACTTTAACTGGAATGGGCACAGAATATGTCAACACGATAGGTTATAAACCTCAAGTCGTGTGCTAGTGAAGAACCTCAGGTTTTATTCTTGATTAGTTCTTGAAATTCTTTTTAGGATCTTTAAGACTCCCACTATCCTCTTGACATATAAGACTATCTTGCCAAATATTCAAGAGATAGTGCGGATTCTTTATCAAGACAAACACTTCACACAATTGGCCTTAGTTGGTCTTTGTTTTATCCAAAACATCACAACTTACCAATTTCAAATGTACAAGAGTAGGACACTTTTACTCTTACATTTGACAAGTGTTTTAAACCTTTCTTTAAGATATATCACTCAAGTTACAATCTTGGAGTATGACTCTAAGAATTGTTTTGGAACGAAGTATGACTCATCTTCCTGATCTAACCATTTCAACAATTCATGACTCCTCTTCTTAGTCATAAGAATGCACTAAGATGACCTTTAGAGGACTAATTGTGATATGATTTCTAAATCATTAAGATGATCACAAACATGATACTAAAGTACTCTCCCATTTTTTCAGATTTGAGAAACTTTTATCTTTCTGCCTAATTTGATTCTTCCCATTCGTTCTGCCATACATTGAGACTTTTCCAATGTTTCAGAATTATACTTAAACTTGTAAGTATAACCATATTTACTAAACTTTAGTAAATCAAATAGTCTTAACGAGCTTTGTGGTGGACATGACCAGTGCACAAGAATGTGTACTCGATCCCTTTAGTCCTTCACTTGACTCACACATCCATGTGAACAAGTAATTAGTCTTGATTTTCCAATGCTTGAAAGTTCTCATTCATCATACTATTCAACTTGCATGATTCCAAGTTTCGGTCCAATTGAAACTTGGGCGATGAGGAACTTTCCTGATTTGGTAAATTTAGACACTACCACAAATGAAAGAATCAAATCCATTTTCCAATATTGCTGTCAGTGGAATCATATAAGCAACAATTTTCCACAAATGCCATTGTAAGGATACTTCAAATAAATAAAATCAAAAATTTCCTTTTATTTTAAAAAACTTTGCGGAAAAACTTATCCTTACAATCCATATGAAAACCTTGTTGTTATATATTCCTAAGCAATGTGTCATAACTCCTAAGTAACAGCTTCAAAATTCTGATGCGATCGAAGTCCATCTTCGCGATCAGAAGCAGCATATACGTCCTTTAAGCTTTCTCTCTTTTCTTTGATTCTTATAACATCACCATGTGACTCAGTCACATTATGTAATAAGAATCTCCAAATAGGAGCTTAACAGAGTTAGACAATGGACTTTACCTGAAGTAGAGTCAAACTTATTGACTTTAACATCCTTAGGTAAATTTGGCAGCTTCGCAAACAGTGCCCCTTCCTTTGGCAATTTTAACAAATAGACCCTTTGGTAATGGTACTATCTCAGACTTAGCCTTTCTCTTTACCATTTGGTCAACCGGGTTGACTATGGCCAATCCCTTTCCATTGGGAAGAGAATGCTTTTTCTGGATTTCCAGTGTCACCATTATCACTGTCCATAAAGTTTTTGGGAAGTTGATCTTCTAATCAAATTTGCTTTACTATCGTTCCAAATCATTGCTGATTCAGCAGCACCAAGCAAATAGATATGATCATTAAGGTTCATGTCATAGTCTGTTTCATAGTAGTCCCAAAGGCACTCACTATGTGACTTAGAAAGTGATTGAACATCCAACTTTCTCAAGACTTTGACACCCAACTCTCCCGGCTTGTCAATATGTGACTTCATCTCTAAGATGTGATCACACATAGACCTTGCTTTCCATTAGGGCTTGAGTGACCTTGAACTTGTGGGTTAGGGAGAATAATTGGAGGAGGTGGAGGAAGAGAAGTATGACTTCCATGAGCCAAACTCGGGAAGTCATATTCATTAGGAAAGCTTGGTTTGGGAAGATCATTGTTGTCTAAACCAGACATCAACAATGAGAGAAATTCACGTAAAGTTGATTTAAGTCCTTAATATAACACCCAATATGATATATTACGACTAGGACCCAATAAACTATTTTATAACTTGGAAGAGGGATGCCGTAATCCAAGCTATAAAATATTTGAAGGTAGGTGAATGACGATTCACCAATTTCCACCAAGATAGACGAAATGTATTATTAGGTTTTAATTGGTTTTGAAACTCCTAGATTCTTTTGAGATTCATTGAACTTTTCAATGGCATGTTTCAATCTCGAGTGTGCTCTTCAGGTTTTGTGACTGGGATGCCGAGGATCACAAAACAAGGTGTGAAGTAACCATGCAAATATACTTGGTACCCTTAATATTTACCCCTCAATCGATGTGCCGGTTAACCACACACGCTCCACCGATGCTATGATAAACATTAAGTTACCCTTTGCCTACCTTGTTAAATCAAGCTAGTGTGCCGGTTAACCACACACGCTCCACTAACTGACTTAAGAAAGTGCAAAGTGTAATTTCATGGGTTAGCACCAAATTCACATTTTCCTAAGTAACTAAGTTTGGGAATTTATAAATGTTTAGTTACTTAGTATTTGTCATTAATAATTTTAATGAAGGGAGAATTATAGTCCTTGTCCTACCCGTTCGGCTAACGACCCTCCACCGGTCAAGGAAGCGGTGGGTGAGAGTGGACACCCATTAAACTGCCATTTTATAGGCAGTAACCTTATACCCCCTTATAGACCGGCTTCGTGAATGTGGCCTACTAATGGTAAGACGACTTGCTGTTATACATATATATAAATATTATTAACTTATAATATTATAACGTATAAGGGTTGAATTTTAACTTTTAAAATTCTAAGGGCTTAACTTGGAATTAAAGTATTCATGGGAAAGCTTTACAAATTCCAAAACTTGAGGGCAAGTTTTTGAAACTATTAAAAAATGTTCATTTCATAACTTATGAGTTTAATGGTTCATTAAAATGAAGACTCTTCATTTTTTATGTAACCTCTTATTCTTTAATAACACTTTTAAAGAAGTGACTCTTAAACATCCATAACTTGAGGACAAGTTATGGAGTCATAATACTATTTAATGAAAAAGACTCTTCATTTTTTTTATGTAACTTATGACACTTTTATGAGTTTTAAGATTCATAAATGTGACCTTTTATGTAACTTGAGGACAAGTTACAAAAACACATTTTATGAACTACCTCTAGATTAATTAGGATTGAAAACAACTAAAACACAAATTTTTTTTTTCATTAATCTAAACTAACTCATAAATCAAGGAAACACAAAAAAAAATAACTTTTGGATTCCATAACTTATGGAGTTTAATGTTTTGTTTTATGATGAAACTTTTCATGTTCCATAACTTAAGAACAAGTTATGGAATTCTTTAAAACATTAAGACAAAGTTTTGTAACTCCATAAAAAATTTTGAATCAATTTTTTTTAAACCTTTTCATATCCATAACTTATGGAGGTTTCAAAAACTCTTTAGATCAAACTTTTAAAACTAATAAAATAATCATATCATTTTATCTTTTACTAAATTTGACCTAATTCAACTCATATAGCAAATGATTCAAATTTTACAAATAATTAGTTTTTCACAAAAACAAGTAATTATCTTAAAATTTGACAAATGTTATGTTTTTTTTTTCCTTTTTTTTCAACTTTGAAAATAAAACATTTGCATCAATATAACAGAAAACAACTCATGGCTCTGATACCACTGTTGGGTTTTGAGCATTCTAACACTCCTATGGTGTACATGCAACCCTATAAACCTTGGATCTATGTTTTCTCTATTATACATGCAAATATTAACTATTCCAAGGTTTCATCCTAACTAGCATATTATGAAGCACCTATACTACAAAGTTCTAGTTAGATGACATACCTTTTGATGTAGCTTGATGTCTTCAAGCTTTAAGATCTTAGCCCTAATGGTGTGGAAGCCTCAAATGGAATCACAAATCACCAAAACACCTTGGAAGAACTTGAGAGAATATGTATGCACACTAAAATCGGCCCACTCTTATTTTCACACACTTGTGCCAGTTTTGTGAGCCAAGGACCCCTTTATATATTATGGAGGATTAGGGTTACATCCATGTAAACCCTAATACCCATGACCTTTCATTTACATAGGATCCATGGGTTAAAAGCTCCATGGACCATCCATGAAAGCTTAGCCCAACCTAAATGAACTTGGCCCATTCCATATATATAAGAGTCCATATTTAATTAGTTCTTTTTTATCACTTAATTAATTCTAAATTAATTCTTGATCAATACTAATTAAGTAATATGATTCCATATTAATATATTAGAACTTATAATATATTAATATAAATCATAAATATACTATTCTCAAAAGACTATCCATATAAATTGTGCCGGTGAAGTGCAACCCAAATGGACCATGCCGGGTCGGGTCAAGTACATACCAAATATAGTTATGGACTTAGACATTAATCCAACAGTATAAGCTACTCCAGAGTTCAGGTTAGTTACTTTATGATGTTTCTAAGGATCTTGAGCCATAAAAATGGAGTCTTTGATGTTATTTCTCACTCATGAAAGAGTTTAAGGTTGTTTAAGAATGTTAAGGACTTAGTGTTTGGTTTTGGGCTCTATTAAGCCATGAAAAATCTTAAAGTAGTCGACTTTATCAATTAAGACCTTCCCAAAATTAAGATCTCTAAGTTGGACGAAAGGTCTTTAAGCATTAAGAGCTTAATAGCAATTTTTGGGCACTGACAAGTACGTTGGGCGTACCCTCTAGGAACGTACGGCGTAACGGGTTTAGCCCGTGTCCCCTTTCGGTGAATGTTCAGTACGTTGGGGGTATGCATGGTGTACGCATGGCGTACTCACCTGAAGCCCATTTAGGCCATTTTTGGGCCTTAGGCCATTGTTAGTTGGGTCCAGAGTGGGAAGGGTAAAAGGGTCTTTTACCCTTTGTAAGAGAGATTATCATTTGGACCTTTATTTGTGGGTTATTACCCAAAGTAGTAATTAGGGTTGGTTTAATTGTGTTTAGTGTGAGGATCTGTTGTAGCAACAACTTATGTGTGTGATTGTTTATCATCGTATTGAGGTGAGTCTCTTCACTGTACTCGTGGGTCAAAGACACTAATGTCAGACCACTGGATTATGTTTGTAGGAAGCTAGTTATCTGTGTGATACTTGCATATTTTCTATGTTGGGCGGGGCCCGTTATGTGAGCTAGGACAAGGCATGTTTTTCTCATTGGATGGGTCCCGTTATACGAGTTAGGGCGAGGCCCGTTATACTCAATAGGCGGGGGCCCGTTATGCGAGTTAGGGCGAGCCCCGTCATACTCAGTGGACGGGACCCATTATACGAGTATGGTATGTGGTATTTTGGGGAACTCACTAAGATTTGTGCTTATGATTTTTTTAGATGTTTTCAGGTACTTCCGGTTCAAAAGGGAAGGGACCAAACTGATCGCAGTGCATCCAGTCATGTCCAACATTTTACGATTTTCGGATAGTACTCTGATAACTATTTCGACTATGACATATTTTGATGGTTTCGAAATATATATATTTGATGGTTTGGGTAATTTAAAAACAAAAATTTTACTTTGAATATTTTGGATGTTACATATAGGTTCATAATAATGTCTATGACTATAAATATAACTTACACTTGAATTAAGATAAATGTAGCTTAACTTATAGAGAATTTCTAGTGAAAATCGAGATTTGCGCCAACAAAACTTCGATATCGAGCACTTCTATTTCTACGACCCATAGATTCATCAGATCCCTGCTAAATGCTCCTAATAACTAGAAAAACTTGAGCTTATAACCTCATAATACTTTAGAGAGAAAGAGGGATATGTGTAAGGAAGAAAAAGAGGCTTGAAACAGAATTTATAGACAAAACTCAGGCAGGGTGCGTTGCGTCACTTACCAGATGCGCCACACCTTTTGGTAGGTTTTTCAGGTAGTTTCGCCGGCTTCGACGTGTCTCCTTATGGGTGGTCCACGTCGCCAGCTTCTAGAAGCGCACGTCGCACGATCTGTGCACCGCACAAAATGTAGGTTTTGTAAATTTTATAACTTCTTCATATGAGCTCCGTTTTCGACGTTCTTTATATCCACACGTAGCTATTGACGAGTATACAAATTTAATTTAGACTTCGTTGGATACTTCTGACTTTATTGGTAATTTATTATTTTAGAAGGCTTAGATTGCTAAACTCCGTTTAAAAATCATATCTCTTTTATACGACATCTGTTCTCAACTGTCTTTATATCGATAGAATCATATCGACAAGATCTTCAACTCTCATTTAGATTGTTTTTCCTAATAATCGACCGATCTTAATTTCAATTTCTGTGTCACATACTACTGCGCTGAAACTTCTAAAAATCATAATTTCCTCATATGAAGTAAGATTTAGGCATTCTTTATATGCACGCTCTCGGTTTTATGAGTATTACGACTTTCATTTAGATAACTATGGCTAATAACCAAATTATCTCCAATTCATATTTTACGATGCACTTTTTCGTATTGGACTGAACGCAATTCTTCGAATAATCATAACTTCTCCATATGAAGTCATATTCGAGCGTTCTATATATCTACAAAAATCGTATCGACGTTTCCAACATTTTTATGACGATTAATTGGGCTAAAAGTGATATAGCTCTACTTCAAATGTTATAATCAACAGTTTATATTGAATCCTACTGAAAGGTGAAAATAGGGTGTTACAACTCTCCCCTACTTACAAAGATTTCGTCCTTGAAATACTACTCATAGCGTACCTAGACGTTATCTTTGTGAATACAAGGATTTGAGTGGACAAGGTTTGAAAACTCAAACCTTGAATTAACTTAAGATCAATGATTGCTTGTAATAAGGTTCCGGTCAATTCTGGTAAACTAGTGTTGTCTCAAAAATGATTAACTCAACAAAGTGCTCAATATAGAATAATATTAAGTATGAACAATGTAAAGCAACTAAGAACAAGAAGAATGTAAGAGAGAATGATTGAATGAATGATTCTTTGATTTGATGGAAGTGAAAAAGTGCACCACTTGTTGTTACAAAGGTTTACAACTCCTTATATAGACAAGGAGTCACTAAAAGACAACATCTGAGAAAAGTGTGCATGGACTGAGGAAGGACTAAATATCAACAGGCTGACACAGTCGTTGCTGTTGAACTTGTCTCCTATACTATACTAAAAATACATTCAGAACAATACACCATAGTACATGGTATATTAAATGTATTATAGACACAAAATACTTCCAAACATAAATTAATCTCGGACAAGCTTTCACTTTGGAATTTACTTCACCTCAAACACTTCTTTTGTCTCGGACATGTTGTATCTCGGATTGCATAAGGATCACCTTTTCATGTTCTATCAATATCCCTCTAAGTGACCTTAGAAATCTCTAACTCTTCATTTAGATTCTTCGAAACAAAACAAGTAAGCACTTTGGAGCCATCTTCTGACCTCGATGTATCACTAGAGATGCTCAATGAATTTCTTCTTGATGTGTTCCAGAGATTCACTCTTGGCAGCACTGGAAATGAATTTTTAAAGAATCTTAGTTGGAATAAGATGTTTGTCAAGAACTTGGAAAAATTCTTTTCAATTTCTCATTTTCTTCCGATAGACAAATCCGAGTTTAGGTTCTTCAATGGGGCCTTCGGCTAAGATTTGTGCTTCTGGAAGCTCAATGCTTATTTTTGCAAGAAGATTCTCTGTTTTGAAAAGATGAGCAAACTCCACATCGGTTCTGCATAATTTAGAAACATAATCTTTCAGAAAGCTCAGAGCAATGTTGGATGCTCCAATTCTTGATTCAGTTGACTATCTATCCTTGAGGTGAGAAGCTATCGTGAGAATGTTGTTTGGATTCATAGATGGAAAATCCGCATCAGTGATTGTAATGGTAGCTTCTTTGTTCCGAGACAAGAAGTACTTGTAGAGAAGACTGTTGAAATCAAACTTGTTTAGAACCTTGTTCCCATATCCCATGAAATTTGTGATTCTTTTCTGACACTACACTTCCTTTTGAGGTCGTGCATTTGTGGAATAGAAGGTTCTCAATCTCTCTCGTTCAGTTCGGATGATGGTTTGTGAATCATCGGATGGATGCAATGGTGTGAACTTGATGTAGAAGCGTCCATGAGGAGAGATTGGTAAGTCAAGTTGGTCTGAATATTTTATTAGAAGAGAAAAACTCATGAAGGGCACAAAGTTGATATCATGAAGTATTCCTTCTCAAAAAATGGAGAAATGCATAACACTGGATTGAGATTATCTTTCAACTCTTGGATCCAGATATTTTATTCAAGAGCTTGCTTGATTTTCTCTTTTGAACAGCCCTCGTACATTTTCAATGACTTCGTTGGGCTGTCTGATTCATATGCGATCCTTTTCCATTTGTCTTTAATTGAATCAATTTCAGTATAAATAGAGGAGATTATTTTTTGACTGGCTTGAGTGATGATCAACTCGGAAAGAGGAGGAATTAAGGGCTCTTCAGGTAGCTCATCAGGTTTCCTGGTGGGAGAACCTTCATCAACTGGAACAATACTCGAAGCAGGAATTAGAGGAGGCATGGAGTGGGTGGCTCGGAAAGCATCAAATGTTAGCTTCATCTTTAACTTATCCATTTCTCGACTCCGTTTAAAAGCTTCTGCTAGATTTGATGGACAACAGACAGAAGACCATTTCTTATTTTCTTCTTCCGAGAGGACTTTGGTGATGGAAGGTTGTTCCTTGATGGATTGAAGACCTAGAATTGCATTACTCACCATGTCATTTTCATCAAACACATATTCTGCTTCAAAAGCTTCTACTTCAACGATTTCTTCATCAGTTGTTTCATCTTGAAGTTGGAATTCCGAGATAGGCTTCCATTAAACTAGTTTTTCTCCCCTCTTGCATGGGAAGGCCCTACCTCTGATGCAAGCAAAGCATCAGTCCTAATATCTTCTAGTATCTCAAAGACTTTTTGGGAGCTCAAACTGAGTTGCTTGGTGAGATTATCATAGGCTTCGGTTGTGGGAGCTTGTTCTTTGAGTGTATCGAAGGTCTCGTCCATGATTATGAACATTTCAACAAATTTGTGGTTCGGAGTGTCCATAAACTGTTGTGCAGAGTGAATGACTTTGATAAGCACTTGCTAAATAATCATATTGAGACCATCATTTTGTTTGATCTCCTTCTCCAGTCGTTGGATTTGTTTCTCATGGTGAACATGAGTCTGCTTGATAAGCTTATTGGTAGCAGAAATCATGTCGTCGTGGATCTTAATCATGGTAGAAATGGTGGAGATGTGATGATCAAGATTGTCTTTGTATCGTTCCTCAACTTATTCTAAGGTACGATTGGAACGAAGAGAAATGAGTTGATCCAGTTGGTTGGCTCGGTCAAGTTCCGAAGGAGCAACAACCTTGATCTAGAAAAATATTAACTCACCAAATCAATTTTCGAATCAAGCGATGCGACTTTGGTAGAGATCATGTCGACTTTAGAATTGGATTTAGCAACATTATATTGGAGTTCTAGGAGAGAAAACAGATTAGCTATTTTTTCATCTGAGGATCCTATGTCCGAAGTGGAACTTGTTGGATTAATGTCTAAGTCCATAACTATATTTGGTATGTACTTGACCCGACTCGACATGGTCCATTTGGGTTGAACTTCACCGGTACAATTTATATGGATAGTCTTTTGAGAATAGTATATTTATGATTTATATTAATATATTATAAGTTCTAATATATTAATATGGAATCATATTATTTAATTAGTATTGATCAAGAATTAATTTAGAATTAATTAAGTGATCAAAAAGAACTAATTAAATATGGACTCTTATATATATGGAATGGGCCAAGTTCTTTTAGGTTGGGCTAAGCTTTCATGGATGGTCCATGGAGCTTTTAACCCATGGATCCTATGTAAATGAAAGGTCATGGGTATTAGGGTTTACATGGATGTAACCCTAATCCTCCATAATATATAAAGGGGTCCTTGGCTCACAAAATTGGCACAAGTGTGTGAAAATAAGAGTGGGCCGATTTTAGTGTGCATACATATTCTCTCAAGTTCTTCCAAGGTGTTTTGGTGATTTGTGATTCCATTTGAGGCTTCCACACTATTGGGGCTAAGCTCTTAAAGCTTGAAGACATCAAACTACATCAAAAGGTATGTCATCTAACTAGAACTTTGTAGTATAGGTGCTTCATACTATGCTAGTGAGGATGAAACCTTGGAGTAGTTAATATTTGCATGTATAATAGAGAAAACATAGATCCAAGGTTTATAGGGTTGCATGTACACCATAGGAGTGTTAGAATGCTCAAAACCCAACAGTGGTATCAAAGCCATGGGTTGTTTTCTGTTATATTGATGTAAATGTTTTATTTTCAAGTTGAAAAAAAGGAAAAAAAAACATGACGTTTGTCAAATTTTAAGATAATTACTTGTTTTGTGAAAAACGAATTATTTGTAAAATTTGAATCATTTGTTATATGAGTTGAATTAGGTCAAATTTAGTAAAAGATAAAATGATATGATTATTTTATTAGTTTTAAAAGTTTGATCTAAATGTTTTAAGGAGTTACATATTTTGTCATAAAATTTTGGAGCTCAAAAGTTTTTTTAAAGTTGTGATCTTAAGGGTTTTTGAAACTTCCATAAGTTATGGATATGAAAGTTTAAAAAAAAAATTGATTCAAAGTTTTTATGGAGTGACAAAATTTGGTGTTAATGTTTTAAAGAATTCCATAACTTGTTCTTAAGTTATGGAACATGGAAAGTTTCATCATAAAACACCATTAATTCCATAAGTTATGGAATCCAAAAGTTTTCAAGAATTACAAAACTTGCCCTCAAGTTTGGAATTTTAGAAAAGTTTTTTATGAAAAAAAGAATTGAATTCTAAAACTCTTGGGTTCATAACTTAAACAATTAATTAAATGGTTTTAATTTTGAGTTTAATAATTGGAATTATGATGTTTTGTTGAATAGTTCAAATTAACTGTTATGGACTTTATTAATAGTTAATTAAAGCGTTTAATTAAAAGACTATTATTAAATCCATAAATATATGGTTTGAGTTTAATTAAATTAAAAGTCTAGTTTAATTAATAGATTAAACCACCAAGTATTTTAAATGTCTAAAATACACCCTTATACTATTATCATATTAAAAGTTTAATATATTATATGTATAAGAGCAAGTCGTCTTACCATTAGTAGGCTTCATTCACGAAGCCGGTCTATAAGGGGGGTATAAGGTTACTGCCTATAAAATGGCAGTTTAATGGGTGTCCACTCTCACTCACCGCTTCCTTGACCGGTGGAGGGTTGTTAGCCGAACAGGTAGGACAAGGACTATAATTCTCCCTTCATTATAAGTATAATGATAAATACTAAGTAACTAAACACTTATAAATTCCCAATCTTAGTTACTTAGGAAAATGTGAATAAGGTGCTAATCCATGAAATTACACTTTGCACTTTGTTTAAGCTGTTAGTGGAGCGTGTGTGGTTAACCGACACACTAACCTGGACTTAACAAGGTAGGCAAAGGGTAACTTAATGTTTATCATAGTATCGTTGGAGCGTGTGTGGTTAACCGACACATCGATTGAGGGGTAAATATTAAGGGTACCAAGTATATTTGCATGGTTACTTCACACCTTGTTTTGTGATCCTCGGCATCCCAGTCACAAAACCTGAAGGGCACACTCGAGATTGAAACATGCCATTGAAAAGTTCAATGAATCTCAAAAGAATCTAGGAGTTTCAAAACCAATTAAAACCTAATAATACATTTCGTTTATCTTGGAAATTGGTAAATCGTCATTCACCTACCTTCAAATATTTTATAGCTTGGATTACGGCATCCCTCTTCCAAGTTATAAAATAGTTTGTTGGGTCCTAGCCTTAATATATCATATTGGGTGTTATATTAAGGACTTAAATCAACTTTACGTGAATTTCTCCCATTGTTGATGTCTGGTTTAGACATCTATTATCTTCCCAAATCTCTTGGAACTTTACTTCCTCCACCTCCTCCAATTATTCTTCCTAACCCACAAGTTCAAGGTCACTCAAGCCCTAATGGAAAGCAAGGTCTATGTATGATCACATCTTAGAGATGAAGTCACATATTGACAAGCCGGGAGAGTTGGGTGTCAAAGTCTTGAGAAAGTTGGATGTTCAATCACTTTCTAAGTCACATAGTGAGTTCCTTTGGGACTACTATGAAACAGACTATGACATGAACCTTAATGATCATATCTATTTGCTTGGTGCTGCTGAATCAGCAATGATTTGGAACGATAGTAAATCAAATTTGATTAGAAGATCAACTTCCCAAAAACTTTATGGACAATGACAATGGTGACACTGGAAATCCAGAAAAAGCATTCTCTTCCCAATGGAAAGGGATTGGCCAGAGTCAACCCGATTGACCAAATGGTAAAGAGAAAGGCTAAGTCTGAGATAGTCCCATTACCAAAGGGTCCATATATTTATTTTGCCAAAGGAAGGGGCGTTGATTGCAAAGCTGCCAAATTTACCTAAGGATGTTAAAGTCAATAAGTTTGACTCTACATCAGGTAGAGCCCATTATCTAACTCTGTTAAGTTCTATTCTGAGATCCTCATTACATGATGTGACTGGGTCACATGTTGATGTTTTAAGAATCAAAGAATAGAGAGAAATCTTAAAGGAAGTATATGCTGATTCTGATCGCGAAGGTGGATTTCGATCGCATCAGAATTTTGAGCAGTTGCTTAAGAAGTTATGATATATTGCTAAGGAATAGATAACAACAATTTTCCATGTGGATTGTAAGGATAAGTTTTTCCGCAAAGTTTTAAAATAAAAGAAAATTGTTTAATTTTATTTATTTGAAGTATCCTTACAATGGCATTTGTGGAAAATTGTTGCTTATATGATTCCACTGACAACAATATTGGAAAATGGATTTGATTCTTTCATTTGTGGTAGTGTCTAAATTTACCAAATCAGGAAAGTTCCTCATCGCCCAAGTTTCAATTGGACCGAAACTTGGAATCATGCAAGTTGAATAGTATGATGAATGAGAACTTTCAAGCATTGGAAAATCAAGACTAATTACTTGTTCACATGGATGTGTGAGTCAAGTGAAGGACTAAAGGGATCGAGTACACATTCTTGTGCACTGGTCATGTCCACCACAAAGCTCGTTAAGACTATTCGATTTACTAAAGTTTAGTAAATATGGTTATACTTACAAGTTTAAGTATAATTCTAAAACATTGGAAAAGTCGCAATGTATGGCAGAACGAATGGGAAGAATCAAATTAGGCAGAAAGATAAAAGTTTCTCAATTCTGAAAAGATGGGAAAGTACTTTAGTATCATGTTTGTGATCATCTTAATGATTTAGAAATCATATCACAATTAGTCCTCTAAAGGTCATCTTAGTGCATTCTTATGACTAAGAAGAGGAGTCATGAATTGTTGAAATGGTTAGATCAGGAAGATGAGTCATACTTCGTTCCAAAACAATTCTTAGAGTCATACTCCAAGATTGTAACTTGAGTGACATATCTTAAAGAAAGGTTTAAAACACTTGTCAAATGTAAGAGTAAAAGTGTCTTACTCTTGTACATTTGAAATTGGTAAGTTGTGATTTTTGGATAAAACAAAGACCAACTAAGGCCAATTGTGTGAAGTGTTTGTCTTGATAAAGAATCCGCACTATCTCTTGAATATTTGGCAAGATAGTCTTATATGTCAAGAGGATAGTGGGAGTCTTAAAGATCCTAAAAAGAATTTCAAGAACTAATCAAGAATAAAACCTGAGGTTCTTCACTAGCACACGACTTGAGGTTTATAACCTATCGTGTTGACATATTCTGTGCCCATTCCAGTTAAAGTTGGCTTTGCATAGGAGTTCTGAAAGTTCTCAATTGGTTGCATAACAACTTGGAAGCAATGGCAGGCCCTGTACTGCCAGGTGGCAAGAAGTTAAGATTGCATAAGTTCAGTCCATATGAGTTTGGATTTGTCATTATCCTTGTCTTCTGACTATGGTTTTGACGATTCACATGGATAAGAACACATACACCATAAAATCTAAGGGTCATAAGGTTTCTCTCTGATTCATGAAAATGATGGTGAGGAAACACTTCCACCAAGTAGATTTGAAGCAGATGGCAAAAGGTCTAAACAATTGAGACTATGATTACGGCATCCCTTTTCATAGTTTTGAAATTGTTTAGACACACATGCATGCTATCTAAGGAAAGGTGTATGATTTTGATAAAGTTTTATCAAAGCATCTCGTATCAGAAATCTGAACTTTGGTAAGAAAGTCAATAAAGTATTGATTTCTAGAAGTCCAGCTGATTTCTGAGTACATGTCAAAGCTAGTAGGAGCATAAGTGTTATGCTAATAATCATCATGTTAGTGGGAGCATGATAATTATTGTTAGTGTTGCAAGTTAGCAATGTTAATTATAGAAAACAAAAGTTTCAATTCGTGAGGCTGCAGGGATTGAAAAAGTTGTTTTGCTATAATTAAGGGAGAGGATATTCTTCATTTCAGTTCTAAAGGCTTAGATTGAGACCTTAATCATCTTTAGTCAAGAATATATATATATATATGAATTTCATGTTGGATTGGTTCAACTTAAGGAAATTCTATATATTGTGTTATCAAAATTCGATTATGATTACGGCATCCCTCTTCATATTCAAATTTTGAAAACATGGCAAATAAAAATATTGTAGCAAAAGACTGGTCTAGAATCATGTCTTTATGTGAGACATCATGAATCGTGTACCATTTGCTTTGGGTACAGGATCGATTGCATGTGCTATAATATTTGTCATTTCTAAATTTTTCCAAATGCCCAGAGGCATTAAGAAGGGAAAAGGTCTAGAATTGGATATGACTAAAATGATTAAGCAATTGTCGAGGACAATCTGAGGTTTACCAAAGATTGGTTGCTCAGGGACAGTTGGAAGTATAGTGCTAATTTTGGAAGGACCATATTGACATATTCTGAAAAGAGGCATCTCTTATTCAGAAGTGATAGTCAAAATGAGAATATGGAGTTGTCTCCATAGGTGGAAGTTATCTGTGTAAGATTAGAAAACTTAATGCAAGAAGCATGTCCAAAGCAATGTACTTTGAATATGAGACTTAGTTTCCATGGAGTTGATCTCCATTGGAATACCTTATAATGACTGTTGACAAGTCTTTGTGACTTTGTACATATTCATTACAGGAGGGTCAGTGTATATAAGTTTAAAATCTAAACAGATTTCGATAAATGATAGGAATTTGAAATTCTCACATTTTTCGATAAGGATTTGGGAGTGTGAAATTAGAATCATTGAAATTATGTTCAATTGGTTTATTTCACAAAGTAAGGATTATAGACAAACATAGAGTGCATACTTGGTGTATGCCAAAGCTATTGTTTAAAAAAACATAGTGTACATGCTTGGAGCGTGGGACAACTAGTGTTTTTAATTCAGATATAAAGTTGATAAAACCAAAACAATGAAATAATGAGTAATCAATATGGTGATAAATAAAAGTGGTCTATTTATATTCATAGGGTTTGATACCATATTTGATTCATTTATTCTTGTGTTTCATTTCGCATGTTTTGACTTCCAGAATAAACTAGGTCATTCTTCCTGAATGACTAAGTTATTCAAACTATCCACAGTCAGTCATATGTTGGAAGTAGATATGAATCAAGACTGTATTGGGTTGGCTTGTAGAGGTCTAAGATGTTGGACAAAGCGGTGCTACAACACTCATGAGTGCTCATAAGTTCTGAGTATTGGATTCAACCCACGCTCATTTGAATCACTTCATGGATTTTATCACGAGTGATCATGAGACGATAATATCTTATATTCTTAAAACCTAGAGATATGAGTTGTTACTATGAGTTGATTATACATTGATTGCACGAAAACGCATTGGTAACTCGATGTTATAAAACGTGCCTTTGTGTATGATTCAACAAGTAGTAGAACAAGCCATATGAGTCGAAGTTTATCCATTCCTTTTACCTTCGGGATAAAAGCGATATCTGTGGGCCCCTCGATGATTTAGCGATGACACATGTGAGTGCTTGGCCAAGCCAGGACTGATTTGATTTGTTCAATCAGTCAGTCATCATAAATCGAAAATCGGGAAACAACAAATGGACATAGAGAATGATTATAATCCATGTCTCAGTCCATATGATATCTAGAATGGAGGAATATATGATCCCTTATCTAATGGACAAGTCATTGACAAGGTCAGAGTTCGACAGCGGCTTTAAGAGCTGCGATTGCCAGTTAGGTTTTGAAGTCATACTCAATAATAGTTTTAGACTTATCCAAGTGGGAGACTGTTGGATTAATGTCTAAGTCCATAACTATATTTGGTATGTACTTGACCCGACCCGGCATGGTCCATTTGGGTTGCACTTCACCAGTACAATTTATATGGATAGTCTTTTGAGAATAGTATATTTATGATTTATATTAATATATTATAAGTTCTAATATATTAATATGGAATCATATTATTTAATTAGTATTGATCCAGAATTAATTTAGAATTAATTAAGTGATCAAAAAGAACTAATTAAATATGGACTCTTATATATATGGAACGGGCCAAGTTCATTTAGGTTGGGCTAAGCTTTCATGGATGGTCCATGTAGCTTTTAACCCATGGATCCTATGTAAACGAAAGGTCATGGGTATTAGGGTTTACATGGATGTAACCCTAATCCTCCATAATATATAAAGGGGTCCTTGGCTCACAAAATTGGCACAAGTGTGTGAAAATAAGAGTGGGCCGATTTTAGTGTGCATACATATTCTCTCAAGTTCTTCCAAGGTGTTTTGGTGATTTGTGATTCCATTTGAGGCTTCCACACTATTGGGGCTAAGCTCTTAAAGCTTGAAGACATCAAGCTACATCAAAAGGTATGTCATCTAACTAGAACTTTGTAGTATAGGTGCTTCATACTATGCTAGTTAGGATGAAACCTTGTAATAGTTAATATTTGCATGTATAATAGAGAAAACATAGATCCAAGGTTTATAGGGTTGCATGTACACCATAGGAGTGTTAGAATGCTCAAAACCCAACAGAACTTTCATATTTCTTATCATCATCAAAATCATCTGGACCCTGAGTATCATTATTTTAATCTCCTTGAATTGGATCTTCATGATCACCATCTACTTTTGTTTCTAAAGGGGAAAAGTGTTATTTTTCCTTATTGATTATATTCTCCTTCCATTTCATCATAGGACGACGAGAGACTGAAGTCAAAATGAGCTTTGGAAGAGGAGGGTTTTGTAGTAGACTGAAAGTTGAAGGAAGTGGAATGACACCAAAAGTTGTGTTGTCATCTTCAAACTTGATCTCTTCGGAGTGATCTTCTTCATCATCTAGCTTGGGATCATCCGAGATAGGCGTGGAGACAGGAAATTCTTTTGCAACATCATCTTCATTCCAAGGAGGGTCGTCCACCGTAATGTTAGGAGTGGGAACATATACACTCGGTTTGGTCTTTAAAGCTTCGATGGATGGCTGGAGCCATTTGTAAGTTTCTGTAATGGATGGAAAGGTGAAAGGAATACGACTTCGGATTGCACGTTAGTGCAAAGAGATGAGAGTGTATTCAACTTGTTCTCTTGAGAACTCTAGATGCCTTGAATGAGCACTGTCAACAAAATGAACCCAACCATTGTTAAAAATACCCAATAGACCTTTACCTATGTCAGGTATCGAATCGGTTGAGGCTTCTGAGGTGGGAGGGACTACTCTTGTCTCGGAAAGCTTTGAATCTATGGTAGGGGCCACAGATTGTGCTTGTGTAGAAAAGATAGGGTAATTCAAGTGGACTAGTGAATATGTCCCAGGGGGATCCAAGGGACTTTGTTCAATACCAAAACGGCCCTTTTGGGAGGGTGGGGGTAGATCATGAGCAGAATCCCCGTGAGTGTGTGCAATATGTGTTTGTGAAAATCCGAAGGGTACTTTGGAAAGTAGGTGGGAGGGGTAAGCAGTGACCCAGGGTCAGGTCGAGATCAGATCTATGAATCCTTTTGAGAGGATTCATTAGATTTGGTTCTCTTTTTAGGCTTAGGTTTTTGAAGGGGATGCCTTTCGCTTTTGGCGATTTTCTTCTTTCGACCTTCAGATCTAGTTGATTTATTCTCTTCCGAGGCTAATTCATCTGAGACTGGGGTAGGTTGCGTTGGGTCAAACACAACCAAAGTCTCTAAATGTTGTTTCAAGTGAGGAAAATCGGAAGGAATAATATCCAACATATTTTGAAGAAGTCTTCGGATAGCTCCGAATGCAGCTTGACTAAGTAACTTGTAAGTGTTAATTGTTTTGAAGGAACGATATACCTCACGAATGTCCAAATTGAGCAAGATTGCCTCACTTTGTTTGGAGTGCAGTTGTTGTAGCGTCAGAGCCCTAAATCTCAGACTAAGAATCTCATTTGTCTTCCTTTTCTTGGTGAACTTTCTGAAGTCTTGCCAAAGGACCTCCGGTAGATCAATGGCATTTAATCGGCCAGTGAAGATGTTGTAGACGACATAGAGCCAATCTTTGCTCATTGTGTCCATTCCACCGTGCTTTCCAGACAAACCCCTGAGAATGAGGTGCATCAGAATGGTCCATATACCGTGAACCATTAACTTCTTGAACTCCTTTGCTTTGAAATTCCATTTATAACCGAACCGATCTGAGTGAGAAAAGATTTGAATTCTTCTGTTGTGGGTTCCTGCACTCGAAAACCTTGAGGGTTTTTAAGCAAATCCAATTGCACGAAGGAAGGTTGCTTTATGAATAGGTATAATTAGATCATCTATGACCTTCACCTTGAGGTCTCCATCTTCTAAATAAACACGTTCAAAGGCTTTGTGCAACAGCTTAAGAGGGACGTTAAGGTTTGGGATTTTAGTGAGAGGTGTCGCAATGGGTTGTCTAGAGATGAATTCGATCATGATTCTAATAGATTCTCCGTAGTCCATATGATCGAGGGAAAAGAGTTCAGTGGTTTCCCTGAGGATAGTTTCAGTTGAAGAGGATGAAGCAGAACCGTTTGTTGATTTCTTCATAGTTGCAGGTTTGGTGATTTGATACGCCATTGATGAAGGTTTGAAGAACATTGAAGAACAATGAGAGTACAATTGAAGGTTCTAAAAAGACGATAACCAAATTGAGAAAAGTGGGAACAGTTAGGATTCAAAATCCTTTTATATGTAGATGTTTTCGGGTCGGGTTGAAGAGTAAAAATGATGACACCCGAATGAGGAAACAAGTTACATTAAATGCACAGGTCTAAAAGACCTCCCTATGTGACAGTTTGTAACTAGAGATGGGACTTATGTTTTGTTCAATTTGGGTAACCATCAATTCAATTCAAAAACACTCAGTACGTTGTTTGAATGCATGCCAAAAGCATGATTATTAAGAATTAAGAGAATACTCATAAAATAAATAACTATTTATATCATTATAAAAAAACATTTCAAAATTAATTCATAACTGATAACCTTAAAATTCATTTATTGTTTGTTTAAGAGAATCTCAGAATGATCAGGTTCCGAGATAGAATGACATAAGATACTTCGGAAGAATTTTCGAAGCAACATTAGTACATGATATAGGTTCAGAGAGGGCACAATCTCAAAATGAATATCAGAGGTATCAATAAATGAAGATCTTAAAGGTCAAGTTTTAAAAATTATAGATTTGAGAGGTTCCGAGAGCTGAAGGAGCAGATATCGGAAAGAGATAGGTAACGAGATCACATTACCAACTCGGACTTGAACTCCGAGGTAGATTCAACACAAGAATTTCGGAATGTGATATACTTCGAGGCAGAACAATCTCAAGATCTCTGATAAACTTATTTCAGACCGAACTTTCACAGAGGCGATATACTGAAAAACTTAAGATTAGAATAAAAGGTTAGACAAAAATACATATAATGATCCTTTTTTTCCGAGAAGAAATAATTATGGGGTAAAAAAAGGTTTGCTTCGGAATTATTTGAGTTTCTGAAGTTTCCATAGGAGAGAACGAAGTTCTTGAAAGAATTGAGGATCAGGCATCATCATTCCCATTTTGTTCAGAAAACCATTGAATTTGGTTTCTTCAAATTCCTTAGTAAAGACATCAGCAATCTCATCATCAGATGGAACAAAAATGAGCTCAATGTTACCTTTGAGAACATGATCTATAATAAAATGGTACCGAATATCAATGTGTTTGGTCATTGAGTGCTGAATTGGATTATGAGAAATCACAATAGCACTTTGAGAATCACAATAGATTGGAATTTGTTGAAATCGATAACCATAATATAATAGCTTAGATTTCATCGACAAAAGTTAAGAGGTGCAGCTTGCAGCAACAATCTATTCCACTTCGCCTGTTGAAAGAGCAATGCAATTATGTTTCTTGGATGACCAGTTAACCAATCTTCCACCCAAAAATTGACAGCCACCAGATGTGATTTTTCTATCAAGTTGAAGTCCTCCATAGTTTGAGTTGGAATAAGCTTGCAACAATAAGCTTTCATTTTCAGGGTACCAAAGTCCAAGGCTCTTGGTTCCTTTTGTTGGATTAATGTCTAAGTCCATAACTATAATTGGTAAGACTTGACCCGACCCGGCATGGTCCATTTGGGTTGCATGGCATCATGCATTTGGATAGACTATAATGAGAGAAATAACACCTCAGGTTGGTTAATATATTATAAGTTCTAATATATTAATAAGGTTATTTAATTAGTATTGATCAAGAATTAATTTGGAATTAATTAAGTGATCAAAAGGAGACTAATTAAATATATGGGTTGATTGTGTAAATCATTCATTCTTATATATGTGGGCTTGTGATCCAAGATTCCTTATGTTGGACTAAGTCCATGGGGTGACCCATGGATACTCCATGGAGGTTAAAATCCATGGAGCATAAGGAATAGGTAAAGTTATGAGTTACATGGTGTAACCCTAATAGCCACCATATAAAAGAATCCCATGGCTCAGGAAATCGTGCACTAATGTGTGAGTGTGAGGGCTAGACGATTTTAAGGAGTGTTCAAGTTTCTCTCAAGTTATTCCAAGTGTATTTGGTGTTGTGTGAACCATTTGAGGTGTCACACTTGGGGCACTAGGCACTCAAGCTTCATGAAGGCATTCTACATCAAAGAGGTATGTATTCTATCTTGTTATATTTATTACTTTGTATGCTAGATTAGGATAATACCTTGGATGTTCATAATTGTATGTATAATAGAGAAAACATAGATCCAAGGTATTTAGGGTTGCATGTACACTTAGGAGTGTTAGAATGCTCATAACCCAACAGTGGTATCAGAGCCTAGGCTTGTTTTCTTGTTATACTTGCAAAAGTAGCTGAAAAATTGAGTTGGATGCATATATTCGATTGTTTTGGCTGGAATTGGACTAGGAACATTACCCTAAGATGTTTTTGGACTTATAAACTTGTTTTTGATGTGGTAATGTTCATGCTAATCCAATTTCTAAGATAATTGTCATAATTTCAAGATTTGTATTAGTTTGTATGTTCATGCTAATTTCTTGAAGATTGATGATTTGAATTATCTTGTTCTTATGAGGTTCTTAGATTAATAGAAAAGTTGTGTGAAATAGTTGTTTTCAATCCATTTTAATCTAAGAGTTGATTCCAAAGTGTGTTTTTGTAACTTGTCCTCAAGTTATATGAAAAGTCACATTTAAGAATCATAAAACTCATAAAAGTTGGCAAAGGTTACAAAATGAAGAGTCTAGTTCTAATTAAATGGTTTTATGACTCCATAACTTGTCCTCAAGTTATGGAGGTTCAAGAGTCTCTTCATTAAATTAAAAAAAAGGTGTAACCTTAATTAGTTCCATAAGTTACAATAAAAAAAAGTTATTTTTTTTATTAATTAGTTTAAAGTCTTCCATAACTTGTCCTCAAGATATGGAACTTGAAGAGTTTTTTTTTTTAATTAAAACTACTTTAAACTCATAAGTTATGGAATTAATTAGTTTTGAATAGTTTCAAAACTTGCCCTCAAGTTTTGGAATTTGAAAAGTTTTCACTTATGAATACTTTAATTCCAAGTTAGCCCTTAGAATTTTAAAAGTTAAAATTCAACCCTTATACTTTATAATATTATAAGTTAATAATATTTATATATATGTATAAGAGTAAAGTCAGTCTTACCGTTAGTAGGCCTCATTCACGAAGCCGGTCTATAAGGGGGGTATAAGGTTACTGCCTATAAAATGACAGTTTAATGGGTGTCCACTCTCACCCACCGCTTCCTTGACTGGTGGAGGGTCGTTAGCCGAACGGGTAGGACAAGGACTATAATTCTCCTTTCATTAAAAGTATTAATGATAAATACTAAGTAACTAAACTCTTATTAATACCCAATCTTAGTTACTTAGGAAAATGTGAATTTGGTGCTAACCCATGAAATTACACTTTGCACTTTGCTTAAGTCGTTAGTGGAGCGTGTGTGGTTAACCGGCACACTAACCTGGACTTAACAAGGTAGGCAAATGGTAACTTAATATTTATCATAGTATCGGTGGAGCGTGTGTGGTTAACCGGCACACTGATTAAGGGGTAAATATTAAGGGTACCAAGTATATTTGCATGGTTATTCACACCTTGTTTTGTGATCCTCGGCATCCCAGTCACAAAACCTGAAGGGCACACTCGAGATTGAAACATGCCTTTGAACAGTTCAATGAATTTCAAAGATCTAGGACTTTCAAATCCAATTAAAACCTAATAAATTATTTCGTTTTTCATGGTGGAAATTGGTGAATCGTCATTCACCTACCTTCAAATATTTTATAGCTTGGATTACGGCATCCCTCTTCTAAGTTATAAAATAGTTTGTTGGGTCCTAGCCTTAATATTTCATATTGGGTGTCATATTAAGGACTTTAAATCAACTATCTTGAATATCTCCCAAAAAGATGTCTGGTCTAGACATTTATGATCTTCCCAAATCTCTTGAAACAAGCTTTCCTAAATGAAGATGATGTCCCATGGATATCATACTTCTTTCACCTCCTCCAATTATTCTCCCTAACCTACAAGTTATGATCTTCCCAAATCTCTTGACAAGCCGGGAGAGTTGGGTGTCAAAGTCTTGAGAAAGTTGGTGGCTCAACTACTTTATAAGTCACATAGTGAGTTCTTTTGGGAATCCTATGAAACAGACTAAGACAAGACCCTTAATGATCTTATCTATTTGCTAAGATCAACTTCCTAAAACGCTATGGACATTGACAATGATGACATTGGATATCCAGTAAAGCTCTCTCCTCCCAATGGAAAGGGACCGGCCATAGTCAACTCGGTTGACCCAATGGTAAAGAGAGAGGCGAAGTCTGAGATAGTCCCATTATCAAGGGTCCATAGGTAACTATTGCCAAAGGAAGGGGCATTGGTTACGAAGCTGCCAAATTTACCTAAGGATGTTAAAGTCAATAAGTTTGGCTCTACTTCAGGTAAAATCCATTGTCTAACTCTATTAAGTACATGCTGATTCTGATCGCGAAGATGGATTTCAATCGCATGGTTCGGTGATCAGAATTTTGGGCTATTACTTAAGAGTTATGATATTTATATTGCTTAGGAATAGATAACAACAAGGTTTTCATATGGATTGTAAGGATAAGTTTTTCCGCAAAGTTTTAAAATAAAAGAAAAAGGTTTTGATTTTATTTATTTTAAGTATCCTTACAATGGCATTTGTGAAAGGTTGTTGCTTATAAGATTCCATTGATAGCAATATTGGAAAAATGGATTTGATTCTTTCGGTTGTGGTAGTGTCTAATATTACCAAATAAGGAAAGATTCTCATCACCCAAGGTTCAATTGGACCGAAACTTGGAATCATGCAAGTTGTATAGTATGATGAATGAGAACTTTCAGCTTGGAAAATTAAGACTAATTCCTTATGTGAATAAGGAAAGGACTAAGGGATCGAGTACACATTCTTGTGCACTGGTCAAGTCCACCACAAAAGATCAAGAAGACTATTCGTCATGATTTACTTAAGTTCAGTAAATATGGTTATACTTATAAGTTTAAGTATAAGTCTATAGCATTGGAGAAGTTTCAATGTGAGACAGAACGAATAAGAAGAATCAAAGTATGGCAGGAAGATAAAAGTTTCTCAAATCTGAAAAGATGGTAGAGTACTTTAGTATCATGTTTATGATCATCTTAATGATTAAGATACCATATCACAATTGGTCCTCTAAAGTCATCTCTTATGACTAAGAAGAGGAGTCATGAATTGTTGAAATGGTTAAATCAAAAAGATGAGTCATACTTCATTCCAAAACAATTCTTAGAGTCATACTCCAAGATTGTAACTTGAGTGACATATCTTAAAGAGGGTTTGTTAACACTAGTCAAATGTAAGAGTAAAAGGTTATCTACTCTTGTACATTTGAAATTGGTAAGTTATGATGTTTTGGATAAAACAGAGACCAACTTAGGCCAATTGTGTAAAGTGTTAGTCTTGATAAAGAATCTGCACTATCTCTTGAATATTTGACAAGGGAGTCTTATATGTCAAGAGGACAGTGGGAGTCTTAAAGCTCTTGAAAGTTTCAAGACTTAATCACAAACCTAAAGTCCTTCACTAGCACACGACTTGAGGTTTATAACCTATCGTGTTGAAATTTTTGTGCCTATTCAAGTTGGCTTTGCATAGGAGTTCTGAGAGTTCTCAATTGGTTGCACAACTACTTGGAAGCAATGGCAGGCACCTGAGTTGCCAAATGGCAAGAATTTAAGATTGCACAAGTTTAATCAATATGAGTTTGGATTTGTCACTAACCTTGTCTTGTGATTATGGTTTTGACAAATTCACATGGATAAGAACACATACACTATTAAATCTAAGTGTCATAAGGTTTCTCTCCGATTCATGAAAATGATGGTGAGGAAACACTTTCACTAAGTAGATTTTAGCTAGATAGCAATTGTGATATTTGCATTCTCAAAGTCGTTAGTGGAGCGTGTGTGGTTTACCGGCACACTAACATGGACTTGTGAGAAGTGGCAAAGGTCTAAACAATTGAGACTATGATTACGGCATCCCTGTTCATAGTTCTAAAATTGTTTAGACACACATGTGAGCTATCTAAGAGAGGTGTATGATTTTGATAAAGTTTTATCAAAACAATCTAGTATCAGAAATCTGAACTTTGGTAAGAAAGTCAGCTGATTTCTGAGTACATGTCAAAGCTAGTGGGAGCATAAGTGTTATGCTAATAATCATCATGTTAGTGGGAGCATGATAATTATGACAAAGGTTGCAAGTTAGCAATGTTAATTATAGAAAACAAAAGTTTCAATTCGTGAGGTTGCAGGGGTTGAAAAAGTTGTTTTGCTATAATTAAGGGAGAGGAAATTATACTTCATTTCAATTCTAAAAGCTTAGATTGAGATTTTAATCGTATTTAATCAAGGATATATATATGAATTTCATGTTGGAATGGCTCAACATAAGGAAATTCTATATATGGGTCCATTATTTGAAATTATACTTCATTTCAATTCTAAAAGCTTAGATTGAGATTTTAATCGTATTTAATCAAGGATATATATATGAATTTCATGTTGGAATGGCTCAACATAAGGAAATTCTATATATGGGTCCATTATTTGTGTTCTAAAATTCGATTATGATTACGACATCCCTTTTCATAATCTGAATTTTGAGAACTTGGCAAATTGAAATGGAAATATTATAGCAAAAGACTGGTTTAGTCTTTATGTGAGACATCATGAATCGTGTCCCATATGCTTCAGATATAGGATCGATTAATGTGCTATATTCATCCTTTCTAAAATTTTCCAAATGCCTGGGGCATTATGAAGGGAAAAGGTCTAGAATTGGATATGACTAAAATGATTAAGCAATTGTCGAGGACAATCTAAGGTTACCAAAGATTGGTTGCTCAAGGACAGTTGGAAGTATAATGTTAATTCTGGAAGGACCATATTGACATAATCTGTAAGGAGGCAACTCTTGTTCAGAAGTGATAGTCAAAATGGAATATGGAAATGTTTCAAAGTTAGAAATTATTCAATCCGTGTAAGATTAGGAAACTTAATGAAAGAAGGATGTTTCCAAGGAGCTGATCTCCTTTGGAATGCTTTGTAATGATTGTTGTCAAGTCTTTCTGACTTCGTGCATAATCATTAAGAGGATCAATGCATATAAGTTTAGAATCTAACAGATTTCAGTAAATGGCATGAATTTGGAATTCTTGCATTTGCAGTAAGGATTTGGGACTGTGAAAAGAGGATCATTGGAGTGATGTTCAATTGATCTATTTTACAAAGTAAAGATCATAGACAAACATAGTATGCATACTTGGTGTATGGCATGACTAGTGTTTAGAAAACATAGTGTACATGCTTGGAGCATGGGACAACTATTGTTTTAAATTCAAGTATAAAGTTGATAAAACCGAAACAATGAATAATGAGTAATCAGTATGGTGATAAATAAAAGTGTTTATTTATATTCATAGGGTTTGATACCATATTTAATTCATTTATTCTTGTGTTTCACTTTGCATGTTTTGACTTCCAGAATAACTAAGTCGCTCTTCCTGAATGATTAAGTTATTCAAACCATCCACAGTCGGTCATATGTTGGAAGTAGATATGAATCAAGACTGTCATGGGTTGGTTTGTAGAGGTCCAAGTTGGTGGACAAAGTGGTGCTACAACACTCATGAGTGCTCATAAGTTCTGAGTATTGGATTCAACCCGCGCTCATTTGAATCACTTCATGGATTTTATCACGAGTGATCATGAGATGATAATATCTTATATTCTTCAAACCTAGAGATATGAGTTGTTACTATGAGTTGGTTATACATTGATTGCACGAAAACGCATTGGTAACTCGATGTTATAAAACGTGCCTTTGTGTATGATTCAACGAGTAGTAGAACAAGCCATATGAGTCGAAGTTTATCCATTCCTTTTACCTTCGGGATAAAAGCGATATCTGTGGGCCCCTCGATGATTTAAAGATGATACATGTGAGTGCTTGGCCAAGCCATGACTGATTTGATTTGTTCAATCAGTCAGTCATCATGAATCGGAAATCGGGAAACAACAAATGGACAGAGATAATGATCCCTTATCTAATGGACAAGTCATTGACATCCATGTCATCCATGTCTCAGTCCATATGATATCTAGAATGGAGGAATATATGATCCCTTATCTAATAGACAAGTCATTGACAAAGGTCAGAGTTCGACAGAAGCTTTTGAGAGCTACGATTGCTGATCGGTTCCTGAAGTCATACGCAATAATAGTTTTAGACTTATCCAAGTGCGAGACTGTTGGATTAATGTCTAAGTCCATAACTATAATTGGTAATACTTGACCCAACCCGGCATGGTCCATTTGGGTTGCATGGCATCATGCATTTGGATAGACTATAATGAGAGAAATAACACTTAAGGTTGGTTAATATATTATAAGTTCTAATATATTAATAAGGTTATTTAATTAGTATTGATCAAGAATTAATTTGGAATTAATTAAGTGATCAAAAGGAGACTAATTAAATATATGGGTTGATTGTGTAAATCATTCATTCTTATATATGTGGGCTTGTGATCCAAGATTCCTTATGTTGGACTAAGTCCATGGGGTGACCCATGGATACTCCATGGAGGTTAAAATCCATGGAGCATAAGGAATGGGTAAAGTTATGAGTTACATGGTGTAACCGTAATAGCCACCATATAAAAGAATCCCATGGCTCAAGAAATCGTGCACTAATGTGTGAGTGTGAGGGCTAGACGATTTTAAGGAGTGTTCAAGTTTCTCTCAAGTTATTCCAAGTGTATTTGGTGTTGTGTGAACCATTTGAGGTGTCACACTTGGGGCACTAGGCACTCAAGCTTCATGAAGACATTCTACATCAAAGAGGTATGTATTCTATCTTGTTATATTTATTATTTTGTATGCTAGATTAGGATAATACCTTGGATGTTCATAATTGTATGTATAATAGAGAAAACATAGATCCAACGTATTTAGGGTTGCATGTACACTTAGGAGTGTTAGAATGCTCATAACCCAACAGCTTTGAGATATATGAATATTTTCTTTACAAACAAAATCATTAATGCATAAAAGAAGTCTGAAACATCACTTTTCCCGTTTTACCCTTTGACTCCAAAACACAAACCAAGGGCTTGGATCACATAACCAATATTATCAACATCCAATAGTGTCTAAACCTTATTCCCTTGAAACCCAAGGCCTTTACTTGATCCATTTATTGTCCATAATCCCGAAATAAGAAACTTCTCGAAACAGGTTGTTACAACTCTCCCCCACTTAAATTAGATTTTGTCCTCGAAATTATTCATTACTACTTCCTCTATCACGCCAGTCGATCCTGCCCGAACTTCCTGAATTCCGTTTAAGACTGACGATTCATCCCATACCAACGACCGCCTCCCAAACCTGCCATCCAACCCCCATATTAGCTGAAATCACTTATACATATGAAAGAATGAACCTTAACACTCTGCCCTCAGCCAAAGAAAGAAACTCGACTGCTCTGCTTGAGAACTGAAACAACTACCTTACTCTTCCCAACTGGAAGACCTCAAATCACAACGATATACACTCAAAGCAAGAAACTTCTTGAAAACAGGAACCCATCAATTTAAACCCCAAAAATTATTCCCTAGGACTCCTGATCATTCATTCGTAGTACCCTCCCCTAGTCTGTGACTAGGAACACTACTTAACAATGCATAATGAATACTAAAAATATACTGATCGTGAATTTCACCTAATCCTAATCCGGAGGTTGTGCCCAAAAACCTTAAATACGCACTTGACTTCCTGACAAGTCATCACCAAACTGCTGATCCCATGAGCCTAAGGATGGTCAATCCAAGAATTATCATGTTGTATCCAAATCACTTATCAGCTCATATGTACCTCCACCTGAGAAATCAATCGAGACATTCACAATCAACTTCATGACTTGAGATTCCATAATCGATACCCAACATTGGTTACCAAACTTCGGATAAACAGCCCACAAGCAAACGGGTTCATAATCCAAACACTCCGCAAGAGACTTCTGATGCACAACTAATACTCCCAACAACATTTAACTGCCCACATGATCCAAACCAGCTAATCATTGAGTCTCCTGACTCCCACAATGCACTAACACCCAAATATACCAAGAAAACTAACGATCTGATTCCTAAGAGTCTCAATCGAAAGACTACCGGGTCCCACCCATATAAATCATATAATCACTAGTTCACGATACATCGTGACACCTGCTAACCGCTAAACAATAAGCTCGCGGTACTATGCCGATCTTGTCGTCATCACATCAATGACCTGAAGACTTGCAACCAGCACCCCAGGGGCCTAAAGATATCCAACCATTAGTCCACCGACTTCCAGGAACCCAATCAACATCCCTCTTCATGTTAACTCAACACAAATACTGGTCATACCCTTATGTCACGCACAATTCCTTTCACAGTACAGGTGGCTACTCATGTTATCTTATTTATCCCCAATGGAAAAGACATAACCAACCCTAGATCTACTACACTCCTTCTTCCTCAGAACCCTTACCCATTGGGTGTGGTACCAGTAGATCTAACCGAAATGGCGAACCTCAACCACTAACATAAGCATCTTCATGAATGGTCGAAGACTAAAATTCCACACCTTGATTGAAACCGAACAGATCCCACCAATACATAATAGCTCGATAAAACTTCCAAAGCCATTAGAAATACTGTCAAACTCTGGTCGGGTCAATCACATACCAACCTCGCCGACCCGACATGCCAAAATTGGATTCTGCACAGATCCCAAGCCACACCTGAAGAACTCCACAATGCTTCCACAATATCTGAACTTCCAATAACCAAGAACATCTACCAAACTCGAGCCTGCTATGAATAATAATTTCATAACTAACCATTAAGGGTACCCATACCCAGAAACCAAAATGCACAATGTACAAATTTTGTCAATAGGTTGACGCATCCATTGAACTCCAACTGATAAAGATCTAAACTTCCGAAGAACCTATGCTATTGTCGAAGAGCGAAAAGACCAACGATCGAGAGTGCACTGAAAACTAATCCATTGATCCAATACACTACTAGACAAATTCCGTGATGGACTAAACATACCAAACTCTAAAACTAATTGACTGATCACAAACTGCCCAATCTAGACTATAGATTTCAATCTATACAACAAGCTAACAAATCAATCAATAATCGATACTCAACCTGAGTGACCCAATTGCCTCTTGACCTATTCCTCGATGTTACCCAAAAGAACCCCTAGCTACAACGAGCTCCTTTTCCAACAACTTCTTGTCGTAAAGACCACTCTTGTTTTCCTGATCACATACATCTGATGGCTCCATCTTGACCAAATTTTGAGCCAAAGTTTCATATACCCAAACTGTCACACCCCGATCCTTGTCGGAATCGATCAAGGCGTGATATATTGTTCAAAGTCTCATGACAACTAGGTTATAATATGATTAGATTCAATTAAGTACTAAGTATGCAAACAAGATCCACAACATACAAATACAAATCCAAATACGAACAACATTTATTACATCAAATTTAAATAGTCTTGTGGATTTCTAAGGCACAACCTATTTTTCATCAACTTCATTCTTCAAATCTGCATCATGGGTAAAAACAGGTCAACTACGAGAGTTGGTGAGTAATCTAATTTTAGTAGAGAAAATTGTGAAGTTGAAACATTTATAATTTGAAATTTGTTTTCTTTTGAAGTCGGCAAACAATTGTATTTGAGATAACGGTTTATAAATCAAAAATTGATTAACAAATGATAACAACAACAATAAGTCCTCACCCTATATATACATATGTATATATATATATATATATATATATATATATATATATATATATAGGATGGAGCATCTAATCATCAAACACACTCAACCACGTGCGATCAATCACCTTAGCGTCCCAAGGCGGGGTGGTCAACCCAATAGCGCTATTATTGTCCATAACGTACCTCAAGAATACGGGCATAGTCATGGAGATTAGACTAAAAATGGTAATGCACTACAAGTACATGTAGCGTAAACAAACTATAGTTATACAATTAATGACTCACGTATAAATGTCCCAACAATGTCTCAATTGTGATTAAACAATAAAATGAAGTTGGAACATATTAGAACCACATGATACACCCCAAAAGTATTGAAAATTATAAAATATGGGGTAGATTACTCACATTAGTCCCAAAACGAAATGTGTGTGTCGTACGATAGACGGTTCGGGTCAAAATGGCGTAGAACCTAATATAATTAATAGTTTTGGTTTAGGAACTGCTAAACGAGAATGGAGTATTAATACAAATAATTAGACACATATTCTTATATTAGATGAATTAACAATAACTCATTTTGATTAGAATATTAAGGTATTCATTTGTTAAATGAATTTTAAATTGAATTAATTACTTTGCATAATTAATTTATATTTTCAATTTATGCCAGATTTTAATAATTTCTTATTAAAATAATAACTTGCCCAATTATAATTATTTACAGATTTTAACAATTATTTATATGAAATAATCATTAAAATGCATTTTTTACATGCTTAAATACTTAGGAAAATGGTTTTAAATAGTAAACAGTATTGAAAAATTATGAAATTATTAGGAAATCATTATTTCATATAATATTAATTACTGTAAAAATTTTATATTTTTCTGAACTGTTTTAGTATTTATTTAATACTTTAATGATTAAACAACAACAAAATCCGGGAAAAATAATAAATGATTCCCAAAATTTTTGTAAAATTAACCATAGTTTTATAACATGATATAGAGCCCATTGTATAAGTTTCGGATATTTGTGACTATGGGAATTATTTTTTATATATTTCATTATTAATTAATCAATAAAATCATAAATAATAGTAAACAGTAATATAAATGCATGAAACTTCATAAATTATGTTTAATCAATATATAGGTCATCCCAGAATTTTCTCAGAATTTATTGTATGCAAAAAGTATTTTATGTGAATTATTGCCCTACTTTATTGCAATAATTATAGTAATTCAATAAAAATAAGTTATTTTCTGAAAATTTCCAGAACTTCTTATTTTATTGATGGGACTCTGAGAAAAATTAGTTTTATGCATAAAATGAGTTTTAGATAGTTTGGTGGATTTAATTTGTTTCTTGTATGAATTTGAAACTTTTAACAACATACCTTGATGAATGCTTCAAGAGGGATGAAGATTTGAGTATAATAGATTGTTCTTGGCTGGAATATGAGTATTTCTTGTATGAATTTCGAGATTGAGAGTGAGAGAAAGAATAGAGAAGGTTTAAGTGGTGAAGAGAATAATGTGTTGGGAGAAAAAGGAAAGGAAAGTGGATGGGAAGTGTGAGTGGGAGACCATGGGAATAATCTTTTTGCTTTTGGTGGTCTTCATAATTTCCCACTAACACAAGCATCTTTTACATAATTAATATAAGAGCTTTATAAAATTTAATGTAAAGTTTATAAAAAGGGAGTTTTATAAAAGATAGGTTATTATTTGATTATAACAATCTATTTTGAATTTGAAGTTTAATTATAGCATTCAAGTTTGATTCTTTTAATTTAATTAGAGCATTATACTTTGATTTGATTTTAATATGGTATCATAATTTAATTTGATTATAGTTATAACGTTGTACTATACTATGTTGCTATTAACGTCAATTTATATCGTAGTGTATGGGTTTTGATCCTATTAGCGTCAAGTAATCTTGAGTAGGGTTTATTAAATTTCCAATTGGGTTGGGTTGACCTGAATCCATTTTAGGCGGATGTCACAGTCTCCCCTACTTTAGGAAATTTCGTCCCGAAATTTAAGAAGAGAGTACCTTAAGAGAAAAGTTGTGGGTATTTGGTACGCATATGATCCTCACGCTCCCATGTATACTCAGGTCCACGTGCCGACTGCCACCTGACCTTAACCAGGGGAATGCGACTTCTTTTGAGTTGCTTTTCCTTTCGGTCGGCAATTTCCAAGGGTTTCTCGATAAATTGCATTGTCTCGTCGATTTGGATATCCTCGAGAGGAACATGAAGGTTCTCGTCTGCTAAACACTTCTTGAGGTTGGCTATATGAAATACTGGGTGAACTTTCTTAAGCTCTGTTGGTAGATCCAACTCGTAGGCTACTGGTCCGATCCTTTTTATGATCTTAAACGGGCATACGTAGCGTGCTGCCAATTTACCCTTGCGTCCAAATCGAACTACACCTTTCCATGGGGACACTTTTAACATGACCATGTCACCCAGGGTTAATTCAAGCGGTTTGCGTCGCTTGTCGGCATAACTCTTTTGTCGGCTACGAGCTGCGAGAAGGTTATCGCGAATCTGAGTGATTTTGTCGGTTGTTTCCTGGATAAGCTCAGGACCAACGATTGGAGAATCCACTGTTGTGCGAATCACGTGGGACTCACCAATTTCATGCCAGCAAATAGGAGATCGGCATTTACGGCCATACAATGCCTCAAATGGTGGCATCTTGATGCTAGAATGATAACTGTTATTATAGGAGAATTCCACCAACGGTAAATGAGAGTCCCAGTTTCCTCCGAAATCCAAGACACACGCCCTCAACATATCTTCGAGTGTTTGAATTGTCCTCTCAGATTGACCATCGGTCTGAGGATGATAGGCGGTACTGAGATCGAATTGGGTTCCCATGGCTGTTTGAAGTGATTGCCAAAACCGAGAGAGAAATCTCCCATCACGATCTGAAATGATGCTGAGAGGAATGCCATGCCGACTAACTATCTCGTTGATGTAAATCCGAGCAAGTTTTTCGACTTTGAAATTTTCACGGATGGGAAGGAAATGAGCGGATTTGGTCAAACGGTCAATGATTATCCAAATGCTGTCGTGTCCTTTTGTGGTACGGGGAAGTTTGGTTACGAAATCCATAGCGATCGCTTCCCATTTCCACCTGGGGATTTCTGGTTGGACCAATAGTCCAGAGGGTCGTTGATGTTCTACTTTGACCCTGGAACATGTAAGACATTTGGCCACGAATAAGGCAATATCCTTTTTCATTCCCGACCACCAATAATTGGTTCTCAGGCCATGATACATCTTGTCAGTGCCCGGATGAATGGAATATCGGGTTTTATGGATTTCTTCCATCAGGAATATACGAAGATTGTCACGATCTGGGATCCAGATGCGATCTTGATAATAGAAAATACCATCAGATTTAGTTTCCAACTCCCCATCAATTCCCGTGGGCATGTCATTTTCGGTAATTGCCGAGTGTTGGGCTCCTCGAATTCGGTCGCTGAGATTGGACAAGATAGGAGAACATATTAGATGAAATGCATGGGCATGTTCTTTTCGGCTTAAGGCGTCGGCTACGACGTTTGCCTTGCCCGGATGATAGCGTATTTCACACTCGCTTTAGGAGCTCGACCCATCGTCTTTGCCTCATATTGAGTTCCTTTTGATTAAGAATATGTTGCAAGCTCTTGTGGTCGGTGAAAATTACGCATTTAGTGCCGTAAAGGTAATGCCTCCAAATTTTAAGAGCGAAAACCACGACACCGAGCTCCAAATCATGAGTCGTATAATTTCTTTCGTGGATTTTGAGTTGTCGTGATGCGTAAGCTATAACCTTTCCCTTTTGCATCAAAACACAACCTAGACCGAGATTGGAGGCATCGCAGAATACCACGAAATCTTCGGATCCTTCAGGGAGTGTAAGAATCGGAGCGTTACACAAACTTTGTTTAAGGGTTTGGAAAGCGTATTCCTGCTTGGGTCCCCAATCAAATGGTGTACCCTTGCAAGTGAGAGAAGTAAGCGGTAAAGCAATCTTTGAGAAATTTGAAATGAAACGCCGGTAATAACCGGCTAAACCGAGGAAGGACCGAATTTCCTTGGGGGTACGTGGGGCTTTCCAATTCTGGACTGCTTCAACTTTTGCGGGATCGACTAAAATACCCTTGTCACTTACAATATGACCAAGGAATTGTACCTCATTTAACCAAAACTCGCATTTCGAAAATTTGGCGTAGAGCCGATTTCCTTGCAACGTTTGGAGAGTTAGGCGAAGGTGTCTTTCATGCTCTGCCTTTGTCTTGGAGTAAATGAGGATGTCATCAATAAAGACGATAACAAAACGGTCGAGATAAGGTTTAAATACCCGATTCATCAAGTCCATGAATACGGCAGGGGCATTTGTTAGGCCGAAAGGCATAACAGTGAACTCGTAATGACCATAGCGGGTTCGGAAAGCGGTTTTGGGGATGTCTTCTTCCCGTACTCGAAGTTGGTGATAACCCGAGCGAAGGTCAATTTTGGAGAAGCATGAAGCTCCTTGAAGCTGATCAAAAAGGTCGTCGATCCGAGGTAACGGATATCGGTTCTTGATGGTTAATTTATTTAACTCCCGATAATCGATACACATACGAAACGAACCATCTTTCTTTTTGATGAAGAGAACCGGGGCTCCCCAGGGTGAAGTACTAGGGCGGATAAATCCCTTATCGGTTAATTCTTGGAGCTGACTTGCCAATTCTTGCATCTCGGCTGGAGCCAACCGATATGGAGACTTGGCTATGGGAGTAGCCTCAGGAACAAGATCGATGCGGAACTCTAGCTCACGTACTGGAGGGAGTCCAGATACATCATCAGGAAAGATGTCGGGAAAGTCTCGTACTATCGGAATATCTTCGATCTTCTTTTCTTTGACCTTTGTTTCCACCACATGGGCTAAGAAAGCCATATATTCTTTTCGTAGATATGATCGAGCTTGAGTACATGACATAAGACTAAGCTTTTTCGAATGAGTCTCGCCATAAATACGAAGACTTTGACCGTCGGCGAGAGGAATACGAATGAACTTATCGTAACATACTATTTCAGCATGGTTTTGGGATAGCCAGTCCATTCCTACTATGATGTCAAAGCTACCAAGTTCCATAGGAACTAAATTGAAAGAAAATTTATAACCGCAAAAATCGAAAGTGCAATCTTGGATGACTGCATTGAGTGAAACGTATTTTCCATCGGCGACTTCTACGGTAAAGTACTCATCAAGAATCGTGCGAGATGTGTGAAGTATGGGCTCAAATTCCAAAGACACAAAACTTTTATCGGCACCTGAATCAAAAAGTACTGACGCATAGCAGTCATTTATGAGAAACGTACCATTTACGACCTTGTTATCGGTCTTTGCTTGGGTTGCGGTAATGACAAAGGCTCGGCCTTTGGGAGCTGGAACCTGCATTGTTGGATTTGCCTGGGCTTGGGTGTTGATGATATTGACTAGCCTAGGACACGCGTTTCTGAAATGGGTGGGGTCACCACAGTTGAAGCATGCTCCAGTTGGATATCGGGTTTGTGTTTGCTGATTTGAGGGTAGATAGAGTGGTCGCTGAGTTTTTGGTGCACGACATGTGTCCGCCAAGTGGCCATAGCGACCACAATTCGTACAGAGGCGACACGGGCTGGTGGTCATATGGTGATAGTTACAGTGGTTACAGAGGGGGTGAGGTCCGGTATACGGCTTTTTATTCGGTTGGGCTTGTGGGGTGACTTGGGTGATAGGAGTACCAGGGGTAATAACAGCATGGTTGTGGTGATGACTTTTCCGCTTCTTTTTGTCATGTCGGTGGGAGGACTCGGACTTGACAATTAGGGGGGTCTCAGGGGTCGACTTTTCAGTTGACATCTTTGAACCCTTGCGTGGGAGGACACCATCGTTCATATTGTCCTCGTTGAGTTGACCTGCTATTTCAATGGCGAATTCTAGGGTAGATGGCCTGCTGCTGGTCACCGAATCACGGATCTGGCGTGGTAACCCTTTGATGTAGCGACGTATTGCAGTTTTCATAGGTTGAACCATGTGAGGTAGGAGTCTCGAGAGATCATGGAATCTATTGGTGTAGGTCGCGTTGTCGCCTCCCACCTGTTTCAGATTCCAGAATTCATCCTCGAGAGTTTGCAATTCGCTGTCAGGGCAGAACTTCTCCATCATGCGTTCCTTTAGTTTTGACCAGGTCATTCCCAAGGCAACAACCTCTCCCTTTGCCCGTTTTTCTAGGTTCCACCATGTGAGAACATGACCTTGGAGGCACCCTGTAGCATGACGGACCATCAGGTCCTCAGGACACTCGCTATGGATGAAAGTACTCTCCATTTCTTCAATCCATGTGAGGAGTGCGGTGGCACCATCGATGCCTTTGAAGTAAGGCGGATTGCAGTTACGAAAGTGCTTGAACGAGCAACGAGGAGTGGTTGCTGGAGCTTGTGGCTGAAGAGAATGAAGTTGGGTTGTAATTGTTGGGATGACGTTTGCTACCTCCTTGGCGATAAGGGCAGCTAGCCTTCGGTTGTTGCGAGCAGCGTATGGGGGTCGTAATGCCATCTACAAGAAGCACGCATATGGACTTGTGAGTTATTTGTAAATTGATTATGGAAATAAAGTTTTTAGACATTGTTGGGTAAAATAATTGTAAAACACTTGTTAGGCCATGGTTAGGAGTGTTGGGCACCTTTTGGGCTTTCCATGGTTACTAAATGTGAAACATGTAGCACTTGCGTGGGCCCCCACAAAACTAAGTTTTCACATGTCTTTCCCACTACTAGGCCCATTAGGGAACTTAATAGTCCAATGAGTTGGCCATTTTGGAGTGTATCCTTTCGGATACGTTTGATAAGGTCGGGTATTTTGATGGCTCAAAAGTAATGTGAATGACGCGCTTTGGCCTATAGGTTTGGGAACTCTCGCCTTTGGTCCCCAGATAAGCAAACTGGTCCCTCGGTTGATTGGGATGTATACGAATGCTTGCCTAGTCAGGACTTTCAGGCTATCGGCACCTCCCCCTTCCAGTTACTACGCGTCCATTACTATGATCATACCCAACTAGAGTGGATGACTTTGAATTTCCTATGAGCTCTAAGGAATATATATGTATATACATTTTTTTTAAAACCACTTGAATATGTGTGTGATTTTCAGAGAAAGAGGAGAATATTCACCAGTGTATGCACACATATAAGTGTCAGGAGTAATACGTATGCACTTAAGGGAGCAATTAACACACAAAGGTATTCCTAGGATTTTCTAAGTGTGAATTGCATGCAGTTGTGTGTGCATTTTATAAACTAGCATACGAGAGGACCCTAGAGGCTATAGACTAGGTCAAGGCAATTAACCTAATTCCCTATAGTCAAGGACTCTGATACCAAACTGTCACACCCCGATCCTTGTCGGAATCGATCAAGGCGTGATATATTGTTCAAAGTCTCATGACAACTAGGTTATAATATGATTAGATTCAATTAAGTACTAAGTATGCAAACAAGATCCACAACATACAAATACAAATCCAAATACGAACAACATTTATTACATCAAATTTAAATAGTCTTGTGGATTTCTAAGGCACAACCTATTTTTCATCAACTTCATTCTTCAAATCTGCATCATGGGTAAAAACAGGTCAACTACGAGAGTTGGTGAGTAATCTAATTTTAGTAGAGAAAATTGTGAAGTTGAAACATTTATAATTTGAAATTTGTTTTCTTTTTAAGTCGGCAAACAATTGTATTTGAGATAACGGTTTATAAATCAAAAATTGATTAACAAATGATAACAACAACAATAAGTCCTCACCCTATATATACATATGTATATATATATATATATATATATATATATATATATATATATATATATATATATATATATATATATATATATATATATATATATAGGATGGAGCATCTAATCATCAAACACACTCAACCACGTGCGATCAATCACCTTAGCGTCCCAAGGCGGGGTGGTCAACCCAATAGCGCTATTATTGTCCATAACGTACCTCAAGAATACGGGCATAGTCATGGAGATTAGACTAAAAATGGTAATGCACTACAAGTACATGTAGCGTAAACAAACTATAGTTATACAATTAATGACTCACGTATAAATGTCCCAACAATGTCTCAATTGTGATTAAACAATAAAATGAAGTTGGAACATATTAGAACCACATGATACACCCCAAAAGTATTGAAAATTATAAAATATGGGGTAGATTACTCACATTAGTCCCAAAACGAAATGCGTGTGTCGTACGATAGACGGTTCGGGTCAAAATGGCGTAGAACCTAATATAATTAATAGTTTTGGTTTAGGAACTGCTAAACGAGAATGAAGTATTAATACAAATAATTAGACACATATTCTTATATTAGATGAATTAACAATAACTCATTTTGATTAGACTATTAAGGTATTCATTTGTTAAATAAATTTTAAATTGAATTAATTACTTTGCATAGTTAATTTATATTTTCAATTTAGGCCAGATTTTAATAATTTCTTATTAAAATAATAACTTGCCCAATTATAATTATTTACAGATTTTAACAATTATTTATATGAAATAATCATTAAAATGCATTTTTTACATGCTTAAATACTTAGGAAAATGGTTTTAAATAGTAAACAGTATTGAAAAATTATGAAATTATTAGGAAATCATTATTTCATATAATATTAATTACTGTAAAAATTTTATATTTTTCTGAACTGTTTTAGTATTTATTTAATACTTTAATGATTAAACAACAACAAAATCCGGGAAAAATAATAAATGATTCCCAAAATTTTTGTAAAATTAACCATAGTTTTATAACATGATATAGAGCCCATTGTATAAGTTTCGGATATTTGTGACTACGGGAATTATTTTTTATATATTTCATTATTAATTAATCAATAAAATCATAAATAATAGTAAACAGTAATATAAATGCATGAAACTTCATAAATTATGTTTAATCAATATATAGGTCATCCCAGAATTTTCTCAGAATTTATTGTATGCAAAAAGTATTTTATGTGAATTATTGCCCTACTTTATTGCAATAATTATAGTAATTCAATAAAAATAAGTTATTTTCTGAAAATTTCCAGAACTTCTTATTTTATTGATGGGACTCTGAGAAAAATTAGTTTTATGCATAAAATGAGTTTTAGATAGTTTGGTGGATTTAATTTGTTTCTTATATGAATTTGAAACTTTTAACAACATACCTTGATGAATGCTTCAAGAGAGATGAAGATTTGAGTATAATAGATTGTTCTTGGCTGGAATATGAGTATTTCTTGTATGAATTTCGAGATTGAGAGTGAGAGAAAGAATAGAGAAGGTTTAAGTGGTGAAGAGAATAATGTGTTGGGAGAAAAAGGAAAGGAAAGTGGATGGGAAGTGTGAGTGGGAGACCATGGGAATAATCTTTTTGCTTTTGGTGGTCTTCATAATTTCCCACTAACACAAGCATCTTTTACATAATTAATATAAGAGTTTTATAAAATTTAATGTAAAGTTTATAAAAAGGGAGTTTTATAAAAGATAGGTTATTATTTGATTATAACAATCTACTTTGAATTTGAAGTTTAATTATAGCATTCAAGTTTGATTCTTTTAATTTAATTAGAGCATTATACTTTGATTTGATTTTAATATGGTATCATAATTTAATTTGATTATAGTTATAACGTTGTACTATACTATGTTGTTATTAACGTCAATTTATATCGTAGTGTATGGGTTTTGATCCTATTAGCGTCAAGTAATCTTGAGTAGGGTTTATTAAATTTTCAATTGGGTTGGGTTGACCCGAATCCATTTTAGGCGGATGTCACACAAACCGCAAATCCCTATGACCCATTCTTCTGAAACCATAACTCGAACAAATCGTTGATCCTCTAAGCAGAATATTTCGCTCTCCCCCACTTAGGGTTCGAACCACCACCCACTGACGTTGAAAACAGACTAAAACTCAAACCGGCTCACCCAGATGCATAGCATCCGTGACCCTTGGAATGTATACAACGCAAGATGGTCTTCGAGATAAAGACCAAGCAAACTCAAAGGTAATATGAATCTCAGATGGAGAGCTCAAAAACTTTCCAATCAAAACTGCTTCTAGCATCAAGAATCGCCCGCATGTGCACAAGCAATAATTATGACAATCCATTCATAGCACTGATCCTTGATCTGAAAACGAACAGAATACCACACACCTTTCCTAATAATCCCCATCCATCAATTGATTGTGAGAACCTTTCATAAATACAAGAGGCATCATCCTCATAGTCGGGATACATCAAAAACAATGAAAGTCGTATTTACCAATTCACTTCCCTTAGTTCCTGAAACAATGAACTATAACCTGGCCTAACTATATCTGAATAAAGCAGACCCTTGATCTCATCTCAATGAAACAATACCACAAGAATCATCTTATGTATTTCCACACTTCCACACTTGCCGCCAAAAACCGTACTATCTAGCCCCATGTTGGGTCTACACCCCAACTTTGAAAATCACATGATTGCTCTCTTTTTCCTCCAAACACAGAAAGCTAGAAGAACACAACCTATGGTGAAAATAGTGACATCCCAATCCATCTGCCAATCACTTAGCCTTCAACTGCAATCCTCGAGCCAATCATCACAATCACTTCCTTCTTGAATCCTGCGACTCAACTGTCGCTACTTTGAGAAAGGCCCTCCAGACCTTGAAATCAACTAATTTACATGGGTTTGCACCAGTGAAACCTAAATCGGCATGGCTACTAAGGCCCAAACAATCACCAGACCCATCCTCAGCCTGAACGACCATAACCGATACATTGATAAATACAGAAACACACTGCAACGAATCATGGTGCCAAAGCATGACATCTTCCCTTAACCGGTTCCTTAGAATCCCCTAAATTTTCCTCGAGTTGAGTACGGATCCAGCGCTTCTAGTAGTACGGGCCTAATACTACCTTCCACACTTATCTATACTTTCCTCAAGAATCATCTCGGGTTCTCTAAGTAACTACTCATGTCCGAATCCATCCTATCTAATCCCATACAACCGTTCTCAAACGAATACACATTGCTAAACAGCTCAAGCATCAAGCTAAAGATACTCCATAAGCTCTCCTAGGATTTCCTTCACACCTCTTTCCGCCATCAGCTGCATAAGAAACTCCCTCTAGTACTACTAAATACCTCACAAATACAATTACATGCCACATGGACTAGATAGCTCTTTGACTACAAGGTATCACCCTACAACGGTTGGACTCAGACAAAAGCTGTGAAATATAGTTAAACCTAACCTTCTAAAATTATCTAGTCCGTGTAACATGTAACCCTACGTATTCGCTTAGTAGTTAGTTGATATTAAGGGAGGTCTCTAAAAGTAAAAAGCAAGCATCATTAGAGCATCGAGTTATCCAAACCAGAGCATGACTTAAGCAGGACATTCTATCCAATATTTCTAAAAGCTCTATTTAGACGTATTCTAAAGGCAAGATATTGTTCTCATGATATCTTCCGATAGGTATCATTCACTATCTTAAGCCTTCTCATTTCCTCCATTTTCTTAGTCCGCACGAGTCCTTATCATGACATTCTATACACCAAAGTAGGTGTTCGATGTATCGAGACGAGAATATAGATAGAGGAAGGCTTAGACGTGTATTCCTCCTTATTAATCCGAAAAATTACATGCCAGTTCTAATATTGTAATTAAACATTTAGAAACTTGAGCACATAAAATTTCCAGATCCGGTCGGCAACAGACCATAGATCCGATCAAATGATAGCATCATAAAGCATATAAGGCATTTTATAACATAAATCATTTAGCACGTAAAAGGAATTTAGGCATCTTCCTTAAATAAGCTGGTGCTTGTGTCTAATCAGATGTACTTCCTAAAATATATTAGACACACTCAACTCACAATCATCGCTTAACATTCTAAGTTGAAGTCTAGAAAATTTCCTACAAATTCCTAGTTCGCTTAAACTAATGCTCTGATACAAATAGTGACATCCCCATTTTCACGGACAGAAAAGACTGATTTGTTTATGCTTTATTTGAAAATCAGATTATCCTTTTAAAGAAATATGTTGCGGAATTTGTTACCCAAAATATGATAAAGAATTTATCAAATCATTTCCGAAGAAATGTATTTTCATTATATTAAAAACCTTTGGATGTCATCGTCAATACAGAAACACAAGCATAAACAGACCTTACATTCATTTACACTAGTGAGTTACATCTCCTTTAATCTTTCAGTGTTATTTAGCTTCATATCGACACCTGTGATACAAATAAACTGAGTGGGTCAGGTTGGGAAACTTGGTGAGTACATAGGGATTTCACTCCCACAATGTTATATCGTGTATATATATATATATATATATATATATATATATATATATATATATATATATATATATATATATATGTTTTAGGACTCACAATATATATAGTTTCACCTCATATAAGCAATTTTACCCCACCCCGTCGATCCTCAGAATAACACGATCTATACTCTCGGATCTAAAATTAATCTCTTTACCTAATCCATACTCCCGGATCACGTATGTCTAATCCATGCTCTCGGATCAATAACTATGCCCATTCCATACTCTCGGACTAGGGATAATTGACCATGTCTAATCCATGCTCCCGGATTAATGACAATTAACTATGTCCTCTCCATACTCTCGGACTAAAAACAAATGACTATGTCTAATCCATGCTCTCGGATAAATGACAGGTTTTAAAGTTCTACCCTTATATCTCACTCGTACTCATAAAGAGATACTACCCAATATTCCTCTTAATTAATCCAGATTTACTCTGTATCCTAAATCATCATATATTATCAGATATACTCTTAACACGTATTTCAGGGACCAAAATCTAGTCTTTAACTCTTAAAGGGACCAAATATGCATCTTTCTCAACTTAATCCATTAAGTCCATGTCTCCAACCTTCATATCTGAATCAATATGATGTTTAGATGGATAAAGTTTCCAACTTTATCCATAACAAGGTCACAAATTTTCAAGATCTAAACTTTATGCACTAAAGTGACTAAAAAGTGACGAATATGAAAATTAACAAGATCTATGAAACTAATGAGCAAGTTTGAAGCTTTTTACTCACAAAAGTCCATAAATGATGTAATCTTGCTAGATCTATGCTTGATCCTTCATCCATACACTTTGCCACCACCTTGTTCTTCAAGATCCCACATTTTAATGGAGAAATAAGCTCATAAATGATGCCAAGACTCAAAATAAGAGAGAGGAGGATAGGGTTTCGAGACTACATGTTGAGGAGGGATGGAGGATGAATATGGGGAGGGTTCCAAGAGTTAATGACGCTTAAATAGGGTCCAAACCCTAAAAATTAGGGTTTTTTCTCCTGCCAGTGTATGCCCAGCATACCTATAAGTACGCCCAGCATACTAGAGTGATCCGGCGTCTTCTGTAGTCATTTATCCCAGCGTACTATATGGTGTATGCCCGACGTACTGGATAAAGTCTCGATTTTCAATTAAACTTCAAACAACCATAACTTCTTCGTTCCAACTCCGTTTTCGACGTTCTTTATACCCACGAAAATGTCCTGAAAGGCTCTACAACCCTATCTAGTTATTTTTGACTTAAAACACATCGAACTATAATCCTTAATTCATAAAAGAAGTCTGAAACATCACTTTTCCCGTTTTACCCTTTGACTCCAAAACACAAACCAAGGATTTGGATCGCATAATCAATATTATCAACATCCAATAGTGTCTAAACCTTATTCCCTTGAAGCCCCAATGCCTTTACTTGATCCATTTGTTATCTACAATCCTGAAATAAGAAAGTTCTCGAAACAGAAGCTTACATTTAATTTATGTTTTAAGTTAACTAGTAAGTCATGTTTTATGTATTAAGTCATGTTTTAGGTATTAGTTCATGTTTTTATGTATTAAGTCAAGTTTTTAAGAAGTAAGTCATGTTTTAATTTATTAATCGTAATTTATGTTTTAATTTGTTAATCGTAATTTATGTTTTAATTTATTGTAACATTTTTTTTATTTAATGTTAAGTGTTTAAAAAAACACAATTTATGTAAATTTGAAAAAAAAACATAATTTATTTAAATTTGAAAAAGAAAATCATAATAAAAAAATACAATTAGTTAAATTTGAAAAAGAAAATCATAATGAAAAATATAATTTGTTTAATTTGAAAAAAAAATCATATAACTTATTTAAAATTGAAAAAGAAAATTAAAAAAATCAACAAGTGCTAAGGGTGCTACCACTCTCTGTGAAATAATAAGAAAAAAGATGCTAGCGAGGTGACACGTAAAAAATTTATATAATAGTAAAAAAAAATGAGGTGACAAGTTGGTAAGAATGTTACCACTCCCTCCAGCCTAAGGCTTCAAGGAGTGGAGCTCGTTAAGGGAGGTGCTAAGGGGTTTTAAGAGTGCTAGACACCACCCTTACATTGCGCTAAGCAACTCGCCAAGAAGGAGTCGATAAGGTGGTAGCGAGAAGAGAGTGGAGAGAGAGAAAATGTAAAGGAATGTTATGATTTATGTTGGTATTTATTCATTTTCTTAATTTTTTTCTCTTAAAAATCAAACCTATTAAATTGACACACTATCACTCTCTACCTTTTTTGTGGTAGACATGCTAAGCTTGCGTGACATAAAAAAACTAAAAAAATCCTACGTGGAGTGCTATCACTCTCTTGAGCCTAATAAATCAAAAATAAAAAAAATTGCCACATGTCATATTCTTATTCATTTTGTCACAAGTTATTTTGTGGTTATTTTAAATTAAATGTTTTCCAGGTGTTATTTTATTTTATGGGTTTTTTTTAATTAAATTCCATATAGTATTAAAATATAATAATTTTCATAACTATAATAATAAATTGATATCAATTTCATTAATATAACTTTCTTTTTAATTTTAAAAAAATTCCGAAACTCAACTAATTCTTTTGTTTATTTATTTAAATTATTATTTTTTTTAAATATAAAAAAGAATAAATACTTTAATTTTAATAATTTAATATTTTTTATTTCCTTATAAATTCATATTTGCTAAATATTTAAAGTTGCAGTTTTTTTAATAAACCCCCATATAATATACATGTCCCATAACTAATAACAAATATATTATCACTTTCTCCGGCCTTAAACGGACCAAATGTCTCCTCTCTTTGATGTTTATGTCACTAAAAAGCGCAATAAAGTCTCATCAATTAGGTTAAATCCTAAAGTCAACTTAAAAGGTATATACCTTCAATAATGATGGGCCATTAAGAACCAAACACTGATCTTTAGAGAAATTCAACTTACTTAATTTGTTACTGGACGAGACATCATGAAAATAGATCACCATGAATATGCTCTTGAATTTACTAGTGCTCATGAAGTGCATGTGCCAACCAAAATTTTGCCAAATCTGAATCATATAATTGATTAAAAAATGTGAAAGTCATATTTGTACTTAAGGTTGAATAGACCCTAAGGTATTAAATTTGTGGATATTTATTTACTAAACTTTGTTTAAAGTGTAAAAAACCACTGAACTTATTATTTTTTTCAATTTAAAATGGTCTTTGTGATCGGTATAACAAGTTCAATGATTACTTTTAATTAAAAATATCCATGAACTTTGTTTAAATCGATTAAATAAAAACAAGTTCAATTGTATAATAATATTGATACACTTTTTTCAAATATATAAATTTAAGAATATAAAAGTTCATAAATTTGATACGTTCAAATTTTATTCAAAGATCTCAAATCCTTTTATATACAATGCAATAAAAGGATAAAAACGTCTAACTAGGAAATAGGAGATAATAACAAACGAAATATATTCAAATCAATTTCAATACTCTCCCTCAAGCTGGAGCATGAAGGTCACAAATGCTCAGCTTGTCCAGAAGAAAACGAAGATGTTGAGCACCTAACCCTTTCGTGAACAAGTCAGCAAGCTGCAACTTGGTATCAACGTACAAAGGCTGAATTTCTTTTGATCCGACTCTCTCACGAATGAAATAACAATCCATCTCCACATGTTTAGTGCGTTCATGGAAGACAGGGTTATTACCAATGTGACGAACAACTTGATTGTCACAAAAAAGAGTTTTAGAACCATGTTGTTCAACGTCTAACTCCTTTAACAACCAATGCATCTAAATAATTTCTCTTACAGTAGTGACCATGACTTTATATTCAACTTCAGCGGATGATCGAGAAACAACAAATTGTTTTTTTTGTCTTCCATGAAACCGGAGCCCCTCCCAAAAGAAGGAGATAACATGTCCGAAAGCGTCTTGTCATGGGACATCCAAGCAAATCTGAGTCGGAGTAAGCTAAAAGACGAGTTCCACCAAACCGAGGTAATAGAATTCCTTGACCTGGGGTAGCCTTGAGATAACGAAGTACTCGAAGAAGGGAATCTAGATGATGTTGCCTAGGATCTACAACGAACTGGCTAAGAACATTGATTCGCATCAACCTTTGGTTTACTTTCATCTTGATCAATTTTAAGGTTTTTCTTTATTGGAAACGAACTAGGTCGTGCTCCCATCATACCACTGTCTTTCAAAATGTCGAGAGTAAATTTTCTCTGACTAAGAACGACACCATCAGATGTCTTTGCTACCTCGATACCAAGGAAATACTTTTGAACTCCTAGATCCTTGATGTTGAATTCAATATGCAGACACTTCTTTGTTTCTTTAATCTTGTTTGCATTGTTACCCACAATGATCACATCATCAACATAAATGAGAATAGAAAGAAAGATGCCATGATGCTTATAAAGGAAGAACGAATGACCAGACTTGGATTGTTTGAAATTAAGACTCAAGAGAACGGTAGTGAACTTTTTCTACCAATTGCGGGAAGCTTGTTTCAGAGCATACATAGACTTTCACAAACGACAAACTCTCGTGTCATTAGTTTTAGAAAATCCTTGGGGCACTTTCATATAAACTTTTCCATCCAGATTGTTATGAAAAAACACATTGTTGACATCAAGTTGGTGTATCATCCAATCCTTCGTGATGGCAACAACCAATAGAGTACGCACGGTAATAAGCTTTGCAACGGGAGCAAATGTGTCATGAAAATCGACTCCCTCAGTTTGAGTGAAGCCTTTAACGACAAGATGATCAGCTGATCCTAAGCCCAGTGTTGGTGGGGTAGCAAGAATATGGGTTTTGATGATAGTGAAGTAGCTGTCGAGACCCATGAGGAATTTGTTAGGGTGCAAAGTCACGCTTGGATGTGGCTTACCCTTATTGACGTGTAAATGAGTTGTCTTTCCTATAAATAGGAAGTGAGTGACACTCGTATTTAGTAATGATCATTTTGGAGTGTTAGACTAGAGAGATAAATTTGTACAAACCCATTTGTATATCCTTTCTAGATCTAATATGAGCTTACACAGATTTATTTACTCCTTGTGTTCTTGAGTTTACATGAAGATTCACTAGATCTTTTCTTATTCCGCACATGCCATCATAATCAACGACATTACAATTGGTATCAGAGCGGGTGTTCTTGATTGGATCAAGAATTGATCATTGATGTCATTCTAGATTTGGTGATTCTTTTTGATCTTTGATCTTCATGATTTAGAGAGTTTTTGGATTCTAGAAATCGAATTCATCTTTGATTCTATTCAAAATTTGATATTCTTCACTAGAATTCAAGTGCTTTTTCCTTTCTCTTTCTAGAAAACCCATTTAAAATCACTTTCTCTCTATAGAAATCTTCAAGTTTTTGTGATCATGGTGCGTTTGGAGTATGATTCTTGGGTTGTGATCATTGAAGGTGTGAAATACAAGGTCAACGAATATCAATTTTATGGGTTATTGTTAAGTGAGTTGATTTCATGGGATTCTATGGTTTCTTATGGAGGGTTGAAGGATGTTCATGGAAGATTGTATTTCAACCACTTTCGAAGATTGAATGCTTGTATGATCTTTCCATAATGATGTTAGTTCGTAGTGATAACCGAAAAGAAGGAGATGAAAGAGATTTGTTTAATAAAAGATACATTTCTCTTGTTGAAAACCCAAGTGATCTTCATGCTCTTAAGTTTGTTGAGGATGTTCTTGATGTTCTTGAAGTTCATGATAAGAAGATTCAAGTTGATTCTCATGAAGATGAAAAAGTTTTTTGTTCGATTGGAGTTCAAACCGATGATATTTTGTGTTCTTGTGATTCGTTTGAAGGAATGATTCCTTATCGAAAGCCGGTGATCCAAGAAATTCACAAGTATCAAACTCCAAAAGATTTGATTCAAACTCAAAAAGTTGATGATGTGGAACGTGGGTTTGTTCATGAAATCAAGTCTTCAAGATGCAAAAAGATGAGAAAGAAAAAGAAGAAGAAGATTAAACGGAAAAACAAGCGGGTTTATTCAAATGTTGTTGTAAAGCTGAAATTCGTGAAACAAATTTGGGTTCCAAAGCAACAATCTCCAAATGTTGTATTGAATTTGAAGTCAAAACTCAAATGTGTTGGTGGTTCTTTTGAAGATATTCTTCGATCGTTGAAGAACACGAATAACACGAAGAATGAGTTGTACATCACGCATAATGGGTGGTACAATGCTCAAATTGGAGATTTTCTCATTCCAACAAAAGAACCAAGATTTTATAGATTTGATTCGTTCGTTGCAAATGGATCTCGATTCGTCAAAAATGTATCTCAAATTCTCAAATGGATTCCAAAACGTCCATGAATTCGATTCGTACTTTACGTTTTTCATTTTTGATCGATTTGCCTTATTGGATCAAATCTGTTTCAACCCCATTGTTGATCCAATTATTTTTGTTTAGATCAAATCACAAAAATCAAAATCATATTCTATAAGTTTTTCCAAAATTCACTGTTCATCTCATCCAAAATTGAGTCCAATCACATTTTCCATTCGTTGATTCATTGTTTAAGCCCATTTTACTGAATTGTTTTGATTTAGCCCAATTTCACTTGATAGTTACTGTTCATGATCCGTTCACTGTGTTCAAACTGATTATTCGATTACATCCCATTTCCGTCAAATGATTTCTATATCGTATCCATTTATCATCGATCAAAGTCAAACCTAAAGTCAAAATATATTAAAATTAGATTGAAATCAGAATTCGAACTCGTAATTGATCTGGATTTTGTCTTGGAATGATGTGTGGTGGTTTCGACTTTGATATCTTAATCTGCTCTTGATTTCGATTTTGAAATTGAATAATTCGATGGTGAGCTTTCACAGAAAAATGTTCGAATCAATGGATTTGATGAGAAACAAAACTAGATCGAAGGTTCAAGGTTCGAGGTAGATTGTGAGAGTTGAATGTTGTGAATGGGAAGGATTCGTTTAAAGACAATGTTGGAATTGAAATCAATGGTCGATAATCGATGGTCGATTGATTGGTTATAGGATTCATGGTTAATTGATGATGTATTGTCGAAACAGATGAAAGGGTTGAGGACGATGGGAGTCGATTGTTTGGTTTCATTTAGTTTTGACAGACAAATTTTCGAAATTGATGTCAAGAATCGATGTAATTGTACACTGATTTCGAAATCAGTATGCTTGATGACTGATTGCTTGAGTAATTAATGTCGAATCGCGAAATAATTCGCTTTTGGATATCGACTGGTATGTCGATTTTGATGTTTCTGTGTTTCGAAGGTTTCCCAGTTGAAAAGCCAAGATTTCAACGACCTGTTGATGTCGATGATTTTGGAAGAGTCATAATAGCGAAGAGGTGTGATAATCAATTTGGGTCTGATTTCGAAGGCTCGATGGTCAATGATCGATAGATGGGTTTGGTTATTGCTTGAGTACTTAATAGCTAAGATTTTTTATCGCTAATAGCGAATATTTTTGATCGCGGAAAGTTTTGGTGTCGACGTTCACCGGAACAAATGAATTGGGGAAGAAACACAAGTTTTGAAATTGGTCCTTAAAGTTTCGAAACTTTGTCACTTTATATACATTTCGAAATTTGGAGTAATTTTCGAAAGTTTGGAAATGAAGAATGCAGAAGTCTCGAAATGAGCCCCTGAAGTTTCGAAAAGTTGGCAGCAAATACCCAACTTCGAAATTGGGCAAATTTTCTGAGAAATTGAAGAATGTTCATTTCTGGTCCCTGCAGTTTGTGCGAATTAACATTTTCTACCCAGTTTCGCAAATGGGGGAGAATTTCGCATATTTGGCTGTTTTTGGCGCAACGGGTCCCTGCAAAATTCAGAAAATGACAATTTCTACCCGGTTTTTGGAAAATCTTACAACTTTCACCCAAAAAGTCAAAATTTTTCACAAATTGCAAATTTTTTGAGGCTTTTTCGTGATTGTTTTTCCGTGCAAGATTTTTGGTGGTTCATTTTTGGTACACATCAAGGGGGAGTATTGTGAAGTTTATTCCTCGGGCGCTTCTTACCCTTAATGGGTTTTATAATCATTTTTTTATTATAAAAAGGGGGAGAATGATGGGTATTCGAAGTGGGTTTGTCGGATATTAATTTGCGGATTTGAAGACCGGTGTTACTTCGAAAGGGAGTTTGGTCTTGATCGCGCTAGCTCGTTGGAGACTGAAGCATGGACATCCAATCCTAACTTTGCGGGGGAGAATGTTAGGGTGCAAAGTCACGCTTGGATGTGGCTTACCCTTATTGACATGTAAATGAGTTGTCTTTCCTATAAATAGGAAGTGAGTGACACTCATATTTAGTAATGATCATTTTGGAGTGTTAGACTAGAGTGAGAAATTTGCACAAACCCATTTGTATATCCTTTCTAGATCTAATATGAGCTTACACAGATTTATTTACTCCTTGTGTTCTTGAGTTTACATGATGATTCACTAGATCTTTTCTTATTCCGCACATGCCATCATAATCAACGTCATTACAATTGGTATCAGAGCGGGTGTTCTTGATTGGATCAAGAATTGATCATTGATGTCATTCTAGATTTGGTGATTCTTTTTGGTCTTTGATCTTCGTGATTTAGAGAGTTTTTGGATTCTAGAAATCGAATTCATCTTTGATTCTATTCAAAATTTGATATTCTTCACTAGAATTCAAGTGCTTTTTCCTTTCTCTTTCTAGAAAACCCATTTAAAATCACTTTCTCTTTATAGAAATCTTCAAGTTAAGTGAGTTGATTTCATGGGATTCTATGGTTTCTTATGGAGGTTTGAAGGATGTTCATGGAAGATTGTATTTCAACCACTTTCGAAGATTGAATGCTTGTATGATCTTTCCATAATGATGTTAGTTCGTAGTGATAACCGAAAAGAAGGAGATGAAAGAGATTTGTTTAATAAAAGATACATTTCTCTTGTTGAAAACCCAAGTGATCTTCATGCTCTTAAGTTTGTTGAGGATGTTCTTGATGTTCTTGAAGTTCATGATAAGAAGATTCAAGTTGATTCTCATGAAGATGAAAAAGTTTTTTGTTCGATTGGAGTTCAAACCGATGATATTTTGTGTTCTTGTGATTCGTTTGAAGGAATGATTCCTTATCGAAAGCCGGTGATCCAAGAAATTCACAAGTATCAAACTCCAAAAGATTTGATTCAAACTCAAAAAGTTGATGATGTGGAACGTGGGTTTGTTCATGAAATCAAGTCTTCAAGATGCAAAAAGATGAGAAAGAAAAAGAAGAAGAAGATTAAACGGAAAAACAAGCGGGTTTATTCAAATGTTGTTGTAAAGCTGAAATTCGTGAAACAAATTTGGGTTCCAAAGCAACAATCTCCAAATGTTGTATTGAATTTGAAGTCAAAACTCAAATGTGTTGGTGGTTCTTTTGAAGATATTCTTCGATCGTTGAAGAACACGAATAACACGAAGAATGAGTTGTACATCACGCATAATGGGTGGTACAATGCTCAAATTGGAGATTTTCTCATTCCAACAAAAGAACCAAGATTTTATAGATTTGATTCGTTCGTTGCAAATGGATCTCGATTCGTCAAAAATGTATCTCAAATTCTCAAATGGATTCCAAAACGTCCATGAATTCGATTCGTACTTTACGTTTTTCATTTTTGATCCATTTGCCTTATTGGATCAAATCTGTTTCAACCCCATTGTTGATCCAATTATTTTTGTTTAGATCAAATCACAAAAATCAAAATCATATTCTATAAGTTTTTCCAAAATTCACTGTTCATCTCATCCAAAATTGAGTCCAATCACATTTTCCATTCGTTGATTCATTGTTTAAGCCCATTTTACTGAATTGTTTTGATTTAGCCCAATTTCACTTGATAGTTACTGTTCATGATCCGTTCACTGTGTTCAAACTGATTATTCGATTACATCCCATTTCCGTCAAATGATTTCTATATCGTATCCATTTATCATCGATCAAAGTCAAACCTAAAGTCAAAATATATTAAAATTAGATTGAAATCAGAATTCGAACTCGTAATTGATCTGGATTTTGTCTTGGAATGATGTGTGGTGGTTTCGACTTTGATATCTTAATCTGCTCTTGATTTCGATTTTGAAATTGAATAATTCGATGGTGAGCTTTCACAGAAAAATGTTCGAATCAATGGATTTGATGAGAAACAAAACTAGATCGAAGGTTCAAGGTTCGAGGTAGATTGTGAGAGTTGAATGTTGTGAATGGGAAGGATTCGTTTAAAGACAATGTTGGAATTGAAATCAATGGTCGATAATCGATGGTCGATTGATTGGTTATAGGATTCATGGTTAATTGATGATGTATTGTCGAAACAGATGAAAGGGTTGAGGACGATGGGAGTCGATTGTTTGGTTTCATTTAGTTTTGACAGACAAATTTTCGAAATTGATGTCAAGAATCGATGTAATTGTACACTGATTTCGAAATCAGTATGCTTGATGACTGATTGCTTGAGTAATTAATGTCGAATCGCGAAATAATTCGCTTTTGGATATCGACTGGTATGTCGATTTTGATGTTTCTGTGTTTCGAAGGTTTCCCAGTTGAAAAGCCAAGATTTCAACGACCTGTTGATGTCGATGATTTTGGAAGAGTCATAATAGCGAAGAGGTGTGATAATCAATTTGGGTCTGATTTCGAAGGCTCGATGGTCAATGATCGATAGATGGGTTTGGTTATTGCTTGAGTACTTAATAGCTAAGATTTTTTATCGCTAATAGCGAATATTTTTGATCGCGGAAAGTTTTGGTGTCGACGTTCACCGGAACAAATGAATTGGGGAAGAAACACAAGTTTTGAAATTGGTCCTTAAAGTTTCGAAACTTTGTCACTTTATATACATTTCGAAATTTGGAGTAATTTTCGAAAGTTTGGAAATGAAGAATGCAGAAGTCTCGAAATGAGCCCCTGAAGTTTCGAAAAGTTGGCAGCAAATACCCAACTTCGAAATTGGGCAAATTTTCTGAGAAATTGAAGAATGTTCATTTCTGGTCCCTGCAGTTTGTGCGAATTAACATTTTCTACCCAGTTTCGCAAATGGAGGAGAATTTCGCATATTTGGCTATTTTTGGCGCAACGGGTCCCTGCAGAATTCAAAAAATGACAATTTCTACCCGGTTTTTGGAAAATCTTGCAACTTTCACCCAAAAAGTCAAAATTTTTCACAAATTGGAAATTTTTTGAGGCTTTTCGTGATTGTTTTACCGTGCAAGATTTTTGGTGATTCATTTTTGGTACACATCAAGGGGGAGTATTGTGAAGTTTATTCCCCGGGCGCTTCTTACCCTTAATGGGTTTTATAATCATTTTTTGATTATAAAAGGGGGAGAATGATGGGTATTCGAAGCGGGTTTGTCGGATATTCATTTGCGGATTTGAAGACCGGTGTTACTACGAAGGGGAGTTTGGTCTTGATCGCGCTAGCTCGTTGGAGACTGAAGCATGGACATCCAATCGTAACTTTGCGGGGGAGAATGTTAGGGTGCAAAGTCACGCTTGGATGTGGCTTACCCTTATTGACGTGTAAATGAGTTGTCTTTCCTATAAATAGGAAGTGAGTGACACTTATATTTAGTAATGATCATTTTGGAGTGTTAGACTAGAGTGAGAAATTTATACAAACCCATTTGTATATCCTTTCTAGATCTAATATGAGCTTACACAGATTTATTTACTCCTTGTGTTCTTGAGTTTACATGATGATTCACTAGATCTTTTCTTATTCCGCACATGCCATCATAATCAACGTCATTACAATTGGTATCAAAGCGGGTGTTCTTGATTGGATCAAGAATTGATCATTGATGTCATTCTAGATTTGGTGATTCTTTTTGGTCTTTGATCTTCGTGATTTAGAGAGTTTTTGGATTCTAGAAATCGAATTCATCTTTGATTCTATTCAAAATTTGATATTCTTCACTAGAATTCAAGTGCTTTTTCCTTTCTCTTTCTAGAAAACCCATTTAAAATCACTTTCTCTCTATAGAAATCTTCAAGTTTTTGTGATCATGGTGCGTTTGGAGTATGATTCTTGGGTTGTAATCATTGAAGGTGTGAAATACAAGGTCAACGAAAATCAATTTTATGGGTTATTGTTAAGTGAGTTGATTTCATGGGATTCTATGGTTTCTTATGGAGGTTTGAAGGATGTTCATGGAAGATTGTATTTCAACCACTTTCGAAGATTGAATGCTTGTATGATCTTTCCATAATGATGTTAGTTCGTAGTGATAACCGAAGGAGATGAAAGAGATTTGTTTAATAAAAGATACATTTCTCTTGTTGAAAACCCAAGTGATCTTCATGCCTTAACTTTATTGAAGATGTTCTTGATGTTCTTGAAGTTCATGATAAGAAGATTCAAGTTGATTTTCATGAAGATGAAAAAGTTTTTTGCTCGATTGGAGTTCAAACCGATGATATTTTGTGTTCTTGTGATTCGTTTGAAGGAATGATTCATTATCGAAAGCCGGTGATCCAAGAAATTCACAAGTATCAAACTCCAAAAGATTTGATTCAAACTCAAAAAGTTGATGATGTGGAAAGTGGGTTTGTTAATGAAATCAAGTCTTCAAGATGCAAAAAGATGAGAAAGAAAAAGAAGAAGAAGATTAAACGGAAAAACAAGCGGGTTTATTCAAATGTTGTTGTAAAGCCGAAATTCGTGAAACAAATTTGGGTGCCAAAGCAACAATCTCCAAATGTTGTATTGAATTTGAAGTCAAAACTCAAATGTGTTGGTGGTTCTTTTGAAGATGTTCTTCGATCGTTGAAGAACACGAATAACACGAAGAATGAGTTGTACATCACGCATAATGGGTGGTACAATGCTCAAATTGGAGATTTTCTCATTCCAACAAAAAAACCAAGATCTTCTAGATTTGATTCGTTCGTTGCAAATGGATCTCGATTCGTCAAAAATGTATCTCAAATTCTCAAATGGATTCCAAAACGTCCATGAATTCGATTCGTACTTTACGTTTTTCATTTTTGATCGATTTGCCTTATTGGATCAAATCTGTTTCAACCCCATTGTTGATCCAATTATTTTTGTTTAGATCAAATCACAAAAATCAAAATCATATTCTATAAGTTTTTCCAAAATTCACTGTTCATCTCATCCAAAATTGAGTCCAATCACATTTTCCATTCGTTGATTCATTGTTTAAGCCCATTTTACTGAATTGTTTTGATTTAGCCCAATTTCACTTGATAGTTACTGTTCATGATATGTTCACTGTGTTCAAACTGATTATTCGATTACATCCCATTTCCGTCAAATGATTTCTATATCGTATCCATTTATCATCTATCAAAGTCAAACCTAAAGTCAAAATAGATTAAAATTAGACTGAAATCAGAATTCGAACTCGTAATTGATCTGGGTTTTGTCTTGGAATGATGTGTGGTGGTTTCGACTTTGATATCTAAATCTGCTCTTGATTTCGATTTTGAAATTGAATAATTCGATGGTGAGCTTTCATAGAAAAATGTTCGAATCAATGGATTTGATGAGAAACAAAACTAGATAGAATGTTCAAGGTTCGAGGTACATTGTGAGAGTTGAATGTTGTGAATGGGAAGGATTCGTTTAAAGACAATGTTGGAATTGAAATCAATGGTCGATTTATTGGTTATAGGATTCATGGTTAATTGATGATGTATTGTCGAAACAGATGAAAGGATTGAGGACGATGGGAGTCGATTGTTTGGTTTCATTTAGTTTTGACAGACAAATTTTCAAAATTGATGTCAAGAATCGATGTAATTGTACTCTGATTTCGAAATCAGTATGTTTGATGACTGATTGATTGAGTAATTAATGTCGAATCGCGAAATAATTCGCTTTTGGATATCGACTGGTATGTCGATTTTGATGTTTCTGTGTTTCGAAGGTTTCCCAGTTGAAAAGCCAAGATTTCAACGACCTGTTGATGTCGATGATTTTGGAAGAGTCGTAATAGCGAAGAGGTGTGATAATCGATTTGGGTCTGATTTCGAAGGCTCGATGGTCAATGATCGATAGATGGGTTTGGTTATTGCTTGAGTACTTAATAGCTAAGATTTTTTATCGCTAATAGCGAATATTTTTGATCGCGGAAAGTTTTGGTGTCGACGTTCACCGGAACAAATGAATTGGGGAAGAAACACAAGTTTTGAAATTGGTCCTTAAAGTTTTGAAACTTTGTCACTTTATATACATTTCGAAATTTGGAGTAATTTTCGAAAGTTTGGAAGTGAAGAATGCAGAAGTCTCGAAATGAGCCCCTGAAGTTTCGAAAAGTTGGCAGCAAATACCCAACTTCGAAATTGGGCAAATTTTCTAAGAAATTGAAGAATGTTCATTTCTGGTCCCTACAGTTTGTGCGAATTAACATTTTCTACCCAGTTTCGCAAATGGGGGAAAATTTCGCATATTTGGCTGTTTTTGGCGCAACGGGTCCCTGCAGAATTCAGAAAATGACAATTTCTACCCGGTTTTTGGAAAATCTTGCAACTTTCACCCAAAAAGTCAAAAATTTTCACAAATTGGAAATTTTTTGAGGCTTTTTCGTGATTGTTTTTCCGTGCAAGATTTTTGGTAATTCATTTTTGGTACACATCAAGGGGGAGTATTGTGAAGTTTATTCCTCGGGCGCTTCTTACCCTTAATGGGTTTTATAATCATTTTTTGATTATAAAAGGGGGAGAATGATGGGTATTCGAAGCGGGTTTGTCGGATATTCATTTGCGGATTTGAAGACCGGTGTTACTTCGAATGGGAGTTTGGTCTTGATCGCGCTAGCTCGTTGGACACTAAAGCCTGGACATCCAATCCTAACTCTGCGGGGGAGAATGTTAGGGTGCAAAGTCACGCTTGGATGTGGCTTACCCGTATTGACGTGTAAATGAGTTGTCTTTCCTATAAATAGGAAGTGAGTGACACTCATATTTAGTAATGATCATTTTGGAGTGTTAGATTAGAGTGAGAAATTTGTACAAACCCATTTGTATATCCTTTCTAGATCTAATATGAGCTTACACAGATTTATTTACTCCTTGTGTTCTTGAGTTTACATGATGATTCACTAGATCTTTTCTTATTCCGCACATGCCATCATAATCAACACCACTACAAAATTCATACAATTTCTCATTTTCTTGGTGTTCAACGATACGTGTGCCGATTCCATAGGTGCACGCATTACAAGTGCAATTTGGTGTAGGAAAAGTTGATTGTATCTCATCCCATAGAGATCGCAACTTGGTGTAGTAGGCCGATACGAAGATCCCGTCTTGTCGAGTGGTAGTGAGTTGGTTCTACAGTTCATAAGCCCTAGGATCACTTTCCTTCCCAAATTTTTCATGAAGGCCAAACTAGATTTCTAAAGCAGTATTTGCGTATTTGACGCTACTTCTTATTTCCTTTTCCATGGTCGTGGTAAACCATCCCTTTACAATAGCATGACTGTGAGTTCAAGATTCAATGCGCGGACAAGGTTTGAAAACTCAAACCTCGAATTAACTTTTAAGATCAATGTCTGCTTCTAATAAGTTGGTCCGGTCAAGTCTGGTAAACCAGTCAAGACTTAAAGATGATAGTCAACAAAGTATTCAAGTAAGTAAAATAGAGTAAGAACAAAGTAAAGACGATTTAAAGAACAAGAAGAATGAAAGTAAAAGATATTTGACTTGCAAGAGAGTTATAATTGATGTGAAGAGAATAATTGCTATTTCTTACTTCAAACTATGAAACATCAACTCCTTAAATAGTAAAGGAGGAACACAGTACAATCTGAGAACATTCTATGGACTAGTTAATACTAAGTGTTTGACAATCCTGGCACTTAAAAGATTTACTGATTTGGTCCTAAGAACTGTTCCATCAACAAAAGACAAAAAACATTAAATGCTTGTACAGACTCAATCACATCAAAATAACTTCGGAAACATCTTCATCTCGGACAGGGATAGATTTCAGAACATCTTCACATCTCGGACTGGAGTTGACTTCGGATCTATTGTGGTTCGGATTGCTAGAGGTTCACTTTTTATGCATTAACAATCTCCCCCTAAGTGAACTTAGCAATCAGTAAACTTAGTTGGCTTCTTCAGATACAAAAAGGTAAGCACTATGCAGCCAGCTTCGGACTTCCAGATACCATTTAAGGTGTTCAATGAACTTCTTCTTCACATGCTCAGGAGCTTCACTTTTAGCAGCATTGATGATGAACTTTTGAAGGATGTTTGAAGTAACAAGATGTTTATCACGAACTCGAAATAATTCTTTCGGGTTGTCTTCTTCTTGAGATAGATGTATTTGAGCTCAGGTTCTTCTATGGGTCCTTCTGCCAAGATTTGAGCTTCAGGCAGTTCATAAGTGATTTTCGCCAACACATTTTCTGTTCTAAACAAGTGTGCAAACTTAATGTTGAACCTACAAAATTATGCAACATAGTCATTCAAGAAGTCCATGGCAGCACTGTAAGCTCTGATGCTTGAATGATTAGATTGCCGATCTTGGAGGTGGGCACTGATTGTGAGAATGTCATTGGGGTTAATATATGGAAAGTCAACATCCGTGAGAGTGAGAGTTGCTTGTTTGTTCCGAGGGATGTAGTATCTGTACAACATGCAGTTAAGGCCAAATTTACTTTGAACCTTATTTCCGAAACAAACGAACTTAGTGATCCACTTTCGAGACCACACTTCTTTTTGAGGACGTGCGTTAACGGAGTAGAAAGTTCTCAATCTCTCTCGCTCTTATGATAGTTTGTGGATCATCATTCGGATGAAGAGGAGCGAATTTGATGTAGAATTTTCCATGTGGAGAGATTGGAAGATCAATTTGGTCAGAATCTTGAGTAGGAAGATCGAAGTACATGAAGGGGACAATATCAAGGCCATGAATGATTCCTTCTCGTAAGAGAGGAGATACGTCCATCATCGGATTCAAATTGTCTTTTAGGGCTTGAATCCTGGTGCTTTCTTCCAGTGCTTGATCTATCTGTTCTTGGGACCAGGCCTTAGACTTTCTGAATGTCCTCACTGGACTGTTAGGTTCAGTAGCAGTTTTCTTCCCTTTTTCTCGTGGTGCCTCTTTTAGGTCAGTAATGACTTGTTGTACTGCTTTGGAGATTATGAATTCAGGAGGAGGAGTGATCAGGGGCTCTTCAGGGAGATCATCCGGTTTCCGGGTTGGAGAACCTTCATCGATCCGAACTATTCGCGGAGCTGGGATTGGAGGCAACATGGATTGTGTAGCTCGGAAAGCATCAACAATTAATTTTGTTTTGAGCTTCGCCATTTCACGACTTCTTTTGAGAACATCTGCCAAGGATGATGGCCAAGAGACAGTGGGCCATATCCTCTTTTCTTCTTCCGAAAGAACCTTCATTGGTGCTTCCCTGATAGATTGCATTCCTAGAACAACATTTTCAATTAAGTCTTCATCTTCTTCATCATCTTTCACAAGAGGCTCCATGGATTCAACCTCAATTAAATCTTCTTCTTCGGATTCATCTCGGAGTATGAATTTCGAGGCAGGCTTCCATTGGATTGTTCTACCTCTTCGACTTGGTCCTTCTCCCCCTTTTGCGTCGGAAGGCCCAACATCCGATGCAAGTCTGGCATTGGTTTGAAATTCGGTTAAATGTTTGAACACTCTCTGAAACTCATGTTAAATTTTTTTGGAGAGAGAGTCGTAGGCTTCAACAGTGGGGGCTTGGGCTTTTAGGTGATCGAACAGCGAGCCCAAAATCGATAGCATTTCATCAAACTTATTGTTTGGAACATCAACAATGTTCCTACATGCTCGGAGCATCTTGATCAAGACCTATTGCATTATCAAATTAATGTCATCATTATTCTTAATCTTCTTCTCCAGCCTGTGGATTTGCTTTTCATGACGAACATGAGTTTGTTTGATCAATTCGTTGGTTGCATTGATCATGTAATCATGAATCTTAAGCATCATAGTGGTGGTGGAGATGTGGTGATCCAGGCTATCATTGTATTTCTGTTCGGCTTCCTCCAAAGTATGCTTGAATCGGAGAAAAATGAGTTGATCAAGTTGATTAGCTCTATCGACTTCATAGGGGCCAACTTATTTGATCTCGGAGAGAGATTGAAGAATAAGTTCGAGCTTGGCGTCGTGGCTGGTAACTTTCTGATCGAGCTTGGAGTCTAGTTGAGCTACAGACTTATCAAGTGAATCAACCATAGAAACAGCACTGGCAACGTTGTCTCATTATTCCAACAGTGCAAAGGGATCGGCAATGTTTTCAATCGAGGAGCCTGTATCCAAGGTGGAGCTCTCGGATTTTCTATCATTGTGATCATCATCATCATCATCATCATCATCATCATTCTGTGGTTCGGAAGGCTCAAGATTAACAGTTGGATTGAACTCGGTTTCGTTGCCTTGAGTATCAGCATCAATTTTTATTTCTCCTTCATCTTCCGAGGAGGATGAGGAAAGGCCAAAATCGTAAACCGATTTGGAAGAGGAGGGTTTCTGCAATGTTTTGAACGTTGTAAGGATTTGAAGAGCACCAACTGAAGTGTTGTCATCATCGAACATGAACTCAGTAGAATGTTCTTCATCGGAGGGAGGCTTGAAAGCTTCTTCACGTGGAGACTTCGGAGGAGGATCATCCGAAACAATTGTTGAATCGGGAACTTCTCCTGTAGGAATCTGTTGAGCTTGTTCGGAAAGAGTAAAATCTTGATCTGTTTCTGCATAACTTGGAAAAGAGAATGGCAGATTGCTTTGGATAGCTTGGTGTCGCATCGAAAGAAGAATGTACTCCACTTGAGGTCTTGTAAGATCTGGATGTCGAGTATGAGCTCTATCTACAAATTCAGACCAATATTTATTAGTAACACCCGATCGTCCTTTACCTGAACCAAGTATCAGACTGGTTGGGGCTCTCGAAGTTGGAGGGTCTGCTCCAGCTTCGGAAAGCTTAGAATCCGAGGCAGGGGCCCCATATTGTGCATGTGTTGAAGAAAGTGGGATATCCAAAATGATTCGTGGGTGTGTCGCAGGGGACTTCAAGGGACTATGACCACTACCTGCACTACCTTTTTCGGAATATGGGGATAGATTGTGTGCAGACTCCCCGTGAGTATGTGCTTGTGATTTTGAAACTCCGAAGGGTACTTCAAAAGAGTGGACGGGAAAGGTAGGTTGTGATCCAGAGCCATATCGAATGTCAACATGTGATTCCTTTTGAGAGGAACCACTGACTTTGGTTCTCTTTTTGGCTTGAACTCTTAGGGTGGTGTTTTTCGTTTAGCCATCTTCTTTTTTCGGCCACCAATAGAAACTGGCTTGTTCGCATCCGAAGTGAAACATCCCAAAAATACAGTCCAAAAATTTCGTTTTAAAATCATTTAAGAGAACCATAATTCATCAAACATCACAATAAAGATCATAAGCCATGTATCTCAAATCATCGTAACAAAATACTGTATCAAAATCATGTGTCAAAATATCAGAGTAAAAACATCCCAGGCTAAACAAATGGTGTGTGCACTGCAATCATCCCAAGATCCTCTTTTGAAAACCGAAGTACCTGAAACCAAAGCTGAAAACTGTAAGCACGAAGCTTAGTGAGTCTCCCCAAGCTACCACATACCATACACATGTCACACAAACAAATCGTGGGCCCCGCCCGGCATCGAGCAAGGCTCGGTATACACATGATCATATCAACAATTACATAAACATAATCACATAATCATAAACATATAAACATAACATTGGGCCTTGCCCGCTACATCGAGCCTCGCCCGCATCAGGCCCCGCCTGGCATCCGACCGCATCAGGCATCGGGCCCCACCAGGCATCGAACCAAAGTCCGGTATACATATAACATATCAACAAGCATATAACATACAAGTAACATAAACATAACTTGGGCCTAGCCCACTACATCGGGCCCCGCCCGGCATCGAACCGAAGTCATGCAGCGGGCCCCACCCGGCATTGAGCAAAGCTCGGTATACATAAGCATATCAACATATACATATAAACATAAACACATAACATAAACATATAAACATTCCTCGGGCCCCGCCCGGCATCGGACCGAAGTCTGAAAACATACAAACAGACACATGCAAGAATCACGAAGACATCAAGCATACAAACATTCCTCGGGATTGCGCCAGCATCGGATCGAAATCCGGAAAAGTATATAAACCTAAATCGGGCCCCGCCCGACATCGGACCGTAGTCTGGAACTACTACTAACTAAACGGGTCGGCCTTGGTGCCTTAGACCCGTTCCTACTGGAAGAGGACTCACTTCACACTGCTGAAGTCCCGCAGACAAAACTCTAGCTGCTGGATGACAGATTCCTGAACTGTCAACATCAAACTAAAACCTAATTAATAGATGGGTTCCAATACTTAACCATAAGTCCATGCTTGGGGTAAAAGACTACTTTACCCCCATTTTAGCTTGATTCAAGCTCAAGGCCCAATCAAAAGGCCCAAAAGTCAAATTATGAACCAAAGCCCAACATATGGCCCAATTTTCCAAATTGGGCCCAAACCCCTACTTAGTCTTACCCTAAGGCCCAACTATTTAGTCCAGTCCAACCATTTGGCATTCCATTGGTCGAAACTCTCATAATCCTCAAGGCCCATTTATGGCCCCTCTATGGCCCAATTTTTCCCAATTAGGCCCAAGCCTGTCCAATGGGCCTCATCCTAAAGCCTAATCCAAATATTCTAGTCCATACTTGTTCTTGGATGGCCCATCAGTAGTCCGAACATCCAGGCCCAATAGAAAAGGCCCAACTCAAAACCCAACACAATTAGGGTTTTCACATGAAATGACGATTAGGGTTAATTAAAAACACTTAACCCATGAAGGACTTAATCCATTAAGTCCATCCATCTACTAGGTCCATCATACGGTATAATTGGGCATCAACCATACATCAATCCACTGGTCCAAACGCGGGTCCCGGCAGTCCAAAACTAACATAACCTAAAATTAGGGTTTTCAACCTAATCACAATCCAACTAAGTCCAAGGTTAAGATATTGGGCCGATTAGGGTCCCACTAGGCGCATTAGGGATTTATTAGGTCGAACACTACCCATCGCCACCTCGGGTGGTGGTGGTCGATGGCGGCACACGGCGGCAGCAACCACCTCACAGTGGTGGTGGTGGTGGGTTCTTTTCCTTGGTTAATCCATCCAAAGCAATACATAAACTTTTCACTTCATAAAATACACTCACAGACAAAACAAACACACACACAACCACCCTTCACGATGGTTGGTGGCGGCAGAAAGCAGTGGCAGGGGGCGGTAGTAAGGTAATGGCCACCATGGTGGGCTGCCATGGTGGTTCCCACACTTTTTCGGCCGACAGAAAACACGCATGCACACATACGTACACCAGTTGGGCACTAGAAACACACCTAATCACAGCCACCCTCGCGGTGGCGCATGGCAGTCGGAGGGAAGGCGTCAACTGCAACCTCTGCTCGGAGTGGCGGCGCTCAACGGCCCTAGCGACACCGGCGACCATGGCTGAAGGCGAAACAGGAGAAGAAGAAGAGAGGGAACGTCCGAGAGCGACATAGACACTGCCCCAATGTTGGACTTCAACAAACCCGTTGTCGTCGGCAGGTGATGCGGTGGTTTGCGACCTCGACTTCGCCGGTCTCACCTAATCGGAACAATGAAGAAAGGATGGCGACTGAAGAAGGAGAAGAAGAAGAATGATGGGGGTTCGGTGTTCGCTTGACGGCTGCTAGTTGATCGGAATGGCATGGTGGCGGCGCCGGCCGGAGGGCATATAAGGTGGGTGGCGGCTGGAGTATCCCTTAGGGTTAGGGTTTCGACGGGAGTTATATACCCGGTACCATACAAAACTTATTCCCATAATGACAACAATGGTGCCTCCCTTCTAAAATCATTTCGAATTCACTCCAATATTTACCCTTTAAACCCCGGCTCCCATAATTTGTCTCATATTAGGTCCAACAGTTACCAAACAGCCCCTCTTCTACAAATTGTTTTCAAATGAAGTCCATATGTTACCATTCAGCCCCTAAGCCTCTAAAATATCTTCAAATTAAGTCCCAATCATTTACCAAGTAGTCCCTGCCTTCATAAATATTTACAAAACCAATCCAGAACTTACACTTTTAACCCCCAACTTCTAAATTATGCCAGTTAACTACACGAAACCAATACCTTGCTATATAATTATTGATTTTAGGGCTCCTATTCATTCATTAATTTGTTTATTTATTTATTTAATAAACGGGGTGTTACACGAAGGCTGCTCATCCGAGACTGGGGCAGATTGTGTGGGGTCATACACAATCGAAGTCTCAAGATAGTTTTTGAGATAGATGGAATCGAATGGAACGAATGTCAACATGTGTTGTAGCAATCGACGAATAGGTCTGAAATCATATTGGTTCGGAAGCCTATAAGTTTTAATGGCCTTGAAAGAAAGATATACCTCTTTGGGATCAGAACTTTGATGAATGGCTTCTCATCTTTCTTGATACATCTGTTGAAGTGTCAGATCCCAAAATCTCGGACTCGATATCTCGTTTGGCTTCCTTTTGATGGAAAACTTCCGAAAGTCTTTCCATAACACCTTGGTTAAGTCGACTGCATTGCTTCGTCCAGAGTAGATGTTGTACATGGCGTACAACCAGTCCTTACTCATGGTGTCAGTTCCACCATGCTTGCCTGACAATCCTCAAAGGATGAGATGCATCAAAACAGTCCATAGACCGGGAACAACCGATTCTTGAACTTCTTGGCCTTGAATTCACCGTTATACCCAATTTTATTCAAAAAGGTCTGAAACTCTTCAGATGTAGGTTCTTGAACACGAAAACCCTTGGGGTTTTCTGGGATACCAATGGCCTTGAGAAAATCGTTCTTGTGCATAGGGACGATCCTATCACCGGTGAGTTTGGTTGCAAGGACATCGTTCTCGATCTTGATTCTCTCAAACGCTTTGTAAAGAATGCTTAATGAAAGTTTAGGGTTTGGGTTTTTGGTAAGAGGAATAATAATGGGGTGATGAGAGATAAACTCGATCATGACGCGAATGTATTCGTCGTAATCCATGTGGTCGAGTGAGAAAAGTTGGGTTGTTTCTCTGAGAATCAGTTCAGTTGATGACGAAGAAGCGGAACCCTTGGATAATTTCTTCTTGGTAGCAGGTTTGGGAATTTCAGGAACATTTTGTGGAGATGCCATTAATGAGTTTCTTGAATGCTTGAAGAACAGAGTATAGAAAAGGCTATAAGGAAGAAGATAGATAAAGGTGAAAAGTGGGAACAGTTAGGATTCAAAATCCTTATATAGATTGGATATTCTGGGTCCGGTCGAGTGAAAAGAAATGATGACACCCAAACTCAAAATGGGTTGCATTTAATTAGTTGCTGAAAATGGCATTCCTATCACATGTTACAATAAAAAGATGGGACGTCTGTTGTTCCAAAGAACAAAACCATCATTTCAGTTTTGAGTTCACATTGCACTTTATAGGAACGTGTACCAAAGCACGTTTATTGAGAATTAAAGGATAATCATCAAGAAAAATTGTCATTAATATAAATGAGAAAACGTTTCAGGTTAAAAAAAAACTTTAATGAAAACCTTTGAAATTCTTTTACAAGTGAGGATCTCGGAATAATTAGATTCCGAGACGAAATGTCATAAGATACTTCAGAAAGAATATAAACACATTATTAGTACATGGTATAGAGTTCAAAATGGCACAATCTCAAACTGAATATCAGAGGTAAAATGCATGAAGATCTTAGAGGACTTGTTTCAAAAGATTGAGATTCCAAGACATGAAGGATCAGAGCTCGGACAAGGTTAAGAGATGGACTCACATTACCGTTTCGGATTTGAATTCCGAGATAAACTTCATAACACATGATTTTGATATAAGCTACGAGATGGAATGATTGCAATGACTTCCGATGTAACTATATCGGTCAGAAGCTTCAAGATATGAGGAAGGATGAAAAACTTAAAACTAGATGGAGAGGTTAGACAAAAAGACACATAAAATGATCTTATATTTTCCGAGAGGAAGCAATTCCGAGAAGAAACTAATTTGACTTTGGAATTTCTTTACTTTCACATGTTTCCATCAGAGAGTACAATCCTCTAGGAAGAATTGTGGATCAGGCATCATCATACCCATTTTGTTCGTAAATCCATTAAATTTGGTTTCGTCTAATGTCTTAGTAAAGACATCAGCAATTTCATCGTCAGATGGAACAAAAGTAAGTTCGATGTTAATTTTAAAACATGATCTTTAATGAAATGGTACCGAATATCAATGTGCTTGGTCATGGAGTGCTGAATTGGATTGCGAGAAATCGCAATTACACTTTGAGAGTCATAATAGATTGCAATTTGTTGAAATTGATAACCATAGTCCAAAATCTGAGATTTCATCCAAAGATCTTACAAAGTGCAGCTTGCAGCAGCGATGTATTCTGCTTCGGCTATTGAGAGAGCAATACAGTTATGTTTCTTAGATGACCAATTAACCAATTTTCTACCCAAAAATTGACAACCTCCTTAAGTGATTTTTCTATCCAGTTGAAGACCACCATAGTTTGAATCGAAGTATGGTTGAAGAAGGAAACTTTCATTTCCGGGGTACCAAATTCTGAGGTTCTCGGTTTCTTTGAGATATCGGAATATTTGCTTGACAGCCAGAAGATGAGATATCTTTGGATTGACCTGAAATATGGCACACAGACATGTTGAGAACATGATGTTCGGACGACTTGTTTTAAGGTAGAGTAGCGATCTAATAATTTCCCTATACTTCTTTTGATCAACAGCAACACCTGATGGGTCCGAGAAAATATTGTGTCTGAAACCCAAAGGAACCTTTGCAGAGGTACAGGTGTCCGTTGAATACCTTTTCAGAAGTTCAGAAATGTATTTCTCCTGATGAATAAAGATTCCTCTGTTGGTTTGCTTGACTTGGAGTCCGAGGAAGAAACTTAATTAATGATTCATGCTCATTTGGATTCGACTAACCATCAACTTGGAAAAATCAGCAACCGTCATTGAATCCATGGATCCAAAGATGATGTTGTCAACATAAATTTGGACTAACATGAGATGGTTTCCATTCGATCTTCGGAATAGGGTAGGATCAAGAATTCCTCTTTGAAAACCAGAACGATTTATAAATTCAGTGAGAGTCTCATACCAGGCGCGTGGAGCTTGCTTGAGGCCATAAACAGCTTTTGAATTTTGTAACAATAATTTGGATATGAAAGATTGACAAAACCAGGAGGCTGTTGAAGATACACTTCAGTATCTAGTTCACCATTGAGAAAATAACTTTTAACGTCCATTTGGTAATCTCTAAAGCCTTTGTGAGCTGGATGAGCAAGAAAAATTCAGATGGCTTCAAGACAAGCAACATGAGCAAAGGTCTCATCATAATCGAGTCCTTGGATCTGAGTGAATCCTTTGGCCACCAATCTTGCTTTGTTTCTGATAATAAATCCGGTGGCATCGAGCTTGTTTCGGAAGACCCATCTTGTGCTGTCACACCCCCGAACCAGACGGCGGAATCGTCTGGGGGCTCATGTGACTATCAATTGAATTATCATCACAATAAATATACATGAAACATAACACAATCATCACCAAACATTACATATTACAACTGGTATTGTTCACATCAAGTACATTGTCTTAAATTACATGTTCCCAAAATATTAATTGTACGATGATTTGACAATACACAAAATAAATTTCCTACACTTGAAAGTTCCCCTACTTAACGGTTACCTGATGTTTAACTCTTTCTGATTTGACAATACACAAAATAATGCACATTATTCCACTTTTGGTCCTTTGGAAGGTATAGTTGTTATAAAAACTCATTTTTATACAAATGTGACCTTTTTGATCCTTACAAAACCATAAGTGGCAAAATTATCCCAATCTTTTGTTCACTTGTCAACAAGGGTCCTTATACAAGATTTTTGTTTTGTTTTTCACATCTTAGGCATGTATAACACTTTTAGCTTTGTAGTATGATGTTTAGAGTGTTTTAGTTTATGAATCTTACCCATTTTGTTAGAGTTTTCGAGATTCATCAAGTTTTATCACATAATCACAACATAAACCAAGAAAATCACACATAACATGCATGAATACATAGATCTACACATAAACACTTATAGTCTCCCCCAAAAACATGTAAAAACTGAAAAAAAAAGGGGGCATGAACTCACCTTGCTTGTTTGTTCTCGGTTTGGTGAATAAAAGAGAGATTTCGGCTCTAGCAATCTTTCCTTGAGTAGATCTTGAGCTCTAAGATGTTCTAAGAACATTATTTACGAAAACAAGAGTGTAAGGGGAGTAAATGTGTTTAAAGATGAAGTAATACACTTGGTGTAAAAGCTTACCACAATGGATGAGTTCTTGGTGAAGAATTCCTCTTGAAACACCCTAAAGACTCAAAAATTTAGAGAATAATGAAGAAGTTCTTGAGAGATTTTGGAAGGAGTTGTAATTTGAAAATGAGTGAAGTGACGGGAGGGGCTCGGCCGAGAGGAAGAAAAGAGAGAAAAAGATAGGTTAAGATGAGCTAGTTGCCTTGAAACATAGGTTTGGTTAATTATATGGAGGGTAATTAACATGGAAGACCACAAGGTAAACTTGAGCTGTCACCATTTAACTCCATGCATAATCTTTTCTATTCTTTTTTTTATCATGGGCCGAGAATTGGGTTAGAAGAAAAGGAGTGGAATAGTTTGGGCCATTACTTGACTTAGCTCGAAATCATGAGGCCCAAATAATTATTTTTCGGCCCATTGGGCCCTTATGAGAGTTCACGGCCCATTTGAATAAGAGAAATGGAGTTTATGGCCCTTCGAGGCCCATTAGAGATAAACTAATCCATTTTATGAATGTGGGTCCCTTTAGAGCCCATTTAAGGGTTCTAGGCCCAAAATATTCGAATTGAAGGCTTATTGGCCCATTAGGCCCAATAAGAAAATCCTAGTCCATAGTAAACTTGAACCGGGGTTTCTAGGGTTTCCAACTCATAATTGACCATTTGAAATGCTTTGTATTAGGATTTGAATTTTACTGGGTGAACCTTGATTGAATTTGTTGTCATTAAAATGAACATATTGCATATCATCAAGTTAGAGTTACAAATATTATCATAGATGACGTTTACCTGATCACAGAATTTCCTGGCTAAAATGCAAGTTGTGACATCATCCCCCCGTTAGAGGGAATTTCGTCCCGAAATTCTTTTGAAAACTAGGATTATGAAGGAGAGAATAAGTGAGGGTACTTTTGCTTCATTTGGTCTTCGCGTTCCCATATGAATTCCGGTCCACGCTTAGCGTTCCATCGAACCTTCACAATCAGAATGCGGCTCTGCTTCGTACGATTCACTTCCCTATCCAATATCTCGACTGGTTCTTCGAAGAACAGGAGATTCTCGTTGATCTCGATCTCTCCTAGAGGAATGACAAGAGTTTCATCTGATAGGCACTTTTTCAAATTCGAGACGTGGAACACGGGGTGTACGTTGCTGAGCACGGCAGGTAACTGCAGCTTGTAAGCCACTGGACCAATCCGGGAAAGAATCTCGAACGGTCCAATGTATCGTGGGTTCAGTTTTCCCCGTTTCCCAAAGCGGATCATCCCTTTCCAGGGAGAGACCTTCAATAACACTCGATCCCCGACTTAAAATTCTAATGGCTTTCGCCGCTTGACAGCATAGCTCTTCTGTCGGTCTCACGATGCTTGAAGTAGAGCTTTGATTTGGATTATCTTCTCTGTCGTCTCACGAATAATCTTTGACCCTGTTAAAGTACTATTTGGTGATTGCCCTTTTGCTAGCTGGGTGTCACCCACCTCAGCCCAGCATAGAGGTGATCTGCATTTGCGACCATATAACGCCTCGAGAGGAGCAACCTTGATGCTTGTGTGATAACTGTTGTTGTATGAGAACTCGATTAGCGGTAAGTGGTTATCCCATGACTTGCCGAAGTCTATCACACATGCTCGAAGCATATATTCGAGTGTTTGGATGGTTCTCTCGCTTTGGCCATCCGTCTGAGGGTGGTAAGCAGTGCTCATATCTAGTTGTGTTCCCATTTCCTTCTGAAGAGATTGCCAAAATCTTGAAGTTAACCTACTATCTCGATCCGAGATAATAGACACTGGAACTCCATGGAGTCTCACGATCTCCTTGATGTAGATTCGGGTCAACTTTTCCATATTGTAGGATTCTTTTATTGGTAGGAAATGAGCGGATTTTGTTAACCTATCGACGATTACCCAGATAGCATCCAATCTGTCTGTTGTCTTTGGAAATTTGGTCACGAAGTCCATAGTTATCCTTTCCCATTTCCACTCGGGTATCGCTGGCTGTTACAATAATCCCGAGGGCTTTTGGTATTCCACTTTCACCTAGGCGCAAGTAAGACACTTGCCCACGTAAGTGGCTATCTCTGCCTTCATATTTGGACACCAATAATGTTGTTTGATATCCAGATACATCTTATCTGACCCAGGATGAATAGAGTATCGCGTCTTGTGGGCCTCATTCATAACCTCTTCTCTGAATCCCCCAAGTCTAGGGACCCAGAGTCTATTCATGAAAAGTATGCTCCGTCCTCCCTGGCTTCCATAATTTTTATCCATCCCACGCAGCATTTCATTTGCGATGTTCTCCGACTTCAAGGCATCTGTTTGAGCTTCCTTGATTTGCAAGTTTAGGTGGGATTGGATTGTTATAGTTAAGGTTTTCACCCGGCGACCTGAATATTCCTTTCTGCTTAAGGCATCGGCTACCACGTTAGCCTTCCCCGGGTGGTACTTGATCTCGCACTCGAAATCATTTAGCAGCTCAACCCATCTTCGCTGCCTCATGTTTAACTCTTTCTGATTCAGAATGTGCTGGAGGCTTTTGTGGTCGGTGAAAATGGTGCACTTTGTACCATAGAGGTAGTGCCTCCAAATCTTTAGGGCGAAGACCACCGCTCCCAGTTTGAGATCATGAGTGGTGTAATTTACTTCGTGCGTCTTTAGTTGCGTGGATGCATAAGCTATCACATTCCCGCGCTGCATGAGGACACAGCCTAACCCTTGGTTCGAAGCATCACAGTAGACCACAAAATCTTCGGTTCCCTCTGGTAAGGATAGTACCGGCACGCTACAAAGGGCTCGCTTAAGGGTTTGGAAGGTGGCTTCTTGCTTTTCTGCCTAGTTGAAAAACACTCACTTTTGTGTCAAGGCTGTAAGGGGTTTGGCGATCTTAGAAAAATTTTGGATAAACCTTCGGTAGTAGCCTGCGAGACCCAAGAATTGACGGATTCTTGTTGGGGTTCTCGGGATAGCCCAACCTTCAATGGCCTTTATCTTGGAAGGATCTACGTGAATCCCTTCCTTGCTGACTACATGACTCAAAAAGTTTACACTGCGGATCTAAAATTCGCATTTGGAAAGCTTCGCAAAAAGTCTTTCAGTTCTTAGGGTTTCCAAGATTTGACGGAGATGTTAACTATGCTCTTCTTGGCTTCGAGAACAAATAAGAATATCATCAATGAAAACGATTACGAAATTGTCAAGGAATGGGCGGCAGACTCGATTCATGAGGTCCATAAATACAGCGGGGACATTTGTTAGACCGAAGGGCAGCACGACAAATTCGTAATGACCGTAGCGAGTTCGGAAAGCAGTCTTAGGAATGTCCTCATCTCGGACTTTGAGTTGATGATAACCGGATCTTAGATCTATCTTCGAAAAGTAACTAGCCCCTTGAAGCTGGTCAAATAGATCGTCGATTCGTGGAAGTGGATACCGGTTTTTGATGTTGAGCTTATTCAGTTCCCTATAGTCAATGCACATCCTGAGAGATCCGTATTTCTTTTTAACGAAAAGAACTGAAGCTCCCCATGGAGATAAGCTTGGTCTTATGAATCCTTTATCCAGGAGTTCACTCAGTTGGCTTGATAATTCTTGCATTTCAGCGGGAGCCAACCTATAGGGTGATTTGGCGATCGGAGTGGCTCCAGGCACGAGGTCGATTTGGAATTCAACTTGTCTTTCTGGGGGTATTCCCAGAAGGTCTTCTGGAAATACATCCGGGAAATCACATGCCACTGGAATGTCTTGAATGTTCACTTCCTCTTTGGTCTTATCCACCACATGAGCAAGGAATGCGTAGTTCTTCTTGTGTAGACACTTTTGTGCCTTGATGCATGAAATAAGGCGAAGGTTGGCACCAGGTTTATCGCCATAGATTATTAGGGTTTTGTGATTGGGGAGATGAAGGCGAATAGCCTTCTGGCAACACATTATATCAGCATGGTGGGGGCTTAACCAATCCCTGTCGATTATCAGATCAAAACTCCTAATATTTACTGGCATCAAGTCTATTTGAAATGAATGATTTTTTAGCGTTAATGTGAACCCTACATAGATATCTTTGGTTGTTTCAGTTTTCCCATTAGCCATTTTCCACCGTGAAGGCTTCGTTGAGCTTCTGGGGTTGTTAATTTAGTAGGTGTTTGAATCTATTACTAACGAAACCTCGCTCCGCCCCATTATCAAATAAGATGCATGCGTACGAGTTGTTAAGTAGGAACGTACCAATAACAACTGATGGGTCCTGCACTGCTTCGCCTTGACCCATTTTCAACACTCTTCCTGCTGTTCCTGCCGCTTGATTGTTCGCTTTCGGACAGTCGCGCTGAAAATGGCCGGTTTCTCCACACCCATAGCAGGTGTAATTGGCCCCAGCATTGCCATTGTTGTTGTTGTTGTTGTTGTTGTCGTTATTGTTGTTGTTGTTGTTGCGATTGTTGTTGTTGTTGTTGTTGTTGCGGTTGTTGTTTTTTTTTGTTGTTGTTTGACTGTTGGTTTTGTTGCGGATAAGTTCTACAGAATCTGGCAGTGTGACCCTTTCGATTGCAGCTCCTGCAATGCATCTCTCTGCATTCTCCCTGATGGTGAAAATTTCATTTGTTGTACTTAGGTAGTGTCCCTGAGTATTGCTTGGGATTATTTGGCGTGGATGAGGCTGGAGCATGTGGTGTGGTGGTAGCTTGAGTTGCAGCATGGACAGTCACAGTTTGTTGTTTCTTTGATGATTTAGAGTTTTGTTTTCCTTTCCGCTTGTTGTTTTTCCCTTTCTTGTTCTCACCTTCTTTCTTAACTTCCGCTTCTCCTGTTTTGGCACCCTTTTTGTTGCCATGATCGTACAATTTCTTGGCCAGCCTCTTTGCACTATCATACGTCTCAGGGTTTGCCGCAATGAAATTCCTTTGGATAGGTGCGGTTAATCCCCAGATAAACCTCTCAATATTTTTCCCTTCAGAGGTGATCATTCTGGGACACAGGAGAGATAGCTCACTAAACTTGGACATGTATGCGTCGATATCGGAGTTTTGAACCGTGAGGTTCCACAGCTCTTGTTCCATCTTTTGAATTTTGCCTCTTGGACAGTATTCAGCCAACATCATTTCCTTGAGCTCTTCCCATGGCATTGCGTTCGCCACCGGGAGTGTCATGGCCTCTACGTGACCATTCCACCAGGAGAGAGCTTGATCAATGAATGTGCAGGCCACAAACTTGACCTTTCACCCATCCGGACACCCGTAAATTTCAAAAACTGATTCCATCTTTTCAATCCATCACTTCAGGGCTATTACACCTCCTGTTCCATTGAAGGTTCGAGGTTTGGGGTTTGGCAATCTTAGAAATTTTTTTGATAAACCTTCGGTAGTAGCCTGCGAGACCCAAGAATTGACGGATTTATGTTGTGGTTCTCGGGATAGCCCATCCTTCAATGGCCTTTATCTTGGAAGGATCTACGTGAATCCCTTCCTTGCTGACTACATGACCCAAAAAGTTTACACTGCGGATCCAGAATTCGCATTTGGAAAGCTTCGCATAAAGTCTTTCAGTTCTTAGGGTTTCCAAGATTTGACGGAGATGTTGACTATGCTCTTCTTCGCTTCGAGAATAAATAAGAATATCATCGATGAAAACGATTACGAAATTGTCAAGAAATGGGCGGCAGACTCGATTCATGAGGTCCATAAATACAGCAGGGGCATTTGTTAGACCGAAGGGCATCACGACAAATTTGTAATGACCGTAGCGAGTTCAGAAAGCAGTCTTAGGAATGTCCTCATCTCGGACTTTGAGTTGATCATAACCGGATCTTAGATCTATCTTCGAAAAGTAACTACCCCCTTGAAGCTGGTCAAATAGATCGTCGATTCGTGGAAGTGGATACCGGTTTTTGATGTTGAGCTTATTCAGTTCCCTATAGTCAATGCACATCCTGAGAGATCCGTCTTTCTTTTTAACGAAAAGAACCGAAGCTCCCCATGGAGAGAAGCTTGGTCTTATGAATCCTTTATTCAGGAGTTCACTCAGTTGGCTTGATAATTCTTGCATTTCAGCGGGAGCCAACCTATAGGGTGATTTGGCGATCGGAGTGGCTCCAGGCACGAGGTCGATTCGGAATTCGACTAGTCTTTCTGGGGGTATTCCCGGAAGGTCTTTTGGAAATACATCCGGGAAATCACATGCCACTGAAATGTATTGAATGTTCACTTCCTCTTTGGTCTTATCCACCACATGAGCAAGGAATGCGTAGTTCTTCTTGTGTAGACACTTTTGTGCCTTGATGCACGAAATAAGGCGAAGGTTTGCACCGGGTTTATCGCCATAGATTATTATGGTTTTGTAATTGGGGAGATGAAGGCGAATGGCCTTCTCGCAACACATTATATCAGCAAGGTGGGGGCTTAACCAATCCATGCCGATTATCACATCAAAACTCCTAATATTTACTGGCATCAGGTCTATTTGAAATGAATGATTGTTTAGCGTTAATGTGCACCCTACATAGATATCTTTGGTTGTTTCAGTTTTCCCATTAGCCATTTCCACCGTGAAGGCTTCGTTGAGCTTCTAGGGTTGTTGATTTAGTAAGTGTTTGAATCTATTACTAACGAAACTTCGCTCCGCCCCACTATCAAATAAGATGCATGCGTACGAGTTGTTAAGTAGGAACGTGCCAGTAACAACTACTGGGTCCTGCACTGCTTCGCCTTGACCCATTTTCAACACTCTTCCTGCTGTTCCTGCCCCTTGATTGTTCGCTTTGGGGAAGTCGCGCCGAAAATGGCCGGTTTCTCCACACCTATAGCAGGTGTAATTGGCCCCAACATTGCCGTTTTTGTTGTTGTTGTTGTTGTTGCGATTGTTGTTGTTGTTATTGTTGTTGTTGCTGCTGTTGCGGTTGTTGTTTTTTTTTGTTGTTGTTTGACTGTTGGTTTTGTTGCGGATAAGTTCTACAGAATCTGGCAGTGTGACCCTTTCGATTGCAGCTCCTGCAATGCATCTCTCTGCATTCTCCCTGATGGTGAAAATTTCATTTGTTGCACTTAGGTAGGGTCCCTGAGTATTGCTTGGGATTATTTGCCGTGGATGAGGCTGGAGCATGTGGTGTGGTGGTAGCTTGAGTTGCAGCATGGACAGTCACAGTTTGTTGTTTCTTTGATGATTCAGAGTTTTGTTTTCCTTTCCGCTTGTTGTTTTTCCCTTTCTTGTTCTCACCTTCTTTCTTAACTTCCGCTTCTCCTGTTTTGGCACCCTTTTTGTTGCCATGATCGTACAATTTATTGGCCAGCCTCTTTGCACTATCATACGTCTCAGGGTTTGCCGCAATGACATTCCCTTGGATAGGTGCGGTTAATCCCCATATAAACCTCTCAATCTTTTTCCCTTCAGAGGTGATCATTCTGGGACACAGGAGAGATAGCTCACTAAACTTGGACATGTATGCGTCGATATCGGAGTTTTGAACCGTGAGGTTCCACAGCTCTTGTTCCATCTTCTGAATTTCGCCTCTTGGACAGTATTCAACCAACATCATTTCCTTGAGCTCTACCCATGACATTGCGTTCGCCACCGGGAGTGTCATGGCCTCTACGTGACCATTCCACCAGGAGAGAGCTTGATCAATGAATGTGCAGGCCACAAACTTGACCTTGCACCCATCCGGACACCCGCAAATTTCAAAAACTGATTCCACCTTCTCAATCCATCGCTTCAGGGCTATTACACCTCCTGTTCCATTGAAGGTTCGAGGTTTGGTGTTGGTGAAGTCCTTGTAGGTGCAGGTTCGTGTGGTTCCGTGGTTTGTTCCTCGATTTGTGCTTCCGGTTCACTGTCCGTTGCCTTCCCCATTGTTTCCGTTGCGAATCTGCGCAAGTGCTGCAGTGACCGCAGCGGACACTGCTGCTTGGAATGCAACTGAGTTTATTTCAGGTGGGGTCAGTGTTGCGTTGTTTTCATGGTTGGGTCTTTGAGGCATCTTTCTGTCAAAGAACGGAAAGATGTTGAGTACATATCGCATTCCGAGTTTAGAGTTCCATAGACTCGGCGAATCAAGTGTGCATCTAAGTGATTCCATGTATTAACATAAAACAAGGAAATAAAACACATAACAGATAACAACATCACAATAAAAACATAGAGCATTTCCATTAATAAAAATTGTTTTTAATACATGAAAATTTGCCAAAAGACATACAGTACATGGGGAAGCATATAATCCGGCAGCATGACGACCCTATGAATAGTGTAATCACTTAAACATATGGTTGATAGTACATAGAGTAAAACATAAAGAAGGAAATCGTAACAGGAGTACGTGAACATGCGCTAACTACGATGGGATGGGTCTGCCAACAATATCATATGCCGAAATTCCGTGCAACTAGATTAGCCATCTCGGTCATCTCTCTGACCACTTCGTCTCTCTCGTGCTCGTCCTGAACCGCTCGGGCCTCCGTCGCTAAAAGTTGTTGCCGAAGAGTGGCAACCTCCTCCTCTAGGGAGTGAGTCCTATCTACGGGATCCCGTGGTGCTATGGAGTGATCATGCACTGTCTCGGAAGTAGGAGGTTCGCCAGGTTCTTCATTCATTTTTCCATTCTCCTCTGTGATCTCATCGTATTCCCCAAACTCATAATCCGTCTCCATGTATTCTTCGGGACCGACACCGGGGGCCACCTCCACCACGGGGTCTTCCTCAACTACTCTGTGGGCCACTAGGTTCCGGTAGAAAAGTATGCCCTGTTGTTCTTCGTCCGTGGCGACTGTGCGAGAAACTGGGAGTGAGAAGTGTCTAAAGGGGGTATGTATAAAATTTCAAAATAATCCTATAGTATTTTAATTATTTATGTTTGAATTCCTGAGAAGTTTTGGATATGAGCTAAGCTTCTAGGTCAATTTCCCGCCAAGATTACCCCCAAACACATGTTGGCCATATTTTGAATAAATATAGTTCATCAGACTATATTTACCCCCAATATAACTACATAACTGCCCAGGTTTAATCACAGTGTTCCATTTCCTCTAGAGACTTTTAATGTTATAGTTTTTAATGTATGCACTTTATTCAGAGAGTTTTAGTCCCATTGTATTTATAGTTGCATATCAAGTATGGTTAGATATGCCAGTTCACTATAAACAATGCTCTGATACCAATCTGTCACACCCCCGAACCAGACGGCGGAATCGTCTGGGGGCTCGTCTGACTATCAATTGAATTATCATCACAATGAATATACATGAAACATAACACAATCATCACCAAACATTACATATTACAACTGGTATTGTTCACATCAAGTATATTGTCTTAGATTACATGTTCCCAAAATATTAATTGTACGATGATTTGACATTACACAAAATAAATTTCCTACACTTGAAAGTTCCCCTGCTTAACGGTTACCTGAGAATACAATTTTTTTTGAAAACGGTCAACATATATAATGTTGGTGAGTTCATAAGCATGTTTGAATGAAAGTCATTGTATTGTTTGTAAAACCCAGAAAATCCGATATTTTCTGTAAAAAGTCTGAAAAATGATGTGAAAATCGAGTATAGATGCATGTGCGAATTTCATAGTAAAAACATGTATAAGTATGCAGTCCAAATTTCTTTGTATTCTTCCTGTTGTAAGTAGATGGTAATTGAATGATAGTATTTCCCCAGAAAATCCGATATTTTCTGATTTATAAAAATGTTGTGGTCCTTGCATTATCGTATGATTTGTTTTGAATCAATATGATTTACGAGTTTTGATTTCCGTAATGTTGTGATGGCAATGGATCTCTATATGAGTCGTTATAACCATGCATGATAGTGACTAATTCGCCTGTCTTGGCATTTTTCCAAACGCCGGATTTTGATCAAGGTTTTGTCACCCTAGACTGGCCTAGTCTAACTGTAGCGAACAGCTCAGGTGTGGGGGAGTCACCCCCATATAGATCTATACACAAACTCTCGCTCTCCCTCCAGGAGACTCTGATTATAACTACAGGCTACGACCATACACTCAATGGTGTCAACCAACAAGTCTCACTAGATCCCAATTATTGCCGCATGAATATGTATAACGTTATACGTATTGAGAATTACGAACACCAGATGATACATGGATGTGAAAGGATAATGACCAACAAACATGAAAAAAAGACAACTGTGGCCCATTAGACATGTAAGTTATTTCCAGGCTTGTTAAGTAAGCGAATGGACACATTAAAGCCCACTAAGCATATGATGAATTATTCCAGGCTAAATTAGCATGTAAATGGGCCCGTAAGGCCCAATAACATGTAAAGGCTAATTTAGGCCCATTAAGCATGTAATTGGATCGCGAAGGCCCAATAGACATGAAATGATTATATTGGGCCCAATAAACATGCTATTGGATCCCGAAGGCCCAATAAGCATGTATAGTGAGTACTAGGCCCAATAGTTGTATCGTTGTTGTGTTTCGTTTGTTTTTTATAGTATAGTTCATTTAGTCGAAACATTTATTCATAATGTTATCAAAAGTCCACTGTTTTGTTATAATGATATTTTTTTTACTTCGATACGTCGAAATTCTATAATTTGAACTCGTGTTTAATAAAAATTACACTTTAGGTCCCTTAAGAATTAATTTGAACATTTAAAGGCTTATTTTTACATAAAATGTCATTTTTGGTCTATTTTAATTAAAAATAACATTTTAGCCCATTAATTTAGAAAAATTTATATTTTTGCCCCAAATGTTTAGTAATTGACGGGTTTGGCCCAAAAATACATATATTGACATTTTCAGCCCATCTTTGCAGAAAATTACATTTTCAGACCTTATTTGAATAAAATGACATTTTCGGCCCAATTTTTATAAAATTAACATTTTTGGCCCAATTTTGAAATAAGAGTCATTTTCAGCCCCTAAATTTGTAAGTTTTCATTTTTGACTCAAGTTTTGAATCAAATAACATTTCAGTCCATGAAAATTTATATTTTTGCAATTTGGGCCCAAAAAGCGTAAGTCCCAAATTAGGGCCCATAATGCACATTATTCCACTTTTGGTCCTTTGGAAGGTATAGTTGTTATAAAAACTCATTTTTATATAAATGTGACCCTTTTGATCCTTACAAAACCATAAGTGGAAAAATTATCCCAATCTTTTGTTTACTTGTCAACAAGGGTCCTTATACAAGATTTTTGTTTTGTTTTTCACATCTTAGGCATGTATAACACTTTTATCTTTGTAGTATGATGTTTAGAGTGTTTTAGTTTATGAATCTTACCCATTTTGTTAGAGTTTTCGAGATTCATCAAGTTTTATCACATAATCACAACATAAACCAAGAAAATCACACATAACATGCATGAATACATAGATCTACACATAAACACTTGTAATCTCCTCCCAAAACATGTAAAAACCGAAAACAAGGGGGTATGAACTCACCTTTCTTGTTTGTTCTCGGTTTGGTGAAGAAAAGAGAGAGGTTTCGGCTCTAGCAATCTTTCCTTGAGTAGATCTTGAGCTCTAAGATGTTCTAAGAACATTATTTACGAAAACAAGAGTGTAAGGGGAGTAAAGGTGTTTAAAGATGAAGTAATACACTTGGTGTAAGATCTTACCACAATGGATGAGTTCTTGGTAAAGAATTCCTCTTGAAACACCCTAAAGTCTCAAAAATTTAGAGAATAATGAAGAAGTTCTTGAGAGGTTTTGGAAGGAGTTGTAATTTGAAAATGAGTGAAGTGAGGGGAGGGGCTCGACCGAGAGGAAGAAAAGAGAGAAAGAGATAGGTTAAGATGAGCTAGTTGCCTTGAAACATGCGATTGGTTAATTATATGGAGGGTAATTAACATGGAAGACCACAAGGTAAACTTGAGGTGGCACCATTTAACTCCATGCACAATCTTTTCTATTCTTTTTTTTTTATCATGGGCCGAGAATTGGGTTAGAAGAAAAGGAGTGGAATAGTTTGGGCCATTACTTGACTTAGCTCGAAATCATGAGGCCCAAATAATTATTTTTCGGCCCATTGGGCCCTTATGAGAGTTCACGGCCCATTTGAATAAGAGAAATGGAGTTTATGGCCCTTCAAGGCCCATTAGAGATAAACTAATCCATTTTATGAATGTGGGTCCCTTTAGAGCCCATTTAAGGGTTCTAGGCCCAAAATATTCAAATTGAAGGCTTATTGCCCCATTAGGCCCAATAAGAAAATCCTAGTCCATAGTAAACTTGAACCGGGGTTCCTAGGGTTTCCAACTCATAATTGACCATTTGAAATTCTTTGTATTAGGTTTTGAATTTTACTGGGTGAATCTTGATTGAATTTGTTGTCATTAAAATGAACATATTGCATATCATCAAGTTAGAGTTACAAATATTATCATAGATGACGTTTACCTGATCACAGAATTTCCTAGCTAAAATGCCAGTTCTGACATGTAACAATAATAGGGTGATCCCGAGGAGGAGGGACGAGAGTCCACACTTCATTTCTATCAAATTCTGCTAACTCTTCTTGCATGGTTGTAATCCTGTCAGCATGTTCTAATGCTTCCCTGATGGATTTTGGTTAAACCATTGAGATGAATGCCGAGAAGTGGCACTCTTTTTGGATGTTTATAGCAGGACGATTTTGAATACCAATGTTGAGATTTCCGATGAATTGATTTGGAGGATAATCCTTTGTCAAGATGTGTAATCTCGGAAGTTCTTGAGCAGTGGATGATCCGATATCAACAATGGGGTTGTGTTGCCCCCCCCCCCCCCCCCCCCCGCGAACAATTTGAGTTTGAGGATGATGCTCCCCCTGAACTTCTGAACCTTAGATGTCGACGTCGTCATCGTTTGGAAAGTCAAAGAAGTTAGCATCGTCGTCATCGTTAGAACTTATGAACCATAGATGTCAACGTCGTCATCGTTCAGAAAGTCAAAGAATTTAGTCTCGTCTTCGTTGTTGTTCGGAATAGGATCAAATTCGGCAAATTGATCTGCTGCATCTTGTAATCCATCAATATTTTATTCAAGGGAAGGATGCCTATTCTTCCCCTTAACCTGAGAAGGTTGAAATGGATCGGAATCAAATGGAGGAAAGGTGGGTGTCGGACCATAAACATTTTGAGAAATTGGAGCTATAGTAGATGAGGATGGTCTTGATCGGGATTCCGAATCAAGAGCAGTTTCTAAAGGTTCGAACAGGATTTCGAAGTCAACTTCATAAATGATTTGGGAAGTCGGAGATGTTGGTGGTGGAGCATCGGACTCCATTATGTGAGTTGTAACATGAGTTGGACTTGAATTCCGAACAAAATTGTCGTCAAAAGTGACATCAAAGCTTTCTTCTAGTATACGAGTTCAACGATTCAGAACTCGGTACGCTTTGGATTTGGCTGAGTATCCTAAAAAGATTGCTTCATCGGCTTTGGGTTGAAACTTTGTGAGTTGATCACGGTTATTTTTTATAAAGCATCTGCAACCAAAAACATACAGGAACGAGATACTCAGCTTACAACCATTCATGACTTCATACGGTGTCATGTTGAGGCGACGATTGATGATGCTTCGATTTTAGGTGAAACATGCAGTGGACACAGCTTCGGCCCAGAGATAGAGAGGTAAATTAGCAAATTTCAACATCGATCGAGCGGCTTCAACAAGAGTTCAGTTTCTTCTTTCAACTACACCGTTTGTTGAGGAGTGTAGGGAGTAGGGAAATTATGGTCGATTCCTTTGTCGTAGAGGAATTTCTCAATGGTGACATTGGTGAATTTCGAGCCATTGTCACTTTGAATTCTTCTGACATGAAGTTTGACAAGAACTTCAACTCTTTTGATGAATTTAATCAGTTCAGAGGCTGTTTCGGACTTTAGCCTAAGGAAGAAGACCCAGGTGAACCTTGTGTAGTCATCAACAATCACAAGAATGTATTTTTTTGTGATGCATACTTTCTATTGTGGATGATCCACAAAGATCAATATGAAGATGTTCTAATGGTTCCGAAATTGATTTTTCAATGATTACAGGGTGACCTTTCTTGGATTGCTTCCTACATTCACATGCAGCACAAATATGATCTTTTTCGAACTTGAGGAGAGGCAGACCTCAGACCATTTCACCAGAAACAAGATCATTCATATATCGGAAGTTGAGATGAGCGATCCTACGATGCGATAGCCAACCAATGTCAGTAATGGCCTTTGATAGAAGACATAGTTGAGGCTTTTCGATGATCATGTTGATGTCTAATGGATACATGATTTTTTTAAGATTAGATTTGATTAGAAATTCTTCCTGATCTTCTGTCATGACGTACCTATGCTTTTTGCAGAATTCAACTCTTCGGTTTGCATCAGTGAGTTGAGCCATACAAATCAAGTTGTGTTTAAGATCAGCCACATTCGCCATATTGGAGTTAGAGAAAATGCCATAACCTCGAATTTGCGAATTAGAGTTGTTGCCCGGTCATGTGCATGGAACAAGCACTATCAATATAACATATTGTATCTTGTTCCGAAGCACATAGTGCCTACAAAGTCAGTGAGTTTTGGAGTTTTTAGGCTCCGAGTTAGGTTTTGGGACTATGGTACCAGCGTTTGACTTGTGTTGTGACTTTCTAGCAACTGGCATCTCGGTGGGCTTGTTCCAAGATTCTTTGGGAAAGAAGCAGAATGCCATGGTCTTTTCATTTATCCAAAAATTATATTCAACCAAGGGTTGTTTGGATACTGCTTTTCTCGGACCAACAGTTTTTGTAGGAATCACTGTGTTGACAGATGTTATAGGTGTGTTTTCAACTCTTTTTACTTTCCACTCAAAATTTTGTTTTGAATCATTTGAGGATTTCTGAACAACAGTGTTCTTAGAACCTTTTCTTTGCTAGATATTTCCGAAGGCACATTTGTTTTAGAAAATTGTTTCGGTTTGAAAATTATGCCATCTAATTTAGCAACAAACACAGAGGAAACTGTCCGAGGAGAGTCAGTTTTTACAAAAAGAGTCTCAGCAATGGTCTTTTTCGGACTACTAATGACATATTTGTTATGAACTACCGAACTAGGAGGATTGGATGGCCTCTTAAGGATCTTAACAGGCATAAAGGTGTTGTGGTTCCTAGTGGCTGGACTAATAGTGCGAGATACTTTCTTTTCGGATTTTTCAATGAATCTGGAATCTTGCCTAGACTTAATTTCTTTCTTAAGAGCATTCTTGGCTTCGGTCTTAGGGTGGACAACATCTTTCTGATTTAACCAAGGTTTCTTCCGAGAGTCAGATGATGACTTGGAAGTTTATCCAGATAATGGATTGTCAAACTTAGGTACATAATGGTACTAGATTTGTTTTCGAAATCACTTCATAGTTAGAGATACAAGAGTCAGATGAACCGTCACATACAATTTATTCATCAACGTCGCTATCAAATAACGCCCAAACGAATTCGGATTTGTCATAGTTATGTCCAGTTGTCTCGGGAATTATTTCCTCAATGACACAATTGTTTGGAGGAATGGAGTTCGGAATTTGAACTCCAGTTCGGTTGGTGTCTTGGAATGAATACGAAGATTGATTTAGGTGCAGGGATATTAGAGGTGGAAGAAGCGTGGACTCAGGAAATTTGGCAATGATAGGTTGGAACTCAGGAATCCGAGATTGGAATTGGTCTGAAGTCTCAAGAAGGGGAGACCGTGGTGAGACAGGGGTATTCAAATTTTTGCGGTTCGGAACGTCTCCCATAAAAGTTAGATTTTGAAACTCCTTCAAGGGACGAGCAATAGGTTTCGGTAACTCGCTTCCGAGGCCTGGTGCTTTGGACCATGGGTGACAAAAATTATGAGTCATCCATTCATTTGCTTCAATAATATCAATTGATTTATGCAAAGCATCAATTATGGCATTAAGACGTTTGTTATTAGAAACTAGGATATTCCTTTCACAAAAAGTGATTTCACATTTGTCTTTTAAATTGAGACATTCATCTTGAGACATTACAAACTCTCTTTCTAGTGATTCTATCTTAAGCTTTTGATCTTCAAAGCGTAACCTATGGCGAGTCAGTTCACTTTCCAGCTTCTCACTTACTTCTATGGCGGACTCATAGGCTTTATGAATGATGGTCATATCTGATTGGATATTGGTTCGATATGGTTCACAAATAGATAAATCAAAATTATTTTTAGTGATCATAGATATTACCTGTTGGACGATGCTTCTGCCTGGTGGATCATTAGTTGCCATGTAGCAAAAGTGTAGCTTGACATCTTCCTCGTCTTCTTCAGATCCTGAAGACCAGTATCCTTCATCACATTCGATCGACTGTATTGCCATAAGACACAAATTCCTTCCAGTGCTCACATCATCCTCCTCTCTAGAAGACCAGTACCCTTCAACATCTCTTGACACAATAGTAACAAAACCTTTCTCACTTGCTGCCATCTCTTGAGCTCTGCGGGCATAGTATGCAGAATCTTTGACCTTCGGTTTTTGAGAGGTTCGAGCCAAGAAATCTTTAGCAAAATGGTTACCGAGGCCACACTTATGACAGACTATCTTCGGTTTGACTGATTTTAGAATTTCTTGGGATTCTGAGGAGTGGCTTGATGAGGGGATGTTGGGTCGGTAAGAAGGTGGGTTTTCTTAAGGTTTCTGAAATGGTTGAGGATTACTTTGATTAGGGGCTTGAAATCAGTTTTGATAAGATTATTATGACTGGGATTCCAGGGACGTTTATAGTTCATGGAAAAAAGTGTGAATTCTTGTTGAAAACAAAGTTTGGACTCTGCTGGATCGAGATCAAGATTTTCATCAAATGAACGATTCGGTATAGGTGGAGTGAGTGGAGTAGGAAATCTTGGTTGACTAGGAGAAACAAGTGGGATAGTTCCAAAGGGATCTTACATAGATGGGTTCAGAATAAGTGGGTTAACACAACTAACCAAGGCAAGAGGACCTCCTGACAGTTCTCTTAACGTCTTAGCAACGTTAGATTCATGGCCTTGTAGTTCATCAAATAGTTGATAAAGCTTTCGCTTCTTCAGATATCCATTACTCTAAAGACATGATTTGACGTTCCCCCAGCCTTTTCCGAGGCTATTGATAAACTTCAGATTATACTCGAGAGGAGTTATGATTATACCATGTGCAATCATATTGTTGACAATGATTCGGTACTTATTTGAAGCCGAGGCTACGGATTCACCTGGAGTTGTGGTGAAGGTATCAAAATCGTTGACAACCGAAGTCAGACGCTTATCTTTAATATTTTTGAACCGTTCAAACAAGTCCCGAAGAGTGTCCCATATCTCATTTGCAGATTTGCACAACTTAATGTGCTCAAATAGAGACGGAGGAACACCAAACACCATCTCGGAAAATGCAATCTGGTCAGCATGTAGCTTTTCGATGTCTGAAGCAGTAAGAGGTGATGGACGTTGATCTTCTTGGCCCATGAGTGTTGCAGAAACATCTCTGATTGTTTGGCTGACTGGAACATGAGGACCTTCTTTAACAGACCTCGATATTTCTTCACCTTTCTCTTTGTAAAGTAAAAACCTTTCTATTCTTACTTTCCAATGATCATACTCTTTAACAACTAGCAGTGGGACACGAGAAGGGCAACCCATGCTATTTGTTATTTGTATCGAATACAATTGTTGAGTAGGATTAGAAGCAGCCATTGAAGTTAAAATATTAGAGCAGAAGCGGTATATAAAATAACTTTTATCCTGAACACAGAAATGATTGAGACACCAAGGTAATCTCAGATCAATTATAATCTATTCTTATGGATTCAAAGGACAACCATTCAAGCTCTGATACTAATTGTGAGTTCAAGATTCAATGCCCAGACAAGGTTTGAAAACTCAAACCTTGAATTAACTTTTAAGATCAATGTCTGCTTCTAATAAGTTGGTCCAGTCAAGTCTGGTAAACCAGTCAATACTTGAAGATGATATTAAACAAAGTATTCAAGTAAGTAAAATAGAGTAAGAACAATGTAAAGATGATTTAAAGAACAAGAAGAATGAAAGTAAAAGAGATTTGACTTGCAAGAGAGTTATAATTGATGTGAAAAGAATAATTGCTATTTCTTACTTCAAACTATGAAACATCAACTCCTTAAATAGTAAAGGAGGAATACAGTACAATTCGAGAACTTTCTATGGACTAGTTAATACAAAGTGTTTGATAATTTTGACACTTAAAAGATTTACTGATTTGGTCCTAAGAACTGTTCCATAAACAAAAGATAAAAAACATTGAATACTTGTACAAACTCAATCACATCAAAATAACTTCGGAAACATCTTCATCTCGGACAGGGATAGATTTCAGAACATCTTCATATCTCGGAGTGGAGTTGACTTCGGATCTCCTTTGGTTCGGATTGCTAGAGGTTCATTTTTTATGCATTAATAATGACATCTCATCCATGTCATGTGATTCTTCGACGTCTTTTCTGGCTTCACAATGGTATCGTCTATGAAGCCAATCTTGTTCTTGGCAAACAAGAAGTTCTCCATCTCTTGGACATAATCTGTATAGTTCTTATCAGACAAAGCCTTGTTGACTTGAATTTATCTAGGATAATCAGATGGGTGAAGATAGTAGGGGGAGTCATGATCCAGTGTATTGTTGTTGTTCTTGTTGGAAGAGCTGTCATCGTCACCTGCCATGTCGATGCAGGTTTAGGGTTTCCTAAAGCAGCTAGGTATAATGCTCTGATACCATCATAAATTTGATACGTTCTAATTTTATTCAAAGATCTCAAATCCTTTTATATACAATGTAATAAAAGGTTAAAATCGTCTAACTAGAAAATAGGAGATAATAACAAACGGAATATATTCAAATCAATTTCAATAAAAATATGATAATTATTATAACTATTTTAATTCTTATTTAAACATAATTCATAAATGCTGAAAAAAAAATACAACTTTTTGTTATAAGAAATTAATCCATTGAATATCAAAAATTAGATGACTAGATGTAAGACCCATGTATTACATGGGTTAATTAAAAAAAATATAAATATAAATATAAAGATCTAAATATTTAAGAACTTTGGATTTATAAGAAAATAAGAAAAATAATGAATTATTAAAATTGATTTTTTTTATCTTTTAAATTTAAATAAATAAACAAAAGAAACTAATAAGCTTTAATTTTGAAAATTTGAAATTAAAAGATAACTTTATTAATGAAATTGATATATACATTTATTACTACATTTATTGTAATTATTATATTAAAATATTATATTGAATTCAATAAAATAGAAAAACTCATAAATTGACATGTGGAAAAAAAATTAATTTAAAATAACCATAAAATAATATTTGGCAAATTAAATGAGAGTGTGATAAGTGACAAAAAAAACCTTCATTTATTAGAGATGATATGCATTACTATGTAGAGTTATCTTTAAATTGAATTTTGACAACTTAATTGGAACCGAATCTCACTTTTGACTAATCATATTTTAAAATTTAGTATTTATAACTCATCATTACTAATTCATGTCCTAAAAACCTCCACAACATAATTCACTTCACACTTCTTTACCTTTTAATTAATTTTTAATCATACATATGTGCTATTAAAAGTTTAATTAATATCTACTTTAATTAGATATATCAATCTTATATATACATGTTAAAAGAATGTGATCTTTGAGGTGATCTGTAATGTATTGTAAAAAGTTATGAAGGATGGTAGATTTGAATAGAAAACAAGTCCAGTGACCTTTTAAAATTAAAAAATTTATTATTTTGTATTCAACGTAGTCTTTGTGACCAACGATATTAGGTTTAGTGATAATTCTTAATGAAAATTAACAAATTCGGTGACATTTTACCACTTAAAAATTGTTTAATGACTAAATAAACACAAATTAAAAAGTTTAATGTATAATTTCAACCTTAACCGTATACTTATTATAATAAAATATAATAACTTATCAAATGTATCACAAAACAAAATATACAAATTCCACTAGAGTATATATTATTGGTCTTTTAGAAAAAACAAAACCGCATACAATAATACTCCATTCATTAAGTATAAGGTATCTAGATTAATATTTCTACAAGACAATATTGAGAGTATAACTCAATAAAACATTTTTCCTTTCCTGATTTTGACGAAATAAGTTGGAGTATGTTTGATAATATTGAGAGTATAACTCAATAAAACATTTTTCCTTTCCTGATTTTGACGAAATAAGTTGGAGTATGTTTGATACGATGGAATGAAATCATAAATGAAAGCGTATAAATAAATGGAAAACATATCCACAACCACGCCAGGAGTCGCACACACCTCCTCGGTCATCAGCTGAAAATCCCCGCTCTTCACTACAGGGCCACCTGCTTGCCCTCCCGACCATCTGTGATCCTCAAAGTCGCTAGAGCGGGTGTTGCAACCGCTCTTACCGTCAAACTTGGGCAATCGGCCTTCTTGTGACTCATATGATTGCAATGAAAGCAAATTAGAGCTGAAACATGGGTGGTGGTGGTAGCAATGCAATCCCTGCCGAAATGCCCTATCTTCCCGCACTTATAGCATCACGAACCACCTGTTCTTTAAACCCGATAATGCATCCTGCCACACTTGCCACAACAACCCTGACCCTGCTGGCCCCTCGATCTAGAATAAAAAACCTTGGGTTTCTTCGATGAACCCCCAGTTGTCTGCACCTGCTATGCCTTCCTCTTTCCGATGTGCTCCAAACTGATTTCCCGTTCCCGGGCCCTGGATATCATGTCCTCCATTGTTGGACATGCTGAATAGATAACAAACTCCTTGATATCTGATCTTAGCATGTCATGGAATCGAGTCTTCTTCATCTCCTCATCTGCAACATACTGGGGTACCAATAAAGCAATCTTTCAGAACTTGGCGGTGATATCCACCACGGTCTCAGTCGTCTAACACTTATCCTGGAATTCCCTCGCTAGTTGTTGCACCTCAACAACTGGTGCAAAATATGCTTGGAACTAGGTCACAAAATCCAACCAGGTCATGGCCTCGATGGCTGGTGATCCCCGAGCATAACCAACCTCCTCCTACCAATCTCTGACTCGCTCCCTTCAAATAGCCTGCAACGAACCTCACCTTCGACCCCACGGGGCAGAAAGTAGTCATCTAAACATAGTCCGTATCTGCTATCTATCATTTAGCAACAATTGGTTCCTTAACCCCAAAGAACTCTGGTGACCCATATCCCCTAAATTCTTTGAAGGAGAGAGTGCGGGCTCCGTACTGACCAGTAGCTAGCTCGGCTCTAAAGGCCCGAAAATGCTCCTCCATCAACTCGATGATACCCTCCTTAATCGACCCGAACATCACCAGGGTTGCATCAAGGATGCCTGTCGTAATCTCAGACACGATGAACTCACGTAGCCCCTCATCAATTGGTTCGGTACCCATGCCTGAACCTGATCCAGATCTTGAACCTCTTGCTCCACTACGTGTCATCACCATGATGAAACACAATACATAAATAATCAGTACACACACGAAGAGATTTACACTCCCGAAGTTTCTTGAAATCATCAAGGCCTCCCTTGTCTCGGGTATAGATATTGTGTTTTCAATAGTACGGGCCCAATACTACCTTCCACACCTATTTATACATTCCTCAAGCACTGTCTCGAATCCTTCGAGTTACTTCCCTATTATTAATTATTTCACTCATACTATAGAGCGCCCTACATGCTAAGACATATCCAAGGCTTTCCTAGGATCCCCTTTTTCCCATCACCCTCTGCCATCAGCTGCAGAAGAGACTCTCTCCAATACCTTCCAACTACCTCACGAATACAACTACATGTTATCGACATCAAATAATTTTTAAATGCTAGATCCCACCCTACAACGGTTGGACTCAAACAACAACTGCGCAATATGGTTGAATCTAACCTTAAAAAGTTTATTATCCCCATAACATGTATTTTAACGCATTCGCTTAGTAATTAGCCGACACCAGTGGAGTCCCTAGAAGCACAAAGCAAACAACATTCGAGCATTGGGTTCAAAATCAGTGTACTACCTAATCAGACCATCTTATCTTTTCATCTGAAATCTATACTAGCATGCATTTCTAAAGGCTCATACAACTGACATACAAGGCATCTCTCCTAGCATCCTACCATGCAATTACGAGCAGATCCTTAGCCCTAATCTAGCATGATATACACAAATACATATACTGAAGCTATAAACATGTATGGATATTTTGAGGTACTTACTTGAGCTCGTCTGATTTCACTTATCACACCCCTTTCTTATAATAATATATTTAGAAAATCCATTTTCTTTCAAAAGGATTACCAATTCCTCGGTTTGAGTTCAGACACACCCGAAAGTGTACCTGAATCCCTCAAGCCAAGGCCTTGATACCAACTTGTAATGTCCCAAAAATTACTAAGTAAAAATTTCATATAAAACCAACATAAACATCATTCATTCATTTCTAAAACCCATTAAAACGTTATAATGTATAAAATAGTTATCAGAGTACAAATCATGTCATAAAATGCGGAATGCTAGTGGATGTGGCGCGATCATGTCGGGGCCTTCCCTTTCAAATTGGAAGTACCTGAAACCTTAAACATTAAACTATAAGCACAAAACTTAGTGCGTTTCTTGCAAAATACCCCATACCATACATACATAACAGTTCAAAACTAAACTGGGTCTATTTCACCCCCTTCGATCTCCGTCAACCGGTACTGGGTTTATTTCACCCCTTCGGTATCTTTCAACCGGTACCGGATCTATTTCACCCCTTCAGTATCTTACAACCGATATTGGGTGTATTTCACCCCATTCGGTCTCTTACAACAGGTACTAGGTCTATTTCTCCCCTACAGCTATGCATACCATCGTATCAACAAGAGTCACGAAGACAACAAGCACATACAGGGATAAACGTGAGTGTCACAAAGACAATTATAATCCTACAAACACAATCTAGTGGGCCGTAATTGGTGCCTTCGAACCACGATTATAGTGATGAGACTCACCTAACAAATGATGACCAATTGCAACTGCTCCTACTGATGCAAATACAGATGCTACAAACTAGCTATACAGCCATATAAACTACACCCTTAGCTTCCCTTCCAAAACTAGGGGTTTGACCAAAACTCAACGTAAGTCAAAAGTCAAAGTCAATGGTAAAATTTTACTCGTCACGTCGTAGCCATCCTTGGCCATGCCATCGCCCCCAAATGACAAAACAGACGCGCTTTCCCCAGTCGCCATGTCGTGACAGCCTAGGCCACGACGTAGGAACTGGATCCAAAACGTCTTAATGAGTTAAGCTAAAACCTCTAATCCTAGGGGTTCCAAAACCCAGATTTGATCATTATTGTGGTCTAAAGGGATAAAGTTTCCAAATTTATCCCGTGAGATCCACCAAAAGGTCTAGATCTTAAGTCATAGATCCATAAAGCATAACCATGACATGGGCTTAATCAAGAAGCACTTAATACCTTGAGTCTTGAGCCCATTTGCTCTAGAAGAGCTTATAACACTAAAACCATCTTAAATATTGATGATTTTTAGACTTGCATGTCCAATGCAAGTCTTGGACTCAACTTAGGTTAAAATGGGATTTTATGACCAAAACTTAAGCATGGCACAAACAAACCACCAAACTTCAGATCCAAACCATGAACTACTCTAAATGATCAAGAGATTCATAAAGTTGCAACCATTATGAAATATCACCAACCATTCTAACAAGAGAAGAAAATGGGACAAAATACAAGATCTAGCACTCTATAATAAAAAGGTGGAACCTTGAACACTTACAAGGGTCCATAATTGAGCAAGGAAGGGAGATAGGGACTCTCTTGCTGATCATTGGCTTACTCATTCTTGCTTCTTCCTTCAAGACCTCTCAAAATCACTCAAGAAAGCTTCAACAATGGAGGAAAGCAGTTAGGGTTTTCTTCTGGATAAAAAAGGTGGTAGAGGCTGAGGGTGAGAAAACCCTAGCCTCATCATTCCTTTAAATAGGTGTAAAACCCAAAAAATTAGGGTTTAAGACATCAATGGCGGCCACGTTGTGGCCTTCCTTGCCACATCATGGCGAGTCAAAAAGACCTGCTATTGGAAAATTGTTTGCCATGTCGTGGCCATCCTTCCCACGTCGTAGCGACTCACCAAACTTCAAATCTTAAATTAAAATAAAACATACCTCAAAACCGGATCTTACAAGTTTTTTTGACAATATTTGCACATGTTATTTCTGTTGACATATTTCAATTTAGCATTGAAAATGTACATATTTTTATCAGAATACATCTCTTCCATAAAAACAAGAAGCTTAATTTGAGGTCAAATGATTAATCTTTAACTATTAAAATCATCAAACATAAAAACCTATTATTTATGTGTATTTTAAGATGTCAATTCGTTTATCACATGGGATATATATATATATATATATATATATATATATATATATATATATATATATATTCGCTCTAAATTTTTAATATAATATCCAGGTTATATTTAATTGTTGCCTCCACCACCTTTATCCTATTGGCTACTCGTTCTTTCCATTTGTATTTTTACTTTTAAGCTTAGACCTCATGTAAATGTATTAATTAAAATTGTAAAATGGTCCTAGTGGTTGTCAAAATTATGTCGTTTTGGTCCAAAAAAGTTTGTTGGTGCGGCAGTGGTCAAATTTTTGATCTTTTTAGTGATTTTGGTCCCTACACACTTATATTGATGAATATGCCCTTATTGTTTATATTTTTTTTATTTTGTTAATTGTTGAAATACATAAATTAATTTGAATTTATTTTTAAATTAAAACAAAACCAAATAAAAGAATAGAAGCCAAACCCCTCTCATCTTTGTAGGAGGAGCGAAACCCCTTCATCACCAGCCTCACCCTCCATCACCGGTGACTCGAACCACCACCGTCGGCCTCCATTCTTGTCGGACTTCCCTCTTGCTTATTCCCCTTTTTTCATGTATACACTGTTTCCCTATCCCTTCACATTTATTTTTCCCCAAGATAGCTTTCCATCTTCTCCAATCTCTCTACATTTTATCAAAACTCACAGAAAATCTCTCAAATCAACCACCTTTCTTTACTGGAAGATTGTTCATTCACCAGAGTACAACCCTCATTCACATACTCGAAGTATATTGGAGCCCTAGTGTGAATCTTATTCATTGGATTAAAGCATCAAACTGCTTCGTCATGCAACTCTAACCTTTATGTGTTGTCATCGTCGGAACCCTAGGCGACATCTATCAACAAAGAGGGAAGGTTGTGACATCATTTATACGTCCAACGGAACCATCAGATCTACAATCTACCACTGGATCGCCTCCATCATCTACCTCCTTATGCCCCGATCTGATAACACTAGGCCTCTTCTCGTTGTTGGAAATAAGGTAACGGAGTTGTGGATCTTGCTGTGGATTTCATTTTAGGGTGTGGTGGGGTGTGATTTAAGAGGAATGGGTGGTATGGTAGGTAGTGGATCGACAGGTGGAGGTCCGACAGGTGGAGGTCCGACATGTTATGGTCTAGCAGTGGTAGGGGTGATTGTGTTGTTAAGAGAGAGAGAGAGAGAGAGAGAGAGAGAGAGAGAGAGAGTAAAGTGAGTGGGGTAAGGGTGAAGTTTTTTTGAATAAAAATAATTGGAAATTAAATAGAAGAAATGAAAAAAGAGTTATATAAGGAATATTTGTCTTTTCAAGTTTGTTGTGGACCAAAACCACACAAGGTATCCAAAATGCGCCCACTGACGCACCACCAAACGTTTTTGGACCAAAACCACATAATTTTGACAACCGGGACCATTTTTACAATTTTGTCAATGTATTACTTTGTTATTCTAGTCGTATGCATTGATGTGTATATATGTTTCACATGTTTTAGGAGCAACTGGACGCGTCTATCACAAGAACAAAAAATATCAGTGACTCATAGGTATACTGATGATATAAATCAAAATAGTGCTACTTTATATTTTGGAAATTTTGATTGATCAAAAATATTGAAATTATATATATATATATATATATATATATATATATATATATATATATATATATATATATATATAAATAATTGAATTGAACTCAATTATATGGTTGGTAAATGCTAAAAGACAAATAATTATAGGAAGATAGAAATTTGAACTAGGGATGAGCAATTCCGGACTGAACCGGTTTGAGGATCAAAAATTTGACAACCATTTTTTCTCATAACTTATTGACTGAAACCCAGTTAGGTTGTACCGGTTCCGGTTAACGTAACCGGTTTTCGGGACTTGGATTAGATTCTAACAAAAAAGTTAGTTTATTTTTCATTCCACAAAAGTATGTTCTAAAGCTAAAAACCATTTAGTAATATCGTCCATTTTTCCGGTTTGCAAACTTAAACTTAACTCATTATAATTTTAGACTATGTTTGGCATACTAGCTGAAAAGCTAGCTGTGAAATAAAAAGTCAGCTGATAAAAAATAACGTTTGGTAAAACTAACAGAAAAGCTAGCTGAAATATATAAAATTACATAAAAGGGCATGTAAGATTATGTGTTTCTATAATTAATTAAGGGGTGTAGTTGGAAATTTTTAAAAAAGCTCCTAAAAAGCTAGTCTAAGTAGCTTTTCAAAAAGCTATCTTTTAAGCTAGCTTATAAGCTACATTTTGGCTTACCAAACACAACAACATAAAAAAGCTTCAAAAATAAGTTAGCTTATCAGCTAGTTGTGGCGCACCAAACACACCCTTAAGCTTGGTTTTACACATGAACTAATAGACGTTCAACAGGAGAGGGTGCCAAAAAAATTCCAGCAACATAATGGATTCGTGTCTGTGTTATGTCGATAAAAAAACCATTACAAAGTCTTTTGATAAAAAACATTTCGCATATGCCTAATATGCTTCACGAGTAGAACATAATTTTGGAATATTACTTTCAATAGTCTCTTCTACTTCTAACCCATGGCCTAAAGTAGCATGGTCCACATCGATCTAATAGAAAAAAACCCTTTTCATAGACACTGGTCCGATCTGGTCTGATTATTTTCAAGACTTTGTGGTCTAGTACGGTTTTTACTTGAAGAATGATTATTTGAAAACAATGGAACCGTGATTATAGGTAAATCCGGTACGGTTCGGTTTGCAATAGTCATATATTACATTGATTAAATACATGATTAAAAATCAATTTTGTAAACTGAAAATAATATAAGAAAACAATTTACAAAATAAGGTCCAAACGGTTAAGTTTGTAACATTTTAAATAAGTTAAAGTGTTAATGTATACAAGAGTGTAATGTGACATCCCCAAATCCACGGTCATTTTAAAAAAAAATTATGCTTATTTAAAAATCAGAGTATCCTTTTTGAAAAGTAGTATTGCGGATTTTGTTCCCAGAAAACATGAGTGTAATGTGACATCCCCAAATCCACGGTCATTTTAAAAAAAAAAATTATGTTTATTTAAAAATCAGAGTATCCTTTTTGAAAAGTAGTATTGCGGATTTTGTTCCCAGAAAACATGATAATGATGTTATCAAAGCATTTCCAAAGAAATGTATTTTTATTTAAGACATCGGGATGTCATCGTCAATACAGAAACATAAGCATAAACAGACATTACATTCATTTACACTAATGATTTACATTTCCTTTAATCTCTCAGTGTAATGTATTTTCGCATCGATACCTGTGATTCAAATAAACTCAGTGGGTCAGGTTGGGAAACCTGGTGAGTACATAGGGATTTCAATCCCACAATGTTATACCATATATAAACTTTAGAACTCACAATATATATACAATTTCACCTCATATAAGAAATTTTACCCCACCCCATCGATCCGCACAACGACACGATCCATACTGCCGGATCTGAAATTAACAGCTTTACCTAATCCATACTACGGGATCAGGTTTGTCTAATCCATGCTCTCGGATGAATGAAAAATGACTATGCCCACTCCATACTCTCGGACTAGGGACGAATGAATATGTCTAATCCATGCTCTCGGATCAATGACAATTTTAAAGTTTGACCCTCCGTGTATATCTCACATGTACTCATAAGGAGATACTACCCGATATTCATCTCAATTAATATAGGTTTATTCTGTACCCTAACTTATCATATATTATCATATATGCTCTTAACATGTATTTCAGACAATAACGAATATTTCACACACAAACATATATTTAATACTTTAATCAATACTTGTATTAAAAATCATGTTCATGAAAGGGACTATGCACTCACTTGTTAAAGTGATAATGCCCAACTTGGGCAGCTCTTCGCTTCTAACAATTCTATTCTCCTTCGACGAAACCTAGTATTATTACCACTAGATTTTAGTCTAATATTTATCACGACTAATTACGAGCATTATTATTTTATAAGTGTTAAACAATACTTTTCAACCACTATGTACAGATAGGGGCCAGACATGAAACACCGGAGGACATGACTATTTTGGCATTATATCACTTCTGAAATCCAACAACCCTATGTGGCCCTTCAAACCAGATTTCCTGTACCGCGAGTAGTTAAAAGATATTATAATAACACTTTATATATATATATATATATATATATATATATATATATATATATATATATATATATATATATATATATTGTTTATAATTTCATAACAACAATACTAAATTTATACCTAAGCTATACTTAAAGTAGGGTAAGCATAACTCACTTACCAGGAGGTTTTGGCTAGATCTTTCCCAGAGTGTTCCACCAACAAACAACGCTACCCCTAAACTGACACACAACGTAAGTGGTTTGCAGCTTGCCCTTGCAACCACATGTTATGAAATCTAGCTCAATCTCAGAGATCTAGTCCATAACTCCGATTGGATCTTCTTTCCTAGTAGAAGTTGATGGTTTGCAAGTTGTGAAGTCTTTGTACTTTCATCCATTTCTTTCAATCCCTTCGTCTTGGTTATTTCTTCTAACCACTGGCGGTTCATCTTGGCCAATGGTTCTACTATAGTTTCCTTCTTCTAACTGACCCTCATTCAGTTCAGGCTGTACAATGGGTACAGTAGGTTCATCCCTATTAATCAACATTTTCCTCATCTCATCCCTTTGTTCGGCCAGCATAGCACGAATCATTACTTGGACTCCTGCCATCGTGATTGGCTCGGGTGCAGCTTCTACCTCTGGTGCACACTCAATCACAGGCCGCTGATTAGCATTAGCATTTTCATTAACGTTTCCGAATCCGCTTCAAGTTCCCACCATGTCGATCTATGCACCAAATTAGACGTTCTATGTGCAGTAACGAGAATTTAGATAGGAAAGCTTTATTTACGATAGACATATAAATCTCCTTACCTTTTCGAAAAGTTACATGCCAGTTCTAATACCGTAATTAAACGTTTAGAAATGTGAACACATAAAGTTTCCAGATCTGGCCGACAACATACCATAGATCCGATCAAACGATAGCATCATAAATCATCACAAATCATTTAGAACATAACAACATTTTAGGCATCTTCCGTAAATAAGCTAGTGCTTGTGTCTATTCAGGTGTATTACCTAAAATATATTAGACACACTCCTCACGATCATCGCTTAACATTCTAAGTTTAAGTCTAGAAATAAATCCTTATTCCTAGTTCGCTTAAACTAATGCTCTGATACCAACTGTGACATCCCCAAATTCATGGTCATTTTAAAAATTTTATTTATGCTTATTTAAAAATCAGAGTATCCTTTTTGAAAAGTAGTATTGCGGAATTTGTTCCCAAAAAACATGATAATGATGTTATTAAAGCATTTCCGAAGAAATGTACTTTTATTTAAGACATCGGGATGTCATCGTCAATACAGAAACATAAGCATAAACAGACCTTACATTCATTACACTAATGATTTACATCTCCTTTAATCTCTCAGTGTAATGTATCTTCGCATCGATACCTGTGATTCAAATAAACTGAATGGGTCAGGTTGGGAAACTTGGTGAGTACATAGAGATTTCAATCCCACAATGTTATACCATATATATACTTTAGAACTCACAATATATATACAATTTCACCTCATATAAGCAATTTTACCCCACCCCGTCGATCCTCTCAACGACACGATCTATACTGCCGGATCTAAAATTAACAGTTTTACCTAATCCATACTCCCGGATCAGGTTTGTATAATCCTTGCTCTCGTATTAATGACAAATGACTATGCCCACTCCATACTCTCGGAGTAGGGACGAATGACTATGTATCATCCATGCTCTCGGATCAATGACAATTTTAAAGTTCGACCCTCTGTGTATATCTTACATGTACTCATAAGGAGATACTACCCGATATTCATCTCAATTAATTTAGATTTATTCTGTACCCTAAATTATCATATATTATCAGATATGCTCTTAACACGTATCTTAGGCAATAACGAATATTTCACACACAAACATATATTTAATACTTTAATCAATACTTTTATTAAAAATCATGTTCATGAAAGGGACTATGCACTCACTTGTTAAAGTGATGATTCCCAACTTGGGCAACGCTTCGCTTCTAACAATTCTATTCTCCTTCGACGAAACCTAGTATTATTACCACTAGATTTTAGTCTAATATTTATCGCGACTAATTACGAGCGTTATTATTTTTTAAGTGTTAAACAATACTTTTCAACAACTATGTACAGACAAGGGCCAGTAATGAAACACCGGGGGGCAGGACCATTTTGGCATTATAGCACTTCTGAAATCCAACAACCCTATGCGGCCCTTCAAACCAAATTCCCTGTACCGCGAGTAGTTAAAAGATATTATAATAACACTTATATATATATATATATATATATATATATATATATATATATATATATATATATATACATATATATATATATATATATATATATATATATATATATATATATATATTGTTTATAAGTTCACAACATCGATAATAAATTTATACCTAAGCTATACTTAAAGTAGGGTAAACATATCTCACTTACCGGGAGGTTTGGCTAGAAACCGGGTTCTGCAGGGGTAGTGCTTCCGAGCCGAAAAGCTCTTTTTATCGGAGCCTTTTGGCGCTCTGGGGCCTGCCTCGTAGCACTAGGGAAATACTAGTGCTTGGGAGGGCTTAGAGAGAAGTTACAGAAAGAACGAAATGGCTTTGGTGTTGAAAAGAATGGAGACCCTCGCATCCCTTTTATAGGCCTCAACTGCGCATTACGTTGGCCGTACTCCTCGGAGTACGTTGTGCGTACTCACTACGCCTTGCGTACGAGGCGACGCTCCGCATAAGAAGGGACAGGTGGCGAGGTTCACGTGGGGTGACGTGGTTGATCTTGGGCCATGAGTTGCGAGACCACGAGGCGTACAGGTTATGTACGTGGGGCTTACACTGTACCCTCGCAACAACCTTATAAATTTTCTAAATTCCGTAACTTTCGCATATGAGCTCCGTTTTTGACGTTCTTTAGATCCATGCGTAGGTGGCGACGTACTCTACGACTTTCGTTTAGACTCCGTCGGCTAATTTTGACTTTATGTTTAAAGTTATATTTTTAACAGGCCGGGACCGGTAAAGTCCGTTAAAAATTCATAACTTTGTCATTCGAAGTCCGTTTACGTCTGTCTTTTTATCGTTGAGCTCCTATTAACGAGATAATTAATTCTCGTTTTGGTTGTGTCGGCTAAAAATCGATCGATCTAAAATTCGAATTCTGGGCTGCATACTGTTTTGCCAAATATTAGAAAAATCATAACTTCCTCATATGAAGTCAGATTTAGGCGTTCTTTTTATGCACGCTCTCGGTTTAACGTATACTATGACTTTTCTTTAGATCGCTAAGGCTAAAAAGTACTTTATCGTAAACTCACTTTTTACGTCACACAGCGTCGTGCCGGTTTTGTCACGAAACTTCGACAGGTCATAACTTCTTCGTTATAACTCGGATTTTAGCGTTCTTTATATGTACGGAATCCTTGTGACATATACTATAATTTACTTAAGATTATTTATTCTAAATAATCTTCTATCAAAAAGTCATTCTCAATGCTTATTATCTCTAAATTGACTAGCCCGAATCTGCGGACGTTACATGTAACAACATAATTAAGAGACAAAGGTAAAATAACGTGATTATGTGCATCTTAATTTTCTAATAAACATATTCTTAATATTCAGATAATAAAATCCATTACTATCTTCAACTAAGTATTCTAGTCTGAACTCCTATCAAAATTAGTAGTTTAAGTTTGGAAAGGTAGTGAACATTACCAAGATCAAACCTCATGTGTAACGTCTTATTTTCATAACAAATTTTTTATTTTTAATTAAGGAAAAATATTGCTTTAAAAATTCAAGTCAAGAAAAAAAACAAGTATCAAATACAATCATCTCAAAATATCAGAGTATCAAAAGATGCAGAATCACGGAAACTGTGGGTGGATGCATACAATGAAGCATTCACCTTCTCGCGATCATCTGAAGTACCTAAAACACAATATATCAACAACTGTAAGCACAAAGATTAGTAAGTTTTCCCCAAAATACCACATACAACATATATAACAACACAAAGTTGTATTGGGTCCATAACAACCCCCGGTTCGTATCAACCCCGAGTCCATAATGACTCCGAGTCCAGATCGGCTCCATCGGGTCTGTATCGACCCCGAGTCCGTAGTGACTCCAAGCCCAGATCGACTTCATGCATACAACATATAATCATACAAGCAATAGTCACATAGACACATACACAAACGACACCAAGTGTCCTATAGTATAATGAGAGGACTCACTTCGTAGATAACAGCTAAAACACAACAACTCTCACACGATGAAGACCGATACTATAAAACACCTATTCAACAATAAGGAAGTACCCACTCAGTATGCACTCCTTAACCCCTTTATTGACTAAAAGTCAACCATGATAAAAAAAATAGTCAACGGTCAAAGTCAATGGTCAAAGACAACTTTGATAGGTCTCCACGGTGTGGCCACCCATAGGCCATGTTGTGGGCACTCCAAGACAAAACAGCTAGGAAATCAGTCGATTCCCATGTTGTGGCCACCCATTGGCCACGTTGTGGCAACGTCCATGCAAAATCGTCGCAGAAGCACCAGTCGCCATGTTGTGGCATCTGGTAGCCACGTCGTTGACACGGGCACCAACAACTTAATGGATTAAGCTGTTATTCTTCAATCCCAAAAGCTCTAAAGCTCATATTTGGATCCCCTCAAGGTCTTGATGGATAAAGTTTCCAACTTTATCCATTAAGACAATATATCAAATTCTAAGTTCTTAAGGATAACACCAAGGCATGGACTCACTCAATAAGTCATTGAAGCCAATTTTCCAACCAACCACAAGGTCCAGAAGCTAACAAGTCCACTCAAGGGTTCTGGAGTTCACTCAAAACTACAAGAACAAGAAGATTTAGGACCAAAAGCTCATAAAATGACCTAGACCTAGATATAGAGAAATAATGATCAAGGTAGAGAATTTTTACCTTCAAAGAGTCAGAAATGAAATGGAGATGATGGATCTAAGTTGGAACCACACTCTTAAGAAACACCTTGGGCTCCTTCTTCCTTCAACCTTCACAAGAATGGAGCTCAAGCAGAAAAAACACAAAATGGAGCCTAAGGTTGGATTGGGAGTTCGATCTCAAAGGGTGGAGACTGCCAAATGAGGAAACCATAGGAGTTAGTTCCCTTTAATAGGGCACCAATCCCGAAATTAGGATTTTAGGCCCAAAACGGCTGCCATGATGTGGAAAACATAACACTACATTGTGGCCAATCGCGGATGCGCGTTTCTAAATAATCTAACGCCACACCATGGCACCCCCAATGCCATATCGTGGCCATGCCAAATAAACATGTGCCCCCTACGGCTTAGAGCATCCCAGATTAGGGCACAACACGTCCTGCGACTCAGAGCATTGGCCACCACGTTGGCCTTTCTAGGGTGGTACAAGATCTCGCAGTCATAGTCCTTCACCACATTAAGCCATCTCCGATGTCTCATATTATGGTTGGGTTGATCCTTTAGATATCTCAAGCCCTTGTATTTTGTATAGGTGGTACACCGAACCCCATACATATAATAATGCCAGATCGTAAGAGCGAAAACCATAACCCGCAGCTCGAGATCATGCGTAGGATACTTAGCCTCGTTAGGATTTAGCTTCCTCGAAGCGTAAGCAATCACGTGCCCCCTCTGCATCAATAAAACACCCAAACCCATAATTCATGCATCAGAATATACAACCAAATCTTCAATTCCGTCGGGGAGGGTAAGTAATGGCAACTCGCAAATCTTCCGCCGAAGAGTCTTAAATTCCACATGCTTCTTAGGTTCCTAACTGAAAGTGACATCCTTCCTAGTCCGCCTAGTGGGAGGAACTGCAATCTTAGAGAAACCCCTGATGAATCTCCGATAGTAACCTGCTAACCCTAGGAAACTCTTAATCTTAGATGGAGACCTCAGAACATCCCACTGCATAACCGCCTCAATCTTTTCGAGTCGACCAATATATCGTCCTGGTTGATGAGGTGTAAACGAAACTGAACCTCGCGCAACCAGAGCTCACACTTGGAGAACTTGGTTTATTTCCTCTTCACCAACAGAACTCCAAGAATATCATGTAGGTGCTCCTGATGCTGCTCCTTGGTCTTAGAATAGACCAAGATATCATCAATAAAGTTTGTCTTGTGAATATCCTCCTCTCAGAATCTCATCTGGTGGTAGCCTGACCTCAAATCGATCTTGGAAAACTAAGATGCTCCCTTTAACTAATCATAGAAATCATCAGTCCTTGGCAACGAGTAACATTTCTTCACCATCAGCTTGTTCAACTCCTGGTAATCAATACACATCCGGTGTGAACATCCTTCTTCTTGACAAAAAGGATTGGTGCTCCCGACAATGAGCTACTCAGTCGTATAAACTCTTTCCTCGACAACTCCTGGAGCTGAGAGGATAACTGTTGCATCTCGTGCGGTGCAAGGCGATAAGGCGCCTTCGCAATCGGGGCAGCACCAGGGATCAGATCGATCCTAAACTGAAACTGCCTCTCGGGAGGCACACCAGGTAGATCATCTGGAAAAACATCGGGAAACTCCCTCACAACCAGAACATCAGAGAATGACTTCTTCCCCTCGACCCGTGTGTCGACCACATATGTACCCTCGCCATAAATGGCCAATACTCCCCCAATAGGGTTTTAAACTGTCACCAATTGTCTCTCACAATCAATTAGACCCCCATGCAGATTCAACCAATCCTTACCCATAATAACGCACACATCTCCCATCGCGATAGGAATAAGATCGATCAGAAACTCAACACGAAAAATCTCCAGTACGTAACCCTGGTAAACATCAGACTCCGAAATCGTGTGCTAATCTAGAATAGCTACTCTCAATGGTCGATCCATGTAACACCCGTAGATTCAGGCTAGTCATTATAAGCATTAAAAGTGACTTTTTGGATAAACGATTATTTAGGATAAATAATCTTAACCAAAGTAATAGTATATGCGACAAGGATTCCGTACATATAAAGAACGGTGAAATCCGACTTCGTATGAAGAAGTTATGCTTCTTTGAAGTTTCGAAATTCAACCGAAACGACTCTATGTACCATAAAAGGTGGATTTTCGATAGATCACTTATTAGCCTAAGTGATCCAAACAAAATTCATATTCGTCATAAAACCAAGAGCGTACATATAAAAACGTTCAAGTCTGACTTGATAAGAGGAAGTTATGATTTTCAGCGTAGCAGTATACAACTCAAAAACAAAAATTGCAATAGGTCGATGGTTAGGAAAAACAATCTAAACCAGAGTTCAAGATCTCTTCAACACCTATCCGTCAATATAAAGACAGTCGAGAACAGATACCATATGACAAAGTTATGAATTTTTAACGGATTTTAACAGTCTAAGCCAGTTAAAAAATAGAACTTTAAAAATAAATTCAAACTTATCTGATGGAGTCTAAAATGAAATATGTAGATCTCGGCGATAGCTACGTGTGGATATCAAATCCGTCAAAAACAGAGCTCATATGAGCAAGTTATGAATTTTATAAGAAAACAGGAAATTTCGCGCGCAACTGTGCGCACCGACAAGATGCGTTGCGCGCATCTGACATCCACCTAAATATCAATACGTGGCACCACTCAGAGAATGACATGTCAGCACCTCGACCATTTGCACGACATACCCCGACAGGGTGTGCGACGTGCATATCTTTTTTCGTCTATAAATACCCGCCTCCGTATATGCTTCTCATATCCCACACCTATAGTTCAATCCCTTGAGTCCTCTCTGCATTAGATCCAAATTTCCTTAGTTTCTAGTATACTGGCAAAGCCCTGCGACCCCAGAGTACCCGACAAGTAGTAGCCTTCGAGTAGAAGCTCTGTTAGTGTAATTTTTGGACTTTTGTCTATGGAATCTCTTTAAGTTAAATTACACTCTATTATTTTAGTGTAATTTATATTTAAATTCGTTGTTCTTAAATCCAATGTTATATTACCGAACGATCTAGTTACGAGGATGATGTAGGCTGAATTTAGTGAGGTGTTTAAACTGGGATTTCCAAACAGTATACTATGTATACCAAACAGACCCTACCTCCGTTATGATCCTACCTAGCTGTTACTTACTTGATAGATCTTGATGTAAACATTGGGATTAGTGAGGAATATTATACTATCATTAGTCACCAGTAATATTAGACTAAAACTTAGTGACATTCGTATCTATGTCACGTCAGAGGATAAGTAAATGAGTTTGGCGGAGCGCTGCCGTATTCTTTAGTTACCTACCTATGTCAGGTGAGTGCATAGTTACTTTCAAACGTACACATAATTACAAGTTCCCTATATGCTAAAATGCTATGTGTACTATTTTTGTTGTGTTTAATATATTCGTACTATATGATATGATTGTTACATGATCTAATCATATGTTACACGTAATAATATGATTGAGTAGTAATGAGCTGTGTAAAATAATAAATGACAGGATGTGATAGGGCTATGTGGGATAATGATTGTGATATGTTAGTGAGAGTTGTGCGTAACAAATAAGTTGTGAATTGTCGTGTCTATCAAAAGTACTATTGTACTGTCTTGCCTGTCCAAAGTACCATTGTACTGTCGTGTCTATCCAAAGTACTATTGTACTGTCGTGCCTATCTAAACTACTATCGTACAGTCATGTTTACGCAAAGTACTATTGTACTGTCGTGCGGTGTCCAAAGTAGTGTCATACTATAGTAGCTAATTACTTAGGGAAATATAGATGACTGCTGTCAAAAATCCTTTAGAAAAGATCTCTCGAGATCTAAGATTAGGAAGTCATAATAACTGGAATTGGGTAACTGGGTTATTTAAATGTTGAAGATTATATAATTAAAGATTATAATATTGTGGGTTTCAAACCCTATGTACTCACCACGTTTCCAAATCTCACGCACCCAATTTCTCTGTATCACAAGTAACGATACGAAGGTACTGATAGATAATGTAATTATTTGCTGAGAGATTTAAGGAGTTCGTAGGCTGCTAAAATATTGATGTGAGGTCTCTTTATGCTTATGTTCTTGTATTAGTTATGACATCCCAGACTTTTAAAATATAAAATCTTCTGAAATGCCTTGAGTTTGATATTATATCATGTCAAGGATATTTTAGGACCAATTATGCAATAACAAATGTTTTAAATAAGCATAAACTAATAGTTTTAAAAAGAAAGTGAAAATGGGGATGTTACAGTTGGTATCAGAGCATTAGCTTAAGCGAACTAGGAATTTTAGGGAATTTCTAGACTTAAACTTAGAATGCTAAGAAATTATTGTGAGGTGAGTGTTTATTTTATTTTATGTAGTTTAACTGAAATGACACAAGCACTAGAATACTTTAGGATAAATGCCTAAGTTTCTATTATGTTCTAAATGACATACGTTATAGCATACTTTAGGATACCTGCCTAGGATGCTATTACATGAATGGATCTATGGTCTATTGCCGACCGTATCTAGAATTTTATGTGTTTGAGATTCTAATTGTATATATAATATATTAAGAACTGGTGTATAATTTTGGGAGTGATAAGGAGGACATATGAATCAAAACATAACTAAAACCTCCCCTATCATAAAAAACTTGCCTCTCGGTACACTAAACATGTGCTTCGGTGAATAGAAAACGTGGAGATCATGAGCGGGAGAGTCGTCAATAACAAAAGAGGCCCAACACCTCAGAATGTCGGAGTAGGAGCTGCTCAGCTCCCAATGGATGAAGTTCTATTGATGATGTATAACATGCTAGATCAATAAAGGTGTGAGTTTATGGAACTCCAAACCCAAGGACTAGCTAACGCTAGGGGTAGAGTACCGGTGGTTAATGAACCAATAGTCGATGGATGAGTCAACAATGGACCAATTCCCTCTCATCCAATAACGGTTCAGGAAACAAACGACGACTCGAAAAGTCATCAAGGACTACTCCCTCCTCCGAAATATTCAGAGATCCGAAGAAATGAAGAACCCGACCCGGAGGTTGCTGCAAGTATAAGAACTTCACGACCTGCAAGTCATCATCATTTAGTGGAAAAAAAGATCCAGTAGGAGTCATGAACTGGATTTCAGAAATAAAGCAAGCATTTATAACCTGTAGTTGCACATGAAAATTGCAGACCACCTACGTTGTATGGCAATTCAAGGGTGCAACAATCCATTGGTGGAATATGTTGAGAAAAACCATAAGTCCTAACAAGCCTCTGTAATTAATATGGGAAGAATTCTTGACCCAATTCAAGCGCATGTTCTGCTCAGTAGAAAATATGTTGGACTTAAAGAATCACCTCCTAACACCGAAGAAGGGAAGCATGTTAGTTGAAGACTACACAAATTCTTTCATTGAAAAAATGGAGTTCACCCTGTGTGTTGTTCCAGACGAACTGGAAAAGATCGATAGTATGCCAAGGGAATTCCATGGGAGTATGTTGTGCTGGTTAAACAAGCAAATACTTTCGAAGCAGCCATTTGGACTGCAAGATCAGTTGAAGACATGATCAAGAGAAGATATGCCGACAAAACTGATGTTGGCAATAAAAGGAAGAATGAAGGACTCTCTTAGTCTTAAAATAAGAGTAAAATCTCAACATCTAACCCCGACGACAAGAGCTCTGGGGTAATAATGAAACAAGGTGGTGCAATAAATGAAAAAAGAAGCATGTTGAGCAATGCAAAAGTGAAGTGACATGGTACATGTGTAGAAGAACTAGTCACTATTCTGATGAGTGCAAGTACGATGGAGGAAGTGTTTCGAGTGTAGGGAAGAAGGTCATGTCATGAAGGACTACCCAAAGAAGAAGGAAGTGACAAAGCAGAATGTGCTACCAAAACCAAAGGCACGGGTATTCCAGATGATCCTAGATGTAGCAGAGGATGGAACATATGACGCTTGAGGAGACCAAGTAAAGGAAGTTGTTTACCCAAATTTTAAGGCATGAAGTGGTAGTTCCACATAGATATTAATAGGATGTGTAGCCTCATATAAGAGGCATAATAAATGTTGCAATCACTTTCAATAGTTATAAAATTTTCTAGTTATGTTACATTGTTGTGTGACACTAAGAAATTATGATTTCAACATAATAGATTGGTTAAGAATAAATTCTGGTATAGTGTGCCTTGTAGACAGGACACTACATGAGAAATAATTTATACCAAAGACTAGGAAGTAGAATTATGGTTGAAGATACACATGGAAGAAATCTTAGTGGAGTCTAGGAAATTTGTTGTATATAATTATATAGACACATCTATATGTGTTAAATTGCTTTTATGATCTTTAGGAAATAGTAACTTGCGGGTTGTGATACAATTCTTAGGATGAGTATGAAAGGTGTGAAAGGTAGTATGGGCCCATACTACCGGAAACACATGATTTGTACTTCAACCAAGATGAGTCACAAGGTTACCAAGGAACTAGCATTTGATTTTGTTTTGTTCACATCTTTCGTGACCATCGTTTTGGTAATGACTATGAAGATGAATATTATTCCGACCTCAGTAGTCATAACGAATCGAATTCGACTAATCTATGAAGTGAGTTGGACGTAGCATCCAAATTTAGCTAAAAGATCGAAGGGAAAGATAACCAAAGCGATCAATAGAAGCATCGTAGTCGTCGTTAGGATTAAGCAGCTTGTAGTTAGAAGTGCTACATGCTAGAATGTGATTATATCACATTAGAACATGAACGAATGTGTCGTCCATACTGGAATATGACTCAAAGATACCTAATTCTAGCTAATGCATCATACGATGAAAGGTCATTAGAGCATGAACCATCAGTCTGTTACAATAATCAAAATAAAGACCTTATCTTAGGATAAGTTAATTCTAAAAGGAGCAGGAGCCTCCAATGGAGATGGAATTTAGAAGGAAGAGTAGGTACAAGATTGAATACCGCCATCAGTCAATAAGTCAAAAGAGTTTTGATTTTTACCTATGATGGAAAGGTAATGTGTGGAGCCATTATACAAGCCCTGTTTTGTTGATCATTTCGGGACGTAATCAACCTAAGGGATAGATAACTGTAACACCCGCAGATTCGGGCTAGTCATTAAGCATTAAAAATGACTTGTTGGATAAAAGATTATTTACAATAAATAATCTTAACCAAAGTTATAGTATATGCGACAAGGATTCCGTACATATAAAAAATGTTGAAATTTGACTTCGTATAAATAAGTCATGCTTCTTCGAAGTTTCGCAATTAAACCGACACGGCTCCGCGTATCGCAAAAGGTGGGTTTTTGATAGATTACTTATTAGCCTAAGTGATATAAATGAAATTCATAGTAGTCATAAAACCGAGAGCGTGCTATAAAGAACGTTCAAATATGACTTCATAAGAGGAAGTTATGATTTTTCAACGTAAGAGTATATGGCTTAGAAACTGAAATAGAAATCGGTCGATGGTTAGGAAAAACAATCTAAACAAGAGTTTAAGATCTCATAAAAACCTATCTGTGAATATAAAGACAGTCGAGAATAGATACCGTATGATAAAATTATGAATTTTTAACGGACTTTAACAGTCTAAGACTGTTAAAAATATAACTTTAAAAATAAATTCAAAATTAGTTGACGAAGTCTAAATAAAAGTTGTAGATATCGTCGATAACTATGTGTGGATATAAAATCCATCAAAAATGGAGCTCATATGAGCAAGTTATCAATTTTCTAAGAAAACAAGAACTTTTGCGCGCAACCGCGCGCACAGAAAAGATGTGTGACGCACATATAACATCCACCCAAATCTCGATACATGGCACCACTAAGAGAACGACACATCATCACCCTGACCATTTGTGCGGCGCGTATATCTTTTTTCGGCTATAAATACCCGCCTCCATATATCTGTCTCACATCCCACCCATATAGCTCAATCCCCAAGTTCTCTCTGTATCAGATCCAAATTTTCATGGTTTCTAGTATAGCGGCGAAGCCCTGTGACCCCTGTGTGCCTGACAAGTAGTAGCCTTTGAGTAGAAGCTCTATCAGTGCAATTTCTGGACTTTTGTCTAGGCAATCTCTATAAGTTAAATTACACTCTATATTATTTTAGTGTAATTTATATTTAAATTCATATTTGTTGTTATGAATTTATAAATAAGATCTGTTAGTAAATCCAACGTCATATTACTGATTGATCTACTTACGGCGATGATATCTAGCCTGGATTTATTAAGGCATTTAAAGTGGGATTTCCAAACAGTACACTCTGTATACCAAACAAACCCTACCTCCAATATGATCATACCTGGTTGTTCCTTACCTGATACATCTTGATGTAGACATTGGGATTACTAGGAATCTAGACTATCATTAGTCTCCAGGAATATTAGACCAAAACTTAGTGACATTCGTATCTAGGTCACGTCAGAGGATAAGTTAACAAGTTTGGTGGAGCGTTGTCGAATTCTCCAGTCACCTACCTAATTCAGGTGAGTGCATAGGTTCTTTCAAATATACACATAAATACAAGTATCCTATATGCTTAAATGCTATATATGTTGTTTTTGTTGTGTTTAATATATTCGTACTATATGATATGATTGTTACTTCATCTAATATTATGTTATAATTAATAATATTATTGGGTAGTAATGGGTTTTGTAAAATAATAAATGAGAGTTTGTGATAGGGTTGTGTAGGATAATGATTGTGATAGGTTAGTAAGAGCTGTGCGAAATAAATAAGACGTGACTTTCTGTGTCTATCCAAAGTACTATTGTACTGTCGTGTCTGTCCAAAGTACCATTATACTCCCGTGTCTATCCAAAGTACTATTATACTGTCGTGCTTATCCAAAGTACTATAATATTGTTGTGTTTACCCAAAGTACTACTGTACTGTCGTGCGGTGTCCAAAGTATTCTCATACTGTTGTACCTAATTACTTAGGGAAATATAGATGACTGTTATCAAAGATCCTTTAGAAAAGATCTCTTGAGATCTAGGATTACGAAGTGAGAATAACAACAATGGGGTAACTGGGTTATTTAAATGATGAAGATTATATAATTAAAGATTATTATATATTGGGCTGAAAATTTTATGTACTCACCAAGTTTCCCAACCTGAACCACTCGGTTTCTCGGTATCACATGCAGCGATACGAAGGTACTGATAGATAATGTAATTATCCACTGAGAGATTTAAGGAGTTCGTAGGCTGCTAAAATATTGATGCAAGGCCTGTTTATGCTTATGTTCTTGTATCAGTTATGATATCTCAGGCTTTTAAAATATAAAGTCTTTTGAAATGCCTTGATTTTGATACTATATTATGTCAATGATATTTTGGGACCAATTACGCAACAAAAAATTCTTTAAATAAGCATAAACTAAAAGTTTTAAGAAGGCCATGAAAGTGGGGATGCCACAATCCAAAGGTTCACGTGGAACACTAAATCCTCTACTGAAAGATGTCGAAACAAACGACCGAATCGCACTTGAGTCGAATAACACTAAAGAAGGTACATAATTCACAAGAAATGTACTTAACAAAATAACAATCATAAGCCTGTATAAAGTGAAACAACATAAATATAAAGGAACACATACCAACAATGACGTCCAACGCCGTCCTAGCCTTCTCTGCTGCCAACTGAAAAGCTTTCCTCTGGGCCTTCGGGGCCTCGACCTTCCCCTGAAGACCATTAATAATACACATGGTTGCAGGAGTAGGAGCCTGAACTAGCCTCGATGCAAGTAGTGGACAACCTGCCTTCACATCGCATGTCTGGTTGCAGATGAAGCAGACTCGTAGACCGAACAGACAATCCCTCGCGAATTGTCCCTTTTTCCACACTTGTAGCATACCTTCCCTGCACGACATTAACCCTCATGACCCTTACCGCACTTACTGCAAGTGCGGCTCCTTTGACCTCTGAGTCTCGAATCAGCGGGATTGAACCACATAGTCGACGGTTGCGACTGCAATGGCCTCCTGTCTCTCCGCCGCGTCTCCACCTCAGCCTCTCTCACCTGTGTCTCCAGCTCAAGCTCTCTCCTCCTAGCATTGGTCAGAAGCTCAGGCAATGTCCGATACTAGGTGTTCGTCACGAACTCTCAGATATCCTTTTTTAGTATACTCAAGAACCGGGTCATCCTCACCTGCTCAGAGGACGCGTACTCAGAACAGGGCCCTCTCGTGAAACATCCTAGTGATCTCAGTTACCTTCTCTGTCATATATCTGAGCGACAGGAACTCCTGGGTCAATCGCTCCCTCTCCACCAAAGGTACGCATTCATTACAGAACATCTCAGTAAACTGATCCCAATTCAAATCGGACCGCTCCGCTGGAGAATAATCTGCTGTCAGAAACTTCCACCAATCCTTCGCTCCTAAGAAAAAGAGGATTAGCGTGAAATGAACCTTCAAGTTCTCCGGACATGAACCAGTGTAGAAGCATCCCTCAAAATCAGATACCTATATCATAGTAGCAATCAGGTACTTGCCCCCTCAAACTCAGGAGGCTTCGTGTTGTTGAACTCCCGGTACAACATCGAATCTCCCCCGTGCGGTCTAGCAGCAACAACAACTGCAGTGGTTGCGGCAGCAACAGCCTTACTGACGGCAGCATAACGCTCATTAAACGACTCAATCATAGTGTTCTTGATAGACCCAAACATCTCTTGAATAGTCTCCCTTATTGTTGCGGCCACTATAGCGATAACGATCCTACAGATCTCATCATCACTGGTACCCGGCCTCTTCAGGTCACTGGAACCTAAACCTCGCGTTGTCATCACCATACTGAAACACACAAGGAAGAGGTCAACACACACACACACACCTAATGTTCTTACAAGATCACCACTAAGCACATAACTACTCATTATAGGTTCCTTCTCGACCATCGCTCCACTTCGCAAGAATCTCTTTTAAATTCGCCAATTACTTCATAGTCCAGGACTCGATAAACGGACGAATAAATGATTCAATAACCATACTAAACCTTACACATACATAATGTCCACTCTCAAAAGCTCCTCAGTAACCTAGGGTTCTTCCTGAATCACATACGGATCATATGCTTTCAGTATTACGGGTCCATACTACCCTTCACACATACATGTAGTTGATTCAAGCTGTCCTCCCCAATTCCTAAGTCACTAACTCACTCTAAGCTAGGTGTATCAACACACACACCCCCCCTAAGGTTCTTACAATATCACTACTAAGCACAAAACTACTCATTCTAGGTTCCTTCTCGACCATCGCTCCACTTTGCAAGAATCTCTTTCAAACTCGCCAATTACTTCATAATCCAGGACTCGATAGACGGTCGAATAAATGATTCTACCTCAAGTCTAAAACCAAAAAAGTAACATGAAGCAAGGCTAAACCAAACATTCTAAGGCTATAAAACCCTAACTATATACAACCCTAAAGCATACACAAAGCAATTAACAATCTTAGTTTCAATTCTAGCAAGGCAACACAAGTAATCTCCAAGGAAAAAGGGCATCACAATTCATGCAACCCTATTATGTGCTTCCTGTGGGACCCTTAGCCTATCTCTAGCATGCATTTCTACCAGTTCATGCAATAACTCAAATACAACAAAACACAAGTATAGGTAGTATGGGAGATCACTTTCGAGCTCCGACTGATTGTACATCTCGCTTCCTCCTTTCTTTTCCTTTGAAATTCTAGACTGCTTAAAAGGGTTTATATGAAAAATTTTCTTCTCGTTTGTAACATCCCCCCTCTGGAATGTATCATAATATTGTTCGCTTTGGGTTCCCGGTACGAAAACTTCCTAGGGGGTCACCCATTCCTGAATTGATCTAGCCTGTGCATGCTTAACTGCAGAGTTCTTATGGGATCTGATGCCCTCACGGATTTAAAACATGTTGTGACATGAAAGGTATCCACATCCTTTATAATGAATGTTTAGTTCTCTTTCCCAGCCGAAGTGTTATTAGGTGCAATCCACCTTCACCCCTATTACAGGATCCGACGTCCTCGCCGAACACATCGAACCATGCCCTAGCTCTAATACCAACTTGTAACGTCCCATTTCAAAAAAAAATCATTTTTAATTAAGGATAAAGTATTTCTCTCAAAAACCAAGTAAAAAAACACAAGTATCAAACACAATCATCCCAAAGTATTAAAGTATCAAAACATCTGGAATCACAGAACCTGCGGGTGGATATCTACAATCAAGCCTTCTACTTCCCGTGATCATCCGAATTACCTGAAACACAATGTATCAACAATTGTAAGCACAAAGCTTAGTGAGTTTCCCCCAATATACCACATACATTATATATAACAACACATAGTTGTATCGGGTCCGTAACAATCCCTGGTCTGTATCAACCACGAGTCCATAATGACTCTGATCCAAAATCGGCTCCATCGAGTCCGTATCGACCCCGAGTTTGTAGTGACTCTGAGCCCAGATCAGCTCCATGCATACAATATGAAGCATACCAACAATGGTCATATAGACACATGCACAAATGACACCTCGTGTCCTATAGTATAGTGAGAGGATTCACCTTGTAGATATCAGCTAAAACATAACAGATCTCACACAATGAAGACTAGTATTATGAAACACCTATTCAACAATAAGGAAGCACCCACTCAGTCTACACTCCTTAACCCCCTTATTGACTAAAACTCAACAACTGGAAAAAAAGTCAACGATCAAAGTCAACTTTGACAGGTCTCCACGTCGTGACCATCTATAGGCCACATCATGGGCACTCTAAGACAACACAGTCGGACAATCAGTCGATTCCCACGTCGTTGCTACCATTGACCATGTTGTGGCAACGTACAGGCGAAATGGTCGCGAAAGCACCAGTCGCCATGCCGTAATAAATGGTAGCCACATCGTGGTCACTAGGCGCCAACATCTTAATGGATTAAGCTGTTATTCCACAATCCCAAAAGCTCTAAAGCTCAGATTTGGATCCCCTCTAGGACTTGATGGATAAAGTTTCCAACTTTACCCATTAAGACATCCTATTAAGACAAAATCTCAAATTCTAAGTTCTTAATGACAACACCAACGCATGAACTCACTCAATAAGCCCCAACTTTCCAACCAACCCCGTGGTCCAGAAGCTAACAAATACACTCAAGGGTTCTGGAATTTACTCAAACTCCAAGAACAAGAAGATTTGGGACCAAAAGCTCATAAAATGACCTAGTACTAGATCTAGAGAAATAATGAGCATGGTAGAGACTTTTTACCTTCAAAGAGTCAGAAATGAGATGGAGATGATGGATCACAGCTGGAACCACACTCTCAAGCAACAACAAGGGCTCCTTCTTCCTTCAACCTTCACAAGAATGGAGCTCAAGAACTCAAAACACAAAAATAGAGGCTAGGTTGGATAGGGGTTCGATCTCAGAGGGTTAATGCCCTTAAATAGGGAACCAATCCCGAAATTAAGGTTTTAGGCCCAAAATGGGTGTCATGTCGTGGTAAACATAATGTCATGCTATGGCCAATCGCGGATGCGTATTTCTCAAAAATCGAATGCCACGTCATGGCACCCCCAATGACACACCGTGGCCAGGCAAAATAAAAAAAATAGCTAAAACTCATAAATGAATACTTGAAAAAAGGATGTTACAATATTGGTATAAGATAAAGTCAATTTTCAAGCCTAAAGTCAAACCCCTAAAAAAGGGTTTTAAAATTTAAATGAATAGTATGCAATCATGAACTAAAGAAATGAACATTTTTATGTTAGGTAATTATTTAAAAGCATTGTCAAATCTCAAATCAACAACTTCAAATCAAACTCAATGCAATATGTTTCTATTTTCGCAAACTCCGAAGTGACTCTCAAAATTTAAATCTAACAAATAAGTGATAAAATGGGCCAATATAAAGTTAATGGCGCTCTCTATATTATCATAACTGTTAGGTCTATGTAAGGATATCACATAACACACCACACACTTCTCATACTTGTTTCCAACAAGGTATAAGTGAGCTGTCACATAAGTACCACACGGGGGGTAGAAATTCCCTCGTATAAGTGAGGGTCATCTAGGATGTTGTCATAAAATCTCAAAATTTACATACACATGAGTTCCAAACACGTCTCAACAAATCATCAGTAGATGTACATGATCATGTTCAAAGTCAAATTCCAATAAATCAGAGTTTGTTGCCATTTTCAAAATCTCCTTACAAAAATTATTTCGTGTGTGCAACTTGTTTGACATATAGTATTGCAAATGTGGTAATCTCATCATCAGATTAATCATAGAAGAAAATAAATGCATACTGTATTAGGGACACTAGTTTATAACCCGTGGGAACTACAGTTACAAATTAATTAAGCTTTCATAATAAAAAACTCAAAATTATTAATCAATTATTTGAAATAAATTATGAATTAAGAGATATTTTTTTAGTTATATAAAATTATAATCGTTGATTTAAATAAATACGTCAAATTATATCACCTTATAATTTGTATTAATTTTATTTTATTTTATATTCTAAAGTTATTAGTTTCATATAATTAGAGTGAAAAATTTAAAATTTGAAATTTAAAATTTGAAATGGAAAATCAATGGGTTGACAAATGACATAATATTAGAAGGTTTAATAAAATAACACATGACAAAAAACCACTCTTTTAATATATTAATATAGAAAGACTTGTTCATGGTAATGCTTAACAAACAGAGATATTCTATATCACCTCCAAAAGTGTTTGAGTGCTTACACGTCATCTAAAGCACAAGGTTAATGAGGTAACTAGTCCCAAATTAACATCCTAAACACTTATATGAAGATTAACAACTTTTTTAAACCCATTTTGTGTACATTTATGTTGATATATAATTTTATAAAAATACTTATTTTTTATTTATTTTTTTATTTAATTTTTTTTTGGGGGGAGGGGGGGGGGGGGGTGGTGCTAGTTTAAATATGGCACCTAGTTTTCCAAATTCCAACTATTGATTCGTTTTTTTTTTCTTGATCATTGATTTATAGGCCCATGTTGTGAGAGGATACAGAAGCCCAAGAGGGAAAAGCCCGTATGACTGGTTTTTGTAATTAAAATCTCATTATCTTTATTTCAATGTGTAGGATTGTATAGACCTCATGACACGACACAAAAATCCGATACGAAATTAGCGGGTTAGGCTAAGAGATTTCGACACGTTTATTTAACGGGTTGACACGACACGACACAATAATTAAACGGGTAGGGTTAGGGTCAAGACTTTCAACTCGAAGATGACTCGAATATGACCCGTTTAATTGTATATTAGTTATTATAAATTTCATATTTTTATAAGTATATTATATGTTATAGACTTGTAGTGGGCCAAACTCAATAATTAGAAGTAATATTTAAATTTTCAAAGTTACTTAATTTTAGTCATCCTCACCACCTATCCCTTTTGGTCCCCAACTTTAACTCTTTTCATTTTTCCTTCTAAACTTAGTATAAATTTTATCATTCCATCTCATAACTCCAATGTTTCACTTTTTCATTTTTGTCTCCACAACTCCTACTTTCCAACCTTTAAAATCTTTCAACTCGACATGACACAACATATTTACAAGGTCTAAACCTTAACTCGAAACCCGACACGAAACCGACACGAAAATAAACGGGTTGACACGTCACGACACGATAATTAAACGGGTCGGGTTAGGGTCAAGCCCTTTCAACCCGTTTAATGTCTTGACACGACACAAACCCGACACGACACGACACGTTTGCCAGGTCTAGGATTGTACAAATTTTATAATTTATACTGCTCATTGGTCGCTACTGAAGCTAAACCAGCAACAAAGCCCTTTCTAATGTTCTAGGCACAATGGTATGCGGGTGAAAGTCCAGTAGATCCATCAAAATTTCTTTGCCAAGCTACATAAATTGATTTCTGGAAGATCAAAGAAGAAATTATTGCTAATTGACCGAAGTAAGAAGCAAAAAATAAATATAATTGAAATTAGCAGCATAGATTTTCTTTTTTAATTGAAACTCATCACGACTAATAGTCTTGTTGTCGACTCAGTCAGACCTTGACTCAATGAAGATTTGGTCCAATCGGTAACTATAAAAATTGTGAAGTGTACTTCCCTTTCATTCTAGCCGGCTACTTATTTTATATCGTGGAGTCTACTTCCTTTCATTCTGGCCACCCTACAACAAAAATGTTCTGTTTTTTGACCTTAGGTTGTGTGCTTAAGAGAAGATTAACGTAATTATAACAATTTAACCATATATTTTTATAGAAAATTAGAGATACCTACATAAAACATTAATTTATCTTTACATATATCTGCATGCGTACAATTAATCTTTGAAAATCTACAAACAACTTCGATGTTGTTTTGGCGTTCTCAATTTCATAAACAATATCTATATCATGGATTTACCTTGTGAATTGGTATCAAATAAAATTAACTGATTCACGTGACGTTTCTTTAAGAAAAAAACAAAAATTACTACGAAACCTTGCGACAAGATTTCATAGTTAGATATGCATCAGATGACTTTAATTGGACAACTTTTGCAAAGGAAAAGAAAGCAGATATTTTATAGGAGAAAGCAAGCATTTTACGATAGTATTGATATAACTAGCACGTAAAATTGGACCAATATTATCCACAATTTACTTTCCTTTAATTTTGGCGTCTAGATACATGAATTTCCATACTTTCTTCAAAAATAAATAAATAAATAAATAAATAAAAATAAAAGAGGCCCACCACCACACCTCCCTGACGGCATATGTTTAGGGGTTTCAGTCGCGAAACTCTTAAATGCTTCTTCATGTCTATGAAAATGGTGCTACAATTGTTAGTGGGTGGTGTCTATGTTTTAATGGCCAGTGAAAAGTTATATCACATAATTTGTATCCATCTCAAAAAGAGGTTTCTTTATTTCTAGATATTAAACCTACCACATTTTTTTTAAATGAATGGGTGGGTATCGAAGGATGAATATTGGTACTCTCAACAAATTCAAACAAAAAGTCTTGGATTAATGAAAACAAAAATGAGGCATTCTAGGCCTACATGTCTTAGCGCACGGCATCATATTTGTAGTAATTCTTAATGAAGATCGACTTTAGATATAATATTTACTACAAATCGGATATATTATTATTCTTGAATTGGCAGTAGCTGATTAGAAATTTAATACGAGCTATCTAGGATAAGGTTAGGAAGATGATGCTATCAGAATTTTAAGAAGAGGGAACATAATGCTCAAAGTCCTATATATATACACTAACTAGAAAAAGAAAAGGCTTTGTTAGTGCTTGTTGAACTATAACTTTCCCGTACTTTATAAAGACACAGGATCAACTCTCATAAGAAGTACCCCACATGTTTTCGACCGTGTTTTCTACGTGCACGTTGCTTGATCTACTCTCTATTTATCAAATCTTATGTTTCCATTTGGTGGCTTATTCTTGGGATCTGCTATATGAAAATATATAATTGGAAATTTAGAACTTTAAAAATATATCCAATACTAATGAATTCATGTAACTTACAAGACAGTGTGTGCTGACAATATCCTATGCGAGCCTTCGTGTGGAGGTTTTTCCCCACCATCTCCTCCATTTCCTTGAGCGACACGTGATGCCACCTGTTTAAAAAAATAGGAGTTGTTGGAGAGAAGCTACAATCACACGGGAATCAAAGTTGTTGGATACCTAATCTTTTAAGATGCAAGGGACACTTCGATCATGAATGGGAAAACGAGGTTGCCGGAAATGAGATCACTACCAAGTACCAACGCTGGAAATGAAGGTGGTTGTCGTTGTAGGGTCGGTGGTGAAGTTGATTATCGTTGTGGTGGCTGAAGTGAACCACATCACCGATATACACACACAAAAACACACACAAAGAGAGAAAGAGAAAGAGAGGAAATAGGTTGCAATGACTGCAAATGAGCGAAGGGGATATCTTCCGATTTTAGGGCATAGAACCCTATGGAGTCGACTTGTCGTTTGTATACCACCAAAACAAAACACCGTCATTTCATTTATTTAAGATAAATCAGAAGAAAAAAAAAAGATTAAATACCAACATGTACCGACGACATGTCGTCTTTATTGCCATCAACAAGATCAATTCATCTGTATACTCGCGATATGTCGTCACTATAGTTAAAAACGACCTCGTCTTTGTTTTGTTTTCTTATAAAATTATATAAAAAAATAAAAAAGATTTTTTCCAAGCCTAAAGCGACGACATATGGTCGACATATATTTTCAGTAACTCGGGTAAATGTTTTCGTTTCCCGCATTACCTATTGCAACGAGTTGTTGTCTGTTTTGACTTTGAGGTCAAAAGTTCATGGTCAACCATTTGGCAAAGACATGTCGTCGGTATAGCCTAATTTCTAATGATGACATCTGTCATCGGGAGAGGGATAATTCTAGTAGTGGTAATCGTGTTTGTGTAAAAAACACCCCAAGAATCCGAATAACTAAGAATAATATTCATTCGAGCAGAATAGAATTAAGATTTCAAACAAAACAATCACCAACGAGAATAACAATGTAGTACATAAAAAAGACACGAGTTTACGGGGAAAACCCAAAATGAGAAAAAACACGGGTGGAGGAAGCCAATAAACAATCTGCTATAAATTTGCAGCGTTTACGAAGCTTGAGAAAAGAGAGATTACAATGGTGATTGAATGATTAGGGTTAAAACCATATTGATGTTTTCGTCACTATATTGTGCACGAAAAGCAAAGAAAACTATCTTAAGTCATCATCAAAAGATGTAGCCTTAATTTATATAGATAAGAATAAGTTACATCTTTAGTCCTTGAGTTATTGAAGGATTGACACATTTGGAGAGCATATTACCACAATCTCCACTTTGACTTCAAAATGTAGCAACTAATAGAATAGTTCTTCAACATGCTCCATGATGAGTCAAAACCAATAGCCCATCAAACTCCAAAACTACATAAATACTTGCAATCACTATATAGAGAAAAACTAATTCTGAAAAATAAAATACCTCCTCATGTCCTCCATGATGAGCCTAAGAGGCTTACATGCATGTAGAAAAACTCATCAAGTCCAAACATAACTTCAACTTAGCTATCATAAAACTTTTAGTTAACTTATCAACAATATTATAATTCATATTGATATTGTTCACAACAAAATCATATTTCTGCAATGATATCCCAAACAAAATGATAGAAAATGTCGATGTGTTTTGTTCAGTCATGAAACATTCAATTTTACTTAAGAAGATAACACTTTGAGTATCATAGAATACCATGGTAACTTTTATTCTATCATCGGGTTCTCCAAATAACCCCTTTAACAACATATATTCTTTAACAACTTTTGTAATAGCCATATATTCTGTCTCGTTAAAGGGAAAAGCAACTGTAGACTGTAATTAAGCTTTCCAACTAATAACAAAACCATTTAAAATAAACATATACACTATTATTTATCTTTGTTTATCCAAGTCTTTACCATGATCTGAATAAATATATCCAACCACCCCATTATTAGATTTACCAAAGTGTGGACACATAGAAGACGTACCACACAAATAATAAAAGATCCAATGCACTACTTTCCAATTTTCTTTCCCTGGTTTTGCACATGTCTACTAACCATGCTAACCACACAAGACAAATCAGGGAGCATCTAAATCATATCATTCATCAAAGACCCAACCACACTAGATTTTGGTACGCATGCTATATACGCTATATTAGTCTCAGTAGTAGGACTGAAAGTGGACGATAACTTGAAGTGAGCTGCAAAATGTGTGTTAGTAGGCTTTACCTCAGGCATATAGAAGATCCACAGGGTTTTCTCCATATAGATTTTCTAAGAAAGTTGCGAGATCCTAGACTTCATGTTACATAAAATTTCCATATGTTAAATCTTTTTGGCACGTCCTAAGTCCTTTATTTTAAAACATGCTTTCAAACGGTCTTTCAATTTTTGAATTTCTTTCATATCTTTTGTTGCGATCAACATATCATTGACATATAAGAGTAAGTAGATAACCACACCATTATCACAGTTTCTATATTAAGCACAATTATTTTAAATCCATTCTTGAAACTACAAACCCTTTACGTTGTTGCATAAAAATCCCTTCTTCAAGCTCACCATTTAAGGAAGTTGTAGCAACATCAAGTTGCGCTAATTCATAATCATTAGAAGCAAAAATAATCAACAATACATGAATAGAAGTATGGATAACAACTGGGAAATATATATCAATATAATCAATGCATGGAATTTGACTGTAAGTGTTTTCTACTAACCAACCTTTATAACTTGGTTTTTAATCCGAGTAAACAAGTTCTTTGAGATTGTAAACCTGCTTACTCTTAATGGGATTTTTCCTTTTCGGGGCAGGAACCAAATCCCAATTACTATTTCATTGTAAAAATTTAATCTCATTGTGCATAGAAATCTTCCAATATCTTGATTAGTTTCACTTAATAGCTTCATAATAGTTCACTGACACCATTTGAGACTTAATATTTTTAGCAACAGTAAGAGCATAAGCAACAAAATCAACTTCGACATACCTCTTCCATAGTATAATTTATCTTCTTGCCTATCTCTTGCAATGAACATAGTAGTAGCTTGTGGTTATAAATACATTGAAATTTTAAAAACAACAAGCTCATTTGGTTAAGAAAAAACTTATTCCTCAAATGTAATTTCAATGGTAGTAGGCGGAGTAAGAAGCTCGACCTCAATTTATGTCACACCCCATTTTCGTCTTACAGTATAAACGACCAACTATGTAAATAAACGTTTTTGATAGAGGGCTATCTAGGATAATAGTCCTGATGATAGTTGTAGTAATTGTAAAAGCAATAGTGTTCATATAAAGAAAACATAAATTTGACTTCGTAGGAGGAAGTTATGATTTTTAGAAGTTTCAGTATAGCAGTGTGCGACACAGAAAACGAATTTTAGATCAGTCGATTTTTAGGCAAAACAATCTAAACGAAAGTTTATGATCAAGTGATTAGGAGACTGTCGATACAAGTACAGTCGAGAACAGATTTCATATGAACGAGTTATGATTTTTATACGGGGCATAACAGTCTAACCTGTTAAAAATATAACTTTAAAAATAAAGTGAGAATTAGCCGACAGATTCTAAATGAAAGTTGTAATACTCGTCGATAGCTATGTGTGGATATAAAGAACGTAAAAAACGGAACTCATATAAAGATCTTACGAAATTTACAAATTTTACGATTTGTGTGGTGCACGCTTCTATAAGGTGGCTATACGAATCAACAGGGAATCGGCACGTGGCACCACCAGGCACCACCAAAAAGTGCGACGCATAAAACAAAAGGCGCAACACGCCCTGCCTAAATTTCGCCTATAAATAGCAGCCCATGCCTCATTCTTCTTCACAAAATTCATTGCAATCTCTCTGCATCGATTCTCCTCTCGAGTTTGGTTATTCCCTTGATTTTTAGAACTGTCCTACCTAGCTGATCCTTATTTTATAGAACTCTCATATATTCATTAGGAATAGTGAAAGATCTAGCTTTGAATACCAAATTTTCATAGGGATTAATAGGTTATAGTATGATAAGTTAATTGTAACGACCCAAAATTCCAAGGTAAAAGTTTCATTTTTAAGTCAATCATAAAACACCATTTAGTATTACCAAACATTCAAAAGTGTATTAACGTAAAAACGATTATTAGAGCACAATCTCAAAATCACAAAGTTGTGGAAAACATGGGTGTATGCGCTACAATTAAGCCGGGCTCTTCCCTTTTGAACCGGAAGTACCTGAAACATAAACTGAAAAACGTAAGCACAAAGCTTAATGAGTTCCCCAAGATACCACATACCATACATAAATAATCACATACTCGGCCCCCACCCCACATCGGGCCTCGCCCGGTATCGAGTCTCACTCGGCCTTGGGCCCTGCCCGACATCGAGCCCCGCTCGGATTACATATATGTCTTTCATTAGGCCCTGCCTGACATCGGGCCCCACCCGGTACGCATAATAAACATATAAATATATAATAATGCTAACACATATGATAACCACAAAAACAATAGAATACAATACAGTCATCGGGCCTCACCCGACATCGAGCCTCACTCGGTAAACCAGCATATAACACATGAAAGAGTCACACAGACATCTAGCATCCTATCATAATAGTCATGGGTCACATTGGTGCCTTCGACCCGCTAAACACAGTGAGGACACTCACATATGAATCTGAACGATAGCTGAATAGGTCCCTGTAAGGTCCTTGATGGAAGGATCTTCACCAATGATCAATCAAGCATAAGAAAACAAAGAAGAAAATGAGTAGAAGTGGAATGAAACTTGAGCTTGCATACAATTCACACACGAAATCGTCTGATACAACTCAATGGACCGAAAACTAGCAATGAACAACTTCAGATCAACTCCTGCATCTGACAACCTGACAACCTATATATACTAATGTGGACCGAAAACAGGTTTCGGTCTGGCAGACCGAAAACCTGTTTTCGGTCACTTCCAACCGAGAATAATGGCCTAGACCGAAAACGTCAAATACACACAAAAGACTCCAAAATACATTGACAAATGCGCTAACTCATCTATACATTGTTGCCTAGCCCAAACCATATATATTGGCCCTTCAATCTCCCCCTTGGTTTGGGGCTAGCATGATTCAGTCTTTATCAACCACCAGCACGTCTGACTTTCCCATGGCTCCATTCCACATCTCCTTTTGAATAATATCAGCAACCATGGCAGTGTACTCCTTAGCAGCAGACTCAAAAAGGTCTTCAGCCACCTTGATCTGATGATGAGAAAGCTGATGTATATCCCACCTTCCAAACTGTAGCAGATCCCTCTTGTCATACAAAAGAATACATCCATGTTCAAGTTTGATGACAGCGGAAGCTGTAGTTTCATCAAACACCCAATATTGCATGGATTTTAGAGATCCATCTGAATGGTTCTGAAGAATAGGAATCTGCTTTACTTGATTAGTAGCAGGCCACATCACAGACCGAAGAGGCTGATTGGTTTTGGGATCAATGACACTTGGGTATATCTTGATGATAGACTCTGCAGTCTTCATTGAGGGAAAGCCCTTTGCCACTTGATCTTCCAAAAATAACTTGAACTGTGTCGCCTTGGGTTCATGTGATGGATTTGCAAAAGGAGCCTTAGACAACTCCCTAAGATCAACCCTGGTCCAAGAGTGGAAGTCGCGAGTATCTTTATACAATTCGGTATTTCCACTCTTCCTTCTCATGATCCACATGTTCAGAGTGTCGTGGAATCCCCATGAGATGATCCCTGACCTATCTCCATATACGTCCCTGAAGCGATTTTCTCCAAGATCTGTAAAGGTGGTGTTTGGTTGACCTCCGGGAGCATTCTGATCCGAGCTCCTCTTGAACAAAAATTGACCATTCTCGGCAGACTTGGCTAGTTTAGCACGTTTTAACGCCACGACATTTGGAGCCTGCGCTGGTTCTTTGTCAAAACGATTGACAATCGTGGTTGTTCTTGTAGGAGGTGGAACTACGGGAGCGTCTTGATTGGGAAGATAGACCCTTGGCTCATCGACAGATGATTTGAATTTGTCACCAAATTCTTCTTCCAGCTTCTTCTTCAAATCATAATAGTTGGCGGTCAACAAACCAAAATGCATCTGAAGATCCGTGATCTGTTTTGTCTTCAGAGCTTTATCTTCAAGAAGATCAGCAACTTAAATATTGAGCTTGGCGTTCTCAGTTTGAAGGTCTGCAACCTTGATATCAAGCTCGATATTTTTCTGGTTCAGCACACCAATCTCCTTTCTAAGCTCAGGCACTGAGGCATCATCATCTCCAGATATACCTTCCTCAAAGGATATTCCTTTTCCGCGTGAGGAGTGAGTTGGACTTGATTGTTGGGCCAAATGAATGGCTAGTCTCTCAGAGACAGCGTCATGATAAGCCCTTGGAGGAGACGATCTCAGGCCAGCAGACGAACCACCAGCTTCATGGATAGAGCTGGGATTCTCTTGAATGGGCACAGATGAGGAAGGAGCAACTGTTATAGATGGAGGAGTCTCTGTGGTTTGAGTTTGATCAGGAAAAATTACTCCCACCCTTGGATCAATTCTGCGTCTTTTCATTGGGGGCTGGGAGGTCAGGACTGTCTGGGAATCACTTGTAACTGGCTCGGATGTAGGAACGACATTATCAAGGGGAGGAATCCCTGATGATGTGTCCATTTGAGTTGAAGAATCAGCCACTTGAACGGTAACCGGAGGCTCAACTTCTCGATCGTCAGCTTTCTCCCTTATCTCCGGTGTTGGATTGGCACCATCATCGATATCTTTAAGGAAGTCATCGAGGTTTTCATTTGACAATGAATGCTCAAGTCCAGTAAAATGCATCGAAACATCATCTTCGTCGTAACCGGATAGATCAAGATTCTCATACTCATCCTCTTCTCCTCCTTCAGTCTCAGTGAACTCTTCTGTTGTACCCTCGCTAAAATCACTCTGAACTGTCACATTCGTTAGGTCATGCTCCTCAGTAACAATGGTGGACGGAGCAACAGTTTCTTCCTCATGGTCTGACGCATCGATAACATCGTCATTCACGTTTGCATGTTCTGACGATGCTTGATCAGTTGACATTTGTTCAGACGACCCATGGGATTCTGAAGAGTCTGACAGCTCAGCAAACTTTCCAAATTTCTCGAGAGGGTGCTTCCCTTGGAACATTATTTTCCCCTTATGGTTCTGCTTGATTAGGCTCACAGTGTTTGGTCCGAAAGCTTTCATGTCAAGAATTTCTCCTGTCTTGACCAAATCGGGAAATAGGCTGTTGATGAAGATTTGAATAAATCTTGGATAGTGTAGGAATTGATCCTTCGACTTCTTGTTAGCATTAGTAACCATCTCCTCCAAGATAAACTTTGAGAATTTAAAGTCAATCCCGGCGGCCAATGCAACGATCGCCAGAGTATTTCTCGAGGATATTTTGTCTGAACCACCCTTCCTCCCAGATATGCAGTTAACGAACACGTGAGCTAGAAACCTCCAGTAAGGAGGTAACAGCTTCTTTAGGGTTGGTGGAAAGACTCCTTCGTATCCCATCTTCTCGAGATACTCATCAACAATTCTCAGATCGATGTTAGTCGGATAAGCAGCTTTGTCATCAATCTTTAAAACATCTCTGATGAATTGCTCAGAGATAACAATTTTGCATCCCCTGACAGAAGCTTCAATTGTCACTGATCCATTGTCTCCATTCTTGACACTTGCAGATCTCCAGAAATCACTGATCAGGTTCAGATAAACAATGGGGTTCCAGGTCAGTGCAATTGAGATGCATCATTCCCTTAGCCTGTACATCATTGATTTGAACTCGTTGTGTGTTATTGGAGGATCATCAAGAAGAATGGACACGTTGTGACTGTCTGCAACTTTGAGACTTGCCATTTTTTTTATCTGCACAAAACAAACCAGGTGAGAAAACATTTGATTAAAACAAATTTAAAATTATTTTCTCAATTATATCAATTAATTTTGGCCATTTCATATGAATTTTATTAGTCAAAAATTTGGTTCTCGGTCAAGACAGTCAGACCGAAAGCCCTAGGACCGAACAGAGTGTAGACCAAAAGCCATATGGGATCGAATACAGCTCAACCGAAAGCCGTCTAAGCCGGCTTGACCGAAAACGGCTCGGCTTGACTGAAAGCCGGTTAGCCGACGAACCAAAAACGGCTCGGCTTCGACCGAAAGCTGAGAAGGACCGAAAGCTCGCCGACATTTCAAATTTTAACGATTTAACCTCGATTTCGTGGTCGATTCACGATAAAAATTACATGGATGAGGTCGGAATCATCATACCTTCAAGAGAAACAAGTCGATTTGAAGAAATAACACAAAAAAATTTCGAGGGTTTGAGAGAAATCTTGGAGGTATTCGGTCAGAGAGGATGAAATAAGGGAAGAACTGAATTCGGTGTCCCCTTTCCCTTATATACCTGGCCCAAACCCGGTTCTTCACCCATGGGCTGATCCCGATTTCAATTAGCATTAAGCCCAATACTCAAAAATTTTAAAAATAAATCATTTTGAGGATTAATTTCAAAGTAAAATAAAAATTTTCTAAATTTTACCAATCCTAAAAATTTAAAGAATAAAAATAAAAATAAAATAAAAAACATTTTCTAAAATTTATCAATCCTAAAAAATGAAAATAAAATAAAATAAAAATACCAAAATTTTTAATTCAAACTAATTTTAATCATGTATCTTGAAATTGATTAACCTTTTGTGATATGGGATCAAAGTTGTTAGACAATCATTTTCCATTTATCAGTACCTCTCCTTTCATGAATAGATCTGGTCGATCGCTGGTATTGTGGTCCACTTAAGCACGAAAAATTGTGACAAATTTTAGGAATGCTATCAGTGACAGGACAAATTGATCCTAAGTTACTAGATAAAAATACCTAAGGACCATTTATCTGACGACGACCAAGGATATTGTTGTCCACCTAAATTGAGCAGAGAGATCTACAGACAATCTAGACTTGTTCAATTTTAAGTGTACTAGAACATGCTTCCCGCTTCCTGACATACCCCAATAATCAAGAACTTCCGAGATACTCCTTACTTTAGGTGAGCAGACGATTATTCATAGAGAGGATAGATTTAGATTGCATATGTTGTACACTCAGGTCGGATCTTTCAATCACGCAGAGAGTGAAACATATGACTGACTAGAATTTCAGAGGGATTGAGAAGTAGAAGGTTGCATATGCTGTGTACCAGGTCGGATTGTTAATCACGCAAAGGAGACACCATATGGCTAACAGATAGGAAGAATTGCATAGATAAAAGATGCAGACAAATAGAGTTGCATATGCTGCATTCCAGGTCGGATCTTTCGATCACACAGAGGAGGCAACATATGACTAACAGTAGGAGAGAAAGAAAATAATTTCCTACAGACCAACTTTATCGGAATTTCCCAGTCGCCCCGTCAATATCGGAATTAAGGACAAAATCCATACATCGAGGAAAAGTTAAACCACAGTTCTAGATACGGGTTCTTTAATGTAACTGGTGGATTCTCATGTATATCTCCCTGCTCAACCTATCCAAGCGTCGTATTGTCAGGCTAAATGGAACTATCTAGGTCAGAATTTATCAAGTCTCTAGATTCCTTAAGTTCATCTGCACCTAGTCAAGTCCATTAAATTTTTCGTGCCTACCAGCGCATCGAACACAGAGCCTAGACAATTTAGCTTTGGTACTTTACACAGACTCAGATTGCTTGTTATCACAAGCTGATATCACTTCCCTTCACATCACTTCTCATTAATATTTTTGATTTTTCTGTTTTTCTAATGTTTTTGGATTTTCTGATTTTCTATTGTTTTTGGATTTTTAATTTTCTAATTTTTGTTTGGTTTTTGTTTATTTCTCCCCCTAAATTTGTGCATGGGTAATAATGAAATTAAAATGCGCAAATTTAAACTAACCTAAACAAAAATTAATCCTCAAAGCGAATCATTTTCAAAAAGTTAACTAGCACATCGAATCGAGCTTTGTTAAACGGCTTTGTGAGCAAATCCACCACATTATTAGTAGTGGGAAACTGTTCTAGCCGAATGAGCGAGCGCTCATAACAATCTCTGATAAAATGAACTTTGATGTCGTGTGCTTGGTTTTTGAGTGTTGGACCGGATTTTTAGCAATTTGGATCGCAGCCTCATTATCACAGAAGATAGGGGTTTCTTGAAAATTCAAACCGTAGTCCAACAGCTGATGTTGGATCCATATGACTTGAGAACAACAGGCAGACGCAACTATGTATTCTGCTTCTGCTGTTGAGGTCGAGACAGTATTCTGCTTCTTGCACTGCCAGGACACCAGCCTATCTCCGATGAATCAGGATTCCGGCTGAAGATTGTTTGACCTGAAGCCCCAAAAACGTGGTCATTTCCCCCAAAGAACTCATCTCGAACCGCTTTTTCATGACGTCCTCGAACTCCTTGCATAGCTGAGGACTCGTCGACCCGAAAATGATATCGTCCACGTATATTTGGACAAGAATCTGGTCTGCACCGACATGCTTGATGAATAGGGTATGATCGATAGTGCCTCGGGAATAGCCATGATCGAGCAAGTGCTGTGTTAGGGTAGCATACCAGGCTCTAGGAGCTTGATGCAGCCCATACAAAGCCTTGTCTAACTTGTAGACATGGTTGGGAAGTTTTGAGTTAACAAACCCAGGAGGTTGGTCAACATAAATCTCCTCCTTCACCTTGCCGTACAAGAAAGCCGTCTTGACGTCCATTTGATATACGGTGAAGTTCATGTAGGAAGCATAGGCGAGGAAGATACGAAGAGCCTCCAAGCGTGCCACCGGAGCATAGACTTCTGTATAATCAAGACCCTCAATTTGCCTGAACCCACGGACCACCAATCTCGCCTTATTCCATACAATGACACCCGAATCGTCTTGCTTGTTCCGAAACACCGATTTGGTGTCGAGAGATTTCTTGCCTTTAGGCAACTCCACCAACTTCCAAACCCCGAGCTTTTCGAATTGATTGAGCTCGTCATGCATGGCATCCACCCAGCTGGGCTCATTCAAAGCCATTTCGACGTTCTTGGGCTCTATTTGAGAAATGAAGCAAGAATAGAGACATGTGTTGACGTCTCCATTCTGGCTTCTCGTTCGAACTCTGTCGCCCAGCTGGCCAATGACGTCTTCTATCGGATGATCGCGTTGTATGTGAGAGGGGATTGTGTGACTGATGTCATTGATTGAAACGGGAAGATTATGGATATTAATAGCTCTTTCATGTGCTGAAGAATCCACAGTAGATGTACCAGCTTCGTTTGGTGGATTTGCTACAAACTCATCAGCGATTTGTTCGGGAAAGAGAAGATCCATCAGATTTTGAGTGACAGCGGAAGTATCTTGGTTCATGAACTCTCTTTCGACTGGAGTTAGAGGAGTAGCATCAGCATATGGAGCAGATTGTTGCGTTGATGACTCAGGAGAAGCGATTGGAACAGTAGACTCCACCGGAGGATCAATAGCAGAAACCAATGGTGGTCTGTAGACAACCTCTTCATCTTCGTCTTCAATGATATTCTTCGAGCCAGAGGTAGACCCAGCATGGTTATCAGTCGACACACTAAAAGATTTGAATAGTGATGTGTAGTCAAATTGCCAATCAGGACCCACCCTAGCGTCCGTTTCATTCTCTTCAAGCCAGCGAACATCGAAAGACTCCACGATTTGCTTCGTCTTCTTGTTGTATACCCTGTAAGCAGTACGAGCAGCGTATCCGACAAAGTAGCAATCATCAGCTTTTGCATTGAATTTTGGGTTAGATTCCAAGTGGAGAAGGGTGCAAGGGCAACCAAATACTCGGAAATGGCTGACAGATGGCTTGTGTCCATAGATAATCTCATACGGTGTTTTCATCTGGGCTTTGTTGATCAGGACACGATTTTGAACGTAACAAGATGTGTTGATCGCCTCCGCCCAAAAGAAAACTGGAAGTTTAGAATCACACAGCATCGTCCTTGCGGCATCTTGTAACGTTCGATTCCTCCGCTCAGCACCACCATTTTGTTATGGTGTCCGAATAGAACTGAATTGACGCACAATCCCTTTCTCAGCGCAAAAATGATCAAGAACAGCGTTCTTGAACTCTGTTCCATTATCTGTGCGTAGCGCTTTCACTCGGTGGTTGGTTTGGTTCTCGATCATTACAATGAACTTCTTGATGAGGTCAGCGATCCCAGCTTTGTTGGACAGAAAGAAGACCCACGTGAAACGAGAGAAGTCATATATCACAACGAGGCAATACGAATTTTGGTTGATGCTGAGCACGTTGACCGGACCAAATAAATCCATATGCAACAATTGGAGCACCTGACTAATGGAGTTGACCTGCTTTGGCAGATGTGGTTTCCGATGGTGTTTGCCTTGAGCACAGGAAACACATTTTTCAAAAGTAATAAAATCTCTAACAGGCAGACTGCGAACCATTTCGTTCTTAGCAAGTCGGTTCGGTTCTTTGCATTTGCATGGCCAAGTCGACGATGCCACAACATTGCGTTTTGTTCTGAGACTTTGGAAAAGAGACAAGTGACTTCATCGGATACATTGCTGTTCATGTCGATAATATAGGCATTCCCATCCCGCTTTGATTTTACGAGAATCCACTCCTCCGGAATGACAATGCCCGACTTTAAGATTAGACATTCTTTATCGTTGAAGTGTGTTGAGTAACCCTTGTCACAGATTTGAGAGACGCTCAACAGACTGTGCTTCAGCTCAGGAGCATAGTTGACATTCTCAAAACTGAGCACTCCGTTCGTCACCATTCCTTTCTGCGTTATCTTTCCGCCTTCTCCGCCCGCAAAGGAGACATATCCCCCATTAAATGTCTGAATGTCGCGCAGTTGGGAGATATCTCCAGTCATGTCCCGGGAGCAGCCGCTATCGACATACCAGGGTCTGACGACATTCCTCCGCAACTGTCCCTGCACGATGAGCGGAATCATTTAGATTTGGGGACCCAGGTCATTACAGTCCTGGGTTGACCCTTAACTTTCACAGATTCATCTTTCAGTTTCTCTTTTGATTTTTCTTTTTCAACAGATACAGAGGAGGATGATGACTGATCAGATTTTAATTTTGGCATCCACTGGTATTTAGGTTTTGAAACAACTTTCTTTTTAGTTTGCTTCGAGCCGGTGGATTTTCTACTCGAAGAGTTTGAAGATCCAGACCTGCTCTTTGACGAAATCGACTTTGGCTTAGCTTGGGTCGATTTTGGCAAACTGTTTGTGAATTTATTGAAAACCTGTTTGTTCTTTTGAAAACCTGCCATTTTCTTGTTTTGATTTGTTTTCCAGTCATCATCTCGAGAGCGAGTTCTGGAGGATTTTCTAATTAAAGATCGTCCTCGAGACTCATTCTCTCCTCTTTGTGACAAATAATGCACAAACATTCGATTTAAACAATTTCTGGCAATATGACCAGCAGTACCACAGTTAAAACAAATTTATTTATTATCATTGGAAATGGTATTACTCTTGTCAGATTTCTTGCATTTATTAACATTTCTAACATTTTCACATTTGCAAGAACAAGCACTAGATTGTGTAGCAAACGTGGAAAATGTAGAAGCATTCAAATCAGATTTAGCAACTTTATCAGAAACAACACCATTATTTTCACAATTATCAGTCTGAAACAACACACCACCAGAAACAAAAACATTAGTTTTTGAATTTAACACAGATTCATCACAAAATTCAACACCAAATTTAGACAAAAAATTATTTGACTCAGACTTTTCAGCTTCTTGCTCCCCCTGAACTACTGACATATCTGCACTTGAGGTAGAAATGTTAGTATCCAAAATTTTATCATTTGAGCATGTTGCTTGTTCAGAAGCAGGCTTTCCATAAACTAAGAAAGGTTCTCTATCAATCTCTTCTTAAGATAGAGGAGTGATAGTATAGTTATGATTGAATGGAGGAGGGACACTCTTAAAACCTAATCCTACTTTCTTTTGGTTTCCACATGTAATGTCCTTCCACTGCATCTGTCCCTCTATCATTTTTGAAACTACTTCACTTGACCCATCGAATTTGTTAAAAATAAATTCAGCATCTTCAATAAGATTTTTCAATGAGTCAAGTTCAGCGGTCACAGCAGCAAATTTTCTTTTGAGATGATCATAGTTCTCGCATTTGTTGTTGTAATCCTCTTGCAGTTTCTTAAAGTCCTTTGTTTTATTCTCTAGTTGTGTTTTTAAAGGCTTTTGATTTTTCCTAAGTGTGTAACCCTCATACTTAAGGTCCTTGTTCTCTCTCTTGATTAATTCAATTTGGTCACGTAAGAATTTAACAGTTTTCATACAAGATTGAGAGTAACCAAATTCACTGACCTCGGGTTTGGCTGGCTCGGGAGTAATTTGCACCATGAACGCAAACTGAAGATTCATCATTTCTTCTTCAGGGTCTTTCTCTGCTTCTTCCTCCACATAATCCTTGATTTGAGCAAGATGCGCATTTTCAGGTCCTGAAATATTCAGAGCCTGAATTTGATCTTACCAATCAAAGGATTGGGCCACCATCGCCAAGTTAGCAGTCTGATTGCTTAAAGAAGATCCCCTGTTGACATAGGTCACCGGCACCATGGTTCGCTCAGAATTCTCTCTTCGATCTGGCTTTGGACATTCCCTTGCAAAATGCCCAGGCTCATGGCAGTTGTAACATCGAAGTTTTCCTTTGTTGAATCCCACTTTCTTGTCGGAATTCACACTCCAATTGTTCTTTCCTGTTTTCTTGGAGAACTGCTTTGCCTTGAAAACCGCCATGGCCATTTGCCATGTAATGTCCATCTCTTCCACATCCCCAGGATGGATCTGGTCTAGGTCAGCAAATAAGAGTTGTGGGGAGAGTTCTCTGGCCACAAAAGCATTGTAGCAGTTTACCAAACCAGTGGCGAGGGCTAGATTTTCTTCCTTTTCTTTTAAAGATGAAGCTTGAGGACTGATTCCATGAGATTGAACGAGTGCAGCTGTGGATGAACCAACACTAGAACCAACTTGTTGAGCTAAAGTTTGAGGTTGAGGAACTTGAATGTGTTGCATTTGAGGGATAACATATGAAGTGGGCTGATGAGTCGCATAGGGTTGAACTTGTGGAACATGAGAAACTGGAGGAGCTTGAGGGGTTGAGAAACTTGAGAAAGCAGTGTTGCTGGTAATTTGGATCCCAAGATTTGCTGTGGAGTATGAATTAACATGATTAATCTCCCTTTGCTTATCATCGAGATCGCAAGCCTTAATGATTGCCATCGTTTCAGCTAAACTCAACCTGTTCAAATCTTTGGTCTTTTTAATCACTGAGACATTCATATCCCAGGATTTTGGTAGAGAGTTTAGCAGCTTCTTGTTTATCTCTGACCTAGTCACCATAACACCAACATAGCTCATTTCTGTGGTAAGTGTGATAAATCTCTGCAACCGATTCTCAAGTGTTTCTCCCAAGACATGGTTAAACATATTGAACTTTTGTCGCAGCATGTCTTGGCAACTCTGTTTCATGTCTTCGTTGCCTTCATAGACTTCTATCAGTGCTTCCCATAAGGCCTTTGTTGATGTATACTCACGGAAACCTTGAGCAATTTCCGGAGATAATGCCATAGTAAGTGTAGCAAGAGCTTTTTCTTGTTCCTCGACTCTCTCAAAATCATCATCGGTGTAGTTCTCAACTTGCTTATCAATTATGGTTCCATCTTCCAATGTGGTTGTGATGCGGATTGGACCTCTAAGAATGCTTCGCTATATCTTGAAATCCTTCATTTTGATGTACTTTTCGATCCGATATTTCCATTCTGGAAATCCTTCTGCGGATAACAGTCGGGGAATTCGAGAAGTGGTTCCCATAATCGCATCTAATTCATGATGAGCTGACATGCTTTGAGATTCCATTTTTTTGTTTTTGATTTTTGATGTTTTTGAATTTTTTTAAAATAAAAAAAAAATTAATTTGAAAAACAAACAAAAAGATCAAGGAATGAAGGTTTTCGGTTGAGTGGTGATGACCGAAAACAAGGAATTCGGTTGAAAGGAGAAACAATATAAAAGAGTTTTCGGTTTCTGAATGATAAGGGGTTTTCGGTTTATGAAGGATCAAGGGTTTTCGGTTTATGATGATAAGGGGGTTTTCGGTTTCTAAAGATCAAGGAGTTTTTGGTTGAAGAATAGTTTTCGGTTTCCGAAGATTGAAGAGTTTTCGGTTGAAGAACAGTTTTCGGTTTCTGAAGATTCAAAGGATTTTGGATTTTCGGTTTCTGAAGAACTTGAAGAACAGTTTTCAGTTTCTGAAGATTGAACCGAAAACTAACAGTTTTCAATGAAAAACTTAGATTTTCGATTCGATTTTGATTTCCACACACTGAAAATACCAACTGCAGCTTCAAAACACACTAGATCTGACAGAAATCGGTTGAAGATAGATTTTCGGTTGATGAAGATCAAACCGAAAACAATAAGATTTCAACCGAAAAGCTGAAATCCAAGCAGATCTCGATTCCACACCAAACAAGCTACAATCTGATCTTCAAAGCTTAAGCAGAAACAGGCTTCTAGTGACTGAGAACGTGAAGAACAAAGCTGTGAAAACCGAGAACTGAATAACAAGCTTGATTGACACCGGTTTGTGCTCTGATACCAATTATAAGGTCCTTGATGGAAGGATCTTCACCAATGATCAATCAAGCATAAGAAAACAAAGAAGAAAATGAGTAGAAGTGGAATGAAACTTGAGCTTGCATACAATTCACACACGAAATCGTCTGATACAACTCAATGGACCGAAAACTAGCAATGAACAACTTCAGATCAACTCCTGCATCTGACAACCTGACAACCTATATATACTAATGTGGACCGAAAACAGGTTTCGGTCAGGCAGACCGAAAACCTGTTTTCGGTCACTTCCAACAGGAGAACAATGGCCTAGACCGAAAACGTCAAATACACACAAAAGACTCCAAAATACATTGATAAATGCCCTAACTCATCTATACATTGTTGCCTAGCCCAAACCATATATATTGGCCCTTCAGTCCCAGCTCCGAATATCAGCTCTACCCGTCACCTATTCATCAAATAGTGACCAATCCTCATATACAACTCAAAATACCTAAAATAACCCTTAGGTTGAACTTAGACAAAGTTAAAAGTCAAAATTCAAAGTCAACGGTCCATGTTGACTCCAACATGCCGTGCTGCCCCTTGGCCACGTTGTGTTCCGCCAGCATCCAAGCAGTCGGGAAAATCTCAACCAACACATTGTGTTTACTTAGAACCACGCCGTGGTTGCCTGAGTTTGAACAACTTAATACATTAAAGTTATTTTCTTCGATTCCAAGATGACATGTAGGCCGTAAGTACACGTAGACCTGTGTGTTGATGAAATGGTATGTGGGCCGTAAGTACACATAGATCTAAATGTTAACGAAATGACATGTAGGCCGTAAGTACACGTAGACCTGTGCTGACGAAATGAAATGTAGTCCGTAAGTACAATTAGATCCGTGTTTAAAGACGAAATGGGTGGGTCGTAAGTCTAAGATACACATATTATTGGCAGATCGTGAGCCATTGTTTGTATGCATGTATATATATTGTGGTATATGGTATTTTGGGGAACTCACTAAGCTTCGTGCTTTTCCAGTTGATTATAAATGTTTTTTAGGTACTTCATTGATTCATGAGAATGGCAATGTTCGATTGTACATACACACATTCACATCATGTTTACGTATAATGTAATTATACTATGATATATTTGAATAAATAAAAATGAAAAATTTGGGTTGAAAATTCGGAACGTTACAAGTTGGTATTAGAGCCTTGGTTTGAGAGAAGTGGATGAACACTCGTCTTATTCCAGACTCAAACTAAGGATCTGAGTAATTAACAAATATTTTAGAAAAAGTATAATAAAAAGAATGTGATGCGTACAGTCATCCGGAGTCAGAAAGGAAAGTGATTCCCAAAATATCCATATTGTTAGGATTGTCGATATGTGAAATGTTAGAAATACATGCTAGCATATAGGCTAAGGACCTTTTTAGGAATTCCAGGATTGAATTTCCTAACACTTAAGATGCCTTATAACCTACAAATTTTCTTATTTGCTGCTACATTAGTTAGTTATTTGAAAAATATGTTGGATTGCATGCTCCCAAAATTAAATAGTTTTAGATTGCTTGATTTGGCACTATTGTGCACCTCTCGTTTGAGTCTAACCATCGTAGTGTCAAATATTTCAGTCGACATGTTGTTTGATTTTAGTGGCATGCAATTGTATCCCTCTGATAATTAGTTAATATCGTTAGATGTTCTTCCTCAGCTAATAGTAGGGTGAAGTGGAAAGGAATCTTAGAAAGAGAGTCTAGGAAGTTTAATATATATGGAATATATTCATAAGGTAGGGCATCGATAAAGATGCAAAGTCTTAGTAGAGTCTAGGAAAATCTGTTGTATCTGTTCTTCGGGACACATAGCGGCATCATGTGTAGTATTGGAAGTGACTTGGAAAATGTGAGACAATTTTTAGGACAAGTATGAGTCGGTGTGAAATAGTAGAGGCCTATACTACCCGAAGCATAGGACTCACACTTGGATCCGGAAGACTCACAAAGTTTCTAAGGCACTAGTAGTTAGGTAGATATTGTGGATAACATTATAAATTCGTTTTTCGTTATTTCTATCATCACATGTTGTACATTGATTTCTAGTGGAGTGATTCTAAGTTCGGGCCCAAGTGGCCATAAAGGATCGAGTCCTAATAAAGTAGAATTGCGTAGGTGAGTTGGTTCTGAGAACCTCGACCGATGTAGGACTGACTTTAGTCGTGAGAATGAAGAAGGAGAATTGGAACATGACACGGTAATCGTCCCAAAGAAACGATAAGGATGGAGTGAATTCAACAACCGTCATTGTTTCTATTAGTTCGACTATGTTAGTAATACCCACTTATATCGTTCAGTTATACGTGTGCATTAATGGGTTTTAGACAACATTGTGCTTATGACGACCTTATCCTGATTTGGTCATGTTGTGTGAGAAAATCAATTGCAGTAGGCACAATCAGTAATGCTACAATGAGAATCTCGAAAGTTATTGGATATGACAAACGTGAGTTTCCTGAAATTCAAAAGGAGCTAAAAATCACGTAGGGAAATCCATATTGGACTTTGGTTAGTAACGAGCAGCAGCACATGATGGGTCAAACCCAAGTGGGAGAGAATCGACCCTTAAGGAGAAGTGCGAAGAGTAGTTCGACTAATGATTTCAACGTCAAGGACCAGAAGAGTTGCAACACAACTAATTGAAGGATATTTTCGATTTCATTGTGCGGGTAGCAGAAGAAGGAAGGCTTTTGTTAGATTACGTATAGGCTATGAGTTTCTTTCTCCTGAAGGAAAGTTTGGTCTTTCCTCCCAAGCATCTGATAGGATTTAGGAATTTGCCAAATTCCCTGGTGCGGCTCATATAGCCAAGAGAACCATATAGGTTCATACCTTCACGAACGAGGGATTCCTCCTCATAGTAGAGGATCAGTTAAATAAGGAATTCTGTAGGTGGCGTAGTTTTCCATAGGAAGTGTCGAGTACTCAGGACATGTACCAGACCTAGAGATTTGATTCAAACCATAGTAAGGGTTTAGTTAACCCATGCCAAAGATTTACAGCAGTAGGATTAATGTCAAGGGAAAGAGGGTTTCCGTAAGTACGATTTAGAGACACATAAGAGGAGACCGTTTTAAAAGGACTATCCCATTAAGCATATGGTAATGATTTAGTGTTATTGTAGGCTTCAGGGTAGACCACATGTTTAGTTTAGTTATTTCCATTATCGGTAAGCATAATATTTAATATAAAACTACGATCGAATTTTAACATTCATAGGTTGACATAAGACTACAATTAGAATTTAGCATATGTACCATGTAGATTAAGGATCTCAGATCATTGTAGCCTCAAAAGTTTAAGTAGCAGAGACCTGTTGTGATTAATAGACATCTAGGAAGGAGATAGATGGGTTTCTTCAGGACAGTTGGATAATAGTGGACTACCAAAGGGTTGATCGCGAGTCATCAGGCCGAGGGGGATAATGAAAAGAATGATCTGGTATCATAATCCCAGTAGTTGGATAGTGTCACAATGTATCGTACACATGCATAAGAATGAATTGCTGGAAAAATAGTTGGACCTTGATATAGGTAAATTAGTTAGAGAATTGAAAAAAGGTTATTAGTGACCTAGTGTTCATTATAATCTGGTAGGTTGGAAGATAAGAAAGCCTTACAATGAGTTCATCACCAATATTAGAGTATTGGTTCCAGAGTTTTCATATCAATAAAGTTGTTGTAGTAGTTTTGGTTAAAGTTTAGGATGATGGAACACCTAAACTAGGTAGAGAAACCAATTGACACCTAGATTTGTGTGTGTTTTAAGGATATGCCATAAGCCTTTTTAGAGGCATGTTCAGGAAAGTGGATTCCGTTAGGATGCCATAGATAACTTTCCATAGTTAATCACTTCATAACAAGTAAACTACGTCGACATTATACATATGGAGGCGATTTTCAAAGTCCAGACTGACGAGTTCCCATTTTTAGAAGACTTCGCGAGGAGTTTCAGAGTACATCTAAGATAGAAAACGATGTTATATGGCTAAATAAGTACAGATGGAAGAATTTAATGCAACAACCCTAGTAGGATAGTGTAGGCATTATCCTAAGATGTGTTCAGAGTAGGATTTCGGGGATGAAATCTCTATAAGTGGGGGTGAGTTGTAACACCCCATTTTCCTATTAGAGGATAAACGACCAGTTACGTAATAGACATTTTTATAGAGGATTGTTTAGGATAAATAGTCTTGATGAAATTCGTAGTAATTATAATAGCAAGACCGTGCATATAAAGAACCCCTAAATCTGACTTTGTAGGAGGAAGTTATGATTTTTAAAAGCTTCGGTATAGCATTGTACACCATAGAAACCGAATTTTAGATCGGTAAATTGTAAAGCAACACAATCTGAACAAGAATTGAAGATCTCATGATTAGTACTTCGTCGATATGAAGACAGTCGAGAACGAATGTCATATGAAAGAGTTGTGATTTTTATACGGGCTATAACAGTTTAAGCCTGTTAAAATATAACTTTAAAATTAAATTCCGAATTAGCCGACGAAGTCTAAATGAAAGTGGTAGTACTCGTCGATAGCTATGCGTGGATATAAAGAATGTTGAAACGGAGCTCGTATGAAGAAGTTATGGAATTTGTAAAATTTACTTTTTGCATGGTACACACTTTTACAAGGTGGCTTTGCAGACCAGTAGGGAATCGACACGTGACACCACCCAACACCACTGAAAATTGCGATGCACCCTGCCTAAATTTCGCCTATAAATAGTAGCCCATGCCTTATTCTTCCTCACAAAATTCTCTAAACTCTCTTTGCATCGATTCTCCTTTCGAGTTTGGTATTTCCCTAGCTTTTTAGAAATAGTTAACGGAGCCCTGAGTCATGGAAGGGTCCAACAAATAGAAGAACTCGGTTAGGAGTTCTGCCCGCGTAATTTCTCGGTTTTCGCTTAAAACTATTGTAAGTTAAAGTTGCACTAACTATACTTTATGTGTAACTTGCAATTATCTTCATAATAATGATTGGTCTACTTACGGGAGAGGTGTCTAAGATGGTCATGTTGGCTTGATTGTTGGATTTCAGAAAGGCTATATGCCGAAATGGTCCTTCCTCCCAACTGTCCTACTTGGTTGATCCTTATTTGATAGAACTCTCAGTATTCATTGGGATTAGTGAAAGATCTAGATTTTAATACCAGGTTGTCATAAGGATTAATAAGTTATGGTATTATAGGTTAATACATGTTAGGCGCATTACCCACCAGTTGGATCGCCAATAGGATCACCCAGATAGTTGTTAATCGTCTGATAATTTTTCCAGGTGAGTTATCTCTCACTATACTATGCATTACAATATATGTCCATGTATGTTAGGATAGAAAGCTATCAGAGTAGAGCTGATAGTATAATATCTATGTGCTTAAGTAGAGTAGAAAGTAAAAATGTGCCTGTACTAGTAGAGTTTACGGTGCAATCTTTTTGTGCGTAATCGTTGTGATGTTAGAAATAGTTAGGGGATGATGGTAGAACGACAAAGATGTCGGGAGCCTATAGGCTCGTGTGTTGAAGAAATGACATGTAGTTCGTAAGTACACATTGACCCGCATGTTAAAGAAATGGCATGTAGGACATAATTACACATAGACCCGTGTGTTGACGAAACGACATGTATGCCGTAAGTACACATACACCCGTTTTGACGAAATGACATGTAGGCCGTAATTACATGTGGATCTGTGTTGAAGACGAAATGGTTGGTTTGTAAGTGTAAGATACACACATTATTGGCATATCATGAGCCATTGTTTGTATGCATGAATATTTATTGTGGTATATGATATTTTGGGGAACTCATTAAGCTTTGTAGTTACGTAGTTGATTAAAAATGTTTTTTAGGTATTTCATTGATTCGTGAGAAGGGCAAGATTTAACTATACACTCACACATTCACATCATGTTTCCCCATAATGTAATTATACTATGATATATTTGAATAAATAAAAATGAAAATTTTGGGTTGAAAATTCAAGACGTTACAATTTCGGTATCCTCTTTACTCGCTTTAGATTATTCATCTATACTAATAGAATAGTTAATGATTTTAACAACATCAAAGGTAACATCACTTGAGATAATAACTTTATTCATATGAAATTTCTACAACTTGTAACCTTTTACCGTTAGATTGTACCCAAGAAAAAAAACATTTGTTTGCTCAAGGATCTAACTTCCCATTATCAGTACGTTTGTCCTACTTAAAAGTTTAATGATAAGTTATAAAGTGTATATTGATAAGTGGTAAAATTTAAATTTAGTAAGTGTAAAAGATTTAAATTGTGGTTATTATGAAATAAAGTATGTATACACCTATGTTTACAAAAATATAACTAAACATATAGGACCTTTTAGCAAAAGTAATCTAAAGGAAAGTTGTAGTTGACTTGAATATGAAACCATGGACAAAAAGACAAATGAAATCCAAGTTCATATGATGTAGTTATGGCCAATTATAGATTAATATCAAAGTACAATATTTAAATGAGACATGACAGGGAAGACATAACCATGTCTCCTTAAACACATGTCGCATCCCAGTTTTGAACACCTATATGCTATTTAAATGAAGTATGAAGCTAAAATGAACTTTTTTAGAGAGACACGATCCATGTCCAAGGGAAAACAACTGTGTCCCATGGTCGAGGTTGAGAAAAGTGTGGATAAAGTACTTTATATATGTCCAAAGCTTCATATTTTATCCATATCCAGTTTTAGGAGCTTTAAGGGGTGATCTGGAGAGCTTTAAACCAAGAACTTGATCAAAATACAAGATAAATCCAAGAGAAACAACAATAAAGCACTACAACTTAAATAAAGGTATCATATCTTTCCTCATGTTAAGCTTGTGTGAATTTTCATGGTCACTATTGGAAGAGATGCTAGAAACCTAATATTTACATCATGAAATCTTGGTATAAAGGCGTGGTAAGTATTATAGACATGGTTTAAAGATTTATATGTCAAAACTAAGAATAATTTCTTGATTTTGAAGATGAGGACCATAAACCCTACTTGGGAGTTGTTCGATTATTAAAATTGAACTCATGTATTAAGAAATTAAGACATGCAGACAAGTTGTTCATGGAGTATAATAGTTTTGATGATTTTATAAAATCAACCAATATATGTCAATGTGTGATGAACCCTGTTGAATTAAATTGTTAGATCATGAAAATGTGTTAAATGTCTTAATGAATCAATATCTATATATAAGTTATTAGGGGAGCTTAATTAGTTTTATCTACTAAATTTTGAAGTAAGGACTATATGATGAAAATAAAAAAGGGAATGAGAAATGGAATGCAATTAAGCTCTTATTGGAATAAGAAGTATTATTAAGATATTATTGTGTTATTTGAATAGGAATGAAGTCAACCTTGGTCAAGAACCACCAAGTGAAGAAAAAGAAGAAGAAGAAGGGCAGTTAGTCTTCACTAACTAACAATGTGAGTTATATGGAGCTTTTTGTTTTAGGGTACGTGGAATAAAGCTAATGATTTGATCAAATTAACTTTATAATAGTAGTTATTGAATATGTTTATATGATTGTGAAAATAGTAAAAATTTGACATTAAGTTATGTTAAATGTTTGAATTGTAAATATTTTTTTAAAATACTATGAAAATGACTATTAATTGTAATTGGAGCATCACATCGTATGTGATTGAGTCATTGAAAGAAAAGTGGTGATCATGCATGACTAGAGTGAACTACATAGTAATTAAAAGAACAAATTGCATAGCCCATGATATCCTACAAGGGATAAGCAAGACTCTACTAGGGTTGTACCTCCCTTCACAAAGTAGACATCTATAAACCATGATGTCGTGATAAGCTAATTTGTTCTATTATTATTGTAAGTTTAAAGGTCGTGCAAGGTGACCTGGTCCTATTTGGATCCATGATACGATATCTAACCGAAAGGTTAATGAAAATGATAATATGATGCGACACAGCCCCTAAGTCTGCATTGTGTGAGGATATGCATTGCATAGTCGAAAAGTGTTTTAAAGCTTATGAAATATTTTTTTAGAAAATGCCTATAAATGTTTTGGGTCTAAACCCATATATTTCACAAGAAATTTTTTGTCTTACGTATGTTTTGTTTAAAGGTGATGTATCTCAGGATCAAGATCAAGTGTGATGGATTAGAAGATTGTGACATTAGAAAGGGACTTTTTACGAATAAAAGTTAGACATAGTTTCTAACTTGTAATAATTAAACTGCTTTACTATAGTTTTGTGTATATCATTTGTAACAACCCGATTTATGTCTTATACAAATAATTGTAAATTGTTTTGTTTGGATTTTTGTGGGAAGATATTTTGGTAAAGGTGGCATAATGCCAATTTTTGTTTGAAGAAAGATAGTATTTAAACATATAAAAAGTCGGGCGTTACAAGTTGGTATCAGAGCTATGGTTTAAGTGAATTAAGGTTGGACTGTCTATTCCTAGGCTTAAATTATGATAAATGAAAAAGATCTAGAGTGAAATAGGATTACACTTAGTAGTATCAGTAAAAATTATGTGATATATATGACTGTTAGAAATGTATGGTTAGATATTGTCATACTATTAACTTTAAATACATACTTCTAGTATAGTGGATAATATATTTGTTACTAAATCAAAATAAATTTATATAATGATGCATACAACAAGTGGCCATGAATAAAAACAAGGTGGGCAAGGATCCAACCTGAGACAGGGTGAGGGATCTTCTAAGTATGGATATGGAGGAAATTTAGGGGTAAACCTGAATGCCTAACCGATCACGTTAGAAGTGATCGTAAATCTTATTTTTGAAATAATAGATAAAAAATAAGGAAATGAAATGACTAATTGATTCACGTTTGGGAGTTCCTTCCTAAACACCACTAGATAGTCAATCTACTGGGGGTACTTCCTGAACTCAAGAATATTCATATGAAATTCCTTCGCATGTGGATACAAAGAAAGCATGTTCCTTCAAATCTTTCATAGTGTGTAAAGCTAAAGAATATGAAGGGGAAATGACCCAAAAGTTACTATTTGTTTGATTACTGAGACAACTCAAGTTTTCATAACTACTGAATGTCAGGATGATCAAAATGTCCCATATGTGGCTCAAATGATAAATAATAAAGCTATCACATGGTAAGATACAACATGTCAAATCCTCAAGGATTAAAAAATTGTTGTAATGGTGTGGAATGAATTTATTTATAGATTGAAACCAAAGTTTTCTTCTAATCGAGATATTAACAAACTTGTTGATGAGTTCTAATACCTTTAGAAAGGAAATACATAGTCGAGGAATATATGAAAATGTTTACGGATAATTTTAAGAGATACATTACCAACAACAAAAGGAAGAGCTAGTCATTATGCTAAGGGGTTATCTGGAGATTATTCGGTTGAAGTTAAGAAAGAAAATACAATTGATGAAGTAAGTATTGCGAAAGAAAGAAATGTAGTTGGCGAAAAAGGCAGCATCATGATATTCAGGTTCCAACAAGAAATGTCGTTTTTGAAGTGGCAGTTGAAAAACCAGATATGAGACCACAAGTTCATTGCTGGAGACATGTGGAATACATTGTTGTTATTCAGCAAACCAAGAGCATCAAAGAAGGCCAGCCAAATCCAACAATTATATGAGACCACAAGTTCAAGTATGATCCTTGGATAGCCATGATCAGCAAGGTATATTGACTATGATGTGCATTTGGGCAGTTTCCCCATTCCCAGTGGAGGCAATCTAAGCTTCCTAACATTATAGGATATCTATGCACGTTTTGATGATGAACATATAATTGTTGGATGTCAATTTAGCTAGGCTTACGCAAAGACCGTGGACCATACAACCTCATGACACACTTTTAAAATTAACGTTGGCTTTCGCTTGCGGTATGTGCAAACATCCTAAGATTCTCATCCAGTGCATCAGGAAAGTGGAATAATCTATCATACGACATATGGTTGTGTGCTTTTGTAACATAATAAAACCTACTGTAACACCCATTTTCCAGAATTGATCCGTTAAGTGTAATGACCCAAAAACAATAATTTTTTTTTAAAAAAAAAAGCCATTAGTTCCATACATTGGATGTCTCAAGGTCAACCACAATACAAAATGTCAAAACATCAGAGTACAAATAATCATAAGTGTGGAATCATGAGGGGGATGTTATGCCATCATCCCGGGCCCTTCCCTTTCGATCCGGAAGTACCTGAAACCATAAACATAAACCGTAAGCACAAAGCCTAGTGAGTTCCCCAAAGTACCTCATACCAAATATACAATTAGGCCCAACCCTGGGGTATATTCCTACCTAATATTCAATGATGGGACTAGCCTTAGAGCCCAATCATGGGGTCTCTTTCAATCCATCACATACTTATGGGCCCAGCCTTGGGGTTTATTTCAACTCAATCATACAAACATGCAAGATTCACAAAGACATATAACATACTACATATACAATTCAGTGGGCCGAATCACAAGCACAGTGAGAAGACTCACCTCTAACTGAAGATAACCGAATCATACACTCGAGTTTTTGCTACCACTGCTCCTCACACTGATCATAACCTGAAATCAACCCTAATTAATAATCGGGGTTTTAACCCATAATCAATGGTCCAAATCATATTTTATCTTACTAAGGGCAAAGGACCATTTTTTCCCTTCCCATACATGACCCTAATCATCAAGGCCCAAAACCCCTAAGGACCCAAGGCCCAAAAATGGCCCAAATGGGTTTATGGTAGTACACCATGCGTACTCCCCATTACACATTGCATAAGGCGAGATCACAGAAAAGGTAATGGGACAAAACCTGCTACATTGAACGTACTTAGGGGTTACGCCCAACGTAATCCCCTGTTTTCCAAAACCATACTTTTAGCTCTTAATGCTTATAGACCAAATGGCTAACTTACAAATCTTGATCTTATGGAGGCCTTAAATGATAAAGTTGAAAACTTTAAGCTTTTGCATGGCTTAATAGAGCCCAACATCAAACCCTAAGTCTAATACATCCTTAAATGATCTTAAACTCTTGCATGAGTGAGAAATAACAACAAGGACTTCCTTTTTATGACTCAAAATCCTTAAAAACATCATAAAGTAGCAAACTTGAGTCATGGAGTAACTTTAATTCATAAGAACCAAACCATGGGACCAAAAATTATGAAAAACTAACACTAACCTAGATCTAAACCAAATAACCATAAAGGTGTGAGTTTTATACCTCCAGGAGCTTGCTAATGAAAAGAAGACTTTGAATCCAGAAGGTCCAAGCTCACCAGACACCAATAGTGAACTGCTTCTTCTTCTACAATGCACAAAGATCACTCTAGAGGTCCAAAATAAACTTTCAAGGGTTAGGTTTTCGAAATGAGGGAATGAGGGAGTAGAGTCGGAAGGTAAGGAAGGTCTCAAGGGCATAATGTCCATTAAATAGGGTCCAAACACTAACATTTAGGGTTTGGGACCTGCATGAGTATGCCCTGCGTACCTATGCAGTACAACTAACGTACTCGAATGAGCCTCGTCAACCATTTAATGAGTTATGCATGGCATACCTATGGGGCACGCCCTGCGTAAGGACCAAAATCCAACTTTTCAAAATTTAAGACAAAAATGAAAATTTACCTGGAACACAGATGTTACAACTCTCTCCCACTTGGATCAAACTTCGTCCTCGAAGTCCGCTGCTATAAATAACTATGAGTACTGTTCCATCATCTCAACTTCAAGCTCCCACGTCCACTCAAAGTCCTTTCGGTGTTGACATTGTACCTTCACTAGGTTTACCACTTTGTTGCGCATAGTCTCGGTCTTTATTTCGAGAATTGCAACCGGTCTCTCCACGTAGTTCAGACGCTCATCGACTTGAATGTCGTCCAAAGATATCCCCACAGAATCGTCGGCTAAAAACTTTCGCAACTGTGGGACATGTAAAGTTTTGTGGATATGACTGTGTTCATCAGGTAAATCCAGCGAGTAAGCCACTTTGACCACCCGGACAATAATCCTAAAGGGTCCAATAAACTCGGTGCCCAACTTGCCCCGCTTTTGAAACCGAATGACACCTTTAGAAGCACAAAGTCCCCTACCTGAAAATCGAAGTCCAAACGATGACGGTCTGCATAACTCTTCTGTTGGCTTTACGCGACTCGCAACTTGTCATGCACTTGTTTTATCCACTCAGGGGTTTTGAGCACTACTTCAGTACTCCCCATAACCCGGTGTCCAACCTCGCCCGAACAAACTGGGGTCCTACACCTCCTTCCCATACAACATCTTGAAAGATGGTCGATCAATACTGGCATGGTAACTATTGTTGTAAGAGAACTCGACCAGTCGAAGGTAAGTATCCCAACTCCCACGAAAATCCAGCACGCACGCCCGGGGCATATCTTCGAGTGTCTGAATCATCCGCTCACTTTGTCCATCAGTCTAGGGGTTTTATGGTGTACTGAGATGCAGTTGAGTACCCAACTCCTCATGAATCTTCCCCTAAAATCTAGAGGTGAACCGAACATATCGGTCTGAAACCACCGAAACTAGCGCCATGTGCCAAACCACCACCTCCCGAATATAAATGTCAGTCACCTTCTCAGCAGATGTATTCTCGACAATCGGTATGAAGTGAGCACTCTTGGTCAATCTATCAACAATAACCCAGATAGAATCAACTTCATGTTCCATCCTTGGTTACTTTGTGATAAAATCCATGGTGATCTCTTCCTATTTCCACATGGGAATAGGCATTGGCTGCATCTTACCGTGAGGGCTCTGATGTTCGGCCTTCAGTTTCTGGCAAGTCGGGTACCTACAAACCATGCTACCTCCCTTTTCATACAGGGCCACCAATAGATCAACTTCAAATCCTTAGACATCTTCGTTGCCCCTGGGTGGATCTAAAACTTCAACTTATGAGCCTTTTCTTTCACTGTCTGCTTCACCTCACCAGTAGTCGGAACCCAAACTCTACCACACTAAGTCAACAAGCCCCGACCATCTCTGAAGAATAAAGGAATATGCCCCCTGATCCATTATGACTTCCAATTTTCCTCTTTCGACCCTTCCACATGAGCATTTTCGATCATATCCAACAGAGGAGAAATAATAACCATCCTCAAACATATATCCCCAAGAGGTGCACTCACTGCCTTACGGCTCAGGGCATCGGCCACAACATTGGCCTTCCCAGGGTGGTACATGATCTCACAATCATAATCCTTTAAAACATCCAACCATCTCCGCTGCCTCATACTCAATTTGGCTGATCCATCAGGTACCTCAAGCTCTTGTGGTCAGTGTAGATAGTACACCTAACCCTATACAAATAGTGCCTTCAAGTATTGAAGGAAAAACCCACAACCCCCAACTCCAAATCATGCGTAGGGTACTTTGCCTCATGAGGCTTTAGCTGCCTCAAAGCATAAGTAATCACATGTCCTCTCTGAATGAGGACAACTCCCAAACCCAAGAAAGATGTATCACAATAAACCACAAAATCATCCATGCATTCGGGAAGCATGAGAATCGATGCCTCGCATAATCTTTGTTTTAGCGTCTCAAAAGCTGACTGCTAATCGGGCCCCCACCGAAAGGTAACATTCTTCTTCGTCAAGCGGGTCAATGGCACAACAATCTTGGAGAAATCATGGATAAATCTACGATAATATTCCGCAAGACCTAGAAAACTCCGAATCTCAGATGGGGTTCTCGGAACCTCCCATCGCATCACGACCTTAATCTTGTCCAGATCAACCAATATATCCTTCTGGTTGACGATGTGCCCCAAGAACTGCACCTCGTGCAACCAAAACTTGCATTTGGAGAATTTGGCATACAACCTCTCTCTCCTCAGGGTCTCCAATACCTCCCGCAAATGATGCTCATGCTACTCCTTGGTCTTGGAGTAGACCAAAATGTCATCAATAAACATGATCACCGACCGATCCTGCATCGGTCTACACACCCAGTTCATGAGATCCATGAGCGTTGCTGGTGCGTTGGTGAGCCCGAATGGCATCACTACGAACTTTTAATAACCATAACGAGTCCTAAAGGCCGTATTATGCATATATTCGTCTCTAGCCCTCATATGATGGTAACTTGATCGCAAATTAATCTTGGAAAATCAAGAAGCACCCTAAAGTTGGTCAAATAAATCGTCGATCCTCGGAAGTGGGTAACAGTTCTTCACCGTTAGCTTATTCAACTCCTGATAGTCAATACACATCTTGTGTGAGCCGTCCTTATTTTTATCGAACAGGATCGGTGCTCCCCATGGTGAGATAATCGGTCTAATAAACACCATGTGTAGCAGCTCCTGAAGCTACGTAGACAACTCCAGCATCTCCGGTGGTGCCAAACAATATGGTTCCTTGGCTATCGGGGCCGCACCAGGAACTAAATCAATCTGTAACTCAACCTACCTCTCGGGAGGCACTCCTGGAAAATCCTATGGAAACAGATCGGGGAAATCCCTAACAATGGGCACCTCACTCAACGTCATCATACCTCTAACCCGAGTATTCGTCATATAAGCCAAAAACCCAGAACAACCCTGCTAAAGGTATCTCCTGGCCCTCGCAGCTGAACAGAAAATCAGCCTATGTGAAGCTCCCTCGCCAGTATTAACCATTTCTCCCCCAGTTGGGGTTCGACCTCTCACTAGCTGATGTTCACAGTCTATCATGGCCCCATTGGTACCTAACCAATCCATATCTATGATAACCTTCGACCCTCTCATAGGAATCAGTACCAAGTCAATAGAATATCTCACTGAACAGGTTCAGGACACACCCCCAATGAATTCTCAAAGCACTTACAGAATGATCATCAATAATTTCTACCTCCAAGGAATAATCCAGAATCCCGGTAGCATCACTAAACTTCTTGCAAAGCGCAAGAGATACAAAGGATTGGGTAGCACCCGAATCAAACAGAACGTGAGCAGTCATACCATTGACTAAGAAAGTCCCTATACATGATCATATATAACATAAGTATAAATAAATAAATCAATAAAAGATATGAGAAAGTCACATACCGGTAACCACATTCGGTGCAGCTCGAGCCTCAGCAGTGTTTAACTAAAATGCCCTGCTCTTCACCACAGGTGTCTCTGCCTTGCCCTAGCGGCCATCGATAATCGTCAAGGTGGTTGGTGTAGGAACCGTTACTTCCCCTCCTGACAGTCTCGGACAATCGGCCTTCTTATGGCCGGTCTGATTGCAATGAAAGAAAATCAGTGCACCCCTGGGGCAGTTCCTACTTATATGATCAGTCTGACCACATCTAAAACAACCTAACCCACTGCTCGACATGCCCTACCATGCGGCTTGTCGCACTTTCCAAAAACGCTCCGACCATGTTGTCCTCTAGTGTGTGAATCAGAAGTCTTGGGATTCTTAGCCTGACCCACTACTATCTGCACCTGCTCTGGCTTGCTCTTTGTCTGAAGCTCTAACTCAATTTCTCGTTCCCGGGCCCTCACAATCATCTTATTCAGGGTCTTGCACTCTGAAAATCTCACAAAATCCTTGATATCATCCCTCAACATGTCATGGTACCTCGTCTTCTTCATCTCCTCATCTGCAGCGTACAACAGAACAAATAGAGCTCTCTTATGGAACTTGGCGGTGATCTCCGCCACAATCTCAATATTTTTGCGAACGTCCTGGAATTCCTTCACCAGTTGTTGCACCTCAATTTCTGGTGCAAAATCCTCATGAAATCTCGTAACAAACTCCGACCGTTCATGCCCACCACCGCCTCATTCCCGAATGCACGACCGACCTCCTCCGACCAGTATCGGGCTCGGTCTCTCAGACGGCAGGAGGAAAATCCCACCTTTTACCTCCTCATGATAGAAGCTCCTACATTGAACATTCTCCATGGCAGCGATCCATCAATGGATGTCAATGGGGTCCTTAGTCCCAAAGAACACTAGAGCTCCACATGCCTTAAGCTCCTGAAACGAGTGAGTCTGTGCTCCTAACTGTCCCGAAGAAATCACCGCCCGAAGGGCCCCGACTCACTCATCCATAAGCTCTATAATCCCCTCCTATATGGTACCTAAAATCACATGGGTGGCCTCTATGATGCCACGAATTATCTCTGATGTGATAAACTCGTGCAACCGTTCATCTATTGGTTAGGCACCCACTCTAGAACTAGATCCAGAAGCTCATCCTTAAGTGGAAACCATACTTAACTTAAATACATACATATAAACGACCAACAAAATATCAAGGAGACTTCCTCTCTACAGGCCCCTTCGAAGTTGCAAGACCGTTCTATCCTCGAGTATAGATCCTATTCTTTTAGTAGTACGGGCCCAATACTACCTTCGACACCTATCTATACTTTCCTCAAGAACCATCCCAAATCCCCTAAGTCACCACACTAGATCTATACACACCATTTCTATGGTAAACAACATACAAATCTTACTAGGGCGCTTCCTAGTTTCTCCTAGATAAACTTAACTGAACCGCCCTGCTATACCGAGAACCTCCACCAACATTGTTGGTTGCCTTATGCTTGCAAGTTATACACAAATAGGGATCACATAGATTGTCGAATAATGATTCAACCCTAAATCCATAACCAAAAAAGGAACATGAAATAAGGCAGAATCCATCATTCCAGGGCTATATGAACCTAATTGTATAAAACTTTTAAAACATACACTTAGCAATTAACTTAGTCCATATCATTTCCAAGTAACACATAGCATCCAATCCTCCTAGGCTACATGGCATCACACAAATCATAAAATTCTATCATATGATTCCTGAAGGTATCCTTAGCCCTACTCGAGCATGCAATTCACATATATGATATAATAATCATAACACATGGGTATGGGTATTTTGGGAACCACTTACTTGAGCTCGGCTAATTACACGCAGCACACCCCTTTCTACTTGGTAAATATCTTTTAAATTTTCATTTCCTTTTGAAAAGATTATCAATTCCTTAGTTTGAGTTCTGACACACTCGAAAGTGTGCCCGAATCCCTCAAACTAAGTCTTTGATACCAGCTTGTAACGACCCAAAAAATAGTGATAAAGTTTTTTATTTCTAAAAAACCGTTAGTTCCATACATTAGATGTCTCAAGGTCAACCACAATACAAAATGTCCAAACATCAGAGTACAAATAATCATAAGTGCAGAATCATGAGGGGATGATGTGTCATTGCATCAGGCCCTTCCCTTTCGGACGGGAAGTACCTGAAACCTTAAACATAATCTATAAGCATTAAACCTAGTGAGTTCCCCAAAGTACCTCATACCAAACATACAATTGGGCCCAACCCTAGGGTATATTCCAACCTAATATACAATCATGGGCCTAGCCCTAGGGCCCAACCTTGGGGTCTCTTTCAACCCATCACATACTCATGAGCCCAACCATGGGGTTTGTTTCAACCCAATCATAGAATAATGGGCCCTACCCTAGGGCCCAACCGTAGGGTTTATTTAAACCCAATCATACAAATATGCAAGGGTCATAAATACAGCTAACATCCTACATATATAACTCAATGGGCCAACATTGGTGCCTTCGACCCACAAGCACAGCGAGAAGACTCACCTGTAACTAAAGATAACTGAATCACACACGCGAGTTACTGCTACCATGGCTCCTCACACTGATCATAACCCAAAATCAACCCTAATTAACAATCGGGGTTTTAACATGTAATTAATGGTCTAAACCATCTTTTATCTTATTATGGGCAAAAGAACATGTTTCCCTTCGCATTCATGAACCAACTATTCAAGGCCCAAAACCCCTAAGGAACCAAGGCCCAAAAACTGCCGAAATGGGTTTTTGGGAGTATTCCATGCATACTCCCCATTACGCCCTACGTACGGAGAGATCACATAAAAGGTAACAAGACAAAATCCATACGTCAAGCGTACTCAGGGGTTCCACCCAACATAATCCCCTGTTGTCTAAAACCATACTTTTAGCTCTTAATGCTTATAAACCAAACGTCCAACTTACATATATTGATCTTGGGGAGGCCTTAAATGATAAAGTTGACAACTTTAAGCTTTTGTATGGCTTAATAGATCCCAACATCAAACCCTAAGTCTAAGACATCCGTAAATGATCTCAAACTCTTGCATGAGTGAGAAATAACAACAAGGACTTCCTGTTTACGACTCAAAATCCTTAGAAACATCATAAAGTATCAAACTTGAGTCATACTAACTTTTACTTATAAGAACCAAACCATGGGACCAAAAGTTATGAAAAACTAACCCTAACCTAGATCTAAACCAAATAACCATACATGTGTGAGCTTTATACCTCTAGAAGCATTGTAATGGAAAAAAGACTCCAAATACACAAGCTCCAAGCTCACCAAACACTAATAACGAACTCCTTCTTCTTCTATAATGAACCAAGATCACTCTAGAGATCCAAAACAAACTTTCAAGGTTTAGGGTTTCGAAATGAGGGAATGAGAGAGTGGAGGCTGAAGGTAAGGAAGGTCTCAAGGGCATAATGTCCTTTAAATAGGGTTCAAACCCAAAAATTTGGGTTTGGGACCTGCGTGTGTACGCCCTGCGTACCACTGGAATACGCTCAACGTTCTTTAATGAGCCTTGTCAACCATTTAATAAGCTACCAATGGCGTACCTATGGGGTATGCCATGTGTATGGAACAATATGCAACTTTTCAAAAATTTAAGCCGAAAATTAAAATTTACCTAGAACATGGATGCTACATTGAGGGCTTAAAGGGATCAAAGGTAAGGTTTTTGGGGAAAAACCTGTTGGGTTTTGAGCATTCTAACACTCCTAAGGTGTACATGCAACCCTAGAAACCTTGGATCTATGTTTGTCTAAAATACATGCAAAAATACTTTTTCCAAGGTTCATAATCGTATCTAGCATACATGGGGAACTTCTAAACATAAAAGTTAGCTAGAGTTACATACCTTGTAAAATATTTGATTCCTTGAAAACCTTGAGAGCCTAGCACCCCAAGTGTGATGCCTCAAATGTCTCACACAACACCAAATTCACTTGGAATAAACTTTGAGAGAGAATGTCACACTTAGAAATCGGCTTGCCCTCAATCTTACTTCTAGTACCGATTTTGGTGAGCTTCATATCCTTTATATAGTGTGTTACAATTAGGGTTACACCATGTAAACCCTAATGTAACATGGCTCTTCATTTCCATGACCCATGGGTTTGTAACTCCCATGGAGCATCTATGGAGCATCCTATGGACCTTAGCCCAACTTAATAATCCATGGAGCCTTTAGCCCACTATACAAGTTATGGATGATTTTACATAATCAACCCATATATTTAATTAGTCATCTTTTGATCACTTAATTAATACTAGATTAATTCTTGATCAATACTAATTAAATAATATTATTAATATATTAGAACTTATAATATATTAATAAACCATAAGTGTTATTTCTCTCATTTTAGTTTATCCAAATGCATGATGCCATGCAACCCAAATGGACCATGCCGGGTCGGGTCAAGTACAACCCAGAAATAGTTATGAACTTTGACACCTAATCCAACAGTCTCCCACTTGGATAAGTCTAATAACTATAACTGCAAGTATGACTTCACGAACCGATCAGCAATCGTAGCTCTTTTCAAGGTCTCGCGGAACTGAGATGATGATACTTCATTTAAGATAAGTGATCATATAATACTCTGTTCTAGATATCAGTCGGACAAATACATGGAACAATGTCTTACTTATTATCCAGCAGTTTGTTTCCCGATTTCCGATTTGTTTGTCATAGAACTTAAGTGAACAGATCAACTTAGTTCTGACCGGGCCCGGTACATAGGTCAAAACAAAATCATCGAGGGGCCCAGATATCGCTTCTAATCCAAGAAGGAACAGATAAACTTCGACGCATAACTTGTTCTACTACTTGTTGAATCATACACAAAGGCACGTTTTATAACATCAAGTTACCAATGCATTTTTGTACGATCAATATATAACCAATTCATAGTGAACAAGTCATATCTCTAGGTTTGAAGACTTATATGATATTACCGTCTCACGATCACTCGAGATAAAATTCCATGAAGTGATACCAGTGAGCGTGGGTTGAATCCAATACTCAGAACTTATGAGCACTCATGAGTGTTGTAGCACCACTTTGTCCAACATCTTAGACCTCTACAATCCAACCCATGACAGTCTTGATTCATATCTACTTCCAACATATGACCGACTGTGGATGGTTTGAATAACTTAGTCATTTAGGAAGAGCGACTTAGTTATTTTGGAAGTAAAAACATGCAAAGTGAAACACAAGAATAATCGAATCAACTATGGTCTCAGAACTTATGAATATAAATAAAAACACCTTTTATTTATCACCATATTGATTGCACATTATTTATTGTGTACTGTTTCAAACTATCAACTTTATACTTGAATTAAAATAATAGTTGTCCCATGCTCCGAGCATGTATACTATGTTTTCTAAACACTAGTCATGCCATACACCAAGTATGCACACTATGTTTGTCTAAACATTAGTTATGCAATACATCAAGTATGCACACTAAGTTTGTCTATGATCTTTACTCTGTGAAATAGATCGATTGAACATACTTCCAATTATTCTCATTTCATAATCCCAAATCCATACTGCAAATGCACGAATCGCAGATTCCTGGCATTTACTTAAATCTGTTAGATTCTAAACTTATATGCAGTGGTCCTCTTGTAATGATTATGCACAAAGTCACAAAGACTTGTCAACAGACATTACAGAGTATTCCAATGGAGATCAATTCCATGGAAACGAAATCTCATATTCAAAGTTCATTGCTTTGAACATTCTTCTTGCATTAAGTTTCCTAATCTTACACAGATTTAATGAATAGCTTCCACCTATGGGAACATTTCCATATTCCCTTTTGACTATTACTCTTGAACAAGAGTTGCCTCTTTTCAGAATATGTCAATATGGTCCTTCCAAAATTAACACTATACTTCCAATTGTCCCTGAGCAACCAATCTTTGGTAAACCTTAGATTGTCCTCAACAATTGCTTAATCAAATTAGTCATATCTAGTTCTAGTACTTTTTCCTTCTTAATGCTCTGGGCATTTGGAAAAAAATTTAGAACAGATGAATATTATAGCACATGTAATCGATCCTATATTCGAAGCATATGGGACACGATTCATAAAGACATGATACTAGACCAGTCTTTTGCTATAATGTTTCTATTTCTATTTGCCAAGTTCTCATAATTCAGATTATGAAGAGGGATGCCGTAATCATAATCGAATTTTAGAACGCAAATAATGGACCCATATATAGAATTTCCTTATGTTGAGCCATCCCAACATGAAATTCATATATATATCCTTGACTAAATATGATTAAAACCTCAATCTAAGCTTTTAGAATTGAAGTGAAGTATAATTTTCTCTCCCTTAATTATAGCAAAACAACTTTTCCCAATTGAAACCTTTTTGTTTTCTATAACTAACATTGCTAACTTGCAACACTTATCATAATTATCATGCTCCCACTTGCATGACGATTATTAGCATAATACTTATGCTCCCACTAGCTTCGACATGTACTCAGAAATCTGCTGGACTTCTAGAAATCAATACTTTATTGACCTTCTTACCAAAGTTCACATTTCTGATACGAGATGCTTTTTTTGATAAAACTTTATCAAAATCATACACCTTTCCTTAGGTAGCACATATGTGTGTCTAAACACTTTTAGAATTATGAAAAGGGATGTCGTAATCATACTCTCAATTGTTTAGACCTTTGCCATTTCTCACAAGTCCATGTTAGTGTGCCGGTTAACCACACACGCTCCACTAACGACTTTGAGAATGCAAATATCACAACTGTTATCTACTTAAAATCTACTTAGTGAAAGTGTTTCCTCACCATCATTTTCATGAATCGGACAGAAACCTTATGACACTTAGATTTTATGGTGTATGTGTTCTTATCCATGTGAATTTGTCAAAACCATAATCACAAGACAAGGATAATGACAAATCCAAACTCATATGGACTGAACTCAATCTTAATTTCTTGCCGCCTAGCAGCACAAGGGCCTTCCAGTGCTTCCAGGTTGTTGTGCAACCAATTGAGAACTCTCAGAACTCATATGGAAAGCCAACTTTAACTGGAATGGGCACAGAAATAAGAATATGTCAACACGATAGGTTATAAACCTCAAGTCGTGTGCTAGTGATAAACTATAGGTTTTCCTTCTTGATTAGATCTAGAAGCCTTTTTTCAAGACCTTTAAGACTCCCACTGTCCTCTTGACATATAAGACTCACTTGCCAAATATTCAAGAGATAGTGCGGATTCTTTATCAAGAGAAACACTTCGCACAATTGGCCTTAGTTGGTCTTTGTTTTATCCAAAAAATCACAACTTACCAATTTCAAATGTACAAGAGTAGGACACTTTTACTCTTACATTTGATAAGTGTTATAAACCTCTCTTTAAGATATGTCACTCAACTTACAGTCTTGGAGTATGACTCTAAGACTTGTTTTGGAACGAAGTATGACTCATCTTCTTGATTCAACCATTTCAGCAATTCTTGATTCCTCTTCTTAGCCATAGGAATGCACTAAGATGTCCTTAGAGGATCAATTGTGACATGGTTTCTTAATCATTAAGATGATCACAAAACATGATACTAAAGTACTCTCCCATCTTTCCAGATTTGAGAAACTTTTATCCTTCTACCTAATTTGATTCTTCTCATTCATCCTGCAAAACATCGAAACTTTTCCAATGTTTCAGAATTATACTTTAAACTGGTAAGTATAACCATATTTACTTAACTTTAGTAAACCATGACGAATAGTCTTATCGATCTTTTGTGGTGGACTTGACCAGTGCACAAGAATGTGTACTCGATCCCTTAGTCCCTCACTTGACTCACATATACATGTGAACAAGGAATTAGTCTTAATTTTCCAAAGCTAAAAGTTATCATTCATCATATTATACAACTTGCATGATTCCAAGTTTCGGTCCAATTGAAACTTGGTTGATGAGAATCTTTCCTTATTTGGTAAACTTAGACACTACCACAAATGAAAGAATCAAATTCATATTTCCATTATTGCTAGAAACATATAAACATCAATTTTCCATGAAAGCTATTGCAAGAAGATAAAAACTAAAATAAAATCATATTTTATTTATTTATAAAAATGCGGAATTTTTTTTCCTTACAATGCAGCTATAAATGAAAACTACGCTATTACATATTTCCTAGCAATCTATCATAACTCTCTAAGTAATTGCTCAAGAATCCGATCTTCGAACCATGCGATTGAGATCCATCTTCGCGATCAGATTCAACATACACTTTCTTTAAGTTTCCTTCCCTTTGCTTGATCCTGCCAAACACCAAAATGTAATCGAGTCACATTTTGTATTAAGAATCATCAATAAGGAACTTAACAGAGTTAGATAGTGGACTTACCTGAAGCAGAGTCAAATCCTTTTGATTTTTTTCCTTCTCTCTTAGATCTTTCAGGTAGTTAGGGCAGTTTCGCAACCAATGCCCCTTTTCTTGACAATGAAAACATATAGACACTTTGGGAATGGTACACAGGACTATCACAGACTTAGCTTTTCCCTTTACCTTTTGGTCAACCGGGTTGACCAAGGCCGATCCCTTTCCATTGGGAAGAGAAAGCTTTTCTGGACTTCCAATGTTACCATTGTCAATGTCCATGGAATTTTGATAAATAGACCTTCCAACCATATTTGCTTGACCATTGCGCCACATCATTTCTGACTCAGCATCAATAAGAAAATAAGATAGATCTATTAGGGTCATGTTGTGATCTGTCACATAGTAGTCTTTAATAAACTCACTATACGACTCAGGAAGTGACTGAAGAACCCAGTCGATAGCGAACTTCCTTGAAATAACAGCACCCAACATTCTCAACATGTCAATATGTGACTTCATTCTTAATACATGAGTGCACACATGTCTTCCATCTTTATGTTTCATTTCTAGTAGGGCTTGAGTGACCTTGAACCTTTCAAGTCTTCGGGCTTGTGGGTCAGGGATAATAAATGGAGGATGTGGAGGTAGAGAGGTGTGGTTTCCATGAGATTTGGGAAGATCATAGTTGTCTGAACCAGACATCTGCAATGGGAGATACTCAAGTTAGTTGATTTTGAGTCCTTAATATAAAAACCGAATATGAAATATTAAGGCTAGGACCCAACACAATATTTTATAACTTGGAAGAGGGATGTCGTAATCCAAGCTATAAAATATTTGAAGGTAGGTGAATGACGATTCACCAATTTCCACCATGAAAAACGAAATAAATTATTAGGTTTTAATTGGATTTGAAACTCCTAGATCTTTTAAGATTCATTGAACTTTCAATGGCATGTTTCAATCTCGAGTGTGCCCTTCAGGTTTAGTGACTGGGATGCCGAGGATCACAAAACAAGGTGTGAAGTAACCATGCAAATTACTTGGTACTCTTAATGTATTACCCCTCAATCGATGTGTCGGTTAACCACACGCGCTCCATCGATACTATGATAAACATTAAGTTACCCTTTGCCTACCTTGTTAAGTCCAGCTAGTGTGCCGGTTAACCACACGCGCTCCACTAACCGACTTAAGCAAAGTGCAAAGTGTAATTTCATGGGTTAGCACCTTATTCACTTTTACCTAAAGTAACTAAGATTGGGAATTATAAAACATTTAGTTACTTTATATTCATCATTAATACTTTTAATGAGGGGAGAATTCTAGTCCTTATCCTACCCGTTCGGCTAACAACCCTCCACCGATCAAGGAAGCGGTGGGTGAGAGTGGACACCCATTAAGCTGCCATTTTATAGGCAGCAACCTTATACCCCCCTTATAGACCAGCTTCGTGAATGAGGCCTATTAACGGTAAAACGACTTAATCTTATACATATATAATTATTATTAAACTTGTAATATTATAAAGTATAAGGGTTGAATTTTAACTTGTTAAATTCTAGGGGTTGGAACTAAAGTTTATTAGATGACTTTACATGTTCCAAAACTTGAGGGCAAGTTTTGTAACTTTACAAAACCTTTCAATTCGTAACTTATGAGTTATTAAAATGAAGACTCTTCATTTTTGTAACTTATGTGTTCTTTTAATGGATTTAATACAAAGTAACTTTTGGTTATCCATAACTTGAGGACAAGTTATGGACTCCATTAAAACACATAAAGATCATGAATTAAGCATTAAACAAGTAATTCCTATGATCTATCAAGAACTCATAAGAACAAGAATAGTCATATCAAAATTTCAAGAACATATGAACACATATAATCATGTGATTTTGATATTAGCCATTGTAAATGGATTAGAACAACCATTACACCATCAAAAACAAGTTTTAAAACACAAAAACAGTTTAGGGTAATGTTTCTAGTCCATTTCCAACAGGAAATGTCAAAAATCTGCACTCAGGTGCTCCTACTCGTCGAGTGCAAGACCCTACTCGACGAGTAGGATGAGTTTATGCTTGGACTCGTTGAGTTCCCCAATGGAGTCGGCGAGTCCCCTGTGCAGACAGCAAGAAATTCGACTTTTTTCACTATTTTGCATCAAGTATCAACAAACAAGCCTAGGCTCTGATACCACTGTTGGGTTTTGAGCATTCTAACACTCCTAAGGTATACATGCAACCCTAGAAACCTTGGATCTATGTTTGTCTAAAATACATGCAAAAATACTTTTCCAAGGTTCATAATCCTATCTAGCATACATGGGGAACTTCTAAAAATAAAAGTTAGCTAGAGTTACATACCTTGTAATTGATTTGATTCCTTGACAACCTTGAGAGCCTAGCACCCCAAGTTTGATGCCTCAAATGTATCACACAACACCAAATGCACTTGGAATAAACTTTGAGAGAGAATGTCACACTTAGAAATCGGCTTGCCCTTAATCTTGCTTCTAGTGCTGATTTTGGTGAGCTTCATATCCTTTATATAGTGTGTTACAATTAGGGTTACACCATGCAAACCCTAATGTAACATGGCTCTTCATTTCCATGACCCATGGGTTTGTAATTCCCATGGAGCATCCATGGAGCATCCTATGGACCTTAGCCCAACTTGATAATCCATGGAGCCTTTAGCCCACTATACAAGTTATGGATGATTTACATAATCAACCCATATATTTAATTAGTCATCTTTTGATCACTTAATTAATACTAGATTAATTCTTGATCAATACTAATTAAATAATATTATTAATATATTAGAACTTATAATATATTAATAAACCATAAGTGTTATTTCTCTCATTTTAGTTTATCCAAATGCATGATGCCATGCAACCCAAATGGACCATGTCGGGTCGGGTCAAGTACAACCCAGAAATAGTTATGAACTTAGACACCTAATCCAACAAAACCTTGTGCCACAATGTGGTAAATGGAGCACCACGACATGGCATACGAAATGCATGAACACGTATCCGGATAGCTGCCACGACGTGACAAGAAGAAGGCCACGACGTGACAGCAGCTACAACCCAAGACCATGATCTTTTAGAGTTTCTTCTATATTTAAACCCCTAAAATCAAGGTTTAGGGTATCCTCTTCAGCCTCCAACCCTTCCAAATGAAACCCTAGCCTCCATGAGATTTGAGAGCTTGTTCCTTTGATTTGAAGCTTATTTCTTGGATATTGGTGGAACTTGAAGAATAAGGAAGTCAAAAGGAAGCAAGGGAGCAAAGAGCAAGCTTGGATCCAACATCCTCTTTAGAAATCTGAGTTGTTGGAGGTATAAAGTTCATACATTGGCCATTATTCTTCTTCTTTCAAGTATGAGCTCATTTTAGAGGATTTTGGTCCCTTTATTGGATGCTTTGGGAGTTGAAGAACTCCAGAGTTTGTGGATAGCCTCTTGTGGTCATTATGTTCTGAAAAGTGAGAAAAAAGGGCCATGTTTGAGTCCTTTGTGTTCATACTCAAGTTTTTTCCCCCATTAAGGATTTCATTGACTTAGGGTTGTAGATCTAGCCTTAGAATGGAGTCTGAATGGATAAAGTTGGAAAGTTTATCCATTAATTCATTGAAAAGAAGTAGATCTAAAGTTTTGGGTTGTGATTTGTAAGGATTATGCACCTAATGAAGAATATGGAAATCTTCCAGTTCCCACAACATGACAATGCGCTTGCCACGACGTGGTGGTTCTCAGCTTCCCAACTGTTTTGTCCTGATGTTCCCAAGATGTGGCCAAGAGGCCTCCACATTATCGTGATGGTTAGTTGGGTTGACCGTTAACTTTTGTTGACCGTTGATTGTTGACTTTTTGACGAGTTTTACTTTGGGTCAAACTTCAACGATTTGGGTTGTTGACTAAGGTTCAAGATTTACTTGGTGCTATTCAGTTCGCTGAAGCGATCAATACAGGGAGTGAGTGTGTTCGTATGTTTCCTTGGGTCTTTGATTCACATGAGTTTCCTCACTATACTATGTGTTACAGTGTATATCCTTGTATGTCAGGATATAAGTGTAGTGGTATGCTGGTTAGAGTACAGTAGGTTGGTAGTTGTCTCGTAGAGTGCCCTAGGGGATGTATGTAGGTACACAGGATAGACTTAGAACTCTTGATCTAGGCTTTATGCATGTTCCTTGTTTGGTTGTGGCTCTGGAGTGGGATCACCTTTTCGAATTTCTATCTTACCTCTGGTTACATATAGCTATGTATTCCTTGGAGATCTACCGATTATGGCGTATTATACTGTGTGAGGCCTTATATGTGGAAGGAGTTGTTGGATACGTAGACTAGTATCGATAGTTTCCTGTGTTTATGTGTTTACTTGATTATTTGCTTGTTACATATGTTGACATATCGGGTGGTGGGTTGAGGCGTTCCTACTTTGTGTTGTAGGTCAAGATAATTGGGAGGGCCAACGGTATGCTGTAGGCCAGGTGTGGATCAAATGCATGCTAAGAGAGAGTGGTCCAGGTGTACTATAGGCTCAGGAGAGCGGTCTAGGCATGTTGTAGGCCCTGCGAGGTAGGCCAGATAGACTGAAGGCTTTTATGTGCATGCATTGTATGTATATTGTAGTGTGTGGTATTTTGGGGGAACTCACTAAGCTTTGGCTTACATTTGTGGATTAAATGTTTTCAGGTACCACTGGTGATCGTGGGAAGGCGAAGGCATGTCTGTATATACTTATCAGTAGTAGTGAAGATTCCTCATTTATTACGTTACTCTGATTTTTAGAACGACTTTATTTTAGAACAAGTGGTTTTCTTAACATGATATTTTAACTAAATTAAAACTGAAACATTATGTTATGAAAATGGGACGTTACACCTACCGTACCTCTTCCATATGGGCATTATTGGAAATATGGACACACTTCCATGATGTCTTTAACTAGACACTGAAACAAATGTTTCTACATATGGAACCACCTTCGGAAGAAGTAGATTTGAAAATTTGCATACTCATCAAAATAATTGTGCTTGAGCTATTGGTGATCAATTTTGCAATTTCTCTGTATGTACTTTCTTTTTCTCCACTTTTGATTTCAGCATCCCTCCGACGTAGTTCTTCCACCTTGACTTCCACAGACTAAACAATATCCATCGTCTTTTTTTTCACTGAATCAAAAATTCCCAAAAATAAAGAAATTTTTAGAGTGAAGAAAGAAGAAAGTATTAGTGTGGTATGCTATAGTGTTTAAGGTTAGTATTTATAGAGTTTTGGAAGTGAAAAAATCAAACAATAGTTTTTGGATTCGCTAGTCAAAGAGGAGAGAGACTCAAGGGAGGGGTACCGAGGACCGTTGTTGAGATGTTGTGGATGAGATCATGGCGCATTGTGAAATGAGTCAACGTCGGTTATGCGAAGGTTAATTCGAGCCACTCGGTATAGTCTTATTGCAGATACTAGATGAACCACTACTACGTTCTCGATGTTAATGAGGAAGACCACCCTATCAGCCTCCTCTAAAGTTACTTCCATTCCTCCTACCACATCATCTAGTGAGGGTTCCATAACCTATGGTTCCTATGAGAGGACCTTGCTTCCTCTTCTGATTGTTTCTTGATTTTTTCAAGCCACTTTTGATGTGTCAATAAGAAACTTTTAATCATGTATCACCGTGACTATGTACCTTCTCTTCATGTGCTTTGAATCTTCCGATTACTTCTTCAACAATCATTATTTCCAGGTATGTGAATTGATCAATCGTTGAGTCAATCTCCGAATACTTATATGGAACAAAACGTTGTAGCTTGTTTAAAGTGTAAGCTTCCTCAACCTTGTCCCCCACGGCTTGCATATTACTGACTAAGTTGTTTAACTTCACAATGAATTTGTCTATTGTTTTTGTTTCTATCATGTCCAACACTTCAAACTCAGGCTTTTAAGTTCTACACTTTTGTAGTCTTCACTCTATGGCCCATGGATGTACATCATCTTGAGAGTCTCCCATGACTTTTTTTATCATGTCCTTCTTAGAGGTGGAGACAATAAGGAGTCGTCAGATGCTCCCCCTAGCCTTTTAATCTCTTTAAAAGTTCATGTATATGTATATCTATATTTATCTATCTCTTATAAAGGAGGTCATTCAAGTGGACATGATTCAAGATAAGTCATATGTAAGGACACTTAGAGTATGATAATGCGAAACCTTCACACTGACTCTCATCAGCACGAATGTCTCTCACTGATGCCAGTGTGAAGTCAAGTCTACAATGTCGTGTTAGCATGTAAAGTTCATAAATATAATATGTTGGTTATATAGATAGATACGTAGTTAGTTAGCAGATCCGATATCTTAGGGATATCATATATATATATTCTATTGTTTACTTAGATTAGGTGATATCCTTGGCTTTTAAGGATTCACATATATTTACGTTTCTTTATATACTAGGTTTCATATCATTAGTTGATTACCAAACCCTAAAGAGCTTTGTGCTCATTCTATTTGTGAGAATCCTTAGCTTAGTGAAAACCTTTGTGATATATCTTTGTGTTCTTTCAATATTCATACGTGTTAATAAATTAAGATCAATAGATCCATCAACTGGTATTAGAGAAGGTCATTTTGATCGATTAACGATGTCTTCTTCTTTCTCTTCTACTCTTTAAAAAATCTCCTCTAAAAAAACTTCATCCGGTCGATAAGAAGAATTGTCTTAATCAAACATATAAACAATTCTTCTAGCAAAAGAATGAGACTCTTACTCAAGTTTTCAATCGTTTTAGCTTCCTAGTAAACGAAATGAGTCGTGAACAAGACTAGAAGCACTCTGATAATCAAATTTCTTGATCCTCTAAATGATAGTTGGGATCATCATGTTGATCTGTTAAAAAACAGCGAGAATATTTCAACTATGGATCTTGTCTCCTTATTCGAAGATCTTAGAAATCATGAAGAATTAAAGATCTAATGCAAGGGAATCAACCATAATTCTCATCGAAAAAAGACTATGGGTTCATCTTAAAATTATGAAAGTGATTTCTCTTATGAATATGAAGGAGAAGACTTAGTTGTTAAACATTATGTTAGTCAAAACAATATGAAGCAGTCTGGTCCTAAAAACATTCAATTAAGACTGAACTCTTCAACGTCTAACAGGAAGGAAGTGAAAGGAAGGAAAAAAATGTCTGATGGCATGCACTGATGCATTTCCAACTGATAAAGGAAGAAGCAACGACTGAAGTACCTTTGAAGCTGATCTAGCTAAAGCTTCCACTGATTCTAAGTTTCATGAATGTGATCCCTCATCCTTATATTAGGTAAACGAATTTGCTACCTACTCTGATAAAGAAAAGTGCATAATTTTTTATTTCTTGTGTCTTCATCTATAAAGTTAATCAATAAAAACATTCTGTTAGATTAGAAATTGATACACCGATGAATAATATCACTTAAACCGAAAAAACTCTTGCTTTAACAAATGTTAATGTTACTACTATATCTCTTACTAATGTGGATCTTTACACCAAAACGGATAAATTTGAGTTGCATGCAAGTAAGTTTCAAGGTATTGTTGACAACTGGGCTCATTCTCATTATAAGCTAAATAAGATAATAAATGTCCAAATACTTGATTAGTGTGAGAAAATCATCGGTGGAGATATTGACGAGACTGCTAAAATTTAGAAACAAACTGAATCTAGACCAAATTTTCCTTCTCTAAGTGATCTGAAGGAAGATTTTCAATCTAGATTTGTGAGTCACTCTTTTATAAATCAATCCCTCATTAAAAGACATTGTACAACTAACTCTGTTGATGTCACTGTTTGCAATTCTCGTCTAACTGATTTGAATCCTACCATTAGAAACCCTGCTTTTGACATTCCAAATCCAACCACTGAAATATATCCCAAGTTTCCCATTTCTAATGGTGAGTTTCACTCAACTCATGAGATATTTAGTGATTCTCCAAATTATACTGTTAGTGATTCTGACACTGACTACTCTTGTTCCTCTAACACTGACTACCTATGTTCTTTTCTCACTGATGAATCTTTGAGTATATCAACGTGTCAAAAATCCTCCTCATCTTGTCCCTCTTACATATCATTTATCTCTAGAACCTGCTCTAAAATTCATAAAAATGTCACATATTACTGGAAACCCAAATGTCAAAAAAAATGTCAACAAAAAAAACAACACAGAATAATAATATGTTATCTGTATGGATATTCTTCTCATAATATTAGTGAGTGTACTTATGATGAAAATACTAAGAGAGTCGACAATCTGCGTTTGAGATATGAAAAATGGACTAAAAGGCAACTCTTTAAATTGTCTTCCTTCTACTTGTTATGCTCTTTTATCCTTTGTGAAAAGACCCATTGAACAATAGGTCAATGTGTCCTAACTTTCTTTCTTTTGAGAACTACATGGTCAGGAGCATGTATGGTATCTTGATAATGGATGCTCTAGGCACATGACAAGTCACAAGTCTCTGCTGGATGATTTGGTTAGAAAAGATGGCCATGTAGTAACTTATGGGGACGATAACCAAGGAAAAACAATGGGTTTTGGAAAAATTAAATGTAAATACGTTGAATTAAAAAATGTTTCACATGTTAATGGTCTTAAACATAACCTCATTTCGGTTAGTTAGCTCTATGACGCTAATCATGAGGCTCATTTCAGTAAAAGGGAATGAAACATCATTTATCCAAAGAAATCTATTATTCTCACTACAAACAGGTAAAATGATATTTATGTGATGGATATGTTCTCTGCTGATTCAGCTCTCAGACATTGCTTTTTCTCTCAATCCCATGCCTACTTAAATTGGTTGTAGCACAAGAAATTGTGTCATCTGAATTTCAGAACTCATTCAACGATTTCCGGTGACTTGTCAGGGGAATTCCCAAGAATGTTTCACAAAGAGAAGCTTTGCTCAGCATGTGTCAAGGGAAAACAAACCAAGTCTTCGTTCAAGCCAAGATCATTTTTCCATCACTGTTCCCTTCAGTCTTCTTCATATGGATCTGTTTGGTGCTGTTCCAATCAAGTGTAGGTCTGGGAAACAATTTGCTCTTGTTATTGTCGATGAATTTTATAGATTTACTTGGGTGTTGTTTCTTCGGAAAAAGAGTCATGATGCTAAAGAAATTATCTCCTTTGTTAAAAGAAATGAAGTTCTATATGATCGAAAGATTATGCAACTTCGAAGTGATCTTGGCACTGAATTTAGTAATTCCATTCTGGAAGACTTCTGAAATGAAAAGGTAATTACTCAAAATTTCTCATATGTTAGAAATCCCCAATAGAATAGAGTCGTTGAAAGACGAAATAGGATGCTGATTGAAGCTGGACGCACTATGGTAGTAGAAGTCGGTCTACCTCTCTCTTTCTAGGCTGAAGCCATCAACACTGCTTTCTACACTTAAAACATATCTATTATTGTCAAGCACCATGGGAAAATCTCCTATCAAATGCTAAAAGGGAGAAAACCAAACATCTCCTACTTTCATGTTTTTGGATGTGTGTGCTTCATCTTGAATCAAAAGGATCAGCATACAAAGTTTGAAGAAAAAGATGACAAAGGCTTCTTCTTGAGATACTCAAATGAATCTAAACTTTTCAAGGTATTCAACATAAACTCACAGATTATTGAAGAATCAATTCATGTGATATTCGATGATGACTCCTAAATGAGCTCACTCATTATCCATCCGAGGATTATGAACTCATTGAACATGTTATCGCTTTCGAAGTTGATCTTCCTCCATCTTCGTCCCCTTTCATGAAGACAACGCTCAAATAAATGATCCTACTGAAATGAGTGAACATGTTCCACATGTTTTTGTAAATGAAGATCCTTCTCCATGCCCTGAGGAATCTCTTAGGGAATCAAATGGATCTAGCATATTCAATGATCAATTTACGTTCTGTTCCTGGTTATTCTAGAGATAAAATCATTGAAAACATCTCTTTAATTGAGCCCAAGAAGATAAATAATGCTCTGAAAGATGTTGACTGGATCAAAGCCATGCAAGATGAACTTAATGAGTTTGAGCTTCATAACATGTGGACTCTTGTTCCTCGCCCTAAGAATAAAACCATCATAGGCACTCGATGGGTTTTTTGGAACAAAATGGATAAGGATGGAATCGTTACAAGAAATAAGGCACGATTGGTGGCTCAAGGGTTTAGTCAACTGGAAGGTCTAGACTACAATGAAACATTTGCTCCTGTATCATGAATCAAAGCAATTTGACTTTTTCTCGCCTATGCATCATTTGTGAACTTTAAAGTGTATCAAATGGATGTAAAAACTGCTTTTAGGCATGGATTACTTCAAGAAGAAGTATTTCTCAAACAACGTCCAGGCTTTGAAGATGAAAAGTTTCCAAATCATGTTTATAGATTGGACAAAGCAGCTTATGGTCTAAAACCAGCTCCCACGGCATGGTATGATACTCTAGCAAACTATCTTGTTCGTAATAAATATCGACGTGGTGCCATTAATAATACCTTGTTCATCAAACAGTCAGGGTCTCATACCATTATTGCACAAGTATATGTCGATGACATCATTTTCGGATCAACTGAAAAAGATTTGAGAAAAGAATTCGCTAAAGTCATGGCTCATAAATATGATATGAGCATGATGGGTGAATTAACCTTTTTCTCGGGTCTACAAATTAAATTTTTTTTATGGAACCTTCATTTGTCAAAGTAAATATGTTCAAGATATGTTGAATAAATTCTCTTCCAGTGACTGTAAGCCTGCCAAGAGTCCTATGGCTTCACCTTCAAAGATTCACGCTGACGATGATGGTATCGATGTCAATCCTACCTTATATCGAGGAATTATTGGATATTTGTTATATCTTACAAAGAGTTTCCTTGATATCATGTTTGCTACCAATATTTATGCTCGATATCAAGATCATCCAAAAGAGTCTCATCTCAAAGTTGTCAAGCGCATCTTTAGATACCTAAAGCACTCGCCAAATCTTGGATTGTGGTATTCTCGTGATTCTCCATTTGAATTTGCTGGTTTCACTAATTCTAATTAGGTAGATTGTTCTTTAGATAGAAAAAGTACTTCTGGTGTATGTCAACTCTTATGTAACATATTGATTAGCTAGTCTAGCAAAAAACAAACTTATGGTGATTGTTCAACTACTGAAGCTGAATATGTTGTCATTAGGAGATGTTGTGCGTAAATTCTTTTGATTCAAATCAGCTTCTTGATTATGGATTTAAGGTTTAAAAGACTCATATTTGTTGTGATAACACTAATGCTATTCTCATTACTCAAAATCCAGTTCAGCACTCCAAACAAAACATATATAGATTCGACATAACTTCATCAGGGACAATGTTCAAAAAGGGAAGATTGAGTTCATGTACATTTGAACTAATCATCAACTTGTTGATATCTTCACTAAGCCACTCTACGAACAAAAGATCACTTTCCTCACTAGTGAACTAGGCATGATTTCCATGTCCCGAGGTCACAACTCATTTGCATATTGTCATGAACATTGCTTTAATTTTTGGCTTTCTTTATTGTATCTCTAAGTACTCCTTGGTTTACAAAACTACAAAAATAACTCTTTGTATACTTTTATTTCTTTTAAAAATAAAAATTACAAAATTAAGTCTTTTATCATTTCTAGTTATGCTAAAGCAAACAATCTTTGCCAAAGGAGTATACATTACATTCTTTCAGTATTCTAATATTTATACATCATGTCCTCTTCTTCTCAAGCGCTTGTCCCAAAACCGGTCATCCTCTCAATACAAATCCGTCTCTCCAGCATTTTCATCAACCATCCTTCATCTGATGCAATAGGGTGATATGAAGGCAAAGTGTCCAACATGCATCATTATTTGAACGATGTCATCTTCTTCATCATCCCCCATCATGGATGCAAGCATTCATTGTTAATACAATGATTCTTACATTCCATCTGTTGGCTCATAATCATTTAAAACCTCAAGTATCTTCCTGTTGATTTCAATAACTCGAGGGTTACAAAGATTTGAGCCACTTAACTCGTTGGTTACAAAGACTGAGTATTTTTGGATCTTCTCTGAGTGTGATGAATTTGAAGCTTGGAATCCATTAGATATATTTCTACTTCATGGAATAAGATCATTTCTATTCTTGTTTTTTGATCTATATTTTTATATGTTTGCTTGTGTTTTTGTCTCTCTTTATAGACATAGGTTGAGTGGTAGATATATTGGAAAGAAGAAAGTCATTAATGATCATTCAATTTAATGGATTCGCAAAATCCGGTCTTTATGAGTTTTCTGAAAAATCTTCTTGTTTCTCTCTCTTTGAATATTTCCTTGTCTGACTAATTCTTTTGTGTTTCATTTTCTTTTATTGTATTGTACCATATTAAAGGAATTAACGGTGAATCTTTGATTTAGACTGCAAGTTAACTCTATGATAGTGGAAGATGTACCACTTCCTGTTGATGAGCTAGACACTGTCTATGATTCACACTGATTTTACCTCAGTGTGATTGAGACATCTCTTCTTTCACTCCAAATCTTCTAGTATAAGAACTTGAAGATTCATTATGCAATACCACACACTGATAAAAGTTCAAAATTTTGTGTTGATGGTTAGACTATGGATCGTAGTTTATCACACGCACCAACCCATTCTTGCCCTTAAATTCTTCATAAACGTTTTATGATTCAACTTTAAATACCTGATGCTAATGAGAACTTGATGATTTTGTGTCGATAGTTAAGCTATATACCATATTTTATCACATGCACCAATCCATTCTTTCCCTTAAATTCTTCTTTAGATTTTTATGATTTAATGTCAAATACCAAACACTTATGAGTGCTTGAAATGTATGTGCCGATGGGTATATCATGTAAATTGATATATTATACACATCTACCCATTCTCACCTTACAGAGCTTCTATCAAAAAAAATTATTATTCACTGTAAAAGCCATACACTGATAAAAATTTGACACTCTATGTCGATGGGTACATTTCGTACCGGAATGTATTACACGCATCATCCCTTTCTTACCCAAATTTTATTTTAATAAAAGTGGTTAATGATTCTGTGTATAGAACCATATGTTGATGAGACTTAGCAACTCTGTGTGAATGATCTACTAGTGCAACAAAACACTAGTGTGATACACCAATATCCCTACCATTATTCTAATGACAGCATATACACTGTTGCTAACTCTTGATTTGTTGATACTTCTCACCCCAAATGATGATAGTTGTACACTGCTAAAGCTAAAGGCTTCTAACTGAAGCTAGTCCTTGACGTTTCCGCTAAATCCATAAGATAATTTGCTGAAGATAAAGCTACTCTGTTTATATAAGCCTATTAACACAAAGATCATCTTTCACTGAAGACCTCATTATCTGAAATTGATGCATGATAATTGTGTCCATTCACTGAATACCTTGTTATTAATGATTATTCTATCTTCAGTGATCTAGCATATCAGGTTGTTGTTAGGGGGGGGGGGGATTTTGATCCATAAATGATTCAAAAAAAGGGGGAGAATGATTTGGATACAAAAATTCAAATAGATACAAAAATATCAATCAAAATATGTGTACTTCTAAGGGGGATAAATATCAGTCAAATAAAGATGTTAAAGATTTTGGGTTTTCACATCATCAGATTAGGGGAGATTATAAGGACACTTAGAATCTGATAGTGCAAAACCTTCATGTCAACACCAATGTCTCTCACCAGCACTAATGTGAAATCAAGTCTACAATGCCTTGTCAGCGTGTAAACTTCATAAATGTAATTTGTTGTATATATAGATAGATACATACTTAGTTAGTAGATCCGGTATTTTAGGGAAATTAGATATATTCTATTGTTTACGTAGATTAGATGATATCCCTGGCTTGTAGGGATTCATACGTATGTACTTTTCTTTATATACTAGGGTTCATATCATTAGTTGATTATCATAACCTGGAGAACTTTGTGCTCATTCTCTTTGTGAGGACCCTTTCTTTGTGAAAACCTTTTTGATATCTCTTTGTGTTCGTTCAATTTTCATACTTTTTAATCGATTAAGATCAATAGATCCATCACCATATATCTTGAACCATATTCATTTGAAACCTCTAAACTCTTCAACTTATTCTAATTAATTGATATATTAATTGAAATATTTTACATATATAAGAACATTATTTATCATGTTTAGTTAGCCATACTTTATTTTATTCTCTTTCAAAGTTTGTTATGTAGAATACATAAAAATGGAGAAGAATGTTGTAGTTGTCATATGTCTAAAGGAAATAATTCAATGATGAAATACGTTGGGATTATTGGTTACCCATACTTGCTTTCTTTTTCTTTCAAAGTTTGTTATATAGAATATATAAAAATGGAGAATAATGTTGTAGTTTTCATATGTCTAAAAGAACGAGTTCAATGATGAAATGCGTTGGGGTTATACAATATTCTTTGCATATATTAAAAATTCAAAGAATCAAGCCATTTCGTTGATTTAAAGCAAATAATATTAAAGATTCAAAGTCAATGAAATAATACAACCCAACGTCTTGGGTTTATATATATATATATATATATATATATATATATATATATATATATATATATATATATATATATATATATCAAGTTTATTTTTCATGGTATTTTTTTGTTTCATATTATAAATAGATACCATAAATGCATTATTGTGTGAGATTGTAGGTATGAAATATCTTGGAGCAACCGAAAATCAACATTGATGTATATTTCATGATGTTGAATCATTTTTTTAAGTATAAGAGTATTGTTTCTCAATCAACTAAGTGATAGGTCAAATGTACTATAATGTTATAATTGTAGCGGAAAGGGTTAGAGAGGTTTGAGGTATTTGTATCACAAATCAGTAGTTATTATTATGGATATATAACGTCCCAAAAATACTAGTAAAAGTTTTCGATTTTCATACCATTAAGACCATACAATCATTTGTTTAAAATCCAACCAATGCTTAATGTATTCTCAAATATAAGAGTAAATCAAAAATAGATAATGCAGATATAAACTCCAGGGGATGCAGTACGATCAAGCCGGACCCTTTCCTTTGGAACCAGAAGTACCTGAAACATTTGAAACATAAACTGTAAGCACAAAACTTAGTGAGTTTCATAAAATATCACATACCATACATAACATCAGGCCCCGCCCACATAACGTGTTGCGCCCAACATAACAGGTCGCACCCAATATAGCGTGCCCCTCGCGGCATACAAACGGCCCCACCCAACATACAATGCAAGAGTCATAAAGACAGTTAGCATCCTACATAGTATAGTGAAAAGACTCACCTCTCTCACGAAATCAGATAAACCACAACTCAATGCCACGAAACAGGTGCTACAACCCACCTATCAAATCACACATGGTCACACCTTAGTCTACACTCTAGAACTAGCAATATGACTAAAAGGCAACATGATTAAAACATCAACGGTCAAGGTCAAAGTCAAAATCAAATCACCATCAGCTGGCTTCCACGTCATGGCCAGTCCATGGCCACGTTGTGGCTAACGAATCCAGCCCCGATCCAAAACTTTAGTTACAAAAACTCAGTCGCAGATAATCCAATCTCCATGTCATGACATACATGCTACCACGTCGTGGCTCACTCCAGACAAAACAATCGTGAAGCCTTGGTCCACCACGTCGTGGGTTTTGGCAGAAGACAACTTATATGCATAAGCTCTTAATCCATTAATCCCTTAACTTCAACTTTCTAGGAGGCTTCTAGGGACCCTAATGGTTCATTAAAATGTCAACTTTATGGACATGCATGTCCCATGCATGTCCTTCACTCAACTAGGTCATAATGAAGAGAAATGGTCTAAAATCCCAAGCAAGATCCACAAATCTAAACCAAATCCTAGATTGGAAAGATATAAGGTTGGAGGGACCTATGTGAGCCATAAAGTTGCAAACTTTATCTCATCGGACCAATCAAAACTCATCGAACGACAAAAACATGCAAAACAACCCTAGATCTACTAAGAAGGAACCAAAAAGATTAGATCTTGAAACGTTACAAAGGGTCCAAAAGGTGATCTTAAAGATGGAAAAACGTTGCTTTCTTGATTCTTGCATCAAATGTCCTTCTTCTTCCTTCAAAGAGTACAAACACACCAAAGATAAGCTCAAATATGGGAGATGAATGATTAGGGTTTCTTCAAGACTCTTGGAGATGATGGAGGCTGAGGGTGGAGGAAACCCTAGCCATCACTTCATTTAAATAGGGCCTTAAGCCTGAAATTTAGGGTTTGCTCAAAAAACAGTCGTCACGTCAAATCCAAGATATTTCCACCTTGTGGCGGCTAATTGAGATGCGCGAATTTATTTGCCCATGCCACGTCATGGTGATACCTCCACCACGTCATGGCCAACACAAAACTCATAATATTACTTTAATTTCATACCTCGAAGATCCAGATGTTACATGATATATTTTAACCTTTGTGATTTGTTAAAAATTTATGATTTGTCGTTTCGTATGTATCTTTTTTATTGAAACATTTAATCTTAACGTTACCATTTTCTATCTTTTTTGTTGAAACATTTAATATTAACATTTACCATTGTCTAGCATAACTTGAAATAGCTATGAAATATTAAGATATTGACGTGAAATTTAAATTTTATTTTAGATATTTAATTAGCCCTTTTAAATAAAAACTTTTTTGGATCATATACATAAAAGTTTTTTATTTTTTATTTTTATAGAAAAAACGTTGTGATTTGAAAATATTCTAAAAAAATCACTAATGAAAATAGAAGCACATTAGTATTTATATATAGCTTTAATAAAAATTTGGTTTTAACAAAAATTTTAGTTTTATCACATTAGTAGTAATGACCGATAATATGCTATGAAAATTTAATATTGATGTTTTTTGTTAAAGAAAATTAAAAAAAAAAACATTCAAGTGAAATGTAAAATAAACAAATAGAATGAGTTCTAAAATAAATAATCTAAACCAATGTTTATATTTGTAAATAGGTCATTTAATTATTAATATATTTAAATTATTAACAAATCATAACTTCCATTTATGTTTATCCTTAAAATATAATGTTTTTTATAGAATAACTCATTGTTTTATATAATTTATTTTATATAAATAATACACACAAATATTAGAGGTTTATAATTAAATTTCATCTAATTAAATATCATAAATATCAATTAAGTACCATAAATAAAAAAATAAAAAAAGCTTTTGAGTTTTAGTGGTTTATTTCTATATAACCTTTATTTGGAATTTAAAAAGTTATATATTAAACTAAAACTTCTATGTAGTAACACATTAATACTCATATATGGTTTTAATAAAAAATTGGTTTTAATATAAATTTTAGTTTTGACAAAATAGTATGATTTTTTTAAAAAAAGAAAAATATTAAAGTAAAATACAAAAGAAATTTTTTTCGCACTGAGTTATCAAAAAAACAGTCTAAACGAACATTTTAGTTATAAATACATCATTTAATTATTAATGTAGTTGAGTTAATAGAAAATCAATATTTTTATTTATTTTAGACCTAAAATGGAATGTTTTTATATAACAACCCATAGTCGTATAGAACTTATTCTATATAATATAATACGAACAAAATATTATATGTTTTTAAATATGTTTTTAGCATTAGGTTATGAGGTTTTTGATATAAATTTTGATCTATACATTGGACGATCATGTTATTTATTTAATTGATTAAACAAAATTTAACTATTTCATTACATTTAATTAAGTCTCATAAATACATTAAGTACCATTACTAAAAAAAGTTGTAACGGTTTAATCTAAGTAACATTTACTTGCAATTTGAAGAGTTGTAATATTAAAATAAAACTTTAATATAGTAACATATAAGTATTTATATATGACTTTAATATAAAATTTGGTTTTAATAATAATTTGAGTTTAGACACATTAATACTAATTTTTACAAAAATAAGATGAAAAAATATTCAAGTAAAATACAAAAATTGACATTTAATTATGAATACAATTGCATTATTAAAAATGAAAAAAAATTTATTTATATAAATAATATATATAATATTTGATGTTTATAATTAAGTTTTCAATAGTAAGTTTTGAAATTTTGACGAAACATTTTTTCTAAAGATTATATAATCATATTATCTATTTAATTGACAAAATACAACGTAACTAATCAAATGATATTTAATTAAGACTTATAACTATCATTTAAGTTTAATAAGGAAAAAAAACTTTAAGTTGTAGTGGTTTAATGTTAAATAACTTTTAATTAGAATTTAAATAGTTGTAATATTAAATGAAAACTTCAATGCAATTAACTATATTTGTTTAGATTATTCTATTTACATAAGTTTCTATATATTTTTTATGAATAATTTAATACATTTTTCTATTATAACTTTTGATATAGAAAGCTTGATATAAATTAGAATATGCCGTTGAGACACTTAAACATACTGTAGGGTTTCAAAGCACTCCATGGATGATGACAATGTGCCCCTTGTTGAAGTGTAGGTTAAAAGCCAAAGACTTGTCTTTTCCCTATAAATAGTCATATATTATTCATTATTAGGGTTAAGAGTGAGGCAAAATGTAGCCGCCACGTTGTGAGGTTTCTTATGTAGTGTTAGATTCTTTAGTCTATGCTGAAAGTGTAATTTATTACTCATGTTTTGAATAAATCGAGTGATCATTCGACATATCTTCTTTATTTGTGTTTGTTCTTATTTTCCGTATCTTGTTCATCAAATCACAATTAGGGTTTTAATCCCAGCAAGTGGTGTCAGAGCGGGGTCTTTGAAGATCAATTGATTTTTGAAGTATCGGTTCTTGATTTGATAATTTTCTGCACAAGTTATTGAAGATTTTGGTGTTTTGGCGGTATGGAATCAAGATTTTTGTTCAAGCTAGTGTTCATGGAAATTTATGGTGTTCTTGCACTGTTCATCTGGGTAATTTTCCTTTAATCTGATTCGTATATTGTCTGTGTTTTCTGAATTGGATCTGGTCAATAATTTAATACAAAATCGATCTATAGTATCTCTTTTGATCTGGCCGAAGGTTTTTTTTTTGCTCATTACTGTTCATTAATTCATTTGTTCTGTCCCAAACTTTCTTCTGTTTAAACTCCCTCGTTCCAGGTCTACGTTATTCTCGTCCTTCATATTGTTCTGATTTTCTTTCCTGGTCGTTTATCTAATTCACGACGATTGTTTAATCTCAATCTTAAGTCAAAGTGATTCACACATTTTTGTCGCCTCAGATTTAAACATCGCTTGTTGATTCAATTCGAGATTTATTCTTCACATGATATTTTTTTTCTGGATCTTGTTCATTATCTTCTCGATCTAAAAGTTCTTTTGAAGATTGTTCGTTAATTGAACTGTTATGTTTAAATGATGATCAATCACTTATGAAGATGGAGATGATCTAGGATGATATTGGTTTCTGATCTGAAATTGTTCAGAGATACATTGATTTGGTGTGGAAGGTGATCGGAACTGTGGGAAGTCGTTTGGAATTCATTCAGAAGGAGAAAGAAGAATCGGAATTATGAATCGTATGAATCGGAACTAAAACGGATTCGCAGTCGATAGGGTGTTGATCAGAATGAGCAGATGTTCTTGCGAGTCAAATAAAAGCCAAAATTACGAAAGAATGATGTGTTACCTGCGAACGAATGAAATCGAACTGGAATGGTTTAAAGTTGTTCTTGGCAGTCAAGGAAAAAAGTCAAAATTGAACCTGTGATTGGGTTCGTGTTTGAAATTGGTTCGCTTTGGGAGTGTCATTGACGAATTCGGAACGAACTTGAGATTCACTTTCGGTCCGTGTCCATTTGAAATTAGAGCGAAAGGAACGAATATGGATTCACTTTGGGCTGTATTCGATCGAATCAGAAGCGAACCTATGATTGGGTTCGTTTGTTAGCCTTGGAACGAAAGAGGGGAAAGCGAACCTGTGATTCGGTTTGGCTAAGGTTTCGCTTTTGTCATGAAATTGGATTCACATATTGATGCTCGGAACGAAAGTGTAAATTCAGGTGTTATTGATTTCTTGGATTTGTTATTTGATCGTGAGTTGTGTCGTTGTGCTCTTTCATCTACGTCTAAATAGGGAAGAAGATAGTAAAGTTTAATTTTTGGTCCCTGCAACTTCAGCGCATTGACACTTTTGGTCCCTGTTGTTTTCACAGCTTGGTGATTATGGACCATTTCCAGATTTTGTCACAAATAAAGGGGAGTATTGATGCAAAATTACAATTTTAGTCCCAGAATTTCTGCAAAGTGACAATTTCAGCCCATTTTTCAAAAAGTTTACAAATTTGAGGGCTGGTGAACAGTTTTTGGATTTTTTAACGCACATATTTTTTTCGTGAAAAGAAAAATAAAGATTCCATCAAGTCTTGGCGGTTCGGAAAGTCGTTTTTCGCAATAACGTCAAATTTTCTTGACTTTTTTGGATTTTATACTTCATCGTTTATATCATTTTGTCGCGGGGGAGCATAGTAATTTTTTATCAATTCAAGATCATTCTCATGACCATTTGAAGGCTTTATAATCACGTTTTTTATTATAAATCGGGGGAGAATTTGGTATGGCCATTCGAAATTGGATTTGTGACTTTTCAAAGTTGAAGATTTTTGATAAATCTTGTGGTAGAATTATGAAGGTAGCTTTTACAGTAAAAGTTCTTCACCGAGCTCTGCTAAAGCTTTTACAGAGAAGTATCCTTTACAGTAGAAGTTCTTCATCGAGCTCATCTAAAGACTTGTTCTATCTCCGACTTCTAGTATTTTCTCGATCAAGTAGCATTACGAATCTTAAAGTTTGGGTTGTTACATGATATTTTTTGATGGCTTATATCATTAGCTTATTTGAAGATCATTGTGACTTGGAGGGGGAGCTCTTCAAAGACAAGAAGTGATTCGGTTTCTTTGTTCTGAAATGGGTTTTTATGGCGGCTTTGGTTTTCATGAAGATTTTTTGGGATTACATTCGAAAATGAAGATTAAAGACATTACTTCAGTGCTTGATTTATATATCCTAGAGCCCGTGTTTGAAGACTATTGAAGAATCAAGATTCGTGGATTGCTTCATCTATTCCTCGTTGCAAGATTTTTTTATTTTCTAGATGCTTGTTTTGGAAGTTAAAGCATTGTCATCCATTCCATACTTTGAGGGGGAGATTGTAGGGTTTCAAAGCACTCCATAGATGATGGCAATGGGCCCCTTGATGAAGTGTAGGTTAAAAGCCCAAGACTTGTCTTTTCCCTATAAATAGTCATGTATTATTCATTATTAGGGTTAAGAGTGAGGCAAAATGTATCCGCCACGTTGTGAGGTTTCTTATGTAGTGTTAGATTCTTTAGTCTATGCTGAAAGTGTAATTTATTCCTCATGGTTTGAATAAATCGAGTGATCATTCGACATATCTTCTTTATTTGTGTTTGTTCTTATTTTCCGCATCTTGTTCATCAAATCACAATTAGGGTTTTAATCCCAACACATACAATGCATTTAATATGTTTATTTTATCAGAATATGATAGTCTATGTCATTATAAAGAAGTTTTTCCACGTTGTAACATCCTGATATCAGGTACTTATATCAATTCTTGTATTTTATATAAGTGGCTCATTTGGTCCCTTGGAAAAAAGGCTTGAGATTTTGGTCATACGCAGGGCGTACGTAAAAGTACGTGCATCATACTCATGCAGCTAAGGAACGTGGATGATTAGCTAGTACGTTGGGTGTATGTGTGGTACGTCGGGCGTACTAGCCCAGACTTCAAAACCTAATTTTAAGGGTTGCTCCCTATTTAAAGAACATGATGACCCCATTTGCTCATCCTTATCAGCCACCAAACCCTCCCTAAAACCCTAATCCTGAGTTGATTTGTTTGTGTGAGTTTTTGCAAGTTCTTAAGTGTTCTTGGTGCTTGTAGTGGAAGAATGAGACTAGAGAAGAAGGAGTGGGTTCCAGCAAGCTTGTAGATCCAGAAACCTTTCCTCTTTGTGCATCATTTCTAGGTATAAAGTCTAGACCTTAGCAAGCTTTTCGTTAGATCTTTACGGTTGAAGTTTCATGAACTTTTGTCCCCAAGATTAGACCTTTATGAGTTTGAAGCACTCCAGGAAATTATAGTTTTCCTCTAATGCAATTTAGGACCTATAGATTCATAAAAATAGTTACTTGATTATTCCCTTTGGCTCATGCATGAATAAAGTAGCTTAGAGTGTGTTAGAAGTTAAAGATTTTTGCTTTGGGTCCTTCCTAGCCATGCAAAGGCTTAAAGCCAACGACTTTATTGGTTAAGACATCTTAGAATAGTCATATTTACGGTTGGGTTAGTTGTCTTAAGGGAGTAAGACACTAAGTTGGTGGAAGTAGAGGCAGACGAAGTACGAGCCGGTCCCGCCCCTGATGGATTCTGATTCCGTTGTACGCCCTGCATAAGAAGTGGTATGCCCCGCGTACTTGCTGGGTAGTTGATTTTTGTTGACTTTTGACCTTTGGTCAAGATTTAGGGTTTTGGACGATGGGAAGGGCAAAATAGTCTTTTTGCCCTTAGAAGATTTAGTTGTGGAATTTGGACTCACGAGTGAGTTTTGGACCTTAATTATTAATTAGAGTTAATTATTTTGTTGATTAGGCGGAGTCTAGATTCGGTAGTTCGGGTGTGAAATTTACTTGTCGTCAGTATCAGGTGAGTCTCCTCACTTATTATTACCCGTGTGGTAGAATGGTTGTATTTGTAATGACCAGTCGGGTCTAATTGTTATGATTATGTTATGTTCTTTATATGTGACTGAGACTGCTGATAGTCTCCAGGGTTGTTGATAACCCACCGGGCGTGCTATTAACCCGTTGGGACTGCTGATAGTCCCCAGGGTTGCTGATAACTCATAGTTGTTTATTTATGTTGTGTTGTATGTGGTATCTTGGGGAACTTACTAAGCTTCATGCTTAGAGTTGTTGATTTATATGTGACAGGTACTTCTGAAGACCGCGGGAAGGCGAGTGTCTGATTGTACACACTCGATGGGAGATTTACTACTGGGACAGTTTAAAAACTCTGAAATTTGTGATATTGGTTGTTTTAGGATAATTATGTATTTGATAACTTGGTTTGTGAAGCCTTAATTTTGGTGAATTAAAAATAAAAAATTTGGGCTAAAATTTGAGGTGTTACAATTTGGTATCAAAGCCCTGGTTTGAGGGATTTGGATGAACCTCTGGGTGACTCCAAACTCAAACTAAGTATCTGAATTTTTTTTTAAGGATTCAACAAAGAAATGAAGACTTTTACAGGAGAAAAAACCAGAGAAGCAATGTGTACAATCGACCAGCGCTCGAGCGGTAGTTTCCCAAAATACCTCAATTTATATTATGAGTAGTGCAGAGCAGATATATCTATATTATGAGTTGATAGAATTGCATGCTAGTTAGTGATAGGCTAAGGAATCTTGCACGAGTAGTGTGGAAATGATCCCTGCTTTGTGATGCCTTAGCCTAGGAGTTCATTCTTATGAGATTGAATTTGTCTTTATTATTTGCTTAGTGTATGCTACATAGTTATACATAGTTAGGATTTTATAGCCTCGGAATGCCTGATTTAGCCTTTCTTCTTGTTCCTTGTTTGGTTGTTGATTTGCGTAGGATCATTTATTTGAATGTCTATTGAGTCTCCTATTATGTACAATTGGTATACGCGAAGCAAGTAGCGAGGAAAACTGAGATCTTGTGAGGCAGAGCAGTGCTGGGATCAGTCTAGAGTCAGTGTCTAAACGATTAGTTGTGGTTCTAAGGAACCAGCAGGGAGAGTCCATAGCTAATTTGAGGAGGTAGAGTCATTGGGGTCTTGAGGGGACGACTCGAGACAAATATAGGTTGGTGGGGAAGGTAGTATTATGCCCGTACTACTGGAAACACTTCGTACGCGAATCGAGGAGGAACCTCAAGGAACTAAAGGGCTTGTAGGAGTGTGTGGGTGTCGATATATGCGTTTTATCCTGATTTCTGATAACTTTCCTATGTATTTTAGTATGGTGGTTAACCGAGGTTTAGGCTCCAGCAACCCTGAGAGACCGAGTGCCAGCGACGATGAGATTCGCACGATTGTTGTCGTAGAGGTGGTCGTAGCAATCAGAGAGGCTATTCCAGAGATTTTTAGGTCTATTAAGACCATGCTGATTAAGACTTTTGACGAGCGCTATGCTTCTGTTACTGAGGTTGTTGCTGCCGCAGCCACCGCAATTGTTTCTGCTACGAGACCGCAGGGGGGGGGGGGGTGATTCGTTGTGGTACCGAGAGTTAAACAACACGAAACCACCCGCGTTTGTTGGGACCCAAGATCTGGTTGCTGCTATGAGATGGATCTCTAATGTTGAGGGATGTTTTTATACCTACTCCTGTCCAGAGAACCTGAAGGTTCGTTTCACGCTGAACCTGCTTCGCTTGGGAGCGAAAGATTGGTGGAAGTTTGTGACGACTTATTACACTATTGCAGAGCATATTGCGGTGACTTGGGAGAGGTTTACTGAGATGTTCAGGGATGAGTTTGTACCCGCGGTTGAGTGGGAAAGGTTGGCCCAGGAGTTCCTATCTCTCAAGCAGAAGACAGAGACGGTGAATGAGATCACCAGGATGTTTCATAATAGGGCTTTGTTTTGCCCTGATCAGGTGTCCACGGAGCAGGCCCATGTGAGTTTGTATCTCAGTATTCTGAGGAGGGGTATCTGAGAGTTTGTGGCGAACACCACATATCAGACATTGGCTAAGATGCAGACCAATGCCAAGAGGAGAGAGATTGAGCTGGAGATCCAGGACAGAGAGAAGAGGGAGACCCAAGGGAGAGATAGGAGGGCAGTACAGTCGCAACTGGAGACTAAGCGGCCCAACACCGCTGATTAGAGAGCTGGAGGCCAGAATGGCCGCACTTGCGGAGAGTATGGCAAGGGACACGAGGGACCCTGTCGGTCCGGGTCAGCTTGCTACCTGTGTGGCAAGGAGAGGCATTTGGCTAGGGATTTCCCCAAGGGATTTTGGGTTTTTTTCAGCTGCAACCAGACGGTCCACGTGAAGGCAGATTGTCCTCAGCTTGCATCTAGGGCGGTTCAGACTCTGGCCCCCGCGACCCTGCGTATCACTAATGGCCGACAGGGGAAGGTGTGGCACCGAGAGCTCGAGGGAGAGCATTTCAGTTGACAGCATAGGAGGCCCGCACATCTCTAGATGTTGTGGATCGTATGTGTTCTTTATATTTATGTTGCTTATATTATCGAATGTGTAGGTACTTTTCTTGTGAATTTTGTGCCTGTGCTTGTGCTGTTTGACACAGGTGTGAGTCGATTGTTTGTGTCATCATCATTTTGTCGCGGTTTTAATATTATACGAGAGACTTTGAGCAGACCCTTGAGAGTCTCGATACCTGATGAGCGTCCAGTCTTTGTTACTAATGTCTACCGGGGTTGTGTGTTAAAGATCTTCGGTATTGGTTATCCGATAGATCTTATCCCTATCGCGATATGAGATGTTTGTGTGATCGTGGGTATAGATTGGTTGAGCTGGTTTGGGGCTCTGAATAGCTGTGAGCGTCATTTGGTGATGGTTCGAGACCCTAGTGGGGGAGTGCTCACTATCTACGACGAGGGTACTAGGTTGGGATCAGCTTTCTGTTCTACCGTCAGGGAAAGGCAGAGTTTGCAGCATGGGTGTATGGGTTATTTGGCATATGTAGTGGATACTCGGGTCGAGAAGAAGGGATCGACCTCTATTTCTGATGTCCCGGTGGTACGTGACTTTCCCGATGTTTTTCCTGAGGAGTTACTAGGTGTGCCTCCTGAGAGGCAAGTGGAGTTCCAGATCGATATGATTCTGAGTGCGGCGCCGATCGCCAAGGCTCCGTACCGTATTGCACCTCCTGAGATGCAGGAGTTATCCTCTCATCTGTAGGACCTGTTAGGAAAGGGGTTTATTTGGCTGAGCAGTTCTCATTGGGGAGAGCCGATCCTTTTTGTAAGGAAGAAAGATGGTTCACACCGGATGTGCATCGATTACCGGGAATTGAACAAGTTGACGGTGAAAAACTGTTACCCATTGTCGAGGATTGATGATCTTTTTGACTAGCTTCAGGGGGCTTCTTGGTTTTCCAAGATTGATTTGAGGTCTAGCTATCATCAGATGAGGGTGCGAGAGGAGGATATTCAGAATACAGCCTTCCAAACTCGCTATGGGCATTACGAGTTTGTGGTGATGCCTTTTGGGCTCACCAACGCATCAACGACATTCATGGACCTCATGAACCGGGTGTGTAGGCCTATATTGGATCAATATATTCGAAGACTAGGGAACATAATGAGGATCATTTACGAGAGGTTCTTGGGGTTTTGAGGATGAAGAGGCTATATGCCAAGTTCTCCAAGTGTGACTTCTGGTTGCACGAGGTTCAGATTTTGGGACACCTCGTCAATCAGAATGGTATCTTGGTCAACCCAGTGAAGATAGAGGAGGTGATGCAGTGGAAAGTGCCGAGATCTCCATCTGAGATTCGAAGCTTCCTCGGATTGGCAGGTTATTATCAGAGATTCATCAGAGACTTCTCCAAGATTTTTGTTCCTCTCACCAAGTTGACAAGGAAGGATGTAACTTTTAGTTGGGGGCCTGAGCAGTAGGCATCATTTGAGACTCTTCGCCAGAGATTATGTGAGGCTCCGGTACTTGCCCTCCCTGAGGGAGTTGAGGATTTTATAGTCTACTGTGATGCATCCATTGCAGGGTTGGGTGTTGTGTTGATGTAGAGGGGGCATGCGATAGCATACGCTTCGAGGCAGCTGAAGCCTCACAAAGCGAAGTATCCCACACATGATTTGGAGTTGGGGGCGGTAGTTTTCGCCCTCAATATTTGGCGCCACTATCTCTATGGTGTTCGTTGTACCATATACATGGACCATATGAGTCTGAGATATCTTATGGGTCAGTTTAACCTGATATATGAGGCGAAGGAGGTGGTTGGATGTAGTGAAGGACTATGACTGTGAGATCTTGTATCATCCGGGCAAGGCCAATGTCGTGGTCGACGCCTTAATCCGGAGGATGGAAAGTGCCCCGATTCGGGATGTGTACATGAGGATGACCGTGATGACTCCAGTGTTAGAGATCATAAATGAAGTGCAGTCGGAGGCCATAAAAGAGGAAAATCGTAAAAGCGAGCGGGTAATCGGTTAGATTTCAGCCTTTGATATTGACAGCCGAGGTCATTTGACCATTCGTGGGCGGGTATAGGTAACGTATGCTAGTGGGGCCATACAAATTTTAATGGAAGAGGCACACAAATAGAGTTTTTCCATCCACCCAGGCTACCAAGATGTATCTCGACCTGAAGCATAATTACTGGTGGCCATGTATGAAGAGAGATGTGACATGGTTTGTAGAGCGATGTTTGACCTGCCGGAAGGTCAAGGTCAAGCACCAATGCCCTCATGGTAAGTTGCAACCTCTAGAGGTTCCCCTATGGAAGTGGGAGCAGATCACCATGGATTTTATTACAAAGTTACCGAGAACTACGAGGGTTGTTTACACTATCTAGGTGATAGTGGATCGTTTGACGAAGAGTGCTCACTTCTTATCCATTAATAAGAGCTCTTCTGCAAAAAAGTTGACTAAGATTTATGTTCGAGAGGTGGTGGCTCGACATGGGATGCCGACATCTATTGTGTCGTACCCGGATGTGCGCTTTACTTCCAAGTTCTGGAAGAGATTTCATGAGGAGTTGGGTACCTGACTACACTTCAATACCACATACCATCCGCAGACGGACGGGCAAAGAGAGCAGACTATTCAGACGCTCGAGGATATGTTGTGTGCCTATGTTATTGATTTTTGTGGGAGTTGGGACTCCTATCATCCGTTGCCTGAGTTTTCTTATAACAACAGTCATCATGCCAGTATCGGTATGCCCCCATTCGAGCTCCTTTATGGAAGGAGATGTCGGACTCCTATTTGTTGGGGCGAGGTGGGACAACAATTCAAAAGATAGACCACATAAAGCTCTATGATTATATGTCTATTTTTAATCAAAATTTATATTTGCAACTTCATATGAGCATTAAATAGTAATAACAAAATGATTTAATAACAATTAAAAAAGAAAAATAAGTAAAAGGAAAAAATAAAGAAGAAAAAAGGGTTGAAGAAAATACATGTGTTTTTTGGGCCATCAAATCAATTTGATAATTCAATTGAAAATTTGAAATCATGACATATTGGACTTCGATACATATCTCATAGAAAAATCATAAAATATTAAAAAAAAAATTTATACTGTTTTTATTTTTGAATTGTCTAATTTGTAAGCTTAGCCATTAACTTAATGTAAATTAACAATTTATGTTTATTTTTATGCTTTTCATCTTTAAAAGCCTAAAATCTTAATTACACAACCAAATCTAAGTATAACTTTCAAAAAAAAATTAGTATCAATTAAAAACCAAACCAAAAGATTGACCACATAAAGCTATATGTCTATTTTCAATCAATATTTGTATTTGCAACTTCATATGAACATTAAATACTAATAACAAAATGATGTATTATATATATATATTAAAATTGTGGAGAAAAGGAACAGTTAACTTGACACATTTTGGTCAGTTTTGGTACCTTGAATTACATTTCTGGTCCCTCTATTTTTGTTTGTGTGTCACTAGTCCTCTAATTATTTAGGGTTAGTTTATGTCAATATCCATATTCTTTAACGCTTCCGGATCCTTCCACCGCCTATCTCTATCGATCTTTAGTTCTGATCCTTCCACCGCCTTTCTTATTGCATATCTTCCCCCACCGCCTTCCGTCACAGCTACATCTTCCTTTTATGTCTGCTTCTCCAAATGCTAACCGCCTCGATTTCTTGAAATTTCCACCGCCTTTCCGATCAAATCCCTTTCTATTTTCTTTCCCCATCCCACTGTTCTTTCCAATCGCGTGCGTATGTATTTTGTGTCCATTGAAGAAGCGTTCGTAGGGGTGGCTTGGATAGAGGCGACATCAAGGTTTTTCGAATGGGATACCAACCCTGTCATGTTCCGCCATGTTGATGGCATCGAGTTCTGGAAACTCGCTTCCTATTCCTGGTACTTCCATAATTCTACAGTTTTTTCCATTATACTAAATCAGAAATTTCATCTTATATTTTTATCTTCGATTCCCAGAGCCGATTCAGGTTCTGGTTTCATCGCTCGCTGATGAATCCCTGATGGTTAAACAACCGTCCATGGCGTCTCTTAAAGACCTCACTCCGTTCTAAGCATACTCGATGAATGAGTTCTAAAAACTCAGGTTGAAGGGTTAGTTGTTGATTGTCGGTGAAAGGTACGAACCGCTATCTTCTCCGTTCCCTTCTACACCCCAGAATTTTTTTTGGAGTCGCCTCGCTTTTAAAGCCAACCGTCGTTTGTACGATTTGTAGCCATAATTTCAGTACCTAAATTTTGCAGAGGTTGCTTGAAATATTTTCGGATTTTTTTTGATGAGTTTTATTTCAGTCGATCCCTAAATCCTCTACTCAAGATGAATGTGCCGCTTCAAATCCCCTCTTCTCAGTTTCTATTTATTTTTGCTCCGTTCCTCAGATTAATTTAAATTTTGTTTTTCTTTCTGAAGAAATTGACAATGAGGAGTGATTATTAACATAAGGAACATTAAGAATCGACACAGGTAGGTTTTTTATTTACTTAGTTTCTCTCTTTAACTTCAATTTCTTATTGTTTGTACTACATGTGCTTCAACTGAAGATTCTTAGCCTCCATTATTTACTTTTGAATTAGATATTTAGATTGTTCCACATCATATGAACCACATTGACAGTCATAGAATCAGGTAATCCACTTATGTAGACAAGGTGTTTGTTGTTTTGTCTGTATGAATGAGGAACTAATTTTGTTTTTTTGTTTCATAACTTATAAGTGGTTGTGAATAATACAAAGATGACAAGCATGACGTTATTTAGCTGATGTTTCTGATACTTTATGAAGAATGTTTCCCCTGTGACCAATTAGATTGTGAATTCCATGCTAGAACAGGTGTTTTCCAAACGGTAGGTATTTGTTTTTTAGTTTTTAAAAGTCTATTGCTACCATTATTTTTGTTTATTTATTAATGACATTATTATTTTCTTCTTTCAGCGATTGAAACCACAGGGAATAGTCAACCCATCATCTTTGACTCACCAACCTGTTTCTTCTCGAGCACTTATTCTTGCTGCTAACACTTCAGGTAACATTAATTAATTTGTTTCTTGAATGTTGATAATGTCTCTTTTAAGCATACGTTGATGATTAAATTTGAAATTGTAGATTCTGAGCATACCTTAAGGAGAGCAAGGCCTTTTAGGGTAGAAGAGGTAGATTTTTTTCCACAATTCCCATAAACATGTGTAAGAGCATGCACAAATGTTACAAAATCTATAAGATTTTGTTTGTTAAAGAAAACAAAATCTAAAAGATTACGCCATCTGTACACTGTCATACTCTAATCTTTGTTCGTCTTTTGATATATGGAAGCAAGGATGAAACCTGTTTTTTTTTCCTAATTGAAGACAGATCCCTTTTGGGTCTCATTGTTTTCCTCATGTTGTGTATTATTTATTTGAATGAATTTTTATTTGATGGATTCGGCAACCACAGATCGATGTATTAGGTTGGGTTGAAGATCAAACTTGAGGTTGATGTACCCTTCAACAAAAATAAATAAATTGTAATTGGCGGCTTGAAGGTCGAGTTTGAGGTCAACCGGATAAACTGTTATGTTCATATTTTTGTTAAAGTAAATAAAAAATATACTAGAATACATAATCAGATTGTATCTTATGCTAAAAGCCTGTTAATATCTAATCATTGATATATTTTTTCTAAATTATGATTTATGGAATGTAATTTTTTGTCATTTCAGCTCCACAGATGTGTAAATGGGCGAGAAATGTAACCCACAGCTCTTTCATTTCCGTCTTGCTTGACAATTTCTGCAAGGGGTTAATCGTCGTGTATCTATAACGGTAAGTGTTTTGATCTAAGTTACAATATCGGTTGCTTATGTGACAGACACCATCTGGGAAATGAGGTTTTTGATCTCCTTTAATATTCCATGTACAATAACTATCAAATCATGTCATACTTACATAAGAAACATTCTAATTACATGTAACAATACAGGGATAACCATTTGAAGAATTAATGTTGCATGTATTTGCAATAGTAGATACCCTCTTACAAATAATGGTAAGTAGTAACCTTTTCATTGTTGGACGTCATCATGTCTTTTACTTCAGTTAGGGGAACGATCCATAAGAGATAAACTTACTCATTTTTTTTTTTACAGTGGTGAAAGTGGAACAGGTAAAGCGGATACAACCAAAATGCTTATGCTGCTTTTTTGCTTATTTAGGTGACCAAAAAGCTGCTAAACGACCCACCGCTGGAAAACAAGGAATGCAAATGAAATACATGAATGAAAGCCCATTCCACAAGGTGAGGATACATCAGATGGGGTGATTGGAGATATCAAATAACAGACTGGAGTAAGTGTTAGCCATATGTTTCTTTTAAATCAGTTTATGGATCAATTTGTGGAACCATATTAACCCTCACAAAATCAGTTTATGGAACCGATTTCATACCATCTCCTGGGGTTCTTCGATGTCGTGTAAAATCAATCACCTTAGGCTAAAAAAGGTAATTAGGTCTCTACTTGCGTTCTCAGCTCATTGATTATTCGGAATCCAATTTTTATTTTTGGCCACCGATTTCATACCACCTCCAGGGGTTCATTGATATTTGGTTTTATTATGTGATAAACCAAACCATTATAAATTGTAGGTCCATCAACAGGTTATTGGAATTGTCACCCATATAGCTTCTACAACATCAAAGTTAGCATAAAAAATGTTTTCTACTTTGCATATCAGGTAATTTTTTTAGTTGTAATTCTAATTTCATGAACATGAATGAATTATATTCATGAATATTCGTTCTTTTTCTTATAAAAATATTATAACATAGGTTCGATATCTGAAGTTGTATTCTGATTAATTTTTTTTTGTTACTGATGATGTGTAATTTCTTTGTTTCCCAATAACCACATGTACTATTGTAATTGATTTGTTTATCAATTCCTTAAATTTTTATTTCAATCGAATAGGGGTATCACATGATGTGCAATTTCCATTTCAAGCTAAATGAAAACATATGTATTTTTTTTATATCTAGGAAGACAAACTTACAAGCAGCAACTATTAACACTTCTTTTATCATGTCATGTGTCCAACTTATAGTCGACACGGGCTATTTTTGAATGTTTGACTATCATAAAGTTCATTAAGAAAGTCGATTAATATAAATTTTAATTGCAATCTCATTTTTATGCAGAAAATAAAAGCACATGATTGTGATATGGAAATGTTGGTACTTTGTTTCGAATGATTAGGAGGTGATAGTCGTATTCAAATGGAATTCGCCTTAAAAGTCGCAAGAAAGATTACAATAAGAGAGATGCTTGCAGCTTATGTTGTCATACCAATGTACCAATATGGCTTGCAGTTGTTCCATCATCTACTGTTGTCCAACAAATTATCTATTGGCTGGTATAATTACCCTTTTACCCTCTGGATTTTAAATATTGGTTTGTTTTATGGATCTAGCTTTTAAATACTTTTATAACATACAGACCGAGAGTTGAGGTGGTTGGGCACTTACCTACAAAGCTTTTTAGTAGAACTCCGGAGGATGCAATCCCCACGTATCTGAAACAGCTTCAGCAACATATCATTCCTTCAGTTTTCTTAATTTTCATAATCTATTATAAATGTAGACTTGAATAATGCATTGCATTTACATAATATGTGGCCTTTTTCATGTAGGGTTTAGATGGGGTTGGTCTACAAATGAATTTAAATTGAATGCAAAAAAATTATATTTTATGCACTTAAATTTTTTCAGTTAATAACAGCCATGCATTGAAAGCACACATGCTATAATCCAAGATCTTCATATTCCGAGTGTTGCCTTTCTTTGTGAAGCTGATGTGATTGGTAAGAACTACTTGCACTTGCTATTTACTTTGCAACACAAAGGGGTCATTATATTATAGCATACTACAACATATTTGTGTATTTGTAAATGGGCGAAACGTAGACAATAGCAACATACTTTACTGTAGCTACCAATTAGAACAATGTACTATACTTCCACACAAAAGCGACACCTTCCGACCCCCTCGTTCTAGTTACAATTAGAAAATAGAAAGATAAGTAAAAGGGGAAAAAAAGATTCGAAGAAAATACATGTATTGTGGGGCCATCAATATGATAATTTAATTGGAAATTTGAAATCATGGCATATGGACTTCGATACATATCTCATATAAAAATGAAAAAAAAAACAAAAAAACTCTGACCAATATAACTTAAATAATCATAACCCATAGTCTTATATAATTCCCTTTATATAAATAATATAAATAAAATATTACACGTTTATAGTTAACCTTTTAATAATTAGTTTGTAGGTTTTTGACATAAACTTTTAATTATATGCTTAGTTTAAATGATATTAGATAATTGTTCTGCAGAACACATGTATACTATATGGTTATAAACTTTCCATTTAAACAAACACACAAAATAATTTATAATGTAAAATTTAAAAGATGGAAATATCATATTATTATTTTTATTATGATAAGAAAGATTCCAATATAATATAATGTTAGACAGTTATGTATTTTATATTATTTATTTATTTGAGTAAAATCAATTTAAATATTACAATATTATATAAATAGCTATTTGAGTAAAATCAATTTAAGTATTTCAATATTATATAAATAGCTATCATAAGTAACAATTAAATATCATAAATATAAAAAACCCTTGAGTTGTAGTTATTTAATGTTAAAAAACCTTAAGTAATTGGAATTTGATGAGTTGAATATTAATATAAAATTTCAATTAATTTAAATAGTTTTCTTTACATCAATATATATATATATATATATATATATATATATATATATATATATATATATGAAAATATTTATTTTCACTAAATGGGAAAAATAAAAAGATAAAATATTACGAGGACAACTGTTTTTTTGCAAAAATAATACAGTTAAGAAATGAAATTAATTTGAAAGTAAAATTCTACTTATAATAAATCTATTAGAAATACATTAATATATTTTAATAAAAAGACAATCTATACAAAAAGCGAAATTATAATTTATTAAATACTTATCGGTTAAAAAATTTTATTTAAGATTTTGGTTATAAATTTTTTTATTAACTTTACTAAAATTATAATATACAATTCACTGCTTTATATTTAAATGATAAAAATATTATATATTTTAATTGGATTGATTTATTATTTCAATAACATAGTTTTCAACCCCAATTAATAATTATTTATTAATTCAAAATTAACTCATGAAATCATAAATTGTATTTTTCACACCTCTGGGTTCCATTAATAAAAGATTTAGAATAATACGTTTATATATGAAATCTATAATTTATTATTACTATCTTCCTTTTATTTTAACATTTAAGATATTCAATTAAATATGTATAATTATGTTTTGGTATTCGATTGTTTATATATATTTAACTTCAAAAAAGTGATTATATTAGTTTATCAGATTTTTAGATTGATTATTGGTATATAATATCTATTAAGATGGCCGGTTTATACTTAGTATTTAGATAACTATATTATATCTGAATTTCGAACTTCGTGTGATTTGTTAATATTTTTTACCATTTATTTTACTCATAAGCAATGCGTATTATACGTCTAATTATACATAAAATAAGTTCATCGGCAAATTTTTAGCCCAGTTTGATTAATTATTAATAATGAGCCCCTGTCAATCCTCCCTAATAAATAAAGAACTTTTTGACACATGTTACATTCTTATTGATTTGGCCACATCCATTTTGTGGTTATTTTCAATTAATATTTTTTCCACATGTCATTTTGTGGTTTTTTTCATTTTATTAATTTCCACACAATATTTAAATCTAATAATTGCAATAAATTTAATAATAAATGCATATCAATTTCATTAATTGACTTCCTTTTAATTTCCAATTTTCTAAATTAAAGTTTCATTAGTTTCCTTTGTTTATTTATCTAAATTATTTTTTTAATTTAAAAGAAAAACAAACAATTTATTTTTAATAATTTAATATTTTTCTATTTTTTTTAAAAATTCAAACTTTTCAAATGTTTAGAATTTCATATTTTTTTTCTTTAAAATGAACCATATAATACATGGGTGTTACACCTAATAATTTATTATATATAAACACAACAAGGGTATGAAAATTGTGACCAAAATTAAAACCCACGTCTTACCACAAATCCCTCTACCTCCACCCGTATTTCTTTTATTTTAATTACGATTGATTATATACTCTATTTACGTCTCACTACCTATTTGACAATATTCTCATTTGTTCATAAATAGTTTTTATAATGGATGATTAACCAAGATTATCAATAGCTATTATTATTCATCGTGATGTTTTAGTTAAGAAATTGTTTCTAGCTAGACTTACTACATCTATAAGATTTCAATTCTATAAGGTAAAATTTAATTCCTATTATATATTTAAGATTCTATAACTTGTAATTAATAATTTATGTTTGATAATTTGGTTTATAATAATTATAGGGTAAATCGTAAACAAAAAAAAAGGAACCATTGATTCTTTTTGTGTGACCTGCAATTGCATCCGGTTAGTGATACTACTAAAAATCGATTTAGTTCCTATTTAGACGATTTTTTTTTCTTTATCAATTTGTTTTTTCGAATTTTACAGAATCTTATGATATTTTGGTATATAAAATATTTTAATTTATAATTAAGATGTAGGACTACCTATTCTAAAATATTGGCTCTGCCCCTAGTAAATGGCCACAAGTCCCATCTTGTCTCTATCGAGGCCAATGACTAGTTGTGGGTTCTTGGGTTCAATAGCGTCAACACAACGTGAGCTTGCATGAAATCTTTCATCTTGATGGCCAACACAATATAGTTATTCCTGGATAACATTGGATAATTAAGTGAAATTTTATCGTTATTATCATTATTTGTTGCATCCACGGATGAGGACTGAGGTCGGATCTTAGACATAAATTAAGCTCAGAAACCATGTATAAGAAAATAAACCCTCAACTTCTTGCACTCCTAATAGAAAACCAAAAAAAAAAAAAAAACAGTGCATCTTTTATTGAACGAACGGGCAACATTGGTAAATAGAATTATCTGTGTCTTCATTTCTCCATGTTCATAAATTCAACGAATGGGCAACATTGTGGCTCATCATTAGCATTTTGACAAGTTAAATTTGTTTAATAATTAAAACAATGTGTTGCCGATTTGATTCTTTTCATTTACTTTGGTAATAGCATTTTCTACGTTTGATCAAACCATGATACTGCTTAGTTTTCAAGATATATAGGAAAATCACAAGCAAACAACACAAAGATAGTTAGAGATATCAATGAGACAACAGTAAAAAACGTGTTTCTAATAATTAATATTTTTTGGTCGAATAATTATATATATACAGATATACTTTCGGGTGCGTCCTTTTCAAATTTCATTTCATGGAAACATCATAGACACCTCAACGACATGTGGTACACCAAACATACATCATTGAGGAGAGCAAAAGATAAAATATATTTAATTTGGCTTTAGCCAATCGAATCACGAGAGAACACGATGAAGGAATACATATTTTACAAGGAAAAAAAGGAAGAAAGAGATATCTTATTAAGACTCGAGAAGATAGAGAAAAGGTGACTGGTGTTGAAAAAGCGAGGCTTCCTTTTCTTAAAAGATTACAGAACAAGAAAAATAAAGACGACACTTGGCGCTTGATCGGCCGGCCCACGCAAAAGGTGTCCAATAAACGGAACGGTTGAGTTGCATTATGCTTTTGCTTTTAGAAAAAAAGAGCCGATCGTTGCTTTGATATTCTGTGGTGACTGTTGTCCTCTACCTTATAGTACCAAAAAAGAAATACTCTTATGATCTCGTATTATTTTCCCATATCGAATTATCAATCAATCAAATTAAGAAATATACACAAAGACGTATCTAGTGGTGGGTCCAAGGATTTTCACCATTGGGGCCTAATGATTAGTATGTAATCGGGTTATAATATTTATAACCGGGTCAAGTGATCAGGTGAAAATGATCTAAATTCCACATCCAAATTTACTAATATAATTACAAAGTTAACTTAATTGTAATTATAAATTCAGAAACTAATTCACTTGGGATTCTAAATTTTATCGTAACAAATTTTATGTTCGAACGTTTATCACATTGAATTTGTTAACTTGCATAGGCTACATATAAGATTTGTGAAAAAAGAAGTAGAAGATGTATTTGATTACTATTTATATATGACAAGGTCAAAACAATCTTGAGATGATTGAGAATACAACGCTAGCAAAGCGCCTAATTTCCGATAGCCAATTCCGTTGGAAACATAGTTTACACCCGAAATTCCGACCATAACAAAAATTGTGGGAAAATGGCGTGGAGTAAATTATTTGGACAGATTTTCCGGCTTTCAGAGGAATTTATGACACTTTAGTAAAAGAAATTTCTGTATACCGACATATTTCCGTCAGCATTGTCTATGCGACTTTTTTGATAAAATGCCCATATAACATATTATGATATTACCGACGGAACGTACTGCATATCATTTTGACAGTTTTAAGTAAAAGCTTTTTATCATACATTCAATCCGTGAAAAGGAAATAAAAAAAGTTTGAAAAAAATACAATAGAATAAATAATAATTAGTGTTTTACTATAATTATAAATATAGATATAAAAGTGTCTAATAAAACATAACTCATGTGGATTTCCACATGTATTAGGTGGATTGAAGTTGGCTTGGTTAGTTGCATCTCTTCTCGTATTTTTTGTTCTACTTCCTCTTCCCTTTACAACTTTCAAACAATAATATATAAATATATAATTAGTAAACAAACACTATATAAATAATAAAACAATTTCTGTATAGTAATATTTTTATCTATTATAACATTATATATTATTTTTAATCCATACAAACATATATTTACCTATTTAAAATTTAGAAAAATTAAGTAATCTAACCACATTATAATGACATTTTTTAAAAAATAACGATAATTTTTTTTTGAATATAACACATGTTTTTTGTTACATGTATTGTTTTCATAAATATAAATTGATAGGAGATGAGTAGTTTAAATGAAGATAAACTTACTTTAAATTGAGGAATGCTATTCAACAAAATAGTTGAAGAGAGTTGTAGATCTTGTTGAGATGATTTCATGGATATAAAGATCGTTAAAAAATAGAGTTCGTATGAGAAAGTTATGACCATTTGAAATTGAGACGAAAGTACATTGCTATTTTGAGAAAGTCAACGGAAGTCAAAGTCAAACGATCAAATTACAGCTACCGCGGTGCAAGAAGATGTTCACTACAGCACATTAATGAGCGACGTCATCGAGAAACGTGTCAACTGAAAACTGCAGCGTGGTGGCTCAACTATATAAATAATTGCATTCGTGTCATTTTGGGATTTTTGGCACACACGATCTGAGACAATTGTTATTAGGAGATTACAACAGAGAAGATATATCGTTTTATGGGAGATACGGGGTCGAGTATGAGATTTGTTGAGGTATATTTCACCTCGCTAGTTTGTAATTCCGACATGTGATAATTATAAAGATTTGATAAACCCGAGTATATTACGTGAATTCGTGTTGTGGTGTTGTTACGAACCTGTTGGTATGATTGTGAGTGAATCTTATGATTAAAGATTTAATCGAGACTGTGAGGGTTATAAATCCAAATATTTGAGAAATGTCCGTTATGAGAGATTTAGCTGATGGATTAAGGGTTAAGCCTATTATTATTATATATTGACATTTGATTATTATTGCGACAAGAGGTCACATGGTATAACTAGTAGTGAGTTATATCAGGTTGTGAGGAACTTGTTATTTCATGAATAAGTTTTACCATTAGATAACCTAATAGGCAGCAAAGGGTTGAAACCGAGACTGAAATTAGTCTACTGACTAACCAGGTGAGTAACACTATACTAACATCCATTGTGGTGATGTTTGTGTTATCTATTATGTGAAATATATTGTAACGTCCTGAAAATACAAGGTAAAATTTTCATTTTTAAAACCATAATTTATATAAAAAATTGTTCTCAAAACCATTCAAGATAAAAATTAGCATTTAGACATCAGAGTATGAATTATCGATGTGGAATTAAACTCTAGGGGATGTTGTGCAGTCACACTGGGCCCTTCCTTTCTGAACCGGAAGTACCTGAAACCATAAACATAAAACTGTAAGCACAAAGCTTAGTGAGTTCCCCAAAACACCGCATACCACACATACATAACAGTCAATACATAATTTGGTCTATTTCACCCCCTTCGGTCTCTTTTAACCGGTACCGGGTCTATTTCAAACCCTTCAGCCTCTTTCAACCGGTACTGGGTATATTTCAACCCCTTCGGTCTCTTTCAACCGGACTGGGTATATTTCAACTCCTTTGGTTTCTTTCAACCGATACTAGGTATATTTCAACCCCTTCGGTCTCTTTCAACCGGTATCGGGTCTATTTCACCCCTACAACTAGAAAATAATCATAACAATAAGATTCACATAGACAAAAATCATATACATGCATGACAAATAATTGTCACGAAGACAATCATCATCCTACAACATAATCTAGTGGGCCAACATTGGTGCCTTCGACCCACGAGTACAATAAAGGAACTCACCTCAGTCAGCTGACAATCCAACAGATGTTCGAGCTACTGGACGAGAGAATCCCCGTGCTAACCAATCAAATGCAAGCATGATCAATAATCAGGTCATACTCATAATTAGGACTTAATTCACTAATCCCGACTCTTAGGGTAAAAGACTATTTTACCCTTCCCCTAAACTAGCCCAAAGACCAAGGCCCAAACTCAATGGCACTAAAAGCCTAATAACCAAACCAAATCCAAAAAGACACTCAAGGCCCAATAAAGTATCAATTCCATAAAGGACCAACCAAAAGCCCACAATGTCAACTATCCATCCTCACATCGTGACCAGCCCTTGGTCACGTTGTGAGATCTCACTCGGTCTGATTCCAACTCATCCCGACTCACCCTGGCCAACTCAGTCAAGAAAAGTCAATGGAGCTGACCTCACGTTGTGACATCCCCATTTTCACGGCCAGAAAAGACCGATTTTGTTTATGCTTGTTTGAAAATCAGAGTAGCATTTTAAATAAAAGTGTTGCGGAATTTGTCCCAAAAACAAAATATGATAAAGATTTATCAAAAGCATTTCCAAAGAAATGTATTTCATTAAAAGACTCGGGATGTCATGTTCGATACAGATCAAAAGCATAAACAGTACAATATAAGCCTTACTACATTATTTCATATCTACAGGCCTATATCCGTAATCCCTCATCCAAAACATCACATCTATGCTCGAACGCCACTGCCTGTAATACATGAAACTGAGTGGGTCAGGCTTGGGAGCCTGGTGAGCACATAGGGTTTTCAACCCACAATAAATAATTTATTAAATTCATCAACCAACAATAACCCGATTACCCATTCCCGTTATCCTCACATTACGTCCCTAAACACCTATCATAAGGGACCTAGACTAAGGATCATTATCGGGATGGACACCACTGCTAAGGGGTTTCCTCAGCAATAAATGTCCTAAAGGCAACCATGAGGGGGATGGAGTACACCGGTGAACACATCGTTCACAAACACCTACAGGTTGCGAGCCTGCTAGCGTTCCACTGGACTGTCTAGAAGAGTCCGTGGTCGTCATCTATACTCCGCTAGATGACTGGATCACCAACAACATCGAGGCCTCTCATCATTTTATCACACATCGTCTTATTACATCTACCCATGTTTTACCCCAACATTTTGTAGATATAAAATACATATAAAGTTTAAAACATTTAAAACATGTATAAAAATATTTCATCAGCATAGACAGCAACTAATCAGATAATATGCACACATAACACGTAGTTTATAATAAATACTTCATATCTATGTGTAAGATGAAAGGGACTATGCACTCACCTGAGAAGGTGGTGACTGGATACTCGGACAGCGTTTCGTTATCTCAAAACAATTTTTCCTTGACAAAAACCTAGTATCAATACCACTAGGGTTTAGTTTTAACGTTAACCGCGACTAATTAATAGTCTAGCTATTATTATTATTATTATTATATAAGCGTTAAATAACACTCAATATAACTCATAATAATAGCCCAAACAATTATTTTAAGGACCTAATAACATTACTATAATTATTTAAAAGTTATATTAAAAATTACGTAGGCGTAGCTCACTTACAGCGAATTTTAAAGAAAACCGGGCTTTGCTCGGAGCAGCGTTTCCGAACCGAAAGACCCTTTTTCTCGGGACTCCGGGAGCCTCGGGGCTTCCTTTGGGTGCTAGGGATTTTTCCTAGGGTTTAGGGGGGTTAAAATAGGCTAGAGAGAGAAAGTATTTTAGAGAGAGAAGTGAATTGGTGTGAATTTTCTGGGAAATCTCACAGCTATTTATAGGCTGTTGAACCTCGGACCTACGCTGCGCGTTCAGCAAGTTACGCGGGGCGTAACTTCGGATAGGGTACAGGTGGCGAGGCTTCGGTGGGGCTACGTGGCCATCTCTCGGACCGCACAAGACCAAGTACGCCGGGCGTACCCAATTTCGGACGCGGGGCGTAGCGAAGGGGCGATGTGTCCTTCATCCGAAGCGAGACCGTGGGGAGCAAGCAACGGCTAGGATCTTGCCACATCATCACAGTTTCGCAAATTGCACTCTCGACTTTAAAAATTCGTAACTTTCACATACGAGCTCCGTTTTCGACGTTCTTTATATCCACGCGTAGGCGGGAACGTACTCTACAACTTTCGTTTAGACTTCGTCGGCTAATTTTGAATTTATTTTAAAAGTTATATTTTTAACAGGCCGGGACAGGATTGGTCCGTTAAAAATTCATAACTTCTTCATCCGACGTCCGATTTCGTCTGTATTTTTATCGTTATGCTACTATTAACGAGATCTTCGATTCTCGTTTAGGTTGTGTTGGCTAAAAACCGCTCGATCTAATATTCAAACTTCGGGTTGTACACTGCTAAGCCGAAACTTCGAAAAATCATAACTTCCTCATACGAAGTCAGATTTGGGCGTTCTTTTTATGGACGCTCTCGGTTTAACATTTTCTACGACTTTCGTTTAGATCGCTAAGGCTAAAAATCGTTTATCATAAATTCACTATTTACGCTTCCCGGTGTCGTGCCGGTTTCATCACGAAACTTCGACGGGTCATAACTTCTTCGTTATAACTCGGATTTCGGCGTTCTTTATATCCCCAGAATCCTTGTTTTGACTACTACAACTTTATGTAAAGATATCGGGCTTATCTCACACTTTAATTTTGACGCTTATTTTTATCCTTTATTAATTATACATTTATAATTAAACAATAAGCATATAAATTCACATAATTCACAAAATACTCAAATGCTTCATCTTTATTACATCAAAAGAGTTACAATAGTTGACCTAGACTATTACATCGTCTAAAAATGCTTAGCCCCGAAACCCGGGCGTTACAATTCTCTCCCCCTTAGGATGATTCCGTCCCGGAATCATGCGTCAGCAAACAGATACGGATAGCGACTCATCATGTCATCCTCTGTTTCCCAAGTGAGATTCGGCCCATTCGAATGTTTCCACTGGACTAGCACTAAGTCGACCATCTTGCATCGTAACTTCTTAGTCTTACGGTCAACAATTGCCTCGGGCTCTACAATCAGCCTCTTGTTTTCATCCATTCTTAACTCTGAGTTCGGAATTATGTCGGGAAATTCTCCCGTGAATTTTCTCAGATAACACACATGGAAGGTGTTATGAATACCATTGAGTTCTTCGGGCAATTCCAGCTTGTAAGCTTGGTTCCCAATCTTCTAAAGAACTTTGAACGGTCCAATAAACCTTGGACTCAACTTTCCTCGTTTCCCGAATCTTATAAGTCCCTTCCACGGTTAGACTTTAAGCAAAACCGAGTCCCCAACTTCGAAGGTCATCGGTCGTCTTTTCTTGTCAGCATAGCTCTTCTGACGATCCTGAGCTGCTAACATTCTTTCCCTAATCACCTTCAGTTTCTCAGCAGTCTCATGGACTATCTCGAGGCCCATAAACTGCTTTTCTCCGGCCTCAATCCAACAAGACGGCGTACGACACTTCTGTTCGTACAAGGCTTGATAAGGTGCCATCTTGATGCTCGAGTGGAAACTATTGTTATAGGAAAATTCTACCAGAGGTAAGTGTTCATCCCAGTTACCTTGGAACTCGAGGGTACATGCTCTCAACATATATTCAAGCATTTGAATCGTTCTTTCGCTCTGACCATCAGTCTGCGGATGGTAGGCCGTACTCAAACACAACTTCGTACCCAATTCCTCTTGTAGACTTCTCCAAAACCTTGACGTGAAACGACTATCACGATCCGATACAATCGTTAGAGGAACACCGTGAAGTCTCACAATTTCCTTCACGTAAGGATTTGCAAGCTTATCCATAGACCACCTTTCGTTGGCAGCTATGAAGTGTGCATTCTTTGTGAAACGATCCACGACCACCCAAATCATGTCGTGACCGTTCTTCTTCTTGGGTAGTTTAGTCACAAAATCCATGGTGATGTCCTCCCATTTACCCATGGGTACAGGTAAGGGTTCTAAACTCCCATACGGTTTCTGATGTTGTGCCTTAACTCTTGCACAAGTTACACACTCGGCCACATACTTTGCAACATCGAGCTTCATCGTCGGCCACCAGTAGTAGGGTTTTAGGTCCCTATACATTTTTGTGCTACCGGGATGAATCGAGTACATGGTCTTGTGAGCTTCTTCCATCAAAAGATCTCTTATTCCTTCCGTCTTAGGTACCCAAATCCAATCTTGGAATACCTTCAGTCCTTGACGGTTTGTACCGAATACCAACGTCTTTCCCAAACGTTCTTCCTTTCGGTCATTCTTTTCTGAGGCTTCTTCTTGAGCTTTCTTGATACTTTCCACAATTGTCGAGACAACTTCAATTCTCAATGCTCTTGGCCTTTTCCTTTCAAGATTGACTTTCCGACTGAGACCATCAGCTACAACATTTGCTTTACCGGGGTGGTAAAGTATCTCACAGTCGTAGTCCTTGAGTAATTCTAGCCAGCTTCGTTGCCTCATGTTCAATTCTTTCTGATTAAAGAGATACTGGAGACTCTTATGATCAGTGAAAAGTTTGCACTTCGTGCCATAGAGGTAATGCCTCCATATCTTTAGAGCAAAAACTACCGCTGCCAACTCCAAATTGTGAGTGGTGTAGTTCTTCTCATGCTCCTTCAATTGTCGAGATGCGTATGCTATCACCTTTTCTCTTTGGGTCATAACACAACCCAACCCGACTCCAGATGCGTCACTATAGACTGCGAAGTCTTCAACTCCATCGGGTAGAGAAAGAATCGGAGCTTCACATAACTTCTTCTTTAGCTTCTCGAATGCTTCTTCATGCTTCTCGCTCCATGTATAAGTAGTTCTTTTATGGGTCAAAGCGGTCAATGGAGCAGCTATCGAAGAAAAGCCTGGATAAATCGTCGGTAATATCCGGCTAATCCTAGAAAGCTTCGAATCTCTGTGGGACTCTTCGGTCGTTCCCACTTCATTACAGCTTTGATTTTTGCTGGGTCAACCATTATTCCCTCCTGGTTAACCACATGACCCAAGAATTGGACTTCTCGGATCCAAAAATCACACTTGGAGAACTTTGCATACAATTTCTCCTTCTTCAAGACTTCCAACACTTCTCGTAGATGCTGTCCATGCTCCTTCTGGCTTTTCGAGTAGATGAGAATGTCATCTATGAATACTATCACGGACTTATCGAGGAATGGTTTACAAACCCTGTTCATCAGATCCATGAATGCTGTTGGAGCATTGGTTAGTCCAAACGACATAACCAAGAACTCGTAGTGTCCATATCTCGTTCTGAACGCAGTCTTCCCGATATCCTGATCTCTCACCTTCAGCTGATGATATCCTGACCTAAGATCGATCTTTGAGAAATAGCTCGAACCTTGCAGCTGATCGAATAGGTCATCAATCCTTGGCAATGGATACTTGTTCTTCACTGTTGCCTTGTTTAGCTCTCGGTAGTCTATGCACATTCTCATGCTTCCGTCTTTCTTCTTCATGAATAGCACCGGAGCTTCCCCGGGTGATGAACTAGGTCGAATGAAACCGTTGTCCAACAACTCCTGAAGTTGAGTCATAAGCTCCTTCATTTCCGTCGGTGCTAATCGGTATGGTGCCTTTGCTATCGGTGTCGTTCCTGGTAATAAGTCTATACGAAACTCCACTTGTCTATCAGGTGGTAATCCGGGAAGATCTTCGGGAAAGACTTCCGGATAATCACACACGACCGGTATACTCTGCACCTCCTTCTTTTCCTTCTTAGCATCGATAACGAATGCCAAGTATGATGCACATCCCTTGGACAAACATTTTCTGGCTTTCATCAGGGAGATAATTCTAGAATTCACTCTATGTTTGTCCCCATACACCATAAATGACTCATTTCCGGGTGGGTTTATTCTTACTATCTTCTTTCGACATTGAATCTCAGCATTGTTGGCGCTAAGCCAATCCATTCCCAAAACGATATCAAAACCGTTCAATTCTATGGGCAACAGCTCTTCATGGAATTCGTTTCCATTTAGGTCGATGACGACGTTCTTAATACGATTACTAACAGGTACGAACTTGCCACTGGCAACTTCAACAATTAGGGTATTATCAAGTTTTTCTACAGACAATGCTAATTTCCCACCAAATTTATGCGATACAAAGGAGTAGTTTGCTCCGAAATCAAACAGTATATTGGCAGGCAATCCATTTACAAGAAAGGTACCTGAAGCGACGTCTGCTGCCTCCTTTGCTGCCTCGAGCGTCATCTGGAAGGCTCTTGCCTTCGGCTTCGGTGGAATGTTGGGTCTTCCTGCTTCCTTCTTCTTCGGGCAGTCTCTCGAAATGTGCCCTTCCTCGCCACACCCATAACATACTTTCTTGGTGAGGGTGCATTCATTGGCATAGTGCCCAGGCTTTCCACATTTGAAACAAGTGACTTCTCCGTCACATTTCCCCTGGTGCTTCTTCTTTCACTTGTCGCACCATTTGGCTTCACCTCCTCCAGACTTCTGCGTACCAAACCTTGAGAACTTGCTTTTCTTATTGAATTTCGACGACCCATCAAATTTCCTTTTCTCTCCCACCTCTGCTCTCTCCAGACCCTTCTCTCGTATCTGGGTCTCCACATTCTTAGCAGCCCAGATGGAGGCTTTCAGAGTGGTTGTTTGCTTGACCATTGGACCGAAGTCCGCTGGTAATCCGAGGGAAAACTTGTTAACCTTGGAGAGTTCAGTTGGGACAAGGTGAGGAACAAGCTTCATTTTCTCTGTAAAGCTTGCAGCGTATTCAGTAACGCTCATTCTTCCCTTCTTCAGATTCTGGAACTCATTGTTGATCTCCAGAAGATCCTGCTCAGAGCAGTATTGCATCTTTAGTTGCACTAGAAAATCCTCCCAAGACATCTTGCTCGCTTCACCCTTGGGCATTGAATCAGCTAGCAGCTTCCACCAGCTTAGTACTCCAGATTTTAACAGAGGAACCGCGAGAGTGGTCTTCTGCCTGTTGCTGCATTCGCAACTCTCAAACATTGTCTCCATCTCGGAGATCCAGTTCATGACTTCCACCGGTGTCGGGTTTCCAGATAGACACGGTGGTTTGGATGCCATGAAATCCTTGTATTTGCATCCACGTCCATCATTTCCTTCATCCTGGTGGTTTCGCCTAACTATCGGTGGGTTGGCTTGACCAACACTCCCACTGTAGTTTCCTCCTTCAGACGGCCCATCATTCAGCTCGGGCTCTACGATTGGTATGGTAGCTTCCTCGCGATTTTGTTAGAGCAAACGCCTGGTTTCCTCCATTTGACGATCCAACATCATCTGGATCATCGCTTGCACTCTGGCCATCGTGATTGGCTCAGGAACATCTGCTACAACAGGTATTTGTTGAATCACTGGGGGTTGATTCCTATTCCCATTTTCATTCCCAGCTCCACTGCGGGTTCTTGCCATTTTGATCTATACACCGAATAAGGTGAATTTAGATCTTTATTCAGGATAGTCATTTAAACTGTCCTTATCACTCCGAAACATTTACATGTTAGTTCTAATATCGTAGTCGTACGTTTAGAATTCTAAACACATAAGGTTTCCAGATCCGGTCGGCAACAGACCATAGATCCAAACAATTAACAGCACATAAGGCATAAAGCATTTAGCACATAAAAGCATTTTAGGCATAATTCCTAAAATAAGCTAGTGCTCACATCTCACCATCATCGCTTAGCATTCTAAGTTTAAGTCTAGAAATCCTACAAATTCCTAGTTCGCTTAAACTACTGCTCTGATACCAACTGTTACATCCCCATTTTCACGGCCAGAAAAGACCGATTTGGTTTATGCTTGTTTGAAAATCAGAGTAGCATTTTAAATAAAAGTGTTGTGGAATTTGTCCCAAAAACAAAATATGATAAAGATTTATCAAAAGCATTTCCAAAGAAATGTATTTCATTAAAAGACTCGGGATGTCATATTCGATACAGATCAAAAGCATAAACAGTACAATATAAGCCTTACTACATTATTTCATATCTACAGGCCTATATCCGTAATCCCTCATCCAAAACATCACATCTATGCTCGAACGCCACTACCTGTAATACATGAAACTGAGTGGGTCAGGCTTGGGAGCCTGGTGAGCACATAGGGTTTTCAACCCACAATAAATAATTTATTAAATTCATCAACCAACAATAACCCGATTACCCATTCCCGTTATCCTCACATTACGTCCCTAAACACCTATCATAAGGGACCTAGACTACAGATCATTATCGGGATGGACACCACTGCTAAGGGGGTTCCTCAACAATAAATATCCTAAAGGCAACCATGAGGGGGATGGAGTACACCGGTGAACACATCGTTCACAAACACCTACAGGTTGCGAGCTTGCTAGCGTTCCACTGGACTGTCTAGAAGAGTCCGTGGTCGTCATCTATACTCCGCTAGATGACTGGATCACCAACAACATCGAGACCTCTCATCATTTTATCACACATCGTCTTATTACATCTACCCATGTTTTACCCCAACATTTTGTAGATATAAAATACATATACAGTTTAAAAAATTTTAAACATGTATAAAAATATTTCATCAGCATAGACAACAAGTATTCAGATAATATGCACACATAACACGTAGTTTATAATAAATACTTCATATCTATGTGTAAGATTAAAGGGACTATGCACTCACCTGAGAAGGTGGTGACTGGATACTCGGACAGCGCTTCGTTATCTCAAAACAATTTTTTCTTGACCAAAACCTAGTATCAATACCACTAGGGTTTAGTTTTAACGTTAACCGCGACTAATTAATAGTCTAGCTATTATTATTATTATTATATAAGCGTTAAATAACACTCAATATAACTCATAATAATAGCCCAAACAATTATTTTAAGGACCTAATAAGATTACTATAATTATTTAAAAGTTATATTAAAAATTGCGTAGGCGTAGCTCACTTACAGCGAATTTTAAAGAAAATCGGGCTTTGCTCGGAGCAGCGTTTCCGAACCAAAAGACCCTTTTTCTCGGGACTCCGGGAGCCTCGGGGCTTCCTTTGGGTGCTAGGGATTTTTCCTAGGGTTTAGGGGGGTTAAAATAGGCTAGAGAGAGAAAGTATTTTAGAGAGAAGTGAATTGGTGTGAATTTTCCGGGAAATCTCGCAGCTATTTATAGGCTGCTGAACCTCGGACCTACGCTGCGTGTTCAGCAAGTTACGCGGGGCGTAACTTCGGATAGGGTACATGTGGCGAGGCTTCGGTGGGGCTACGTGGCCATCTCTCGGACCGCACAAGACCAAGTACGCCGGGCGTACCCAATTTCGGACGCGGGGCGTAGCGAAGGGGCGACGTGTCCTTCATCCGAAGCGAGACCGTGGGGAGCAAGCAACGGCTAGGATCTTGCCACGTCATCACAGTTTCGCAAATTGCACTCTCGACTTTAAAAATTCGTAACATTCACATACGAGCTCCATTTTCGACGTTCTTTATATCCACGCGTAGGCGGGAACGTACTCTACAACTTTCGTTTAGACTCTGTCGGCTAATTTTGACTTTATTTTAAAATTTATATTTTTAACAGGCCGGGACAGGATTGGTCCGTTAAAAATTCATAACTTCTTCATCCGACGTTCGATTTCGTCTGTATTTTTATCGTTATGCTACTATTAACGAGATCTTCGATTCTCGTTTAGGTTGTGTTGGCTAAAAACCGCTCGATCTAATATTCGAACTTCGGGCTGTACACTGCTAAGCCGAAACTTCGAAAAATCATAACTTCCTCATACGAAGTCAGATTTGGGCGTTCTTTTTATGGACGCTCTCGGTTTAACGTTTTCTACGACTTTCATTTAGATCGATAAGGCTAAAAATCGCTTTATCATAAATTCACTATTTACGCTTCCCGGAGTCGTGCCGGTTTCATCACGAAACTTCGACGGGTCATAACTTCTTCGTTATAACTCGGATTTCGGCGTTCTTTATATCCCCAGAATCCTTGTTTCGACTACTACAACTTTATGTAAAGATATCAGACTTATCTCACACTTTAATTTTGACGCTTATTTTTATCCTTTATTAATTATACATTTATAATTAAACAATAAGCATATAAATTCACATAATTCACAAAATAGTCAAATGTTTCATCTGTATTACATCAAAAGAGTTACAATAGTTGACCTAGACCATTACATCGTCTAAAAATGCTTAGCCCCGAAACCCGGGCGTTACAAACGTCGTGAGAGCCTCTTCCCACGTCGTAAGCTTGAAAAAGCTAAACATAAACAGGGTCATTCAACCCTCACGTCATGAGCCCCATGTCTCACGTCGTGAGATCAGTCTGAAGCCAAATGTTCAACTTTTAAGTCCTTAATCTATTAATCCTTGAACTCTAACTTTCCAGAAGGTCTTATAACTCCATAATGCATTAGAAAGTCGATGCTTTTTAAGAAATATATGTCCAATACATGACTAGATCTCATTTGGGTCAAATGTTGAAGAAAAGACATCCAACTTTCATGCAAGGTTCTAAAAACTCAACCATTCACTAGATCTGAACTCCATATTACTCTTAATACCCTAATAACTCATAAAGTGTCCAACTTTATGGTATCCATTCATCAAACTTACACAATCAAGAGGAAAAGTGGGACAAAACCTAGATTTAGCCTCATAGAACAATAAAGGAGGAATCTTTGATACTTACAATGATCCAGAAACAATGTAAGATGGTGCTAATGAAGATTCCTTGCAAGCCTCAACACAAGATCACCTTATTCTTATTCTTTTCTCATTATTACAAACCAAAAAAAGCTCCAAACTGACCAAAGATCAAGCAAGGATGCAGACTAGGGTTTTTCTGAGGTGAAATAGGGTTTGGAGATGAAAAGAAACCCTTAAATAAGTTTAGAGGTTCTTAAAAACGAAGGAAACCCTAAACTAATCATGTGCTTGGGCTGCATCAGCTCTCACGTCGTGTGCTCCATGTCTCACGGCGTGAGATCAGTCTTGGACAAAAGTTTACATGCAACCCATCGCACATCGTTAACCACCAATGTCACGTACTGAGGCTTATTTTCTTCCAAAATCCAACCTTTTGATTCCTTGAAACCCTAATTCGATTCATCCTGGAAAACGGGTGTTACAACTCTCCCCCACTTGTATTAGATTTCTTTTTCGAAATTGCTCCTTACTACCTTCCAGAAACGCTAGACATCTTGGGCGATACTCCCACAACCCTGATACGAACTGAGGAGTCGAATCATACAGACAACCGTCTTCTAAGACTATCGTCGAACCCAACCTTAGCAGGGTTCTCAAATCCTGAAGATGAACAAATCCTTTCCCCACAAGCATTAACCACTAAAGAATAACCATCACTACTCTACCTAAAATTCGAAATCCTAAGACCCTGTATGACTACCTGACAGATAGACCATGCTAAATCACTACCAATTCGACTTCGCTTTGCAATTCAAACTGAGCATCAACCCTTCTAACCCTGGATTATCTTGTTGACCCACATTCATAATTTTGATGCAACCGAGACCTCTCTGGTGTTGTACTTACCTACCAATTACCCGAAATACCAGAATTTCAACTGTTTGATATGGCTGATAGCCTTACACAGTCGCACCACGCGACTCCTGAACGAGTGTCTATCTGGAAAGATCTGTCCTAGCTCCCCTTCCATAATGGCTCCAACAGCCCTCCTGGTCCAACCTAGGATATCATAACCACTCATTCATCACTGTTCAATTCTTCAATTGAGATAAAGGGTGACTCCCTACGCAAGTCTTAACCCCCTAAGTGCCAGACCAATCTCAAATCTTACATCCTGATAACCGACAAAATTTCGCAAAGTGATCTATCCAAAATCCTCCGATTCTAGGGCGACCTTTCACTGAATCAAGATATAAAATCCTCTACCCATCACAGAGGCTGACAAACTCATACCTGGTCCCTCCACATGACTCCGACTAAGAGTCCAACTAATAAGGCTACTCAAGGCTAACCACCACATGGATGCCAACCAATGACCCCAGAGTCATCTCACTCTAAACGCAACCTGATACTTTCCTCAGCCGATCCTACCAGATCTCACACACTACCCAATCGAACAGGCGCCTCATTGTCTCGGATCCATCTGTCCTCATACTACTCAAGGAGTGGTCCTCCATCAATATTATCCGCCTCGACCTAGGCATGCTTTGATCTTTCCTCAGTCCAGCTGACTACTCGAACCATGACGTGCCTCATACTGGTGAATGCTATAATCCCATTGTAGACTTACAAAACTTATACAACTGTTTATCAATCTGGTGAATGCTATGGCTACCCCGTAGTCTTACAACACTTCCATATTGTCATGGACTCACTCATGGTCTTACTGTCCAACTACTATACCAACCATAATCATCATGAGTCAAACCCGCATCCGACTATAACCCACTCAGGTATTTAGGTTATACTTCGAACCCCCAAGCCTTCATCAGACAATAACAAACAGAGAGACTCTAACATAACCCTCAACCTGGATCCATCCACATACCCACCATGCGTCACTGTTGGATAAGGTGTCTAAGTCCATAACTTATTTGGTATATACTTGACCCGACCCGGCATGGTGCATTTGGGTTGCACTTCACCCGAACTATTTATATGGATAACATTATGAGAAGAGTATATTTGCGGCTACTAATATATTATAAGTTATAATATATTAATATGAAATTGTATTATTTAATTAGTATTGATCTTAAATTAATTATGAATTAATTTAGTGGTCAAAAGGTGACTAATTAAATAATGGGCTATTATATTTATATGGTGTGGGCTAACACTCATTAGGAAATGGGCTAAGCTTAAATGGGAGTTCATGGATGATCCATGGAGCTTTTAACCCATGGATCCTTGGAATAGGAAAAGACATGGGTTATTAGGGTTTGCATGGTTCATAACCCTAATCATCTACACTATATAAAGAGGCTTATGGTGCTTGAGAAGACACTATGTGTGTGTGCATAAGGTGTGGCCGATTTCTAGAGTATTAGAGTGCTCTCTCATAAGTTTTCCAAGTTTGTGGTGATTTGTGATTTCCATTTGAGGCATTCACATTATTGGTGCTTGGCTCTCAAACTCCCAAGGAATCAACTCACTAACAAAGGTATGTAATTCTTCTAGTATCTTTTATGTTTAAAAGTACCCCATGTATGCTAGATAGGTTATGAACCTTGGAAAATTATTTTGCATGTATTTTAGACAAACATAGATCCAAGGTTTCTAGGGTTGCATGAACACCTTAGGAGTGTTAGTTTGCTCAAAACCTAACAGTGGTATCAGAGCCTAGGCTTGTTTGTTTGATACTTGTTGCAAACTTGTTGAAAAACTCAAGTTTTCTGCATTCTGCAGCATGAACTCGCCGAGTCCATGGGGGGACTCGCCGAGTCCATGAGTAAATTCATACTACTCGTCGAGTAGGTTCGTGCACTCGACGAGTAGAAGCCTCAGAATGCAGATTTTCGAGTTTTGCTGCTGGAAATGGACTAGAAACATTACCCTAAACTGTTTTGGTGTCATAAAACCTGTTTTAGATGGTGTAATGTTTATGCTAATCCATTTACAATGGCTTATATCAAAATTGCATGATGATATGTGTTCATATGTTCTTGGAATTTTTGATATGATGTTCATGTTCTTATGAATTATTGTTAGATCATAGGAATTATTTGCTAAATTGTTTATTGATAATTCTTGATCATTTATGTGTTTTAATGGAGTCCATAATTTGTCCTCAAGTTATGGATTTCGAAAGGTCACTTTCATTTATGCACACTTAAAACACATAAGTTACATGAAAATGAAGAGTCTTCATTTTATGAACCTTTAATTCATAAGTTATGAAATGAAAAGTTTTGAATAGTTTCAAAACTTGTCCTCAAGTTTTGGAATTTGTAAAGTTACACACACTTTAATATACTTTAATTCCACACTCTTAGAGTTTTAAAAGTTAAAATTCAACCCTTATACTATTTATAACATTAATGGTTAATTATTATAGATATGTATAAGATTAAGTCGTTTTACCGTTAGTAGGCCTCATTCACGAAGCCGGTCCATAAGGGGGGTATAAGGTTGTTGCCTATAAAATGGCAACTTAATGGGTGTCCATTCTCACCCACCGCTTCCTTGATCGGTGGAGGGTCGTTAGCCGAACGGGTAGGACAATGACTTTAAATTCTCCTTAAAAGTATAATGAATATTATAAAGTAACTAAACCTTTAATAAATTCCCAATCTTAGTTACTTTAGGAAAATGTGAATATGGTGCTAACCCATGAAATTCACACTTTGTACCTTACCAAGTCGTTGGTGGAGCGTGTGTGGTTAACCGGTACACTAACTTGGACTAGTAAGGATCACAAAGGGTGACTTAATGTTTATCATAGATCGGTGGAGCGTGTGTGGTTAACCGGCACATTGATTAGGTGATAATATTAAGGGTACCAAGTGAATTTGCATGGTTATTCACACCTTGTTTTGTGATCCTCGGCATCCCAGTCACAAAACTTGAAGGGCACAATCGAGATTGAAACATGCCATTGAAAAGTTCAATGAATCTCAAAAGAATCTAGGAATTTCAAAACCAATTAAACCTAATAATTCATTTCGTTTTCATGGTGGAAATTGGTGAATCGTCATTCACCTACCTTCAAATATGTTATAGCTTAGATTACGGCATCCCTCTTCTAAGTTATAATATATTGTGTTGGATCCTAGCCTTAATATTACATTTGGGTGTATTATTAAGGATTCGATATATCTAATCTAAACTTGTTTTCTTCTTTTTAGATGTCTTCCAACAATAATGCTTCGGGCTCTAACCCTACTGGCTCCTTTTCCCTCATGAACCTTTGTGGGAGGGTCATCTTTGATGGTTCCAACTTCATGGATTGGATCCGGAACATCAGGATGGTCAATCGTTACGAGGACAAGGAATATGTCCTCGATAAGGAGCTAAAGGAGCTTGATGAGTCCACTGCTACTCCTGAGGAGGTCGTTGAGTATCAGGCACATGAAAGAGATGCCACCAAGGTGGCATGCATCATGATGGCCACCATGACAGCTGAACTCCAAAAGTCCTATGAGGACTATTACCCTTTTGAGATGCATCAGGATCTGATGGAAAGGTACCATCAGAGTGCTCGTCAAGAGCGGTATGAAATAATCTCCTCCACGATCACTACCCGTATGAAGGATAGCGAACCAATCACGAGCCACATGCAGAAAATGCAAAGGTATGTGGACCGTCTAATGAAACTGAATGTGAACTTCCCTGAGGAGTTGGCAATTGATATCATTTTGCACTCCTTGCCCTCGTGTTATGATCAATTTCGTATGACATACCACATGAACAAGGAGGAAGTCACACTCAGTAAGCTTCAAGGACTTCTAAAGACTGCCGAAAGTGGTCTTAAGAGTAAGTCGGTTACTACTCCTACTCCTACTACTACCCCTGTTTTGGTTATCGGGCAAGGCAAAGGGAAGAAAAGGAAGCACCCTTCGAAGGGTACCAAGGGAAAGTCCCTTGAAGGCTCCTCATCTGGAACCAAAGGTGGTTCTATCACTCCTTCTGCCATCCCTAAGGATGTTGAATGCTTCTACTGTCAAAATAAGGGGCACTGGAAGCGAAACTGCCCAAAGTACTTGCAGGATGTCAAGGATGGGAAAGTGAAACCATCCCATGCAGGTATTTACACTATATTGTCTAATAACTCACCATATTCTAATTCTTGGGTTCTTGATACAGATTGTGGTATTCACATCTGTTGTGAGTTGCAGGGCCTAAGAAGAAGTGAGGATGTGGAGCACGGAAAGATAAACTTAATCATGGGGAACAAGAAGGTTGCACCTGTTGCCAAGATTGGAGTTTATACTTTGTTGCTAGATAGTGGGTTAAAGTTAGATTTGAATAAATGTGTGTACTCGTCTGAAATGGCGAGGAATATTATTTCCTTTCATGCTTTGTACAAACAAGGTTTTACCTTTTCTTTTGATAATGAAGTTGGTAGTATTAATGCTTTCTTTAATAATGTTCTTTATTTTAAAGCATTACCTTGTGATGGTGTGTATGAAGCTATATCGGTTGTAGATAATTTAGGAAATAATGTATTATGTATTGATTCTTCTAGTAGCTTGGATAAAGCATCTTTGTGGCATTGTCGTCTTGGACATGTAAGCAAGAAACGCATAGGCCAGCTCCATAAGGATGGAGTCTTGGAGTCGTTCGACCTCAAGTCGGATGATAGTTGTGAGTCTTGTCTACTTGGAAAAATGACAAAATCACCCTTCACTGGTACTTGTGCAAGGGGTGAGGGTTTGTTGGACCTTATACATACTGATGTATGTGGACCATTCAAAACCGCCACAAGGGATGCTAATCGCTATTATGTGACTTTTATTGATGATTTTAGTAGATATGGTTATGTCTACTTAATCAAACATAAGTCAGAAACTTTTGAAAGGTTTAAAGAGTTTAAACAGGAAGTAGAAAATCAATTGGGCAGGAACATTAAGATGCTTCGATCCAATCCAGGTGGTGAGTATCTTAGTACTGAGTTCCTCGACTATCTTAAGGAGTGCGGGATTGTCTCACAATTGACACCTCCCAGGACACCACAGCTGAATGGTGTAGCTGAGAGGCGTAATCGAACTTTGTTGGACATGGTTCGCTCTATGATGAGTCGAGCTTCACTACCAATCTCTTTTTGGGGGTATGCCTTAGAGACTGCCGCCCACATCCTTAATCTAGTCCCTACAAAGAAGGTTGCCAAAACACCTCATGAAATGTGGACTGGGAAAGTTCCTAATTTGGACCATATCAAGATTTGGGGTTGCGAGGCTTTCGTGAGGCGCGAGACTCATGACAAGCTCGAACCTCGAAGTGAAAGGTGTATTTTCATCGGCTACCCACAAAAATCCTTTGGTTACCTCTTCTACAGACCCAGTGAGAATGTGGTCTTTGTGGCAAGGAGAGGGGTCTTTCGAGAGAGAGAATTTATAAACCAAGGAGACAGTGGGAGGCAAATTGACCTTGAAGAAATTCAAGACTCAATTGGTGAAGGAACCTCAGACACTAGCAATCAACTTGAGGAGGAAATTCCTGTTGATCCAGCTGACGAGTCTATACTTCCAAGGCGTTCCACAAGGGTTAGGAACACACCTGAGTTTTATTATAGATTTCATATTACTACGGAAGGCGATACATTTATCAGTGACAGTACACTGGTAAATCTGGATGAACCTAACAGTGTTAAGGAAGCCATGGCAGGTCCAGAGTCTGCTAAATGGAAGGAGGCTATGGACAGCGAGATAGTGTCCATGTATGACAATCAAGTTTGGAACTTGGTTGACAATGTACCAGGCCGTAAGACAGTCGGGTGCAAATGGATCTTCAAGAAGAAGACCGATATGGATGGGAAAGTGCACACTTATAAGGCTCGACTGGTCGCGAAGGGTTTTACTCAGACTCAGGGTATTGATTATGATGAAACCTTTTCACCGGTAGCAAAGATTAAGTCTATTAGGGTTATGCTAGCCATTGTTGCATTTCATGATTATGAAATATGGCAAATGGATGTCAAAACCGCTTTCCTTAACGGAAAGTTGGCTGAGGATGTTTACATGAATCAGCCAGAGGGTTTTGTCAGTGCAGAGTACCCCAATAGAGTGTGCAAGCTTGAGAAATCCATTTATGGATTGAAACAAGCATCTCGAAGTTGGAATCTTTGTTTCGATGAGAAGGTCAAAGAGTTTGGTTTCTCAAGAAGTGAAGATGAGTCCTGCGTGTATGTCAGAGCTAGTGGGAGTATAGTTAGCTTTTTGGTACTGTATGTGGATGACATACTGCTCATAGGAAATGACATCCCAACCTTGCAGGAGGTTAAGTCCTGGCTTGGGAAGTGCTTTGCTATGAAGGACCTTGGAGAAGCTGCCTATATCCTAGGGATAAGGATATTAAGAGAAAGGAGTAAAAGACTAATTGGACTTAGTCAGAGTATCTACTTGAATAAGGTGTTGAAAAGGTTCAACATGCAGAATTCCAAGAAAGGAGAATTACCGATCCAAAGCAATGCCAAACTGAGCAAGGCTCAGAGCCCGAGTACAGAAGATGAGATAGCTGAGATGAGTCGATTACCTTATGCTTCCGCTGTTGGCTCGATCATGTATGCTATGACTTGTACCCGTCCTGATGTGGCCTTCGCTTTGAGCATGGTCAGCAGATATCAGGGGAACCCTGGCAAGGCTCATTGGACTGCGGTAAAGAATATTCTCAAGTACCTGCGGAGGACTAAGGATCGGATCCTTACCCTTGGTGGGAGTGATGACTTGAGAGTAGTAGGGTATAGTGATGCTAGCTTTCAGATTGATAGGGATAACTTCCGCTCTCAGTCGGGCTGGGTCTTTACCTTAAATGGAGGGGCAATCACTTGGAAGAGTTCCAAACAGGAGACTGTAGCTGATTCGACTTGTGAATCAGAGTACATAGCAGCGAGTGAAGCGGCAAAGGAGGCGATATGGCTGAGGAACTTCATCGGAGACCTTGGAGTTGTACCAGCTATTAAGGAGCCTATGGAGATTTTCTGTGACAGCAATAGTGCGGTTGCCTTAGCCAAGGAACCAAGAGATCATGGCAGATCCCGACACATTGACAGAAAATATCATTTCATAAGACACAAGATAGAAGGGGGACTCCTCGTGGCAAAGAGGGTATCGTCAGATGAGAACCCTGCGGATCTCCTTACGAAGGGACTGACGAGGGTGAAGCATTTGCAGCATGCGAGACGCATCGGGCTGAGGGACGATATTAGTTTTACAGATTAGATAGTTATTACTGAAACTTGTAAAATGTAATCGACGTTTGATGATGAATAAAAGTTGTGATTTATTTATGAGTAAGGTGTTGCTATCATTGTCAATTATTTACTATTGTTTCAGCTTTGCATATTTTGACTTCCAGAATAATAAGTTTATTCAAACTCTCCACAGTCGGTCATATGTCGGAAGTAGGTATGAATCAAGACTGTCATGAATTGGGATTGTAGATGACTAAAGGTGTTTAGCCATAGCAATGGTTGCTACAACATTCATGAGTACTCATAAGTTATGAGTATTGGAATAAACCCACGCTCACTTGTATCACTTCATGGAATTTATCTCGAGTGATCGTGAGACGGTAATATCATATAAGTCTTCAAACCTAGAGATATGAGTTGTTACCTATGAGTTGGTTGTGCATTGATTGCACGTAAACGCATCAGTAACTCGATGTTATAAAACGTGCCTTTGTGTGCAATTCAATAAGTAGTAGAACAAGCATATGAGTCGAAGTTTATCTGTTCCTTCTAGAAATAGAAGCGATATCTGGGCCCCTCGATGATTTTTTTTTGACCTATGTACCGGGCCCGGTCAGAACTAAATTGATGTGTTCGATTAAGTTCTTTGTCAAACAAATCGGAAATCGGGAAACAAACTGCTGGAAGATAAGTAAGACATTGTTCCATGTATTTGTCCGGCTGATATCATGAGAGCAGAGGATTATGTGATCACTTATCTAAAATGGCGCTTCATAGTTCAACAGAGTTTTCGAGAGCTACGATTGTCGGTTGGTTCCTGAAGCTATACAGGCAAGTACAGTTATCAGACTTATCCAAGTGGGAGACTGTTGGATAAGGTGTCTAAGTCCATAACTTATTTGGTATATACTTGACCCGACCCGGCATGGTGCATTTGGGTTGCACTTCACCCGAACTATTTATATGGATAACATTATGAGAAGAGTATATTTGCGGCTACTAATATATTATAAGTTATAATATATTAATATGAAATTGTATTATTTAATTAGTATTGATCTTAAATTAATTATGAATTAATTTAGTGGTCAAAAGGTGACTAATTAAATAGTGGGCTATTATATTTATATGGTGTGGGCTAACACTCATTAGGAAATGGGCTAAGCTTAAATGGGAGTTCATGGATGATCCATGGAGCTTTTAACCCATGGATCCTTGGAATAGGAAAAGACATGGGTTATTAGGGTTTGCATGGTTCATAACCCTAATCATCTACACTATATAAAGAGGCTTATGGTGCTTGAGAAGACACTATGTGTGTGTGCATAAGGTGTGGCCGATTTCTAGAGTATTAGAGTGCTCTCTCATAAGTTTTCCAAGTTTGTGGTGATTTGTGATTTCCATTTGAGGCATTCACATTATTGGTGCTTGGCTCTCAAACTCCCAAGGAATCAACTCACTAACAAAGGTATGTAATTCTTCTAGTATCTTTTATGTTTAAAAGTACCCCATGTATGCTAGATAGGTTATGAACCTTGGAAAATTATTTTGCATGTATTTTAGACAAACATAGATCCAAGGTTTCTAGGGTTGCATGAACACCTTAGGAGTGTTAGTTTGCTCAAAACCCAACAGTCACAACTGATGCACAATGAAACTTGAATATTCACCATTGTGCAAACTTTAGACCAACGATTGTCCCCCACTTAGATTCGAATGCACTGTTCCAATCCACCAAATTTTTATGGATTCCCAATCCATCTCTCAACCTTACAATTGAAACCTATCAACATCCTGAGCTTATAAGAACTAGCATTCCATTACTAGCCAACCTTAGTGATCACACACACTCCAAAACCAGATGAATACCTTCTGAATTCTCAACGAGTTTAGTAATCCCAAGTACTTCCCATGATACAACTCCATGACCATAACAGACGAATCACCAATTCAATAACTCACCTGCCGAAGGATCGGTGTATTTAGAGTTCTCCCATAGATACCATTCGATTTCTGATGACAATCCCAATGGCTGAAATAACCCATACGAACAAAAATTTCCCATTACTTAAGATTGATACGTTACCACTGCTCCATCCCCACTGACAGTAGCAGTTGACAACCTGAGATTTACAACATCTAGCCTTCCTTGACTAGCCAAGCCTATCATTTGCACATTCAAAGACCGGGTGATCATTCCCAATACCTGGATCTCAAATCCTTAAAAACTTTTCTCTGAATCCACCATAAGTCCCTGGCGACTGATCGGTTGATGAAGAACAACACTTAAATATCGAACAAGTACCCAACCCGCTCAACCATTTACTTGAACTTAGAGCAATTCCCATGAAACCTGCAACTAAACTTGCTATGAAGGTGTGAATTTGAAACTACTGACCTTACAGTCATGCCCAAACCAATTCCTTACTACCTCGAAACCATGAACACCCTTACACATCCTGCATTCAACCCCGCATGCCTACCTCGCGGATTCCTTGAATTCTCGTTGATACCACTAAAGATCCGACCGACTGTTGATGTCCTAAGTGGAATACTCAAGCCTCTTCTAAACACGGCCCACGGTATGCAAAATGACATATGAAGATTCTTAAGATCATGATGAAGAAAACTCAATTTCTAGGTGGAGACTAAGATAGACCATACATAGCGTTTCACATATAAACATATAATCATAAACACAATTCATAAGAGCATGAGGGAAGAGATTACAACACATACCTGCGATGTCAATTGATGGAACTCGGATTCCCTCTGCCTGAAACTGCAATGCTCAGCTCCTCACCATAGGAACCTCCAACCTACCCTCGCGACCATCAGTGCTCCTCAGAGTAGCTGGAGTAGGTTCCCTCACTGATGCTGTCATCAATCTTGAACAGTCAGACTTCTTGTAGCCCACTTGATTGTAGTGAAAACATATCGAAACTGATTCTCGAGGGCAATCCCTACTAAAATGACCTAGTTGTTCACAATTGAAACATCCCGTCCCTATCTCCCGACAGCCTCCCATATGGGTCCTCCCACACTTAGCACAACGGCCCCAGCCTTGCTGGCCTCCCAATGCGAATCCTGAGTCCTGGGCCTCTTTTCCTGGCCCACTACGACTTGAATATGTTCTGGCTTCCTCTTCCCGAGGTGCTCCAAATCAATATCCTGCTCCTGGACTCAAGCAATCATATCATTCAGGGTCTCGCACCCTGACAACTCATAATTCCCTGATGTCATACCTAACATATCACGACACCTTATTTTTTTCATCTTCGTGTCCGCTGCATACTGCAGAACCAATAAGGCCCTCTCCTGGAACTTGGCAACGATCACTGCCACAATCTCAGTTGTCTGGCGAAGGTCCTGAAACTCTCTCGCCAACTGATGCACCTCAGTAGCTGGTGCAAACTCTATCCTAAACTGAGTCACAACTCATCCCAAGTCATCGTCTCCAGGGCTTCGCCTCTCAAAGTGATGTCTACCTCCTCCCACCAATCTTGAGCTCTGTCTTTCATAATACATCAAGCAAATCTGACATTTGACCCCTCAGGACAAAAACTTGCCTGAAAAGCATTCACCATATTCGCTACCCATCTCCTTCTAGCAATGGGGTCCTTCTCCCAAAAGAACTCGGGAGCCCGATAAGCACGAAAATCGCGGAAGGGAAGAGTGTGAGCTCCCATAATAGCCATAATCTTAGTGTGGAATCCGCCCAGACGCTCATCCAAAATCTTCGTAATCCCCTCCTTGACCTTTTCGAAGATCAAAGGAGTCTGCTCCAAAATACCGCGGGTGATCTCCGACAAGATGAGCTCCCAAATCCGCTCATCAGTTCACTCAGTACTAACACCTGAGCCTGAACCTCCTCCACGTGTGCTCATATCCATTCTGAAAAGAAATCATACACATGATCAAAACATACCCAAAATAATCCTCATCCCATCGGCTTCCTAGATTCTCTGTGACTCTCCTCAAGTCGAGTATGGATCATGTGCTTTCAGTAGTACGGGCCCAATACTACCTTCCACACTTATCCATACTTTCCTCAAGAATCATCCCAAATCCTCCAATTCACCTTCTTAAATTGATACTCCAGATACCCGATAAGCAACACAACCAAACCACTAAAGCAATTCCTAGGCTTTCGTAGGTTCCTGACATCACCCTGCCATCAGCTGCTGAAGACTCCTACTAATGTCAGCTAACTACCTCATGAATATAATCACATGCCACAGATCTTAGATAATCCTTCGAGTAACAGACTCATCCCTATAACGGTTAGACTCTGACAAGAGTTGTACAATAGGGTCAAATCAATCACTTTGAGATTATTTAACCTTTGCAACATGTGACTTAACATATTCATTTAATAGTTAATTCACATCATTAAGAGTTCCACAAAGCACAAATCAAGCAACATGCGAGCAATAACACTTCAAACCATAAGCCCAATAGAGGACATCTCAAGCTCACTTACTACCAATAAAGATTTCGAATCTAAAACATCATTCAATCCCTCTTAGGCTACAGGGCATCACATATCAGGCCAATCCATATGACCATCTGAAATCCATAATAGCATGCAACTCAAAAACTCAACCAATCCGACATATAAAGGCATCTCTACTAGCATAAAATCCTAATCAGATCCCTAGCCCTAATCTTGCATGCATCTCACATATCATATAACATAACAAACATGTATGGGTATTTTGGGAATCACTTACTTGAGCTCGGCTGATTGGATGCACCACCCCTTTCTTTTATTAGAAAATCATTTAATAAAACATTTATTTTATGAAAAATCTACCAAACCCTCAATTTGAGTTCAGACACACCCGAGAGTATGCCCAAATCCCACAAACCAAGGCTCTGATACCAACTTGTAAAGTCCCGAAAATCCACGGTAAAATTTTCATTTTTAAAACCATAATTTATATAACAAATTATTCTGAAAACCATTCAAGGTAAAAATTAGCATTTAGACATTAGAGTATGCATTATGGACGTGAAATTAAACTCTAGGGGATGTTGTCCAGTCACGCCGGGTCGTTCCTTTTTGAACCAGAAGTATCTGAAACCATTAACATAAAATCGTAAGCATAAAGCTTAGCGAGTTCCACAAAATACCCCATACCAAACATACATTTCAGTCAAAACATAATTAGGTTTATTTCACCCCCTTCGGTCTCTTTCAACCGGTACTGGGTCTATTTCAATCCCTTCAATCTCTTTCAACTAGCACGAGGTATATTTCAACCTCATTGGTCTCTTTCAACCGGTACTTGGTATATTTCAACCCCTTGGGTCTCTTTCAACTGGTACTGGGTATACTTCAACCCCTTCGGTCTCTTTCAACTGGTATCGGGTTTATTTCACACCCTACAACTATCATATAATCATAACAATAAGATTCACAGAGACAACCACCATATACATGAATGGAAAATAATTGACACGAAGACAATCATCATCATACAACATAATCTAGTGGACTGGAATTGGTGCCTTCGACCCACGCGTACAATGAAGGAACTCACCTCAGTCTGTTGATAATCCAACAGATACTCGAGCTACTGGACTAGAGAATCCCCGTGCTAACCAATCAAATACAATCATGATCAATAATCATGTCGTAATCATTATGCGGACTTAATTCACTAATCCTGGCTCCTAGGGTAAAAGATAATTTTACCCTTCCCCTTAACCGGCCCAAAGACCAAGGCCCAAACTCAATGGACCTTGAGCCCAATAGCCGACCCAAATCCCAAAGACACCCAAGGCCTAATATAGGTCAAATTCCATAAAGGCCCAACCAAAAGCCCACAATGTCAACTATCGATCATCACATCGTGTCCAGCCCTTGGTCACGTCATAAGATCTCACTCGGTCCGATTCCAACTCATCCTGACTCACCCTGGCCAACTTCGTCAAGAAAAGTCAACAAAGCTGGCCACACATCGTAAGAGCCTCCTACCACATCGTAAGCTTCAAAAAGCTAACCAGAAATAGGGTCATTCAACCCTCACGTCATGAGCTCCATGTCTCACGTTGTGAGATCAGTCTGAAGCTAAAAGTTCAACTTTAAAGTCCTTAATCCATTAAGCCTTGAACTCTAACTTTCTAGAAGGTCTTATAACTCCATAATGCACTGGAAAGTTGATGCTTTTAATACATATATGTCCAATAGATGTCTAGATCGCATTATGGTCAAAAGTTGAAGAAAAGACATCCAACTTTCATGCAAGGTTCCAAAAACTCAACCATTTACTAGATCCAGAGCCGGTCCTGGGGATTCAAATGCCCTAGACGAACTGGGAAAAAGGCCCTTAGGCCTTAATGTGTAACGAATTAAATTACATAAGCTATTTTTTTAAAACAACAATAAACTTTATAACAATAAACATAGGAAAATCATAGTATTTTAATGAATACCGACTAACTATTCCAGGCCAGATATTTTATACTACAATTTCACTAAAAATATAAATATTTTAATAAAACGAAGATGTTAAAGGTTAATTTGGTCATTAGTAAAATATGACAAATGTAACAGCCTAAATTTTTCAAAACTTTTTCATGCTATGGTTTTAAAAATATTCGGGTATTAACCCACATTTAACAAAAACCGATCCCACAAAATTCTTTATAAATTAAAACATTGGGTGTTACCATTAAGCATCAATAAATCCATAGCAAGCAAATAAGAATTACATCAATACAAAATAATAAGGAACTTATCAAGTTCCACTCAATTATTTATAACTTGACTTCTAACTTCCATCTATCATCCTCTCCCCTTAAAGGTAACCTGAGATACATGACATTAAAAAGAGATACGTAAGACAAAAATGTCTCGTTAGCTACGTGAGTTTTTGACCCAAAACATTTATCACCTTTTCATCAAAAATGTTTCATCTTTGCAAAACATAGTTTTAGACCATAAAACATTTTCAAGCGTTTTCAAGGAAAACTCATTTCATACATGTCATAATTATCATTTCATATCTTATAATTTCATTTCGAAAGCCATGTTTCCATATTTCATTTTCTTTTATCATTGAGGGCTAATTCCAGTATTAAACCGTTGCCATTTTTATACTTAGGGTCTACGTCTAATAAAGGAACCACTCCCAAGTTTGGACCAAGGTGGAAAGAACAAATCAATCCACCAAGGCATCATTTCCATTAGGACATTTATCTCGCCAAGGGGAGGCGCCACCCCAATAGATTCCTCTAGTGCCTCTTACGAGGTATCATGGCCCGGGCAGTTTTCATTTCATTACTTTCCAATTCTTTTCATTACTTTCCATTCCTTTTCATTACTTTACATACTTTCCATGCTTTACACATTTCATACATTAGTATCATAAAATCATTTCAAAAGTAAAGCATCTATATTTCAAAACATTTCAAACACTTTTTCAAAACATTCAATCTTCCAAAACATTCTTTAGTTTCAAAAAACATTCTTGCCTTCAAGGCATTCTTTCAAAACATTCTTTTGAAAAGCATTCAAAAACATTTAGTATATCAAATAATTAATATTTCTTTATCATAAAAATTATTTTTCCATGTACCCCAAAGTGGGAAAATGCCAACATGTACTCACCTCAATCACACTTAGGTTAGCTAATGCTCTTCTAGTTCCTTTCGCTAGACCAATCCTCTTTAAACACTACCTACACCATATATGGACATAATTCATTAAAATGACCAAAATACCCCTCATAGCTTCCATTACTAAATTTTATTATTTCAAATCATTCCTCATGCAAAAATATGAATGTAGGCGAAAACCGTGCGTAAATCTGAGTCCGTATGCAAAAGTTATGAAGAAAACAAGAAAATCTCCAAATCAGGGATTTACGCGGGTCGTGTAAATTAAAGCATGCATTTACACGGGTCGTGTTTTCATGTCTGCACACACACAAAAATCGATTTTTCTCATAATAACACTATACTTTGCATATTTCTTGAAGACCCATTTCCAATTCAGATTGTACCATTTGTTTAGGTCCTCACACATGATTAAGAGGTATTTTATCATCCAAAACACCCCACTTAATCCATAAGTGCTCATTGAACTCCTTTTAAAAACACATTGGTTCTCATATTTCATAAGAAGAGTTAAGTATCCAATTACTCAAATGAACATTCAAAACTCATAAGGATTGTTCCTAATTTGTTGAACACTCATATGAAAGTTGACATGCATATAAAACCAGCATTAATCTCAATGAAAATGCCCAATCTAACCATGGAATCCTAAATTCCATTCCATGTTCCAAAATTTCCCTTGGGTTATAACAATCACCGGAGCTATATATTTTCTAACATTCCTTCATGTTTAAATTTCAATTCCATCTCTAAAGTGTCATTTCATATCCATGAATGCCATTCACCTCTTAGATATCAATTAACATGTAGTTATCCGTAGATTTCCCAAAATGCCCTTATGGCCAATTATTCCATAAATTCAACTATAGATCACTTAAGCCTTCATGTTCTTGCATTCAAATCATATTATTAGTATCAACTCATGTTTATGAGTATCATATACTCATCAAATGCTCACATTCCAATAATTTCATTGTTTTCATCACAATTTCTCACATAACCATATAAAACCCATGTTTATACTTGATTCTACCATCATTGATGAATTTAATCATTCTATTTGGATTTGTTGCTATCAAATATCATCTAGGTGATAGAATCTAATCCCAATTCATTATCAATTGCCATATTCTCAATTTGGGTTTTCTAGGGTTCATGAGGGTTTTCACCTAAATCATCAAATCCATCAATGGGATGATTGGATTGAGGTTGAGATCATCAAAACAACTCAAGGGAGGTTTAAAAACCAAACCCTAATCAAGGAATCATACTAATTTCTACATTAGGGGTCAGACCCAAACCTTGAATTCGAAATTTAGAGATAGAAGAGAAGAGGTTATACCTAGCAAGCTTTTGATTCCTCTTTCCTTTGCATGAATGCTATAAAATTGTCTTGTATCAAACCCTAGGATCCAAGAAGGTGAAAAATCGCCATTGTAGAGGGTTTTGGAGCTCATATTCGTTCTTCATCCATAAGGGAAGAGTGGGTGCATCTTATGTCCCACATTTTCACATTTGGTCCCTCTAATTCATGCATTTTGTCTATTATTACCATTACTCCATTTATTTTAACATTTGACTTAAATATTAAAATAACAAGTCCTCTTCCATCAATTATTTAACTTTGGTTGTCCTTTCCACTAACTGAGTCAACCCTTTGGTCAACTCACTTTGTCAAGTTGGCACTTTTGCCCCTTTAACTTTTAAAAATGTTATTATTTTCACTTCTAACTTTCTAGACTTCATATCAACTAATGATATGTTTATTCCTCAATGATTTAACTTTACAAATCATCTTTTATTTATTTTCTTTATAAATCTAAAAATCTGGTCTTAAATTTTAGGATGTTACAACAAAAATCTACTCTTTTCCTTCAATCGTTCAACGATTCCCTGTTGACAACTAAAAGTCGTCACTATCATTATCTTTTTTGAAGTCATTATAAATTAGTGAAACAAATGGGTGCATAATGTATAAAAACTCAATAAAAGCAATTAATCTTTTAACAAAAAAAATTACTTAATAATTTGATAAAATATGATATGAAGAATCTTGCAATCTTTTTCTTAGTGGATGCAAAAAAAAAAAAACAATGAGAATTTAATGGAGGCACAAAAAGGAACTTTAGGCCAATTAAAAAGGCATGCAATTGAACAAAGAAGGATTCGAACCTGGACAGTTTGCATTGACTTGAAAAAATAAAAGTGTGCTTACCAGTTAATCTATATGAAATTTATGTTCTTGTTTGAAAGATTTATTATTTATATAAATATTAAATAGACAATATGGCTAAATCTCGAGCCTTATTTTTTTCGGGGCACTGTGCGACTACCCACCTTGTCCCCCCTCAAATCCGACCCTAACTAGATCTGAACTCCATATTACTCTTAAGACCCTAATAACTCATAAAGTTGCCAACTTTATGGTTTCCATTCATCAAACTTGCACAATCAAGAGGAAAAGTGGGACAAAACCTAGATCTAGCCTCATAGAACAATAAAGGAGGAATCTTTGATACTTACAATGATCCAGAAACAATGTAAGATGATGATGATGAAGATTCCTTGCAAGCATCAACACAAGATCACCTTCTTCTTCTTCTTCTTCTTCTTCTTCTTCTTCTTCTTCTTCTTCTTCTTCTTTTCTCCTTCTTCCAAACCATGAAAAGCTCCAAAATGACCAAAGATCAAGCAAGGATGAAGACTAGGGTTTTTCTAAGGTGAATGAGGATTTGGGGCTGACATGAAACCCTAAAATGATTTTAGAGGTGCTTAAATACGAAGGACACCCTAAAATGATCATAGGATTGGGCTGCATCAGCTCTCACGTCGTGAGATCAGTCCCGGACAAAAGTTTTCATGCAACCCATCTCACATCATGAGCCTCCAATCTCACATCGTGATGCTTATTTTCTTCCAAAATCCAATCTTTTGACTCCTCGAAACCCTAATTTGATTCATCCTAGAAAACAGGTGTTACATATATTGTGATCTGTATGATTTATTATTGATTGAGAGAATGATGAGTACTGAGAAATAGATCATTAATAAGAGATTGATTATTTGAGAGATTGATATTTGATTGATAGATAAATTATGATTGAGAGATAGAGCACATATGATAGACTGATTATGATGGAGAAAATGATTTTGATTAAGAGAGAGATCATTGATTGAGAGAATGATCACGACCAAGAGGTCGATTTTAGTTAGATAGATCCTTAATGAGGTAGATCATTCCTGAGATAGATTCTTGATAAGGTACATCATTTAGATATAGATCATTGATGAGAATTAGATCATTGGTTGCAAGATAGATTGTGATTGACTGCTAAATCATTACTAAGAAGTTAGTTATGAGAATACCATAAACTGATATAAATTAATTATTACATATTTCAGATAATGAGTTGCTTTGTACATATATGATCAATGTGATTTATATGATCTATGTGATTATGTTATTGTAGATGTTATTCAATAGGCCATGAGGTTTACCTTTTTATGATGATTTATTTTGCAAGTATATTATTGTGACCTCCGACTCGATCCTGTATTTGAGTCCAGTACGATCATTGGTATACTTCTTGTATGCCTGTGTACCGGTGTGCACCAAGATTATTTGTAAAGTTTTAATGAGGAATAAAATTATTTGGGGTGTACTTGGTAGAAAACATGGGCATTGCATTGAAAAATTATCACTCGGTCTGGAATGACCCATTTCAGACTAATATTTCGAAATGGGTATAGTGATCCAACCCTGTAATATAGTCCCCCATGTTGAGAGAAAAACTTTTGAAGAAAACTGGAACAAATGTTAGTACAAGATAATAAGTTACGGAATAAGTTAATCTCAAGGATCAAGTTAGCTCAACAATAATAAGTTAGAAGTGTTAGATTGTTAGTTGCGGAAATGTAAAGGAAATATAAATGACAACAAGTTATATCAAGTAGACACCAAGTTGATTCATAACAAGGTTTGCAATCAAACACAAGTTAGTAAATGCGAACAACTTAAGGTGAAGAGGAACTCAGTTTTTCTGATGTGAATTATGAGCATTTGAATTAGCATGCAGAATTAAAGAACACATAAAGAACATCGTGATTTGGGTGTTTAAGAGATGCATTTGATTATGAAAGGTGTTTACAAAAAAGGATCTAGATCTAAATCTACATAATTAACACACACTAACACTCTCAATGTTACATCTCTCAAGCACACCTCTACAAGTGGTATGAATCCACCATATATATAGGTGTTTACATTTCTCTCTCTCTCTCTCTCTCTCTCTCTCTCTATCTCTATCTCTATCTCTCATGTCACAAGGCTACCTTACCACATGCAAGTGGGTATGCAAAAGTCAAACCATTTACAAAGTCACACATGGATAACTTTGTACCCAACATTCTCCCCCTCAAAGTTACGAATGGATGACCCGCTTCAAATCCTCCAAAATCAAGCAACTTTGTGAACCGAGCCTCAAGCGTGACACATGTAGAGATGAACTTCAAATCTTCAAATCTTCAATGATTTTTCAATCTGGGTTCTAGAGTGTGAGACCATACAATCCGAGCATCAACGAATAATTAGGAGTTTCTCAATCTCCAAATAATCACCCTAAAGTTGAGCATAAAAGAACACCCCAAAAAATCTTCAATATGTCCAAACCCATCATGAACCGAAACCACTTCCGAATCTCCAATCGAATCATTTCATAAACTTCAAATACTCGAGGTCACTTCGGTCTTCAAGTCCGCGTAATATGAAAAATTCAATATTGTTTTGAATTTCCATATCTAAATCTCTCCCCTTTTTATAATCGAAAAATGATTATAAAACCAAAAAGGGAATGAGAAAGCGCTCAATTCAGAATTTTTATATCCAAAACTCCCCCTTAACACATGGCATAAACATTTTGCTTCAATTTGGAAAATCCAAAAAATCTTCAATTTTTAAATTCGTTCACAAACCGCCTTTGACAAAATTTCACAAATTTGGGTAGTAATTGTCAATTTCAAAATTTTGAAGTGACCCGATGCACCCAAAACAGCCAAAAATGCGAAAGTCTCCCCCATTTGCGAAACTGGGTAGAAAGCGTCAATTCACATTAACTACATGGGCTGAAAATGAAACTTCTTCACAATTCTTCAAAATGTCGAAATTATACCCCAATGTCGAATATGGGTATAAACTGACACAAGTCCGACAAAAGTGCAGGGACTCATTGCGAAAATTCTGCTTTCTTCATTATCTTTTTATACCACTGTCCTAACTGGACCACTTTTGCCAGATCTTCGAAACTTCAAGGACCAATTTCGAAAGATGTTTGTTTTCTTCTCCGATTCATTACCCAGTTCGTGAATCCAGTGACGAAGTCTTCCCGTCTCCTTCCCAACTCGTTATCAAACTTTCCAAAGTGAGCCATTAAAATCTTCGTTAGATTCTCACAACCAAACATTCGAAATTGACCAACAATCCTTTGAAATCAATTACTCAACCTCCATGTCACAGCTTTCGAAGATTATTAACCCAAGTCGTCGACATCAAGTCCGTGAAGTCGACCTTTCCCAAATCAACCATCGATCCTTAAAAACCAAAACTTCGCTTTTAACTATTCGCTTTCAATCAATCTTTCGAAATCAAATCATCTAGCCATTTGTTATCACAACCTGCTTCCCAGTCGATCTTAACCATCAAACCAAAAATCCCAACATCAAAACCTTCGCTTTTGCATCACATCGACATTACTTCCCGGTCGTCTTCAAAATCCGTCGACTCCAAATCAAATAACATATTTCGCTTTTACAAATAATCCATTCCTTCAAAGTCAACTCCAAAATATTCGACCATTGATATTGATCCCTTTGAAATCCAACATTGTTCGTTTTCAACCATTCGATCTTTAACCCAACACATCAAAAGCGAAATCACTTGTTCAACATCGAATTGGCCAGGATTCATTCGACATCAAGCTGAGCAATACAAATCAAAAATTGATTTCGACATCAATTAACATAACCAAATTCCAAACCACGTTCAAGAGTTGAACAAAACTCAAGTCATTGCTTTCAATATCAAGCACAAGAACAACCCATTTTCGAAATTGAATTCCAAATTAGACTTGATTTCGACATCTAAAGCCTCAAATCAGCATGTATCTATCGATTTCAGCATACAATTCACCAATTCACCTCTTGAATTCCAACTTTGACTTTTTTACAGTTTGACTTTTCGAAGTCAAACACCAAATTGATGAATCAAACACCAATATTTGGATCAAAAACTTGATAAACCATCTGTTCTTCACATGTTCTTCACGAAAATTTCAAAGTTCTTGACCAATTTTATCCAACTCAATTGTCGACTTCTAGACTAAGATTTGAACAAAATCGATTTTAAGATAGAGCACATAATACAAAATTGATTCAGAATGCTATTTTAACAATCAGAACAAGCATCAATCGATTATTCAGAATGATAAAGTCGATGAAATTGCAGCACAGGAACGATGACCACAATGAGAGTCAAGAACTTACAACTCCTTTATGCATATGATAAAGTCGACTCAATTAGTGAATATTAGAAATCGGATTAAATTAATCACCTCTTGGGCTTAACAATGAAAGCAGGTCACAAAAACAGATATGGACTCAAAATTAATAAATAGTAACCATTTCGACTTTTGGGCTCAATGAATTGAACATGAACAGTAAACGATCATATGGTTAGGCTTAATTTGTTTGATTCGAAATTTTGAATTAAAATCTTCATAATCAAAAGATCAAAGAAACAGTATCAAATATTTGATTTAACTCATTTAGAATTAAAATTTGGATTGAAATGAGCAATTACAATTTGAGAATCATATTGAACAACAAATATGATTGGATTGGGCTTGATCAATAGAAAAAATTATTGGATCATAACAAGTGAGTTTTTCAAAAAAAATTGATCCAATGAGTCAAAGTGATAAAAAATTCAAGAACGCAACGCACGAATCAACGAGATTTAGAGAGATCCTAGAGAAACTCACCATAAATGTTCCAATTGTGATGATTGTAGCCAAACCGAGAACCGTTTCTTCAAAAAATCATGTTGATCTTCGAAGACCCGCTCTGATACCAATTGATGTGAATTATGAGCATTTGATTTGGCATGCAGAATTAAAGAACACACAAAGAACATGGTGATTTGGGTGTTTAAGAGATGTATTCGATTACTAAAGGTGTTTACAAAAAAGGATCTAGATCTAAATCTACATTATTAACACACACTAACATTCTCAATGTTACATCTCTCAAGCACACCTCTACAAGTGGTATGAACCCACCTTATATAGAGGTGCTTACATGTCTCTCTCTCTATCTATCTATCTATCTATCTATCTATCTATCTATCTATCTATCTATCTATGTATCTCTCATGTCACAAGGCTACTTTACCACATGCAGGTGGGTCTACAAAATTCAAACCATTTACAAAATCCTACATGGATAACTTTGTACCCAACATGTTCAGAAGATAATAGATAAATATGAATGATCTTTGTATTGCAATGATAGTTCAGAAAGATCGTGAAGGTGTGTAAGATTACATGAGATGGGATCCACTATTTATAGAGTTTCGAAAAGTTACATTTGCAATAAACTAATAATATCGTACTGACTTTAGTGACCATGCAAGGTTCACTGGACAAAACTACACTAACACGCTAAGTCAGTAAAGTAACTTTGAAAGTCTTCATCATTCATCTTTGCGGTAGTAGTTGTGGTTGCGGTTCACTGCGGTTCACAAAAGATGTTCTTCAACTACGGTAGTCAACTTCTACTGTGGTATCAACTCCAACTGCGGTATCAACAAAAATCCAGATTGCGGTTCCTTAGCTAAAGAGGGTCACTTTTTGTATCAACAATTTCCCCCAAAGTGACCTCTTCACTATCTTCTTCATTTCTTCAATTTGAGGAACCGAATAAGAATCCACCAGAATTTTCTAACTTCGAACAACCACTGAGTTCTTCTTGATATTTCAAATTTAATTTCATCCATAGTATGCTTTGATCTTTGGACTGAAGCTAAAGTGGTGTCTAGTTGCCTCTTGGTAAGTCGATGGATTGCGGTCATCGGAATGAAGTATTTTGGACCGTCATGAACCCTTTTGTAAACAACTCCTAGCTCTGGAAAGTTGGTTGCACCAAGTGACATTTCTTGAAACCCGTTAGTGTATGCTGGAACAGGTTCGAGTTCAGGAAAGTCAAATTTCTTGGCAAGGACTGGATGAATTTATGCATCGATTTTACCAAAGTCGCATACAAAAGATTTGAGAAATTCACAGGCTCTTTCACAAGCAATCTTCATCTTAGGATGCTTTTCAGCTTTGACTTGAAACACTCGAGCTATGAAAAAAATTTCCTCAGGATTCATGTTCACAAAATCTGCCTAAATCCGAATGTACTCATCTCCTCTTCGGGTCAAGGTATACTGATAAAATTCAGCCTTCATGAATTTTCTCACCTTGTAGTTTTTGACCCCATCTGGTCTATCATTAGACCAGATTTTCTAAAACTCGGTATCGTGCCTTGCATGGAAGAGGTTAAGGCGTTCAAACTCCATGGGGAGTCTTTTCACATTCGGAAGACTTGAATCAAAGGATTCGAAGACTGGAAAGAATTTGGAGTTTGGGGAGATGGGAATGTCCCAGTAGCCGTCTGAGGGAGGTTCGACGTAAGTAAGAATGGGTCTGTAGTCATCATCCAATAGCCTGCGGGTAGGGTTTATTCAAAAGTTGACTACGGATTCATCCATTGTTGTATCGATCCCATATGCTCTCTACATTTGTTCGGCAAACTTTGCGGCCCTCCAGTCACGTTTATTTTGACGAGTGGCTGGGGAGTCATTGGAGTGATCAGAAGACATTGCGGGTGCTAAAATTTTGAATTGTGGAGTCTATTGTTGAGAACTCTGTTGAGGATCTTGTTGCGGTGGAGTTTGTTGTGGAGATGGATGCGGTGAAGAACGTGGAGTTGGTGGTTTGTGGAGATGGATGCGGTGAAGAACGTAAGAGCAGGTTGAACTTGTGGGGGAGTTTGTTGTTGATGAACCGAAGGAGTCTTTGATCGTGAAGGATCTTATTCTTGATGAATTCTAGGAGGGATTTCACTTCCCCTTTTTGAGGAAACAACCTCTTGTTGCTCCTCAAATCATTGCTTGAGACCATCAATCTTTGAAAAGGTCTCATTGGATTGAGACTTCATCTGCTCACAGATCTGAAGATTGTTCGGGATGTCTTTGTTGAAGAGTAGTTGATAAATTTCCTGTTAAGACGAAGGATTTCATTAACACTCGAATTTGCGGTGAGTGATCGCCTTAACCCGTTAATGGTGGTTAGAAGAACAACAAGACTGGATTCATAAGCGTTATGAGTTTCTTCGACCAACTGTTTGGAGTGAGTTGCTTGTTTTTCAAGAGTGAGTTTGAACTCATCCTTTAGTGCAGTTACATCCTTGATGAGTTTTTCAGCAGTTGAGATGAACTCCTGGTGATCTGCGGTTCTTCTATTATCCAGTTCTCTTATGCCCATTTCAACTCTCAGAATCATTCTGTCTGCGGCCATTCTCTCCCGTATTTCCAATCGTTCTATTCGTTCAGCGAGTGACTGCGGGGTTGCAAATTCAGTGTTCTGTGGTTGATTGGTACAGACTACAGTGAAGATTTGGCTGATTTTGTTTTGAACACTAAGGAACTCTTTTCTGGAGACCACAATTTTCTTCTTCTTCTTCTTCTTCTTCTTCTTCTTCTTCTGTTCAGGCTTAGAGGTGGAGTGTTGGGATCCACTCAGTTCTTCATCATCCAGAACCATTATAAAATCATCTTAGGGAAGGGGTTGCTGAACATCATCAAAGTTGTCTTCATCAAACCCAAACATAGGAGCTGAGCTTATTTCAATGGCATTTTCTTCTTCTTTTGAATCGTGATCTTCTGCATTTGGAGGGGGCTTTGAGGGACCAACAACATTATCCAATTGATGAGCGTTTTGAACAGTTTCCTCCATGGTAGACATCCATTGTTGAATGGAAAGGATGTCGTGAACCGTTTTGGCATTGTTAAATAAATCGGACCAATACTTTGCTACGGTTTGAATTTCTTCCTCCTTCTTTTGTTGTTGTTGTAATTGTTGCACTTTTCGTGCTTGCACAGATCTCTTGAAAGCTTCAAAATTTCTGATTCCAGACTCGGTATTTGGACGATATCGAGTCCAAGAATCATCAGAGTTGTAACCGTCAAATCCTTGTCTCACCGAGGTGTCCCTCTGGTTCGTGGTTCCTTGCATATTTGTTTTCCCCACGCCTAGACCACTTGAATGTAATGTAGATGGAATAGGATTTCCTGAGCTTCCTCTATCTCCTTGACCTAACGTCAAGTCTGGCCTCGGTTCAGTTCTGACAAGGGCTAAGAAAGAGTGCCCTGCAGTGCAACTGGTGTATCGAGTGTTTGTGTGACACGAAGTAAAATGGAGCGTAACTCCTCGGGTTCAAATGTGTGCAATCGTGATACCCTGGAGACCTTAGGGCGACTCGTCACAATTGGGTCCACTTGGGATCCAATCGGGGGTGTGTCTCCATGATGAGATGAAACATATACACTTACTGTATCTGAGTGGTGAGTTGGGGTGTTAGAGGGTGAGTCTGCGGTGATTCCAATGACTACCGAAGTCTTTTGAGAGACTGCGGTATGAGTCGTGGTTCACATATGGCTTTAATTGGGGGTAAGTTTGAGTTTCTTTCTTCTAAAGACATCTCCAGAATCTGAAGACTCATGATGAGTGTCATCAAGGATATTCACAGGGGGATCAAAAGTCTTGGATAGAGATTTATGAAATGCAGCAGAAGACGTTGCGGTCTTAGCTTTTCGTTTCTTAGAAACACCATCTTATTTTGTGACTATGCTGACTGGAGTTTTCTTGGAGATTGCAAGAGACTTGACTCGTTTGGATTTGGGTTGAATGGCTTGGTCTGCGGTAGTCTGGGGGTACTGTGTTGCGGTGGACTGACAGGGTCTAGGCACGGAAGAGTGATATGGGGTAATATCACTCGTAGACTGTATGTGGTCAGCCACCTCTACCGTAGTGAGTCCAATGAAATCCAAGATGTACATCGGTAAACGTCAAATGGGTCCAAACATAGTTTGATCTTTAGAAGCAGTGTACCTTTTGAGATCGCGAGTTGAAAACAGGTTTGTGTCGTTGCCCATATCAAGCTTGGCCTCTTTGTGAAGATCGAAGATGCAAAGTGACCATAATTGAGCAAAAGTAAGCTCATTTATTCCTTCTTTTGGGACATCTTTGGAGATGTATTGTAGGAAATCATCCCACAATATTTTCCCATAATTCACATCATTCCCTGTGTAGATAGTCCAGACGATCTCCAATAGCTTGATTCCCATATTATCACTACCACCAGTCCTTCCTGAGAGGCTCCTGATGATAAAATGGCATACGAACTGCCAAACCGGTTTAAGCTGGTTCTTCTTGAATTCACCAACACCCTTAAGCTTCTTCTGGTAACCCATTTGATACAGAGTAGAAAACATGTCGTTTGGGCTTGGGGAGTAAAATTTTGTCGATGGAAGAACCCTGAGATTCATTGCATTCATAAAATTTTCTTTTGTTAACACCACCAGAGAGTCATCTATAAGGTTCAAATGAACTTCTTGCAAATTGTGGCTAGGTCGAAACGCTGAGAAAGCACACTTGAACAAAATCGCCATTGGAACTGCTTCGTGAAGGAATCAAAAGCGCCATACAGTGGGTGTGTTGGGAGAAGCTTGATCATCAGCTTAATGGCTTCGTTGTAAGAAGGATGATCTTCAAAGATGGCTCTGAAATTGCTTGAAGCAATGGATGAAGTTTGATCCTTGATTGTGGAATCTGAACCAGTGGGACGAGCAGAGCCTGAAGCTTTTGATTGCTTCTTTGAAATACCAGACTTCACCATTGTTATGAAAAAGCTTTTGAGAACTTTCAGAAAAAGGGTTTTAGCAAGAAGACGGAGAAGAGAGAGTTTGTCGTAAGGGTTCAAATAGCGTAAAAGATATCTTGGGAAGAATTGAAGTTTTTATGTCTCCGGATTTGAAAAGTTATTGTTATTACTTTAATTCCAGCTGTTAAAGTTAAAAACCCTTGGGTTTTTACCATTATCAGCAACAATTAAAATAAATCAAAAATAAAAAAGTTTCTAGGAAAAGAGGAGCATTTAATGCATTTACAGTACCACGATCACACGCCGCATGAACGTGGGGTGAGAGTCGTTTATCCATTGTGAAAAATGGGGAAGTGGAAACGGATTTGACATCCAACGGCTGAGTGACATGACTGGTTGAGGAAAAATATTTCTTAAAAGATTTTGTTTATGGAAAAACGATTCACTTGTTTTTTATCCAAAAAAGGAACCTGACTGAGGAAAGTTATTTGAAAATGACTAAAAATGTCATGTGCGATAAAATGAATGTTTTGAAGAATATTTTTATTAAGGTCCATTAAATAGCACACAACATTATTCAAAACATTTATGAAGTTATGACTGCAGCTTGATTCATTGCAATTGCGGTAGAATTCAAGTGACTGCGGTAACATGCAGTATGATTGCGGTAACATTAGCTGAAAAAACACTTGATCATGAAGGTTAGAAATAAAAGAAATAAAAGACCCAAAGAGTATATTGATCATATGTGATTGAGGTATAGTAGGTATACTGAAAAGAATATGAGGAATATATTATTCTAGAACCGCAGTGAAGAAAGTGCTTCAAGAGTTTTTTTTTTTGAGAAAAAAAGAAGCAATTCCTTCACCCTTGGAGACTAGTCGTGGTCTGCGGTACTAGTTAATTCAAAAAGAATTGCGGGTATGGATTCATCATTCCTAGCATTTCCAAAAACCCGTTTATTTTTGTAGCATTAAGTGCCTTAGTAAAAACATCAGCTATTTCTTCGTGAGTGGGCACAAAAATGAGTTCGATGTTACCTTTGAGGATATGGTCTTTAATGAAGTGGTACCGAAGTTCAATGTGCTTCGTCTTCGAGTGATGAATAGGATTATGAGAAATCGCTATTGCACTCTCTGAATCACAGTAAATTGGCACCCGCAACATCCTGTAACCGTAGTCCATAAGTTCAGTCTTCATCCAAAGGACTTGGGAACAACAGCTAGCTACGGCCACATATTCCGCCTCTACGGTAGACAAAGAAACACAATTTTGTTTCCTTGAAGACCAACTAACTAATCTTCTTCCTAAGAACTGGCATCCACCCGAAGTGCTTTTACGATCTAATCTGCACCCTACATGATCCGTATGCATCCGTGAACGCTTGAAGACTGAAGTCATTGCCCGCAGGGTACCAGAGGCCTAATGCTTTAATTCCCTATAGATATTTGAGAATTTTCTTGACTGCAGTCATGTGAGATACTTTAGGATCAGCTTGGTACCGAGCACATAACCTGTTGCCAATACAATATCTGGTTGGCTGACAGTGAGGTACATCAACAATCCAATCATTCCTCGGTAGGTTTTGTAGTCAACTGACTCTCCGGTAGGGTCAACTAAGATCTTATATCCAAAGGCCATCGGGACCTTGGATGAGGAGCAATTGTCCATTGAAAATTTCTTCAGCAAATCAGTGGTATACTTTTCTTGATGAATGAATATCCCTTGAGGGACTTGTTTAACCGGAAGTCCTAGAAAGAAGTTGATCTTTCTATTCATGCTCATTTGAAACTTGTTTGTCATGAGCCTTGCAAAATCATTCACCATACCCTGATCTGTTGATCCAAAAATGACACCATCCACATATATTTGAACAATCATCAAATGATTATCATTTGCTCGTCTAAATAACGTGGGATCAATCACACCTCTTTTGTATCCCGACATGACAAGAAACTCAGAGAGAGTCTCATACCACGCCCCCGGTGCCTGCTTAAGACTATATACTGCTTTCTCCAGCTTGTAGCAGTGGTTTGCAAATTGTAGCCTCTCAAAGACGGGAGGTTGTTGAAGGTAAACTTCCTCTTTCAGTTCATCATTCAGAAATGTACTTTTTACATCCATTTGATGCACTTTAAAACAATTTAATATAAAATTATATTATAATTTGAACTATATGATTATATAAAATCAATTAAAACTAATTTTTTTTTAACATTTTTTAACCATGGATTACACATAAAAACTATAGATAAATTTTAATTTACTATTATTTTTAATTACCATAAGGGTAATATATATATATATATATATATATATATATATATATATATATATATATATATATATATATATATATTACCCTTATGGTAATTAAAAATAATAGTAAATTAAAATTTATCTGTAGTTTTTATGTGTAATCCATGGTTAAAAAATGTTAAAAAAAAATTAGTTTTAATTGATTTTATATAATCATATAGTTCAAATTATAATATAATTTTATATTAAATTGTTTTAAAGTGCATCAAATGGATGTAAAAAGTACATTTCTGAATGATGAACTGAAAGAGGAAGTTTACCTTCAACAACCTCCCGTCTTTGAGAGGCTACAATTTGCAAACCACTGCTACAAGCTGGAGAAAGCAGTATATAGTCTTAAGCAGGCACCGGGGGCGTGGTATGAGACTCTCTCTGAGTTTCTTGTCATGTCGGGATACAAAAGAGGTGTGATTGATCCCACGTTATTTAGACGAGCAAATGATAATCATTTGATGATTGTTCAAATATATATGGATGGTGTCATTTTTGGATCAACAGATCAGGGTATGGTGAATGATTTTGCAAGGCTCATGACAAACAAGTTTCAAATGAGCATGAATAGAAAGATCAACTTCTTTCTAGGACTTCCGGTTAAACAAGTCCCTCAAGGGATATTCATTCATCAAGAAAAGTATACCACTGATTTGCTGAAGAAATTTTCAATGGACAATTGCTCCTCATCCAAGGTCCCGATGGCCTTTGGATATAAGATCTTAGTTGACCCTACCGGAGACTCAGTTGACCACAAAACCTACCGAGGAATGATTGGATTGTTGATGTACCTCACTGTCAGCCAACCAGATATTGTATTGGCAACAGGTTATGTGCTCGGTACCAAGCTGATCCTAAAGTATCTCACATGACTGCAGTCAAGAAAATTCTCAAATATCTATAGGGAATTAAAGCATTAGGCCTCTGGTACCCTGCGGGCAATGACTTCAGTCTTCAAGCGTTCACGGATGCATACGGATCATGTAGGGTGCAGATTAGATCGTAAAAGCACTTCGGGTGGATGCCAGTTCTTAGGAAGAAGATTAGTTAGTTGGTCTTCAAGGAAACAAAATTGTGTTTCTTTGTCTACCGCAGAGGCGGAATATGTGGCCGTAGCTAGCTGTTGTTCCCAAGTCCTTTGGATGAAGACTGAACTTATGGACTACGGTTACAGGATGTTGCGGGTGCCAATTTACTGTGATTCAGAGAGTGTAATAGCGATTTCTCATAATCCTATTCATCACTCGAAGACGAAGCACATTGAACTTCGGTACCACTTCATTAAAGACCATATCCTCAAAGGTAACATCGAACTCATTTTTGTGCCCACTCACGAAGAAATAGCTGATGTTTTTACTAAGGCACTTAATGCTACAAAAATAAACGGGTTTTTGGAAATGCTAGGAATGATGAATCCATACCCGCACTTGTTTTCATTTTTACAGAATACCATTATCAAGAACACATTTTGACAGAATAAAAATCATTAAAAAAAATTCATACTATCCACATAGAGGATTTAACTATTGATAAAGACATTAGTTATGTATGATTGAGTGTCCTTATATTAGATATTATCCATATTTTAACCTAGATGCGTGACTACAATTATAAATAATTTTTTTATAAATTCTAATTTTTATATGCATTTTTAAACTATATTACTATTTAGAAAATCATGGTTAACTTGTTACTAATATATATATATATATATATATATATATATATATATATATATATATATATATATATATATATATATATATATATATATGTTATGAATTAAGCGTAATTAATGTAACTATAAATCAAACCAAACTAGTAAACTTTGATAAGAACTTTAATTGAGAAGAAAGAATATTTAGAGAGAATATGAAAGTTATATCTCTTATAACTTTTGGTGTGTTTCATTCTTTACAAGGGAGGGGTATTTATACTACAAATTTTACTAACATATAATTGTAACTAGTTAGAAATGTTGACAAATTTGCCATGCACCAATTATTATGTCATCCACCAATTATTTACAACACCACCAATTATTTACAACACTCCCCCTTGGATGACATCATTTTAGCATTCAACTTTGACGTACCGCCTCATTAAAAACCTTACTAAAGTAAACCCAGTGGGAAAAAAACTTTAGCGAAGGAAAAAAGAGTGCAGTGTATAGTTGACTCCCCCTTATTTAGACATCCGTCACATTATGTTCTATGCACATGTCGCATTCCGATGCCGTGGACATGTTTCCTGAAGATTGCAGTAGGAAGTTCCTTCGTAAAAAGGTCTGCTGCATTGTTACTGGATTGAACATATTTGATTTCAACTTGATGGTTCTTTATAAGCTCTTGAGTGTACTCAAAAAACTTTGGAGGTATATGTTTTGTCCTGTCGCTCTTGATATATCCCTCTTTCATTTGAGTGACACATGCTGAGTTATCTTCATAAATTAAAATTGGACATATATCCTTTTCAAGTCCACATGAAGTTAAAACTAGTTGTGTCATCGATCTTAACCATGTACATTCTCTACTAGCTTCATTTAGTGCAATTACTTCAGCATGATTTGAGGATGTGGCAACAAGTGTTTGCTTTTGAGAACGCCAGGAAATTGCAGTACCTCCATTCATGAATACATATCCAGTTTGAGATCTAGCTTTATGAGGATCAGACAAATAACCTGCATCTGCATAACCAATCAAGCCTTGTTTTGAATTGTTAGGGTAAAATAACCCTAAATCACTAGTTCCTCGAAGGTATCGAAAAATATGTTTGATTCCATTCCAATGTCTTTTTATTGGGGCTGAACTAAATCTTGCTAGCAAGTTTACAGCGAAAGAAATGTCAGGTCTAGTACAATTGGTAAGATACATAAGAGCTTCAGTTGCATTTAGATATGGTACTTCTGAACCAATGACTTCTTCATTTTCTTCGCATGGACGAAATGGATCCTTGTCAATATTTAATGATCTAACAACCATTGGAGTGCTTCAAGGATTTGCATTTTCCATATTGAAACGTTTCAAGACTCTTTCTGTGTAATTTGATTGATGCACAAGTATTCCGTTAGGCATATGCTCAATCTGTAAACCAAGACAATATTTGGTTTTTCCAAGATCTTTCATTTCAAATTCTTTCTTTAAAATTTCAATCACTTCAAGGATTTCTTTATTCGTTCCAATGATGTAAACAATCATCAACATAGACTGCTATGATCACATATCCAGATGTTGTTTTCTTAATAAATACACATGGACAAATAGTGTTATTTTTATAAGCTTTACTTGTCAAATAATCGCTTAAACGATTGTACTACATGCGCCTAGATTGTTTTAACCCATACAAAGATCTTTGTAATTTTATAGAATACATTTCTTTGGGTTTTGCACTTAACGCTTCAGGCATTTTAAATCCTTCAGGGATTTTCATAGAGATATCACTATCAAGTGATCCATACAAGTAAGCTGTAACAACATCCATAAGACGCATCTCTAAATTTTTAGATACTGCCAAGCTGATTAAATATCTGAAAGTGGTTGCATCCATTACCAGTGAATAAGTTTCTTCATAATCAATTCCAGGTCTTTGAGAGAAACCTTGAGCAACAAGCTTGGCCTTGTATCTTACAATTTCGTCTTTCTCATTTCTTTTTCGTACGAAGATCCATCTATATCCTAATGGTTTCACAACTTCAGGTGTGAGGATAATGTTCCCAAAAACCTTTCTCTTGTTAAGAGAATTTAATTCAACTTGCATAGCTTCCTTCCATTTAGCCCAATCATTTCTTCTTTGACATTCAATGACAGATTGTGGTTCGGGATCATCATTCATAATATCACATGCAACTGAATAAGAAAATATTGCACCTATATTGTCAGTTTCATTTTGGTCACATATTCTATTTGTCTGACCATAATTTAACGCATCATCCTCCTTTCCTGGGGGAATTTGAATAATTCGTGTTTCTCCAGGAACACTTTCATCGTGATCTAGTGCATTTTCTGCTCCTCTTCTTTTTCATGGGTTCTTATCCTTAGATCCAAATGGCCTTCCACGCTTCAGGCGTGTTTTAGACTCTTGAGTGACTTTATCATCAGATTGTCCATGTGGAATGTCAATTCGAGCTGGAACATTGACAACTGATATATATGATTTAGTCACCCTTTTTGTGTCAGTAAATGCATCAGGTAATTGATTTGCCATTTCTTGGAAATGCATTATCTTTTGAACTTCCATGTCACATTGCTTTGTGTGAGGGTCAAGATATGATAAAGTAGGCTCATGCCATGACACATCCTTTTCCAGAATCTTCTTTTCTCCACCTAATGATGGGAAATTTGCCTCATCAAATTGACAATCTGCTAGGCGTGCTGTGAAAACATCACCTGTTAATGGTTCAAGATATCTTATAATAGAGACTGACTCATAACCAACATATATTCTCAACCTTCTTTGAGGACCCATTTTTGTCCGTTGAGGTGGTGCAATAGGGACATATACTGCACACCCAAAAATTCTCAAATGGGATATATTTGGCTCTTGACCGAAAGCAATTTGTAGTGGAGAATATACATGATATGAACTTGGTCTTATGCGTATCAATGATCCAGCATGTAAGATTGCATGGCCCCAAACAGAAACAGGAAGTTTGGTCCTCATTATCAATGGTCTAGCTATTAGCTGGAGACGTTTAATCAGTGATTCAGCTAAACCATTTTGTGTGTGTACATGAGCAACTGGATGCTCAACAACAATTCCTACAGACATACAATAGTCATTAAATGCTTGTGAAGTAAATTCACCAGCATTATCAAGTCTCACTCTTTTGATAGTATAATCAGGGAAATGTGCCCTTAATTTAATAATTTGGGCAAGAAACTTTGCAAATGCCATATTACGAGTTGATAATAGGCAAACATGAGACCATTTGTTGGATGCATCTATTAAGACCATAAAGTATCTAAATGGTCCAGATGGTGGGTGAATCGGTCCATATATATCACCTTGAATTCTTTCTAGAAATCTAGGTGACTCCCTTTCAACTTTCATTGGAGAATGTTTTATAATTAACTTTCGAAGGGAACAAGATGCACATGGTTTAATGCTATTGGATTGAGGAAACTTTTGGTCCTTCAATGGGTGCCCGTGTGTATTCTCAATTATCCTTCGCATCATTGTTAATCCTGGGTGGCCCAACCTATCATGCCATAAACTGAATGTCCCAGGATCACAATGTTTTCCTTCTACTACCATATTTGATTCAATCATATGTATATATGTATAATGCAGACCAGAATCAAGTGTTGGTAGTTTTTCAAGCACATGGTTTTTGTCTATAATATACATATATTTCTTATTTTCAATGGTCATAGTTTTTGTGTCATAACCTTTGAAATATATGTCATTGAAACTTAATAAGTTTCTATTAGACTTTGGAGAAAATAAGGCATTTTCTATACAAAATCTTGTACCATTTGGTAATATAAAATGGGCTTTCCCGGTTCCCTCTATCAAGTCTGCAGGACCTGATATTGTATGTATGACTGTTTTTGTTGGTACTAATTCTGAAAAATATTTCTTTGATTTCAGAATAGTATGTGTACTACCACTATCTGCTATACAAAGATCTCCAATCTTTTGTGCTCCAGTTGGACTCATATTAAACTTCACATATAAAAGGAATAATAAGTGAATAAACATAATCATAATTATTATTAAAAAGAAAGCTCATTTATTGTAGGAAAGACATTACATGAAAAACAAACGAAGGAAAAACAGTTTTACTAGAACAATAATAGATTTTTTTTTTAGTTTATGTCTTCCATGTCATTGTAGAAATCAGCAACATTTAGTGGAGTGAATTCAACATTATCAATGAGGTTTGCTTCTTTTCCTTTTCCTTTAATGGACTCTTGATAAAGTTGACAAAGATGTGCAGGTGTGCGACAGGTCCTTGACCAATGGCCTGTGCTACCACATCTATAACATGAACCATCAGATTTTTGTGATGTCCCAGTGTCATGCCTTGCCACTTTGGCCTTATCTTGTGTGTGGACATTGTTTCTTTATGAATATTGGTAATTATTTCTTTTCTGGCCACGACCACGATTATTACCTTGTCCACAACTAGAATTATGGTTCTGATTATGGCTTTGGTTTCGATTAAAATAGCCACGGCCTCGCCCTCGACCACGACCTCGCCCTCGTCCACGTGTATTGTTTCGATGACAATCAATATTTGTAGCATTTGCTTCAGGAAGTGCTACTAATCCCGTTGGATGAGATTCATGGTTTTTCATTAAGAGTTCATTGTTTTGCTCTGCAACGAGCATACATACATTTAGTTCAGAATATCTTGTGAAAATTTGCATCTGATATTGTTGCATCAAAGTAATGTTTGTTGCATGAAATGTTGAGTAAGTTTTCTCCAACATATCTTCATCAGTAACCTCTTGTCCACAATACTTGAGTTGTGAACATATTCTGAACAAAGCTGAGTTGTATTCATTTACTTTCTTGAAGTCTTGAAACCTTAGTGTTCTCCATTCATCTCTAGCATTTGGAAGTATAACTTCCTTTTGATGATCAAATCTTTCTTTCAAAAGATTCCAGAGAATACTTGGATCAGTAACATCAAGATATTCAAATCTCAACATTTCATCAATATGCTTACGAAGGAAAACTTGTGCTTTTGCTTTGTCTTGTGCCAAGCAATTATTAAATTCATATATAGTATTTGAGATACCCATGGATTCAAGATGCATTTTTACATCTATCATCCATGGCACATAGTTTTTCCCACTAACTTCAAGTGCTGCAAACTCGAGCTTTGCAATGTTGGACATAATGTAACTATAAATTTTAAACAAAATTAAAATTAAAATTAAAATCCATTTATTTCAATAAATATTACACAAAAAAGAAGCGGTAAAGCTAACATTGCATACAAGCCTAAAAGTAGATGAAATTCCATATTATCTTCGATGTTAAGGATTGGGATGAAAAGTAACATGACTATTATAGTCATGATTATCACAAAAAGGATGAATCATCTTGAAGCTTGATTTCTTGAAATTGATTTATTTGATGGAAGAGAGAAATATTTGTTGTGGGTAAAATAAGCAGGGTAAAGATGTTTATTTATGGTAAAAAAATATAGCCGTTGTTTTTGCTGTTTATAACCGTTGCATATATATTCCCGTTGTGTATATATGTATATGTATTTTATAAATCATATAATAAGACTTATAACTAATACATAACTTTACTAATTAGAAACATAAATAAATATTAGTAAATGTTTAAATAAAATTATGAAGAGTATCTAAAATATAAATAAACATTGACATGTATAAATAAATATAATTTAAATGTTAGTATGCACAAATAAAAGTTAGTAGCATAATATAAATGTTAGTATGCATAAATAAAAGTTAGTTGCATAATGTAAATGTTAGTTTGCATAAATAAAAATTAGTTGCATAATGTAAATGTTAGTTTGCATAAATAAAAATTAGTTGCATAATGTAAATGTTAGTATAAAAATTAGAATACATAAAGAAATGTTAGTATAAGAAATAAAAATTGTTAGTAGTCCATAATGTCCATAATGTATAAGTTTCATTAATTCATTAGTATTATTATTTTAATATGATTGAGGTTTTTATAATTAATAGTGTTTTTACTAAGTAATACATACCTTGATTAAGATAGATGTGATTTTCCACTTGTTTAGTAACCTTGATTAGAGCTTTCGTACTGATAACGTGTTATGAATTAAGCGTAATTAATGTAACTATAAATCAAATCAAACTAGTAAACTTTGATAAGAACTTTAATTGAGAAGAAAGAATATTTAGAGAGAATATGAAAGTTAATCTCTTATAACTTTTGGTGTGTTTCATTCTTTACGATGGAGGGGTATTTATACTACAAATTTTACTAATATATAATTGTAACTAGTTAGAAATGTTGACAAATTTGTCATGCACCAATTATTATGTCATCCACCAATTATTTACAACACCACCAATTATTTACAACTATATATATATATATATATATATATATATATATATATATATATATATATATATATATATATATATATATATATATATATATATAACAACATGAAAAATATAAAAACATTAAAAACATAATTAATGGGTTTCTGATTGTATCGATTTCAAAATAAATATCTTATACAAAGTTTGACTATCGGGCTTTATATCTTCTGCTACAAAAGTCAATTTCTATCTTAGTTAGTGTCTAAAAATTGTTTCTCACCGTAATATTTTGATATTGCTAGTTGTCTAAAAATTGTTTCTCACTGTTAGTTGTCGTAGCAATATTTAAATTCTTCAAATATTGCTACATATATTGTCGATGACAACGAAAATGTCAATCAAAATATATCATGTAGATATCAACAAAATGACTTTTTTATATAGAAGAAGAATAGGTTGGGGGATTAAGTGATGGTGACACCATTATTTTTATCCCAAATTATCTTCTCATTATTGATTCATTTGATGCGATTGGTTCATTAATTGAATTTGTCTATCCTTATATTCTTCAAAATGTAAAGAATTCGATGTTTTTTTTTCAAGAAAGAGAAATCTTTGCATTGAAAAATGAAGTCGCTCAAGAAATAAACGATCGTTTCTTATCATTATTCTCTGGAGCTGAAAGAGAACACTTGAGTTCAGATAGTATTTGTCATTCATATTTTCTTCACGATAACTTGGATGAAAGTCTATACTCGCTTGATGTAATAAATAGTCTTGAACTGCCAGGTCTTCCAATTCATAAGTTAATATTAATGTCGGTGTTCCAGTTATGTTACTAAAGAATATTGATCAGAAATGTGGGTTGTGTAATGGAACGATGCTATGGGTTATAAGGTTGGGCAAATGTGTTATAAAAGAAAGGATAATTTCTGAAGGTAATATACTACGTTTATTCCAATAATGCATTTGACGCCTTCAGATAAAAGGATTCCTTTCACATTTCAAAGAAGACACTTTACATTGGTTGTATGTTTTGCGATGACAATAGAGTGAAAGATATTTGCTGCCGAAAGTAGGGTTGCTTTTTAGGCAACTGGTGTATACTCATGGATAATTGCACGTTGCATTGTCCAAAGTTAAAAGAAAATATAAATTAAAAATATTACTTATAGACAATTACGATAAACTTAACAATATGACATCTAATAATATATTTAAAAAAGTCTTTGGAAATTTTTGATTCATAACAATTATTTACATTATGTCAATAGTGTTTTTTATTAGTATAGATTCAATTACCTACTTATCATCATTTCATTTATATTTATTTTGAAAGTTTAGTTAAAAAAATTTTAATTTTTACACATTGATATTCAGCACAATTATTTAAAATATTTTAATAATTTTTTATTAGTATAGATTGAATTACTAATTTATTTCATCATTTCATTTGTATTTCTTTCAAAATTTGACTTCAAAAAATGCTTAATATTTACACATTGATATTTAACTTTGTTTTTAATCAACTTGTGTAGTATACAAGTCTCACATATATTATTAAAGAATGTCTGCCAAAAAACTGAAGTCTTTGTCGATACACCATGGAATTCAATTTGACACTACATATTTATTTATATTAACTTTTTCCTTTCATCCGCCACTTCCATTCTCTTTTTCCCACTCATGGAAAACAAGATGCTAATTAATATATACTTTGTTTCACCTTTTTCTTCATGGTTGCGTGGAATAGGAGAGGAGAGAGATCAAATTGGAGATTAATTTGAAAATTTAATTGAGTCTCACCCTGACACATATTGCATGTATATATATATATATATATATATATATATATATATATATATATATATATATATATATATATATATATATATATATATATATATATATACACACAGTGGAGGGTTCATAAGAAAATGCAAATAATTTGCGAAAACGCGAAAACAAGAAAAACCTATGAGATTGTGTCACCTCAACATTATATTTTGGAAAATAATTCATCCAAACTTTGAAATACATGATGATAATCGATGATAGATGAGAAATTGTTTCATATTAGCAAAGTATGATTTTTAACATTTTTATTATGAAAACATGAATTTAAAAATGATTAAAGCACATGAAATTTTTTTTTATTAAAACTGTCTTTAAATCTATATTACCATAACACCATCCAATGTAAACTTACTATCTTTAATTTATTGATAATAAATTTATTATTTTATAGTACATGTGTTTGATTTTTATAAGATAAAATCTGTTTTCGCGTTTTTGCAAGATATTTATGTTTTCGCATGAACCTACTTCTATATATATATATATATATATATATATATATATATATATATATATATATATATATATATATATATATATATATATATATCAAATGAGAACACCTAAAAGGTTGAGAACGCGAGAATAATTCTGGACCAATCAATATATAAGAGCATATTCGTAATTGTATATTTTAATTAAATTAACTTCAATCAAATTCTCTTAAATTTAGGGTCAGTTACCAAAAAAGAAAAAATTATTCGATTTTTTATTTTTCTTATTAATGGAATATATGAAAAATTACCAAAAAATATTTTAAAATTGGAAAAAAAATTTAATTTTTTTTCTTAAAAAAATAATTTTTTTCTCCTATTTCAAGTTTTTTTTTTTCAAAAAGATAAATAGAAATCGAACCCAAATCAATATATTTGTATTCATAAACGAATTTTTTTAATTTAAAAAACCTAATACTACTCCAATCACAAATGAATACACACTAATTTATAAGTAATACAATTCTTTTTTTAATTAACTGAAAATAAAAGGAGTGTAAAAATTATAATTTCTTCATAAAAGAATACCACTAATCATAAATAAATATACTTATTCACACATGATTACACTGTTATTCACAAATGAATACATTGTTATTAACAAATTAAAACCTTGGTATTCACAAATGAATAAATGAATACCTCTAATCATAAATAAGTACATTCATTCACACATGAATGCACTGCTATTCACAAATGAATACACTGCTATTCATAAATAAAATACACATTCTATCATAAATGAATTCATCAAAATATAATATAACTTACATATGAAAAATATAGAACATAATACAGTTTTTCATTCTCCTTTAGCTCAAATTCTTCAAATTTCATCTTCTCAAACAACTCCAAAGGACCTCTATAAAAATCCATATTCAAATACCCATACATCATCGAGTTCAATCAACTTCTGTGCACAATCTTTTTCTGTGAATATGATTCCAAGTCTGCTTGGCTATCTTTCAAGGGGAAGGTCGATTGTGTGATGAATTTGGTTGAAGGTACTGACAATCAAAAGAAACCAAAACAATTTTATTCACTGATAAATATATAAGTAAAATATGACTAATATTACATGTATATACCCTTCACAACCTTTGTTATTACTCGATCTGTTTGTTTGTTTGTTTGAATTGTAGAACCAAATGCAGAACGAAGAAAATTAGCACTTGCATATGCGAAATTGATCAGAATTGGAGACTGAGAATCAAACTATGAAGAATTACATTGCTATTATTCAGAAACTCAAACCATGAACAAGAAATTATAACTCAAAGTATACCAAATCATGAGTAAATTACCACAAAAACTAAGCGAATAAATGATAAATCCAACAAAAACGTGACATTTCAAACAATAGAAGTTTAAGTAAATCAAAATTTGATCTTCTTTTTCTGCTTTCCGCCGTCGGACTTGGCGGGCTTAGATGACAGTGGAGGGGCTTTCTCTTTCTTAGGCGCCTGATACGCACAGAAAGAAATTTAAACTCCATGGAAGTGAATATCAAGGACAGGAACTAATATGAGAAACGGAGTGATTGATCAAAAAGTTGTGTTAACTTACCATCGAATCGAATGATGATTTTGTTACTCTAGGGTTACAAAGCTCAGAGGATACGATTAACTGCTGCTGTTGCCACCGCACGAAATGAGAGTGTGTATACTTATAAAATTAGGGTTTTTGAAGGTCGTTAATCGAGACCATAATTGAGTTGTAGGAGACCAATTGCAGATCGAGTTGCAGAAGGCCGATTGGAAATCTACTTGCAGATCCGATAGGGCTATGAAAATCGTTTGAGAGGGGGATGAATATGGAGACGGCAATCTTTAATGGAAATAAGAGTGAGAATGAGAAATTCTAGGATTGACCTAAAGTTTCAATTACTTTTATACCCTTATGCAATTTTAAAAGTTACACTTTACTACAAATAGTTTTAGAATTAACATAAATTACCCGTTTGATAATAGCCTTAGATTTGAATATTTAGATGGCTCAGATGTGTTGTCACGTTCTCAACCTTTTTGGTGTTCTCAATTGATCCTACTCATATATATATATATATATATATATATATATATATATATATATATATAAGATGAGCTAAAACAAAATTTTCGTGGGAAACATAAAAAAACAGGTCATTTGCATCGGTTTTTTGGTGAAACAAATAAATAAATCATTAAATAATAAAAAATAACTCGATTTAGAAAAAAAATTGGTCGAAAAAACATATTAGTTATTTTTGTAACGACTCAAAGGCTGATTTTCTTTTTGAATAATTTTAGTTAACAATCCAAAAAATGAATCATTGAACCAGTTTTTTTGGGAAATTCTTGTGAATCATATTACTTTTGTATCATCTAATCATTTTTGTCTTTGGTTCGTGAAAAACATGCATTTTATTCATTTCTTTCAATATCTCATGTAATTTTTGTTTCTCATAGGATCCAAAGCATATATATATTAATTGAATGCATGATCAGGTTCATGCGCATCTACCGTAAATGATGAAATTATATGGATGATTATAAACCCATTTCCTTATACACCCATTTGTACCTAATTAGCTTACCATAACACTCAATATCAATTGTTGATAGTAAGCACTTTCCAAGCTTATTAAGACATGAAATAAATCACTAACTTTTCATTAAGCATTAACATATTTAGCACTTTCAAAGCATATTATAATCTAATTAAGTCACAATAGTTTTATTATTGCCTAAAAAAGTTCATAAGAATTAAGTTGGAATACAAATATATATATATATATATATATATATATATATATATATATATATATATATTTGTATTCCAAACTTGAATATATGTTTGTATTATGTATGAATATGCGTATATAGGCATGTGAAAGTGCCTGAGGATTTCTTAAGTACATTATTGTTAAACACTTCATAATGTTATTTATGTGTTTGATGATATTAGATATGTTTGAAAGTGCCTAATATATATGGAAAATGCTTAATGAAGATCGGCGACTAACTTATTTAATAAGAAAAATTACCAGTTTTAATTAAAATATTTATGTTTAGAACTTATATTTATATTGTATGTTTATACATTTGATGTAAATTAATTATTATCGGTATCAAGTTTAAGAAATGTAAATTAACTTATATTGATGAATTTAATATTTTAAAATTGTTATTTTATTCTAAATTAATTTACTAATAACCTTACTTAATTCAAGTCTTCAAAATTTTGGCAAATATTAATGGTTTTGTTATGCATAATTGATATGTACAAAAAGCTTTGTATCTTGTACCTCTTAAAATTCAAAATATGACTAATATGTTTTATATATAGTATAGATTTATATATGTACACACACACCTAATTATAAATCTTTGCATACAAATACACATACACATATATACATACATTCATTTATTTACATTACATGTGACAGTCTTCTTAAGACGGTACCCCGGTGGTAGTGCACAGTGCTGATCGGAGGCAGGTGGTGGTGGTGGTGTTGTGGTAGCCTAGGTGGGGCTTACATGAAGAAAAAAGAGAAGTTAGTTAAATGAGATGAAGAGAATATATGGTTATATTTACGGGCAGTTAACTTAAGATGGAAATTTGGTGCTATTGATGAACGGAGATAAATGAGGCAAGGACCAGGTAATGGCCAAAAATCCCTACTAGTGGAGAAAAGAAAAAGAAAGAGAAATGAGGTATGGGGTGGCTGGCGACGCCTGTAATCAGAGATATTATCGGAGTCATCGCCATTGGATCAGTAAACAATTGTAAGTAAGGAAGGAGCAGGCGGTGACATGAAATCATCATCGGTGGAGAAGAGAAAGAGAAAAGAAGTGTGTGAGTGGCTGGTGGCGCCTATAATCGGATAAATGGTTGGAGCTATTTTTGGTGGATCAGTCTAAGCCTTCATCATTACGTAATAGGGAAAAGAAGGCAAATTGGAGAGGTTATGTAACGCCCGCAGATTCGGGCTAGTCAATTTAAAGACAATAAACGTCAAAAATGACTTTTTTATGGAAGATTATTTACAAGTAGTAATCTTAAACAAGTGTTAGTATATGTTACAAGGGTTCCGTACATATAAAGAACGCCGAAATCCGAGTTATAACGAAGAAGTTATGACCCGTTGAAGTTTCGCGACGGAACCGACACGGCACCGGGAGACGTAAATAGTGAATTTACGATAGAGGACTTTTTAGCCTTAGTGATCTAAAAAAAGTTGTAGCATACGTTAAACCGAGAACATACAAAAAAGAACGCCCAAATCTGACTTCGTATGAGGAAGTTATGAATTTTCTAAGATTTGGCATAGGAGTGCACGGCCCGAAACTCGAATTTTAGTTCAAGTTGTTTTTGGCCTACGTGACCTAAATGAGAGTTGAATATCTCATTAATAGGAACACAACGATAAAAAGACAGACGAAAACGGATTCCGTATGAAGGAGTTACGAATTTTTCGCGGTCATTTAACAGTATAATCTCCTTCTACTGTTAAATTTAAGATCGGTCGAGAATTAGCCTACGGAGTCAAAATGAAAGTTGTAGATATTGTTTTACCTACGCGTGGATATAAAGAACGTCGAAAACGGAGCTTGTATGAGAAAGTTACGGGGTTTAGAAGTCGGCAGGGTGCTGCTGCAAAAGGGGTGACGTGGCACAATGTAGGCCACACACGTTTTGCCACCAGAAAGCTGACATGTGGCATGGACTCGACGAGTAGGAGGTTGACTCGGCGAGTCGAGCTGCCAGGAAGCCTATAAATAGAGGTGTCGGGTTCCCTTCATTCTCCACACCATCCAACTTCACTTTCTCTCTCTACTTTCTCTCTCCAGCCTCCCTTAAGCCCCCTAAAGTCTAGATAAACCCCCTAGAACCCGAAGGAAGCCCTGAGGCTCTCGAAGCCCCGAGAAAAAGAGCCCGTCGGCTCAGTAACCCTGCTCCGGCGGAGCCCGGTTTTCGAGAAAACCCGCTGTAAGTGAGCTATGCCTACCCTATCTTTAGTATAGCTTATGTTATAAATATAATATCGTTATTATGAACCTATAAATAAGATTTATCAGTGATTCAAAGTCGTTATACTGATTGATCTACTTACGGGAATGATGTGTAGGCTGTGATTTAGTGAGGTGTTTAAAGTGGGATTTCCAAACAGTATACTTCGTATACTAAACAGACCATACCTCCGATATGATCCTACCTGGTTGTTCCTTACTTGATAGATCATGAAAGTAGACTTTGAGTTAATGATGAATCTAGACTAATAATTAGTCGCAATAAAGATTAGACTAAAACTTAGCGATAATAATGCTAGGTTTCGTCGAAGGAAAATAGAATCGTTAAAAGCGAAACGTTGCCCGAGTTTTGGAATCATCAATTTAACAAGTGAGTGCATAGTTACTTTCATCTTACACATAGATATGAAGTATTTTATATAAACTACGTGCTATGTGTGCATATTATCTGTATGCTTGCTATCTATGCTGGATGAACGATTTTATACGAGTTTTATATGATATAAACAGTATACGTATTTATATCTACATAATATGTTGGGTAAAACATGGGTAGATGAAAAATGAGTTGGACGATAAGTTGAGAGGTAATATAGACCATGAGGTGAGGGTGAGAGGTGGACGATGTGATAAGCTTTTTTCCCAAATGATGGCCCCGTCATCTAGCAGAATATGGATGATAACCACAGATTATTCTAGACAGTCAAGTGGAACACTAGCAGGCACGCAACCTGTAGGTGTTGTGAACGATGTGTTCACCGGTGTACTCTAAAAACCTATTGACCTGTAATGCGAGTGGACTCTCAAAAACGATAATGTCAACAAACGAGATAACCCTGGCAGATGCGCCTAAAAAGGACTCTACCGGCAGAATTGCCTAATAGAGAACATCATAACCCCGACGACTATGGAGTTAGCGTCTGGCAGCTATGGATTTAGTGCCTATTGAGAAAAGCCTGGCAACGATGGATTTCGTGCCTATTCCTTAGGATAATCCTTAGGAATGAATGAACGAGGAATAACCAATTCTTAGGGTAGATCTTTAAGAGTAATGAAGATAATGGGGGTGGGTAATTGCGTTCATTAATTGTTTGATGATTAAATGTAACATCCGGATTCCCAGGTATCTTAAATTATGTATTTTATTGAGTTTTGGAGAGAGACTCGGCGAGTAGGCGCTCAGACTCGCCGAGTAGAGTCGCGAATCTCCATCCGGGTTAATGACTGGACTCGGCGAGTCCATACATGGACTCGGCGAGTCCACGCTGTTTAATGAAACCCTAATTTCTTGGGTTTGGGACCTATTTAAAGGCCCTTATGGCCTTCAATGGCGGCTACCAGACCATAGAGAGAAACCCTAGAGTGCTTGAGCGTTTTGAGAGAGAAAGGAAGCCATTCTTGACCTTGGAAGTGTTGTTTAGCAAGAAGAAGGAGGTACTAGCCAAGAGGAAGCATAGGAGGTTGCTATTCTGTGGATTTGGAGCTAAGATCTTCACATTTGAGGTAGTAATTCGACTCTCCTTCTGTTCTTATGATGATCATATGGATTTAGGGTTTCTTAGACCCTTTGTTGGTTAGATTTGATGTCCAAATAGCCCCTTCTGGTGATAAGGCTTTGGATCTGGATCCATAGAGGTCCAGAGAGCCTTATTCATCAAGCTTTATGAAGAACAATAGAGGTCATGGCCTTGGGTTAAGGTATGTGGGGCTAAATCATCATATATGGTCATATAAATGTTGCTTGTGCATCAAGATCGAGACTTTACGTGATTATAGTGGTTGGGAAGGCCAGATCTAGGGATTAGAGGAACAGATCTGACCTCAGGAGGTCATTTGAGTTGGTGCATGACATGAACTCGCCGAGTCCAAGGACAGACTCGGCGAGTAGGGTTAGGGTTTCCCGTGAATCACTCAGTGAGTGACTTGCCGAGTTGGGGGAATGACACAGTGAGTCAGAGGGGGAATAGAGGACTCGAGTTCACGACTGAACTCGCCGAGTCACATTTGTGCACTCGGCGAGTCGGGTCAAAGTTTGACCGTTGACCTTTATTGACTTTTAGGGTTTGGTCAACTTTAGGGTCTTTGAGCCATGAGAGGGGTAAAATGGTCTTTTACCCTTCTGAGAGTACTAAGAGGAGGAATAGTCTAGCCTTGAGAGATGTATTGATTCAGAGTGTTTATTTCATATGATTAGGCGGAGGCTAGACCCGACATTACAGAGTTCGAGCTTTACCGAGTTACCCGAGGTGAGTCTTCTCACTATACTTTACCTAGAGTGGTAATTAGAGCTATGAGACAGAGTATTGTGTATGCTTTTGCATGATGTGATTTCTATGTGTTATATGCTATGTATGTTACAGAGTTTTCAGAGTTAGGACCGGAAGGTCCACAGAGTTAGGGTCAGAGGACCCATAGAGTTAGGGCCAGAGGGCCCACAGAGTTATGGGACTGGGGGGGGGGGGGGGGTCCCACAGAGACACTTTGACCAGAGTGTCAAATAGAGTTATAGCCTCGAGTGGCTAATATGTGTTATGTGTGGTATTTTGGGGAACTCACTAAGCATTTATGCTTACAGTGTTGTGTTATGTGTCTTAGGTACCAGCGAGGATTGCGGGAAGGCGCCGGCTTGATCAGTACACACGCGGGGAGATTTTATTATGATCTTGGGATATGATGTTATGTGATACAATGGTGTTTTTATAACGATTATGAATGAAAACGTGTTTTATAAAATGTGAAAAATCGTTTTGAAATTTGGGTGTTACATTAAACATAATAATTATATTATTGTGGGTTGAAAACCCTATGTACTCACCAGTTTTACCAACCTGACCCACTCAAGCTTATTTGTATCACAGGTGTCGATACGAAGATACTTTACACTGAGAGATTAAAGAGATGTAAATCACAAGTGTAAATAAATATAAGTTCTGTTTATGCTTATGTTTCTGTATTGACGATGACATCCCAAATGTTTTAAAATGAATAAAAATACATTTCTTCGGAAATGCTTTGATAACATATTTATCATGGTTTTTTTCAGGGAATAAATTCCGCAACACTTTTATTAAAAGAGGTACTCTGTTTTTTATAAAGCATAAACTAAATCGGTCTTTTCTGGCCGTGAAAATGGGGATGTCACAGTTGGTATCAGAGCATTAGTTTAAGCGAACTAGGAATAAGGATTTATTTCTAGACTTAAACTTAGAATGCTAAGCGATCATCGTGAGGAGTGTGTCTAATATATCTTAGGAAGTACACCTGAATAGACACGGGCACTAGCTCATTTAGGGAGGATGTCTAAATTGCTTTTATGTGCTAAATGATTTGTGATGCTTTATGATGCTATTGTTTGATCGGATCTATGGTCTGTTGCCGACCGGATCTGGAAACTTTATGTGTTCTGATTTCTAAATGTTTAATTACGATATTAGAACTGTCATGTAATTTTTTGAAGTAATAAGGAGGAGTACGCGTCTAAACCTTCCTCTATCTATATTCTCGTCTCGACATACCAAACTACTGCTTTGGTGTGCAAAACATCATGGTGAAGACTCGTAGTGAATTGAGTAAATGGAGGAAATGAGAAGGCTTACGATACTGAGTGGTACCTATCGGAAGATATCGTAAGAGTGATATCTTGCCTTTAAATAATACGTCTAGTATGGGAGAAGTACACTTTCGATTAGCAGAAAGAAAGATTTTTTGTATAATCCATGAAGTTATTCCATCGTCTGACATTTCCATCACCAACCGAGTTGATGATTGAAGATACGCATGGAAAAAGTCCTAGTAGAGTCTAGGGAAAATTATATGATTGTTTGGACACATTTGTATGTGTTAAAATTGTTTTTTTGACAATGACTTGGAGAACTGCGTGACAATACTTGGGACGAGTATGAGTAGGTGTGAATGGTAGTAGAGGCCTATACTACCGGAAGTACAGGACTCGCACTTGGATCAGGGAAAGTCACAAGGTTACCAAGAAGCTAGTAATTGATTCCGTTTTATTTAAGTATGTCGTTACCATTGTTTCGGTACAGACTAAGAATATTGCTGTTATTCCGACCCTAGTGGTCATATCAAATTGAGTCCGACTAAGACGAGTATGTTACATGGTTCAGAGAACCGAGTCCGATGTAGCATCTGACTTAAGCTAGAAGATTGAAGTGAAAGACAATCAAAGCGATCAGAAGAGGTATCGCGATAGTTGCATGTATCTAGGAGTGTTAACTTTTAAGATGTGATTATATCACATTAGAACATGAAGGAATGTATAGTCTGTTCTGGAATTTTGACTCTCAGAGACCTGAGTCTAAACGTTGCAACATACGATGATAGGTCATTAGAACACGACACATCGATCCATAATAGTAATAAAAGAACTTATTTTAAGTTTGTTAAAAAGAAGAAGCAGTCTCTAGTAAGGATCGAGATTGTGACTTGAAGGTCATAATTTGGAGTCCAACGTGAGATAGGGAGTAGGTGCAAGATCGAGCACCGCCTGCAGTTATGGAGTCCAAGAGTTAGATACTCGTTTGAAGCAACATAGAAGATACGATTATTACTTGGGATGAAGGGATAACGTATGGAGTCATTATACAAACCTGTTTCGTTGATGATTCCGGGACGTAATCATCCTAAGCTGGAGATAATTGTAACGCCCGCAGATTCGGGCTAGTCAATTTAAAGACAATAAGCGTCAAAAATGACTTTTTGATGGAAGATTATTTAGAAGGAGTAATCTTAACCAAGTGTTAGTATATGATACAAGGGTTCCGTACATATAAAGAACGCCGAAATCCGAGTTATAACGAAGAAGTTATGACCCGTCGAAGTTTCGCGACGGAAACGGCATAGCACCGGGAGACGTAAATAGTGAATTTACGATAGCTGATTTTTTAGCCTTAGTGATCTAAACAAAAGTTGTAGTATACGTTAAACCGAGAACATACAAAAAAGAACGCCCAAATCTGACTTCGTATGAGGAAGTTATGAATTTTTTTAAGATTTGGCATAACACTGCACGTCACGAAACTCGAATTTAGTTCGAGCGGTTTTTGGCCTACGCGACCTAAATAAGAGTTGAAGATCTCATTAATAGGAACACAACGATAAAAAGACAGACGAAAACGGAGTCCGTATGAAGGAGTTACGAATTTTTCGCGGTCATTTAACGGTATAATCTCCTCCTACTATTAAATTTACGATCGGTCGAGAATTAGCCGACGGAGTCAAAATGAAAGTTGTAGATATTCTTCTTACCTACGCTTGGATATAAAGAATGTCGAAAACGGAGCTCGTATATGAAGTTACGGGGTTTAGAAGTCGTCAGGGTGCTGCTGCAAAAGGGGTGACATGGCACAATGTAGGCCACACACGTTTTGCCAGCAGAAAGCTGACATGTGGCATGGACTCGACGATTTGGAGGTTGACTCGACGAGTCGAGCTGCCAGGAAGCCTATAAATAGAGGTGCCGGGTTCCCTTCATTCTCCACACCATCCAACTTCACTTTCTCTCTCTACTTTCTCTCTCTAGCCTCCCTTAAGCCCCCTAAAGTCTAGATAAACCCCCTATTACCCGAAGGAAGCCCCGAGGCTCCCGAAGCCCCGAGCAAAAAAGCCCTTCGACTCAGAAACTCTGCTTCGGCGGAGCCCGGTTTTCGAGAAAACCCGCTGTAAGTGAGCTATGTCTACCCTATCTTTAGTATAGCATATGTTATAAATATAATATCGTTATTATGAACCTATAAATAAGATTTATCAGTGATTCAAAGTCGTTATACTGATTGATCTACTTACGAGAATGATGTCTAGGCTGTGATTTAGTGAGGTGTTTAAAGTGGGATTTCCAAACAGTATACTTCGTATACCAAACGGACCCTACCTCCGATATGATCCTACCTGGTTGTTCCTTACTTAATAGATCATGAAAGTAGACTTTGAGTTAATGATGAATCTAGACTAATAATTAGTCGCAATAAAGATTAGACTAAAACTTAGCGATAATAATGCTAGGTTTCGTCGAAGGAAAATAGAATCGTTAAAAGCGAAGCGCTGCCCGAGTTTGGAATCATCACTTTAACTAGTGAGTGCATAGTTACTTTCATCTTACACATAGATATGAAGTATTTTATATAAACTACGTGTTATGTGTGCATATTATCTGTATGCTTGCTATCTATGCTGGATGAACGATTTTATACGAGTTTTATATGATTTAAACTGTATACGTATTTATATCTACATAATATGTTGGGTAAAACATGGGTAGATGAAAAATAAGTTGGACGATAAGTTAAGAGGTAATATAGACCATGAGGAGAGGGTGAGAGGTGGACGATGTGAGAAGCCTTTTTCCCAAATGATGGCCCCGTCATCTAGCAGAGTATGGATGATAACCACGCACTATTGTAGACAGTCCAGTGGAACACTAGCAGGCACGCAACCTGTAGGTGTTGTGAATGATGTTTTCACCGGTGTACTCTAAAAAACCATTGACCTGTATTGCGAGTGGACTCTCGAAAACGATACTGTCAATAAACGAGATAACCCTGGGAGATGCGCCTAAAAAGGACTCTACCGGCAGAAGCGCCTAATAGAGAACATCATAACCCCGACGATTATGGAGTTAGCGTCTGGCAGCTATGGATTTCGTGCCTATTGAGAAAACCCTGGCAACGATAGATTCCGTGCCTATTCCTTAGGATAATCCTTACGAATGAATGAACGAGGAATAGCTGATTCTTAGGGTAGATCCTTAAGAGTAATGAAGATAATGGGGGTGGGTAATTGGGTGTATTAGTTGTTTGATGCTTAAACATAATAATTATATTATTGTGGGTTGAAACCCCTATGTACTCACCAGGTTTCCCAACCTGACCCACTCAAGCTTATTTGTATCACATGTGTCGATACGAAACTACTTTACACTGAGAGATTAAAGAGATGTAAATCACTAGTGTAAATAAATGTAAGTTCTGTTTATACTTATGTTTATGTATTGACGATGACATCCCAAATGTTTTAAAATGAATAAAAATACATTTCTTCGGAAATGCTTTGATAACGTATTTATCATGTTTTTTTTCAGGGAATAAATTCCGCAACACTTTTATTAAAAGAGGTACTCTGATTTTTATAAAACATAAACAAAATCGGTATTTTCTGGCGGTGAAAATGGGGATGTCACAGGTTAACTACAAAAGCATTTAGCAATGACACATAGCGACATGTGACATAATCATGAAGGAAATGTTGCGGTTTTTTTTTTATGTATTTACAGTGACAAGCCGTCGCCACTATTGCCTTTAGTCGATGAGCAATTGATTTCCAATAATTGGATTGAGAGCACTAATCAACAGTTGGGGTTCTTCCAAAAACTCTCACACAGATTGTACTTAATAGACACTACTAGTTGCGCCTTTAGTGGAAACAAAAGCATTAGCAACGACACGTAAAAGTGTCGCCACTATTTCTTGCATCGCCACTAAAGGCGTCGTCATTAATACATGCATTTACTGTAATGTGTTATCTTTGTAACAAGACTGATGTTTGGAAGTAACATTAAGAGCTATGTATTGGAGACTCATGTTGAAAGCATTTTGATTTTTTTTTGCAAGGTTAAAGAAAAAGACAAAAAAATAAGGTTATTATATTTCGAATGTGTGGGATCCACCATTTTTGCAGATAACATCTATAAAATGCACTTAACCGTTTACAAAAATCACTAAAACAACGTAGTTTTGATGATTTTAAGTATGGACAACCTATCTTGTAGATGTTATATGTAAAAATAATAGGGCTGTCAAAATTATATCATGGAAAACCAACCAATATGTTACCAATCAAATTAAGAAATTTGATAGCCAATATGTTTAGTTGGTAGTACCATACCAAAATGAGCAATCTTAGTATGGTAATGATACAAAAATTTGAATACCATGGTAATACGGTATCATCCAATTCATTTAGGATGCTAGTCAATGTTTGCATGATCGTTAATTTTCAGGTTGCAAAACGACAAACTTCAATATATCGGATGGTGGGAACTTGGAACTACCTTGACTCCATGAGCACTAGCCACAATTACACTATATTTACCTTTAAGCAGTTTTGTGCAACATTTTAATGTATATTTTTAAAAAGTGAAAGTAAGGAGTGGAGAATCTAAATCATAACATTCCATGGTTTAAAAATTGGACGGAGTTGAGCCTAAATAACATTCTTTTATAATATAAATGGAGCATCACATTTGGCTTTGCTTGCTTGATCCGCATATATTTATAATTAATTATTAATAATATTACCAAGAACAATTATGGTTTTTAATTTTGCATAACTTCAATTATAATGTTATTTGATTTTTAAATAAGTATATTGCTTTCAAACCATTTACAACGACCCACTATTAATATTTACATATTTTCATAGATATTACGCCACCATGAAATTTAGAATTGATATTACATTTTTCGTATTAAACAAAACAAAACGTTTGACTTGATAAACATATTAACTTATTTCATGCGGGCCCAACAAACAAAGCATTTTATTTTCTGTCGATTGCACCACCCCTAGACACTTCAAGGCACTGTAGTTATATGATGACTCATTCACATCACTATCTTTCAATCTGCACCCGTGCTTCTTTTTCTTTAAAAGCTTACCCATCTTCTCTTTTCTTATGCATGTGAACCTATTTGGCTATTTCCCTTTCTCATACCCATGCTCTAATCCGATTTATACACATTTACACTTCGATTTGTCTTCCTTCTCTCGTAAACATGCCAGTTCTTGAGTTTGAATCCAATATTTCTAGTGTCTCATCAAGCAGTCCAAGAGTACCTCAAGTTAACACAAGAATGGATAACTCCACCGTTCATGCTGAACCACCGGTGTCAACTACAAACATGGACCCAACCTTGGAATCTGGAGTCGCAAATCAAACTCAATCACCACCTTCACAACTACCTTTTTTACGCGAATCTTTACGTCCAATTACTCTCAAGGTACAGCATATTTCATTTCATATATTTTGCGAGCTAAACATTTAATTATAAGGAATCACTATTTTAAGTTATCACGTTGACTTTCGCTAACCATTAAGCATTTGTTTTACAAATTCTTAGTTTGAAGATTTGGTTTACACTATTAAGTTGCAATCTGGAGACGACCATTGTTTTAGTTCATCTGAATCAAAAAGAACCCGGATTCTTCTGAATGGAGTCAGTGGCGTAGTCAGACCAGGGGAATTACTAGCGATGTTAGGCCCATCCGGCAGTGGAAAAACCACCTTACTAACCGCCCTTGGAGGTAGACTACCTGGAAAGACGTCAGGCAGCATAACTTACAACGGCCAATCCTTCTCAAGCTCTGTGAAAAGAAAAATTGGTTTCGTGACACAAGATGACGTGTTATACCCACACTTAACTGTTTTAGAAACTTTAACCTACGCTGCCATGTTGAGGTTGCCCAAGAGTTTGACCATAGAAGAGAAAGTAGAGCAAGCTGAGCTAATCATAATCGAACTTGGTCTAACAAGGTGTCGCAATAGCATCGTGGGAGGGCCACTTATACGAGGTGTTTCTGGTGGGGAGAGAAAACGGGTTAGTATTGGACAAGAGATGCTGGTGAACCCGAGTCTCCTGCTTCTTGATGAGCCCACTTCAGGGCTCGACTCCACCACAGCTTTAAGGATCATGGCTACATTGAAAGGACTAGCTCGAGGAGGAAGGAGTGTGGTAACAACGATTCATCAGCCATCAAGTAGATTGTATTGGATGTTTGATAAGGTTGTTGTGTTATCTGAAGGGTGCCCGATTTACAGTGGGCAAACTTGCGGGGTTATGGAGTACCTTGCTTCCATTGGATATGTGCCCGGGTTTAGTTTGATGAACCCGGCTGATTTTCTGCTTGATCTTGCCAATGGTATGTGTGCATTTCGTTCTTGATGCTTTTTTTTTGTTTGAAGAAAAGAATTTTATATAGATGCAACTAGAAATGCAAACCGTAAATTTTGATATGTTAACCACAATATGTTCAAACTCAAATCTTATGGTTGCATTTATTATATTATGGGTTAGTTTGTATAATTTTCCAAATGTTTTCTTTGATATTTATATATATTATCCTCATTGAGGTTCTTTTAGAAGCTAGTTCTTTTAATTATAATTTAAAATAAATAATTTATGGAGTAAAATATTGAAATACAACTCACAAAAGTTCAAATATGATTTTTTTTTTTTTTTTTAAAAAGCATTAGTTTCCGGAGATTGTATTAGATTTCATTCCCTCCTTGATGGAAGATGTATTCGTTTTCTGTTCTAGCTGGCATTGAGAACTTTTATTTTATACTAGAACATTAGTCAAAATAATAATACAGATCTAATGAATCTTTTTATAATGGACATACAGGTGTTGCACCTAGTACAAACCCAGATGATCATAGACAATATAATCAAGGAAAAGCAGATTCCCATGAAGATCGCAACTCAATTAAGCAATCTCTAATATCATCATACAAGAAAACCCTTCACCATCTTATCAAAGACGACATCCATAGAAATATCCATGACGCAACTCGTGCTCATAGAGGACCACAATCTTCGAGATGTAAGTTCAAATCAACATCTTTCTTTTCAACTGTCATTTAATTAATTAATGCACATCCCATTCCCATAGGCAATAGTTGTGATCTTCATAAATATCTCATGCAGTAGAAAATGATTTTGGTGAAAAGTTAAAATGTATAAGTGGTTTGCAATCGCAGGTTGTGACAACAGATGGACCACAAGTTGGTGGACACAATTTAAAGTTTTGTTCAAAAGAGGTCTTAGAGAGAGGAAGCACGAATCGTACTCTGGTTTACGAATCTTCCAAGTGATGTCTGTCTCAATCTTATCGGGTCTTTTATGGTGGCACTCCGATACATCACACTTGCAAGATCAGGTACCACGATTGTCCTTCGTTATTTTCTGCCGCTCACTACATCTCCTAACTTATTATGCTATGTTTTAAAAATATTGTTGTACCAAATCATCATTAAATAATAGCTTATATTTGTCATTAAATGCTTACTAATTGATGAACATATGATATATATGCAGGTGGGACTTCTCTTCTTCTTTTCAATATTTTGGGGCTTTTACCCTCTATCCAATGCCATATTTACGTTCCCTCAAGAGCGACCAATGCTAATAAGAGAACGCTCTTCTTCAATGTATCGCCTCTCCTCATATTACTTTGCTAGAATGGCAGGCGACTTGCCAATGGAACTTGTTCTACCAACCATCTTTGTAACCATTTCATATTGGATGGGTGGTCTTAAGCCTTCACTCATCACATTCGTGCTAACAGTTCTAATCATTCTTTTCAATGTGCTCGTTTCACAAGGACTTGGACTAGCCCTGGGAGCCATACTTATGGACCTAAAACAAGCAACCACCTTGTCATCCGTGATCATGCTTGTGTTTTTACTAGCAGGTGGTTATTATATTCAACAAATTCCACCATTCATCAGTTGGTTGAAATACATCTCGTTTAGCCATTATTGTTATAAACTTCTAGTGGAAGTACAGTATAGCGAAAATGAGGTTTATGAGTGTGGAATGGGCACTCACTGTAGGGTATTAGATTTTCCGGGTATCAAATATCTTGGTATGGGTCACTTGTGGTGGGATGTCGCTGCTTTGGGTGTAATGTTGGTGGGGTACAGGATTGTGGCTTATGTAGCATTGAGGATGAGTAAATCTCACTAAATGACCTTGAATTCTACCTCTTCATGTGTCAAATAAATCCGCAAAGTAACTAAGAGAAAAAGCATTTATAAATTTAGAGGGATTTATGCAAAAGTTAGAAATAGTTGACTTACTTATAATTGTATATTGCTACATAATTGCATTTGTACCAATTTTATATTTGGTTCATTAATATCATTATTCTCATTTTGGATCGCCTTTATTAATAATTGTGGACTACTATGTTACCGAAAACGAACATGAAGGTATGATAAACGAAAGAAAACAAGAATTTGCATGGTGCATTCAAAACCGTGGGATCACGCCCTTGAATTCCCGTTGTCACCTGCATGGCGGTTAGGTCCTTCCACTAGTCATAAGACTCAAGAATCAACAATCTCCTAATTTGGAGACTGATCAACAAATAAATTAGTCTACCAACAAATAAATTAGTCTACCAAGACATGAAGCTCTAGTAAACCTAAAACATTTAGGAGTTGATTGGTTTTCTTAGGCAAAATGGTTGCAATCTACGGACCACATCTGCAGACATCTGTAGTAAAGAGGTGGACCAAATATTTGTAGTCTGAAAGAAGAACTGTTTGTTTTTTAACGTCTACAAATTGTTAAAATAAACTAAAATCTAAATAAACAGATTTTTTTTAAACTTAAAAGAAATTTTCAATACTTAACAAATTTGGATAAAAATTTATGTACTGTTATATAAAAAGTGAAAATAAAATAGTACGAATTAACATGTATATTTGATAAAAACCAACAAGCTTTGGTCGCAAAGTGTAACATCCTAAATTTAAGACTAGGTTCTTAAATTAATTAAGTAATTAAATAAAGCATGATTTACATAATTAAATCATTAAGGAATGATCATATTGTTATTTGATATGAAGATTAGAATGAAAAAAGTTTAAATAATAACATTGCAAAGTTAAGGGAGCAAAAGTGTCGATTTGGTAAACTGTTTATCCAAATGGTTAACTCATTTAATGGGAAATGGACTAGAAAATCTATTAAATGGACGGGGAAGGACTTATTATGTAAACCCTTAAGGTAAGTTAAAATAGAAAATATTGGGATTTGGGTAGTTTTGGTCAAAAGGTGCAAACAAGGGACTAAATATGTATAATCATGATTATAGGGTGCAACCCTTTTGCCTATTTCGTCCATTTCAGGATGGAGCGAGTTTGAGGCCAAGAAGATGTCGATTTTAGAAAGGATTTCATGTTGGAGTGAAGATCTATCAAGAAATAAAGTTACAACAAATGATTGAGATCATTTAAGGTAGAATCTCTTCTCCTCTAGCTCTCAAATTCGAATTCATGACTTGGGGAAACCCCAATGTCGATTTTCGCTTGTTATGATAGTTAGGGTTTGGTTTTCTAACCTCCCTTGAGTAGTTTTAATGATCCCAATCTCAATCCAATCATCTCATTGATGGATTTGAGGATTTGGGTGAAAACCCTCATGAACCCTAGAAAACCCAAATTGGGGACATTTGAAATTGGATGTACCACCCATTTTCTAGTTATTTCTAATTCAGGATCGTGGCCCGAATGTCGATTACGTAAAGGCTTTGGGCCTTAAGGAAGTATAGTCTAGATCTGTTAGGAGGTAATAATGATATGTGTTAGATCTAACCCTTGAATTGTACATTCGGTCGGGGGTGGAAAGGGAAAAGTCATAGTTTCAGTATAATACACGAATCGAATACATAACATACATGCAAACTATAATAGGTATAGTTTGGGATTCCATACATGGTTTTATCGATTCTAGAGTTTATACATTAACAAACATATAAACTATAAAGGTATAGTCTACAGAACAATTACATTATCAAATCACGAAACATAGATAAAATGTGAATAAACATGTAAACCATATAGTTATAGTTATGGATTAGACAAACAGTTATTCAAATTCAAATGATTCATTTTATTCTACACTTAATCGTTAGTATAACATTTTATGAGTGAGCATCTTCGCGTACTTACCTAACTACTAACAAAAGTCCTGAGATTATAACCAGAGTCTCCTGGAGGGAGAACGTGAGTTTGTGTATAGATCTATACGGGACCGACAATCCCGCGCCGCAACTGTTAGCTACAGTTAGGCCGGCAGGCCTGGGTGACAAAGTCATTTCGATTCCGACGCCTGAAGAACGTCGTTCAGGAAATTCAATGGTCAAGTATGGTTATAACAACTCATAAATTCGGTACTAAATAATACGATTAATGTATGAATGGTAAACAACTTCAATTAGCTTTATTTAAATTAATAGAACTACTATACATACTGGTCGTAGCCAGAGTTTTTCATACATAACACATTATACATTACTGGTGATAGCCAGGGATTTCATACCGTAGTTTTCATAACCAAACAATACTATACAATTCCACTGGTGGTATCCAGACCTATAAACTAACACTTTCATATACCACTACAAGAACACAGTATCGAACACACACATCGGTCTTATTGAAAACGTTAAAAGTAGTAAAAGTGTAGGGGTATGAACTCACCAGCTTTAATGTTGATACTCTTTCAAAACCGCTTGTATTCTCAGGGAATCAGTAGACAGGTACTCCTGCAGACTTTTGAGAAGACAGAGCTTTTAGTATCTCGTCTTTTATACTTTTGTTATACTTTTGATGTCATACAAACTATGTATCGAACAGATGTAAATACTTTTATATATATTCAATGTAATGGTTGTGTTTGCTTTGATTACTATGATGCAATTGTTGTGATACTGTACATGACGTCCTCCACCCCCGAACGTTTCTGCCGTTCCGGTTTGGAGGTGTGACACATAGACCGGGTTTCTTGTATGAATTATGAATTTTAGTTCGAGGCGTTTTTTGTCCAAAATGACCAGATAAGATTATGGGGCTTTTCAATACCTTTCTGTGTATATAAAGAATGCCAAAATCGAAGTTAAATCGAAGAAGTTGTGGTGGTTTGAAATTTTTGTTTAATTTGGAAGATTGGTAGTACGATGAGCATACTCTAGGTTTGCTGGGCATACTAACATCTTGAAGTCGTGCCTCTAGAAGAGTACGTTGAGTGTACCATTTGGTACGTTAGGCGTACACGATTAGAACCCAAACCCCAAATCTAGGGTTTTGAGCCCTATTTAAGCACCTTAACTCCTCTAAACCTCTTCTATTCTCAACCTCCATCTTTCCAACGTCCTCCCTTGAAACTCTAACCCTAGTTTGAGCTTTGTGAGCCAAAGAGTGTGTTTTTGGGTGCCTTTGAAGGAAGAAGAAGGTGGTGATAGTGCTTGGAAGCTTGGAACAACTTTGGATCTGGAAGTTCTCCTCCCGCATTCATCTTTAGAAGGTATAAAGTTTGTACCTTTATGCCTCCATTGATAGATCTAGCTTAGGGGTTAAAGTTATGTCCTTTTTGTCCAAAAAATTGGTCCCTTTGATTGTGGGTTGTCCCAGATCTTGTGAGGTGCATTTCCAGATGTATTTGAGGGTGTTAAGTCATAAAAAGCAATCTTGATCTTTTCCTTCCAGTCATGCATGGTTATAAAGCTTAGAATCTCATGATAAGTTAGGGTGTTGGATTTTGACTCTTTCTAGCCATGCAAAATTATAAAGTTGGAAACTTTATGATTTAGAATGTCTTTTGGGGATTAGATCTGAGTGTTGGAAGAAAGGCCTTAAGGGATTAAGCACAAGAAGAGCTTTTGGCTCGGATGTTCTGCCCCCGCAGAGCCCGGTCCCTAGCCAAACCCTCATATAAGTAAGTTATGCTTACCCTACTTCAAGTATAGCTTATGTTTAAGTTCAATATCGTTATTATGAACTTATAAAAAAATAAATATATTATAAAATATAATATACAAAGTGTTATGATAATATCTTAACTACTCGAGGTACGGGGAATCTGGTTTGAAGGGCCGCATAGGGTTGTTGGATTTCAGAAGTGCTATAATGCCAAAATGGTCCTGCCCTCTGTTGTTTCATGTCTGGCCTCTGTCTGTACATAGTGGTTAAAAAATATTTTTTAACACTTATAAAACAATATCGCTCATAAATATTCGCAATAAATATTAGACTAAAATCTAGCGGTAATGATACTAGGTTTCGTCGAAGGAAAATATAATTGTTAGAAGCGAAGCGCTACCCGAGTTTGGAATCATCACTTTGACAAGTGAGTGCATATTTACTTTCATCTTACACATAGATATGAAGTATTTAATATAAATTACGTGCTATGTGTGCATATTATCTTTGTTCTTGATATCTATGCTGGATGGACAAATATACATGTTTTATTTGATTTAAACTGTATATGTATTTTATACCTATAAAAGTATTGGGTAAAGATCGATCCATGAATGATGAGAGATGAAAGATGATATAGATGAACACTGGCAGGTATGGACTTAGTGCCTAATAGATAAACTTTGGCAGCTATGGATTTAGTGCCTTGTAATTGAACGTTTGCAGCTATAGATTTAGTACCCTATAGATAAACATTGGCAGCTATGGACTTAGTGCCTAATAGATAACACTGGCAGTTATGGACTTAGTGCCTATTAGATAAACCCTATCAGCTATGGATTTAGTGCCTTTACAAATGAACCTTGGCAGCTATGGACTTACTGCCTTACAAATGAACCTTGGTAGCTATGGACTTAGTGCCTCGTAAATGAGCATCGACAACTATGGACTTAGTGCCTAACATATAACATCGGCAACTATGGACTTAGTGCATGTTATATAAACCTTGGCAGCGATGGACTTCGTGTCTATTCCTTAGGACAATCCTTAGGAATAAATATTGAGGAATAGATGATTCTTAGGGAAGATACTTAAGAATAAAGAAGATAATGGGGATGGGTAATCAGGCTAACTGTTTGATGATTAAACCTAATAATTATATTATTGTGGGTTGAAAACACTATGTACTCATCAGGTTTCCCAACCTGACCCTCTCAGTTTATTTGTATCACAGGTGTCGATACGAAGCCACATTACACTGAGAGATTAATGGTGATGTAAATCATTAGTGTAAATAAATGTAAGGTCTGTTTATGCTTATGTTTCTGTATTGACAATGAAATACCAATGTTTTAATATAAAATACATTTCTTTCGAAATGCTTTGATAATATCTTTATCATGTTTTCTAGGAACAAATTCCGTAATATTATTATTTAAAATGGATACTCTGATTTTTAAATAAGCATAAATAAAATTTTTAAAATGACCGTGAATTTGGGGATGTCACAGTTGGTATCAGAGCATTAGTTTAAGCGAACCAGGAATTTTAGGAAATTTCTAGACTTAAACTTAAAATGCTAAGCGATGATTGTGAGATGAGTGTCTGCTATATTTAGGAAGTATGCCTAAAAAGACACAAGCACTAGCTTATTTAGGGAAGATGCCTAAATTGCTTTTGTGTGCTAAATGATTTGTGCTATAAAATGCCTTATATGCTTTATGATGTTATTGTTTGATCGGATATATGGCTTATTGCCGAACGGATCTGAAAATTTTATGTGTTCAAATTTTTATATGTTTAATTAGGATATTAGAACTGGAATGTAACTTTTCGGAGTAATAAGGAGGATTACATGCCTAAACCTTCTCTATCTATATTCTCGTCCCGATATGTTGAACGCATGCTTCCATGAACATAACATCGTGGTGAAGACTTGTAGCGAATTGAGTAAACGGAGGAAACAAGGAGGCTTACGATATTGAGGGCTAATGGTTCAGTAAACATGCTTCCATGAACATAACACATGCTTTCAGATTGGAGAAACTTTTATCTTTCTGCCTAACAGATTCTTCTTATTCGTTATGCCACTCTTTGAAAAACCCTTTTCAAAATGTTAGAATTATGCTTAATCTTATAACCATAGCCATGTTTACTAAACCATTAGTAAATCATGACGAAGAGACTTATCGTCCTTTGTGGTGGATCTAATCTGTCCATACCAATATGTACCGGATACTTTATTCATTCTTTTTGACTCACATAAACATGTGATCAATGAATTAATCATAATCTTCCAATGATCAAGATTCTCACACATCACACAATTCGAATTGCATGATTCCAAGTTTCTATCCAACTGAAAATTGGGTGATGAGAATTCTTTATCACTTAGTTAATTATGACTTTTACCACAAGTGAAAAAATAAGAATCAAATCCACAATTAATATTGCTAATAATAGAAATGTAACCAATACTTTCACAAATGCTGTTTCAAGGAAATATAAAGTAAACCACATAAATAAAAAAATAATTTCACTTTTATTGAAAATAAAAAAATTTGGAACTTATCCTTATAATGCATAAAATGAAAAACAATGTTTCTAGACATTTCCTAAGCAATCTATTAATCTATCATAACTCCTAAACAACAGCTTTAAAAATATGATCATCGAACCATGCGACTGAAATCCATCTCTCACGATCAGATTCAGCTTGTTCTTCTTAAGCTTCCTTCTTTCTCTTAGATTCTGCAAAAACATCAAAATGTGATCATCACATTATGTATTAAGAATCTATGAATAGAATCTTATTAAAATAATGGAGTTAGATAATGGATGTACCTGAAGTGGAGTCATACGACTTGACTTTACCGTCTCTAAGACCTTTCAGCTAGTCAGGGCAGCTTCGCAACCAATGCCCCTCCAATTGGCAATAGAAACACGTGGACCTTTTAGGATTAGCACATGGTACTATCTCAGAACTGGCATTTCTCTTTACCATATGGTCAAATGATTTGACCTTGGACGATCCCTTTCCATAGGGAAGAGAAATTTGTTCTGGACTACCATTGTCATTGTCAATGTCCATGGAAATTTGGGAGACAGATTCTTTAGACACTTTTGCTTCATTTATGCTCTTAAGCAGTTCTGCTTCAGCAACAATTAACATGTGTCAGATCAATTTGTGTCACGTCGTGGTCCCTCATATAGTAGTATTTAATGAACCGACCATATGACTCAGGAAGCGAAAGTAGAACCATGTCAATGGCTAGCTCCCTTTGGAAAATGACACCTACCATTCCCAATCTGTCAATGTATGATTTCATATTGAGAACATGTGCACACACAGACTTTCCATATTGATGTTTGCATGCCAATAGGGCTTGAGTAACTTCGTATTTCTCAGATTGAAGGAACCATGACTTGGGGAAAGTCACTGGAGGAGGAGGTGGAAGAGTTGAAGAAGTATGATTTCCATTTCCACCATTGTTTGAAGAAGGGAACATTCTTTCACCTTGATCAACATGTGGAAGATCATCTTCAGAAGAACGAGGAAGACCATTGTTTGGTGAACTTGACATCTATAATAGAAAAAAAAAATTCAAGTTAGTTGATATTAATCCTTACTTATTAACCCATAAATTTAAATTAAGGCTAGGATCCATATTTTCGATTCAAACTTTGAAGAGGAATGTTGTAATCAATTTCGAATCTATTTTATGTAGGTAAAGCATTTTACCAATTTCAATTTAATGAAATTCCTAGATCTTTTGAGATTCATTGAATCTAATCAATGACATGTTTAATCTCGATTATGCTCTCACTTTTGTGACTGGGATGCCGAAGATCAAAAAACGAGATGCGAATAACCATGCAAATCAACTTGGTACTCTCGATGTCATTTATCATCTAATCAATGTGCCGGTTAGCCACACACGCTCCATTAATCAATGATAATTTTTCGAGACACCCATTACCAACTTTATAAGTCCCACATTAGTGTGCCGCTTAACCACACACGCTCCACTAATGACTCATAAATTCTAATGTGCAATTTCATGGATTAGCATACAAATTCATATTTTCCTAAAGTAAATAAGAGTGGGATTTAAAATAGTTTAGTTACTTTATATCATTATACTTTTAATGAGATTAATTTGTCCTATCAAACCCGTTCTGCTAACGAACTTCCACCATACAAGAGAGCGGTGGGTAAGAATGGATACCCAATGGCGATCACATGCCGCTTCCTTAAACTCCATTTATAGTATGGCTTCGTGAATGAGGCGTAGTAGCGGTTGGACTGGCCTTTCTTATACGTACAATATATATTAAACTTTTAATTATATGCATAGTATAAGGTGAATTTTAAAAAAATTTAAAATTGCAAGGGTTTAATCTTTTAATAAATTAAACTTTTAATCTAATTAAATTTAAACCATTTATGGATTTATTAATTATCCTTTAATTAATTACTTAATTAAGTTAATAATAAAACCATAATGATGTATTTTAAACTATTCCAAAAATACCAAATATTATTTGACATTTACTAATTAATTCAATTAATATCTAGATTTATTTATACACTTAAAATAATCATATTAATCAACAAAATTAATTAATTAAGCCAAATATTTATCTCCTAACTTCTAGGCTTATAAATTATCATCATAGATACACCAAAATCGAATTTGGAGGATAAGTATAGCAAGTATTTATCAATTAAAAGCAGATTAGGCAATTAAAGCACAAAAATTTAGAACTGACAGCACAACATTTCGTGTTGGACAATTAACACGCCGTGTTGGGTCGAAATTGTCAGATCAACACGCAGTATTCAAAGAACACCACGACGTGTTTGAAGAACAGAATGCCAATTCTGTTTTCTCCTCCTTGTTCAAGTTCAACATTGTATCAATTCAATAGAAAACTAAATCTAAGTTCTGATACCACTGATGGGTTTTGAGCATAACAAACAATCCTATGTGTGCATGCAACCCTAAATAATTTTGATCTACGTTTTCTCCAATTGAACATACAAGTTGAAAAACAAAGTATAAACCCTATCATGAATCCATTAATATCGAAATCCACAAATAGGGTTGTAGAATCATACCTTGATCACTATGTAGTAATGGCAATCCAACATCCTTGTGTTGTTGATACTTTGAGAACAAGTATCACAAATGTCACACCTCTAATGGCTCACACCCAACACTAGCAATTGAAGGAGATTATGGAGAAGGAGATAGGAGCTTAAAATTTTGGCTTGTTCTTCTAAAGGAGAGGGTGGCCGAAATACTTAGGGTATATCTCTATTTATAGTGCAGTCAGGAAACCCTAGATAAGCCCTAATCCAAGATTATCTTAAACCGGACAGTTATCCACTTTCATGTTTATCCTCCAAGGATAATTCTAGAATTCCTTAGGCATGAAGAAATCATTCAATACTTTAGGAAAAACCGTCCATAGACTATGGAGGATTCTAGATTGCCTCTTGCTCAACTATTGAACAATTACAATTCAGTCCCTACACTTGTAATTAATTCTTTTAATCCCGAAATTAATTTTAATTAATTTCTGATTAAATATTAATTAAATAATATGATTTCTAATTAATATATGATTTCCATAATACATTAATAAATCATTTACTCCAATTTATTAATCAAATTAATAAATTAACCCTCTTTCTCCAAAATCATCCTTCCCGGTTGCTAGTCTTGAGGGCAACCCAAAAGGACTGTGCTACTATATATATATATATATATATATATATATATATATATATATATATATATATATATATATATATATATATCAATTATAGTTATGGGCTTAGACACCTAATGCAACAAGAAGAAGGTCACCTCATCGTGAAGAGGGTATCATCAGTCAGCATGAATTGGATTTTAGATTGTCTAAGGGAGTTAGACATAACTATAGTATTGTTGCAATGTTCATGAGTACTTAGAAATAAAGATTTAAGTATTGGATAAAACCACGCTCAGAGAATTACTCCATGGATTCTATCACGAATAATTATGAGACGATAATATCTTATGATCTCAAAACGGAGATATATGAGTTGTAATTTACAGTCGGTTATACATTGATAATGCGTAAACGCATCAGTAAATTGATGTTATAAAACGTATTATCATGCATGCTTTGATGAGTAAAAGATGCAAGCATATGAGTCAAAGTTTATTCGTTCCTTTTTCCTTAACCGGAAAAGTGATATCTTTGGGACCCTCGGTGATTTGGTGTTGACTTATAGTGTTGGGCCCAGCCAAGACTAAATTGATGTGTTCAATTAGAAGTCTTATATCATCACAAATCAAAAATCGGGAAACAAAGTCTTGGACAATGAGATTGATTCTATTCCATGTCTCATGTCCGAATGATATCTTGAAGAACGAAGGATTATATGATCACTTATCTTAGGACACGTAACTGACTGGGTTAGAGTTCGGAAGTGGTTTTTGGAAACTACAATTTGTTGATCAATTCAGAACTTATACTAGCAGTTATAGTTATAGATTTATCCAAGTGGGAGACTATTGGATTAGGTGTCTAAGCCCATAACTATAATTGATATATACATGAATTGATAGTAGCACAATCATTTTGGGTTGCCCTCAAACCTAGCAATTGGACAGGTTGACTTTCAGAAAGAGAGAGAGAGAGAGAGAGAGAGAGAGAGATTAATTTATTATGTGATTAATAAATTAATTTAAAATGTTTATTAATGTATTATGAAAATAATATATTAATTAGAAAAACTATTATTTAATTAATAATTAATGCGAAATTAATTTTGGGATTAATAGAATAAATTAAAAGTGCAGGGTCTAAAATGCAATTGTTCAATAGTTGAACAAAAGGCTCCAGAACCTTCCACCATTAGGTTTGGACGGTTTCTAGATGGATTTTCTAGGTTTTCTAGAATATCCCATGTGGATAAATAAGGAGCTAGATAATTACTAATTTGAAGTATTATTATTATCTTCCAATTAGGGTTATACAGGGTTTCCTTGTACCACTATATAAAGTACCCTAACCCTTTGATTTTTGGCCACTCATTATTCCAAAGGGCAAGACAAAAATCTTACCTCCTCTCTCTTCTCTCTATATTCTTCCTTCTTGCTAATTTAGGTGTAAACCACTAGAGGCACGACAATTGAGGTGCTTGCTTCCAAGAAGATCTACAAGTGAAGGATTGATGTTATTTACTATAATAACAATAAGATATGTAATCCTAAACCCTTACTTACATTTTTCGAAAATTGTCTAGGGTTTCTAGTTTGATGTTCATAGTTATAGTTTCAATAGTGAAAACATAGATCCTTAGGTTGCATGTGAACTTAAGAGTTTTAAGTTTATTTGTTTTACCTAAATCCTATCAGAAAGTTGATGACTCTTGGCATGTTGACACGCATCACATACTAACGACACATTATTAAAGGTAAAACCTAAGTTATTAGACTTCAAATTTGACTTGAAAACTGCTGGAGAAGGATGACCAATATCCTGATGCCACTAAGATGATGACACTTTGGTGCTGAATCCAACATAATAAGGGATATGTTTGATCGGCACTGGAAACATACCCTTTTTGCTTTTACCGATTGGAAGTGTTTTCTTCGTGCGTGTGTCCTTAACAAAGAAAATATTTGGGTAAAATTTAATGAAAACATTTTTATTAGAAACAAGTTTATCAGATGAAAGAAGATGTTTGTTAATATGGGGGACACACAAAATGTTTTTAAGAACAAGAGGACGACCCAAAGACCATCATGGGATAAATACAAACCTGTTCCATTTGCTACTTGGACCTGATCTTTTCCATGATAACGCTCAGGTAGAGTCAATCAATCAAGATCACTTATGAGATGGTATGTTGCTCTAGTGTCTATGTACCAGTTTGGATCATTGTTGTAGCTACCTAAAGTGGCCTTATTACCGTCACAGTACTCTTCAGCTTGATAAGAGTGATTGAATCAGTTTCTGCAGGTCAAAGCAGTGTGACCTAGAATACCACACACTTGACACCTTGGGCCACCATTTTATCTTCCATGGCCATGTCTACATCCATAGTTACCACCACGGTAATTATTTCTTTGATTATCACCACGATAGTTAATAGAGTTTCTGGAATACCCTTCATTATTGTGGGTTTTTCGTGAATTGATTGGTTCCTATTTTGTGACACTGTTGACAGATAAAGCAAAGTCTGTGGGGCCACTGATTGCCTTTGATTGAGCCTCATGGGCATTCACGTATGAAAAAAACTCAGGTAGTTTCACTTCCTGTTGATTACTAAGGACTGTAATTGTTGTAAATAGGTTTATGTGGTCGGAACCTAACCCAGCTAGGATATATCCAGTGACTTCCTCTTCAGTTATGGTATGAACAATATTGTCCATTGTATCGGCAAGTCTTGTCATCTTCTAATAATATTCAGAAGCACTCATATCTTCTTTTTTGTGTTTGAAAGTTGCATGCAAATTTAAATGGAATTACCTATGTGTTACGCAGAGAAGATGGTATTAAGGGACGTCCACATATGATTGGACTTGTCCGTGAAACAAGTGAGTTGTGAGAGAACCTCTTCCGTCATGGAAGATAAAATAACTCCAAGTATGGCGTGATCTTGAGTAATCTATTTCACATATTCAATGTTATCTTCATGTTTTGTTGCATCACCGGTATCGAAGGTGATCTTGGTTGATGTAATTTTAGTCGTTCCATCAATGAAGCCATACAATTGAATGCCACGAAGAATGGGAATGACATGTGCCTTCCAAAGTAGAAAATTGGTGCGCGTGAGTTTGCATGTAATGGTTGTGGCGATCTTGGCTGAGTTGATTACGTTAGTAGAAGAAGAAGTCATGAAGGTGTAGCAACGATCGAATCAGAAACTCTTAAGGATCAAGGCGCTCTGATACCAAATTGAAAATATTATTTGCCTTATTATTCCCGTTAGGATATATTTGATATATATATATATACACACACACACACACACACACACACACACACACACACACACACACACACACACACACACACCAGATACTTAATATAGATCCAACAGGTTAGGATCTTTATCTATAAAACAACTATATAAACAAATGATCCTATCTACTCTTCATTCAAATGGCTCATGTTATCCTTTTGTTTGCATTAAGTTCATAGTAGAGGATCGTCAAATTTCACTTTTTTCATTTCATCACACATTAAGGCCTAGAAAGAAAGATTAATCTAGTGATAGAAGAATTTGATGAGAATAAAAAGGACAGACTCAAAGTCACAAAGGTTACAAGTTGTAATTGTCATCAAATGGTCCCAACGCCAATGTTATTATCAGTGTAACTATAAGGGCAAGTTATGCACTTAATGCCTTCATGTGCACTAAGTCATTTAATTTCAAAATAAAGGGTCTTCTGAGTGGACTTTTATCGATTCCGAGCAAGTCAAAAGTCATGATAAGAAGGATTAAGCTAGTGATAGAAGAGTTTGAAGAGAAGAAAAATAGGAAACATTCAAAGTCACAAGTTCTAATTGTCATCAAATTTATGCACTAAGGGCATATATGCATGGATTCATGTATGTAAGTATGTTACATACGTACATACATACATATATTTATTATCTTCCATCTTCTCTTTTGAATGTAAAACTTTATAAACTTTATTTAAAGCAAGAGAGTCATGACTATAAAGAATTGTATCTCTTAGGTTTGAATAGGAGCTCGAAAGAGGGCATAAAACAATCAAGTCAAGGTCTTCTTCGTCCTACTTAATTTCCAAAGTCGTCAAATTGGACCCGGTCTCTTTAAAATCAAAGATGTCGTTAAGTAGATTACGTCCTTCATGTTGATGTATGCAATTTTTTTGCTTTAAATGAATCTTGCTCATGAGATATTTCTTCAAACATATTTCACCGAGTACTTCTTGAATAGTATTATTGTCGAGATGTAACCGGATTTATGTCAAAACTTTAAAATCCTTCTGTTTCTCATTAGGAATCTAAGTAGCTTGAGCATTTTCTCCAAAAGAACACGAAGCATCGTCCTAATCAGCTTGACCCAGAGGTTTGTCATCATCATTTTTCAAAATGAAAAATTAGTGTTACTGTTCAAAAGTGAAAGGTCACATTTGATTGCAGCCATGGGAAACTCGTTTATCTATAACCTATTGTATGTGATTAATAGAAAGATTTATTTTCTATTGTAAGAGCAAAAAATGAATAATACTTAAAGTGGCTAAATTATGATGCAAATAAAAAAATGATTTTTATTTATTATTTATTTATTTTGTTGTGGCTTTAATGTGAAAAGCAATATGATAAAAGTGAATGGTTTGTGGGTCTGATATAATAAATAAATAAATAAACCCAAAACAAAACGATGTGGAGCTAATATATATGGGCTTGTGGGCTTGGGAAATTCGACTAAGGCTTATATTAGGGTTTTAAGATATTTGTATGCTAGCTTGTATATATATAAGCTTAGGGAATAAGATTTTTTCAGGTATAACACTCCTAAAAGATAACGATGTTGAGGCCCGTTCAATGGGATTGGGAACACTCGTTCCCTAAAGGACGCTTTGAATGTCCAACAAAAGTCGATCATGGGCTGGAAAATAAATATCCAAGAATAATCGATATGATTATGTACGCTGCGGTTGTGTAAGGTTGAAAGGAAAAACGATATCGGCCAAGAAGGCTGATCGATAAAGAAGGTAACCTTGTAGGGTTCAAGAAAAACTTGCAAGAAAGGTATGCATTTTGATCCTAAAACGCTCTGATTAAAAAAACGTAATTACAAACAGTAACACACTAACACCAAATTTTAAATTCTACAATGGAAACCCATATATGAGAACACTTATATGATCAATGATATTAACGGGTTACAAAAGGCTACTGAACGTTGGATGAGAATAAGGAACGAATAATAATAATAATAAAACTATCTAATTATCCTAATATATAATTAAGAAGATAAATGAAGACTCTACTTGATGGGCTAAGGAAAAACACAGCCTTTGGGGACAAGTACTTAATAATGGTGGGCATCTTTAATAACATTGAGTCTCTCTTCTTGATGGTTTGTGGCTTTTAGTTCTAGTCTGACTAGATTTTCCTTAGCCGATTAGAACCAAACTAAAAGATTCTAAAATTAATAATACACGCAAAAAAGGTACTCGGGAGTTCCATTAAAATGAAGAAAATTGTGTACAAATATGAATTATTTGTACAAACTGACAACACGAAAGTTGAAGAAGAACAAATTAAAATCCTATTGCATCAACTTGTGAAGCTAATTAGAGGTTCCATGTGAACTATTCGTTGCTTGGTCGACGAATCATATTCTAAACATATATCGACTGATCATCATGAAGAGAATTTGCATAGGAATATATGATCGCATGCATCAGCCTTCCTCATCCACTTCGTGGAATGGAAGTGGTACTGTTTTCACTGCTCTAAACTTGCCTGCATTATTAAGATGCTCATTCTCCAACCTGTGTAGGACCATGATCAAAAGGTGATATGTTCCTGTTAGCTTTCATGTAGCAAACTATTGTTCATTATATTTAGAATTCATATCGATTATGTGGTCAATTTAGGACCACAAATTTCGTGTTTCTTTGTAGCTATAGTCTTATTTTATGTTCTAACTGAATATGTTCTATTTACCTGTAAAAATTCCACTGGCCTCTTCTAATGACTTCAAGGGCTGCTAAAAAAAGCCCTGTCAATCTGTAATCAATGCTCCCAAATTTGTAATGTAAAACAGTTTGTAACCAAGCCAACCTCAAAACTAGATTCAATCCCTGAAAAAATATTCCAACAAGTTTGCAATGAAAGATTAATTATTATTTCTTTCTTCTTTTAAATTTTTATTCATCATTTTAATGAAAATATAATGTGGAATAGATATATACCATAGAGAAGAAGTAAATGAACTTCCTACGAAGAATCAATTCATTTCTTAACCAAGGGTTCTTGGAGTTCATCTGTAGCAAACCCCAATCTTTTACAAAGTCCCAATACAGTTGATAAACAGTTGCGATACTTGACATTATCACTACCATGCATAACCATCCCACACTCTTTTCTTTTTCGTATGCAAGTTTCACTCCTGCAGCTAACATTGCAGATACGTATTTTCCCAAATTTATCAAATGCCCTGTGTCACCTTCATCAAGCCACCTTCGAGCACACTACACAACAAAAAATTAGTTAGAGTAGCTCCACTTTTATTATCGACCGATCTTCATAATTCAAAAAAGTGAACATGGTATCAGCACACTTCTCATATAAAGTCATAAAGTCATCATATCAAGTCATAAAGTATAATGTATCTTAAAAAATGTATTGTTGTTTAACCTGCATTGCTCTCCAGTAATAAGGCAAAAATGAAACGGCATAAGCAAGATCTCTATAGTTTTTCGTCTGCACACAATATCCATAGTCTTGAGTTTTGTAACTCCCAGTTATGTAGTAGCACGATACATATTCAAGGTTCCTGAGCATTGGCACCTGTTTTATAAAAATAATTCAGTATCAAATATTTCATAACTAATGATTTACATGATGATGATGATGTTGATGTTGATGATGATGATGATAATAATAGTGTCGGACCTGGCTACATAGTTGATCAGCCATGAAGAAATCCAGCATGACAACCTTGTAAAGAGGCGATAAAATGATGTTCCTTAACACACTAAGAAGACGGAATCGGCTTGACTTGTAAAGGATGTTGATGGGACAGACAAGCAATACCATAAAAACCTGTTAATTAAATGGAAAACATTAATTATAGATGTCGCTGAAAAATTAAAAAACATCAAAATATGGTTTAAGGGGAATTTGAAGTAATTAGATTACCAGTAACAGAAGGCCTGGGATTAATTCAACTTGAGAGTACGAATACCCTTTGTCCATCAATGAAAGATGAACAAACAGGACACCGACTACAACTGCCATCGACATGGTACATATCAAGAAGATATCTCTATATTTTAGTTCTCGTGTTGGCGATAGCTCAAAGATAAAGCTATAATTGATACGTGTCTTTCTCCACATAAAAATGTTGCATCCGTATAGGAAAAAGTGCAAAAACAACAGGCTGAACATGCTGCAAAATCAACAATATATTGTCTCTAAGGTTATCAACGTTATTTTCGTTAAGTTTTTGTTATTAATGTATAACATCATGATATATGTACCTAAGAAGAGGGTAGACAGTTTCCATGTAGATTGTATTAGTTTGTGGTGTATATGTTCCAGTGGTACGAGCCATGATGACATATCCAACGAACAGTGCAATGAAGCATCCTGTAAATAACCCTATAAAAAGTAGAAGCTAAGATCAAAGACATGATTTTGATATATGTTTATTTGTTAGATTATGTTTAAACTTTAAATCACTAATGTCTTATCGCATATAGTGCACAAATTATACAAATAAGATTCTAACACGACATGATATATATCTTATGGCTACCAGACAAAAAAACGGTTTCGTGCTTCTACAAACATTAAGATCATGGTGTGCTGAGAAAGATCACACTTTGAATTGATGTACTAGAAATCCATGCTGTGTTGGTTTTCCACAAAAAATTTAGTGGCAACCGAAAAAGCCAAAGTATCACATAGGGGAAATTAGAGATGTTGATCATTGTAGGGTCAAAGATAGTCAGTCACCTGTTTAATTGCTTTATTTTTTTTTTTTACCTTTAGCTATCTAGAAAAAGTAGATCTATATCTTTGACTACCTAAGTCCTTTACAAGATTATCTTTCATTGGTAAAGTGATCCACTTCTACATCTTTTAAGGATTATCGTTCAACCAAAACTAATTTTTTATAACTCAAACATGATGATGTATACTTGACACCTTACTAATGAGACATTGGTTAATTAATAATTAGGAAATATATAGTGTTAAACTTGTAACCCTCACATAGATTTGGAAAGAATAAAAATGTATAACACTTAAATATGAATTTGGATACAAACTTCAATTTCGATTGATAATGGTAAATTGTTGATCAGTATAATATTTATCAACCTCATAATTTTAATTTTTATAGTTATGAATTTAAAACTAAACATTGACATAAATATATACGTTTTATTAATTTGCTACCATTCTCTAAGCAAAATTGTTGTGCATCTATTTGACTATTTAGTCACAAAAGCACCAGGGTATATACCACATAAATGCCCACTAACGGAAAGATGATATAGAAAAGTAGATTTCATGTTTTTATATATTATCATAAAATTCTTGACCTTTTAATTTTTAGTGGCGAATTATTTTCTTAGTCTTTTTATTAATCATTTTGTTTGTTTTAAAAACGAAATAGAACAAATTAAAGAAATTAAGCAAAGTATAGTAGCACTAGCACACCTATGAAAAAGGTGACAGCATGAGACTCTTTGCGCTGAGTCGGTTTCAAATATTTCATTGCCTTCCTTCGGTCATCTTCTGCAAATTGTTTCACGAAAATGTCTTCTACCTCGTCTGCCAGCTTCATAATCTACCATACAAAATAATATAAAATGAATGAAACTTCAGTTTTCTACAATACGTATATTGGTTTAACAGAAAAGATCAAACATCTAAAGGCACTTCATTCTGTCTCAATTTCATCCAACATATGGAATATATGGTACTCGATTTTATTTATCTTTCATATTTTCTTGGACATATCAATGTGGCTGTGTCATGAGGCACAACCAAATTATCTTAACTTGAGGATCTTCATTTTTTCAAATTTACCTCGTTCGAACTGTTGAAGTAGGAGCTTTCGACAACTTTAAGATAGATGGGAAGAACCTGTTTATTTGTTACCTGAAAATAGCACGACAACATAAGGTGGCTAAATCTATCTAGTTATAAATTTAAAGTTAATTACATAGAAAAATAAAGTAAGATTTTGTTAATCAACTAGAGCCCACACTGTGTACTTACTTTGTCGAATTTCTTTAAAATCTTTGCAAATGCAAGCATGTTCAAATTCCTACAAAGAATCAACGTCAGAATCATTAATGTCATGCACTTTTGGATTGCTTACAACTGAAAAAAGCATTAATATCATATGAACTATTGGATTGCTTACAACCTAAAAAAAGATTCAATCTTTGTCATAGTATGTGTTAATTAATTTTTGTTTGTTGGCAAAGATTAATACAACAAAATAGTTTTTAACACAATATATGAAACCATGTTTTGTTTTAGAAGAAAATATTCAACAAATCAACATTATAACCAGGAATCGGTTGCTTCTTAGCACCACTTAAAGTCTTAAATACTTCTTTATGGAATAATTTTTTTGGTCAACAAGAAGAGATTTACCTATTTATTGTATTCAAATTTGTGCAATAATGTTTCAACTGTTTTACCCAATTTATGCAACTATTTGTTACTTTAGTTACTAACTTATGCAAATTATTGTAATTACACAACTACAACGTTTCAACCAGTTAAATAGCCAAATTTCAGTCGTCATGATATGGTTGCATATTTCCTCTAAAAATCATTTTTTTTTTCATGTAAATTGACAGAGTGAAAATGCATTACATAAATAAGCATTTAACCTTCTTACCAAAACTTCAAGCGTTTAACATAAAGATTATTTAAAAGGGTCCGTATTAAATGGAATAATTCATAAAGATAAGTGTTGGGTTGTCATGGACATCGTTTTAGAGTAGGAATGGAATAAAATAAGATTTGAACCACTAACTAACTACAAGAAGGGACAACTACCATCAAGTAAAATACTTGATGCCACAAGAAATTTATAAAAAAAGAATAATGCAGCAAAACCAAAATAATACCTGTAAGTTTGGAGATAGCCCAATCCTTTATAAAGCTCAATTAGAGCTCCTCGAATCATTTTTTCAGCATGATGGACTTTCGTTTTGTTGACATGAAGCTTTTTTCCATGAGCATTGTGTTTTCTGGACGATTGATTGAGGGAATCTTCCCAAAGCAGGTAGGAGAATGTTCGAGTAGGATTGGTTAGAGGAATGCGAATTTTCAACTTTTTTCCTTGGCTATTGATAATATAACCTGAGAGACTCTGTTCCTCCTCCTGTATAGATCTTGTCACTTTCCCATCTTCTTCTGATCTTGGTGAGTCCTCACATTCAACACCATTACTATCAAGCTCTTCTGCAATCTTTTCCTCTTCCTGCAAATCATGTTCTATAATGCCCCTACTGGATTCTTCATCTGTGCCGAGATAAAAGGAAAAATATCAATTGGCTTAGTATCCAAAACCCTCAACTAATAAGAAAAATGTCATCGTAAAAAGTTGAGTATCCTAAAAAAATTATATTTTTGAATCCCATGACACCACATTCGATCTGTTTTTAAGATCTTAGTTTCGTACCACATGAAATGGAGCCAGATATCGAGTCTTCATCCTTGGAGTCGTGGTGGGATGAATTAGCTTTATTTTGGTGCTGATCTTTTATTGCATTTTTGAGCTCTATCAGAATATGTAATTGTTTCTCAAGACATTCTCCTCTATCGAGGAACTCCTTCTCTTTCCTTCTATAGAATTCATTAACTTTGTTAAGTTGAAGATCCAAAAGTGCGAAGAATTCACTAGCAGCTTCAGTATCAGCAAATTTCTCTAACAATTCTGTTTGGTATAGAACTCCCTTACTGTTTGTCGATTGAAGTTTACTGTGAACCTGATACCACATAAACTAAAGCACATTAGGAAAGCGACATTAAAACCAAGTAGCTAGCATTTGGGTTCTCTTGGGAATAACTTGAGGTCAAGAATCAAGAGATAATGCTCAAAGAGTAAATATAAAACTAGAGTCAGAGAGTGTGTATGTACGTGAATGACTTCATGTGTTCTGCACTGATTTCCAAATAAGGAAAGTTTATGTATTGCCGAAAAGAAGGTGTTGCTTAAAGAGCTTTTATGTTTAGGTTTTGATGAAGGAGCAGTGGAATCACAGTTGAGTTTCTTGATGTCTTTCTTGAGTTGCCAATAATCAACGAAGGCGTCTTTCCATTCAGGAACTAGCTGACCCTCAAACTGTTTAGTGAACTTCACCATCTTTTTTTTTAACTCTTAGTTAAAGAGCTTACCCCCAGATAAGTGAGAGTACTTCTTTTTAAGCACGATGAGTTCAAATGAGATGAGAGTGTCTAATGGAAACCCACGATCACATTATTTATGGACAGAGATGAAAATGGTGTAATGAAAAAGTGGCAACTTTGAATGATGTGGCACGTACTGATTCTCAGGTGCAGCACATTCTAAAATATCCTGTGTTCTTTTTTTCTTTTATCCTATGCTGCCTTCCACTTGGAACTAGGGTCTATGTTTATGGTGGATGTTCACCTGAAAATTGGCAATTTTTCAAGTATATATGATATGGCGATGCTTGGCCAAGATGCTGTGAAGGAAAGTTGGAATTTCATGGAGGAATGTGTGGATTACATGATATCTAAAAATCTTTGATGCTCCTTTGGTCTATTTGGCCATGCAAATGAACCTATGCTTCAGTAGTATTGATGAGCCTAATTTATTATAACATCCATGTTATTGAGTAAATAGTATTAGATTTTTATATTTTCTACAACATCCACCAACTACTAGAAAACATGGGCAGTACAGCGGCGGTAATCCGTTTGGAAACCCTTAGTGAAAGTTATTATTTGCCATGTGTTACCCTTTGGGTCTTGATATTCATTATATATAAAAATTTACAACAATAGATCCTAAATTCATGCATTTTATCTATATCTATACACAAACACATATCTAATTAATTATCTTTTCTTCCTTTTCTTAGCATGTTTACATTCCCCCTCAATCTTAACTATTAGAGTGGTGGTGTGGTGTCACACTTGTCACGGTCCACGTAGGCGCCACATCACACTTTTCACATTTTTGCCAAAAGTTGTCATTTGGTAGGCGCGGGTTATCATACTTGTCATGCTACATTTTTTTTAATATACAAAATAATCTTTCAAACATAACAATTTTTAAAAACCAAAAATTCATTAAACTTAAAATAAAAACATAGAAATTCAAAATAACAACAAACACACCAAAAAAATAGAATTTAAAATTAAAAACATACAAACTAAAATTACAAAACCTAGATAGACCTAAAGAACGTCTTCATCAGAAAATTGACCTTCCAAATCGTCGACCGGTTTCGTGTTAAGATCAATGTGGTTGACGTTCCAAATATGTTCCGTTAAGTCCCGACGAAGAACATGATGCGTCTCAACATCATTAACTAGTGCCCTCCTTGACATGTACTTCGCGCTTCCAACCTCAAAAGCTTGTGTCGGTGGAACGATCTCGTTTTCGTTATACTCACATATTGCATTTCCTTCGTCTTCTAGAATCATATTATGCAATATGATACAAGTATACATCACCTCGCTCATTTTCTTCTCCTCCATATACGGCGCGGGATATTTAAGAATATGCCAACATTTTTTCAAAGCTCCAAATGCTCGTTCAACATCCTTTCTTGCCCGCTCTTGAGCTCTCTTAAACATCAACCTTTTCCGATCATTTGGACAAGACAACGACTTCACAAAACAAGCACGCTCTGGATAGATCCCATCCACCAGATAATACCCATTCATGTACGATGTTCCAGCTACTTGAAAAGAGGAGTCTGGTGCAGTCCCGTTGTACATGTCGTCAAGCAATGTAGACATGTTAAGAACACTGATGTCATTAAGGGAGCCAGCTGAGCCAATGAATGCATGCCATATCCACATATCCTGTGACGCCACCGATTCTAGTATAACGGTTGGATAACCATGATCGCCTCGGGTGTATTGACCTTTATGAGCATTCGGAGAACAACCCCATGCCCAGTCGAGGCAATCTAGGCTTCCTAAGATTCCAGGAAAGACGTGCACGTTTAAGTGATGAGCATACAATTGTTGGATGTCACTACAAGTAGGTTTACGCAGATATCGTGGACCATATAATCTCATGACATACTTGCAAAATTTGTGAAGACTAGTTCGTGCAACACGTCCGGACATCCTAAGGTTCTCCTCTAGTGCATCGGGGAAAGGGACATACGCTAATTGACGAAGTGCAGCGATGTATTTTTGTATAGGAGTAAAACCAATTGTACCTCTAGCATCTCGACGTTGTTGAAAAAATGGATACGCAGCCGTGACGTCGTTGACTATACGCAAAAACAGAGATGTATGCATACGGAACCAACGCCGAAAATAGTATCCTATAAAGTTGGCGTCATCCACAAAGTAATCTTGCATGAGTTGATCATTAGCCGCTTCACGAAATCTTTGTATGTATCTTCTCTTCCTCCTGAGTGCATTCTCGGCATTTTCTTCTTGTAGTCGTTCAATCATCTGCTCCGCCTCCTAAATAACCTCTATAGTGGTTTCAAGCAAGGCATCAAACATGCCTGATGAAGATGACGAATAAGACATTTGAGAGAGTATTTGAGTTGTAAAGTTGATGTTATAAGTTAAAATGGGTTGAAGTTGTGTAGTATTTATAGGAGGTTTAAAAAAAATAGTCGTTGACAGCTACCCTTCCCTCTTCCCATTGGTCATCAAAACTCGGAAAATATGAACATGGATGCCGAGCCGAGGGGTCGGCTCGGTGTGCGTCGAGCATGCCGAGCCCCTCACCGAGCCCACACCCACCGGCCTTACAAGGTTTAGATTGTATCTTAAACTGTCTGACATGTTGCGTGTCGTATGTTTCATAAGACCATCAACAAGTTCATCATTTGAGGATATAAATCGGACGTCCAAAGCTCCCATCGCCACCTTTTCTCTAACAGAATGGAAATCGGTTTCTATATGTTTTGTTCGGGCATGAAAGACGGGATTAGTTGTTAAGTAAGTGGCTTCGAAATTATCACACCATAGCACATGTGGCCTTGCTTGATGAATGCCTAACTCCTTAAGTAATGACTGTATCCAGGTGAACTCTGATGTGCCATTCACCATGGCCTTGTACTCAGCTTTTGTACTTGACCGAGAGACAGTGGGTTGTTTTTCTGAACTTCATGAAATCATATTACGACCTAGAAACACTACAAAGCCTCTGATAGACCTTCGATAGTCTAGACAACCTGCCCAATCTGCATCAGTAAATACACTCAACAACGTGGAGGTTGATTTTCAAATATAGAGTCCCGTGGTCGTTGAACCTTTAACATATCGCAAAATTCTCTTTACAACCTCCTAATGAACAATAGTAGGTTTGGAAAGATATTAACACACCTTATTAACAGGAAAAAATATATCAGGTCTTGTTAATGTAAGATACTGCAAACCACCAACCATACTTCTATATTTGAAAGCATCTTCACCATTAAGGGGTGTTCCAAGATCTTGAGCAAGTTTGCCTGTTACTGACATGGGAGTTGAAACGCTTTTACAATTCATCATGTTTGCACGATGCAAAAGGTCAGTGGCATATTCGTGCTGCATTAAGGTGATTCCCCCTGAATTGTAAACGACTTCAATTCCCAGAAAATAATTAAGCCGAACGAGATCCCTAAGAAGAACGAAGGAAGATAAAGTTCTTATTAATTTGTCAACAACTAGTTAAGAGGAGCCAACAATAACAATATCATCAACATAGATAAGCATATAGATGGAGACATTAGTTGCATGAAATATGAAAAGAGACGTATCAACTTTGGATGAAGAAAACCCAAGATGATGCAATTTGGCACTAAGACCGGAAAACCATGCACATGCTGATTGCTTCAGTCCATATAGTTCCTTTTGCAGTTTACACACAGAGGTTGGATGTCGTGAGTTCTCAAATCCGGGTGGTTTTTGCATATAGACTTCTTCATCCAAGAGCCCATGAAGGAACGCATTGTTTATATCAATTTGACGAAGATGCCAACCCCTAGACACAGATAAGGAAAGGACCAATCCAATGGTTGTTGGTTTTACAACTGGACTAAAGGTATCCTGACAATCCACTCCATATTGTTGGGTGAACCCACGAGCTACCAACTGTTCCTTATACTTGTCGATAGATCCATCAGGGTGTTCCTTGACTTTAAAACCCATTTACTTCCAAAAACATTCACACCAGTAGGACGTGGCACAAGAACCCACATATTGTTCTTTCGAAGAGCATCAATTTCAGACTCCATGGCAGCTCTCCAAGCCGGATCAAATAAGGCTAAGCAATAAGAAATAGGAGCAGCAGCAGAGAAAGCACGCTTGGTTGTGTAATATCCCAAAATTCAAGACCAAAAATTTCATTTTCAATATAACGATTTATAAAACAATTTGTAAGAAAACATCATCAAGTAATTTATTTCATAAAACCATAGTTCACGCGTCCAAAACCATATCATAAAATAGTAACAATTGAGTATAAAGCCCAAGAATCTCATGTGCGGAAAATCATGTATGTGATCTGCTGCAGTCATGCCGGCTCCTTCCCCTTCGAAGAAGAGGTACCTAAAACCAAAACTGTAAACCGTAAGCACAAAGCTTAGTGAGTTCCCCCATCATACCACATACCATACTATAACATACTGCCATGCATATCTGGGTGCCCGACCTACCCAGTTGAGCATACCGGGGTGCTCAACCTACCCCTGCTAGGCATACCGGGGTGCCTAACATACCCCATGTCAGGCATATCTTGGTTCCCAACCTACCCTCCGGTGTATCTCAACCGTTTACGGGGACTATTTCACCCCTACCACTACCACATAACATAAACATATTTTCAGGCATACCGGGGTGCCCGACCTACCCCTTTTGTCCTTTCGACTTGATACGGGGACTATTCCCCCTACTACCACTATCACATAACATCATACCAGGCTAGCACAAAAAACATAACAGATAGTGGCAAACCTAGATAACTGTCACACCCCCAAACCGGAACGGCAGAAACGTTCGGGGGTGGTTGACGTCATGCGTAGTATCACAACAGTTGTATCATAGCAAGCATAGTAAACACAACCAAACATTGAATACATATATTAAAAAGGTTTACATTGTCTTAATACATAGTTTTGTTCATATCAAAAGTAAAATGGAAAGACGTGACTCTAACGCGCCGACTTCTCCAAAATCCTGGAAGTACCTGTCTACTAATTCCCTGAGAATACAAGCAGTTTTGAAAGAATATCAGCACAAAGCTGGTGAGTTCATAAGCATTTAGTTTTTGGTGGAAAAATGTTCTTTGATCCTTTTGAAAAGGGTTCCTCAAGAAAATCCTATATTTTCTTATGAAAAGCGTGTTTGAAACCCATTCCTTCCATAACCTCCAGATTCATACAAGATATGTACAATCCAAGGAGCTGTGGAATGAATATGAATATCCGTTAGTTACCTGTTAAATAATCTGTTTAATAAAAGTCGAGTTATCCCGGGAAAATCCTATATTTTCCCTAAAAGCTGATCATTGATTATCCGTTCTAAACTGAGGTGTACAAGTATCTACCATACTTATATCGATAAACGTAGTTTTCTTTTAGAAACCCTGGTTACTCCCAATGAGGTATATTAGCCTTATTAAATAAATAAAACTAAATAAAAGAAAACGTGGTGAACTAAATCCTGAAGGCATTGTTAATACCCTCCAGTAATCAATCGGTTATTACTTTGAGGTTAGTTCACTTGATTCATTATTACAAGAGTAAATCTCTGTTATCTACATTGTGAGTTTCATGACCATAACTGACTGGATATGGCCCGTAACGGGGCCGATACCCTTTATGACTTTGTCACCCGTAGACCTGCCGGTCCGCCTGTAGCTAGCAGCAAGGTGCGGGATTCTCAGTCCCGTATAGATCTGTACACAACAGTCACGTTCTACCTACAAGAGATTCTGGTCACAAGTTCTAGTCCTACACTCTGATTATGTGGGAGTGTTACCAAGGACGTGTCTCCAACTTAGACTAACAAATTTACAAGTAATAATACTGAAAATCCTTTTTATGATTTGCATGAATCCTTTATAAAGTAATACATTTTACTACATGATTCACAAGTTCGTTACCCTAGTTTCGAAAACTGTTTCTACGAGTTGATTTCTTAATCGTTTGGTAAAAACTGTTTTCCATGTTAAAAGCATACTGAAAATATAATTATATTAAACAAAATAATATATTTTGAGCACTAGTTTCCTTGTACTTTTGCTTGTATTCCCCCCCTGAAAACATGAAAAACTCGGAAAAGCGTAGGGGTATGAACCCACCTCGGGCGATTTGAATGAAGGATCGATACAGGATGCCGAATGTTCAAGTGAAGCCTTGAACACGATTTGATCCTAATTAACATGTAATGACACATTAAGGAGTCAAATGAGGGTATATCACTACTAGATATGACGAGGAACCACTCTAGGGACTTCGTACTACTTGCACTAAGTGTTAGAACCTTGTAGGATTGCATGAGGGGAGTATATGGCCACCTTGAGTGTGTGTGCGGCCATGGGTGTGCGGACCAAGGGGTGTGCGACCGTACACTCATGATGGAAGGTGCCTTTGAGGTGTTTTCAAGGTCCATACTTGCATCCATGAAGTGTTCTAGGTCCATACTTAGTTGTAGTACAAGTTAAGGGTCGTAGAAATGGGTTTGTGGTCCTAGGGTGTGTGTGTGGTCGCACACGGGAGTGTGCTGCCGCACACAAGGAGTGTGCTGCCACACAAGGGTGTGTGCGGCCGTACACAGGTGTGTACGTTCGTACACCCTACATGTTGATGTCCAAAATGCCAATTCTAAGGTGTAGCAAAGCTAGGGTCATGTCCAACTCGAATATGGAAGTCAAACTCTCACTTTGGAGGGTCTTTTAGGAGGGTGAGGCCCCCTTATGTGGGTGTGCGGCCGCACTCCTAGATGAAGAACATGAAGGGACATGATGAATAAAGGCTTAGATCAAGAGGCTCTTCAAGCACAATAAGCTAAGGGATGGATTACTCATGTTTTTGAAGCTTTGGAGAGTTTGTGGTTGAAGAAGCTTGAGAGAAATGGTGTTGTGTGCTGCCAAGGTGTTAAAGGAATGAAAGGAAAGGGGTCTACCCTTTGTATAGGGGTGGGTGTGCTGCCTAAAAGTGAGTGTGCGGCCAAGAGGTGAGTGTGCGGCCGCACACCCATGTGTACGGCCGTACACTCCCCCTAAGGGTGTGTATGGCGCGGTTTTGTCTCCCTACGACTTGCTGACTCATTACTAACCTCAACCTTGGCTATACTCAAGCTTAGAACGCTTAAATGGACCCTTAAACAGTACAAGAAGTCAACAGAACAAGTTTAACATTGATTGAATTGGCTAAGTATACAAGATAAAAGTTCCAGTTTGTCACATCATCCCCCCGTTAGAGGAAATTTCGTCCCGAAATTCAAGAATAAAGATGTAACTCGCGGACTTGGAAATGATGGGGGTACCTCTTTTTCCTTGTATTCTTGTGCTCCCAAGTGAATTTAAGTTCCCGCTTGGCATTCCAGCGTACCTTCACTATCGGGATGTGACGTTACTTCGCTCGATTGAATTCTTGTTCCATGAATTTGAATGATTCCCCCATGGAGCGTAGACTCTCGTCTAGCTCGATATCGTCGAGGGGAACCACACATGTCTTATCGGACGGACACTTCTTTTAGGTTCAACACGCGGAAAACGGGATGGACGTTGCTAAGTTCTCGAGGTAACTTGAGTTTATATGCTACGGGACCGATCCTAGCATGTATCTTGGACGGTCCAACGTATCTTGGATTCAGCTTTCTACGCTTTCCAAAGCGTATCAGGGCTTTCCAGGGTGAGACCTGCAAAGGACACGTCCACCAATCTGGAACTCCAATGGTTTTTGTCTCTTATCGGCGTAGCCCTTTCGTACGATCTTTTCAGTTGCCTCTCGGGTGATTTCAGGACTCGTGAGAGTACAGTCGTGGACTTGGCTCTTGACTAGTTGCGTGTCGCCCACCTCAGCCCAGCACATAGGGGATCTATACTTACGGCCATAGAGGGCTTCGAACGGCGCAACCTTGATGCTGGAAAGGTCGTCGTTGTTGCAAGAAAGTTCCACTAAGGTATTTGAGTGTCCCACGACGTATCTACAGTTGTCCAGATTGTTCTCTTACTTTTTCCATTTCTTTGTGGATGATAAGCCGTGCTCATATCCTACTTCGTTCAAAAACCCTTTTGTAGCGATTGCCAGATTCTCGAGGTAAACTTGCTAACCTGGTCGGAGATGATGAGTACGGGTGTCCTATGAAAACGGATTACTTCTCGAAGGTATACACAAGTGAGTCTCTCCTTTTTGTACTCGGCTCTCGCTGGATGTTTCAGCGGATCTTCACTGTTGTATTCGCTGGTTCTGATTCATACTCTTCGCATGAATACCTTCGGGTTTCGAAGAGAGATGAATTTTCGAAGTTCTCATCTAGTTTGCCGTTACGAGCGTCGAGAGTTTTGCGATCGAATGATTTATAACAAAAGAGTCTTCTTGGGGACAAATGGGTTTGGTATAACTTATACTCAATCAGACTAAGCGGGATGACGTCGTAGAATCGCGCGTTAAGTTGGTTTGGAAGGATCGTTTTGTTAGAACATTGATACCCGTGGGTGAATGTCTCTGGTGTTTTCTGTGTTTGACTCGAAGTTAACAGGTACTAATAACACGAGGGTTCTGATGTTTTGAAACTATGAACTTTTACAAAATGGTTCTTACTAGATCTCCCTATGATCGTTTGGTGTATACAAGTCATGTATAAATACAACTGAACCTAACGTATTCACTAAGCTATCATAATTTACTCATTAGGGCTTTAAACCTTATAAGGATTTCGTGATTTAATCCTGACGAAAAGTAATCACAATTATGAACAATTATTGGGGTTTTCGAAAACGTACCAAAACATGGCAGGGTCCTTCAATGCTTCCTCATTCTCTGAGGTCAGACTCCTCCTGTTTCCTCATTGTTCTTCTCTGTTGGGCAGTCTCTTTTGAAATGTCCTACACTGCCACAGAGGTAACAGGTTGGACTTGTCCCAACATTGGTAGTCGGAGTGATGAACTTGACTAAGGTCCTACAACTGCGGGAGGTGTGCCCCTTCCTGTTGCATCTAGTGCAATGCAGCACTCAGCCGACTCCATGATGATGGTAGTTGCATTTGCTGCAGTGTGGGAGGTTTCCCAAGTAGGGTGTGGTTGGTGTTGGAACAGCAGGGCTGACTGGGGTACTGACTGTCCCAATTCGTTGCCTCTCAGTAGGTCTTTGGGTTGAACAACTTCCTTTGAACTTTCGTTTCAGGATGTTAGGTTGGAGATCAGGTGTGTCCTTTCTAGTAGGCACTTGTTGTTGAGATTGGTTAACACCAAGATTTGGATTTCCATTAACACTTCCACCCACACTTGTGTTGTTAGCGTTAAGAACAGCTAGGGCGGCTGATACAGCTGCTGTGACAGTAGCTTGGAACGTAGCTGAGTCCATCTGGAGGACTGGTGTCTTACCGGTGGGTTGGTTACGTTTCTTCGGAGGCATGATCTACTACATGTCAAGAAAGAAGCTTGTAAGCAACAATGGTTGCCTCTGGATGTATCCTAAATGTTTATCTATGCATTGGGATTTCCCGTTTTGCTATCTGACTCTCATTGATTCGACCCACATCCCCATGATGTGGTCTTAGCAAGCATAGAAAAGATCTGAACACAATAGAATTCATATACAATAAATTTACGAACTCCTGGTTGCTCAGCTCATTAAGCTGGCCGGATAACTTCCCCCATTTTCTCCGGCTCTAGACGACATGGAGGGCTAGCTATAAGGGTAGCTCCGTAAATCAAGTCGATACAAGATTCAACTTGACGCTCGGGAGGAATTCCTGGAATGTCTTTGGGAAAGACATCAGGAAAGTTGCAGACTTCAGAGATGCTCTCGAGGTCTTTAACTTTTTGCGTCACATTGACACATGAGTCGGGAATGCATAGCATCCCTTTCGCAGATACTTCTGGGCTTTGGCGTAGGAAATGATGCGAAGGTTCGAGCAAATTTTTATCACTGAAACCAGTGAGGATTTCGTCAAATGGAAGATTGAGACGAATCGCCTTCTCGAAACAAAGAACATCAGCACGATTTGGGTCTCAACCATCCCATGCCGATTAGGACATCGAAGCTTTTCATGGAGACTGGTATTAAATCGATGGGGAAAAGGAATGATCGTCCAAGTACATCCTATGATACATGTTTTGAAGACAAAACAGTGATAGGACTTTGATAAAGTTTCCTAATTTGCATGCTACCAATCTAAGGTATACTTTTGGCAATGATAACCTTTAACTGAAATATGATTGTTACGCGTATTTCGGAACCCTTGACCTAAAAATAGGTCTAAGTCATTTTAACAGAGAAAGAATCTTGGCAACATGAAAGACAGAGATGTTTACGGAAAAGAACTACTCAGAACATAGATACGAAAGTTATTCCTTAGACCAAAAAGGAAGGATGAGTAGAGTATTCTCCTATCGGCGGCGGGTACTTCTCAAGTGAAACCTTAATTCGGCCAGCTGGCGTTCCACACCAAGCAGGCTTCTCTCGTACTGTGACTGGCGAGCTCGGAGGTCTATGACTTCGGCTCGGGTTGTAGCTAACTCTCGCTGCAGAGCTTTATTGTTCCTTGCAGCTCTCCCATGAGCAATCTCGAGGCGACGCATGCGATCCGTGCTGGTGTTCGAATCTGCTTCGAGCTCCACAGTTCGCTGAAGGGTTGCCATACCTAGCTCCACATTGCGAGTCACTCGGTGCATCAGGATTGGAAGGGCCCTGTCCGCGGGTTCTCCTTTGTTCAGATTGTAGAAGTTGCGGTTTCCGTCGTATGGGAGGGGTTGGCCTTGCTCGTGGCTCCACCTATTCAAAATCTCGACCGACATAGGCGTTCGACCTTGGGAGTCAACTCGAGGGTTAGGATTTGGTATTGGGGCCACTTGAGGCAGGTTTTCGACCTCGGGTTCCGAGTCAGTCTCTTCAGGAAATGGTTCAGCAAAGTCATCGTCCAAAGGAATTTCATGGTTCCTTTCTGGCTCTGGATCGATCCATCCATCATCTCCTTGGTTGGGAAAGTACGGGTCGCCGAGAAGATGGAATCCATCCATGCTATCTATGCGAGGTGATGGTAAAGGGATAGTTAATAGGCATCGAATCTATAATACTTCCAATGTATTATAGTTACATGATTGATTCTTGAAGAATGGATTTTTGGGTAAGTTTCCGGTTCGGTCGTTATAGCACCTTAAAATAATCATATAGTATTTTAACCCTTATGTTTGGTTCTAGAACTCTTCTGGTATCTAGGTAAGTTTTAGGCTTGCTGCAACACCACAGTCACTCCCAAGCACATGTTGGTCATATCTCGAATGAATATAGTTGATCAGGCTATATTGATCCTAGACATGATTACATAACTGCCCAGGTTTAACTGCGATGTCCAACATCCAAATACTTTTGTTTTGTTCTACTTATGACACGGATTCTGGTACTCGGGTATACTTATATACTTTGTTATAAAAATACTTATATTTTTGAAAGAATACTTTTAGTTTAGAGCACTTAGGCCCCTTAGTATTTATAGTTGTATACCATGTAAGGTTCGGTATACTTAGTTCGCTATAAACAAGGGCTCTGATACCAATCTGTCACACCCCCAAACCGGAACGGCGGAAACGTCCAGGGGTGGTTGACGTCATGCATAGTATCACAACAGTTGTATCATAGCAAGCATAGTATCTACTATATTTTCCCTAAAAGTTGATCATTGATTATCCGTTCTAAACTGAGGTGTACAAGTATCTACCATACTTATATCGATAAACGTAGTTTTCTTTTAGAAACCCTGGTTACTCCCAGTGAGGTATATTAGCCTTATTACATAAATAAAACTAAATAAAAGAAAACGTGGTGAACTAAATCCTGAAGGCATTGTTAATACCCTCCAGTAATCAATCGATTATTACTTTGAGGTTAGTTCACTTGATTCATTATTACAAGAGTAAATCTCTGCTATCTACATTGTGAGTTTCATGACCATAACTGACTGGATATGGCCCGTAACGGGGCCGGTATCCTTTATGACTTTGTCACCCGTAGACCTGCCGGTCCGACTGTACCTAGAAGCAAGGTGCGGGATTGTCAGTCCCGTACAGATCTATACACAACAATCACGCTCTCCCTACAAGAGATTCTGGTCACAAGTGCTAGTCCTACACTCTGATTCTGTGGGAGTGTTACCAAGGACGTGTCTCCAACTTAGACTAACAAATTTACAAGTAATAATACTAAAAATCCTTTTTGTGATTTGCATGAATCCTTTATAAAGTAGTACATTTTACTACATGATTCACAAGTTCGTTACCCTAGTTTCGAAAACTGTTTCTACGAGTTGATTTCTTAATCGTTTGGTAAAAACTGTTTTCCATGTTAAAAGCATACTGAAAATATAATTATATTAAACAAAATAATATATTTTGAGCACTAGTTTCCTTGTACTTTTGCTTGTATTCCCCCCTGAAAACATGAAAAACTCGGAAAAGCGTAGGGGTATGCACTCACCTCGGGCGATTTGAATGAAGGATCGATACGGGATGCCGAATGTTCAAGTGAAGCCTTGAAAACGATTTGATCCTAATTAACATGTAATGACACTTTAAGGAGTCAAATGAGGGTATATCACTACTAGATATGACGAGGAACCGCTCTAGGGACTTGGTACTACTTGCACTAAGTGTTAGAACCTTGTAGGATTGAATGAGGGGAGTGTATGGCCACCTTGAGTGTGTGTGTGGCCATGGGTGTGCGGCCCAAGGGGTGTGCGGCCGTACACTCATGATGGAAGGTGCCTTTGAGGTGTTTTCAAGGTCCATACTTGCATCCATGAAGTGTTCTAGGTCCATACTTAGTTGTAGTACAAGTTAAGGGTCTTAGAAATGGGTTTGTGGTCCTAGGGTGTGTGTGTGGTCGCACACGGGAGTGTGCTGCCGCACACAAGGAGTATGCTACCACACAAGGGTGTGTGCGGCCGTACACAGGTGTGTGCGGTCATACACCCTACATGATGATGTCCAAAATGCCAATTCTAAGGTGTAGCAAAGCTAGGGTAATGTCCAACTCGAATATGGAAGTCAAACTCTCACTTTGGAGGGTCTTTTAGGAGTGTGAGGCCACATTATGTGGGTGTGCGGCCACACTCCTAGATGAAGAACATGACAGGACATGATGAATAAAGGCTTAGATCAAGAGGCTCTTCAAGCACAATAAGCTAAGGGATGGATTACTCACGTTTTTGAAGCTTTTGAGAGTTTGTGGTTGAAGAAGCTTGAGAGAAATGGTGTTGTGTGCTGCCAAGGTGTTAAAGGAATGAAAGGAAAGGGGTCTACCCTTTATATAGAGGTGGGTGTGCTGCCTAAAAGTGAGTGTGCGGCCACACACCCATGTGTACGGCCGTACACTCCCCCTAAGGGTGTGTATGGCCCGATTTTGTCACCCTACGGCTTGCTGACTCATTCATAACCTCAACCCTGGCTATACTCAAGCTTAGAACGCTTAAATGGACCCTTAAACATTACAAGAAGTCAACAGAACAAGTTGAACATTGATTGAATTGGCTAAGTGTACAAGATAAAAGTTCCGGGTTGTCACAATAACTATCACAAAGACCATTATCTGACAATCAAATCCTACTAGTGGGCCAGCAATGTGGCCTTAGACCCACTTCTACTGGAAGGTAACTCACCTCGTAAAGTTGAGTGTCGAATATCACGGAAAGGAATCCCTAACAGCTGCTCCGATGACTCCCTGGCTATCATTATCATAACAACACTTAGTTAAAATCCATAATACTTCTTAGGGTAAAATGACCATTTTACCCCTTGGTCTAATTTGGACCATACCCAAGGCCCAATTCCATCTTGTCCTTCCCAGCCCACTAAAGGCCTACTAATGGCCCGATTTTCTAAATTGGGCCTAACTCCTTGAATGGACCCTTCCTCAAGCCCAACAAGTGATTTAGTCCATTACTAGCCCCAAAGAATAATCCAATAGGCCCATAGTGGCATAGTCCAAGGAAATGGCCCCACCTTCCTTATCCTTATGTCCTCACGTCGTGAGCTTCCTTGTCTCACATTGTGAGAGTCGACTCGACTCGGGTCGACACAGCGAGTCAACCCGGTTCACTCGTGTCAGGGTCTCAGATTGGGGCAATCGTCGTGCTCACCTCGTGAGAACTATTATGTGAGCATTAAGCTCTTAATCCTTTAAGATTAGCATTGGGACTTTCAAGAATACCTTATTTAGTCTAAAAGACCATAAAAATCATATCTTTTCAGCCATGCATGTCCAATGCATGACCTAATCACTAGCTAGGTCAAAAGTTGATATAATCATAAAGATTCAAACTTCGGGACCATAACTTACACCAAAGTCCAGATCTAGGGGTTCTAATACAGCAAATGACTCAATGGTTCATAAAGTTGCTAACTTTATGAACCTCATGCTTGATAAACCAAGATCTCATGCAAAGAAGGTAGCCATAACCTAGATCTAGCAACCTTAAATGAAAAAGGTAGGATCTTTATACCTTACTGGAGCTCACAAGTTCATCTAGTCTACAATATCTTGCCAAAATGAGTCACTACAAGAGCTTCTTCTTCTTATTCAAAGAAAACAAAACACCATTAACACCAAAACCTCCAACAATGGCTCAAGGGCTCAAAAGGATCAAATTTAGGGTTTTTAGTGACTTGAGAGTGAAAGAGGCTGAGGATGGGCGACCCTAGCCTCCTCATTCTGTTTTATACCCGATTTCCAGGTTTTGGGAGCATCAGGTCTGGCTCACGTCGTGAGAAATAATGCCTCATGTCGTGAGGTTCGAGGACGCGGGTCAAATAGTCAACGGCCCATACTCACGACGTGACCGTTATGGCTCACGTCGTGAGCCTCTTTTGTGTGCAAAAACTAATATTTTATACCTCATGATTCGGATGTTACAATTCTTCCCCACTTGAATTAGACTTCGTCCTCAAAGTCTACTGCCTCAAATATCTCCGGATAGTGCTCCCTCATCTTCTCCTTTGGCTCCCAAGTCCACTTTGAGCCCTTACGATGCTGCCACTGCACCTTCACCAACTCGACCTTCTTGTTTCTCAGATCCTTCGTCTTTCTGTCGAGAATGGCTATCGGTCGTTCGATGTAGTTCAAGCTGTCATCCACCTAAATATCCTCTAGAGGCACCACTGCGGAGTCATCTACCAAGCACTTCCGCAACTAGGAGACATGGAAAGTGTTGTGGATCTGGCTAAGTTCGGCTAGCAGATCCAACCTATACACCACCTTTCCCACCCGGGCTGCAACCTTGAAAGGACTAATGTACCTGGGGCCTAATTTTCCCCGCTTCCTGAACCAGATGACACCTTTCCAAGGTGACACCTTCAGGAGAACCATATCTCCGACCTGGAACTCCAGGTCCGAACGGCGTTTGTCGGCATAACTTCTCTGCCGACGCTGAGCAGTCTGAAGCCTACTCCGGACCTGCTGAATCATCTCCGTCTTGTTAAGTACCACTTCGGTACTCCCCATGACCCTATGTCCAACCTCACCCTAACATATCAGGGTTCTGCACTTCCTCCCATACAACATATCGAAGGGAGGATGTTCGATACTCGTGTGGTAACTGTTATTATAGGAAAACTCTGCCAAGCGGAGGTAGGTATCCCAGCTACCGCCGAAGTCTAAAACGCATGCCCGCAGCATATCCTCCAAATTCTGGATGGTCCGCTCGCTCTGACCATCCGTCTGCGGGTGAAAGGTCGTGCTAAAGTGAAGATGAGTACCCAACTCGTCATGAAATTTCTTCCAGAATCTGGAAGTAAATCGCACGTCTCGATCAAAAATCACGGAAACTGGCACTCCGTGTCGAGCTACTACCTCTCGGATGTAAATATCAGCCAGCTTCCCGGCCGAGATGCTCTCTTAGATCGGTATGAAGTGAGCACTTTTGGTCAACCGATGCACGATGACCCAAATCGAATCCACCCCTCATGCGGTCCTGGGAAGCTTTGTGATGAAATCCATAGTAATATCTTCCCATTTCCACATAGAGATATCCAACGGTTGTGTTTTGCCGTGAGGCCTCTGGTTCTCGGCCTTGACCTTCCTGCAGGTCAGGCATCTCTCAACGTACCAGACTACATCCCGCTTCATGCAGGGCCACCATGCAATCAGGACAAAGATCTATGTACATCTTCGTTGCCCCGGTATGGATAGAAAACCTGCATTTGTGCGCCTCCTCCATCAAAACCTGGTGCACACCTCCATGACATGGGACCCACACTCTACGGTGTAGTGTCAACAACCCTCGGCTATCATATTTGAATGAGGAAACCTGACCCACAATAAGCTCACTCTTCCGATGTTCCCCCTTCATAGCCTCCTGTTGGGCCTCTCAGATCTGTTCCAAAAGCGGAGTCACTACTGTCATCCGCAAGCAAATATCTCTGATCGGGGCTGCCTTGCGGCTGAAAAATAAAGAATATACAATGCAATACTAATAAAAAGAGCTAAAAATACTATAATAAACTAATAAATATAAGGAATAAAATAAGCTATCACATCGGCTACAACATTGGCATTCCCCGGGTGGTAGAGGATCTCACAGTCGTGATCCTTCACCACATCTAGCCACCGACGTTGCCTCATGTTCAGATTCGGCAGATCCATGAGGTACCTTAGACTCTTGTGATCCGTGTAAATGGTACAACGGACCCCATAGAGGTAATGTCGCCAAATCTTGAGGGCGAAGACAACCGCCCCCAACTCCAGATCGTGTGTCGGGTAGTTCGCCTCCTAAGGCTTCAGCTGCCTCGAGGCGTAGGCGATGACGTGCCCTCTCTGCATACGCGCCCAAACCTGAAATAGATGCATCGCAGTATACTAAAAAATCCTCCACGCTCTCTGGCAAGGCTAAGATTGGCGCCTCGCACAACCTCTGCCTCAAACGTCGTCTGCTGCTCAGCCCCCCAGCAAAATACGACGACAAATCAGTTGGAAAAGAAACTTTGGCAAATTTTTGTAACGAATTTTTTTACAATTTCTAACAAGACAATCGATCGGTAAAATTATTGTTAAAAAAACAATAAAAATACTTGAATTCAAAAATTTATTTATAAAATTCACAAAACAAACAAACAAACAAAACAATACAATACAATAAATACCCATTTTCACAATTTCAACCACAAATAAAATATTGAATATAAAAAATGTCCACAACAAATTAAACGAACATAATCAACCTAAATCATAGAAAAAATATGTTTAAACAACAACAAACATAACACTAGAATTACTTCGGTGGGTTGTCGTGTGGGTCTCATAAGTTCATTTATGTGTGCTTCAAATGAGGCTTGTGGTTATTGCAACTCTTCTCGTTCTCTTTCATACCGGCTTGCATCTCTTTTTGGTCCATCTCTATACGAGGTTTAAACTCTACCCATTGATTTACCTCCACGTATGGACTTATGATAGCTTATTTTATGTCCTTAATTTTATTAGTTTATTTTAGATTTTTAGCTCTTTTTATTAGTATTGCATTGTATATTCTTTATTTTCTTTATCATGGATCATATCGGGGACTTTTTATTTTGCATGAGGAATTTTGCAGGGTTTTGGAGCTCATTGCGGTTGCGGTTTGACTGGAGTTAGACTTAGTGGGCTTTTCGATGCATTATTGGGCTTGGCGGATCCAGCAAAGGAGATTTGGGCGTAAAAAGCTAAAGGCTTGGATGAAGTGGGCTTGTGAAGATGGATCATGGATAATTAATTTGGGCTTGGAGCATCCATTTTTGAAGCTAAAAGATGATTGGCTAGTTTGAATCATGTGGGATATGGAGGGGACCAAGAGAATCTTTGGTAATGGGATGGTTAATGGAGGAAAAATGAGCCAATAGCATTCCAGAAGCACTTGCGCGGGTGGAATTTCCGTCTCGCGGGTACCCGCGCAACTGCCCAGTTTTGGGTATTTTGGTCATTTGGCTTGCCATTACCTTGGGGGATTGGATCTATCAGCTATCACTTCCATTTTACACCATTGGAGACCAGGAGAAGGCGATTTTTGAAGCTCAAGACTCATTTCTTTTCATCTTTCCAAGTTATTGGTAGTTTATTTATGCAATTAGACTTTTGTGATTGTTGTTCTAGTGCCATGAGTGGCTAAACTCTCTATTTTAGTTAACTTTGGCTAAAAACCCTTGAATGTTTGTGGGTTTTTGAAGGATTCATGTTTGATTATCATTTATCTTATGTCTCTGATTCTAGTTCATATTTCCTATGCTTGTTTAATGCTTTGATCATGAGCTTGGTACTTGAATAAGCAATTGTTGGTTTATTTCTTTGGTTTAGCATTGAATCATTGAATTTACTTAGAACAAGGGCTTTATGATGGTAGAAATCATCTCTAGCTAATGAACTATAACTCCTTTATGGATGTGTAAGCGTTGACATCCTCTAGGAATTGGGGATTCCTTCATTCTTAAGGCTAATCAACTTCTTGGGTTCAATTGTTACAATTGGATCTTTGATTTTGATTAAGAAGGTGTGTTGTGGGCTTCCCCAACCTCGATACTACCTATGATGAATCTTGGCATATCATGCTTCATGATTGCTATAACCAATTTGGGATGAATGATAAGCTTCATGTTGAATCCTAATGATAAACACACAAATGTTCATTGTGTTGAATTGCCTTAGTTAACCAATTCTCTCCAATATTTGAGCATCTCATCACCTTGCTTAATTGCAAGTTTTCTAGTTATTCAAGTCTTCTAGTTTTCAAAAAATCACAACACCCCCCCTCCCTTTAGTTTAATTGTAGTTAGTTAGTTTATTTACACTAGTTCTATTGGATTGCATTGGTGATTGAATACAACCATTTCCCCGAGGATCGATACCCCTTTTACCATTATATTACGTTTTATTTGCAAACAAAGGGTGTAATTTGCTTGGTGAACTTGACATCCCACCAAGTTATGGCGTCGTTGCCGGGGAAATTGGTTATTGTTATTTGATTGTTTATGCCTAGGTCTACAAGAACCGGTGAACTACTCTACAATCCGGAAATTGAAAAAGAAGCAAAAAGGTTGAAAAAGTTAGCCAAACAAGCAAAGCAACAACAACTCGTTCAAGCTTCTTCGTCTTCTCCACTAATCAACATAGAAGACCAAGTTCATACTTCAAGTGATACCGACACTGAACCGAGTTCTCCAATTGTTGTTCATTCCTTTGAAGACATTCCGTTTGAAAACTACATAGCCATGAATCACACTCCACCTCACAATCCCAACCCAAACCCTAAAAATCAAGATGCCAATACCCCACCCCAACAACCAAGACAACAACAACAACAACAAGAACCTCTCATTGATATGCCACCTTGGAATTAAGCCTCTCCTCAAAACCAACCCAATTATCAACCACCACAACCACAAAACCAACAATTCAACCAAAACAACCAACTTCAAACCAACGCTTTTCAAGTTCAACAAGTACATTACCCAAATGAACCCACTTACCAACAACCTCCAATGTACCAACACCCAATGTACCCACAACAACAACCCCCTTACAACCAATATCCTAACTACCAACCTTATCCACCACAAATGTACAATCACCAACAATACCCATACCCACCTTACCAACAACAACCTCCCAATTACATGAAACAATATCCCAATAACCCCAATCCACCCAACCCCCTCAAGAGTTGACACTTAGACAAATGATGGAGACGGATGTTACTCACACACCCCTTGGTATTGTTTATCCCACAAACCGCCGAGGGATTGAATTGAAGTCAAGTTTCATACATCAACTTACCAAGTTCCATAGATTGGATAGAGAAGATCCTCAAAAGCATTTGAAGTCTTTTCATATGATATGTGTTAGCATGTTGCCCGAAAATGTGACATTGGATGATTTCAAGCTAACCGCCTTCCCGCTCACCTTGGAAGATAAAGTTAGAGAGTGGTTATTCAACTTACCACCAGGATCTATTCACATATGGGAAGAGTTACTCAAGGCCTTCAATAGCAAGTTCTATCCCACCTCCCGAATTTCAAGTCAAAGAAGTGACATTTTGGGGATTCGTCAAGGGGAGAATGAGACCTTTCATGATTTTTGGGAGCGATTCAACAACTTGTGTACAAGTTGTCCTCAACACAATATACCCGAACAACTACTTCATGAGGGTATGAATGAAAAGGATCGAAGGATGATCGATGCCTCAAGTGGTGGTGACATCTTCAACAAGACACCTCAAGAGATACGCTAACTTTTTGGAACCATTTCTCAAAATCAAAGGAACTTTGGGACTCGAAATGAAATGAAGAGAAATTCTCCACAAGTGGTTGGTGAAGTTAGCAACACTCAACACTTGGAATCAAAGCTCTTGGATTTGACTAATGTGTTAAGTCAAATGGTGGTGGGAAGTGGTCAACAATTGATGGTATGTGGTATTTGTGCAATGACGGGGCATTATACGGATAAGTGTCCCACTCTTGGAAGTAAACCGGAAGATGTGAATGCAATGGGAGGATATCAAGGTCAACCAAGACCCATGGGATTTCAAAACAATTTCAACCAAAATTGGAGGAATAACCCAAACAACCCATACCCAGCCCTACCCGTACAAAATCCGAGCTCAAATTACCCCCACACGAGTTGCATTCTGATGTACACGCGCGACTGCTCTCCACCCGCGCAAAGTTTGCGAGGATACCCGCACAAATATCCCACTTCATAAGAAAATTTCGAGCCATTTCATATGCTTCCTTTGCGCGACCAAGCTTTCATCCATGTGTATTTAGGCGGCCAAGAACTCCATCCACACATCATTGTACGACCCATATGTTGCTTCCGTACCGCCCTCGCGAGCCTCCTCCACCTTGATCCCAGTATGATCATTCGTTACTCTCATCCGAAGCATTGAGGACAATGTTTAACTTTAAGCTTGGGGTGAGGTATTCTTTATCTTTTATTTTTTATTGCATTTAGGTTGTATATAGTTGCATTTAGAGTAAGTCATTTAGGTCATTCATAAAAAAATTGCATAAAAATTCAAAAATATTGCATATTTTATTTCTTTCTTTTCTAATTTTCATACTTTTTAGATGCATTCTAGTTTAAGTTTCATGCATTTTTGTTCTCTCTTGTCTTCTCATCCCTACAAGTACCATAGTGTCGAGTCATAAGTATTGAATCATATATTGATCCCGGGTCTCGATATGGAATTCCTTGTATTTGAGAAATGGGACACGTTTTAAGCCTCACAGACCACTTTAAGACCGCTTGTGTGGGGGTCAGATGCAGGTAGCTTGATTGGGTCTAGGTGCGGAGGGATGTGGTTGGTCATGCCAATGTGTGCGAGCAAAGATTAGCCCGGTAAGGTATTTTGAAGACATTGAATATATTGAAGACCCCTTAGTATTCCTGAATCTCGTCTGAGCCTTACTTAGTTAGATTCTCACCACCTTTTTAAGATAGGTTATCTTTTTTCTAGGAGTCTAGAGTAGATAGCTAGATAGATTTTGTTTATCACACCTTGCATTGAGGTGGTTGATGAACCTTGAAGTGGGTCCCCCAATTCACATCTTTTGGGACCAAGTTTTTTCGGTAACACCCATTTTTGAGTCATTCCCCACCCTTTTTAGTAGATCTTGGCACATTGTCAGTGATCATTAGGTGTTCATCTTAGCCTCCATCCTATGTTACATGGTGGAATTCCTTAGACCTTCAAAGAAAAAGAAAAAATGAAGAAATTGGAAAAGTGAAGACAAAAAGAAACAATGAAGAAGATTAAAGAAAAGCAACAAAAACAAAGAAGAAAAATGAAGAAAAAGAGCAACACAAAAAGAAGAACAAGAATCCATGTTCAAGGCTTTAGTTCTAAAAAAAAGGAAGAGAAATAAGAAGACAAAAGATCAAACAACTAGGAGGCTGAAGACCAAATAACAGAAGTTCAAGATTGAAGATTTAAGCTGTTAGGTTTAGATTTAGGTTAAGTAGACTTTTATTATTTTATTTTATTTTTGATTTTTTATGAGAAATGGTTGTGACGATGAGACGGTAGAGTTTAAAGGATAGTATAGGGGAGAAGCCTCTGAAATTGGATGTTTGCCCGGAGGCCGTGCTGCAAAACCCTATTTCGTATTAAACACTTTAGCCTGACAAATATAGGAATCATAGTGTTTGAAGAGGCGCCTTTCCTTCATGCGCTATGGTCTGCATTGGTGATTTAAAGTGCCCCCACTGGGCACATCTCTGTTTCCTTTGTCTTGCACACCGCGACTACATACAGCCGTGATCTATTCGCCCATCAAGTGGTTAAGAATGTGGTTTATGGCTCTAAAGCGGGGAACATTTTGAAGATGTGTAGGGTCCATGAAGGAGTAATTCTGATCATGTTGACTGATGTTGACAAAGTTCTATGGTACCTTTCTGTTTCCTTTTTAGTTTAGCTCATCCCGAGCTTATTTTAGTCTTGTTCTAACTTGAGGACAAGTTAGGTTTAAGCTTGGGGTGATTTGATAGCTTATTTTATTTCCTTATATTTATTAGTTTATTTCAGAGTTTTAGCTCTTTTTATTAGTATTGCATTGTATATTCTTTATTTTCTTTATCATGGATCGTATCGGGGACTTTTTATTTTGCATGAGGAATTTTGCAGGGTCTTGGAGCTCATTGCGGTTACGGTTTGACTGGAGTTAGACTTAGTGGGATTTTCGATGCATTATTGGGCTTGGCGGATCCACCAAAGGAGATTCGGGCTTAAAAAGCTAAAGGCTTGGATGAAGTGGGCTTGTGAAGATGGATCATGGATAATTAATTTGGGCTTGGAGCATCCATTTTTGAAGCTAAAAGATGATTGGCTAGTTTGAATCATGTGGGATATGGAGGGGACCAAGAGAATCTTTGGTAATGGGATGGTTAATTGAGGAAAAATGAGCCAATAGCATTCCATCAGCACTTACGCGGGTAGAATTTCCGTCTCGCGGGTACCCGCGCAACTGCCCAGTTTTGGGTATTTTGGTCATTTGGCTTGCCATTACCTTGGGGGATTGGATCTATCAGCTATCACTTCCATTTTACACCATTGGAGACCAGGAGAAGGCGATTTTTGAAGCTCAAGACTCATTTCTTTTCATCTTTCCAAGTTATTGGTAGTTTCTTTATGCAATTAGACTTTTGTGATTGTTGTTCTAGTGCCATGAGTGGCTAAACTCTCTATTTTGGTTAACTTTGGCTAAAAACCCTTGAATGTTTGTGGGTTTTTGAAGGATTCATGTTTGATTATCATTTATCTTATGTCTATGATTCTAGTTCATATTTCATATGCTTGTTTAATGCTTTGATCATGAGCTTGGTACTTGGAATAAGCAATTGTTGGTTTATTTATTTGGTTTAGCATTGAATCATTGAATTTACTTAGAACAAGGGCTTTATGATGGTAGAAATCATCTCTAGCTTATGAATCGTAACTCCTTTATGGATGTGTAAGCATTGACATCCTCTAGGAATTGGGGATTCCTTCATTCTTAAGGCTAATCAACTTCTTGGGTTTAATTGCTTCAATTGGATCTTTGATTTTGATTAAGAAGGTGTGTTGTGGGCTTCCCCAACCTCGATACTACCTATGATGAATCTTGGCATATCATTCTTCATGATTGCTATAACCAATTTGGGATGAATGATAAGCTTCATGTTGAATCCTAATGATAAACACACAAATGTTCATTGTGTTGAATTGCCTTAGTAACCAATTCTCTCCAATATTTGAGCATCTCATCACCTTGCTTAATTGCAAGTTTTCTAGTTATTCAAGTCTTTTAGTTTTCAAAAAATCACAACACCCCCCCCCCCTTTAGTTTAATTATAGTTAGTTAGTTTATTTACACTAGTTCTATTGGATTGCATTGGTGATTGAATACAAGCATTTCCCCGAGGATCGATACCCCTTTTTACCATTATATTACGTTTTATTTGCAAACAAAGGGTGTAATTTGCTTGGTGGACTTGACATCCCACCAACTTACAAGTCTCATACATAAAAAATGTTGAAACTGCCATTTATATATCGGTAGTAAAACTCTCTCTCTCTCTCTCTCTCTCTCTATATATATATATATATATATATATATATATATATATACATGGGCGGATCCATAGTAGATCTTGAGGTATCCCGGGAGACCCCTCAAAAAAATTCGATACCGTAATTTTTTTAGAAAAATTTCATTTTATGTAGTGTATATATACATAATATTAATATGTTGAGCGAGATAATAACACAAGTTGGAGTTGGTTCAAATGGTTAAGGCGTTAAGGCGTGTTTCTAGAGGTTGCAAGTTCAAATCTTCTTTCAAACATATATTTTCTTTTATTTCCGCAGCTCCTTTTATATAGGCTTATATAGATTATACCTATTATATTATGATGTTGTGAAAATTAAATACAAATATTGAGTTGTCCAAGCGGTAAAGAGTTGGACTTTTAACTTTGAAGTCCCTATTTCGAATCTTGGCCCTTACATAGGTGTATTTTAAACCCGAAATGGGTTTGGGTTTAAACCCGAAAATGGGTTCGGGTTTAAACCCGAAAATGAGTTTGGAAAACCAAGAAACCGAACCCATCGTTTTGGGATACCCCTTTACTTTGACCCTGGCTCCGCCACTATATATATATATATATATATATATATATATATATATATATATATATATATATATATATATATATATATATAGAGAGAGAGAGAGAGAGAGAGGTAGGTTCAAATGTTTCTCACATCTATTGTGTGCTAGAATGCACCAATAATAATTTAGTATTAATTATATGTATATTAAATGCTATCCATACTTATAATTCATTTTTATGGAAACTAATTAAATTCTTCATTAATTTCAACAATAATATTATTTCAGAATGAATTCATATTTAGAAGAATGAGAGTGTCTTCCAGGAGAATGAGAGTGTATTCTAGTAGAATACACTCTCGTTCTTCATATTCCATGCAACTTTATTGTATTTTAAGTGAGTGAGTCCTGAAACAAAATACGAACTCATATATAAAAACCTAGATATGAATTTATTCTGAAAAAATGTTATTGCTGACATTAATAACGGATTTAATTAGTTTCCATAAAAAGAGAATTATAATTATGGATATCATTTAATATACATATAATTATGGAAAACATTTAATATCTATATTTATTTAATTAAATAATTATTTAATTTACTAAATTCCTATTGGTGCATTCTAGCACACAATAAATGTAAGAAACAAAATAACCTAGCCCTATATATATATATATATATATATATATATATATATATATATATATATATATATATATATATATATATATATATATATATATATAGAGAGAGAGAGAGAGAGAGAGAGATAGAGAAGAGAATTTTGATGAAGACTTATGAAGGCGAGGTAAATGAGATGGCTGAAGAATCGAAATTAAGCTTGGGTGGACCATTGGCTTTAGTTTCGAAAGTTTCAGAAAAGGAACAGGTCGAAGAAGAGAATTCTGATGAAGAAGGGTTTATTGTGAATTCGGATGATGAGGCTATTGCGTTTTATTCAAATAACAAAGTAAAGAAATTTTTCAAGAAACCGTTCAATTCAAAGTCGAAAAATGTTGATGTGAAAGGAAGATTTTTGTTGAAGGTTGGAGGAGAAGAGAAGAAGAAAAGTGAGAAAAAGGAAGTAGAGAAAGAAGAGACAAAATTTGAGAAGAAGATTAAAGGTGATTCAGGAATTGATTGTCATTATTGCCAAGGAGCCAATCATATGGCTGGTCACTGCCAACTTCGTAAAAAGGATGAGAAGAAAAACAAGGTAAAGGACGAAGCCTATTACGTTGAGAGGTTGGAAGAAGTAAGGGCAAAGGCGAAAGGAATGTCTCTGGTGGCAAAGGGAGAGGTTGATGATGAGAATGAAGGAACTTATCAGATATGGTCTTCGAGATCAGATGACGAAGAAATGCGTAATCCTACGCATGGAGCCATGTTTGTGAAATTTGAGGATGAATCTGACGAACCCGTGACAGGTCGTTGCTTCATGACTAAAAGTTCTGACAAATCTTCAATGACCACCAAGGTACGCACTATTCTTCAATCTTTTAATATTCCTTTGAGTGCATATGATTCTGTATTAATTGCGTTTGATGATATTGTTGCTTATTTCGATGCTTTGGTTATATCTGCTAGCAATGAGGCTAAGAAATCAACTTCTCAGTTGATAGAAGTACAAAAGCAGTTAGATGCCAAGAAAATAAGAATTGAGAGTTTAGAATAGCAGATTACAAATATCATGTGTGATAGGGATTCGTTAAGTAGTGATGTTAAAATGTTGTTAACACAAAGAAATATATACTGTAATTCTGCAAAGCGTTTGCATGCAAAATTGACTGCTTTACATCATTCGTCTGATATTAGCAAAGAACAACATAGGAAGGTATTACCTTTTCTAGCTTTCGAAAGAGAGAAAATTGATAGCGTGTCTTATGATTGTGAGAAAACCATAGCAGAATTCAACAAAGTGCCTGATAATCGATTTGCTTATGGTATTGTTAAGATAGATGAATATTTGAATGTTGATGAACTTGTTGACATTGTGAATGATACCTTAACCAAAAATGAACAAATCAAAATTTTGAAAAGAACTAAGAATTCGAAACTTGACTCTGAATCTAATTTCGCTGATGTCGATGATAATTCTGATAGTTTTAGCGAAATCAGTGAAATTGGGGAAGAGGAAAGTGTCGATTGTTCACAGTTGTCTGTCATTAATGTCACATCTAAGTCTAAAGGAAAAGAAAAATGTAATGATTAGTTGGTTAAAGTTGCCACTGACAAACCCTCAACTTCGAAAGATTTTGAGTTTGACAATGTGAGTGTCAGAGATAGTCAAACGGATAGTAGTGAAGATGAGGATGAATAAAAAGTTTCGAACAAATCTAAGCCTGAAAATCTTGTTTCAAACGAAACAACCATTCCACGAATTGTTGTTGATTAAGTGTTTGGAGATACTGAAAATTTCGACAAAGTTTTGTCTGAAAAAGGAGCTCATTATTTGGAAACAAATCAAGTGGTGTATCCAAATTTCAAGTGTACAGATGATGTTGTATTTCCAAATCAAGTGTTTGTCACTACTGGAAATGTTGAAAACATCACACCAGAGTTCACCAAAATGGTCAAAGATGACAACAAGAAAACATCAGACGAATGATTCTTTTCAAATCAAAGCATTGTCGAAAATAATCTAACAAAGAATTCGTATGTTTTTCAAAGACAAAAACCACAACGAAAATGGATTGAAAAACAAGCAAATGCAAAAGAATGTTTGAAACAAGAAACTAAAGAAACAAATGAGAATGTGAAACTTAATTCAAACGAATTTAAGGATCGTGTTGAAAAATTTTCGAAGGAAAACGGAATTTCGAAAAGACAGGCAAGAAAGAAATTTTTTTGGCAAGTTGTGTCAAATGAAAAGGAATCAAAAGTACCAACCAAGAAAGTGTTTGAAAAAGAGTTGTCCAAACCTTTACAAAACAAGTTTTCAAAACTTTCGGATAAAAAGGAAAAACCCGCTCAACCAATTTCGTCTAATTTTCAAAAAGATTCTGTGAAGTTTTCAAAAACAAAAACTTTTCCAACAAATGATAAACAACAGAATTTTCATTCAAAAAGCCAACCAAAGTTTTCAAAGTCAACAAACAATTCAAATCGATTTTCTTCCAATACAACAAGTCAACATTTCGATAATTCTCGTCAATTTGAAAATGTTCGAAAATTTAAAAATGTTCGAAAATTTGAGAATGTTCGAAAATTTGAGGTTGATCGAAAAGTTGAAAATGTTCGAAAGTTTGCAAACAATCAAACAATTGTGCATGATAAATCAAAAACTGCAAAGTTTATACCTCAAGAACCAAATTTTCTAAATCCTTCTGGGAAGAAGAATTCGAATGTGTCATACACAAAGGGTTCGTCAAATGTGACTAATATCGATCATTGGCTTGAAGGACAAGGGAAGATGTTTCAATCTCGTAAGTATTCCCAACATCAAATTTGTGAAGCATATGAGAAATATTTGAATGATTCGTCAAACAAAAGTTCCTCTTCCAAAGATTCAAATATTCCTGTGAAAACATGGAAATCAGTTTCAAAAGATAAACCAGTTGCAAAACAAACTGAGAACAAAAAGGCGAATGTCAGTGACAAATCTAAACCTTCGAAAACTTATATTTCTGCTCCTTTACCTAATGATGTTGACTTAATTGATACTTTCAAATCAAAAGTTTGTAATTGGGTTTTAGGTTCTTCTTTTCACTTGGTTTTCAAAGCTAATAACCAAGGACCCAAACAGCCTTGGGTACCTAAATTCTTTCATTAATTGTAGGTTCTATGTGACGAGCAATATGATGATAAATGGTACATTGATAGTGGTTTCTCTCGTCACATGAATGGAAAGAAGGAGAATTTACGTGATTATCGAAGTTTGGAGAATGCAGGAGTAGTCAAGTTTGGAAACAATCACAAGTGTCAGGTGAAAGGATATGGTAAAGTCACAAATGGGAAGTTCACTGTTAAGAGAGTTGCATATTTCGAAGGTCTTCAACATAACTTGATAAGTGTTTCACAACTTGTTGTGAGCACTGGCAATCAAGTGGTGTTTAAAGAAGCAGGCAACATCATTTCGAATGTTGAAACTAACGAAGTTTTGCTCAAGTCCAAACGACATGGTGACATGTTTACTCTTGATATCAAACCAATCATCAGCAAACCCTCAGTGTGTTTACTTTCGAAAGCCTCATCTGATGTCAGCTGGTTATGGCATCGACGTTTATCTCATTTAAACTTTCGAAATTTGAATAAGTTGGTCGTTGATGATCTTGTTAGAGGTTTACCAGTACTAAAATTTAATAATGATACTTTGTATGCAGCTTGTGAACAAGGAAAACAACATCGCAAAGGACATCCAATTGTCATAGATTCGAAAATTGTTGAACCGTTGGAACTTCTTCACATTGACCTTTGTGGACCATCAACTGTTGAAATCCTCAACAAGAAACGGTACATTTTGGTTATTGTTGATGATTTTTCACGTTTTACTTGGGTGTATTTTCTCAGGTTAAAATCTGAAGTCGCTCAAACAATGATCGAATTTATCAAGAAAATTGAGTTAAGTATAAAGAAGAACGTTCGAAAAATCAAAAGTGATAATGGTTCTGAGTTTAAGAACAATGTGTTGGATTCGTACTTAACGGAAAAAGGAATTTCGCATAATTTCTCTTCGCCCTATACACCTCAGCAAATTGGTGTGGTTGAAAAGAGGAATAGGTCACTTTGCGAAGCAGCAAGAACTATGTTGACATATGCGAATCTTCCTCAATATCTGTGGGCAGAAGCAGTTTCAACAGCATGTTTCACTCAGAATAGATCTTTCACTCATTGTCGTTTCAATATCACTCCGTATGAAATCATCAATAACCGAAAACCTAATGTCAAACTCTTTCATGTTTTTGGTTGCAGGTGTTTTATCATGAATCTCAAAGATAATCTTTCGAAATTTCAAGCTAAGGCTGATGAAGGAATATTTTTGGGATATTCGAGAAATTCGGTTACATACAGAGTGTTAAATAAACGAACTCGTAAAGTAGAGGAAACGTTTAATCTGACTTTTGATGATTACTTCGTGAAACAAGTTGCAAAACAATTTGAACAAAAACCAATTCTTAATGAATCGAATGATGATTCTGAAAGTTCTAATTCATCAGATTTTGATTATGATTTAATTTTCGGTGTTCCAGACAGGGCAGCTGATGCTGAAGTAAATGTTGCTGATAATCAAACTCCTGAATCTTTGAAACATACTGATGATTCGACAATAACAACCGATACAACTGCTGATGGCGAAAGTGTGCTAGATGCTCAAGTGGAGGGGGAGCACTTGAATATTCCTTCAAATGTTGAGGGGGAGCATCCTTTTGAGGGGGAGAAGAGCAGTTTGAATGATGTTGTCGAGGGGGAGCATCAGAATAACAATCATTTCGAGGGGGAGCATGATGATACTGAAACAATAAATCTTGATCAAAATGATGAATTTCATGATCTAAATGATAATATTTCTGTTGCAGGATCAGAAAATGGAGAGATGTACGAAGATGCACCTTTAGACTTTGATCCAGCATATCCACCATTGGAAAAGTGGACAAGCAATCATCCGAAAGAGCAAGTCATTGGGAATCCACAAGATGGAGTTTTGACAAGAGCTCAAATTCGTGCAAAGAATGAGGTATTAAATATTCATCAAGAATTTTGCATGTTTAATGTTTTCATCTCGAAAATTGAACCAAAGACAGTTAAGGTTGCAATGGAACACTCAGATTGGGTTGTTGCAATGCAATCCGAACTGGCTGAGTTTGATAGAAACAAGGTTTGGAGATTAATTCCTAAACCTGAAAATGTTTCGATTGTCGGATTAAAATGTATTTTCAAAAACAAAACCGACAAAGAGGGAAATATTGTACGAAATAAAGCACGATTAGTCGTAAAAGGATATTCGCAACAAGAAGGTATCGATTATGAAGCTCACAAAGATTTCGATGTTTATCAAATGGATGTGAAATGTGCTTTTCTCAATGGTGAACTCGAAGAAACAGTTTATGTTGAACAACCTCCAGGTTTCATTAATGAAGAATATCCTGATCATGTGTATATTTTAGATAAAGTAGTATATGGGTTAAAACAAGCACCAAGAGCATGGTATGAAACTCTTACCAGTTTCTTAAAACAATCGAAATTTAAACAAGGATCAATTCACCCCACATTATTTCGAAAGAAAGTTGGGAATCATCTAATGCTTGTTCAAATTTATGTCGACGATATTATTTTTGGCTCGACTGACCCTGCTTTGTCTAGTGAATTCGAAAATTTGATGAAAAGCCAATTCGAAATGAGCATGATGGGTAAAATCAGTAATTTTCTGGGTTTAAACATTCATCAAAGCAGAGAAGGAATTTTCATCAATCAGGAAAAATATACAAAGAATTTGCTCGAAAAGTTTGGAATGACAAATAGCACGAAGTTAAGAGTACCAATGGCGGTTGGAACGAGGCTAAATCCTTCGTTAGAAACTTCTGCGGTTGATCTTACTTTATACAGGAGCATGATAGGTTCATTGCTTTATCTTACTGCAAGTAGACCTGATATCATGTTTTCTGTATGTAATTGTGCTAGGTATCAAGCAAATCCGAGAGAACCACACATGACTGCAGTGAAAAACATTTTTCGTTATCTCAAAGGAACAATTTCGTTAGGATTGTGGTATCCTTCGAAATCAGGATTTTTTATTCAGGCATTTTCAGATGCAGATCTAGGAGGATGTACTTTGGATCGAAAAAGTACAAGTGGTGGATGCCAATTCATGGATGAAAAGTTGGTTAGTTGGCAATCGAAAAAGCAAACGTGTGTTTCGATTTCTACTGCTGAAGCTGAATATGTTGCAGCTGCTGCTTGCACTTCGCAAATTATCTGGATCCAGAGTCAATTGCGAGACTATGCCATTAATATGAAAAATATTCCACTGTATTGTGATTCACAAAGTGCTATACGCATTTGTCATAATCCAGTACAACATTCGAAAACCAAACATATTGCACTTCGTTATCATTTTATCAAAGATCATGTGGAAGATGGCAACATTGAAGTTCATTTTGTAAAAAAAAAAACTGATCAGCTTGCTGATATTTTTACAAAAGCTTTAGATGAAAAGTCATTTGTTCGAATTTTAACAGGTCTGGGAATGATGGAGGCAAATTCTGTTCCAGGACTAAATTCGAAAGAATAACAATGAAGTGTTATGCAAAATTGTCGATTCAGAGGCAAAACTGTTTCATTCAGAGGCTGACAGTATTAACCATTCAGAGGTTACTGTTCACGTTCAGCGCTTCGACACGCTTCGTTTTCGACAATTGAGAAAGCTAAGTTTCGTTAGTTTGGTTATGCTTTCTTAACTTTTCGTTAATTTTGATAGTTTCGTTAGTTTGGTCATTTTTCTTAAATTTTCGTTAATTTTGAAAAATTGGAAAAACCAAAAATATTTTCGTTAGTTTTTCAAATTTTCGTTAGTTTATCAAATTTTCGTTAGTTTTTCAAATTTTCATTAGTTTGTCAAATTTTCGTTAGTTTATAAAATTTTCGTTAGTTTGTCAAAAATTTTCGTTAGTCGGTCACATGTTTTTCATGAGTTAGTATCTTAGTTTTATTTTCGAAAAATTAAAAACTCCAAAAAGATTTTATTTTTGTTTTGTCATTTTATTTTCGAAAAATTCCAAAATTCCAAAAATATTTTTTGTTTGTTTTCTTTTTCGAAAATCTTAAAAAAAACACAAAAATATTTTCTTACTTTTCGAAAAATCAGAAATATCAAAAAGATTTTTGTTCTTTTGTTCTTTGTCTTTTCTTCGTACAGATTTCACGAAAGGTTTACAAGGGTCATGCTTGTGTTTCTATGGGAAGGTAAAATTTCGACAACTTTGTACTAGTTAGACTGTTCCTAGAAGCATGCTGCAGCATGTCGACCCAAGCCTCCATTGACTTAATGTGTGATTTCGAAAGCCTTAATGAAATTTTCATTACGAAAATTTCTTCCCAATCAGGCTTGCATTCACATTAGTCTCCTGAGCTACCTTACTCTTCTCATATGAGTTAAGAGTAGTCTGTTTGGTCTAATCATAACAGAGGTACAATTGATTTCGTGAACCAATCTTTTTCATCTCAAAATTCTAACACATTTCACACACAATGACATATGTCCGAGAGGTCATCGATCAAACCAATCATGACTTAGGCATATCAAACTTCTGTGTTAATGATCTAACATCATGAGACCGTGATGAAAGTGAAACCCAAATATACGAACTCATTTAAGGAATTGACGGAGAACTATGTTCCAGTTTTAACGAAACAATTGTTTCACTACCAATCTTCGATGCTTCGAATCATATTCAATTATTTTGAGTGGTCTTGATCAAATGGTCGAAACCCACGACATTTGTTTCCCAACAGGATCCAGCTGAATCTAATTTTTCTTTGAATATGATTTTCGTTGGAGTATCAACTATTTTACTTGTCACATTAAAAATAATTCAAAGCATACTTGTCACTGACTACACTGGTCAAACAGGTAATTTCGGTTACAATTACTCACCTTATGTTTAGGTTGATATTTAACGAAATTGTTAAGCCACCCACGAAGCCTTGAAAAAGAAGCCCTTCGATACTTCTCTATAAGTATTCGATTGAAATTCACGGGAACATACACAAGCAGTTGATTATCTCTCTTGATAATTAACGAAGCAACCTTTGCCTGGGGTTTTACTGCTTTTGTGTCGAAATTCTATTTTTCGACATCATAGACTCCAAATTTTTCGTTAATTTGCTTCTTATCTTATTTCTTTGGCACACTGCACTCACGAAATCCATGAGGTTCTGAGTACTACCAACTCAGGCTGATGATTTCGAAAGTTTGGCAAATGACTTCGTCTCTAAACCCAAAGACGAAAGAGCCTTACCTCAATAACGAAGGTTACACTTCTATTGGGATAAATGAACAGTCTGTTTGACAAGACGTTCTGTCTTCTTTCCGGGTTCTAAGGAGTTGTGATGGGTACTTTTTTACGCGTGGCTACTTTATCGGAATAGTGGTACGATTTTGAATGTGCCACGTCGGATCTCATTTAATGCAGCTCCCGCTTCATATTCAAATTTCAGGGTTACATATAAAAGGGGATTCAAGGGTTCTTTATCAGTTTTCACAAGAAAAATCCCCAATTTGTCTCATAAATCTTTACTCGTTCTGACAAGGTTCTAAGCCCTAATCATGGCGAATCAGGCTGCTGTTGTTGCTCCATCCCAGTCTACTGAAGAAGTTGTTTCTCAACCATTAATGAAGATTCAAAGCACTAACTATCAAGTCGAGGGGGATGTTTCTCTGTACCCTGAAGAACTCAAGATGTTGATCGTGGCTTTGAAGAACTCTGTCTTGTCTACTGCTATGTTCAATTCGTTTGCTATTCCACTATCCTGGCTTTCATTAGCAGGATCTACTGCAACGTATAGCAAAGTGATGGATGTTATCACCTTCAATTTGGTGAATGACAAGAAAATCCGTCTTACCAAGAAGCTTTTTTGTCAAATTCTTGGTATTCCCAATTCCCCACCCTACACTGATCTTTCTTTTGCTCAAATTGTGTACATGTTCAATGAGATGGGTCATCAACCCCCACTCACCAAGATTAGCGATTTCAAGAAATTTGGCCTTCCAGGTGTTTAGAATTTTCTGTTTGGATTTTTTCTTCGCTGCTTGACAGGTCGCAGTGTTGGATTAGATAAAGGTCGAATGGAGGTTTATGTCATGGTTGCTGGGCTTTATTATGATATTCCGGTGGATTTTCCTACTCAGCTATGGAAGGAGTTTCAGAAAAGTATGGAGAACACAAATGTTGTTCAAGGCATTTCATGTGCAAGATAGTGGAGTTTGATTCTTCGTCATGTTTATAACAAAGAAGGAATTGAAGTGCCCGCTGATGAAAAAAAAGCTGAGTTTTTGAAGTATCACTTTCCAAAGGAAGTTACAGATAATGCCGAAGAGTTTCCAAACATTTCTCGAATTCCTGATGCAATGTTAAAACGTGTTGATCCGGTGAATCCCGTTTTGATAGAATATTTGAAGACTATTAATCCTGATGACGAAACAGGAAAGTTGTTATCAAAAGAGGATGCTGGTCCTTCTAAGAAATCACGACGGTTGAAGAAGGATGCAAAGGCCACTCCTGAGAAGCCTGTGCAAGAACCCAAGCTAAATAAGTCTACAAAGAAACAGTCTACGACAGAGGAGCAAGTTTAGAATGTTTCGACAATGCCTGTTGAGCCTGTTGTTGATGAACAAGCTAAGGAAACAATTCCATCAAAGTCTGGTGTTTTTAGAAGAATAAAGTAGATGACTCGTGGTTCACGAAAGTCTATAGATGGATCTTCTAGGTTTTCTCCACCCATGGTTCGTAAACCACATCTTAATCATCAAGGGGTTCTTATTCGTGAGGTTCCAACTCCAGTTTCTCCTTCGTCAAAGAAACGAAGAGCTGAGGATGTGGTAAAGCATATTTCCAAGAAGAAGATTAAGAAACGAAAGTTGGTTCTTCAAGAGGAATCGTCTGAAGGTGAGAAAGTTCCTGAAACACCTGAAGCTACTATTCCCAAACCAACATCGACTCCTGAGCAGACTGAGGTCATACCACCCGAAGTTTCGTTAACCAAGTCAGTTCCTGAGGAGGTTCGAACTTTAGACATCACTACACACGTATCTGATACGAATGTAAATGTCAACATGGATGAAGGAGATTCGTCTAAAGAGATTTCAGTATCAGTTCAAGGTATTCCTATATTATCTTCTATGGATACTTCTGTTTCATTACCACCTTATATCATCCATGTTTCAAACACAACAAACTCACCTACTTTTGAGCATGTTATCCAAAATCCATTTACCACACTTTTCTCATCTCAGTCCACTGATCCACCCAAATCTATTGATGAACCTGAAACTGATACTGACGAAGGAGGTTTTGGAGGTACTTTTGATGATTTGGAATTTGATGATGAGGAAGAAAATTTTCCCGATCATATGTTAATGTCTATGAAGAATTTCAAGATTCTTAACAAGAAGTTGAATTCGATTATTCAATCTCAAGCTGATATGGGGGGAAGTAATTCGGTGTCCAGTATGGAGGTTGATGGTCTGCTCAAAGCTGTCGAAGCCAGAATGATTTCCAAATGTTCTGGATTGATTAACGAATCTAAATCACACCTCATGCAGAAGTTGGATCAGAATGATAAGAATAATGAGTTACGTGTGAAGTCTCAATCTTCGAATTTTCTGGGAGAAGTTAAAGATTTGAAGCGCATGGCTAAGGAACGACATGTTTTGTTTGTTCAAGATGTGAAGAAGGTCAGGGAGGATGTTAATTTGCAAATTCGAGAACTTCGTGAAGACATGACGAAAGAGATTGCTAGTGTGATTATTTGTGATACAGTTATAAAATTTGTTAAATTGTACGAAAGTTTGAGTCCTCAAATTACTCAACTTTCTACGAATGAGAGTCAAAGCTTTGTGGAAGTTATTCGTTTGTTAAACGAGTTGAAAGCAATCGTTGTCAAGCCTGCTACATCTTCGCTCATTACTTCTGAGTTCTTATCCCAGAAGTTTATTCAATTTGAAGCTGTTCTGCATAAACAATTAGCTTCGTTGTCCAGGATTTCGAATTTATTACCAACAGATGCCCCTCCAGTTGTCACAGGGGTGCAAGGTGGGAGAAAGGAAGGTTGGTGATGGTGTTTCGCATGAAGAAGTGAAGGTTGTTGGAAACGTTTTCCCAACGAAAATTCCAATAACAAAGCCAAGTGTTTCAACTGCTGGTACGGTGAGTTCGACAGTGATAACTACAAAGCCAAATGCCAAAGGCATTGTAATTGATTCTTCAGCTGAAGGTGGTAGTAGTTCAAAACTAAATAAAATTGTTGATGATTCTTCAAAACAAGACAAAGGGAAAAAAATTGTTGTGGAGAAATCAAAAGAAGAGAAGAAAGCCGAAGTTGAAGCTGAAATAGAGAAACAAAGGGTGATTCAGAGTATTTTGAGACTTCGTGCGAGTGATCCACCTGGAATGAATAAGGGTGATCCAAGCAAGCATTATAATTATGAAACTATCGAAGCGAAAGTTGCATATAATCATATGTATGCTTTTCGGAAGAAGCTGAAACAAAGCTATGTTGTTGCTAACTCAGATATGAACCAACTGGATTTCCCTGTGAATGAGATGATGTTCATCATGGCTCAATACCGAATTGCTGAAAAGTTTGATAATGATGATGACTACACTTATATGAAACTTAGGTTTCATGCTGTTCTTAGGAAACTTCCAGAGGAGATATGGTCTTTGGTGAAGATAAAGAAAGTGATCAGTATTACGAGGGATGTTATGTTCGAAAACATGATGCAACATTTTCGTTTTCATGTTGCAAGGGCGAATGGTCAAATCTGTGATTTCTCTGTTGCAGATTTTCCTTTAATAAACTTGTATGATCTTATACAAGTTGCATTGCTTTTGAAAGACAAGAATGCTTCGCATCTTCAAGGAACAGATCCAGAAGTGTTTAGACTTGGTCTTGCCCACATCAAAATATTCATAGATAACTACTATGAGTGTTTGGCCCTTACTGATGTGGAGTTGGCTACTGCGAAGGGGTTGGAAGTGAAAGTTCCTATGGAACTCACGAAGACTCAAGCTGAGTTGAAGAAATATGCAGATGGGGAGATCTGCTTAAAACCATTTGGATTGGTTTTTGTAGGAAAGGATAAGAATGGGAAGGCTAAAAGGATTTTGTCCCAGGCGTGTGAAGTGGAGAGGTACACTACATCCCAGTATACAAACTTTATTGTTCGTATGAATAACTGTTCGAAAAACAATCAATGGGATAAGAAGGAATTAAAGAAGATTATCTCATGGTATACTGAGATACGAAGAGTGATGTTGTTTGCTGCACAGATTCTCTCAACTTGAGATGTTCGACTTGTTTACAAAGGGGGAGATTGTAGGGTCGAAATTAGTTGTAATCAGTTGAAGTCTGTGTAATTGTACTCTTCGTATGTTTTGTTATGTATTTGCTAAGGTGTCTTTTGTACAAAGCTTAACATCAAAGCCTTAGTATTTTTTGTACTTCCTGTTTCCTATAAATAGGAGCTGAGCATTGAGTAGATAGAAAGAGTCTGTGAGTGATTGTAAGAGTTCACCCTTTTTACTATCGTTCTTGTACTCGTGTTCATCGGAAGTAATAGAGCTGAAACCAGATTATATTTACTTCTCGTGTTCAAATTACATTTGATTTACTCTGATTTGTTTCATACTCGATTCATCACTTCGTCACACTAGCCACCACCCCCTGTTGTCGTTGCCTCCTACCGTCGGCGTACCGTCTCCGCCTCCACTTTTTTTTGTATACAAACACATATTTCATAGTAAACGTGTCTATATATATATATATATATATATATATATATATATATATATATATATATATATATATATATATATACAAACATATATTTAAAAAAATGTAAACAAACACCTATTTCATAGTAAACGCATGTGTCTATATATATATATATATATATATATATATATATATATATATATATATATATATATATATATATAGGTGTATCTATATTTTTTTATAAAATTGTGTTTGTAAACATTTCTTTTATAAAAACATATTTGAATAATTTTTTATATAATACGTTTTTGTATACATTTTATATATAAATGTGTTTAAATACAAATGCATTTATTATAGAATAGGTGTTTATTATATATATATATATATATATATATATATATATATATATATATATATATATATATATATATATATATATATATATATATAGGCTTATGTTATTGTATTATAATTAATTATTGTGTGGATGTAGAGATGAATGTAGACCAATGGTTTTAGTTATTTTAAATAATGATTTACCTATCTTTAAATTAGGAGACACGTGTTTAAATTAGGAAACACATGTTTAATTAATGAAAATTTTGGATTTTAAGGGATATTGGTTCTTTTAATTTTGAATTCTGATTTTTTTTTAGTTAATTCATTTTTAATTCTAACATAATTTTTAATTTTAGTCGATTTTATTCTTTTAGAATGTCATTCTGTTAGAACGATATTCTATGAAAATGTCAGAATATATTCTGATAGAGTACATATTTTGATTGAAGTAACTTCTTGTAGAAAAAAACCATTCTTTAACCTTCAGTTGAAATATAACATGATCCTTGTATATTCAAACATTGTAATACAAATATAAATTAATATATATTGTTACAGCATAATAGTCTTAAATAACATCCTTAAATATACAATTATTGAACAAATAGATTTGATTACTAAAATTAATTAATAGATAACATTAAAAATTTACCTTATTTAATTAATTCTTAAACTATCTTGCATAATATAAAGGAATTAATTAAATATTTATTTAATTACTAAAATTAATTAATAGATAACATTAAAAATGTATCTTATTTAAGTTTTGAAAAGATTGGCTCACATTGATTCCTACATCTACACAATAATTAGTTAGAATACTTGAACCTAGCTCTCTCCCTCTCCCTCCCTCTCTCTCTCTCTCTATATATATATATATATATATATATATATATATATATATATATATATATATATATATATATATATATATATATATATATATATATATATATATATATATATATATATATATATCTGTGTGTGTGTTTACAAAAGAAATGTATACGTTTAATATGAGATAGATGTGTGTATACATTTTTTTATAAATATATGTTTGCATACAAATGTATTTATAATAAAATAGGTGTTTGTAAATATTTGTTTTTGTAAAATACATGTTTGTATATATTTTTTTTATAAAAACGGATTTGTATATATTTATGTATTTAATAAATACATATTTTTATAAATAAGTGTTTCGTATACAAAAAAAATTAAAAAGTTTTTATATGGAAAATATAAGATTTTTTATGAGAAAATATGTTTTTTTTTGTATAAATATGATTTTATAAAGAAAAAACATATTCGAAAGAAAATTTTGAGGAAAAAAAAAAGTTGTAAAAAAAAACTAAAGTTAGCATGAATTCATAACAAAAATTTTAAATTTGGGACAAAAGGGTAAATTTTGGACCAAATTTGTAATAAAATTTAAAATCTGTGCCAAAAGTGTAAATTTTGGACCAAATTTGTAAAAAATTTTGAAATCTTTGCCAAAAACGTAACGTTTGAAAGTTGGATGACCTGTTGATTGGGTAAAAGGGTTAAATTGAATTTGATTGCCGGTTTTTGGGACTTAATTGAATAAAAAAAGGTATAAAGACTAAATCGATTATAATGTCAGTATATAAGGACTTTATTGCAGTTTTATAAGGTGTATTTTAAAACATTTTTAAAAATACAAGGTTTAATCTTTTAATTATAAAAATTAATTTAATTTAAACCAATTTATGGATTTAATATTTAACTTTTAATTAATCGTTTAATTAAATTAATAACAAGATATTAATTAATCTTATAATCAATAAAAATCTAGTCAAATGATATCTCCTAAGATTTAGGGTTTTAAATAATTATCTAATATAGGCAAAAATCGGATTATGGCATATATTGAAACATATAATTACCAATTAACAACCACATAAATCATATTAAGCAAGAAAAATATGAAAAACTGGATCTGGAAGATCTCACGTCGTGAGAAACAGATGCTCACGACGTGAGGAACAGTTTTTCTCAAAAAATGATTTTGATCAGTTCATCTAATGTACAAACAATGTTAGACACGCCAAGGCTCGGATACTATTAATGGGTTTATAGATTACAATAACTATGTGCTTGTGGAATTTCACTTAACATTTAAGGGTACATGCAACCTAAAAGATATATGTCTTTAACACTTTGAATGTAACATGTAATGAACAACAAAATATCTTGAACCCTAATGAACTCCTAATATAATCAAATACAAGAGTTAGAGTTACAAACCTTTGATTTGTTGTATTAAACAAATCACTTCAAACTCCTTATAGAATTCCTTGGAAAGCAAGCACCAGATATCTCGTGCCTCTAATTGCTCACACCTAAAACCCTAGAAACCCTAGAATGAAGAGGGGAGAGAGAAGTGACTAAGAATTTTCATTTATATGCTTCTTAGTATGAGTCATACAAAAATTCTAACCTGAGGGTCTTTATATAGCTGTTGGATATCTCTAAGAAACCCTAGATAATGACAACCCATAAATAGGTAATTATCTAGTTTCCTAATTATCCGTTTGGAGCATTCTAGATAACCCTAATAGGGTATCAAAACCGTCCAAGCATAGAGGTTTATAGATTCTCTCTCTTGTTCAACTAATAAAAAATTACAAAGCAACCCTTATACAATTAATTAATTCCAGTTGATCCCAAAATAATTCCAAATTAAATCTAATCAATTATTAATTAAGTCTAATTGAGTTCTTATTAATTTATTAATCAAATAAATTAACAAATCAGTTATATAAAAATTGATCACATGTTAATTTATTAATTACATAATAAATTAACGTATCAATTATCTATCTCCAATTAATATATTAATCACATAAAATATTAACAGATTATTTATCTCTGTCTTTCTCCTAGTATCATTGATAGCTATTTCAGTTATGAGGGCAAACCAAAAGGAAATTTGCTAATGATTGAAGATTATACTAATTTAGTTATTGGCTTAGACACCTAATCCAACAGTTTCAGACCCCCTATATGTTAGAGAGACGTTGGGAAGAGATTCATAGGGAGCATGAAGATAGTGCTCAAGACAACAGAACTTATAAAGCAGGTCAGATAGAGGTTGCTGAAGGCCTAGAGCTGTCAGAAGAGATATGCAGACTAGCGTTTTTCCGATTTAGAGTTTCAGATCAGGGTTATGGTACTCCTCAGGGTGAAGCCATGGAAGGGTGTTATCCAATTCAGGAAGCATGGCAAGTTGGGCCCTAGGTTTATTGGTCCTTTCAGAATTGTGGCCAGGGTAGGCAAAGTGGCCAACCAGTTGGACTTGCTAGATGAGCTTAGTCAGATTCATAACACCTTTCATGTTTACCAGTTGCAGAAGTGTGAGACCGATGAGACATCGATAATACCTTTGGATGAAATTTAGGTCGATGACCGCCTAAATTATATCGAGTGATCAATAGCGATTCTCGACAAGAATATGAAGACCTTGCATAACAAGGTGGCAGGGGATTTCGAGGGCAGAATCTGATTCAAGTACCCACTACCCTGATTTGGTTACTGTAAGGGATTTCGAGGGCAAAATCTGATTCAAGTGGGGGAGAATTGTAACATCCTATTTCCAGGTATTTATTTCTAAGTTTTAGCTATTTATTTAATTGGCATGGCCACGACGTGGCACTCGATTGATGAGAAACACGTATCCACAAGTTGCGTTATGTTTGCCACGACGTGGCAGCCGTTTGGGCCTAAACCCTAATCTCGTGGTTGGTGCCCTATTTAAGGATACTAACTCCTAGGGTTGCCTCATTTGGCAGCCTTCACCCTCTAAAAATAAACCCCTCCCCCCATCCAAACCCTGGCCTCTTTTTGTGTTTTGAGTGCTTAAACTCCATTCTTGTGAAGGTTGAAGGAAAAAAAGCTCTTGGTGTTGCTTATGAGTGTGGTTTCAGCTTAGATCCATCATCTTCATCTCATTTCTGAATCATTAAAGGTATAAATTCTCTACCTTGCTCATTATTTCTCTAGATCTAGTTTTAGGTCATTTTATGAGCTTTTGGTCCCAAATCTTCTTGTTCTTTGAGTTTGAGTGAACTTTACAACCCTTGAGTGCATTTGTTAGCTTCTGGACCTTGGGGTTGGTTGAAAAGTTGGCATGCATGGCTTATTCACTGAACACATACATGCCTTGGTGTTGTCATTAAGAGCTTATAATTTAAGATCATGTGTTAATAGGATGTCTTAATGGATAAAGATGGAAACTTTATCCATCAAGACCTTGAGAAGGTCCAGATATAAAATTTAGAGTTGTTGGGACTGAGAAATAACAACTTAATCCATTAAGTTGTTGGAGTCCAGTGCCCACGACATGACTACCTGTTGTCACGGCATGGCAACTAGTTTTCTAGCGACTGATTTATCTTGGAGTGGCCACGACGTGGCAATAGGTGGTCACGGTGTGCTCATAGGTGGCCATAGCATGGAGACCTGTCAAAGTTGACTTTGACCGTTGACTTTTGACCATGGTTGACCTTTTTGTCAATTCGGAGGTAATAGAGTGTAGACTGAGTGGGTACTTCCTTATTGTTGAATTGGTGTTTCATAGTACCGTTCTTCTTGTGTGAGAGCTATTGTGTTTTAGCTGCTATCTATGAGGTGAGTCTTCTCATTATACTTATGGGTCGAAGGCACCAATGCCGACCCACTGAATGGTGTATGTACGATGCATCTGTCTGTGTGACTATTGTTGGTATGATTTTATGTTGTATGTATGGAGCCGATCAGGGCTCGAAGTCACTCTGGACTCGGGGTTGATACGGACCCGATGGAGCCGATCTGGGTTCGGAGTCATTATGGACTTGGGGTTGATACGGACCCAGTTTATGAACTCGATACAACTATATATATATATATATATATATATATATATATATATATATATATATATATATATATATATATATGATGTATGTGGTATTTTGGGGGAACACTAACTAAGCTTCATGCCTACAGATGTTGATTTATGGTGTTTCAGGTACCTCAGATGATCGCGGGAAGGGAAGGCTTGATTGTACACATCCACCTGCAGTTTATGTGATTCTGCATGTTTTATATATTGATATTTTGGGAAGATTGCATTTGATACTTATACTTTGACTTGGTTTCTGGGAAAGCAATATTTTAACCTTAAATAATAATGAAAAATTTGTTTTGAAAAATGGGATGTTACAGATTATGACATGTTACATAACTTATGTTATATTGTATGATGTGTATGTTATGCATGCAAAAGTTAAATTAAGAAATCCTTAGGAAGAGTATGATAATTTATGCATAGAAATAAAGATGATAATGATGACTAGTTGTTATCGCCCGTTATATGTATAGATGCTTGGTCACTTATGTGGCATGTCAAGATTTATGTTATGTATGTTTATGTTGTTTATGATTATGTATAACTCACCAGACGTATAGTCTTACAGATATTTTTTCCATTTGTTTAATAGGTTCTGGTGGCAAGCATTAGAGTGAGGGCTTAGAAGAATTCAAGAACTATAGACTAGACTTTTGTTTCCACATTTATCATTGTTTGCTCAGTATGGTTATGATATGAATTTGGTAACACCCATAATGTTTTTGTTGGGAATACTTTTAAAAGCTTTTGAAACTCTGGTTTTTAGTATCGAATTATGTAAACTCTGATATTATTCCCTATATTTTAGTTGTAGATGTTTATGAAAAGTACGGGTTGTTACAATTACTATCACTCGACTAAGGTTGCTTGCCTTATATTATCGACCATGTCCTCCAATCTTCAAAAGGGCTTTGAAAATGTTGGGGCATATGACATAAACTATTGGCTAAAGAAATGTTTTAGGAGCAGGCATGGCATGAACATTTCGAGATCGTAAAATCCCTCATAACATGTAAACTTTAAGAGGGAGGATTTGTGTTTACCCATGTTCAGAAGATGAAATCCTACATAGACATACTGGAGAGTCTTGGTGTCCAATCCCAAAGGAGTTAGCCATTGACATGGTGCTTAACTCATTATCTAGTTTATACCAACAGTTCATTATGAACTATGTTATGAAAAACATGAAAAATACGTTGATGGAGCTACACAACATGTTGAAAGCTACCGAAGAGATGAGGATTTGTTAGACCTTATTCACATAGATGTTTGTGGACCGTTCAGATCCACCACATGGCATGGTGAAGGATACTTCGTTACTTTTCATGATGATTTCAGTAGATATGTCTATATTTATATGATTAAACATAAGTCATAAACTTTTGAAAGTGTTCAAAGAGTTTCGATACAACGTAAAGAATCAACTGGGCAAGAAGATCAAGATGTTACGGTCCGATACCGGTGGAGAATATCTAAGTCTTGAATTCTATGATCGTCTAAAAAAATATGGAATAGTTTCACTTATCTCTTCCCGTAACGCCACAAATTAATGGTGTTGCTGAGAGAAGAAATTGAAAGTTGTTAGACATGGTTCGATCTATGATGAGTCGAACTACATTTCCAATAAGTTTCTAGGCTTATGCCTTTGACACAGCCGCCCATATCTTAAACTTCTTACCAACTAAAATGTAGAGTAGGAAACGTCCCTCACTAGTACATGTATAATTTTTGGGGTTGTGAAGTTTTCATTTTTCGCGGGGCCCACAATAAACTGGAACCAAGATCAGAGAAGTGTTACTTCGTTGGTTATCCATAAAATTCTTTTAGATACTTGTTTTACAAGCCTTCTGAGAACAAGGTGTTTGTAGCTCGTAGGGGCTTCTTCCTTGAGAGGGATCTCATATCCAAAGAAGCTAGTAGGATCCCAATTAATCTTCAAGAGATTCAAGAGTCAACAAACAAGGAGCTTATAGTTGACACTAGCACTCAACCAGAGGTTGATGTACCTGTTGAGAAAGCCGAAGTATCTCCACCTCCTCTTTATAGATCCAATAGAGTTCACTTCCCTCCCGAGTTCTATGGTCTACATATTACTACAGAAGGAGACGTACATGTTAGTGATGAATCACTAGTTAGTATGGATAATCCATCCAACTATAAGGAAGCGTTAACGGGCCCAGATAAAACCAAATGGAAAGAGAGTATGTATAGTGAGATTAAATCCATGTATGCTGACCAAGTTTGGAATTTGGGTTATCCTACCATAGGCATTAAAACCGTCGGATGTAAGTGGATCTTCAAGAAGAAGATCCACGTGGATGGGATTGTACACACATTCAAGGCCAGACTGGTCGCGGAGGGTTATACTCAAACTCAAGGGATTGATTATGGGTAAACCTTCTTACGAGTGGCCCATATTAAATCTATTAGGATATTTCTTGCCATAGTTGCTTTCTATGATTATGAAGTATGAAAAATGGATGTGAAAACCGCTTTCCTTAAAAAAAAAAACTCATAAAGGATGTGTATATGGCACAACTCGAGGGTTTTGTAGATCCTAAATACAAAAATAGTGTGTGTAAGCTTGAGAGATCTATCTATGGACTCAAACAAGCATCTCACAGCTGGAATCTTTTCATTCTTGAAAATGTCAAAGAGTTTGGATTTTCAAGAAGCGAAGATGAGTCTTGTGTTTATATCAAACCTAGTATGAGAGTTGTAGTCTTCCTAGTTTTGTATGTTGATATACATATAGGAAACAAAATCCCAACGTTGAAAAGTGTGAAAACTTGGCTTGGGAAATGTTTTGATTATAAGGTTTAGGAGATGCAACATATATACTTGGTATAAGGATCTATAAAAATAGATCAAAGTATCTAATTGGACTTAGCCAAAGTACATACTTGGATAAGATCTTAAATAGGTTCAAGATGCATTATTCCAAGAAAGCGTTTCTACCCATGCAACATGGCATAAGATTGAGTAAAGATCAATGTCTGAGTACTAGTAAAGAACTGGACAAAATGAGTCAAGTCTTGTAACAAACGAGAAAATTAGGTCATCATGAACACCCCTTGTAATAGATCTAATGTATTGTATTCCATCCTTTTCATGCGAATAAAATTTTCATACTTAGAATTGCATACAAAATACCCTTTTGTCTCTAATAAACATTGATCGTTGACAAAATATTAATCGCAATACATAAAGTAATGACTTAATGCGTTAAAAATAAGATTTACTTATTAAGTGTTGTCATGAACAAATAAAACTCTAAACAGGTAGAACATGTTAACACGATTCCATAGATATAAAGAACGTCGAAAACGAATATCGTATGCAAAAGTTACGCCCTTTTTAAGGAAACTAAAATCAGTTATATTACTGAGTTTTCCGTAAACGAACGTTGAATCCGCTCGTTGGTTTAGCTACGCATCTTGTTCGATATTTCTAAGCATGTTTTTGAACTTAGACTATGTTCTAATATTGGATTTCCTCGAAATATTTTTAGCACGAAGTTATAGTCGTTTTACAAAATCAGTCGTAACAAGAAAACTAAAAAATATCCGAATTGAAACTTCAAACGCATTTTCAACATAGTTTCGTGTTTCGTTCGGGAATTTTGATCACATATTTGAAATCACCACGTTCGGAACATCTAGCAAGCATATTCAAAAAGTTGGAATGGATTCGTTTTTCGTAGAGTTTTGGCACACGGTTTGAGATGATTAAACGTGTCACCGCCTAAGTTGTGACACTAGTTAGGCTTTTGTGGCCCAACCTCCTCTCTCCCCTTTATAAATAGAAGAGGAAATCTGATCTTTCTTCTTGCACCTCTCTCTCTCTCTCTCTCTCTCTCTCTCTCTCTCCGGCCAAAGGCCGTCGGCGACCACCTCCGTCGCCTTGCACCGCCGTGCACCACCACCACCTGAGCTCCCTCTAGCAACCCCTTGCTCTGACCACCCTCCCCTCTTTTCCAAAAACTCCAACGAAATAGATTGCACCTCCGACAGCCACCACCAGCCGCCAGCTGCCGCCGTCGACCACCATCAAAAGACCCCAAATTCGACCAGAATGAGCTCCTCCACCCCCTTGACACTCGAAATCGGGTCCCACCCAAAATCGTCGCCGCAAAACCACTTTTTCGACCATATTTTTGTTCAACAGTGGAATTTTTGGGAATTTTCCAGCGACCACAAATATTTTTTCTGACACATCTCGACCCGACACAGTCGTTTTGCTCCAAAAGTGTGCCGGATGAAAAGTCAGAAATCATAAGACGAATCTCGATTCTAGATCTGAACAATTTTCTAGCGAATCCGAATAGTTTTTCCTACTCATTTTTGCTAGATTTACAACCTTCAAGTGTCGTTTTGTAGAAACGAGGTGTCGTTAGTGAAATGAGGTCGTGGTTTGAATCTAGGTTTTAGATCTAAACAAAGCAATGATAAAGCACGCAACGAAAGTGAGTTCTATGGTCTTAAGTTTTTTATGTTTTGGGTGGGTGGGGGGGGGGGTAGAAAACATGCACAACTCGTATTTACATCTATATAAACTTTAAATCGTTAGTTGAAAGTTTATATTATATTTATGTTTATGTTATATATAACAAACGGTTGTTAAAAACGAACTAAATCAACCCAAAAATATATATATGTTGAAGAAAACAAAATGATCTGTATTTTTAATGTTTTAAATAACTGAAGATATAGTTTTGTGATATTTATAAACAATAATAATTATTTTATCGTTTGTAAATATAAATTTTAAGATGGTCGTTAATTGTTATTTTTACTTATGATTGATATTTTTACTACTTTATGAATTTGTACATTTATATTGGGTAAACATGGTTTCGGTCAAAATAGAGCGGTTAATAAAATGGTAATTATTATAGATAAAAAACTAAATTGATAGTTTAATCATTTAAAGAAAAAAATTAATATAATTACTAAGGGTATTGATAGGCTATTAAGAGCGTATGGATAATTTAACCCGAACCAAATTAACAAAGTCTATAAAAAAAATTAAAATATTTGATTTTAGTGACGACTTTGGGGTTTAAATGTTTTCCATACGATAAGCTATATCATCAAATCTGATTGTTGGTTTTTTCGTCCTTCTTCTTTTTTTATTTATTATTTATTTATATATTTATTATTATTACTAGTTTATAATTCGTGGGAACCACATGTTATAAAATTAATTAAACTTTCATAATAAAAATTTATAATTATTAATCAATTATTTTAAATAAATTATTAATTAAGAGATATATCAAAATTTTAAATTTATTATAACTTCAAATTTAACATATAATTAGAAAATGTAAATTTGAATTTTGAAATGAATTCTTCCTGATAAATAAAGAACTTTTTACCACATGTTATTTTCTAATGAGTTTTGAAATTTGTTATTTTGTGATAATTTTCAAATAAATAATATCTACATGTTAATTTATGGTTTTTTCTAATTTTTACAATTAAAAAACCACATAATACTTATAGTTATATATGTAAAGTATCAAATGTAATAAATATTATACTAAATTGCAATTAATATGTTTCTTCATTCCTTATTTAAAATTCTATTTTAAAAAATACTTATTATTTACATTTTAATATTTTATTTTTTTAATCAACCCGTGTAATACACGGGTTTTACACCTAGTTGTCTAATATATCTACATGACACATGACATAATATTAATGAGGAGTTGTATTAGAATGACACTTGACAAAAGAAGATTAAAACTATTTATTTATTAGAATATGGATTATTATTATTTGAGATAGAGAGATATATTTTTCCCGTATAAATTTTCATAGCTTTTTCATAGAACTTCAATAAAAAAAATGAACAGCTATTTCTATACTTTTTATGAAATCAAAATTCGTAGGCATGCTTTTATGTTTACTTTATCCGTATCAAACTAATGGAACAACAATGATACAATTTTATTGATGTGATAAAAAAGTTCTCACTGCATATGAACATGTTCTCCAATTATATGATTTTGTAAAATCCTAGAAGTTGTCTAAGAATTTTATGTCATCTGAAATGAGAGCATATATGATATTGTAATCAAAGTTATATTTGTATCTGTGTTCGCAATCTTAGTAAAATAATTTAGTCGTATTGAATTACTGTTAGATATACTTCGAATCCGGTTATATATATATATATATCTTTTATATCTCGAATGTAAATATCATTGTGTATATATTCTCAGTTACAAAAGTTATAAACTAGATTCTTAATTGTATACGCTTGTATACTTCATACACCAAAAATAGAAAAGAATGTCACGAAAAACTAATCATTTTAGAGAAATTAAATATCACCCTACATTTTGTTCATATATATCCTCTTACCCAATAAAATGGTGATATGTGTAACATTTAATGCTCATTTAATAAAATTTAATGATATTTTAGGATACTAATATGACATATGTTATCATTTAAATGGGTAGGAAGATATTTAGGAACAAAAGGTAGGAGGATATTTAATTTCTCATCATTTTATGATATCAATGTTAGGGTTATCAAATTTAGTTGTCAGGCAGTTTATTCATTTTATCATTTTTTTAGTTTACCCTGGTTATTTCAGATTTATCATTTCTTTTCCTTTCATTGAAAGGATGCGTTTTTCATAAATAAAATCCTAGTCATTTTTAGTGTTACTATTCTAAATACCATAGCATTTTTTTTTGAAAAGCAAAACTAGATTAAAAAAACACATAACGAGATGCTAATGGAAAGTTACAAGGAAGCCCTTAAAGGGTCATTACACTGATTCTCCCAAACTACTCTAGACCCTGTTTTCATTCTACATTTAAACCAAACAAAAGCATAAAGCTTAATATCCATAATCATGGATTTGGGACAATGCCTTACGCTCTCAAACACTAGGTGATTTCTGTTTTTCCAAGTAACCCATATATAAGCCTTCATAATGATGTTTAGGACCATACCTGCCAATCCGTGTAGAGTACTACTAGAAGAAGCACACAACCAATCGTCCAACAATTTGATATTTGTAGGTATGTGGCTCCACCAGATGTGTAGTCTAGCCCTAACCTTCATAAAAGTCGAACAAGAGTAAAATAGTTGTTCCTCTGTTTTCTTCAGTAACATTACAAGATGGACATAGGGTCGAGTGAATGGACACACCTCTACGATCCAGGTTTGCTCTAGTGGGAAACCTTCTGAGCTTCAATCTCCAAAGAAACTGATTCGCCTTAGATGGGACACCATAGTCCCACTTCGTCTCGACCATCACTCGGTCCAACATTTCTTCGTCAACAGTCTTTGTAAGGGACGAGACAGTGTAACAAACCTCTTAATCTATACCCCAACGCCAAGCAAACAACCCATCAAACATGTGAAAAAGATAGTTGAGATCAACATTCAACCTGTATAGGACATTGTACATATTTGCAATAATCCCCTATGGGTTACTCCTACGGTAAACCGACCAAGAGACACCATGACTATCGTGGTCACCGTGAAAAAGATAGTTGAGATCAACATTCAACCTGTATAGGACATTGTACATATTTACAATAATCCCCTATGGGTTACTCCTACGGTAAACCGGCCAAGAGACACCATGACTACCGTGGTCACTGCGAATGGCCTTAATGACATCCTTCCAAAGAGAATTCAGACCAGTTCTAAACCGCCACAACCATTTAACCAAAATAGCGAAGTTGAAATCCTTAAGGTGTAACACCCAGTTCCAGGTAAGAATTGCTTTTGAGCAATTAGTTAAATTTTAAGGATCTAAGTCACGATGTGAGCACTTATATGTCACGACATGATCGTGCCCAAGGAAACACACATCTCATTTGGTTGTTACGACATGAGCACATGTGGGTCACGACGTGACAGCTCTTGCATGCCAAAACCCTAATTTCGGGGATTGTCCCCCTATTTAGAGGAAGTAAGGGCTAGGGTTTACTCACCCTCAACCTCCATCACATCCCTTCACCCTCCAAAAACCCTAATCTTCCATTATTGATCTTTGAGCTCCATTTTTGGTGATTTGAAGCCTTAAAGAAGAAGAGAAGGCATTTAGTGCATCATTTTAGCTTGCTAGCAACTCCCTCATCATCTTGAGTTGCATTAGGACTCTTGTAAGTCCTCAAGTTCTTGCCTTTTTAGCTCAAGCTTATTAGATCTAGTGTTTGGCTCACTTTTCTCATCTTTATGGAGGTTTGAGTGTTGGGATCTCATAAAGTTAGCAACTTTATGAGTTCTCAAGACTCCTTTGATACCCTTTGTCCCATATCTGGAATATTAGTGAGCTTTGGGTTTCATGCATGAGATTTGATCTCATTTTTACCATTTATTTTGACCTAGCTTGTGTTCGGGAGATGCATTGGACATGCATATCTAAAAAGCCACGACTTTTATGGTATTCCAAGATGGAGAAAACCTTATGGAAGGTTTGCTTGCATGGCTTAAAGGATTAAGAGCTTAAGGGATTAGTTTATCCAGAGCATTCCTCACAATGTGGTGCTTTGGTCGTCACGACATGATGAGGGTCTGATCTGTGATTATTTTGTCTTCATAAGCCACAACGTAACCAATGGGTGGTCACGACATGGCGGTCGACTAACGACCTTTGAGTGTTAACTTTGACTTGATCGTTGACTTTTTGACCAAGTTTGAATTTAGGTAAAACTTAGGGTTTTAGGATGTAGTTTGAGGTTTGGTCCATGTTTGCTGTATATGTGACCTGTAGAGTTGGTTATCAGATCTATGATCAATACTATTATCTCCTAGACTACAAGGTGCCTTTTTCTCACTATACTTTGTGTTGGGTATGTTATGTTGCGTCATGGGCTTAGTATTGTATATCCGGATTGGGCCTGTCCATCCGTGATTATTATAGGGTTTAGCTATAAATAGTGCATGCATGTATGCCTTAGAAACTAACGTGATTATAGTTATTATTGCTTTGTAACCCTAAACACCTTTACAGTCGAAGTTCTTAATCGAGCTCTTCTGAGGTGTTAAAGTTTAATCATTCGACATCAGTTAAACCATTCCTGTGTTCTTCATTACGTCTTTAATTGTTTTTCTGCTTAGAATCTATCGATCCTACTAGAACTTTGTTCTAACAATTGGTATCAGAGCAGGAGACTGTGTGATCAATACACATTCCTTCTATATTAAGAATTCTTTAGGGTTTCCGCTTTTATCGAATATAAAGAAGCCGTCTTCTTCCTGTCGACGGTAACTCTTGTGTTTGATAAAACCCTAATCTCAAGTTTACAGGTAAGATTATAGCGGTTCTAAGGAAAGGCTCACCATGTCTCACGAAGATTCTCAAACTAATCCCATCAACATCTCTAACAGCATTGGATCCACTACAAGGGTTCCCATTCTTTACACTCAAGACTATGAAGTATGGGCGCATCACTTTGAAGATTATGTCGTTGGATCTGAAGATAATGGTTATCTCATCTGGGAAGCTATCACGCTTGGGCCGTTTGTTCACTCTGGAACGAACACGACAGTGAAGACTCAAAAAGAATATAATAAGCTTGTGGCGGACGTAGATAAGATGCCACAGGACGAAAAGGACAAGTTGCTATGTAATGTGAAGGCCATGAGAATGATCAGATTCGCACTACAATCTGACACTTTTCGGTTAGTTGGTTCGTGCACGACGACTAAAGAAATCTGGGACATGTTGAAGGAACTTTATTCAACCGATGAAGATCTAAAACACTCTATTCAAACCTTGCTACTCTCTGAATTTGGAGTTTTCGAACAGAAACCAGAAGAGAAACTGATACAAACCTTCGATCGCTTCAATCATCTCCTTAGAAAGATGATCAAGCATGGTATAGAAAGAAAATTGATCGAGCAAAAGGTAACCTTCATGAATGGTTTGAGACCAGAATGGATGGCAGTGGTTTCAACAGTGAAAGCTCACGAACAATTCAAATCTTATTCACTAGCGAAACTTGTGGGCATACTTAAATCCCATGAGAGTGTGGTAACCAAGGAGGCGAAGGTAGTTTCGGGTGTGGGATCGTTAGCCCTTGTCTCAAAAGGCAAAAGTGTTGCAGAAGAAGAGGAGGAGTCAGATATGTCTGAATGTGACCTTACAAGCGAAGAGTATGCAATGATGGTCACCAATCCAAAAAGGTTTGCACGAAAGAAGTTCCCTGTCAATAAGAACCGAAACTGGCAGGGAAGTTACAATTCTGAGAAGGTGAAAGATGAAGCGAAGAATACTTCTCAAAAGGATGACGACAAGAAGGAGAGCAAGCTTGCAGGAGACTCTGAATTCGACTGCATTTACTGTCATGGCAAGAACCACTTTGCCAAAGATTGCATGCTGAGGAAGATGGATGAGAAAAGAGATGGTGAAGATGATGAGGCGTATTACATGCGAAATCTGGAAGAGATCAAGAAAAAGAAGGCAACTAACAGTTCAATGAATGCCTTGATTGTGCAGGAAAATGCGGATGAAGATGAGTTCGGTGGCGTTGAAGTCTGGTCAACCGATTCTGAGGATGAAGAAGTGAGAAAGCCCACACATGGAAGAGCTTATGTGGCGAAGGATACAGGTTCGGCTGGAAAATGTTTGATGGTTACAGATGTTAGACCAACCGAAAGTGCGAGTAAGGAGCCAAACCTAACTGAGGACAAGTGCTTTGCAGCCAAGCCCGTGAGTGAGAAGATCAACGACTGTGATCGGCTGATAAAAAAGGTACAATCCATCCTTGAATCACTTAAAGTTCCAGTAACAAATTATGAAGAAGAATTAAATGAATTAAAATTTAAATTTTCTAACTTAAGTGGTAGTCTCATGCAAACTCGCTTAGCGAACTCTAACCTAACTGACCAACTCAGCAGGGTGTCTTCAAAGAGTGAGGAGAGAAGGATGTGGATTGAGCTGAAGGAGACGGAGTTAAATAGGGCTAGGGATGAAATAATTTATTTGCAACGAGACAATTTAAAGTTTTTGAAACAAAGGAATATTTTTTGTTTAATTGCTAAACGTTTATATACAAATATTGCTCAGTTGCACTTAAGTTGTGAAATAGGCAAAAATATTCATAAGATGATCTTACCCTTCCTTGAATTTAAGGAGGATAAGGTCATCGCTGAATGTGAAACCATAATGTCCTCAGAAGAGAACTCCATGGCTTATAAAATCAGACTGGACAAAATAGAGACCTTCATTGACTCTAAGGAACATAAGTGTATGCTCAAAAATCTTTTAGATGAAAATGATAGGTTAAAAATTAAGTCTGAGACCATTCAATCATTTGACTCGTCTAACGCCAAATTAAATTCAGAACATAAAATGAATATAGAAAATACGTCTGAATTTGATGAGGAAAGTGAGATGAGCGAAATCTCGGTAAAAGACGTGGTTGATTGTTCTGAGTTTATGAAAAGCGAAACCGAGAATGAGAAACCCCTCATATCTGAAAACTCGGTTGAATACGCTCGCCTGTCAAAGGACAAGCCACAGAAACTCAAAGAGAAAGCAATGGTTTATCAAAAGGTTCAAACTGTGCCAAATCAGGTATATGCTGTTACAGGGGTTACTGCAAAACAAACAACAGAATTGAAAATCTTGGTCGACAAAGACAATGCTGAAGGGTGTGACGATTATTTCTGGTCAGCCCCTATTGATAACGCAGACGAAACCATCGGCTTATCGGAGCAAACCTCATGGAGGGTAAAAGGTAGATACGTTGCAGAACCCATCAACAAACCCTCAAGTTTTGACAAACCAAGCACAAGTGGAACAAAAGAGATCCCTGAAGAACCAAAGAAAACACCGAATGTTCCTTCCAAGACTGCCGAAACTCAAAAGGAGAAGCCAAAATCAATCTTCAATATTCACAAATCTCAGAAGGACTTAGCTGAACAGAAACGCCAAAGAAATCAAAGATACATGAAAAATCTGAATGAGCGAAAACGTTATTGGCAATCTCAAAACCCTAACTACGTTCCCTCCAAGAAAGAGTCCATTGCCAAAGAAAAGGAAAAGCTAAAAGGGAAAGAAAATTTTAGTCCAAGCTCTTACTATTCCAAAGCTCAGAACCGAACGTCTAGTTTCGGTTCCAACACCAGCGCTCAGAACCGAACGTCAAGTTTCGGTCACAACGCCAAGGCTAACAACCGAAAGTCGAGTTTCGGTCCTTCCTACTCACAAAGAAAATCGAATACAGTGAAGGACATCAAAGGAAAGGGAAAGCTTGATTCAGATTCTGATATCAATAATAAGAAAAAGTCAGCTAACCCTAGGATTAAAAAGAATATCCCAAAACCATCAAACAACACACCATCTAATACACAACAATTTAAACAAGATAAAAACAAAATCAAGGTGTATACCATCAAAAGAAAAGACCAAACAACTCTAATAAAAAGAACTTATTTGGTTGATATTTCTACTGCTATTCCTTTTTCTGTAAAAGACTCACCAGGGCCCAAGAAACTTTGGGTTCCTAAATCTGCTTGAATTTGCAGGTTATAAGTGACGAGCAGTTCGATGGCGAATGGTACATAGACAGTGGCTGCTCGCGTCACATGACAGGAAGGAGGGAAGAGCTGAGGGAATTTCGGTCCCTTAAAGATGGTGGATGTGTGAAGTATGGAAATAACTCTTATGGCACAATCAAAGGATATGGAATGATAACCAACGGAGACTTCTCGATTCGAAAAGTAGCTTATGTGGAAGGGTTGCAGCACAACCTCATCAGTGTACCACAATTGGTTGTGGGAACTGGGTTGAAGGTTTCATTCGATGATGAGGGATCAGAAATCATTGAGAAGCAATCCAAAAAGGTTCTGTTGAAGTCTGGACGCAAGGGAGAGATGTATCCTTTAAATCTCAACCCAATTCGAGGAAAACCAGCAATATGCCAGCTGTCAAAGGCGAACACTGATGAAAGCTGGTTATGGCATCGACGCCTATCACACCTAAACTTCAAAGACATTAATAAGTTGGTGCTGGGTGATCATGTTCGAGGCCTTCCTCTTCTCAAGTTTGATAAGGAACACCTATGTGCAGCATGTGAGATGGGAAAACAAACCAGAAAGAGCCATCCTACACGTATCAATACAAAGATTGTTGAAGCTCTTGAACTTTTGCATATTGACTTGTGTGGACCTTCGGCTATCGAAAGCTTCGGTGGTAGTAAGTTCATTCTTGTCATAGTAGATGATTTTGCACGCTTCACCTAGGTTTTCTTTCTTAAACAGAAATCAGATGCAACTCCTAAGTTGAAGACGTTCATCAAGCAAGTAGAAGTGCAGCTGCGAAAGCTGGTGAGGAATATCAGAAGTGACAATGGGCTTGAATTCAAGAATAAATATTTTGAGGACTTTCTGGCTGAAAAGGGGATATCTCACAACTTCTCGGCCCCCTATACACCACAACAGAATGGAATTGTTGAAAGACGAAACCGTTCTTTATGTGAGGCAGCCCGAACCATGCTAAGCTTCGCTTCTCTTCCGCTATACTTATGGGCTGATGCAGTTGCAACCGCGTGCTATACTCAGAACCGATCGTTACTCAACAAACGATTCTCCATAACTCCGTATGAAATTCTAAACAATCGAAAGCCCAACGTTAAATTTTTCCACGTGTTCGGTTCAAGGTGCTTCATTTTCAATTCCAAAGAGAACCGAAACAAGTTTGACGTCAAAGCCGATGAGGGAATTTTTCTTGGCTATTCACTCACTTCAAAGGCATACAGAGTTTTGAACAAACGTTCCAAACGTATTGAAGAGACATACTATGTAACCTTTGATGACAACTACATGAAGAAAGTTCAAAGAAGCGAAAGTGCCTTGGGGGAAATATTTCCTGAATCCGGACAAGTCTCGGTTCCCATTCCCAACTTGTTTGAAGATACATGAGGCTATTTGATGAACCAGAAAAGGCTGCACACTCAGAGGCGAAAGCAGCAGACAACAAAATCGACAATCTGAAAAAGATCATTGATGAAGCTGCAAAAGAAATGGAAAATGAACCTCCTAAACCGACTGAAGGTCAACCCTCAACTGACCCTCCAAACAAAAGGTCAACGTTCAAGGGGGAGGGTTCATCTGCACCAAGAACAACCCTTGATAGTCCAACCGAGGGGGAGAATCCAACTCCAACCGAAGGGGAGCATCCAACTCCAACCGAGGGGGATCATCCAACTCCAACCGAGGGGGAGCATCCTGAACCTGACATGGGATACGCTTTGCTATTTGAGGGGGAGAATGAGAAAACAAATGACGAAGGTGATCAATCAGAACTTGAAGAAGAAGTAAATGCAGAGTTGGATCCAGCCTATGACCCTAATTACCCTCCTCTAACGAAATGGACTAAAAATCATCCCAAAGCACAAATAATTGGTGAATCATCTGAGCGAGTTCTCACACATTCTCAATTGAAAGCGAAACAAACTGCATTATTCTCTAATGTTGAATTCTGCATGTTTAATTCTTTTTTCTCCAAAGTCGAACCAAAGACGGTTAATGCTGCACTTGATCACACTGATTGGGTACAAGCCATGCAAGATGAACTCCATGAGTTTGAATGTAATCGAGTTTGGAGGTTAATTCCCACTCCAAAGGATGCTTCAGTGGTCGGCTTAAAATGGGTCTTCAGGAATAAGTTGGATAAAGAGGGGAACGTTATACGAAATAAGGCTCGGTTAGTGGTAAAGGGATATTGCCAAGAAGAAGGGATAGATTATGAGGAGACCTTCGCTCCTGTAGCAGGGTTGGAATCAGTTAGAATCTTTCTGGCATATGTTGCTCATAAAAACTTCGAAGTTTTCCAAATGGATGTGAAATGTGCTTTCTTGAATGGAGAACTAGAAGAAACGGTGTATGTTGAGCAACCACCTGGGTTCGTGAATGAGAAATACCCCGATCACTGCTATGTGTTAGATAAAGCTGTATATGGTCTGAAGCAAGCACCGAGGGCATGGTATGAAACTTTAACTCGCTTTCTTAAAATGTCAAAATTCAAGCAAGGTTCGGTTGACCCAACCTTCTTCCGAAAGAAAGAAGGCGAACATCTAATGATAGCTCAGATTTATGTCGATGACATCATCTTCGGCTCCACGAATTCTAGCTTAACGGCTGAATTCAGGAAGTTGATGGAGACTAAATTTGAAATGAGCGCAATGGGTCCGATTAATTTTTTCCTTGGTTTGAATATAAGATAGGGACCAGAAGGTATTTTTATCAACCAGGAGGCCTACACGAAGAACTTGTTGGGAAAGTTCGGTATGACGGGAGATTCAAAAGTGAAGGTTCCTGTGGCGTTTGGCACAAAGTTAACACCGTCTTTGGAAAAACCTGTTGTTGACGTAACACTCTATTGTCAAATGATAGGGTCTCTTATGTATCTAACGACTAGTAGACCAGACATTATGTTTTCTGTTTGTTATTGTGCCAGGTTTCAAGCTAATCCAAGAGAACCTCACATGGTGGCAGTGAAAAATATTTTCCGTTATCTGAAGCGAACCTCTTCTCTCGGTCTTTGGTACCCTGCTAGATCTGCTTTTTTTGTTCAAGCCTTTTCTGACGCCGATCTTGGAGGATGTGGTCTGGACCGAAAGAGCACAATTGGTGGATGCCAATTCCTTGACGGTAAACTTGTTAGCTGGCAGTCCAATAAGCAAACATGTGTGTCTCTTTCAATAGCCGAAGCTGAGTACATAGCCGCAACATCCTGTACCTCTCAAGTGATATGGATACAAAGCCAACTAAGGGACTACGGGCTAAGCATGAAGAAAATACCTCTCTATTGTGACTCAGAAAGTGCAATAAGAATATGCCACAATCCAGTGCAACAATCAAAGACTAAGCATATTGCACTTAGATACCATTTCATCAAGGACCATGTAGAAGATGGGAACGTGGAAGTACATTTCGTTCGGTCCTCTGATCAACTGGCTGACATATTTACTAAAGCCTTACCAGAAGCAAGCTTCAATAAAATTTTACAAGGTTTGGGAATGATGGAAGCAGAGTCGGTACCGAACCCTCAAATCTCTCTCTAAAAATTAGACAAGCGAAATAGAGCGAACGCTCGGTCTATTTCGGTTCCGGATTTTTCGGGAACCGAAATGAACCGAACGCTCGGTCTATTTCGGCTCCATAATTTTCGGGAACCGAAATGAACCGAACGCTCGGTCTATTTCGGCTCCGGAATTTTAAGGAACCGAAATGAACCGAACGCTCGGCTTATTTCGCTTCACTCTTTTAAGGTTTGGTTTCGGCTGTAAATTTTGCTTATTTTTTTTTAAGTCTATTTGTTACTCTGTTTTCTCTTTCATTTTTTATTATTAATTTTTTTAAGAGTATTTTTTGCTAATTTCTTTTGGTTTATTTTTCTGTTTTTATTATTTTTCAGAAAATTTCAAAACTCCAAAAATATTTTTCTAAAAGTTTTTTTTAGTTTGTTTTGTTTGTGTGGTTTGTTTGTTTGCTTGATCTTTTTAATTAGGTCCCAAGTATTTTAGTGCAACATAATTTGGAGCTAAGGTAGGTATGATTCTTTTCATATGAACTAGTTAAGTGTCCCTAGAAGCATGCTGCTGCATGTCGACCGAAGCCTCTAAGACTAAGAGCTAGGCCTTAATGATTCGATCTATACCTATCGTTTCTTCCCAATCAGGCTGTTAAAATCCACTCGATTCAAGAGCTACCTTACTCTTCTCAAATGAGTTAAGAGTTTTCTGCTTTGTCACGTTTATATAGCAGAGGTACTTTCGGTTCCTTAACCACCTTCCTTATATTCTCCATCAACTTTCGGTTCACCACTGTAACCCTTGAGACTCTCAGCTTTTACCACTGAGGTTTATGGTTGCATAAAATCTGTGTTTATGATCTTAGATACGTAAACCACGTGCTGAGTGAAACCCACAATCCAACACCAACAATGAATTGACGGTGAATCTTTATATTCAAGATCTTACTTGTTACCTAACGAAATCTCATTTTATTTTTGAGTGGTCTTTTATGAAATTGTCTAATACCAAGGCATTTCTTCCCATAAAGATCCAGTTTGTTTTTGTTTTTGAGATTTTTATAACATCTTTAGTCACCATAAATTATTTCCAACCTACTTGTTCAACAGACCACATCGGTCTCACAAGTACTTCATCCAACGTTCGGTCTTATGTTAAGAATCGACGTTCGGTTGAAGATAAGCCACCCTTAGCCTATTATTTAAAAGAAGCCTTTCGGTGTTTCTCTACAAGCACTCGATCGTATTTTCACGGGAAACCACGCAAGCACTTCAAGTCTCTCTTGAATTTGAAGGAAGAGATTCTTGCCTGAAATCATCTGCTTTATGTCTTCTAACAGACATCAGTAACATCCTATACACATTTCGCTTTATTTCTTAATTTTTGGCACACTCTTGCACGAAAATACTTTGTGATTTTCCAAAATTCTGGTTGATGTTTCTTATGGCTTGTTTGAAGTTTCTTTTAGGCGCGAAAGTGGTTATTATCACATCTGGAGCGAAGGTGAATTTGAAAAGACGATATGTGGATAAGAATTTGGGCGCGTGAATTTGAACGGTTCCTAAACCTACGCTTGATGACGTCTATCTGGGGAAACCAAGCTGTCACATCGCGCTTTTTCAGGCGACCTTTTAGTGATCGTATCATCATCACGAAGATTCTTTCTCTCTCCTGGCAATGGTATATAAAGGGTTTCTCACACATATTGTACCTTCTTACCTTCTTCAAATTCTCTCAATACACCAGGCGATCTGCAACTGTTCATCTTCTTCCTTATCTCAACAATGACGGATTCCTCATCTGTTCAAGATCAAAATTCTTCGTCCTCATTGCTCGTGATCAAACCCAATCAGAACATGATCATTCAACTGAACCCGTTTCTGTATGATTCGTACATGCTCCAAGTTGTTGAATGCCTCAAATACTCTCCACTGGTTATCGCACTCACACAAGTGGAATCTATCCCAATGTCTCTTCTATCTGAAGTCTATTCTACTGCAACCTATGACAAGAACAAGGAGAGGATCTACTTTCAAATCTTCTCGCGCAAGGCATCAATTTCGAAAGGACGATTATGTTCCCTGTTACAGCTTGCCGTCGATGCCTCTGTTATCTCTCCGGATTTCATAACCACAACCCAGCTATTTACAATGCTCTATGAGATGGGCTACACTGATGTTCTTACCACAGTGACGAAGGTTAAGAAATCATGTTTGCCACCACAATGGAATGGCTTGCTTACTTTTCTCAACAAAAGTTTGGCGGAGAGGGTTGTTGGGTCAGATGGTACCAGTAAGGGTTTTCTGACCATTCTCTACGGTCTCTACAATGGGATTAATCTCGACTATGGGTTGATTATTTGGTCACAAGTGGTGCAAAGTCTCAACACTTCAACGAGACACTCTGAAATTTCTTGTGGTCGCTTCTGGACCATCATCACGCGGAGGGCTATTGATTCTTTGCAGATTCCAGTAATGAAGGATGCCCTGGTCTCGTCTGTGGCTACCTTTCATACGAAGAAGATCATCTTCTCTGATGCCACAAAGTTCTCCCACAATGGTTCCATACCTGAGACGATGTACAAGTGTGTGTCAGCCGAAAGTAAGGTGATGGCTGATTACCGAAAGCTTCCTCCCAAAGGACCGAGAGTACTGACTCCTGAACAGCAAGCTGCTTTGGGTGCTGTGGAGAAGCCAGCCAACCGAGGCAAAAGGGCAACTACCAAGAAAGTGACAACCGAAGGTCCTTCGTTTAAAGCTGCCAAGTCTAAAAAGCGAAAGGCTGATAAAGGTGATTCTTCGGCTCCAAAGAAGATTAAGAAGATGGCAAAGAAATCCAAAAGTCCTTCTCCTAAAAGCTCAGACAATGATGAGGAGCGATCGGCAGATGAAGAAGAGGAAATTCAGCATCATGAATCACTGAGAAGTAACACACCTCCTCGTTCTCCAACTCCAACCGAACCTCTTAATGACACGGTTCCAACACCTCCTCCATCTCCACCGAAAACCACTGTTCCAGTTTCGGTTACTCCAATTCCACCACCTCCCACATCTCAAACAACAACTTTTGTACCACCACCACCACCAGTAAGTACCATACCAATTTCTACCACTCCTTTACCACCTCCTATCATTTCCCAAGCAACTACCACCACAATAACCAAACCTCCAGTAAACGTCTACGTATCTGATACGAGGGCGAATACTGAAACCGAACCTCCTGTTACTTCCAAACCTCTTTCACCCTCACCTTCAACGGATTCTGGTGATACTCTTGGTGGTGATAATGTTGAGTGTGACTCAACTTATTACAGTCCTTATCGGCTTCCAACAGACGAAGATGAATAGGCTCCTGTCACACGACAATAGTTGCAGAGTATTGATGAAAATCTTGATAAATTGCTTGCCTCTAACAAGTCATACAACGATGTTGTGCTCAAAGCTTTTATGGACACCGCGTTTGAGCAATATACTGGGGCCATTGACAAATCGACGAAGGCCGTTGAGGATTCCACTTCTTCTTGCAAGAAGGCCACTACTGAAGTTGCAGAACTTGTTCACAGCTCTCAGATTTTTCTTGAATCACTCAAAGGACATGCTGATACCAATGCAGCCAAAGTGAACGCTTCTATTGATTCTTTATCAAAGTCACTAAAAGAGGAGCAAGCTAAATTTGAGTCTGTTCGTTCTTCCATTCAAGCTGAGAACACTTCTCTACTTAGCTCAGTGACTTCTCATCTTCAAACACTCCAAGCTGATTTAGAGAAGGAGAGTGCATTAAAGGAAGATCTTGCACGAAAAGCCTCTACTATTGAAGTTCAGAAAGTGCAATTAGCTCAAGCTGAAAAGGAGATTTCATTGTTAAAGACAGAGCGAGTTGTTTTTCGTAGCTGTGTTGGGGATGTCAAGAATATGCTTACCAATCTTCTTAGTGCTCATGATCCAATACTTACTCTGAGCATCAGGAATCATTTGACTTCCAAGCTTCTTCCTGCCCTTACTCTCTTACATGAAATGAAGGGTGTTTCGGAGATATTCGTACCTCCAAAACAAGAGGGAGAAGGTGCTCATGCTACTCAACCGAAGGTCACAGTCAAAACAGAACTGAAGGGTAATGAAGCTTCGGGTTCTGGTAATCAAGATATGAAAAAGGGATTGGCTGATGATAGTGATGAAGATGAAACCATAGCTGAAGCCTTGAAACGAAAGAAAAGGGATAAAGAATTGGATGAAACCCTTCGGGTTGCGAAGGAAGCTGAAGAAAGGGAGCGAAAGAACAAGGAAGAGCAAGATGCTATAAACTGTAAAAATGCCCTGTTTCCTCTCTGGACAATAGAAACGCTCATCAAAGAGGCAATAGAGTTTCCAAGCGTGTACTGGCTAGAACCTGTCGCTTCTTTTGATTGTGAAAATTCAAGGGACTCACAGTTCGATATGCCTATAACACGAAAGGCATTTACATTTCATTTCTTTGATTCGACTGTTCAAGTTCCCTTCCCTCATCCTAAAGTTGATCGTGAACTTATCAATTTTTATCTGAAGTTCGGTCAACCTCAGTACCTGACATGGAGTGCACAGAAGATTATTACCGTGAAGATGCTGAAACCTTCATCTGCCGGGAAGTTTATCAATGTTAATTTCAAAATAACTCGAGGTTCAGCAAACTCAGTTTCGGTTATATCCCTGGCAGATCTTCCAAATTTGAATCCTCATGATTGGATCTTGTTGTTTAACATACTGCTCACCAATCCGAAAGAATATGAGCCGATCCTAGATCATTTGAAGAGGATGTTGGCCTCCTATATCCATGAAGTAGCTGCAATGGATTAGGAGATAGCTAAAGTGATGAATAAGAAACCCACTGTAAAGCAAACAGCAAAACCTGGAGATGTGAATAAAATGAAGATGGGCCAAATTGACTCAACACATCTCACGGTGATGTTTACAATAGGCGAAGCCAATAAATTTCTTTTCGCTCTTGTTGACAAACATCTGTTCTTGACGGACTGCTTAGAGCACATAATTAATATCATCCATCGGTGCAAGCAGAACTCTGAGGCAGACAAGAAGAACTTCACGGACATGCTTCGGTGGTATATCACGTTTTGTCATACACTTTTGGCCATCATACCGAAGGTGTTCAAGACTATCAAGAAGTCTTCTATAGCTCAACCGAACTGAGCTTTCGGCTCCATTAACGCAAAGGGGGAGATTGTTGGGTATCTTATGTTGCGTCATGGGCTTAGTATTGTATATCCGGATTGGGCCTGTCCATCCGTGATTATTATAGGGTTTAGCTATAAATAGTGCATGCATGTATGCCTTAGAAACTAACGTGATTATAGTTATTATTGCTTTGTAATCCTAAACACCTCTACAGTCGAAGTTCTTAATCGAGCTCTTCTGAGGTGTTAAAGTTTAATCATTCGACATCAGTTAAACCATTCATGTGTTCTTCATTACGTCTTTAATTGTTTTTCTGCTTAGAATCTATCGATCCTACTAGAACTTTGTTCTAACACTTTGTACTGCTGTATGTGTCTGTGTATGTAGGATCTTGGTGTACAGTACTGATCTGTTAGATTTGGTAGATCTGTATGAGTACCTATACTGCTGGTTATTGATTATCTGTTCGCATATGTCGGTATAGTGCAATCGGGTTGAGGCGGTACGTCTTTTTGTTGTTGGCCAACAAACACGGGGCAATCCAGTTGTGTGTTGTATGCCAAGTTCTCGAAGTGTTAGTTTTGGTCGATCCGGAATGGGATTTTGGTCGATCCGGCCAAGATTGAGGCAATTATGCAGTGGGAGGTCCAAAATCTTCTTCTGAGATCAGGAGTTTTCTAGGATTAGCAGGATATTCTCGAAGATTCATTGAGGTTTTCTCCAAAAAAATTTCACCCTTTAGTTGTCTGACGAGGAAGGGCATGGACTTCCACTGGGGGCCTGAGCAGCAGGCGACGTTCGAGACACTGAGACAGAAGTTGTGTGAGGCCTTAGTGTTGACCCTCCCAGAGGGAATTGAGGATTTTTTTGGTTTACTTATGCAGCGTGGTAGATATATTATGTATGCTTTTAGGCAGTTGAAGTCGCATGAGGGTCGGTATCCGACACATGATCTGGAGTTGAGGGCGGTGGTGTTTGCCCTAAAAATTTGGCAACATTATCTGTATGGGGTTCGGTATCACCCCGGGAAAGCGAATGTGTTCGGTATCACCCCGGGAAACCGAATCTGAACATGAGACAACGCAGATAGCTTGACGTGGTCAATGATTATGACTACGAGATTCCATATCACCCCGGGAAAGCGAATGTGTTCGTTGATGCTCTCAGCTGAAAGTCGGTTAGTTCTTCTGTTAGGGACGTATGTATGAGGATTTCAATTGATTCTATGCTTCTTGATTTGGTTAGGGAGGCTTAGGCCGAGGGAGTCAAGAAGGAGAATTAGAAACAGGAGAGACTCAGGGGTGAGATTGACATGTTTACTACTGACAGTCATGGATTATTAACCTGGTGTGGTCGGGGTTGGGTGCCAGCCTTTGGTGGGATTAGGAAGATTGTGCTGGAGGAAGCACACAAGTCCATATTTTCGATACACCCTGGATCCACCAAGATGTATCGGGATTTGAGACTTATTTACTAGTGGTCGTTCATGAAGAGAGAGATAGCCTGGTATGTCGAGAGGTGCTTGACCTGTCGGATGGTCAAGGTCAAGCACCAAAGGCTACATGGTAAGTTGTAGCCATTAGAGGTTCCCATGTGGAAACGGAAATATATTACTATGGATTTCATCACCAAGTTACCTCAGACGGCTAAGGGATTTGAAGCGATAGGGGTTATTGTGGACCGTCTGACCAACAACGCCCACTATCTAGCCATTCGGGAGAGTTCTTCAGCCGAGAAATTGGTCGAATTATATGTGCGCGAGATTGTTGCTCGACATGGTATTCCAGTCTCCATTGTATCTGATCGAGATGTTCGGTTTACATCTCATTTTTGGCATAAGTTTCATGAGGAACTGGGTACGAGGTTGCATCTTAGCATTGTTTATCATCCGCATACTTATGGACAGAGTGAGTGGACCATTCAGACACTTGAGGGCATGTTGAGAGCCTACGTCATAGACTTCGGTGGGAGTTGGAACTCCTACCTTCCCTTAGCTGAGTTTTCTTACAACAACTATCACTCCAGTATTGGTGCACCGCCATTCGAGCTTCTCTATAAGAGGAAGTGTCATACACCAGTATGTTAAGGGGAGATTGGTCATAGAGTCATGGGAAGGACTGAGGTAGTACTTCGGACGACAGAGCTTATTTAACAGATTAGACAGTTATTGCAGACAGATCAGAGTCATCAGAAGGGTTATGTCGACAAGCGTTGATCTTTGTTGGAGTTTCATGTCGGTGACATGGTTTTGCTAAAGGTATCACCCTGGAAAGGTGTAATACGCTTCAGGAAGAGAGGAAAGTTGGGGCCCCGGTATTTAGGGCTATTTCGAGTGATTTGTGTGGTTAGCAAGGTATCTTACAGGTTGGATTTTCCTGAGGATCTAAATCAGATCCACAACACCTTTCATGTGTCTCACCTTCAGAAGTGTGTGCCTGATGATTCAACGGTTGTTCCTATGGATGATATTCAGGTTGATGATAGCTTGAACTATGTTGAGAGACCGGTGACGATTTTGGATTAGAAGACGAAGGCCTTGCGCAACAAGGTGGTGTCTTTGGTCAAGGTTCAGTGACAATATCGGAAGTGTTCTGAATGGACGTAGGAACACGAGACAGAGATCTGAGAGCATTAACCGGACTTGTTCACAGCAGCGAACTTCGAGGACAAAGTCTAGTTAAGGTGGGAAGAATTGTAACATCTTGATATTGAGGTATTTTCATTTTAAACCCTAAGTATGAGAAGTAATTTCAATTTAGACCTTGAATGAGAATTAGATGCAAATTTGGACCAAGTGGCATTTTCGTAAATATTGGGGCCAGCTTGATTATGTTGGGCATTCCCCCAGGTACGTTGGGTGTACGTGTCATGACCCCAAACTCTAATATTTAGGGTTTGGACCCTATTTAAGCATCCTTAAGTCCCAAACATGCCTTCTTTCACCAGCCTCCAACCCACCTACATCTCCAAGCAAACCCTAATCCATTTATAGCATTCTTGAGCATTTTGTGTGTGTTTTGGTAACCTTGAAGGAGAGAGGAAGAAGAGAAGATCATCTTGGATGAGTGAAACACTTTCGGTCCAGAATCCCATCATCTTTTGGCATCATTTGGAGGTAAAAAGTTTTGAACTTGACCAAGTGTTGATTAGATCTTGTTTAGTTATGAAATGGTGTTCTTTTTGTCCCATAAGCTTGGTATTATGTGTATGGGTTATTCTAATCCATATAAGTTGTACTTTCAAACGTTTTGAAGCATCTAGAAGCATAAAAATGTAATCTTGATTGTCAAATTCCTTCCATGCATGAGTTAGAAGGTCTTAATGGGTTAAGTAGTTAGGGTTTTTATGTTTAGGCACTTAATAGCCATGTAAGTCCATAAAGTTGGAAACTTTATGGTTAAGGACGTTATTTTAGGGTTAGATCTGGACTATGGACAAAAGAGCTTAAGGATTAAGCTCTTAATAAGAAAGGAAAGAAGTCCCTCGCGAACGTTGGGCATAACCCAGGAACGCTTAGCATTCGAGGTAAACTCAGCCCGTTTTGTTCAACACTCGTGTACGCCAAGTGTACAGGCTGAGTACACTGGGCGTACTGAGTTTGGTTTTACTAGGTTTGACCTTTTAAAATTTTGACTTTAACCAGAATTTGACCAAGTTTAACCTAAGGGTATTTACGGTATTTTTAGTTGTATTTGTGATTGGTCTGTATTTGATGAATAGGTGAAGGGCAGAGCTGAGATTCAAAGAAGAGACCTATTCAACTACTTGTTCGGACTGAGAGGTGATTTTTTCTCGCTGTTCTTATGGGTCGAAGGTACCAATTCCAGCCTATTAGTTTATATATCCTGGTATGGAGGATGTTACAATGATGTAGTGAACTGTTAGATCTGTGTTCTAGTATATAGGATGTTGCTATGCGTTAATGATCTATAGAGCTGCTTGTTTGTCTGTTTACCGGTTATATGTTTATCTATTATGTATATGTCGACATAGTATGGTAGGGTTGAGGTAATACTGCCTTTTGTAGAAGCCAACAAACCCAGAGCAAGCCAGACATAAGTTGTAGGCCTAGAGGGAAAGCCAGACTTATGATGTGGGCTCGGGAGCAACCCATACTTGAGCTGTGGGCCTGAAGGGCAGGCCAGAATCATGTTGTGAGCTTAGGGGTGATCTAGTCTGTTAGCTGTGGGTCCAATTTGCATGTTGTTATATGTTTATGTGTTGGTACTTTGGTGGAAACTCACTAAGCTTGGGCTTATTGTTTCAGGTACTTCAGATGATCGTGGGAAAACGAAGGCATGATCGTGCCCATCTTCCTGTTTATATGATATTGGATTTCGGGATTCTCTGATTATGATGTATACTTTTGAAACAATGGTTTTTTGTAAACACTTTATGATTAATGGGTTGTTTTTTAAAATAAAATTTTCTATGATTTTTTGGATGTTACAAGTTGGTATCAGAGCCTTGGTTTAGGCGAACTGGATGAAAATTCATGTGAATCCAGTCTCAAACTAAGGAACTGCAAAAGGTTTATAACGGTTTTCAAAACTATTTTCAAAAGTAATCAAGGAATGATGTGATGTGTACGATCAGCCGGAGCAAGAAAGTATACCCCTAGTTACCACACTTTATTTGATATGATAATTTATGGAAGAACAACATACTAGTGATAGGCTAGGGATCTTTCGGAACTACTTGATAGAATTGTATGATATGTGATGCCTGATAGTCTAGGAGGACTTCTTGTATGTTAGATGGAATTGACATCATTACTGTAGTTGCTTAGTGTATTCATCATGGTTGTGTATAACTAAGACCTTATAGCCTAAGAATGTTTGAATTAGCTTTATTTCATTTTCTTGTCTAATGAAGGGCTTAGGGTAGAATCAAGTATTCAACTTGTTGGGTATTTTGTGTTGCGTCATGGGCTTTGTTTTTGTATATCCGGATTGGGCCTGTCCATCCGTGATTATTGATTAGGGTTAAGCTATTTATAGTGCATGCATGTATGCCTTAGATAGGATTGTAAGAGTCATTATTATTGCTTTGTAACCCTAAACACCTCTACAGTCGAAGTTCTTAATCGAGCTCTTCTGAGGTGTTAAAGCTTAATCATTCGACATCAGTTAAACCATTCATGTGTTCTTTATTACGTTATTTATTGCTTTTCTGCTTAGAATCAATCGATCCTACTAGAACTTTGTTCTAACAATTGGTATCAGAGCAGGAGACTGTGTGATCAATCCACATTCCTTCTGTTTGAAGAATTCTTTAGGGTTTCCGCTTTTATCGAATATAAAGAAGCCGTCTTCTTCCTGTCGACGGTAACTCTTGTGTTTGATAAAACCCTAATCTCAAGTTTACAGGTCTGATTCTAGCAGTTCCAAGGAAAGGCTCATCATGTCTCACGACGATTCTCAAACTAATCCCATCAACATCTCCAACAGCATTGGATCCACTACAAGGGTTCCCATTCTTTACACTCAAGACTATGAAGTGTGGGCGCATCACTTTGAAGATTACGTAGTTGGATATGAAGATAATGGTTATCTCATCTGGGAAGCTATCACGATTGGGCCGTTTGTTCACTCTGGAATGAACAGGACAGTGAAGACTCAAAAAGAATATAATCAGCTTTTGACGGACTTAGAGAAGATGCCACAGGATGAAAAGGACAAGCTGCTATGTAACGTGAAAGCCATGAGAATGATCAGATTCGCATTGCAATCTGACACTTTTCGTTTAGTCGGTTCATGCACGACAGCTAAAGAAATCTGGGATAGGTTAAAAGAACTGTACTCAACCGATGAGGATCTAAAACACTCGATCCAAACCTTGTTGCTCTCAGAATTTGGAGCTTTTGAACAGAAACCTGAAGAGAAACTGATACAGACCTTCAATCGCTTCAATCATCTCCTCAGCAAGATGATCAAGCATGGCATTGAAAGAAAATTGATTGAGCAAAAGGTGACCTTCATGAATGGTTTAAGACCAGAATGGATGGCAGTGGTTTCAACGGTGAAAGCTCATGAACAGTTTAAATCATACTCGTTAGCGAAACTGATGGGTATTCTTAAATCCCATGAAAGCGTGGTAACCAAGGAGGCAAAGGTAGTTTCAGGTGTGGGATCGTTGGCCCTTGTCTCCAAAGGCAAAAGTGTGACAGAAGAATAGGAGGATTCAGATATGTCTGAGTGTGACCTTACTGGCGAAGAATGCAATGATGGTCACCAACCCAAAGAGAAAGAAGTTCCCTGTCAATAAGAACCGAAACTGGCAAGGAAGTTACAGCTCTGAGAAGGTGAAAGAAGAAACGAAGAACACCTCTCAAAAGGATGACGACAAGAAAGAAAGCAAGCTTGTAGGAGACTTTGGATTCGACTGCAATTATTGTCATGGCAAGAACCAATTTGCCAAAGATTGCATGTTGAGGAAGATGGCTGAGAAAAGGGACGGTGAAGATGATGAGGCTTATTACATGCGAAAGTTGGAAGAAATAAAGAAAAAGAAGGCAACTAATAGTTCAATGAATGCCTTGATTGTGCAGGAAAATGTGGATGAAGATGAGTTCGGTGGCGTTGAAGTCTAGTCAACCGATTCTGAGGATGAAGAAGTGAGAAAACCCACACATGGAAGACCTTACGTGGCGAGAGAGGAAGCTACTAGTTCGGCTGGGAAATGTTTGATGGTTACTGCTAGAAGACCAACCGAAGGTGAGCATAAGGAGCCGAACCTGACTGAGGACAAGTGTTTTGCAGCCAAGCCCGTGAGTGAGAGGATCAACGACTGTGATCGGCTGATCAAAAAGGTACAATCCATCCTTGAATCACTTAAAGTTCCCGTAACAAATTATGAAGAAGAATTAAATGAACTAAAATTTAAAATGTCTAACTTAAGTGGTAGTCTCATGCAAACCCGCTTAGCAAACTCTAACCTAACTGACCAACTCAGCAGGGTGTCTTCGAAGGGTGAGGAGCGAAGGATGTGGATTGAGCTGAAGGAGACGGAGTTAACTAGGGCTAGGGATGAGATTATTTATTTGCAACGAGACAATTTAAAGTTTTTGAAACAACGAAATGTTTTTTGCTTGATTGCTAAACGCTTATATACGAATATTACTCAGTTGCACTTAAATTGTGAAATAGGGAAAAAGATTCATAAGATGATCTTACCCTTCCTTGAATTTAAGGAGGATGAGGTCATCGCTGAGTGTGAATCCATAATGTCCTCAGAAGAGACTTCCATCACCTATAAAATTAGACTGGACAACATAGAAACCTTTATTGACTCTAAGGAACATAAATGTATGCTCAAAAATCTTTTAGATGAAAATGATAGGTTGAAAATTAAGTCCGAGACCATTCAAACATTTAACTCGTCTAACGCCAAATTAATTTCAGAACATAAAATGAATATAGAAAACACGTCTGAATTTGATGAGGAAAGTGAGATGAGCGAAATCTCGGTGGAAGATGTGGTTGATTGCTCTGAATTTTTGAAGAGCGAAACCGAGAATGAAAAACCACTCATATCTGAGAACTCGGTTGAATATGCTCGCCTGTCAAAGTACAAGCCGAAGAAACTCAAAGAGAAAGAAATGGTCTATCAGAAAGTTCAAACAGTGCCAAATCAAGTATATGCTGTTAAAGGGGTTACTGAAAAATAAACAGCAGAATTGAAAATCTTGGTCGGCACAGACAATGCTGAAGGATGCGACGATTACTTCTGGTCCGCCCCTATCGATAATGCAGACGAAACCGTCGGCTTATCGGAGCGAACCTCGTGGAGGGTAAGGGGTAGATACGTTGCTGAACCCATCAACAAACCCTCAAGTTTTGATAAACCAAGCTCGAGTGGAACAAAAGAGATACCAGAAGAACCAAAGAAGGCATCCAATGTATCTTCCAAGACAACCGAAGCTCAAAAAGAGAAGCCAAAATCAAGCTTCAATATTCCTAAATCTCAAAAGCAGCTGGCTGAACAGAAACGCCAAAGAAATCAGAGATACATGAAGAATCTGAATGAGTGAAAATGGTTTTGGCAGTCTCAAAACCCTAACCACGTTCCTTCCAAGAAAGATTCAAATGTCAAAGAAAATGACAAGCCAAACCGAAAGGAAAGTTTCAGTCCAAGTTCCTATTTATTCCAAAGCTCAGAACCGAACATCCAGTTTCGGTTCCAACACTAGAGCTCAGAACCGAACATCCAGTTTCGGTCACAACGTTAAGGCTAAAAACCGAAAGTCTAGCTTCGGTCTTTCTTACTACCAACGAAAGACGAATTCAGTGAAGGACATCAAAGGAAAGGGAAAGCTTGATTCGAATTCTGACATCAATAATAAGAAAAAGCCAGCTGACCCTAGGACTCAAAAGAATATTCCAAAACCATCTAACAACAAACCATCTGATACACGACAATTTAAATAAGATAAAAATAAAATCAAGGTGTATACCATCAAAAGAAAAGACGAAACCACTCTAATAAAAATAACTTATTTGGTTGATCTTTCTGTTGCTATTCCTTTTTCTGTAAAAGACTCACCAGGGCCCAAGAGACTTTGGGTTCCTAAATCTGCTTGAATTTGCAAGTTATAAGTGACGAGCAGTTTGATGACGAATGGTACATAGACAGTGGCTACTCACGTCACATGACAGGAAGGAGGGAAGAGCTGAGGGATTTTCGGTCCCTTAAGGATGGTGGATGTGTGAAGTATGGAAACAATTCTTATGGCACAATCAAAGGATATGGAATGATAACCAATGGAGAATTCAGAATTCGAAAAGTGGCTTACGTGGAAGGATTGCAGCACAACCTCATCAGTGTATCTCAATTGGTTGTGGGAACCGGTTTGAAAGTTTCATTCGATGATGAAGGATCAGAAATTATTGAAAAACAATCCAAAAGAGTTATGTTGAAGTCTGAACGCAAGGGAGAGATGTATCCTTTAAATCTCAACCCAATTCGAGGAAAACCAGCAATATGCCTGCTGTCAAAGGCGAACTCTGATGAAAGCTGGTTATGGCATTGACGCCTATCGCACCTGAACTTCAAAGACATTAATAAGTTGGTGCTTGGTGATCATGTTCGAGGTCTTCCTCTTCTCAAGTTTGATAAGGAACACCTGTGTGCAGCGTGTGAGATGGGCAAACAAAGCAGAAAGAGCCATCCTACACGTATCAATACAAAGATTGTTGAAGCTCTTGAACTCTTACATATTGACTTATGTGGAACTTCGGCTATCGAAAGCATCAGTGGTAGTAAGTTCATTCTTGTCATAGTAGATGACTTGTCACGCTTCACCTGGGTTTTCTTTATTAAACAGAAATCAGACGCGACTCCCAAGTTGAACGCGTTTATCAAGCAAGTGGAACTGCAGCTGCGAAAAATGGTGAGGAATATTAGAAGCGACAATGGGCTTGAATTCAAGAATAAAGATTTTGAAGAATTTCTGGCTGAAAAGGGGATATCTCACAACTTCTCGGCTCCCTATACACCACAACAGAATGGAATTGTTGAAAGACGAAACCGTTCCTTATGTGAGGTAGCCCGAACCATGTTGAGCTTCGCTTCTCTTCCGCTATACTTCTGGGCTGCCGCAGTTGCAACTGCATGCTACACTCAAAACCGATCCTTACTTAACAAACGATTCTCCATCACTCCGTATGAGATTCTGAACAATCGGAAGCCCAACATTAAGTTTTTCCACGTGTTCGGTTCAAGATGCTTCATTTTCAACTCCAAAGAGAACCGAAACAAGTTCGACGTCAAAGCCGATGAAGGAATTTTTCTTGGTTATTCACTCACTTCAAAGGCATATGGGGTTTTGAATAAACACTCCAAGCGTATTGAAGAAACCTACTATGTAACCTTTGATGACAACTACATGAAGAAAGTTCAAACAAGAAAAAGTATCATGGGGAATTATTTCCAGAATCAGGACAAGTCTCGGTTCCCATTTCCAACTTGTTTGAAGAGTACATAAGGTTATTTGATGAACCAGAAAAGGCTATACAGTCAAAGGCGAAAGCAGAAGACAACAAAATCGACAATCTGAAAAAGATCATCGATGAAGCTGTAAAAGATATGGAAAATGAACCTCTTAAACCGACTGGTGGTCAACCCTCAACTGACCCTCCAAACAACAGCTCAATGTTCAAGGGGGAGGGTTCATCTATACCAAAAACAACCGATTTGCCTTTCGAGGGGGAGAATTCAACTCCAACCCCAACACATGATAGTCCAATCGAGGGGGAGAATCCAACTCCAACCGAGGGGGAGACTCCTGAACCTGACATGGGATACGCTTCGCCATTTGAGGGGGAGAATGAGAATCCAAATGACGAAGGTGATCAATCAGAATTTGAAGAAGAGGTAAATGCAGAGTTGGATCCTGTCTATGACCCTAATTACCCTCCTCTAACGAAATGGAATAAGGATCATCCCAAAACAAAAATAATTAGTGAATCATCTGAGCGAGTTCTTACACGTTCTCAATTGAAAGCGAAACAAACTGCCTTATTCTCTCATGTTGAATTCTGCATGTTTAATTCGTTTATCTCGAAAATCGAACCGAAGACGGTTAATGCTGCACTTGATCACGCTGATTGGGTACAAGCAATGCAAGATGAACTCCATGAGTTTGAACGTAATCGATTTTGGAGGCTGATTCCCACTCCAAAGGATGCTTCTGTGGTCGGCTTAAAATGGGTCTTCATGAATAAGTTGGATAAAGAGGGCAACGTCATTCGCAATAAGGCTCGACTGGTGGTGAAGGGATATTGCCAAGAAGAAGGGATATACTATGAGGAGACCTTCGCTCCTGTAGCAAGGTTGGAATCAGTTAGAATCTTTATGGCATATGTTGCACATAAAAACTTCGAAGTTTTCCAGATGGATGTGAAATGTGCTTTCTTAAATGAAGAACTAGAAGAAACGGTGTATGTTGAGCAACCACCTGGGTTCGTGAACGAGAAATACCCTGATCACTGCTATGTGTTGGATAAAGCTGTATATGGTCTGAAGCAAGCACCAAGGGCCTGGTATGAAACATTAACTCGCTTTCTTAAAATGTCGAAATTCAAGCAAGGTTCGGTTGACCCAACCTTCTTTCGAAAGAAAGAAGGTGAACATCTAATGATAGTTCAGATTTATGTCGATGACATCATCTTCGGCTCCACGAATCCTAGCTTAACGGCTGAATTCAGGAAGTTGATGGAGACTAAATTTGAAATGAATGCAATGGGCCCAATTAACTTTTTCCTTGGATTGAATATAAGACAGGGACCAGAAGGCATTTTTATCAGCCAGGAGGCCTACACGAAGAACTTGCTGGCGAAGTTCGGTATGACGGGAGATTCGAAGGTGAAGGTTCCCATGGCGTTTGGAACAAAGTTAACACCATCTCTGGAAAAACCTGCTGTTGACGTAACACTCTATCATCAAATGATAGGGTCTCTTTTGTATCTAACAGCTAGTAGACCAGACATTATGTTCTCTGTTTGTTATTGTGCCAGGTTTCAAGCAAATCTAAGAGAACCTGACATGGTGGCAGTGAAAAATATTTTCCGTTATCTGAAGCGAACCTCTTCTCTCGGTCTTTGGTAGCCTGCTAGATCCGGATTCTTTGTTCAAGCCTTTTCTGACGCCGATCTTGGAGGATGTGGTCTGGACCGAAAGAGCACAACTGGAGGATGCCAATTCCTTGATGGCAAACTTGTTAGCTGGCAGTCCAAGAAGCAAACTTGTGTGTCTCTTTCAACAGCCGAAGCTGAGTATATATGTAAGGTCCTAAAACGGATCTTTACCAATGATCAATCAATCAAACAATCAAAAGCAATCAGAATAAGAGTAGAAGAAGAAGAAGAGAAATCAAGCTTGCACACGTTTATTGCTGTAAAACGTCTGGTACAACTCGATACAATGGACCGTGAACTCTGTGGCATCAACAACGTGACAATGACCTACAACTCCTCTATTTATACTAGACTTGGGCCGCAAACAGGGTTTACGGCCGTAAACAGGCTTACGGCCGTAAAATCACCATCTGGCCGTAAACTCACTAACAACCCACTAAATGCACTAAAGACTCAAAATAAACTATTACAATGAAAGCCTAGACCAAACCATTTACTGGACCCTTCAATCTCCCCCTTGGTTTGGTGCTAGCTTGAACTTAGTCTTTATCAACCACCAGCACGTCTGATTTTCCCATAGCTCCATTCCACATTTCCTTTCGGATAATCTCAGCAACCATAGCAGTGTACTCCTTAGCAGCGGAATCGAATAAGTCTTCAGCGACCTTGATCTGATGATGAGAAAGCTGATGTATATCCTATTTTCCGAACTGTAGCAGATCCCTCTTGTCATATAGGCGAATACATCCATGCTCAAGCTTGATGACAGCGGAAGCCGTGGATTCATCGAACACCCAGTATTGCATGGACTTTAGAGATCCATCTGGATGGTTTTGAAGGATAGGAATCTGCTTCACTTGATCAGTAGCGGGCCACATCACAGACCGAAGAGGCTGATTGGTTTTGGGATCAATTACACTTGGGTATATCTTGATAATAGACTCTGCAGTCTTCATTGAGGGAAAGCCCTTTGCCACTTGATCTTCCAAAAATAACTTGAAATGAGTCGCCTTGGGTTCATTGGAAGGATTTGCAAAAGGAGCCTTAGATAACTCTATAAGGTCAATCCTGGTCCAAGAGTGGAAGTCATGAGCATCTTTGTACAGTTCAGTATTGCCACTCTTTCTTCTCACGATCCACATATTAAGAGTGTCGTGGAATCCCCATGAGATGATCCCTGACCTATCACCATATACGTCCCTGAAGCGATTCTCTCCAAGATCCGTAAAGGTGATGTTTGGTTGATCCCCGGGAGCATTCTGATCCGAGCTCCTTTTGAACAAAAACTGACCCTTCTCAGCAGACTTGGCCAGTTTAGCACGTTTTAACGCCATGACATTCGGAGCCTGTGCTGGTTCTTTGTCAAAACGATCGACAACAGTGGTTGTTCTTGTAGGTGGTGGAGCTATGGGAGCATCTTGATTGGGAAGATAGATCTTTGGCTCATCGACAGATGACTTGAATTTGTCGCCAAATTCTTCTTCCAGCTTCTTCTTTAGATCGTAGTAGCTGGCGGTCAACAAACCAAAATGCGTCTGAAGATCAGTGATCTTCTTTGTCTTGAGAGCTTTGTCTTCAAGAAGATCAGCAACTTGGATATTGAGCTTGGCATTTTCAGTTTGAAGGTCTGTCACCCTGATATCAAGCTCTATATTTTTCTGATTCAGCACACCGATCTCCTTCTGAAGTCCAAGGATTGTAGGATTCTCTTCTCCAGAGCTGCCATCCCCAATAGATATTCCTTTACCACGTGAGGGAGGCGTTGTGAATTGTTCTTCAGCCAAATGCATGGCTAGACTCACAGAAGCAGCATCATGATCTGGCCTGGGAGGAGAAAATCCTGTGGGGAAAGAAGAACCACCGGCTTCATAAAAGGTACTAGGACCTTCACTGAAAGATTCAGATGAGACGATAACAGGAGTGGCTGTTGGTGGAGTTGAAAAACCTTGAAGTGGGCCAGTAATAAGAATTCCCTGTCTTGGGTCAAGTCTTCTTCTTTTTATGGGAGGTTGAGAGGTTTGTGTTGTTGTGTGATCACTCTCAAGTGGCTCGGATGTAGGAGAAACAACATCAAGGGGAGGAATCCCTGATACTGTCACCATAAGAATTGCTGTTTCTGCCACTTGATTGGTAGTAGGAGGCGTGGCTTCAAGAACGTCTTCAGCTTCCCGTATCTCCGATGCTGGATGAGCAACATCATTGATATTGTCAAGAAGCGTGTTGAGGTTTTCACCAGTCATGAAATCTTCATTGCTTCCAAAGTTTAAAGGGATTTCATCCTTATCGAAACCAGTAAGGTCGAGGTCTTCATACAAATCAGTTTCAGTCCCACCTTTTGACGACCCTTCATTATAATCACTTTGGACCTGAACAGATGTCAGATCATGTTCCTCAGCTACTTGAGCATTAGGAGCTGGAGTATCTTCTTCTTCAGCATGATCCGACACTGTGATGACATCATCTTCTGAAATGACTCTCTCAGAAGAAGTGGGCTCAGAGGATACTTTATCTGACGTTCCATGAGACTCGGAAGATTCATTTAGCTCAGCAAATCTTCCGAACTTCACAACAGGATGCAATCCTTGGAAAACGATCTTGCCCCTTCGATTCTGCTTTATAAGCCCAACAGTGTGAGGACCTAACGACTTCATATCTAGGGTTTCTCCCTCTTTGACCATCTCCGGAAATTGAACGTCAATGAACAGTTGGATGAACCTAGGATACAACAAGAAAGAATCCCGAGTATCCCGGGTTATTGCGTTGATGTTCACCACGAACTCATCTAAGATAAACTTCGAGAAGTTGAAGTCTATCCCTGCAGCTAGCAAAGCAAAGGCTCCAGTGTTCCTTAGTGAAATTTCATCAGTACCAGATCTTCTGCCCGAAATACAACTCACAAATACATGAGCCAGGAATCTCCAGTATGGTGGCAGAAGCTTTTTCACAGTGGGAGGAAAGATGCCTTCGTACCCCATCTTCTTGAGAACCTTCTGGACATCTTCGATTCCAATCTCAGTAGGAAAATCAGGTTGATCATCAATCAACAATGCTTCTCTGATGAACTGCTCAGTAATCACAATCTTGCATCCTTTCACAACTGCATCAACAATAACTGCTCCATTGTTGTCTCTTTTCATCTTTGCAGTCTGCCAGAATTCCCTGATAATTTTCTGATAGACCACGGGGTTCACAGAGATAGCAGAAGCTAGGCAGCATTCTCTCAGCCTGTGGATCATCGACCTGAAATCTCCATGAGCAGCAGGAGGATCAGCCAGTACAATGGTCAAATTGTGCATGTCTGCGAAATTCAAATTTGCCATTTGATTAGCACTAAAACAAGCCAAGTAAGAAAACAAGAATATTTGAGCAATTAAGGTTTTAAGTTTTCTTAATTAATCAATTTAATTTTGGCCTCTTTAAAAAAATGTTTTGACCAAAAATTTGGAGTTTACGGTCAACAGTGGTCAAATGGGGTTTACGGTCCAATTTGGGTTTACGGCCGTAAACCCATGGCAGTAAGTTCCTGGCCGTAAACGGAGTTTACGGCCGTAAGCTCCTGGGCCGTAAGCTTCAACCGTAAACGCCGACAGACTGAAAATCTTCGATTAAACCCTCAAAAGTAGTCGATTCGATGAACAAACTACATTCCCACGGTCGGTTTTAGCATACCTTTGATGTGGACCAAACGATTTCGCAAAAACACACAAAACTTTTTCCGAGAGGAGAGAGAGTATGAGAGGGTTTACGACTGGAAAGATGGAAAATGAGGTGGGAAGGGTTTCCGGCTGTAACCTCTACCTTTTATACCCTTTTCGAAATTTACCTGTCCTCCACACAGTATAAGGCACAGTCCAAATCCCAGATGATTTATCAAAAATAAAACCTTTTGAGGATTTAAAAATAAAATAAAATAAACTAAACTAAAAATAAAATAATTTCTAAAATTTAAGAATTTAAAAAAAATTTAAAATTTTTGACAATTATAAAAATAAAATAAAATAAAAATAAAATAAAATAAAAATAAAATAAAATAAAAATAAAATGAGATAAAATAAATGCGGACTAAAATTTATCTCAAAAATCACAGAAAATAATTTTTGTGACACTGGGATCAAAGTTGTTAGACAGCCTTAATCCACTTGTCGATTGCCGGTATTGTGGTCCACTTAAACACGAAAGTTTTATAATAAATTTGGACAATCTAAGTAGGACAAGACATTTCGATCCTTAATTCTTGATAAAATTTCCTAGGGACCATTTAGCTAATGACGACCAGGGATATTGTTGTCCACCTAAATTGAGCAGCGAGATCTATAGACAATCTGTAAGTATTCAATTTTAATTGTACTAGAACATGTTTTCCGCTTCCTGATATGCTCCAGTAATCAAGGACTTCCAGAATACTCCTTACATCGGGTGAGCAGACAATTATTAAGAGAGAAGATAAATTTAAAATGCATATGTTATACACCCAGGTCGGATCTCTTCCAATCACGCAGAGGGTGAAACATATGACTAACTGAAGTTTTAGAGGGATTGAGAAAAAGAATGATGCATATACTGTGTACCAAGTCGGATTGTAAGTCACGCAAAGGAGATAGTATATGGCTAACAGATAGAAAGAATTGCATAGATAGAAGATGCAGAGAAATAGAGTTGCATATGTTACAGTCCAGGTCGGATCTCTCGATCACGCAGAGGAAGCAACATATGACGAACAGACGGATAGAGAGAAAACAATTTTCTACAGACCTAATTTATCGGAATTCACCAGTCACCCCATCAATACCGTAATTAAGGACAAAATCCGCACATCGAGGAAAAATTAATCCACAGTTCCAGATACGAGTTCTTTTAATGTGACCAGTAGATTCCCATATATATCTCCCTGCTCAACCTATCCAAGCGTCGTATTGTCAGGCTAAACAGATTTAACTAGGTCAAGATTTTTCAAGTTTATGAATTCTTTAAGTTCAACTCTGCCTAGTCAAGTCCATTTAGAAACTTTCGTGCCTACCAGCGCATCGAACACAGAGCATAGACAATTTAATTTTGGTACGTTACGCAGACTGAGATTGCCTGTTATCACTTGATAATATCACTCCCCATCACAACACCTACAAGCAAAAACTGTTAACAACATATTTTTTAATTTCTGATTTTTTTTTAATGTTTTTGGATTTTTGAATGTTTTCTGAAAAAAAAAATAAAACAGAAACAAAATATTTTTGGAATTTTTTAATTTTTCGATTTTTGTTTGGTTTTTGATTATTTCTCCCCCTAAATTTGTGCATGGGTGAGAATGAAATCACTAAAATGCGCAAATTTAAACTAACCTAACCAAAAAAAAAACTTTAATCCTCAAAACGAATCATTTGCAAAAATCCCACAAGCACATCGAATCGAGCTTTGTTAAAAGGCTTGGTGAACAGGTCCGCTACATTATTAGCAGATGGAACCTGTTCTAGCCGAATGAGCGAGCGCTCATAACAGTCTCTGATAAAATGAATTTTGATATCAATATGCTTGGTTTTGGAATGTTGGACAGGATTTTTAGTAATTTGAATCGCGGCCTCATTATCACAGTAAATGGGGGTTTCTAGATAGTTCAAACCGTAATCCAACAGCTGATGTTGGATCCAGATAACTTGAGAGCAACAAGCAGATGCAGCAACATATTCCACTTCTGCTGTTGAGGTTGAGACGGTATGCTGTTTCTCGCACTGCCAAGACACTAGCCTATCGCCAAGGAATTGGCACCCTCCTGATGTAGATGTCCTGTCAAGCTCACATCCTCCATAATTACTGTCAGCAAAAACATATAAATCAAATTCGGAATTCTTCGGATACCAAAGACCCAATTTTGGGCTGCCTTTGATATACCGAAAAATCCTTTTGACAACAATAAGATGTGAAAGTTTAGGATTAGCCTGATAACGTGCGCATTGACACACTGCAAACATGATGTCTGGACGGCTTGCAGTGAGATACATCAACGATCCGATCATCGATCTGTAGTGTGTGTGATCTAAGGACTCGCCATCAGTATCTGGATTTAGAAGAGGTCTTTCGGCCATCGGCGTCGAGGCAGGTTTTGCGTCTTGAAAACCGAACTTCTCAAGAATATCCTCCACATACTTAGCTTGATGGAGCAGGATTCCGGTTGAATTTTGTTTGACCTAAAGCCCCAGAAACATGGTCATCTCTCCCAATGAAGTCATCTCAAACCTCTTTTTCATCACGCCTTTAAACTCTTTGCATAGCTGTGGACTGGTAGACCCGAAGATAATGTCGTCGACGTAGATCTGGACTAGAATCTAATCATTACCAACATGCTTGATGAATAAAATTTGATCGATAGTGCCACGAGAATATCCATGCTCGAGCAAGTGCTTTGTAAGAGTCGCATACCACGCTCGAGGAGCTTGATGTAACCTATACAACGCCTTGTCCAACTTGTAGACGTGATTAGGAAGCTTGGAGTTAACGAACCCAGGAGGCTGATCAACGTAGATTTCTTCTTTCACCTTGCCATACAAGAAGGCTGTCTTAACATCCATTTGGTAGACCGTGAAGTTCATGTAAGAAGCATATGCAAGGAAGATACGAATAGCCTCCAAGCGAGCCACTGGAGCATAAACCTCAGTATAATCAAGACCCTCGACTTGTCGAAACCCGCAAACCACCAATCTTGCTTTATTGCGTACTATAACACCAGAATCATCCTGCTTGTTTCGATAGACCCAGCGTGTGTCAAGAGACCTTTTGCCCTTTGGTAACTCAACTAATTTCCAAACCCCGAGCTTTTCAAATTGATTTAGTTCTTCATGCATAGCATCTACCCAGCTGGGATCATTCAAAGCCATTTCAGCATTCTTGGGCTCTATTTGAGAGATAAAGCAAGAATAGAGACACGTATTGACATCTCCACTCTGACTTCTAGTTTTAACTCCATCGCCCAGCTGACCAATGATGTTTTCGATCGGATGATCGCGTTGAATTCTAGAAGGTATGTCTTGGCTGATATCATTGAGTGAAATGGGAAGAGTGTGAATGTTGAAACCTCCATCATTTGCTGATTGATCCGCATTAGATGAATTTGCTACAAACTCATTAGCAATTTCTTCGGGAAAGAGTAGTTCCATAAACGTTGGAGTGACAGCGGAAGCATCTCTAGACATGAACTCTCTTTCAACTGGGGTAAGAGGTGTAGCATCAGCATCAGGAGTACCATTTCGAACTGGAGACTCTGGACTTCCAATTCGAACAGATGACTCCCCCTCAGGTGGAGCAGAGGACTCCCCCTCAAGTGGAGTAGATGACTCCCCCTCAAGCGGTACCGTTGGAGGCCTGTAAACAACTTCTTCGTCTTCGTCTTCAGAAACAATCTTCGAACCAGAGGAGGACCCACATGTACCATCTGAAGACCCATTTAAGGATTTGAAAAGCAATGTGTAATCAAATAACCAGTCAGCAACCACTCGAGCGTCCGTTTCATTCTCCTCCAACCAGCACACGTCATAGGATTCGACAATCTGCTTTGTCTTCTTGTTGTAAACCTTGTACGCGGTGCGCGCAGCATACCCTACAAAATAACAATCATCGGCTTTGGCATTGAACTTTGGGTTGGATTCCAAGTGAAGAAGGGTGCAAGGGCAGCCAAATACACGGAAATGACTGACTGAAGGCTTGTGGCCATAGAGAATCTTGTACGGTGTCTTCATCTGAGCTTTGTTGATTAGAACACGATTATGCACGTAGCAAGCAGTGTTAATCGCCTCAGCCCAAAATAAATCAGGTAACTTGGAATCACACATCATTGTCCTTGCAGCGTCTTTTAATGTTCTATTTCTCCTTTCAGCAACACCATTTTGTTGAGGCGTGTGAGCAGAGCTGTATTGACGCATGATTCCCTTTTCTGCGCAAAAATGATCAAGAACTGCATTCTTGAATTCAGTTCCATTATCAGTACGAAGCGCCTTCACCTGGTTGTTGGTTTGGTTCTCAATCATCACAATGAACTTCTTTATCAGATCAGCAACCCCAGCTTTGTTGGATAAGAAGAAGACCCATGTAAAATGAGAGAAATCATCGATCACAACTAGACAGTACGAACTTCTGTTGATGCTCAGGACGTTGACCGGACCAAATAAGTCCATATGCAATAATTGGAGCACCTGACTGATTGAGTTAACCTGTTTTGGCAGGTGTGGTTTTCTATGATGTTTACCCTGGGCGCATGACACACACTTCTCAAAAGTGATAAAGTCTCTGACAGGTAAGCCTCGGACCATCTCATTCTTTGCAAGACGATTTAGGTTTTTAGCGTTAGCATGGCCGAGTCGTCGGTGCCACAGCATTGCATTTTGTTCTGAGACCTTCGAAAAGAGGCAAGTGACTTGTTCAGGAATGTTGCTATTCATATCGATAATGTAAGCATTCCCATCCCGCTTAGATTTGACAAGAATACACTCTTCCGGGATGACAATGCCTGGCTTGAGAATCATGCACTCCTTGTCGGTAAAATGGGTAGAATAGCCTTTGTCGCAAATTTGGGAAACACTCAACAAGCTGTGCTTTAACTCAGGAGCAAAGTTGACATTCTTGAAACTTAGCACTCCATTTGTAACGGTTCCTCTCTGAGTGATCTTGCCACCTTCTCCGCCCGCAAAGGAAACATATCCCCCATTAAAAGATTGAATGTCGCTCAATTGGGAGATGTCTCCTGTCATATGCCGGGAGCAGCCGCTGTCGACGTACCAAAGACGGACGACATTCCTCCGTAACTGTCCCTGCAAAATGAGCGGGATCATTTAGATTTGGGAACCCAGGTCATCACTGTCCTGGGTTGCCTTTCCACTTTGTTTGATTTATCTTTTAAAGTTGTCAATTTTTGAATCGTCATTTCTAATCATTTCAGAGGATGATGATGATTGATTGGAAATTGATTTGGGCATCCAGTGATATTTAGGTTTTATAACAGTCTCAGGTGGTTTTGAAATATGTGTCTTGTTAGTTTGCACTGAGCCTCTGGATGTTCTACCAGAAGTGGTTGAAGATCCAGAACTGCTCTTTAACGAAACCGATCTTGGCGGAGCCTTGTTCGGTTTTGGCAAACTATTTGTAGCTTTGTTATGAAAAACCTTTTTATTCTTTTGAAAAACAACCCTTTTTCTGCTTCGATCATCCTCCCAATCATCATTCCGAGAGCGAGTTCTTGAGGACTTTCTAATTAAAGACCTTCCTCTAGATTCGTTCTCTCCTCTTGGCGACATATAGTTCACAAACATTCTATTTTGACAATTCCTAGATATATGTCTACCAATACCACAATTAAAACAAATCTGGTTATTATTACTGGAACTAGTACTACATTTCTCAGATTTATTTTCTTTGCTGACACCCTTACTCTTATCACAAGAACATGTATGAGTAACAGGTTGTGAAATAAGTGAGGGTGCATCATATGGTGTGACTTGTGGAATTGGTGTGGTTTCATTAGAAGCACAAGCATCAGGATTATCAAACAATTCATCAAACATTTCAAAGAAATTAAATTCAATAGGAGCAGATGTGAAAATATCACAAAAAACATTGTCTTTTTGAACATCAGAAGCAAAAGATTTTTCATTTGAAATAAAAAAAATCAGAAACAGATTCTTCAACTTCTTGCTTTGCCTGATCTAAAGATTGATCTGCAGGGGAAGTAGAAACGTTAGTACTTTAAACATTAATAAATCATCCTTAAACAAAACCAGATGGATTGCCATAAACCATGAATGGTTCGTTGGCAATCTCACATTTAGACAAGGGTTGATACTGATATGTGTGATTATAAGGAGGAGGTACACTATCGTATCCTAAACCCTTCTGCTGGTTTCGTTTGAACTGCATGCAATGATCAATCATTTTGGCAACTACCTCGCTTGATCCATCAAATTTTCTAAAATCAAAATTTGCAGTATCAAATTGTCTCTTTAATGTATCAAGCTCAGTAGTTAACTCATCATTCAGTCTTTTGATATAATCATAATTTTCACATTTTTCACTGTATTCTTGCTAAATTCTCTTATAGTCCTTTATTTTTGTTTCTAACTGGGCCTTTAAGGGTTTTTGTCCTTTTCTAAGTTGATAGCCCTCATATCTAAGATCCTCTACTTCTCTACGTAATAATCCTATTTCGTCATGAAGAATTTTAACATAATCATTACATGCCAGAGAACATGTAGGTAAACTTACCTCACGTTTCTTGGGCTCGGAAGTAGAAGATACCATCAGCGCAAACTGCAGCTCCATCATCTCAGCTTCAGGATCAGCTGCATCATTTTTCAGGGGAGCATCATCATTGATTTGGGCAAGATGAGAATTTTCAGGTTTTGAAAGGTTCAGGGCCTGAATCTGGTCCTCCCAGTCAAATGACTGAGCAACCATAGCAGTCTCACTACTAGCCACAGCACCTCCACGATTGTTTCCTACTGCAACCATCGTTCTGTCCTTGTTTAACCTTCGATCCGGCTTTGGGCACTCACAAGCAAAATGACCTGGCTCGTGGCAGTTGAAACATCGCAACTTTCCCTTATTGAACCCAACCTTCTTATCAGCATTCATCCCCCAGTTATTTATCCATGTTTTCTTGGCAAACTGCTTCGCCCTGAACACAGCCATAGCAATTTGCCATGTGATATCCATCTCTTCCACATCTTCTGGATGAATCTGATCCAGATCAGCAAATGACAACTGAGGTGGAAGCTCTCCAGCTACAAAGGCATTATAGCAGTTAACAAGTCCTGTAGCGAGAGCAAGATTTTCATCACTTTCCTTTGTGTTTGAGGAAGAGGCTACAACTGGCATATTTGGGGAGGGAATAGCTTGTGGTGTGACGAATGGCTGGCTTTGAGGGTGAGGCATGGATGACGCAGCAGTGAAGGTTTGAATTTGAGGTTGTTGAACAGCAAATCCTTGACTTGGAGAAGAGATGATTGATGAAAGAGCATTGTTAGAGGAAATCCCGAGATTTGCAGTCGAATACGAATTCACATGGTTAATCTCTCGCTGCTTATCATCAATATCACAAGCTTTGATGATCGCCATTGTTTCAGCAAGAGTAAGGCGATTTAGATCCTTGGTCTTCTTAATCACAGCAACATTCATGTCCCATGACTTTGGTAGAGCATTCAGTAGCTTAATGTTTATCTCGGACTTGGTCAAGAAGATCCCATGTATGTTCATGTCAGTAGTGAGAATTGTGAATCGCTGCAGCTGTGCCTCCAGGGTTTCTCCGGGAATGTAGTTGAACATGTTGAATTTCTGTCGCAACATATCCTGGCGACTTTCCTTCATGTCTTCATTTCCTTCATACACTTCAATCAGGGCTTCCCACAAATCCTTAGCTGAAGTATACTCTCTGAAACCTTGAGCTATATCAGGAGATAAAGCCATGGTCAGAGTGGCCAAAGCCCTTTCCTGTTCTTCAACTTTATCAAATTCATCGTCTGTGTAGTTTTCAACAGCTTTGTCAATCACTTGTCCTCCAACTGTCATAGTAATTCTGACAGGACCTTTGATGATGCTTCTCCACACTTTGAAGTCTTTCATTTTAATGTACTTTTCAATCCGGTATTTCCATTCAGGAAAACCATCTGCAGACATCAGTCTTGGAATACGTGTGGTTGTACCCATGACAGTATCCAGTTCATGAAAATGTGTTTGACTTTGAGAGTCCATTAGAAGTTAAAGCAAAATAATGAAATGAGTTTACTGTTGATGTGATTACGGTTGTAAACTAAGTTTACGGTTGATATGTTTATGGCCGCAAACTGAGTTTACGGTCGAATGATTACGGTTAGGGTGTTTACGGTCTAAGTGTTCACGGTTATTGAAGCTTAGTTTACGGTTATTGAAGATGCCTTGTTTACGGTCCAAGAACACAGTTTACGGTATATGAATGTTCTTGAGTTTACGGCCGTAAACTGGGTTTACGGTTGGCAGTAAACTCCCAGAAGTTCTTCGAAAACGCGATTTTGGAGTAGATTCAATCCCTTTAACAACGAAAACACCAAAACCAATCTCGAACAGTGAAGAGTATACGTTCAAACGACTGAAAACTCGATTGAGTGATGGTTTGACACCGATTTTGCTCTGATACCAATTGTAAGGTCCTAAAACGGATCTTTACCAATGATCAATCAATCAAACAATCAAAAGCAATCAGAATACGAGTAGAAGAAGAAGAGAAATCAAGCTTGCACACGTTTATTGCTGTAAAACATCTGGTACAACTCGATACAATGGACCGTGAACTCTGTGGCATCAACAACGTGACAATGACCTACAACTCCTCTATTTATACTAGACTTGGGCCGCAAACAGGGTTTACGGCCGTAAACAGGCTTACGGCCGTAAACTCACCATCTGGCCGTAAACTCACTAACAACCCACTAAATGCACTAAAGACTCAAAATAAACTATTACAATGAAAGCCTAGACCAAACCATTTACTGGACCCTTCAACATAGCTGCAGCATCCTGTACCTCACAAGTGATCTGGATACAAAGCCAACTAAGAGACTACAGACTGAGTATGAAGAAAATACCTCTCTATTGTGACTCTGAAAGCGCGATAAGAATATGTCACAATCCAGTGCAACACCCAAAAACAAAGCATATTGCACTAAGATACCATTTCATCAAGGACCATGTTGAAGATGGAAACGTGGAAATTCATTTCGTTCGGTCCTCTGATCAACTAGCTGACATCTTCACTAAAGCCTTACCAGAAGCAAGCTTCAGTAAAATTTTACAAGGGTTGGGAATGATGGAAGCAAAGTCGGTACCGAACCCTCAAACCCTTCTCTAAAAATTAGACAAGCGAAATAGAGCGAACGCTCGGTCTATTTCGGTTCCGGATTTTTCGGGAACCGAAATGAACCGAACGCTCGGTCTATTTCGGCTCAGGAATTTTAGGGAACCGAAATGAACCGATCGCTCGGCTTATTTCGCTTCATTCCTTTAAGGTTTGATTTCGGCTGTATACTTTGTAAACTCTCTTTTAAATCTTTTTCTTGCTATGTTTTGTCTTTTATCTTTATTCCTAGAGTTTTTAACATTAATTTCGTTTATTCTTATTTCTTTTTCTGTTTTTATTATTTTTCAGAAAACTTCAAAATTCAAAAATATTATTTCTATTTTTATTATTTTTCAGAAACTTCAAAAATCCAAAAATATTTTGTTTTTATTATTTTTCAGAAACTTCAAAAATCCAAAAATATTTTGTTTTTATTATTTTTCAAAAAATTCAAAATTCCAAAAGGTTTTATCTTTTATTTATCTCTTTATTATCTTCTGTTTTTTTTTTGTGTGTGGTTTGTTTGTCTTTGTTTATTCTCATTGCTAGGTACCAAGTACATCGTTGCTACATAAATTAGAGCTAGGGCAGGTACGACCATTTTAATATGAACTAGTTAAGTGTCCCTAGAAGCATGCTGCTCATTGTAGACCGAAGCCTCTAAGACTATGAGTAAGGCCTTAATGATTCGATCTATACCTATCGTTTCTTCCCAATCAGGCTGCTAAATTCACTCAAGTCATGAGCTACCTTACTCTTCTCAAATGAGTTAAGAGTTTTCTGCTTTGTCACTTTTATATAGCAGGGGTACTTTCGGTTCCTTAACCACCTCCTCTACATTCTCCATCAACTTTCGTTTCACCAAGGTAACCCTTGAGACTCTCAGATATTACCACTGAGGTTTATGGTTACATAAAATATGTGTTTATGATCTTAGATGCGTACACCACGTGCTAAGTGATACCCAAAATCCAACACCAATAATGAATTGACGGTGAATATTTATATTCAAGATCTCACTTGTTACCTAACAAAATCTCATTTTATTTTTTGAGTGGTCTTTATGAAATTGTCTAACACCAAGGCATTTCTTCCCAAAAGGATCCAGTTTGGTTTTTGTTTTTGAGATTTTTATAAAATCATTAGTCACAATAAATTCTATCCAACCTACTTGTTCAACAGACCACATCGGTCTCACAAGTACTTCATCCAACTTTTGGTCTTATGTTAAGTATCGATGTTCGGTTGAAGATAAGCCACCCTTTAGTCCCATTATTTGAAAAGAAGCCTTTCAGTGTTTCTTTACAAACACTCGGTCGTATTTTCTCAGGGAACCACACAAGCACTTCAAGTCTCTCTTGACTGTGAAGGAAGAGATTCTTGCCCGGAATCATCTGCTTCATGTCTTATTAAAGACATCACTCACATCCTATACACATTTTGCTTTATTTATTTATCTTTGGCACACTCTTACACGAAAATTCTTTGTGATTTTCCAAAATTCTGGTTGATGTTCCTTATGGTCTGTTTAAAGTTTTTTTTGGAGCGAAAGTGGTTATTTTGACATATGGAGCGAAAGTGAATTTGAAAAGACGATATGTGGATAAGATTTTGAATCGCGTCATCGGATAATAATTCATATTGGGCGCGTGAATTTGAAACGGTTCCTAAACCCACGCTTGATGACGTCTATCTGGGGAAACCAAGCTGTCAAATCGCGCTTTTTCAGGCGACATTTCAGTGATCGTATCATCATCACGGAGATTCTTTCTCTCTCCTGGCAACGGTATATAAAGGGTTTCTAGCACCTATTGTACCTTCTTACCTTCTTCAAACTCTCTCAAATACAACAGGCGATCTTCAACTGTTCATCTTCTTCCTTACATCAACAATGGTGGAATCATCATCTCTTCAAGAACAAACTACTTCATCGTCATTGCTTGTAATCAAACCTAATCAGAACCTGATCATTCAACTAAACCCCTTTTTGTATGATTCGTACATGCTCCACGTTGTCGAATGTCTCAAGTACTCCCCACTGGTTATCGCTCTTACGCAGGTGGAATCTGTTCCCATGTCTCTGCTGTCACAAGTGTACTCTAATGCGTCTTACGACAAGAACAAGGAGAGGATCTATTTTCAAATCTTCAATCACAAGGCATCTGTTTCGAAAGCCCGATTCTGCTCCTTGTTAGGGCTTGCTGTCGATGCTTCTGTCATCTCTCCTGATTTCATCACCACAACCCAGTTGTTTATGATGTTTTATGAGATGGGGTATACTGATGTCCTTACAACAGTGACAAAGTTTAAGAAGTCCTGTTTTCCGCCACAATGGAATGGGTTACTTACTCTTATCAACAAGGGTTTGGCGGAACGGGTAGCTGGGTCAGATGGTACGAGAAAGGGTTTTATGACCATTCTCTATGGTCTCTACAATGGTATTAACCTGGATTATGGCTCTATTATTTGGTCGCAACTGGTGCAAAGTCTCAACTCCTCAACGAGACATTCAGAGATTTCCTGTGGTCGTTTCTGGACCATCATCACCCGACGGGCCATTGAAAACTTACAGATTCCAGTTATGAACGATGCAATGCTCTCCTCTGTGGCTACTTTTCATACAAAGAAGATTATCTTCTCAGATGCCACCAAGTTTTCTCACAATGGTTCGATACCTGAAACAATGTACAAGTGTGTGTCAAGCGAAAGTCATGTGATGGCTGACTACCGGAAGCTTACTCCCAAGGGCCCAAGAGAACTGACTCCTGAACAGCAGGCTGCCTTAGATGCTGTGGAAAAGCCAGCAAAGCGAGGGAAGAGGGCAGATACCAAGAAGGTGGAAACCGAAGGTCCTTCTTCTAAGCCTGTCAAGTCCAAAAAGCGAAGGGATGAAAAGGCTGATTCTTCGGCTCCAAAGAAAGTCAAGAAAATGGCAAGGAAAACAAAGGGTTCTATCCCTTCAAGCTCAGAACATGATGAGGAGCAATCGGCTGATGAGGAAGAAGAAGTTCAGCGTGGCGGTTCACCAAGAGGTAATACACCTCCTCGTTCTCCAACTCCTACTGAACAACTCAATGACAAAATTCCAACTCCTCCTCCATCTCCACCGAAGACTATTGTTCCAGTTTCGGTTGCTCTAATTCCACCAACTCCTACAACTCAACCTACCACTATTGTTCCACCACCACCACCAGTTAGTACAGTACCAATCTCTACAACTCCTTTACCACCTCCCATTTTTTCACAAGCAACTACCACAACTACCCCTATCTCCACCACTACAACCGAACCTCCAGTAAACGTCAACGTATCTGATACGGGGGCTAATACTGAAACCGAAACCCTTGTTACATCCAAACCTCTTTCACCCTCACCCTCAACTGATTCTGGTCCTACTCTCGGTGGTGACAATTTTGAGTTTGACTCAACCTATTACAGTCCTTATAGACTTCCCACTGATGAAGATGAAGAGGCTCCGGTAACCAAACAAAAAGTGCAGAGTCTCGATGAAAAGCTTGATCGATTGCTCGCTTCTTTTTCGAATTACAATGATGTTGTGCTGAAGGCTTTCTTGGACACTGCTTTTGAACAGTATACAGGAGCAATTGATAAATCAACGAAGGCGGTTGAAGCATCCACATCTTCATGCCGGAATGCTACAACCGATGTTGTGGAACTCATTCACAATTCCCAGATCTTTCTTGAATCCCTTAAGGGTCATGCTGATGCGAATGCAGCTAAGGTGAATGCATCGGTTGACTCTCTCTCAAAGTCACATCAAGGGGAGCAAGCCAAATTCGAGATTGTTCGTTCTGAGGTTCAAGATGAGAACACTTCTCTTCTTAGCTCAGTGAATTCTCTTCTTGAAAAGCTCCATGCTGATTTAGCAAAGGAGAGCAAATTGATGGATGATCTTGCTCGCCAAACCTCTACCGTTGAAGTCCAGAAGGTTCAACTGGCTCAAGCCGATCGAGAAATTTCTTTGTTGAAAACTGAGTGTGCAGTTTTTCGAAGTTATGCTGGTGACGTTCTTAATATGCTGCACAATGTTCTTCATGCTCATGATCCAATTCTTACACTGACAATCCGGAATCACCTGACCTCCAAGCTTCTTCCTGCAATTGAAATTCTACGTGAAATGAAGGGTGTTACGGAGCGAATGGTTACTCCGCAACAAGGGGAGAAGGTGCTCAGAAAACTACTCCTATTAAACCGAAGGTCATTGTCAAAACAGAATCGAAGGGTAATGTAGCTTCGGGTTCTGGTAATCAAGAAAAAAAGAAAGGTCTTGCTGATGATAGTGATGAAGATCAAGAAACTATTGCTGATGCCCTGAAAGGAAAGAAAAGGGATCAGGAGTTAGATGAAAACCTTCGGGTTGCAAAGGAAGAAGAAGAGAGGGAGCGAAAGAAGAAGGAAGAGCATGATGCCCTAATTTGCAAAAAGGCTTTGTTTCCTCCTTGGACTAGGGAAACGCTGATCAAAGAAGCGATAGAGTTTCCAAGCACGTACTGGCTGGAACCTGTAGCTTCGTTTGATTGTGAGAATACGAGGGACTCACAGTTTGATATGCCTATAACACGGAAGGCATTTACTTTTCACTATTTTGATTCAATAGTTCAAGTTCCCTCACCTCATCCTCAAGTTGATCGTGAACTTATTGATTATTATCTCAAGTTCGGTCAGCCACAGTATCTGACTTTGAGTGCACAAAAAATTACAACAGTCAAGGTGCTGAAACCTTCGCCTGCAGGGAAATTTGTTAATTTTAATTTCAAGATAACCCGAGGTTCAGACAACTCGGTTTCTGTGATTTCCCTGGCAGATCTTCCTAACTTAAATCCTCATGATTGGATCTTATTGTACAACATTTTGCTCACTAATGCGAAGGAGTATGAGCCGATCCTAGATCATCTGAAGAGGATGTTGGCTTCCTATGTCCATGAAGTTGCTACAATGGATCAGGAGACTGCTAGTGTTTTGAAGAAGAAACCAACTGTAAAGCCAACTGTAAAGCCTGGAGATGTGAACAAGATTCAGTTGGATCAAATTAATTCTACACATCTCACAGTGATGTTCACAAGAGGCGAAGCTAACAGATTTCTTTTCGCTCTTGTTGATAAACATCTGTTCTCAACGGACTGCTTGGAGCACATAATCAATATTATCCATCGATGCAAGCACAACAATGAGTCAGACAAGAAGAACTTCACTGACATGCTTCTGTGGTATATTACTTTTCGTCATACTCTACTGGCCATTATACCGAAGGTGTTCAAGACCGTCAAGAAGTCTTCTGTAGTTCAACCAAAATGAGCTCTTGGCTCCATTGACGCAAAGGGGAAGATTTTTGGGTATTTTGTGTTGCGTCATGGGCTTTGTTTTTGTATATCCGGATTGGGCCTGTCCATCCGTGATTATTTATTAGGGTTAAGCTATTTATAGTGCATGCATGTATGCCTTAGATACGATTGTAAGAGTCATTATTATTGCTTTGTAACCCTAAATACCTCTACAGTCGAAGTTCTTAATCGAGCTCTTCTGAGGTGTTAAAGCTTAATCATTCGACATCAGTTAAACCATTCCTGTGTTCTTTATTACGTTATTTATTGCTTTTCTGCTTAGAATCAATCGATCCTACTAGAACTTTGTTCTAACACAACTGTCTATAGGATCTAGTGTTATGTATGATTAACATGCACGAGTGACTAAAGGGTTGGTGGAAGTTTCGTGGGTGAGTAGGTGTGTGAGAAGCTGGCCAGATAAGGTGTGATTAGCCATTCTCTAGGGAGTGAGGATAGGATGTATGTGTATCCTAGTTATTGTATTTGTTTTGGGTAGTTGTGATGATCCTTGAGACAAATATGGGTAGGTGTGGATGGTACACTACAAGAAAAAGACCCTTTTACGACGCGCAAACAACGACACTCGGAGATTTATGTTACGCAAAAGAGAGTGACATTAAAAAAGTGTCATCTCTTCAAAAAATTTAAGGATTTAAGTCGCGCGTTATTGCGTGCCCTTAAATTAGTGTCTCATGTAAAAAAAATTAAAAACACGGATGGAACTTTATCTAAAATGTGTGTCCTCTATTAATGTCGTTTTATATTTTTTTTTTAAGAAACGCGCGTCTCCTTAGAGGGAAAATGAAATCCCCAAATTTTTTAAACCCCGACCTTCTTCTCCCTCGTCTCCACCCCCTAATCGAAGCTACCAGTTGAACAACCCCTAATCGACACCACCATCTTCTCGTCTCTCCTTCTCCACCAGGTTTTCTCTCATATCTATCCTCCACCTTCTGGATTGTAGAGGTGTAGTTTTATAATTCTTTTACCAAACGCACATCCATTTTCCTCAATTACAAAAGGCGTCCAAATCTAGGGCTTTTTTTCATAAAATCTCATTCCACCTTACCTCATACTCACCTCTACACAATCGACCGTCGCCACCATTCCTACCATCCGCCGCCGCCCTACCATCTCTTCCATCACCACCACTTTCATATGGAAAAACTTTCAAGAAGCCTCGTCGTCCATATGAAAAGGAACGACTAGATGCGGATTCAAGCAATGTGTAACGTACAGATGACCATGCCTCCTCTACAAATCAAATTGTAAGTTTTTATAATTTTATGGAATTGGTTGCTCATACTATTTTGAAAAAAAAAATGTTTTTACCCTATTATCGTTCTTTAGTTTTTGCTTGTATCTGGAAAGTATTAATTTCTTGATGGAGTTTTTGCCATCGTGATTGATTTTATTTCCATGGTGTGAACCATGATGTTGAACTCCAATATTAGGGTTTTATATGCTTAATTTTTTTCAGAATCTTTTGTTTAAGTAGCTCCTCCTTCAACTCCCAAGAGTAGTAAAGTGATAATGGTTTGTGGGAGATCGTATATAGAGAGTCACCATAAAGTTACATTGAAGGTTTGCAAGAAGGTTCTCAGGTTTGGAAAGTGACCCGACCAACACAGTTTCTTCTCCTTGCAATTTGAGTTAAAAATAACATCCTCATGGTCCCCATTTACATGTGCACCCAAATATTTACCGCTTCTCCTTCTTTGCATAAATACTCATGGCTCGTAAGGTTTTTAACATAAATAATTTAGGTGAAGAAGTTGTACAACCTTTTCTATGAATTTGATTGATTTATTGGGAGTAATAATTGAGGTTCTATTAATTGACTATTCTAATAATTGATTGTTCTATTACAAAGGTTCCTATCAATATAATAATTTTAAATAAAAAAATGTGGAGCATGTTGTTGAAGCAATCAACATTTTGACATCAGATGAGAAGAAGGATGGGGGCTATATGAAAGAAGAAGGATGGGTTCAAATGGTAGTTGGTAGGAGGGAAATGGAAACCAGGAAGAGATCGTGTGGGTTGGGGTGTTGTTTGGAGAGGTATTAGGAGAATGGACGAATTTACCCTTGGTAACCATATGATCTCATCCTCCAGACATAACCAATTTTTATTGTTGTGTACACACCAGCAACTCATTGTCGATGTTGGAGCCCTGCCTCATCTTGTTGCTCTCCTTAAGCGACATAGGGATACAGTGTTTTGGGGATTGTTTGGACAAAGTTTTCTGTTACAGTTTTGGGTATTTTTGAGTTTGTTTGACATCACATTCTTATTCTTGTGTTCATGGTTGAAGGTGGAATCCCTCCTCTTGTTGAATTGCTTGAAGGTGCAGAGAGCTGCTGCAGGACCTTAGCTTTGAAAAATGATGAAAACAAAACTCAGGTTGAATGATTGATATAAAATGTGTTTTGGGGATTGTTTGGACAAAGTTTTCTAACATTGGAACCTTGCCATGTCTGCAGTAATGCTTTGCCTACTCTTATTCTAATGCTGCAATACACTATGAAGCAGTTAGTTCTAGTTTTTAAATTCACTTTTTTTATTTTCATCTCATGAGATTGCTTGTGAATGGTATATCTCAGGTTGGTGTGATCGGGAATCTTGTCCATTCATACTTACATATATTTTGTTTTAATATGCAGACTCTCTTTGTTTTTATCAATCTTAGAATCTATAATTCGTTAAATTTGAAATATCCATCTACCCTTGATCCTTGACAATAAGCTTTGGCTGCAGGTATGAATTTTCTATCACATGCTAAATTATTATTGGATATCTCATATGTTTTATTAACTTCTTAAAATTTATGCAGATTTATATGCTTTGACAAGTTATGATGATGCTAAAGACCAGAAAAATGGAGCAAATAAGCAAATAATGTGGAATCTAAACTTGTATTAACCCAACTTCCTGCTAATGAACCTAATGCATTAATGCACTTAGACTTTCATGCTTTTCCAATATAATATGGTAAATTCCTATTTTTTACTTACTAATAGTTTATTTATAATTATTTTTTCATATAAAAGTATATGCAATTGATGATTGGTATAGAATTAGAATGAAACGATAAATATCGTTCAAGTATTATTTATATGATAATTTGTTTTTAGAAAACTTAAGTTAATTATTAACTGGTTTTGCCTGTACCATTGTTCTTTTGAGACCAATTAGCTATTGTGTTATCCTTTCTAACTGACTAAACAATCTGTTTTCAAAGACTTCAAAAGAGATCATAACAAAGTTAAAACAATGGTTTTATTGTATTAAATGTTAGTTTTAACTCACTCTCTTGAAATCAAGCTCAATTCATATACCTTAAACTAAATCAAGTTCTATGTTGATCAGGCAACCATTGGGATTGACTACTTATCTAAAACAATGTATCTTGAAGATCGTACAGTTCGTCTGCAGTTATGGTAAGATGTTATAAAGTGAAAAATTTTACTTTTCTTGATGTTATCTTACACTTTGACATTGTGGACAAAAGGTGATCATATTCCTTTCAGAGCATTGTACTTTCCAATTGTAATCTGTATGAAATATAAATGATGTTTATTAAAAAACGTATTCACCAGGCAAGTGTCAGTAGAGGAAGGAGAAGCCAAAGCTACTGAGCTCAATGTGATGTTCATTGAAACAAGCACTAAAGCTGGGTTCAACATCAAAGTATGAAAAAAACGTTTCGTTATATTTTTTTGGGGGTTAAAACTTAAAATTTGAAAATGATTTTTATTAGTAGGAAAACACTATGAGTTCATGTGTTCTTGTTCCTTGTAGGGATAATAAAGGCTGCTTTCATGTGTTCTTGTTAGGAGTATAGTCAAGATCAAAGGAGCTTCTTGTGTTAACAGAAAGAATAAAGTTGTAGCACAAGCATCTTATGAAAATGGAGGAAAAAATAGTGCCCAAAATGCCCTTGAGAAGTTGGAACCTTTGTGGGATGATGGTTATGGGACACAAACCATGAAAGATTACACTAAAATAGCCATGGATTTGAGTCGTTTAACTAGTAGTGATGGTGGTTTTGCCATGTTGCCTGGAACAAGCCTCTAAAAGATTCTCCTGTTCTTATGTATTTGCCTGGTAATTTGTGTTTGGTTATAAAATTACACAAATTACCATTTTACCCCTATAATATATGCTTATCTTTACTTACTAATTGGATGTGATACTATGTGTAGGGTTGGAAAGAACTGGAACTGGCCTTGTTGTACATGAGAAAGCTCTTGGAAAGTGAGTTGAATTTGATCTTCATCTTCTCATTGAACATTCTATCTTATAACTTTTGTTTTATAGAATCTTTAATAGGAGTATGTAAATGTTTGCTTAAATTTTATACAATGACAGGGTTTTTCATGTTCAATAGCAGTATGTTACTACTAATGTGTTGATGAAAACAGGTATCATGTGGAAACAGAAGCATAACAATAAGAAGTAGAAACAAGAAGGTGTTCCTTAATAGCAATGTAGTATTAGGTTATATAGTTAGGGAAAACCTCTTAATAACAATGTACAATTGAATCCCCTTAATACCAATGTATTACAATTTTTTGACATGATGTTATGGATGCAATTGATTATTTTGGTATATATTTGTTTCAATATTTTTGTATTATGTGTAAATGAGTATCGTAAATACGCGTCGTAAATGTATATCGTAAATGGTTGCTGAAGTTTATGACACGCAAATGCGTGTCATCTTTATTTATGACAGGGGATTTAATGATACGCAATGCGTGTCCTAAACGTGCATCGTAAGGTTACGACACGCAAATGCGTGTCGTCTTCCTTTATGACAGGGGCTTCCTTGATACGCATTGCGTGTCGTAAACGTGCGTCGTGAATGCGTATCATAAATGTGCGTCGTCTATAGACGACGCGCAAAAGCATGTCGTCTCTCGTTATGACAGGGCCATCCTTGACACGCATTTGCGCGTCGTCTGAGTGTTTTACGACACGCATTGCGCGTCGTAAAAGGCTGTTTTTCTAGTATTGGTAGTATGACCCATACTACTAAAAGCAAGGACCCATACGCATAGCAAGGAAGTCATAAACCCCAAGGGTTTAGTCTCGTATTGTGATTGTAGCAATGGGTATTGTGGATTTTCTAATGTGTTTTGGTTTAATTTAAGAATGGTGGAGACGAGAGGATCAGGATCTGGAGCGGGTGGCCAGGATAGGCCAAAATTGACTGATGATCAGATTCGGGAGATCATCGCCTCTGAGGTGGTTGCTGCTGTCTGGAGGTCTATGTCGGAGATGTTTGGGTCTATCAAGACCACTATGATTGAGCTCTTTGATGATCGATATACTGCACTTTTTATGTTGTTATTGTTGTTGTTACCACGACTGTTTCTACTGCAGGGATTCGAGGGCAGAGATCTTTTTAGTATCGGGACTTCGACAATACGAAGCCCCCGGAGTTTGATGGGATTAGGGACTCGATTATGGCGATGAGATGGTTGTCTAATGTGGAGGGTTGTTTCTTCACATGTTCTTGCCCTACTGACCAGAAGGTCAAGTACGCCTTGAACCTTCTTCAGTCAGTGGCGAAGGATTGGTGGAGATTGGTGAATGGCTCTTAAACCCTGAGTAGACAGCTCCTGTTATGTGGGAGCAGTTCTCGGAGATGTTCCATACGAGATATGTTCCCTTGGTGGATAGGGAGAGATTGGCTCAAGAGTATCCGAAATGGAGACAAAGGACTAATATGGTGAAGAGGATTACCAGGATGTTTATGGAGAGGGCTCTTTTCCGCCCTGAGTTTGCTGCTTCTAAGCAGGCTTAGATTACTCGATACTTGAGCATGCTTAAGACGAATATTCAACAGTTTGTGTCCACCCAGTTTTATGATACCCTCACCGAGCTTCAGGAGGCCGCGAGGAGGCGGGGGATTGAGATAGAGCTCTAGTCGAGGGAGCTGAGGCATGCTCCTGTTCAGTCACAGCCTGCAGCGAAGTAGTTCAAGCCCGCTAGTTCGAGATATGGGGGACAGAGGGGCCGCACTTGTGGAAATTGTGGCAAGGTTCATGATGGTGCTTGTCGATCTCCATCTGGATGCCACAAATGTGGCAAGGAGGGGCATTATGCCAAGTATTCTCTTCAGCAGGTCCCAGTACCGAGTACCCAGATTTGTTATCACTGTGAGGAGGTTGGCCATGTAAAGGCCAATTATCCCTTGATCGTTGCGAGGCCGGCGCATGCTCCAGAACCGGCTACATTGAGGATCACTGATCGACACCAGGGTAGGATGGAGCCCTCGAGGGCCCGAGCTTGTTCTTTATAACTTACTGTGGAGGCTGCCAGGGCAGCGTCAGATGTCATTACTAGTATGTTTTCATTTATTTCTGTCATTTTATTTTATGGTATGCTTATGATTATATTTATGTTAGGTACCTTCTTAGTGAACTCCTTGCCTGTTCTTGTACTTTTTTACTCTGGTGCGATTCAGTCGTTTGTGTCTCAGCTCTTCGATAGGAGTTTTGATATGACTCTTTGATAGTTGGAGTGTTCGTTGCGGGTTTCTATCGCCAACGAACATGAGGTTTCTGCATCGAGCGTTTATCAGGGTTGTGTCTTGGAGATTTTTGGGGTTCCTTATCCGATTGATCTGATTCCTATCACCATGGGGTATGTGTGCATGATAGTCGGGATAGACTGGTCGAGCATACATGGTGTGATGATTGACTGCAAGGGTCAGCGCGTGGTAGTTCGAACCCCAAGTGGGGGTGAACTGGTTATTTATGGAGAGGGTACCAGGGTTGGGTTAGCCTTTTGTTCTTCCGCCAGGGCTCGACAGTATATTCATCATGGTTGTATAGGTTTTCTTGAATACGTGGTTGATATTAGAGCTGGAGAGCAGGCTTCGATCTCGGATGTGCCTGTGGTTAGAGAGTTTGCTGATGTGTTTCCATAGGAGTTACCAGATGTGCCTCCGGAGAGATAAGTCGAGTTCTGGATTGATTTGGTTCCAGTTACAGCTCTGATAGCCAAGGCATCGTATCAGTTAGCACCACCTGAGATGCAGGAGTTGTGCTCTCAGCTTCAGGAGTTGTTGGGCAAGCATTTTATCAGACTGAGCAGTTCTTCGTTGGGAGCACCGATCTTGTTTGTCAAAAAGAAGGATGGCTCACACCGGATGTGCATTGATTACTAGGAGTTGAACAAGTTAACAGTGAATAATCGTTACCCACTATCATAGATTGATGACCTCTTTGATCAATTGCAGGATGTATCTTGGTTCTCTAATATCGATTTGAGGTCGGGGTATCATCAGATGAGGGTTAGAGAGGATGACGTAGAGAAGACCGCGTTTCGGGCTCACCAATGTGCCTACGACATTTATGGATTTGATGAATCAAGTATGTAGGCTGATGCTCGATCGATAAGTTATTGTTTTCATTGATTATATCTTGGTGTATTCCAAGACTAGGGAGTAGCATGAGGAGCACCTTCGAGAGCTTCTGGGAGTTTTAAGGTGATAACGGTTGTATGCCAAGTTCTCAAAGTGCGAGCTTTGGTTACGAGAGGTCCAGTTCTTGGGTCACCTCGTTAACTAGAACGGGATTTTGGTCGATCCGGCCAAGATTGAGGCGGTTATACAGTGGGAGGTTCTAAAATCTCCTTTTGAGATTAGGAGTTTTCTGGGATTAACAGGATAATATCGGAGATTCATTAAGGATTTCTCCAAGGTTGTTGTACCCCTCACTCGTCTGAAGAGGAAGGCAGTGGATTTTAGCTGGGGTCCTAAGCAATAGGCGTTCGAGACTCTGAGACAGAAGTTGTGTGAGGCCCCAGTGTTGACCCTCCCAGAGGGAGTTGAGGATTTTGTGGTTTACTGTGATGCTTCCAACACTGGTTTGGTAGCGGTGCTTATGCAACAAGGGAGATTCATTGTGAATGCTTCTAGGCAGCTGAAGCCATATGAGGGTCATTATCCAACACATGATATGGAGTTGGGGGCGGTGTCGTTTGCCTTTAAGATTTGGTGACATTATTTGTATGAGGTTCGGTGTACCATCTACACGGACCACGAGAGTTTGAGATATCTCATGGATCAACCGAATCTGAACATAAGACATCATATATGGCTTTACGTGGTCAAGGATTATGACTACGAGATTCTGTATCACCCTGGGAAATCGAATGGGGTCGTTGATGCTCTAAGCCTCAAGTCGGCTAGTTCTTCTTGATTTGATTAGGTAGGCTCAGGCCGATGGAGTTAAGAAGGAGAACTAGAAATAGAAGAGACTCAGGGGTGAGATTGACAGGTTTACTACTGACAGTCGTGGATTATTGACCTGGTCTGGTCGAGTCCGGGTGCCAGACATTGGTGGAATTAGGCAGACTGTGTTGGAGGAAGCACACAAGTCCAGATTTTTGATACACCGTGGAGCCACCAAGATTTATCGGGATTTAAGACTTAGTTACTGGTGGCCATGCATGAAAAGAGAGATAGCCTTGTATGTCGAGAGATGCTTAACATGTCCGATCGTCAAGACCGAGCACCAGAGGCCACATGAAAAGTTGCAACCATTGGTGGTTCCCATGTGGAAATGGGAACATATTACTATGGATTTCATCACCAAGTTACCTCGGACAGCTAAGGTATTCGACGCGATATGGGTTATCGTGGACCGTCTGACCAAGAGCGCCCACTTTCTACCCATGCGGGAGAGTTCTTCAGCCAAGAAATTTGTCGAATTATATGTATGCAACATTTTTTCTTGGGATGGTATTCCAGTCTCCATTGTATCTGATTGAGATGTTTGGTTTACATCTTGTTTTTGGCAGAATTTCCATGACGAAACTGGGTACGAGGTTGCATCTTTGCACTACTTATCATCCGCAGACTGACGGTCAGATTGAGCGGACCATTCAGACACTTGAGGATATGTTGAGAGCCGATGTCATAGACTTCGGTGGGAGTTGGGACTCCTAAATTCCCTTAGCTAAATTTTCTTACAACAACAACTATCACTGCATTATTGGTGCACCGCCATTCGAGCTTCTTTATGGGACGAAGTGTCGTACCCCAGTATGTTTTTAACACCCCGACTCTCAGGTACAAACTTTCAGTCTTATATTTCCATTGAAAAGGTCGAATCGACGAGTTGGATGCGCTGAATCGTCGATTAGGCATGGTTTTGGTCGTGGGTCTTAAGTGACCGACTCGACGAGTCGGAGGACAGACTCGACGTGTTGGATCTTGAATGATAAAAACCTTAATTTCAGGGTTTGCACCCTATTTAAAGGACCTTAAGTCCCTCCCTTCAGCCCCCTTATCACCTGTTGATGGCTAAAAGGAAACCCTAATCGATCTAGACTCCATTTTTTAGTATGTGAGGAGCTAAAGTGTGTTTTTGTGCTTTCATTAAGAGTACTCAAAGATTTAGAGGCTTGGATTGAAGAAGAGGAAGTGGATCTGCCATCTACATCGTTTTGGGAGCTAGCCTGAGGTAAAAAGCTTGTAACTTGACCCTTTCATACTTAGATCTCTTTATGTTAAGATTAGGGCCATTTTAGCTTGTTTGGTGTTTCATTTCGGGTAATGATCATGATCTGAAGTTGCAACTTCAGATCTAGACTCATCTTGGTTCTTATGGTCATAAAGTTTCAGCCTTTAGCAAGATAATGCCTTATCCTCACTTAGAACCTCTTCTCTAGCTTGATTTTGGCCATTAGCACCTTGCATGAACGTAAAGTTTGCAACTTTACGTAGGAAGTATGCCTTAGGAACTCAGATCTGCAATACGGAGCTTTGGGGTGGCTTATAAGAATCTAAATGGAGAAAGGACAGAAGAGAATCGACGAGTTGCTTGGCCAACTCGGCGAGTCCGATGAAGATTGGCCTTGAAGGTTTCTGCATGGACTCGGCGAGTCAGTAGGGTGACTCGACGAGCCAGTTAGGGTTTCCTCGAATTCAGATAACGCATAGAATCGACGAGTTGGTGGTAAACTTGGCGAGTCAGTGAGGTGAGTTTTCCTCACTATGCTCAAGGGTCTAAGGCACCAAGACCGACCCTTATTGATTGTTACTCTGATATGTTATACTAGTATAAGCTGTTAGACTAGCATCCTAGTAGATACGATGGTATTATGTTGCTATGATCTGTAGATCAGTATCCTGGTAGATAGGATGATGTTATGCTAGTATGATCGATTAGTTTGGTTTGTATGTCTATAGACTGTTATGTGATTATCTGATATATGTGCACATGTTGATTGGTGGTTGAGGCTCCTCTGCTTTGTGCGAGAGCCAACAGACCTAGGCATTCCAACCCGATGGTTGTGGGCCGTGAGTATTCCATCCCGAGGATGATTGGACTCGTAGTATGAGGGCATTCCAACCCGATGGTTGTGGGCCTGGGGTATTCCATCCCGAGGATTACAAGACCTATAGTATGATTGGCATTCCAACCCGATGGTTGAGGTCCTGGGGTATTCCAACCCGATGGTTGATTGGGCCCATAGTATGTTGTTTGTGTTATATGTATGTTGATGTACGTATGGGTATTTTTGGGGAACTCGCTAAGCTTCGGGCTTACAGTTGTTGATTTTGTTTCAGGTACTTCTGATGATCGCGGGAAGGCGAAGGCATGATTGTACACTTCCTGTCGTTTATGATTTGAGTCTAGGATATTTGACATTAAACTATTTTGAAAACAACTTTTGTAATAATCAATGCTTTTTGGATAATTTAAAAGTTTAAATTTGGCATGATTTTTATGGATGTTACAAGTTGGTATCAGAGCCTTGGTTTGAGTGAATTGGAGGAACACTCGTGTGAATATAGTCTCAAACTAAGGAAAATATTTTCAAAATGATTTTAAATGGTTTTCAAAATAAGAAAAGGAGGATGTAAGTGTACGATCAGCCGTAGCCAGTAAGTAAACCCCAAAATACCATGCAATTATTTGATTATGTGGTATGTTAGAACAACATGCTAGTACTAGGCTAGGGATCTTCAGGAATTGCATGATAGAATTGCCTAATTGTATGATGCTTGATAGCCTAGGGTTTTCATTATATGAAATTGACATCATTACTGTAGTTGCTTAATGTATGCATCACGGCCGTACATAATTAAGATCTTATACTCTGAGAATGTTTGGTTTGGCCTTATTTAATGTTCTTGTTTGATGAAGGGCTTAGGGTAGGATCAGGTATTCGAAAGTCTATAGGGTACAGCGTTATGTATGACTAGCATACACTAGTGCTGCAGCCTGCAGAGTTGGTGGAAGTTTGATGGATGGTTGAGTCGTGCGAGGTCAGTAGACCAGTTATGAGATAGTTAACCTCCCTCTAGGAGAGAGGATTGAGCGATCACCATGCATATGTATATTGTTAGGGTGTTGTGATGATACTTGAGAAAAATATGGGTAGGTGTGGAAGGTAGTGTGGGCCCGTACTACTGAAAGTACAGGACCCAGACGCGTAGCAAGGAAGTCACAATCCCTAGGGTTTAGTTGGGAGTTGGTTCCCTGTTATTTATGCGGATTATCTGATATCTTCCTGGTATATTTTCAGTATGGTGGTTACAAGGCGTTTTGTGACTGGATCCGGATCGGGATCAGGGCAGGGCGATCAGGATGCCCCGACGGAGCCCGAGATTATCGGCTAGGGTGGGCCAGCGTTGACAGAGGATCGAGTCAAGGACATCATCCGCGAGGAGGTGGTCGGGATTTTCTGGGGTCAGATTCCGGAGATGTTTGGGTCTATTAAGACCGCTATGATGAAGTACTTTGATGACAGATATGCAACCCTTGCTGAGACGGCTGCCGCAGCAGCTACAACGGCTGTAACAGAGGCAGTGGGAGGAGCTGGTCGAGATTTTCAGTACCGGGACTTCTATAACATGAAGCCCCCAACATTTGATGGTACTCAGGATCCGATCAGAGCCATGAGGTGGCTGTCAGACGTGGAGGGCTGTTTCTTCACGTGCTCATGTCCTACTGACCAGAAGGTCAGATGTGCCCTGAACCTGTTGAGGTCTTGGGAAAAGGACTGGTGGAGACTTATGACTGGGTCTTATTCGAGTAACTAGAGAGTTGCGGTTACTTGGGAGCAATTCAGGGATATGTTCCGCGCTCGCTACATTCCACGGGTGGAGCGGGAGCGGCTGACTCAGGAGTTTTTGGACTTGAGACAGGATGGTGAGACAGTGGCGGAGATCACCCGCTTGTTTACTGAGAGGGCGATGTTCTGCCCGGAGTTTGCCTCTGAGCATGCTCAGATGACACGTTATCTGAGCATGCTCAAGATTGATATACGACAGCTTGTGGCGACCCAACGTTATGATACGCTTCTGGATCTACAGGAGGCCGTTAGGCGGCATGAGTTGGAGATTGAGCTGCAAATGAGGGAGCAGCGGCAGGCCCCAACACAGTCACAGCCGGCGCCAAAGCGTTCTACGACCGCTGATACTAGGACTGGAGGACAGTCGGGCCACACTTGTGGGAAGTGCGAGAAGGCTCACTCGGGGGTTTGCCGATCGGGGAGCGGGTGCCATAAATGTGGCAAGCAGGGCTACATTGCTAGGGATTGTAGGCAGTAGACTCCAGCTCCTGGGGTCAGATTATGTTATCATTATGAGCAGATGGGCCATATGAAGGCCTAATGTCCCCTACTATCCGCCAAGTCGGCGCAGGCCCCTGCGCCGGCTATACTGAGGATCACTGACGGGAGTCAGGGTCGAGCAGTGCCCCCGAGGGCCTAGGGACGCGCCTTCCAGCTTACAACAGAGGAGGCCAGAGCAGCACCCGATGTGGTTGTTGGTATGTTTCTATCCCTTATCTTACTGATTATATCTGTTTTATGCTTATGTGTTTGTACCTGTGATTAGGTACGTTTTAGTGAACTTCTTACCTGCTTTGGTATTATTTGACTCGGGGGCGAGTCGGTCGTTTTTTTCTCAGTCTTTCAGTAGGGATTTCGGGTTGCCAGTGGGAGAGTTGGAGTGTCCGTTGCGAGTATCCATCGCCAACGAACACGGGGTTTCCGCTTCTTCGGTCTATCGGGGTTGGGTATTGGAGATTTTCGGAGTATCTTTCCTGATATACCTAATTTCGATTCCCATGGGGGATGTATGGGTGATTGTGTGTATGGACTGGCTTAGTCATTTCGATGCCATGATTGACTGCAAGGGGCAGCGGGTAGTAGTTCGAACTCCAAGTAGGGGAGAACTGATTGTTTACAGCGAGGGCACCAGATTGGGGTTAGGGTTTTGTTCGGCTGCCAGGGCTCGGCAGTACATTCAACATGGGTGTGCGGGTTATCTAGCATATGTGGTGGATACGCAGGTCAGGGATCAGGTTTCAGTATCAGAGGTTCCAGTGGTCAGAGAGTTTGCTGACGTGTTTCCGGAGGAGTTACCCGGAGTGCCTCCAGAAAGGCAGGTCGAGTTTAGGATCGACCTAGTGTCGGGTGCGGCCCCTGTCGCCAAGGTGTCGTACCGTTTGGCACCACCAGAGATGCAGGAGCTATCATTACAGCTGCAGGAACTGCTAGGCAAGCAGTTCATTCTTCTGAGCAGTTCCCCGTGGGGAGCGCCGATACTCTTCATCAGGAAGAAGGATGGTTCACACCGGATGTGCATCGACTACCGGGAGTTGAACAAGTTGACGGTGAAGAACCGTTATCCACTCCCGAGGATAGACGATCTTTTCGATCAGTTGCAGGGAGCATCTTGGTTCTCCAAGATAGACTTGAGGTCCGGGTACCACCAAGTCAGGGTCACGGAGGAGGACGTGGAGAAGACCGTGTTCCAAAATCGTTATGGACATTACGAGTTCGTGGTGATGCCGTTTGGGCTCACCAACGTGCCAGTAGTATTTTTGGACCTGATGAATCGGGTCTGTAGGCCGATGCTCGATCGCTCGGTCATAGTGTTCATAGACGATATCTTGGTGTACTCCAAGACCCGAGAGCAGCATGAGGAGCATCTACGGGAGTTATTGGGAGTTCTGAGGTGAGAACGACTTTATGCCAAGTTCTTGATGTGCGAGTTTTGGTTACGAGAGGTTCAGTTTGTGGGACATCTCGTTAAGCAGGAGGGAACTTTGGTCGATCCGACCAAAATCGAGGCGGTTATGCAGTGGGAGATTCTGAAATCCCACTCAGACATCAGGAGCTTCTTGGGATTAGCAGGGTATTACCGGAGATTCATACAGGATTTCTCCAAGATTGCAGTACCTCTCACTCATCTGACGAGGAAGGGGGTGGATTTCCGGTGGGGCCCCGAGCAGCAGAGGGCGTTCGAGACCCTCAGACAGCGACAACGTGAGGCTCCAGTCTTGACTCTTCCGGAGGGAGTTGAGGATTTTTTGGGTTCTGTGATGCATCCATCACGGGACTGGGAGCGGTCCTCATGCAGAGAGGACGGGTGATAGCCTATGCATCGCGGTAGTTGAAGCCGCATGAGACGAGATACCCTACTCATAATCTGGAGTTGGGAGCGGTGGTATTCGCTCTCAAGATTTTGAGACATTACCTCTATGGGGTCCGCTGTACCATCTACCCGGACCACAAGAGCTTGAGACACGTCATGGATCAGCCGAACCTGAACGTGATACAACACAGATGGCTAGATGTAGTCAAGAACTACGACTGCGAGATCCTTTACCACCCAGGTAAAGCAAATGTGGTTGCGGATGCGCTGAGCCGCAAGTCAGCTGGATCTTCTACTCCAATGACATGTATGAGGATTTTAGTGGATTCTCCACTTGTGCGCTTGATCAGGGAAGCCCAGGTTGGAGGTATGCGTCAGGAAAATTGGAAGCTGGAGAGGATTAGGGGTGAGAACACCCGGTTTGTTCAGGATAGTCGGGGATTATTGACCCGTTGCGGTCGGGTCTGGGTTCCAATGTCTGGCGGGGTCAGACAGACTATATTGGAGGAGGCTCATAAGTCTCGCTTCTTTATTCACTCGGGGGGGCACCAAGATGTACCGGGACTTGCGATTGAGTTACTGGTGGCCGTACATGAAGCGAGAAATCGCTTGGTACGTTGAGAGGTGTTTGGCCTGCAAGATGGTCAAGGTCGAGCACCAGAGGCTGCATGGCAAGCTGCATCCTCTGGAGATTCCCATGTGGAAATGGGAGCATATCACGAATGACTTCATCACCAAGCTGCCGAGGACGGCGAAGGGGTTCAACGCTATCTGGGTCATCGTGGATCGATTGACCAAGAGTGCTCATTTTCTGCCCATTCAGGAGAGCTCATCGTCCGAGAAGCTTACTGATGTGTATATACGCGAGATTTTCACTCGCCATGGGGTTCCGATCTCTATCGTCTCAGACCGTGATGTTCGGTTTACCACCCGATTTTGGCAGAAGTTCCACGAGGAACTGGGCACACGACTGCATTTCAGTACAGCCTATCATCCGCATATGGACGGCCAGAGTGAGCGGACTACACAGACTCTTGAGGATATGTTGAGAGCCTGCGTTATTGACTTCGGTGGGAGCTGGGACTCCTACCTACCACTTGCAGAGTTCTCCTACAATAACAGCTTTCACTCCAGCATTGGTGCTCGACCGTATGAGCTGTTCTATGGGCGGAGATGCCGCACCCCAATCTGTTGAGGTGAGGTGGGTCACAGGGTTATGGGTCGGACCGAGGTAGTCCTGCAGACTACCGATATGATTCAGCAGATTAGACAGCGGCTGCAGACCGTGCAGAGTCGGCAAAAGACTTATGCTAACAGGCGCCGATCTGAGTTGGAATTTCAGGTTGGTGATATGGTACTCCTGAAGGTCTCACCCTGGAAGGGTGTGATCCGCTTCAGGAAGAGGGGGAAATTGGGTCCCTGATACATTGGGTCGTTTCGGATCATTGCCAAGGTTGGCAAGGTGGCATATAGACTCGAGTTACCAGAGGAGCTTAGTCAGATCCACAGTACTTTCCACGTTTCACAGTTACGGAAGTACGTTCTGGATGAGGAGGCGGTGGTTTCATTAGATGATATTCAGGTCGATAAGCGCCTGAATTATGTAGAGAGGCCGGTAGCTGTTCTGGAAAGGAAAATGAAGGTTCTATGAAACAAGGAAGTACCTTTGGTAAAGGTACAACGGGAGCGCCGGAGGGGATCTGAGTGGACTTGGGAGCCGGATGCTGAGATGCGGGAGCATTATCCGGAGTTGTTCACCGCAGCAGACATCAAGGACGAAGGTTAGTTCAAGTGGGGGAGAATTGTAACACCCCGACTCTCAGGTACAAACTTTCAGTCTAATATTTCCATTGAAAAGGTCGACTCGACGAGTTGGATGCGCTGAATCGTCGATTAGGCATGGTTTTGGTCGTGGGTCTTAAGTGACCGACTCGACGAGTCGGAGGACAGACTCGACGTGTTGGATCTTGAATGAGAAAAACCCTAATTTCAGGGTTTGCACCCTATTTAAAGGACCTTAAGTCCCTCCCTTCAGTCCCCTTATCACCTGTTGACGGCTAAAATGAAACCCTAATCGATCTAGACTCCATTTTTTAGTGTGTGAGGAGCTAAAGTGTGTTTTGGTGCTTTCATTAAGAGAACTCAAAGATTTAGAGGCTTGGATTGAAGAAGAGGAAGTGGATATGCCATCTACATCGTTTTGGGAGCTAGCATGAGGTAAAAAGCTTGTAACTTGACCCTTTCATACTTAGATCTATTTATGTTAAGATTAGGGCCATTTTAGCTTGTTTGGTCTTTCATTTCAGGTAATGATCATGATCTGAAGTTGCAACTTCAGATCTAGACTCATATTGGTTCTTATGGTCATAAAGTTTCAGTCTTTAGCAAGATAATGCCTTATCCTCACTTAGAACCTCTTCTCTAGCTTGATTTTGGCCATTAGCATCTTGCATGTACGTAAAGTTTGCAACTCTACGTAGGAAGTATTCCCTAGGAACTCAGATCTGCAATATGGAGCTTTGGGGTGGCTTATAAGCATCTGAATGGAGAAAGGACTGAAGAGACTCGACGAGTTTCTTGGCCAACTCGGAGAGTCCGATGAAGATTGGCCTTGAAGGTTTCTGCATGGACTCGGAGAGTAAGTAGGGTGACTCGACGAGCCAGTTAGGGTTTACTCAACTTCAGATTACGCATAGAATCGACGAGTTGGTGGTAAACTCAGCGAGTCAGTGAGGGTTTTATGACCTTCTGAACCCTTAAGGAACTCGACGAGTTGCTAGCTGCACTCGACGAGTTGGGTCAACATGGACTGTTGACTTTGACTTTGACAAAGGGTTGGCCAGTTTGACCTCTGTGGGTATTTTAGTAATTGGGAATTTATGGGAGTGGTCTCATGGTAAATATAGGTGGTGGAGTTCGTGGCTGTGGTTCGAGAGTTTGAGCTATCACTTCAGTTCGACAGTTATGAGGTGAGTTATCCTCACTATGCTCAAGGGTCTAAGGCACCAAGGCCGACCCTTTTTGATTGTTACTCTGATTTGTTATGCTAGTATGAGCTGTTAGATTAGCATCCTAGTAGATAGGATGGTATTATGTTTCTATGATCTATAGATCAGTATCCTGGTAGATAGGATGATGCTATGCTAGTATGATCGGTTAGATCGGTTTGTATGTCTATAGAATGTTACGTGATTATCTTATATATGTGCACATGTTGATTGGTGGTTGAGGTTCCTCTGCTTTGTGCGAGAGCCAACAGACCTGGGCATTCCAACCCGATGGTTGTGGGCTGTGAGTATTCCATCCCGAGGATGATTGGACTCGTAGTATGAGGGCATTCCAACCCGATAGTTGAGGACCTGGGGTATTCCAACCTGATGGTTGATTGGACCCATAGTATGTTGTTTGTGTTATATGTATGTTGATGTGCGTATGGGTATTTTGGGGGAACTCACTAAGCTTCGGGCTTACAGTTGTTGATTTTGTTTCAGGTACTTCTGATGATCGCGGGAAGGCGAAGGCATGATCGTACACCTCCTGTTGTTTATGATTTGATTATGGGATATTTTAACATTAAACTATTTTGAAAACAACTTTTGTAATAATCAATGGCTTTGGGATAATTTAAAAGTTTAAATTTGGCATGATTTTTATGGATGTTACAATGTTGGGGAGAGATTGGTCATAAATTCATAGGAAGTACTGAGGTAGTACTTCAGACGACAGAGCCTATTCAATAGATTAGACAGAGATTGCAAACAGGTCAGAGTCGACAGAAGAGTTATACCGACAAGCGTCGATCTGAGTTAGAGTTTCATGTCGGTGACATGGTTTCGCTGTGTAATACGCTTCAGGAAGAGGGGCTAGTTGGGGCCCTAGTATATTGGTCCATTTCGAGTGATTTGCAGGTTTGGAAGGTAACTTACACGTTGTATTTTCCTAAGGAGCCCGGTCAAATCCACAACACCTTCCATGTGTCTCAGCTTCAAAAGTGTATGGTTGATGATTCGGCGATTGTTCCTATGGATGGTAATCAGGTTGATGATCGCCTGAACAATGTTGAGAGACCAGTTGCAATTTTGTATCAAAATACAAAGGCCTTTCCCAACAAGGTGGTGTATTTTGTCAAGGTTCAGTGGCAACATCGGAAGGGTTCTGAATGGACGTGGGAACCTGAGACAAAGATGCGAGAGCATTACCTGGAGTTGTTCTCAGCAGCGGACTTCGAGGACGAAGTCTAGTTCAAGTGGGGGAGAATTGTAACATCTTGATATTGAGGTATTTTCATTTTAAACCCTAATTATGAGATGTAATTTCATTTTAGACCTTGGATGAGAGTTAATTGCAAATTTGGACCAAATGGCATTTTCGTAAATATTGGGGCCAGCTTAAGTATGTTGGGCGTTCCCCCAGGTACATTGGGTGTACGTGCCATGACCCCAAACCCTAACATTTAGGGTTTGGACCCTATTTAAGCATCCTTAAGTCCCAAACTTGGCTTCTTTCATCAGCCTCCAACCCACCTACGTCCCCAAGCAAACCCTAATCCATTTAGAGCATTCTTGAGCATTTTGTGTGTGTTTTGGTAACCTTGAAGGTGATAAGAAGAAGAGAAGATCATCTTGGATGAGTGAAACACTTTCGGTCCAGAATCACATCATCTTTTGGCATCATTTGGAGGTAAAAAGTTTTGAACTTGACCAAGTGTTGATTAGATCTTGTTTAGCTATGAAATGGTGTTCTTTTGGTCTCATAAGCTTGGTATTATGTGTATGGGTTATTCTAATCCATATAAGCTGTCCTTGCAAACGTTTTGAAGCATCTAGAAGCATAAAAATGTAATCTTGATTGTCAGATTCCTTCCATGCATGAGTTACAAGGTCTTAATGGGTTAAGTAGTTAGGGTTTTTATGTTTAGGCACTTAATAGCCATGTAAGACCATAAACTTGGAAACCTTATGGTTAAGGACGTTATTTTAGGGTTAGATCTGGAATATGGATAAAAGAGCTTATGGATTAAGCTCTTAATAAGAAAGGAAAGAAGTCCCTCGCGAACGTTGGGTATAGCCCAGGAACGCTTAGCATTCGAGGTAAACTCAGCCTGTTTTGGTCAACGCTCGTGTACGCCAAGCGTACAAGCTGAGTACACTGGGCATACTCAGCTGTTGACTAGGTTTGACCTTTTGAATTTTTGACTTTAACCAAAATTTGACCAAGTTTGGCCTGAGGGTATTTTGAGTATTTTGAGTTGTATTTGATATTGGTCCTTATTTGATGAATAAGTGACAGGTAGAGTTGATATTCGGAGCAGAGACGTATTCAACTACTTGTTTGCACTGAGTGGTGTGTTTTCCTCACTGATCTTGTGGGTCAAAGGCACCAATGCCATCCCATTAGTTTATATATCTTGGTATGGATGATGTTGCTATGATGTAGTGAATTGTTAGATATGTGTCCTGGTATATAGGATATTGTTATGTGGTAGTGATCTGTAGAGCTTCTTGTTGGTCTGTTTACCAGTTATATGTTTATCTGTTTTGTATATGTCGACATAGTATGGTGGGTTGAGGTAATATTGCTTTGTGTGGAAGCCAACAAAGCCGGGAGCAAGCTAGCCATAAGCTGTGGGCTTGGAGGGTAAGCCAGACTTATGTTGTGGGCTCGGGAGCAAGCGATACTTGAGCTGTAGGACTGAAGGGCAAGTCGGACTCATGTTGTGGGCTCAGGGTAATCCAGTATGTTAGTTGTGGACCCAGTTTGCATGTTGTTATATGTTTGTGTGTTGGTAGTTTGGTGGAAAATCACTTAGCTTTGGCTTATAGTTTCAGTTTCTTGTTTCAACTACTTCAGATGATCATGGGAAAGCGAAGGCGTGATCATGCACATCTTCCTATTTTATGATATTGGATTTTGGGATACTCTGATTTTGATTTATACTTTTGAAACATTGATTTTTCGTAAACACTTTATGGTTAATGGGTTGTTTTTGAAAAATTTAAATTTCTATGATTTTTGGGATGTTACAAGCAATGAGGCGGTTTAAATCTGCCGATTCACGATTCGGAGGTCAGAGCATCCGCTCTTGTGGCAAGTGCAGGAAGGCGCTTGAGGGAGCGTACCGATCTTCAACTAGGTGCCAAAAATGTGGCAGGAAGGGTCATTATGCGAAGGATTACCGCCAACATTCTCCGCCTCCGAGCTCTAGTATTTGTTACCAATGTGATCAGGTTGGCCATGTGAAGGCCAACTGTTCATTACTTGTTGTGAGACCAGTGCAAGAACCGATTCCGACCACTCTTCATATCACAGATGGAAGCCAGGGGAAGGCTGAGGCCTCGAAGGCTAGGGGTCGTGCATTTCAGCTTACAACAGAGGAGGTCAGGGCAACGCCTGTCGTCGTTACTAGTATGTATTCATTTATTATTCTGTTAAGTTAATTTCTGTATTCTTATGTTTGTATTCCTAATAGGTACCTTCTTAGTTAATTCTTAAACTGCTTTAGGTCTTTTTGACTCGGGTATGAGTCGGTCTTTTGTATCTCAATCCTTCATTAAGGGTTTCGATATGACCCTTGGGGAGTTGGGGCATCTGTTGCAAGTTTCCATCGCCAACAAACACAAGGTCTCTGCTTCGATTATGTTTCGTGATTGTAATTTAGAAATTTTAAGGATGCCTTACCCGATTGACCTGATTCCCATCCCTATGGGGGATGTGTGCGTGATTATAGGGATGGATTGGTTGAGCATGTTTGGAGTTGTGATCGATTGCGAGAGGAAGTTGGTGGTGGTTAGAACCCCAACTGGGGGAGAACTAACCATTTATGGCGAGGGGTACCCGGATTTGTTTGACTTTTTGTTCGGCTGCTAGGGCTAGGCAGTATCTCCAACATGGGTGTTCGAGTTATCTCACATATGTGGTTGATACTCGAGTTAAAGGGAAGGTTGTGGTTTCATATGTGTCAGTGGTTAGGGAGTTTTCAGATGTTTTTCCAAAGGAATTTCCCGGTAGGCCTCCCGTGAGTCAGGTGGATTTTAGGATTGATCTGATCCCCGGTGTGTCCCCAATTACTAAGGCGTCATATCACCTAGCACCGCCATAGATGCAAGAGTTGTCCTCCCAGCTCTAGGAGTTGTTGGGTAAGTAGTTCATCAGATCGAACAGTTCAACCTAGGGAGCACCAGTTCTATTTGTGAAGAAGAAGGATGGGTCTCACCATATGTGCGTAGATTATCGAAAGTTGAACAAGTTGACGGTGAAGAATCGTTACCCATTTCCTAGGATTGATGATCTTTTCGATCAGTTACATGGTGCATCATGGTTGTCTAAGATTGATCTAAGGTCGAGTTAATTACTATCAGATGAGGGTCATAGAGGAGGATATGCAGAAAACAACATTCCGAACTTGTTATGGATATTATAAGTTCATGGTGATGCCGTTTGGGCTCACCAATTTACCTACAACATTTATGGATTTGATGAATCGGGTATGCAGACCGATGCATGACCGATCGGTCATTGTTTTCATTGATGTTAATTTGGTCTACTCCAAGACCAGGGAGCAGCATGAGGAGCATCTTTGAGAGTTACTTGGAGTGTTGAGGCGGGGGAGATATGTATGATTACATGTACTTACTGGTTATTGATTATCTATTTGCATATGTCGACATAGTTCGGTTGGGTTTAGGCGGTACGAATTTGTGTTGTAGGCTAACAAACCTGGGGTAATTCAGCCATGTGGGCGCAGGGACAATCCAGTCTAAGGACTGTGGGCCTAGGGGTAATCCAGTCTGGAGACTATGGGCACGAGGGAAATCCAATTTTATACTATGGGCTTGGTGAGCATGCATTGTATATATATTGTTATGTGAGGTATTTTGGGGGAACTCAGTAAGCTTTGGGTTACAGTTGTTGATTTTCAAGGTTTTCAGGTACATCAGATGATCGGGGCAACGCGAAGGCGTGATCGTAGACATCCTCCTGTTGATTTTGTGCTGAGAGATTATTTTGATACACTGATTTCTATGGTTTTGGTTCGAAAACAATGTTTGATAGTCTTATGGTTTTATGAAAATGTTTTATAAAAATGAAAAATTTTGGTCATGGTTTATGGGATGTTACATAACGCTTCCGATATCCAAACCTATATACTCCTTGCAATTCAAAACATTTTGCCAAGCAACCCACACAATTTTTTTCACGTCCTCAACACCTCTCCAAAAGAAGTTACACCTTATGCTTTCAAGTGTCTTGATAACCAAAAATGGCACTTTATATAATTAAAAGAAGTAACTTCCAAGACTCCCAAGGACCTACATGCAAGGAATAAGGCGTCCACCACTAGAAAGGGTTCTAGCTTTCCAAAAAGAAAGTTTATTTTGTAATTTTTCAATAATGGGTCTCCAACTCGAAATACGAGACATTTGAGCTCCAATAGGAAAGCCAAGATGAGTGAAAGGGATGCCACCTTCAAGGAAATTCATAATCCTCAACATATTTTTCACTTCAAGATTCGAAACACTAACCCCCATAAGTTTAGTTTGAGGAGATTGACCTTAAGACCGGATGCCAAAAGAAAACATCTAAAAATTCTAATTAAATTCATTGCATTTCTATTAGACCATTAACCTAAGAAGATAACATCATTGGGATATTGAAGACCATAGATCGAAGGACCATTATTAGGCAATGAAAAGACCTTTGTTAATTGCATCCGCCATAGCAACTCTAAGACCCTTAGCCGCACGAATAAAAAGAAATAGGGATAGACGATCCCCTTGCTTAACACCCTTTTCCATGGAGAATCGCTTTGTAGGGAACCCATTGAGAAGAACCGACACCTTAGTGGAGGAGAAGATAGCCCTAATCCACATACATCATTTGTCCTCCATTTGAAGCATAACATCGAGAAGAAAATCCCAAACCCATAGCATTCTATAATAGTTTCTTCGAAGGACTTTCAATATCGATCACTAGTGTGCCTGAACAAACGATGTGCACCATTTTCATCTTCGTCCGAGTTTTTCTGGCACCGATTCATCTTCATTAATTATGTAGTAAGTTTTCCTAATTGATTTGTCTTTTCGTTTAATTGTTGTCTAGTTCATAATAGGTTTTGAGTGGGTTATTGATAAGTCTAGGACATCATACGTAACTTATCTTAATCATTTTTAGACATTCGGTTCGATATATTTATTTATTTTATCAAATTTTAGTATAATAACAATCATTTTATTTTGGTAAATCACTAAATTGTAAGAAGTGTATGAAAATTCCATGGTTGAGAAGTATAGAACGACACCACTAAACATCGGATGGATAATGCTCAGTTGCGGGAGAAAATTAACCATTGGAAAAACAAGGAACAAATTTTCAGGATTGGGTCCTCGATCTCCAACTCATATCGACAAGGAAAACACCTTACCAATGTGCCCTATCTTCCATGTATATAGTCTTAGTGCCAAGTATGCTTATAGAATTAATGATTGTGTTTTATAGAGAAAAAAAATATTTTTATTCTGTTATGGTTTTACCTCAAGTATGTTTTATTCAGTTTTACCCTATAGGTTTTATGCAACTTGTTGATTTTATTCACTTTACCTTTTTCCTATTCATGTTGTTCAAGTTGTCTGAACATATTTTTTACCCGTCCTTTTGTAACAAAATATTTTCTAGCTTGTTACTATTATACTTATTGTGATTCGCTTCTTAATTCCTTAAAGAGTTATATCATAATCATAACATAATACGAAGAAGATGTTTATAAGATCACTAGGTTATAACCCGTGGAATCCACGGTTAACAAAGTAAAATTAAATATAATATATAAAAATAATACTTATTAATCCCATATTTGCATATATTTATTTTATAAAAAATATTCATATGCTAACCGTAACTATATCATTGTTATTTTAAATTAATATAACAATGTTGTATACAGAAATACAAAATTAAATAAATTGACAAAAATAAAGACAATCAGTCATAAAAATAACATTGTCTTATCTAAAATCAATATAATCATATTAAATAAAAAATTAGAAAATTAAACAAACTGAAAAAAAAATACTAAAGAGAGTCAATCATGTAAATAACATTGTTCTATTTGAAATTAGAAAGTTCATGAGCTTAATTAAAATGTAGATAGTTCGTCATGTTAATCATTGATATTGAATCAACACTAATATGTGTGACAATATTATATAAAATATAGGTAAGATGTCTATTTAACTGAACATTTAGATAATATATCTTAAATTTTAAACTTCTTTTATAAATGAAAACAAAAATTATGCTGAAACTTTGAAACTCTAAACCTAACAAAAATAAGAATCATTTGTATAATACTGCTCCTAAGACAAAGTTCGGTCATGGCTGCAACCAATAATCTAAATGCTAAACGATAATAAATGTAATTAGAAACATCTTCACAAAATGAAAAAAGACAAACTTAAGTTATACTTGGAAAAAAAATTATAATATTAGTTGTCATTTATTTTTGACAAAAATACCCCTATCATTTCAATCTTATTAGAGCTTGAAACCAAGAGTATATAAAAAATTAGTATGCAAGAATCATAACAAAAATTTAGAAACAAAACTTAGAACCTAAACTCATTCGTTTATATAACTTGATCCAAAGATTATAAATAAAAAGTATACTACCGTTTAGATAACTTAATCCAAAGATTATAAATAAAAAGTATACTACCGACTATATGACAACTTAGTTTTTGGGAACAAAATTAAAATGACATGGCATAAAAACTTGTGAAAAAATAGGAAGTACGATAACTACTTCTTATTAGTGTCAAAAAATAGGAATTGTTTATGCATTTAAAGCTCAGTTAACATCATCTAGATACAAAATAATAGAAATACATTGTTATTTCTAGATAAGGACTTTGTCAGGAATCTTTGTGATCCAATGAGTGAGACAAACCTTGTAGTTGAAAAGCTTTTGTGTAAAGCTACCACTATCCATCAAACAGATCCTAGAGTCATATCTTTATGATTTTCTTATCATTTTACCTATTTGAAGAGAAGGTTGTATAATCATTCATTAATTAAATACTTCAATTACTTAAGTTCCAAAAAATACATGACTTATATATTTATCAAATTTACAGTAAGATAAGCTTTAGCTTATATGCAAGATAAAGCTTTTCCCTTCTTAACACCTTGTTCATGTTATATAACTTGAGTGACTTATGGCTACATACCTGCATCACATTTAGACAAAATATGTTCAGAATTAACATATACTTTACTCATTCAAAAATAATTAAGAAAAAAAACAATAAAATTAATTGTGCCTAAATCAAGATAAGGCAGAAGGAACATCACTTGTCTCAAATGCACGAGCTCCAAAATCTTCTTTGATTTTAGGTCCATGGGATTGATACTTAATATAAAAAAAAGCTAAATAATCAGGTGTTTTCGTGTTGAAAATAACATGTTTGTAGTGTTTTTTGTCTTAAAGTCTTCAGTTTCTTGTTTTTTTGCTATTAAACAATTCCTTGTTTATCTTCTGCTTTTTCGACTCAGGAACCAGATGTCATCCCTTAGTTATTTCATCCATTTCTTCAAACTACATGAAGATTCGTAATCTTTAATCTCTTAAGAAAACTGCCCAAGATATGTTCATTAACTCAGACAACAATAATGATTAATCATTGAGTAGTTACAATATAACCAAAAAATCATATTCACAAGCAAAATAGATGGTTGAAGAAATGGTTGTTATTTTAACAAAAGAGATGACAATTTTACCATTTCTTCAGCCATTTATTTGTTAAAAAGACAATCTCACATATTCATGACATTCATATCCTTCTTAGGCATTTCATCAAACACTTTTTAGGCATCATAAAAAATAAGATCCGATTGGTTCCCTAAAGAAGAAAATCACAATGTAATTCAGTAAAAGAATATACAGATGGGTAAAATTAAACAAAAGTACTAAAATCATCAATACAATTATTAACAGACTTCAAAAAACCAATTCAAAATTAAGAGGAAAAAAAAAACTTTCAGTGAATCACATTAATTCAAGACAACTATTAACAAAATTCCAAAAACCAATTCAAAATCAAGGGACATCAAATCCATGGACTTACCTGAGATACTAAAGTTGTACGGGCATGAAAGTTGGTATTTTGCAACTGAGTGAGTCGATTGAAGTGAAAAACAGAGGTTTGAAAGGGAAATAGTAGATAAAACCATAGCTTAGGGTTAAAGCTCTTCGAATAGCGGCAACAATCTTCATGGGAGGAGGCGTATGTAACAATGGAGGTGTATTTGTAATTGAATTGATGATTAGCTTCCGTTCGTATATGTGTTGATCATCGGCTATCCAAAAATCGCTAATTACGAGACTGATTTAAAGGGATTTACCAAATATTTTGGTTGATTTTTTGGGATATCATTGATTTAATTCTGAAAATGAAGGAGCGGGAAAAATATTTTTGGCTACATATGAGAGTGCCACGTGTTAATGATAGGGTTTAAGAAGATGTCATGTGGCTATTTAGAGAGTCTTTTATTAAGAATAGATGTAAAGATTTATTGCTATTTCTACTCGTCTAGATATCACAATATTTAAAACCTTTTTATATTTTATCTCAATATCAATATCAATGTTTCTTTATAGATTGTTATTTGAAGAAATAGAATATGAGTTTATATTAATATTTTGAAGGGAAATCTTCGATAAAGTCTTAATATTTTGGATAAGTTTACGGTTTAATCCCAATATTTATTTTTTGAACTTTTTATGTTCAAAAAATAAAAGTTTGGACTAAATAGTAAATTGACACAAAATATTAGCACTTTAATGGAGATTGTTTCGGACGTAATCAAAAGTAACATCAATTATATACATTGTGTTAATTACATAACTGTAATTAAAATTGTATTTCTATTTTTACTCATGTATGAATCAAAATTTGTAATTTAACTAGATTTGCTTACAAAACGTTGTTTGATTCACCATTATTTATATTTTTTTATAAGACTCTGATTTGACATTTCATGTACGTCAACAAAAAATTGTACAGTCAACATAAGCGAATAAAAATATAAAATAGGAAAAATCAATAAAGTTACTTAAAATCTATCTATACTAATAAAAGAATAGTTTGTGTGCAACTTGTTATTTTCTTATAATTTTTAATTTTGTTTCTCTCATTCTCTAAAAATGGCACACGTCTTTTTCTATGATTTTTATATTTAAATTTAAATTCTTTTAAATCCCTTAAAATTAGCATTATTTATTACCATTTTGAAATTCAAAATATTTGGTAATCAATAATTATAATTTTATTTGAATCAACGATTATAAGTTTACATAAATAAAAAACATAAATATATTAATTAATAATTTATTGAAAATAATAGATTAATAATTAAGACTTTTTACTATAAAAATTTATTTATTTTTGTAACCGTAGTTTCTACGGGTTATAATCTAAATATCTTAATTAATAATTTATTGAAAATAATTGATTAATAATTATGAATTTTATACTATGAAAATTTATTTATTTTTGTAATCGTGGTTTCACGGGCTATAACCTAGTTATGGAATAAACTAAAAAAAAACATATTTACGGTAAAACTGTAACAAAATTTACAAAGTTAAGGGATTTTTTGAAATTTTCATTTATAAAAAAAAAAAAAAAAAAAAAATCAAAAAAACCGATTAGAAAATGAAAAAGGATAAAACTAACAAGTTGAATGAAAATTATGGGTTAAAGTTAAAACTAAGGAAGAAAACAAAAAATATAAAACCAATAAAATGTTGTAAAGCTAAGAACTTTTGTGGCATTTCCATTTATTGTATTAAATTTTATATGCTTTTGTTCAAAAAAATGACTTTTTTCATTTTTATTCAAACTTGTTATTTTGCCGACATTAGACGGAACTCTGTAACTAAGTTAGGCAAATTTTGTAACAAAAATGGTATGTATATATTTCATTGTAATTTGTCACAAACCTTCCTACCAAAAAAACCCGTCACAAAAGCATTATGTTGGAACTCCATTGGAAAATTTAAAATATGTGTGTCGGAAATCCTACGGTGATTACTAGTGGGATAATCTCTCAGTAACCAGTCACCAAAATTGGTCAGAAACGTTTATCGACGCATTGTGTCTGACAAGATAATTTATGGTGGTATTCTACCGCTCATTCCTATTGGATATCACACAATTTTGTATTTGTGTTTAGTGGAAGGTCATGCTAAGACTATAAGGCTGCAGGGAGTGGCTCACCAGCTCCCTCGCCATGACCTCGTCACCACTCCTTTTCCTGATGCTAAGCCCCTCGTTTCTTTCATGCTTGTTAGCAGCTTGACGACAGGAAAGAGAAAAAGCAGAAGAGAAGAAGGGCTATGATTGGTCCTTTTTTTGTTTTTTGTTTTTAAAAAAATCAAGCTCTTTGATTGGTTCTTTTTCAGTTTTTTTCCTTAAAATCCAAGTGTATATGTGTTTAAGATAAAAGCTTATGTGGAAGGTAACATTATAACGTGGTAATGTGTTTAGCATGTGCTAGACAGGCTACCACTTCCCATAGCCTAAATAACATTTGCTCCAAGCATCTATCCAAAACGAAAAATGTAGTGGTCCTTAATAATTTTTTATTAAGCGGTCTTACTAAATGGTGTTTTCCCACAAATGAGTTGTGTTTATAAAAGAAAACCATGAAAAAAGGTTATTGAATTTGTTTGTGTTATATATAATCGAAGATAACGAAGCATTTTAGTATTTACTAAAAAGCATATAATATGTTTGTTAAAAGCATAAAATCATTTTTTAGTATCTCTATATTTCTCTTGCATATATTAAAAGAAAGGTGCCCATCAAATCTTTAGTAGGGTATGAACTAGGGTAAGAGCCCTAGGATGGAAATCATGGGTGTGAATAGGATTGCACTATTTCATGATGTAAAAAAAAACAATATGCACTCCTTTTATCTACATATCTTTTGCAATGGTTTTCTCATATTAATATGAGTTTGTCTCTCTTGGTACATATTCTCTAGGACAGATAGATGTAGAAAAGACATATCGAGTCAAATCAGAATTTCACCTTTCCCTATCAATGTATTTGATTCAAAAGAACTTGTTCCCTATCAATTGATAAGTGCAAGCACATGCACACATGAACAAATAGTTTGTTCATGTTGGATATATACCCTAAAAACAAAACACAATTAGGTGTCTAGAGATTTCTTAGACAAGATGAGGAACTACTTATTGTTCACAAGAAAGAAGTTACATTCAAAGGAGACATCATTGGCTAGTCCAAAAACGAAGGAAAACTATAAATCAAAATATCCCACATTGTAAGTACAACTCTTGATGGCTGACAAATCCTTAGACCAAAGGGTATATACCAACAGTATGGTGTGGTGGGTTTATACGATTGTGCGGTGACCGTGGATGGGTATACCACCCCAGCTAGAATCACCACACAGGCAGGGCCAACCCTAATATTTTCAAAGCCTTATTCAATTTAGTAAAAAATGACCCCATAGATTCTAAAAACATATATAATACAATTCTAATTTTCATTTCGCAATATACTTTTAAGACAAAATTTCTTTCGAAATCAGAAACCAAAGGTAATATAACACTTTTTCTCTAAATACTATAAAACTAAAAAGTTAATATACCTCTATAAATCTATAAAAAATTGTAGAAATCTGTAAAAAAACGATAAAAATTAAAAAAATTATGAAGGTAACATAAGACCTCCTCTCTAAAATTTGTAAAAAGCTATAAAATTAAAAAATAATATAGCTCTAGAAATCTTTAAAATCTATATAAATCTGTAAGAACTCATGCTTCAAACTCATGATTTTGATTTTCAAACTCAACTCAAGCTTCTAGTTTTTTAGAACCGATTGGGTAAGAACTTGTTAGTTTGCGAACTTAACTGATGATTTTTTATTTCAAAAATTGACATACTAAAAACCTACACACTCAGGCTTTTGATTTTCGTTCTCAACTCAGGCTTTCCATTTCGAGAACGGATATTGTAAGAACTACGAACTCACTGACTTCTGAATTTCAAATTTGAACGTTGGTTTTTAATTTGTAAGAAAACAAGAATGCAAGAACCAAGCAACAAAGAAGGTAATATAGTAGATCGTAAAAAAATATTTTAATGTATTATATATCTATTTTATTATTTGAATATGCATTTCTACAAATAAAATGTGCTTTTACATTTAAATATGTATGAAAACATTATTAGTACGCATAAAAAGGTTTTTATACATATCAAAACGTTTATATATATATATATATATATATATATATATATATATATATATATATATATATATATATATATATAATACAAATAAAAATATATATTTTTATGTTTCATAATATAAAAAAATTTATTATTTATACGTATGAAAATGTTATTTATACATATAAATATGTAAAAAACGTTATTTATATGAAATAGATATATATTTATACATTTTAAATATACTTTGAAAAGGTATAAATACATTTTGAAGATTTAAGTGCAACATATGTATTAATAATAATAATAATAATAATAATAATAATAATAATATTATTATTATTATGTAATCCTTCTAGTATTATATATATATATATAAAGACTCTTCCAGCTTGGTCGTAAATATATGTGTTGGTCTTCGATTACCATAAGCTTTATATCCTAACATTTTTTTCAAGTAAAAATAAGCAAGCACTGACGTGGCTATCCACGCCAGCGATAAGACCATGCCATCGCCATCTTTGAAAATGACATATGTTCATACCACATGAAAATGACATCTCTTCATAAATGAAGATGGGTCATTTTAATGTGGTTATGTAATATAATTTAGTTATATGTTTGTGTGCGTGTTATATATATATATATATATATATATATATATATATATATATATATATATATATAGAGAGAGAGAGAGAGAGAGAGAGAGAGAGTGAGTTGAATAACCACCTCCGTCAACAACCATCATAATCATATATGAATAATCATTTGTGAATAGACAATATTTGAATAATCATATGTTAATACATTAGACAATTATCTGCTGAAAAGTTTAAGTGGCAAATAATGAAATGTATGGCTTAATTTGACTCTCTCTTAACATGTTTTATTCTCAATTCAGCATTCATCTATATATAAAAATTTGATGCAAGATGTTTAAAGTTTATAAGGTAATTATTGTAACACCCATATTTTTCATATAAAAAAGTTACCATAGTTGTAAAAGCTCTATAATAACTAAATCACAGTGAAATACGGTTTAACAAAAACCTTTCATTTATTCATCGACCTTTACAACTGTTTGGTGTTACGACAAGAATATCAACAATCATATTAAAAGAGAAGGGAATCATACAACCTGATGTCTTCGCTAAGCCTTCTATAAACCTTCTCTAGCAGCACACTTTAAGGATCTTACTTCCATTCATGAGTATATAACACATTTAAAAACACTACGTAAGTCAAAAGACTCGTGGGCTAGATGGTTTTTAACCGATTATAAACAGTTCAATATATGCTTTCAAAATCATATTTTAAATTTACTAGAACTTTATAAACACAAGCAACTCAAAAGCCTCAACTTACTCACATCTCGTACGAAATCTGTTTAACAGAGACTTTATACCATAAAATTGAAATCATACAGATAACCTATGTACATAAGAATAAGCTTCCCTTTGGGGCCTACGAGAGAACAAATCATCACGTAATCCTATGGGAAGTCTTACACCCTTCGTTGGAAAATTCTAGCTCGACACTACTCCATAATAAGAGATAGTATTGCCATTATCCCTTACAGGAACTGTCAGGATCAATCATATAACACGTAACACATAAACTTTTATAATCCAATTGACTAACAATGTCCCTTTTGAATATCATTTCAAAATGATTTAACATATGACATGCTATCCTTCCAAATTATTTCAAATATCAATATTCCCATTTTATTAAATCAATAAGCTTGGGGAGTCACACATAAAAAATATTCACATTAAAGACTTGCTCGCTATTAAACATTTTCTCATAATGAATTCACTTACTATGTACCCATCAAATCCACATGTGCTCATCTGGCTAGTTAGTGAAAACTAACTTCCGCCTTAGCCTCTAGCTCTGCGTTGCCTATCACTTAATACCTTGCCACAAACCTAGTCAATCACAATACAAAGTTCTTCAGCACTTATATCAATTTACTAGGAGCTGAATCCGGTAAGCAATTGTCACCAAACTAACTAAGATCCATAATAAAACTGCGAAACGGCTTAACCATGTAAGCCATTAGCTTATCTCAAATCTCTAATAATTACATAGATTAGGGTTTACAACCCTTATTAATAAATCTGAGAATTCCATCATGGAAATCTTTCTAGTAAACGACTATGTTCATAATAAATGTATCATGAACTAAACCAATCAACTCAGGTTCAATTTAACCCTTACGTTTACGCTACGTAAACATAATTATGTAATATGAGATAATATCTTACCTCATACGATATGCATACCCTCATAAGTAACGTTGTCAGCTATGTGTCGTCACTTTAGAATCCAAACCTTTGTTCATACAACATCTTACCTAAAGAAGGCTTTGAACTATTTATAGGCCATTCTTAAAAAGTGTGTCATGTCAAATAGTGGGCACTTCGTGCCAATGTCCATGCGTTGTATCCATAAAAACTTCATGTCATGTGGTCTCTCCTGTCAACACGTGTATCAGTGACTCGCCCCGCTACCTTCGCATCGCTGTCATACATACTCGCATCGCGATTTTGTAGATATTTCATTCAATCCTCGAATGGTCATAACTTCCTCATACAAACTCATATTTTGACAAATTTTGTATCCATATAACCTTCTCTGAGAGAACTACAACTTATTTTGATAATCACTTGCTAAAAACTTATACATTTTCTGATATTATGCAATAAGCATAAGGGAACACCTATTACATTACAAATAAATTACCATTTCACTTCTTAGGTTCACTCTTGAATGTATTTAGACCAAATACATCTTATAACACATAGCTTGAGAATTTTGGGTCATTATAATTACCTAACCCTTAAAAAGATTCCCTCCTTGGAATCTCTTTTGTGGTTGCATCACCAATCTATTGTCTTATTCATGGTTAACACCCTATAAGGTATTACAATCTATTTCAAGATCAGGAATATCATTTATATTTCTATCTTGCTATATTTCTCATCATATGCCTTGCAAGTAATATTTCTTTCCATCTGTATATCTCGCATCATCACATATGTTGCTTATTTATATTGACATATGCTCACTATAATTCTCACAACTTGCTCGAATACTATTCATATATACTTTGAACATATTCATCAACATCTAAACTCATACCATTAAAGACCATTCTACAAATGAAGAGAATATTGATTGTCATTGCAATCACTAAGGTTCAAAGGTGTAGTTCGTTTGAATCGAGTTTAGAAAAAGAAATCAACAACAAAAAGCATTAAGAACATAATCATAAATAATATATTTGGCTCGTTGATTTGTCTGAATGAGTATAAAAGTACAAGAGAGAGAATAAGAACAAAGTGCTCAAAATCCTACTCTCTACTCCTATGCTAACCCTATTTATAAGGTGATACAGACTCACAAAAAGTATGTAAGGACTAGACATTAAGCTTCGACATCATACAGTGCCTTACAAAATACATACATAGCAAAGTACTACACTTCACACCTATACAGATCATAAGTACCTTTGACATCTCAATAGACATTTAGCTCTTAACAATCTCCCCCTTAGTGAAAAGTGTCGAATTCAAGTCATCAACTTCATGGTCTGGAGAAGTACTCTGCGAATTTCGATATACCAAAGAATAGTCTGTCGAATTTCAACCTTGTATTCTGCACTATTCTGTTTGCAATTATTGATTCCAACAAGCAGGCTTGTATACTGTACATTTGTGTACCTCTCAACATCAGCAACTTGGAACAAAAAAAATTTCATTCTCTGGTTCTTGTTTTTGCCAAGAAACACTATCCCCAGAGGCTTATGAATAATATCTCCATCATTGTATTTGTCAATATTAATCTTCCCCTTGAGCAAGGATTGGGGAACTTTTGAAGTCTTGTGGACGGCCATGGCAAGCTCAATACTAGTGATTGCGAGGCAATCATAATAACTATCAATGAAGACTTTGATATGAGCGAAGCCGATGTGAAAATCGTCCTTGTTGTTCTCTGGTAGTTTAGTTACATCCACATTGCTTAGAATCGAAGTCACTATGACCAATTCATTCATATTCATTAATGGGAAATCGGCAATTGAGAACTCACAAACTACATTGTTCGCCCTTACTACAACATAGCGAAAATTTTGCAGAATGCCTTCGAACAAGTTATCCCGAGAAATCGACATCACTTTAACAATCCTGACAGACGACCAAATCTCCTCTTCGCTTTTCCCTAAGACTATGTGAAATCTCATCTTCGGTCTTTTATACTATCAACCAACTTGTACTATGAAGATATGTATGTCATATGATTTATACGGAAATCGAGTTGATTAAAGTTTAAGTTTTCATCATCATAACTTTTCTTTGGAGATTTGCTAAAATCACCAATCTTGCCTAACAAAACAACTTGCTCAATAGTTTCATAGCACCAGTGTTTAGTGGGATCACCCTTGTTCAAAACCCGGTGGATCATTCTGTCTTTGCCTCATAATACTATTGACATGTCTTTGTCTTTCAATTTCCAACTCTAACTTATTATTCTTATCTTCTTTAGTAGGAGTTATCTCAACGCCTTTCCCTTTATCTTCCTTATCATCTTTCGAAGGAGGTGGTTTCGAACTTTACCCAGATACTCCAACACTTTCACCAATGACTATCCCTTTCGTTATCGGTCTTGATGTTGTAGTTGTAGAAGTTGTTTTCAACGAAACTGGAAGTGATGTAGGTATTTGAGTTGATATCACCTTCCCCACAACTGCACCCTTATCAGCATCTTTAGAAAATCCAAGCCATCCGCATCCTTTTTCTCTCCCTTGCACCACTTGCTTCGCGGGTGGAGCATTAGTTGATAAGAGAAGTGTTGGAACCTGAAAGTGAACCTCTAGCAATCACAACTTAATGATGATCTGAAGTCAGTTTGGTGTACGAGATGTGAAGTGGTACGAGATGAGTTTATAGTACGAGATAAGGATAGAGTCCGAAGTGAAACTTTTTAGTTGGTGCATGAATCTAAGATTGTCTATCTGCTCATCATTTATTATTCTTGTCTTTTTATATGATGTAACATTTCATAGGACTAAGTCTCTTTTGTTTATTTGGATAATCAGAATGTCAAAAGTAGTGTGATTATCCAGTCCTTTGTATGTTTATCGGTTTGTACGTTGTTCTTCCTTGACTATTTGAGGAGTGATTTAATGACAAGAATATCACGGATTGTTCTTCCAAAGATAGCATATTTTCATATTAACTTTCTTTCACTTTTCTCTCAAGTCAAGAATATTCAAACATTCTTCTTGTTCATTTATTGTCTTTACTTTGATTATACTCATAGTTCTTCATTTTATTACTTGAGTACTTTGTTGAATTCTCTCTTTAAGTCTTGACTGGTACTACCAGACTTGACTGGAACATCTAATTAATAACAGACATTGATCTTTAGCATTAACTCAAGGTTTGAGTTTGCAAACCTTTTCCCTACGCATCATATCTTTGTTCTCACAGTTGGTATCAAAGCTTGAGTGGTTTTCCTTTGAATCCATAAGAACAGATTATAGTTGATTCGAAATTACCTTGGTATTTCGATCATTTATGTGTTTAGGATAAAAGTTCTTCTATATACCGCTTCTGCTCTTAGATCGAAGATTCAATGGCTTCTCCTAATTCTCAACAAATATATTCAGTGCAAATAGCAAATAGCGTGGGTTGCCCGTCTCGTGCCCCATTTCTAGTTGTTGAAGAGTATGATCACTGGAAAGTCAGAATGGAAAGGTTTTTACTTGGAAAAGAAAAAGGTTAAGCTATTTGGAGATCCATTAAAGAAGGTCCACATGTTCCTTTAAGACAAATTGTGAGAGATGCTGCTGCAACTCTCACGGGACAAGATGAACAGCGTCAAGCACCTCTTACTGTTGATGACATCGAGAAACTACATGCATATCAAGTTGCATTCTCCGAAATGGTGTTTGGTGTTCCACCTTCTCTCTTTGAGCATATTAGGTTGTGCAAATCTGCTAAAGAGATTTGGGACACACTTCAAGACCTGTTCGAGGGATAACAAAATATGAAGGATAAGAGTTTAACTTCGATTGTAAACGAGTACGATGCTTTCACCACAACTCCTGGTGAATCGGTTGCTTCGGCTTCCAACAGATATCGAATCGTTGTCAACAACATGACAGCTCATGGAATAGTCCGAACTCCACTTGAATACAACCTCAAGTTCATTAACAGTCTCAGAAAGGGCTGGGGAAATGTGAAATCGTGTCTTCAGAGTAATGGATATCTGAAAAAGCTAAAGCTCTACCAACTATTTGACGAGCTTCAAGGTCATGAATCAAATGTTGCACAAACCTTAAGAGAACTCTCAGGAGGTCCTCTAGTTCTTTTCAGTTCCTATGAACCCCGAGTTCCAAACCTCTCTGTCTTGGAACCTTTCAAAGTCGTTATCCCATATATCCCACCTTTCAACCCTCACCTCCAACTTTACTTCCTCATGTTATTTCAAACTATTAGTTTGATGGAGACCTTGATCCTGAAGCAATGGACTCTGGACTCAATAAGAGTTTGCTTTGCTCTCCATGAAATACAAACATCGTTTCAATCCCACTCAAAAACCGTACCATAACCGTTTCCAAGCTCCTCATCAAAGTAATCCCCAACCATACCCTAAACCTTCCGAAAATCCACCTGCATACAAGCCAAATATTCCTACACAAGCTTACTCCTCGGAATCTCACGAGACTCCGAAGTCAGACAAACCAAATTTTTTTTGACACAAGTGTGGTCATGCAAACTACTTTGCCAAAGATTTCTTATCTAAAGCTCCACAAAAACCAAAGATCACAGATTCTGCATACTGTGCACGTCGAGCTCAAGAAATGGCTGCTAGTGAAAAGGCTTTCGTTATCACTGTATTGAGAGATGTGGAAGGATACTTGTCATCTGGAGATGATGATGATATGAGTACTGGAAGAAACATGTGTCTTATGGCTAGACAAACCATCGAATGTGATGAAGGCTACTGATCATCTGGATCAGAGGAAGATGATGTTGATGTCGAACCGAACTATTGCTACATGGCTACCAACGACCCACCCGGAAGAAGCATCGTTCAACAGGTAAAATCTATGATTACTGATAATAATTTTCATTTATCTCTTTGTGAACCATATCTAACCCAGATCCAATCAGATATGAACATCATTTACAAAGCCTATGAGTCTACCATAGAATCCAGTGAGAATATGGAGAGTGAATAAAGTCGTCTTAGATTACGTTTCGAGGATAAGAAGCTTAAAATAGAGTCTTTAGAGCATGAACTTGTAATGTCAAAAGATTAATGTATCATTCTTAAAGACAAATGTGAAATCACTTATTCTGAAAGAAATCTTTTAATTTCTGATAACAAACATTTGAACGCTAAAATAAATGTCTTGCATAATTCCATAGACATTCTTGAAGCAAATGAACGGATGACTCATAATTTTTGTCATCCTTGGTCCAAAGCACCTGGTCTCGGAAGCGAGATTCCGAAACCAATTGCTTGTACCTTGAAGGAGTTACAGAATCTAACTTTTATGGGAGACATTCCGAACCACAAACATTCGGAGACCCCTATCTCACCTTTGTCACCCCTTCATGAGACCTTGGATAGTTTTTCATCCCTGATTCTTGAGTTTCATCCAATAGTTGTCAAGTGTCCTGATTCCACGCCTCTTCCACCTCTGATACCCCTGGACCTGAATCAGACCTCGGAACTTTCTTCCAACATTCCCAACACTGTAGTTCACATTACGAACCACATTCCTCCTAACAATTGCCTTATTGAGGAAATTATTCCGGAGACAACTGGACCTAACTCTGAAAAATTAAACTTTGTTTGGAAATCCTTAGATAATGACGTTAATGTAGAAACCATAAGTGACAATTCATCCGATTCATGTGATTCGGACTCTCAAGTGTTTTCCAAAACCATCCTAGTACCAATCAAACCCAAGTTCAACAACCCATCCGTTGGCCAAACTTCCAAGTCAACATCTGACTCCAGGAAGAAACATTTGTTGAGTAGAAAAGATGTCGTTGATCCTAAGATAGAAGCCAAAAATTCTCTCAAAAAGGAAATTAGGTCTAGACAGTTTTCCAAAACCATCCTAGTACCAATCAAACCCAAGTTCAACAACCCATCCTCGGGCTGATTTTTCTATTTTCATTGCTAAATCTGATGGTACAATTTTTAAACCTCAACTTTCAAAACCAAGTGCACCATCAAAGACAGTAAACAACGAACGTTTAGTTAAAAACAATGTCTCTCAAACTTTTCCAAAGGATTCAAAACAAAAATTTGAGCGGAAAGTTAAGAGTGTCGAAAAAGATTTTGCAACATCAAGTAATACTGTGATTCCTACAAAAAACAGTTGGTCCGAGAAAAGTTGTTCTGAAACCACATACTGTTGAATATGATTTCTGGATTAACGAAAAGACCTTAGCATTTTGCCTCTATCCCAAAGGATCTCGGAACATGACTTCAGAGACACCTGTTGCTCAAAATTCACTGCCAAAGTCCAAAGCCCGTGGCCAAGTCCCAAAACTTAACTCGGAGTCTAAAAACTCCAAACTTCACTAATCTTTGCAGGCACTCTGTGCTTCGGAACAAGATACAATATGGTATATTGATAATTTTTGTTCCATGCACATGACGGGGCAGAAAGACTTTCTGCGAGATCTCAAACTTTCACCAAATGTTGGCTATGTGACGTATGGCAACAACTCCAACTCTCAAATATGAGGTTATGGCATCCTCACCAATGGAAACTTCTCTGTATCAAATGTGGCATATGTAGTTGATCTGAAGCACAATCTCATTAGTGTGGCTCAACTTACCGATGCAAATCGTTGAGTTGAATTCTGCAAGAAACACAGTTATGTCATGTCCGAAGACCGGAAAGAATGTCTGATTAAGTCAAATCGAAACAAGAACATGTATCCTCTTGACATCAACATGATCGTTGGAAAGCCTCAACTATGTCTTCTCTCAAAGGCAGTTCCTAATGTCAGTTGGTTATGGCATCGAAGGCTTGCTCATCTGAACTTTCGATATATGAACGATCTTGTTTCCAGTGAAATGGTCAGAGTATTGCCTCTCCTCAAGTTCAAAAACGACCATCTTTGTGTTGCATGCGAGTGTGGGAAGCAATCGAAGAAGGGTCATCCTACCATCATTGAAAAATCTATCTCGGAACCGTTAGAACTGCTTCATATTGATCTTTGTGGACCCTCCACTGTAGAGAGTCTACATCATAAGAAATACATTCTTGTGATTGTGGATGATTTTACAAGGTTCACCTGGGTTTTCTTCCTCAGGCTCAAGTCAGAAACAGCCTCGGAACTTATCACCTTCATTAAGGGTATTAAAGTTCTAGTGAAATTGCTTGTTCCTCGAATCCGAAGTGATAATGGTTCAGAGTTTACCAATGTCACCATTGAGAAATTCCTGTCCGAAAAAGGAATTGACCACAACTTCTCAGCTCCCTACACACCTCAACAAAATGGTGTAGTCGAAAGACGAAACAGAACCTTAGTTGAAGTTGCTCGATCGATGCTTAACTTTGCAAATCTTCCATTGTATCTTTGGGCTGAAGCCTTGTCCACCTCATGCTTTACTCAGAAGCCATGAACGGTCGTAAGTCGAGTATGACACCTCAACTTTGCAAACCTTAGTTGAAGCTGCTCAATCGACGCCTCAATATGACACCGTATGAAGCTATGAACGGTCGTAAGCCGAGTATCTCCTTTCTGCATGTCTGTGGTTGTAGGTGCTTTATCAAGAACAATCGTGATCAACTCACGAAATTCCAGCCCAAAGCAGATGAAGCAATCTTTCTCGGATACTCAGAAAAATCAAAAGCCCACAGGGTTCTAAATAGAAGAAATCGTGTTCTTGAAGAAAGCTTTGATGTCACCTTTGATGACAACTACATTCAGAATTCTGGCCCAACCCATGTCACCACTCAGATCATGGAGTCCGATGCTCCATCTCCAGGATGTCCGAATCCTCAAATAATTCATGAAGTCGATTTTGAAACCATGTTCGGACCATTAGAAACTGCTCTTGATTTGGAATATCAAACAAGACAACCCTCTAATATTGCTCCTACTTCCCAAAATGTTTCTGGTCCGACCCCTACTTTTCATCCATTTAATTCCGAACTGTTTCAACCTTCTCAAGTTGAGGGGGGGGGGGGGGATGGTCTACCTTCCCTTGAATCAAATGTAGATGGCTTTCATGATGCAACTGATCGTTTTGCTGATTTTGATCCTATTCCGAACAACAACAACAACAACAACAACAACAACAACAACAACAACAACAACAACAACGACAACGTCAACTTCTTTGACTTTCTGGACGAAAATAATGTTGATATCTCCGGTTCAGAAGTTCAGGGGGAGCATCATCCTCCAATTCAAGTTGTTCAGGGGGAGCAACACAACCCCATTGTAAATGTCGGTTCATCTGCTACAGAAGAGCTTCCGAGACTACACATCTGGACTAAGGATCATCCTACAAACCAAGTAATTGGGAATCTAAACGCTGGTATTCAAACTCGCTCTGCCACTAACATCCAAAACGTATGTCATTTTCGACATTTATCTCAATGGTTGAACCAAAATCCATCAAGGAAACATTAGAACATGCTGACTGGATTACAGCCATGCATGAAGAAGTGGCAGAATTTCACAGAAACGAAGTGTGGAATCTCGTCCCTCCTCCGAATCACTCTATCGTTGGTACGAGATGTGGCTTACGAAACAAGCTAGACAATGCGGGAGTTATTATTCGAAACAAAGCAAGATTGGTGGCCAAAGGATTCAAACAGATTGAAGGACTTGACTATGACGAGACCTTTGCTCCTGTTGCCCGTCTTGAAGCCATCAAAATCTTTCTTGCTTTGCAGCTCACAAAGGCTTCAAGGTTTATCAAATGGATGTCAAAAGTGCATTTCTTAATGGTGAACTTGATACCGAAGTGTATCTCCAACAGCCTCCTGGTTTTGTCAATCTTTCTTATCCAAACTAATTCTACAAACTCTGAAAAGCTGTTTACGGACTAAAGCAAGATCCTCGCGCCTGGTACGAGACTCTCACCGACTTTCTCAAGCGTTCTGGTTTTCAAAGAGGTATTCTCGATCCTACCATATTCTGAAGATCAAATGGAAAGCATCTCATGCTTGTTCAAATCTACGTTGACGATATCATTTTTGGATCAACTGATTCATCAATGGTTGCTGATTTTGCTAAGTTAATGGTTAGCCAATTCCAAATCAGTATGAATCGTGAACTAAGTTTCTTCCTAGGCATCCAAGTAAAACAGACCAACATAGGAATCTTTATTCATCAAGAAAAATACATTTATGAGCTTCTCAAAAAGTACTCGATGGACACTTGTACCTCTGGCAAGGTACCTATGGATTTCGGACACAAGATCTTCTCGAACCCATCAGGTGTTGCTGTCGATGAAAAAAAGTATAGAGGAATGATTGGATCGCTACTCTACCTAACAGCAAGTCGTCCGGATATCATGTTCTCAACATGTTTGTGTGCCATATTTTAAGTCAATCCAAATATGTCTCATCTCTTGGCTATTAAGCAAATATTCTGATACCTGAAAGGTACAAAGAGTCTCGGAATCTGGTACCCAACAAATGAGAGTTTCCTCCTACAAGCATACTCCGATTCGAATTATGGCGGTCTTCAATTGGACAGAAAAAGCACCTCTGGTGACTGTCAATTTTTAGGTGGAAGACTGGTTAGTTGGTCATCAAAGAAGCAGAACTGCATTGCACTATCAACAGCCGAAGCGGAATACATTGCTACTACTAGTTGCACCTCTCAAGTTCTTTGGATGAAATCACAACTTATGGATTATGCTTACCGGTTTCAACAAATTCCCATCTATTGTGATTCACAAAGTGCCATTGCGATCTCACACAATCCAATTCAGCACTCCAAGACGAAGCACATCGATATACGGTACCATTTCATTAAAGATCATGTTTTAAAAGGAAACATTGAACTTATTTTTGTTCCATCTGATGATGAAATTGTTGATGTCTTTACTAAGGCATTAGACGAAACCAAATTCAATGGTTTTCTGAACAAAATAGGTATGATGTTGCCTGATCCTCAATTCTTTCAAGAGGCCTGCACTCTCTGATGCTATCATCAGGAAGTGAAATGATTCCGAAGCCAAACTTAATTTTTTCATCTCAGAATTGTATCCTCTTGGAATAAATAGGATCATTTTACATGTCTTTTTATCTGACATCTTATTCCAGTTTTAAGTTGTACAGCTCCCTCAATCTTTTGAAGTTCATGACCAATATATTCATATTGGTGTGTTGTTTAAATCTCATCTAGGAATCTATTTCAAAAATGTGTTATGGAGTTCATCTCGGAATTCCACTCTGAATTGGTAATGTGTTCTCGTCTCTTACCTTGTCCGAGATCAGTTCCTTCTCGTATCGGACCTCCAAAAATCTGTTTAAAACGTGTCCTCCAAGATATTTTTTTCTTTTACCTCTAATATTCAGGCTGAGTCTGTGCAATCTCATACTATATATCATGTACAAGTATTTTCATCTTCATCTCGAAAGAATCTTATGACAAATCCTTCTCGGAACTTTCATGCTCCATGATCACGGGTAAATCTATCTCGGATATTTCCTAGTCCGAGATCCATTGTCAAATCACCTCGGAACATTCTAAATCCATCTCAGACCATTTCTACTTCGAGATATCTTACTTCAAAGAAGTTCAAAAGGTTGTTTTGTCATTGTGTGTGAAACGTTTTCTTAATAACTCAAACCGTTATATTTTAATGATGATTATCTTTTAGCCCTAGAAAAACACACTTTTTGCACACGTCCCCATAAAAGCAAACATCACGTCAATGAAGCGATGGTTTCCATTTTACACGTACCGTCGGTGGTCTTTTTTAGTCCTTGTAGTTCAATTCCTCCCAAAAATGGCAACACAATTAATGTGATCCATTTCCAAATTCGGGTTTCATCATTACTCCTCTAACCCGACCCACCTTTTCCTGAACCTATAAAAGACCCTCTAAACCCCTTTTACCCTTTACGCTCTCAAAACCCTCATCTTCTTCTTTCTGCTAAAGTGTTCTTCAATCTTTCATAACGTACAACAATGACGTCTGCTTAAACCAACCCCAAAATCATGAAAACTGCTCCTAAAAACAAAATCATCCATGGGTTCGAATTCATCGGAACCGTTTCTCATAGATACGACTCAACTGTTCTCATTGGATCCCATGGACTACGACGAGTCCATCAGGTTCATGATCGAGTTCATTGCTCGACATCCCATCTTAGTTCCTCTCACCAAAATCCCTGACCCTCCCCTTCTTCTTCGTCTTCTTCATATTGCGTTCGAAAGAATCAAAATTGATGCAGGTGTTCTTGAAACCAAGATTACTGGTGATCACATTGTTCCAGTTCACAAACACTCTTTTCTGAAAGCCATTGGAATCCCTAAAAACCCTAAGGGTTTTAAAGTCCAAGAACCCTCATCTGAAGAGTTTCAGACGTTTCTTCACCACATAGGGTATGAAGAGGAGTTCAAGGCCAAGACGTTCAAGAAATCAGCAGTTCCTGGGATTTGGACAGTTCTGATGCACCTCATCCTTAGAGGTATATCCTGGAAACACGGTGGAATGGACGCAATGAGCAAGGATTGGCTGTATGTCGTTTACAACATCTTCTCCAGCAAAACAAACATCGTTGATCTAACAGAAGTCTTGTGGCAAGACTTTCGGAAGTTTGCTGAGAAAAGGAAGCCCATGAAGATATCAAGTCCGAGATTATGGGCTTCTACAATCCAACAGTTCTACAAAGAGAGAAGTGAACTAATTCCGATTGACATAATTCTGAAAGAGGTACTTCTAACCTTCAAACCTATTAAAACTTATCGCCTTCCGAACCAGGCATCTTTTGGACCTGTTCGTAGACTTCCTACACATATGTTGGCCATTTTGCCATCCGAGTCCCCTCACTTGAAACATCACTTGGAGACTTCGGTTGTGTACGACCCAACACAATCTACCTCAGTCCCCATTGAGCCCATCTCAGATGTGGCCCAACCAGCTTCGGCTGGTGGAAACAAGAAGAAGGCTGCAAAACGAAAGACCTCTCCTTCTAAACCCAAAGCCAAAAGGAGAACCAAAGTCGGTTCTTCCTCTCAACAGAAAGGAACCAAAGACATTCCGGCTGACTCTGGCCATCCTCTAACCCCACATGGCCACTCTTTCGAATTACCCTTCGGAGTTTCAATACCACAATCACACACTCATGGGGAGTCTCCTCATAATCCACCCTCACCTTCCCAACAAGGTGTTGCTAGTGTTGAACATACTTCCTTGCACCCCCTGGAACAAACTCACAGGTCGATTTGGAAAACCCCCTTCTTTCAACACAAACACGGTCCAAGATCCCCGTCTCGAACCCGAAGCATTCTGAAGCGGGAGCTGTCCCTCCCACCTCGGATGCCACAACTGGTCTGATACCTGGTAAAGGTACAGGATGACCATGTGCTAATGATCCTCTCTGGTTAGATTATGTTAGAAGGACACATACGAGGCATCATGAGCTTGCGAAATCACAAGTTGAAGCTACTCTTATCTCGATGAGGAATAGAGCAATCCAGAGCAACCTTCCATTTGTTGCTCCATCAGATGATGTCACTGATCTGGAGTTTGCTTTTGGTGAAACACAAGACAATATCGTCTCGGACAATCCTCCCAAAACTCAACACCATGACGCTTTTCTCCCCGATCCTGATGAAAAACATCCAGATGAATTTATGTTCAATGATGATAGTGCTTCTATTGCTGCTCCACCACTGTTTTCCTCACTTCATCTCTCAACAAAGCCATCTTCTTCAAAACCAGATTATGATTTTAGGCTTTCCTCCTCTTCTTCTGGAGCCTGTTGACGAAGAGATCAAGATTGATGATCAAGCCCAAATGAATCTCGGAGGTGAAACAGAGTCTACTCCTCCCAAACATGATTAAACAACAAATGAAACTCATCATGGCCCCTCCGAAATGCCAGTGAATCAAGAATATGATCAAGCCAAGTCTCGGAACTCCACCTCGGACATGGGATCATCAGCTGGTAATTATGCTGATCCCTTTGCGCTATTGGAACTCCGGACCATGTCTCTGAAACTGTCAAGAAGTTCAACTCAATTGAAACCTCTATGGTCGGACTCGACACCAATATTGATGTCAAGGTTTCTGTTCTAGACTCCAAGTTGGATGCCATTTTACTCTCCCTGTCCGAAGCCACCAAATCCGGACCCTGGAATGCAGAAAGAGAAGCCCAGCTCGATCAACTCATTTCCCTCAAACTCAAGCATACTGATGAGGAAGTTGAACAAAAAAACAATGCCAGCTTTGACAATTACCTCGACACAATCACTATAATGTTAAAAGTGATGGGTTTTGAGCAAAACAACATTTCTAAGGTGTTCATGTAAACCCTAATGCTTGGATCTAGTTTTTCTAATTGTACATGCATAATTGTCCAAGACTTGCAAAACCCTAATCTAGCATATCATAAAAATCGAAATCATATATAATAAACTAGTTAGAAAGTTACCTTGATTGTTGCTTGAAGAATTTGACTTGAGAGCTTAGTATCACAAATGTAATGCCTCTAATCGATCACAAACACCAAGGCAATTGGACGAATGTAAGAGAGAGAGGAGGGAGGTGATTTTCGGCTCTGGAAATCCTTCTAGGGTTAAGTATAGCCGAAAATATGATACATAGGGTCCCTTTATATAGGTGAGGAGTTAGAGTTTCAGTCAAACACTTATCTGGTTGCTTAGGCTCTAAGCAGCCCATAAGATCCTTCTGGAATCCTACCTTGGACGAATTCTTAAGGCCTTATCCATAAGAATTCGTCCACCCTATCATTATGGTTTCCTCAGCCTACTTTGCAACTATCCAATAATTACAATATCAGTCCCCTAGGTTTAATTAATATCTTTTGATCAATAAATTAATTTCTTAATTAATTTTTGACCAACATTAATTAACCAATATGATTTCTCTTTTAATATATTATTCATATAATATATTAATAAACCATAATAACCTCTTTCTCTATAATTCATCTAGTCAAGTTGCTCTGGTGAGGGCAACCCAAAAGGACCATGCTACAACCGGGTCAAGTACATACCAAATATAGTTATGGGCTTAGACACCTAATCCAACAAAAAGTCCATTATGATATGAGCAGTTAGGGCTGTAAACGAACTGAACGTTCAACGAACTGTTCATGAACCGTTCGGCGGGAAGTTCGTTTATGTTCGTTTATTTAATAAACGAACGAACATGAACACAAATTCTCGTTCATTTAGTTAAACGAACGAACATGAACAATGGTATCGTTCGTTTAATTATGTTCATGAACGTTCGTTTATGTTCTTCGTTTACCTTTGTTCATGTTTGTTCATATAAGTTCCTTTTATCTTCATATATGTTTAATTGTGTTTGATTACATTACTATATTATATGTTCATTTATGTTCATATATGTTTGTTTATCTTCGTTTGTTTATGTTCGTTTGTTTATGTTCGTTTAGCATGTTTACGAACATAAACGAACGAACATGAACAATGTAATTTGTTAAACGAACGAACATGAACAAGAAAACTCGTTCGTCTAACCGTTCGTGTTCGTTCATCTGTTCGGTTAACTTAAACGAACGAACATGAAAAAGCCCCGTTCGTGTTCGTTTGGTTCGTTTATAGCCCTATGAGCAGTGCTACAAATCAACTGATCAAGCAAACCCACGTCCTCTACGAGAAGAAAATTCAGAGACTAGAGAAGGAGATTAAGAAGAAAGATGAGATGAACCTGATTATGCAACCAGTTCTTATCAAGCTCCTTAGAGCATGCTGGAACATTGTGGACGTGCCAAACAAAAAATTTGATGAAATGCTCTCCATTCTCGCCCAACTCTTCGATCACTTGAAAGCTCAGGCTCCCAAAGCTGAAGCTTATGATGCCTTAACGTTGCAGATAAATACAAGTTTTCAGAAGGTATTCGATTGATTCTCGGAACTCAATGTAACGACGTAAATTTTAAAACAATTTTTCATTTTTCAACACAATAAAACTCATATAATATTCTCAAAATCTCATGTATCAAATGTCATCATAATAAAACATATCCCAGAATCTCAAAACATCTGATCTAGCCTCCGCCTAATCACATAAAGTCTTGAACTCGAATATCTGATCTAGCCTCCGCCTAATCACATAAAGTAATTATCTCTAATTAATACGGCTCTCAAAGGCTAGACTAGTCCCTCCCTATATTGTCTCAGAAGGGTAAAAGACCATTTTACCCCTCCAATGGTCCAATGTCCAAATATTGACCAAACCCTAAAAGTCAACCCCAGTCAATGGTCCAACTTTGACCAGACTCGTCGAGTGTACTCGGGTGACTCGGCGAGTCCATGCGTGTCCTCTGAATCCTCCTAAGGCCTCACTCAACTCGTCGAGTTAGCCTTTCTCTTGACGGGTTACCACTGATCACGAATTGTGGTGCAACACGATCCGACTCGTCGAGTCCGCTCATGGACTCGACAAGTTTCTTCCATGAGAATGCTCAAACGACCTTCTGAGGTCAGATCTGTTTCTCTAACCTATAGATCTGACCTTCTAACATCCAAAAGTCACGTAAAGGTCTGAACTTTACGTTCATGCATCGCATATATAGCTCTATTTGATGAAATAGTTCTAAAAATGGAGTCCTAGGCTCAATACTCTCATGTAACATCATAAAGCTTGGTTGTTGGGACACTCTGGACCTCTCAAGGTCCAGATTTGAAGTCTATTCCTCAATGGGACTTCACATGCTCCATAATCCAACTAAAGAAATGGTAAAGAAACCCTAGATTCCACAAATATACTATATACACGAAAAAAGGCATGGATTCATACCTCAAACAGAAGCCCTTGATGAAATAGAAGAAGTTCTGAGCCCCCTCTAAGCAGCCTAGCTTGAATCTTCCTTCCTTCCTTGCAAGAATGCACTATGGTGGTGAAATTAGCCCTCTCTCTCTCTTTCTAAGCTCTCTGGCTCGCTAGGGTTTCTCCAGGGTATGAGTGGCTGCAAATGAAGGCCATAAGGACCATTAAATAGGTCACATGCCCAAAGATTTAGGGTTTCTATCCACAGCGCGGACTCGTCGAGTCGACTCACCGACTCGTCGAGTCCATTCATTAATCCTAGTCAGTAGTCGCGATCCTACTCGACGAGTCTAGGCGTCAACTCGTCGAGTCCCTTTCCTTGAATCAAAAATAAATACTCAATTTATGATACCTAGAAGTCCGGATGTTACAATTCTCCCCCACTAGAATCAGACTTCGCCCTCGAAGTCTCGTTCTGCAAACAACTCTGGATGCTGCTCCCGCATCTCCGTCTCCGGCTCCCAAGTCAGCTCGGACCCTCTCCGATGTTGCCACTAGACCTGAACCAGGGGCACCTCCTTGTTCCTCGGAACCTTGATCTTCCGATCCAAGATCGCGATCGGCCTCTCAATGTAATTCAAACTCGCGTCCACCTGAATATCCTCTAGCGGCACAACCGCCGTCTCATCGGCTATACACTTCCTCAACTGGGATACATGGAAGGTATCATGGATCTGACTCAACTCCTCGGGTAGCTCCAGACAGTATGCTACCTTACCCACCCTCGCGGTCACCCTGAACGGACCAATGTATCGGGGCCCCAGCTTGCGCCTCTTCCTGAGTCGGATCACTCCTTTCCAAGGAGATACCTTCAGGAGTAAGAAATCTCCAACCTGGAACTCGAGCTCGGATTGCCGCCTATCCGCATAACTCTTCTGACGGCTCTGGGCTGTCAGTAACCTCTGTCTGACCTGCTGTATCTGCTCAGTCGTCTTAAGCACTATCTCAGTGCTACCCATCACTCGCTGCCCTACCTCTCTCCAACAAATGGGAGTTCGACACCTCCTCCCATAAAGAAGCTCAAAGGGAGGCATACCAATACTCGAATGGTGGTTGTTGTTGTAAGAAAACTCAGCAAAAGGTAGGTATGTGTCCCAACTTCCACCGAAGTCCATAACACATGCTCGAAGCATGTCCTCGAGTGTCTGTATCGTCCGCTTACTCTACCCGTCCGTCTGTGGGTGACAAGCAGTACTGAAGTGCAATCTCGTACCCAACTCCTCATGAAACTTCTTCTAGAACCTGGAAGTAAAACGTACATCTCGGTCTGACACAATCGAGATCGGCATTCCATGCTGCGACACCACCTCTCGCACATATATTTCTGCCAGCCTCTCCGCAGAAGAGCTCTCACTAATAGCAAGGAAGTGAGTGCTCTTCGTCAGCCGGTCCACAATCACCCAAATCGCATCAACACCCCTCGCGGTCCTCGACAATTTGGTGATAAAATCCATAGAAATCTGTTCCTACTTCCACTGGGGAACCTCTAGTGGCTGCAACTTGCCATACGGACGCTGGTGCTCGGCCTTAACCCGACGACAGGTCAAGCACCTCTCTACTACCCATGCAACGTCCCTCTTCATACAGGGACACCAGTAGTCTCTCTTCAGGTCCAAATACATCTTAGTGGCCCCGGGATGGATCGAGAATCTCGATCTATGCGCCTCCTCCATCAGAGTGCTACGTGTCCTGCCCGTATAAGGCACCCATATCCGACCTCGAAAGGTCCTCAGCCCTCGGCTATCCGTCACAAACTCGGATACCTGCCCAACCACCCACTCTTTCTTGAGGTTCTCTGGTCTCACAGCCTCTGCCTGGGCCTCTCGGATGGTATCTAATACCGGAGTCATCACCGTCATCCTCATGCATATATCTCGAATCAGGGCGCTCTCCGCCCTACGGCTTAGAGCATCGGCTACCACGTTAGCCTTGCCCGGGTGGTACAGGATCTCACAGTCATAATCCTTTACCACATCCAACCATCTCCTCTGACGCATGTTCAGGTTGGGCTGATCCATCAGATACTTCAAACTCTTGTGGTCCGTGTATACCGTACACCGAACCCCATACAGATAATGGCGCCATATCTTGAGGGCGAACACTATTGCCCCAACTCCAAATCGTGGGTAGGATACCTCGTCTCATGAGGTTTCAGCTGCCTCGATGCGTATGCTATCACGTGCCCCCTCTGCATGAGCACTGCACCCAACCCCGATATAGACGCATCACAATACATCACAAAATCCTCCATTCCCTCCGGAAGGGCTAACACCGGGGCTTCGCATAGTCTCTGGCGAAGGGTCTCAAACGAGGTCTGCTGCTCTAGACCCCAAGAAAAAGCAACGCCCTTCCGGGTCAATCTGGTGAGGGGAACGGCAATCTTGGAGAAATCCCGGATAAATCTTCGATAGTAGCCGGCCAACCCCAGAAAACTCCTGATCTTGGTGGGGGATCTCGGCACCTCCCAACTCATCACAGCCTCAATCTTGGCCGGATCGACCAATATCCCATTCTGATTAATGAGATGTACCAAGAACTGGACCTCTCGTAACCAGAAATCACACTTGGAGAATTTGGCATAAAGCCTCTCCGATCTCAATACTCCGAGGATCTCCCTCAGGTGCTCCTCATACTGCTCTCTGGTCCTCGAATACACTAGAATGTCGTCGATGAACACAATCATCGATCGATCCAACATCGGCCTGCATACTTAGTTCATGAGGTCCATGAACGCCGCTGGTGCATTGGTGAGCCCAAAAGGCATCACCACGAACTCGTAATACCCATAACGAGTCCTTAACACCGTCTTCTGGATATCCTCATCACACACCCTCATCTGGTGATATCCAGACCACAAATCTATCTTGGAAAACCAAGACGCATCCTGCAACTGATCGAACAGATCGTCGATCCTCGGCAATGGATAACGGTTCTTAACCGTTAACTTGTTCAACTCCCGGTAATCAATGCACATCCGGTGTGAACCATCCTTTTTCTTGACAAAAAGGATCGGTGCTTCCCACGGCGAGCTACTCGGTCGGATGAATCCCTTCCCCAACAGCTCCTGAAGCTGCGAGGATAACTCCCGCATCTCCGGCGGCGCAAAGCAATAAGGTGCCTTGGCAATAGGCGCTGCCCCCGGAACCAAATCGATGCGGAACTCCACCTGCCTCTCGGGAGGCACACCCGGCAACTCCTCGGGGAAAACATCCAGAAACTCTCGCACTATCGGTACCTCACCGACAGAACTCGGCCTCTCTGCGGCGACTCGTGCATCCATCACATAGGCTACAAACCCTCTACAACCCTGCTGTAGACTCTGTCTCGCTCTGGCAGCCGAACAAAATGCTGACCCAGATCGGGAACCCTCGCCATACACCGTAAGTACTCCCCCACTAGGGTCTCGTATGGTCACCAACTGCCGCTCGCATTATATAACAGCTCCAAATCGGCTCAACCAGTCCATGCCCACGATGACACAGACATCACCCATCACAATCGGTACCAGATCTATCGGGAACTCAACACCGAAAATCTCGAGTACACATCCTCGAATCACATCAGTAGCATAAACCGCTCGCTCGTCAGCTATAGAAACTCGTAGAGGTCGACTCAACGCCTCTCGTCGGATACTGATGTGCTGGCTAAACGCTAATGACACGAAAGATCGACTCGCACCCGAGTCAAATAACACCAAAGCAGGTACAGAACTCACAAGAAAAGTACCTATGCATACCACAGAATAAGCACAATATCTCAAACTCAGTATAAGTAAATAAAAGAATACATACCAGCCACGACATCGGGCGTTGCGCGGACCTCCTCTGCTGTCAACTGAAAGGCTCTCCCGCGAGCCTTCGGCGCCTCGGCCTTCGCTAGCCGGGCCTCGGTAGCTCTAGCAGCAGGTGCAGATCCCTGTGCTGATCCCTGAAGTAGCTGTGGGCACTCAGCCTTCCGATTGCCTGTCTGGTTGCAGTGAAAGCAAACCGAAAATCCCTTGGGGCAATCCCTCGCGATATGCCCCTCCTTCCCACACTTGTAGCACACACCCGCTCTGCACGTCCCATCATGAGTCTTGCCACACTTCCCGCAAGTGCAGCCCTTCTGGCCTCCAGATCTCGAATCAGCGGGCTTTGCCCGCTTGGCTGCCGGCTGAGACTGTAGTGGCCGCCTATCCCTCCTCTGAGACTCGGCCTCCTCCCTGACCTGAGTCTCTAGCTCAATCTCCCTCTTCCGGTCATTCGACTGGAGCTCGGCAAATGTCCGGTATGTCGAGTTCGCCAGGAACTCACGAATGTCCCTCCTCAGTATGCTCAGATATCGGCTCATACGTGCCTGCTCGGTAGACACGTGCTCAGGGCAAAACAACGCCCTCTCATGAAACATCTGTGTAATCACAGTCACGGACTCCGTCTCCTGCTTGAGGGACAAGAACTCATGCGCCAACCATTCCCTCTCCACCGGGGGAACATACTCATCTCGGAACATGGTGGTGAACCTCTCCCAGGTCACCGCTGTAATATCTGCAGGAGTGAAGTCTGCCGTAACAAACTTCCACCATTCCTTTGCTCCCAAGCGAAGCTGGTTCAGCGTGAACCGTACTCTCAGATGCTCCGGACAAGAACAGGTGTAGAAGCACCCCTCAATGTCAGAGATCCACCTCATCGCAGCTATCGGATCCTGAGTCCCATCAAACTCTGGTGGCTTCGTGTTGCTGAACTCTCGGTACAGCAACGAGTCACCCCCATGTGGCCTGGCAGCGGAGACGGCTGCGGTGGCTGCATCAACAGCAGCCTCGGTAAGAGAAGCATACCGCTCGTCAAACGTCTCAATCAAAGTGGTCTTGATAGACCCAAACATCTCGGGTATCTCAGCTCGTATGGCTACGGCCACCTCCTCGTGAATCAACCTACGGATCTCCTCATCACTGGTACCACTGCCTCCTGGGTGGTGGCGCGTCCCAACCATGATGTCTCTGAAATACAATACAAAAAAAATCAGAGGCTCGCTCGAGTATACTCGCACTCGATACTCAACCCTACTTGTTCTTTAGTACCTTAAGGATTTTTACTTGGACTGCTCACTGATCCGGGGTTTCCAGTAGTACGGGCCCTATACTACCTTCCACAACGCATCGGTATTCACCCCAAGTCCTCCTCCTAGGATCCCAGATCACAAGTACTCTATATCTCACTAAACTCAGGCTACCCTCTAGTAGACCACTCATAAGCTCCTCGCTGCTACCTACTCACTCTCGAAGTATCTCATAGTAGCAGTAATTCATAGGCTAAGGCATCACAAATCAGGCCCACTCTCGTTGGACCCTCTTGTCCGGTCTAAATCGTAGGACCCTCCGGTCTGGTCTATATAACACATAGCATACATATATCACAATGCACATAAACTCAACATACACATAACACATAAGACCCTCCGGTCTGCACATAGTTACCACTCTAGGTAATGTATAGTGAGAAGACTCACCTCGGGTAGTCTCGGAAAGTCTTGAACTCGAATATCTGATCTAGCCTCCGCCTAATCACATAAAGTAATTATCTCTAATTAATACGGCTCTCAAAGGCTAGACTAGTCCCTCCCTATATTCTCTCAGAAGGGGAAAAGACCATTTTACCCCTCCAATGGTCCAATGTCCAAATGTTGACCAAACCCTAAAAGTCAACCCAGTCAACGGTCCAACTTTGACCAGACTCGTCGAGTGCACTCGGGTGACTCGGCGAGTCCATGCGTGTCCTCTGAATCCTCCTAAGGCCTCACTCGACTCGTCGAGTTGACCTTTCTCTTGACGGGTTACCACTGATCACGAATCGTGGTGCAACACGATCCGACTCGTCGAGTCCGCTCATGGACTCGACAAGTTTCTTCCATGAGAATGCTCAAACGACCTTCTGAGGTCAGATCTGTTTCTCTAACCTATAGATCTGACCTTCTAACATCCAAAAGTCACGTAAAGGTCTGAACTTTACGTTCATGCATCGCACATATAGCTCTATTTGATGAAATAGTTCTAAAAATGGAGTCCTAGGCTCAATACTCTCATGTAACATCATAAAGCTTGGTTGTTGGGACACTCTGGACCTCTCAAGGTCCAGATTTGAAGTCTATTCCTCAATGGGACTTCACATGCTCCACAATCCAACTAAAGAAAGGGTAAAGAAACCCTAGATTCCACAAATCTACTATATACACGAAAATAGGCATGGATTCATACCTCAAACAGAAGCCCTTGATGAAATAGAAGAAGTTTTGAGCCCCCTCTAAGCAGCCTAGCTTGAATCTTCCTTCCTTCCTTGCAAGAATGCACTATGGTGGTGAAATTAGCCCTCTCTCTCTCTTTCTAAGCTCTCTGGCTCGCTAGGGTTTCTCCAGGGTATGAGTGGCCGCAAATGAAGGCCATAAGGACCATTAAATAGGGCACAGGCCCAAAGATTTAGGGTTTCTATCCACAGCGCGGACTCATCGAGTCGACTCACCGACTCGTCGAGTCCATTCATTAATCCTAGTCAGCAGTCGCGATCCTACTCGACGAGTCTAGGCGTCAACTCGTCGAGTCCCTTTCCTTGACTCAAAAATAAATACTCAATTTATGATACCTGGAAGTCCGGATGTTACACTCAAGGAGTCTGCAGTGCTAGCATTGGCTGCTGGGTCGTCCGTTCCAAGAGGGGGAGAAGGGCCTACCAAGATAAGTCAATCCATCCCCTGGAGGCCTACCTCGGAGTTCAAACTCCGAGATGAAGAATCTGATGATGATTATTTGCAATTTCTTACAGGTACGCCAGATGATGATGATGATGATGAGGATGAAGAAGATAAGTACATCACCAATGCTATCATAGGGATTCCAGCTCCAAGGAGGTTCCCGGCTAAAGTGTTATCCGAGGAAGAGCAACGGATATGGTCTGCAATCTCATGGACATCATCCCTAGCTAATGTATTGCAAAGAAGTCGTGAAGAAGAAAAGGAAAAAACTAAGCAAATAGTTGATGCATTCCGATCCACCCAATCAATGTTTCCTCCGATTCCCTCACCCAGGATAACTACCATTGATGAAGGCTCTCCTCTTCGGAAGCCTGATAATATTCCTAAAGAGCCCCTGACTTCCTCTCCTCCGAAACTCTCCATTGATGAAAACATGCAACACATCATTTCGGTCCTCAACAAACAACAAGACAAGGGCAAGAAACCCATCTTCGAATTCCACAGCTCAAAGCCTCCTTTTAAACAAAAATCTGGTTGGTCTTAGGAAGAAATAGATCAAGCCCTCGGGGAAAGCATCAGAATCCAAGCACTCAAAGATAATCCTCATCCAATGCTAGGGCTTTCCCCTCTTTGTAGATAAGGAATAAGACATGACTTGGACATTGTGTTTTTTATGTATTACGATCTCCCAAATCAAGATTCGGACCAGATTGATCTACCCATATCTCTATACGGCAGGTTCTACACAAAATTTGCTCCTCTCCACCCGGAAGATGATCCTCAAATGATCATCAGAACGGAAAGAGAACGTCTGAAGACATTCTACTCCAAGAACGCACTTCCTCAAAAAGAATTATGGTCTCGGAAATGGATTACCAAGATCTCTGGGTTTGGAAGGAAAGTCTTGACAAAATTTGACTTGAACTGTATGTTGTACCGATACCACATCTTCTAAAACAAACAAACTCAACTTACCATCACAGATGCTGACTTCCCACCGATCAATCCCAACGACATCCTGACAATAGTTGCACACTTCCGAAGCCACCAGAACGACGACCTCAGCATCGGAGCCTACCACGCTGCCTTGGGTTTTCTCAAAGATTATGTCGTTGAGTTCTGTAGATGCGATTTTGAATTTACTCACTTGTTCGGAACCGAAAAATGCTTAGCAAAGATTGATTTCAAGCTGCCAGAAGCTGAGATATTGACAGAAGGGCCAATTGATGAACCGGTTCTAGGATACGTGTATCTGCAAAAGGAAAACGAACAAGAAGGACTTCTTTCGAGTCATTGATAAGCACCTCGTTCCTTCTAAAGCTATTCAAAATTTTATCAAAAATGCAGCAAGATCAGATGCCCCTGAACATGTGAAGACCAAGTTCATCAGTCAACTTCATTGGTATCTTGAAGTCAGAGATTGGTTGTATCGGGCGTATGTGTTTATCAAGGAAGAATCGAACTAAGCTGACTAGATTGCTAAGTTCACTTAGGGGGAGATTGTTGGAACCTGAAAGTGAACCTCTATTAATCACAACTTAATGATGATCCAAAGTCAGTTTGGTGTCCGAGATGTGAAGTGGTACGAGATGAGTTTATAGTAAGAGATAAGGATGGAGCCCGAAATGAAACTTTTCAGTTGGTGCATGAATCCAAGATTGTCTATCTGCTCAACATTTATTATTCTTGTCTTTTTATATGATGTAACATTTCATAGGACTAAGTCTGTTTTGCTTATTTGGATAATCAGAATGTCAGAAGTAGTGTGATTATCCAGTCCTTTGTATGTTTATCGGTTTGTACGTTGTTCCCCCTTGACTATTTAAGGAGTGATTTAATGACAAGAATATCACGGATTGTTCTTCCAAAGATAACATATTTTCATATTAACTTTCTTTCACTTTTCTCTCAAGTCAAGAATATTCAAACATTCTTCTTGTTCATTTATTGTCTTTACTTTGATTATACTCATAGTTCTTCATTTTATTTCTTGAGTACTTTGTTGAATTCTCTCTTCAAGTCTCGACTGGTACTACCAGACTTGACTGGAACATCTAATTAATAGCAGACATTGATCTTGAGCATTAACTCAAGGTTTGAGTTTTCAAACCTTGTCCCTGCGCATCATATCTTTGTTCTCACAAGAAGTACCAACTTAAGGATGGGATCAAGTTCTGCCTTGATGTTAGATTCAATTGAAGAGATCATCTTGGAAATAGATTCCTGAGAAATCAAAGATTGATTTGAAAGATCAACTTTCGAAAGAGAATCCTTGATGTTGTTCAAAAATTCCTCCATCTTTTGAAAGACTTTGGAATCCGGTTCTGTTTTTGCATTATGCTAGGTTGAATAGGAGGTATTATATTCAACAAGCTTTGCTTTGGAATCAGCAACAACGTCTACTTTTCCATGAAGAACAGAGTAATTCTTCTCTATCTTCTCCACTTCTTTTATCATTTCTAATTTAAGCTCTACCACCTTGAGATTAACAAATTCTTCAAACTTCTTAATCTGCTCAACAAAATTTCATGATGCTCTTTAGCAACGTCACGAAGCTTTGTAATCTCTTATTCAAAATTACGAGTATGATGCTTCAAGCTCTCAGCATGTTGTTGCTCAATGTTCTCCATTACACTTTTAAGGCGATTCTCTTGAGATTTGAGCATGTATTCCATTTCAACCCCAGAAACAAAGTTTCGTCCTCCAGTGTCGGCTTGAATCTGTGATAAAGATTTAAGTTTGCTATTGAGAAAATTGAATTGTTTGTCTGACATAAACATATTATCAGGAACATTGTCTTCTTCAGGATCAAATTGTAAATCTGCAAACGACACCATAACGTCATCATCATTCGGATCTTCATCATGAACTAATCTCTTTGGCTCTGTGGATTGCAAAGAGAAGAGAGTCGCAATGGGTTCATGCATGATGGTTGAATATGTTGGTGAAACTGTAGAAATAGGAAGTGTTGATGGGATTGGAAAAGATAATGGTGGTAACGAAGTGGAAGTATCAAGCATTGTGGTTTCGATGGTGGAAGAAATAATGAGTGTTGTAGAAACAATAGAGTTGTCAAGATGAGAAGTACCAATGGCTTCGTTATGCATCAGACCTTCACCCATGGTGACATATGTGTTCGTATTAGATATGCTCACATGGATTCTTGAGGTGTGAACCTCCTCCGTAGGGGACTTGGTTTGCGAAACCTCAGGTGGTATGACTATTGTCTTCTCAGGGATGGAAGTAGATGGAGATTCACTCAAATTGGTGGTTGTATCCGTATTAGATACATGTACATTTCCACCAAGACTTTTAGTTTCCTCGAAAGTCGACTTAACTGGAGAATCCCTTTGAGGTGAACTAAATCCAGTATCAACAAGACAAATATCTGACATTTCGCTTTCACTGCCATGATCTGTTTCGACAATGACTTCGTCAAGAGGGTCTTCCAATTGTCCCTTCTTCTTCTTGATCTTTTTGACCATTTCGCGAGGTTTGTGTTTCTTGGAAGCAGGTGACACAGGAACATGAACATCGCGAATGTGCACACCTCTTCTGTTAAGTTGAGTTTTGCGAATCTACTTTATCCCCTTCGTTGTAGACACTTGCTTAGGTGAAGCAATTTTATCAACTGGTACTTCTTGAACTATTGGCCTTTCAGGAGAATGGAGAGGTCTGTGAGTAGAATTCTTTGTTCTTTTAAGAATACCCGTCTTCGAAGGAATGACCTCCATAGAAACTTCCTTCTCCACATTCTCTTGAACAGGTTTTGAAACGTCCTTCTCCACATGCTCTTGAACAAATTTTGGTGTTCAGTCTTCTTCGATTTCTTGGAAGCTTTAACAGCCTTCGATGAACCTTCAGCCCCCTTTGGCAAAAGAACTCCAACCGTGACATTTTTGTTGATAGATGCCAAATAATGAACTAGAATTGGGTTTGCATGATCAATTTGTCTTAACATTGTGTCTGGAATGCGAGCAATATTGGGAAAAAGAACTGGATCATCAATAACCACGTTAGGAACCTACAAATTCGACAACTCTGCCTTCTCATCTTCCGATGCAACTAAAATCCCTTCTTTTTCATACACATCCCTTAGGATTAAACTCCATTATTTTGCACAAGAGACACCATTCGCTACATTGGTGTGAGAGATTCTTGTACCAAACTCTTTCCATAACTAAGTAACATAATCGACATTTAAGTCATAATAAAGACTTGGAATCATCGCATACACCTCCAATTTTGCCTTATCAAGCCTTGAACTACGACCAGTCAAGCATCGTAGAAAAACACCAAAGAGAAAATTCCACATACAGGGTAAACTCGACTTGAGAAATTGACTTATCCCAGTAAGAGAAGGTTGATGACCCATCTCATTAAACATAAAAACAACATGTTCATTCATAACTTCATATAATGGACCTGAGTACGGTAGCTTCATGATCTGAGCAAACGTTTGTGAGCTTTTACAGTTTGTTGTTCGTCAGTTGAAAAGTAACAACCTTCATCGTTTTCTTGAAGACTACTGTTGAACCATCAAGTGATAACCAGGTCATTGGAACAACAAACAATGACGAGATGACAGTTGAAAGAACATAGTGATTTAGGGCTATAATCAGCATCTGCAGCTTTTCAGGATATTGAGTAACGTCTGGTTGTAAATGAAGATTCGAGCTTTAAATCTTCAACAAGGGTTGATAAGTCTCTTCATCGTTGGTGTTGTTGGATGGATCAACATTTGTAGTAGGAGCCGCCATTTTTAGGGTTTGCAAAATTTGCTTGAAGATGATTAGCTTTGGAGAAATTTAGGGAAAATTTTGGCAAGAGGGCATAAAGTCTACAATTAACACCAGCAAATTCCTTTTATAGTCAATTGATAATTTTCATTTGAACCGGTAACCAATCAAAATTTGCCACGTGTTGCATTGGTTATGGGGCTGGTTGCCGTAAAATTCGCACGCCAGAAAAAGTGATCATCACGATTTCCTAATATCCCATAAACAACTGAACTGTCACGTCGGTAGAACTTCTCGTTGTTCCCAATAGGATAAGAACCGTCATATGTTTCGAACTGTAGAACAAGTACATCATAAGTTTCCTCATCAAGATTACACCAGGCCTTCACTTTGAGGTTAGGCTCATTTGCTTTTGGGATGGTAAAGCGAAATCATATGCTAGACATTGTGAAATCTAGGTGTGACATCCCCATTTTCACGGCAGAAAATACCAATTTGTTTATGCTTTATTTTCAAATCAAAGTAACATTTTAAAGAAAAGTGTTGCGGAATTTGTTCCCATAAAAATATAGATAAAAGCATTTCTGAAGAAATGTATGTTCATTACATTACAACACTCAGGATGTCATCGTCAATACAAATCAAAAGCATAAACCAAAAACAACGTAGGCCTTACAACAATTCTATTTATTTCTACTGGCCTATAATCCATAATCTCTCATCAGATCATCGCATCTATGCTCTTGTGTCAGTACCTGTAATACAAAAAAAAAAACTGAGTGAGTTAGGTTGGGGAGTCTGGTGAGCACATAGGGTTTTCAACCCACAATAAATAAGTTTATTATTTTCAACAATCATTCAACCCGATTACCCGTTCCCGTTATCCTCACTTTACGTCCCTAAATCATCTATTATAAAGGACCTATCCTAAGGAATTTCATCGGGATGGACACTACTGCTAAGGGGATTCCTCAGCCATATATGCCCGTAAGGCAACCATGTGGGGGATGGAGTACACCGGTGAACACATCGTTCACAAACACCTAGAGGTTGCGATCCTACTAGCGTTCCACTGGACTGTCTAGAAAAGTCTGTGGTCGTCATCCATACTCCGCTAGATGACTGGATCAACGTTAACATCGAGGCCTCTCATCATTTTATTTCATCACACACCACTTATTACATCTACCCATGTTTTACCCAACATATTTGTAGATATAAAATACATCTGCAATTTAGATCTGAAGAAAAGGTTCAGATCTGAAAACAAAATACATCTATAGTTTAGATCTGAAGAAAAGGTTTAGATCTGAAAACAAAATACATCTACAGTTTAGATCTGAAGAAAAGGTTCAGATCTGAAAAAAAAAATACATCTTCAGTTTAGATCTGAAGAAAAGGTTCAGATTTGAAAACAAAATAAATATACAGTTTAGATCTGAAAAACCAAGAAGTTTAAATCTTTCATCTAGCATAGATCTCAAGTAAATATGCACACATAACACGTAATTTATGTAAAATATTTCATATCTATGTGTAAGATGAAAGTAACTATGCACTCACTTGTTAAGGTGTTGATTCCAACTTGAACAACGCTTCGCTTCTTGAAAATATGATTTCCTTTGACGAAACCGAGAGGTTTGCCTGAAAACTGGGCTCTGCGGGGGCAGAGTTTCTAAACCGAAAAACTCGTTTTCTCGGAGCCTTCGGGCGCTCTAGGTCTTTCTTCTAGTGCTAGGGAGGTTTCCTAGGCTTCGGGGGGTGTTTGGGGGGTTTAGAGAGAGAGAGAGAGAGTAGTGAGAGAAAGTGATGGCAAAAGTGTGAGAAATCCGGCAGCTCTCGCACCCCTTTTATAGAGGCGAGGCCTCGCATTACGCTGGGCGTACCCTCGGTGGTACGCTGCGCGTAGAGGCAGGTGTCGGAGTTTCGGTGGGGTGACGTGGTACGCTTCGGACCGCAGAAGAGAGAAGACCGCGTAGCTTTCCAACTTCATACGCGGGGCGTACTTCGGTACACAGGGCGTCCGAAGGTACGCTGGGCGTACCCCTCGCATCAGCTCGCATTTTCTCATCTCGACTTCTAAAATTCATAACTTTCGCATACGAGCTCCATTTTTGATGTTTTTTATATCCACACCTAGTGGGACCGTACTCTACAACTTTCGTTTAGACTCCGTCGGCTAATTTTGACTCTATTTTTAAAGTTATATTTTCAACACGCTGGGACAGGAAAGTCCGTTAAAAATTCATAACTTCTTCATTCGACGTCCGTTTTCGTCTGTCTTTTTACCGTTGAACTATTATTAACGAGATCTTCGGTTCTCGTTTAGGTTGTGTCGGCTAAAAATCGGCCGATCTAATATTCGAACTCCGGGCTACATACTGCTATTCCGAAACTTAGAAAAATCATAACTTCCTCATACGAAGTCAGATTTGGGCAATAGTTTAATGTATGAAACGACTTTCATTTAGATTGTTAAGGCTGAAAAGCTCTTTACTGTAACTCACTTTTTACGTCACGCAGTGTCGTGCCGGTTTTGTCGCGAAACTTCGACATGTCATAACTTCTTCGTTATAACTCGGATTTCGGCGTTCTTTATATGTCCGGAATCCTTGTCACGACCACTACAACTTTCTTCATAGATATCGGGTTTATTTAATATTTTTTGGCGCTTATTTTTATTATATCTTTACAAACAAGTATATAATCACATAATTCACATAATATTCAAGTAATTCATCCTTATTACTTTAAAATATGTTACAATTGTTGACCTTGACTATTCTTTATCGAAAAAAACTAAAAATATCTAAATTCATAATTTCACATTGTGAATGCTAAAAAATAAATTATATATTTTTCGGATCCACCGTGTGAATTTAAATTCACATTGTGAATCTGCACAGATTCATAATGTGAATTTGACGAAAAAAATGTAAATTTTTTTTATTGAATTTGATATCATTGGAAAAGGGTTAAAAGTTATAAGTTTTTGTATTTTTAGTTTTTTTATTGATAAAAAATAAACTCTAAATTAAAAAAAATATTGGTTCCTTTGTTTCATGATTAATAATGGTTCTCTATTGAACCTCACTGTATGTTTAATGACCGAACAATAATATTGGATGAAGCTGAATGGATGAGTTGAATAATCAACTATTTAATATTGACAAAATAAAATGATGATTATGATTTGTGTTTAATGAACTCTATAAAATAAGTTCATATTTATCATACAGTCTATTAAATTTTATAATGTTCATACGAATCTATTAAACTTTAAACTTTATAAAGTTATTGTGATACCTATTAGTAGTAGATTAAATTTTATAATGTTCATACAATCTATTAAACTTTAAACTTTATAAAGTTATTGTGATACCTATTAGTAGTGTAGCTAATAAGTCTCATGCTTTGTCATCCCACCCCCTCCCCAACCCTAAAAGAAAATCTTTTTGTATGTAGTTTTAAAATATGAATGTGTGGGTTACTATTTTCTACGCGAAAACTATTTAACTTGTACCCCTCTAGGCTGTAGTCTTAGACAGTGTTTGTTTTTTGTCTGCAGATCTGCGTGACCTCTTCTGTCTGCGCCGCGCAGACCAAGCGCAGACATTAGCCTTTGCAGACTGTTTGTTTTTTTGAAGACTGCAGACCTAAAAATGTCTGCACGCCCTCTTCTTGGCGCAGATGTGGACCAGAGTCTTCTAACATCTTCAGACATCTTCTAGCCTAAAAAAACATATATATCTTTATTTTTTTTAAGTTTTTTTTATTTATATTTTTTCCAACTTTATTAATGATAAACAATTTGAAAAAAAATTACAAAACTTAAAAAAAAACGTTCGATGATACAAACATTATATTTTTGACAAATTTATAAATAAAGATTTATTACAATAATAGTCGTTGAAGTTGTTTATATAAATATGAAAAAAAAAATCATAATATATTCTTATATTTTTTGCCAAATTTTGTAAAACATTATTTAATACAGTATCGTCAATTTCTCGAGAAAATATTTATGGTACGTTTTTAATGGATTTAATTGAAAAAATCGAAGTTTATTTCTATCCATTTATGTATCAAATTCTTGATCACTAATTATAATGTTTAATTATAACTTTGCAACCAAAGTTGTTGGTTTTTATCAAATATATACGTTAACTCATACCATTTTTATTTTTATTTTTTATACAATAATACATAAAAGTTGATCTAGATTCGTTAATTATTTATAACAAAGTCATAAAAATATTAAAAAAAATCACTTTGAAGTTTAAAAAAATCAGTTTATTTTAGTAGCCCGCAGATGTTAAAAAAAACAAACATTCTTCTTTTTTCAGACTGCAGACGTTTGGTCCACCTCTTCTACTGCAGAGGTCTACAGATGTGGTCCGCAGACTGCAGACATTTTGTCTCAGAAAAAACAAACAACACCTTAGTGTCGGCGGGTGTTATTTGTTATCACTAAAGCAATTCAATAGCTAAGGCCCACATCACAATGAGACATTGACCATGGGCTATTTATTTTGTTGATTTCGTAATTATGTTTGATAATTTCATAAATATTTATTTAGTTAGTATTGTTTGATTTAATTGTTTTTTAGTTATTTGTAAATACGTTATTTTATATTTTTTATTTAGTTTTATAAATAAATTACTTTATTAATCATGCTTCTTGAAGCCAAGCCTTCCATTTTCCAAGCATACATTAGTTGTTGATCCTATGATTATCGACCAAATGGTTCTCAAACCCGACCTGATCGGATTACTTCGTTGACTATGTTTATACCCTTATATTTAAATTTTTGGCTCCACCACTGCACTATGTTTTCTTCTCTTGTATTTTTCTTTTTTTGTGTTGAATAACTTTTTCCAGATAGCAATCTTGAATCCATTCATCCATATGTGAAGAACATAAAAAGTTCCATCGATTTTGGTGTTTGTTTAGTAATCTACCTCATCTCCATTTTCCACAAAGAGTTCATATGATAAACTTGATATACTATCCACTCTTGTAATATTCAGTAGATTTTTAACAGGGCTCTTATTTCTTTGGGTATGGGTAATATAGATCAAAAAAATTTGATTGATCAGGCCATAAAAAAAAACATAGTTGAATCTGAAATGCCCTCCATCTTTTGTTGTGCCACTTGCATAGAGACAAGCCCTATCAATGAGGCACAAATGCCTTAAAGATGTGATATAGCACTTTTACATTAACTTTCCACGGGGCTTTATGGTTTCGACATATAAAATTCTATTCTAGGATATTAATATATTCATCCATGGGGAGTATCACATATCCTAGTCGATGACAAATCCATGCTTTCACTTTATTGAAATAGATTAGAAACCCATCATTTCAATTCCCTCTAAGAACTTAATTATACATCCAGGGCATATGCTTCTTTATTAGTACTCCAAAATATTCTTAATTTAGGTCATGAAGCCATTGAAGCATACACCATGGAATTCTAGCTAGTATATGCCCATCTTTGCATCTATAATCCCATGAAATTGGTGGATACATATTTCACAAGGTTTAGATTCTTTAGAAACACTATAATAAGGGGTTGGGAGGATATCAACATCTACGAATAAATCGGTACGTGCATCTCTTGATGAGTTGAGCTAATTTGTGATTCATTGATATCCTTTCGTTGTTAATTTCACTATTCTTCTTTAAATTTTCAGTTTTCTGTAATAATAATATCTAATAATAAAAAGAAGTCGGAAGTGTTTTTTGAAACGGAATGGGGAAGTTCTTAATGCACAAGTATTCGATAATATTTTAGGCGTATGCTATATGTATAGTAAAAGATTAAAACAAGAGAGCATGCATAGTATGATAGTAACAAGATTATAGGATATGTCCAACTAAACATGTGTCTTGAGCCCCTATCCAAGGACGTAACGCGAGCACTAGAACTAGAACTCTAGAAGTAAGGGGCTGAAACCAATACTTCAAAACCATTTTCTTTCAATAAAAGTCAATATTGAATTTGTTTTTTCATGTCAATATAAACTACATAACAAAATTAACTAATAATTAACGAGTAACAAAATAAATTATAATTAACAAATTCGTTTGAAAGTTACAAAGCAATATTACAAAATAGCATAAAAAATTTATAACTAAAAATAAATTTGGGAGCACTCAAATAATCCCTTAACATCTAACCAATCGCCTGAGAACATATAGTTTTTATATTACTTTTTAAATACTTATTTAATGTCTGGATTCTAAAATAAGAATAATATAGAAAAATCAAGATGATAATGTGATTAAAATTTAGATATTTTTATATCTTATATGTAAGTTGGTATTATGCTATTATTCCAGTTGGTACTAAAATCTATGATAAATCAAAACTTAATGAAGTACACGCATGCATACATCTTAACTTTTTGTATTTAATTAGAATAACAATATAATATAATTTTGATTAAATAAATATATGATGAGTTAATATGTTTTATTATAAGCTATCAAAAAATTTAAATGTTTAAAAACATATATAATACAATCTGTTTTATTAATATAAAAATTCTTAAAATTACAAAATAAAAAAAAATCGAAAGAACTCTTTATTGTTTGGAAAATAGGAAGATAATTAAGAAAGTTTTAGAGCTTTACTTTTACATTGAGCATTAACTTAGTTCCATAACATTTGACAAAACAACTCTGTCACATTTCAAAATTAACTTGTCACATTTAAAGAGAGGTCGGGAAAACAACAGTGAGAATAATATGATAACCTTGAGACACAAAAGGAGAGATAGAGAGACGAAGTCTATACATGTACACCGACAGAGAAGAGAACATGAAGGTAACAGTACTTGCACTTCGACGGAGAGGGGACAATTGAACCTAAGGAGGAGAGATAGAGCAAGAAGACCGGTTCTACCCAAATATCAATCAGTAGACTACTTGAATTTTAGTATTAACTAGGTGGTTATATGTTGCATGTTGCGGACGCGGCAATGGATTTGGCTAATGTAATATCCTGATGTTTATGTACTTCTAAATTCATCCATATACTTCTATTTCATGTCAATTGGTTAGGTGGTAGCACCCTTGGGTATAACTGAGGTTTGGACACGGCCTGTTTGTGACAACCGTCAAAATTTGAGAAAGTTATAGATTTGAATAAACTTAGTTGCACATATAGGCAAGACACATAATAGACTTTGTAACTAGGAACTATGTTATAACCTACTAGAAACTTGGAAACAAGTAGAATCGAAGGATAGTGTACTTAGATTTCACATTGGTATGTGAATTCTACAACTACTTAACTGTAATGACTATCTATATTCGGGTCATTCCTTGAATTGAACATCTTTGCATGAATCATGTAGACACATCATGCACTTGACCTTAAAAATTTGGTCAAAGTCTCAAAGAAACTAAAGTCAAATTTGGAACTAGGACTAGTATACTTCATTCATCAAATTCACTTGAATCTCGGAACCACTACATAGAATGTCAATAAACCGATAAAAATAAATTACAAACATTATTTCTAACTTGAAGAAGAGTTATGAAATACTAAAATAGTTTGAAGTCTCAAAATTCAGTTAATTTTGATATCCAAGGATTTACAAAATTCCTTAAAACCCTAAAAGTCCTAAAAACTTAAATTTATGAAGTTTTACATTAAAATCCCATGAAAATTTTTATAAACTCTATAATATCAAATTAAAATATTTAAAATGTGGAAATATAATCAAAGAAATTAATTTATTTCATTAACACTAACCTTACTTTTATAAGCTAAAAATCTAAGAGTTATAAACAAAATTTATATAAAATAAACATTTTATATAAATTGAAAGAAATTCTATAAAAATTTAGGAATTAATAAAAAAAACAAATATTCTCTCTCCTTTTCAAAATTTGGAATCCCTCTCTCTCCCCTCATTTCTCATTCCAAATTCAATCATTTTCACCTCCCATTCACTCAGCCTCCCACTTTTCTCTCTCTAAAACATCCCTCTTCATTTTCTCTGCAAATGACGAACCTATAAGCAATATCATTGGGAGAGATTTGTACATCCAATTCTTCATGAGTTCATAAGCATCTCTATATTTTGGTGGACGATTCTGGTGGAGTATAACCCAAAGAGATGACGAGAGAGATGACCTATCCATAGAGATAGAATCTCTCTTTTCTTCTCTCTAAAACGCCCACTCTTTACCTCTATGAATTAGCTCCAAAACCCACGAAATTTCCAGAAAATACCCCTCATTTTACTCAAAAATCTTCATCATTTGAAGTTGATATTCAAGGTAAAATTAATTTCCTTATATTTTCTTTACTTTTCTTTCAAAAAATTTAAGTTTTCATGCATTTTTCTCCCTCTTCTACACTTTTCTTTGAGATTATTCACATGCATGTTCATGCATGTCTGTAACGCCCGCAGATCCGAGCTAGTCAATTTAGAGTCAGTGAGCGTCAAAAATGAGTTTTTTTTTATGAAATATTATTTAGAATAAATAATCTTAACCAAGTTGTAGAATATGTCTCAAGGGTTCCGTACATATAAAGAACGCCGAAATCCGAGTTATAACGAAGAAGTTATGGCTCGTCGAAGTTTTACGGCAAAACCGGCACGGCACCGGGAGACGTAAATAGTGAATTTACGATAGAGTACTTTTTAGCCTTAGAAATCTAAACAAAAGTTGTAGTATACGTTAAACCGAGAACATACAAAAAAAGAACGCCCAAATCTGACTTCGTATGAGGAAGTTATGAACTTTCTAAGATTTGGCTTAGCAGTGCACAGCCCGAAACTCGAATTTTAGATCTATCGGTTTTTGGCCTACACGACCTAAATGAGAATTGAAGATCTCATTAATAGGAACTCAACGGTAAAAAGACGGACGAAAACAGAGTCCGTATGTAGAAGTTATGAATTTTACGCGGACATTTAACAGTATAATCTCCTCGTACTGTTAAATTTAAGATCAGTCGAGAATTAGCCGACAGAGTCAAAATGAAAGTTGTAGATCTTATTTTTACCTACGCGTGGATATAAAAAACGTCAAAAACGGAGGTCGTATGTGAAAGTTACGGATTTTAGAAGTCGGAATTGTACTGTGCGAAAATGGGTGATGTGGCACAATCTTGGTCATTGCTTTCTCCCCAAGTCTTGCCACTAGATGGTGACATGTGGCACCAAGTTCAGCCATTTTCACCCTATAAATAGAACCTCTCCCCCCCCCCTCATTTTCTTCACACTTTTCTCATTCTTTCTTCTCTTTACTCTCTCTCTAGAACCTCTCTCTAGCCCCGAAACCCCCCGAAAAGCCTAGGGAACCTCCCTAGCACGAGGCGGAAGCCCCGGAGTGCTCGACGGCTCTGAGAAGAAGAGGTTTTCGGCTCAGGAACGCTGCTCCAAGAAAATCCCGGTTTTCTATAAAACCCGTTGTAAGTGAGCTACGCCTACGCTATTTTTAATATAGCTTTTATTTAATTATAGCAACGTTATTAGGAACTTATAATAAGTAATTGGGCTATTATTATGGGTTATATAAGTATTGTTTAACGCTTATATAATAGTAATAATAGCTAGACTGTTAATTAGTCTCGACGAATAATAGACTAAACTCTAGTGGTAATAATATTAGGTTTCGTCGAAGGAAATTATTTTTAAGAAGCGAAGCGCTGTCTGAGTTCGGAATCACCACCTTTTCAAGTGAGTGCATGGTCCCTTTCATCTTACACATAGATATGAAGTATTTTATATAAACTACGTGTTATGTGTGCATATTATCTGTATACTTGCTATCTATGTTGGATGAACGATTTTATACAAGTTTTATATGATTTAAACTGTATATGTATTTATATCTACGTAATATGTTGGGTAAAACATGGGTAGATGAAATATGAGTTGGATGATGAGTTGAGAGGTGATATAGACCATGAGGTAAGGGTGAGAGGTGGACGATGTGAGAAGCCTTGTTCCCAAATGTTGGCCCCGTCATCTAATAGAGTATAGATGACAACCACGGACTATTCTAGACAGTCCAGTAGAACACTAGCAGGCTCGCAACCTGTAGGTGTTGTGAATGATGTGTTCACCGGTGTACTCTAAAAACCCATTGACATGTATTGCGAGTGGACTCTCGAAAACGATACTGTCAATAAACGAGATAACCCTAACAGCTGTGCTCGAAGGACAATACTGGCAGCTGCGCCTCATATAGAATATCACAATTATGGCAGCTGCGCCTAAGTGATAGAACTGGCAGCTGTGCTTGACAGCTGTGTCATTGACAACGATGGACTTCGTACCTATTCCTTAGGATAATCCTTAGGAATGAATGAATGAGAAATAGCTGATTCTTATGGTAGACCTTTAAGAGTAAAGAAGATAATGGGGATGGGTAATTGGGTTAACTGTTTGATGATTAAACATAATAATTATATTATTGTGGGTTGAAAACCCTATGTACTCACCAGGTTTCCCAACCTGACCCACTCAGTTTATTTATATCACAGGTGTTGATATGAAGTCACATTACACTGAGAGATTAAGGAGATATAGATCACTAGTGATAATGAATGTAAGTTCTGTTTATGCTTATGTTTCTGTATTGACGATGACATCCCAAATGTTTTAAAATGAATAAAAATAATTTTCTTCGGAAATTCTTTGATAACGTGTTTATCATGTTTTACTTGGAACAAATTCCACAACTTTTTTATTAAAAGAAGTACTCTGATTTTTATAAAGCATAAACAAAATCGGTCTTTTCTGGCCGTGAAAATGGGGATGTCACAGTTGGTATCAGAGCATTAGTTTAAGCGAACTAGGAATATGGATTTATTTCTAGACTTAAACTTAGAATGCTAAGCAATGATCGTGAGGAGTGTGTCTTAGGTAATACACATGAATAGACACAGGCACTAGCTTATTTAGGGAAAATGTCTAACATGCTTTTATGTGCTAAATGATTTATGATGCTTTATGATGCTAAATGTATGATCGGATCTATGGTCTGTTGCCGACCGGATCTGGAAACTTTATGTGTTCAGATTTCTAAACGTTTAATTACGGTATTAGAACTGGCATGTAACTTTTCGAAGTAATAAGGAGATTTACACGTCGATCGTAAATAAAATCTTTCCTATCTTAATTCTCGTCGTTTCGCCCCGAACGTCCGATTTGGTGTATAGAACGAGATAGCAAGAACCCGAAGTGGAGTCGGGAACGTGAACGGAAACAGGAATCAACCCCCAGTGATTGAGCAAATACCTGTTGTAGTAGCCACTCCTGAGCCAATCACGATGGCAGGAGTACAGGCAATGGTGCGGGTGATGTTGGATCAACAAATGGAAGAAACAAGGTGTTTACTTCAACAAAGTAAAAACGAACTTACTGTGCCAGTACGCCAGTCACCTACTCTTGAGGCAGCCATCTGGGTTGAGGTTGGCAAGAAGAGGAAATTTGAGGGAACTTCAAGGTCCAACAAGAACAACATGTTCTCACTATCTGGAGGAGGAAGAGGTGAAGCAAAATGGTGTTACAAGTGTGGAAGGAAACACAACGGGGGATGCCATAAGGAAGTGACCTGCTTCAAATGCGGGAATATTGGTCACTATGCCCCCAAGTGCTCAACCAAGGAGGAAGTTTGCCTTAAGTGTAGTGGAAAGGGACACTTCAAGAGAGATTGTCCGATAAGGGCTACAACGCCAAATGTACCGGTGAAGCACTATGAGGGATGTGACGAAGAAGTGACTTGTTACAGGTGTGGAAGAATCAGTCACTATTCCAAGGACTGTACACATAGGGATAAAGTATGTTACAGGTGCAGAGACAAGGGGCACATGTCTAGGGACTGCCCGAAGAAAAATGAAGCAGCGAGACCGAATGTGCCGCCAAAGCCGAAGGAAAGAGCATTCCAGAGGATCCTTGGCGAAGCTACTGACAATGCAAGGTTTCAGGAGTGAAGGTTTGATATCCAAATATCGAGTTATGAAGTAGCCATAGTATCGTAGGGGTAGCCTATTAGAGGCATAGTCTAGGGTGAACTTGAACACCTATGTAATCGTTTCAAGAAATAATATAAAACCTTCGTTTTGTTATCTGATGTGTTGAATGATTGTGTGATTTTCTTGCATGGTCACTTGGATAAACTGCGAGACAATACTTGGGACGAGTATGAGTAGGTGTGAAAGGTAGTAGAGGCTTATACTACCGGAAGCACAGGACTCACGCTTGGATCAGGGAAAGTCACAAGGTTACCAAGAAGCTAGTAAATGATACCGTTTTATTCAAGTATGTCGTTACCATCGTTTCGGTAATGATTAAGAAGATGATTGTTGTTTCGACCCTAGTGGTCATATCAGATTGAGTCCGACTAAGATGAGTATGTTACATGGTTTAGAGAACCAAGTTCGATGTAGCACCTAACTTAAGCCAGAAGATTGAAGTGAAAGATAATCGAAGCGGTCAATAGAAGTATCGCGCTAGTTAAAGAAGTTGGTAGCTAGAAATGCTACATGTTAAAATGTGATTATATCACATTAGAACATGAAGGAAAGCATATTCCATTCCGGAATTTGACTCTAAGAGACCCGAGTCTGAGTGTTGCAACATACGATGAGAGTTCATTAGAACGTGACCCATCGGTCTATCCTGGAAATCAAATAAACTTATATTAAGTTTGTTAAGAAGAAGAAGGAGTCTTTGATAAAGAGCGAGTTTGTGACATGAAGGTCCTGATTGAAAGTGTAACAAGACATAGAGAACGGGTGCAAGATCAAGCATCGCTTGCAGTCAAGAAGACTAGGAGTTAGATACGCATTCGAAGAAACATAGAAGTTACGATTATTACCTAGGATGAAGAGATAACGTATGGAGTGATTATACTGCTCTGTTTCGTTGATGATTCCGGGACGTAATCATCCTAAGGGGGAGATAATTGTAACGCCTGCAGATCCGGGCTAGTCAATTTAGACTCAATGAGTGTCAAAAATTAGTTTTTTTATGAAAGATTATTTAGAATAAATAATCTTAACCAAGTTTTAGAATATGTCTCAAGGGTTCCGTACATATAAAGAACGCCGAAATCCGAGTTATAACGAAGAAGTTATGGCTTGTCGAAGTTTTACGGCAAAACCGGCACGGCACCGGGAGACGTAAATAGTGAATTTACGATAGAGTACTTTTTAACCTTAGAAATCTAAACAAAAGTTGTAGTATACGTTAAACCGAGAACATACAAAAAAAGAACGCCCAAATCTGACTTCGTATGAGGAAGTTATGAACTTTCTAAGATTTGGCTTAGCAGTGCACAGCCCGAAACTCGAATTTTAGATCTATCGGTTTTTGGCCTACGCGACCTAAATGAGAATTGAAGATCTCATTAATAGGAACTCAACGGTAAAAAGACGGACGAAAACAGAGTCCGTATGTAGAAGTTATGAATTTTACGCGGACATTTAACAGTATAATCTCCTCGTACTGTTAAATTTAAGATCGGTCGAGAATTAGCCGACGGAGTCAAAATGAAAGTTGTAGATCTTATTTTTACCTACGCATGGATATAAAAAACGTCAAACACGGAGGTCGTATGTGAAAGTTACGGATTTTAGAAGTCGGAATTGTACTGTGCGAAAATGGGTGATGTGGCACAATCTTGGTCATTGCTTTCTCCCCAAGTCTTGCCACTAGATGGTGACATGTGGCACCAAGTTCAGCCATTTTCGCCCTATAAATAGAACCTCTCCCCCCCCCCCTCATTTTCTTCACACTTTTCTCATTCTTTCTTCTCTTTACTCTCTCTCTAGAACCTCTCTCTAGCCCCGAAACCCCCCGAAAAGCCTAGGGAACCTCCCTAGCACGAGGCGGAAGCCCCGGAGTGCTCGACGGCTCTGAGAAGAAGAGGTTTTCGGCTCAGGAACGCTGCTCCAAGCAAATCCCGGTTTTCTATAAAACCCGTTGTAAGTGAGCTACGCCTACGCTATTTTTAATATAGCTTTTATTTAATTATAGCAACGTTATTAGGAACTTATAATAAGTACCTAGGCTATTATTATGGGTTATATAAGTATTGTTTAACGCTTATATAATAGTAATAATAGCTACACTTTTAATTAGTCTCGACGAATAATAGACTAAACTCTAGTGGTAATAATATTAGGTTTCGTCGAAGGAAATTATTTTTAAGAAGCGAAGCGCTGTCTGAGTTCGGAATCACCACCTTTTCAAGTGAGTGCATGGTCCCTTTCATCTTACACATAGATATGAAGTATTTTATATAAACTACGTGTTATGTGTGCATATTATCTGTATACTTGCTATCTATGTTGGATGAACGATTTTATACAAGTTTTATATGATTTAAACTGTATATGTATTTATATCTACGTAATATGTTGGGTAAAACATGGGTAGATGAAATATAAGTTGGATGATGAGTTGAGAGGTGATATAGACCATGAGGTAAGGGTGAGAGGTGGACGATGTGAGAAGCCTTGTTCCCAAATGTTGGCCCCGTCATCTAGCAGAGTATAGATGACAACCACGGACTATTCTAGACAGTCCAGTGGAACACTAGCAGGCTCGCAACCTGTAGGTGTTGTGAACGATGTGTTCACCGGTGTACTCTAAAAACCCATTGACATGTATTGCGAGTGGACTCTCGAAAACGATACTGTCAATAAACGAGATAACCCTAACAGTTGTGCTCGAAGGACAACACTAGCAGTTGCGCCTCATATAGAATATCACAATTATGGCAGCTGCGCCTAAGTGATAGAACTGGCAGCTGTGCTTGACAGCTGTGTCATTGACAACGATGGACTTCGTACCTATTCCTTAGGATAATCCTTAGGAATGAATGAATGAGAAATAGCTGATTCTTATGGTAGACCCTTAAGAGTAAAGAAGATAATGGGGATGGGTAATTGGGTTAACTGTTTGATGATTAAACATAATAATTATATTATTGTGGGTTGAAAACCGTATGTACTCACCAGGTTTTCCAACCTGACCCACTCAGTTTATTTATATCACAGGTGTTGATATGAAGTCACATTACACTGAGATATTAAGGAGATATAGATCACTAGTGATAATGAATGTAAGTTCTGTTTATGCTTATGTTTCTGTATTGACGATGACATCCCAAATGTTTTAAAATGAATAAAAATAATTTTCTTCAGAAATTCTTTGATAACGTGTTTATCATGTTTTACTGGGAACAAATTCCGCAACTTTTTTATTAAAAGAAGTAGTCTGATTTTTATAAAGCATAAACAAAATCGGTCTTTTCTGGCCGTGAAAATGGGGATGTCACAATGTCGAATTTGATGATGAAGGTGGTAGGATTTCACCCAAAAACAACATGCATGTTGTTAGAAGGTGAAATCCAATGTTCAAAACTTAAATCTAATCCATCAACTTGAGTTTTACAAGTTTTAAAGATCCAAAACCAGATGCATTCAAGTTTTTCATTTAGAACAAAATAAATTCATACATGGTCTTCAAATCATAATGCATGTGATGAACATCAAGCTTAAAGGCTTAATTATCAAAGTACATTGTTAAGAATGCTTATAAATGATTTATTCATAAATAAATATCTAAAACTTCTTTTCTGTTCAGATACGATTTTTCCCAGAATCCAAACAAGAAAATAAGATGATCTGGAAATTTTCAGAAAATAAATCATTTTTCTCGATTTATTGTAATTTTTACAAGAAAATTGAGCAATAATTCACATAAAATACTTTTTATGGTCAATAAATTCTGTTAAATTTATGATATGGCCTATGCACTGATTAAAGACGTTTCATGAAGTTGCATGCATTTCTATGATTATTTTATGTTGATTTCAAAAAAAAAATTGAAGAGAAATAAATTGTAAAATATAGTTATGAATGTCGAAAACCATATTTGATAATTTTCACATCTTCTGTAAATCATAAAGACTCTATGAACAAATTTTTCGATTTTTCCAAGACAATTTATTATTTTTCCCGATTTAATGAATGTTTAAAGGATTAAATTTATGAAATAGCTACACTTACCCAAAAATTATGAAAATTCATCAGAATATCTTATATCACATAGTAATCGTAAATAAAAATTTAGTAAATTTTAGCTACTGTTTAATAATTTTTCACGAATTAATGTTTATTTAAGTGAATAAAACAAAGAAAAATAGTTAAACTGTTTGAAAACTGACTTTGATATTTTCCCAAATTATATGTGTTAAATAATAGTGTCAAAAAAAGTTTAGAGAATTTTATAAACTATTTCCTATTTATTTCGAATTTGTGTTGATTTAAGCAATTAAGTAAAGGAAAAATATCAATACATATATAAAATTCATGGAAAATTTTCTAGAAGTCCTTAACTTCAGTTGGAACACAAATAAAAAGTTTGGTGGTTTTTCACTACAGTTTTGTATTTAATTAAAAAAAATTGGTGCAAAAGATTATTAAATTATAAAACCAGGTTTTATTGATCAAAATTGGCATTTAATAATTTTTCTAGTTTAAGGACACTATGAAGCAGTAACACAACAAATATAATAATTTTTCATGATCATTTACTATTTTCCGCAATTGTTTTGATGTTTTCAAGGAATTAAATTGGTGAAAAATAGTTAGACAAATCAAAAATTCAAGAAAATTAATTTTAATGTCTTTGACTTCAATTAAAACTGAAATACAAAGTTTGGGAAATTTTATAACTTATTTGATTTAGTTTTAATTATTTGACCATTTGAAACACTTTTCAAAATGTTATAGTTACACTTCAATTGACATTGCCAAAAATGGGATTTTTCACTTGAATTTGTGATACAACAAATCGATTCATAGAAATCAAAATTTCACAGAAAAATGTTTGTAACTTAGCGATATTAAAATTTTGACACAATATTGGCATAATTCTATTGTTGAAATTAAGTATACTAGTGTTAGATTTTCGACTAGAGACTTAATAGTGTGTAACCTTATCATAGGGAATCGGTAGTAGGACGTGAGGGAAGTTAGCTCAAGGCATCACAAATACATTCACGTATCATTGTGAGTATTCATGAATCCTCATATTTTCAGTTTTTAAATGTTCTGGGGTGGAAAAGCATTTCCAAAAACTGTTTACTGTTCGTTGTGTTTAATTTGACTTGTATCGAACTTTGTTGCTATATTTTGTTGTGTATGTATATGCTATTGTTAATTCATGAGACCTTATGGCGCTTAAGTCCCTGGAATCAGTTCACACAACTCATTAACTCATTTGAGCCCATGGTCATTATGGATAGCGCTATTAGGAGGTAGACAACTCCTCATTCGCATGATTTGCTTGAGTGCATTTTATCATTATTTCTCCCTATGTTAGCAATAGACATAGCATTCAAGAGGGCATTCGGTCTTAGTCTTGGGTTGTGAACTCATGATTTGATCACTACGCACATGCAAACTTTGTTTCTCATTATAGCAACAAACTTTTATTACCGGAAACTTATTTACTTGTCTTAGCAATGAACTTGTTTGCTCTTTGTAGCAACGAACTTTTTTGCTCTTTGTAGCAGTGAACCTGTTTACTCATTTGAGCAACGAACTTTGTTTCTCATATTAGCAACAAAATTCTATTTATGGAAACTTTATTACTCGTTTTAGCAACGAATTTCTATTCATGAAAACTTATTTACTTATTTTAACGATGAACATTTGTTTATGGAAACTGTTATCAATATTCTGATTTTCATGACTTCAAACTATATTATGTTATAAACATGTGAGTACTCACCAACTATTTTATAGTTGATGCTCATTTTACATGCTTTTTCAGGAATCATCTAGTAAGAGGCACGTAGAGACACAACACTTGTAGGAGCATTTGCATGTGTTGACTTTCAAATACATTGTAATTTATTTAAAAAAGTTGTTCAAACTCATTGTAAATTGTAATGCTTTTTAATACTATGGTTGGTGTTGTCTTTATCTTTTGCTATGAAACCCTTTGTACTGCAACACCCCGTATTTCTGCTTTAGCGGGGTGTGACAGTGTTGGAGGCACCAACATGGCGTGTCTATATGTGACAAGGCACGGGTTTTATTTGTGCAACACGGCGTGTTTCCTCTTAGAACACGGCGTGTTGACCGCTGAAATGAAACCCTAATCTTCCAGGGTTTTTCTCCCTATTTAAAGGAATGTGGAGGCTAGGGTTTGTTCATCCTCAGCCCCAATCATCCCCTCAAGCTCTGAAAGAAACCCTAATCATTTCCTCTCCTATTTGTGAAGCTAGTTTGGTGTTTTGAAGGAAGAAGGTGGAAGAAGGAAACAAAGATCCAACAAGCAAGCCCCATTCTTCAGTTTGGCACTCTCCTGGACCTTTGTAAGTGTCCAAGACCCGATTTTTATCATTCAAAGTTGTTAGATCTTTAGTTTTGTCTCTTTTTCTCCTTGTTCTTGGATGTTGCAATGGATGGATCTCATAAAGTTTTCAAATTTATGAATCTCTAGGTCAAGGTGACCAAGTAGTGGTTTGGATCTAGTCTATAACGAAGTTTTGATGCCATGCATAGAGATTCGGTCATAAATCCTCTTTTTGACCTAGTATTGGTTCAAGACATGCATTGGACATGCATGTCTAAAAAGCACCAACCTTTGGTATGGTTTAAGGGTTAGAAACACTTCTGGAAAGGTTCGGACTTCAGATCTTAAGGAATAAGTCAAGCTTGTGATTTAGGTTTTTGCGACCTTTTTGGTAGTCCCAATGGATAAAGTTGGAAACTTTACCTCTCCTAATCACATTTTGGTCCAAATCTAAGCTTTAGAGCTCTTGAAGTCGAAAAGGCAGTTGCATGTATTAAGCTGCTGAAACTAAGGCAAACACGGTGTGTTTGCAAGTCAACACGGCGTGTTGGCTGAGGTTTTCATGACTGTTTGGATGCTCGCGGAACACGACGTGGCCAAGGGGGAACATAACGTGTTGGGTCAACATGGACTGTTGGCCTTGACCATTGACTTTGACCAAGTTGAACCGTGAGGGTATTTTGGGTATTTTGGGATCTTGATGGATTTGGTCACTTGGTGTGAAAGGGTATCAGTTAGAGAACCAAGATTTCGGAGTCGGACCTCATCAGTTTTGTTCAGTCTGTGAGGTGAGCTTTCCTCACTGTACTTGCGGGTCGAAGGCACCAAGGTCGACCCTTTTGGATTTGATATCCTGTTATGTATGCTTTTGTGCTGTAGTGATATGTTAGATCGGTATCTTGGTATATAGGATGATGCTATGCTTAGTGATCTGTAAGATTTGTCTGTTGTTACTGGGTGGTTATTTGCATGCTTGTCTTTTTATGAATATATATATATATATATATATATATATATATATATATGTATGTATGTATGTATGTGTGTGTGTTTGTGTGTCGAAACGGTGTATGTGTGGTTGGGTTGAGGCGGTCCTGCTTTGTGCAAAAGGCCAACAGACCCAGGGCGTCCTGAATAGACTGAAGGCCAGTGGAGCGTACCAGTCAGGCCGAAGGCCCAAAGAACGTTCCAGATAGGCTGAAGGCCCGGTGTGGCGTACCAGTCATGCTGAAAGTTCTGTGAGCGTACCAGGTAGACTGCAGGTCGGTAGGGTGTTCCAGTCAGACTAAAGGTTGTGTATGCATGATGTTTGCTATTTTTATTATGATATTGTGATGTGTTGGTATTTTGGGGGAACTCACTAAGCTTTAGGCTTACAGTTTTGGGTTATGTTTCAGGTACCTCAGAGGACCGCAGGAAGGCGAAGGCGTGATCGTGCACCTCCTCGTGTTATATTTTATGATTTTGGGAAAACTCTGATATTAAACATGTTTTGAAAACTATTTTGTAAACAATGATGATTTATGGGTTGGTTTTTAAAAGTTAATATTTTTCTTTAATTTTATGGATGTTACAGCTAAATAAGAGGTGGCATGTGTAAAACATATACGGAGTGTTGAAAAAACATGTAGCAACTAAATTTCGCCACATACATATTCCGTCACAAAAGCAATGACCAAAAATAACAACAACCAAAGCGCAAGGGCTAAAGTCGAATAAAAAGAAGTAAGTTGGCACTTCAATTTAGTATATAGCTAGTATTTTTCTCACATTGCTTTGCAGCGTACCTAATATTTATTGTAAATTGAATTTTAATGATTGTATTGATAAAAGTTAGGTATTGTTGCATTTGTTAGTTAAATAAATATATAAGATCGGTATCACTTGTTAAACTATCAATGGATGCGATAAACACGAAAGTTTAGAAAGTCAAAGAGGTGAACGTGACATTTTACAAAGTTCAAGCCGATGGGATCAAAATGACATTTTACAAATTTGAGGGGTGGTTGTTGTAGGAAAATCATATGATATATACTACGGAGGTTCAACATGAAACTTTAAAAATAAGAAGAATTAAAGTGACAATTTATAAAGTTGAAAGTCGAGGGATTGAAAGTGACAATTTACAAAGTAGATGACTGAAAAGTTTAATTTAAAAAAGTTGAAAGGTGTGAATAGAAACATCCACCCACACTTCTACTCAGTGGCGGACAGATACAAATATCTTAGGGGTTGCAAAAATGATTTTAGGGATGTACACCAGAAAATATACATTATGCCTCAAAATTTTCTAAAAAATTGACATTGTGCTTCAAAATTTGAAGGGTTGCACCAGCCACCCTCATAACCCCCTAAATTTGCACATGCTTCAACTTAGTCTCTCTCTCTCTCTCTCTCTCTCTATATATATATATATATATATATATATATATATATATATATATATATATATATATATATATATATATATATATATCATTTAGTGTTGATCACACTAAAATAATTAAAAAGGCCGGTCTCGGACAAGTACTGAAAAAAGATCGAAACCGAACCGGTCTAAACAAGACCAGACCGAAAAAAATATCGGTCCTAAAAGAGACCGGTCTTACAAGACCAGTCATAAAAGAGAAACGAATTGTTCCGAAAACGACACGGTCCGAGACCAGACTCAACAAAACCAGAAGTCAAAGTTTATAAACATATTATCTTTGTGTTAATTACATATTTTTTTAATTACATATTACTCAATTTCTTTTATTTTTTTTTATTAAAATTTAGTGTATCTCATTTATAGAAATCTTAATGTAACATTTTAGCATTGATCACACACTTGTTAATGAAAAACTCCAAACTTAAACAAAAAGATCAAAAATTATCAAAACCATACTGAACAAAAATAATAAAATAAAATATTAAAAAATATTAAAAAAACAGTCTGAAACCATCGAGGACTTACTCAAAAAAACACCAGACGATTTAGATTTATGTGAGAAGACGATTTAGATTTATGTGAGACTGCTACTGCTCATCTCTATATTTGGACATCAACGGGTGTCACTTTATTTTTTTGAAACTGCAAACTAATTTACTTCTAATTATCACTACTCGTGTCTCAAACGAGACTTGAATCCATAACCTCTCGTATTATAGAGTCACTCGTCCTTTGCTGATGTCACTCTCAAAAAGTGGAATTGGATACCCAGTAGAAATCCATTTTGCAAAAAATGGGTCGGAGAAGTGAACTTGGCGACATGAAGGCAGCTTTACTTATTGCTAGCAAACTCCTTGAACTTTTTGTGTGTATATTTGTAGTATTTTATCATTTTTGTAACCTGCATATTGATTGAAATAGTCATCAAATTAAAGTAACCTAATTCTTAGATAAAATTGGTCGTTTTGAAACAAAATAAAAACTAATAAATGTAATGCAAAATCGTCCAATCATTGTAGCCGACGTAGGTCCATCGACATATGAAATGATTGATAAATCACCTTATTTGGAGCAAAATACAAATATAACCATACATGAAATCTACATACGAGATGATTGATATCCCCAATCATCTTATTTGAAGCAAAATACAAATAACAACCATACATGAAGGAAAATCAGAATTAATGGGAAGTCGTATAAACTAGGAATTTGTTAAATTATTCTAGGAGGTCAACGAGAGTTATAACATTGGTTTACTTCAATATTATCTTTCTTAATCTTCTTAGCAATACTTTTGCACATGAAGGTTATGAATAACAAAACTCATAGTTCATTTAACCAACTTTTAGAGTTTTTGAAGATTTCATACCTGAAAGAGAACAAGATTTTAGCTTCACATTATAAATCTACGAAGAAAATGAGAAAGAGAGGGTTAGGTACCAATCCATCCATGATGGAAATAATGATTTAAGTATCTTTCTAAAGGATAATGAATAAAATCATGATTTTCTAAAACGTGGTGATAGTATATTGGTTGATAGTAACACAAAGGGGAAATAGTTGCATATAAAATGTTACATCACATTCATGACTTCCAAGCTTAGATGTATGTACAGTTAAGATACACTACAAAAAGAGAGAAATAGTGTTGGATGGTCAAAAGAAGGTATGATATATCAATTGATTGATTGGAGCGCTCAAAAAGAATTTGACATAAGATATCCATATCAAGGTTCTTAAGATCGGGATCTTATATTAGATCGTTTTTCGTTTTGCAACATCGTAATCGTAAGATCCTATCAAAACATTTTTAAACATAAAAATTATATAAATATCCATCGATCGGTTAACAATAAACACTTTAAACTATAAAAAAAATACATTTCTAATACATTATTTAACGATAAACAATTCGGGTATTCTACGTAAGTCCAAAAAAAATATTTGAATTTTTTAAAAACATATATATTAACGATCCTACGATCCTACCACGATCCTACGAAAAACGATCCAAGTAAGATCGGGATCGATTTACCTAGATGAGATCGTAAGATCGTACATATGTTTTTTTTAAATATAATAATAACTTTGTTGTTAAATTTGATATAATAATTCGTATACTAAATTGATATAATATATTGATTATTTTGAATTATATGATAATATATACATCTATTATAACTGCATAATCTCAACCGTTTGAATGACTTCTACCCGCGAGTTACTCATGGAAAAAATTAAATATAATATATGGTTTAATGTTATTTATAGTTGTTATTATTGTTAATTAATTTTTTAAAATTTATTTGTTTAACGTTTTAATTTCTATCATTATAATTATTTAAACCATCAAACATTGTTTTTTGATTTTAAAGATAACAATATAATCATTTATATAGAGTTATTTTTAAATATTATTATTGTAAGTTATTTTAAGCTACTTGTTTGAAAACTTTTAACGATTATACAAATATCTTTAGGAAATATTTTAGTTAATTTGACATTATAATTTTGTTTTTACATTTAACACTACAATTTATCACTTTTAACTATTCATAAAATATTCATTGGGTTTTTAAGTGGAACTGAAATTTATATTTAAGTTGACACTGTAATGTTATATTTAAGTTAACAATTTAAGTATTTTTTCCAAACTTTTCAAAAGTTGTAGCTTTAAATTGATAATGGTTTACATACAACAACATATTAAATCTAATAAATTAAGTATAATATGTTAAAAGTTAAAGACATAACTTTATAAATGGAAGTAAATATATTACTTTAATATTGAAATATAGTTTATTTATGATTACACTTTAGGTTTGATATTTATTTAACCTTATTAACCAACTTATAATAATTATTAGAAAGACACTACAATTTATCACTTTTAACTATTTACAAAATATATTATTTGGGTTGTTTAAGTTAAACCAAAACTTAGTTTAAGTTGATCCTATAATGTTATATTTAATTTTATAATTGAAGTATTTTATACAAATTGTTCAAAAGTTGTAGCTTTAAAATGATAATGGTTTACATCTAATAATATATTAAAACTAATAAACTAAGTTTAATATGTTAAAAGTTAAAAAAACATAACTTTATATGTAGAAGTAAAGATATTCTTTTAATATTGAAATTTAGTTTATATATGATTATACTTTAGGTTTGATATTTATTTAATCTTATTAATCAAGTTATAATCATTATTAGAAAGAAATCGAAAAGTCATGCGAGTTTCAAATGAATGTGGTGAAAGGAAAAATGCATGAGAGTTTTAAATGAATATAGTGAAAGGAAAAATGCTTCCTTTTAAGTATATAATTATTTAAAACACCAAACAACATTTTTGATTTTAAAGGTAACAATATAATAATTTAAATAGAGTTATTTTTAAATATTGTTATTGTAAGTTATTTTAAGCTACTTATTTGAAAACTTTTAACGATTATACAAATATCTTTAGAAAATATTTTAGTTAATTTGAGATTATAATTTTGTTTTTGCATTTAACACTACAATTTATCACTTTTAACTATTCACAAAATATTCATTGAGATTTTTAAGTGGAACTAAAATTTATATTTAAGTTGACACTGTAATGTTATATTTAAATTAACAATTTAGTATTCATTGAGTGTTTTAAGTGGAACTGAAATTTATATTTAAGTTGACACTGTAATGTTATATTTAAGTTAACAATTTAAGTATTTTTTCCAAACTTTTCAAAAGCTGTAGCTTTAAATTGATAATGGTTTACATACAACAACATATTAAATCTAATAAATTAAGTATAATATGTTAAAAGTTAAAGACATAGCTTTATAAGTAGAAGTAAATATATTATTTTAATATTGAAATATAGTTTATTTATGATTACACTTTAGGTTTGATATTTATTTAACCTTATTAACCAGCTTATAATCATTATTAGAAAGACACTATAATTTATCATTTTTAACTATTTACAAAATATATTCTTTGCGTTGTTTAAGTTAAACCAAAACTTAGTTTAAGTTGATCCTATAATATATATTTAATTTTATAATTGAAGTATTTTATACAAATTGCTCAAAAGTTGTAGCTTTAAAATGATAATGGTTTTCATCTAATAATATATTAAAACTAATAAACTAAGTTTAATATGTTAAAAGTTAAAAAACATAACTTTATATATAGAAGTAAAGATATTCTTTTAATATTGAAATTTAGTTTATATATGATTATACTTTAGGTTTCATATTTATTTAATCTTATTAATCAACTTATAATCATTATTAGAAAGAAATTGAAAAGTCATGGGAGTTTCAAATGAATGTGGTGAAAGGAAAATGCATGAGAGTTTCAAATGAATATGGTGAAAGGAAAAATGCTTTCTTTTAAGTATATATAATTATTTAAAACATCAAACATTGTTTTTTTGATTTTAAAGGTAACAATATAATCATTTAAATAGAGTTATTTTTAAATATTGTTCTTGTAAGTTATTTTAAGCTACCTATTTGAAAACTTTTAACGATTATACAAATATCATTAGGAAATATTTTAGTTAATTTGAGATTATAATTTTGTTTTTCATTTAGCACTACAATTTATCACTTTTAACTATTCACAAAATATTCATTGGGATTTTTAAGTGGAACTGAAATTTATATTTAAGTTGACACTGTAATGTTATATTTAAATTAACAATTTAAGTATTTTTTTTCCAAACTGTTCAAAAGTTGTAGCTTCAAAGTGATAATGGTTTACATACAACAATATATTAAATCTAATAAATTAAGTATAATATGTTAAAAGTTAAATATATAACTTTATAAGTAGAAGTAAAGATATTATTTTAATATTGAAATTTAGTTTATTTATGATTACACTTTAGGTTTGATATTTATTTAACCTTATTAGCCAACTTATAATCATTATTAGAAAGACACTATAATTTATCACTTTTAACTATTTACAAAATATTCGTTGGATTGTTTATGTTAAACCAAAATTTAGTTTAAGTTTATCCTATAATGTTATATTTAAATTTATAATTTAAGTATTTTTTACAAATTGTTCAAAAGTTGTAGCTTTAAAATGATAATGGTTTACATCTAATAATTTATTAAAACTAATAAACTAAGTATAATATGTTAAAAGTTAAAAAACATAACTTTATATGTAGAAGTAAAGATATTCTTTTAATATTGAAATTTAGTTTATATATGATTATACTTTAGGTTTGATATTTATTTAATCTTATTAACCAACTTATAATCATTATTAGAAAGAAATTGAAAAGTCATGGGAGTTTCAAATGAATGTGGTGAAAGGAAAAATACATGGGAGTTTAAAATGAATGTGGTGAAAGGAAAAATGTTTCTTTTATAAGTATATATTGATTGATATATATATATATATATATATATATATATATATATATATATATATATATATATATATATATGTGTGTGTGTGTGTGTGTGTGTATTTGGGTCGATCTTAAGGAGGTGTGGGGTATGTAACTGCAAAGGGTCCGTGTCGTCAAGACGGGCTGAAATTTTTACGTATTACAAAAATTTCCATCAAGAAATTTGTTGTTAATTTGTTGCTAACCCGTCACTGTTCCGTTGGAACAAGGTTGATTTTGTCCTGCTTCCGTCGCTAATTACCTTCACTTATTATTGGTAAATGAACAGTTTTATGTTTTTATTCCTACACACTAATATAATTAGAAATAGTATAGTACAAGGTGTCGAATCTTATCGTAATATTAATGAATTTTGTTATATAGAAAAAAAATTATATTTAGGGGTCTATTTTTTATTCTTTGTACGGGGCCGTCGAAATCAACGGACCGACTCTGGTTTGTATGATGTGTGTGTGTGTGTGTGAGTGCACGCACGCGGACATGTATGTGTGTATGTGTGTGTGGAGAACTATGATGACCAATTGACCATGTACAAATACATTAACACTGAAACATCCAAGGGAGCTAGACAAGACCGGCTTAAAAGGTTGAGATTTTGATATCAAAATTTTATATTTCGGATAAATAGTATAGTTGTCATAGGAGAATATCCTATTTTGGTTGAAGAACAAGAAGGCTACCGGTAGCGGTTCTATTGAGGTGCCCAGTGTGGCACCGGCAACACATGCTTTCCCCGTACGTAGTAGAAATTTTTTCGAATTTTTTTTTACCTATTGTGTCACTACGTAAAAAAACCAACAACTCAGTAAAAAAAATTGGCAACTACGTAAAAAGAATGTCACTCTATTGGATCAACCAAGCCCAAATAATTAATAGTCCAATGTTTTTAATTTTAATCCTATTAATTTTAGTCCAAAAAAAATCCCAACGGTTTTGGATTATTGGATAACTGGATTTGGATCAATCAATGTTCGCTCCTCGCATTGTTCATTCACTTCTTCTGTCGACTTTGCTGCTTCCTGCTTCTTGCTGTTTCCATCGTTGTTTCCTTCAATCCTTTTCATCTTCTGCTGGCCTAAGTATCAAAAATCGAATCCCAGTTGCATTCCTCAATTCGACTCCAAGCAAAAATCGAAGCCCTAACCTAAGAATGAAGCAAGTAAGTATTATTGATTTTTTGAATTTTACCAATTTGTTTAGGTTTTTCGAAATTGCTATGTTTGATAATTGACTTGGTCTAATTGTTATGTTTTTATAGAAATTATTGTTTGATTTGGTGTAATTTCTATGTTTTTATTGAAGTTATTGGATGATTTTGTGAAATTAGTAGTTATTTAGCTTAGTATTGAATGGTAGGGTACCCTTGGTGGTTTTTTAAACAAAAGACCAAGACCAAATCCTATTGAAATTAGTGAAGGATGTTCCCAAACACCATCTCCAATCACTCAATCCCTTCAGTTTCTAATTCCAATGCAACTCCACAAACACCAATCACCAATCAATAAATCCCTTCGGGTTTTAATGCAACTATATAAACACCATGCTCTAATGAACCTAATGATAATGTTGATTTGAAAGATCTTCCAAAGGACCTGACAGATAGGATAAAGGTTACATAAGTTTCCAAAAAAAAAAATAGGTGATAGATTAAGAAGATTCGTTCCTTCAAGGTTTGATGATTTTGATTGGTTGAAATATAGTGTGAAAAAGAATAGAGCATATTGTTTGTATTGTTATGTGTGTGGAGATCTCATGAATCAAAGAGGAGAGAGAGAGAGAGAGAGAGAGAGAGAAATTTATTTGTTTCCCAAGGTTTTGATACTTGGAATAAAAAAAGATGCATTTCAGACTCATGTGGATGGTGTTGATAGTTTTCACAACAAAGCAAGAGAAATGTGTGAATTTTTAATGAGAGAAAAAATAAGCTATTAATGTAGTCTTGAGGAGGCAAACCGAAGAGGAGGACCATATGTATAATGCTCGATTACATGTTTCTATTATTGTTGTTAGACTTTTATTGAAAACCAGTTTACCGTTTCGTGGTCATGCCGAGTCAGTTAACTCAGAAAATAGAGGTCTTTGTCAAAGCAACTTAAAAGAAAAGATCTAGACATTTTAGAAGTCGCTTCAATGGTTAGAGGGACAATGGAGGCATTGCAATCTTTTAGAAACACGGGTTTGCCAAAGATATCCTCTTTTTGTCAAACACGCAATATTGATACTTTGGATATGGAAAAGTTGTATGTTGGTGTGAGAAATCGTAAGACTACAAAGACTAATAGATTTCATTTTGAGGTTGAAATATTCAACACGGTGGTGGATATACAACTTATAGAATATCGGGATCGATTTAGTGAAACAACCACCCAGTTACTATAATACATTGGTGCTTTGAGCTCTTGTGATTCATTTGCATAATTTGACAAATCAAAGTTGTTGAAGTTGGCTAAGTTGTACAAGTATGACTTTGATGATTCAGATATGATAGACCTTAAATGACAACTTGAGATATTTTATCACTCTTGCATCAAAGATGAGCGCTTCACTAGTTTGAAAGGAATTTCTGACCTTTCTCGTTTGATGGTTGGTACGGGGAAACATCTGTCTTGTCCTTTGGTTTATAAGCTTTTAAAGTTGGCTTTGATATTACCTGTAGCGACCGCAAGTGTAGAAAGATGTTTTTCGAAGATGAAGCTCTCGAAGACTAACTTGCGCAACAAAATTGGCGATGACTTTTTGAACGACGTGTTGCTTTGCAATGTTGAGACCAAAGCACATGCTAAAGTTGAGAATGAAAAAGTAATGGAGCGGTTTCAAAAGATGTCTACACGAAGATGACAAATTTAAATTGTAATAGATCGTTGTTATATTTTTAACTTTTTATGTAATTGATCGTTTTTTTGTATTAGACGTAATAAATGATTTTTCGGTTTCATATTATGTTGGACCGAAAAAAAAATTCGACAACACCTACTATCAATTCATGCGTCCGCCCCTGAGGGCGACATATATGAACACATAATTTCAAATTAGTTTTTAAAGGGCACATGCATTCTTTCACGGAAATCAGTTAGAAACCTATCATTTATGTTCCCTCTAGGAATTTAATGATACATCCCGGGCATATTCTTGTTATTAGTACTATAAGATGTTCTTAGATTAGGTATAAATGGAATTCAAGAAAGCATATGCTCGTAAGTATATGTCCTACCTTTTCATCTTTATGTAAGCTTATCCCCTTACAATGGTGCACGAGTTTCAAAGCATTATATTCTTCAAGAGAAACTACTAAAAGACAACGACTTTTGTTGCGTCATATATTCCCTTAAACGATCAAAGAGAGAAAAAAGCTGGCGAACTTTGTAAACAATATATGATGACTTGTAGATATTGTTGGCACTAACTCTTACGAAAACAAAGATATAATCATGAGAAAATAAATAATTTTTGTACTCTTTTACCGTATCGTCGCATCAGTTGTAAGAAAAATATTAAAATCTTAAGAAGAGATCTGGTGCAATTTTGTGCATCGCTTCTTGACCCTCTTACTTTTGGATAACCTTTATGGCAATTCTCCACTAAGAGACCCACTATTTGTTGGCTTAGCATCTCATGAAATATAATAATCACTAGATTTGAGACTCATGTATTAAATGAGTTTATTTGAAAGAAAAATTAAATATAAAATTCTAAACATTTGAGAAGTTTGAATTTATAAGAAAAATGAGAAAAATATTGAATTATTAAAACTAAAGTGTTTTTTTTTCTCTTTTAAATTTAAACAAATAATTTAGACAAATAAACAAAGGAAACTAATGAGGCTTTAATTTAGTAATTTTGAAATTAAAATGAAAGTTTATCAATGAAATTGATATGCATTTATTATTAAATTTAGATATTATGTGAAATTTTAGAAAAAGGAAAAATCATAAAATGACACGTGGAATAAAAATTAATTTAAAATAACCACAAAATGACATGTGGTAAAATGAATGATAATGTGACATGTGACAAAAAAAATATTTATTTATTAGAATAAATTTGTCAAAGTTCGATCTTTTTTCTCTTATAATTATCGGATGTTTTTTTTCACAGTTTGTAGTTCAATTTATTTGTGAAGTATATGTTTCTATATACCCAACAAATTAACCACACCTCATGGATGAGCATGTGCACCGTTAGACCGGACCGATACTATTGGTCGGACCGGTTATCAATTCTTGGTTTTACACTTTTCTGGTTCTTGTTTTTTACAGTTCGATACACCGGTTCCGGTTTTGGACACTAATTTTCAGTTTTTCTGTGATATTGTGTAATTTGTGAAATTTTTTAAGATGTCATAGCTTACTCGTTTGAAGTTACGTTGACATGATATTGTTTCTAACATGTAGTTTAATGTCTTCATTTTAGGTTACAGTTTCACCTTTTTAGGTTACATATTCATTGAGTTACAGTCCCTCGAAGACAGGGTATGAAAACTGAAAGGTTTTCAGCTAGTCTGCATTTGGTGTAGTTTGTGAAATACTTTAAATATCATAGCTCACTTGTTTGAATTTGGACCGACATTATATTTTTTCCAACATGTAGTTTATTGTTTGTACATCATTTTAGGCTATAATTTTACCTTTTTTGTTACATGTTCATTAAATTACAGTCCACCGAAGATGGGGTATCAAAGTTGAAAGGTTTTCAGCTCGTCTTCATTTTGTCTAATCTGTGAAATATTTTAAAATATCATAAATCACTTGTTTGAATTCGGATTGACATTCCAACATGTAGTTTATTATTTTTGTTTCATTTTAGGCTATAATTTCACCTTTTTGTTACATATTCATTGAGTTATAGTCCCCAGAAGACGATGTATCAAAACTGAAAAGTGTAGCATATTCTTTATTCACTTGTACCATACGTATTGCATGTTGTACGTGTAACGACCCAAATTTTCTTTCTATTTCTTCTTGGGATTATCAGAGTTTCTAACAAAATGTGAAATTCTATATCTCAAGAACACTTAACATCCTAGGGTATTATCGGGTTACAATAAAACATAATCATAAATTTAAGCAACAATGGTACACTAAAAAAACTACTTCTAGTCCAAGTATTTATGCTCCTACCTCCTCTCATACAATGACTATCACCCGAACCTACAAAACGTGAAAGAATCTACAACATCAGACCACAAGTCTGGTGAGTTAAACTTTAATCTATTTTCATGTATTCATACTCTACTACTATGTTCTTTCTTTCATTACTCTTACTCCATCTCAACTCGTGCCTTCTCATCTCTTCTCACACTCATCTCATATTCTATTCATGCTTTATCTCAGCCTCTTCCCGGCTCCTCTAATTCCTCCTCCTCGCCTTATCTCTTTACTCTTATTCTATTTTATCTATATCTCTTCGTATGCCCTTCTATCTTACCTCTTACTCTCTTCTCAATCTAGGGCATACTTTCTCCTTGCTCTTCGTCCCCTCTCATCTTTACTTCTATATCTTCATATCTTCTGCTTCTTTATTCTAACTTAGATACACCCAGTCTAATCATCTATGATAGCTTCACCCATCATATAGGAGACAACATAATTCTAACTTACCGGAGTACAACCATTCCAACTAATTCCCCTCACTTTGATCCCACACAGATCCTTTAACAACTTCCATTTTCTTTAATGCCTCACGGATAACAATGATCCCTTACGGATCCGCTACACTTAATCACTCATGGATTATAATGATCCCTTACCGATCCTCTACACTTAATCCCTCACGTATTATACCAAGTCTTTCTAAATAAACTTCTTACCTTGTTACACTCATGGAACCCTTTCTCAATCTTCTATAACCATTCATCATCTCATTCCTGTAGGAATCATCTATCTTCATTCTTGAAGGAACCATCATCTCATTCCCATAGGAATCATAATCTTACTCTCATACTCTTTCATGTGAATGCTATGGTCGACCTATAGTCTTACACATCACATGTCAAATAACAATATATCTCATCATCTCATTAAGATATCTTCTACTACCCATCTAGTACTTAATTAATTAAGTACTTAATCTAACTCTTTATCTATTAACATATAGGTATTCGCATAATATCCTTGACATCTAACAATGCATCCATACTCTATCTCCATCTGCTCTATGATGATAATCTAACATAATACTATCAATATCTAACCACACATAAATACTCTATGGTGGGATGTCAAGCCACCAAGCAAATTACACCCTTTTGCTTACAAATAAAATGTAATATATTAGTAAAAAGGGGATCGAATCCACGGGGAAATGGTTGTATATAAATACCAATGCAATCCAATTGAACAAGTGAAGGAAAAAAAAACAACTAAAATTAAAATAAAAAGGGGGTTATGTGATTTTTTTGAAAACTAAAAGACTTGAACAATGAAAATGCTTGTAATTAAGCAAGATGGTGAGATGCTCAAATATTAGAGAATTGGTCAACTAAGGCAATTCAACACAATGAATACTTTTTTTTGTCTAACATTAGGATTTAATATGTGAGCTTATCATTCAACCCAAATTAGTTATATCAATCATGAATCATGATATGCTAAACTTCCTCAAAGGTAGTATGGAGGTTAGGGAAGCCCATAACACACCTTCTTAATCAAGATTAAGGACTCAGTTAAAGCAATTAAACTCAAGAAAATTGATTTGCCTTAAAAATGAAGGAATTCCTAATTCCAAGATGATGTTAATGCTTACACATCCATAAAGGATTCATGATCCATGAGCTATAGATTATTTCTACCATCATAAAGCCTTTGATCTAAGAAAATTCAATACCATTAACATACAAATATACATACATAATAACAAAAACAATCGATGCATCTTGATCCTTCTTTTTTGCTCAAGGTCTATTCATATAACATACCAAGCTCCCTAGAGCTTGTCTTAGCCTATTAAAATCTTAACTACTCTCCTTACTAGATTGATCACTTAATTTATCACAATCCTCATATTTTATCTTCTACCTTGAATTCTATTTTACCCAATGAATTAAGCATCTCATACTACCTAATTCATTACACTCTAATCTCTACTACTTCAATTCATCTTCCTCGCTAGCTAGGGTTTGAAACCGTAACTTCCTTCATGTAAATGGATTTCACCATGGAAATCTCATACAAAGATTGTATAAAGCTTCTAAAGACTCTCAATAACATCATAATTGACTTATAATCCTAACAACTCAAACAATCTAACCAATCTAGCAGTTTCACCAATTAAGCTCAAAGCTTAATATAAAGGAGAAATCATTACCTCAAGGGAAAGAGGATGTTAATCCTTGCAATCCTCCATCTCTAGCTCCTATTGGTACCTTCTTTGAATCATAATCTCCCTATCTCAGCTCTCCATCGAATTTAGGAAAGAATGGATCGAGAATGAGCTCTTAGTAAGTTATAACCTATGTTCTGATTGAGAAAACGCATCATGGTATAGTACTTACCGCATCGTGGTGCATTCTCTTAGGTTGCAGTCTCTCTTTGACTGAGTCGTGGTGCCATTCTCATATAGCATCCTACTCTCACCACCACGACTTGGTACCCCATAATACCAGGTCGTGGGAAAGTACGTTGCCCTCTACTTACGACGAGGATTCATCCAAATCACCGTTCTGAGGACCAAACCATTGCAAAATATTCATCATGCTACGGTAGCTACATTACAGCAGACCCTTAGTTGATTCCATTAAAACTTTGGGGACAACTTTCTTCAAATCTCCTAACATGCATATCTTCTTAGTTCTAAACCCGTTTTCTATGATCTTTATGTACACGTGAAGGTGGGGATGAATTATACATCTCCATTAAGTCACTTATGACAGACTTATTGTGGGTCTTAATCTATTAAGTCATGAACTTGACTTAAAAAAGCATAAAATTCCCATTTGAACCTTTATAGCAAAAATGCATCATCACTTGTATTTCTTCTCTTGAACTCACTTAGTTCATCTTATAAATGTGACTTAGACTTATCTCATCTTAATTCATGAAGTTACACCTTCTCAATTCATGAAATTCCTATAAATGTCCATCTTTCCCTTTCGGTTAATTATTCACCCAAAGTCAAATCTCTCTCAATTTCGGATTCTTACAATCTCCCCTCCTTAAAGAGATTTCGTCCTTAGAATGTTTCCTTAACTTCCATAGTCATTCTCTCATGATATGGCTCATTTGTATGGTCGTATTCTTCTTTAACTATTATTACCCAAAATAGCAATCTACTTTCTATTCCCTTGCATTTTCAATGAAATTGGTAAACTCTCTTCATCAATCTATTCGCAATGGATGGTATGGGACATCTACTACCATATCTACTCTTATGCAATCACATTGAATAGTTAACACTACCTTTTATCTTTTTTCCCTTTTTGCACAACCATAAGTATACACTTATTTTTTTCTTTATTGTTCTCACAAGTATGGTTATAAACCAACAAAATTTTTAACCATATATTTTTGAGTAGGTTACAAACCCACTACGCTTCCACTGTGCTACTTTAACTCCATAGGTGATTACACTACCACTTTTTTAACTTTCTTATACATTCTTGGTGAAGTATCACATCTAATTACTTCACATTCATTCTAAATGTCGCATCTAACCACGACTCTTTTTGTTCATTAATCTATTAGTGCTCATACACACAAACCTTCACGTCTATTCTTACAAGTCCCATTTCATACCTGGTAAATTTCTTTCCAAATATCGTGTTAACACTTCTCATCTCAACCCACTCGATCCTCAGATAACTTTATAATTCCATTAAATCACAATAAGTATCATGTGTTGTAGCGCCCATACACTTCATACACACTATACTTATATAGTTTCAATCTCATAATTCCATTCATTGATTCACAAGTTTACTATTTCTGTTCTCACATTTTTTATGTAGAAAAATTGGGAATTTAATTTTCTTAACTCCAAGTTGCTCACCGGCCAGCTTCTATCATTTCCACCCTTCTAGTTACAAAATTTATGCTTGATACATCAAAATATGTATTTTAACATACATTTGTATCTCTTACATCAGAAAATCACAAACTCACAAACACTTTAAACTATATATATATATATATATATATATATATATATACAATCATATATAAATCAGTAAATATTGTATCAATGTATAACCCAATCATGCATATTGATCTAAAAATCTGAATATGGACATAATAGTAGTATAAGTTATAAATTGAATAATAATATTTAATCAATCCTATAATGTTAGCTAATTAAAAGTTACCCTAGATATTATCACCTTCTTTTCTCGTTTCTTCTTCATAACAGGCCACCATCATCATCTCACACATCCTATACAACCATCGACTCACCATCAACCAACTCCACCACTACTAACTCATCATCATCATCTCGCACAAATATTTAATTCGATTATTTACCTAAAATCCAAGATTAGATGTAGTAGTTTTTCTCATTATTCTTTAAAGAATGTGTATTTTTCTAAAGGTTTCTCATGTAATCAACTTAAAAATATTTAATTCGATTATTTACCTAAAATCCAAGATTAGATTTTTTATTTGTGAATTGGAATGATTTCCCTAAAATATAATTAGCGTCCTTTTTATCTCCTACTAAAATGCATCAATGACCATTATATAATTGTTTCTTAATAAACTATTTAATAATATTCAAAGTAGTTACAATTTATGTTCATCTTTATCAAAATCATTGATCTTTTTAATCCTACCCACTAAATTTAGTTATATGTTCACACAATAGATGTCATTTACATATAAACCTAGTTATATATATATATATATATATATATATATATATATATATATATATATATATATATATATATATATAGGTAAGGATGACTACTAAATTTTTTTAATCTTTTATTAATTATTCACGTGCTTTCTTCATCCATGTGGCCCCCACACCATACTTCCATCGATTTTTCTTAATTCTTTTAAGGGTTAAGTTCACAATTTGTCATGTAACTTTTAGTTTTGTTTTCATTATTTAACAAAAATTAATTTAAGTTTTAGAAGGTCATTTATCCTGATACTTTTGTCCTAAAATGTCGTTATGATTAGTTATACCCGGTTACATCTACATGGCAGATGGCATAGCTTATCGGGACTTCGTCACTTGGGAGGGTATCAGAAAAAATTAAAAAAATACTCTCATATCTCCAACAAGGTAATAATTTTGAACATTGAATGGTAAAATCATCACTACAAATTACACGATAAGCGCATAACTTGGCTAAAAAAAACTTTTGAAACCCTACATTTCCAGCCATTAAGTGTCATGTAACATCCAGTTTTCGTGATGTTTCTAATTTCAGGATATCAGATCGTAATGAGTAAAGGTTTTGGGCTTCAAAGGAATAAATTTTAGGCCTTATTAGATGTTGATAATGTTGTTTAAGTGATTTAAGCTCCTGAAAATGTGAATTGGAGCCAAGGGGTAAAATGGGAAAAGTGATATTTTGGACTCTTTACATGTATTAATGAATTAAATTCTGTATTTATTAAGTCAAAAATAATTATATATAATTGTGGGGCTTGTTAATACCTTCGTGTTCATATAAAGATTACTAAAAATGGACTTGGACAAATAAGTTATGACTGTTTGAAGTTGACATGGAATAAGTGAAACTCATCATCACGACGTGGTGAGAAGGTCTCCACAACGTGGTGAACTGTGCAACCCAAGCCCATAAAATTAGGGTTTACATTGTATTTAATGGCCTTCTTCCGAATTTTAGGTCACTTTTACAGCCTTCATCACATCAAGAGCTCCTTGGGAGTAAACCCTAGCATCCTTTTCACAAATTTGGGCCTCTTCCCTCTCCTTTCATCCATTTTGTAGCTTTTTGGTTTGATTTGGTGTTGTTACTTGCAAGATTGATTGTGGGAACTTGATCCTTGAAGAAGACAGCCTACTTTATCCATGTTGGACCTCTATAAGTCTTCAAGCTTAACTTTATGGATCATGGTTTATATGCTTATTTTGACCCTTTTGATGGATTTGAGTTGGAGTCTGGATAACTCCAGGGGAAAGGTTGAATCTTTAAGTGTTCTAGACCCATTGTGGTGCTAAGATCTAGACTTCATCTTCATTTGAGTGTCATGAATGGTCTTTGTGATATTTTTGGTCCCTTTAAGAGTTAGGGTTAGAGATCTTAATGTTTTGAGCCTTTGGAATGGATAAAGTTGGAATCTTTATCCCTGAAAATCATTATAATAATCAGATATGAGCTTTAGGACTTTGGACTTAGTCGTTAAGTGCTTAATTCATTAATTTGGTTTGGGGCATTCACAACGGCATAGTGAGTGGTGGGTTACGATGTGGTTATAGGTTTCAGCCGTGTCTATTTTTTCGCCTTGTTGCCATGACATGGTCATGAGGTTGGCCACAGTGTGGTGGGTCAACCATTGAATTTTGACCAATTTGACTTTTTGTCAAACTTTAGTTAGATTAAGTACTTGACTACGGAATAGTCTCGGTTTGGTATTACGTAACTTCGTTTGCTATTTTGTTGTTGAGGTTGCTGTTGAACTTCTTCTGTTTAGTTTAGGTTAGTTTTCTCGTTATACTATGTAAGACATGGGGTGTTATAGTATGCTTGTTGTCTGTGTGACTCATGCTTATATGTTTGTTTATTGTATTTTGGGTGGGCCTAATATCTGGATAGGGTCCAATTACTTTGGGTGGGACCCAATATATGGATAGGGTCCAATTACTCCGGGTGGGGCCCATTATCCGGACGAGGTCCATTATTTAGGGTGTCGCCCTATATTCTGTGATGATTGTGCTATCTTGAGGAACTCACTAAACTTAGTGCTTACTGTTTTAAGTTTAAATGATTGCATCGCATCTGCTTTTATGATTTTGAAATGTTCCGCACTTATGAATTGATTACTCTAATTTACGTTATCAAATAATTGAATGTTACATTTTTATGAAATAATGGTATGTTTTGATGGGTTTTACATGTAATAACGCGGATAAATCCTTATAGACTTAATGGTACATGCAACCTATTAGATCTAGTCATAACTTTATTAAAGTAACATTCTATTGAACAAAAAGAACCCTATAACCCTTGGTAATTTCGAAAAACATAGAAGAAAAACATACCTCTTGATTGTTGTAATAAACAATCAACCAATCCTTCTTGTAATTGCTTGGAAACTAGCACCAGAAATCTCGTGCCTCTGATGGTTCACGCCCAACCCTAGAAACAAAGAGGCTTAAGAGAGAGGAAATGCGATGATGGAATTATCGGCTATCTCTTGTAAAGGAGGAGTAGCCAAAAATCCAAGGCCAAGGGTCCTTTATATAGTATAACTTGGAAACCCTAGATAACCCTAATTTTAATAAAATAATATTAATTCAAATTGGTAATTATCCAACTTCTTGTTTATCTGTAAGGAATATTCCAAATGCCCTGGAATACCCTAAAAACCATCCACCCCTTCCAAGGAAGGTTCTGGAACCTCTCTTGTTCAACTATTAACCAATTACACTTTTAATTAATCCAATTAATCCCAAAATTAATTCTAATTAATTTCTGATTAATTCTTAATTAAATATTACTATTTCTAATTAATATATTATTTTCATAAAATACTAATAAATTTATTTATTGCTATTTATTAATCATATAATAAATCAATAAATCATTCTCTCTCTCTAAAAGTCATCCTATTCAATTACTAGGTTTGAGGGCAACCCCAAAAGGACTTTGATAATAATTCAAGTATATAGTAATTCAGTTATTGGCTTAGACACCTAATCCAATAGTCTCCCACTTGGATAAGCCTATAACTGCAATTACCAGTATAACTTCTAAATTAAACAACAAAGAGTGCTTCTATAACAACTACCAAACTCTGAACTACACAGGCATTGGTCGTAAGATAAGTGATCAAATCTTCATCCGTTCTACTAGATAGCATACACACATGATACATGGATTAGAATCAATCTCATTGTCCAAGATTTGTTTCCCGGTTTCCTGATTTGTGATGACGACATAAGACTTCAAGTTGAACACATCAATTAAGTCATGGTCGGGCCCAACACTATAAGTCAACACCAAATCACCGAGGGGCCCAAAAATATCGCTTTTCCCATTAGGGCAGAAAGAACAAATAAACTTTGACTCATATGCTTGTATCCTTTACTTATCAAATCATACATGATACTACATTTTATAACATTATGTTACTGACGCGTTTTCGCAACACCAATGCACAACCGACTTGTAAATTACAACTCATATATCGTTGTTTCAAGAATATGAGATATTATCGTCTTAGAATTACTCGTGATATAATCCATGAAGTAATTTTCTAAGTGTGGGTTTATCCAATACTTAAATCTCCATTTCTAAGTACTCATGAATGTTGTAGCAATACAATTGTTATGTCTAATCTCCTTAGACAATCTACAATCTAATTCATGACAGTCTTAATTCACTAATTACTTCCCAAGGTATGAGTGACTGTGGAATTTGAATAATTAAATTATTTGGGAAGTAAAACATGCAAAACAAAACACAAGAATAAATGATTAACAAAGACAGTAAACAAACTCATAAACAATCTCTATTATTTAATCACCAAAGATCAATTACGTTTATTTTTGTTACAAGTTTCAACCTAATCATTACTACTAAAACTAATATCATCTCTCAAACCAATGCTCCTAACATGCTGACTATTCTTAATCCTACTCAGAGCCTTTGTAATAGGATATGCATGATTCTCTTCTGATGAAACTTTATTCACTATGAGATGACCTTCTTCTACTCTATGTATGATATAATGGTACTTTCTGTTGATATGTCTTGATTTACCATGAGCTCTCGGTTCTTTGGTCAAATCAATGGCTCCTTTATTATCACAGAAAAGTTCTATAGGCTCCTAAATGGTTGGAATTACTCCAAGATCTCCGATAAAGTTTTTCAGCCAAGCCGCTTCCTTTTATGCTTCATTTTCCGCTATGTACTCTGATTCACAAGTAGAATCAGCCACTGTGTCTTGCTTGGAACTTTTCCAAGTAACTACTCCACTATTTAATGTGAACACCCAGCCAGATTGAGAATGAAAATTGTCTCTATCTGTTTGAAAGCTAGCGTCACTATACCCAGTCACTCTCAACGTATCACTACCACCAAAGACTAGAATCATATCCTTTATCCTTCGCTGATACTTGAGAATGTTCTTTACTGTTGTCCAATGAGCTCTACCAGGATTTCCCTGATAGCGAATGACCATGCTTAAAGCAAAGGACACATCAGGGCGAGTACATGTCATAGCGTACAGGATCGATCCTGCAGCCAAAGCATAAGGGACACGACTCATAGCAGCTATCTCTTCATCCATACTGGTGCTTTGAGTCTTACTCAATTTGTCATTTCTCTGAATCGGTGGCTCTCCTTTCTTGGAATTTTCCATACTAAACCGTTTTAGTACTTTGTCCAAGTATGTACTTTGACTAAGTCCAATTAGTCTTTCTTTCTATCTCTCAAAATTCTTATCTCGAGAATATAGGCTGCCTCTCCTAGATCCTTCATAGCGAACACTTTCCAAGCCAATATTTTACTTCTTGCAAGGTTGGAACTTTGTTTCCTATAAGAAGTATGTCATCAACATACAATACTAGACATGTTACTATACTCCCACTAGCCTTGACATACACAGGACTTATCTTCACTCCTATAGAAACCAAATTCTTTGACTTTCTCATGGAAGCTAAGATTCCAGCTGTAAGATGCTTGTTTCAATCAACAAATGGATTTCTCAAGCTTACACACTCTATTATGAAAATTTGCATCAACAAAGCTGTGACAACCCGTAATTTCAATTCTTGTAAAAGTCAGTCTTGGTCAACAAAATTCAACATATCAAATAAAGGTCAAACTTATTTCTTTAATTATATTAATATGGTTAGATTAATGAGTTAGGTGTATAGACCTTATATTCAAAGGTGTTGTGTGTTTAAGGAGGGAAATTTTTGGAACCGAGAACCTTCGCATGAGCCACAAACCCTCGCATGGGCGGTAAACCCTCGGACCACAAACGGTTTGCAGTCGTAAAACCTTCGGTTCGCAGCCGTAAACTCCTTCGGACCGCAAACTCTACCCTATATATATATATATATATATATATATATATATATATATATATATATATATATATATATATATATATGTTTGACTGAAATAATCCTCACTTCTACACTTCTAGCCGAAAACTCAAGCTTTTTCTATTAAGATCTTCAACCGAAACCCCTAGTTTTCTCTCAACTATCATCTGAGGATCATTTGATTCACCTTTGGATCTTGATAAGAACATCTAGTGTTCTTCTTTTCATCGATCAATCACCCTTCATTTCTGGGTTTACAGTCGTAAACCCTTGAATCTTATCAGTTACACCAAGAACGCACACTTGTGTTTACAACCGAAAACACTTGAATCTTCAAGTGGCCGTAAACAGTTTGCGGCCGTAAACACCGAAGCCCAGCCATGAACTCCAAGCAGTCACTCGATTTCGCTTCTAAAACTTATTTTGTAAGTAATTCTTACATCCTAGGTTGTTTCCTTAACACCTTTGAGGTTATATTCACTAATTTCATGCCAATATATCGCGTGAAATGCATTTTAGGACTTGTTTTGTCCCGGGATCTAACCTGTGGAAACAAACATCCTATATCGAACATTCAAACGAATCAATCACACAAGGTGAGTTCATACCCCTACAATTTACCTTTTTCAATGTTTTTAGGGGGGGATACAAGTAGAACACAATAGAATTGTGTTAACATTTACATGTGAAAACAAACAAACAAAGGATTTCTTATGCTTTTATAAGTTGTTAAAATCATTTCAGAAACTCTTTTAAACTATTTTAGACTACTGTTTATTATCAAAATCGTATTCATTTATATATTTATGTATAAGTATGCTTTAACGGACTTAGGACTATTGCTAAATACCTTGACTCCTGTTCCTTGTTTGGTTGTGGGCTTAGGGTAGGATCACTAGTCCGACTGTCGGCTAAATCATAGTTATACTTGCTAAATATATACATGAATATTAAAACTCCATTTCAAGGTACATACTTAGCTCAGTTGCAGACATTAGGCAATTGAGTTTTTTCTCCAAATCAGTTACAGTTCAAACAAACATACTAGTAAACTATAATAGGTATAGTTTAGAGGATCAATACATACTATTTTCTAGAACAGAGGAACAATACATGAATCAATACATACATACTATTACTATGTAACAACGTAAATTTTCAAACCAAATTTTTCATTTTTAATTATCACAATCACATATCATAATTCTCAAAAACCTCAAGTATCAATGTCAAACATATTTCAAAATAGTTTTTCACAAATCCAGGATCCACAATAAATATAATCTCCAGCTCAGGTGTGTGTATGTGTACAATCAAGTCGGTGCCTTCCCGCAATCCTCTAAGGTACCTGAAACACATAACACATAACATGGTAAGCACGAAGCTTAGTGAGTTCCCCAAAATACCACACACAAATAACTAGCCACTCGAGGCTATAGCTCTGTAAGACCCTCCGGTCAACGTGTCTCAACGGGACCCTCCGGTCTCACGGCTCGTTGGACCCTCCGGTCCGGTCTGGTTGGGACCTTCCAGTCCCATGGCTAGTTGGACCCTCTGGCCCGGTTTGGTTGAGAACCCTCCGGTCTCATAGTACGTTGGACCCTCCGGTCCGGTCTATGTATCACATAATATAACATACAACACATATATCACACAAAAAATGCATAACTCAAACAAGCACATAAGTCCCTCTGGTCACACATAGTTACCACTCTAGGTAAAGTATAGTGAGAAGACTCACCTCGAAGCGAGCAAGCTAATACACCTCGTACACGAATCACCGATCTAGCCTCCGCCTAATACATGTGGTGATTATATCTAATTAGAACATTATTCTAATAATTTGATACTAACCCCTCTCTAACTCTTGGTAAGGGCAAAAGACCCTTCTACCCTTCCATGGTCTCCATTACTCATATTTGGTCAAAACTCCAACGTCAACATAAGTCAAACTTGAGTCAACAGTCCATGTTTACTCAACTCGTCGAGTGCATCGGGGAGACTCGTCGAGTCCCCTCATTCCCTCAGAGACCTTATGAAAACAAACTCTACTCGTCGAGTAGACCCGTCAGCTCGTCGAGTTACAGCATGCTTAGACTTATCGGGATAAACCCTAAGCGACTCGTCGAGTCAGTTCATGGACTCGGCGAGTTCATCCAGTCTATATTCCCATTCAGACGTTTTAGGGCAGATCTATCACTCCAAACTCTAGATCTAGACTCCCTAGGTTCGAATTTCACATAAAGCTTCGATCTTTACGTTCGTGCATGGCATATTTGCTCCAATATGCCATTACAAGCTCCAAAGAAGGTTGGATGCACATGATCTTGCCTCTAGCTCAATAAAGCTTGGATCTTTGGGCTCTTAAGGCCTCCTATGGTCCAGATATGGGGTCCTAACCTCAAACCATGCTCAAATAACTCAAGGACACAAGATGATTGGAAGGAAAACCCTAACAGCTCCCAAAAATGGGATCTAACAAACAAGAGGTCAAGATGAGAGCTTTATACCTCTGAATAGCAGCTAATGACAGAAGAATGCAAGATCCACAGCCTCCTCTTGATTAGATCCACCATATCTTCCAATCTTTCCTCCAAAAAGCTCAAGAATGCTCAAGATGGCCTCTCTCTCTCTCTATGCAACGAAAAGGGCAGGTTAGGGTTTCTCTCTGGGGAAGGTGGCCGCAAAGGAGGCTATAAGTGCCTTTAAATAGGTCTCAAACCCGGGGATCTAGGGTTTTCACTCCCAGCGCCTACTCGGCGAGTCTACTCTCGGACTCGTCGAGTAGATCATTAAACCCACGTGGCCGCCCCGCTTCTACTCGGCGAGTCATAACACCAAATCGTCGAGTAGATCAATGAACCTCAAAAATAAATAACTAAAATAACATACCTGGGAATCCGGATGTTACAATTCTCCCCCACTAGAATCAGACTTCGCCCTCGAAGTCATGCTCCACAAATAACTCTGGATGCTGATCCCGCATCTCTGACTCCGGATCCCAAGTCAAATCGGACCCTCTCCGATGCTGCCACTGGACCTGAACCAGGGGCACTTTCTTGTTCCTCAGAACCTTCACCTTTCGATCCAAGATCTCGGTCGGCCTCTCAATATAATTCAGGCTCGCATCTACCTGAATGTCCTTCAGTGGTACCACTACCGTTTCGTCGGCTACACACTTCCTCAACCGGGACACGTGGAAGGTGTTATGGATCTGACTCAACTCCACAGGTAGCTCCAAACGATACGCTACCCTACCCACTCTGGCGGTCACCCTAAAAGGACCAATGTATCGGGGCCCAAGCTTGCCCCGTTTCCTGAATCGGATCACTCCTTTCCAAGGGGATACCTTCAGAAGGAAAAAATATCCAACCTGAAACTCGAGCTCGGATCGTCGCCTGTCTGCGTAACTCTTCTGGCGACTCTGGGCCATCAGTAACCTCTGCCTGACCTGTTGAATCTGCTCGGTTGTCTTGAGCACTATCTCAGTGCTACCCATCATTCACTGTCCCACCTCTCACCAATAGATAGGAGTCCGACACCTTCTCCCATAAAGGAGCTCGAATGGAGGTATACCAATGCTGGAATGGTGACTGTTGTTGTAAGAAAACTCAGCCAAGGGTAAGTAAGTGTCCCAACTTCCTCCAAAATCCATAACACATGCACGCAACATGTCTTCCAGCGTCTGAATCGTTCGCTCGCTCTGCCCGTCTGTCTGCGGATGATACGCGGTACTGAAGTGTAACCGGGTACCCAACTCCTCATGAAACTTATTCCAGAATCTGGAAGTAAAACGCACGTCTCGATCTGACACTATCGAGGTCGACACTCCATGCCGAGCTACCACCTCCCTCACATAAATCTCGACCAATCTCTCCGTAGAAGAGCTCTCACTAATAGCAAATAAGTGAGCACTCTTCGTCAGTCGATCCACAATCACCCAAATTGCGACAACCCCACGTGCAGTTCTTGGTAACTTGGTGATAAAGTCCATCAAGATCTGCTCCCACTTCCACTGGGGAATCTCCAATGGCTACAATGTACCATGTGGTCGTTGGTGCTCTGCCTTGACCTGACGGCAGGTCAAGCACCTCTCAACTATCCAAGCAACATCCCTCTTCATACATGGCCACCAATAGTCTCTCTTCAGGTCTAAATACACCTTAGTGGCCCCGGGATGGATTGAGAACCTCGATCTATGTGCCTCCTCCATCAGTACACGTCGAGCTCCGCCCGTATAGGGCACCCAAATCCGCCCTCAGAAAGTCATAAGTCCTCAGCTATCCGTCACAAACTCGGACATCTGTCCAATCACCCGCTCCCTCTTGCGGTTCTCTGGTCTCACGGCCTCCGCTTGGGCCTCTCGAATGGTGTCTAAGACTGGAGTCATCACCGTCATCCTCATACACACATCTCAGATCGGAGCGCTCTCTGCTTTGCGGCTTAGGGCGTCGGCTACCACATTAGCCTTGCCTGAATGATACAGGATCTCGCAGTCATAGTCTTTCACCACATCCAACCATATCCTCTGTCTCATATTTAGGTTGGGCTGATCCATGAGATACTTCAGGATCTTGTGGTCCGTGTATATGATACACCGAACCCCATACAAGTAGTGGCGCCAGATCTTGAGGGCGAACACCACCGCCCCCAGCTCTAGATCGTGGGTGGGATATCTCTTCTCATGAGGCTTCAACTTCCTCGATGCGTATGCTATAAAGTGTCCTCTCTGCATTAGCACCGCACCCATCCCGGATATAGATGCATCACAATAAACCATAAAGTCCTCCATTCCCTCGGGAAGGGCTAACACCGGGGCTTCGCACAACCTCTGGCGAAGAGTCTCAAATGAGGTCTGCTGCTCGGGACCCCAAGTAAAAGTAACGCCCTTCCGAGTCAACCTGGTGAGAGGGACGACAATCTTAGAGAAATCTCTGATAAACCTCCGGTAGTAGCCGGCCAATCCCAGGAAGCTCCTGATCTCGGTGTGGGATCTCGGCACCTCCTACCTCATCACTGCCTCAATCTTGGCCGGATCGACCAAAATCCCATTCTGATTAACAAGGTGTCCTAGGAACTGGACCTCTCGTAACCAGAAATCACACTTGGAGAATTTGGCATATAGCCTCTCCGATCTCAAAACTCCCAAAACTTCTCTAAGGTGCTCCTCATGCTGTTATCTGGACCTCGAGTACACAAGGATATCGTCAATGCACACGATCACCGATCGATCCAACATGGGTCTGCACACCCGGTTCATGAGGTCCATGAATGTTGCCGGTGCGTTGGTGAGCCCGAATGGCATCACCACAAACTCGTAATGCCCATAACGAGTCCTAAAAGTTGTCTTCTGAATATCCTCCTCGCGTACTCTCATCTGGTGATACCCTGAACTCAAATCAATCTTGGAAAACCAAGATGCACCCTGCAAATGATCGAACAGATCGTCGATCCTTCGAAGTGGGTAACGGTTCTTGACCGTCAGCTTATTCAACTCCCGGTAATCAATGCACATCCGGTGTGAACCATCCTTTTTTCTGACAAAAAGGATCGGCGCTCCCCAAGGTGAGCTACTCGGTCGTATAAAACCCTTCCTTAACAGCTCCTGAAGCTACGAGGATAACTCCTGCATCTCGGGCGGTGCAAGGCGGTAAGGTGCCTTGGCAATAGGCGCCGCTCCCGGAACCAAATTAATCCGGAACTCCACCTGCCTCTCAGGAGGCACCCCCGGTAACTCCTCGGGAAAAACATCCGGAAGTTCAGTCACTATCGGGGCCTCAGTAATAGAACTCGGTCTCTCAGCAGTAACCCGCGTATCCATCACATACGCCAGAAAACCCATGCAACCCTGCTGTAAACTCTACCTCGCTAGGGCAGCAGAGCAGAAAGCTGATCCAGATCGGGTACCCTCGCCATATACTGTAAGCACTCCCCCACTAGGGTCTCGTATGGTCACCAGCTGACGTTCGTAGTCGATTACCGCTCCGTACCGACTCAACCAGTCCATGCCTACAATGACACAGACGTCACCCATCGCGATCGGCACCAGATCTATCAGAAACTCAACACCAAAAATCTCGAGTACGCATCCCCGGATCACATCAGTGGCAAACACCGCACGCTCATCGGCTATAGAAACTCTCAGAGGTCGACTCAACGACTCATGTCTGATACTGATGTGGTGACTAAACGCTAATGACACGAACGATCGACTCGCACCCGAGTCAAATAACACTAAGGCAGGTACTAACTCACAAGAAAAGTACCTACACATATCACAATATAAGCACAAACAACTTAGAATAGAATAACAAAAGAGTACATACCAGCCACGACATCGGGTGTTGCGCGGACCTCCTCCACTGTCAACTGAAAGGCTCTCCCGCGAGCCTTCGGTGCCTCGGCCTTTGCTGGCCGACTCTCTGTAGCTCGAATAGCAGAAGGTGCAGCTTCCTGCGCTGATCCCTGAAGCAGCTGTGGGCACTCGGCCTTCCGATGGCCAGTCTGGTTGCAGTGAAAGCAAACTGCAAACCCCTTGGGGCAATCCCTCACGATATGCCCCTCCCTGCCACACTTGTAGCACACCCCCACTCTACACACCACATCATGACTCTTGCCGCACTTCCCACAAGTGTGGCCCTTCTGGCCCCCAGATCTCGAATCAGCGGGCTTTGCCCGCTTGGCTGCCGGCTGAGATTGTGTCGGCCGCCGATCCCTCCCTTGAGACTCCGCCTCCTCCCTGGCCTGAGTCTCTAGCTCGATCTCCCTCTTCCAGGCATTTTCCTGGAGCTCGGCAAATGTCTGGTAAGTCGAGTTCGCCACGAACTCACAAATGTCCCTCCTCAGTATGCTCAAATATCAGCTCATGCGTGCCTGCTCAGTAGACACGTGCTCAGGTCAGAACAACGCCCTCTCATGGAACATCCTCGTGATCACCGTCACAGACTCTGTCCTCTGCTTGAGGGACCGAATCTCCTGGGCTAACCGTTCCCTCTCCACCGGGGGAACATACTCATCTCGAAACATCACAGTAAACCTCTCCCATGTCACTGCAGTGTGCTCTGCAGGAGTGTAACTGGCTGTCACAAACTTCCACCAGTCCTTCGCCCCCAAGCAAAGCTGGTTCAGCGCGAATCGTACCCTCAAATGTTCCGGACAGGAACAAGTGTAGAAACACCCGTCGATATCAGAAATCCATCTCATCGCGGCAATAGGATCCTGAGTCCCATCAAACTCTGGTGGCTTCGTGTTGCTGAACTCCCGGTACAGCAACGAGTCACCCCCTATGGCCTGGTAGCAGCGACAGCTGCGGTGGCTGCAGCAGCAGCAGCCTCAGTGACAGCAGCGTATCGCTCATCAAATGTCTCAATCAGGGTGGTCTTGATAGACCCAAACATCTCGGTAATCTCTGCTCGGATGGCTGCAGCCACCTCCTCATGAATCATCCTCCAAATCTCATCGTCGCTGGTACCACTGGTACCACTGCCCCCTGGGTTGTGGCGCGTACCCACCATGATGTCTCTGAAATACAACACAAAATAATCAGAGACTCGCCCGAGTATACTCACTCTCGATCACTCCCCCCTTACTTGTTCCTTGGCATCCCAAGGATTCTTACTTGGACTGCTCACCGACCCGGTGCTTCCAGTAGTACGGGACCAATACTACCTTCCACACTGCATCTGTAATCACCCCAAGTCCTCCTCCTAGGATTCCAGATCGCAAGTACTCTATATCTCGCCGAACACCGCCTACTCTCATAAGCTCATTCCTGCTACCTACTCGTTTTCAAAGCAAATCACAGGTAGCAGTAACTCCTAGGCTAAGGTATCACAAATCAGGCCACTCTAGTCCTAAAATATGAAATACCTAGCCTACCCTCTAGCATGCATAATATATCTCATAAATATCTCATAGCACAGAAAGTAAGGGTATTTTGGGAAATCACCGTTCGGGCTCTGGCTGATTGTACACACCGCTCTTTTTCGTTTTTCTCTTAGAACTCTTGCTCGTTTTTAGAAAAAATCGTTTCCTTTGAAATTTTTTCTCAAATTCTTAGTTTGAGTCCAGACATACCCGAAGGTGCATCCGAATCCCTCAAACCAAGGCTCTAATACCAACTTGTAACAACGTAAATTTTCAAACCAAATTTTTCATTTTTAATTATCACAATCACATATCATAATTCTCAAAAACCTCAAGTATCAATGTCAAACATATTTCAAAATAGTTTTTCACAAATCTAGGATCCACAATAAATATAATCTCCAGATCAGGTGTGTGTGTGTGTGTACAATCAAGTCGGTGCCTTCCCGCGATCCTCTGAGGTACATGAAACACATAACACATAACACGGTAAGCACGAACCTTAGTGAGTTCCCCAAAATACCATGCACAAATAACTAGTCACTCGAGGCTATAGCTCTGTAAGACCCTCCGGTCAACGTGTCTCAGCGGGACCCTCCAATCCCACAGCTCGTTGGACCCTCCGGTCCGGTCTGGTTGGGACCCTCCAGTCTCATGGCTCGTTGGACCCTCTGGTCCGGTCTGGTTGAGAACCCTCCGGTCTCATAGTACGTTGGACCCTCCGGTCCGGTCTATGTATCACATAATATAACATACATCACATATATCACACAGAAAATGCATAACTCAAACATGCACATAAGACCCTCTGGTCACACATAGTTAGTACTCTAGGTAAAGTATAGTGAGAAGACTCACCTCGAAGCGAGCAAGCTAATACACCTCGTACACGAATCACCGATCTAGCCTTCGCCTAATACATGTGGTGATTATCTCTAATTAGAACATTATTCTAATAATTTCATACTAACCCCTCTCTAACTCTTGGTAAGGGCAAAAGACCCTTCTACCCCTCCATGGTCTCTATTACTCATATTTGGTCAAAACTCCAACGTCAACAGAAGTCAAACTTGATTCAACAGTCCATGTTGATGATGGGTTTTAGGTAAAACAAATAAACCTGAAAACAATTCCTAAGTTCACATGCAACCTACTTTGGATCTATGTTTTAACTATTGAACATACAACTTCGAATTGCAAAACAAGAACCCTAGAGGAGGAGGCTATTTTCGAAAATAGTAAACTAGGGTTTAGGAGTTACATACCTTTCAATTGTTATAGCAAACAATTGATAATTCCCTTGATCTTGATCTTGATCTTCTTGGAAGCTTAGCACCACAAGTGTAATGCCTCTAATGGAATCACACCCAAGAACTAGCAAGAAAGAAACTAGAAGGAGAGAGGATGGAGAGAGTATGCAATTTCGGCCTAGATATCTTCCAAAGAATAGAGTGGCCTAAAATGTGAGCCAGGAGGCTCCTTAAATAGCTGAGGAAACTAGGGTTTAGGGAAAACCCTAATTATCCTTTGCTTAGGGCCTAAGCAAAACCCAAGGGCCTTATCTGGAACCCCTTGGACGAAATCTCTAGGGTTTTCCCTATGGATTTCGTCCACCTCCTTCCAAGGAGGTTCTGGAGTCTTCCACTCAACTATCTGATAATTGCAAACTAGTCCCTGCACTTTATAATTAATACTTTTAACCCCAAAATTAATTCTGATTAATTTCTGGCTAACTATTAATTAAACATAATGATTTCTAATTCATATATTAATCTTTTAACATATTAATAAATCATTTATATTAATTTATTAATCTTATAAATTAATGTCTCTCCTTTCATAATTTCCTTGTCCAGTTGCTAGGTTGAGGGCAACCCAAAAGGACTGTGCTGCTATCAACTCAAGTACATACCAATTATAGTTATGGGCTTAGACACCTAATCCAACAGTCTCCCACTTGGATAAGTCTGTAACTATAATTGCTAGTATGCCTTCTAAATTCGACCAGCAAATTGTAGCTTCCAAAAGCTGCTGCTGAACTCTGACCCAGTCAGTTACGTGTCCTAAGATAAGTAATCATATAATCCTTCGTTCTGCTAGATATCCCTAGACAAAAGACATGGAATGTAATCAATCTCTTTGTCCAGAATCTATGTTTCCTGATTCCTGATTTGTGATGATGTAGGACTTCTAATTGAACACATCAATTTAGTCCTGGCTGGGCCCAGCACATAAGTCAACACCAAATCATCGAGGGGCCCACAGATATCGCTTTTCCGGTTAGGGCAAAAGGAACGAATAAACATTGACTCATATGCTTGTATCTTTTACTCACCAAATTATACATGACAATACGTTTTATAACACCAAGTTACTGATGCGTTTTCGTATCACCAATGCATGACCGACTTGTAAATTACAACTCATATATCTTCGTTTCAAGATTATAAGATATTATCGTCTCAGTATTACTCGTGATGAATTCCATGAAGTGATACTCTGAGCGAGGGTTTATCCAATACTCAAATCTCAATTTCTGAGTACTCATGAATGTTGCAGCAATTCTATTGCCATGTCTATCCTTTAGACAATCTACAATCCAGTTCATGACAGTCTTGATTCACTACTTACTTCCAAAAGTACGAGCGACTGTGGAGTTTGAATAATCTTATTATTCGGGAAGTAAAACATGCAAAAATGAAACACAATAATAAACAATTGACAAAAGACAGAAACCAAACTTATAAATAATACTTTATTATTTAATCACCAAAAGTCAATTACATTTACTTTGTTACAAGTTTCAGAACAAAACTAATCTAAATACTAAAACTAATATCATCTTTCAGTCCTATGCTCCGAGCATGCTGAATATGCTTAGCCCTACTCAGACCCTTTGTGAGGGGATCTGCTGGGTTATCTTCAGATGACACCCTCTTTACTACAAGATGGCCTTCTTCTACTCTATGTCTGATGAAATGGTACTTTCTGTCGATATGTCTGGTTTTACCATGATCTCTCGGTTCCTTTGTCAAGGCAACCGCTCCTTCATTATCGCAGAACAGTTCCATAGGCTCCTGGATGGTTGGAACAACTCCGAGATCTCCGATGAAGTTCCTCAACCAAGCTGCTTCTTTCGACGCTTCACTCGCTGCTATGTACTCTGATTCACAAGTAGAATCAGCCACCGTATCTTGCTTGGAACTCTTCCAAGTAACTGCTCCTCCATTCAGTAAAAATACCCAGCCTGATTGAGAACGGAAGTTATCTCTATCCGTCTGAAAGCTGGCATCACTATAACCATCTACTCTCAAAGTATCATTGCCACCAAGTACAAGGACCCAGTCCTTTGTCCTTCGCAAATACTTGAGTATATTCTTTACTGCTATCCAATGAGCTCTACCTGGGTTTCCCTGATAGCGACTGACCATGCTCAAAGCAAATGCCACATCAGGGCGAGTACATGTCATAGCGTACATGATCGATCCGACAGCGGAAGCATAAGGTACACGACTCATGTCATCTATTTCAACATCTGTACTCGGGCATTGAGTCTTACTCAATTTGGTATTGCTCTGGATAGGTAGCTCTCCCTTCTTGGAATTTTCCATACTAAACCTCTTTAGTACCTTATCCAAGTATGTGCTCTGACTAAGTCCAATTAGTCTCTTCTTTCTATCTCTCAATATTCTAATCCCAAGAATATATGCAGCTTCTCCAAGGTCTTTCATGGCAAAACACTTTCCAAGCCAAGACTTAACATCTCTAAAGGTTGGAACGCCGTTACCAATGAGTAATATGTCATCGACATATAACACCAGAAAAGTTACTATTCTCCCATTAGCCTTGATATACACACAAAACTCATATTCACTTCTAGAGAAGCCAAATTCTTTGACTTTCTCATGGAAGCAAAGATTCCAGCTGCGAGATGCTTGTTTCAATCCATAAGTGGATTTCTCAAGCTTGCACACCCTATTGGGAAACTTTGCATCAACAAAACCCTCTGGCTGATTCATGTAAACATCCTCAGCCAACTTCCCGTTAAGGAAAGCAGTCTTGACATCCATCTGCCAGATTTCATAGTCATGAAAGGCAGCTATGGCGAGCAATATCCTAATAGATTTAATCTTAGCTACTGGCGAAAAGGTCTCATCATAGTCAACCCCTGGGGTTTGAGTGAAACCTTTTGCAACCAGTCGAGCCTTGAATGTATGCACATTCCTATCCATGTCTGTCTTCTTCTTGAAGATCCATTTGCACCCAACTGTCTTACGACCTGGTGCACTATCAACCAAATTCCAAACTTGGTTGTCATACATGGACTTAATCTCGCTGTCCATTGCCTCTTTCCACTTGGAAGCCTCTGGGCCTGCCATTGCTTCCTTATAAGTGACTGGTTCATCTAAGTTTACCAGTGTTCTGTCACTTATGAATGTGTCACCATCTGAAGTAATATGAAAACCATACAACTCAGGTGGCACACTCGCCCTAGTGGACCTTCGAAGAGGTAATGAGTTATCAACTGGTTCAACAGGAACTGTTTCCTCTGGTTGAGTGCTAGTGTCATCTAAGGTTCCTTCATTGGCTAACTCTTGAATTTCTTCAAGTTCAATGGTACTCCCACTGTCCTCTTTGAATATGAGCTCCATTTCTAGAAAGACTCCTCTTCGTGCTACAAAGACCACGTTTTCACTAGGCCTGTAGAACAAATATCCAAAAGACTGCTTTGGGTAACCAATGAAAACACATTTCTCACTTCTAGCTGCTAGCTTGTCGTGAGTCTCTCGTCTTACGAAAGCTTCACAACCCCAGACTTTAATATTTGCTAACGAGGGAACTTTTGTTGGGTTTTGAGCATTCTAACACTCCTATGGTTACATGCAACCCTATAAACCTTGGATCTATGTTTTCTCTATTATACATGCAAATATTAACTATTCCAAGGTTTCATCCTAACTAGCATATTACGAAACACCTGTACTACAAAGTTCTAGTTAGATGACATACCTTTTGATGTAGCTTGATGTCTTCAAGCTTTAAGAGCTTAGCCCCAATAGTGTGGAAGCCTCAAATGAAATCACAAATCACCAAAACACCTTGGAAGAACTTGAGAGAATATGTATGCACACTAAAATCGGCCTACTCTTATTTTCACACACTTGTGCCAATTTTGTGAGCCAAGGACCCCTCTATATATTATGGAGGATTAGGGTTACATCCATGTAAACCCTAATACCCATGACCTTTCATTTACATAGGATCCATGGGTTAAAAGCTCCATGGACCATCCATGAAAGCTTAGCCCAACCTAAATGAACTTGGCCCATTCCATATATATATAAGAGTCCATATTTAATTAGTTCTTTTTGATCACTTAATTAATTCTAAATTAATTCTTGATCAATACTAATTAAATAATATGATTCCATATTAATATATTAGAACTTATAATATATTAATATAAATCATAAATATACTATTCTCAAAAGACTATCCATATAAATTATGCCGGTGAAGAGCAACCCAAATGGACCATGTCGGGTCGGGTCAAGTACATACCAAATATAGTTATGGACTTAGACATTAATCCAACAGTCTCCCACTTGGATAAGTCTAAAACTATTATTGAGTATGACTTCAAAACCTAACTGGCAATCGTAGCTCTTAAAGCCGCTGTCGAACTCTGACCTTGTCAATGACTTGTCCATTAGATAAGGGATCATATATTCCTCCATTCTAGATATCATATGGACTGAGACATGGATTATAATCATTCTCTCTGTCCATTTGTTGTTTCTCGATTTTCGATTTATGATGACTGACTGATTGAACAAATCAAATCAGTCCTGGCTTGGCCAAGCACTCACATGTGTCATCGCTAAATCATCGAGGGGCCCACATATATCGCTTTTATCCCGAAGGTAAAAGGAATGGATAAACTTCGACTCGTATGGCTCGTTCTACTACTTGTTGAATCATACACAAAGGCACGTTTTATAACATCGAGTTACCAAATGCGTTTTCGTGCAATCAATGTATAACCAACTCATAGTAACAACTCATATCTCTAGGTTTGAAGAATATAAGATATTATCGTCTCATGATCACTCGTGATAAAATCCATGAAGTGATTCAAATGAGCGCGGGTTGAATGCAATACTCAGAACTTATGAGCACTCATGAGTGTTGTAGCACCACTTTGTCCACAAACTTGGACCTCTACAAACCAACCCATGACAGTCTTGATTCATATCTACTTCCAACATATGACCGACTGTGGATGGTTTGAATAACTTAATCATTCAGGAAGAGCGACTTAGTTATTCTGGAAGTCAAAACATGCAAAGTGAAACACAAGAATAAATGAATCAAATATGGTATCAAACCCTATGAATATAAATAAACACTTTTATTTATCACCATACTGATTACTCATTATTCATTGTTTCGGTTTTATCAACTTTATACTTGAATTAAAAACACTAGTTGTCCCATGCTCCAAGCATGTACACTATGTTTTTCTTAAACAATAGCTTTGCCATACACCAAGTATGCACTCTATGTTTGTCTATGATCCTTACTTTGTGAAATAAACCAATTGAACATAATTTCGATGATTCTAATTTCACACTCCCAAATTCTTATCGAAAAATGTGAGAATTTCAAATTCCTATCATTTATCGAAATCTGTTTAGATTTTAAACTTATATGTACTGACCCTCCTGTAATGAATATGTACAAAGTCACAAAGACTTGTCAACAGTCATTATAAGGTATTCCAATGGAGATCAACTCCATGGAAACTAAGTCTCATATTCAAAGTACATTGCTTTGGACATGCTTCTTGCATTAAGTTTTCTAATCTTACACAGATAACTTCCACCTATGGAGACAACTCCATATTCTCATTTTGACTATCACTTCTGAATAAGATATGCCTCTTTTCAGAATATGTCAATATGGTCCTTCCAAAATTAGCACTATACTTCCAACTGTCCCTGAGCAACCAATCTTTGGTAAACCTCAGATTGTCCTCGACAATTGCTTAATCATTTTAGTCATATCCAATTCTAGACCTTTTCCCTTCTTAATGCCTCTGGGCATTTGGAAAAATTTAGAAATGAGAAATATTATAGCACATGCAATCGATCCTGTACCCAAATCAAATGGTACACGATTCATGATGTCTCACATAAAGACATGATTCTAGACCAGTCTTTTGCTACAATATTTTTATTTGCCATGTTTTCAAAATTTGACTATGAAGAGGGATGTCGTAATCATAATCGAATTTTGAGAACGCAATATATAGAATTTCCTTAAGTTGAACCAATCCAACATGAAATTCATATATATATTCTTGACTAAAGATGATTAAGGTCTCAATCTAAGCCTTTAGAACTGAAATGAAGTATATCCTCTCCCTTAATTATAGCAAAACAACTTTTTCAATCCCTGCAGCCTCACGAATTGAAACTTTTGTTTTCTATAATTAACATTGCTAACTTGCAGCACTAACAATAATTATCATGCTCCCACTAACATGATGATTATTAGCATAACACTTATGCTCCCACTAGCTTTGACATGTACTCAGAAATCAGCTGGACTTCTAGAAATCAATACTTTATTGACTTTCTTACCAAAGTTCGGATTTCTGATACGAGATGCTTTGATAAAACTTTATCAAAATCATACACCTTTCCTTAGATAGCATGCATGTGTGTCTAAACAATTTCAGAACTATGAAAAGGGATGCCGTAATCATAGTCTCAATTGTTTAGACCTTTTGCCATCTGCTTCAAATCTACTTGGTGGAAGTGTTTCCTCACCATCATTTTCATGAATCGGAGAGAAACCTTATGACCCTTAGATTTTATGGTGTATGTGTTCTTATCCATGTGCATCGTCAAAACCATAGTCACAAGACAAGGATAATGACAAATCCAAACACATATGGACTGATCTCAATCTTAATTTCTTACCACCTGGCAGCTCAAGGGTCTGCCATTGCTTCCAAGTTGTTATGCAACCAACTGAGAAATCTAAGAACTCATATGCAAAGCTAACTTTAACTGGAATGGGCACAGAAATAGAAATATGTCAACATGATAGGCTATAAACCTCACGTCGTGTGCTAGTGTTAAACTACAGGTTTTATTCTTGATTAGTTCTTGAGACTTTCAAGACCTTTAAGACTCCCACTGTCCTCTTGACATATAAGACTCTCTTGTCATATATTCAAGGGATAGTGCGGATTCTTTATCAAGACAAACACTTTACACAATTGGCCTTAGTTGGTCTTTCTTTAATCCAAAACATCACAACTTACCAACTTCAAATGTACAAGAGTAGGACACTTTTACTCTTACATTTGACAAGTGTTATAAACCTTTCTTTAAGATATGTCACTCAACTTATAGTCTTGGAGTATGACTCTAAGACTTGTTTTGAAACGAAGTATGACTCATCTGCTTGATTTAACCATTTCAACAATTCATGACTCCTGTTCTTAGTCATAAGAATGCACTAAGATGTCCTTAGAAGACCAATTGTGATGTGGTTCTTTAATCATTAAGATGATCACAAAACATGATACTAAAGTACTCTCCCATCTTTTCAGATTTGAGAAACTTTTATCTGTCTGCCTAATTTGATTCTTCCCATTCGTTCTGCCATACATTGAGACTTTTCCAATGTTTCAGAATTATACTTAAACTTGTAAGTATAACCATATTTACTAAACTTTAGTAAATCATGACGAATAGTCTTAACGAGCTTTGTGGTGGACATGACCAGTGTACAAGAATGTGTACTCGATCTCTTTAGTCCTTCACTTGATTCATACATCCATGTGAACAAGTAATTAGTCTTGATTTTCCAATGCTTGAAAGTTCTCATTCATCATACTATTCAACTTGCATGATTCCAAGTTTCGGTCCAATTGAAACTTGGGTGATGAGGAACTTTCCTGATTTGGTAAATTTAGACACTACCACAAATGAAAGAATCAAATTCATTTTCCAATATTGCTGTCAGTGGAATCATATAAGCAACAATTTTCCACAAATGCCATTGTAAGGATACTTCAAATAAATAAAATTAAACAATTTTTTTTATTTTAAAACTTTGCGGAAAAACTCATCCTTACAATCCACATGGAAAATTGTTGTTATCTATTCCTTAGCAATATATCATAACTTCTTAAGCAACTGCTCAAAATTCTGATGCGATCGAAATCCACCTTCGCGATCAGAATCAGCATATACTTCCTTTAAGATTTCTCTCTATTCTTTGATTCTTAAAACATCAACATGTGACCCAGTCACATCATGTAATGAGGATCTCAGAATAGAACTTAACAAAGTTAGATAATGGGCTCTACCTGATGTAGAGTCAAACTTATTAACTTTAACATCCTTAGGTAAATTTGGCAGCTTTGCAATCAACGCCCCTTCCTTTGGCAAAATAAACATATGGACCCTTTGGTGATGGGACTATCTCAGACTTAGCCTTTCTCTTTACCATTTGGTCAACCGGGTTGACTATGGCCAATCCCTTTCCATTGGGAAGAGAATGCTTTTTCTGGATTTCCAGTGTCACCATTGTCACTGTCCATAAATTTTTTTGGAAGTTGATCTTCTAATCAGATTTGCTTTACTATCGTTCCAAATCATTGCTGATTCAGCAGCACCAAGCAAATAGATATGATCATTAAGGTTCATGTCATAGTCTGTTTCATAGTAGTCCCAAAGGAACTCACTATGTGACTTAGAAAGTGATTGAACATCCAACTTTCTCAAGAATTTGACACCCAACTCTCCCGGCTTGTCAATATGTGACTTCATCTCTAAGATGTGATCACACATAGACCTTGCTTGCCATTAGGGCTTGAGTGACCTTGAACTTGTGGGTTAGGGAGAATAATTGGAGGAGGTGGAGGAAGAGAAGTATGACTTCCATGAGCCAAACTCGGGAAGTCATATTCATTAGGAAAGCTTGGTTTGGGAAGATCATTGTTGTCTAAACCAGACATCAACAATGGGAGAAATTCACGTAAAGTTGATTTAAGTCCTTAATATAATACCCAAATTGATATATTAAGGCTAGGACCCAAAAAACTATTTTATAACTTGGAAGAGGGATGCCGTAATCCAAGCTATAAAATATTTGAAGGTAGGTGAATGACGATTCACCAATTTCCACCAAGATAAACGAAATGTATTATTAGGTTTTAATTGGTTTTGAAACTCCTAGATTCTTTTGAGATTCATTGAACTTTTCAATGGCATGTTTCAATCTCGAGTGTGCCCTTCAGGTTTTGTGACTGGGATGTCGAGGATCACAAAACAAGGTGTGAAGTAACCATGCAAATATACTTGGTACCCTTAATATTTACCCCTCAATCGATGTGCTGGTTAACCACACACGCTCCAACGATACTATGATAAACATTAAGTTACCCTTTGCCTACCTTGTTAAGTCCAGGTTAGTGTGTCGGTTAACCACACACGCTCCACTAACAGCTTAAACAAAGTGCAAAGTGTAATTTCATGGATTAGCACCTTATTCACATTTTCCTAAGTAACTAAGATTGGGAATTTATAAGTGTTTAGTTACTTAGTATTTATCATTATACTTATAATGAAGGGAGAATTATAGTCCTTGTCCTACATGTGTAACGCCCCGATTTTTCTCGATACGTTTAGTTATTTTAATTTAATTATTCTTGTAACCTTGGGTTAATTTATTTAACCAATGTCTGATTTTCTTATGTTATTGGACTCTTTTGATCATCTTGTAAACTCCTTTTATTGAAGTCCATGGGCTATGGGCCTATTTGCAAAATCCATCTAGTTAATAATAGTTAATGTGTTAATTGAGTCATTTGGAACACACACAAGAAAAACACTCTAAACCCTATTCTCTCTCTCTCTCTCTCTCTCTCTCTCTCCCTCACGCATAGGCGGATCCAAGGGGATCCCGGGGTAGCCCGAGATACCCCTCAATTTTTTTTCGATAGTGTAATTTTTGTTTACGATTTATTCAATTTTTCGTTATAATGTATATATATGTATCCCTTCAATTATAAACACAAACAAATAGTAGAGCTACTGGTTAAGGCGCTGCCTTATTGAAGTAAAGGTCTCAGGTTCAATTCTTGCTCCTTGCATATTCTTTGTTTATTTTTGTTTTATTTTCCCAGCTATTCTATCCCACATCGCCAAACATATGTAAACTCAACCATTTTTGTCTATTATATAAGCTTGTTATCCTCATACTTCATTTGATATCTACTTTGAATCCCACATCGATTCAAGTATCAAAATATACTTCAACTTCATGTTTATATAACAAGACTTGAGGTTATCTAAAGATTCGATTAAGGTTTGGGTTTAGAAAACCGAAATTGAATCGGGGAAGCCCAAGTACCCCGGAAAAAGTTTTTGGGCTACCTTAAAAATAAAATTGGGATACCCCTTTACTTTGATCCTGGCTCCGCCACTGCCCTCACGCCATCCTTCTCTCTCTCTTTGGGATCAAGAGCAGCCAAGGGGCTGTTGTTTGGAGCTTAATTCTTGTTCATTTCCAGCCTTGATTCGTATTGGTATGAACCTCCTTATCATTTCTTACAACTTGATTCATAACCTTGTTCTAGTTTTATGATTTCATCTTCACTTCTTCTCCTTCTTATTTGATTTGTATCTCTTTTGTTATTTGCAAAGAATTGTATGTTATACATCATCTCAAGATCCTATCTTCACCCCATATATGGTGGATGATGGATCTAGGGGATTACATGTTGCAAAAGATCATGGAAACCCTAAAAGGGAGAATGGTGATTTTATGTGCTTTATGTTCATTTTCATGTTGATTATTATTACAATCTTGTGGCAAAATGAAATCCTAATGATACCTAACCCTTTTTAGTACCACCATGATCATGGGGACTAAATTGGGATGATGAACACATCTTAAAATGTGTTTCAAAGGGAGAAGGATGGATAAGCCAAAAAGGAATCACAGGTGGCTACGACTCTGTTTTCCATCAGATCTGTGGTCATTTTGTAAAACTCATATCTTGAGTTCTAGAACTCAAACGGACCCCAAACCAGTTCCCAAAGTTCACAAATTGAGTTGGCTAACTTTCTTAAGCAGGCCAACCTCACTGATAAGGACCTTATCTATGGGAAAGAATGGCATCTTTGCTGTTAGGTCTGATCCAGGTCTGTTCTGATATGTCATTTTGTTTTCATCATTTCTAAGGCTTGGAAAAGGATCCAGAGTGATTCCAAGTTTCTATATGTTAATTATATTATGAATTTAAGATCTGGAGCAGATGAGGTGTTGTTTCCAATTATAAATTGGTTATAATGGATCCACACTCCAGATCAGTGGGCAGTCACCAGCTTTTACTAGTGCTGTGATTGTCCACAATGTGAATTTTATATCCGGATCTTGGGAGATGCTTTTCATTCAATTCCAACTCTGAGACTTTCATTTGTATGTCCTTTACTTCTCTGAATTTTGGTTTGGACGAATTCTACTCACAAGTTGGGTAGAATTGGCCAACATCACTTGACTGTATTGTTGGAGACAGAAGTGATACACCATTTTGTAAAATTCATATTTAATTCATCTTTTGGAGTTAGAAGGAGTTCTTTATAGTTCTGGAATCCTGAACAATCATAGTTTCCTATACAATTTTGTTAAAGCTATGTTTCTGTTTTATATTTTGGAGTAAATCCGTTTTGAACAGCAGGTCTGTTTTAGAGACCTTGCTGTGATTACTCTTTTCTCAACTCATAGCTTCATTACTTCTCTTTTCTAACCTTTAGTCCTTCTTAGGTGAGGTTTTGAAGTTTGATCAAGCTTGGTAGCATTATTTTATTGTTAGCTATCCTTACTACTCACTCAAGGTGAGTTCTCCCACACCGTTGTATTGATGTTTGCGTTTGCTAGTTAGCTCGTGTGTGATTATTTGAATTTATTATAAAGGCATGCTATATAACCATTGTTTTAATTCGTACATGTGCACTGTATGTAACTAATTATGGATATGGGGACACCACCAAAGGATACGGATTTACCGGTGCGGTGGGTAGGTAATATCACCAACGTAATACTCATCATGAGGTGCGGTGATTAGGGCCAAATGATACGGGATCTTCCCGGTGCGGTTCAAACCTACAAGTCCTTCTTGTATTATAGGCATTGATTCGTTCTTTGCCCTTATCATATAATTATAAATGGAAAATGGATTAGGGTTAGTAAATATGAATGTTAGTACAATTTCTGTGTTTGAATTCACTAAGCTTTGTGCTTACGGTTTCCCTTATAACTTTTCAGGTGTTAAGATTAAAGAGGCTAAGGCTTGACATGGAGCACCGGGACATCGCTACTAGTTATTTTTGTTGGGACCTTATTATTATTATTATTACTTCCGCACTTATTTTATATGATTATTAAGTTGATGGATTATGTTATGACTATTTCAGTTGTTTTAATTTAATTTAAGATGCGTTTTAAAAGTTTAAAATTTTTGCAAAAATTTGGGTGTCACAACATGTTCGGCTAACGACCCTCCACCAGTCAAGGAAGCGGTGGGTGAGAGTGGACACCCATTAAACTGCCATTTTATAGGCAGTAACCTTATACCCCCCTTATAGACCGGCTTCGTGAATGAGGCCTACAAATGGTAAGACGACTTGCTCTTATACATATAATATATTAAACTTTTAATATTATAATAGTATAAGGGTGTATTTTAGACATTTAAAATACTTGGTGGTTTAATCTATTAATTAAACTATACTCTTAATTTAATTAAATTTAAACCATGTCATTATGGAATTATTAATTCTCTTTTAATTAAACACTTTAATTATCTATTAATAAAGTCCATAAGAGTTAATTGAATTATTCAATAAAAACATCATAATTCCAATTATTAAGTTCAAAATTAAAACCATTTAATTAATTGTTTAAGTTATGAACCCAAGAGTTTTAGAATTCAATTATTATTTTTTTTTATCATAAAAAAACTTTTTCCAAATTCCAAAACTTGAGGGCAAGTTTTGTAACTCTTGAAAACTTTTGGATTCCATAACTTATGGAGTTAAATACTTGTTTTATGATGAAACTTTTCATGTTCCATAACTTAAGAACAAGTTATGGAATTCTTTAAAACATTAAGACCAACTTTTGTAACTCCATAAAAAACTTTGAATCAATTTTTTTTAAAAACCTTTTCATATCCTTAACTTATGGAGGTTTCAAAAAACTCTTTAGATCAAACTTTTAAAACTAATAAAATAATCATATCATTTTATCTTTTACTAAATTTGACCTAATTCAACTCATATAGCAAATGATTCAAATTTTACAAATAATTAGTTTTTCACAAAAACAAGTAATTATCTTAAAATTTGACAAACGTCATGTTTTTTTTTTCCTTTTTTTTCAACTTGAAAATAAAACATTTGCATCAATATAACAGAAAACAACTCATGGCTCTGATATCACTGTTGGGTTTTGAGCATTCTAACACTCCTATGGTGTACATGCAACCCTATAAACCTTGGATCTATGTTTTCTCTATTATACATGCAAATATTAACTATTCCAAGGTTTCATCCTAACTAGCATATTATGAAACACCTATACTACAAAGTTCTAGTTAGATGACATACCTTTTGATGTAGCTTGATGTCTTCAAGCTTTAAGAGCTTAGCCCCAATAGTGTGGAAGCCTCAAATGGAATCACAAATCACCAAAACACCTTGGAAGAACTTGAGAGAATATGTATGCACACTAAAATCGGCCCACTCTTATTTTCACACACTTGTGCCAATTTTGTGAGCCAAGGACCCCTTTATATATTATGGAGGATTAGGGTTACATCCATGTAAACCCTAATACCCATGACCTTTCATTTAAATAGGATCCATGGGTTAAAAGCTCCATGGACCATCCATGAAAGCTTAGCTCAACCTAAATGAACTTGGCCCATTCCATATATATAAGAGTCCATATTTAATTAGTTCTTTTTGATCACTTAATTAATTCTAAATTAATTCTTGATCAATACTAATTAAATAATATGATTCCATATTAATATATTAGAACTTATAATATATTAATATAAATCATAAATATACTATTCTCAAAAGACTATCCATATAAATTGTGCCGGTGAAGTGCAACCCAAATGGACCATGCCGGGTCGGGTCAAGTACATACCAAATATAGTTATGGACTTAGACATTAATCTAACAGCTTTCCCTGTCCACATTTCGTGAGGTGTTTTGGCAACCTTCTTTGTAGGGACAAGATTGATGATGTCGGCGGCTGTCTCTAAGGCATACCCCCAGAAGTGAATAGGAAGCGAAGCACGACTCATCATAGAACGAACCATGTCTAACAAGGTTCGATTACGCCTCTCAGCTACACCATTTAACTGAGGTGTCCTAGGAGGAGTCAATTGTGAGACTATCCCACATTCTTTCAGATAGTCGTTGAACTCGATACTAAGATACTCCCCGCCTCTATCGGATCTAAGTATCTTTATCTTCCTGCCCAATTGATTTTCGACCTCATGCTTAAACTCTTTGAACTTTTCAAAGGTTTATGACTTATGCTTGATCAAGTAGATATAACCATATCTGCTATAATCGTCAGTGAAAGTCACATAGAATCGATTAGCATCTCTTGTAGTTGATCTGAAGGGCCCACACACATCTGTGTGTATGAGATCCAACAGACCTTCACCTCTTTCACAAGACCCTGTGAATGGTGATTTTGTCATCTTTCCCAAAAGACAAGATTCACACATATCATCTGATTTTAGGTCAAATGATTCCAACACTCCATCCTTTTGGAGTTGGGCTATGCGTTTCTTGTTAATGTGTCCAAGACGACAATGCCACAAGCATGCCTTGTCTACACTATTAGACAAGTCAATATTAAGTACACTATTTCCTAAGCTATCAACACAAGTCACTGTTTCATACACACCATCACAAGGTAAAGCTTCAAACATAAAAACACCATTCTTATAAACAGAAATTGAACCATTCAAATCATTAAAAGAATATTTAAAACCTTGTCTGAACAATGCATGAAATGAAATAATGTTTCTCGTCATCTCAGACGAATAGCAACAATTTATCAAATCTAATCTAACATCATTACTAAGCAAAAGCTGATAAACTCCGATCTTGGTTACTGGTGAAGACTTTCTGTTTCCCATGATCAAGTTTATCCTTCCTCGCTCTATCTCCTCACTTTCCTTTAGCCCCTGCATATCAGAACAGATATGAAAACCACATCCTGTATCAAGGACCCATGAACGAGAAGATAATGAGTTATTAGCAGAAATAGTGTAAATACCTGCCGAAAATGGCTTCACTTTGCCATCTTTGATATCTTGCAGATATTGTGGGCAAGATCTCTTCCAGTGCCCCTTTTGATTGTAGTAAAAGCAAACGGCCACTTTTGGATCAGAAACATGGGGAGTGGAACCATTGGGCTTAGCCTTTGGGCCATTGCTAGATGACCCAGCTTGAGCCTTGCTCTTCCAGTTTTGCTTGGGAGGACCTTTCCTCTATTTCCCCTTTCCCTGTCCAATAGCCAAGACAGGGGCACTTGCAGGTGTGGAGGGTATACTTTTACCCTTCATCCCTGCTTCAGCTATCTGCAACAAGTTGTGCAATTGGGCCAGAGTCTGCTCAGTATTGTTCAAATGGTAAGTTAGAATAAACTGACCATAACAATCAGGTAGTGAGTTCAAGACCATGTCAATGGCCAATTCCTCATCAAAGTGAATGTTGAGCTTGACCAAACGCTCTATGTAGCGTTGCATTCTTTGCACATGTGACACAACCGATTCCCCTTCTTTCATCTTCCAAGCCATGAGTGACTTGACTACTTCAAACTTTTCTTGACGAGCTCGCTTATGGTACTTTTCCATAAGGTCCTTGTTCATCTCGAAAGGCTAGTAGTCCTCATAGTACCTCTGCAGTTCTGGGGACATGGTTGCCACCATGATGCATGCCACTTTGGTAGCATCATCGTAATGTTTCTTGTAGGCAGCATATTCTTCAGGAGTAGCTTCAGACTCATCAAGCTCTTTGAGCTCCCTTTCAAGAACATATTCTTTGTTCTCAAAACGAAGCGCCATCTTGATGTTGCGCATCCAATCGTTATAGTTAGAGCCATCCATAACGACTTTGGAGCAGATATTGAGCAAAGAGAAGTTTTGGTTGGAGGAGGATGAAGCAGAAGTGTTTCCAGGAGTAGACATCTGAAAAGAAGGAAAGTTTTAGTTAGATTTCAAGATACCTTAATAAAATAACCCAAAGATATAATATCAAGGTTAGGATCCAACTATGAAGATTCACAACTTAGAAATGGGATGCCGAGATCCAAGAGTAAATTTCATAAAGGTAGGTGAATGACGATTCACCAATTCCACCATTAGACGAAACAAACGAAGTGAAATTCCTAATTCTTTTGAGATACATTGAAACTATTCAATGGCATGTTTTAATCTCAGATTATGCTCTTCTATTTGTGACTGGGATGCCGAGGATCACAAACAAGATGTGAATAACCATGCAAATGTGCTTGGTAACCTCATTGTCTTTATCATTAACTATTGATGTGCTGGTAAACCACACACGCTCCATCAAAATGACAATTATGAGATACTCATTACTACTCTTTATTAGTGCCTTTTAGTGTGTTGGTTAACCACACACGCTCCACTAACGACCAATAAAGCATAATGTGCAATTTCATGGATTAGCATACTTTTCACATTTTTCCTAAAGTAACTAGAGTTGGGATTTTTGAAAATAATGTTCTAGTACTTTCTTTAATAGCATTATACTTTTAATGAGAAGTAGTTGTCCTATCAAATCCGTTCTGCTAACGACCCTCCACTAATCAAGGGAGCGGTGGGTGAGAGTGGACACCCATTCAACTACCATTTTATAGGCAGTTTCCTTATACCCCCCTTATAGACTAGCTTCGTGAATGAGGCATACTAGCGATTTGACTGACCATATTCTTATACATATATAATATTAAACTTTTAATTATAATACATATATAAGGTGTGTTTTAAACTTTTTAAAACTTTGAGGTTTATATAAATTTCGAAATTCAAACTATTAAATTTAAATTTAAATAAACCAATTAACTAGATTTAATATTTTATCTACTGATTAACTTTTAATCAATTTATTAAATCTTGTACGGATTATCTAATCAAATTAATCAATTAATTTAATCCTAATCCTTATCCCTCTAAATTTCGAAAATTAGGGTAAGGATAATTATCCAATTAATCTAATCAAGTAACAATTATCCAAAACAAGAAACCCTAAAACTTCTAGCATATTTCGAAATTTACAAGGGAGGAGGCTAGGGTTTTCAAAACCCTAACCCTAATTTCGATTAGGGTTCTTTGGAGGCTAGGGTTTTCGAAAACCCTTTGATTCAAAACCCTAAAACGAAAATTTGGCCTTTAGGGTTTAATAGCTATAAACCCTAATTTGCAATTCAACAATTATAGCAATTCAATTTAAAACAAAACAATGGCTCTGATACCACTGATGGGTTTTAGGTAAAACAAATAAACCTGAAAACAATTCCTAAGTTCACATGCAACCTACTTTGGATCTATGTTTTAACTATTGAACATACAACTTCGAATTGCAAAACAAGAACCCTAGAGGAGGAGGCTATTTTCGAAAATAGTAAACTAGGGTTTAGGAGTTACATACCTTTCAATTGTTATAGCAAACAATTGATAATTCCCTTGATCTTGATCTTGATCTTCTTGGAAGCTTAGCACCACAAGTGTAATGCCTCTAATGGAATCACACCCAAGAACTAGCAAGAAAGAAACTAGAAGGAGAGAGGATGGAGAGAGTATGCAATTTCGGCCTAGATATCTTCCAAAGAATAGAGTGGCCTAAAATGTGAGCCAGGAGGCTCCTTAAATAGCTGAGGAAACTAGGGTTTAGGGAAAACCCTAATTATCCTTTGCTTAGGGCCTAAGCAAAACCCAAGGGCCTTATCTGGAACCCCTTGGACGAAATCTCTAGGGTTTTCCCTATGGATTTCGTCCACCTCCTTCCAAGGAGGTTCTGGAGTCTTCCACTCAACTATCTGATAATTGCAAACTAGTCCCTGCACTTTATAATTAATACTTTTAACCCCAAAATTAATTATGATTAATTTCTGGCTAACTATTAATTAAACATAATGATTTCTAATTAATATATTAATCTTTTAACATATTAATAAATCATTTATATTAATTTATTAATCTTATAAATTAATATCTCTCCTTTCATAATTTCCTTGTCCAGTTGCTAGGTTGAGGGCAACCCAAAAGGATTGTGCTGCTATCAATTCAAGTACATACCAATTATAGTTATGGGCTTAGACACCTAATCCAACAATTGACTCAACTCGTCGAGTGCATCGGGGAGACTCGCCGAGTCCCCTCGTTCCCTCAGAGACCTTATGAAAACCAACTCTACTCGTCGAGTAGACCCGTCAGCTCGTCGGGTTACAGCGTGCTCAGACTTATCGGGATAAACCCTAAGCGACTCGTCGAGTCAGTTCATGGACTCGGTGAGTTCATCCAGTCTATATTCCCATTCAGACATTTTAGGGCAGATCTATCCCTCCAAACTCTAGATCTAGACTCCCTAGGTTCGAATGTCACGTAAAGCTTCGATCTTTACATTTATGCATGGCATATTTGCTCCAATATGCCATTACAATCTCCAAAGAAGGTTGGATGCACATGAGCTTGCCTCTAGCTCAATAAAGCTTAGATCTTTGGCTCTCAAGGCCTCCTATGGTCCAGATCTGAGGTCCTAACCTCAAACCATGCTCAAATAACTCAAGGACACAAGATGATTGGAAGGAAAACCCTAAAAGCTCCCAAAAATGGGATCTAACAAACAAGAGGTCAAGATGAGAGCTTTATACCTCTGAATAGCAACTAATGACAGAAGAATGCAAGATCCACAGTCTCCTCTTGATTAGATCCACCAACTCTTCCAATCTTTCCTCCAAAAAGCTCAAGAATGCTCAATATGGCCTCTCTCTCTTTCTCTCTATGCAACAAAAAGGGCAGGTTAGGGTTTCTCTCTGGGGAAAGTGGCCGCAAAGGAGGCTATAAGTGCCTTTAAATAGGTCTCAAACTCGGGGATCTAGGGTTTTCACTCCCAGCACCTACTCGGCGAGTCTACTCTCGGACTCGTCGAGTAGATCATTAAGCCCACGTGGCCACCCCGCTTCTACTCGGCGAGTCATAGCACCAACTCGTCGAGTAGATCATTGAACCTAAAAAATAAATAACTAAAATAACATACCTGGGAATCCGGATGTTACAATTCATTACAGAGTATACTATTCATTTACAAGAACAGAAAGGAACTTACATACTATACGCGAACAAGATAACTAAAATGTGAGATACTATTTCATGGCATAGCAATATTCTTGTTATGTCACGTTTTATAACCAGAGTCTCCTAGAGGGAGAGCGTGAGTTTGTGTATAGATCTATACAGGATTGACAATCCCACACCTTGCTGCTAGCTACAGTGGGACCTGCAGGTCTACGAGTGACAAATGTCATATCATTTTTCGACGCCTGAAAAACGTCGTGTTTTATACTAGTCAATCAAGCATGGTTATAACCGCATCACATTTTTAACCCTAATTAACCAGTTTGGTTACAAGGTAGTTAATGCATCAGTAGTGTATTTCATGCAATACTACTGTAAACCTTCATTTTCCATTACATTCATATAGTGATTTTCTCTCATGAGAAATGCATACTATTTTTCTAGTAAATATGGTTTACAAATATGGAAAACATACATTTTATACTATTTCAAGTACAAACATACATTTAATACTAATTCAAGTACAAACATACATTTTACACTATTACAAGAGAACAAACATACGAAACAGTCGGGTCTTGGGTAGAAGACTACATTTCATTTTTAGAAGAAAATATAGGATTTTCTGGGAAGTATACAAACATTTCACTAAACAAATACAAACATTTTCCTGATACAACTACAAACATTTGACACTAAATACTTATGAACTCACCAACTTAAATGTTGATACTCTCTTTCAAAATAACTTGTATTCTCAGGAACCAGTAGACAGGTACACTGGATCAGGTTTTGAGAAGACGAAGCATGTTCAAGACTCGTCTTTTATTTTGATATATATATTTTTGGTGTTTTACTACTATACAAAGAACACACATGTATTAACTATTCTATTAATGTAATGGATGTTGTTGCTTGTTTTACTATTGTGCATTGTTATGATACTGTACATGACGTCCTCCGCCCCCGAATGTTTCCGCCACCTCGGTTTGGGGGTGCGACAAAAGCCCTATGGCTGACTCATGTAAACATCTTCAACCAACTTCCCATTAAGGAAAGCAGTTTTGACATCTATATGCCAAATTTCATAATCATGAAAGGCAGCTATGGCGAGCATTATCCTAATATATTTTATCTTGGCTACCATTGAGGAGGTCTCATCATAGAAAATATATGGGGTTTGAGTAAAGCCCTTTGTAACCAGTTGTTCCTTGAATGTGTGTAAATTTCCATCCATGTTAGTGTTCTTCATGAAGATCCATTTGCAACCAACTGTCTTTCGACCAAGTTCTTGATCAACCAAATTCCAAACTTGGTTCTCATACATAGACTTGATCTCGCTGTCCATTTCCTCTTTCCATTTGGCAGCGTTAGGGTCTGCCATCACTTCCTTGTAGTTAGCTAGCTCATCCAAATTTATCAGTGTTTAATCACTGATAAACGTATCACCATCTGACGTTATATGGAAACCATAGAACATTAGTGGCCTGCGAACTCTACTGGAATGACGAAGAGGTAATGAATTGTCAACTGGGTCAACTGGAATTTCTTCCTTTGGTTCAGTGCTAGTGTCTTCTAAGGTTTCTTCATTGGTTGACTCTTAAATCTCTTCAAGGTCAATTGTGCTCCCACTGTCCTCTTTACATATGAGCTCTCTCGCGAAAGACTCATCTTCGTGCTACAAAGACCACATTTTCACTACGTCTGTAGAACAAGTATCTAAAGGACCTTTGTGGGTAGCCAATGAAAATACGTCTCTCACTTCTGTCTTCTAACTTGTCATGAGTCTCTCGTCTAACAAAAGCTTCACAGCCCCAGACTTTGATGTGTGCTAACGAGGAAACTTTCCTCGTCCACATCTTGTGAGGTGTTTTGACAACCTTTTTAGTTGGGATAAGATTAAGGATATGGGCAGCTGTCTCTAAGGCATACCTCCAGAAGCAAATGTGAAGAGTGGCACGACTCATCATGGAACAAACCATGTCCAAAAAGGTCCAATTTTTCCTCTCAGCCACACCATTAAGTTGTAGTGTTCTAGGATGAGTCATTTGTGAAACTATTCCACATTCCTTGAGGTAGTCGTGGAACTTGATACTAAGATACTTTCCTCCTCTATCTGACTGAAGCGTCTTTATCTTCCTACCTAATTGATTCTCGACTTCATGTTTAAACTCTTTGAACTTTTCAAAGGTTTTTTATTTATGTTTGATCAAGTAGATATAACCATACCTACTATAATCATCCGTAAATGTTAGATAAAATCGATTAGCATCCCTTGTGGTGGATCTGAAGGGTCCACACACATCTGTGTGTATGAGGTCCAACAAACCTTCACCTATTTCACAAGATCCACTGATAGGTGATTTTGTCATCTTGCCCAAAAGACAAGATTCACATTCATCATTTGGCCTTAGGTCAAATGATTCCAAGACTCCATCCTTTTGGATTTGGGCGATGCATTTCTTGTTAATGTGCCCAAGACGATAATGCCACAAGCATGCCTTGTCTAAACAATTAGATGAATCAATGTGAAATACACTATTGCCAAAGCTATCAACACAAGTCACAGTTTCATACACACCATTACAAGGTAAAGCTTTAAATATAAAAACACCATTTTTATAAACCAAAATTGAACCATTCAAATCATTAAATGAATAACGAAAACCTTGTCTGAACAATGCATGAAATGAAATAATGTTTCGCGTCATTTTTGACAAATAACAACAATCTATGAAATCTAAACTAACTTCACTACTAAGCACAAGATGATAAGTGACAGTATTGGTAACAGGAGAAGCTCGCCTATTTCCCATGATTAGATTCATCCTCCTACGCACCACCTCTTCTCTTTCTTTTAGTCCCTACAAATCAGAACAAATGTAAAAACCGCATCCTGTATCAAGGACCCACGAACGAGCAGATTGTGAGTTATTAGTTTGAATAGTCTATATACCTAATGATGATGGCTTCACCTTGCCATCCTTGATGTCTTGAAGTTACTTGGGGCAGCTCCTCTTCTAATGACCCTTGTTATTGCAATCGTAACAAGTGGCCTCTTTGGGGTCACTAACAGTTGGAATGTCTGAGTTGGGCCTTGCATTTGGGTTATTGCTAAATGACCCAACTTGGGCCTTGTTCTTATAATTATCTTTGGGAGCAACCTTCCTCTTCTTCCATTTTCCTTTACCAATGGCGAGAACATGAGCATTAGAAGGGGTTGGATTCTTTCCTTTCATTCCTAACTCAGCAGTCCGTAGCAAGTTGTGGAGTTGGGCCAATGTGGTTTTTGTGTTGTTCAAATGATAAGCTAATATGAACTAATCATAACAACTTGTCAAGGAGTTCAAGACCATGTCAATGGCCAACTCCTCGTCAAAATGCATATTTAGCCTAACAAGGTGTTCTACGTATCTTTGCATTCTCTGCATGTGGTTGCACACAGACTCTCCCTCTTTCATCTTGAAAGCCATGAGAGACGTGACCAATTCATATTTCTCTTGACGAGCTCTCTTGTGGTACTTTTCCACAAGGTCATTGTTCATCTCATAAGGACAGTAGTCCTCATAGAACCTTTGCAACTCAGGATCCATTGTAGCGACCATGATGCAAGAAATTTTTGTTGCATCATCGTAGTGTTTCTTGTAAGAGGCTAGTTGTTATGGAGTAGCTTTGGCTTCATCGATTTCAACAAATTTCTCTTCAAGTACATATTCTTTGCCCTCGAATTGAAGAGCCAAATGTTACACATCAAATCATTGTAGTTGGTACCATCAAAGTTCACCTTGGACACGATAGAGAATAGGGAAAAACCCGACTGGTGGGTAGATGACGAAGGAGCAGAAGCATCACCAGGAGTAGACATCTATAGAGAAAAAGAAATAGTTTTAGTTAGATGAGAATAATCCTTAATATTTTAACCCATAATAAATAATTAAGGCTAGGATCCAAAATAAAAATTTATAACTAAAAAGAGGGATGTCGTAATCTTATTGCGAATTTATAAAGGTAGGTAAAAGCAATTTACCAATTTCGAGCTATGAAAGTCCTAGATCTTTTGAGATTCATTGAATCTATCAATGACATGTTTAATAGCATATCATGCTCTATTATTTTTGACTGGGATACTGAGGATCACAAACAAGATGTGAATAACCATACAAATATGTTTGACACTCTCGATGTCATTTATTATCTCATATTAACGTGTTGGTTAACCACACGCGCTCCATTAATCAATGATAATTTTTGAGATGCCCATTATTACTCTTTATAGTCACTATTAGTGTGTCGATTAACCACATGCGCTCCACTAACTACTATAAGGTATAATCTGTAATTTTATGGATTAGCATACTTTTCACATTTTTCCTATAGTAACTAAGAGTGAGATTTTATAAAATGGTTTAGTTACTTTATATTATTATACTTATGAAGTTATTGTCCTATCAGATCTGTTCTGCTAACGACCCTTCACTAAACAAGGAAGCGGTGAGTGAGAGTGGACACCCATTCAACCGCCATTTTATAGGCAGTTTCCTTATACACCCCCCTATAGTTCAGCTTCGTGAATGAGACATACTAGCGATCTGACTGACTTAATCTTATACATATAGTAATTAACTTTTAATATTATATATATAAGATATATTTTAAAACTTTTCAAAATACTAGGTTTAAATTAAAATTTCGAAATTAATTTAATTTAAAATAAACCAATTATGTTTTTAATCTTAATCTTTTAATCAATCAAATAATTAAATATAATTAAAACATAAGGATAATTCATAAATTCAAGATAAGGATATATAATTTAAAAGATAATTATTCAGTTTTATACAATTAAAAAACATTATCTAAAGTAATTATCCTAATCAATTTATGAATTAAGCAAAAACAATTTTCGCTTATCTGAGGGTCCACCACGTCGTGGCCGACAATTGTCGCGTCGTGGTCTAACGGAAAAAGACGCGGATTCGAAGATCACCACGTCGTGGCAAAAGAACACCATGACGTGGTGCCGCAACAGAATGTCGATTTTGTTTCCTTCACTTGGGTTTTGTTCAAGTTCAAGCAATGTACATTCAATTGTTAGACAACTACACGCTCTGATACCACTGATGGGTTTTACATGCAATAACGCGGAAATCCTTATACACTTAAGGGTACATGCAACCTATTAGATCTAGTCATAACTCTATTGAAGTAACATTCTATTGAACAACAAGAACCCTATAATCCAAGGTAATTTCGAAAAACAAAGGAGAAAAACATACTTCTTGATTGTTGTAATAAAGAATCAACCAATCCTTCCGGTAGTTGCTTGGAAACTAGCACTAGAAATATTATGCCTCTGATGGTTCACACCTAACCCTAGCAACAAGGAGGCTTAAGAGATAGGAAAGGGGATGATGGAATTTTTGGCTATCTCTTGTGAAGGAGGATTGGCCAAAAACCCAAGGCCAAGGATCCTTTATATAGTGTAACTTGGAAACCATAAATAACCCTAATTTGAATAAAATAATATTAGTTCAAACTGGTAATTATCTAGCTTCCTATTTATCTGCAAGGAATATTCCAGATGCCCTGGATACCCTAAAAACCGCCCACCCTTTCCAAGGAAGATTCTGGAATCTCTCTTGTTCAACTATTAAACAATTACACTTTAACCCTTGCACTTTTAATTAATCCCAAAATTAATTTTAATTAATTTCTGATTAATTCTTAATTATATATTACTATTTCTAATTAATATATTATTTTCATAACATATTAATCAATTCATTTATTGTTATTTATTAATCATATAATAAATCAATAAATCATTCTCTCTCTCTAAAAGTCATCCTATTCAATTACTAGGTTTGAGGGCAACCCAAAAGGACTTTGCTAATAATTCAAGTATATACTATTTCAGTTATTGGCTTAGAAACCTAATTCAACATGTTTTACATCCGTTTTAAAAATGAAAAAAGTTTGGTCTGAAATTTAGGACATTACATGTGAATTTATTTATATTGACAAGCAGATGGTACATGTTTACGCTTACTACAATGAGGGTTTTTGTGCCAAATCTATTACGTACCTATGGGGTGTGTGTAACAATTAGTGATGTGGATTTCGAACAAATGGAGTATCCCAACTTAATAAATTACGTTGGTAGTTTGAAAAATTGTTTAGTCAAAATCTTTATTACTTTGTTGGAAATCAAGCATGGGCAAGAAGCTTGAAGTTATTTATGTGTGATTTATATTTCAAACAATGCATAATTGATGGATACAATTTAAGGGTGGTCTCACTTTTATATACATTAACCATTTTGGCAAGGACATGCTAGATTTGATTGTAGAGGAAATTATTCATCTTGATGGGACAGATTTCATAAATGAACAAGATGAGGAAGACGATGACATTGAGTATGAAGACTTCAAGAGTATGAAGACAATGGTTTGTTTGATGATTGCCCAATAGAAAAAGAAATTTAAAAAGGAGAAAATAGCAACCAACACTAGCCATGAGGTTCCATTTTTTAATGTGTTGTCTATTAATAGTAATTTGGGAAATGCAGAAAAAAATAATAATAACAAATAATAATAATAATAATAATAATAATAATAAATCCGACAATGGCCCGATCTTAAATTGAAAGACCATGATACCAATTTGTGGCATGCTCTTTGAATAAAAAGATCAACTAAGAAACTTACTTACAAGTTACTCAGTTGCAATTGCAACAGACATAATTTGCATTATGAGACCAATGACAAACTTCGAGTAGTTGTGCGTTGTGGGAGACCAAAAAAGATTTTAAAAAAATGTTTGTTGTTTTGCCTTTGTACATCATCGATAACCAACAAAAGAAGTTTTCAAATTAAGTCCTTGGAAGCAAGACAGAATTGTACAAAGCTGACATTTAGTAAAGCTTTATTTTAAGTCTAGTGTTGAAGTAGTGTAAAAGAGCCATAAAAGCTGCTTTAGTAGAGCTTGAAGGTTGTTTGGAAGCCCATTATGCAAAATTGGTGGAGCTATATAGAGGAATTAGGGAAATCTAACATTGGTTCAACTATTAAATTAGATTTTAAATTTTTAATGCCATGCAAGTTAGAAATAACTACTTTAATCATTTCTATGTTTGTTTCAAGAGTGTAAATAATGGGTGGATAGAGGGTTTCATGAAAGTAATTAACCTAGATGGGTGCTTTTTGAAGGGTGTTTGTCAAATGGGGTTGCTTTTAACAGTTAGACATGATGCAAACAATCATATGTACGTATCTGCATGCACTGTTTTTTTCATTGAAAACAAGGAGACATGAAACAATTTATAGAATTGGTGATGGAAGACATAAGAACAGATATTAGCATCGATGATGGAATAACAATCATCTTTAACGAACATAAGCTATATGTCTGTTCCTAAGATTCTTTGGTTTCATGTTATACTTTTCAATCTAAATTTTGTTATTGGTTACAATGGATTAATAGAAATTATGAAAGAAATGATACCACATGCAGATTATCGCGAATGTGCAAGAAATATACACGAACTTCAATAATAGATTTAAAGGTGACCTATACCAAAAAAAAATCGAAAATAAGTCAAGTCCACAAGTGAACAATCTTTCATTATTTCCATGAACCAAATCAAGTAAATTAGTGTTGATACATACAAGTAATTAATGGAAAAGATATTCGAAACATGGCATAAGACCTTCATTGAAGTGGATATCGTATGTGATGCAGCTGAGAATGAAGTGCCTGAGAGTTTTAATTGCACAATCATACATAGTCGTCCAAGGTCAATAATTGCAATGTTGGAAGAGAAATTGTTGCTTGATTCAAGGTTGGTATGCGTAGATTATCGCGAATGTGCCAAAAACATATATATGAACTTCAAAATTATAGATTCAAATGTGCCTTCTAAAAAATAATTATCAGAAAGAAGTCATGTCCACAACCGAACAATCTTTCACTTTTTCCATGAACCAAAACAAGGAAATTAGTGTTGATACACACAGATACTTAATGGAAAAGGAACCCAAAACTTCGTACAATGTCTTCGTTGAAGTGGATATGGTATGTAATGCAACTGAGAATGGAGTGTCGGATAGTTTTAGTAGTGCAGTCATACTTAGTCGTAGGAGGCCAATAATTACAATGTTAGAAGAGAAATTATTGCTTGATTCAAGTTTGGTGTGTGTGTGTGTATATATATAGAGAGAGAGAGAGATCTTTGGTGTTATAGTGAATGGTGTACTAGGGTATTTAACATATAAATCAGACAACAATAAAATACTAAAATACCCTCACATAAATGACACATGATTTGAGTTAATGATTAAAATAAGACAATGACGCATAAGTACCATTCATGCAAGTTTTAGAAAACATAGAGATCATTCATATAAAAAAAAAGGGCAGTGACTTAGTTTGTGGCTATTTGTAAAGCATGGACTATCTATGTAATTTTTTCTAAAATTAATGGTTATTAAAAAAATTAAAAAGATATCTATCTATTATATAATAGAAACTTTTATTAAAAAATAGCTATTTTTCTCTTATTGATAACACATAAACCCTTAAAATTTTCTCTTATTGATAACACATAAACCCTTAAATTAAAAATTCATAAAAGCACTTGTAATTCCCCAAGAGTAGTCGATGTATTATTTCAATATGGTGATAAAGGGGCCGTTTTGTCATTCAGAACTTTTGAACCTTCCTTCTCTCCGCTCACGCTCACTGTGTGTGTCGATCGTTCGCCAAGGCCATCGGCGTTCTTCCCGTTGTCGGCGTCTCCTTCCTCCATCTCCGATCAGGTAAGTTTCACCTCCGATTTGGTTTTCCTTTTTGTGTCGATTTTCGTTTCTCATCAGCAAAGAAAACGCCTCTGTCATTTGTTCCACTGTATTTGATTTGTTGCTTCAATTATCATACCTGTCGATTTTCCACTGTATTTGATTTGTTCCACTGTCATTTGTGTCGATTTTCGTTTCTCATCAGCAAAGAAAACGCCTCTGTCATTTGTTCCACTGTATTTGATTTGTTCCTTCAATTATCATACCTGTCGATTTTCCTTTGGTTTTCCTTCCACTGTATCTGATTTGTTCCTTTGATTATGATACCTATGATGTTCTGAAATATAGATTATCATATATTTGAGAGTGTATGGATTGTACTGTGTTGATGAAAATTGATGAGGTATTGGGTTAACAGGTATAGATTTGTGAAATTGATGAATTATTGATTAGAAATTAGTGAAATTGATGAAATATGGATGAAAAATTGATCAAACTGATGAAATTTTTTGTTCACAGCTACTCCGCTCCTAAAAAACGCAGATGCAGGGCTCCATGGCTTCTTCCCTCTTTTCTCTGTCTTCATTAGTTACAACGCTTAAAGCTCAAAGACAAAGACCCGCTATTCTTCATTGCTCTAATTTCATTCAACCTAACTTAACCCTCAAATTTCCCAGGCATGTCTTCGGTTTCAAATCTAGTTTTCATATTATTACTAAAATTATTAACAAGCGCTCAAGTAAGTCTTTCTGCCTTTGATTACTCAATTCATTACGGTTAACAGATTGGGGATTTCTTATTCAAAAAGAAAGGAATCAAGACAGGTTTCCCCTGTTGTGATTTCTTGTTTGGTTGAAGATAATCCTGAAGCGTGTCAAGAATTGGAAGGATCTTCTGGCTCTCATGAATCAAATCCCGTATGTACATCTCTTTTTAATCTGTTGTCTTGTTATAATCATTCACAGTGACATTTCGTTCTTGGTGAAAATTATTGATGAATTTGGCATTAAAGTAACCCTGGAATTGACTGCAAATAATTAGCATTTTAGTTGCTACTAAATTGAGAGTTAGATTTGGTTTTGTATGATTGATAATAGGGGTTTGTGTTTAGAATCAAACAAAAGGATTTGTTACTTTACTACTTCTGTTTAAGCCAAAAGGATACAATTTCAAGATAATGGAACGCCTACAGTTAAAAACGATAAAACATTTCACAAATATCTTTCTTAATTCATGATTTCTTGTTAGTTCTTGAACTTAAATTGTTGTTTCTTTGAACATGGAAACTTGAAGGGAGCAACAATAGACCTCAAACTCCCAAGAAGAAGCTTGTTATTACATTTTACCTGCAATTCTTGTGGTGAAAGATCAAAAAAGCTCATAAACAGATTAGCTTATGAAAAAGGGACAGTTTTTGTACAGGTATATTTTCTGTTTCATTTTCTCAATATCACAAATTCAATGAAAAATGTTTTTTATTTTTTTTAAAAAATTATGATGTATGGATTATTTGTTTTCAGTGCACAGGGTGTTTGCAGTATCACAAACTTGTTGACAATCTGAATCTTGTGGTTGAATATGATTTAAGGGAGGAAATAGATACAAGTTCTGATACAACAGATCAAGTTTAAGAAATCAACATGAGTTTAGATTTATATTGTAAATTTTGATCTGGATTTTGCTATAGCATAGATATATTTATTTGCAAGGAGTTTTGAATCATATAATGTTTGGAAAACATAGAACTTGATAAAAGGAGAATCCATTGAACAAAAATGCTAACTTTTAATTACATAGAATTAAGAATCTTCATCGGAGAGTGTGACTCTTTTTAATGTGTGAAAATCACTTTCACCATTTTACCCCTGTTTAATCATATCTTAAAGGTAATCATTAGTGGTTTTCAGCTGCAATTGGATCCAAGTTTAAAGATACACAGTGGGTGGGGTGGGGTGGGGTGTGGTTTGGTGTGGTAGTCTTTCAACTACTTTGACCATTTTACCCCTGTTTGGTTTTATGGTGTGGGGATGTTTTGGTGCCATATGCTTAAACGTTTCATCCGTTTTTTTTAAGACCGGGTGCTTTAGGATTTCAAGGTTGCTGGTGGGAGAGTTTTTCAATACTTTGACCATTTTACCCTTATTGGTTGGGTTTTTAGTTTTTATGTATAGCTATTAGTTTTCAGTTTTTACTATTGGAAAATGTAAATTTTTTGTCATTTTACCAAATGTTTTGAGTTTTGGGTATAGTTCAATTAGTATCAGTTCAATAATAATTCATTTTAATTCCTTGTTATACTTACCACCTCAAATCTTTATTATTTTTTTGACTAATTAATTTATTTAATTTTTATCTATGATATTAAATAGTCAATTTGTAATGGTTATATAATATTTTTTTTATCTTTTTTAAAATTTATAATTATATACATATTGACTAATTAATTTATTTAATTTTAAAAGCGATCACATTTTAAAATCTAATATTAAATATGAAATTTGTAACGGTAATATAATATTTTTATTATTTTTTCACAAATTTCTATATATATATATATATATATATATATATATATATATATATATATATATATATATATATATATATATATATATAATTTTATCTTTTATTTTGTTAACATTATTAAACACATACTCTAGATTTTTTAAATGATAATTAGTGTGGCATACGAACTAATGAGATTCACTTTTAGCTTATAAGCAAGGTAATCAATCAGTTAATTAAATAGCTTCATACGAAAACAAAAGTTAATGTGATTTTTCTATTATTATTTTATTAGTTATTAAAACAAAATGTTAAATAAGAATGATTAAATGATAAGTTTATTTGAATTTGAAATCTAAAATAAGTGAAAATAATGAGAAAAAAAACATACGAAAAATAAATATATTAAAATTATGTGTTTAGTTGTCAAACCCGTGTAATAAACGGGTTAATTATAAGAAAATTTTAAATATAAAGGTTTAAACTGTAAATTTATTTGAAATTGAAATTTAAAATATACAACTTGAATTTGGTAATGAAAATATTAGTTTTATTGGAAACTTGAAATTAATAGTCATTATGGTAGGTTTAATTTATAAAAACTAAATTAATGATATATTGGAAATGAAAAATGAAATAAATGACAAATGGAATTGTTAATAGAGTTTAGCTATGAAATTGACTACCATATGCATATTATCACGGAATTAAAAATGAAGGAAATTAAGGTTTGTATAGCAATTATTCTGAGAGTTTAATATAATTAAATACCTTACATATATAAACTATGTATTCAATTACAGAATTTTTAATTTAAGAAAAGTAAAAAAAGCAAATAATGACACGTGGAAAATAAAAAAATCCAAAATATTTAAGAAAATTACATGTGACAAATTCATAGAGAACATAATATAGAAATCATGTGACAAATTCATAGAGAACATGATATAGAAATCATTTTCATTTATTAGGTTAGATTTGTTATTATTATTTTCTTTATAAGAAACAAAATAAAAAAACATATGCGAGTTTACTTACCCCATTTATAAAGTATACTTGAAAATGTTTTATTTAATTTACGTTTAGATATTTAACAAAATGCATTTAGTTTTTCAATAATACTTCAACTAAAATTTATTTAAAATGAAAAGATAAACTTCACACAACATGGTTTTTGATTTTGAATCACACAACAGATCAAACAAACACATTGCCAAAAAGAATATACTAATTACTAAATACAATGAACAAATATCTCATCTATAAACAAAACATGATATTAAATGCACCATGAATCTTACTCAAAAACTTTGAATGATGATGATGACGATTTGTGACAATTGGAAGACACGAAGGTGGTGGAGTAGGTGGCTCAGTTTCAGTTTCAACTTTCTTCTCTTTCTTCTTTCTTCTTAACTGAAAAAACTGTTGCATCACATCTGCACATTCTGACGATAATACCCCTCTTCTTACACTCATGTTGGGGTGGAATGGGTGGACAGGAGCAGCCGGTTTATCAGACCCATTTCCTCCATCCACATCAGGAAACAATCTACAAAAAAAAAAAAAAAAAAAAAAAAAAAAAAAATGAAAATTTTTAAATCTTGAAAACCCTAAAACCCTAAAAAATACCTGATCCAGCTCCCATCGGCTCCAAGGAGCTTATTTGGAGCTCCCCATACAACGGTGTCAATCCGGGCTTGAAGGATTGCTCCAGCACACATGGGACATGGTTCAAGTGTTACATAAAGTGTGCTACCCTAAAAAAGATATAAAAAATGAACAACACAAATATAAAAATATTATATAAAAAGATAGTGAAAAAAGTTGGACATAAAGGTAGTATTTGACGTACTAGCTGAAAAGCTAGTTGTTGTATGAAAAGCTAGCTGGTTAAACATGACGTTTGGTAAAACTATAAGCTAGCTGAAAGATATAAAATGACATAAAAACCCTTTTACGGATTTTAGGTTCATTAAAACCGGATATTTGCAACTTTTTTTTCAATTTTGACCTCTGGTTTTTTAAATTTTGTTTTCTGGTTAACTAAATCCCTTAAGTTTGGCAAAAAAAATCAGTTTTGCTAGATAAATTTACATAAAGGGTAAAACTGGAAAAAAAAATTTTGCAAATTTGAGACATTAATGAACCTAAAATTTGATTTTGGGTAAAACCGACAAAAACTTGCAAACATAAGGTTTTTATGGCATTTGCCTTTTAAAAGAATATGTTTTCTATAATTAACTAAGGGGTATATTTGGAATTTTTTTAAAAAACTCCAGAAAAGCTAGTCTAAGTAGTTTTTTAAAAAGCTAGCTAATAAGCTACTTTTTGGTTTACCAAACATGACAATTTAAAAAAGCTCAAAAAATCAGACTGCTTATCAGCTAGCTGTGGCACACCAAACACAGACAAAATGTGTTACCGAAAGTCTCCATGAGCGTAGATTATTTGACCCCTCGCGTATACAAATCATCTCAGCATGAGCAGTGGAGTCACGCAACTCTTCTACCCTAAAAACACAAATTTTACTAAATGAGCATTTTACCCTTGCATTTCAAAAAACAAACTTCACAATATTCATCCATTAGTTTGGAGGAAAAAAGAAGAATGACAAATACATAAAAGGTGAGTGTCTGAATACATTAAGCCAAATTCATTAAGTCATTAAGTGTCAAGATTTGAAAAAACTTACAGATTATATCCACGAGCAATTATTTTCCCATCATGAACAAGAACAGCTCCAACAGGAACTTCCCAAAAATCAGCACCCTTTTTAGCTTCCAAAATCGCTTCTTTCATAAAAAATTCATCAATTTTTCTTTGTTTAGTTTCTATATCATAAGCTTCCTCCCATTCATCAAATCTATCTTTAGAAACTTGATCTATTCTTGCAAGTTTCCTTTGCTTCAATTCTCCAGTGGATAAAATCGGTTCATCCACTATTACCATTTTGCCACTGCTAGATCCAGGTGATGTTTCAGTCATATTTACCATTTTGCCACTGCTGGAAGCAGGTGATATTTCAGTTGTATTTACCATTTTGCCACTACCAGATGCATCAGTGTCACTACTCCCTGATCTTTTCACAACAGGAGACCTTCTCATGCGAATTGCAGGAACTGGAAATGATGATTCTTCAATTACAGATGGAGGAGGAGACATGGTTTTGGATGAAGATTCTTGATTAGGGTTTGATGATGATGACAATAACAACAATGGTGAATCATCTGTACGCCTTCTAGATCTAGATCTAGATCTAGATCGACTTTTTGTAATTCCTGTTTTCACATTTTCATCATTTGAATCTTCATTTTCATGTTCATGTCCAGAAAACCATGCTTCACTGTTTGATTGAATCGATGAAGCTTTTGAAATATGTGTTTCAGATGACCAACGAAATCGGATTACATCTCCAATAACATTCCATAATGATCTTCCATTCTTTTTTAAAGATTCACCAGATGTATTATTATTATTATTATTATCATCTCTTTTATCATCATCATCTTCATACACCAAATCCTGTTCATGGGTTTTCTCCTCTTGTTGATTTTGAGAAGTTGTGAGTTTGCTATTTGCATTCTTGACAAATTCACCAAGAAAATGACTTGAGGATTTGTGTTCTTCATCTGCTGATGCAATCACATCAGATTGATGGATTCTGGAACTCTCATTGATGGTTTCAAAATGTTCAGATAACTGGGCCCCACTTTCTTGAAGATTAATTTCAGTTTCAGGGTTCAGTTTTAAAGCTTTGTAAGTAGTAGATGACTCCATGCCAATATTAAAACTTGAAGCTTTTGTTGTTTTTTTACCAGTTTTCATTGATTCTGAGGTTCCTTCCATTAATTCCACCCTAGATGATGAATTCTTTTTTCTTCTTAGATCAAGTTTTTCAGCCATGGTAACTTTCTCTGTTGTTCTTGAAGCATCTAAATGCAATTCTTGTTTTTCACTTCTGATTTCAGATTGTGTGTGTGAAACAGAAGAGTTCTCAGTTTTAGCAATTTGGGTGTCTGAAATTCTTGAAATTTGTTGCTGTAATGAGGTCATCTGATCGATTCTTTCCTGTTTTTCTTCTCTTCTATCTGTTCTTGAAGTATTTAAATGCACTTGTTGTTTTTCATTTCTGATGTTAGATTGCATATGTGAAATAGAAGAGTTCTCAGTTTTAGCAATTTGGGTATCTGAAATTCTTGAAATTTGTTGCGATTTCACTCTAGATTCTTGTAATGAGGTCATCTGATCGATTCTTTCTTGTTTTTCTTCTCTTCTATCTGTTGTTCTTGAAGTATCTAAATGCAGTTCTTGTTTTTCATTTCTGCTTTCAGATTGCATATGTGAAATAGAAGAGTTCTCAGTTTTAGCAATTTGGGTATCTGAAATTCTTGAAATTTGTTGTGATTTCAATCTAGATTCTTGTAATGAGATCATCTGATTGATTCTTTCCTGTTTTTCTTCAATCTGAGAACTAACTTGTGTTGAATTGTGTTCCTGGTTTTTAATTCTAGCCTCAAGCATTGAAGAAGAAGAAGAAGAAGAAGAAGATGAAGAGGCTTTTTTCATGTTAATTTGATGAACACCTGATGATTCTGAAATCACATTTGACTGCTTCCTGTATTCGTCTTTTTGAGTAACATTCTGAACTGATGATGTATTTAACTTATTTTGCATGTTTGAGTTCAATTCCATCTTATTATCTGTTTCTGATGATTCCATGAGTCTCTCATACTTCATTCGTGATTGAGATTGATCAGTGATTCTATTAGCTTTTCCACCATGTTGACTAATAGAAACTTGTGATTGCTGTTGACTAGACTCTACATTAAGCTTCTTTTCAGATTTCTTTCGCCATTCTTCATTCCCATAATAACTTTCTGCACTATTCTTCTTCTTCAAGATCTCATGTCGCCTTTCAACATTTTCTTCATCATAGCTTTTATAACTATCGATTCTCTGATCATCTTTATAATCACTTGAAGACTCTCCAACATCATGTTTGATTTCAACATCGTTGTCACTATCAAACTCACCTGTAGAAGAAACCGAGTAATAAGATGAACAACTAGACCCTTCTTTCTTTCTTTCATGGTTCTTCTTTTTCACAAAAGTTTCCCTTTCTTCCTCTCTTTTCTTGTTGATTAGTCTCCTATTTTCTTCCTCCATACACTGAATTTTTACAGCTTTATTATCATGCTTCAAATCCCTCTTTACAGCACCAGAACTCACAATTTTTGTTTCATGATGATGATCCTTCTTATTGGTTCTTTTTCTCTCTCTAACACCAATACTCTCTAACCCAACCTCTTCAGTCAACAAATCAAGCAACATTTCAACTTCATTCAAGCAATCATCTTCAATGGCATTACTAAATGACTGTGTTTTCTTCTTATCTTCAATCCCCCAACACCTACCCTTTCCTAATTTCCTCTTCTCCTTGAAAGAGTAAAGTTTTTCGTAGTAATAATTTCGATCAGAATCAGTAAGCGAGGAAAACCCAAAAGTAGTGTTACAAGATTGTCTCCTACTACCATGAAAGGTTAATCTTTTACTAGGTGAGAACTGAATCAGGGTGGATTGTCGCAACCCATTACATAAATATCTAGGGTTTATTCTGGGTAATCTATTATAAATTAAATTACTATTAGAAGCACAGCAACAGCAGCAACAACAACAAGAAGAGCTGAATGATGATGAGATGAGTAAAGGGTTACTATCGAATCTAGCATCCAGGTAGTAAGTAGGATCAGTGAACAGTGAAGATGGAGAAACTCCGCATCTAAGTGATACAGCTGAGTTTAAACAAGTGGTGTGCATCATCTTTACTTTCGATTGTTGAGGAATGAAGGGATTCTTTCTTACCTTGATGTTATAAGTGAGTTGTTGAAAATCTTTGGATTGAAGAATCTGGATATATTGCCATCTGAGAGTAGCAGATAGATCAGATGGAAGTGACGGAGTTTGAGGATGGAAGAATTGGGTTAGCTGAATGGTCGAAGCATCCCAGTTAACAAAAACAACCCACGGTATAAGTTTTAACTTTTAATCACTCTCTTTATTATTTTTAAATTATTTATTTTTGTTTCCAAAAAAGATTTGAACCAAATGAACCTCAACTTTTAGTTGATAGACAATTTTTCATAAAACTTAGCTCCGTTGATAGTTGCTTTATGGAAAAATGCCGTTTGAAAAAATTCATTGACGTGAAAAGAAAGCATGTTTTTTAATTGTACATCTAACTAACTGACTTGTTGAATGATGGAAAATGATCATATTACCTTGTTGTTCGAATTGAAACTTTATATATGAAATGGTCCTCCTAAATTTTAGGCTCCAAGAAAAGAAAGAAAGATGCGAAGTTTATGGCACAATTGGCTTTTCGGCTCATTCATCCAGAAAGATATGATTTTGGGGATTTATAGCAAATACATTTCTTATCGGGAAAAAAAAAATTCTGCAAATCAAACATTCTTTCTGACCCATTCAGTCAGAAAGATATGTTTGGATCTAAAAATATGTCTATTAAACGGGTCTTATATAGATAAACTACAAGTCACTTGATATTTCAAACATTATCTTTAACCTCTTATATGGCATCGACTCAAAAACTTACAACTTTATCTTTAACCTCTTAACTAAATATATCATCCTATGTATTTACAATGGCATCTTTAACCTCTGGTAGTTTATTTATTTTTTATTATTTTAAAAGATAAATCTGGCTAATTTTATTTATCAATTTCCAAGATTTAAATAAAAATTAGAAGGGTTATCAAAATAGCTATAATTTCCGTAGATGGCATGTACACAATTTTGTCTATCTGTGAAAATCACCAAAATAACACCATTTTGATGATTTTCACAATTGAGCAAGGGATTTTTATAGATGTCATCTGCGAAAATATGTATCGCATTCATTATTTTGCTGAGAAAATACACAATTTGGAAAATACCATATGAAAAAAAGTGTATTTTCAGTTTGTTTTTTTAACTGATAATGGCTAAGGGAATGTTTTGTATTTGCAAGTTTTAGAACATTTGTGTTGTTAGCAAACTAAGAAATATTGTTTATGGATTTATCAATACCATTGGCACATAAGCGGGGATAGGCTGGAAACCTAAGGTAGCTGTGAATTTGTTGACTAAAGTATGTTATAGAGATATTTGATGAAAGTGATGTGCGACACTTGAAAAGGTTATTCATAATGTTGCAATTGTTGTACATTTGTATCTAGTGAAAGAATGATCTAGCAGCTACAGAGGAAAAGACTTTGCTAAGAGTCGATCTAGATGCAAAGTTAGTAATAATCAAGCATGTATTCTTATATCTCAAAGTGGTCCTCAACATCCTAATGGATATGTTATATATGAAACACCAGTACAACCACAACTTCATTATGATGCTTCGGTACAACCACAAAATGTTGGACACGTATATGAAAAACAATTTTCGAATCGACAAATTCATTATGTTGACCCAGATAATGTTGGTAAAGATAATTATACAACTGCTGTTAAAGATGACGATACATATTACAAAGAAAGTTGGTGTACGATACGAATTTACTTCCTTGTATGGAGCAAGCATAGTTCTGTAGAGGTCTATATGACCTTGCGAAAAGTGATACAAAATTGAATGATCAGATGATGATAACACATACATAAGAGATCCGTTTTTTGGTATGCTTGTATCGACATGTCCAGACTAGGTGGCAACTCTCGACCTATCCTGTAACCCGGTAACCCGACACTGACCCAATTTAAAAATAAACGGGTTTGGGTTGAGATTTTTGACACGCCAACCCGTTTATTTCATGGGTTGGGTTGTGTTACATGTTTGGGTTCGCGGGTCAACCCACCAACCCTTATATATATATATATATATATATATATATATATATATATATATATATATATATATATATATATATATATATATATATATATATATATATATATATATATATTACTTACATTTAAAAAATAGATATATTTAACTATTAATGAAATTTGATTTCCTTCCTTCCGTATTCGTAATATTTCGTATCATTGACATTGTATTCCTTCTGTATTCGTATAATCTCTTGGCTAGTTTTTTTGGTGCCCTAATCAAAAAAGAAAATATACATACAACATACTCACGAGTCGGTCACGAACGAAGAACGGGAGAACGCATTCTCCAGACCATCACTCGCCAGCGCCACTCCTCACGTATTGACTAAAATTTTGTATTAATTATTCTTTTTTCTATTATTTATGCAGTTAATTTGAATGTGGTTGTTGACAACCTAACTCAAAATATAACGAATTTGAACATCAACGAAGACGATACAAAGGCTACAAATTGCAACATACTTTAAGTTGTCATTTGGTGAGTTTTTTTTAGTACAAATAGTAAGACGACATAAAATTATTTATGTAGCTTTCAAAAGATCATAAATTTAATTTTGCATACTGTTTCTATTTGAAGGTCATTATGAAGAAGTCGGTGTTGGAGGAAGAAATGGGAATTCTAGCATGAATGAATTATCGAATTGGTTTTTGGATATTTTTAAACAATTGCACTTTATATGAATGTTTTTATTTTTCAATTTTATTTGGATGTTAATGACTTTATGTAGCACCCGATTCAAGGTATTTTTCATTTTGGACCCTTGGCGTGTAATTAGTTTGCAATTTTGGTCCTTAGGGGCATTTTTGTAATTTTTAGGAGGAGGGTGCGTACGATGGGCATACTCAGGGGGCAAACCCTAATTTTAAGGTTTGGACCCTATTTAAGCAACCTTATGTCCTAAGGTTCTCTCATTTCCCAGCCTCCATTGCCCTTTTGAGTCCCATTTCGAAACCCTAGATCATTTCAAGAGAGAGTTGACATTTGTGTGTGTTTTGGTGTGTGTTTGGTGTAACTCCAAGAAAAATAAGCTTAGAGTAGGGGCTTGGACCAAGGAGGAGCTTGTAGATCCAGATTTCACTCATCATTTCCAGCTTCATTGAGCTATAAAGCTTGGACCATGCTCATTATATGCTTAAATCTAGTTATTATGGAGTTTTGGTCACTTTTTGGTCCCATGAATGAGATCTAGTGGACTTTTACCACTCTAGAAGTTATGAGTTACTCCTCTTGATGTTTCTGAGATCCCTAGTCCATAAAGTTAGCATCTTGGTGGTTAAGGATCAACCTTGCATGAGTTTATGTCCACTTGGTGAAATTAGGATGTTAAATCTAGGGTTTGAGTTCATTTGAGCCATGTAAAGGCTCAAAGTTAGTGACTTTATGGATTAAGACGTTCCCCAAGGCTGGGATCTGAAATTTGGACATTTGGTCTTAAGCATTAAGGGCTTAATAGCTAAATGGCTTAATATGGGGCATACATTGAGCGTACGCAGGTGTACGCAAGCGTACGCGTCCGAGTCCATGATTAGGCGTAGCCACCCGGTACGTTGGTCGTACGTCTGGAACACTTAGCGTCGCGGCCCGGTCATGGGCTTTTGGTGGTTTGGGTTATCTTTGGACTTTATGGTTTTGGGCCTTTGTTGGGCCATAAGTCTTTCTGATTATGGGCCACTGTTAGGGCTTGGGCCTTCTTGGATTTGGGCCTATATTGGGCTTTGAGTGTCCTTTAGAAATTATGCCATTTTTTCGGATTTTGTGCCATTGAGTGTGGGCCTCGGCTTTTGGGCCAATTGAAGGATGGATAAAATGGTCTTGTACCCTAGGGGTCGGGATTAGTTTATTAAAGTCCCGATGATGGTTTATGACCCAGTTATTAATTAGGGTTTTATTTGATTGGTTAGTGTGGGGATTCTCCGGTTCAGCAGCCCGAATGTCTATTTGACTGATAACAGACTAAGGTGAGTTTGCTCACTATACTGTAGGACATTAGGGATTATATGTGTGCTTATAGTCTTTGTGACTCATGTTGTATATGTTGTATGCATGTGTGCATGTTTTCTATATGTATGTGGGGTGAAATAGACTCGGAGTGAAATAGACCCGGTACAACCTTGTGCTGACATATGAGTTGAAATACGAAGGTGAAATTGTAACATCCAAAAACTCAGGTATACCTTGTGAACCCTAATCTTTGAGCAATTGTCCATTTTGGTCCTTGATAAAGAGAAGAATGGTAGACGGGTACAGGGGGCGTACTAGAGTGTACGCCCAGCGTACTCGTGCGCGTGTTTGATCGCGGAGGGCCGCCTAGTACGCCGGGCGTACCAAGGTGTACGCGGGGCGTACCAGGCCCAAAATGAAACCCTAATTTAAAGTGAGCCCCCTATTTAAAGATTGTTATGGCCTCCTTGTTGGCCATCATTCCAGAGACTTAACCTCCCCAAAACCCTAATCCTCGTTCTTGTAGCAAGAGAGTGCCTTTGAGAGCTTGTTGGTGTGTTCTTGGGCATTAGAAGTGGAAAGGAAGCTTTGGAGAAGAAGGAGTAAGAGCCCAAGCACTTGGATCTGAGCTTAGCAGTGTGAGAAGCTTCATTTGGAGGTATAAAGCTTCAAACTTTCTTCCTTTTCTGTTGTGTGTTCTTATTTGGGATGTTTTAGGGTTTTTGTCCCAAAAGTTGATGGCTTTGTGAGTTGATGAGCTCTAAGAACCTAGATATGTCCCTTGCTAGTGTATTTCGTGTTATAAAGTCATAAAAATCCAACCTTGGTCATTAAGAGCTAACCATGCATGAGATATGGGGCTTGAGAATGAAAATGGATGAAGGTTTTGAGTGCTTAAGACCAAACCAGCCATGCAAAGGCGTAAAGTCTTCGACTTTATGGATTAGGAGACTGTAGGGGGTCCAGATCTGCATTTTGAGCCAAGGTCTTAACTGATTAAGACCATAAGTGAAGAAATAGTGAAACTGGGACGTACGCTGAGCGTAAATCCCAGTACACGGGGCGTAGGGTTCAATCAGCCCGATATCAGCATAGTGGACGAGTACGCGCAGCGTACTCGGAGACGTTGACTTTTGTTGACTTTTAGGGTTCGGTCAACAAATGGACTTTTGGATTCAAGAAGGGGTAAAATGGTATTTTACCCTTCTGAGAAGATATAGGGAGGGATTGGTCTAGCCTTGAGAGTCGTTATTGATTTGAGATAATTACTTTATGTGATTAGGCGGGGGCTAGGTCATTGTTCGAGTTCAGGGATATCGAGCACGTGAGTTACTAGGCATCATACGAGGTGAGTCTTCTCACTATACCTTACCTAGGGTGGTAATTATGTGTGATCGGAAGGTCTTATGTTCTATGACGAGTATGTGATACATGTTCTATGTGATATGTATATGTTATGTATGTATTGAGTAAGAATAGTATGGACCGGAAGGTCAGTATGGTATGGACCGGAAGGTCAACAGAGTATGGACCGGAAGGTCAGCAGTGTATGGACCGGAAGGTCAATATGGTATGGACCGGAAGGTCAACAGAATAGGACCGGAAGGTCTACTCAGTTTGTGGGACCGAATGTAACGCCCGTAGATCCGGGCTAGTCAATTTAGAGATGATAAGCATCAAAAAAATGAATTTTTTTATGGAAGATTATTTAGAAGGATTAATCTTAATTAATTTGTAGTATATGTTACAAGGATTCCGTACATATAAAGAACGCCGAAATCCGAGTTATAACGAAGAAGTTATGACCTGTAGAAGTTTCGCGACAGAACCGGCACGACACAGCGCGGCGTAAATAGTGAATTTACGATAGAGCGATATTTGGATTTAGCGATCTAAACAAAAGTCGTAGAATACGTTAAACTGAGAGCGTGCATGAAAACAACGCCCAAATCTGACTTCGTATGAGGAAGTTATGATTTTTCGAAGTTTCGGCTTAGTAGTGTACAGCCCGAAGTTCGAATATGAGATCGAGTGATATTTAGCCAAAACAATCTAAACGAGAATTGAATATCTCGTCGATAATAGTCCAACGATGAAAAGACAGACAAAAACGGGCGTCAGATGAAGGAGTTATGATTTTCTAACGGAGTTTTCCTGTCCCGGCCTACTAAAAATAATATAATAAAAATAAACTCAAAATTAGCCGTCGGAGTCTAAACGAGAGTTGTAGAGCATAATCTCACCTACGCGTGGATATAACGAACGTCGAAAACGGAGCTCGTATGCGAAAGATATGAATTTCTGAAGTTCGGGCCGCGAACCCCAACATTGTGTCAGAGTTCACGACGTGAATACAGTGTTCACGACGTGAACTCAGTATTTATGACTTCTGGAGCCTGCCAGACCCAACTTGCAATGACGCATGCAGTGACGATCAAGCCCACGACGTGAAAATACTGTTCACGACGTGAAAATTGAGAAATCAGCCCTATAAATAGAAATCGAAGGCAGCCGATTTTGGTTGCTAATTTCTCAACCTCTCTCACTCCCGATACCCTCTCTAGCCCTGTTAAAGTACCCCCCGAATCCCCGGTATCATCCCGATACCCGAAGCGAGTCCCGACGCTCCGAAGATCCCGAGAAGAAAAGAGTTTCAAGCCGAAGCTCTGCCCGCGAGAAGCCCGGTGTGTGAAGATACCCTGGTTTCATCGAAGAATACTACTTTACAAGCCGTAGTGCTGTCCGAGCATCGTCTAATCAAGTGAGTGCATAGTCCCTTTCATGAACATTATTTTAATACAAGTATTGTTTGAATGTATTAAATATATGTTTTGTGTGAGTTATTTGATGATGTCTGAATTAAGTGTTAAAGGACATACCTTATTGTTCATGATAACTTAGGTTAAAGAGTAAACCTAAGGTTTGTTATAATGGCTATGGGGTAGTATCTCTTTATGAGTACGAGTGAGATATATACAGAGAATAGAATTTTAAAATATGTCATTGATCTGGGAGCATGGATTAGACATAGTTATTCGTCCCTAGTCCGAGAGTAAGGATTGGACTTAGTCAATTGTCATTAATCCGGGAGTATGGATTAAGACTTAGTCAGTTGTCATTAATCCGGGAGTATGGATTAAGACATAGTCAGTTGTCCTTAGTCCGGGAGTATGGACAGGACATATAATCTGTCATTAATCCGGGAGTATGGATTAAGACATAGTTAGTTGCCCTTAGTCTGGGAGTATGGACAGGACATAGTTATTTGTTTTTAGATCCGGGAGTATGGATCAGGTCGAGAGGTTAGTTTTTAGTCTCGTTGAGAGGATTGACAGGGTGGGGTAAGAGTTGGTTATATATATATAGAGAGAAAAATTTTATATTGTGTGAATTCTAAATTATATATATGTTATAACATTGTGGGATTGAAATCCTTATGTACTCACCAGGTTTTCCCGACCTGACCCACTCAAGCTTATTTGTATCATAGGTGTCGATACGAAGCTACTTTACACTGAGAGATTAAATGAGATGTAGATCACTAGTGTAAATAAATGTAAGGTCTGTTTATGCTTATGTTTCAGTATTGACGATGACATCCCAAAGTTTTAAAATGAATAAAAATACATTTTTTCGGAAATGATTGGATAATATATTTATCATGTTTTTTTTTCTGGGAACAAATTCCGTAATATATTTCTTTAAAAATATGCTCTGATTTTTATAAAGCATAAACAAAATCGGTCTTTTCTGGCCGTGAAAATGGGGATGTCACAGTTGGTATCAGAGCATTAGTTTAAGCGAACTAGGAATTTGTAGGATTTCTAGACTTAAACTTAGAATGCTAAGCGATGATTGTGAGATGAGTGTCTACCATATTTTAGACACGAGCACTGGTATATTTTAGGAAAGATGCCTAAAATGCTTTTATGTGCTAAATGCTATATGTTTTCCATATATGATATTGTTCGTTCGGATCTATGGTCTGTTGCCGACCGGATCTGGAAACCTTATGTGTTTAAGATTCTAAGCGTACGGCTACGATATTAGAACTAGCATGTAAGTGTTTCGGAGTGATAAGGATGATTTGAATATCTATCGTGAATGAGGATCTAAATTCACCTTATTCGGTGTATAGATCAAAAATGGCAAGAACCAGAAGTGGAGTTGGAAACGTGAACGGAAACAGGAATCAACCACCTGTGATTGAGCAAGTAGTTGTTGCAGCAGCAACACCTGAGCCGATAACAATGGCTGGAGTACAATTGATGATTCAAACAATGTTGGATCGTCAAATGGAGGAAATTAAACGTCTGCTTCAGCAGAATCGTGACGAACTTTCAATGCCGATTGAACAGCCCGAATTGAATGAAGGGCAGTCGGAAGGAGGAAACTTCAGTGGGATTGTTGGTCAAGCCAACCCACCGATAGATAGACGAAACAATCAGGATGGAGGATGTGGGTGCAAGTACAAGGATTTCATGGCATCCAAACCTCCGTGTCTATCTGGAAGCCCGACACCAGTGGAAGTTATGGATTGGATCTCCGAGATGGAGACAATGTTCGAGAGTTGCGAGTGTAGCAACAGACAGAAGACCGCTCTCGCGATTCCTCTGTTAAAGTCTGGAGTACTGAGCTGGTGGAAGCTACTAGTTGGTTCGATGCCCAAGGGAGAAGCTAGCAAGATGTATTGGGAAGATTTTGTGGTGCAACTGAAAATGCAATACTGCTCTGAGCAGGATCTTCTGGAAATCAACAATGAGTTTCAGAATCTGAAGAAGGGAAGGTTGAGCGTCACCGAGTATGCTATTAGTTTTACGGAGAAGATGAAGCTTGTTCCTTACCTGGTTCCAACTGAACTCTCCAAGGTTAACAAGTTTGCCCGTGGATTACCAGCGGACTTTGGTCTGATGGTCAAGCAAGCAACCACTTTGAAAGCCGCCATCTGGGCTGCTAAGAACGTCGAGACCCAGATAAGGGAAAAGAATCTGGAGAGGGCCGAAGTGGGCGAGAAAAGAAAGTTTGAAGGATCCTCAAGGTCCGATAAGAAGAGAAAATTCTCGAAGTCTGATTCGAAGGAGTTCGAAGAAGGAGCACAATGGTATGATAAGTGCAAGAGGAAGCACATTGGGAGATGCTCTAAAGAGATGACCTGCTTCAAATGCGGGAAGACTAGTCATTATGCCAGTGAATGCACAACCAAAAGAGAAGCCTGCTTTAAGTGTGGTGAAGAAGGACACTTCAAGCAAAACTGCCCAAGAAGAGAAGGGGCTACAAGGCCGAATGTGCTGCCACAGCCAAAGGCAAGAGCATTTCAAATGATCCTTGACGAAGCAGATGACAATGCAAAGAATCAAGGATGAAGACTTCATATCAGGATATAGCTAGTATCAGGAAGTGTTAGAGGCATAATATAGGGTGAACTTGAACCTTTGTGTAATCGCTTCAAGGAATAATATAAAACCTTTGTTTTGTTATCTGGTGTGTTAAGTTGTTATGTGATTTTCTTGTATGGTGACTTGGAAAACTGCGAGACAATACTTGGGACGAGTATGAGTAGGTGTGAATGGTAGTAGAGGCATATACTACTGGAAGCACAGGACTCGCACTTGGATCAGGGAAAGTCACAATGTTACCAAGAAGCTAGTGATTGGTCTCGTTTTATTCAAGTATGTCGTTACCATCGTTTCGGTAATGACTAATGAGATGATTGTTATTCCGACCCTAGTAATCATATCAAATTGAGTCCGACTACGCTGAGTTTGTTACGTGGTTCCGAGAACCGAGTTCGATGTAGCATTTGACTGAAGTCAGAAGATTGAAATCAATGCGATCGTTGGTAACGCGCTCATTATTAATGAAGTTTGTAGCTGGAAATGCTACATGTTAAAATGTGGTTATATCGCATTAGAATATGAAGGAAGGTATATTCCATTCTGGAATTTGACTCTAAGAGACTTGAGTCTAAGCGTTGCATCATGCGATGAGAGGTCATTAGAGCACGACCCATCGGTCTGTTACAATAGATAAAGGAAAGTATTTATCCTAAGAAGAATAAGGAGTCCACAATAAGGACTTATTTTGTAACTCTTAGGTTACGATTGAAAGTCCAACATAGTACGAAGAATAGGTGCAAGATTGAGCATCGTCTGCGGTCAAGAAGTCCAAGAGTTAGATACTCATTCGAAGAAACATAGAAGTTACGATTATTACCTAGGATGAAAAGATAACGTATAGAATCATTATACAAGTCCTATTTTCTTTGATGATTCCGGGACGAAATCATCCTAAGGGGATATAATTGTAACGCCCGTAGATCCGGGCTAGTCAATTTAGAGACGATAAGCATCAAAAAAATGAATTTTTATGGAAGATTATTTAGAAGGATTAATCTTAACTAAGTTGTAGTATATGTTACAAGGATTCCGTACATATAAAGAACGCCGAAATCCGAGTTATAACGAAGAAGTTATGACCTGTCGAAGTTTCGCGACAGAACCGGCATGACACAGCGCGGCGTAAATAGTGAATTTACGATAGAGCGATATTTGGATTTATCGATCTAAACGAAAGTCGTAGAATACGTTAAACCGAGAGCGTGCATGAAAAGAACGCCCAAATCTGACTTCGTATGAGGAAGTTATGATTTTTCGAAGTTTCGGCTTAGTAGTGTACAGCCCGAAGTTCGAATATGAGATCGAGCGATATTTAGCCGAAACAATCTAAACAAGAATTGAATATCTCGTCGATAATAGTCCAACGGTGAAAAGACAGACGAAAACGGGCGTCAGACGAAGGAGTTATGCTTTTCTAACGGAGTTTTCCTGTCCCGGCCTACTAAAAATAATATAATAAAAATAAACTCAAAATTAGCCGTCGGAGTCTAAACGAGAGTTGTAGAGCATAATCTCACCTACGCGTGGATATAACGAACGTCGAAAACGGAGCTCGTATGCGAAAGATATGAATTTCTAAAGTTCGGGGCGCGAACCCCGACATTGTGTCAGAGTTCACGACGTGAATACAGTGTTCACGACGTGAACTCAGTATGTATGACTTCTGGAGCCTGCCAGACCCAACTTGCGATGACGCATGCAGTGAAGATCAAGCCCACGACGTGAAAATACTGTTCACGACGTGAAAATCGAGAAATCAGCCCTATAAATAGAAATCGAAGGCAGCCAGTTTTGGTTGCTAATTTCTCAACCTCTCTCACTCCCGATACCCTCTCTATCCCTCTTAAAGTACCCCCGAAGCCCCGGTATTATCCCGATACCCGAAGCGAGTCCCGACACTCCGAAGATCCCGAGAAGAAAAGAGTTTCAAGCCGAAGCTCTGCCCGCGAGAAGCCCGGTGTGTGAAGATACCCCGGTTTCATCGAAGAATACTACTTACAAGCCGTAGTGCTGTCCGAGCATCGTCTAATCAAGTGAGTGCATAGTCCCTTTCATGAACATTATTTTAATACAAGTATTGTTTGAATGTATTAAATATATGTTTTGTGTGAGTTATTTGATGATGTCTGAATTAAGTGTTAAAGGACATACCTTATTGTTCATGATAACTTAGGTTAAATAGTAAACCTAAGGTTTGTTATAATGGCTATGGGGTAGTATCTCTTTATGAGTACGAGTGAGATATATACAGAGAATAGAATTTTAAAATATGTCATTGATCCGGGAGCATGGATTAGACATAGTTATTCGTCCCTAGTCCGAGAGTAAGGATTGGACTTAGTCAATTGTCATTAATCCGGGAGTATGGATTAAGACTTAGTCAGTTGTCATTAATCCGGGTGTATGGATTAAGACATAGTCAGTTGTCCTTAGTCCGGGAGTATGGACAGGACATATAATCTGTCATTAATCCGGGAGTATGGATTAAGACATAGTTAGTTGCCCTTAGTCCGGGAGTATGGACAGGACATAGTTATTTGTTTTTAGATCCGGGAGTATGGATTAGGTCGAGACGTTAGTTTTAGATCCGGGAGTATGGATCAGGTCGAGAGGTTAGTTTTTAGTCTCGTTGAGAGGATTGACAGGGTGGGGTAAGAGTTGGTTATATATATAGAGAGAGAGAGAAAAATTTTATATTGTGTGAATTCTAAATTATATATATGTTATAACATTGTGGGATTGAAATCCTTATGTACTCACCAGGTTTTCCCAACCTGACCCACTCAAGCTTATTTGTATCACAGGTGTCGATACGAAGCTACTTTACACTGAGAGATTAATGGAGATGTAGATCACTAGTGTAAATAAATGTAAGGTCTGTTTATGCTTATGTTTCAGTATTGACGATGACATCCCAAAGTTTTAAAATGAATAAAAATACATTTCTTCGGAAATGATTGGATAATATATTTATCATGTTCTTTTTTCTGGGAACAAATTCCGCAATATATTTCTTTAAAAATATACTCTGATTTTTATAAAGCATAAACAAAATTGGTCTTTTCTGACTGTGAAAATGGGGATGTCACACCGGAAGGCCCCTGAGACACATTGACCGGAAGGTCTCGTAGAACTACAGCCTCGAGTGGCTTATGTGTTGTATGTAGTATTTTGGGGAACTTACTAAGCGTGTGTGCGTACCGTTTATGTGATATGTGTTTCAGGCACTTCAGAGGACCGCGGGAAGGCACCGACATGATTGTACACACACACACACACTATGTTTTGGGAAGAGCTACTGTGGATCCTGGATTTGATGAGATGATTTTGAAAACTTTGTTAAATGAATAATTGGTGTTGAACAATATGATATATGTTTATGAATTAAAAATGAAAATTTTGGTTTGAATTTTCACGATGTTACAGAAATTGACCCGGGTTGAAATAGACCCGGTACGGCCTTGCGCTGACATATGACTTGAAATAGACTCGGGGTGAAATAGACCCGACACAGCCTTGAGCTAGCGTATATGTATGGTATGCGGTATTTTGGGGAACTCACTAAGCTTCGTGCTTATGGTTTTCCGTTTATGTTTCAGGTACTTCCGGATCGAAGGTGAAGAGCTCAGGATGATCGCATCGCACACACCATGACTTTTCACTTATTTCACTCTGATGTATTTTGGATGATTATGGATACATTATGATTTCCCTTTGGTTTTGATAAACACATTGGTTGATGTTTTATTTAATATAAAAAAATTGGTTTTGAGTTATGGGACGTTACACTTTATGAATTTATGTTGAAAACCTTTTTTTTATGTTAATAACTTTAATCACTTTATGACTTTATGTTGAAAAAATCTCATTTTTTGAAAATGTGATGCTTATTTATTAAACGGGTTATGTGGGTTGGGTTCGACCCACTAACCTGTGAACCAACGAACCCATATACGTAAACGGGTTATATGGGTTGGGTTGAGGTTACAACCCCCCGGCCTATATATTATATGGGTTAGGTCCAGTTTATATTTTATAACTTGCCAACCAGAACCCAACCCGATTGTCAGGTCTAGTCCAGACACATATATAGTATGTAGTGAGGCGTCGAAGTACAGTTAGGCCTGGTTACTGTCGAAGTCGTTGTATTGTATTTCGAATGTATGTATTACATAAGGCATTGTTAGAGGTCAAAGCTATCATGTCTAGCCCTTATGTATTTTTTGTACGCGTCTGTTACTCCCTATAAATAAGGGTATGCATAAGAGTCGAGAGTAACTTTTGGTGAGCGTGAGCACTTTACTCTTCTGTACTCCTGTATTCTTTCAAACATAATCAAAGAGCCAAACAAATTCTATTTACATCATTGTTCTTATCGCATTCAGTTCTTGATTTTGTTGTTAATACTCGATTCAAACTCACTACAACCCACTAACTACATCACACAACAAAAGTCGTTGGATATGAAAAATATATACAAACCTTCAAAAACAAAAAAGCTTTTCAACTAGATCTGGTTTTGAAAAGTGTTCAAAAGGCCTTTCGGTACAAAAACTTATAGATCAAACAAAAAATGGTTTCAAACTTCTTGTTACCAGTATTGTACTTGGCATATTCGCTATAACATATTAGCATGTTCTAGATCATGAAACTTTTAGATGAACACAGTTCTTCAACACAATTGAACACAAACCATCACCAAGCCAATACAAAAGTGTTGGGCAGTAAAAAGCAAACTAATATTAATTTTACTAAACAATACTACTCATCAACTACAATATGTCATTCTAAAAATTTATACGAGAACAATCTTTCTTTCTGCCCGCCAACCCCTATTACTTGTCATTATCTCTTTCACCCCCAACCCTTATACTACATATATGGTTTGAAACAAATGTTTCAGCATCTTGTATCCATTATTTAGTTTCATGATTTCCTCTCTTGCGCCTTTTATTCATTTATCCCTTTTTTCGATTTAAGATTTGTATAACCCTTTACCTCCCTTGCTAAACAAACATTGTAAGAGTGCATGTCAACTTCTTTGTTGGTTGTTATAGCCTCCTTGATTTCATCAGAAGCATTCCAGATTATGTTTTTCGTTAGAAGTAAAAGTGTCAGTACGTTTGAACTTGTCTACGATTTGTAAAGTCTTTTGGTGGAGAAGAGGATGAAGACATATTTTAACACAAAATATATGTTTGGTACGGTTTTCTTATCCCATTACATTATGTATATAAAAGTTTGCAATGATATTAGGTGACATGATAATTGACCATTAGTTAAGCTGGTAGGTGGGGTAGTTGCTAATCATTTGATGTAATGTAGATGAACATTCAATCATCCCTAATAAATAAAGAACTTTTTGCCACTTGTCAATTTCTTATGCATTTGGACACATGTAATTTTATGGTTAATTCTTAGAAATTAATTTCCACTGGTCATTTTGTGGTAATTTTTGATTTTCTTAATTAACTATCTAATTTTTAGGTTATAGAAAGTAATTAACGTGTCATTAATTTGTTTCCTTGTATTTTTAAATTTTAATATGTTTCCTTCAATATATATAATTCAAAATTGACATGTTTCTTTTAAAGTTCATTGTCATTTTAGGCAAAATGGTTTATATAAAAAAATAATCAAACTTTGTTGTTTTTTATTGACAAACTAAAAAAAATATTATATGGTCAAAATATAATTATTTTTCTGTAGTTTGTTTTATTATTATATCTTCATATATATATATATATATATATATATATATATATATATATATATATTAACCCGTGTAATAGACGAGTTTCACACGTAGTAATAATAAGGTTGTTAGTGATCATTTAATAAGATAGGATGTAAGAATTTAATGCATAACTAATAAAAACATTACGTAATATTACTTACATTAATAGCATGGTTGCAAAAATCGGTCTAGACGGCCGATTAATCGGCGCCTAGACGCTTGGCGGCCTCCAACTGCCCATTGGCAGCGACTTCATCGACACAACTCCAATGATTTCATACTCTGATTTCATCGACAAAGGACCGACGATTTCATACGTCGTTTGTGGGAGACGACGACTAAGACTTCGGTTTTGAAAATCAACGATTTCAATCTCAAATGATTACAACCAACGATTTCATACCCTTTTGTAAATCATTCATCGCTGCTTCCATCAAAAGGGAATAAGAATTACGAATTGATGCTCAATCTCAAATGATGACAACTCCGATTTTACTTTGATTTCTGGAGACGACGACTAAGACTTCGGTTTTACATTCTAGAGATCAAGCTAGCTCGGACTACTGTGAGTATCGTTAGCGATTGAATGTGAATTCATCTTCGACATTTGCAACATCAGGTAAGCAATAGTTTTTTAAAATTATTTGTTCTTTCTTCATCTTTCTAAATTTTTTTTGTTCTTTCTTCATTCTTTTTAATTGTTGGTTGGATTTGTGTCTCGGTTGTAATAGGTAGGGCAAAAATCTTTAATTGTTTTGTGTATGAAACCATATGTCCACCAAGTGTTCGATCAGTTGCCTGAGTGAATCTTGTTCGATAGATAGAGTGAAGGGTATTTGGATTCGGGTAAATTCTTGACCAAAACTTTGGTCCCTTGATCATCTGCGAAGTTATCAAGAACCATGGATTGAAGATGTAGGTGGTTTGGTAGTCTAGTTGTCGGTTATTTATGGTGTGACAGTGGTTGAGTAGTTTGTAATCCAAATCATCAATGAACTGATATATTCGTTAACTAGTTTACTTATATTATTAGGATTAATGTTATATTTATTAATTTTTTAAATAATTTTTTAATAATTAATGGTCTCCGATTAATCCCCCGATTAATCTCCGCCTAGCCGATTAATCCCTGACCTCAGTCGACCGCCGAACCTACGTCGAGCGTTTTCTGCAACCTTGATTAATAGATATATTACATTCAATCACTCAATAAAACATAACATAATAATCATTATATTAAAAAAAAAGACTTACATATTAAAACACACTACACTACTCATCATCTTCCTTATGTCATTTGGGGTAATCTAACATGATTTTTTTTTCTCTTTTTAACCGATTTATCGCCTTCACTTCAACCATTACTGCATCCGCTTGCCATACATTCATTTATGTAGTGCACGAGGATTGGAAGTGTGCTTCATAATTTCTTCTTTTTTGGCCATTACATCCTTTATACTAGAAAATTTTTTCAACCAATAAAAAAGTGTTGCCCTTACAATCAACCCCATTACCAAAATTAACCTCTTTTATAAACAAAATATCATTAAATATTTGACATAAAAGAATTTTAAAGCGTACATTCCAGACTGATATCGTACATTCTAGACATTTTGGAATTTTTACACCACACATCCTAGTTTTCCATCCTTTCTTTCAACCAAGAACTCGGATTTCCACGATTTGAAAATGAGTTCATCAAATCGAACGCTCGAAGAAAGCTTTGTCAACCTTCCATTTTGACATCATATATATCTTTTTTTAATTGTACTCAACATGTCGTTAATTTTGTTAGATTCTCATTACAACATTAAGGTAGATTTCAAAATATCAAATTATACTGAATCCTACATGTCGTCAATTGTGAAATTCTAACATAATTCGTTCATTTAATTGTGCTCACATTGTGTCATCCATTGTAGCATTATAACATCTTATATGGTAGAACTAGGTTATAAGCAACATTTTTTATGTCTAGATTAATGATAAAATGATTATGCTTTATAATGAGATACAATTACATAAATTAAAAAAAACATAGACAATCAATCATGGAAATAACATTGTTTTATTTAAAATTTTAAAGTAAAACAATATAATAATAATACATTAACACAAAACCATAAAAATAGAAAAAATATTTAAGTAGAAAAATGGTCCTAGTGTTTTATAGTTTTAACTGTGTTTAGTTCTAAATTGATATTTTTCAATTCTCATCATTTCTAATTTTGGTCCTTATTTTAAGGTTATATACCAATTTCATCCTTATTTCTAGGTTCCAGTGATCAAAATCGGTATGAAATCTACAAATAAAATAAAAAAAATAGATAATTACATCTAGTCACAACACTGGGTGGGTAAGGCCGAATTATGGCCAACACAAGATCCTACAGAGAAATCATGAAACAAACATCACCAACTATTTATAAAATAATAATAATAATAATAATAATAATATGATTTATTATTTAATCATTATACTGGTTTTCTATTCGGATTTTGGATTTTTTAACATATTAACAAAAATTATTCTATTCAATTTATTAAAAAGTTTATAAACATCAAAATCTAACCAACATCCCAGTGTTTTTATATTTTCCAATTTGCTAGAACTACCTCAAAAGAATAATAAACTAAATAAATAGTTGTAGAAATAGCAGAATTCATCATTTTTGGGAGACAAAAGTTGCTATCATTACCACCAATGTGCAACACATCGTATTAATAAGAAAAATATGTTGAAGTTCAGTGCCTTGATAAGGTAAGTACGTTGTGATGTAACACGCAAGCATAACCATACACATTATATATTGCATAAAGAAACTTAAAGCACAAATAAATAAATTAAAGTTTCATGCTATAATAAAATATAAACCGAAAAATGAAAATATTTGTCATTTTTTTACAAACCATTTTAATAAAAAAGTGTTAGTATAACAAATACATACCATAATTCCATAAAAACTTTCTTTTGCTTCAAAAAAGATCCACCTTAAATCACATGAGAACCAAAAACATACCGTATCAAATATACATTTCTCATTTGCAAATAAATCATTAATGCATAAAGTGCAACCCCACTTTGAGGCATCATATATAATGTTCTTTATCATCATAGTAAAAGACCTTCGATTTTAATCGACTTACATTTTCATTGATTAACACAACATGTATACACTCTAGAAAATATCTTGAGAAAAATTCGTATTCCTATAGCATTCCAAAAAAAAAAAAAACAAAATACCCTTTTATAATTTTTACTTCACCCGTTATTTAAGACATCATACTTGACACAATTAGGATTAGCATTTTTGTTACAACAAATTTATGATCCATCAAAATCCATAAAATGACCGAAATACCCCCAAAAAATATAATTTTGACCTTTAATCTAAATTTTACACCAGAGCTTTCAAAACTCTATAATTCTTCAATTTGGATCTTCCATTTTTAATTTTCACCATAATTTTTTTGTGCCCTATGCTTCATTTATTTGTGGCCTATGCTTCATTTATTACACCTGATCATATTTTTTCTATTTTTATTGACTCATTTATTCCATAAAAGCCATATAATACTAAAATTATAAGCCAAAAAGACCTTCAATCTCCCAGACATCTTCAAATTAACAACCCAAGTAACAAAAATGCATCCTAGACCCCTTCAGATCAAGTAAATTTCCGACAATCTATCAAATAATAAATTATTTTCTTTTCAACCGAATCCTCATTTCCTTCCCCTTCATTATTAAACACCAAGTAACCATCCTTAAACCCTATCAATTTAGGTCTTATATCTTAAAAAATATTCAAAATCACTTTGGTGGAAGAGTTATATTACATTTCTTAAAAAGCTTGTAGTTCGTTTCTTAGGGAAAATCACTTTGTTGGAAGAGTTACTTTAAGCTTTGTTGAAAGAATAAAGCAACAGATGGTGAGATTTTCGAAGTACAAAGTCTTGTAAGAAAAAAAATTACAATCCAAAAAAGATTGAAATGATAATGTGAAAATAAGTTTGGTTTTCAAAGCAAAATGTCCTAATAGAAATTAAAAAAAAAAAAAACTTAAAAGTAAAATATCTTTATGGAAAAAATTAGAGTTAATAACCAAACTTGAACAAGTTTAGATATTTCGAGTACACTTGTCTTAAAGGAGAAAAAATTAAAAACAGAGGAACGATAATGCTATGTAATCTGTCTTAATGGTAAAAGGAAGTACCAACATCTTGATAGGTTAGATTCATAAAGTATAAGTAATAGGAAAGTATTAAAAGTAATTTGTCTTAATGGTAAAAGGAAAGTATAACGCTATATAAAAAAATTAAGATTTTAAAACAACAATGTTTTAGTAGATCAGATCTTGAAAGAATAATGCTATTATATTATAACAGGTTAGATTTTCAAGAACATTTTTAAAGTAAAAACAAACTAAAATTAAAATAACTTAATAAGAATAATGCTATAACCGGTTAGTTTTTCCCATAATGGTAAAGACTACTGGTACTTAAAATCAAACAATGTAAGAATTTTGTAGTGTCTTAATAGGTTTAATGTAAAAAAAAATGCTATAAAAGTTATATATATATATATATATTATTTCCTTTTTTTCCAAGAAGACATTGTACATTATATATATATATATATATATATATATATATATATATATATATATATATAATGTACAATGTCTTCTTGGAAAAAAAGGAAATAAAAATGCTATTCTTGGCAACAAAAAAGAACATGTTTAGATTTCTCATAGTACATTGCGTTAGATTTTTAAAACTGCAGTGTCTTTATATGTTAGACTTTTTAGAGTATAATGATATAAATAAGAACATGTTTAGATTTCAAAGCACAATGTCTTAATCAAAGTGTAATATCTTTATAGGAGAAAAATACTACTTCAAAGTACATATGAGAAAACAATCTAAAGTATAATGTTATAGTAGGTTTCCAAACTAAAGCATATTGCAAGAATAAAATACTATAATTGAAAGTACAACTATAAGAGAAATTTAACAAGTTTATGTCAAGTACAATGTCTTCAATGGTTCAATTGTAAATCCACAATCATGTATAATGTCTGAATTAAAAAAAATAGAATATAAAAATGTACAATGTCTTAATAGGTTAGATTACGGGAGTAAATGCAAAATCAAACAAGTTTATAATGTATGATTATTAGGTCAGATCTTGAAACATTAAGACTATTATTAGTTAGGTTTTCAAACTGCAATGACTTTAGAAGAAACAAATATTAAAATTATTACAATATCTTAATAGGAAAAAGAATAAAGAAAAGTATAATGGTACAATTAGTAAAGACAAATAATTTTACATTTTCAAATGCAATGTTTTAATATCCTGAAAAGTGCAATGTCTTATTACGAAAAAAGTGGTCTGACTTTAAAAGCATAACAAAGAAATAAAAAAAAGTATAATGAGTCCTAAAGGGTAAAAAAAGAAAAATGTTTTAATGGGAAAAAAAAGTAAAAGTATAGAGCTATATTAAGTAACAAAAACAAAGAAATAAAAAAAGATTTTCAACAAAAGAATGTCATGGAATAGATTTTCGAAGTGTAATAAAAGTAAACTGTCTTAATTGGTTAGATTTAGAAAGAAGAATGACTATAATTGGTTGAATTTTCTAGATACAATGTTTTAAAAGGAAAAAAAAAAGATACATGATGTCTATGTGTTAACAAAAAAATAGATTTTTCGAAATACAATATCCTAATAGATAATATTTTCAAAGTGTAATTAATAAAAGTACAATGATGTAAAAGGAAGAAATTAGAATCACAATGCCTAAAAAGGAAATATATTTAATTTATACACTGGTAACTAAAACCAAAAGAGATTAAATTTTCAAATTGTAATCTCTTAAGTTATGGTAACAGAAAACAAACATGTTCAAATATTGGAGATACAATGTATTATTGTCAGGGTTTTTAGAATACAATGTTTTAATGAAAAAAACAATTAAATCTACAATATATTGATATGTTAGATTTTCAAAGTGTAATAATATATTAAGAGAAAAAAATAAGGTACAACGATTTTGTAAGTTAGATTCTAAAAGTACGAATGCTATATGTGATTTTGTAAGTTAGATTCTTAAATAAATGTATAATGTTATAGTTGGCAACCAGAATCAAAGTTCAGAGTCTCAAAGTCTTTGGATTAAAAACAATTAAAAAAATGTCTAAAAGGTTAGATTTTGAAAGTATAATGTTGAAATTAGAAGAACTCTTTAACTGATTCGATGTTCAAAGTATAATGTTTTAAGAGAACATATTATAGATACAATTTCTTGATAGGAAAAAAGTTGGAAGTACAATGACATTTTTTATAAGGTCATCAGTGGTCAGATTTTATAAGTACATCTTAATAAGAAGAAAAAAAAAGATTATCTTAATACGAAAAATATTGAGGGTATATTGTTATAATCTGTTACATTTTCAAAACACAATGTCTTAATAGATAATAACAATTCAAAGTAGAATGTCATAACTAAAGTGATAGAGTTTCATAAGCAAAACAAAACAAATTCAGATTTTCATACACAAAAATGTCCCAACCGAAAAAAATAGAATGTTCTATTAGATTTTGAGTGTAAAACGTTGTAATGAAAAATACAAGGTTACAAATAGTTGGATTTTCAAAGTACAATGTATTACTAAAAAAACAATGTTTTATTAGAAAACTATGAAAAAAGTACAATGTCATAATTGAAAGTATAATGTTGTATATAACAAGCTTTTCAAAGTACAATGTCTTAATAGAAAACAACTGGAACTTCAAGTATACTATGGATGCTAAACAACATAGAACACATATAGATGAACAAAGTACAAAGTCTTGATAGAAACAAAAACATCAATACAATGTCAATGTCATAAATAGGAAAAATATTAGAAATAGAAGAATATATGTGGTTGGTTATATTTTAAAGTACAATGTTGTAGGAAAACTATTAAAGATACAAAATCTTAATCGAAAAAATTGAAACTATAAGGTTATAGTTTGATAACCAAAACAAAACCTGTATATTAGATTTTGAAAGTACAAAATCTAAGTAACAAAAAATAAACATATGAGAGTTAAAAAGGTATACCGACTTAATATGAAAACAATTAAAAGTAATAGACATAAAATGTTATAATCGATAACCAAAATCAAAAAAGTTTAGATTTTTAAGATACAATGTCTTAAAAAGTTAGAATATGAGGGTGCAATGCTATAGATGAATATATATCATGTTTTAATTGGTTTAAATTTTAAAAGAACAATCTCTTAATTGTAAAAGTACAATGTCATAACATGTTAGTAATTTAAAGTACAATGTCTTAAAAGGAAAATTATTTAACTTTTACATTGGTAACTAAAACCTTAAAAGTTCAGATTTTCAAATTATAGGCAAAAATGTCTTTAGAGGAAAAAAAAGGCAAACAATACTATGGTATATATGGTAACCGAAATATAAAAATATGTTTAGATTATAAACTACAATAACTTAATAGAAAAAGTGTGATGCTATAATTGCTTAAATTTTCAAAATAGAAAAAATAAAAGTATTGTCTTATTTAAGGAAAATTTTAAAGTATAATGTTAAAAATGATAAGAAAAACTAAACATGTTAGAACTTCATAGTGTAAACGCTTAGAAAAAAATATTAAATATACATCTCAATAAATGTACAATGTCTCAAAATATGTTCAAAGTGTAAATGTGTTATTGGTTAGAATATCAAAATACAATATCTTAATATAAAAAATAGGAAAAAAATTGATTTCAAAACTGCAATGCTATACATGAAAATATTATAGTATATTTAAACAGTACAATGTGTTAATAGGTAAAATTTTGAGTGTTTGGCTATAAACTATATTGTGTATTTAAATAGTACAAAAACTTAAATATGAACATTAAGGAGTCACTTTTTAACAGGAAATAAATTTAATTATTAAAAGTATAATGTCTTCATAGGTTAGAAATCGAAAATATAATTTTTAAAAGTAAAATTGGTTGTATCTTGAAAGTACCATGTCCTTCATGGGAAATAATGAAAATATAATGCTATATATGGTAAAACAAAATAGAACATGTTTTAGATTTTAAAGTAAGTTGTCTTATTAGGTTAGATTTCAAAGGGTAATGCCTTAGTAGGAAAAAGTTTGATTGTACTATATATATCTTAAAAGAATGGATTTTGAGAGTACAAATAATGCTGTATTTTTTATATTTTGAAATTACAATGTAAGGAAACAATTCAAAGTACAATCTCTTAAATTAAGTGTCCTATCTTAATAGGAGAAAACAATTTAAAGTATAATGCCATAAAGTAGAAAGCCTTAAAGGGAAAAAATCAAAAGTAGAAAATCTTATAATTTTAGATTTTAAAAGTACAGAATTTTGAAGTATAACTTCTTAATGGAAAAAGGTAATGTAATGGTTGGTAACCAGAAAAAACAAACTTAGATTTCCAAAGTAAAATATCCTAATAAATAATAAGGAATTGCAATGTCTTAATTTGTTTGATTTTCAAATTATAATGTTATCATTGGTATAATTTTCAAGTACATTATTATTAATAGAAAAAAATGAAGGTGTAATGGTAAATTGTTAAATAAAATCAAGTACATACAAGTAAAGTGTTATAATTGGTAAATTCATTACCAGTTATTAGTTAAATTTATATAGTATATAATGTAGTAATGTGAAAAAAATTATAATTACAATGTCTTTTTAATACATAAAAAGTAAAAGTATAATGTTGTAAATGGCAATTAAATCAAATAAGTTAAAGTTTTCAAATTACAAAGTCATAACAGTAAAATTAAATTAAAGTAATAATCTCCTAATAGGAAAAAAAATGAAAGTAAAGTTGTAAAGGGTAACCAAAGACAAACAAATTTATATTTTCAAGTTACAATATCTTAATAGAAAACCATATATAACTATATAAGTACAATGTCTTAATAGGTTAGATTATGAAAGTAAAATGTCATAATTATAATGCTACAACTGGTTTGATTTTTTTAGTACAAGGCTTTAGTAGAGAAAATAAATAAATTTACATTGTCTAGTAATAAGAAAAAAATAACTGAAAGTATATTGTTATAAACTTGAATATGATAATAGAAATTATGAACCCCAACTTATAATGCTAAAATTAGTAACCAAAATCAAATATGTTTGTATTTTCAAAATACAATACCTTAAAAGGGAAAAGGTTAAAAATACAATGTATAAAATTGATTGTCAAAGTACAATGGTGTAAATGGTTACAACTTCAAAGTACAATGACTTAATACGAAAATAATTAAAGTACAATATGATATAGTTAAAACTTTCAAAGTAAAATATCTTAATAGGAAAATTTTCTAAGTATGTCTTATTAGGTTAAGTTTTAAACATACAACTAGGGTCTTTTTTTTTGGTTTTTCTGTTTTTATTAAATATTAAAATGTACTGACAATACTTGGAAATTGATTAGATGTTAGAATAATTAGAGATAAGTCATCTGAAACGTAGAAAATAAAATTAGAATATTAATTAATGTCTTCATAGAAATGCAAAATAGAAGTATAATGTCTTAATAGAAAATAAAATAAAAGTAGAATGTGACATCCCCATTTTCACGGCCAGAAAAGACCGATTTTGTTTATGCTTTATAAAAATCAGAGTACCTCTTTTAATAAAAATGTTGCAGAATTTGTTCCCAGTAAAAACATCATAAATACATTATCAAAGCATTTCCGAAGAAATGTATTTTTATTCATTTTAAAACATTTGGGATGTCATCGTCAATACAGAAACATAAGAATAAACAGAACTTACATTCATTATCACTTTTATATCTCCTTAATCTCTCAGTGTAATGTAACCTCATATCGACATCTGTGATACAAATAAACTGAGTGGGTCAGGTTGGGAAACCTCGTGATAACATAGGGTTTTCAACCAACAATAATATAATTATTATGTTTAATCATCAAACAATTAACCCAATTACTCATCCCCATTATCTTCTTTACTCTTAAGAAATTTACCCTAAGAATCAGCTATTCCTCATTCATTCTTTCCTAAGGATTATCCTAAGGAATCAGCACGAAGTCCATCGTCGCCACGGTTTATCTAACATACACTAAGTCCATAGTCACCAGGGTTTAGGCACTAAGTCTGCATAGTCGCCAGAGTTTATACAACAGACACTAAGTCCATAGTCGCTAAGGTTTAGGCACTAAGTCTGCATAGTCTCCAGGGTTTACACAACAGGCACTAAGTCCATAGTCGGCAGGGTTTAAGCACTAAGTCTGCATAGTCGCCAGGGTTTATCTCGTTTATTGACAGTACTATTTTCGAGAGTCCACTCGCAATACATGTCAATGGGTTTTTAGAGTACACCGGGTGAACACATCGTTCACAACACCTACATGTTGCGAGCCTGCTAGTGTTCCACTGGACTGTCTAGAATAGTCCGTGGTTGTTATCCATACTCTGCTAGATGACGGGGCCAACGCTTGGGTAAAAGGCTTCTCTCATTGTTCACCTCTTACCCTTATCTCATGGTCTATATCACCTCTCATATCATCATCCAACTCATATTTCATCTACCCATGTTTTACCCAACATATTTTGTAGATATAAAATACATATACAGTTTAAATCATTCAAAACATGTATAAACTCGTTCATCCAGCATAGACAGCAAGTATTCAGACAATATGCACACATAACACGTAATTTATATAAAATACTTCATATCTATGTGTAAGATGAAAGTAACTATGCACTCACTTGTTAAAGTGATGATTCCAAACTCGGACAATGCTTCGCTTGTTAACAATATAATTTCCTTCGACGAAACCTAGTATTATTACCACTAGATTTTAGTATAATATTTATTGCGACTAATTATTTGTCTAGATTCATCATTAACTCAAAGTCTACTTTCATGATATATCAAGTAAGGAACACCCAGGTAGGATCATGTCGGAGGTAGGGTCTGTTTGGTATACGAAGTATACTGTTTGGAAATCCCCCTTTAAACACCTCACTAAATCACAGCCTAGACATCATCCTCGTAAGTAGATCAATCAATATAACGACTTTGAATCACTAATAAATCTTATTTATAGGTTCATAATAACGATATTATATTTAAATATAAGCTATATTTAAAGTATGGTAGGCGTATCTTACTTACAACGGGTTTTTATTAAAAACTGGGCTTTGCTGAAGCAGGGTTTCCGAGCCGAAAAGCTCTTTTTCTTGGAGCCTTCGGGAGCCTCGGGGTTTCCTTTGGGTGCTAGGGGGTTTACCTAAGCTTTTAGGGGGTTAGGGAGTGTTTAGAGAGAGAATAGTAAGAGAAAGAGGGGTTGAAAGGAGTGAAGAATGAGGCTACCCTCGGCCTCCTTTTATAGGTGCTGCCTCAGAAGTACGTTGGGCGTACCGAAGCTATACGCGGGGCGTACTGCCCGGATCGTAATGTTGGGTTATGAGCATAACATCATTCCCATGGTGTTCATGCAACCCTAATTGCTTTGATCTAGGTTTTTCTACTATGAATACAACAACATTGAATACCAAAGCAATGATCCTATGAACTAGCATATAACAATCAAATTTACATATAAACTAGGGTTTAGATCTTACCTTTCTTGTTATGTAGTTATAACAAGTCCTTCTTGAATATCCTTGACCTTTGAAAGCTTAGTGCCTCAAATGTTGCACCTCTAATGGAGTCATAAACACCACTAGCAACAAGATGACTTAGGAGAGGGAGGAGGAGGCACAAAATTCGTCCAAGGGCTCTCTTAGAATGCATGGGAGGGATTTTGGGAGCCGTAGGGTTCCTTTTATAGGTGCGCTGCTAGGGTTTCAGTCAAAACCCTAATTAGATTGCTTAGCCACCAAGCAGCCCTTTAGATCCTTCTAGAATCAAGGCCTGGACGATTTCTAAGTGGGCTTCCACCTTGAATTCGTCCACCTTATTCCTAAAGGATATACAATCCAAAATCCAATTATCTTATAATTGCAATTCCAGTCCCCTAAGTTTAATTAATCTCTTTTGACCACAAAATTAATTATAAATTAATTCTTGATCAATATTAATTAAACAATATGATTTCTCCTTTAATATATTATTCACATAATATATTAATAAATCATAATTAATCATCTTTCTCCTTAATTCATCCAATCAGTTGCTATGGTGAAGGCAACCCAAAAGGACCATGCTCATAATCGGAGCAAGTACATACCAAAATAGTTATGGGCTTAGACACCTAATCCAACAGTCTCCCATTTGGATAAGTCTAATAACTATTTTGCAAGTACGACTTCAGAACCTGATCAGCAATCGTAGCTTTCAAAACCGCTGTCAACTCTGATCTTATCAGAAGCGCGCCCTTTAGATAAGGGATCATATATTCCTCCATTCTAGATATCGTATGAACTGAGACATGGATCTTAATCATACTCTCTGTTCATGTGTTGTTTCCCGATTTCCAATTTATGACGACTGACAACAGACTACAATTGAACACATCAACTTAGTCTAGGCTTGGCCAAGCGCTTTAGGGTGTCATCACTAAATCATCGAGGGGACCACAGATATCGCTTTTATCCACTTTGGATAAAAGGAACAGATAAACTTCGACTCAAATGCTTGCTTGTATTTACTCATCAAATCGCACACAACAATATATTTTATAACACCAAGTTGCTGGCGCGTTTACATATGTCAATGCGCAACCGACTTGCAAACTACAACTCACACGTCTCGGTTTCAAGAATATAAGATATTATCGTCTCACTAATCACTCGTGACAAAATCCATGAAGTGATTCAAGTGAGCGTGGGTTTAATCCAATACTCTAATCTTATTACAGGAGCACTCATGAACACCGCAGCAGACTTTTGCTATGTCTAAAACGCTTTAGACAATCTACATTCATGACAATCTTCATTCATACCTACTTCCAAAGTATGATCGATAATGGAAAGTTTGAATAATCTTATTATTCGGGAAGTCAAAACATGCAAAGTGAAACACAAGAATAATACTAACCCTATATGGCCCCAAACTTTTGAGTATAAATAAAATACCTTTATTTAATCACCATATTGATTACTCATTATTCATTATATAATGTTTCAGATAATCAACTTATTACTTGAATTATAACAACAGTTGTCCCATGCTCCAAGCATGCACACTATGTTCATATATGGTCCTTACTTTGTGAAATAGATCAATTGAACACATTTCCAATGATACTCATTTCACAATTCCTAAATCTTTATCGTTTGTGTAAGAATACAAAATTCTTGCCACTATTAGAATATGTTAGATTCTAATACTTTATGCAATTATCCTTTTGTAATATCATAGCTTCAAAGTTACCAAGACTTTGCCAATGAAATCACAAAGTGCTCTATTGGAGATTGTTACAAGGCAATTCCATAGATATGAATGTTGGATAAGGTGTCTAAGTCCATAACTATTTCTGGTATGTACTTGACCCGACCCGGCATGGTCCATTTGGGTTGCATGGCACCATGCAATTGGATAAACTAAAATGAGAGAAATAACACTTATGGTTTATTAATATATTATAAGTTCTAATATATTAATAATATTATTTAATTAGTTTGATCAAGAATTAATTTAGAATTAATTAAGTGATCAAAAGATAACTAATTAAATATATGGGTAGATTATGTAAATCTTCCATATCTTATATAGTGGGCTAAGAGGCTCCATGGATTATCAAGTTGGGTTCCACCCATAGGATGCTCCATGGATGCTCCATGGGAGTTACAAACCCATGGGTCATGGAAATGAAGAGTCATGACACATTAGGGTTTACATGGTGTAACCCTATATGTGTCAACACTATATAAGAAACCCATTCTCCACCAAAATAGCACACTAAGAATCAAGAGGGCTAGAGCCGATTTTGCAAGTGTAATATTCTCTCAAAAGTTTACTCCAAAAGCATTTGGTGTTGTGTGAAGCATTTGAGGCATCACACTTGGGGTGCTAGGCTCACAAGGTTTCAAGGATAATAAGCAACAACAAGGTAAGTTATTCTATCTTTCATGCAAGTTAAAATTTGTTCCCGATGTATGCTAGATAGGAATATAACCTTGGAATTCAACTTTGCATGATAATTAGACAAACATAGATCCAAGGTTATTAGGGTTGCATGTACACTTAGGAAGTGTTAGAATGCTCAAAACCCATCAGTGGTATCAGAGCCTAGGTTTGTTTGTTTGTTGTTTTTTTTTTGTGCAAACTGCTTGAAAAAAAAATCGTTTTTCTGTTTTCTGCTCGTATGAAAGTTTGCACATTTGTTGCTGGAAATGGACTAGAAACATTACCCTAAACTGTTTTGATGTTTTAAAACTTGTTTTAGATGGTGTAATGTTTATGCTAATCCATTTACAATGGCAATTATCAAAATTACAAGTTTTTTTTAAGTGTAATTTTTTATTCTTGAAAGTGTTCATATTCATGTTCTTGAACTTATGAAGATTAGATGATCATAGGAATTGTTTGTAACCTTCATGGTAGTTTAATTCATGATCATAATGTGTTTTAATGGAGTCCATAACTTGTTCTAAAGTTATGGAAAACCAAAAGTCTCACTTTTATTAAAGCCATTAAAAGAACACAAGAGTTATAAAACTTGGAGGGCACACTCGAGATTGAAACATGCCTTTGAAAAAAAATTCATTGAATCTCAAAAGAATCTAGGAATTTCTAAGAACCAATTAAAAACCTAATATTTATATTTCGTTTTTCATGGTGGAAATTGGTGAATCGTCATTCACCTACCTTTCAAATATGTTATAGCTTGGATTACGGCATACCTCTTCTAAGTTATAATATATTGTGATTGGATCCTAGCCTTAATATTACATTTGGGTGTTTTATTAAGGACTCTCTTAATATCTAAACTAATCTTGTTCTCTTCTTTCAGATGTCTTCAAACAATGATGCTTCTGGCTCTAATCCTAATGGCTCCTTTACCCTTATGAACTTGTGTGGGAAAGTCACTTTTGATGGATCCAAATTCAATGAATGGATCAGAAACATCAGGATGATTACCCGCTACGAGGACAAAGAATATGTCCTTGACAAGGAGCTTAAGGAGATTGATGAGACCACTGCAACTCCCCAGGAGATCGCTGACTTCCGGGCACATGAAAGGGATGCTACAAAAGTGGCATGCATCATGTTGGCCACCATGACAGCGGAACTCCAAAAGTCCTATGAGGACTTCTACCCTTTTGAAATGCACCAAGATCTGATGGAAAGATACCATCAAAGTACACGACAAGAGAGGTATGAAATCATATGTTCTATCATAACAACCATGATGAAGGACGGGGAATCCGTCACGAGCCACATGCAGAAAATGCAAAGGTATGTGGATCGGTTGCTGAAGCTTAATGTGAACTTCCCTGAGGAGCTTGCAATAGATATCATTTTGCACTCCTTACCATCGTGCTATGATCAATTCCGCATGACATATCACATGAATAAGGAAGAGGTCACACTCAGCAAACTTCAGGGACTCCTCAAGACCGCAGAAACAGGTCTTAAGGGTAAGTCGGTTGTTAACACTCCTACTCCAAACTCCGCCCCAGTTTTGGCAATCGGGAAAGGTAGAGGGAAGAAGAGGAAGAGCTCTTCGAAGGGTACCAAGGCTAGGACCCTTGATGGCTCTTCTTCAAGTGGAACCAAGAAAGGTTTTGTCACTCCTTCTTCTGACCCTAAAGAGGCTGAATGCTTCTATTGCCATGAAAAGTCACATTGGAAGCGGAACTGCCCAAAGTACCAGCAAGATGTGAAGGATGGGAAAGTTAAACCCAACCATGCAGGTATTTACACTATCTTATCTAATAACTCACCCCATTCTAACTCTTGGGTCCTTGATACCGGTTGTGATATTCATATCTGTTCTGATTTGCAGGGACTAAGAAGAAGTGAGAATGTGGAGCATGGAAGAATAAACTTAATCATGGGGAATAGGAAAGCTTTACCTGTCACCAAGATTGGAGTTTATACTTTATCGCTAAGTAGTGGGTTTAGTTTAGATTTGAATAAATGTTGTTATTCGCCAGAAATGGCAAGAAATATTATTTCCTTTCATGCATTGTATAAACAAGGTTTCACCTTTTCATTTGATAATGAAGTTGGTTCGATTAATGCTTTCTTTAATAATGTTCTTTATTTTAAAGCATTACCTTGTGATGGCGTGTATGAAACTATATCTGTGGTTGATAACTTAGGAAATAATGTATTGTGTATTGATTCTGTTAATAATAATAACTTGGATAAAGCATCATTATGGCATTGTCGTCTTGGACATATAAGCAAGAAACTCATAGGCCAACTCCAAAAGGATGGAGTCTTGGAGTCATTTGACCTAAAGTCAGATGATAGTTGCGAATCATGCTTACTTGGAAAAATGACAAAGTCACCCTTCACAGGTTCTTGTGAGAGGGGTGAAGGTTTGTTGGATCTTATACACACGGATGTGTGTGGACCCTTCAAACATGCCACAAGGGATGCTATTCGTTATTATTTGACTTTTACTGATGATTACAGTAGATATGGATATGTCTACTTAATCAAGCATAAGTCAGAGACTTTTGAAAGGTTTAAAGAATTTAAACAGGAAGTCGAGAATCAATTGGGCAGGAACATTAAGATGCTTCGATCCGATCAAGGTGGTGAGTATCTTAGTTCAGAGTTCCTCGACTATCTTAGGGAATGTGGGATTGTCTCACAGTTGACACCTCCCAGGACACCGCAGTTGAACGGTGTAGCTGAGAGGCGTAATCGAACCTTGTTGGATATGGTTCGTTCCATGATGAGTCGAGCTTCGCTACCAATCTCATTTTGGGGGTATGCCTTAGAGACTGCCGCCCATATCCTTAATCTAGTCCCTACAAAGAAAGTTGCCAAAACTCCTCATGAGATGTGGACTGGTAAAGTACCCAAACTAGACCACATCAAGATTTGGGGTTGCGAGGCTTTCGTGAGACGCGAGACTCATGATAAGCTCGAACCTCGAAGCGAGAGGTGTATTTTCATCGGTTACCCACAACAATCCTTTGGTTACCTCTTCTACAGACCTAGTGAAAATGTGGTCTTCGTAGCTAGGAGGGCTGTCTTTCGAGAGAGAGAGTTCATAAGCCAAGGAGACAGTGGGAGGCAAGTTGACCTTGAAGAAATTCAAGAGTCAAGTGGTGAAGGAACTTCAAACCCTAGCACTCAACTTGAGGAGGAAACTCCTGTTGAGCCAATTGACAAGTCTGTACCTCTAAGGCGTTCCACAAGGGTTAGGAATGCACCTGAGCATTACTATGGATTCCATATTATTGCGGAAGGTGATACACTTATCAGTGATGTGACACTGATAGGTCTGGATGAACCTAACAGTTACGCGGAAGCCATGGCAGGCCCTGAGTCAGCCAAGTGGAAAGAGGCAATGGACAGCGAGATACAGTCCATGTATGACAATCAAGTTTGGAACTTGGTTGAGAATGTACCAGATCGTAAGACTGTAGGGTGCAAATGGATCTTCAAGAAGAAGTCCGGCATGGATGGTAATGTACACACTTATAAGGCACGACTGGTTGCAAAGGGTTTCTCACAAACTCCGGGAGTTGATTATGATGAGACCTTTTCTCCAGTAGCCAAGATTAAGTCTATTAGGGTTCTGTTAGCCATAGCCGCATTTCATGACTATGAAATATGGCAAATGGATGTCAAAACCGCTTTCCTTAATGGAAAGTTGGCTGAGGATGTTTACATGAGTCAGCCAGAGGGTTTTGTCAACACAGAGTACCCTAATAGAGTGTGTAAGCTTGAGAAATCCATTTATGGGTTAAAGCAAGCACCTCGCAGATGGAATCTTTACTTTGATGAGAAAGTCAAGGAATTTGGCTTTTCTAGGAGTGAAGATGAATCTTGTGTATATGTCAAGGCTAGTGGGAGTATAGTTAGTTTTTTGGTATTGTATGTGGATGACATACTACTCATAGGAAATGACATCCCAACTCTGCAGGAAGTTAAGTCCTGGATTGGGAAGTGTTTCTCTATGAAGGACCTAGGAGAAGCTGCCTATATTCTAGGGATAAGGATCTTGAGAGACCGGAGTAAAAGACTAATTGGACTTAGTCAGAGTACCTACTTGGATAAGGTGCTGAAGAAATTCGGCATGCAGGACTCCAAGAAAGGAGAGTTACCCATCCAGAGTAACGCCAGATTGAGTAAGACACAAAGCCCTAGTACTGAGGCTAAGATAGCAGAAATGAGTCGAATACCTTATGCTTCGGCTGTAGGATTGATCATGTATGTTATGACGTGTACTCGACCTGATGTAGCCTTTGCTTTGAGCATGGTTAGCAGGTATCAGGGGAACCCTGGCAAGGCACACTGGACTGCGGTAAAGAATATCCTCAAGTACCTACGGAGGACTAAGGACTGGGTCCTTACCCTCGGTGGGAGTGAAGACTTGAGAGTTGTAGGGTATAGTGATGCTAGCTTTCAGACTGATAGGGATAATTTCCGCTCTCAGTCAGGCTGGGTCTTTACCTTAAACGGAGGAGCAATTTCTTGGAAGAGTTCCAAGCAAGAGACAGTGGCTGATTCAACTTGCGAATTAGAGTATATAGCAGCTAGCGAGGCAGCAAAGGAGGCGATATGGCTGAAGAACTTCATTGGAGACCTTGGAGTTGTACCAACTATTAAAGAGCCAATGGAAATTTTCTGTGATAGTGAAAGTGCAGTTGCCTTAGCCAAGGAACCAAGGGATCACGGGAGATCCAGACACATCGACAGAAAATACCATTTCATCAGACATCGAATAGAAGAAGGACTCCTCGTGGCAAAGAGGGTATCATCGGATGAGAACCCAACAGATCCCCTCACGAAGGGACTGACTCGGGTTAAGCATCTCCAGCATGCTCGGAGCATAGGGCTGAAGGATGATATTAGATTTAGTAGTTAGATAACCTCAAAATTTGTAAAGTGTAATTGACATTAGATGATGAATAAAAGGTGTTTTATTTATGAGTAAAGTGTTGCTATCTCTTGTCGATCGTTTACTATATTTCTTTTGCATGTTTTGACTTCCAGAATAATTATTTTTGGTATATCATATTATTCGAACCTCCACAGTCGGTCATATGTCGGAAGTAGGTATGAATCAAGACTGTCATGATTGGTTGCAAAGGTCTAAGTTGTTGGACATGGCTACAACACTCATGAGTGCTCATAAGTTCTGAGCATTGGACTCAACCCACGCTCACTGGAATCACTTCATGGAATTTATCTCGAGTGATCGTGAGACGGTAATATCATATAAGTCTTCAAACCTAGAGATATGATTTGTTACTTATGAGTTGGTTATGCATTGATTGTACGTTAACACATTGGTAACTCGATGTTATAAAACATGCTTTTGTGTATAATTCAATGAGTGGTAGAACAAACATATTAGTCGAAGTTTATCTGTTCCTTCTTGGATTAGAAGCTGATATCTGGGCCCCTCGATGATTTTGTTTTGACCTATGTACCGGGCCCGGTCAGAACTAAGTTGATGTGTTCAATTAAGTTCTTTGTCAAACAAATCGGAAATCGGGAAACAAACTGCTGGACAATAAGTAAGACATTGTTCCATGTATTTGTCCGGCTGATATCTCGAACAGAGGATTATATGATCACTTATCTTAAATGGCGTATCATCATCTTCTCAGTTCCAAGAGACCTTGAAAGAGCTACGATTGCCGATCGGTTCCTGAAGTATTGCAGTTATAGTTATTAGACTTATCCAAGTGGGAGACTGTTGGATAAGGTGTCTAAGCCCATAACTATTTCTGGTATGTACTTGACCCGACCCGGCATGGTCCATTTGGGTTGCATGGCACCATGCAATTGGATAAACTAAAATGAGAGAAATAACACTTATGGTTTATTAATATATTATAAGTTCTAATATATTAATAATATTAATTAATTAGTTTGATCAAGAATTAATTTAGAATTAATTAAGTGATCAAAAGATAACTAATTAAATATATGGGTAGATTATGTAAATCTTCCATATCTTATATAGTGGGCTAAGAGGCTCCATGGATTATCAAGTTGGGTTCCACCCATAGGATGCTCCATGGGAGTTACAAACCCATGGGTCATGGAAATGAAGAGTCATGACACATTAGGGTTTACATGGTGTAACCCTAGATGTGTCAACACTATATAAGAAACCCATTCTCCACCAAAATAGCACACTAAGAATCAAGAGGGCTAGAGCCGATTTTGCAAGTGTAATATTCTCTCAAAAGTTTACTCCAAAAGCATTTGGTGTTGTGTGAAACATTTGAGGTATCACACTTGGGGTGCTAGGCTCACAAGGTTTCAAGGATCATAAGCAACAACAAGGTAAGTTATTCTATCTTTCATGCAAGTTAAAATTTGTACCCCATGTATGCTAGATAGGAATATAACCATGGAATTCAACTTTGCATGATAATTAGACAAACATAGATCCAAGGTTATTAGGGTTGCATGTACACTTAGGAAGTGTTAGAATGCTCAAAACCCATCAATGAAGTCTCACATTCAAAGTACATTCCTTTGAACATCCTTCCTGCATAAAAGTTTCTAATCTAAACATAAATTCTTAACGTCTAACTCCCAATATGGAAACATTTCCATGTTTTCCATATGACAACTCATTCTTAATAGAATCCTATCTATAATAATATGAATATGGTCCATCCATTACTATACTTCCAACTGTCCACAAACGACCAATCCTTGGCGAACCTTAGATCATCCTTGACAGTTGTTTAATTTAAAAATTAGTCATATCTGGTTCTGGTCATTTTTCCCTCTTAATGCTCTAGGCATTTGGAAAATTCAAAACGGTCGAATAATTACAGCATATGCGATCGATCCCATACCCAAAGCGTATTGGATACGATTTATAATAACGACATGATACTTTACCAGTCTCCTGCTATAATATTTTCATATATAGAATTCCCTTATGTTGAATCTTTTCAACATAAATTTTATATATGTACTAATGACTAAATTCGATTAAAATTTCTCAATCTAAGCTTTTAGATTTGAAATGAAGTATAATATTATCTCCCTTAATTATAGCAAAACAACTTTTCGACCTATGCAACTTTGCAAATTGAAACTTTTGTTTTTCTATAATTAATATTGCTGGATCGCAATACTTAACATAATAATCATGCTCCCACTAACATGATAATTATTTCCTTTACCAACACAACTCTTATGCTCCCACTAGCTTTGATACGTATTCAGAAAACAGTTGGACTTCTAGAAATCAATACTTATTGACTTCCAAAGTTCATATTTCTAATACGATATGCTTCGATAAACCTTTATCTAAGCTTCTCAAACTCATACACCTTTGCTTAGATAACTCATCTGTGTGTCTTAACAATTCTAGAACTTACAACAATAAGTCCTAAATGTTCAGACTAATTGCCAAATCTCACAATTCGAACTATGAAGAGGGATGTCGTAATCATAAGCGAATTTGAGAATGCAATTTGCACAATTGCTATCTCCTTAAAATCTTCCTAGTGAAAGCGTTTCCTCACAATCATTTTCATGAAGCGGAGAGAAACCTTATGACACTTAGATTTTATGGTGTATGTGTTCCTATCCATGTGAATTTGCCGTAACCATAATCACAAGACAAGGTTTGTGACAAATCCAAACTCTTATGGACAGAACTTGTTCATTCTTAATTTCTTGCCTCATGGCAGCACGAGTGCCCACCATTGCTTCAAATTTGTCAAGCAGCTCCACATATCAATGTACTTTCCATTGATCAAGGTGCTTTTCCTTTATGCAGTCAAATGATAACTCATAGAACTCACATGCATAGTTGACTTAAAACTGGAATGGTACAGAAACAAGAATATGTCAACACGATAGGTTATAAACCTCAAGTCGTGTGCTAGTGATCAACAATAAGGTTTATTCTTGATCAGCTCTTGAAACCTTTCAAGATCATTAAGACTCCCACTGACCTCTTGACATATAAAATTCTCTTGTCAAGACACATTCCTTGACAAATAAATACTCAAGAGTTAGTGCGGATTCTTATCAAGACAAACACTTCACACAATTGGTCTTAATTGGTCTTTGTCTTATCCAAGACATCACAATTTACCAATTTCAAATGTACAAGATTAAGAACCTTTTCTACTCTACATTTGACGAGTGTTATAAACCTTCTTAAGATGTGTTACTTACCTAAGACCTATCACTCCATGCACAATCTTGGAGTTCAACTCTAAGACTTGATTTTGGAACGAAGTACGACTCATCCTTTTGATTTAACCATTTCGTCAATTCCCGATTCCCCTGCTTAGAGGATCAATTGCGATATGGTTTCATAATCAATGAGACGATCATAAAAGATGATACTAAAGTATTCTCCCATCTTTTCAGATTGGAAAAACTTTTATCTTTCTGCCCAATTGATTCTTCTTATTCGTTCTGCCATTCATTGAAACTTTTCAATGATTCAGAATTACACTTAATCTTGTAAGCATAACCACATTTACTAGACTTTTAGTAAATCATGACGAATAATCTTATTGTTATTTGTGGTGGACTTGACCAGTGCACAACATTGCGTACCAGATCTCCTAGTCTTTCACTTGACTCACATACCTATGTGAACAAGGAATTAGTCTTAATTTCCCAAGTACCAAGATTTCCATACATCACATGACTCAAATCATATGATTCCAAGCTTCTGTCCAATTGAAACTTGGGCGATGAGAATTTTTCCTTTCTTAGAAAATTACGACACTACCATAAATAACATAACTAAGAATCACATCCACTTAATATTGCTTATAATAGAAACATACAAGTATCAATTTCCACAAATGACATTGCAAGGAGATATAAATAAGACAAAACTCAAAATTTATTTTATTTATAAAAGGTGCGGAAAACTTGTCCTTACAATGCAAAATGAAAATTATGCTATTACATCTTCTTAAGCAATCTATCATAACTCTAAGCAGCTCAAAAATACAATCCTCGAACCATGCAATCGAAATCCATTTCTTCGTGATTAGACTCAGCTCACTCTCTCTTTAAGCTTCCTCTATTTTCTTCGATCCTACAAAACATCAAAATGCAATCTTATCACATCATGTATTAAGAATCAAAAATAGAAAACTTAATAGAGTTAGATAGTGTATTTTACCTGAAGCAGAGTCATACATATTGACTCCCATCTTCGCGATCCTTCAGATAAATACGACAGCTTCGTAACCAATGCCCCTTCTCTTGGCAATAGAAACAAGTGGAATTCTTCGGAATAGTACACGGGATAATCTCAGACTCAGACTTTCTCTTGTGAAGAGAAAACTTTTCTAGACTTCCAATGTTGCCATCAATGTCCATAGAAGTTTGGGAGGTTGACTTACCAGACACATTTTCTTTACCATTGCGCCAAATCATTCTTGATTCAGAAGCAATAAGAAAATAAGTCAAATCATTGAGGGTCACGTCGTGATCCATCATAGAGTACTTTCTAATGAACTCACTATATGATTCGGGAAGTGATTGAAGAACCCAGTCAATAGCCAACTTCCCTGGGAAAACGACACCCATCATTTTCAACTTGTCAATGTGTGACTTCATCTCTAATACGTGTGCACACACAGACTTCCCATCTTCATGTCTTTTTGCCAATAGGGCTTGAGTGATCTTGAACTTTTCAAGCCTTCGAACTTGTGGGTCAGGGAGAATTATTGGAGGAGGTGGAGGAAGAGAAGCATGATTCTCATTTCCATGATCCTATCGTGGAACATCATCTTCATGTGGAAAGCCTTTTCCAAAAGGTTTGGGAAGACCACAGTCATTAGATTTCGACATCTACAAAACGGGAGAAATTCAAGTTAGTTGATTGAGTCCTTAATAAAACACCCAAATGAGATATTAAGGATAGGACCCAACACAATATTCTACAAGTTGGAAGAGGGATGCCGTAATCCAATTTGCAGAACATTTGAAGATAGGTAAATGACGATTTACCAATTTCCACCATGAAAAACGAAAAAGAATTTAGGTTTTAGATGAATTGAAGCTCCTAGATCTTTTGAGATTCATTGAACTTTTCAATGGTATGTTTAATATCGATTGTGCCCTTCATGTTTGCGACTGGGATGCCGAGGATCACAAACAATGTGTGGATAACCATGCAAATATACTTGGTACCCTCAATGTCACTATCACCTAATCAATGTGCCGGTTAACCACACACGCTCCATTGATCTATGACAAACATCGAGTCACCCTCTGCCATCCTTGCCAGTCCCAAATTAGTGTGCCGGTTAACCACACACGCTCCACTAACGTCTTAACAAGGTGAAAAGTGTAATTTCATGGGTTAGAACCAACTCCACATTTTTCCTAAAGTAACTAAGATTTGGGAATTTGTAAAAGTGTTCAGTTACTTCGTATTACATTATACTTATAATGGAAGGTTGTGTCCTATCCTACCCGTTCGGATAACGACCCTCCACTAGTCAAGAGTGCGGTGGGTAAGAGTGGATACCCATTCAATCGCCATTTTATTGGCAATTTCCTTAAACACCCCTTAGAGACCAGCTTCGTGAATGAGGCCTACTAACGGTAAGACTGACCTTTTACTCATACATACATAATATGTTAAACTTTTAAATGTTATATAGTATAAGGTGTATTTTATACTTTTAAAATACTAAGTGGTTTAAACTATTAATAAATTAGACCTTTAATTTGATTAATCTTAAACCATATAATTATGATTTATTAATTATCTCTTTTAATTAAAATCTTAATTAAATTAATAAACCATAAGGGTGTAAATTGAACTTTTCAAAAAACTAGTGTTTTAGAATTCAATAATTAATACCTTTTAGTTAAATTTTAAATTCCAAAACTTGAGGACACGTTTTGAAACCTTTCAAACCATTAAGGTTTAACTATTTAAATTTCAAAAAACTCAAACTATTAAGTTCAAATTTAAACTATAAAACTTAAGGGGTGTAATTAGAAACTTTTCTAAATTACTAGGTTAAATATTTGACTTATAATAATCCTATATTATCAATATTTAACCAAATCCATCAATTTTCATAAGGATAACCATTCCAAACATAAAAAAATCGATTTTAGGCAAGAAAAACGAGTTTTGGAAGTAATCCTCAACAAAATCTGGCAAGAAAATCGAAAAGCCCGACAACATACCCTTTGACTCGTTGAGTCCACTATGGAACTCGTCGAGTAGGACCTACTCGTCGAGTCCATAAATGGACTCGGCGAGTCTGCCAGTCAGAGAACAAAAATTTCGATTTTTTTGATCTTTGGCAATTCACTTTTGCATCTATTCACTAGAAAAACGACCTAGGCTCTGATACCACTGTTGGGTTATGAGCATAACATCATTCCTATGGTGTTCATCCAACCCTAATTGCTTTGATCTAGGTTTTTCTACTATGAATACAACAACATTGAATACCAAAGCAATGATCCTATGAACTAGCATATAACAATCAATTTGACATATAAACTAGGGTTTAGATCTTACCTTTCTTTTTATGTAGTAATAACAAGTCCTTCTTGAATATCCTTGACCTTTGAAAGCTTAGTGCCTCAAATGTTGCACCTCTAATGGAGTCACAAACACCACTAGCAACAAGATGACTTAGGAGAGGGAGGAGGAGGCACAAAATTCATCCAAGGGTTCTCTTAGAATGCATGGGGCGAATTTTGGGAGCCTTAGGGTTCCTTTTATAGGTGAGCTGCTAGGGTTTCAGTCAAAACCCTAATTGGATTGCTTAGCCACCAAGCAGCCCTTTAGATCCTTCTAGAATCAAGGCCTGGACGATTTCTAAGTGGGCTTCCACCTTGAATTCGTCCACCTTATTCCTAAAGGATATACAATCCAAAATCCAATTATCTTATAACTGCAATTCCAGTCCCCTAAGTTTAATTAATCTCTTTTGACCACAAAATTAATTATAAATTAATTCTTGATCAATATTAATTAAACAATATGATTTTTCCTTTAATATATTATTCACATAATATATTAATAAATCATAATTAATCCTCTTTCTCCTTAATTCATCCTATCATTTTCTATGGTGAAGGCAACCCAAAATGACCATGCTCATAATCGGATCAAGTACATACCAAAATAGTTATGGGCTTAGACACCTAATCCAACACGTACAACACGTGTCGAGATCTCGGTGGGGCGACATGGCTCGTTGTGGCCAGAGGAAGAGGAGTTCGTTGGGCATAACCGGCATTCGTACGCGAGGCGTACACGGATGCAGGTGTCACCCATCCGAAGCAAGGCGTGGGCAACAAGTGACGGCTGAGATTCGGCCACATCAGCAACTTTGCAACTTGCATACTCAACTTCTAAAATTCGTAACTTTCTCATACGAGCTCCGTTTTCGACGTTCTTTATATCCACGCGTAGGCGGGATCGTACTATACAACTTTCGTTTAGACTCTGTAGGCTAATTTTGACTTTATTTTTAAATTTATATTTTTAACAGTCCGGGACAGGATTAGTCTGTTAAAAATCCATAACTTCTTCATCCGACGCCCGTTTTCGTCTGTCTTTTTACCGTTACACTACTATTAACGAGATCTTAGATTCTCGTTTAGGTTGTGTCGGCTGAAAATCGCTCGATCTAATATTCGAACTCCGGGCTGCATACTGTTAAGCTGAAACTTCGAAAAATCATAACTTCCTCATACGAAGTCAGATTTAGGCCTTTTTTTATGCATGCTCTCTGTTTAACGAACACTACGACTTTCATTTAGACCGCTAAGGCTAAAAATCACTCTATCGTAAATTCAGTGTTTACGTTACGCCGTGTCGTGCCGATTCTGTCGCGAAACTTCGACAGACCATAACTTCTTCGTTATAACTCGGATTTCAGCATTCTTTATATGTACGGAATCCTTGTAACATATGCTACAACTTTTATTAATACTATTCATTCTAAATAATCTTCTATCAAAAAGTCGTTTTCGACACTTATTGTCTCTAAATTAACTAGCCCGGATCTGCGGACGTTACAATTATCTCCCCCTTAGGATGATTACGTCCCAGAATCATCAACGAAACAGGGCTTGTATAATGACTCCATATGTTATATTTTCATCCTAGGTGGTGATCTTAACTTCTATGATTCTTTGAACGAGTATCTAACTCTTGGACTCCTTGGCTGCAGGCGGTGCTCGATCTTGCACCCGCTCTTTATCTCATGTCAGACTCCAAATTATGACCTTCAAGTCACAATCACGATCCTTTTTGGAGACTCTTTCTTCTTATAAGTTCTACACTAGACCGATGGGTCACATTCTAATGACCTGTCATCCTACGATGCAATGCTTAGACTTAGGTCTTTTAGAGTCAAAGTCCAGAACAGACTGTACCTTGCTTCATGTTATAATGTGATATGATCACATTCTACTATGTAGCACTTCTAGCTACCAGCTTCTTACTTTAATGGTTCTATTGATCGCTTTGATTCCCTTAGATCTTCTGACTTAAGTCATATGCTACAGCTATCTTGGTTCTCTGATCCTCGTAACATACTCATCCTATTCGGACTCGATTTGATATGACCGCTAGGGTCGAAATACCAAAACAATGGTAATGACATACTTAAATAAAACGAAATCAATTACTAGCTTCTTGGTAACCTTGTGACTTTCCCTTATCCAAGTGCGAGTCCTGTGTTTCCGGTAGTATAGGCCTCTACTACCATTCACACCTACTCATACTCGTCCCAAGTTTTGTCTCGCAGTTCTCCACGTCATTTTCAAAAAATCAATTTTAACACATACAAATGTGTCCAAACAATCATATAATTTTCCGTAGACTCTACTAGGACTTCTTTCATGCGTATCTTCAATCATCAATTCTGCTTCAACTCGGTTGGTGATAGAAATGTCAGACGATGGGATAACGTCATGGATTATACCAAAAATATTTCTTTCTGCTAATCGAACGTGTACTTCTCCTGTACAAGACATATTATTTATTAGACACATTCTAAAGTCAAGATATCACTCTTACGATATCTTCCGATAGGTATCATTCACTATCGTAAGCCTTCTCATTTCCTCCATTTACTCAATTCACTATGAGTCTTCACCATGATGTTTTGCACACCAAAGCAGTCGGTTGGTGTATCGAGACGAGAATATAGATAGAGGAAGGTTTAGACGCGTATTCCTCCTTATTACTTTGAAAAGTTACATGCCATTTCTAATATCGTAATTAAACGTTTAGAAGTCTGAACACATAAAATTTCCAGATCCGGTCGGCAACATACCATAGATCCAATCAAATAATGGCATCATAAAGCATCACAAATCATTTAGCACATAAAGCAATTTAGGCATCTTCCCTAAATGAGCTAGTGCTCGTGTCTATTCAGGTGTACTTCCTAAAATATAGTAGACACACTCCTCACGATCATCACTTAGCATTCTAAGTTTAAGTCTAGAAATAAATCCTTATTCCTAGTTCGCTTAAACTAATGCTCTGATACCAACTGTGACATCCCCATTTTCACGGCCAGAAAAGACCGATTTTGTTTAGGCTTTATAAAAATCACAGTACCTCTTTTAATAAAAATGTTGCAGAATTTGTTCCCAGTAAAAACATGATAAATACGTTATCAAAGCATTTCCGAAGAAATGTATTTTTATTCATTTTAAAACATTTGGGATGCCATCCTCAATATAGAAACATAAGCATAAACAGAACTTACATTCATTATCACTTTTATATCTCCTTAATCTCTCAGTGTAATGTAACCTCATATCGACACCTATGATACAAATAAACTGAGTGGGTCAGGTTGGGAAACCTGGTGAGTACATAGGGTTTTCAACCCACAATAATATAATTATTATGTTTAATCATCAAACAATTAACCCAATTACCTATCCCCATTATCTTCTTTACTCTTAAGAATTTACCCTAAGAATCAGCTATACCTCGTTCATTCTTTCCTAAAGATTATCCTAAGGAATCGGCACGAAGTCCATCGTCACCACAGTTTATCCAACATGCACTAAGTCCATAGTCACCAGGGTTTAGGCACTAAGTCTGCATAGTCGCCAGGGTTTATACAACATGCACTAAGTCCATAGTCGCCAAGGTTTAGGCACTAAGTTTGCATAGTCGCCAGGGTTTATACAACACACACTAAGTCTATAGTCGCCAGGGTTTAAGCACTAAGCCTGCATAGTAGCCATGGTTTATCTCGTTTATTGACAGTACTATTTTCGAGAGTCCACTCGCAATACATGTCAATGGGTTTTTAGAGTACAGCGGGTGAACACGTCGTTCACAACACCTACAGGTTGTGAGCCTGCTAGTGTTCCACTGGACTGTCTAGAATAGTCTGTGGTTGTCATCCATATCTCATGGTCTATATCACCTCCCATCTCATCATCCAACTCATATTTCATCTACCCATGTTTTACCCAACATATTTTGTAGATATAAAATACATATACAGTTTAAATCATTCAAAACATGTATAAAATCGTTCATCAAGCATAGACAACAAGTATTCAGACAATATACACACATAGCACGTAATTTATATAAAATACTTCATATCTATGTGTAAGATGAAAGTAACTATGCACTCATTTGTTAAAGTGATGATTCCAAACTCGGACAGCGCTTCGCTTCTTAACAATATAATTTCCTTCGACGAAACCTAGTATTATTACCACTAGATTTTAGTCTAATATTTATTGCGACTAATTATTTGTCTAGATTCATCATTAACTCAAAGTCTACTTTCATGATCTATCAAGTAAGGAACAACCAGGTAGGATCATATCGGAGGTAGGGTCCGTTTGGTATACGAAGTATACTGTTTGGAAATCCCACTTTAAACACCTCACTAAATCACAACCTAGACATCATCCCCGTAAGTAGATCAATCAATATAACGACTTTGAATCACTAATAAATCCTATTTATAGGTTCATAATAACGATATTATATTTAAATATGAGTTATATTTAAAGTGCGGTAGGCGTATCTTACTTACAGCGGGTTTTTATTAAAAACCGGGCTTTGCTGGAGCAGGGTTTTCGAGCCGAAAGGCTCTTTTTCTCGGAGCCTTCGGGAGCCTCGGGGCTTCCTTCGGGTGCTAGGGAGTTTACCTAGGATTTTAGGAGGTTGGGGAATGTTTAGAGAGAGAGAGTAGTGAGAGAAAGAGGGGTTGAAAGGAGTGAAGAATGAGGCTGGCCTTGACCTCCTTTTATAGGCGCTTCCTCGAAAGTACGCTGGGCATACCGAAGCTGTACACAGGGCGTACTGCTCGGATCGTACAACACGTGTCGAGATCTCGGTGGGGCGACGTGGGTCGTTGTGGACCGAGGAAGAGGAGTTCGATGGGCGTAACCGAGCTTCGTACGCGAGGCGTACACGGACGCTGGGCGTACTTCGGATACGCTGGGTGTTTGCAAGGCCAGGTGTCACCCATCCGAAGCAAGGCGTGGGCAACAAGTGACGGCTGAGATTCGACCACGTCAGCAACTTCATAACAGCTTCGCAACTTGCATACTCAACTTCTAAAATTCGTAGCATTCGCATACGAGCTCCGTTTTTGATGTTCTTTATATCCACGCGTAGGCGGGATCGTACTATACAACTTTCGTTTAGACTCCGTCGGCTAATTTTGAATTTATTTTTAAAGTTATATTTTTAACAGTCCGGGACATGATTAGTCTGTTAAAAATCCATAACTTCTTCATCCGACGTCTGTTTTCGTCTATCTTTTTTCCGTTACACTACTATTAACGAGATATTCAATTCTCGTTTAGGTTGTGTCGGCTAAAAATCGCTCGATATAATATTCGAACTCCGGGTTGCAAACTGCTAAGCCGAAACTTCGAAAAATCATAACTTCCCCATACGAAGTCAGATTTGGGCGTTCTTTTTATGCATGCTCTCGGTTTAACAAACACTACGAATTTTGTTTAGATCGCTAAGGCTAAAAATCACTCTATCGTAAATTCACGGTTTACGTTACGCTGTGTCGTGCCGATTCTGTCGCGAAACTTCGACGGGCCATAACTTCTTCGTTATAACTCGGATTTTGGCATTCTTTATATGTACGGAATCCTTGTAACATATGCTACAACTTTTATTAAGACTATTCATTCTAAATAATCTTCTATAAAAAAAGTCGTTTTCGACACTTATTGTCTCTGAATTGACTAGCCCGGATCTGCGGACGTTATATAGAACGTATTAATTGGATGGATAACTGAAAGTAAAATAAAAGTTTAAATTTTCAAAGTACAATTATTAAAAAAATTATGAGAGGTTCGTCTTAATAAACAGAAAATATAATATTATGAATGATGACCAAAATCAAACAAGTAGACTTTGAAAGTATTATAATTTTTAACATATTTAAATAAGAAAAATTAAAATATAATGTTTTAACACGAAACAATTTAAGTATGACGATATAAGAGGTATCCAGATTCTCAAAGTATAAAGTCTTTGGATTAAAAACAATAAAAAAAAATGTCTAAAAGCTTAGATTTTCAAAGTATAATTTTTTAATAGAACTTATTATAGTTACAATTTCTTGATACGAAAAAAAGTTGGAAGTCCAATGTCTTATATGTTATAAATCAAAAACATAATGTCAACAGTGGGTTAGATTGTATTAATAAATCTTAACAAGAAAAAAAAATAAAAGATTATCTTAATTGGAAAAATATTGAGTATGATGCTATAATCTATTAGATTTTCAAAATACAATGTCTTGATCAAAGTGACAGTATCTTTATAAGAAATAACAATTTAAAGTACAAATTCAGATTTTTCATAAGTATAAAAATGACCCAACAGAAAAAAAAAGTTTTATTAGATTGACTGTAAAATGTAGTAATGAAAATAGAATTTTATAATTGAAAGTATAATGTTGTATGTAATTAGCTTTTCAAAGTACAATGTCTTAATAGAAAACAATTAGAAATTCAATGTCTTAATAGGGAAGAAATTTCAAGTACATTTACTACAGATGCTAAGCAAAATAGATGTAACAATTGGTAATTTTAGGTCGAAATACGTCGACCAAACCACCGCAATAAAATTGTTATATTATGAACCAAGGAATAATATGGTGGGATAATAAAATATATGTGGGACATTTTAAATCTATAACCACTTGCCAAACACCTCAACCCATTAAAATCTTGTTTAAAGATAAAAAGTTTTTACAAGTATCGTCGCATGCACCAGAAATAAGAATTTCTTTTGAACACGTTAAACATCACTAAATGGGACACTATTAACCCCTTGTTTAATTCAATTACCTTCATTAGTTGGAATGACAAAGTTTTACTTAACCAACATAAAACCATACCTATATTAATAGCTATACTTGCGTACACCGCCTAGAAAACCCCATATCTCAATTATCATAAAATAGAAACCAATAATATCATACAATACAAGAATTCATGATGAAAAATAGTGGTTGTACCTCAATTCCTATTGCTCTACATGAAGCATCTCTCAATTGTCACAACTAGTTTATTGAGTATCATGATTATATAAGAACAAATGGGCATAACTTCAATTGGCTAAAACCCACGTTTCTTTTACAAATACTACAATTGGAAAGAACTTTTACATGCAACTTGTACAATATAAACTATTGACCACATCACATGAGACCCACATTACAAATTTATAACCATATAAGTCTCATATATATTCTTCCCTTGAGGCACCCCAAAAAACTCACGTAAACAATCACCTCTTCTACTTTTCTTCGCTAATTTTGAGCTGGAAGTTAGAGACCATAAATCCATTTTGATTGATCGCCCAAAACAACTTGAAATCTTCGTTAGTACCGGTTTTAAAGGTGACACAAGAAGCCTTCCTAAAAACAAACAAGTCTCGGGTTTGGATCATGCAACAAAGGTGAGTCTTTATGACCCCTTTTCTTTTAGTTTTACAAATTTTGGGGGGAGATACATACACACTTTGCATGCTAGATAAGAAAGTATAATAATATAATATGTCATATACTCTTAACATTTTCTCTAACGTGTTACCACCCAACATCTTATTTATATCAAAACAAACATGCAACGAGTATAAAAAAATATTTCATACATAATAAACTAGCCTCCTTTGTTGTTCATGTAGCGATAAAACAATTATATGAAATATTAGATGCCAATATAAATATATGTATTGGTATTATCTTTGTGACATAAGTCCATGCAAGTATTTTTAAGTGATAATCAAAACTAACCATTAGTGTTAGAATGGTCATTAGTAAAATAAACCAATAAAATTATAGACTTAGGACCTACTTTGTTAATTTATTTACAAGCAAGGTCTAAAGTGTAAATATAATATGAGATAACTAGACTTATAGATACATAAGTGTTCCATTGGATTTATGTTATAAAACATGATTATTTTTATATAAAATTGTTATTTTATATAAAAATGGAGTTTATAAAAAGACCTTGTAATATTTTATAAAATAAGTAGTTTTTATAAAATATGATTATTTTTATATAAAATTGATATTTTATATGAAAAAATAGAGTTTATAAAAGGATCTTGAAACATTTTATAAAATAAGTAGTTTTTATAAAATATGATTATTTTTATATAGAATTGATATTTTATATAAAAATGGAGTTTATAAAAGGATCTTGTAACATTTTATAAAAATAAGTAGTTTTTATGAAATATGATTATTTTTATATAAAATTGTTATTTAATATAAAAATGGAATTTATAAAAAGACATTGTAACATTTTATAAAATAAGTAGTTTTTATAAGATATGATTATTTTTATTTGAAATTGATATTTTATATAAAAATGGTGTTTACAAAAGGATCTTGTAACATTTTATAAAAATAAGTGGTTTTTATAAAATATGATAATTTTTATATAAAAATGATATTTTATATGAAAATGGAGTTTATAAGAAGATCATATAGTATTTTATAAAAATGAGTAGTTTTATAGAACCCATAAATTTTAATCTAGAAGTTTTATCGTTAAAAGGGAACTTTTGAACAAAATGAATGTGTTGAAAACATTATTATATATAATTCGTATTTATAATATTTTCAGCACGATACTCACGACTCATGATTTCTTGGTTATGAACAATGAACCAAACTATTTTACTTGTATGGGATTACAAGTGCGGACTAAATACATACTTATAATCTTAAAAGGTCACAAATGTATTTTTGATTACAAACCATTGGAGTCTAAACCTATAAAGCTCACCAACAGTTTTGTTGACGTATTTTTAAAATGTATGTATCTTCAGGAACTTACAAGCTGGAAGAACGCCTACAGGGTAAGGAGAATATTTCTCCTTAAATAAACTATTGACCGAGTAACCGATTCACTTGTTATATGCTTTATAGAACTTGAATTATGTATTAGTCGTCGTTCGGGATTTACTAAACAATGTATTTCTTCTTTTTCATACTTTGGAAGAATGTAATATTATTTTAATCCTGTAATATTCGATGTATGTTGTTAACTATGAACCAACGTTTCACGTCGCAACCCCGGTGATTCCGCCATCGGTCGGGGTGTGATAATAGAACACATATAGATTTAGAAAGTACAAAGTATTAATAGAAAATAAGTAAAAGTACAATGTCTTAATACATTAAATTTTGGAAGTATAATACTATGGTTTGATTTTCAAATTAGTGTCTGAAAAGGAAAACTTTACAAGTAAAATGTTAAAAAAAACTAAAAGTTCAATGTTGTATATGGACATATGGTAACCAAATCAAATAAATTCAGATCTAAAAAAAACAATTTCTTAAAAATAAGATTTTGTAAGTATAGTAAAATGTTAATAGATTAAATTTTGAAAGAATAAAGCTACAAATGGTAGATTTTGAAAATGCAATATCTTAAAGCAAAAAATAAAAATAAATGTACAATGTCTTGATAGGAAAAAAAACTAATAATATAATGTTTTAATGTGTTGGATTTTAAAAGTATAATGCTATTAAAATTTCAAAATATGATATCTTTATAGAAAAAAAAAACACTAGTACAATGTTTTAATATGCTAAATGTTCAAAATGCAATGTCTTAAATGAAAAAAAGGTATGTTTTACCTTTACAGTGTCAATGTCTTAAAAAGGAAAAATATTAAAAGTACAAAAGGATATATGTGGTTACCTTTTAAAGTAAAATGTCGTAGAAAAGTTATTAAAAGAACAAAATCTTAATCGAAAAAATCAAAAATATATTGTTGTAGTTTGATAACCAAAACAAAACCTGTACAGATTTTAAGTGGAAGGTCTTGATAAAAAAATATAAGTGCAACATATTAATGTTAGATTTTAAAAGTTTAACACTATAACTACTTCAGTTATCAGAAAAGACAATGTCTTAATACAAAAAAGATAAAAGTTCAATGACTTAATAGAAAAAATATTGAGTTTCCAACACTATAATTGGTAACCAAAAACAACTTTAAAATTTCAAAGTACAAAATTTAAGTAACAAAAAGATAAGCATATGAGAGCTAAAAGGTATATTGACTCAATACGAAAACTATTAAAAGTAAAATCTCTTAATAGAAAAATAGAATATAAAATGTTATAATTTGTAACCAAAATCAAACAAGTTTAGACAATGTCTTAAAAAGATAGATATCTTATTTGTTGGTAGAAAAATATTACAATTTCCTAATAGATGAATATAAAATGTTATAATTGGTTTATATATTTAAAGAACAATCTCTTAATAGGAAAATTATTATATTACGATTTCCTAATAGGAAAAAAAGTATAATGCTATAATTGGTAACCAAAATAACACTAGTTTAGGTTTCAAAGAACAATGTTTTATTTGTTAGTAGCAAAAAAAGTAAAGGTGCAATGCCTTAAGTGAAGCTATAATGCTCTATTTGGTTTGATTTTCAAAGTATAATGCCTTAGGTTAGATTTGAAAAAAATAATGATGTTATTAGATAGGTTTTGAAACTGCAATGTCTTTATAAGAACAAAATATTATATTTACAACTGTCTAATAGGAAAAACAGAAGAAAGAATGGTATATTTAGTAAGCAAAAACAACTTCAGATTTTCAAACTGCAATGTCTTAATATGTTGAATTATCAAAGTGGCTTAATACAAACGATAATAAACATACATTGTCTTTATAGGAAAATTTGGTTTGATTTTAAAAGTATAACAGATTATAAAATTGGTTTGCTTTCAAAGTCTATTGTCTCAATAACAAAAAAAAAAGTAAGATGATCTAAAAAAGAATACAAAATGTTAATGTATATTGTCTTAGTAGAAAAAAATAGTACGATGTCTTAATGGGAAAAAAATTAAAAATAGATTTTCAAAAGACAAAGTCATCAAATATATTTTCAAATTAAAAAAACGAAGTTTTAAAAAGTTAAGATTTTCATAATAAAATGCAAGTTGTTGGAAATTCAAAATAAAATTTCATGAAAAAAAATTACCATGTCTGAAAAGGAAAAGAAATTAAAAGTAAAATTGTTATATATATATATGACCAAAAAAAAACTAGAGTTTTAAGTTGTTTCAAAGTGCAATAAAAGTACAATGAGGTTAGATTTTGAAAGAACAATGTTATAATTGGTCAGATTTTCAAAACACAATGTTTCAAGAGCAAAAACAATATAAAAGTAGTCTTAAAAGGAAAAATATTTAAGTTATATATTGGTAACTAAAACCTAAAAGGTTCAGATTTTAGATTTTGATCCTAGACCTTATTTATTGTATGTTAATAATAATAAATAATAGATTACAAGCTTTTTGTTTACAGAAACCCTGGGTGTACAAATAAAAGTTCAAGGACTTTTTTTGGAAAAAAAATGTTTAAGGACTTTTTGTATGAAAAATGCTTTCCAAAAGAAAAATGAAACTACTGTCTTTTGTAGGAAAGAAATTAAAAGTGTAATGTTATAACTGGTAACCAAAAACAAAATAAAACAAGTTTAAGATATGGGTTTTGAAAGTAGAATCTACAATGTTAATAGGATTGAAACTAACAATTTCTTAATGGGAAAAAAGCAAAAGCATAACTCAATAATTAGTAACCAAAACAAAATATATTTAAAAATTTAAATTACATCGACTTATTGGGTAAGATTTTCAAAATGTTTATTAAAAAAAGTACAGTATCTTGATAGGTTAAAATTAATTTTTTAGAAGAAAAAATATTTAATTATCAAAAGTAAAATGTCAACAACTGTTTAATATTGAAAGTAAAATGATATAGTTGGTAACTAAAACCAAAAAAAGTTTAATATCTTCAAATTAAATCATGTTGAAAAGTATAATGCTATAATTGGTTGTATCTTAAAAGTACCATGTCCATGGGGAAAAAGGAAAATATTAGATATTGTAACCAAAATAAAATAAAAAATTAAGATTTTCAAAATTGAATGAGTTAGTAGAATAGATTTTCAAAGTATATTAAAAGTAAAATGTGTTAATAGATTAGATTTCGATTAAAATAAAGCTATAGATGATTAGATTTTAGAAATGCAATGTCTTAAAAAGAAATAAAAGATGAATTTCACCTACTATCTTAATAGAAAACAAAATCTTCTTAATACATAAAAAGTAAAAGTATAATGCTGTAAATGGAAATTAAATCAAATAAGTTAAGGTTTTCAAATTACAAAGTCATAACAGTAAAATTAAATTAAAGTAATAATCTCCTAATAGGAAAAACATGAAAGTAAAGCTGTAGAGGGTAACCAAAGACAAACAAATTTATATTTTCAAATTACAAAATCTTAATAGAAAACCATATATAAACTATATAAGTACAGTGTCTTAATAGGTTAGATTATAAAAGTAAAATGTCATAATTTTAATGCTACTACTGGTTAGATTTTTTGAGTACAACGTTTTACTAGAGCAAAAAAATTTACATTGTCATTAATAAGAATTTTTTTTTGGAAGTATATAGTTATAAACATATATATGATAATAGAAATTAGGAACCAGAACTTATAATGCTAAAATTAGTAACCAATATCACACATGTTCAGATTTTCAAAATACAGTATCTTAAAAGGGAAAAGGTTAAAAATACAAAAAAAACAGAATGCTAAAAGTGTTGGTTTAATAGGTTGTTATATGAAAGCAAAATGCTATAATTGGTTTGATTTTCAAAATACAATGTTTCGAAGAGAAAAGTTATAATGTCTTAAAAAGAAAAAAAACTAAAAAGTTGTATATATAACGAAAAAATTATGTTTTTAAAACACAAGGTCTCAAACATGTTAGATTTTGAAAGTGCAATAAAAGAAAATTGTAATAATAGATTAGATTTTGAAAGAATAAGCCTATAAATGGTTAGATTTACAAAATACTGTGTTTTAAAAGCAGAAAAATAAGTTCCCAATGTCTTTAAAAAAATATTTAAGTAACACATTGGAAGAATAACATTATAACTTAATATTCAAAGTATATTGTTTTAATAAGAAAAAGATAAAATTACACTGTCTTAATAAGTTATATTTCAAATTATAATGATAGATTTGGTTAGATACTTAGATTTAAAAGTACTAAAGTTCTTTACAGTAAACAATTTGAAAGTATAATGATATAACTGGTAACCAAAATCAAACAATTTAAAATAAATATGTCTTAAATCTTAATAGAGCAAATTAAATTTCAAAGTAGAATATTAAAAGTCTTAAAGGCTTAGATTTTCAACATACACTATCTTGAAAGGATAAAAACTAAATTCCATGCGTTCATATGCATTGGTTCTAAATTGCATTCAATCACAACATACCAACTTATGAGACAATAGGGAAAAGCTTAGTAGATTTAATTCTAGGTTTAGAGAAATAAAATCTACTTGGGTCTTGTTTGACAAGTGATAGACAATGACAACATGAATCTTCAATCGAGGTTAATAAATTCAATTATTCAATTAATACATAATCTGTTTTTCAAAATGTCATTATTAAAACATTGAAATCAGGTACTGGAAAACGATATATTTGCACACAAAAAAAGGTGATTAGAGTGTTGTTGAATAGAAACCCTACCTGATGTTTGAATTCTTGTTAAATCACTATAATTGCAGACAACAAAGGATCTGCTAACTACCTATAAATTGGAAGCTAGAGAGAGACTAAGGTATAGTGTCGCTACCAATTCTAGATCATCTTTTGGAATCAAACAACCGGAAATGCTAGACTAGCTGCTCTAGAGGCAACCTACTAGTGAAAGCCAGAGGATGGAAATTACTCAGTTAAGAGGATTAGGGAATAAACGAAGGAAAGAAAGCTTAGCTTAGATCTGTGCCAAGGTTTCAAATGAAAAGGATATAGGATTTTTATCTGAAAACCTCCGCTTAACCAATTTTTAGGAAATTTTGTTTTGGAGAATTGAAGACCATTAGAGCTGCATTTTAGATAAATTTCTCTATTCCAATCTTGGAAATCCTGCCTGCATAGAAGACACAATGCGATCTCCTTCTTTTATCTTTTATAGTCTGCAATGCATCAGGTAAAACAAATTTTACACAAAAAAAATGATTTCTCAATTGATTTGGACTAACACTTCATAGACTAACTCATAAGTTTAGCCCATCACAAATCAATCATGGAACATTAGCCCAAACATATGTATCACTGATTTACATAATCAGTCCCCCTTAATTTAATTAGTCTCTTTTGATCACTAAATTAATTACAAATTAATTCTTGATCGATACTAATTAAATAATATGATTTCTCAATTAATATATTATTCTTATAATATATTAACAATATATTAATAAATCACAAACAACCTCTTTCTCAAATATCCAACTATCAAATTGTTCTGGTGAAGGCAACCCGAAATGGACCATGCTACTATCGGGTCAAGTACATACCAATTATAGTTATGGACTTAGACACCTAATCCAACACAATATTTATGCCCAGCGTACGTTCCCACACCCAACTATTTAGCAAAATGCCCCTATGGGCCATTTTGCAATATTTCTCATACACAAGGGCTAAAATGCAATAATTTTCATACTTAGGGTTAAATTTGGAATTACTCAACATCAGGATGTTACAAATACCCTCGGGTCCACAACCATCAGGCTGGATAACCCCCGACCCAATCAGTCATCGAACTGGAATGCCTCGGCCCAATCAGTCATCATACTGGAATGCCAATATGCAACGCATCTAATCAGTCATCGGACTGGAATAACCAGGCCCAATCAGTAATTCGACTGGAATGCGCTGGTTTGTTGGCTTATGCACATAACAGTAAAGTTTCAACCCAAAACCGCACTATGTCGACATATGCAACAAATAAACATAAGCATATAATCAACAAGTATGTGTAATCATATAGATATACCAATCTAATAGATCGTTACCGTATAGCAACATCCTATACACAATGATACATAACAAAATCTAATGGGTCGGTATTGATGCCTTCGAACCACGAGAATAATGAGGAAAACTCAACTCACATTCTGAAAAATAATTACACATATCATTGCTCCAAAAGTTATCTCTACATGTGACCTATACAGTTAACATGGGTCCAAATCTCAAGCTACTATTCAAATTACCCAAAATGACCTTAGGTCAAACATGGTTAAATTCCTGGTCAAAGGTCAAAGTCAAAAAGTCAAAGGGTCAACACAGATTGAGTACGCTCAACATACTCAGTCACTACGCTTAGCGTAGTAGACCCTTGGCCAGATTATAGGGCCTTTTCCTAATACGCTTAGCATACCATCATACTCAACCCGATTCAATTTTTCTTCATTAAGTGCTTATTCCATTAAGACATTACTTCTAAAGTTCAAATCTAGTCCCAAATATCAATCTAAGTCATAAAGTTTCCAACTTTATGACTTTCCATGGCTAGAAGGAGTCTAAACACCAAAACCCTAACTTAATACACAACTCAAATCATCATAACTCAAAGCACCCAAAACATCTGAAAGGGCAACTCATTTGGATTAGAGTAATCCATACTCATGAATGCTAAGATTATGGGACTAAAATGCATAAAACATAAGAACTTAGCAAGATCTAAGGAAACATTCATCAAGTTTCTAACTTTATACCTTCTGGAGTTGAGAAAAACAATATTAGCAAGCTTGGGCTTCTATTTCTTTCAAAATGCACACAAAACAAATAAAAAGGCTCAAGATTTGCTCTAGGAGGCTAGGGTTTCGAGTTGGAGACTCAAGAGGGTGGTGGCTAATGTTAGGAAGGACCCTAAGGGGTTAGAGTCCTTAAATAGGGCTAAAAAACACGAAATTAAGGTTTTAATGTTACGGTGGTACGCTAAGTTACGCTTAGTGTAGCATAAGTTACACTTAGCGTAACACCCTAAAAACGTGTCCCCTTTAGCCTAGTACGCCCAACGTACTACCTAGTGTACGCTCAACGTAACATACTGACATACTCCTTTTTTTCCAACTTAACTTCAATGTCGTTTTCGATGATCCTTATATTCACGGAAAGGTATAGACGATCTCTATAATTCTATCTTGATACTTATGACTAAAAACATCTCGAACTAAAATCCTTAATTTATGCTAGAAGCTCGAAACATAACCTTTCCCATTTTACCCCTCAGCTTTCATCAAACAATCCAAGATTTAAATCACTTATCCAACATCATACACCTCCAATAGAGTTTAATGTCCATTCCATTGATGTAACAACTGGTAAAAATTGGTCAGAGTACGGCGGTCAAACCACCGCGAACCGTTATGCAATAAAGACCAATTGCGTGAAATTTTTATGTTTATAAAGTATATTAAATATGTTATATTCATAATTGTTTTTAGAACATCTCAAAATCGCTCAAAACCCTTATCGTTGACATTGAATCGGATCCTATAAATCGCGAAACTTTAAATGGATTTTCCCGTAGTTCTACTTATCGGATTTAAGATCCGTCTGACTTTTTAGAAACCTTATAACCGAGATTATTAGTTGTCATTTTCAGAAAAATTATTTCATATCCGGATCAAAGGCACACAAATCGAGAAAGTGAAGAAAATATTATCATTTTTAAGATATTCAAATATGACATTGTACTTTTGACACTTTGAGTCATGCATAGTTGAATTTATACTTTCAACAATACAACCATAGCATCTATATTTATATTTTGTACCACATCACTCAATAATACACAAAATACATGTTTATATATATATATATATATATATATATATATATATATATATATATACAAAAATGCATGTTTTTACATACACAAATACATGATTATACATATACAAATACATGTAATATATACACAAATACATGATTATACATATACAAATACATGTAATATATACACAAATACATAGAATGATTGAAGCAATACATTGCTTCTAATTTTACCTCAAAGTACAACAATAAATGGGATTGACAAGTATGTTTCTTATACACTTCATCTTACCCAAAATTACACATAATCGTGTTATACAAAAACACACTCAATCCCTATCAAACACTCTTATTCTTCTTCTTTCTTTCTTCTTTGACCGTGGCTGCCAAGAAACAACAAGAGGCATCAACCTCTTCTTTTGGTTCTTTTCCTTACTCATTCCCTGTTAATCAAAACAAACCCCAAATATCCAATCCTTCATCAGTTGCTATCTAAACAATCAAAGAAGAAGTAAAATTTTGTTGTACTTCCTTGTGCAATACCTGTCGATTGAAACAACAAAAATCACCCCACTAAATGTATTTTTCTTTCTGTGAAATCAAAGAGGTAGCAGCCTCTTTGCTGCTGATCGGAGCAAGCCAAATACCCCCTGAAGTCGTCACAGTTGCTGCTAGTTTCTCCCTCCCCTTTTGCTTTTGCTGTCGGACCAAAGAAGGGACAACCAAGAGTCGCCGGAGCAGCCTCGCTGCCACAAACTGCCGGCAACGGCTTTGCTGCCACCCCTCTCTTTCTGCCTCCTTCGATCAGCCAAGCACTATTGGTGTTCCTCCTGTTCAACCACCGAACAGCCACCTCGACACCTGATCCACCGCCGCCAGTCGCTGTTGCTGTTGCCCATTCGTTTTCATGCTGCCGGCAACGAGAAAGAGCCCTGAGAAGGTTTGCCGGAGATAGGCCACCCCTTCTCCCTCCTCTTCACGATGGACTTCCTCCACCGAGCCACCTGCTGCCGCCTTCGATCTCTTTTCCCTTCGCTCGACGGATGAGCCGCTGAAGACGTGCGTGTGTCGTTTGCGCTTCTTCCTCGCGTCTGATTCCTTCTTTTGGATCGATCGGGCAAGATGAGGGCACAAAAGCCCTAAACTCTTTTTGTTATGATAAATAACCACAACAGCCCCTACAAATACCAAGTGGTATCAAAATAAATCCCATTTGAAAATATTGATCGAAACGCGTCAATGATGGTTAATGAAATTTACTAAACAACCCCCATTTGTCAAATTACTTCCCTAAACAGCCCTACACTTGTCAAGTAATACCGAAACTGCCCCTTTTGTTAATTAAGTGGCAAAAATAGTTCCGGTGGTTTGTTTTAAACTCAAAAAGTGTCGAGAGGCGGTTTCTCACGACAAGCTTCACGAAGCGAGCCTAGATCGAGATCACGCATCGAATGTGAGTTTCTACGACCCCTCTTTTACAGTTTTAATTTTTGGGGAAAATACATGAATTTCTATTTAATGCTTTGAAGATTTTCAAGTTTTATACATAAAATAACATCATGCTTTATTATTGGTTAAGATTTTATGAAAATAACAATCTAAAAGGTATAAAACATTAATAAATTATATTAGTAGAATACTATAAATGATAAAATTATACCTAGTTGTGATATATTAATTAATAGTAAGAAAAATCACAAGATTATAAGTTCATTGATACGAAGATATAAGTTATTCGACGAATAATAAACTATAATACTCGTCGTATACACGAAAATATTGAGAAATCATAATAAGACATTATATACATAACAATATATGTTATTCGATATACTCATGTACAAAGTAAAGGTACATTTTCTTAAAAGACTATAAACGAAGATTTGACAAATATATAATAATTAATTGAAACTATACCAAAAATAAATTATTATGATCATACTCCCGATCAAAATGTGGAAACGATTACTAGGTAAACGATATAATTTATCTTTATAATTATTATAAAAATATAAATCATTTAGTTGTGATACGAAGCTCATCACATATGATAATATAATTAATTCTCGGATTTTTGGGGATTATTACCTATTAAATTATATATCATATAAATTATGCAACTTATCGAACATCAACATAAGTGAGTATTCGGCTACGCGAATGGACATCCTCCTTATCGGTTGAAGTAAGGAACTACTCAGATTATTAGCGCCACAATAGTCGAACGCTACGTTAATTTCACTATTTAACTAATTTCACCGAGCTTCGAAAATCTTAAATATCTAAGATTCGCGTTAGTGACCCTAGTGAACGACGAATTTTATGAGTTGAAGAATTGTCGTCATGGATTTTATGGATTGTGTATCCCGTGTGTGTTTGTGGGAGGAATGTATCGAAAGGGGTGAAAGAGAGAGTTTTATGATGGTGTATTTTTCCTTTGTAAGGATCAAATCCTGGAATCGACACCTAGTTCTATAACCGTTAATCCAGGAGGAATCATATACTGTAGGTCTATGTACACGGCATAGATTTATAATAAAGAACTTTGGTGTAGATCTATTTCTTATGGAAAGATTTATGTGAATGGTTATTTTCCGTCTGTGGTTGCTAGCTACAACTTCGTCTGACGAGGCAACAGGCGTCAAGTGTTTCTTTCTTCGTTACTATACGACTGCTTTTAAACGTTAGTAATGATCTCGATTCCTCCATTTATATTTATATTGTGCCTGTGTGGCTTGTTTATTGTGCCTTTTTGGCTTGTGGAGGAGCGACGAATAGTGTCGGTTATAGGCAAATTGATATATTGAAGATTTTTATTCGAAGAAGTATAGATTTAGATTGAGTCAATCCTCCAAATTTGGGCCGAGTGTGTAAGAGTGTTTAGGTTGTTAACTACCTCTCCCTACGACACAATTCTCCGTAAGCAGAGACGTTTCAAAGAATAGAATTGTAAAGATAATGGTTAATATTTGTCGTTGAAATTATACGAGTGGTAAAAATATTCGTTTATAATTTACCGGTTATTGAAAAGTATTTTGGGATGAGTTTGCCCCATTGGTTAAGTGTCGATTTCCAAATTAAGTAAGATAATACTTAATTAATAATACGACACGGATTTACAAAGTTTATAAAATTTGAAACTTATGAGTTTTACATATAAACTATACGAACGTCTGTACAAAGTTTCAAGAGTAAATTTTGTTATTTTATGTTTTCACAAAGCGTGATATGACTTTATTTTACATAATTTGGTATTCAAAATCTTTATATAAAAAACATTTTAGCAATGGGACCGTAAGAATTTGTTATAAGTTTGGTTTACTTATATATATTTTACAAATGGTGTATTTTTGAATTTGAGCAAATGACATTTCTAAATGAGTTTAAATATACTTTTATGACTCAATTATTTTATACTTTCGATAGAAAAGTACGTGTTTATAAAAGCCGGTCAACCAGATAAATTTTATAAAACATTTTTGGGTATAAAAATACTTTGTGTCAAAACCTGTAGAACTCACCAACAATTTTGTTGACGTATCTTAATGCATGTATTCTCAGGTTATTATAAGGCCAGAAGAGTTTGTACAGAAGATCCTCTGATATTCTTATCATACAATTGTGAACGCCAAATCGTTAGGCTTGTGTAGTATTTCAGCAGTAAACTTGTTAATGTAATTTCTATTTCGGTAATAATAAAAGATTGTATTTGTACTATTCAATGTATGTTCAATAACTATGATTACTGGTTTATGTCGCGCACCTCGGCGTTTCCGCCGTCGGCCGAGGGTGTGACAATTGAAGCCCAAGACCTCCATTTGATCAATTTATTGCCCATAATCCTAAAATAAGAACTTCTCGAAACAGGATGTTACAGTTAAACAAACATTGTAAGAGTGCATGCCAACTTCTTTTTTGGTCGTTATAGCCTCCTTAATCTCATAAGAAGCACCCATACTATGTTTTTCGTTAGAGACAGAAAGTCTATTTAACACAAAATATATGTTTTGTATGAATTTCTTATCTCATTTACATTCTCTGTAATAAATGAAAGTTTTTTTTTGTCACTCGTCACAATCTCATTCAATTTGTCAAATGTCATTTTGTGGTTATTTTGAATTAATTTTTTTCCACATGTCATTTTATGAGTTTTTATATTTTATTAAATTCCACATAATATTTTAATGTAATACTTGTAATAAATGTAGTAATAATTTGATATCAATTTCCTTAATGAACTCAATTTTTAATTTCAAAATTTCCAAAGTTCAAGTGTATTAGTTTTTTTGTTTGTTTATTTAAATTATTTGTTTAAATTTAAAATATAAAAAAAACATTTCAATTTTAATAATTCATTATTTTTTTTATTTTCTTATAAATTTAAAGTTCTCAAATATTTAGACTTTTATATCTAACTTTTTTTTAAATTAACCATGTAATACATGAGTTTCACAACCAGTTATTTATATACAAGTTTGCAATGGTGTTAGGTGGGATGATATGTTGGCATTAATTAAGTTGATATGTGGGATAGTTGTTGGTTATTCAATGAGATGTAGACAAACACTCAATAAATAATAGGGGTAGTTAATGATATCATTTAATAAGATAGGATGTAAGCAATGAGACATAACTAATAGAATCCCAGCATCTGAGACAAATGTTGAGATTCCGGGGTGTTGATGATATTACATCGACTTTATGTCGTGCCTGCATTAACCAATCGGAAGATTCTGACCATATTCTTATCCAATGTCCATATGATTGTGCGGTGAGGGACATGATATTCCAATGGTGTGATGTACCAATCATGATTATAACAGTCTGTGGGATATGCTCCACTTTATCACCAACAGTGGTGGAAGCTTGAGACGGAGGAACACATTATTAGTTATCTCATATGGTCTTACTTAGGTCCTGTGGAAATATCGCAACGATCGCATCTTCAACCAAAAATTTCTTTGTCCCAACAAATGTGCAAAACTAGTTAAATCTTTGGTTCATTTTTAGATCAAGAGCAGGAGATCTGGTGGGTTCTGTAGGTTGGGAGATTGGTTATCTTCTCCTTTTTAATGTTTATGATTCTCCTTGTTTATTTTCTTAAAATTTGTAACGCAAAACTCTTTGTACCGTGGTTTCTTGGCCCCCTTCTAGTTGCTTGCTAGTTGGGGCCTTCTTTTATAATATTTGTCGTTCAAAAAAAAAAACTAATAGAAATATTACATCAAACACTAATATAGTACTCATCATCTTCATTATATCATTTCGGACAATCCAATATGATTTTTTTTTTCTCTTTGTTAACCTATTAATCTCCTTCACTACAACCATTACTACATTCTCTTGTCATGCGAGGGATTTTTGGAATCCATTTATCTACTATTCTATTTTCTTGATTTCTAATATATGATTTTTATATATTTCTCATTTGTAGCAATTTCATATTCCTTTTTATCGATATGGCACCTTACTGCACCAGGATTGGAAGTATGCTTGTCAATTTTTCTTCTTTGGCCATTACATCCTTCTTTAACTCATTTGTAGCAATTTCATATTCTTTTAGAGGTGGAAGAACGATTGAACTTGTGGACAACTTTGACCAATCATTTGGTGGAGTAGAAAAGGAGGACGTTTTTGTCAAACAACAAAAGTTTGTTTTTTATGAGAAGTTGGAAAGTTTGGTATAAAATATTTAGACCTAACTTGTCTTTTCTCTATTAATTATAAATATAGCTAGTCTATTTTCATCAAACTAAAAATATTCTATAAAATCCTTTTATTTAACTAGTCTGTTTTTTAAATATACATCATAATCAATACCCTTTTATAGCCATTGAATGTCATAGACAAAAATTATAAATACTCTTTTGTCGGGTCTATATTTGATATATATAAAATATAAAATAGTTATTTTATTATTGTTAAAAAAATCAAAAAAGACATTATTAAATAACATAAATTTTATATTTTATAAATAAATTATCATTATATAACTAATAAATTTAATTAAATGTTAAAAATAACTATATAAAACTAAAATATAATTAAGTGATATTAATTAAATTACCCTTACAAACAACTCATATCATCATATATTTGACGTAAAGGTATTCCGAAACGTACAATCCTAACCGATATCATACATTGTGGGTATTCTAGAATCTTTACACTACACATTCCATAATCTTTACACCACGCATCCCTTGTTTTCCATCTTTTCTTTCACTTACGTCTAAGAATATTCTGATTTCCAATATTTGAAAATGAGTTCATCAAATTGAGTGCACGAATGAAAGCTTTGTCAACCTTTCTTTTTTAGCATCATATATAAATATAAGGGTTAATGTGTGAAAATAGAAACCACCAGTAAACAGTCTTCCCCTTAGGTCACCAATCTTTTCTTTTTTTAGAATTATATTCAAACATGTAACTAAATTTTTTAGTTTCACATTATAGCATTGACGTAGATTTCAGCCGGACAAACCGATGTCAAATCCTACATGTCGTCCATTGTGACATTAAATATGACATAATTCGATCCTTTAGGTCTATGTGGTGCTGTCGACTATGGCACTACATCATCTTATATGGTAGAATTACTTTTTTTTTTCTTTTTGACAAAACTGCAAAAAATGGTCCCTATGGTTTACATCTTCTCTGTGTTTTGGTCAAAATCTTGACCGTTGTGCGACCCAAACTTGAGCAACCAGTATTCGCCATCCAACAAGTTTCAAGATGAACTCAAACATCACTTGGATGTTTCTAAACTACACATACATTCACGCCAGTACCAAAAAGCTTCAAAAATCATGGATCCAAGGTTGGAACTAGTTATACATCAAAAGGCTTGAATAAAATAGCAAAACACATCCTAAATTGTCTTGAGCAGGAACAAATCAGCGCCCTTCGATAGAAGAAGTGGTGGCACGTTTAGATGAAGAAAGAAAAATAAAAATAAATATATTAAATGTATAATAGTCATTTAAGTTTTAGAATGGGTCAAATCCACAATGAAAGATGTTCAAAATGATCATTTATCTAAATTTGTCAAGGTTTGGACCAAAACCTGAAAAAAAAAATACAAACCATAGGGATCGTTTTTGCAATTTTGTCATTTTTTTCTAATGGTGTACTAAAAACATAGAAAATAGTTTAGTGACCTATTAAATAAAATTAAAAGTTTAATATCTTAAAGAACAAATGGACGTTAACCCTAAATGTGATGAATGTATGTGATAAAGATATATTAACACACCATCTTTAAGTTTTAAACGATGGACTCCTTTTTTCAAAGGAAGAAAATTAGGTTGTTCCAACAAAAAATTGCCAGCATCAATCTTCATAACCTTTCGATCATAATTTAATTTTTACTCATGTGTACTAAGAAATTAGTACCTTTGACTTTGATCAATTTCTTCGTATTGTTCTCTTCCAATAGTTTTCTAACACATTTCTTCAGTTGTCAGTCATTCTTGTATGCCTAATCTCAAAAACTGAAACTTTCTTGAAAAATATAATTTATAAATTATATCTTTTTAGTTTACGAGTAGCTGTTGGTAACCGTATTAGTGAATTTTTTCAACCCTTTGATTGTAAACTCAAGTAACCCAATAATAGAAGCAGTAGTTTGTTAAGCTTGTAAAAGGTTTGTTATTTACATGGGGTAACTTTCAGTTGCATCATTAAACATCACAAGAGACTTCCACTTAAATTGTTGTTGGCAAAATTCCTGCATTCAACAACAAAATGTGTATTTACAATTATATTAATGGATAGTTAACATCTTTAATAAAACCTGGTAAACATTAAAAATTAAAAAAAAAAAAAAATCCTACTTTCAGTTCTTTCGAATTCTACTACAATTTTCTACTTTCAATTTCTTTTTATTTTCATATAAAGGGATGTCACTTTTAAAAAATTTATCCACATATAAATTTTAAATATTTGTTCCATTCAACTTTTTTGTTATTAGGACATTATATTTTCAAATATCTACCCAAATAAGACGTTCAAAAACACCAAACATTTGTTCCAATTAATTTAGTTTTTGTCTAATCTGGTCATTGTTACATCTACGCCAAACGCTTCATAAATAATATTGTTCTGTTCCATCTACCAAACGCTACGCTTAACAAAATCCATGTTCAATTGCAAGTTTGAAAAGTACAGGTTTGGAAATATAAAATCATAAGCAAGTTTTGGTGTGAATCTGAATTAGGATATAACATATAAGATTTTGATGAAACACAATGAAGTTTATAAATAAGAAGCCAACAACGAACCATTAAATCATCAAAAAAAACATTGTATTAATCATAAATACTTATACATTTGCCCACTTTCATTCAAGCAAAAAGTAAGCAGGAAGATGTGGGAGCAGAGAGTTAAGGTCGAATTATATTTTTTGGAGATGAGAGGGAAGGATGGAAAAGTAAAACTCAAAAATGAAAATGAAATTTTAACATTTTCATTAATTTTTTTATTATTGTTTTAAAATTTAGTTTTAGTACGTACTATTATTTTTATTGTAATTCATATTTCAGAATTAACACAAAATTTTCTATTGCCATTGTAGTTTTAAACTTTATAAATTAAAATTTCTTTACCTATGAAGATATTCAGAAAGTTGCAGCTGATATGGGGTCCAATTGAAGAAGTTGAAATTTATGTAACGGATTACAATAATGTTAAAGTAAATGAGATGTTTAACAAAGAGTCTATTTAAAGAAATATTGAGGGGGTATTTTCAAAGAAGAAAAATGTTGGATTAGCTAAATCAAAGGTTTTGACAATGTGCTACAAAAAAGAATTTAGAGTTGATAAGATCAATAAAGTTACGTGTACAAAACCCAAGAAGTGCAAAATTCTCACAAAATGGTGTGCACTATAAATGTTAACCAAAATAAAATAAGTTTGTAGCTTCATTGTCTTAGTTACGAAAAAAAAACTACAAAGTTTTAATAGGTTAGATTATGAGAGTATTACAAGTATGATACAGTATGTGATACCATAACGCTAGAACTGGTTAGATTTGGAAAGTCTAATGATATAACAGAAAAAAATTTAAAATTACATTGTCAATTAAGAAACAAAATTCAAAGTATAATGCTTAAACAATGTATAACTGAAATGTATAATTGAAATTTTTAGAGTAAAATGTCATAATAGGAAAAAAAATTTGAGAGTATTTTTTTTCCTATTAAGATGTACTTTGATAATGCTAGTTAGATTATCACAGTACATCTTATTAGAAAAAAAATACTAAAATTTCAATGTCTTAATAAGGAAAAAATTATAGATCTCTAAATCGTAACCAAACTCATCAGTTTGGATATTAAGAAAAACCATTATAACTGAGTTCATAACAACATAATTTATTAAATTAAGTATTGATAGTATGATGCTATAATTGAAAGTATAATGTTATTGTTGGTAACCACAACAAAACAAAACAAGTTAAATTTTCAAAATAAAATGTCTTAAAAAGGTTAGATTTTTTTTAAACTATAAAAAGTTTCAATTTTCAAAATACAATGTCATAATTTGTCAAATTTGAAAGTAGAATGCTTTAACTGAAAGTATATGTTATAATTGGTTAGATTTTCAGAAGCACAATGTCTTGAGAGGAAAAAAAATTGACTTTTATGCTACAAATGGTTAGAATTACAAACTATAATAGGAAAAATTACAAACTATAATGTCTTTAGAAGAAAATAATACTAAAATCACACAAATATAATAGGAAAAATTATTGTATAGTAAAATAAATACAAATGGTAACAAAAAACAAATTTAGATACCAAAGTAACAAATCTTCATAGGTTAAATTTTGAAAGAATAAAGCAATAGATGGTTAGATTTTTAAAGTACAAAGTCTTCTAAGAAAAAATTACGATGTAGTTATAAAAAGATTGAAATTATAATGTTATAAATAATTAGTTTTTTAAATTACAATGTGAAAGTATAACGTTATAAGTATAATATTATTTCTACTTATATTTTCAAAATACAATAAACTATATCTTAATAGGAAAAGAATAAAAAGAATGTCTTAATTAGTTGGATTATGAAAGTATGATGCTGAAAATGGTTAGAACTTGAAAGGCCAATGTCTAGAAAGGAAAAAAGAAAAATTAATAAAAGAAAAAAGTTGACGTTTAGATTCCAAAGTACAATGTCTTAATTAGTTGGATAATGAAAGTATGATGCTAAAAATGGTTAGAACTTGAAAGGCCAATGTCTAGAAAGGAAAAAAGAAAAATTAATAAAAGAAAAAAGTTGACGTTCAGATTTCAAAGTACAATGCCTTAGTAGAAAAAAAAAATGACTTTATGCTATCACTGGTGTACCTAAAATCAAACAATGTAAGAACTTTGAACTACAATGTCTTAATAGGTTTGATGTTAAAAAAAATAATGCTGTAAAAGGTTATATGTAGAAAGAGTACAATGTCTTCATGGAAAAAAAGGAAATAAAAATGCTATTCTTGCCAACAAAAATAAAACATGTTTAGATTTCATAGTACATTGCCTTAATATGTTATATTTTAAAAGCTGCAGTGTGCTTTTAGGTTGGATTTTTGAGAGTATAATGCTATAATTTGTTACATTTTCAAAGTACAAAGTCTAATCAAGTGCATTATCTTCTTAATAGGAGAAATCATTTTAAAGCACGATGTCTTAATAGAAGTGTTGTATCTTAATAGGAGAAAAAAAAATTAAGTACAATGTAAAGTATAATGCTATAGTTGGTTTCTAAACTGAAGCATATTTATATTTTCAAAGTAAAGTGTCCTAGCAATAGAAAAATAAAAGTATTATGTCTTAATTATGCTAGATTTTGAAAGCGAAATGCTGTAATGATAAGTACAAGGTTACATAATAAATTCTTAAAACTTTCAAAGTATAATGTTTTACTACAAAAGATTATGAAAATTACAATGTTATATGTAATTAGATTTTTGAATTACAATGTTTTAATAAGAAAAGAAAATTGACAGTAAACTACGATAGATGACAAATAGAAGTATTATGTCTTAATTATGCTAGATTTTGAAAGCGAAATGTTGTAATGATAAGTACAAGGTTACATAATAAATTCTTAAGACTTTCAGTATAATGTTTTACTACAAAAGAATATGAAAATTACAATGTTATATGTAATTAGATTTTTGAATTACAATGTTTTAATAAGAAAAGAAAATTGACAGTAAACTACCATAGATGACAAATAGAAGTACTATGTTTTAATTATGCTAGATTTTGAAAGCGAAATGCTGTAATGATAAGTACAAGGTTGTATAATAAATTCTTAAGACTTTCAAAGTATAATGTTTTACTACAAAAGAATATGAAAATTACAATGTTATATGTAATTAGATTTTTGAATTACAATGTTTTAATAAGAAAAGAAAATTGACAGTAAACTACCATAGATGACAAACAAAATCAAACAAGTTTGGATTTTCAGAGTACAATGTCTTAATAGAAAGATAGATCAAAACTAGAATATTATAATAAGAAAAGAAAATGAAATTATGCTATAAGTGGTAGCCAAAATCAAACATGTTTATAAAATATATAAGTTACAAAAAAATGAAAGTAAAGTGTCAATGGGAAAAAAAATCAAAAGTTAAATGTCGTAACCAAAATCAAACAAATTCATATTTTCATAAAAGAATGTCTTAAAATATTACATTTTCAAAGTAATTAATTAGAAAAAAATCAATTACAATTTGATCATTATAATGTTATAAGGCTAATCGAGTCTTTAATAAGTGACATAAGTGACAGGTTTATGTGAGAAAGTATAAAGACATAAATGTAAGTCCCTGAACTTGAATCTATCAAACTTGGATCTATCAAAGTATCAATTCAATTGTTTGATTTAATGAGGAATCTTAATCAAACAATGATGCGAAACAATCAATTCAATATATCAAGAACACGTTTCAATAATATGAATGCACACAATTCTATTGAATAATTGTCAAGTACATTCAGTCACTCTTCAGCCGTGAATGACTAAAATTCACCAAAAACGCATTAATCTTAAAAAGCTATACACAGACCAAATATATATACTAAATCGATAACCTAAAGCCCATACATAATAAGCCCACAGAAAACACACTAAGCCCACCGAAATCACTAGATGATTTCGGTCCAAAACCGAGAACCATATAAAACATTCAAAACAAAGCATAAACCACTAAATATAGCTCAACAATCTTCCCCTTGGTTTATTGCTTTCTCTCTACAAGATGCACGCCTGCTTGGTCAAAAGCCCATGCCTACAGTTTCTTGTCGATAATAGTAGCTACCATACCAGTGAAAGCTCCCACGACAACTTCAAACAATTCATTCTCAACGATAATCTGAAAATTTGATAAGGTGCGGATATCTCGTTCTCCAAACTTCAACAAATTTTTGGGATCAACAATACGAAAGTAGTTTTTCTTTAGTTTGATCACCACAGTTGCATTAGCTTCATCATAAACCCAGAATTGTATTGTATCCAAAGTGTCTTCAAGTAAGCATTTGGGAAGAGGAATCCTTTTAGTTTGCTTTGTGGGTGGCCACATGACATTCACCGTGGTTTTGTTTGTACGAGGATCAATGACATCCTTTGGCCTTCTTAGTAAAAGATGAAGCAGTCTTTAAGCTTTCAAAGTTATTTTTCTCTTTAATCTCAAGAAAATTCTTAAAGGACCAGGCCATGATATCATTGGTTGGATTCTCGAAAGGTGCGTGGATGAGTTCAGAAAGATCAACTTTTGTCCAGGACAAGAAGTCAACTTTCTTCTCATAATATTCAATTCTTCCACTTTTCCGCTTCACGACCCACATCATTTTATCAACATCATATCCCCACATGGTGATGCCAGAACGATCCCCATATTTATCTGTAAACTTCTTTCCAGTTTCCCTGAAAAACATTTCAGGGTGATCACCTAGAGCATTTTGATCTGAATGCTTCATCACGAGCATTTTCCCTTTCAAATGCTCAATCCTAATTTGCTTCTCTCTTCTTTCTTGAGCAGAAGCAGGACCAGAAGATAAGAATGCATCAAGATTAGCATCTAGAGTAGGTCTTGTAGCTCTTTCACTTGAAGATTGAGAAGCTGGATCGGCAGGACCTGAACTAGAAGCAGTGATCTTTTCTCCTTCAGCACTCACAAGTTGAAATTCATCACCAAACTTTTGAAATAGGCGTTGTTTAAGGTCAAATAATAGAGCAGTTAGACCACCAAGATTTGCTTGGAGTTCTGAGATCTTTGAATCTTTATTGGAGTTCTCTTTCTCAAGATCGCTGATCCGAATGTCCTGCTTTCCAATTATCAAATCTTTTTCAACAGAGCTTTGTTCTAGATCAAAGACTCTGTTCTGAAGCAGAACCACATCAACTAATTCAGATTCAGGCAACTTGCTTTTGCCTTTGGAGATGTCCAGCTCGGGTATTTCAAATGAGCTTCCCGAAGCTTGAGCTCCTTCTGAAGGTATGACATCTTCTTCAACAATCGGGCTTTGAAGATCCTGATTCATACGAATGGGCTCAAGGATTAGGCTTGGTATGTCTTGAATCACTGGAGAGGACTCGGTGAATGTGCCTTGAATGTTTTGAGCCATAGAACCAGGCTCAATCAATGTAGATTTCTTGTGAACTGGGTCTGTGATAAACACTCCTGGCCTTCGATCTCTTCTCTTTCGCTTCCTTGGGAGTAAAGCGTTGGCTGAGTCTTCTGGATCACTTCCAGATGGAGGTTCAGTATCAACAGAAACTGTTTGGGGAGGCTTCCTTGCAGTTCGCTGAAGTTCTGGCTCCGCCACTGTCTGTTCAGGGGTCGGTGAGGAAGATTGCACCATTGTGTCACTTTCCCTTTTAGTTACGATCGGAGGTGTGACAGCTACATCCTCATCGGCAACCTCAACATTTATGGAACTAACAGTAGGAGTGTCTTCCACCTCAGCAAACTTTCCAAATTTAACCAACTCCTTTAATCCTTGATAAGCAATTTCGGCATCCTTTCTTGATTGCTTGATGAGTCCAAAAGAGTTAGGACCCAAAGCTTTCATATCCAAAGTATCAGAAGACCTTTCGATTTGGGGATATTTTTCATTAAGGATCATTTGAAGGAACCTGGGGTACATAAAAAATAGGTCCTTTTTCTTTCCCAGGAGGTTGCTCTTCATCTCTTCAAAAACGAACTTTGAGAAGTTGTAATCCCAGTCCATAGCTAGAGCAAAAATGGCTGAGGTCACAGTCTGATTAATTTCATCAGAGCTTCCCTTTCTTCCAGAAATGCAAATCACAAAGGTGTGTGCCAGGAACCTCCAGTAGGGTGGCAGTAGCTTCTTGATGGTGGAAGGAAGTACCTTCTTGATGGTGGAAGGATAGGTTCCTTCATAATACATTTTCTCTAGAACTTCCTTGACCCGATCAACAGAGTACACAATTGGGAATGTGGATGCATCACCAAATTCAAGTACCTCTCGGATAACTTGTTCAGAGATTATCACTTGTGTTCCTTTTACTAAAGATTCCACAGTACCAACTCCATGTGCTCCTAGCTTTTTGATCGAGGCATTTCTCCAGAAATCAGTGATCAAGTCTTTGTGAATGACTGGATTGGCACGAAGGGCTTGAGATATCCTGCAGTTGTTCAAACCCACCATCGTTGATTTGAATTCTTGATGAGCAGCAGGTGGATCCATGAGATATCCAACAATATTGTGAGAGTCCACAAATTTTAGTTGCTCTGCCATTTATCTACACCAAACTAGCCAAGTGAGAACTAATTTAAAAATAATTAAATTGAGTCTGAAATTTGATTTCGATTAAAGTCTTTAGTCGATTTTGGTCAAAAAGATCAATTTCAGTCAAAGCTGATCGATTTCGGTGAAAACACTTGTTGACCAGATGATTTCGGTCAACGCTGGTTGATTTTGTCTGAAAACCCAAATTTCGGTCAGATTGGGTCGGATCTTCATTTGTTTTCGGTCGAATCTGGGTTGAACCGAAAACCCGAATTCTTATCGAAATCTGTTCCAACTCAGTTCTTCGAAAACCTTGAAAAATCAGCTCAAAAAACTACAAAATCTATGAAACCGAGTACACCAAAAAAACAACTTAAATGTCATTGTCACGATCGAAAACCCAAACAATACCTGATTCACCAAACAGTTTGCAACAAAGGCAACGAATGGCTAGTTTTTAGCAGATGAACTCGAAAATATTGGGAGAAAAGAAAAACGACGATGATGGTTGTTTGGGGTTTTTCGGTGAAAGTAGTGAACATCATCTGAGTGCATATGTTGTGTCCCAGGTCGGATCTTGCGATCACGCAGAGGGGACGGCATATGGCTGACTAAGAAAGAAAGAATAACGATTTTAAACAGACCCAATTTATCAGAATCCCTTAGTCACCCCTGTCAATACCAGAATTAAGGACACAAGTCCATACGCCAATGAAGTGTTGAGCCACAGATTTAGATGATAGCTTCAATTTATATTATAGGCCTTCTTGTCTAATTTACTGTTAAATCTATCCAAGCGTCATATTGTCAGTCTAAATGAGGCTTTCTAAGTTCAAATGAGTCCACATTGTCTAGTCCATTAGTCTTAGTCCTTTATGCCTACCAACACATTGAACACAAAGTTTAGACAATTCAGCTTTAGTTTTTTACACGTATTTCGTCTGCCCTTTATCACTAACTTATATCACTTCCCAAAAGACTGTCACAAAATTCCCTTTTCTAAAGATAAAACAAAATGGAAGAAAATAAGAAATACCAAATAAAAATGAAAAGAAATTTTCAGTCTTCGAAACGTATCATCTTAAGAAATCCCCATTTGTGATCTTTCATTTTCCTTTGCCGCAAAGGACACATGTTCTCCATTAAAATTCTGATGTCCCCTATCATGTGCCTGGAACAGCCACTATCAACATACCAAAGTCTGATGATATTCCTCCATAGCTGCTCCAGCATAGAGTGCGGGATTAATTGGTTTTGGGAACCCAATCCTTTGAAACTGGGTTGACCCTTGCCATCTACGCATGATACGCGTTCCCATGTAATATCTTGTTTATCAAACACAGAAAATGAAGATATGTTAAAATTTTTAGGTGAACACATTTGGTGATATATTCTTCTTTAATCATGCTTAAATCTTTAGTTTGTGCTTCTAGTTTTTTCTTTTAGCGGTTTATTTACTTTCTTAATTTCATATATTTCATTTTTAAGGTAAAAAACCTCTCTAACTAATAATTCATTTTGTTCACGGTATTAAATCTTTTAGTTTGTGCTTCTAGTTTTTTCTTTTAGCGGTTTATTTACTTTCTTAATTTCATATATTTCATTTTTAAGGTCAAAAACCTCTCTAACTAATAATTCATTTTGTTCACTAACCTCCTTGGCACTGTTGTAAGAACTCATTATTTACCAACAGAAAGGAATCTGATTATGTAATTTGATTTTGACCGAAAACCAAGATAAATGCCCTTTGACCGAAAACAGTTGACCGAGAATTATATATCTTGACCGAGAACACTTCCAAGCCGAGAACCCTATACCTTGTTTACCGAGAACTCTGTTCAGCCGCCGAGAACACCAAAGAACTAACCAAAATCGAGGTTTTGATCGTGTTTCCTTATCCAATGAATTCCAAATTTGGTAATATACCAAAAACGATCTCTAACTAGCCCTGCCGAAAATTACCCGATACCCGAATTACCCGCCCGATTTTTTCGGATATCGGGTAAAATCGGGTAAATTTTTTCGGGTAATCGGGTAACCTGATTTTTTTTCAGGTCGGGTAAAGGGTACGTTTGTTGGGTTTCGGGTATACCCGAATTATTTTAATTTTTTTTTCGTACAACTTGTACTCTGTAGCAGGTATTTGATCACGCTTAAACTAACTATGATTATTGTAAAACATGAATCTCTTTTATTATGACAATATGACACTAGCAATATTAAAAGTAATTGTAACTTAACAATATGACACTAGCAATATTAAAAGTAATTCTTTAAAACTTAACTGTTCTCTAGATTATAGTTTTTATTGCAACTAACAAACTCATCTTGACAAAACTTCAGAACATGATAAAACTTATGGCTACAATTATCTTAAACAATTTAAACTTTTAAATTAAGATCTTTGAGTATTTGTTTTTTTTAACATCTTATTAGATTAGATTAAGTTGTTAAAAAATTACTTGATATCTCAGGTATTATTGACTAAAAAAATCTCAATGTTCAAAGCTTGAGTAACAAGACTAATAAAACACGACATATTTATTTCATTAAATTTATTTTTAGGTGAAATAAAAAAAAATTATATATTTCGGGTAATACCCGAATTACCCAAACCCGACCCGATACCCGAATTACCCAAACCCGAATTACCCGAATTCAATTTGGGTCGGGTAACGGGTAATTTTTTAAACATGAAAAACCCGAATTACCCAAAACCCGAAAAAATTACCCGATCAACACCCCTATCTCTAACGCAATATTCTTAAAATTAGTGAAGAACACTAAGAAAATGATGAACACAAAGAACAACAACACGATGAACAACAAATTCTTTTTCCCAACACAACCCAAAAACACCACAGACGAATTAATGTTTCGAAAGCAATTGATACCAAAACGGCCTTAAGTTGGTTTAAGGCTCTGATACTTGGATCTATCAAAGTACCAATGCAATTGTTTGATTTAATGTGGAATCTTTATCAAGCAATGATGCGAAACAATCAATTCAATATATCAAGAACATGTTTCAATAATATGAATGCACACAATTCGATTGAATAATTGTCAAGTACATTTAATCACTCTTCAGCCGTGAATGACTAGAATTCACCAAAAACGCATTAACCTTAAAAAGCTATACACGTACTAAATATATACTAAACCGATAACCTAAAGCCCATATATAATAAGCCCACAGAAAACACACTAAGCCCACCGAAATCATTAGATGAAAATATAAAAACTATTAGGAAAAAATATAAAAACCACATGGCCTTAACAAGAAAAAATTAAAAGTATAGTATAAGTTGTAACCAAGAAAGAAGCATATTATATAAAATAAAAGTATGTCTTAAGGTTTGACTTTGAAAATATAGTACTATAAATGCAAGTAAGAAAAAAAAATAAATAGATTGTGAGAGAAAAATGCTATAATTGAAAGTATAATTATAACTCGTTAATTTTTAAAACTACAAGCTTTTTAATAATAGAAAATGGAATGTATTTGTTATACCTTATAACTAGCAACCAAAATACACAATCATGTATGACGTCTATGACATCTGAATAAAAAAAATAGAAAATGCTATAATATGTAACCAAAATCAAACTCATTCAATTTTTTTTAGAAAGAAATGTTGAAACTATTACAATGTCTTAAAAGAAACAAAGAAAAGTATAATGGTACAATTAGTAAAAAAAACAACTTTACATTTTCAAATGCAATGTTTTAATATACTGGAAAGTAGAATGTCTTAATACAAAAAAGTGGTTAGGCTTTAAAACTGTAACTAAAAGTATAACACTAAAACTGGTTTGATTCTCAAAGTATAATGTGTCCTAAAAGGGTAAAAAAAGAAAAATCTCTTAATGGGAAAAAAGTAAAAGTATAGAGCTTTATGTGGTAAAAAAAAGTAAAGAAATAAAAAAGATTTTCAAAATAGATAATATGTAACAATATGGATTAGTTTTTCAAAGAATGCAATATCTGGTTGAATTTTCTAGATACAATGTTTTAAAAAGAAAAGAAGATACATGATGTTATATTATATTCTGATATTAGACTTTGATTTTTTTTTCTTATTGGTAATAGATAATATGTAACAATAATTTGTTTACAATATGAAAGTAAAATCCCATAACTGAAACTATAATGTTATAACTAGTTAAGGTTTTGAAAGTACAATGTTTTAAAAGAAATATTAATAAAATATATAATGCTATAATTGTCTGGATTTTCAAATTACAATTAGGAAAACAATTATGAGAGGAACATCTTAATAAACAGAAAATATAATATTATGAATGGTGACCAAAATCAAACAATAAGACTTTTAAATACCATAGTGTTAAAAAGATCAATTTTGAAAGTATTATAATTTTTAACATATTTAAATAAGAAAAAGTAAAGTATAATGTTAACAGGAAATAATTTAAGTATGATGATATAAGAGGTATCCAGATTCAAAGTTCAGATTCTCAAAGTATAATAAAGTCTTTGGATTAAAAACAATAAAAAATGTCTAAAGGGTTATATTTTGAAAGTATAATGTTCAAATTGGAAGAACTCTATAAATGGTTAGAATTTCAAGTATAATGTTTTATTAGAACTTATTATAAGTACAATTTCTTGATAGGAAAAAAAAAGTCGGAAGTCTAATGTCTTATATGTTATAAATCGAAAATATAATGTCAACAGAGGTTAGATTATATTAATACATCTTAATAAGAAAAAAAATAGAAGAATATCTTAATAGGAAAAATATTGAGTAAACAATAATGCTATAGTTCATAAGCAAAACAAAACAAATTCAGATTTTCATAAGTAAAATGTCCCAACAGAAAAAATAAAATGTTTTATTAGAAAACTATGAAAAAGTACATAATCTTATTATGAAAAGAAATACAATATCTTATTATGAAAAAGTACAATGTTATAGTTGAAAGTATAATGTCGTATATAATTAGCTTTTCAAAGTACAATGTCTTAATAGAAAACAATTACAACTTTAATGTCTTAATAAGAAAGAAATTTCTATAGGTGCAAAGCAAAATAGAACACATATAGATTGAGAAAGAACAAAGTACTAATAGACAAATAAGTAAAAGCATAATGTTATGACCGGTTAATAATTCATAGTAATGTATCTTAATAGAAAGAAATATTGAATGTACAATTGTCATAATAAGAAAAAAAAATTAAAGGTAACCAAAATCAAACATGTTCAGATTATTTTCAAAGTAGAATATTATGCAAGGTTAAAACTTGTTTGATTTTCAAATTAGTGTCTGAATAGGAAAAACTTAAAAGTAAAATGTCATAGGAAAAAAAATTAAAAGTTGTTCAATATGGTAACCAAATCAAACAAATTCAGATTTTTGAAAGTACAGTAAAATGTTATTAGATTAGATTTTAAAAGAATTAAGCTACAAATGCTTAGATTTTTAACATGCAATGTCTTAAAAGGAAAAGAATAAATAAATATACAATGTCTTGATAGGAAGACTAATACTACAATGTCTTAATATGTTGGATTTTAAAAGGATACAAACAAAAACTAATGTTTTAATAAGCTAAATTTTCAATGTGCAATGTCTTAAATGAAAAAAAAATGATTGTTTTACCTTTACAATTTCAATGCCTTAAATAGGAAAATATTAAAAGTAGAAGTATATATGTTGACTGTGGTTACCTTTTAAAGTACAATGTCATACGAAAATTATTAAAAGTATAATGTTTTATTTGGTTTAAATTTGTAAAAAGCAATCTCTTAATAAGAAAAACAGAGGAAAGAATGGTATGATTAGTAAGCAAAAACAACTTCAGATTTTTAAACTGTCTTAATATGTTAAATTAAGACATATAATCTATCTTTGTAGGAAAAACTGATTTGATTTTATAAACGAGTATAATGCTAAAACTGGTTTGATTTTCAAAGTCTATTGTATGAATAACAAAAAAATAAAAGTAAGATGTTCTAAAAAAGACTATTGAATGTCAATGTATATTGTCTAGTAGGAAAAATAAAAATAATACGATATCTTAATGGAAAAAAAATTAAAAGTTAACAAAAAATAGATTTTTAAAAAAGAATGTCATCGAATAGATTTTCAAAGTGTTAAAAAGTTAGATTTTCAAAATAAAATGCTATAAATGGTTGCAATTTTAAAATAAAAGTTTTAAAGAAAATAAATTTAAAAGTAAATTGATATATATGTGATAACATAAAAAAGCCTAGATTTTTAAGTCGTTTTAAAGTGCAATAAAGGTACAATGAGGTTAAATTTTTAAAGAAAAATGTACAGTGTCTTGAAAGGAAAATTATTTAAATGAAAGTATAATGCTATAATTGTTTAAATTTTCAAAGTAGAATGTCTTAATAGGTAAGTTACAGAAAGTATACATGGTTATTACCTCTTAAACGTCAATTAGAAAAAATAAAAGTAATGTCTTATAAAAAGAGAATTTGAAAGTATAATGATATAATGTTGAAAATGATAAGAAAAACTAAAGATATTTAGATCTTCATAGTGTAAACGATTAGAAAAAAAATATTAAATATACATCTTAATAAATGTACAATGTCTTAAAAATATGTTCGTTGTGTAAATGTGTCATTGGTTAGAATATCAAAATACAATGTCTTAATAGAAAAAATAGGGAAAAAAATGATTTTAAACAGTACAATGTGTTAATAGGTAAAATTTTGAGTGTTTGGCTGAAAATGAAAGTAGTGTGTATTTAAATACAAAAACTTAAATAAGAAAATTAAATTTTAATTTTTTAGAAGAAAAAATATTTAATTATGAAAAGTAAAATGTCAACAGCTGTTTAATATTGAAAGTAAAATGCGTTAATAGATTAGATTTTGATTAGAATAAAGCTATAGATGATTAGATTTTAGAAACGCAATGTCTTAAAAAAAAAGAAGATGCATTTCACCTACTATCTTAATAGAAAACGAAAGAAAAATTCAATGTCTTAATAGAAAAAAATGAAGGTTTAATGATTAAATGTTAAATAAAATTAAGTAAAGTGTTATAATTGGTAAGTTAATTGCCAGTTATTAGTTAAATTTATATAGTATATAATGTATTAATGTGAAAAAAATTATAATTACAATGTCTTCTTAATACATAAAAAGTAAAAGTATTAAAGTAATAATCTCCTGATAGGAAAAAAATGAAAGTAAAGCTGTAAAGGGTAACCAAATACAAACAAATTTATATTTTCAAATTACAATATCCTAATAGAAAACCATATATAACTATATAAGTACAACGTCTTAATAGGTTAGATTAAGAAAGTAAAATGTCATAATTTTAATGCTACAACTGGTTAGATTTTTTGAGTACAAGGTTTCACTAGAGAAAATAAATAAATTTACATTGTCTAGTAATAAGAAAAAAATAATTGAAAGTATACTAATAGAAATTATGAACCCCAACTTATAATGCTAAAATTAGTAACCAATATCACACATGTTCAGATTTTCAAAATACAATATCTTAAAAGGGAAAAGGTTAAAAATACAAAAAAACATAATGCTAAAATATTTTTGTAGGAAAATTTTCTAAGTGTGTCGTATTAGGTTAAGTTTTTTTAAACATACGAACTAGGGTCTTTTTTTTTTGTTTTTCTGTTTTTGTTAAATATTAGAATGTATTGACAATACATTCTAATATTAACCAACTCTATGCATCACTTGATCATAACGGAAATGCAAAATAGAAGTATAATGTCTTAATAGCAAATAAAATAAAAGTAGAACGTATTAATAGGACGGATAACTGAAAGTAAAATAATAGTTTAAATTTTCAAACTACAATTAGGAAAACAATTATGAGAGGAACGTCTTAATAAACAGAAAATATAATATTGTGAATGGTGACCAAAATCAAACAAGTAGACTTTTATAAACACCATAGTGTTAATAAGATCAAATTTGAAAGTATAAAGCTATAAATGACAGTAATATAATTTTTAACATATTTAAATAAGAAAAATTAAAGTATAATGTTTTAACACAAAACAATTTAAGTACGATGATATAAGAGGTAACCAGATTCAAAGTTCAGATTCTCAAAGTATAAAGTCTTTGGATTAAAAACAATAAAAAATATGTCTAAAAAGTTAGATTTTCAAAGTATAGTTTTTTTAATAGAATTTATTATAGTTACAATTTATTGATAGGAAAAAAAAAAGTTGGAAGTCCAATGTCTTATATGTTATAAATCAAAAACATAATGTCAACAGTGGGTTAGATTTTATTAATAAATCTTCACAAGAAAAAAAATAAAAGAATATCTTAATAGGAAAAATATTGAGTATGATGCTATAATCTGTTAGATTTTCAAAGTACAATGTCTTGATCACAGTGACAGTATATTTATAAGAAATAACAATTCAAAGTACAAATTCAAATTTTCATAAGTAAAAAAATGTCCCAACAGAAAAAAATGTACTATTAGATTGACTGTAAAATGTGGTAATGAAAAATACAATGTTATAATTGGTTGGATATTTAAAGTACAGCTTATTACTAAATGTACAATATTTTATTAGAAAACTATGAAAAAGTACATTATCTTATTCTGAAAAGAAATACAATATTTTATTATTTTGAGTTTTTCAAGTACAATGTTATAATTGAAAGTATAATGTTGTATATAATTAGTTTTTCAAAGTGCAATATTTACTACAGATGTTAAGCAAAATAGAACACATATAGATTGAGAAAGTACAAAGTATTAATAGACAAATAAGTAAAAGTACAATGTCTTAATACATTAAATCTTGGAAGTATAATACCATGGTTTGATTTTCAAATTAGTGTCTGAAAAGGAAAATTTTATAAGTAAAATGTTAAAAAAAAAACTAAGAGTTAAATGTTATATATGGACATATGGTAACCAAATCAAATAAATTCAGATCTAAAAAAAGCAATTTCTTAAAAATAAGATTTTGAAAGTATAGTACATTGTTAACAGATTAAATTTTGAAAGAATAAAGCTATAAATGGTTAGATTTTGAAAATGCACTATCTTAAAGAAAAAAAAATGTACAATGTCTTGATAGGAAGAAAAACTAATACTATAATGTTTTAATGTGTTGAATTTTAAAAGTATAATGCTACTAAATTTACAAAATATTATATATTTATAGAAAAAAACATTAGTACAATGTTTTAATATGCTAAATGTTCAAAATGCAATGTCTTAAATGAAAAAAATGTATTTTTTACCTTTACAATGTCAATGTCTTATATAGGAAAAATATTAAAAGTAAAAAAGGATATATATGGTTACCTTTTAAAGTAAAATGCCGTAGAAAAGTTATTAAAAGTACAAAATCTTAATTGAAAAAATCAAAAATATAATGTTGTAGTTTGATAACCAAAGCAAAACCTGTACAGATTTTAAGTGGAAGGCCTTGATAAAAAAAAATTTAAGTAAAAAATTTTAATGTTAGATTTTGAAAGTTTAACACTATAACTACTTCGGTTATCAGAAAATACAATGTCTTAATGTAGAAAAGATAAAAGTTTAATGTCTTAATAGGAAAAATATTGAGTTTCCAACACTATAATTGGTAAGCAAAAACAAGTTTAAAATTTCAAAGTACAAAATTTAAGTAACAAAAAAGATAAACATATGAGAGCTAAAAGGTATACTGAGTTAATACAAAAACTATTAAAAGTACAATATCTTAATAGAAAAATAGAATATAAAATTTTATAATCTGTAAACAAAATCGAACAAGTTTAGATTTTTAAAGTATAATGTCTTAAGAAGATAGATATCTTATTTGTTAGTAGCAAAATATTATAATTTCCTAATAGATGAATATATAAAGTTATAATTGGTTTATATATTTAGAGAACAATATCTTAATAGGAAAAATATTACAATTTCCTAATAGGGAAAAAAAGTATAATGCTATAACTGGTAACCAAAATCAAACTAGTTTATATTTCAAAGAACAATGTTTTATCTGTTAGTAGCAAAAAAAAGTAAAAGTACAATGCCTTAAGTGAAACTATAATGTTCTATTTGGTTTGATTTTCAAAATATAATTCCTTAGGTTAGATTTGAAAAAAAAATAATGATGTTGTTAGATAGGTTTTGAAACTGCAATGTCTTTATAAGAAAAAATATTATATTTACAACTGTCTAATAGGAAAAACATAAGAAAGAATGGTAAATTTAGTAAGCAAAAACAGCTTCAGATTTTCAAACTGCAATGTCTTTATATGTTGAATTATCAAAATGGCTTAATACAAACGATAATAAACATACATTGTCTTTATAGCAAAAAATTGGTTTGATTTTAAAAGTATAACAAAGTATAAAACTGGTTTGTTTTCAAAGTCTTTAGTCTCAATAACAAAAAAAAGTAAGATGTTCTAAAAAAAGAATACGAAATGTTAATGTATATTGTCTTAGTAGAAAAAAATAGTGCGATGTCTTAATGGGAAAAAAATTAAAAATAGATTTTCAAAAAACAAAGTCATCGAAGATATTTTCAAATTAAAAAAAAACGAAGTTTTAAAAAGTTAAGATTTTCATAATATAATGCAAGTGGTTGGAATTTCAAAATAAAATTTCAAGAAAAAAAAAATTACCATGTCTGAAAAGGAAAAGAAATTAAAAGTAAAATTGCTATCTATGTGAGAAAAAAAAAACTGGAGTTTTAAGTCGTTTCAAAGTGCAATAAAAGTACAATGAGGTTAGATTTTGAAAGAACAATGTTAAAATTTGTTCAGACTTTCAAAACACAATGTTTTAAGAGCAAAAGCAAATTAAAAGTACAGTCTTAAAAAGAAAAATATTTAAGTTATACATTGGTATGTTAATAATAATAAATAATATGTAATAGATTAATATCTTTTTGTTTACAGAGCCCTGGGTGTACAAATAAAAGTTCAAGGACTTTTTTTGGAAAAAAAATGTTAAATGACTTTTTGTATGAAAAATGCTTTCAAAAAGAAAAATGAAACTACTGTCTTTTGTAGGAAAGAAATAAAAGTGTAATGTTATAACTGAAACAAGTTTAAGATCTGGGTTTTGAAAGTAGAATCTACAATGTTAATAGGATTGAAATTAACAATTTCTTCATGTGAAAAAAGCAAAAGCATAACTCAATGATTAGTAACCAAAACAAAACATATTTAAAAATTTAAATTACATCGACTTATTGGGTAAGATTTTCAAAATGTTTATTAAAAAAAAGTACACTATTTTGAGAGGGGAAAACAACTGAAAGTGAAATGTTAGACTGATAACTTAACTAAAAGAAAATTTAGGATTTCAAAGTATAACAGAAAAAAAAAGAATGTCTTAATAGGTAAGTTACAGAAAGTATAATGATATACATGGTTACCTCTTAAATGTCAATTAGAAAAAATAAAAGTAATGTCTTGTTAAAAGAAAATTTGAAAGTATAATGTTAAAATTGATAAGAAAAACGAAATAAAATAAAGAGTAGAAAAGCAATAAGAATGAAAACTTACAGAGATGTTGATAATTTCTTGGATTGCGGATATGGCTATAGTCTTCCAGATTGAGAGAAGAACGAAACGACTGAAGAGCGCATCTATCTATATCACCGATATACACCGACCCAACCCTTTCGACTTCCAACGGCTATTTATAAAAATATTTCCAAAATTAAGACTTACTAAACTATAGAAAAGCAACATGTTAATTCATTTTTAATCATTTATAACACAACCATAGTTTTATTAATATGTTTAATTTCTGGCTTTTATAAAAAAATAATAATAAATAAATAAATGTCACTATATGAAATTCTAAACATTCGAGAAGTTTCAATTTATAAGAAAAATATTGAATTTTTAAAATTAAAATGTTTTTTTTAATTTAAATAAATAATTTAGATAAATAAACAAAGAAAATTAATGGGACTTTAGTTTAGGAATTTTAAAATTAGAAGGTAAGTTCATTAATAAATTTGATATTAATTTACTTATTACATTTATTACAATTATTACATTTAAATACTATATAGAATTTAATAAAATATAAAAAATTATAAAATAACAAACTTAATATTTCCCTACATGAACAACTTATTTTATTAATAGATCATATCATTTGACATTTACTTACAAGGGAAAAACTCACTACAAATTCATATTCTACTCTCAAGATTACTCTCATACAAAATGAAGAAGAAATCAAAAGAAATGAACAATTCTCTTAAAAACAAAACCCTAACAACAATAGGAAGGAGATGATGAGAACTGAGAGAATCCTGAGATATTTTCCATACTTAATAATCGCTTCACCATCCTGCAAAAAATATATACCTAGCCTGACAGAGTATCAGTGCACAACCCGAACCCGGAAGATGATCCACTTGCACAACTCAAAAATAACACCTGCAACCCATAAGAGCAACAAGAATAATAGAAACAACACAAAAGACCCTACTAATAGATATAATAAAAAATAAGTTAATTATAAGTTTGAAACACTAAAATCATTAATTTTAACACCTCCCCTCAAACTGATAGTTGAAAAATCAAACAACTTTAAAAAGAATCAAATAAACCAAGAATACTTACAAGAAACTCATGTTGAGACAGATTTAGACCCTTAGTTAAAATATCAGAAATATTTTTTTCAGACTTAAATTTAACCAACTTAATTATATTTTTTTAAATTTTCTCTCTGACAAAATGTACATCAACCTTAAAATGCTTGGTTCTTTCTGGAAATCAGGGTTTAGAGTTAATTTTAATGCAAAATCATTACCACAATGTATATTACAAGAACTTGAAACCTTAATACCAAGACCAAAAAGCACCATTATAATCCAAAGTATTTCGCAAGTGACAAAACCAAAGGCTATATACTCAGATTATGTAGAACTTTTGGAAATTGTATTTTGCTTTTTACTTCTCCAAGATACAAGAGATTTCCCAAAAATAAACACAATAACTTGTTACAGACCTTCTAGAAGACGGACATTTAGCCCAATCAACATCAACAAAGCCAGTAACATCATTAGAGTTACTTTTAAGAATTGAAATAGCTTTTCCAGGACTAAACTTTAAGTATCTTAACAACCTTAAAGCAATTTCCGGGTAAGATTTTCTTGTACTATGCATAAACTGACTCAGTATAAGAGATATCGGGCCTGGTAACAGTTAGGTATTTCTTATATTCAGTAATGTTACTCAATAAAACATCACTTTTTGTCCAGACCTTCTTTGTTAATTTTTTGATCAGGATCAGGTGGAATTTTTACCTGCTTACAGCCTAGCATACCATACTCATGTAATAACTCCAAAGTATATTTTCTTTGAGACATACAAACACCCCTTTCAATATCATTGACTTCAGTTCCTAAAAAATATATCAATTTTCCTAAATCTTTGATTAAAAAAAGATTTTAGAAAACTTTTCACATTTTCAATCCCAACCAAACTATCACCTGTAAGTATTATATCATCCATATAAACCAACAAAATAACAACATGCCCATTTTTAACTCTAACAAACAAAGATAAATCATTTAAACTCTGTTTAAGGCCAAAATCAGACAAAGAATTACATAACTTTTCATTCCATTTCCTTGGAGCATATTTTGAGCCATATAAAGACTTTTTTTAACTTACAAACACGACTGTCTCCCTTTGTATGATAGCTTTGAGGTAATGGCATATAGACATCTTCATAAAGAGTACCATACAAAAATGTATTATTAACATCCATCTCAAAAAAACCCTAACTATTATTGATAACAATTGAAACAACAAGTCTAAAAGTGACCAATTTAGCTACAGGTGAAAATGCTTCAGCATAATCCAAACCCTCTCTCTGATTGTATCCCTCGGCAACAATTCTAGCTTTATACTTATCAATCTCTGCATTGGATTTATATTTCATCTTATAAATCCACCTACATCTAATTGGTTTTTTGTGTTTAGGCAAATCTATTATATGCCAAGTATTATTTTTTTAAAGGGACTCCATCTCATCATTCATTGCTTTAATCTAGTTAGGATCAAAGCAAGCTTCAAAATAAGACTCAGGTTCTAATGTTTTGTTTAGATTAGAAATAAAACACTTGTTTTTTATTTAAAAAAGGATAACTTACAGTTTTTTCAGTACCATATTTGTATTTTCCTTCAATGACATAGTCATTGAATTTAGTAGGAGGTTTAGAAGTTCTTTGAGGTATGAAAGTATGATCAAAGTAACTAGAGGAAGGAATTAAAGAAGACCAACTACTTTCCTCGGTTTGATTAGATGAATTGGGGTCATCCTCATCAAACCAAGGCACAAATAAAGAATCATCTTGAATAGTATTTGTGTAAGTAATATATGTAAAAGGACTAGAATGGCCAGAACTAAAACCATCAGTACAATGGGCTACAACCAAATCATCATTAGAAGAAGTATCAACCATAGATTCAAACAAAACAGACTCATCAAAGGAAAAAAGGAACTAGGGACATGGACATAGTTTGACCAAAAATCAAAATTTTATCAGTAGAACTTTGTTTCATCATTTTAAAAGGAAAAACACTCTCATAAAACTTCACGTCCCTGGAAAAGAAAGTAAACCCAGAGTCAAGACTTAAAAGTTTATAACCCTTTTTCTCTTAAGAATAACCAGTTAGAAGACATTTTTTAGACCATGAGGAAAATTAATCTAAAACATTCAATTTTGTAGCAAAACATAAGCAACCAAAAACTCTTAAATTGTCAAATTTAGGACAATACTTATATATTTTTTCAAAAGGTGACAAACCACCCAAAATAAGAGATGGAATACAATTGATTAGGAAAATTATAGTTAGGACTGCATCACCCCGAAATTTTAGAGGTAAACCAGATTCAAACAAAAGAGATCTAGAAACATTTAAAATATGTTATTGTTTTCTCTCCACAACAACATGATTTTGTTGTGGAGTGTACACACAAGACATTTGATGAACTATACCTTTGGTTTCAAACAAATTCTTAACTTTGTGATTAACAAACTTAGTTCCATTATTAGACCTTACTATATTAACTTTAACCGGAAATTGGTTTTCTAGATTTAAGAATGACAAAATACAAGTAAACACTTCATCTTTTTTATTTAATAAGATAAACCCATGCCCCCCCCCCTAGAAAAATCATCCACAATAGCCAGAAACCTCCAACTGAAGTTACTTTGTAAGAACCCCAAACCTCAAGGTGAATTAAATCACCAATGTTTTTTGAAATTGTGAACACTAGTAGTGAAAGACTCTCTAGTTTGTTTAGCTTTATGACATATTTCACACGGAGGAAGGGACTTATTATTGAAATTTCGTTTATCTTTTAGAACATTCAAGGCTTGCTTAGCAGGATCACCAAGCCTACTATGTCATGTTAGTTTTGAGACAAAGCATTTTACAACACTAGAATTGCAAGAGGACTTGTTTGAGGGGGTACTGGAAAGATAGTAGAGTCCCCCTCCCTTATTACCAATCTTCATGGACTATGAATCTTGCATCATAAAATTGTATTGACAGGTTTATGTACAGAAAAAAGATTTACATTGAATTTAAGAATAACAAACACGTCAAAAAAGGCAAGTTATGAATCTCGTTGGCTTAGGAGAAGGCCGGTATGGGATTGGGCCCAATTTGGAAAATTGGGCCATTAGTGGGATTTTATTGATTTTGTGGTTTTGGATCTTGTTGGTTTTGGGCTTGGGCCTTAGTTATGAATCTCATTGAGCCAAGGGTAAAATGGTCATTTTACCGCAAGTATGGATTATGGATCATGGTTTGGAACCCAATTGCTAGTTGGGTGATATTTTGGTATTGTTAACTCGAGAAGTTGTTAGGGGAGCAGCTAAGGATTTTTTGTAGTGAGCTTCAGCATTCGAGGTGAGTATCTTCACTGTTGTATGGGTCGAAGACACCAATATCGGCCCATTTGGTTTGTGTATTGTAGGAAGACCCGGGGGTTAGCCCTTGACATTATGTATGAAAGACCAGGAGGCGGCTCTTGGCACACTGTATGCAAGACCAGAGTCTGAACTCTGGAAAGTAATTAGTTAAGTAGTATAGTTTGTATGCTAGTTGTCTTTGTGATGCTTGCATGGAAGACCAGGAGGTGGCTCTTGGCACTTGTCTGTAAGACCCAGGGTTGTGGCCCCCCGCCTGGAAAGAAAGACCACGAGGTGGCTTGTGGTATAATGGCAAGACTATGGTTGGCACATAACACTCTTATTGATTATGGTATATGAATGATATGTATGGCTCACGGTTATGTATGACATGTATGGATCGTTGGATATGTATGGTATGTGGTATTTGGGGAACTCACTAAGCTTTGTGCTTATGGTTTTCAGTTTATGTTTTAGGTACTCCAGTTTTCAAATGAAAGAGCTCGGGACGATCGCAACGCATACACCTGTGTTTTCCGCAATATGTGATCTTTGGGATTGGACTCTGATAATTGTGTTAATTGAAATGCTTTTCAATGTTTAGAACAAAGTTACAATAGTGTTTTGATTATAATAAAAATGAAAGTTTTACCTTGGATTTTTGGGTTGTTACATTGAGGGTTGTTGCAAAAGAAAGACATATTTTATTCGTTGAAGTTGTAAAGAAAGTGCAGGAGTATGTGAATTTTAAAGTTGAGGAACTTCGTTCTGAGATGACGAAGGAGGTTGCGAATGTTGATCATAATTATTCTAATCTTCATAAGAAGGTTGATATAATTGTTGATGTTGTCAAGCATGTTGTGTAAATCTAGAATTCACTCATCATCAAGGCTGATATGAAGTCAGTGTCTGATTCGAAGGGATTTGCAAAACTGGAAGAGTTGTTGGAAAATTTGAAGGGGTTAATCTTGAACATTACAGTTTCTCCTTCATCTTCGGTGTCACAAGAAACATTGTCTCAAACGTTTTCTTCTTTGGAATCCAATCTAAAAGCTGACCTTTCCCCTCTAATGAAGTTTGTAAATGTCATGCCAACTGATCCCCCACTTGTTAAAATAGTGGTGCAAGGGGGAGAAAAGGGTGGTGTTGGTTTTTAGAAAGGAGTTGATATTGGTTCTTCGAAAGATCCTTCTCAAGGAAAGGTGATAGGGAAGGTTATTGTAACGCCCGTAGATCCGGGCTAGTCAATTTAGAGATAATAGGGGTCGAAAACGACTTTTTGACAAAAGATTATTTAGAATAAATAATATTAACCAAGTTGTAGAATACGTCTCAAGGGTTCCGTACATATAAAGAACGTTGAAATCCGAGTTATAACGAAGAAGTTATGGTCCGTCGAAGTTTTACGGCAAAACCGGCACGACACCGGGAGACGTAAATAGTGAATTTACGATATATGGCTTTTTGGCCTTAGTAATCTAAACCAAAGTTGTAGTATACGTTAAACCGAGAGCATGCATAAAAAGAACGCCCAAATCTGACTTCGTATGAGGAAGTTATGAATTTTCTAAGATTTGGCTTAGCAGTGCACAACCCGAAACTCGAATTTTAGATCGAGCGGTTTTTGACCTACGCGACCTAAATGAGAATTGAAGATCTCATTAATAGGAACTCAACGGTAAAAAGACAGACGAAAACAGAGTCTGTATGTAGAAGTTATGAATTTTACGCGGACATTTAACATTATAATCTCCTCGTACTGTTAAATTTACGATCGGTGGAGAATTAGCCAACGAAGTCAAAATAAAAGTTGTAGATATTATTTTTACCTACGCGTGGATATAAAGAACATCAAAAACGGAGGTCGTATGTGAAAGTTACGGATTTTAGAAGTCGGAAGTGTGATGTGCGAAAATGGGTGATATGGCACAATCTTGGCCATTGCTTTCTCCCCAAGTCTTGCCACTAGATGGTGACATGTGGCACCAAGTTCAGCCATTTTTCACCCTATAAATAGAACCTCTCCCACCCTCATTTTCTTCACACCTTTCCCATTTTTTCTTCTCTTTACTCTCTCTCTCTCTCTCTAGAACCTCTCTCTAGCCCCGAAACCCCCCGAAAAGCCTAGGGAACCTCCCTATCACGAGGCGGAAGCCCCGGAGTGCTCGACGGCTCCGAGAAGAAGAGTTTTTCGTCTTGGGAACGCTTCTCCAAGCAAAGCCTGGTTTTCTATAAAACCCGCTGTAAGTGAGCTACACATACGCTATTTTTAATATAGCTTTTATTTAATTATAGTAACGTTATTAGGAACTTATAATAAGTACTTGGGCTATTATTATGGGTTATATAAGTATTTTTTAACGCTTATATAATAGTAATAATAGCTAGACTATTAATTAGTCTCGGCGAATAATATACTAAACTCTAGTGGTAATAATACTAGGTTTCGTCGAAGGAAATTATTTTTAAGAAGCGAAGCGCTGTCTGAGTTCGGAATCACCACCTTTTCAAGTTAGTGCATGGTCCCTTTCAGCTTACACATAGATATGAAGTATTTTATATAAATTACGTGCTGTGTGTGCATATTATCTGTATACTTTCTATCTATGCTGGATGAACGATTTTATACATGTTTTAAATGATTTAAACTGTATATGTATTTTATATCTACAAAATGTGTTGGGTAAAACATGGGTAGATGAATAGTTGCTATGTGACAAAATAAAATAATGAGAGGCCTCGATATAGATGTTATTGATGATCCAGTCATCTAGCGGATTATAGATGACGACCACGGACTATTCTAGACAGTCCAGTGGAACGCTAGCAGGCTCGCAACCAGTAGGTGTTTATTTGAACTGTGTGCTCACCAGCAGTACTCCATCCTCCACATGGTTTCCTATTTGACATGAATTGCTGAGGAACCCCCGAAGCATGTGTTGTCACCCCGATGAAAGTCCTTAGACTAGGTCCCTTGTGTTAGATGTTTTAGGGACGTAAAGTGAGGATAACGGGAACGGGTAATCGGGTTTGTTTGGTTTGATAAAGTTAATAAACTTATTTATTGTGGGTTGAAAACCCTATGTACTCACCAGGTTTCCCAACCTGACCCACTCAGTTTATTTATATCACAGGTGTTGATATGAAGTCACATTACACTGAGAGATTAAGGAGATATAAACCACTAGTGATAATGAATGTAAGTTCTGTTTATGCTTATGTTTCTGTATTGACGATGACACCCCAAATGTTTTAAAATGAATAAAAATACTTTTCTTCGGAAATGCTTTGATAACGTATTTATCATGTTTTACTGGGAACAAATTCCACAACATTTTTATTAAAAGAGGTACTCTGATTTTTATAAAGCATAAACAAAATCGGTCTTTTCTGACCGTGAAAATGGGGATGTCACAGTTATGAGCACACAAATTCCTACTTCACTCCCAACTTCAACATCTACTACTTCAACTACCATGACTTAGAAGCCTTTAACAAAAGGTATTGTTATTGGTTCATCTGTTGGTGGATCAAGTTTGAAGCCGCTACCATCAAAGGAAGAAATAAAAGGCAAAGGGAAGGGTATTCACATTGAACCAACAGAAGAAGAAAAGAAGCTTGCTTTAGAAAAAGAAATGGAGAGACAAAGGCAATTTCAAAGTATTTTAAGACAGAGGCAAGGAGACCCACCTGGTCTTGAAAAGGGTGACCCAACAAAACCATATTGTTATGAGACAACCGAACAAATTTTTTCTCTTGGTAACATGCATGATTTTCTCAAAGTCCCAAAGAAGAGATATGAGATAGAAAATTCGAACTTCAACCAACTGGATTTTCCTATCAACCATATGACTTTCATTTCATCTCAGTATCAATTGATAGACAAGTTCGAAGACAAAGATGAGTTCAAGAGGCTGAAAATGAGGTTTCATGCAGTTCTTGGAAAGAAAGAATAAGAGGTTTGGTCACTGGTAAAGATTTCCAAGGTGTTGGGCATAACCAAAGATCAGTTATTCGAAGGGTTATTACAGAACTTTCGTTATCACGTAGTTCGTGACAATAATGTGGCTTGTGATTTCTTTGTAGCTGATTTCCCTTGATGAATCTTAATGATCTCATCTGTGTGGCAAATATTCTAGGTGGGGTTGATGCTTCGAAACTTCAGGTGACTAGCAAAGAAGATTTCTTGCTTGGGTTTGCTCACATAAAGCTTTTCATTGACAATTATTATGATTGTCGTGCCTTAACGGATGTAGAGTTGACATTGGCAATGGGAAAACAAATCACTGTGCCACAATCCTTGTTAAAAGGTATGGGAAGCTTGAAGAATTTTGATGATGGAGAAATTTGTCTTAAACCATTGGGAATTTTTTTGTGGGGAAGAATAAAAACAACAAGAATACAAAGTTTATATTTAGAGTTGAGGATGTTACAAGATACACTAACTCTCGATATACGAATCTGCTTGTTCGTATAAATAACTGCAACAAAAACACTAAATGAGACAAAGCTGAAGTTCGAAGAGCTATTGTTTGGTACATAGAGGTTAGAAGAGTTCTTCATCAGGCTACCAAAATGCTAATCACTTAGGATTCGACACTGCTCACAAAGGGGGAGAATGTTGGGGTCGAAGTATGTTGTGAGGTGTCGAAGGGTGTTGAGTCTGTCTTAATATCGAAGACTATATTGAAGATCTCATTAATAGGAACTCAACGGTAATATTGAAGATCTCCTTAATAGGAACTCAACGGTAAAAAGACAGACGAAAATAGAGTCTGTATGTAGAAGTTATGAATTTTACGCGGACATTTAACGGTATAATCTCCTCGTACTGTTAAATTTAAGATCGGTCGAGAATTAGCCGACGGGGTCAAAATGAAAGTTGTAGATCTTATTTTTACCTACGCGTGGATATAAAGAATGTCAAAAACGGAGGTCGTATGTGAAAGTTACGGATTTTAGAAGTCGGAAGTGTGCTGTGCGAAATTGGGTGATGTGGCACAATCTTGGCCATTGCTTTCTCCCCAAGTCTTGCCACTAGATGGTGACATGTGGCACCAAGTTTAGCCATTTTTCACCCTATAAATAGAACCTCTCCCACCCTCATTTTCTTCACACCTTTCATATTCTTTCTTCTCTTTACTCTCTCTCTCTCTAGAACCTCTCTCTAGCCCCGAAACCCCCCGAAAAGCCTAGGGAACCTCCCTAGCACGAGGCGGAAGCCCCGGAGTGCTCGACGGCTCCGAGAAGAAGAGCTTTTCAGCTCGGGATTGCTGCTCCAAGCAAAGCCCGGTTTTCTATAAAACCCGATGTAAGTGAGCTACACCTACGCTATTTTTAATATAGCTTTTATTTAATTATAGTAACGTTATTAGGAACTTATAATAAGTACTTGGGCTATTATTATGGGTTATATAAGTATTTTTTAACGCTTATATAATAGTAATAATAGCTAGACTATTAATTAGTCTCGGCGAATAATATACTAAACTCGAGTGGTAATAATACTAGGTTTCGTCGAAGGAAATTATTTTTAAGAAGCGAAGCGCTGTCTGAGTTCGGAATCCCCACCTTTTCAAGTGAGTGCATGGTCCCTTTCATCTTACACATAGATATGAAGTATTTAATATAAATTACGTGCTATGTGTGCATATTGTCTGAATACTTGCTGTCTATGCTGGGTGAAATATTTTTATACACGTTTTAAATGATTTAAATTGTATATGTATTTTATATCTACAAAACGTGTTGGGTAAAACATGGGTAGATGTAATAGTTGCTGTGTGACCAAATAAAATAATGAGAGGCATCGATATAGATGTTATTGATGATCCAGTCATCTAGCGGAGTATAGATGACGACCACAGACTATTCTAGACAGTCCAGTGGAACGCTAGCAGACTCGCAACCTGTAGGTGTTTATTTGAACTGTGTGCTCACCAGCAGTACTCCATCCCCCACATGGTTGCCTTATTTGACATGAATTGCTGAGGAACCCCCGAAGCATGTGTTGTCACCCCGATGAAAGTCCCTTAGACTAGGTCCCTTGTGTTAGATGTTTTAGGGACGTAAAGTGAGGATAACGGGAACAGGTAATCGGGTTTGTTTGGTTTGATAAAGTTAATAAACTTATTTATTGTGGGTTGAAAACCCTATGTACTCACCTGGTTTCCCAACCTGACCCACTCAGTTTATTTATATCACAGGTGTTGATATGAAGTCACATTACACTGAGAGATTAAGGAGATATAAATCACTAGTGATAATGAATGTAAGTTATGTTTATGCTTATGTTTCTGTATTGACGATGACATCCCAAATGTTTTAAAAATGAATAAAAATACTTTTCTTCGGAAATGCTTTGATAACGTATTTATCATGTTTTACTGGGAGCAAATTCCGTAACATTTTTATTAAAAGAGGTACTCTGATTTTTATAAAGCATAAACAAAATCTGTCTTTTCTGGCCGTGAAAATGGGGATGTCACAGTTGGTATCAGAGCATTAGTTTAAGCGAACTAGGAATATGGATTTATTTCTAGACTTAAACTTAGAATGCTAAGCAAGGATTGTGAGGAATGTGTCTAATAAAATTTAGGTAAAGCACCTGAATAGACACAAGCACTAGCTAATTTAGGGAAAATGCCTAACATGCTTTTATGTGCTAAATGATTTATGATATGCATTGTATGATCGGATCTATGGTCTGTTGCCGACCGGATCTAGAAACTTTATGTGTTCATATGTCTAAACGTTTAATTACGGTATTAGAACTGGCATATAACTTTTTAGAGAAATAGGGAGAATTACACACCGATCGTAAATAAAATCTTTCCTATCTTAATTCTCGTCATTGCACACCGAACGTCTGATTTAGTATATAGATCAAAATGGCAAGAACCCGTAGTGGAGCCGGGAATGCAAATGGGAACAGGAATCAACCACCAGTGATTGAACAAATACCTGTTGTAGCAGATGCTCCTGAGCCAATTACAATGGCCGGAGTACAAGCCATGATACGGGCTATGTTGGCTGAACAACGGGAAGAGATGAGGCAAGTGTTGCATGAAAATAGGGACGAACCTACAATGCCAGTTGAACAGCCCGAATTGAACGATGGGCAGTCAGAAGGAGGGAACTACAGTAGGACCGTTGGTCAAGCCAACCCACCAATAGTTCGACAAAACAACCAGTATGACGGAGTCGAGAGGAATGGATTCAAGTACAAGGATTTTCTGACTTGCAATCCATCGAATTTCACTGGAAAGGAAGATCCGATCGGAGTCATGGATTGGATCTCGGAGATGGAGTTAGTTTTCATGACGTGTGGTTGCAGAGGCAAGTTACAGACCACCTTTGCAGCACGTCAATTCCGAGGAGGTGCTGTGCGCTGGTGGAATACCCTGGGGAAGACTCTGAGCCCCAATGAGCCCCTGCAACTAACATGGGCAGAGTTTTTGGTGCAGTTCAAACGCAAGTACTGCTCAGCCTAAAACCTGCTCGAGCTAGAGAACCAGTTCCTGACCTTGAAGAAAGGAAGCATGTCAATTGATGAATACACCAACAACTTCACAGAGAAGATGGAGTTCGCCTTGCGTCTTGTTCCGGATGAGCTGACGAAAATCGACAAGTATGCAAAGGGACTTCCATGGGAGTACGCGGTACCAGTGCGTCAGGCACCTACTCTGGAGGCAGCTATCTGGGCTGCCAAGTCTGTGGAGGATATGATTAAGGGAAGAGCTGCCAACAAGATTGAGGTTGGCGAAAAGAGGAAGTTTGAGGGGTCTACGAGGCCCAATAAGAAGATCAAGTCTGGTTCAAAGGAGTTTAGTGGAGGAGGAAACAAAGTGAAATGGTGCAAGAAGTGCAAGAAGAAGCACTTCGGGAAATGTAGCGAGGAAGTGACTTGCTACAAGTGTGGGAAGACCGGACATTACGCCAACGAGTGCACCGCTAGCAAAAGGGTGTGTTATGAATGCCGTGAAGAAGGGCACGTTGCTAAGGATTTCTCGAAGAAGAAAGAGGCGGCAAGACCAAACATTCCACCGAAACCGAAGGCAAGAGCGTTCCATATGATCCTTGACGAAGAAGATGGAAATGAAAGGGATCAGGAATGAGGATCTATGAAGTAGTCGTGTAAATAGTACCACGTGGTGTAGCCTATTAGAGGCATAGTATAGGTTGAACTTGAACACCTATGTAATCGTTTCAAGGAATAATATAAAACCTTCATTTTGTTATCTAATGTGTCAAGTTGTTATGTGATTTTCTTGTATGGTGACTTGGGTGAACTGCAAGACAATACTTGGGACGAGTATGAGTAGGTGTGAAAGGTAGTAGAGGCCTATACTACCGGAAGCACAGGACTCACGCTTGGATCAGGGAAAGTCACAAGGTTACCAAGAAGCTAGTAATTGATACCGTTTTATTCAAATATGTCGTTACCATCGTTTCGGTAATGACTAAGAGGATGATTGTTATTCCGACCCTAGTGGTCATATCGGATTGAGTCCGACTACGATAAGTATGTTACGTGGTTCAGAGAACCAAGTTTGATGTAGCATCTGACTTAAGTCGGAAGATTGAAATAAAAGATAATCAAAGCGATCGGTAGAGGTATCGCGATAGTTGCTAGTAGATAGAAATGCTACCTTTTAAGATGTGATTAGAACATGAAGAAATGTATAGTCTGTTTTGGAAGACTCTAAGAGACCTGAGTCTAAGAGTGGGAACATACGATGATAAGTCATTAGAATATGACACATCGGTCCATTTTAGTAATAAAATAACTTATCTTAAGTTTGTTAAGAAGAAGAAGCAGTCTCCAGTAAGGATCGAGATTGTGACTTGAAGGTCATAATTTGGAGTCTAACGTGAGATAGGGAGCAAGTGCAAGATCGAGCACCTCCTGCAATCAGGAAGTCTTAGAGTTAGATATTCGTTCGAAGAAACATCAAAGTTACGGTTATTACTTAGGATGAAGAGAAAACGTATGGAGTCATCATGTGAGCCCTGTTTCGTTGATGATTCCGGGACGTAATCATCCTAAGGGGGAGATAATTGTAACGCCCGTAGATCCGGGCTAGTCAATTTAGAGATAATAGGGGTCGAAAATGACTTTTTGACAAAAGATAATCTTAACCAAGTTGTAGAATACGTCTCAAGGGTTCCGTACATATAAAGAACGTTGAAATCCGAGTTATAACGAAGAAGTTATGGTTCGTCGAAGTTTTACGGCAAAACGGGCACGACATCGGGAGACGTAAATAGTGAATTTACGATGGAGGAATTTTTAGCCTTAGAAATCTAAACAAAAGTTGTAGTATACGTTAAACTGAGAACATACAAAAAACGAACGCCCAAATCTGACTTCGTATGAGGAAGTTATGAATTTTCTAAGATTTGGCTTAACAGCGCACAACCCGAAACTCGAATTTTAGATCGAACGGTTTTTGGCCTACACGACCTAAATGAGAATTGAAGATCTCATTAATAGGAACTCAACGGTAAAAAGACAGACGAAAATAGAGTCTGTATGTAGAAGTTATGAATTTTACGCGGACATTTAACGGTATAATCTCCTCGTACTGTTAAATTTAAGATCGGTCGAGATTTAGCCGACGGAGTCAAAATGAAAGTTGTAGAACTTATTTTTACCTACGCGTGGATATAAAGAACGTCAAAAACGGAGGTCGTATGTGAATGTTACGGATTTTAGAAGTCGGAAGTGTGTTGTACGAAAATGGGTAATGTGGCACAATCTTGGCCATTGGTTTCTCCCCAAGTCTTGCCACTAGATGGTGACATGTGGCACCAAGTTCAGCCATTTTTCACCCTATAAATAGAACCTCTCCCACCCTCATTTTCTTCACACCTTTCCCATTCTTTCTTCTCTTTACTCTCTCTCTCTAGAACCTCTCTCTAGCCCCGAAACCCCCCGAAAAGCCTAGGGAACCTCCCTAGCACGAGGCGGAAGCCCCGGAGTGCTCGACGGCTCCGAGAAGAAGAGCTTTTCAGCCCGGGAACGCTGCTCCAAGCAAAACCCGATTTTCTATAAAACCCGATGTAAGTGAGCTACACCTACGCTATTTTTAATATAGCTTTTATTTAATTATAGTAACGTTATTAGGAACTTATTATAAGTACTTGGGCTATTATTATGGGTTATATAAGTATTTTTTAACGCTTATATAATAGTAATAATAGCTAGACTATTAATAAGTACTTGGGCTATTATTATGGGTAGATGTAATATTTGCTGTGTGACCAAATAAAATAATGAGAGGCCCTCGATATAGATGTTATTGATGATCCAGTCATCTAGCGGAGTATAGATGACGACCACAGACTATTCTAGACAGTCCAGTGGAACGCTAGCAGGCTCGCAACCTGTAGGTGTTTATTTGAACTGTGTGCTCACCAGCAGTACTCCATCCCCCACATGGTTTCCTTATTTGATATGAATTGCTGAGGAACCCCCGAAGCATGTGTTGTCACCCCGATGAAAGTCTCTTAGACTAGGTCCCTTGTGTTAGATGTTTTAGGGACATAAAGTGAGGATAACGGGAACGGGTAATCGGTTTGTTTGGTTTGATAAAGTTACTAAACTTATTTATTGTAGGTTGAAAACCCTATGTACTCACCAGGTTTCCCAACCTGACCCACTCAGTTTATTTATATCACAGGTGTTGATATGAAGTCACATTACACTGAGAGATTAAGGAGATATAAATCACTAGTGATAATGAATGTAAGTTCTGTTTATGCTTATGTTTCTGTATTGACGATGTCATCCCAAATGTTTTAAAAATGAATAAAAATACTTTTCTTCGGAAATGCTTTGATAACGTATTTATCATGTTTTACTGGGAACAAATTTCGCAACATTTTTATTAAAAGAGGTACTCTGATTTTTATAAAGCATAAACAAAATTGGTCTTTTCTGGCCGTGAAAATGGGGATGTCACACCAGAGTTGTCACCTCTTTTGCAAGCTTTTGAAGATAAAAAGTTCTTAGCCTGACATCTCTTTGTGTAGATCTAGTTTGGGGTAATTCATGGCTTATTCTAGTTCCTTTGGTTTGTCCTTATGAGTAAAAGTTACTCCAAGAACTTATTCTCTAGATCTGGACGTTTTAGAGGCCCCTAATGCATAAAAATGTCACCTTGATGGGTTTTGTGCAACCATGCAAAGTTGATGTTTAACTTAATGGAGCTAAGATGCTAGAATTGGACCTTGGGGTGTTTTTAGCCATGCAAATGATTAAAACCTTTGAATTTAGGGATTAGGACTTTAGTATGGTGACATTTTATGGATTGGATGATAAGTTTTGAAGTAATTAAGTCGTTTGGCCAAAGGTTTGGGATCAGGCTAGTACACGGGGTGTACTATTGGGTACGCTGAGTGTACTGGTTGCGAACCCGTTTCCAAATCGATCGTGTACGAAAGGCGTACGAGCCTGGTTCGCCAAGCGTATGCTAAACTATGGGCCGAAGGAGTCGTGGGCTTGGGTCTTTGGGCTATGTTTCGTTTGGGCTTGGCCCCTTAACCTCTATGGATAATTTCTGGACTTTGGGCTTTCTTAGGTTGGGCTATATTGGGCTGTGGGTTCCATTTAGGAAATTGGGCCTTTAGGGAGCAAATGGTTGGGCCTTGTTTTGGGCCTAGGAAAAAGGGTAAAATGGTCTTTTACCTTGTATGTTGGGCAAGTGATCTAGATTCTTGATATTGGATTAAGACCTAATTATTAATTGGGTATTACTGATGATGTTAGAGCATGATTTTTTCGGATCAACAGTCCGAGCATTTATCAAAAAGATTCAACAGACTGAGGTGAGTTTCCTCACCGAGTTTAGCGGGTCGAAGGCACCAATGCCGACCCATGGTTCATTATGATTAGGATGCTAGTTGTCTGTGTGACTCTGCATGTATGTTTTATGATATGTTTACCGGGCGGGACTCGATGCCGGGTGGAGCTTGATGATTATATTGTATGCTATTTATCTTTGTGATTTTTGCATGTGTTTATATGTTTGTATGTACTGGGCGGGGCCCGATGCCAGGCGGGGCATGATGATTGACAGATTTGTTCCGAGCGAGGCTCGATGGTGGGCGGGGCCCGATGTCCGGCGGGCCCCGATGACGGGCGGGGCCCATTATATGTTTGATATGTATGGTATGTGGTATTTTGGGGAACTCACTAAGCTTTGTCCTTACGGTTTTCAATTTATGTTTCAGGTACTTCTTGTTCGAAGAGGAAGAGCCCGGGATGATTGCAGTGCGCACACCACATTGTTCCGCATTTTATATTACTCTGATGTACTGGGATGTTTATTGATACACTTTGATTTACTATGGTTTTTATGATGTTGTTTTGGATAATGGTTTTATCAATTTAAAAATCGAAATTTTTAGTCTTAATTTTTGGGACGTTACACCAAGACGTTGCAAGGGAAGACCATGGGGCAGCCCATGGTAATGGTATGAAAGACCATGGGGGTAGCCTATAATAATGGTATAAAAGACCATGGGGGTAACCCATGACACATGTATGCAAGACCATAGGGGTAGCCCATGACAATATATGTATGGTATGTGATATTTTAGGGAACTCGCTAAGTTTCGTGCTTACGGATTTATGGTTTAACAATTTCAGGTACTTCTAGTTCTAAAGAGAAGGACCCGACTTGACTGCACAACATCCCCTTATGATTTATGCATTGATGATTATTCTACTCTGGTGATTTTGATACATTGTACTATGTTTGGTTTTGAAACACATGATGTATGGTTTTGATGTTTTTAAAAAAGTTAAAATTTTTATCAGTATTTTTGGGATGTTACATGTAGTACGAAATGAACTCCGGAGTGGCCCATTTCAGATAGAATGGTTATTTTGCAACAAGTAATTTATAGAGATTATTTTTTAATAAATACACCAAAAAATGATTAGATTACTTAATTTCCCATTATTAAAAGTTAAATTTTAATAAGAAAAACAAATGAAGGGTAAATTTGTCAAAGATTTAACGGATTAAACAAACATCTAACTTTAAGGACCAAATCCATAACAAAGCACTTGAAAATAATAACTTTTGCTAGTTGAAGCTTTTTTTTTTTTTTTTTACTTCACACAAAGAAAAATGCAAACCATCTGGACCGTTTTTTATAATTTTCTGAATATTTTGTGAGCCTTTCAAATCCAAACTTTTTGTTTTTTTAACATATTTAATGTTTATAAAAATTAAAAAGTGATTACCAATAACATTTAGTAAACCAATATATTACGATACAAGAAAAATAAAATAAATACTACTAAATCTAAAAATCTAAAGTCTATATTTCTATCTACTATATGGAACCAACAAAACCCGAAAACGGGCCAACAAGTGGGTCTTAACGGGCTGGTTTTTAGGGTATGCTTGTGGCAGGACAGGGCCCTCACCAGGCCTATGTTGAGCAGATATTCGGGTCAGACTTTTGGGCTTACGGGCCATGGTGGGTAGGCTTTTGTGCACTTCAAATTGGTTACACGTTCTCTTTCTATATATGGAAAAATTAGAACTCACCAACATAAAACTAACTATTACAATTTGAATTAGGAGGCATTTCAAGCTCAAGGAAAAGGAAAATATCTGGATCGGTTACAAGAACTTAGGTTAAGTTTAATACCCAACATTATGTCTTAAGCCGAATTTTAACATTGTTATAGTTAAGACTTCTGCTATTCAAGTTTCTTTCCTGTAAAAGAAGATTATTAGATGGTTTTATGGATTATGAATTACAAGATATTAGTCACTGTCCAATAATTTGGAGTGTGGAAAAATTGAAAGCAGATAGAATGTTCTATCTCAAATGGTCAAATGACATGTATCATATTCAAAAGATTAGAATAGTTTGTATGGCTCAAATTAATTAGACTTATAGTCGTGATGCTTCATCGAAATCTCAACATTTATATAGATGTAGTGTCATGTTTAAATCAAAAACGTAAATTAAGAAATATATATATATATATATATATATATATATATATATATATATATATATATATATATATATATATATATATATATATATATATATATATATATATATATATATATATAGGGAAGGGTTATATGGAAAACAAAAAACCCTAAAAAAACCCTAAAAATCATAAAAATACTTAGAGATCACAAATATTTTTTTTTTGACATTTTTTACCTAAAAATCGCAGGTTTATTTACAAAATCGCTGAAAAAAATAAAAAAATCGACTTTTTTTTGGTTTTTTTTTTCTTTTGTTTTTTTTTTCAAAAATATTTTCAGTGAAAATAAAGAAAAAGTTGCGAAAATTCATAATATAAAATCAAAAAAAAAGATTTGTGATGTCTAAGTATTTTTTTTTATGCATTTTTATGATTTTTAGAGTTTTTTTTTTATGGTTTCTTGTTTTCCATAGAACCTAAACCTATATATATATATATATATATATATATATATATATATATAGAGAGAGAGAGAGAGAGAGAGAGGTAAGTTCAATTGAGAAAATAAAAAAGGTTGAGAATGGGGGAATCATTCTCAGCCACTCATTTAATCTAAGCATAAAAAGACACGGTGGCAAACTTGTAAATATGTTAATAACCTTCAATCTCAAATACGTAACTATAGAGAATTCGATAACAGTTCGTTCATCATCAAAATTTCTCCTCCAACCTTCAACAATCATCTAGATTTCTTCAACTAAACCATCATCAATGTCATCCAGTGTTAATCAATCATCGATATTCGTGGCTGGAAGGTTCGCCGTTCAAGACAGATTCACAACCCAAATTCATCAATTTCATCGATTTCTTTGTTGAATACTCCGAATGTTCGTAGCTTGCAAGCATTTGTTAAAGTTCATAACGGATTTGGAACTGGAATTTCCCATATTCGCAAACGAACTCAGTTGGAATCGGAATTTCTTCGTTGTTCATGAAATTGGAATCGGAGTTTTGGACTCGCAGTCACAGTCGACATTGAATGACTCGGAATCGGTACTCACAGGTTCCCGATCGGATTTTCGAAAATCAAAATCAAAATGAGAAATCGATCAGACATAGGATATCGCATCTGAAGTCGAAATCGGAAGTATATGATGATTTGGAAATGATAACTTGAATTGGAAGTATCATGTTTTTAACATTTTTAAAATAGTTAGCTTGTATGCACTCCAACTGTTTGATGAAATGCATAAACTAAATTACCATGTTATATTCACATATGAATATGTTTTCTCACCTGAATCAGTATATGATTATTAAAAACACAAAACAAATATGCAAGTCTGTATGTTATTCATATGTGAAAAACATATAAAAATTATATATATTTGTGAAAATACCTTCTAATATTCATAAGTGAATATATTCACAAGTGAATATACTTTGTAATATTCATATATGAATATACTGTGTAATATTCATAAGCGAATATATCATCTAATATTCACAAGTGAATATACTATGTAATATTCACATGTGATATACCATGTAATACTATGTAATATTCACATATGAAAATATCATTTAATATTCATAAGTGAATATACCATCTAATATTCACAAGTGAATATACTATGTTAATATTCACAAGTGAATGCATCGTCTAATATTTAAATATGAATATACTATGTTTATTATATGCTATATTGTGACAACCGGAAATTTCTATCTTGTGCAACTATACAATTCAATCAAAGCCAGACTCGTTTCTGCTATCTTTTAGCACTGTTTAAGGTCTGTTTGAGTGTTATAAGCCTAGCACCTTCAAGAAGGAATGTTAGGAAGTGTATTCTAGAGTGAAGTGTGCAGCATACAAGCCGAAAACTCAATTCATAAGGAGTTTACGGCCGTAAACTAGAGTTTACGGCCGTAAACACCTCCTTGGCCGTAAACTCATATCCATATATGAGTTTTATCTTTATTTCTAGTCACTCCTTACACTTCCAAGCCTAGATTTCGGATTCTCTCTCAACTATCATCGAGATTTTCACCTTGATCTTCAAAAGAGTAAGCATTCCTTCCATGTTATTAGATGTTATTCTTCTTAATCTAGTATCACCCTTTGATTTTATCCATGAAATCATTCATTTTGGTTAGATCTTCAAGTATTCACACTTACACCAAGAACACCTACTAGTTCTTGGACCGTGAACACCCCCTTCAAGCTTCAAAACGTAAGTATCCTTCCATATACTAGTTATACTATAGAAGCTTTTAACATACACCCTTGAAATCAACCATTTCCCAAGATCAATGGAAGTTTACGGCCATGAACATCTCCCTTGGCCGTAAACCCTTGTTAAAGCTCCTAGTTTGGCCATAAACTCTTCTTAAGGCTAGGAATGGGTCAAAACACACTTCCTTGATGTTGAATAGGACCATAAAACACTTTTTGGCATATGTATTAATGAGTGTATGGTCGTAAACACATAGGGCCGTAAACCCTATGGCCGTAAACACCTAGGTCCGTAAATCCTATGGCCGTAAACACATTGGGTCGTAAACACAATGGCCGTAAACTCCATTGTGTGGCCGTAAACCCCCTTAGAACAATCCTATGTGATTGTAACACTTCAATCCAAGTGTTTCCTAGTCCTTAAGGTGGTTCCCTATCATGATTAGTTGTTATATACACTAATTATATTCATATATGTGTCATTATATGCTTAATAGGATCCGTTTGTGCTCGAGGCTTCACTTGACACTTAGCATCCTAAATCGATCTTTCATTCGTATCACTCAGTACATGTGAGTTCATACCCATTAACTTATCTTTTAAATGATTTTAAATGCTTTTATGGGGGGGAATACAAGTAGAACTATTATAGTTATTACATCAATCACATGTGATTAATAACTATCAAACAAGTGGATTTTCTTATACTTCAAACTGTTTTATCAAACAAACTCTTCAAAACAATTTATAAACTGACATCAAGTCATCTGTTACCATTCAAATGGTTAAAACTCTTTTATGTGTTACACTTTCTATTAAACTCCTTTAAACTTATATATTGTCAAAATCATGTTTATATGTATATAGTTATATAAGTAAGGTTGAAAGGACTTAGGACTGATAACTCACTTTATTTCCTGTCCCTTGTTTGGTTGTGGACTTAGGGTATCCGGTTGTTTGTCCGAGTGTCGTTTGAATCTTAGTTATATATTATGTATATGTGTATAGATATAAAAGTTCCTACATCAGTTCAGCACCTTTGGGTAGCAAAGGTGTACAAACATACTCAGTCGTTCAAACAACATTACTAGTAAACTATAATAGGTATAGTTTAGAGGTTTACTACTCACTATTTCTAGTACAATGAAACATACAAGAGTCAGTTCATTCATGAGTCAATACAAACTTAACATTATGAGAAAAAGAAAGAACATACTATTATGAGAAACAGAAAGAACATACTATTATGAGAAACAGAAAAAACATACTATGATGAGAAACAAAGAGAACATACACTACACTAGAACAGAGAGAACATACAACACACTAGAACATACTATACAAACACTAGAATACTATAACATTAATGTGAGCCACTACTTCATGGCATGGCAATGTACTGTTGTGTCACGTTTTGTAACCAGAGTCTCCTGGAGGGAGAGCGTGAATTGGTGTATAGATCTATACGGGATTGACTATCCTACACCTTGCTGCTAGCTACAGTGGGACCTACAGGTCTACGGGTGATTAATGTCATACCATTTCGATGTCTTCGAGCGTCGTGTTTTAACTAGTCGATCAAGCATGGTTACAATTATATCACATCTTACCTTAATTAAAAACAATTGTTTTAAGGTAGTTAAGACAAGGTAGTAGCTATATACAAATACTACAAGTACATCATTATTATTTTCCCATTACATTCAAATTGTGATCTTCTCACATAAACGGTAATGTAAACTATATTTTTGGTAATGGTAGTCTGTCTTTGGGAAAATTACACACTTTTACAAACAAACAACATACAGAACATTCGGGCCTTGGTAGAAGGCTACTTTTAGTAGAAAATATAGGATTTTCTAGGAGATACAAACACTTACAAACATTTACTACTAATACTTACAAACATTTACATTAAACATTTACGAACACTTTCATACAAGCAATGACACTAAAATACTTATGAACTCACCAGCTTTAATGCTGATCTATGCTTTCAAAACAACTTGTATTCTCAGGTCACCAGTAGACAGGTACCGATGACCAGGTTTTGAGAAGACGGAGCTTTCAAGACTCGTCTTTATTTTGATTATTCATTTTTGGTGTCTTATAAACTATACACAGAACACACTTGTATTAAAATTATATTATTAATGCAATGGATGATGTTGTTACTTGTTTACTATTATGCATTGTTGTGATACTGTACATGACGTCCTCCGCCCCAGAACGTTTCCGCCATTCCGGTTTTGGGGTGTGACAGATTGGTATCAGAGCTCTGTTTATAGTGAATTGAGTATATCAACCGATAAAAGATATACAACTATAAACACAACGGGATTAAAATACTCTGACCAAGAGTTATACTTTTAAATAATAAAATATTTAACCGAAGTATACATACCTGCATTCATACTAAAATCAGTGTCACTAGGACATAACAAAAGTATTGCGATTGTTGGATAACACAAGTAGGCTTGGGGACATATAATCAGATCTGGGATTGATATAACCTGATCAACTATATCTTTCCGAGAAGTGATTAGCATGTGCCTAGGAATGATTGTGGTGTTGCAGCAAGTCTAAAAACTTACCAACACTACTACAATGAAAACTTTAGAACAAAACATAAACTTAAAATACTATAGGAATATTTTGTGTTACTATAATTACTTAAGTGCAAACTAAAAAGGTCTTTATTAGTATGTCAATAGTTGCTGAGTGGATACGCTAAGGTTATATGTGACTAAAGTGTCATAAACTTAGAATCTGAGATCTTTGCTTTACTTCCTGTTCCTTGTTTGGTTGTGGACTTAGAGTTAGGATCAGTTATTCGAAGGTCTATTCTGTTTTGGTTACATATGACTGGTATGCACTACGCAAATGTTGGAGTAACTGGTAAGGATCATCTTATAATTATCTTAATTAGTACGTCTATTAATTATTTCTTTTATCCCTATTCTCGTGTATGTGGCTGGGTTCCATCTCCCCGGCGACCCGTACTTTCCCAACCAAGGTAACGGAGGATGGCTCGATGCAGAGGCAGAAGAGAATCATCCAATCCCTTTGGATGACGACTTCACAGAGAACTTTTCGGAGGATTCTGACTCCGATCCCGAAGTCAATAACCTACCCAAATCCCAAACCCTAACCCTCGTCGAGCATTTCAAGGCCCCACACCTCTGTGGGCAACAAACTTGAACAGATGGAGTCACGAACAGGGTCAACCCTTACCCTACAACGGAGATCGAAGCTTCTATAACTTGAGTGAGGGAGGCTCAGCGGACAGAGTCCTACCTATCCTAGTCTGCAGGGTTGCTCGTACTGATGAGCAGGGTAGGGAGGCCATCAACCGAATCATGGAGGTTGATGCCGATGCGGGAGTCAATACCGTACGCATTCGCCATCTGGAGTCTGCTCATGCAAGGACTCAGAATCAGAATGCGGCCATGCAGAGAGAACTTACTGCAACCCAAGCTGAAGTCAGGGAACTTCGAGCTCGACAGGCAACGTCTGAAAGGCGCATGAGGGACATGGAGCGCCGTCTGGCAGAATCAATGACTCATTCTAGTGGTTCTCGTCGCAGATAGAGCCTACTCAACTTTCTCTTTTGGATATAACTTAGGTCTATGTAAAAGCTCTAGTTTCAGTTTCCTGTCTATGATAAGACTTTGAACTTGTTAGTCTTGTAAGGTCTTGTACTGTCAAAATTTTCTCATTTCGGTTTGATGTAAGACCTACTTTTAGGTCATTTTTCCCAAACTTGTTACATCATTAATGCCAATATTATTGACAGTCATCTAATCTTGTGGGAAATCCATATCCAAATGTTTTCAAACTTCTACTGCTAGATCTCTATATCAATCATACTCTCGTTTGTTTTGTTGGGCTATGGAGAGTTAGTCCATGGACCACTCTCATTATACTTACAATTGATTCTTACTAACATCTTCATCTTTGTAAACTTTTAGTTGAGCAATGCATCCGCGAAGAGGGACGAGACGCAACCCTCCGATAACTCCAACACTACCACCACCTCCTCCACAATATAACCCATCAGCAATCCAAGCTGCGGTTAATGCGGCTGTTACGACAACCCTAGCTCAGTCCAGTGCTAGTGGAACTAGCGGGAGTGGGACAACTGTTCATTCCACTCAAAGTGATGCTCCAGTGCGCTCTAGAGAGTGCTCGTACAAGGACTTCACCAACTGCAAGCCCAGGTCCTTCAATGGGACTGACGCGATTTTCCCGACATCTTTCCAGAAGAACTACCATGATTACCACCACAGCGTCAAGTCGAGTTCAGAATCGACTTAGTTCCAGGAGCTACCCCAGTAGCCAAATCGCCCTATCGTCTAGCACCAGCTGAGATGCAGGAGCTATCCGGTCAACTTAACGAATTGCTCAACAAGGGCTTTATTAGACCAAGCTTCTCACCCTGGAGAGCACCGGTCTTGTTCGTCAAGAAGAAAGACGGATCGTTCCGCATGTGCATCGAATACAGAGAACTGAACAAACTTACAGTCAAGAATCGTTACCCTCTGCCTCGCATAGACGATCTGTTCGATTAACTGCAATGGGCGAATTTCTTTTCAAAGATAGATCTGAGATCCGGATATCACCAGTTACGAGTTTTAGGGGAGGATGTTCCGAAGACAGCCTTCCGAACTAGTTATGGACACTACGAGTTTTTAGTGATGCCGTTCGGATTGACCAATGCGCCCGCAGTATTCATGGACTTAATGAATAGGGTGTGCCGTCCTTACTTGGATCAGTTCGTCATTGTATTCATCGATGACATACTTATCTACTCTCATAGTAAGGAGGAGCATAGTCAACATCTACGTCAGGTCTTAGAAACACTGCGATCAGAGAAGCTCTACGCGAAGTTCTCTAAATGCGAGTTTTGGATTCGAAGAGTCGAGTTCTTGGGTCACGTTGTTAGTGAAGAGGGAATTCACGTGGACCCTTCCAAAATAAAGGCCATTGAGAACTGGTCAGCTCCGAAGACACCTACAGAAATTCGTCAATTTCTAGGCCTCGCTCGCTACTATCGCAGGTTCATTCAGAACTTCTCTCGGATTGCGAAACCACTTACACCATTGACCCAAAAGGGCGTGGCCTTTGACTGGGAAGAGAAATAATAGAAAGCGTTTCAAACACTAAAACAAGCCTTATGCACCGCACCGATACTATCCCTCCTAGAAGGGATAGAAGACTTCGTGGTTTATTGTGATGCATCCAACCAAGGGCTTGGCTGTGTTCTGATGCAACGAGGTAAGGTCATCACCTATGCCTCAAGACAGCTAAAGACACACGAGGTCAACTACACCACACACGATCTTGAGTTAGGAGCAGTAGTGTTTGCTCTGAAGATCTGGAGACACTACCTGTACGGTACGAAAAGCACTATCTTCACAAATCACAAAAGCCTTCAACACATATTCAACCAGAAGGAGCTCAACATGAGACAACGACGGTGGATCGAGCTACTCAGTGATTACGAATGCAAAATTCGTTATCATCCCGGCAAGGCCAACGTAGTAGCTGACGCCCTAAGTCGGAAAGAATACTCTGGTCATAGAGTTAAATCATTGACTATGACTATCCATTCACACTTGTCCATACAAATTAAGGAGGCTCGGCTCGAAGCTTTGAAACCTGAAAATGTGACGAGTGAATCCCTAAGAGGTATGGATAAGAACTTGGAAGTCAAGGGTGGCGGAGCCTTATATCTCATGGATCAGATCTGGACACCGAAACACGGTGGTTTCAGAGACTTGATCATGACCGAAGCTCACAACACTCGATATTCCGTCCACCCAGGTTCAGATAAGATGTATCTGGATCTTAAAAAGTTTTACTGGTGGCCTAACATGAAAGCAGACATTGCTACCTTCGTGAGTAAATGCCTTACTTGCGCAAAGGTTAAGGTCGAATACCAGAAACCCTCAGGTTTACTTCAGCAACCGGAGATACCTGAATGGAAGTGGGAGCGGATCACAATGGACTTCATAACCAAGTTCCCAAGACAACTGGTGGTCTCGATACCATATGGGTGATCGTAGACAGGTTAACAAAGTCCACACACTTCCTGCCTATCAAAGAGACTGACAAGATGGAGAAACTCACTAGAACATACATTAGAGAAATCGTACGACTGCATGGTGTTCCCATATCCATTATCTCAGATAGAGATAGTAGATTCACTTCGAGGTTCTGGCAGTCGCTACAAAGTTCCCTAGGAACTAGGCTGGACATGAGTACAGCCTACCATCCGCAAACCGACGGACAAAGTGAGAGGACTATTCAAACTTTGGAATATATGTTGCGAGCCTGCGTGATAGACTTTGGGAAGGCATGGGATACTCATTTACCTCTTGTCGAGTTTTCCTACAACAATAGTTATCACAGAAGCATAAAGGCTGCTCCATTTGAAGCCCTCTATGGTCGTAAGTGCAGATCCCCTCTGTGTTGGGCTGAGGTTGGCGACACTCCGTTAGCTAAAGGATGAGATCCTGATAGCACTCTCACAGGTCCGAAGATCATTCGGGAAACGACAGAGAAGATCGTTCAAATTCGTGAACGATTGAAAGCCTCTAGAGACCGACAGAAAAGCTGCGCAGACAAACGAAGGAAACCTTTGGAATTCCAGGTGGGCGACCGTGTCCTTTTGAAGGTCTCACCCTGGAAGGGCTTAATACGCTTTGGAAAGCGTGGAAAGCTAAATCCAATATATGTAGGGCCTTTCGAGATTATCGCTAGAATCGGCCCTGTAGCTTACAAACTCAAACTGCCTCGCGAACTTAGTAACGTGCATTCTACTTTCCATGTCTCGAACTTGAAAAAATGTCTGTCTGACGAGACTCTTGTAATCCCACTCGACGAGATCGAGATCAACAAGAGCCTCAACTTCGTGGAAGAACCAGTAGAGATCATGGACCGAGAGGTCAAGCAAACGAAGCAAAGCCGTATCCCGATAGCGAAGGTTCGCTGGAATGCCAAGCGAGGACCTGAATTCACTTGGGAGTGCGAGGATCAAATTAAACTAAAATATCATCATCTTTTCGCTTAGTTATTTGTAATCGCTTAATTGCTTAAACTCTAATTTCGGGACAAAATTCTCTCTAACGGGGGGGGGGGGGGGTGATGTGACAACCCGAAATTTCTATCTTGTGCAACCATACAATTCAATCAAAGTCAGACTCGTTTATGCTATCTTTTAGCACTTTTTAGGGTATTTTTGAGTGTTATAAGCCTAGCACCTTCAAGAAGGAATGTTAGGAAGTGTATTCTAGAGTGCAGTGTGCAGCATACAAGCCAGAAACTTCATTCATAAGGAGTTTACGGCCGTAAACTAGAGTTTACGGCCGTAAACACCTCCTTGGCCGTAAACTCATATCCATATATGAGTTTTATCTTCATTTCTAGTCATTCCTTACACTTCCAAGCCTAGATTTCGGATTCTCTCTCAACTATCATCAAGATTTTCACCTTGATCTTCAAAAGAGTAAGCATTCCTTCCATGTTATTAGATGTTATTCTTCTTAATCTAGTATCACCCTTTGATTTCATCCATGAAATCATTCATTTTGGTTAGATCTTCAAGTATTCACACTTACACCAAGAACACCTACTAGTTCTTGGACAATGAACACCCCCTTCAAGCTTCAAAACGTAAGTATCCTTCCATATACTAGTTATACTATAGAAGCTTTTAACATACACCCTTGAAATCAACAATTTCCCAAGATCAATGGGAGTTTACGGCCATGAACATCTCCCTTGGCCGTAAACCTTTGTTAAAGCTCCCAGTTTGGCCATAAACTCTTCTTAAGGCTAGGAATGGGTCAAGACACACTTCCTTGATGCTGAATAGGACCATAAAACACTTTTTGGCATATGTATTCATGAGTGTACGACCGTAAACACCTAGGGCCGTAAACACCTAGGGCCGTAAACCCCATGGCCGTAAACACATTGGGCTATAAACACAATGGCCGTAAACTCCATTTTGTGGCCGTAAACCCCCTTAGAACAATCCTATGTGATTGTAACACTTCAATCCAAGTGTTTCCTAGTCCTTAAGGTGGTTCCCTATCATGATTAGTTGTTATATACACTAATTATATTCATATATGTGTCATTATATGCTTAATAGGATCCGTTTGTGCTCGAGGCTTCACTTGACACTTAGCATCCTAAATCGATCTTTCATTCGTATCACTCACTACAAGTGAGTTTATACCCCTTAACTTATCTTTTAAATGATTTTAAATGCTTTTATGGGGGGGAATACAAGTAGAACTATTATAGTTATTACATCAATCACATGTGATTAATAACTATCAAACAAGTGGATTTTCTTATACTTCAAACTGTTTTATCAAACAAACTCTTCAAAACATTTTATAAACTGACATCAAGTCATCTGTTACCATTCAAATGGTTAAAACTCTTTTATGTGTTACACTTTCTATTAAACTCCTTTAAACTTATATATTGTCAAAATCATGTTTATATGTATATAGTTATATAAGTAAGGTTGAAAGGACTTAGGACTGATAACTCACTTTATTTCCTGTTCCTTGTTTGGTTGTGGACTTAGGTATCTGGTTGTTTGTCCGAGTGTCGTTTGAATCTTAGTTATATATTATGTATATGTGTATAGATATAAAAGTTCCTACATCAGTTCAGCACCTTTGGGTAGCAAAGGTATACAAACATACTCAGTCGTTCAAACAACATTACTAGTAAACTATAATAGGTATAGTTTAGAGGTTTACTACTCACTATTTCTAGTACAATGAAACATACAAGAGTCAGTTCATTCATGAGTCAATACAAACTTACTATTATGAGAAACAGAAAGAACATACTATTATGAGAAACAGAAAGAACATACTATTATGAGAACCAGAAAGAACATACTATGATGAGAAACAAAGAGAACATACACTACACTAGAACAGAGAGAACATACAACACACTAGAACATACTATACAAACACTAGAATACTATAACATTAATGTGAGCCACTACTTCATGGCATGACAATCTACTGCTGTGTCACGTTTTGTAACCAGAGTCTCCTGGAGGGAGAGCGTGAATTGGTGTATAGATCTATACGGGATTGACTATCCTACACCTTGCTGCTAGCTACAGTGGGACCTGCAGGTCTACGGGTGACTAATGTCATACCATTTCGATGTCTTCGAGCGTCGTGTTTTAACTAGTCGATCAAGCATGGTTACAACTATATCACATTTTACCTTAATTAAAAACAATTATTTTAAGGTAGTTAGTACAAGGTAGTAGCTATATACAAATACTACAAGTACATCATTATTATTTTCCCATTACATTCAAATTGTGATCTTCTCACATAAACGGTAATGTAAACTATATTTTTGGTAATGATAGTCTATCTTTGGGAAAATTACACACTTTTACATACAAACAACATACAGAACATTCGGGCCTTGGTAGAAGGCTACTTTTAGTAGAAAATATAGGATTTTGTAGGAGATACAAACACTTACAAACATTTACTACTAATACTTACAAACATTTACATCAAACATTTACGAATACTTTCATACAAGCAATGACACTAAAATACTTGCCGATCTATGCTTTCAAAACAACTTGTATTCTCAGGTCACCAGTAGACAGGTACCGATGACCAGGTTTTGAGAAGACGGAGCTTTTAAGACTTGTCTTTATTTTGATTATTCATTTTTGGTGTCTTATAAACTATACACAGAACACACTTGTATTAAAATTATATTATTAATGCAATGTATGATGTTGTTGCTTGTTTACTATTATGCATTGTTGTGATACTGTACATGACGTCCTCCGCCCCAGAACGTTTCCGCCGTTCCGGTTTTGGGGTGTGACATATATTCATACATTAATGATACTTAAATTGTAAAAAAAATTAATCATACTTTTTATTCATAAATGTACTGTAATAAAACCTGATGCATTTTTATTCACTTATGAATAACGATAGCTGAAAATATAAAAAAAATAAATTTTTTATTTTATCTCAAAACTATATCAATATGGATGTCTATTTGTAGAGAATAAAAAATCATGAATTTTGGTATATTTAAAATCATTTTTCGATAAAAAAAGCTTTTTAAAAATTAAAAAAACGAAAAAACTATGTTTTTGTATATATTAAGGTAATGATTAGCATAGTTTAAGGAAATATTTTTTTGTTGGAAAACACATGTCTATTCATTTCCCATTTCCGCTGGTACGACGGAGACTTTTACGGCAAAAATAAATGAGTGGCTGAGAGTGATTCCACAATTCTCAACCTTTTTTTTTTCTCAATTGAACCCTCACCTCTCTCTTTTTCTCTCTCTCTTATATATATATATATATATATATATATATATATATATATATATATATATATATATATATATATATTCTAAGAAACTAGCTTAAAGCACTGGTCAAAATGACAGCCGATGTCATTTAGCTGATGAAATGGGAAATTTTTGTTTGAAATTTGGATTAAAAAGTTTGTTTGTGGATCTTTTGGGGTTACTAATTGCTTAATTAGCGTGGTCATTGTGAACCAAATGCTGCTCTAACTTCACATAATTTGACTACATGATGATGATAGTGTAACATGTCTCAATAATGTCGAATTAAATTACAATCGTTATCACTTGTATTAAAATTACTAGTTTGATCTTTGATGGCATGAGTTTGCGTGGGCCAACGATCATGTTGGGCGGACTAGGCAAAGCCAGATGTGAAGTTGGGCGGCTATTTGAACCTGGGCTGCTGGGCACAAGGTAAGCAACTAAGCATGACTTTCATGAAGGCTAAGGAGATTTTGTTATTTAAAGTATATACAGTTTACAGTTTGGCCCCAAAGTTTTCTAAACCACGTTGATTTCAGAAAGAACTCCTAAACTTTTTTAAAATGTCATTTTTGGTACTGTTATAATATTTTATGACATTTGTTAATTTTTACCCCCAAAAAATGTAAAATTCATTCTAGCCTCAAAAGTTTGATTTTAGTAGCATGAAATGTATTTTGACAACCTTTTTCTAGTGTACATATTTTGGGCAGCAAAGAGCTCTTGGGCTAGCGATAAGGAGTAACACTCTCAACCGAAAGATAATGAGTTCAACTCTCATTTGAGACATAGATGAGTAATTAGAACTAAATTAGTTTTCCATTAAAAAAAACATATTTTAGGCATAATGTACCGTGTTTTATATGTTGTTACGTAATGTAGGAAACAAAAATGATACATAATTGTTACTTCTATAAATGTTAGGAGGAAATGTGGATGATATCATATGTGTATTTGATAAAGATCAAATCACTATCCACGTAACGGAGACGCTGACTCTAATATCATGTAAGATTATGTTTTACATTATGTGAAGATATATTTGTTAATCCACGGGGTATAAAATTGTCTTTCCAAAAAAGTCCTTATGAAAAGAATGAAAGCTCCAATATATATAGAGACGTGACACGTCTAAGATAATGTTACATTGATGTGGGATTGCTATGTGGAATCCAAAATGTCTCTCTAAAAGAGCATTTATAGAGAAATGAGACTCCAACTTATACAGAGACATATATGACCGTGTCACATCGTATGATACACTAAAAACATGCAAAACGCCAATGAAATAGGGGAGATCAGCCATACAATGATTCCGCATATCGGTTAAGTTTAATTTTTTTAATGTATATTAAAATGATATTTTTGATTTATGAAAAATTATCATTTGGTATATTAGTGCTTAGTCTCTTTCTTTAATAATTGAGTAATTAAATATTTGGTTTTTGTTGTATTAATAGTCGATGGGGGACATTATCTATGACCGAGTTCTGGACTTTATGACATACCCTCATGAACATTATTGCATGTCTGATGTACACGCTGATTCTGACGGAAGAGTAGAGCTGAATTACAGAAACTACTAGAGATTAGAGATGCGCATACCATATTACATTTATCAAACTAGGATATCTTAGACTAGAGGGAGTGGGTGCGGTAGCACCCACGGTTTTGCCCCCTCAGCATGTAGCACACCGTCCCTTGGGTGTGGTTTGAACCGCGCTCCCTCCACCCACGGTTGTTTACTACCGCACAAACTACCACACATTACTTCTCTCTCTCTAAACTCTCTCTCCTGGGTTAATTTTTTGGGCTGGTTAAAGCTTATATTGGGCTACAAAACCCAGACTAAAACAAATCAACATTAGTATTATTTTTTTTTTGTATTATTTCTAGATAATGAATAAAATATGAAAATTATTTAATTTTTTGGGTTTATATTTGGTGATGAAAACATTATGTTTTTTTATTAAAAAAGAAGTTTTAATTAAAATAGCTAAAAAAAAAGAAAAAAATGTGTGGCACCACTCCCTTGGTCTGGCAAGAAACCACACTTGTGTGGTAAAAAGTGACATGGCGCTTATGTGGCGGGGGAGGAAGTGCGGTTTCGGTGGCACCACTCCCTCCAGCCTTATAATCTATTAAGCAATGTTTTAAAAACCGGTTTTTTAGTTGAACCGGTATGGTGACCGGTTTCCGGTTCAACCGGTTCGACCGCTGAGTAAACCGGTTTCTATTATTTTCATCTTTTTTCGTATTTTCCTATACATACATACATACACAAATCAAGAATTTGATGTCCACAAGTTCAAATATTAAAATACATATGAAAACAAGTTGTAGATCAATCTAAATACATTAAAATAACCCATAAACATAAGTTTGACATCAATCCACGTGCATTAAAAAGAAAATAAAGTCCTAGATTAATATAAACACATAAAAAAACTTCATAACATTTATCATGTGCTTTTATTCAGAAAAAATTTAATAAATGTGAAAAAATTAACAAAGTTTATTATGCAAAATGTTCCAATTCCATGTGTTTTTATTCAATTTAACCGGTTCAATCGGTTTAATTGAACCGGTTCAACCGAATTTTTGTAAAAACCGGCCGGTTCGATCCGGTTCAGAAATAGACAAAAAACCGGTGATATTCCCCGATTCCCGGTCCAACCAGTTCGACCGGCCGGTTCAAACCGGTTTTTAAAACATTGTTATTAAGTTGTATGTTGAAAATAACGAGAATTGATTTAAAGGGTATATATATGACATTATAAACCTTAATCATATTACATTAATTAAACTACGATGTGATATGACGTCGTTATAAACCTTAACCACAACGATTTAAAATTTCAAATTTTCAGCGGTGCCAGTTAATAAACAACATGAAAACATGAGTTCTTTGATGCACGGAAATTTAATAATCTTCCTTATTTATAGGTTTTAGGTATAATGTTATATATATGCACATATTTTAGAGATATAAATGAAAAGTAATTGGCAAAGGAGCATTCATACCCTCTTAGCACATTATTACTTGATAAAAAACCAGGGTTGTCTCTTCGTATTAATTATACTGTATGTCGACTTCTTTTTTTTTTGTCACTTTTTCTTTTTAATTCGATTTACGTGATCTTGAGGAAAGATTTGGAACATGCCTTTGTTGACGTATATTAAACATTGTACTAATTAATGGCTCTAAACAAATAGTCCATGTTCCCCAACATGCTTGTTTATTTACAAAATCAGCTTACACATGTTGCCTTTTATAATTCCATCTAGCTTTTGCTTTCATTTTGATGTGTAAGTATCTAAATATTTTATCAACAAAAATACAAATATTCTATCATCACATTGTAAAAGAATTAATTATTGGACCATGAGGTTTGGTAATTAATTTAATCGAGCGGTTTAATTCGTTAACTGAAAACAATTTTAAATTTCTTAAATTCTAACGCACTTTATGGTCTTTTCTTCAATTAACTATTATTTTTTTTCCTTATATATTCACATTACCATGAACATAATACTCACTTTATACATATCCCGTTACTTCTCATTCTCTTTCTCAAGAAATCATGTCAAATCACATTGTATCCTTTCTTGTAATCTCTAAATGGGCTCTTGATTTCTTAATCAACCATTTGTTTTTCCACCATCGCAAGTTCCACCTGCAGGAAACCTGTGAAGGGCATGGAATCAAGTGGTTCAATGGAAGAAAACCAGCTTCATATGATGAAGAGGTAGAGTGTGCAGTGTGCTTGAACAAAATCGAAGATGATGATGAGACTAGAGAGTTGAGATGTAATCACCACTTCCACAAAAATTGCTTGGATAGCTGGCTTGCACATAGACATACAACGTGCCCTCTTTGCCGTGATAATTTGATGCTCCCACCAAAGATTAACTATGATTATTTTTTTTGCAATATGGTTATTTTCTGATTTTTGCTATCTAGTTAATTTTTAATGCATTCCTTAATTTTCTCATCTTCTCTCATAAATAAATGTTTTCTCATTCAATTTGCAAAATATCATTTTATATGGTTATTTTGAATTTTTTTTTCTATATGTCATTTTATGAATTTTTCTATTTTATTAAATTAATTGCAATAAATGTGGTAATAAATATATATCAATTTCATTAATAAACTTATCTTTTAATTTCAAAATTCCCAATATTAAAGCTTATTAGTTTCTTTTATTTATTTAAATTTAAAAGATAAAAAAATTTTCATTATAATAATTCATTATTTTTTTATTTTTTTATACATTCAAAATTCTCAAATATTTCGACTTTTTTATTTAATTTTTTTTAAATTAATCCATATAATACATGAGTCTCACAACTAGTACTATATATTTTAAATGATATTTTAAATGATAGTTATATTATATGTGACATTAGGGATCTAAACACTGTGTAACCTTAAAGTATTAAGTACAAATATTATCAAGTCACGTATGTTGTTCCAGTTTGGTAATCTTCAAATGAGATTATTTGTTGGGTGTAAAGTTTTTGCATGCATGGCCACCAATGTAATAAGCCATGAATTAAACTAAAATTTAGATAAAACACTTGTTACCATTGGCCTTTGTGGTCATTGTAGCTTCTTTTTCCTAGGCGATGGCTGAGTTTTGTGAGTAAACCCTAAAAATGCACCAAAAACAAAAGGGTGGGGTGGGTGGGTATTTTGTTACTTTATATATATATATATATATATATATATATATATATATATATATATATATATATATATATATATATATATATATATATATATAAAATTACGAAAAATAAATAAAATGAATAAAATACTTTTATTTTATTTTATTTTGATAGTGATCAAAATCCACAATCAAACTTAACAAAAAGAACATATCTACCATATTAAAAAGGTTTACACAAAACTTCATAAATGGTCTATATGGTTTTCAAAAATATGGATATAATCCCTAACTTTAAAATTTTTTATGGAAGTTTCTATGATTTTTCAATTTCTATGCTAGTTGGTTCTATATCCACATAAAATGACATTTATATCATTTTTACTTTTTATATTTTTTATTAACATAATTATTTAAAAACAAAAGAAAAAACAAAACATGTTACTCACTTCCGTCCCATATTTATTATCCAATTTTAACTTTTGAATTATTTATTCTTCAACTTTGACCTTAAATATTTTTATTTGTGTTATGAATTACTTGATGAAACTTATAACAATGGAAAGTCATTTAAAACACAATCCATTAATATATTTTGCATCAAGTATTATATATCAATAAACAATAATATTTATGGTCACAGTTGAATAATAAATACTTCAAAAGTCAAAAGTGGACAATAAATATGAGACAGATAAAGTATTTAATATACAGTCTGTCCGACCTCATTCCTTTACCGAACCCTCTCTTCCCCCCTCCCCTCCCATCTTTTTCTTCATCCAACTGCATCTTATTCTTCTTCTATTTGTTTACCTTTATTTATCGAGGAAACAAGAGTTACAAGAGGCATTACCTTTTTTATGGCTACTAATCTATAGCTACAATAAAGAGAGAAAAGACAAGCTAACACATTTTTGGCTCCGATTGCGAAATTTAGGATATCGTAGGCCGCCAATCTACTCCGTTACCGTTAACTACCACCAACTCCGTCACTTCTCCCTACATTCCGCTCATAGGTTTTCTCCAATTTTCATTTCCACCCGATACAACCACCTCACAACTTCTACATCCATCTCTCTCAAAGTTCTGGTCGCTTTTGATCTATATTCTTCAATTGATCTCGATTTTGAACACACCACCATCGTTGCTTCTTACATTAATTTACACAAATGTGATCCTCTCCCACGATGGTGTTGCTTCTCTCCTACACCTAGTTAATTGCCAACATCTCTTCCCCAAAACCCCTGATCTTCGATTTAGGAGAATGCCATTTTTTAGGTACTCTATATCCCTACTTTCTTCCTTAAAGTTACTTAATCGGAGTACCAGTCTTGTAACGTCTCAAACTCACAACAAATTTAAACTTTTCAAAACAACCAATTTTCTAAAAAGAAGTGTTTACATAACCATTGTTTTCAAAACATTATTAAAAATCAAAGTCTCCCACGATCCAATCAACATAACCCAAGGATGTGTACAGTCACGCCTTCGCCTTACCACAGTCCTCAGAAGCACCTGAAACAAAACTAAAAGTGTAAGACAACGCTTAGTGAGTTCCCCCAAAGTACCACCACATAAACATAGCCAACAACAACATGCATATAGAGTTTCAGCATTACTGAACCACCTCACTGGGCCTTCAGCCTATCTGGACCGCTCTTTAGGCCTTCGGCCTAACTGGTCCGCCTCGCAGGCCTTCAGTCTATCCTGACCGCCCTGGGTATCTTGGCCTTCACCACAAAACAGGACCCCCTCAATGTGGTATACTATCAAATATCAACATATACCATAACAATCAATAGCTAGCATATACATGTAGTCATACAGATCTAACATATCACTACAACATAGTAACATCCTATTTACCAGGATACAGATCTAACAGATCACTACAACATAGCAACATCCTATATACCAAGATACAGATCTAACTACACCATAACAACATACGGTAAAACCAGGATATCAATCCAATAGGTCGGCCTTGGTGTCATCGACCCGTAAGTCCAGTGGGGAAAACTCACCTCAGAGTCTGAATGCAGTCTGAATAGCTCCCAACTCCGACAACCGGATCAACCCAATCCTAAATGCCAAAACATTTCCCATTCTAAATTAATAACATTTTCCCAAAATACCCTTGCTTAAAACTGGTCAAAATCCACAAGTTAACCAAGTCAACTCAGGCTTTATACACAGGGCGTACTCCGGAGGTATGCGGGGCGTACTCGAGGTCCGAGGCATCGGGGCCAAATCTGCGTATGGGCATCGTACCCTTCGGTACGCCTAACGTACAAAGCAACTTCCATCTTAACCGATTTAGAGCTTAATACTCCGACTTAACACGTCCAAATGCAGATCCAAGTCCCAAATAACATTTTTTACCATAAAGTTTCCAACTTTATGGTCTTGCATGGGTAAAGAGGTCTTAAAATCAAAAACCTCAACCACTTAACCCATTAAGACTTCAAAACACATGCATGGAAGGAAAGATATGATCAAGAATACATTTTTATGCTTCTAAACACCTCAAAGTGACTGAAAGGACAACTTAAAGGGGTTAGAGTAGCTCATACTCCAAATACCCAAATAATGGGACCAAAATGACCCAAAATCCATGGCTAACTTAGATCTATGTATATAATCATCAAGTTCATAACTTTATACCTCAAAATGGCTCTTGAAGGTGAGGTGTTCCTAGATCTAGATGGCCTCGATCTCCCAAGTTGATGCTTCTTTCTTCACCTTGCTTCAAAAGCACAAAATAAACACACATACACACACACACATACTTTTGAGCTCAAATGATCACATACAAGGGATTAGGATTTAAAAGGACGAATTGAAGGTTGAAGGCTGAAGGTGGATGAGGAATGAAGAGTTAATGATGCTTTTATATGGACCAAACCCTAAAAATTAGGGTTTGAGGTTTCATTACGTATGCCCTGCGTACGTGGTGTACCCCCAACGTACTAGGGTCCGCCCTAGTATGCTCAACATGCACAACGTACCCCCAACATACTACCCCTAGTCCAAAATTACCAAAATACCACTATATCACTTTTTGCACTCTTTCTTGTATTCATGGACTAAAATGCTATACTTATCCATAAATAGGTCTAAAATTGAAATTACCTCAACATCGGGATGTTACAATTCTTCCCACATGAACTAGACTTCGTCTTCGAAGTCAGCTGTTGCGAATAACTCAGGGTAATGCTCCCGCATCTATGCCTTCGACTCCTAGGTCTACTCGGAGCCTTTCCAATGTTGCCACTGAACCTTTACCAAAGGTATCTCCTTGTTGCGCAATACCTTCATATTTCTCTCCACTAACGCTACCGAACTCTCAATATAATTCAGACGCTCATCGTCCTGGATATCATCCAAAGGGACCACCGCCTCATCATCCAACATGCACTTCCGTAACTACGAAACATGGAAAGTGTTGTGGATCTGGCTGAGCTCACTCGGCAAATACAACCGGTAGGCCACCGTGCCTACTCTGGCGATCACTCAGAACAGTCCAATATATCGAGAACCCAATTTCCTCCTCTTCCTGAAGCGTATCACAACCTTCCAGGGCGAGACCTTCAGTAGCACCATATCGACGACCTGGAACTCCAACTCTAATTGACGTCGGTCGACATAACTCTTTTGCTAACTCTAAGCTGTCTATAGTCTCTCCCTGATCTGTTGGATGAGCTCTGTAGTCTGGAGGACCACCTCAGTCCTCCCCATGACTCTGTGACCAACCTCCCCCAACAAACTGGGGTGCGGCATCTCCGACCATACATAAGCTCAAAAGGCGGTGCACTAATGCTGGAGTGATAGCTGTTGTAGGAAAACTCTGCAAGAGGTAGGTAGGAATCCCAACTGTGACATCCCCATTTCCACGGCCAGAAAAGACCGATTTGTTTATGCTTTGTTTTGAAAATCAGAGTAACCTTTTAAAGAAAAGTATTGCAGAATTTGTTCCCAAAAGATAAATATGATCAAGATTTATCGAAGCATTTTTGAAGAAATGTATTTCATTATATTAAAACCTCGGGATGTCATGTTCGATACAGATCAAAAGCATAAACAGAACAACATAAGACTTACAACATTTATTTATATCTACTGGCCTATAATCCGTAATCCCTCATCAAGTCATCCAACTATGCTCTTGTGGCACTACCTGTAATACAAGAAACTGAGTGGGTCACGCTTGGGAGCCTGGTGAGCACATAGGGTTTTCATCCCACAATAAATAAGTTTATTAATTTGATCAAACCAAACAACCCGATTACCCGTTTCCGTTATCCTCACTTTACGTCCCTAAAACATCTATCATAAGGGACCTATTCTAAGGATTTTCATCGGGATGGACACTACTGCAAAGGGGGTTCCTCAACAATAATTGTCCGTAAGGCAACCATGAGGGGCATGGAGTACACCGGTGAACGCATCGTTCACAAACATCTACAGTTTACGAGCCTGCTAGCGTTCCACTGGACTGTCTAGAATAGTCCGTGGTCATCATCTATACTCCGCTAGATGACTGGATCATCGTCAACATCGATGCCTCTCATCATTTTATCACACATCAACAATTTCATCTACCCATGTTTTTCCCAACATTTTTGTAGATATATAATACGTATACAGTTTAAATCATTTAAAACATGTATAAATCGTTCATCCAACATAGATATCAAGAACGCAAATAATATGCAAACATAGCACGTAATTTCTATTAAATACTTCATATCTATGTGTAAGATGAAAGTAACTATGCACTCACCTGTTAAGGTGATGATTCCGAACTCAGACAGCGCTTCGCTTAATTTATTCTCCTTCGACGAAACCTAGTATCATTACCACTAGATTTTAGTCTAATATTCATTGCGGCTAATTATTAGTCTAGATTCATCATTGACTCCATCGGCTAATTCTCGATCGATTTTAAACTTAACAGTATGAGAATGTTACACTATTTAACGACCGTGTACAATTCATAACTTCTACATACAGACTCCGTTTTCGTCTGTCTTTTTATCGTTGAACTCTTATTAAAGAGATCTTCAATGCTCATTTAGGTTGTGTCGGCTAAAAATCGATCGATCTAAAATTCGAATTCCGGGCTGTGCACTCATATGCTAAATCTTAGAAAAATTATAGCTTCCTCATACGAAGTCAGATTTGGGCGTTCATTTTATGTACGCTCTCAGTTTAACGTATACTACAACTTCCATTTAGATCTCTAAGGCTAAAAGGTAGTTTATCAAAAACTCACTTTTTACGTTACGCGGTGCCGTGCCGGTTTAGCCGTAAAACTTCGACATGTCATAACTTCTTCGTTATAACTCGGATTTCGGCGTTCTTTATATGTCCGAAATCCTTGTCACGACCACTACAACTTTCTTCATAGATATCGGTTTTATCTAACATTTTATTTTTGACGCTTATTTTCATTCATGATTTATTATATCTTTATAGACAAGTATATAAGTACATAAAATCACATAATATTCAAGTAATTCATATTTATTACTTCAAAATGAGTTACAGTGGTTGACCTTGACTATTACATCATCATACTGATGCGTAGCATAGAAACACGAGCATTACAATTCTCTCCCCTTAGGATGATTCTGTCCCAGAATCATCATGTCACTTTCTGTCTCTCAGGTGAGGTTTGGCTCATTCGTATGTATCCATCACACAAGCACTAAGTCGACCATCTTGCGTTGCAACTTCTTAGTCTTACGGTCAACAATCGCCTCGAGCTCTTCGATTAGCCTCTCATTCTCATCCATCTTTAACTCTGAAATTCGAATTATGTCGGGAACTTCTCCTATGAACTTCCTCAAATAACACACATGGAAAGTGTTATGAATACCATCTAGTTCTTCTGGTAGTTCTAGCTTGTAAGCTTGGTTTCCAATCCTCTGAAGAACTTTGAATGGTCCAATAAACCATGGACTCAACTTTACTCTTTTCCCAAATCTTGTAAGTCCTTTCCACAGTGAGACTTTAAAAAAAACTGAATCTCCAACTTCGAATGTCATCAGTCGTATTTTCTTGTTAGCATAGCTCTTTTGACGATCCTGAGCTGCTAACATCCTTTCCCTAATCACTTTCAGCTTTTCAGCAGTCTGATGGACTATCTCGGGGCCCAAAAACTGCTTTTCTCTGGCCTCAAGCCAACAAGACGGCGTACGAAACTTCTGTCCATACAAGTCTTGATAAGGTGTCATCTTGATGCTCGAGTGGAAACTATTATTGTAGGAAAATTCTACTAGAGGTAAGTGCTCATCCTAGTTACCTTGGAATTCTAGGGTACATGCTCTTAACATATCTTCTAGTGTTTGAATCGTTCTTTCCCTCTGACCATCAGTCCCCGGATGGTAAGCTGTACTTAAACACAACTTCGTACCCATTTCCTCTTGTAGACTCCTCCAAAACTTGGATGTGAAACGACTATCACGATCTGATACAATCGTTAAAGGAACACCGTGAAGTTTTACTACTTCCTTCACGTAAGCATTTTCAAGCTTATCCATAGACCATTTCTTATTGGCTGCTATGAAGTGTGCACTCTTAGTGAAACGATCCACGACTATCCAAATCATGTCGTGACCGTTCTTCGTTCTGGGTAGTTTAGTCACAAAATCCATGGCGATGTGTTCCCATTTACCCATGGGTACAGGTAAAGGTTCTAAACTGCCATATGGTTTCTGATGTTGTGCCTTAACTCTCGCACATGTTACACGCTCTGCCACATACTTTGCAACATCGAACTTCATCGTCGGCCACCAGTAGTAGGGTTTCAGATCCCTATAGATCTTAGTGCTGCCGGGATGAATCGAGTACATGGTCTTGTGAGCTTCTTCCATCAGAAGATCCCTTATTCCTCCCGTCTTAGGTACCCAAATCCTATCTTGGAATACCTTCAATCCTTGATTATTTGTACCGAACACTAACGTTTTGCCCAAACGTTCTTCCTTTCGGTCATTTTTCTCTGAAGGTTCCTCTTGACCTTTCTTAATGCTTTCCACAATCTCCGAGACAACTTCTATTCTTAATGCTCTTGGCCTGTTTCTTTTAAGGTTTACTTTTCAACTTAGAGCATCAATGACAACATTTGCTTTACCAGGGTGGTAAAGTATCTTGCAGTCGTAGTCCTTGAGTAACTCTAGCCAGCGTCGTTGTCTCATTTCAATTCCTTTTGATTAAAGAGATACTGGAGACTCTTATGATCAGTGAAAAGTTTCCACTTTGTGCCATAGAGATAATTCCTCCATATCTTTAGGGTGAATACTATCGCTGCCAACTCCAAATCATGAGTGGGGTAGTTCTTTTCGTGCTTTTTCAATTGTCGAGATGCATATGTTATCACCTTTTCTCTTTGAGTCAGAACACAACCTAAACCAACTCCAGATGCATCGCTATAAACTGTAAATCCTTCAACTCCATCGGGTAGAGAAAGAATCGGTGCTTCACATAACTTCTTCTTTAGCTTCTCGAATGCTTCTTCATGCTTCTCACTCCATTTATACGTAGCTCCTTTATGGGTCAAAGGTGTCAATGGAGCAGCTATCAAAGAAAAGCCTTGGATAAACTTTCGGTAATATCCAGCTAATCCCAGAAAGATTCGAATCTCCGTGGGACTTTTTGGTCGTTCCCATTTTATCACAGATTCAGTCTTTGCTGGATCAAGCATTATCCCTTCCTGGTTAACCACATGACCCAAGAATTGGACTTCTTGAATCCAGAAATCACATTTGGAGAACTTTGCGTACATATTATCCTTCTTCAGTACTTCTAACACTTCTCGTAAATGCTTGCCATGCTCCTGCTGCCTCTTTGAGTATATCAGAATGTCATCTATGAACACTATCATAGATTTATCAAGGAATGTTTTACAAACCCTATTCATTAAATCCATGAATGCTGCTAGAGCCTTGGTTAGTCCAAATGACATAACTAAGAACTCATACTGTCCATATCTGGTTCTGAATGAAATTTTTCTCAATATCCTTCTCTCTCACCTTTAGCTGATTATATCCTCACCTAAGATCAATCTTTGAGAAATAGCTCGAACCTTGCAGATGATTGAACATGTCATCAATCCTTGGCAATGGGTACTTGTTCTTTACCGTTGCCTTGTTCAGCTCTCGGTAGTCTATACACATCTTCATGCTTCCATCATTTTTCTTTACAAATAACACCGGAGCTCCCAGGGTGATGAACTAGGTCTAATGAATCCGTTGTCCAACAATTCTTGAAGTTGCTGATGGGTTTGAGCCAAAAGAACATCCTATGTGCTCATGCAAACCCTAATGCTTGGATCTAGGTTTCTCTAATTGTACATGCATTCATACAAGACTTTCAAACCCTAGATCTAATGAGTATAATTTGAAATTAATGTGACAAATCAGATCTAGATGATTACCTCTTGTTGCTTGCTTGAATATTCTTGTCTTTGAAGCTTAGAGTCACAAATGTCACTCCTCTAATGGCTTACAAACGCCAATAGCAAAAGAATGATCTTGGAGAGAGGTTGCAAGAGGCACAATCTCGGCTATGATCTTTCTAGGGTTTCAAGTGACCGCAAATTATAAGCTTTAGGGTCCTATTTATACTGGAGCTGCTAGGGCTGCAGTCAAAACCCTAATGGACAACTTAGGCCTTAAGCAATCCAAGGAAGATTCTGGAATAGGGCCTTATGGATGAAATTATGGATATATACATCCTAATTTCGTCCATGCCTAGTCCAAGAGGCTCCTCAGCCCAATACTCAACTATCACACATTTGACAGTTTGAGTCCCTATTATTAAATTAATATCTTTTAGCCACATAATTAATTTCTTAATCAATTCTTGTCTAATATTAATTTAATTATATGATTTCTCCATTAATATATTATCCATATAACATATTAATAAATCATAATAACCTCTTTCTTAATAAATCATCCTATCACGTTGCTTCGGTGAAGGCAACCCAAAAGGACCATGCACAACCGGGTCAAGTACTTACTAAATATAGTTACGGGCTTAGACACTAATCCAACAGTCTCCCACTTGGATAAATCTAGTAACTACCAATGTAAATACAATCCGATCAGCAATCGTAGCTCTCAAAGACGCTGTCGAACTCTGATCTTATCAGTAACATGTCCTTCAGATAAGGGATCTTATAATCCTTTGTTCTAGATATCGTGCAGACAATTACATGGAACAAAGTCATACTTATTGTCTAGCAGTTAGTTTCTCGATCTCAGATTCATTTGATATAGAACTTAATTGAACACATCAATTCAGTCGTGACGGGGCCCGACACATAAGTCAAACTAAATCATCGATGGGCCCTGATATCACTTTTACCCTCTTAGGATAAAAGGAGCAGATAAACTTCAACTTATATGCATTTACTATTCAATAATCAAATCATACACAACAATGCGTCTTATAACATCAAGTTACTGATGAATTTACGCATTATCCATGCATAACCAATTAGCAAGCAATAAACCATATATCTAGGTTTTAAGACCATATGATATTATTATCTTGCGATCACTCGAGATAAATTCCATGAAGTGATTCCAGCAAGCGTGGGTTTATTCCAATGCTTAAATCAAACTCATAAGCACTCATGAACGTTGTAGCAAACCTTTGCTATGTATAATACATTTTAGACAATCTACACACTGTTAGGTGATGTCAAACCCAACAAATAATAGGGGTACGATATACTCCTAAGAACACTACTATGATGCACTAAAAGATAGTACAAGGTAAGTAGGGTCGATCCATAGAGACACGGGACAATTGGTCCAATACCTCTTTGCGTAAGGTACTTGTTCACAAAAAATCTAAAAAGGGGGGTTTTTTGAATGTAGTAGTTAAAAAAGACAAATTAAAAACATAAATAATCAGCTAAATAAGTGAATTATATTCAGATTTTGTAAGGGCTCCAAGTCTATGCAAGACAAATTAGCAACGTGATTCCATGGATGACAAGATATTTGTTTAATTCTATCTAAGTTGGTACTTGAAAGTGTTAACAAGCTCTAACACTTCCCATTCACCACAATAATTAACCAAAACAAGCTCTTTGATTAATCCTAACCTTACTAACCTAATCTAAACAAGCTCTTAGAATTGGATTGAAAGGTTGCTTTAAGCTTTATGTGGATGTTCCCAACAACACTCAATACTCCTCACAAGCTCGGAGTGTAAAAGTATGTGAAAAGTTTTACACTAAATTCATTCAATAGAAATCAAATTAGTGCTTGTTACCTAGTCTAATTTACAAAACAATTACGGATTTTGCAATTAGATAACTTGAATGATCTAACCCTAATTCGAATGGCCAATAAGAATCACAATTAGAATCAAACATTCGATTGAGACAAAATCAAATTCACTAGATAGAAAATTGAAAGCAAACATCAAGTCATATGATTGAAATCACATCCAAATGTCAAGACATAAAGTTGGAGAATTAAGTTTCTAGCCACTCATGACTAGAACAAACACAAACCTAGAAATTGAAATTAAAGTCTTACAAATTAAAATCCAAGTGAAATCCAAGTGTTTTCAAGCAACAATTGTCTTCAAAAAGCTCCCAAAATCGCCTCCTAGAACTCCCCAAAACGATCCCCTTTCTTCTGGAACCGGTTACATCATTTTAGAAAGGAGAAAACTGATTTAAACTGGCAACCACGTTTACACGGCCCGTGTAAACTATAACTGACCATTTACACAGCCGTGTAAATACAAAAAGTAGAATGCTCAAATCAGCCAGGTCTTCAAAGTTCGATGCTCAAGAGTATACGTTTACACGGCCCGTGTAAACTCAAGGCTTACATTTACACGGCCGTGTAAATCTCTGAAAAGCTGAAATCTTCATTTCTTTGCTAACTCCCTCCTCGATGCTCCAACAGTCCCAAAACTTCATCCAAATCTTTTATTCATCAGCTTAATTAAGATCCTACCTTCAAAAGTCCTTGAAATATTACAAAAGTGTGTGAATGAGATTGCATCATGAAAAATCCCGAAAAATATGCAACATGCATGAGTTTAAACCTAAATGCAATGCATTTAATAGAGTAAAACTACAAAAATGGGTGCATGAAATGCACCTAACAAATCTCCCCAAGCTTGAACCTTTATTGTCCTTAAGAAAGAATAAGAAAAATTTAAACTAGAGAAAATAGAATAAAGGAGAGGAAAAGAAAATCAAAGTCAAAACTTTTTGAAACTTAATGCAAGAAATCAAAACAAACATGAAAAAGAATCCAACCCAATTAACCCTGTTTTTGTACCATAGTTGAGAATGTACCTGTCGTGCCTTGAGTCAACTTGGCTTTAGTCTCAAATTATATATCAATAGAAATAAGACTTTGGCCACTCCCTAATGCAACTTAACAGAATCAAAGATCGCAACATTTGTTCCCACTCAATATCATCAAGTCAATTCATGGAACAAATTATGGTCTTACTCTCGTGAAATTGTATGTGACACAACATGCTCAATCATCTTTGTTTCACAAATTATAATAATGAACGACTCCAGCTATTTGTTGATCAACAACAATCTTTTTCTGAAAAAATCTTTTCTAAAAATTCCCTAATATTTACCCAAATTGGTTACAAGTTTCAAACCACTTATTCCAGTCAAAGTAATTAACATTTAGTCCCAATGTCATAAGTTCAAATCCAAGTCCAAGGGAATCTTTTGACAGCCAAATATTTTTCCTAAACATATTATTCAATAAAGATATAAACACAAATATATACAAACTTCCTAATTATATTTTCCTACAAATAAAGCTCATGGCTTTCTTTGAAATTCGTGTAACGGGCTTCCAACCAACACATCCAAATCAAATGACCTTAGTGTGCTAGATTAAAAGAAATCCCTCGGGTTTACTTGCCCGAACCTCAAAGACCACATATTAGCTTTATTTGGTTATTATTAAGTTCATGACTTTCTATGGAACCCGTGTAGCGAGCTTTCAACCCAATCGGTCCCAAACAATTTTTGCTTTAGGCGATTAGGTGTAGAACACCCCTCAGAGTTTACTTGTTCGAGTCCCAAAGGTCACAGATTAACTTAATAACATTTTTTTTATTATATATATATATATATATATATATATATAATTAATACATATTCACTAACTAAGATAACACATAACACTCTAGTTAATTTATTTGTTTGGCCTATTTCTTTATACTTTCGTCCTTGACTTCTCTATTGTGGGACATCTCACGGTCTATTACCGTGAGGGGCTTCTAGACATTTTTCGGGGGACTGAAGTTAGCATGCAAAGACCCGTAGGTATAGTTGGAAACTATGTCCCCAAGCAGGGTATATAAAAGGGAATGAGTAGAAAGGACTTTTTAGAGCGCTGGAAGGCTCGAGACACTGAAATTTTGTATTCTTTTTATGGATTTTTGAATTTGGCATTTTAAGTTCAATTGAACATTTACTACTCATAAGACCAATCATATGTCCCAAAGAATTGACTCATACCTGCTGTTATGCTCCAATGTTGACAATCTTCTCACTTTCTGTTTTGCACAAGTAGCTTCGGAAGGTGTGTTCGTGTGTGATTAACTTGCTTTAAGATTTTTCAATAAAAAAAAGAGCAAGCTAATCTCAAGGCACATGAGTCACTTACCAGCTCAACTGTTTTGAAAAGATTCAGTTGCTTGGGATTGGATTAATTTTTTTTTTGTTTTTTTTTTGTTTTTTTTGATGCAATGCAAAAATTTAGATACAAAATGCAAATAATAATAAAAATAGAATAGAAAGAAAATCTTTTTTTGGTTTTTTTTTAAAAAAATTTTCTATGCGGAAAAAGAAAATGAAAATTAACGCAATATGTACACAATTACATGCAACCTACATGCAACGGGATTTATGCATGGATGGATGCCCATCCCCAAGCTTAAAATAAGCATCGTCCTTGATGCTTGAAGAGGGGTAAACCATCTAATTTTCGGAGGTTGGTGGAGGATGGTAGTCGGGTTGGGAATGGGTCCACAATAGTCACAAATGCACACCAATTGAATTTTTAAGCAAAATATGAACGACTAAAGATATGGAAAGAATTTACCAAATCGTTCTTGGAGCCTTGCAATTGTGGTGAGAACCTCCTCTTCATCCTCCTACCCAAGCTATCCGTGAAGTATTTTTGGAGCCCGAGATTAGTTTTCTAGGCGTAAAAAATAAGTTAAAACCATTTGGGACATAAAAAAATTGAAATTTACCAAAGACTAAAAACTTTTAAAAGAAAGGACAAAAATACCCCCGGGTTGCCTCCCGGTTAGCCGCCCTTGTTTTAAGTCGTTGGCTCGACTTGACCCCTGAATGTGCTTTGTTCTAAGTAGATGGGCCTTTCCAACACATCAACCTTCTCGCCACCCCCTTCAATGGGATATTCACCATTTCTTTGGCTTTCTTTTTGACACAAACCAAAAAGGACTTAAACCCTTAATATCGGAGGCTATCCACTTGATCCTTCTTTGGTATTTATTAAGCATGGTTATCAACTCCTTTTCTTCCTTCTTCGATAGTTTATTTGAGTTGATGACTGGTTGAGTGCTCTCCTTCTTAACATGTATTATCTTTAAAGGGTCTGGTGGAGTTTTTGCTCCCGAATCTTGTGCTTGTTCCACCGGTAGGGTAGATTTGGATTTGGTTGTGGGTAATTCTACTTCTCTTCCATCAATCCGCATGTGCTTATCATCCTTGAACTTCAAAATTTCCAGCACCTCCTCGTTTATACCGCACTCCTTTGCAAGTTCTTTGGCTTTGTCTCTGTCTTATTTTTGTGACAAGACTAACTCCATAAAATCATGGTTAGTCAAGTTTAAGCTCTTTTCAGCCAATGGCTTGATCATATTCACAAAATTAACATATTGAACATCAGAAGGAACCTTTTTTGCTTCATGAACATTGAAGTTGATAACTTCACCATCAAATTCCATACTTAAAGTTCCGTTGTAGACATCAATTTTTGTTTTAGAAGTTTTAAGAAAAGGTCTACCCAAAAGTATGGAACTTGAACTTGGAGAGTCATCATCTCCCATATCTAGAACATAAAAATCAGCCGGGAAAACCAATTCATTGACTTGCACGAACACGTTCTCCAGTACACCTTTCGGGTGTACTAATGACCGGTCGGCAAGTTGGATGATCACACCGGTTTTGCTCAATGTTCTTACACCAATTGATTTAAAAATGGAATATGGTAGGACATTTATAGATGCACCTAGATCGAGCATGGCTCGAGGTACATAAAGATTCCCCAATTTGCAAGGCACGGTAAAGACACCGGGATCTGTGCACTTCGGGGGCATCCTCTTTTGCAAAAACGCGGATACATTTTCCCCAACTTTTACGATTTGGTTTCCTTTCAATTTCTTTTTAGATACACAAAGATCCTTAAGGAACCTTGCATATCTAGGTACCTGCTTGATTTCCTCAAGGAGTGGGATGTTGATTTGAACCTTTTTGAACATTTGCATGATCTCACTCTCCTCCCGTTCTTTCTGCATGCTCTTTAATCTTTTGGGAAATGGAGCAGGTGTGGCTTTAGACTCAGTGATGAAGGGATTCTTTTGGATTGTTTTCTCTTCCTCCTTCTCTTCTTTGGTTGCCTCTTCGACCACTATTTCTTCTTCTTTTTGATCAACCGACACTTTTGGACCATCATAGCTCTTTCCACCTCTCAATGTGACGACACACACGTTGTGCCTTGGGTTTGCTTCAGTATGGGCATACAACTTTCCTTGAGATTCTAGTTTCCTTACGGAAGTAGCAAGCTGTGAAACTTGTTTCTCTAAGTTCTTTATGCTTGCTTTTGTTTCTTGTTGGAAAGCTTGTGTACTAGTTGCCAAACTCTTCACTATGTCCTCTAAGGACATATTTGATGAACCCCGCTTGTTGAGGAGGGTGTTGTGGCTGCCTTGGCTGAAAGTTTTGTGGTGGAAAAGGTTGTCTTTGTTGGTATTGATGTGGTTGACTTGGTTGATAACTCCCTTGTTGATTTCCTCCCCAACCTTGATTGTTGTTCCATCTTTGATCACCTCGTGGATGCTCATATCCCCTTTGGTTTAACCCATAATAACCTCCCATGAATTTCGCTTCTTCATAATCCTCATCTTGAAGTTGAGGGCACATGTCGGTTGGGTGCCCCACTTGAGTAAAAATACCGTAAGGGCGGGGTGTGGGTTGCATACCTTTGTCTTTGGCTAGCATCATTACAACTTTTGTAAGCTCGGACAATTGAGCTTCAATTTGAGGAGTTTGGACTTCCTTTACACCTCGAGGTGCATCCGTGTACCATTCTTCATCATGACTTGAAAGTTTAGAATCTTCAGCCATGTTTTTGATCAAGTTGCGGATTTCAGTGGGAGTCTTGTCGGGTAAAGATCCTCCACTGGAGGCATTAAGAAGCCTTCTTTCCATTGGAGTCATGCCTTCAATGAAATATTGGAGGAGCTGGTATTCGGTGATTCCATGCTTTGGGCATCGGGCACAAAGTTTCTTGAATCGCTCCCAATATGTGTGAAAAGCGTCTCTCTTGTGTTGCTTGATTCCAATGATTTCCCTCCGTAGGGCTGAAGATTTCATCTCGGGAAAGTACTTATCCAAAAACAACCTTGCAAGATCTACCTAAGTAGTTACCGTCCTCGGTGGGAGGTCATAAAGCCAGTCTTTGGCTGCATCTTGCACTACGAAGGGAAATGCCCTAAGCTTGATTTGATCCTCCGTGACATTGTGTGGTTTCATGCCAACACACACAACGTGGAACTCCGTGAGAAACTTGTGGGGATCTTCGTTTTCTAAGCTTCTAAAGGTTGGGAGGAGGTGGATTAGACCGGATTTTAGCTCAAGGTTTGTGGCAGCTGGATATGTAATGCAAAGAGGTTGCTGTGTGACCTCTTGCCTTGCCCATTGTCGAAGAGTTTGTTCGGGTGGTGGGTTTGGAGGTGGATTCCTTCCATGATTATCTCCCATGGCGTGAGAAGTTGTTGAAGTTTCTGTGGGTGTAGTATTTGGGATATTATAAGTAGGTGAAGATGGTGGAGTGGTATTTTTGGGCGAGGATGGTTGTAGTGAGAGTGAGAGACTTTCTATTTCAGATGCGGACACACTTGAGAGGGGTATGTCCTCCCAAATGTTGATTACTGGAGGGTTAGATGATGAAGAAGTCTCGGAGCCCGGTTGCCTCTTACAAAGCTTGGCTTGCTTCCGTAACCTCTTTGCAGTCTTCTCTATCTCCGAGTCAATTGGCAACGGTGTACCTGTACGAAAGGATCTTGGCATAAAACAATTAGTAACACCGTTTCCCCGGCAACGGCGCCAATTTGTTAGGCGTGTCAGACCCAACAAATAAAGGGGTACGATATACTCCTAAGAACACTACTATGATGCACTAAAAGATAGTACAAGGTAAGTAGGGTCGATCCACAGAGACACGGGACAATTGGTCCAATACCTCTTTGCGTAAGGTACTTGTTCTCAAACAATCTAAAAAGGGTTTTTTTTAATGTAGTAGTTAAAAAAGACAAATTAAAAACATAAATAATCAGCTAAATAAGTGAATTATATTCAGATTTTGTAAGGGCTCCAACTCTATGCAAGACAAATTAGCAATGTGATTCCATGGATGACAAGATATTTGTTTAATTCTATCTAAGTTGGTACTTGAAAGTGTTAACAAGCTCTAACATTTCCCATTCACCACAATAATTAACCAAAACAAGCTCTTTGATTAATCCTAACCTTACAAACCTAATCTAAACAAGCTCTTAGAATTGGATTGAAAGGTTGCTTTAAGCTTTATGTGAATGTTCCCAACAACACTCAATACTCCTCACAAGCTCGGGAGTGTAAAAGTATGTGAAAAGATTTACACTAAATTCATTCCATAGAAATCAAATTAGTGCTTGTTACCTAGTCCAATTTACAAAACAATTACGGATTTTGCAATTAGATAACTTGAATGATCTAACCCTAATTCGAATGGCCAATAAGAATCACAATTAGAATCAAACATTCGATTGAGACAAAATCAAATTCACGAGATAGAAAATTGAAAGCAAACATCAAGTCATATGATTGAAATCACATCCAAATGTCAAGACATAAAGTTGGAGAATTAAGTTTCTAGCCACTCATGACTAGAACAAACACAAACCTAGAAATTGAAATTAAAGTTTTACAAATTAAAATCCAAGTGAAATCCAAGTGTTTTCAAGCAACAATTGTCTTCAAAAAGCTCCCAAAATCGCCTCCTAGAACTCCCTAAAACGATCCCCTTTCTTCTGGAACCGATTACATCATTTTAGAAAGGAGAAACTGATTTAAACTGGCGACCACGTTTACACGGCCCGTGTAAACTATAACTGACCATTTACACAGCCGTGTAAATACAAAAAGTAGAATGCTCAAATCAGCCAGGTCTTCAAAGTTCGATGCTCAAGAGTATACGTTTACACGGCCCGTGTAAACTCAAGGCTTACATTTACACGGCCGTGTAAATCTCTGAAAAGCTGAAATCTTCATTTCTTTGCTAACTCCCTCCTCGATGCTCCAACAGTCCCGAAACTTCATCCAAATCTTTTATTCATCACCTCAATTAAGATCCTACCTTCAAAAGTCCCTGAAATATTACAAAAGTGTGTGAATGGAATTGCATCATGAAAAATCCCGAAAAATATGCAACATGCATGAGTTTAAACCTAAATGCAGTGCATTTAATAGAGTAAAACTACAAAAATAGATGCATGAAATGCACCTAACACACACCAATTCATGACAGTCTTCATTCATACCTACTTCCAACATATGAACGACTTTGGACCATTCGAATAATTCTTATTATTCAGGAAGTCAAAACATGCAAAATTGAAACAATAGTTAAATAATTAACATAAGACAGTAACATTACTAATAAATAATACTCTTTTATTTAATCATCAAATGTTAATTACAATTTATCTATTACACGTTTCTAAACTATCTAATCTAAACTAATATCGTCCTTCAGCCCGATGCTCCTAGCGTCCTGCAAGTGTTTAACCCTGCTCAGTCCCTTCGTAAGCGGATCTGCTGGGTTATCTTCTGACGACACCCTCTTTACTACTAGGAGTCCTTCTTCCACACGATGTCGAATAAAGTGATATTTTCTGTCGATATGTCGAGATCTGCCGTGATCCCTCGGTTCCTTGGTCAAGGCAACCGCTCCTTCGTTATCACAGAAAATTTCCATAGGCTCCTATATGGCCGGCAAAACTCCAAGGTCTCCAATGAAGTTCTTCAACCATATTGTCTCCTTTGACGATTCGCTTGCTGCAATGTACTCCGATTCGCACGTTGAATCAGCTACGGTCTCTTGCTTAGAACTTTTCCAAGTCACTGCTCCTCCATTTAGGGTAAAGACCCAGCCCGTCTGCGAACGGTAGTTGTTCCTGTCGGTCTGAAAACTGGCGTCACTGTACCCTCGCACCTTTAAGTTATCACTCCCACCGAGGACTAGAAACCATTCCTTGGTCCTCCGAAGGTACTTAAGAATATTCTTGACTGTGGTCCAATGTGCTTTGCCAGGGTTCCCTTGATATCTGCTGACCATGCTCAAAGCGAAGGCCACATCAGGGCGAGTACAAGTCATAGCATACATAATCGAGCCAACTGCGGAAGCGTAACGTACTCGGCTCATTTCTGCTATCTCGACTTCGGTACTCGAACTTTGAGTCTTACTCAATTTGGCATTACTTTGGATTGGTAACTCTCCTTTGTTTGAATTCTCCGTACTAAAACGTTTTAGTACCTTGTCCAAGTAAGTGTTCTGACTAAGTCCTATTAGTCTCTTACTTCTATTTCTCACTATCCTTATTCCCAGAATATAGGCAGCCTCTCTGAGGTCCTTCATAGTGAAGCACTTCCCGAGCCAGGACTTGACTTCCTACAGCGTCGGGATGTCGTTTCCTATGAGTAGTATGTCATCGACATACAATACGAGGAAGCTTACTATACTCCCACTGGCTTTGGCATATACACATGATTCATCTTCGCTTCGTAGAAAACCAAACTCTTTGACTTTCTCATCGAAACAAAGATTCCATCTGCGAGACGCTTGCTTAAGTCCATAAATGGACTTCTCAAGCTTACACACTCTATTGGGATGCTTTACATTAACAAAACCCTCTGGCTGAGCCATGTAAACATCCTCAGCCAACTTCTTATTAAGGAAAGCGGTTTTGACATCAATTTGCCATATTTCATAGTCATGAAATGCAGCAATGGCAAGCATCACCCTAATAGACTTTATCTTTGCAACTGGCGAGAAGGTTTCATCATAGTCAACTCCGGGAGTTTGAGTAAAACCTTTCGCGACCAATCGCGCCTTATAAGTGTGCACATTCCCGTCCATGTCGGTCTTCTTCTTGAAGATCCATTTGCACCCGACCGTCTTACGACCTGGTACATTGTCAACCAAATTCCAAACTTGGTTGTCATACATGGACTGAATCTCGCTGTCCATCGCCTCTTTCCACTTCGCAGACTCCGGGCCTGCCATGGCTTCCTTATAGCTGTTAGGTTTGTCTAAATTCACTAGTGTACTATCACTAATGAACGTATCCCCTTCTGTAGTAATATGAAAACCATAAAACAGGGGTTGGACCCTAACCCTTTCAGAATGTCTAAGAGGTAAGGACTCGTCAATTGGTTCAACCGGAGTTTCCTCCTCGGGTTGAGTGCCAGCGTTAGAGGTTCCTTCATCGCTTGATTCTTGAATCTCTTCAAGATCGATTTGCCTCCCTCTGTCCCCTTGGCTTATGAGTTCTCATTCTCGGGAAACCCATCTCCTCGCAACGAAGACAACATTGTCACTCGGTCTATAGAAGAGATATCCAAAGGACTTCTGTGGGTAGCCAATGAAAATACATCGCTCACTACGAGGTTCGAGCTTGTCGTGAGTCTCTCTTCTTACGAAAGCCTCGCAACCCCAAACCTTGATATGTACCAACGAGGGAGCTTTCTCTGTCCACATCTCGTGAGGTGTTTTGGCAACCTTCTTTGTAGGGACTAAGTTAAGGATATGAGCGGCAGTCTCTAAGGCATAACCCCAAAATGAGATAGGTAGTGAAACACGACTCATCATGGAACGAACCATATCTAGCAAAGTTCGATTACGCCTCTCAGCTACACCATTCAACTGCGGTGTCCTAGGTGGCGTCAATTGCGAAACAATTCTGCATTCCTTGAGGTATTCGTGGAATTCAAGACTTAGGTGCTCTCCTCCTCGATTGGATCGAAGCATCTTGATTTTCCTGCCCAACTACTTCTCCACTTCTTGTTTAAACTCTTTGAACTTTTCAAAGGTTTCTGACTTGTGTTTGATTAAGTAGATATACCCATATCTGCTAAAATCACCGGTGAAGGTTACATAGAAGTGGTTCGCGTCTCTTGTGGTGGATCTAAAGGGCCCACATACATCGGTGTGTATGAGATCCAATAAACCCTCACCCCTTTAACAAGTGCCAGTGAAGGGTGACTTGGTCATCTTTCCAAGTAAACAAGACTCGCACACGTCATCGTCCCTAAGGTCGAATGACTCCAACACTCCATCCTTTTGGAGTTGGGCTATGCGTTTCTTGTTGACATGTCCAAGAAGACAATGCCACAAGCATGCTTTATCCATACTATTGGAAGAATCAACACACAATACATCATTTCCTAAGTTATCTACAATCATCACAGCTTCATATATTCCATTACAAGGCAATGCTATAAAATATAAAACACCATTAAGATAAGTATAAATAGAACCCTTTTCATTATCAAATGAATATCTAAAACCTTGTCTATATAAACCATGAAATGAAATGATGTTTCTTGCCATATCTGGCGAATAGCAACAATTGTTTAAATCTAAACCTAATCCATTACTAAGCACTAAGGAATATACTCCAATCTTGGTGACAGGCGATGATCTTCTGTTTCCCATGATTAGATTTATCTTCTCCACATCCCTATTTCTTCTTAGTCCCTGCAAATCAGAACATATATGAAAACCATATCCTGTATCAAGAACCCAAGAAATAGCATGCGATGAATCATTAGATTTAATAGTGTAAATACCTGCGAAGGATGGTTTGATCTTCCCATCCTTGATAGCTTGCAGATATTCTAGGAAGCTTCTCTTCGAATGCCCTATCTTATGGCAGTGATGACACTCTGCCTCCTTTGGGTTAGAGTTGGGTTTAGCAGAACCAACCTTGGTTCCACTAGAAGAGGTACCATCTTGGGACTTTCCCTTGTGGTGGATCTTTGAGGGAGCCTTCCTCTTCTTACCCTTCCCTTGCCCTATTGCCAAGACAGGGCATCAGCGTGAGTTGGAGTTGGTGCAACAGAGTTATCTTTGAGATTGCTCTCAGCAGTCCTTAGCAAGCCTTGGAGCTTGCTCAAAGTGACCTCTTCCTTATTCACGTGGTAGGTCACGCGGAACTGGTTGTAGCAGTGAGGCAGGGAGTGAAGGATGATGTCGATTGCTAGCTCTTCATCAAAGTTAACATTTAACTTTAGCAGGTGATCAACATATCTCTGCATCTTTTGCAGATGAGCGGTAAGGGACTCTCCATTACCCATTCAGGTAGTGATCATCGAAGTGATGATCTCATACCTTTCTTGCCTCGCACTTTGGTGGTACCAGTCCAGCAAGTCTTGATGCATTTCATAGGGATACATGTCCTCATAGGACTTCTGGAGTTCTGCAGTCATGGTCGCTAGAATGATGCAATGGAATTTCGTAGCATCACGGTCATGGGCCTCAAAGGCGGTGATCTCTTCAGCAGTGGCAGTGTTGAGGTTGATTTCCTTCAGCTTCTCATCGAGGACATACTCTTTGTCCTCGTAACGAGTGACCATTCGGATATTGCGGATCCAATCATTAAAATTGGACCCGCCAAAGATCACTCTCCTACAAAAGTTCATGAGTGAGAACGAGCCGGAGGAATTCGAGCCGGAAGCATTGTTGTTTTTCGACATCTGAAAAGGAAAAAGAACAAAGTTTGATTAGAAATGAATCCCCAATTAAACACTCAAATGAGGAATTAGGGCTAGGATCCAACAACATTATTTACAAATTAGAAAAGGGATGCCGTAATCTAACAAGTAAATAATTTGAAGGTTAGTGAATGACGATTCACTAATTTTCCACCATGAAAAACGAAAAAGAGATTAAGTTTTAAATGTATTGAAAACTCCTAGATCTTTTGAGATTCATTGAACTTTTCAATGACAGGTTTAAATCTCGATATGCCCCTCTAGTTTGTGACTGGGATGCCGAGGATCACAAAGCGGGTGTGAATAACCATGCAAATATACATGGTGCCCTCATTGTTATAGTCACCTATTCGATGTGCCGATTAACTACATACGCTCCATCGAACTATGAAAAACAATGAGTCACCCTTTGCCACCTTTTCTTAGAACCCAATTAGTGTGCCGGTTAACCACACACGCTCCACTAACGTCTTAGCAAGGGTACAAAGTGTTATTTCATGGAATTGCATCAATTCACTTTTGCCTAAAGTAACTAAGATTGTGAATTTTGTAAAAGCATTTAGTTACTTTTATAATTCATTATACTTATTAATGAGGAAAGGGTTGCCCTATCCTACCCGTTCGGCTAACGACCCTCCACCAATCAAGGAAGCGGTGGGTGAGAGTGGACACCCATTAAACGGCCATTTTATAGGCCATAACCTTATACCCCCTTATAGATCGACTTCGTGAATGAGGCCTACTAACGGTAAGACTAGCGTTTAAGTTATACATATATATATATATATATATATATATATATATTAATCTGATAATATTATAAAGTATAAGGTTGAATTTTAAAACTTGTAAAATTCTAGGGTTTGAAATTTAAATAATTCAAATTAAACATTTAATCACAAAATTTAAATTTCAAAACTTGAGGAAAAGTTTTGAACTTTTCAAAACATAAAGGATCAAATAACAAATAATTTAAATTAAATAATTAATTTAATGATTATCTAAATTTGACCTAATTAATTTTATTTACAAGATAATTCAACAATTAATTCAAATAATCAAATATTATCAAATAAGGAATGTATTATTCAAACAATTGGTAATTATCTTTTGATTTGGTAAGGATAATCATAAAATAGTAATAAAATTCGGATTTTATTAGTCAAAAACGATTTAGGCAATTATCCTTAAGCAAAACAGCAAGAAATCCCGAAAATCCCTCTGTCTGACGCTCCGAATCGCCGAGTCCCCTTATGGACTTGTCGAGTTCATCCTACTCGTCGAGTCCACATTGGGACTCGCCGAGTTCATCAGAAAGAGAACACAAAAATCGATTTTCAAGAGAGGATGAATAAGCAAAGCATCAATACAATAGAAACCAAACATAGCTTTGATACCACTGATGGGTTTGAGCCAAAAGAACATCCTATGTGCTCATGCAAACCCTAATGCTTGGATCTAGGTTTCTCTAATTGTACATGCATTCATCCAAGACTTTCAAACCCTAGATCTTATGAGTATAATTCGAAATTAATGTGACAAATCAGATCTAGATGATTACCTCTTGTTGCTTGCTTGAATCTTCTTGTTTTTGAAGCTTAGAGTCACAAATGTCACTCCTCTAATGGCTTACAAACACCGGTAGCAAAATAATGATCTTGGAGAGAGGTTGAAAGAGGCACAATCTCGGCTATGATCTTTCTAGGGTTTCAAGTGACTGCAAATTGTAAGCCTTAGGGTCCTATTTATATTGGAGCTGCTAGGGTTTCAGTCAAAACCCTAATGGATAGCTTAGGCCTTAAGCAATCCAAGGAAGATTCTGGAATAGGGCCTTATGGACGAAATTATGGATGGACACATCCTAATTTCGTCCATGCCTAGTCCAAGAGGCTCCTCAGCCCAATACTCAACTATCACACATTTGATAGTTTAAGTCCCTATTATTAAATTAATGTCTTTTAGCCACAGAATTAATTTCTTAATCAACTAATATTAATTTAATTATATGATTTCTCCATTAATATATTATCCATATAACATATTAATAAATCATAATAACCTCTTTCTTAATAAATCATCCTATCACGTTGCTTCGGTGAAGGCAACCCAAAATGACCATGCACAACCGGGTCAAGTACTTACTAAATATAGTTATGGGCTTAGACACTAATCCAACAGTTGCGTCATAAGCTCCTTCATCTCTGTCGGTTCTAATCAGTATGGTGCTTTTGCTATTGGTGTCGATCCTGGTAACAAGTCTAGTCGAAACTCTACTTGTCTATCAGGGGGCAATCCAAGAAGATCTTCGGGAAAGACTTCCGGATTGTCACACACCATTGGTATACTTTTTCATCTCCTTCTTTTACTTCTTAGCATCGAGCACAAATGCCAAGTATGATGTGCATCCTTTCGACAAGCATTTTCTGGCTTTCATTAGGGAAATGATTCCAGAATGTAGTCTGCGTTTGTCCCCGTACACCATAAATGACTCTTTTCCAGGGGGTTTACTCTTACTATATTCTTCCTGCATAATATTTCGGCATCATTGGCGCTAAGCCAATCCATTCCCATAACGATGTCGAAACTATTCAACTCAATGGGTAACAGCTCTTCGTGGAATTTGTTTCTGTTTAAGTTGATGACGATGTTCTTAATGCAATCGCTAACAGGTATGAATTTGCCACTGACAACTTCTACAAGTAGAGCATTATCAAGTTTATCTACATACAATGCTAGTCTTTCACCAAATTTATGCGATACAAAGGAGTAGTTTGATCCCGAATCAAATAGTATATTGGCAGACAATCCATATACAAGAAAGGTACTTGAAGCGAAATCCTTCGCAGCTTCCAGTGTCATTTGGAAGGCTCTCACCTTCGGCTTCGGTGGGACATTGGGCCTTCTCGCCTCCTTCTTCTTCGGGCAGTTCCTCGAGATGTGCCCATCCTTATTACACCCATAACATACTTTCTTGTTGAGGGTGCATTCATTGGCATAATGCCCAGGCTTTCCACATTTAAAACAAGTGACCTCTCCATCACATTTCCCATGGTGCTTCTTCTTGCAGTTTTCGCACCACTTCGCTTCAACTCCTCCTCATCCGAATTTCTTTGAACAGGACTCCGAGAACTTGCTCTTCTTGTTGGATTTTGACGATCCATCAAACTTCCTTTTTTCATCAACCTCCGCTCTCTCCAGACCCTTCTCCCTTATCTGGTTCTCCACATTCTTAGCAGCCTAGATGGCAGCTTTCAAATTGGTTGCTCGCTTGACCATCAGACCAAAGTCCGCTGGTAATCCGTGGGCAAACTTGTTAACCTTGGAGAGTTCGGTTGGAACTAGGTAAGGAACAAGCTTCATCTTCTCTGTAAAACTTGCAGCATACTCAATGACACTCATTCTCCCCTTCTTCAGATTTTGAAACTCATTGTTGATTTCCAGAAGATCCTGCTCAGAGCAGTACTGTATTTTCAGCTGCACAAGGAAATATTCCCACGATATTTTTCTAGCTCCTCCTTTGGGCATCGAATCAGCTAGTAGCTTCCACTAGCTTAGTACTCTAGATTTTAACAGGGGAACCACATGAGCGGTCTTCTGTCTTTTGCTACAGTCGCAAATCTCAAACATTGTCTCCATCTCGGAGATCCAATCCATAACTTCCACCGGTGTTGGGCTTCCAGAAAGACACGGTGGTTTGGATGCCATGAAATCCTTGTACTTGCATCCACATCCGTCGTTTCCTCCATCTTGGATATTCCTTCTAACCTTTGGCTGTTCAGCTTGACCAATGGTCTTACTGTAGTTCCCCTCTTCCGAATGTCCATCATTCAGTTTGGGTTGTTCAATAGGAATTGTAGGTTCGTCTCTATTTTGTAGCAATCGCTTCGTCTCCTCCATTTGACGAACCAAAATCATATGGATCATCGCTTGTACCCCGACCATCGTGATTGGCTCAGGTGTAGCTACTACCACCGGTACTTGCTCAATAACTTGGGGTTGAGGTTGTTGATTTCTATTTCCATTCGCGTTTCCACTTCGGGTTCTTGCCATTTTTGATATATACACCAAAGTACGTGAATTTAGATCTTTATTCACGATAGACGTTTAAATCCTCCTTATCACTCCGAAACGTTACATGTTAGTTCTAATATCGTAGTCGAATGCTTAGAATCCTGAACAAATAAGGTTTCCAGATCCGGTCGGCAATAGACCATAAATCCGAACAAATGATAGCACATAAGGCCTCCTTATGGCTATAACATAAAGCATTTAGCACATAAAAGCATATTAGGCATATTTCCTAAAATAAGCTAGTGCTTGTGTCTAAAATATAGTAGACACTCATCTCACAATCATCGCTTAGCATTCTAAGTTTAAGTCTAGAAATCCTACAAATTCCTAGTTCGCTTAAACTAATGCTCTGATACCAACTGTGACATCCCCATTTTCACGGCCATAAAAGACCGATTTGTTTATGCTTTGTTTTGAAAACTAGAGTAACCTTTTAAAGAAAAGTATTGCGGAATTTGTTCCCAAAAGATAAATATGATAAAGATTTTTCAAAGCATTTCCGAAGAAATGTATTTCATTATATTATAACCTCGGGATGTCATGTTCGATACAGATCAAAAGCATAAACAGAACAACATAGGCCTTACAACATATATTTATATCTACTGGCCTATAATCCATAATCCCTCATCAAGTCATCCAACTATGCGCTTGTGGCACTACCTGTAATACAAGAAACTGAGTGGGTCACGCTTGGGAGCCTGGTGAGCACATAGGGTTTTCAGCCCACAATAAATAAGTTTATTAATTTGATCAAACCAAACAACCCGATTACCCATTTCTGTTATCCTCACTTTACGTCCCTAAAACATCTATCATAAGGGACCTATCCTAAGGATTTTCATCGGGATGGACACTACTGCAAAGGGGGTTCCTCAACAATAATTGTCCGTAAGTCAACCATGAGGAGGATGGAGTAAACCGGTGAACACATCGTTCACAAACACCTACAAGTTGCGAGTCTGCTAGCGTTCCACTAGACTGTATAAACTATTCTATGGTCATCATCTATACTCTGCTAGATGACTGGATCATCGTCAACATCGAGGCCTCTCATCATTTTATCACACATCAACTATTTCATCTACCCATGTTTTTCCCAACATTTTTGTAGATATAGAATACGTATACAGTTTAAATCATTTAAAACATGTATAAATCGTTCATCCAAAATAGATATCAAGAACGCAAATAATATGCACACATTGAGCGTAATTTATATTAAATATTTCATATCTATGTGTACGATGAAAGTAACTATGCACTCACCTGTTAAGGTGGTGATTCCAAACTCAGACAGCGGTTCACTTAATTTATTCTCCTTCGACAAAACCTATTATCATTACCACTAGATTTTCATCTAATATTCATTGCGATTAGTTATTAGTCTATCTGGTCTTGGAATATACCAAGATATCATCAATGAACAAAATAACTGATCGATCGAGCATCAGCCTGCATACCCGATTCATCAAATCCATAAACACTACAGGCGTATTGGTGAGCAAATGACATTACCACGAACTCGTAATGACCATAACGAGTCTGAAATGCATTCTTCTCCACATCCTCCTCTCTCACCCTCACCTGATGATAACCCGACCTCATATCGATCCTGGAGAACAAAGATGCACCCTTCAACTGATCAAAGAGGTCGTCAATCCATGGAAGGGGATAACAAGCCTGAAATGCTTTCTTTTCCACTCCCTGAAAATTGGCACATCTGAAATAGAAGTCTGCTCCCTACCCGAGTATCAATCACATATGCAAGATAGACTATACAACCATGCTGAATATAGTGCTAAGCCCTGGCAGCAGAACAAAAAGCTGACCAAATGTTGGTATCCTCCCCGTAGATAACCAGTTCTCCCCCACTTGAGGTTTGAACCACCACCTGCGGACCCTCGCAGTCTATCATAGCACCAAACCTGCTCAGCCAATCCATCCCCACTATCACACACACATCACCCATGGGGATCAGAATCAAATCGATCGGATAAGGTACTCCAAAAATCTCTAGAATACAACCCTGAAAAACCCTCGATGCAGAAACCCCGTGTTCGTTGGCGATAGAAACCCACAACAAACACTCTAACTCTCCATGGCATATCAAACCCTTACTGAACGTCTGGGATACAAAAGACCAACTCGCACTAGAGTCAAAAAGCGCAAGAGCAGGCAAAGAGATCACTAGGAAGGTACCTAACAGAATGATAACTATAAGCATAACATAAATAATTCAACAAAATATAAATAGAAACATACCAGTGACGATGTCTGGCGCTGTCCTGGCCTCCTCAACAGTGAGCTGAAAAGCACGACCTCGAGCCCTCGAGGGCTCCGCCCTACCCTGGCACCCATCGGTGATCCTCAGAGTGGCTGGCGCCGGGGCCTGCTTCGGTTTGGCGGCGAGCAATAGACAGTTGACCTTTACATGGGCAACCTGATCACAATGGTAGCAAATCCTGGTGCTCGGTACTGAGCCGGATGGTGACAATCCCTCACAAAGTGCCCCTCCTTGCTACATTTGTGGCATCCTGAAGTAGATCGACAAGGACCCTCATGAACCTTGCCGTACTTGCCACAAGTTCGGCCCCTCTGACTCCAAGATCTCACGTCAGCGGCCTTAAACCGCTTCGCCACAAGTGCGGCCCCTCTGCCTCTGCTCCCTCAACGTCAGACAGCCACCTCATGGCAATGATCGGATCCTGAACCTCGTAAAACACCAAGGCTTCATATTTTCGAAGTCCTGGTACTAGAAGGCTTCCCCCCGCCAATCCCTACAACAGAGATGGCTGCGGTAGCTGCAGCAGCAGCAACCTCATAGAGTGTTGCGAATCGGTCATCAAAGAACTTCATCATGACGGTCTTGATAGAACCAAACAACTCTAGTATCAGTCGCTGGAAAATAGAAACAACCTCAGCATGAATTATCTCCCGAACCTGATCCTCAATCAACCTTGGCCGATCCTGGCCACTCGTTCCTGCTCCTGATCCGGATCCGGATCCTGACTCAAATCGCCCCGTAACCACCACACTGAAAATAAACCAGAAAGATATCAGATGAGACTCATATGATACAATAGGAACCAATCCACAACAAGATGCTAGGGGTTGTGACTTCCCTGTTACGTGTACGGGTCATGTGCTTCCAATAGTATGGGCCCATACTACCTTCCGCACCTACTCGTATTTGTATCAGAAGATCATCACAACAACCCTAATAGCACACACATGGATACACATACATCCTATTCTCACTTCTGAGAGAAAGGCTAGACATTCCCCAACTGGCCGACTGATCCCTTATAACTCATCCGTGAAACTTCCACCAACCCTACAACACTCATGTATGCTAATGATACATACCACTAGATCCTATAGACAATCGGATACCTGATTCTACCGTAAGCCCTTCATCAAACAAGAACATGAAATAAAGCTAAACCAAACATTCTCAGGCTATAGAATCATAGTTATGTACAACTATGATGCATACACTAAGCAACTACAGTAATGATGTAAATTTCATACAAGGAAGAAACCCTAGGCTATCAGACAGTTCTATCATGCAACCCCTAACGATCCCTAACCTATCACTAGCATGATGTTCGTAACATTACATCAAATAAGAGTGTGGTAACTTGGGTATACTTACTGGCTTCGGCTGATCGTACACATCTGTGACAACTGGCAAAGTTGGAATCAAGCAGAGTCAAAAGATGTGTTGGATAGGTAAAACCACATTGTAACCTAGTTACACTAGATCACCATTAGATATGAAAGCATGTTTATATATGTTTATATATATATATATATATATATATATATATATATATATATATATATATATATAAATTTAAAAACCATGATTGTACAAGTTATATATATATATATATATATATATATATATATATATATATATATATATATATATATGTATGTTGAAAGCCCATGTTGAAATAAGTTAATACAAGTCAAAACTAGTCAAAATAACAAGTCTAAAAGCATGAAATTGTAAACTACTGTAAGGATTTCGGTTGAGGGAATCTTGGAATACTTTAGGAACCGAAATCAATTGCTTTTAGGAAGCTAGAACCGAAAACACCCCTAGACCAAACCACTAAGGCCGAAAACCCCTTAATGAGTGGAACCAAGGCCGAAATCCCTTTATTTAAAGATACCAAGACCGAAATCAACATTTTGAGTGAACATAAGATGATTTCGGTCATGCCTAGACCGAAATCATCCTCTTTATGGCCGCAATCCACCTTAAAATATCTAGATATTTAGCCACTTGGGCGGTTGATACTCTTTCCAAGATGATAAGTCACACTAACCTAGGTAAACATCACTTCATTCCATCTATTCCTTTTATACATAATCACGAAATTTAGATTCATTCAACACCTCCCAGTGAAACTTATTCATCTCATTTCTCTCAACCTTCATACATCCCCAAAGAACATCTTCAAACTTTATCCCAGAAAGCAGTTCTTCAAACTTTTCTTAAGGATTTAAAGTAAGCATCCTTTATTAATCTAGTGTTTTATATACAACACTTTAATTGTTATTTCAACTAATTTAAACACAATATTATGTGTTTAAATATTATTAGGATTTCGGAAATTTTACGTGTTCTAACCCGAGGATCATCGCAACCACATCGTACATAACCAAAAACACACCCGAGGTGAGTTCATACCCCTACGTTTTCACGATTTTTCAATTGTTTTAGGGGGGAATACAAGTAAAACACAAGAAATCTTGTGTTTAAAAATATAGATCGCTTATTATGTTTTCTTACCGTTTATATGTATTTTTACGTGAAATTACTAAATATGCGAAATAACGTTACTACCAAATTTAAAAACATTTACAAAACATGTTAAAACACAACGATTTTTCATTTCAGCTGAATATACAGTATAAACTATAATAGGTATAATTTATGGTTCATTTTACAAATATTATACACTTAGAAAGGGTTTTCAGTTACTAAAGAGTATTACATTTCATTGACTAAAAGGGTTTTTAGTTCATTACTCGTAAACTCGTTGAAGTAATTTGTGAGACGTCTTCAAGTACTTATTTAAGTGCCATCAAAAGTCCTGGCTTATAACCAAAGTCTCTTGTAGGGAGAGTGAGATATTTCTGTACAGATCTATACGGGACTGAAAATCCCGCACCTCAACTGTTAGCTATATTTAGGCCGGCAGACCTGGGGTGACAAATATCGTTAACGTTTCCGACACCTGAAGAATGTCATGTTCAGGCCATCTTAGGTCACAGTATGGTTATAAGAACTCACGTAAAGAAAACAATGACACATTTACGGAGTAATATATTTTCAGACAGTTTCATTAAGCATTAACTTTACATTTGGTTTATGGGGCAAACATACTTTCAAATAGTTTTACATCAAAATTAAACTACTTTACATGACTTCTCAGTACAATACGAGTTACATTTCTAGAAACATACATTTAAAGGGTATTACATACTAAGACAACTACAATATACTATTTTCCTAGTACAATGCAACTTACATTTCTAAAAGGACTATTATTGTTTACTCTATGATTAATTGGCGTATACGTTAGGATTATAAATAATAAAAATCCTATAGGCATTTGAATGTGTGTTTCTACCTTACTTCATGTTCCTTGTTTGGTTGAGGACTTAGGGTAGAGTCACTCAATCGACTGTCTGTTCGATCTTGATTATATATAACTTGTATACTCTAATTCATCATAGGGGGAAGCGGTATGGGTCACATCACTTACATGAATTAGAACTTCGAATTACATATTATAAGCATAAGAAACTTATACGTTTTGGTCTTAAGGTATTAAGACTATGATACATTTACAACAGAAAATATAGGATTTTCTGGATGAACACACTTACGTTTTCAAGGAACAAAGAACATACTTTTTATATACGAAATGCTTATGAAGTCACCAACTTAAATGTTGACACTTTTCCAAACCACTTGTATTCTCAGGAAATTAGTAGACAGGTACCCTCGTAGGTGTCACGAAGACGGAGCTTAGTAGCATCACGTCTTAGTTTTTGTTATAAATTTGATGTCAAGCAAACAATGTTTTAAACAAAAATGTAAATTATATATTTTCAATATGATGGTTGTGTTTCTTTGATTACTATTATTCAATTGTTATGATACTGTACGCGACGTCATCCGCCCCCGAACGTTTCCGCCGTTCTGGTTTGGGGGTGTGAAAACATCACATCCTTTCTTGATTATTTTTGAAAACAATTTTGAAAATCATTTTTAAAACTTTTATAGTTCCTTAGTTTGAGATTGGATTTACACGGATGTTCCTCCAATTCGCTCAAACCAAGGCTTTGATACTAACTTGTAACGTCTCAAAAATCACAATAAATTTAAACTTTTCAAAACAACCCATTTCTATAAAGAAGTGTTTACATAACCATTGTTTTCAAAACATTATTAAAAATCAGAGTCTCCCAAGATCCAATCAACATAAACCAAGGATGTGTACGATCACGCCTTCACCTTGCCACGATCCTCAGAAGTACCTGAAACAAAACTAAAACTGTAAGCCACCACTTAATGAGTTTCCCCAAAGCACCACCACATAAACATAACCAACAACAACATGCATACAGAGCCTTCAACAGGACTGGACCACCTCACTGGGCCTTCGGCCCATCTGGACCGCTCTCTGGGCCTTCGGCCTGACTGGTCCGCCTCGCAAGTCTTCAGTCTATCCGGACCGCCTTGGGTATCTTGGCGTTCAGGACAAAGCAGGACCGCCTTAACCTGGTATACCATCACATATCAACATATACCATAACAATCAATAACTAGCATATACATGTAGTCATACAGATTTAACAGATGATTATCGCATAGCAACATCCTATATACCAGGATACATATCTAATAGATCACTACAGCATACCAACATCCTATATACCATGATATAGATCTAACTATAGCATAACAACATACAGTAAAACTAGGATATCAATTCAATGGGCCGACCTGGGTGCCTTCGACCCGTAAGTCCAGTGAGAAAAACTCACCTCACAGTCTGAATGCAGTCTAAATAGCTCCCAACTCCGACAACCTGATCAACCCAATCCTAAATGCCAAAACATTTCCATTCTAAATTAATAATATTTTCCCAAAATACCCTTGGTCAAAACTGGTCAAAATCCACAAGTTACTCGAGTCAACACAGCCGAGTCGACTCAAGCTTCGTATGCGGGGCATACTCCGGAGGTACGCGGGGTGTACTTGAGGTTCGAGGCATCGGGGCCAGATCTGCGTATACTCAGCGTACCCTTCGGTACGCCCATCGTATGCAATAGCTTCCATCTTAACCGATTTAGAGCTTATTACTCCGACTTAACACGTCCAAATACATATCCAAGTCCCAAATAACGTTTTTGACCATAAAGTTTCAAACTTTATGGTCTTGCATGGCTAAAAAGGTCTTAACATCAAAAACCTCAACCACTTAACCCATTAAGACCTCAAAACATGCATGGAAGGGAAGATATGATTAAGACTACATTTTTATGCTTCTAAACACCTCAAAGCGACTGAAAGGATAACTAAAAGGGGTTAAAGTAGCTCATACTCCATATACCCAAATAATGGGACCACAATCCCAAACTCTATGGATAAATTATATTTGACTTTAGGTCAAACACTCAAACTTGAGGGTTTGGATTGGTGAACAAGATTTTATATGGTTTTGATGTTAGTGGATCTGCGGGAGCAAGCAGTATAGTAGGGAACAGATCGTGGTATTCTCGGGTTTCTTCATTTCAGGTGAGTTTCACCTCATTGTACCATGGGTCGAAGGCACCAATGCCGACCCACTAGTTTTCGGTTATCTGTTAGTAGAAGGATGCCATAGGGACTCTGTATAGTCATGTACGATAGACTGAGGACTCTTGATCTAGGCTCTCTTACTTGTTCCTTGTTTGGTTATGGTTCTAGAGTAGGATCATCTGTCTGGGTGGCTATCTCACCTCTGATTATATATGGCCAGACATTTCTTATATTGTTGCTACTTGGTATGACACGATGCTGTAGTGATCAGTTAGATTTTTACTCTAGTATCGAGTATGTTGATAGGCTGTAGTGATCGTTGGATATGTATTCTGGTATTGAGGATGTTGTTATGCTGTAGTGATCTGTTAGACTGATATCCTATTATGTAGGATGTTGCTATGCTACAATGCATTGATGGATTTGTATGTTATCTGTACTTATTGGTTATCATCTGGTGGAGTGACCTAGGGACTGTTTGTGGTTATGTAGGATAGCATGAGAACTCTTGATCTAGGCTCTCTTGCCTGTTCCTTGTTTGGTTGTGGCTCTAGAGTAGGATCATCTGTTTGGGTGGCTATCTTAGCTCTGGCTACTTATGGTTATGCATTTCATGGAGGTTAGCTGGTAGTGGGACTGTGTTCTATGAGAGGATTAGTAGGCGAAAGTAGGCTGTATGATTATTGTTTGCCTGTTTTATATGCCCGCTTGATCCTTTTTTGTTATATGTTAACATATGGTGGTGGTGGGTTGAGGTGGTCCTGCTTTGTGCTATAGGCCAAGATACACTGTGTAGGCCGACTGTAAGCCGAAGGCATGGAGGCTCGGGAGGAGCGTTTGGGTTGATGCGATATGCCAACAAACCCTATTATTCTATGAATGGTCTAGATAGTCTGTAGGCCGACCCGTCGTTCCAGTTAGGCTGAAGGCTCTGTATGCATGCTGTAGTTTGTTATGTGTATGTGGTGGTATTTTGGGGGAACTCACTAAGCTTTATGCTTACCCAAATGTTTATAGTTTCAGGTATCATCGGTGATTGCGAGAAGGCGAAGGCGAGACTATACACACTCACCAACAACATTGAAGATTCTGCGTTTTCTATGATACTCTAACTTTAATAAATGTAATTTGGAACAAATAGTTTTCTTAAATAATGGATTAATAAATTGAAAAGTTTTACCTTACTAAAAATGAAAATTTTTGGTTGTGAAAATGGTACGTTGCACTTTCCAGTATCAGCAAAACCCTAAAGCAACTATACAATCCACACATAACAGATGTATAAAGGCATCTCTCCTATCAGGCATATTCATCATGAAATTCTGAATAGATCCTTAGCCATATCCTAGCATGATACTCACATAATATCATACTAAAGCATAACATTCATGTATGAGTATTTTGGGAATCACTTACTTGAGATTGGCTGATTGCATGCATCATACCTCTTTCTTTATAAAACTCTTTTTTTTAGAAAACTATTTATTTATCCTCAGTTTGAGTCCAGACACACCCGAAAGTTTGTCTGAACCCCTCAAACCAAGATTCTGATACCAACTTGTAACGTGCCAAATATACTAAGTAAAAAATTTTCATCTTTAAAACCACCAAAAACCATACAATCATTTTTTCAAAGCCAACCAATGTATAAAGTATTCTCAAACATCAAAGTAAATCAATTAGATAGTGCGGAATAAATCTATGGGGGATGCCATACGATCAAGTCAGGCCATTCCCTTGGAACCAGAAGTACCTGGAACATTTACACATAAAATCGTAAGCACAAAGCTTAGTGAGTTCCCTAAAATACCACATACCATACATGAAATCGGGCCCCGCCCATACAACTAGCGGACCCTGCCCTCATACTAGACCCTGCCCACATCACATGCCCCACCCACATCACATGCCTCCCCACATCACGAACCCCGCCCACATCACGAGTCCCGCCCAACATACATGCAAGAGTCATAGAGACAATCTAGCATCCTACATAGTATAGTGAGAAAACTCATCTCACAAACACAGTCGACAACTAATAAGCTCACGTAGTCGAAAAACAGGTGCTACACACCTCATAGTGAATCATACAAGATAAACCCTTGGTCTACCTTCTAAAACTAGCAATATTACTAAAGTGAAATAGGTCAAAGTCAACCCCAGTTGACCTCCACGTCATGGCTACTCGTTGGCCAAGTAGTGTCAGCTTCACGATAAAACAGTCGCGACCGGACCAGCCACCACGTTGTGGCAATTGCAAAATGACAACTTAATGGACTAAGCTCTTATTGCGTTAAGCCTTCATATCTAACTTTCCAGGATGCTTCTTAGGACCTTAATGGTCCATAAAAATCTGAACTTTATGGGTATGCATGACCCATGCATGTCCTTCACCTCAACTAGGTCAAAATATGAGAAAAATGACCTAAACCACATGCAAGACTCTAAAATCTCAACCAACTTCTAGATTCAGAAGGTATTAAGCTCAAGGAAACTTAATGAGTCATAAAGTTGCAAAATTTATCCCATTTAACCATTCAAGTCACAACTATGAACCAAAATATGCATAGAATCCAAGATTTACTTAGAAGGAACCAAAAATATTAAGTCTTGAAGTCTTACAAATGGTCCATAGAGTGATTCCAAAGATGGAGAGGAGTTGCTTGCTTGATACTTGCACTAAAACCTTCTTCTTCTTCCTTAAGTGCACCAAAAACACCAAAATGAGCTCCAAGTTTGAAAAGAGGTTAGGGTTGATTAGGAATACTTTTGGAGGTGATGGAGGCTGAGGGTGGAGGAAACCCTAGTCATAACTTCCTTTATATGGGGCCTTATGTCTAGAAATTAGGGTTGTGCACATCTACCGTCACCACGTTGTAGATATTGCATGCCCACGTCGTGGCCAACCAAATTTTCTTAAGATTACACAATTGAAACTCATACATGAAACCGAGCGTTACAACAACCTTCGCCCAAAATTTAATTTATTTTTGAAATTTGGTCCAATTTGTTTTTATTTTACATATTTGGCCAAATTGTAATTTATTTTCCAAGTTTAGTCCAATCTTATTTTACATTTTTTTCGCCTTTAACTTTCTTTTACTTTTGTTTTCCAAACATAGTTTATTTAAAACTTGGACTTCAAAGGATCTGAAACGACCGACCCTCCCACCCACCTAGGAATCGACCTGATTCCGCTCCACTCAACTTTATTATTTTACAACCCCGACCCATTCTTTAGTTTATTTTTGAATCTTGCCCGAATGTTTTTATTTTACAATTTTTATCAAATTTTAATTTATTCTCCAAATTTAGTCCAAACTTTAATTCTTTCCAACTTTATTTTTCTTTTACTTTTCTTTTATATGTTCTTTAAAACTTATTTTCTTTAGAAAATTAATTTTTGATGACTCTAAAACTTAATATTTTTCATAATGGTAAATCTGTTTTATGCTTTTGGTCCAAATTTTTTTAAAAATTTTCCAAAATAATTTATAACCTTCTTTTTTATGTTTTTTTCTAACATAGTCTTAAATACTTATTTTACAACCTTTTTACTCATTTACTATTAAGATTTTTTGGTTCAAAAATGTTTTTTATGTATTCTTTTACATATCTGTTATGTAATTGTAACATATGTAAATATTTGTACCAGCCGAATTACACTTTTATACATAATAATTTGTAGTAATAATATATTATGTCTTGCTTGTTATACATATATAAATTTCCCACATCGCATGAGGTAGTAGAGGAGCATTAACAATGCAAGTAATATAATAGTTGAACATATAATGATTATTGATTATGATTCTGATTGAATAGAATTGAATGAACGTTGAATGGTTCAGTACAATAAATAATGTGGTATTTATGATTGAATAAATGTTTAATGAGTTATGTGTGTTCGTGTATAGATATTTAATGGATGATTTGACAATCCATTCAACTCTATAGAGTTAAATGAATTGTGGATATCGTTAGTTTTAAAACATATTACATTAAACTCTATATAGTTAAATGAATTGTGGATATCGTTAGCTTTAAAACATATTGCATTGAAACGAAATACATATCTATGTCAATTCTATGTATGATAAATTAAATATTCATTGTAGATTAATTTGTAAACTGTATAATCTGTTGCTACATCTTGCAATCCAGTACACCAATCCTTTTCAATTAATTATGTAAATCTTGTTTTATCCTTTAATTAACTATACTTAGATATCAATCCATTAATATTATGTCATCCGTTAAAAATCATCTGTAGTTATACATGTTTTAAAATATTAATATTTTTCATGGGTAATAATATTTTCACTTGGTTTTTTATCCATCCACTTAATAAAATATTCTTTTTCCTTTTATGCCCTTACTCACCGCCCCTTATTATGATTTTGTTTGCTGTTTTTTAATTTGATTTTTATGCATTGTATTTCGAAACTCACGATCTTGATTTTGGTTTCCTAACAAAAACCCTTAATTGGTTTTATTTTATAATTTCGCTTTTATTCTTATTTTTTATTATTATTTCAATTATGATTTTCTTATATATATATATATATATATATATATATTATTAAAGTAATATATATATAATATTTAAATACTTAAGGCAAAAATTAAATAAAAATTATTATTATCATAATCTGTTAAATATTTTTTGTTTGGTTTATTAAGTGTGTGTATCATAAGCTAAAACTTTTTTTACAAATAACATAGCGGTTACGGACCGCGATTTAAAATAACGGTTATCTCGATATATTGTTTATTTTAACATTTTTGTAATATGCATCTGTTTGAATATCTTTGTTGAGCAATATCTTACCTGAGTAGGGTGAATGTTTATTTACCGTTACTATTACACCATGACAATTGCTATTTCATTATGTTCCATGACGGTTATTTTCTTTGTGACCGTGATAGTAGTTTAGATTACAACACTAATAAAAAATTAATTCTTTTTAGTAGTGTAAGGTATGACATTTAATAAATCAAACAAAAATCTTTAATTGATTCCGATAATACTATGTCCGTACAATTTAGGTATCATACCTATATGATTTTTATTTAATTTTTGTTTAAAAAATTTAAATATTGATGTTATTTATATATGCTTTATTTTAATAATATATAAAAAATCAAAATTAAAGTAAAACAAAAAATAAAAGTAAAAGTAAAATATAAAAGCAATTAAGGGTCCTTGTCAAACCAAAATCAAAGGAATTTGCTTTCCAAATTAAGTGCGTAAAATCAAAATTAAAAACAGAGACAAAATAATAAGGATGAAATCTAAGTTTGGAGATCGGGTTTTAATGACTGATATTTAAAGAGCAAAAAGAGGAAAAAGTAAATTTTATAAAGTGGATAAATAAAAATACCAAGTGGAAATATCACCTCCCATTTTTCATTGACGGAGAAGCACAGTACATAAGTTATTTGCTGCTTCCAAAAAAAGAGAAGCACAGTACTTATGGGAAGGGGAAGCACATTAAATTGTGTTCAAATTTTGTCATTAATTAACATGGGATTTTTTTTAATAATTGCTGTTAATTAACATGGACAAATAGTTACACAGTAAGACGATAATCAGAACTCGATGAACACCAAATGCACATTCAAGACCACGGATTATCGGATTAAAGATTAACCCAAGGTACCAAATGCAATCTCGTGATTGATATACCAAACACGAAGAGGTTAATGTTGCAAGACAACCAAGCTCAACAAGGAACTCGGTAACTTATTATCTACACTGTCACTGCATGATCAGTACTTTACAAGAAGCAATGGTGCCAAAAGAAATCTAAAAAATTGGAAAAATAATGTTAATCATTATCTCAGCCACCATCTACTCTCATCATTACTTGGAGCCGTTTCACAAAGATCCAAAAACAACACTTCCTGGCTGCGGATTTCACAAGCCTCTTCAATCTTGGGTGGCACTACTAGATTATGGCGGCATAAGGGGCAGGTTGTATGTCCATATGAGAGCCACGTATCTAAGCAGTTTCTGTGAAAGAGATGATCACACCTTAATTCTCTAATCTCATCGTCATCCTCAATCTTGCTCAAGCAAATGGCACATTCTACCTCTTCGTTTAGAAGTGCTCCACCACTATATGATATCCAATCAAATTTTTCCGGCAGGTGGAACATACGGTGGTGGAATAAGACATGGTTGATCAAGAAATCAATAGCCCGTATCAAACGGTTAACATACGATAGAATGTAAACTGACATAGTTGCTTGAAAAAGAGAGTGAGAATGATGGATAAGAGCCTAAGGCTGGTGTATAGGTAATCTATGCTCTTATCCAGTTAATGATTCAGGAAACTGCAAGTTTTATTTTGAGTTATATAGAGATATAAACACGTTCTTTCCCGAAAAAATAAAAAAATAAAAATTATTGTGTGCAATATAATATATAAATTAATTGTGGGTGGCATGCAGCAAGTAGCAATTTGCCTCGTGTTACTCTAATCTCGCACGATAGATAGTCAAGTCGAATCTGGGTCCAACATAGACAAGTCAATATGGTGCAGCATGATCAATAGATGCATAAAATATTAGGTTATCTTCATAAGATCGGAAACATGTCAAAATGGGGGTCCATGATATTTTTTATAAGATTGACTGATTGAGAATACGCTATTATAATATATAATCTTAAATTTTCGTTATTTTACGTCACATGTAATTAATTATATACAAGGTTCTAAGAATCGCACCAAACTTTTTATAATAAGCAAATCATTTTTTTCCTCTTTCTCTAACTAGTAACGAAATCATTGAGTTTTTTGATGACTTCTTGTTATTATGTATTGATATAATTCTTTTAAAAACTTTTTATATTTGACATAAATCTATAATTATGTGATTGCAATTGTCCCTTAAGTTACATTTTGAAAAATGTTATGCATATTAAAACCTAAGGCTTAACCTTGCTACCACTTCATCATGTTTTATGTTGTATGTTTCTTGATTTGTTTATTACAACATCATATTCTTTATACTATCTATATGCATATGCATATCTTACACCCTGTATTTTTAGGTTTGACAACATGATTTTTTGTTATTTTAATAAAAAGATTGAAAATACGTTGTTATAATAAACAAATCATTTAATGTATAATTTTATAATCTTATATCTTTTTTGTTATTTACATCACTTTGTAATTTGTTAAATGTCATAACAACAATGCATGTTCATTGATTGGTTTATTATAGCATTATAATTTCATTTTTTTTCTATGTATATGATATATGCATATACATGCTTCGTGTATTATTAGTTGAGAACTTGGTCTCCTGGTCCCTTAATTAGAAGACAATCCACTCTTTCAAAATCAAGTCCTCAAGGTGAGTATCATTGTGTCGCCAACATGGTATAGCTGAAGCTCTTCGTAACCTGCTACTTCAACTCTACATACCAATAAGACTAGCATATGTTGACTATTGAGACAATATTTTCGTGGTATACTTGTCTGGAAATCATGTTTAACACACATTAAACATGTTGAGATCTTCATTAAAGAACTTTTTAACCAGTTTTTACAAGATTTCAGTCCAGTTTAAGCGTTCAACTTTGTCCCGATCAACTATGGATGCATATAATATCATAGGGTATGTTTGGTATGATGAATAAAAAGAACAATCTAATCGAATGAGTGAGAATATTGTATCTGTCATTACACTCCATTAAAGCCATGAACTAGAAAAAAAAGGAAAGGATAACAATTAAGCTAGAAATGGTAACAACCAACTTAAAACGTATAGCATTCAAATACAGGATAATGATAATAACCAAATCATTTAGTAATATCCTATGTTTTGTGTCTAATAATTTTTTTTATATGATTTATCATTCATTTTTTTAATTATTCAAAATCTTATATATCATTATGACTAAATATTGTAATTTATGTAGATTATTTATTTTATTTATTAGGAAAAATGATTAAATTTAATCATACGGAAACTAATTTATCTATATAATTTACTATTTAATTATTTTGAGTTATTCAAAAATCAACTTTTTTGAATTTTTTTTATTATAATTTTTTTTAAACTTTCTACAACATTTTTTATAATACTTAGGTTTTTGTTTTCCAGATTTCAAGTACTTATTTAAGTATCACACCAGAAAAAAAAACATTGTGAATTTTTTTTTAAAAAGTGGCTAAAATCTTTTAAAACCGGAAAAAGTAAAAGTTTTAAAAAAAGTTGTTAAAAATGTTATAAAAAACTGTAAGTTTTATAAAATTTGAACGACTTAATGGTCATTATTTTTATATTGTTTGTTTTTTTATTTGTAGATCTCTAAGACCATTTTTGTCTGCACACGACCACACATAAGCATATTGTTACGGTCCAAACCAGTTGGTCTAGATATGTTTAGTTGGGTCCAACCCAGTCCACTAGCTGGTTGGCTTTTAGATGGTGTCTTTTCATTTCCTGTCCTTTAGATTGCTTGTCCCTTTGTGTTCCATGTCTGTTTGTATTCCAGGGAGGCCTGTAAAAAGGGCTCTTCTCCCTCTTATTTGTACCCATGAAATTCATAGTGCAATCAATACAAGTTCTCAACATTTTTTGATTTGCAAGTGTTGCTAGTCAACCTCTCGTAATAACTCTGAATTACTTGGCTGTCTTTGATAGCAAGATTGCCAAGGTCGCACGGGTTTGAAATAGACTCCGTGACAGGTGGTATCAGAGCAAAGTATTCATCCTAGGTACTCCGTGGAAGGTTGCAACACGATGGCAGACGAAGAATCTGCTATTACCCCCGACCAAGGTTGTAGAACTCGTTACTCGGTACCTGGGCCGACTACCGAGTAGCGAGTACTCGGGAGTACCCGGGAGTACTCGGGGAGTACTCGGATTCGGTAATTCATGTAGAAATATTTTTAGGGACATTATATATGTCAAAATCATAAGTTGATAGAAATATATAACAAAATTAGATACATGTGAATACACAAAAAATGAAAAACACATAGTCTCACTTCATGAATAATTACTGAAAATTTAAGATATATATGTAGTAATAATCACATGTAAGTGTGTTAAATAATAAATCATTAATTATATTATACATATTAATCACCGAGTTGACCGGGTTTTACAATATTGTTCAGTTCAGTAAGGGGCCGATCGGGGAGTACTCGGGATTTTGCAACTCGCCTCGGTAAGGTGCCGAGTAGCGAGTACTCAGAGGAGTAATCGGCCAACTCGGCGAGTTTTACAACACTGCCCCCGACAACCTTGATGAACGAGGAAGGGAAGCTGAGAAGACGAAGACCGAGAGGTCCAAATCTCGAAGCAAATACAGTCCTCCCGTATTCCGTCCAGCAGCTCTGTCGAATTTGTTGAGACCCGTGTTGCTGGCCTTGAGTCTCTCATCGAAGGCATGTAGGTTCAGATCATTGATATGTATGAGAAGATCGAGGAGCTGACCGTAGAGAATGCTGGGATGACACAAGCTACCAAGATTATGATCAACGATGTGACTATCGAGTTCAAACAGGAACTCGGAACCATTTCCGAAGAGTTGTTGGCCCACAAGAAGTCTGTGGGAGATGAAGTCCATGCTATCAGAGAAGAGATGAAAGTATTGAAGCGAGAAGCCAAGGGACGACCCTTGATGATGGGGAAACTCGGAAGCCATTGTGCTAGTCCTAACATCAAGATCACCACACCTAACGTGTATAATGGCACTCGAAATGCTTCCATGGTTGAAAATTTCCTGTTCGGATTGGAGAAATACTTTGATGCGAGTGGTGTACTTGATGATGCCGCAAAGATAGGGAATGCCCGAACATTTCTGCGTGAGTATGCCTAACTTTGGTGGAGGAGGAAGTACACCGAACGGGAGAAGGGAACCTACACCATCGATACTTGGGATCAGTTTAAAATGGAGCTAAGGAAACATTTTGTCCCACACAATGCCACTGAAGAAGCTATGGGGAAACTGAGACGGTTACGCCAAGGAGGCTCTATTGCCGAATACATCAAATAGTTCACTACGATTATGATGGAAATCAAAGTTTTTTCGGATAGGGACGCCTTGTTCTTTAAAGATGGGTTACGTGATTGGGCTAAAGCTGAGCTAAATCGGAGGAATGTTCAGACCTTGGATGAAGCGATATAGATGGCGGAATCACTATTAGATTATAAACCCCCACAAAGAAACCCCCTGCTGCAAAGACAGGAGGAGATAAGAATTCCCTAAGAAAGTTTAAAGAATGACGGACGGATAGACAAAAGTTCGACAATCAATTCAGGTGCGACCCCCCCCCCCCCCTGAAAGCTCACAGCAAGCCATGTTTCATTTGTGATGGACCTCACTGGACATGAGAATGCCCCAATCGGAAAGCTATGAATGCATTGGTGGCTGATATGGTGGACAAGGGCTAGGGCGAGACAAAAACGCAAGAAGAGTTGGGCGCAATAAGGCAGCTTACAACTTTGACAAAGCTCATATCGAAAGAGGCAGACGAAGAGAAAGAATTTCGATTTGGGGATGTGTTGATGAACGGGAAGGATTCGGTAGCGCTTGTGGACACCAAAGGATCCCATAACTTCCTGGATGGAAAATAGGTAGAAAGACTTGGCATCTGTTGTCTTCCAGGAAGTGGCACAATCAAAGCTGTCAACTCGGGGGCTAAGAAAATTTTATGGACATCTACGGTTAAGGTACGTATTGATAATTGGACAGCTGATCTAACTTTTACCATTGCCCCAATGGATGATTTCAGGGTTGTTTTGGGCAAGTGCTTAGGAAGCCTACCCATGGTGGGTGCTTTGTTGTGAATTCAGAGAAACAAGGATATAAAGGCAAGTGCTTGATGGTTCAGAATGGTGTTTCGGTACCAAGGGGATACGCAACCGATGGCGAAAAGGCTTCAGAGAGCTGATTTGTTGCGAAGACAGTCTCGGAGAAAGTGAAGAGTATGAGAAGGTGGTTGACAAAGTACATTCTATTATCAAATCTCTTAATATTTCTTCGTCCCGTTATGATTCAGAATTAGATGACTTACGATATACTATTATTTCTTCGTCTCGTTATGATTCAGAATTAGATGACTTACGATATACTATTTCTAATTTTAGTGATAGTTTAAAACGAATTCGTCTCAGTAATTCTAATCTGATTGATCAACTTAACAGGGTAACATTTAAAATTGAAGAGAGAAGATTAAGAATAGAGGCATTGGAAGTAGAGCTTACTAGATCATGTGATGATATTATTTATCTTAAAAGAGATAGTCTTGCACTTTTGAAACAGATGAATATTTTTTGTTTAATTGCTAAGCGTTTATATTTTAATATTACTCAATTGCATTTAGATTGTGAAATAGGGAAAGCTTTGCATAAAATGTTTTTACCCTTTCTTGAATTGAAAGAGGATGAAATCGATGCTAATTGCTATAAGTGCGAATTTATTGTTTCTTCAAATGACGTTTCTGATTCATACAGGGTTGGACTTGAGAAAATTGAAGAATACATTCAGTCCAAAGAACACAAAAATATGTTGAAAGAAATGTTAAATGATAAGGATAAAGAAGAAATCAAATTAACTTCTATGCATAAGTATGACTTATTATGCAAGAAGTTGAATTCGAAAAATACTCTTGATCATGAGAATATTTCTGAATTCGATGAAAGTGAAATGAGTGAAATTTATGTAGAGGATGATATTGATTGTTCTGTGTTTGTAGAAAATTATGATGAACCAAAGAAAAATTTGATTTCAGAAAACTCAATCGAATTTGTTCGAATTGTTGAAAATAAAGGTTCAAATGTTTTAAAAGAAAAGGCAACAGTTTTTTCCGAAAGTACAAACAGTTCCGAATCAAGTTTTTGTAAAACAGGATTGAACAAAAGTGATACATCTGAACTAACGTCCTTAGTTAATAATGATAATGTGAATGGTTGTGATAAATTCTTCTGGTCCAAGCCAATAGACAACGCAGATGAAACAAAAGGTCTTTCAGAAATGACCTCTTGGAAAACAAAAGGGAAATATGTTTCATAATCGTTGAATCGTGTGGACCTTTATTACGATAAGGCAGGGAAAAGTGGCACAAAATTTGTTTCAAGTGAAACCTCTTCGGAACAAATTGAAAAGCCAAACCGAACGGAAAAACTGAAATCTAACATTCATAAATCGGCTGAAGAAACTATTGCAAAGAAAAGGCAGTTGAATGCTAGATATAGGAAGAATCTGAAAGAAAGAAAGCGTTTCTGGAAAAATATGAATTCCAATCAAAGTTCTGTTAACTTAGTACGATCTTCTAATAAAGTGAATTCATCTCAAATTTCGAAACAAAAATCAAGTTTTTCTTCAAATCAAGGTTGTTCACAAAAGTCTGAAATTCCGAAATCAAGTTCTTCAAATCCTCAGTTTTCAAAACCACAGCTTTCAAAACCACGGTTTTCAAAACCTCTTACCAAATCATAAGATCTTAAGGGCAAAAACAAAATTGCTTCGGAACCAGAGATTTCTCTCAAAGAGTACGAAGTAAATTTGAAAAAGGAAGAAAAAGAATTTTAAAAAAGAATGGCACCCAAAATCAAGGAAAATATTCAACAAAAATCTAATTTTGTTAAAATTAATCTTTGTGATAACAAAGTTGAAGTTTTCAAATTGGAAAAAGGGATGAATCGGTCTTTGAAAAGAAAATCGTTTTGGGTTGATAAAACTAAGATTTTTCCTGTACAAAATAAATCCTCACAAGGACCCAAGAAGGTTTGGGTTCCTAAAACACTTTAAATTTTGCAGGTTATGCATGATGAACAGTATGACTCCGAATGGTACATCGATAACGGCTGTTCTCGTCACATGACAGGAAAGAGAGAGGAATTACGAGAATTTCAGTCTTTAAAAGATGGCGGAAGAGTGAAGTTTGGAAAAAACGCTACTGGAGAGATAAATGATATGGAATGATAACGAATTGTGAATTCTCAATACGGAAGGTAGCATATGTAGAGGGCTGCAATACAAGCTGATAAGTGTTTTGTAATTGGTTGTAGGTACTGGTCTGAAGGTGTCTTTTGATGACGACAGTTCCGAAATAATAGAGAAGAAAACTAAGGCGGTTCTTCTGAAGTCTAAAAGGAAGGGAGAGATGTATCCTCTGAATTTGAATCCGATCAAAGGGAAACCATATATTTGCTTGCTTACGAAATTATCTTCGGATGATAGTTGGCTATGGCACATAAGGCTTTCCCATCTGAATTTCAAGGATATTAACAAGCTTGTCAATGGTGATCTTGTTCGCGGTCTACGTCTTCTGAAATTCGAAAAGGAACACTTATGTGCAGCATGTAAGCTCGGAAAACAAAGTAGGAAGAGTCACTCAACCATCATAAATACCAAAATCATTGAGCCACTAGATTTATTGCACATTGATCTTCGTGGTCCATTAACCATCGAACGTATTGGTGGTAATAAATATATTTTGGTAATTATTGATGATTTTTCTAGATTTACCTGAGTGTTCTTTCTTAGACAGAAATCATATGTAACTCCGAAGCTGATAGATTTCATCAAGAAAGTTGAGCTGCAATTACGAAAGCCTGTTCGGAAAATTCATAGTGACAACGATTCGAAATTCAAAACTTTTGCATTTGAAGAATTCTTAACTGGCAAAGGGATTGCTCACAACTTCTCGTCACCTTACACTCCACAACAGAACAGTGTCGTTGAAAGACGAAACCAGTCTCTTAGTGAAGCAGCAAGAACCTTTTAATGCTACAGTCCAGGATGAATTGATTAAGATTGTTGACGATGCTACTAAAGATCTTGAAAAAGAGCCACCAATTCCTAATCAACCTCAACATGAACCTTTTGATGCTACAGTCCAGGGGGAGAGTTCCACTTTGAACTCCAATACCGATATTCATGTCCAGGGGGATAATCCAATTGTGAATGACTGGTCTCATGCAAACTTCCAGGGGGAGAATGAAAATAATGACTCGAATGTACAATCGGAATTTGAAGAAGTTTATGCTGAAATTGATCCTACATATGATCAGAATTATCCTCCAATGTCTAATGGACCAAAGATCATCCATAATCTCAAGTGATATGAGACTCATCTTCAGGAGTTCTTACACGGGATCAACAAAAAGCGAAACAAACTGCATTATTTTCAAAATTGGAATTTTGCATGTTTAATTCTTTTAGTTCTAAAATTGAGCCTAAAAATGTCAAAATTGCTCTTGATCATGCAGATTGGGTACAAGAAATGCAGGAAGAACTCAATGAATTTGAGCGAAATAAAGTATGGAGATTGGTCCCCACTCCGAAGGATGCATCTATTGTTTGAATGAAATGGGTGTTCCGGAATAAAATGGATAAAAAAGGAATCGTGATTCGCAACAAGGCACGTTTGGTGGTTAAAGGCTATTTCCAAGAGGAAGGAATAGACTACGAAGAGATGTTTGCACCGGTTGCTAGATTGGAATCCGTTCGGATTTTTGTCGCCTATGCCGCTCACAAAAATTTTGAAGTCTATTAGATGGATGTGAACTGCGCGTTTCTGAATAGCGAACTAGGGTGACTGTCTACATGGAACAATCATCAGGTTTCGTAAATGGAAAATCCGAATCATTTCTATGTTCTGGATAAGGCAGTGTATGGTCTGAAACAAGCTCCTCGTGTATGGTACGAAACTCTGACTTGTTTCCATAAGTAGTCTAAATTCAACAAGGTTCGGTTGGCCCAACCTTCTTTCGCAAGAAAGATGGTGACCGTTTAATGATCATTCAAATTTACGATGAAATTATTTTCGGATCCACTAATCCTAAATTAACAGCTGAATTCCGAAAACTAATGAAAACTAAATTTTGAAATGAGTTCAATGGGTCCGATTAACTTTTTCCTTGGTTTAAACATTAGACAGAGCTCAGAGGGAATTTTCATCAACCAAGAATCTTACACAAAGACCTTGCTTGCTAAATTCAGAATGGTGGGTGACTCAAAGGTTAAGGTTCCAATGGCATTCGGAACGAAACTCTCTCCATCCTTGGACAAACCAGCAACTGATATTACCTTATATTTCCAGATGATCGAATCTCTAATATATATAACATCGAGTCGTCCTGATATTATGTTTGTTGTATGTTATTGTGCCAGGTTTCAAGTGAATCCCCGTGAACCTCATATGGTAGCAGTAAAGAACATATTCTGATACCTCAAAAGAACATCTCTCGGAATATGGTATCCATCCAATTCGGGATTCTTTGTGTAAGCTTATTCCGATGCTGATCTCGGAGGATGTGGCCTTAATCGTAAAAGCACTTCTAGGGGATGTCAGTTTCTGGATGGCAAGCTTGTTAGTTGGCAATCTAAGAAGCAGACATGTGTGTCCTTATCGACCGGTGAAGCTGAATACATAGCAGCAACATCTTGTATGTCCCAAGTAGTGTGGATTCAGAACCAACTTAGACAATATGGAATTAATATGAAGAGAATTCCTCTATTTTGTGATTCCGAAAGTGCTATACGAATTTGCCACAACCCAGTCCAACACACCAAGACAAAACATATAACATTGAGATACCACTTCATAAAGGATCACATTGAGGATGGTAATGTTGAAGTTCATTTTGTTAGATCCTCAGATTAGTTGGCTGACATCTTCACAAAGGCCTTACCTAAAGCTACGTTCAATCGGATTTTACAAGGGCTTGGAATGATTGAAACTGACTCAGTTCCGAAATTCTCTTCGTAATCAGAAATTGATGTTCACGTTTCGAATGGTTCCGAGCTTCAGAATGTTTCAGAATTCATTTTTATATTTCCGATTGGTTCTGAACTTTGGAATGGTTCGGAATCTACTATTCATTGGGGTTTCAGAATGCTTTCTATCCTTCATGCATTAAGTCCATTCTGATTGGTTCTGAACTTCGGAATGCTTCGGATTCTACTGTTCATCCTCATTTCGGAACACTGTATATCCTTTGTATATTAAGTCTCTTCTGTTGGGCTTATTTGTGTTGTGTAAATTATGTACTTATATAGGTTTATTTATTCCGTAATGGGGCCTGTCCATTCTCAGTTTTACTTTAATAGTCTAGCCTATATATAGATTGCATGCATGCGTTATTAGGATTAACGCTTGTAAAACCCTAATTGCCCTTGTAAGCTTTCACAGAGAAGTTCACGTTGAGCTCTTCTAAAGTTTATTAACCTAAGCATTCGACACACGTTTGATCTTCATTGTTCTTGTCTTGATTCATATTCTTTTATAGAATCAAACAGTCTTATTTATTGTTCTCTAAATTAGTATCAGAGCAGGAGATAGTGTAATTAATTCGCTACTCTTTTGTCAAGTTTTGCTAGGGTTTTACATTCAACTTAGATATGTTCTTGTTGTCTCAATCGTCTCAATCGATTGCAGATTACTGACCTAGATCTCAAGTTTTACCCTTGAACTCGTTTCACGTTTTTACACATCTAGTTCTATTTTCGTTCCCGTGAATTCTTGTTAAGATGGCCAATGAGGATCCACACGCTGTTTCGTTCAATCTCTCCAACAATACTGGATCCACGACTAGTATTCCAATCCTTTTTCCTCAAGACTATGAAGTCTGGGCGTTGCACTTCGAAGACTATGTTCTTGGAATCGAAGAACATGGAGCCATGATATGCCATTCAATAACGGAGGAAACGTTCATGTTTTCTATTACAAAACAGAAGATCAAAACCTTGGCTGAATATAATAAACTCCTTCTTGAACATGAAGATGTTGAAACCAAATAGAAGAATAAACTTATGGCTAACATAAAAGCTATGAGAATTATTCGTACTACTGTAAATGAAATATGGGATAGGCTGAAGGAGCTCTATTCAAGTGATGTTGATATGGAACGCTCTGTGCAAATATTGCTCTTGTCGGAGTTTGGAGCGTTTGTGCAGAAATCCGATGAGACATTAGATGAGACGTTCAATCGTTTCCACCATTTGTTGAGTAGAATGCTCAAAAACAATCTCAAGCGTGAAATCATTGAACAAGAGGTCACGTTTATGAATGGGCTAAGACCTGAATAGAAGGCAGTTGTTTCCACGGTCAAGGATCATGAACAGTTTAAAAGCTACACCTTAGCCAAACTGGTAGGAATTCTGAAGTCTGGTGAAGATGAAGTGACAAAAGATGCAAAGCTAGTCTCGAGTATGGTATTGTTAGCCTTGGTTGCAAAGGGAAATAAGGTTGCATAAGAAGATTCCGAATCAGACCTTTCGGAGAGCGAGATCTCAAAAGAAGAATATGCTCTTATGGTGTCCAATCCGAAGAAGTTCTTTAAGAAGAAATACTCTAGATTCGGAAACAAAAACAAGCAAGGAAACTTCAGTTTGGAAAAGCCTAGAGACGATATCTTCAAGAATCTTGCTAATGATGAGGAGAAAAAGGAAAAGAAGCTGTTGGGCGATTCAAGCTATGATTGCAATTACTGTCATGGCAAGAATCACTTTGCAAAAGAGTGTACGTTAAGGAAAAGAAATGAGAAGAGTGAATCTGAGAAGGATGAATCCTACTATCTTCGGAAGATAGAGGAGCTTTAGAAAAAGAAACATCGAATGCAAAGACAATATTGATCGTACAGGAAGGAAGTGATGATGAGGGAAGAGTTGAAGTCTGGTCTATAGACTCTGAAGATGATGAAGTCAGGAAACCCACACATGGTGGGTGTTTTGTTGCAAAGTCAGAAGTGAAGAGTTATGAAGGTAGATATTTGATGGTTCAAAACAGACCTTTGGAATAGAGGGGATACGCGATTGATGGCGACCGAGCTTCCAAAAGTTGCTTTGCGGCGAAGACCCTTTCTGATCAAGTAAAGGTATGCGAGAAGGTGGTTGACAAGGTACATTCAATTCTTTTATCTCTTAACATTCCCGTTTCACGTTATGATTATGAACTAGATGACCTAAAATATACTGTCTCTAATTTTAGTGATTTTCTAAAACGAACTCGTCTAAGTAATACTAATCTGACTGATCAACTCAACAGGGCAACATTTAAAAGTGAAGAGAGGATATTAAAAATTGAAGCTTTGGAATTAGAACTTACTACGAAAAGAGATGATGTTATTTACCTTAAGAAAGACAGTCTTGCACTTTTGAAACAAAGGAACATTTTTTGTTTAATTGCTAAGTGTTTATATTGTTGGAGATAGTGTCTAAGTCCATAACTATATTTGGTATGTACTTGACCCGACCCGGCATGGTCCATTTGGGTTGCACTTCACCCGAACAATTTACGGATAATCTTTTGAGAATAGTATAAGTTATGATTTATTAATATATTATAAGTTCTAATATATTAATATAAAATCATATTATTTAATTAGTGTTGATCTATAATTAATTTAGAATTAATTTAGAGATCAAAAGTATGACTAATTAAATATGGGCTCTTGTATTTATATAGTGTGGGCTAATGATTATTTGGAATGGGCTAGGCTTGCATGGAAAGTCCATGGATACTCCATGGAGCTTTAACCCATGGATCTCATGGAAATGAAAAGACATGGATATTAGGGTTTACATGGATGTAACCCTAATCCACCACACTATATAAAGGAGGCTTTGGTTCTTGAAATTGCACTAGTTGATGTGTGTAAACTAAGAGGGCCGATTTCAAGAAGTTTGTGACTATTCTCTCAAGTTTCCAAGTTTGTGGTGATTTGTGACTTCCATTTGAGGCATCCACATTATTGGTGCTAGGCTCTCAAACTCCAAGCAATCAACTTCTACTACAAGGTAAGTAATTCTACTAGTTTTATTTGATTCAAGTACCCCATGCCATGCTAGTTAGGATAAGAACCTTGGAAAAATAATTATTTGCATGTATCTTAGTCAAACATAGATCCAAGGTTTCTAGGGTTGCATGTACACCATAGGAGTGTTAGAATGCTAAAAACCCATCAGTGGTATCAGAGCCTGGTTTGTTTATTTGATTCTTGATGCAAAAAAAAAAAAACTTGAAAATCGAAGTTTTGTTCAAAAGCTCGTATCAAAATTTCAAGTTTTGTATATGTACTTACGATTCTTGAAATTTTTGATATGAACATTCATATTCATGTTCTTGAACTTATGAAGATTAGATGATCATAGGAATTGTTTGTAACCTTCATGGTAGTTTAATTCATGATCATAATGTGTTTTAATGGAGTCCATAACTTGTCCTTAAGTTATGGAAAACCAAAAGTCTCACTTTTATTAAAGCCATTAAAAGAACACAAGAGTTATAAAAATGAAGAGTCTTCATTTTTATTACTCAATTAATTCATAAGTTATAAGAAATGAAAAGTTTTGGAAGTTTACAAAACTTGCCCTCAAGTTTTGGAACATGTAAAGTCTTGATTAAAACTTTAGTTCCAACCCTTAGAATTTTAAAAGTTAAAATTCAACCCTTATACTTTATAATATTATAAGTTACTAATATATATATGTATAACAACAAGTCGTCTTACCGCTCGTACGCCTCATTCACGAAGCCGGTCTATAAGGGGGGTATAAGGTTGTTGCCTATAAAATGGCAACTTAATGGGTGTCCACTCTCACCCACCGCTTCCTTGATCGGTGGAGGGTCGTTAGCCGAACGGGTAAGACAAGGACTTATAAATTCTCATTAAAAGTATGATGAATATTATAAAGTAACTAAATGCTTTTATTAAATTCCCAATCTTAGTTACTTTAGGAAAATGTGAATAAGGTGCTAATCCATGAAATTACACTTTACACTTTGTTTAAGTCGTTGGTGGAGCGTGTGTGGTTAACCGGCACACTAACTTGGACTTAACAAGGTAGGTAAAGGGTGACTTAAGGTTTACCATAGCATCGGTGGAGCGTGTGTGGTTTACCGGCACATCGATTGAGTGATAAACCTTGAGGGTACCAAGTGATTTGCATGGTTACTTCACACCTCGTTTTGTGATCCTCGGTATCCCAGTCACAAAACTTGGAGGGCACACTCGAGATTGAAACATGCCTTTGAAAAGTTCATTGAATCTCAAAAGAATCTAAGAATTTCTAAGAACCAATTAAAAACCTAATATTTATATTTCGTTTTTCATGGTGGAAATTGGTGAATCGTCATTCACCTACCTTTCAAATATGTTATAGCTTGGATTACGGCATACCTCTTCTAAGTTATAATATATTGTTATTGGATCCTAGCCTTAATATTACATTTGGGTGTTTTATTAAGGACTCTCTTAATATCTAAACTAATCTTGTTCTCTTCTTTCAAATGTCTTCAAACAATGCTGCTTCTGGCTCTAATCCTAATGGCTCCTTTACCCTTATGAACTTGTGTGGGAAAGTCACTTTTGATGGATCCAACTTCAATGAATGGATCAGAAACATCAGGATGATTACCCGCTACGAGGAAAAAGAATATGTCCTTGACAAGGAGCTTAAGGAGATTGATGAGACCACTGCAACTCCCCAGGAGATCGCTGACTTCCGGGCACATGAAAGGAATGCTACAAAAGTGGCATGCATCATGTTGGCCACCATGACAGCGGAACTCCAAAAGTCCTATGAGGACTTCTACCCTTTTGAAATGCACCAAGATCTGATGGAAAGATACCATCAAAGTGCACGACAAGAGAGGTATGAAATCATATGCTCTATCATAACAACCATGATGAAGGACGGGGAATCCGTCACGAGCCACATGCAGAAAATGCAAAGGTATGTGGATCGGTTGCTGAAGCTTAATGTGAACTTCCCTGAGGAGCTTGCAATAGATATCATTTTGCACTCCTTACCATCGTGCTATGATCAATTCCGCATGACATATCACATGAATAAGGAAGAGGTCAAACTCAACAAACTTCAGGGACTCCTCAAGACCGTAGAAATAGGTCTTAAGGGTAAGTCAGTTGTTAACACTCCTACTCCAAACTCCACCCCGGTTTTGACAATCGGGAAAGGTAGAGGGAAGAAGAGAAAGAGCTCTTGGAAGGGTACCAAGGCTAGGACCCTTGATGGCTCTTCTTCAAGTGGAACCAAGAAAGGTTTTGTCACTCCTTCTTCTGACCCTAAAGAGGCTGAATGCTTCTATTGCCATGAAAAGTCATTGGAAGCGGAACTGCCCAAAGTACCAGCAAGATGTGAAGGATGGGAAAGTTAAACCCAACCATGCAGGTATTTACACTATCTTATCTAATAACTCACCCCATTCTAACTCTTGGGTCCTTGATACCGGTTGTGGTATTCATATCTGTTCTGATTTGCAGGGACTAAGAAGAAGTGAGAATGTGGAGCATGGAAGAATAAACTTAATCATGGGGAATAGGAAAGCTTTACCTGTCACCAAGATTGGAGTTTATACTTTATCGCTAAGTAGTGGGTTTAGTTTAGATTTGAATAAATGTTGTTATTCGCCAGAAATGGCAAGAAATATTATTTCCTTTCATGCATTGTATAAACAAGGTTTCACCTTTTCATTTGATAATGAAGTTGGTTCGATTAATGCTTTCTTTAATAATGTTCTTTATTTTAAAGCATTATCTTGTGATGGTGTGTATGAAACTGTATCTGTGGTTGATAACTTAGGAAATAATGTATTGTGTATTGATTCTGTTAATGATAATAACTTGGATAAAGCATCATTATGGCATTGTCGTCTTGGACATATAAGCAAGAAACGCATAGGCCAACTCCAAAAGGATGGAGTATTGGAGTCATTTGACCTAAAGTCAGATGATAGTTGCGAATCATGCTTACTTGGAAAAATGACAAAGTCACCCTTCACAGGTTCTTGTGAGAGGGGTGAAGGTTTGTTGGATCTTATACATACGGATGTGTGTGGGCCCTTCAAACATGCCACAAGGGATGCTAATCGTTATTATTTGACTTTTACTGATGATTACAGTAGATATGGATATGTCTACTTAATCAAGCATAAGTCAGAGACTTTTGAGAGGTTTAAAGAGTTTAAACAGGAAGTCGAGAATCAATTGGGCAGGAACATTAAGATGCTTCGATCCGATAGAGGTGGTGAGTATCTTAGTTCAAAGTTCCTCGACTATCTTAGGGAATATGGGATTGTCTCACAATTGACACCTCCCAGGACACCGCAGTTGAATGGTGTAGCTGAGAGGCGTAATCGAACCTTGTTGGATATGGTTCGTTCCATGATGAGTCGAGCTTCGCTACCAATCTCATTTTGGGGGTATGCCTTAGAGACTGCCGCCCATATCCTTAATCTAGTTCCCACAAAGAAAGTTGCCAAAACTCCTCATGAGATGTGGACTGGTAAAGTACCCAAACTAGACCACATTAAGATTTGGGGTTGCGAGGCTTTCGTGAGACGCGAGACTCATGATAAGCTCGAACCTTGAAGTGAGAGGTGTATTTTCATCGGCTACCCACAGAAATCCTTTGGTTACCTCTTCTACAGACCTAATGAGAATGTGGTCTTTGTAGCTAGGAGGGCTTTCTTTTGAGAGAGAGAGTTCATAAGCCAAGGAGACAGTGGGAGGCAAGTTGACCTTGAAGAAATTCAAGAGTCAAGTGGTGAAGGAACTTCAAACCCTAGCACTCAACTTGAGGAGGAAACTTCTGTTGAGCCAATTGACAAGTCTGTACCTCTGAGGCGTTCCACAAGGGTTAGGAATGCACCTGAGCATTACTATGGATTCCATATTACTGCGGAAGGTGATATACTTATCAGTGATGAGACACTGATAGGTCTGGATGAACCTAACAGTTACGCGGAAGCCATGGCAGGCCCTGAGTCAGCCAAGTGGAAAGAGGCAATGGACAGCGAGATACAGTCCATGTATGACAATCAAGTTTGGAACTTGGTTGAGAATGTACCAGGTCGTAAGGCTGTAGGGTGCAAATGGATCTTCAAGAAGAAGACCGACATGGATGGTAATGTACACACTTATAAGGCACGACTGGTTGCAAAGGGTTTCTCACAAACTCCGGGAGTTGATTATGATGAGACCTTTTCTCCAGTGGCCAAGATTAAGTCTATTAGGGTTCTGTTAGCCATAGCCGCATTTCATGACTATGAAATATGGCAAATGGATGTCAAAACTGCTTTCCTTAATGGAAAGTTGGCTGAGGATGTTTACATGAGTCAGCCAGAGGGTTTTGTCAACACAGAGTACCCTAATAGAGTGTGTAAGCTTGAGAAATCCATTTATGGGTTAAAGCAAGCACCTCGCAGATGGAATCTTTGCTTTGATGAGAAAATCAAGGAATTTGGCTTTTCTAGGAGTGAAGATGAATCTTGTGTATATGCCAAGGCTAGTGGGAGTATAGTTAGCTTTTTGGTATTGTATGTGGATGACATACTACTCATAGGAAATGACATCCCAACTCTGCAGGAAGTTAAGTCCTGGCTTGGGAAGTGTTTCTCTATGAAGGACCTAGGAGAAGCTGCCTATATTCTAGGGATAAGGATCTTGAGAGACCGGAGTAAAAGACTAATTGGACTTAGTCAGAGTACTTACTTGGATAAGGTGTTGAAGAGATTCGGCATGCAGGACTCCAAGAAAGGAGAGTTACCCATCCAGGGTAATGCCAGATTGAGTAAGACACAAAGCCCTAGTACTGAGGCTGAGATAGCAGAAATGAGTCGAATACCTTATGCTTCGGCTGTAGGATCGATCATGTATGCTATGACGTGTACTCGACCTGATGTAGCCTTTGCTTTGAACATGGTTAGCAGGTATCAGGGGAACCCTGGAAAGGCACACTGGACTGCGGTAAAGAATATCCTCAAGTACCTACGGATGACTAAGGACTAGGTCCTTACCCTCGGTGGGAGTGAAGACTTGAGAGTTGTAGGGTATAGTGATGCTAGCTTTCAGACTGATAGGGATAATTTCCGCTCTCAGTCAGGCTGGGTCTTTACCTTAAATGGAGGAGCAATTTCTTGGAAGAGTTCCAAGCAAGAGACAGTGGCTGATTCAACTTGCGAATCAGAGTATATAGCAGCTAGCGAGGCAGCAAAGGAGGAGATATGGCTGAAGAACTTCATTGGAGACCTTGGAGTTGTACCAGCTATTAAAGAGCCAATGGAAATTTTCTGTGATAGTGAAAGTGCAGTTGCCTTAGCCAAGGAACCAAGGGATCACGGGAGATCCAGACACATCGACAGAAAATACCATTTCATCAGACATCGAATAGAAGAAGGACTCCTCGTGGCAAAGAGGGTATCATCAGATGAGAATCCAGCAGATCCCCTCACGAAGGGACTGACTCGGGTTAAGCATCTCCAGCATGCTTGGAGCATAGGGCTGAAGGATGATATTAGATTTAGTAGTTAGATAACCTTGAAATTTGTAAAGTGTAATTGACATTAGATGATGAATAAAAGGTGTTTTATTTATGAGTAAAGTGTTGCTATCTCTTGTCGATCGTTTACTATATTTCTTTTGCATGTTTTGACTTCCAGAATAATTATGTTTGGTATATCATATTATTCGAACCTCCACAGTCGGTCATATGTCGGAAGTAGGTATGAATCAAGACTGTCATGATTGGTTGCAGAGGTCTAAGTTGTTGGACATGGCTACAACACTCATGAGTGCTCATAAGTTCTGAGCATTGGACTCAACCCACGCTCACTGGAATCACTTCATGGAATTTATCTCGAGTGATCGTGAGACGGTAATATCATATAAGTCTTCAAACCTAGAGATATGATTTGTTGCCTATGAGTTGGTTATGCATTGATTGCACGAAAACGCATTAGTAACTCGATGTTATAAACCGTGCTTTTGTGTGTAATTCAACAAGTAGTAGAGCAAACATATGAGTCGAAGTTTATCTGTTCCTTCTAGGATTAAAAGCGATATCTGGGCCCCTCGATGATTTTGTTTTGACCTATGTACCGGGCCCGGTCAGAACTAAATTGATGTGTTCAGTTAAGTTCTATGTCAAACAAATCAGAAATCGGGAAACAAATGTTGGACAATAAGCAAGACCATGTTCCATGTATTTGTCCGGCTGATATCTAGAACAGAGGATTATATGATCACTTATCTAAAATGGCGCTTCATAGTTCAACAGAGTTTTAAGAGCTACGATTGCTGATCGGTTCCTGAAGTCTTACTTGCAACTATAGTTATTAGACTTATCCAAGTGGGAGACTGTTGGAGATAGTGTCTAAGTCCATAACTATATTTGGTATGTACTTGACCCGACCCGGCATGGTCCATTTGGGTTGCACTTCACCCGAACAATTTACGGATAATCTTTTGAGAATAGTATAAGTTATGATTTATTAATATATTATAAGTTCTAATATATTAATATAAAATCATATTATTTAATTAGTGTTGATCTATAATTAATTTAGAATTAATTTAGAGATCAAAAGTATGACTAATTAAATAGGAGCTCTTGTATTTATATAGTGTGGGCTAATGCTTATTTGGAATGGGCTAGGCTTGCATGGAAAGTCCATGGATACTCCATGGAGCTTTAACCCATGGATCTCATGGAAATGAAAAGACATGGGTATTAGGGTTTACATGGATGTAACCCTAATCCACCACACTATATAAAGGAGGCTTTGGTTCTTGAAATTGCACTAGTTGATGTGTGTAAACTAAGAGGGCCGATTTCAAGAAGTTTGTGACTATTCTCTCAAGTTTCCAAGTTTGTGGTGATTTGTGACTTCCATTTGAGGCATCCACATTATTGGTGCTAGGCTCTCAAACTCCAAGCAATCAACTTCTACTACAAGGTAAGTAATTCTACTAGTTTTATTTGATTCAAGTACCCCATGCCATGCTAGTTAGGATAAGAACCTTGGAAAAATAATTATTTGCATGTATCTTAGTCAAACATAGATCCAAGGTTTCTAGGGTTGCATGTACACCATAGGAGTGTTAGAATGCTAAAAACCCATCATATATTTCAATATTACTAAATTACACTTGGATTGTGAAATAGGAAAAGGATTACATAAAATGATTTTACCCTTTCTTGAGTTGAAAGAGGATGAAATCAATGCTGATTGTTATAAGTACGAATCTATTGTTTCTTCTGACGATGTTTCTGATTCTTATCGTATTGGACTTGAGAAAATAGAAGAATACATTAAGTCCAAAGAACACAAGATGATGTTGAAAGATATTTTAACTGAAAAAGATAAGGAAGAAATCTAATTGATGTCCATGCAGAAGTATGACTTATTATGCAAGAAGTTTGTTGAGAGAAAAACTTGAGTAACACACTTGAACAAACGTTAGAACAAGTAATAATGCGGAATGAAGTTTAACTCAGTGGATCATAAAGCTCAACAATAATTATAAGTTAGAGTTAGATAGTTAGATAATTAGGTGCAGAAATATAAGGAAATATAAATGACAACAATTATTATATCAAGAAGAGACTTAAGCTGATTCTTAACAACGATTGCAATCAACCCAAGTTAGTAAGAGAGATCAAACTTAGTGATTAAGTCAAAGTTGACTTGCTCCAAAGAGAGATAACGATCTTAATATTTCAGATTAAGTTCTGAAGATCTTTTAAGATGTGAAAGTAAGAGAGGATAAGTAGAATGCAATAGTTCAAGATAGAGATAATTGATGGATATTTTCATTCAGTAAGAGAGAGCTCTATTTATAGAGTCTCGAAGATTACAAAGTTAAATCTGTCTAAGGTTGCCATGCAAGGCACACTGGATAAAGAAGTGTAAAGACATAAGATAACAGATAAAACCAAAACTAAGATTGATGACTTCGACTGTGGATGCGGTTCTAGATTGTGGTGGGGATCTTGACTACGGGTCTTGTGATGGCTTTGGATCTCTTTAAGTTTAAGAGGGTCACTTTTATGTTTCAACAGTTTCCCCCTAAGTGACCTCTTCAACTTTCCTTTAATTTATCGAGTTTAAGGAATTTGATGCGAATCCACCAGAACTTCCTGACTTCACTGAGCCACACAATTCTCCTGGAGATTTCAAACTTAACTTCAGCAGTTGTGTGTTTTGACTTGTTCACTGCAGTTTGAGTGACTTCAAGTTGCCTCCGGGTCAAGCGGTTCATGGCAGTCATTGGAATGAAGTACTTGGTTTCATCATTATTGCGCTTGAAAATGACTCCAAGATCAAGGAAGTTAGTTGCTCTAAGGGATCGCTCTTGAAAACCTTCAGTCAGCACCGGAGCTGGTTCGAGAGGAGGAAGGTTGATCTTCTGAGCAAGTGTTGGGTGGATGTCCGCGTCAATCTTTGCAAAATCACAAAAAGTCTCTTTTAGAAATGTACAGGCCCTTTCATACGCAATCTTCATCTTTGGATGCTTCTCACACTTGTTCTGAAATACCTTCGCAATCAGGAAGATTTCCTCCGGGTTCATGCAAGAAAAATCAGTTTGGGTTCGGATGTAGTCTAAATTTCTTCTTGTGAGAGTATATTGGATGAATTCTGATTTCATTAACTTTCTGGGCTTATAGTTCTTGACTGCGGTGGGTTTGTCGTTCGACCAAATTTTCTTAATTGCAGATCCATGCTTGGCATGGAATCTGTTAAGTCTTTCAAACTCCAATGGCAACCTCTGATCATCCGAGAGGTTGCGGTCAAACGATTCCAAGACGGTGAAGAATTTTACGTTGGGAGAAATGGGAATGTCCCAATAACCGTCAGATGGGGGTTCAGAAAAGGTGAGATAGGGCTTGTAGTCGTCATCAAGTAATCTTCGGATGGGATTAACCCAAGAGTTGATGAGGGATTCATCCATAGTGATGTCGAATCCGTGATCTCTCCATATCAGTTCTGCTAACTTAGCTGCTATCCAGTCAGCTTTCCTTTGTTTGGTTTTGGGAGAGTCGTAGGAGTTTTCGGATGACATCGTTGGGGCTAAATTTCTGAAATGAGGGGGAGTCTCCGGATGTGGGGAAGAAGGATGTTGAACAACTTGAACTTGTTGAACTTCTTGATGCTTTGGAGGAGACTGATGAGTGGAGTGAATTTGACTTTGTTAAGGAGAAGGAACGTGAGTCTTCTTTTTGGGAGATGGTTGCGGGGAAGATTGCAGAGTAGGAACCTTTTGTTGAATGATGAGTTCAGGGATGATTGTTTGCTGATGACTGTGACCGATTCAGATGAGAGATACTAAATGTTGATGCGGATGTGAATGTTGAGGTGAGATGCGGTCCGAGCCACGATCTTCACTTCCCCATCTTGAGGAAGGAACACCGGGTTCCTCCTCAAGCCAGTGCTTAAGACCGTCAAGCTTGGCACAGACTTCATTGAACTGAGCTTTGATAGCCTCACTAAGTTGTTGATTGGTGGGGGTTGCGGTGTTGAATAGTAGTTTGTGGATCTCCTAGGTAAATCTGAGAATCTCCTGGCCATGGAAGTTTGAGGTTAAAGAACGTTTGAGGTTGTTAATGGTTGTTTGTAAGACTGAGATAGCGGACTCATAAGCACTGTGAGTTTCCTCAACAAGCTTCTTTGAATGAGCATCGTGACCTGCAATGACGGATTGAAGTTCAGCTTTGATTGTGGTCACTTCAGTGATGAGTCGCTCTGTAGTGGTGATGAATTGTTGATGATCCGCCTTCCGGCTTGTATCCAGGGATCGGATACCCATTTCAACCTTGAGAGAGATTCTCTTAGCAACAAGTCTTTCTCTTTCTTCCAAACGTTCTATTCTGTCAATCAGGGATTGCGTTCCAGGCACATCTTCTGGTTGCGGTTGGCTGGATTTCACTGCAGCTAAAATCTGGTCTATATTTTTTTTGCAGGCTTAGAAATTCTTTTCTGGAAACATCCATTTTCTTCTTCTTCTTCTTCTTGTCCTTGGGTTTTGAAGTAGAGTGCTAGGATCCGCTTGATTCTTCATCTTCGTCAAAAATCATCATCATATCATCTGATGGCGCCGGTTGATTGATTTCATCCATGTCGATGTCATCAAATCCAAAAGTAGGTCCGGAACTGATATCGATTGTTGTTCCAGCATCTTGTGAGTCTTGAATAGTTTGAGTTGGAGGGGGCTGGGATGGACCTGCACCATCTGGAATAGACTGAGCTTTGCGGATGGTCTCAGCCATTACGGTCATCCATTCTTGAACTTTGAGAATAGTGGCTACGGTGTTGGCGTTTTTTATTGCATTTGCCCAGTACTTAGCCACCGTTGGAATTTCTTTCTCCTTTTGCTGAAGCTGTTGTGTTTGCCTATCTTTTCGAGCCTGAAATGACCTCCGAAAAGCTTCATACTTTTTGATACCAGACTCGGTAGTGGGACGATCCCGAGTGAAGGTATCATCAGAGTCATAGCCGTCAAAACCTTGATTACGCACCGAGGTGTCCCTCGGGTTCACGGATCCTTGCACATTTGTGCTCACCGTGCCTAAACCACCTGTATGTAAGGTAAGCAGAGTAGAATTTCCTAAGCTTCCTCGGTCTCCTTGACCCGTAGTCAAGTTTGGCCTCGGCTCAGTTCTGCCAAGGACTGAAGAATTGTCCAGCGGTTGGGAAGGTGTATCAAGTGTTTTGATTACAAAGTCAAGTATGGAGCGCAACTCCTGTTCCTGAAAGAAATGAAGTCGGGAAGCCCTGGAGACCTTAGGGTGAGAAGAACCAATTAAATCCTCTTGGGATTTAGCTGGGGGAGAGTCTCCACGGTTTGATGAACCAGACACACTTACTGTGTCTGAGTGGCTGGGAAGGGTTGATGCTAATGGGTCTGCGAGGACCCCAAGGACTACCAGAGTCTTTTGAGAGACTTCTGTATCAGTCCGGTCACACATTTGGCTAGAACTTGGTTTGGTTTTGCGTTTCTTGAGAATGAGAATTAGGACAGAGTCATCATCCGACTCATCTTCAACATTGACTGCAGGAGTCTGAATGGGATCAGAGTCTTCATCCGAAGAGACAACATGCATGAGTTTGCGTTTTTTGGATGGTTCGACTTCTTTGGATGGATTGCCTTTCTTGGACTTCCCTCGGGAGGTTTTTCTTAAAGAAAGCTTTTTAAGCCGTTGGGCTAAAGGGAGGTTAGACATAGTAGTGGAAGATGGAGCTGCGGTATGTTCCGGATCACGGGGTGCGGTAGATGCTAGTATATTCTGACTGGGGAGAGGCGGGGTAGAAAGGTATGGGTCAATACCTTCCGTAGCCTCAATGTGATCAGTGACATCTTGTGTCTCAAGTCCAACAGTAGTCAAGATATGTATGGGTAAGCGTCTTAAAGGTCCAAAGACAGATTGATCTTTAGAGGGAGGGTACCTTTTGAGATCACGCGTGATGAAGAAGTTGATGTCGCTGCCCATGCTGATCTTTGCATCGCGGTGGAGGTCTGAGATGCATAAGGACCAAAACCTTGCAAAAGTGAGCTCTGTAGGATTTACCCTTGGATTCTCCTTAGGGATGTACTGAAGGAAGTCATCCTATAAGATCTGACCGTAGTTGACGTCGTGGCCTGTGAAAATGCTCCAGACGAGCGCCAATAGCTTGAGACCCATGTTATCAGTGCCTCCGGTTCTTCCTGACAGACTACGGATCACGAAGTGACAGACGAACTGCCAGACCGCAGGGAGTTGATTTTTTCTTGAAATCTCCTATCCCCTTGAGCTTCTTCTGGTATCCCATTTGGTAGAGTGAAGAGATGATGTCCGTCACGCTGGGAGAGATGAACTTTGTAGTGGAATGAACCAGTAGATTGATTGCATTCAAAAACTTGTCTTTGGTCAAGATGACAAGGGAATCATCCATTAAGTTCAGATGAACTTCTTGCAGGTTGTTGAGGGGACGGTACGCCGAGAATGCACACTTGAAGAGTGTTGAAATTGGAACCACATCAGTGAAGGAATCAAATGGTGCAAACAGTGGGTGATTAGAGATGAACTTGATCATGAGTCGAATAGATTCATTGTAGGCTGAATGATCTTCAAAGATTGCCCTAAAGTTGCTTGAGGCAATGGATGGCAATTGGTTCCTTGTGGCGGAATCAGAACCAGCAGGTTGAGCGAAACCAGAAGCTTTGGATTGCTTCTTCTAAATGCCAGACTTCACCATTTTGAGAAAAAGTTTGAAGAACTTGCAGAAAACTTGAGTGCAAAAGGGTGAAGAAGATGAAGATCGTCTAAGAAGGTTCAGAAAGCGTAAAGCTTTCTTGGATGAGAAAAAATGTTTTTATAGGGGCGGATCTCAAAAGTTTATTGTATTTACCCTATATGTGGCGGTTAAAGATAAAAACCCTTGAGTTTTTATTTTTAAGAAAAAGGTGAATGTCAGCCACAAAAACGATTGAAAAGAAAAGTTTAAATGTTTTTGATTTTCCAAAAATGTAGCATTTAATGAAGTGTCAGGCCGATTATCACACGTTTGAGGATCGTGTGGTGAGGGGCTTAAGTCCATTGAATAAAGGTAGAATTTGAACGAATTTGACATCTTGGGGCAAGGGGGATTAGACAGTTTAAGGAAAAAGATTTCTTAAAGATTTCTTTTATTGGGAACCGCATTATGCGGTGCGGTTTGCGGTTTAAGATTACAAAATTGCGGTTTAAACCGCACCGCATTGATCAAATCAATTAATGATTATATATATATATATATATATATATATATATATATATATATATATATATATATATATATATATTCGAAAATATTTTGACATGTCCTAAATTAGTGACATTATCTTAAGTTTTTAAAATGTAATCTTAATTAATCCAAAATTTAACGCAGTTACCATAGTTTTTTGTCTCAAATTCATTTTCAACTAAGATTCTGACCATTATTTTATAGTCACTATGTTTTCTTAACTTATGTATATTCATAAGTAGTTAATGACCACAATTATTTGACCACCAAATTTCTTAATGACCACTTAGTGAGCCGTTAGTGGTGATAATGATAGTATTATTATTAAATTTTAAGTAAATAATTAGTCAAACCGCAAAACCGCATGTAAACCGCATAAACCGCCCGCACCATACCGCACCGCATAATGCGGTTTTGAATGTTTGCGGTGCGGTTTGCGGTTTCTAAATAACTCAAACCGCATATGCAGTGCGGTTTGCGGTTTTGGCTCTAAACCGCGCAAAACCGCACCGCACACACCCATAGTTTGAAGGTTCATTCAATGTGACTGCGGATTGGTCAGTCATTGCGGATTGATACATCAATGCAGAGAGATTTGTCATTGTGGTGGATGGTTATAAGACTGCGGTAGAAGGAACTGAGATAAACACTTGAACAAAATCAGAAATAACAAACAATAAGGACCTTATAAATATAGGTATGATATATGGTTGTGGTACACCAGGTATACTGCGGTACACAAAGTATACTGAAACCATGTATGATAGATATATTTTGTTAGGACCGCAACGGGGACCAGAGATGGTCTGTGGTGCCTATCAACTCAAAAAGAATTGCGGGTCCGGATTCTTCATTCCTAACATTTGTAAGAAACGATTGAGTTTTGTAGAGTCAAGTGATTTTGTGAATACATCAGCAATCTCTTCATGAGTGTTAGCAAAAATTAGTTCAATGTTACCCTTCAGAATGTGGTCTTTGATGAAATAATACCGTAGTTCAATATGCTTCGTTTTAGAGTGATGAATAGGATTGTGGGAAATCACTATCGCACTCTCTAAGTCACAGTAAATCGGTATACACAACATCCTGTATCCGTAGTCCATAAGTTGCGTTTTCATACACAAGACTTGTGAACAACAGCTGGTTGCGGCCACATATTCAGCTTCCGCGGCAGACAATGAGACACAATTTTGTTTCCTTGATGACCAGCTGACGAGTCTTCCACCGAGAAATTGACAGCCACCGGAAGTGCCTTTTCTATCCAATCTACATCTAGCATGATCCGCATCTGTGAAAGCCTGTAGGCTGAAGTCATTCCCTGCGGGATACCAGAGGCCTAGAGCCGTGCTGCCCTTTAAGTATCTGAGAATTTGCTTAACTGTGGTCATATGAGATACTTTCGAATCGGCTTGGTATCTAGCGCATACACCTATTGCGAAGACAATGTCTAGTCGGCTTGCGGTGAGGTACATCAAAGAGCCAATTATTCCTCTATAAGTTTTGTGGTCTACTGATTCACTGGAAGGATCAGCAGAAATCTTATATCCGAAGGCCATAGGAACCTTGGCAGAGGAACAGTTGTCCATTGAGTATTTCTTCAGCAGTTCAGAGGTGTATTTCTCTTGATTGATGAATATCCCTTGGGGAACTTGTTTTACTTGAAGTCCTAGAAAGAAATTAATCTCTCTATTCATGCTCATTTGAAACTTGTTGGTCATGAGCTTTGCAAATTCATCCACCATCCCCTGATCAGTTGATCCGAAGATGATATCATCCACATATATTTGTACAGGCATAAGGTGATTACCGTTTGCCTTTCTAAATAAAGTGGGGTCAATCACTCCTCTTTTGTAACCAGACGAGACAAGAAATTCGGAGAGAGTCTCGTACCATGCTCTTGGTGCTTGCTTTAGACCATAAACTGCTTTCTCAAGCTTGTAACAGTGATATTGGAATTCAAGACATTCGAAGCCCGGAGGTTGCTGAAGATAAACCTCCTCTTTCAATTCACCATTCAGGAAGGCACTCTTTACATCCATTTGATGTACATTGATATTCTTGTGAGCAGCATACGCTAAGAAGATGCGTATGGCCTCCATCCTGGCTACGGGGGCGTATGTTTCATCATAATCAACACCTTCAAGTTGACTATACCCCTTAGCGACTAGTCTCGCTTTGTTTCTGACGACCGCACCAGATTCGTCTAATTTATTCTTGTACACCCATATGGTACCAACAATAGTGTGAACTTTTGGCTTCGGAACGAGTTGCCACACTTTGTTTCTTTTAAACTCTTCCATTTCCTCTTTCATTGCGGATATCCAGTCGGGCTCCATTAAGGCTTCTTTGATGGTTATGGGCTCGACGGAAGACATAAAAGTTGCATAGTGACAGTGGTCAGATAAATCTTTGGAGGATCGAGTTTGGATACCTGCGGACGGGTTGCCGATGATTTGACCCGGTGGGTGGTCCTCCGTCCATACATGTAGACGGGGTTGTAGATGATCAGCGACTGCGGTGGAGGGAATGTCTTCAATATCTGAAGACTTTGCGGTAGAAGAAGGCAGTTCCCCCTAGACTTGTGAGCAGCCCGCCGAATTGTCTTGGACTGGGGAAGTGGGATAAGTATTTTCTTGAGTAAGTGAGAGAGGTTCCCCCTGGATTGCGGATGGGAGTTCCCCCTGAACTTGAGAAGGTTCCCCCTGGATTGTTGAGAGAGTGATAACCCTTGGATCGGTTTTTGTGTCAATGTTTTCTATATCTTCATCGTCTGAGTCTGAGGAGACATTTGATGGAAGAGTAATTATGCGGATAGGGACCAGAGCTACTTCCTCAGGTACTGGAACCTCGATGGTTGTCACTTGATCCAGAGTGGAGTTTTCCCCCTCAACCGGCGAGGTGGAAGTATTGAGTGACACATCATTGGATAGAGTAGGACCAGAAACTTCGGCATGCTGCTGTTGAGCTTCCGGAGACATAAGAACTTTGGAGAGTTGAGCAGTCTCTACGGGGTCGAAAAGATCATCATAGTTTATTTCAACTATGTTTAGGGGACCTGAGGAGGCTGGGATATCACTTTCCAGGATTGCTTTTGTTTCAATTGAAGGAGCAGTGTTGCGGACGTAATAGTCATCAAATTTGATGTCGAAGCTTTCAACTATTAGTCTCGTGAGTCTGATGAGAACCCTATAGCCCACCTTGTTTGTTGAGAAGCCAAGGAAAATGCCTTCATCTGACTTTGGTGCAAATTTGTTAAGATGATCCTTGTTGTTTATCACAAAACATCTGCACCCAAAGATGTGAAAGAATCTGACATTTAGCTTGCGGTTGTTAAGGCCCTCATACGGAGTTTTGTTGAGATGCTTGCAGATAATGCTTCGGTTTTGAACAAAGCATGATGTGGCCACTACTTCAGCCCAGAACTAGAGAGGAAGGTTTGCGAAGTTAAGCATAGATCTGTCTGCTTCCACCAGAGTTCGGTTTCTTCTCTCTATTATGTCATTCTGGTGCGGTGTGTAAGGAGCTGAGAAATTGTGACTGATGCCTTTTGAAACCAAGAAACTGTTCAGGAGATGATTAGTGAACTCGGTTCCATTATCACTTCGGATGCGGCGCACTGGTAATTTGATTTGAAGTTCAATTTCTTTGATAAAATTGATCAGCACCTGCGGAGTTTCTGATTTGAGTCTCAGGAAGAAGACCCAAGTGAAATGAGTGAAGTCATCAACTATAACCAGTATGTATTTTTTGTGGTGGAGACTCGCTACGATAGATGGACCGCAGAGATCAATAGGTAAGAGGTCCAGTGGTTCAGAAATTGAAGAATCAATCACCATAGGATGGCTTGCTTTTGATTGTTTGCCACATTCACAGGCTGAACAGAGGGTATCATTGTTGAATTTGAGAATGGGAAGACCTCGGACGAGTTCTCCGATGACCAGATTGTTGATATATCTGAAGTTAAGATGGGCTAGCTTGCGGTGCCATAGCCAGCTGACTTCGGATATTGCTTTGGATAGAAAGCACAGCTACGGTTTCCCAATGACAGAGAAATGTCCAAAGGATACATGGTCCCTTCGGACTTGGATTTGATCTAACAGGTGCTTCTATCGCTTGTCATAATGTAGCAGTATTCATTATCAAATTCAACCCTGTGGCCTGCTTTACATAGTTGGCCTACACTGATGAGATTGTGTTTAAGACCTTCTACGTAAGCTATCTTTTAAATAGAAAAGTTCCCTGTAGTAAGCACACTGTAACCTCAGATTATTCCATTCGCATTGTTGCCAAATGTGACGTTTCCACCATTCCAAATAGGCCTGAAATCCCGAATGTACTCTAACCTTCCGGTCATGTGCAAGGAGCAGACACTATCTATTAACCACTCCTCTTCTTGATCCTCCTTGCACATTGACTGAAAATTACACGGTTAATTTAGGCACCCAAACAAGTTTGGAGCCCGAGGCGACTGGTGGGTTTTTCAAAGATGCATGAACCGAGGCTGCAGGGACAGGTTTTATGTCAATCTTGAGACCTAAACCTAGGTGTTTGTGAACTTTTGAAGTGTTGTGAGATTTAGAAATGTTACGAGGTTTTTGAAAATTGTGAGATTTGACTTGAGGTGATCCCTTTTGACAATGACATTTACATGAAAGATTTTTGTCATTTACCCTGACATTCTGCTTGGTCAGCGGTCTGTAGGGTGTGGGAACAGTTTTGTGACCAGTCCGAGAAGAGTGAGATCTGACAGCGGTGCTCTTGGAATTTGAAAAAGTACGATTTGAGAGTGTGTGAGCACGTGTAGATTTCCTAGGATGTGATTTCTTAAAAATTTGAGGTGATTTTAAAAGTGTTGGAGTTGGTAAAATCCCCTTCCATTTTGGATCATCTGAGGAATATATCTGAAAACCATTGCTTCGAAAAGACTTTACTTTCTTTTAAATTGTGTCAGAAGAGTTTGAAAAGGTTTTAGGAACTATACATCCCTTTTTGTTGGTTTTCTTGACTGCAGAGTTTTTAGAAAAGTAATTTGAGAAAACAAGTTTTTCTGGACTCTTGGGTTTTGAAACTTTGATTTGTCTTTTGTTTTTTGAAAAGATTTCCTGCTTTTTGCCACGAGATTGAAGTTCCTCTTTGAATGCCATTTTTGCCTGAGTTTTTGGAGAACCGCAATCAAGGAGATTCAACTGCGGTTTCTTAGATCCAGTAGATTTCTTTTGAACACGAGGACTTGATTCATCTAAACTAGAAAGTTCAGGATTCTGGGAACATTTACCATACTCGAAATTTTCTATAGGCAACTCATGATGAATTGGCTGAATGGTCACAGAAGTCTTAACTGTGGTCTGTGGTAAGGAAGATTGGACTACCGCAGCATAAGTATGAGTTGATTTCATTGTGGGACATTTGATCAGAGGCAATTGGTCAGACTGTGGTTCAGAATTGCAGTGAGCGGTACTGCAGTCCGAAGTCAGTGAAGGGAAGTTCATGCGAACTTCGGATTCCATAAGAATTTCTTCATCAGCAACTGATGAAGTCTGAGAGTTGGGATAATTTATGCCAGAGATAGGAATTTGATCACTTGAGTGACCCGAAATTTCAAGAAGAATTTCCTCAATAACACAATTATTACTCATATTATGAAGTCGACCAAAATGAGCTTTGATGTCCTCGGGAAAGGTTTTTTCATTGACTGGGAAATGGAACTCTCGGTCCGGAGGGACATAGGGACGATCTTTGTTAAATCGGGGTGATGAGTCCTTTGCGGTGGAGTACCCATTGGACCAACCCCAATTATATGTGTTATCTATGGTTCCATTGTTCACAAGATTCTCAATAGCTTCACTTTCATTGAATAGTTTTTCTATTAGAAGATTTAATCGTACAATTTCATTTTGAGCTAAATCTCTCTGATCTAACGCTATGCCTAATTGGGTTTCATATAACATTCTTGCATCCTTCTCTAATCCTAAGTCTCTTTCTAGCATGAAAACTTTGAGTCTTTTGTCTTCTAGATGTCCTCTAAAATGGAACATTTCTTGGGGCGCAATGTTCTTCTCATCTAGGGCTTTGTTATAGTCTGAAAGGACGGCAACACATGTGTCATTAAGGTTGTCAAGGAATGGTTGACAATCATGCATGCTATTATTAAGAGTTTGGATCATGAGTTTTACCTGCTCAACAATGCTCAGAGTTCCATCCTTTGCCATGTAGCAGTAATTCTTTTCCAGCTTGGTTGACCCATCCTCATCCGCAGTTGCCATCATGCAGATTTTGCCTTTACCCTTGATGTTGTTGATATCTTCATCCTCATCTCCGGATGACCACACTTGATGGTCTCTCTTGACTTGGGCTACGTATGCCCTTGCTTTCTCTTTTTCTTCCATTTCTTGAGCCATTCTGAGATAGAATGCTCTGTATTTCACTACATTTGCTTTGAAATCTTTAGCAAAGTGATTTTCCTTGTTGCACATGTGACATATTACAACATCAGATTTTTCTTCTACTGAGGTACCAGAGTCAGTTGTCTTGACAGGCTGCGGTGCCTCTTTGGATTCAGTGTTTTGAGATTGTGGTGCTGGGTGAGGATTTTTGGGATATCGTGAGTGAGTGTTCTGAGGATTGAAGTTGCGGTTGAAGGGAGGTTTAGTAAACTGCTGATTTTTGCGGAAAGATGAGGGTGGTAACCTGTTGAATTGTTGACTAACTAGAGCAATAGCGTTTTGGAATTCTTCTTCATCATCGTATTCTGAGTCAGCTTCATATGACTGCGGAGGGTTGTCATACGAGGGTGAGTAATATTGAGTGTGAGGTGCTTGTGCTATGAGGGCAAGTGGTCCTCCGAAGTCAGCACAATCTTTGAGTACGGTTGATTCTTGTGCTTGTAGTTCACCATACAGTTTGTAAAGAGATAAGGAATGAATTTTTCTATCTCCTTGGACTATCATCTTAGCCGTAGTACAATGTCTACCCAAACCATTGAGAAACTGAAGATTGGTCTCATGGTTACTTCGGATGGTGCCAGCATTTGATAGCTTTGTGACAATTAAATTGAATCTCTTGAAGGAATCTTCCAGACTTTCACCAGCATGAGCTTTGAAGTTGTTGAATTCGTTGAGTGCGGTTGTAAGCTTCTTATCTTGAGCTTGTTCTGTACCTTCATACAAGTTCTTGAGAACATCCCAGATTTCTTTGGCTGACTTGCAATTTATGATGATCTCGAAGTTGTCAGGAGTAACTCCGTAAGATATCTCATAAAAGGCAACAACATCATTTTCCATTTTATCAAGATCATCTTTGGTGGGACGATTCATGGCTGGTTGACTCCTCCCAGTCTAGCTTGAGTGCCATCGTTTTGAACTGGAGTAAGAACAGGGACATGAGGTCCTTCTTCTACAGATCTCCATACATCTCTTCCAAGTCTTCGTAGATACCTCTCCATTCTTTGAGACCAGTGATGATATTCGTTTGCCACCAGTATTGGACCTCTATTCGAACCTCCAACACTGTTGGAAACATTGAGAGATAATGCTTGTGCCATATTTCCTTGTTTTTTTTTGAAAAGATTTGATTTTTTTTTGTGTTTTTTAAGAAATGAGCTCCGGTGGTATAGAAGGCCTTTTAAAATCAGAGTTCTCGTTTAAAAAGAAACCACCTTGGATCTGATACCAGTTGTTGAGAGAAAAACTTGAGTAACACACTTGAACAAACGTTAGAACAAGTAATAATGCGGAATGAAGTTTAACTCAGTGGATCATAAAGCTCAACAATAATAATAAGTTAGAGTTAGATAGTTAGATAATTAGGTGCAGAAATATAAGGAAATATAAATGACAACAAGTATTATATCAAGAAGACACTTAAGCTGATTCTTAACAAGGATTGCAATCAACTCAAGTTAGTAAGAGAGATCAAACTTAGTGATTAAGTCAAAGCTGATTTGCTCCGAAGAGAGATAACGATCTTAATATTTCAGATTAATAGCTGAAGATCTTTTAAGATGAGAAAGTAAGAGAGGATAAGTAGAATGCAATATTTCAAGATAGAGATAATTGATGGGTGTTTTCATTCAGAAAGAGAGAGCTTTATTTATAGAGTCTCGAAGATTACAAAGCAAAAATCTGTCTAAGGTTGCCATGCAAGGCACACTGGATAAAGAAGTGTAAAGACATAAGATAACAGATAAAACTAAAACTAAGATTGATGACTTCGACTGCGGATGCGGTTCTAGATTGCGGTGGGGATCTTGACTGCGGGTCTTGTGATGGCTTCGGATCTCTTTAAGTTTAAGAGGGTCACTTTTATGTTTCAACAAAGTTGAATTCGGAAAATACTCCTGAACATGAGGATATTTCTGATTTCGATGAAAGTGTAATGAGTGAGATTTCTGTAGAGGATGAAGTTGACTGTTAAGCTTTTGTATAGAATTTTGACAAACCTAAGAAAAATTTAATTTCTGAAAACTCAGTTGAATTTGTTAGAATTTCTGAAAATAAAAGTTCAAAAGTTTTAAATGAAAAACCAACTATTTTTCTAAAGGTTCAAGCTGTACCAAATCAAGTGTTTGTAACAAAAGGACTAGACAAAACTGTTACTTCGGAATTAACGTCCCTGGTTAATAATGACAATGCTAATGGTGGTGATGAATTCTTCTGGTCAAAGCCAATCGACAATGTAGATGAAACAAAGGGTCTTTCGGAATTGACCTCTTGGAAAACCAAAGGGAAATACGTTTCGGAACCACTGAATCGTGTTAACTTTCGTTACGATCAGGCAAGGCCAAGTGGCACAAAACATGTTCCCACTGAAACCTCTTCGGAACAGCAGGAAACGCCAGTTAGAAAGGAGAAACCGAAAGCTAACATTCACAAATCAGCTGAAAAGTTGATTGCTAAGAAAAGAATGTTGAATGCTATATATAGGAAAAATCTGAAAGAAAGAAAGCGTTTTTGGAAAAATAAGAATTCAAATTAAAGTTCTGTTAATTCAAAAAGAGTTTTAAATCAAAATACGAATTCTTCTCCAATTCTGAAATTACAATCAAAAACTTGTTCAAAACGTCAAATTTTAACACCATGGGTTTCAAAACCAATTGAGAAGCCAAAAACAAGTTTTTCTCCTAAATCTCAATCTTCAAAACCTGACATCAAGCCAAAAGATGTTAAGGGCAAAGGTAAAATTGTTTCGGAACCAGAGATAACTCTCGATGAATACGATACAAATTTGAAAAAGGAGGAAAAAGCATTTGCGAAAAAGATGGCTAAGACACACAAATAATTTATTCAACGAAAAATAATTCCTGTTGACAGTGGTGGACCCTCTTAGGGGCTAGGGAAGGCCATGCCCCCCCCCCCCCCCCCCCCCGTTTTTAAGCTCCTAAGATATTTGTACATGAATATTGCTAGAATGTCAAATTAGTCCCCCACTTTCCAGATCTTTTGTGCACGTACTACATCTAATTTATGTAATTAGTTAATAACTAAAACAATAAATAAACAAGGACAAAGGTTTTAGAAAATCACAAAATAGAATAACAAATCAAAACTAACTTTCTATTTTTTAGGAATCTGTAAATAAGGTAACTATATGCCTATTAAAATCTATAGAAATCCAAAGATCCAATTCAATCAATTTTACAACGATTTAACTTTGAAGTCAAGGAAATTATAAAATGTAAAGCCAAAATTTTATTTTGACCGCCGGGGAAGACTCTTGTAGCTCACTGGAAGAACAACGTCATCCACTACACTGATGCCACCTTCATACGATTTTCTGATCGTAGGATTGTTCGTCGCATTCGTTACTGTTTGCTCTATCTATGCTCTTCGCCTGTTGTCGGAGCCTGTTTTTCTGAAGTCACATTCTAGGTAGCCTCTTTGTCTCTCTTTCTTTCTATCACTATACTTTTTCTCGGTTATAACACATAAAAGAAGATAAGAAATTTGTGATTAACCGTACACCTTGCAATATAAGAGACTATGTGCCCTGTAAAGCTGACACCTTGCTTCCTTATTGAATTAAACAATTTATTTTTTGTTAACTACTTTATTGTATATAGTATAAATCAATTTTGGCGTTTGAAATATTTAGATGCTTAATACTTGTTAGTTGTTGACTTAGTTGTAAAGTGTAAATAAGTATAGGAATACTAAAATAATTCCTAAGATTTATACATATATCGTATTAATATCAAAGGGAAGTAAGTTAGCATGACAAAAAATTAAGTAGTGGTCATATTTAGAAATAAGATGCTTTAAAAAAATGTTATGGAAGAAAATGGAATATAAGTTCTTACGAACTCGTTTGTTTTGGACTTTGAATGAACTTGTCTTTTATATTTGTTTTCTTATTTAGATTTTTGACATGTCATAATTTTGAACAACATAAAACTTGTTTATATATTTTTGAATTCGCCCCCACCCCCCCCCCCCCCCGTTCTAGTATTCGTGTTCAGCCTCTGCCTGTTGAAATTAGCCTATTGAAATTAATCTTTGTGATGATAAAGTAGAAGTTTTCAAAATCATAAAAGGGAAGAATTGTGTTTTGACAAAAAGATCCTTTTGGGTTAATAGAACTAAAACCTTTCCTATTCCTAAGAAATCGTCACAAGGACCCAAGAATGTTTGGGTTCCTAAATCTCTCTAATACTTGCAAGTTATGCATGACGAACAGTACGATTCGAAATGGTATATTAACAATGGTTGTTAACGTCACATGATAGGAAGAAGGGAAGAATTGTGAGAGTATAAATCACTATCTGATGGCGGAAGAGTAAAGTATGGAAGCAACACTACTGGTGAAATCAAAGGCTATGGAATGATAACGAACGACGAATTCACCATTCGGAAGGTAATATACATTGAAGGACTGCAACACATTTTTATAAGTGTTTCGCAGTTGGTTGTTGGTAAAGGTCTAAAGGTATCATTCGATGATGAAGGTTCTGAGATTATTGAAAAGAAAACAAAGGCAGTGCTTCTGAAGTCTAAAAGAAAGGGAGAGATGTATCCAGTAGACTTGAATTTGATCAAAGGGAAACCATCCATTTGCATGCTTATGAAAGCAACTTCGGATGATAGTTGGTTATGGCATATAAGGCTTTCCCATATGAATTTCAAGGACATTAACAAGCTAGTAATTGGTGATTTGGTTCGTGGTCTACCTGTTCTGAAATTCGAGAAGGAAAATCTGTGTGCTGCTTGTGAGCTCGGAAAGCAAAGCAGAAAAAGTCACTCTTCAATTATTAACACCAATATTATTAAACCACTCGAATTGATGCATATCGATTTATGTGGACCATCTGCTATTGAAAGCATTGGCGGTAGCAAGTACATTCTAGTTATTGTTGATGATTTTTCTAGATTTACGTGGGTGTTTTTTCTTAAACATAAATCCGAAGCAACGCAAAACTTGATCGACTTCATCAAGCAGGTTGAACTACAACTACGAAAGCCTGTTCGGAAAATACGCAGTGACAACGATTCGAAATTTAAGAGCCAAGTGTTTGACGCATTCTTGATCGGAAATGGAATTGCTCACAATTTCTCATCGCCCTACACTCCACAACAGAATGGTGTCGTTGAAAGGTGAAACCGCTCTCTTTGCGAAGCTGCAAGGACAATGTTATCATTTGCGAATCTTCCACTCTACTTCTGGGCTGACGCTATAGCAACTGCTTGTTTCACACAAAACCGATCCTTCACAAACAAAAGATTTCTCATTACTCCTTACGAAATTTTGAATAACCGAAAGCCTAATGTTAAATTCTTCCGTGTATTTGGCTCCAGGTGCTTCATTTTCAATTCTAAAGAACGACGTACCAAATTCGACGTGAAGGCTGACCAAGGAATTTTTATGGGTTATTCCTTAACTTCAAAAGCATATAGGGTTCTGAACAAGAAATCAAGAAAGATTGAAGAAACCTACTATGTGACCTTTGATGATAACCACATGAAAATTACTCAGAAAGAAGATTGCCAGTCTAAGGAAATCTTTGCGTCAACACCTTCTCAGACGATTCCTCTTATGAACTTATATGAGGTGTTCATGAATTTGTTTGATGAGCCTGAAAAAGCCATTTCTTCAGAATCAAAGGCGAAGGATAATAAGGAAGATGAGTTAAAGAAAATCATCGACGAGGCTGCTAAAGATCTTGGAACATAGCCACCAATTCTGAAGGCTTCTGACATTCCACCTCAGCCACAACCTACTAATGCTCCAGTTCAGGAGGAGGGTTCCACTTTAACCTCCAAAACCGAAGCACCTGTTCAGAGGGAGAATTCCAATCCAGAAGTGCACACTGATATTCCACTCCAGGGGGAGGATCCAACTCCGAATATAGAGTCACATGCAGATTTCGAGGGGGAGGATCCGATTCCGAATGATGATTCTGATGTGCAATCAGAATTTGAGGATGTTGTTCCTGAAATCAATCCAACATATGATCCGAACTATCCACCTATGACAAAGTGGACCAAAGATCATCCAAAATCTCAAGTCATTGGAGACTCATCTTCGGGCGTTCTTACAAAAGCTCAACAAAAGGACAAATAAACTGCATTATTCTCAAAATTAGAATTTTTCATGTTTAATTCTTTTATTTCAAAAATAGAGCCTAAAACTGTGAAGATTGCTCTCGATCATGCAGATTAGGTGCAAGCTATGCAGGAAGAACTTAACGAATTTGAGCATAACAAAGTATGGAGATTGATCCCAACTCCGAAGGATGTGTCAGTGGTCGGACTAAAATGGGTGTTTTTGAATAAGTTAGACAGGGAAGGGAACATGATTAGGAACAAAGCACGATTAGTTATGAAAGGATACTGACAGGAGGAAGGAATAGATTATGAAGAAACATTCACACCGGTTGCTAGGCTGGAATCTGTTTGGATTTTCCTTGCTTATGCAACACACAAAAATTTCGAAGTCTATCAAATGGACGTAAAATGTGCGTTTCTGAACGGTGAACTAGAGGAAACAATCTATGTGGAACAGCTACCAGGTTTCGTAAATGAAAAATATCCACATCATTGCCATATTTTGGATATGGCCGTGTATGGTCTGAAAGAAGCACCTCGTGCATGGTATGAAACCCTCACTCGATTTATGAAACAATCCAAGTTTAAACAAGGATCATTCGACCCAACCTTCTTTCGTAAAAAAGATGGTGACCATCTAATGATCGTCCAGATTTACATTGATGATATTATTTTCGGATCCACTAATCCTAGATTAACAGCTAAATTCCGAAAACTAATGGAAACTAAATTTGAGATGAGCTCAATGGGTCCTATTAACTTTTTCCTTGGTTTAAACATTAGACAGAGTTCAGAGGACATTTTTATCAACCAAGAAGCCTACAAGAAGACCTTACTAGCGAAATTTGGCATGGCAGGTGATTCAAAGGTCAAGGTTCCAATGACGTTCGGAACGAAGCTTACTCTATCCTTAGACAAGCCAATAACAGATCTAACATTATTTCGGCAGATGATTGGATCTTTAATGTATTTAAAATTAAGTCGACCTGATATTATGTTTGCAGTTTGTTATTGTGCCAGGTTTTAGGCGATTCCCTGTGAACCACATATGGTAGCTGTGAAGAACATATATTCAGATATCTCAAAAGAACAACCTCACTCAGAATAAGCTACCCATATAACTCTAGATTCTTTGTTCAAGCGTATTCTAATGCTGATCTTGGTGGATACGGTCTTGATCGTAAAAGTACAACTGGGGGATGTTAGTTTCTGGATGGCAAACTAGTTAGTTTGCTGTCTACGAAGCAAACATGTGTATCCTTATCCACTGCTGAAGCTGAGTATATCACAGTTGCCTCTTGCACTTCTCAAATAGTATAGATTCAAAGTCAGCTTAGAGATTATGGGATTAATATGAAAATGATCCCTCTATATTGTGATTCAGAAAGTGCAATCAGTATCTGCCATAACCCAGTGCAACACTCAAATATGAAACATATAGAATCAGGATATCATTTTATAAAGGATCACGTTGAAGATGGAAATGTTGAAGTGCATTTTGTTAGATCCTCTCATCACTTGGTTGACATCTTCACAAAGGCCTTATATGAAGCTACGTTCAATCGTATTTTACAAGGTCTCGAAATGATAGAAGTTGACTCAGTTCTGAATTCCCTTTCGTAATTGGAATTTACTGTTCACGTTTCGAGCTTCAGGATGCTTCAGAATCAACTGTTCATCCAGGGTTTCGGAATGAGTTGTATCCTCTGTAGACTAAAAGTCTTCCGATTGATTCCGAGCTTCAGAATGGTTCGGAAGATACTGTTTATTTGTGTTTCTGAATTTTCATTTATGTTTTTATTTATTTTTAAGAAAATCCAAAAATCACAAAAATATTTTCTTTATTTATGTTTTTATTTCTTTTTCAGAAAATCCAAAAATCATAAAAATATTTTCTTTATTTATGCTTTTGTTTATTTTTTAGAAAAACCGAAAATTTACAAAAATATTTGAGGAGCTAACATTAATTTCAGGTACATATTTATTATTACCTCAATTCAGATTGATGGGGCAGGTTTATAATTTCGAATGTATGCACTAGTTAAGTGTTCCTAGATGCATGCTGTTGCATGTTGTCTCAAGCCTCTGAGACTCTATGTTTGAAGCCTTAATGAAACTTTCATACTGATCGTTTCTTCCCAATCAGGCTAATTATTCACATAAGTCATTGAGCTACCTTACTCTTCTCACACTGAGTTAAGAGTTGACTGCTTTGTCATTCGTTTATAGCAGAGGTCTACAATATTTTTCGGAACCAACCTATAACTTCTCCATAACACTCGCTTTCATAATTGTAACCCTTTAGACTCTCAGCATTACCACTGAGGGTTATGGTTAAACATCATCTATGTTGATGATCATGAAATCGTTATTACCACGATTTGAGTGAGACCCAAAATCCAAAACCAATTTCTGAATTGACGATGAACAATTAATTGTTCTACATATTTTCACCAAGTAATTGATGAAAAACAACATTTATGGTTTATACCTATTACACGTTTGGAATCTCTTTTTATTTTTTTATTTTTGAGTGATCTTAATGAAATGTTCTCGACTAAAGACATTTCTTCCCAATAGATCCAGTTCTTATTTTTCTTGAGATTTCTACATTATCTAGTCACTTACACATTATCCAAAGCATACTTGTTCTTATGGCTACACTGGTCAAACAAGTACTTCATTCAGGTTTTCGGACTTATGTTGAGTTTCAGAATCTGATTGGAGCTTAAGCCACCCACATAATCCTATGAAACAAAGCCCTTCATTATTTCTTAACAAATAGATGATCAGAATTCAACAGGATACCATACAAGCACTTCCAAGTCCCTCTTGACTCAGAAGGAAGAGATCGTTGGCCGAGATCCATCTGATTTCATGACACTTTTATTTTGACATCACAGAATCCCACAAATATATTTTGATTTATTTCTTTCTCTTTGGCACACTCTTGCACAAAAATCTTTATGATTTTTCAAAAGTCTGGTTTTAATTCCGAATGGTTACTTTCATTTTGAGAATAGGTTATGGTGACTTGGCTGATAATTCCGAATGGATGAAAACTGAAACTGTGGTTCTTGGAGATAAAGTTCAAATTAGGAGTGTCTTTTCAAATGAATGACATCATGCGTGTCAGTTACAACGCCGCCTGACACATACAACCGTCACGTCTTTTAAGGCTGATTTACCGGTATATGGAAACGTCAAGCGTGATTTTATCTCACAAAATCCACCACATTTCAAAAATCTGGAGCCAACCATGTCATCTGAACACTCCAATGACTCTCCCACAACCAAACAACGTAAAGTAGACTTGAAAGCCGCTAAGTTTGCTGAACAAATCTGGAGAGATCATGAATTTGACACAACAATGGATGAAACCCTGATTAACTCCTGGGTAAATCCTACAAGAAGACTGCTTGATGAAGACTACAGACCAATTTTGACATATGCTAAACCACCTTCGGATGATATTGGGATATCCTAATTTCTCCCAATGCCAAATTCTTCAGTGTCTTTGAACCCTTTGATCACAGTCTACCTGATGAACAAAGATTTCCTCTTGAGTTTGAACGACTCAGTCGCTTTCACGCCAAGCATGGATCCAATTTTGAAAGTATCTGGTCTAACGATAGACCCTCCGCAATCACGAGCTACAAGATCAGAAGATTCATGAAGACAGACTTTTTCCAGTATACACTGACAAGAAGAGGTGACGATTATGTTAGAACTCAAGCAGACTTTCCCTGCATGAATCCAGAGGAGGTATTTCTGATTGCCAGGGTGTTTCAGATCAAGTCGGAGAAACATCCCAAGATGAAGATTGCGTATGAGAAATTGTGTGAGTACCTGAAATCCGCAGTGTGTGATTTTGCAAAGATTGATGTAGACATCCATCCGACCCTTGCTCAAAAATTCACCCTTCCTGCACTTGATCCAAAACCTTTCTTCACCGAAGGATATCAAGATCGATCCTTAGGTGCAACCAACTTTCCAGAATTGGGAGTTGTGTTCAAGAGAGTTACACAGCAACATTAAATCCTTCGTCCCCATCGCTACTATGAATCGTCTAATCTGCAGGCAACTGGAAGTCACCTTGACTTCGGTTCAGAGGATGAAGCACACAATTGATGAAGTAAAATTTGAAATTACAAGGAGGATCACATGGCTGGGTGAAGTAAGGAAGTTTTGGTGGTTGCTGATCAAGTTTTTGAAGCTTAACAAGTAGTGAAGTTGAAGAGGTCACTTAGGGGGAAATTGTTGAATCAAGAAAGTGACCCTCTTAAACTTATTATTCAAAGTCTACATCTTTACCGCAATGGATCTTTTGCTACAACAACCTCAAGTGAAGATGACATCCGCAACAACCTCATCCGCAACTACGACTAGTTATTTTGTTTCTTTAACTTATCTATTTACAGTGTATTGTCCAGTGTGCCTTGCATGGACACTTTATCATAAATTTAGTAGTTGTTTATTCTCCATGTACTTTCTCGAGACTCTATAAATAGATTTCTCTTATTCTGAATGAATACACCTCTCTTATCTCTAAACTACATCTCTATTCCCTCTTTATCTGAAATTCTCTCTATCTTCTTAATCTCAAGATCTTTCTGAACTTACTCTCAAATATATTAAGATCAAACTATCATATCTCCTTCGGAGCAAGTCCTTGTGACTTCATTCACTTTAAGCTGATCACGTATACTAACTTGGTTTGATTGCACACCTTGTTAAGAATCAGCTTAGTGTTTACTTGACATATAACTTGTTGTCATTTACATTTCCTTTACTTTTCCGCAATTACATTTCCGCATCTAACAACTCTAACAACTCTAACTTATTATTGTTGAGCTTTATGATCCTTTGAGATTAACTTCAGTTCGCAATATATATAACTTGTACTAACGTTTGTTCAAGTGTTTCTCAAAAGTTTTTCTCTAAACATATTCAAAGAAAAGCAAAGAAATGGGCTCACTGGTTACCCTGGGCAGCAGGATTCTGGTACAACACATCTTACCACTCTTCAAAAAATATCATTTCATTTCATTCTTTTTATTGTAACATTCCGTTGAAAATTAAATAAATAAATAAATAAAATAAATAACAAAGCCTAAAGCCCAGAGATGTATTTTTATATTTCTTTGAACCTAAAGTCGTAGTAAATTATCAGGGTTTAGTGCAAGGAGTTGCATTGTAAAGAATTCTGGAAGTTGGGGGCAGTTTGGTAACTTTTGGACTTGAAATGTAAAGAAATTAGTGAAACAAGGGTTGTTTGGTAAGTAGTGGATTTAAATTTAAAAGAAAAGAGGGGTACGGGCCGAAAGTGTAAAATTGGTTAGAAGTTTGATTTTTTGGGGACGGGGACTTAAACCCGTCACCCCACCCTTCCCCTCGTCTCATATTTGCCCTAACCCTAACACTCGAAAACGTTTTCGGCCTCCACCCTTGTTCCTCCACCTCTCCAGCCGCCACCTCCCTTACACCGGCGTGAACCACCGAAGCCAACCATCGCTGCAAATTCCGCGACTGACGAAGATGATCACCACAAGCTGATGGCGTGTCAGTTGGGGAGATCGAAAAACGAAGTCCGGGCTATCTCCGCTACTGTTCTCAGTTAGAGGTCACACACCTTTTATTCTCCGCCTCTTTTTTATGTCGCGTGTTGCTGTCATTGCACCGACTCCCGCATACCATCATGAGGGTGGTTGAGTTCATATGTGCATATTTCATAGTCGGGGCTCGTATGTCGTGTGTGTGTGTGTCGTTGCTACAATCGTGAGGTGGACGGGGTGCGTATTTGGCTGGCCGGAAAATGAGAAGAACCACCATGGCAGCCAACCATGGTGGCTGCCGCCGTGTTGCTTTTTTCTGTCGTCACCAGCCAGCATGTGAGGTAGTGTTGTGTGTGTGTAATATTGTGTGAATGTGCGTGTTTTAATGTGTGATGTCGTATGAACATTTTTGGTTGGAAAATCAAAGAAAACCCACCACCACCATGAGGTGGTGGCTGCCACCTCCTGTCGCCGTCTGCCACCCTTTTTGGTGGTTGTGTTGGACATTTCTTTGTGTATTCTTTTGATTCTAGTGTGTGTATGTATGTAGAAACTGTTATGTGTGCATGGTTGTTGAATTTACCACTCGAAACTGTTGTCGTGTGTGGGTGGCTGCCCTTCGGACCCCTGCCGACCTCCACTGCCCGAGGTGGCAGTGGGTGGTGCTTGATTTATTAAATATTTAATTATTCAAACATCTAACCTTAATCCGAGTGGCACGATTTTGGGGTTCGAACCCCTATTTAGGGTTTAGAAAACCCTAATGCCAAGAAAAAACCTAGTTTTTGGGAGTTTTGTCGGGACCCGCGTTAAAGCTGTTAACTAAACTTTAAATAATACTTATTAATTCTCTACAATTAACTTAATGCAACATTGGACTTAATGAATTAAGTCCTTATGGGGTTATGTGTGGAACGTTAACCCTAGTTATCATTTTAAGTGAAAAACCCTATAATCGGGGAGCTCTATTTGGACAATGATCGGGCATGTATTTGGGCTGTTGATTGGATTATTACTTCACCAGAGAATGACTAAGTCAAACCTTAATCTGTCATACCTGTAAGTGATTAAGTCCTTAATAGGTTAAGTGTTCTTATTTAACCCTAATCGTTATTTTATGTGAAACCCTAATTGTCATTTCATGTGAGGTGGTCACTGTTGCAGGTGACTGTGACCTGTGATTAGGTATTGACTCAAGTATCTTCATGTAGGTGATTGGAAGTGAGTTGAAGTTGGTAGATTTCTTTGTTGCTACAGTGGTTATCTATGCGCATATCAATGTGAGTTTTGCCTCACTGTACTCATGGGGCGAAGACACTAATGCCGAACCACTAGTTTTGTTTATCTACTAGTAGAGGGATGCCCTAGGGACTGTATATAATCATGTAGGATAAACTGAGGAATCTTGATCTAAGCTCTCTTACCTATTCCTTGTTTGGTTGTGGTTCTAGAGTAGGATCACCTTTCCGGGTGACTATCTCACCTCTGTGTATATTCGACCATGCATTCCTTGGATTGTTGGTATTTATTATGCTGCTATGTTGTAGTGATCTGTTAGACTTGTGTTATGGTGTTAAGTACGTTGCTATGCTGTAGGGATCTATTAGATTTGTGTTCTGGTATTGAGTATGCTGCTATGCTGTAGTGATATGTTAGATATGTGTTCTAGTATTGAGTATGCTGCTATGCTATAGTGATCTGTTAGATTTGTGTTCTGGTATTGAGTATGTTGTTATGCTGTAGTGAACTATTTGATCCGTGTTCTGGTATTGAGTATGCTGCTATGCTGTAGTGATCTGTTAGATCTTTCTCCTAGTATTGAGTATGTTGCTTTATGGTAACAACTTGTAGAACTGTATGTTATCTGTGGTAGCTAGTTATCATCTATGGTGTGCACTTAGGGGCTGTATGTGGTCATGTAGGATAGCCTGAGAACTCTTGTTCTAGGCTCTCTTGCTTGTTCCTTGTTTGGTTGTGGCTTTAGAGTAGGACCATCTGTTCGGGTGGCTATCTCACCTCTGGTTACTTATGGTTAAGCATTCTTTGGGGGTTAGCTGATAGCAGGACTATATGCTATGAGAGGATTTATAGAGTGTATGTGTATTTTGCAGGTATTGTTAGCGTTGTTGTGATGATATTCGGAGACAAATATGGGTATGTGTGGAAGGTAGTATGGGCTCGTACTACTGGAAGCACATGACCCGTACACGTGGCAGGGAAGCCACAACCCCTAGGGTGTTAGGAGTTTAGGTTGAGGGTTTGCTTGTCTGTTATCGTCTGATTGGGGGTAAGCCCGAGTGTTGATAGTGGATAGCTTGGTCTAGTTCAATATGAGATCAATTAGTTTTCATTGTGGTGATGCCCTTTTGGTGTGTGATTAGGGTGCCGACGTTTGGCTGAGAAGCTCGGAGGCCAATTGATTCCGCAGATATTCGTTCGCCTTGGTTGTTGTCGGGGAGTGCATCTTGAAGTAGAAGCGAGAGTTGATTTCGAGGACGAAATCTAATTTAAATGGGGGAGAAATGTAACATTCCGTTTCAAAAATAAATAAATAAATAAATAATAAACCCTCAAGCCCCGAGATGTATTTTTATATTTTCTTTTAACCTAAAGTAGTAGTAAATTATCAGGGTGTTAACGCAAGGAGTTGAATTGTAAAGAATTCTGGAAGCTGGGGGCAGTTTGTTAACTTTTGGACTTGAAATGTAAGGAAATTCGTGAAGCAAGGGTTGTTTGGTAAGTAGTGGATTTAAAATTAAAAGAAAAGAGGGGGAAGGGCCGAAAGTGTAAAATTGGTTAGAAGTTTGATTTTTTGGGGATGGGGACATAAACCCGTCACCCCACCCTTCCCCTCGTCTCATATTTTCCCTAACCTTAACCCTAGAAAACATTTTCAGCCGCCACCCTTGTTCCTCCACCTCTTCAGCCGCCACCTCCCTGACGCCGACGTGAACCATCGAAGCCAACCACCATTGCAGCTTCCGCGGCTGACGAAGATGATCACCGCAAGCTGACGTCGTGTTAGTCAAGGATATCGAAATACGAAGTCCAGGCTATCGCCGCTGCTATTTTCAGTTAGAGGTCACACACCTTTTCTTCCCTGCCTCTTTTCTCTGTCGCGTGTTGTTGTCATTGCTCCGACTGCCGCATGCCACCATGAGGGTGGTTGAGTTCGTATGTGCGTATTTCATAGTCGGGGCTCATATGTACTGTGTGTGTATGTGTTTTGCTGCTACAGTCGTGTGTGGGTGCGTATTTTGCTGGCCGGAGAATGAGAAGAACCACCATGGCAACCAACCACGATGACTGATGCCGTGTTCCTTTTTTCTGCCGCCACCAGCCACCATGTGAGGTGGTTGTGTGTGTAATATTGTGTGAAAGTGCCTTTTTTAATGTGTGATGTCGTATGAACATTTTTGGTCGGAAAATCAAAGAAAATCCACCACCACTGTGAGGTGGTGGCTGCCACCTCTTGGCGCCGTCTGCCACCCTTTTTGGTGGTTGCATTGGTCATTTCTTTTTGTATTCTTTTGATGCTAGTGTTTGTATGTATGTAGAAATTGTTATGTGTGCTTTGTTTTTGAATTTACCACTCGAAATCGCCGCCGTGTGTGGATAGCTGCCGCCTCGGACCGTAGCCGACCACCACTGCCCGAGGTGGCATTGGGTGGTGCCCGATTTATTAAATATTTAATTATCCAAACATCTAACCTTAGTTCGAGTGGCACGAGTTTGGGGTTGGAAACCCTAATTAGGGTTTAGAAAACCCTAATGTCAAGAAAACCCTACTTTTTGGGAGTTTTGTCGGGACCCGCGTTAAAGCTGTTAACTAAACTTTAAAAAATACTTAATATTTCTCTAAAATTAACTTAATGCAACATTTGACTTAATGAATTAAGTCCTTAACACTACTAGAAAAACAGCCTTTTACGACGCGCAATGCGTGTCATAAAACGCTCAGACGACGTGCAAATGCGTGTCAAGGAAGGCCCCGTCATAACGAGAGACGACACGCTTTTGCGCGTCGTCTACTTACGACGCACATTTATGACACGCATTTACGACGCGCAGTTGTGACACGCAATGCGTATCAAGGAAGGCCCTGTCATAAAGGAAGAAGACACACACTTGCGTGTCGTAACCGTACGACGCGCGTGTTTATGACACGCAATGCGTATGAAGGACGCCCCTGTCATAAAGGAAGATGACACACATTTTTGCGTGTCATAATTTTAAATGTTTTTAAAATTATATATTTTTGATAGATTTACTAATTTTCAAATTAAATAATACATTAAAAGTCTCATAATACAAAATAAAATACCATAAACAATAAAGATAATTCATTGCACTAATATGTCAAATACAAATAATCATTCCAATAGTAAGTAATGTAACACATTGCTAATATTGCATAATATATCTTATAGAAAACAAAACATGTACAACATTAAAAGAAATCCATGACTAAATTCTCCTTTGACAATCTCCTTTGACAATTTCATTTCTAAAAGAATAACCTGAATGCAAGAACTTTGAGAGGCTGCAGGGCATGGAAGGAGGTTGCTAGAGCTGTCAGAACCTGCACATGGCAAATCGGTAACTTAACATGCAATACAATACAAGATGATATGATAGAGCTGGTATGGCATCCAACTATATATATTTTTTTGTCTATATTCTTTGCCAATGCCAATTAGGCCACTAAGCTTAGGAAAATGATTCAAAAGTCATTTCCATTATGTCTCCAAGTTTGTGTATTCATTTGATATAAATTATAAATTCAAAATCTCTCATAAATGATAAGATTTACGTATTATATAAAAATCAGGTCAAAACAGTAAGTGGGGTAGATAACATACCTGACTTGAGTTTTCAGGAACAATACGCACTCCAATCTGTCTTGCCACCTGTCACATCACCAAAATTGAATCAAAATCATCAATCGCCTGTTTCTTTTTGACTTAAATCCTAAATTTTTATAAATATTTCACCTCAGAAGGTTAGTTGTTTCTTTTTGCAGAAACAAGAGATGGATATTGGAGAGCAAGTTGTAAGTTGTTACATGGACTCATCTTCACCTGTGTCTTCACTTCCACCCAATATGACACTTATACTTACACTGCCACACACACATTAAAGTATTTCATGAATAATAATAATAATAATAATAATAATAATAATAATAATAATAATAATAATAATAATAATCCATGAAATGAAAGGTGAGTAGCAGGGTTATGTAAGTACCTTAGTATTTGATCTAATTTATCAAGTACTTGAGGCAACCTTAATGTTAGAATTATAGAAAGTGCAAATCCAAATGTCTTTTTCTGAATATAATTTACATTGTCAACCTGTAATAATGTAAAACAACAGATTCAGTGGAAGATATTTTGCCCTCGGTTGTAATAACAACAGTAAGGGCAAAATGGTCATTTTTTGCAGGCGTGTTACGTCTGTTCATCAATGGAAATAAATAGTACTAAGAACTAACCTGGTTAAGCCATACATCAACAAGGCATAATCCAAACACATTTTATATAAATTTTATTTAATATAAATTTTATAAAGTATAATACAAAAAACAAAAACAAATACCTGTAGAGTACTATTGATCAGTTGTGGCCTATCAGAAGGAGAACACTGTCAATACCAACAACTCTAACCATCAATGCAATGTTCATTTTTTTAATATTTGCTATTAAATATAAACACAATGAATTAAAATATACCTGAATTAAAACATCAATGACAGGTAGTATAGAAATCATTTAGAAGAAAGATCGAAAATCTTTAGATATTTTATGCACTTAAATTAACTGTGACTCAAACCTCTGTGATAGGGGTATCCAAAACAAAAGATACTCGGTCCAAAACACATAATATAATATTGTTTTGTGAAATTTGAGAGAAGAAAAGTCTAACCTTGTATGTACCCTGGTATTCTCCTACCTGCATAGTGCAGTCCCCATCCCCAAAGAAGATGAGCACTACAATAAATTAATTAATTAATTAATCAATCAATTTATTAATTTAGGGCTTTACCTCTTCCCCCATTACAAAGACATTAGGATCAGCAGCCATTTCCTCATCAAGGGCAGAGTTCAAAGCGTCTCACACTATCATCTGTAAAAATTTCAAAACCAAATCTTACACTCTCATACTGTCATGTGTAAAAATTTCAAAACCAAATCTAATACACCGCACCACTTTTTTTTCATATAGTAATTGTTGAAAATAATGTGTATGCACCCAGGCATACACTAAGACCTCTAGAAAGAAAGGATCCAAAATAGGATAATATATTATTATTTATCAACAAAAATAAACAACAAATAAAATAAAACTATTATTTCTTATTTACTAATCAAAGTAAATTAAATAAGCCTTTATCATTAACATTTCCAACAACAAGATCGAAAAGCTTAGCAACACTTGAAGCATGCAAACTCAGAAACTTTGTTCCACCTAAAATTATGTAGTCTTCGATGATAGATGCAGCAACCTAAAATAAATAAATAATTAATTATTGACAAGCTTTCCAGGGGCATTTACGTCTTTTACCACATAAATTTTGATTTAAAGTACCTTTAAGTCTTTTGAAGGCTTTGATGTTCTTTATGATGATTTATTACAATATGAAGCAAGATTTGGGAACTTCATACAAGCATGTTGGATGATTGTTCTGAGGATATTGGAGTGTGAAAAGCCAACCTACACTACTAGATAATGAGCGTTTGTAATAACTGTTAGGTAAACTAATAGGTAAACTAATGAGATTAATTATTGCTCCTTAACATTGAATATGGATGGACTACCAGATAATGAGCGTTTGTATTAACTGTTAGGATAATTCAAAAAATAAGATACAGGGGTATTTTCAGAATTTTTTTTAAACCAAAATGAAGACCTCAATGAGGATTCACACAACAGCCATTGATAGCAGCAAATCAGGAAGCACAATGGTCCAATCCCATTCAAGTTTCTTTGGACCTATCAGCAAGATAAGAATACAAAATTCTTGTCATGATGGAAAGATTAAAAGCTAGTAAGATTTAAAATGAAAATGATTATAAAAATCAAAGAAAAATTAAACCAACAGCCAATTAGAAGATGCATGGACCATTGTATTTGGAACCAACGGATTATATCATCCTGTTTATCAAAAAACAAGAATTGATATTGATACCAATAAAAATAATATATAAATATATAAATCAACCTGCATACAAACGGTTGTGACAAAATCAGAGCAGCTATCAGCAAGATCTCTAGAAACACAAGGTGGTGTTCCATATCTAACAGCTGTAACAATATCAGGGCTAAAACCTAATTCATCGCATGTCTTTTTTCGAATCATTATGGCTAGAATTGAAGCAATTGCACCTACAAGTAAATGGCCCACTAGCCTTAACCTAAATCCCTATAACAAAGTATTAGTTATTATATAAAAAATAAAAAGAAAAAGAAAAAAGAAAATTAAGAAATTGAGCACCTGATGTTTGTGAAGGCAGTCATTAATGGTTCCCATTTCATGAGTGAGAAACCAACGAGCAGCTTCAGCAGTTCCAAAATGAGTGGAATACCCTTCAAAATTAAATTCAACAAAGATTTGTCCTTTATCATGATTAAGACAATTAAGACAAAAATTAAGCTGATTCAAAAGAGAAAACAAGTCCAATATATGGATTTTTTTATCAATAAGAACAAACACTAATTTAATTAACTGATTCAAATTGTTTTCTTTTCTGTTAACCAATTGAAAAAAAAAGATCAACGAATGGACCATACCAATTTCCCTGAAATGACACAAAGTGATTTAGTGTCTACTGCCCTGCTTTCCCTGCAAAGTTAATCTCATCAAGTAGGTTTGGTTTGGCTATATCTCTTTTTTCATGAATCTGTATAGTATAACTGTTCTGAAGTGTTGTTTCTTGTTTACATAATAGCTAAATAGCGACAAGATTTAATCTGCTATATATGGGTGTTCCATGTCTTTATGCTGACCATATATGGATGTAATCATGTAAATCACAGCTTTGAAAAAAAAAGAATTGAAGATGAAGTCCAGAAGACCAGAAGTTTGAAAAATAGAAGCTTAAGAAAGTAAATAAACTATCATACCTTAAACCACAATCTACAATACGCCCTAACTCAATACCAGATTCTCCAGGACGACCTGACTCGAATGAAGGATCCGCCATGGGTGAGAACTCAGTGTAGATTGCAAGTGTCCCTTCATTAGGCCTGTCTCGATAAGGTTGTACTAGTTGTCCTGTGACAAATCCCATAACACGAGTCAGTCCAAGTTGGATCTCTGATGAACCATCTTCTCTACAATATGAAAAACTCATCGTTCATCAACAAACTGTTTATTTTTAGCCAACGGAATACGAAATCAAGTGATGAGTTTGGGATTTATTACCTTCCGAAGATGATAGATAGTTTTCTATAATCGAAAGGACGCCTACCATCAACTCTAAGGTCAGATAGTAATGCAGACTAGATGAATTTCTTCTTATTCACCGTCATGTTTAACGTATTAGCCAATCTCTGTTCCATTAGCTCTCCTGCATTTCATACTTTGCTCAAATTTCACTATATAGCGAAACGGTTGAATTATATTTCCGACACTATTACAGTAGGGTTTATAAGGGAGACGACTGATGAAGAAGTTGAAACCAATGAGAGACTGAATGCATACATACCTACTTGCCTGTAGACGGATTAGTTGTTGTCGGTTGTTGTAGACGCGGGTGGTGGCGGTTTTTATTCTTTTCGCTTTGAGTTGAGGAGAGGGTTTTGGGAGGGTTTGGACCCAAATCGATGTATATCTAGGCCTCCATGGTTGACTTACTGAATATGGTGAAGCGGATCGGAGAAGAGGGAGAAGGAGGGAGAGGGGAGAATCGATTGCGAAGATGAAAAATAGAAAGAAGGTAGAAAAGCGGGTTTTCAAAATTTTGGGGATTTCCTTTTCCCCTGATGAGAATAAAGAATTATAGATCGATAGATTCTAAACAGAAAAACAAGAATGAAGTAATCAAAGAGCACAAGAATGGATCAAATGGTGTCGAATGATTAATTACTCACACCTCAGAAGAGCTCGACGAAGAACTTCGACTGTAGAGGTGTGTTTAGGGTTATAATGCAAAGGCTATTAATGAGAACGATAACATGAAAGCTATACATGCACGCAATATATATAATCTAACCCTAATGATAATCCAAGGTTGGACAGGCCCAAACCGGGTAAACAGAATGGACTTTTAACCGAGCCCAAAGACGCAACACATAAACCCAACAATCTCCCCCTTTACGTCAATGGAGGCGAGAGACTACTTCGGTTGAGTGAATTTAGTATTCTTTACAATCTTGAACAGCCTCGGGATGATGGCAAGAAGAGTTTGTCGAAACAATATATACCACCGAATCATATCAGTAAACATCTTTTTATCGGCTTCTCTGTTCTGATTACACCCATATATAATCTCCAAAATATGCTCCAAGCAGGCGGTGGAGAACATGTGTTTGTCAATAAGAGCGAACAGGCATTTTTTACCTTCACCCCTAATGAACATAACCGTATGATTCTTGGGGTCAATTTTTCCCTTAACCATCATGTTGACATCGCTTGCCCTCCCTATCAGCTTCATAATGGTCTTCTTATGTATGGCAGAAGCGATTTCCTGATCCATCTTCGCGACTTCATGAATATAACACACAAGCATTCGCTTGATGTGATCAATAATAGGCTGATACTCCTTTTGATTGGTCAGTAAAATGTTGTTCAGGAGTATCCAGTCATGTGGATTCAGGTTCGGTAGATCAACCAGGGAAATCATATGAACCGAGCTATCAGAGCCTCGAGTCACTTTGAATTTGATGTTGATAAATATCCCTGCCGAAGTGGGTTTCAACACCTTGACCGTTGTGATTTTCTGATTACTCCAGGTCAGGTATTGCGGCTGAGCAAACTCAAGATAATACTGAAGCAGATCCCGATCAACCTTCGGGTCTGGGGAAGGAATGCCAGCCGTTGACTCAAAAAAGTGAAAAATGAATGCCTTTCGGGTGATTGGCATGTGAAACTGTGAGTCCTTGGAGTTCTCGAGCCTAAAAGAAAGAACTGGCTCCAGCCAATGAGTGCTCGGTGTATCGATGACCTCTCTCTGAAGCAAATCCATAGTCCATTCAGGAAACATAGACTTCTTTCTTTCTAGCATTTCGTTCGCTTTCCTCTCCTTATCAAGACATTCCTTCTCTTTTCGAATCTTCGCCTCAATCTCTTGAACACTAGGCTTGACTTTCAGACTTTCAGTTTTAGAGGCGTTTCCTTCTGTATCAGTGTCATCATCATTTTCATCCACATCATCGTCACCAATTTTCTTCTTTCTCTTGTCCTTTACACTGCCCGAAACTTCATTAACCTTCGGCTCAGTAGTGACGTTCAGTTTTGGAGGTGGATGAGGTTGAACATTATCTCCCCCTTGTTTTGGAGGGACAACGGACTCCGAAACACCCTCAATTCTGCTCAAAACATCCAGAGCAGGTCTCAACTTCTCAGCTAAGTGGTGTCGAATGGAGATGGTAAGAATGGAGTCATGGGCTTCCAGGAGGTGTAGGAGAATAGAGTGGACATCACCAACTAAACTTTTAATTATTTCACGCTCAGTTTTTAAGTCTTTAATCTCCTTGGTGGCAGTCTTGAGCTTGAGATTCTGAATTTTAAGCTGAGAAATGCGCTTATCCAGCTCATCCATAATTTTGTTTTCCACAGCAAGCTCAGCTTCAAGTTGAGTGAGACGAGCATCAACAAAAGTGTGAAGCTCTTTGTTAGCATTCTGAATTGCTTGTCGAGCTACTTCAAAATGTTTCTTTTCGGCCTCTAGTGCACGCGTAAGATTATCAACCGAAGCGTTCACTGTTTGAGCGTTCTTCTGGGCGGAAGCTTGAAGAGAATCAAGAAAAATTTGTGCATCCGAAACCAGTTGTTCGACATTTGCTGTCACATGCTTGCATTCCTTGGTGGAAACTTCAACTGCAAGTGAAGCTTTCTGAAAAGTTGAGGTTGAGGCTTCAATGGCTTTAACAGCACTGGAGATGGAAGTGTCATGCTCTTTGACAACGGATGCAAACAGAGCCTTGAGTGCTGCTTCGGAATATGCACTGGTAGAAGAGGAAGAGAGCAGTTGGTCAAGTTTGTCATTCATGGCCTTGAGATGCTTTTTGGTCACAAGAGCATCATCATCTTCATCACTCTGTACTCGATAAGGACTGAAGTAAACAGAGTCGAATTCCATGTCTTCCCCGCCAATAATAGGTTCAGATTAATGTGATGGAGGTGGAGATAAAGGTGCTGAGGTAACAGGAGGATCATAACCGAAAGTAGATGCCCTTGTATCAGATACGTTGACATGAACATTAGGTTCGATTGGATGAGGAGTAGTGGTAGTAACTGTAGTGAACAGTGGGGTTGGAATTGGGATGGAGGTAGCAGTGGTAGATGAGATAGGTGGAGGATAAGGAGCAACAGTAATAGGAACCGAATGTGAAGGAGAATGAGGAGGTGAGTTTCGGTTACTGACATTAGTTGGTGAGGGTGGAGGCAAATTACCTCGTGGTGGACTTTCGGTTCGAGTTGTTTCGACGTCAGTTGACTCGGGTCTAAGCTGTTCGTCATAAGGAACATACTCAGAGTCACTGGAAGATGGGGAAGGAGACTTCAGTCTTTGAGCTTTCATGTAACATCCCAAAAACTCAATCCAATTTAAAACTTTTTAAAACATTTAAAAAGCATTAAGTTATTACAGTTTGTTTTCAAAATAGTTTAAACATCAGAGTATCCCCAGAATCAAATCATAAAACCATGAAATATGAGGAGATGTACGATCACGCCTTCGCCTTCCGCGATCATCAGAAGTACCTGAAACAATATTCGATAAATGTAAGCTCGAAGGCTTAGTGAGTTACCCCCAAAATACCAACCCATACTAAGCAAAACAAATATCATATCAATACAATCACATATCAGCATGCATAATGAGCCTTCAGCCTGACTGGACCGCCTCACAGGCCTTCAGTCTATCTGGACCGCTCTCTGAGCCTTTGGCACGTCTGGACCGCCTCGTCGGGCCTTCAGCCTATCCGGACCGCTCGTCGGGCCTTCGGTCTGACTATCATACCCTCCGGGGTCTGTAGTCTATCCGGACCGCCCTGGGTATGTTGGCCTTCAGCACAAAGCAGGACCGCCTCAACCCAAACCCCCAATCAAACAAACATGTGCACATACATATCATACGCTAGCATATAAAACAGTCAACCGATCTAACAGATCAAATAGCATAGCAACATCCTATAACCAGGATACCGACCTAACCGGTCACAAACATAGCATCATCCTATATACCAGGATATCGACGTAACCAGGTCACTAAGCATAACACCATCCTAACTACCAGGATGTAAATCAGTAAGCATAACATGCAATAAACCCGGATACCAATCCAATAAGGGCCGGCATTGGTGCCTTAGACCCTGTCGATATAGTGAGGAGAACTCACCTGTCACTGCTGAAGTCCCGCAGAATAAACTCCAGCTGCTGGTTGACAGATTCCCGAACTGTCAACATCAAACAATACCCAATTAATAATTGGGTTCCAAGCTCAAAGTCCAACTCACACTCCAAAAGCCCAAAAGTCAAGTAATGGGCCAAGGCCCAACATATGGCCCAATTTTCCAAATTGGGCCCAGACCTCTACACGGTCTTTCCTTAACGCCCATCCAATTATTCCAGTCTAATTCCCATGGCCCAATATCACATAATCATAAAGGTCCAATTATGGCCCATCTATGGCCCAATTTTCCAAATTGGGCCTAAGTCCTCACATGGGCCTTATCCTAAAACCCATACAATTATTTAGTCCATTTACTTATTCTTGGATGACCCATTAATAACCCAATTACCAAAACCCAAAAGAAAGGCCCAACACAAAGCCCAAGTGAAACTAGGGTTTCTCATAAAATGATGATTAGGGTTAAGTTTCCTACTTAACCCATTAAGGACTTAATCCACTAAGGACTTAATCTATTAAGTCCAATATTGCTTAGTTAATCTTTGCCAATGATTATTATTTAATATTTCAAGCTATTAAATAATTCCCGTGTGTGTGTGTCCCGATTAATTCTTAAAATTAGGGTTTCATTGCATTAGGGTTTTCCAAACCCTAATTAGGGTTTCCAATCCAAATATTAGCCAATTTATCAATTTGTTGGGCTTTTAGGTCAATTAGGGCTTTATGGGATCCATTAGGGCTTACAAGGCCCATTAGGGTTTCAAGCACCCCAAACGAATCATACTCAATAAGGCAAGCACACCGCCACTCGACACGGCGGCCGGTGGTGGTGACGGATTTTCTTCACTATTCCAATTAATATAAAATTACAACGAAATAACCAAACCGCACACACACACACACTAGGCTAAACACATACACACACAATGGTGGCTCATGGCGGCAGCCACCACCTCACGGTGGTGGCAGTGGCTATTCCCGACTTTTCGGCTAGACAAAACACACACAACACCCAAATAAAAGCAAAATCACACACCCACACAACTCACAGCCACCTCCCACGGTGGCTGATGGTGACGAGCCAAGGCAGCGACGGAAAGAAGTAGAAGGAAATGGCAGCAGGCTGTGGTTGTCGTCGACGAACACAGTAGCGGCTCCAATGGCGCACCAGCGTCTCCGGCAGCAACGACAGAGGGACGAAGCCCGCCGGTAGACTTCATCGTTACTAGAAAAGAAACGTCGACGATGCTGGGTGGCGGTTCGGCAGTGTTTGTCGACGAGGCGGCGGCAGAACCGGGCTGATGATGCAAACAGCGACTGATGGCATAAGGCTAAGAAACGGAAGGCTCGCCGGAGTCGCCTGATCGGAACCACGAAGAAGCAGCGACATCCTAAAAAGGAGAAAGAGAAGGAGGCTGATGGATGCTCAGTGTTCGCCTGGTGGCTGAGCGACTCTATATTGACGACAGGTGAGGTCACGGATGACGGTTCAACATCCTCAGCGACCACAGTGTGGCGGTATCTAGTGGTGGTGTGGTGCCGGAGGTCGAGTAGGTGGGAGGGGCGGCTGGAGGTTTCACATGGCGGCTGTGAGAAAGAACTAGGTTTAGGGTTTTCCAATGCAACAGGAGGGTAAGGGCTCTCGGGTTAAATCCCGCTTCCATACAAAATTATAACAGAAGTGGCAGCATCGGTCCCTCCTATACACAATTTCTTCAAACATAGCCCATAAATTACCATTTAAACCTCCAACAATAAAATCCTTTACACCTTAGGTACAAAGTTTACGAAACAGCCCCCAATATCTTAATTATGCCATAATCAACCCTTCCACCTCATTTCCTTTTTAAATTAAATCCCAATAATTACCACGAAGCCCCTGTCTTCATGAATATTTATAAAATGAGTCCCGAACTCACACTTTTAACCCCCGACTTCTAAAAATGTGGCAATTGACTCCTCGAACCCAACACCCTGCATATATAATTATTTATTTTAGGCTACCATTCGTTCATTAATTTATTTATTTAACTAATAAATAAACGGGTGTTACAATTCTCCCCCACTTAAATTAGATTTCGTCCTCGAAATCACTCCTTACTATTTCTTATATGCCAAACCACTTCTAGTAGCATGATCACCGTCTTGGGCACACCCTAGCCTTCCCAGGGTAGCTGTGACCAATCTTCGCAAAGCCCTAATATCCTCATATGAACGAATTCCTCGCAACCAGATCACATCTAATCCGTCTGAAATCTGCTGTCTAGAGATGGTCTGAATCCCTGACAGACCACTCATACTGAATCATTATTGTTGAGTTCAGTCTGTTTATCCCTCAACAGGCTACTCAACTTCTGATAGCTCGAGGTTCCCACTATAAAATAGGATCACAGACCTAATTACCCCTGCTGGTCACTCAGCATAACCCAAACAATCTATTATTTCGTCAGTATTTGCAACCCAAAACATAAATACTAATACTGCCCAACACTGAACTGCCTGAAGCAGTATGCTGTCACATGGCTGCTTTCCAAAATCCACCGAGACCTACCTGGTCTCAATTTGTTCGCCAATCATCTGAAATATCGGGTTTCGGCCCGGCTGCGGGGCCAAAGGACTCCCACTTAGTCGCCTCACACGACTTTCGAACGAAATACTTCTCTGGAACTAGTTGCCACTAGCTATCATGCCACTGTGGCTCTAACAACCTCCCGATCCAACCGATCGAGTCCATGCGTCGAATCCTAACGTCACCACATCAAATGCTAAAAGTGTTTGCTACCCGACCAATGGTAGCCTATTGTCACAACGACCTTAAGCAGTCCATTGATTCCCTGATCTCATAACTGTAGTGACGTCCCTACGGTCTCATTACTGGCTTAACCAGATCTAATCCATTTGGGTAAATCCGAAATCCAATCCGTGGACTTCCATATCCTCAATGTTGCACCTAAACTGGTGCGTACTACTGTTCATTCCGTGCCCTAACAACGCGCTCATGCTATCTGCCAACCAAGTGAAGGTTGCGGCTACACTCACAGACTTACACCACTCAAGCACTATCTGCTAACCTTGTGAATGCTACAGCTACACTCGCAGACTTACAACACGCTAACACTATCTGATCGCTAATGAATGCTAACGCTACCCCTGCAGTCTTACAACACTTCCCATGCTAACTGACCACTAGTGAATGCTACGGCTACCCCCACAGTCTTACAACACTTCCCATGCTAACTGGCCACTAGTGAATGCTACGGCTACCCCCGCAGTCTTACAACATTTCCCATGCTATCTGACTACTAGTGAATGCTATGGCTACCCCCGTAGTCTTACAGCACTTCCCATACCGGTCGAGCACATACTCGACCTAACACACAACTGAACTCGAGTCCTAACTGGAGCTCTAACTTGGTTCCCGAAACCTGCTGTCTGAGAGTCTAATAACCCGCTAGACCCAGGAAACTCCGAATCTCGGTCGGAGACCTCGGAATCTCCCGCTGCATCAAGGCCTCTATCTTGGTCGGATCGACTAGAATACCCTTCTGGTTGACAAGGTGCCCAAGAGATTGCACCTCGCGCAACCAGAACTCACAGTTGGAGAACTTTATAAAAAGTCTCTCCTACACTTAGATTCAACTAAGTTTTTCCCAGTACATGGAGATTTGAGAATTCCCAATCCTTCTTACTTCCAACGATCGATCGGATGACAACCAGACTTTTCCAACTAGTACTCCTTTACTAGCCAACCCCAAATGATCACATGCTTCTAATAACTAGATGAACACTTGTAACATACACGTTTTGAGATCGTGTTTTATATAAATAATATTATGAAATATTATGTGATATTGATTATTGAGTTCTAACAGATAGTTTTTACTAGAAATAAGGTAAAACTATGTTTAGAATCACTCATAAATTATTGGAAGTCTTATGAGAATCCAATTAAAAGCTAAATACTGAAATTTAGCGAAAAATATAAAACTTGAAATAAGTAAAATTTTATTGTTGAAAGTTGTAGATAATCTCGTTAGAAACACGTAGGCAAAAACCTCGTCGAAATCCGAGTTATAACGAAGAAGTTATGACCAATCGAAGATCCGCGATAAAACCGGCACGGTGCCGAATGACGTAAAAAGTGAGATTTTGATAAACTACTTTTTAGCCTTAGTGATCTAAATGAAAGTCGTAGTATTCGTTAAACCGAGAAGTTCGATAAAAAGAACGCCAAAATCTGACTTCGTATGAGGAAGTTATGATTTTTACAAGTTTCAGCTTAGCAGTAGACAGCTAAAAACTCGAATTTTAAATCGAGTGATTTTTAGCCAACACGACCTAAAAGATAATCGAAGGTCTCGTCATTAGTAGTACACCGGTAAAAAGTCTGACGAAAACGGACGTCGGATGAAAAAGTTATGAATTTTTAACGGATTTACCAGTCCCGGTCTGTTAAAAATAATAATATAAAAATAAAATAAAAATTTTCCGACGAAGTCTAAACTAAAGTTGTAGAGCATAATTTTCTCTACGCGTGCATATAAAGAACATCAAAAACGGAGCTCGTATGAGAAAGTTATGGATTTTACAAGATTTGGCACAATTTTCGAGAAAAATCGCATGAATAGTGATTGCCACGTCACCCTCGCTCGGAGCTGGCCACGTGTCCGAAGCTGCTGAGTGGCAGGTCCGAGAAGCGACGCGTGTCGCACAGGTGCCCGAAGGAAGCCACGTGATCCTCGCATGCTCCCACGTGATCTGACCCTCGTGTAAGCTCCTGATTCGACCGAAGAGGAGGCCCAATCCGAAGCAGCCAGCTCTCCGGCCGAAGCTTCGCCCTGCTGCCGCGTGTTCCGAGCCTCGCACACATGCCCCCCTCTCCTCGCTTCGGATCCGAGGCTCGCACCTATATAAGGGGTGCGAGACCTCCCGGTTAAGAGTTTGAATTTTGGCCTTTTTCACCCCTTTTCAACATTTACTTTCATTCTAACTTCCCCCGAAGCCCCGGTACTTATTCCAAAGCCCGAAGCGCGCCCCGAGATTCCCGAGAAGCCCGAAAAAAATTTATCTTTTCGGTTTTGAAGTCCTACCTTTGCAAGGCCCGGTTTTCCAGAAAACTCCCGGTTTTCAACGACGAAAGTCATATTTAGAGCCGAAGTGCTGCCCGAATTACTATTTTGACCCCCGGTTATTTCTCGGTGAGTTTAATAAATAGGAACAATTTTATGTTATGTGTTATATGTGCTATGTGCTTTTCAGTGTTATTATTCCGGTTTATTTTCCCGTGTTAATTTTATTCTTTATGTTTAATAGCAAAGTAATACCTTTGACCATGTGATCAGTGAAAGGACTTAGATTCATATTGGTACTGGTACGTAGCCTCTGGCCATGTAGAACATGTCTCCGTAAGAGAATGATTTCTATTCTATGGTATTGGCAGATGGTTAGACAGGGCGTGAAAACCTGAAATCTACCAAAAGGTTAATCCGAAGTTGTATGTCTTCTGTGCCAATTGGGCCAAAGTTTTATTGATGTATATCAAGTATGGTAATTGTTATGTCTCATTGATTGTATATTTTTGAATCAAATCAATGATTGATATGGAAAGTTTGTCACATGATTCTCATATGCCTTTGTTCTTCCTTGATCCTCCTTGCCTCTGCCATAGTGAAGTATATATATATGGCATAACGTTATATTGTATCTATTATTGAACTCACTAAGCGTCACCGCTTACCCCTCTCAATGTTTAACTAAATTGCAGGAGATAAGCATCCAGTATAGTGATATACTGGTAGAAGATTTTTGAATAGTTTGAAACTATTGTTTTGATAGAAGATTTTCGAATAGTTTGAAACTATTGTATTTTGCACTCCCATATGTATAAAACTACAGTATCCTGGGGAGTTATGTAATATATAACACTATGAAATAGTGGGTTTGTATCCAGTAGTTTGTAACCACTTTATCAATATAAAATATTGTTTTATGAATATGCATGTAGCATGTTTTGGAATAACTATATTGTCAAGTATGAAAGTTTGGGTCTTTCAGAAATATGAAAGTATAGAAAGGGGTCCTTTCAATCATGGTATCAGAGAAGTGGTTTAAGTGAACTAAATTCCACGGATTGGTATTTAGACTTAAACTATTGGAAGTTCAATATATGAACTTAATCATTGTAAGTATAGGGATACAAACCATAGGAAATATATATATATAAAAGTATTAGGTAATAGTAAACCCTAATATTCTAAAAATACAATATTACTCCCTATTGCAGAGCGATGGCTGAACAGGTTAGTAGCCATACCCCCGAGGTTGGTGGAGGTCCTCAACCTGAGGAAGTGAACACTCCAGTATCTCCTCGTGAGGAGCGACTCTTAGGTAAACTTACCGGCGTTATTCGACAGACTCTCGAAGAACACAAAAAGAGTGGTGATAAAGGAAAAGAGAAAGCCACTGGAGAATCTTCGAGAGGAGAGGTGAAGCGTCCCTCGTTCAAGGATTTCAAAAGTAGCGGTGCTACAGAATTTTCTGGTGTTCTTAATCCAATTGTTGTTCTTACTTGGATCCAGAACACAGATAAAGTGTTTCGTATTTCTCATGTGGATGATGAAGACAAGGCTAACTATACTTCTGCAATGCTCATCGGAGAAGTCTTGGTCTGGTGGGAAGCAACCTATGAAGCTCTCAGCAGGTTTGACCATGAGAATTTATCCTGGGAAATGTTCAAAACTCGTGTGCTAGAGAAGTACTGTCCTCTAGACATGAGGAGGAGGTTGGAGAAAGAATTCCTCGAGCTTAAACAGGGAGGAATGACTGTGAATGAGTATGAAACTCAGTTTAATCAAAGAGAAAGGTTTGCTACAAAGTATATCCCAACTGAAGACGAGAAAATTCAGTTGTTCATGGAGGGACTACGGCACGAAATCCACGATTTCGTTGCCAATCGGGAGGTTCTATCATTCGATAAAGCTGTTGAGTATGCTCGAAGGCGTGAGCATGACTTAGAGATACGTGGTGCCACTCTTACTGCTCTGAAGCATCCACGTACTGAAAGAACTGTTCCTGTTCCTTCTTTTCTACCAGCTCAAACCGTTCGGACTGAGCCTGGTAATCAAGTGCAAACTCAAAATGCCTCTCGTGGACGCAGTAGATCACAATATTTTTCTATGCAATCGCCTTCATGTCGTGTTTGTGGTAGGAATCATCCGGGCCCATGCAAAATAGACAAGGAATCTATTGTCTGTTTTGGATGTGGAGAAAAGGGTCATATTAAGCCAGCTTGCCCAAGAAAGTATGTTACTTGTTTTGCATGTGGTATTACTGGCCACAAGAAGCAATTTTGCCCCACTCTTACTAGTCAGATGACGGGAAGTCAAGCTTCTATTCAACAACCGACGAAAAGTCGAGCACCTGTTCAACAATCAAGGGGTACTTCCACTAAAAAGGAGGAGGTTCCAAAAGCTAAGGGTCGTGCATTCCAGATCACCATAGAAGAGGCACGCGAGGACCCGAATGTTGTGACAGGTACATTTCTTGTTAACTCTAGACCTGCTCACATCTTATTTGATTCTGGTGCCTCAGATTCTGTTGTGTCTTATGAATTTGCGCATTCTTTTCAAATTGCTTGCTATGCACTTGCACAACCTTTTCACGTAGAGACTGCTGGAAGTATATCATTACTTGCCGATAAATTCTATAGGAATTGTGTTATAGAAATTGAAGGCTACAATTTTCTTGCTAATCTAATTCCTATCTCCTTGCCCAACTTTGACATTATTCTCGGCATGGATTGGTTGTCAAAGAACCACGCAGACCTTTTGTGTTATGAAAAGATAGTGCGTATTCCCATTGAAGGGGAGAATCCTATCTATATCTATGGTGAACAAGGAACCTTAAAAATAATATCTTTCCTCAAAGCCCGTAAATTCATATCGAAAGGGTGTTCTATCTATCTGGCCTACACAGTCGATGTCTCGAAAGAAGATAAGAAAAGGGTGAATGATGTTCCCATTGCTAAGGAATATCCAGATGTTTTTCCAAAAGAATTGGCTGGACTTCCTCCGGACAGGCAAGTAGAATTCCGAATTGATCTTGTGCCTGGTGCTGCTCCGATTGCTAAGACTCCTTATCGTTTTGCGCTAGCTGAGATGAAAGAAATGATGATCCAACTGTAGGAATTACTTGACAAAGGCTTTATCTGACCAAGTACCTCTCCCTGGGGTGCTCCGGTATTGTTTGTCAAGAAGAAGGACGAATCGATGCAGATGTGCATTGATTATCGTGAGCTGAATAAGGTGACTATCAAGAACAAATACCCACTACCTCGCATTGATGATTTATTTGATCAACTTCAGGGTGTTAGCTATTTCTAAAAGATTGATCTAAGATCTGGCTATCATCAGTTGAAAGTTCACGAGTAGGATGTACCGAAGACTGCTTTTCGTACTCGATATGGGCATTACGAATTCCTTGTTATGTCGTTTGGTTTAACGAATGCTCCTGCTGTATTCATGGATATGATGAATCGGGTATGCCGTCCAATGCTCGATAAATCTGTCATCGTATTCATTGACGATATTCTAATCTATTCTAAATCTGAAGCTGATCATGCCATTCATATTCGTGCGGTATTAGAACTTCTTCGAAAGGAGAAACTTTATGCTAAATTCTCGAAATGTGAATTTTGGCTTCGCCAAGTTCAATTTCTCGGCCATGTTATTTCTAGTGACGGTGTATCCGTAGATCCTACTAAAATTGAAGCTATTCAAAATTGGGAAGTGCCTCGTAATGCTTCCGAAATGCGTAGTTTCTTGGGTCTCGCGGGATATTACCGAAGATTTATTAAGGACTTTTCTCGTATAGCCGTACCTCTCACGAGTCTTACACGAAAGGAAGTGAAGTTCGAATGGGGTGAAGCCCAAGAAAAAGCTTTCTCGACTCTAAAGGATCTTTTGACCCATGCTCCAATCTTATCACTTCCAGAAGGTGATGATGATTTCTTTGTATATAGCGATGCTGCAACATTAGGACTCGGTTGTGTGTTGATGCAACGTGGTAAAGTGATAGCCTATGCCTCAAGACAACTGAAAGATTATGAAAAGAATTATCCCACTCATGATCTCGAACTCGCTGCAGTGGTGTTTGCCCTAAAACTTTGGAGACATTACCTCTTTGGTACAAAATGTCAATTGTATACCGACCACAAGAGTCTCAAGTATATATTCAGTCAGCAAACTCTGAATATGAGACAACAACGAGCCATGGAGCTGATCAAAGACTATGACTATGAAATCATATATCATCCTGGAAAAGCTAATGTAGTTGCCGATGCACTTAGCAGAAAGGTTTATCGTAATAGTATGTGTTATGTTATTACTCACACCACAGTAAAGTTCACTATTCTATATGAACTAGAGAAATGGCAAGTAGAAGCCCTAAAGCCAGAAAATGTGAAGAAAGAAGGGATGGTACATTACACCGATGTTTTACTTGATGATCCAAGAGGACTGAAGGTATTCAAGAATCGACTATGGATTCCGAAAATTGGTGGATTACGAAAGAAGATTTTAGATGAAGCCCATAAGTCTAAACTGTCAATACATCCTGGTACAAGTAAAATGTACTATGATGTAAGAGCTGATTATTGGTGGCCTGGATTAAAGAGAGACATTGGAAGATATGTACAAGAATGCTTAGTATGTTTACAAGTCAAAACAGAGCACCAAAAGCCTTACGGAACCCCAGAAAGCCTTAGTGTACCTGTATGGAAATGGGAAGAACTGTCCATGGATTTTATTACCAAATTGCCAAAGACTGCTAGACAGCATGATAGCATTTGGGTAATCGTCGACCGCCAGACTAAAAGCGCTCATTTTCTTTCCATGCGTGAAACGGCTCCAATGGAGAAATACGCACAAGTATACTTGGATGAAATTGTTGCAAGACATGGTGTGCCACTAAAGATCGTTTCCGATAGTGATACTCGCTTCACTTCTCACTTTTGGGCGAGTATGCAGCGTGAATTGGGATCTCGAGTTGCTCTCAGCATAGCCTATCATCCCCAGACAGATGGTCAGACGGAGAGAACAATCCAAACTGTAGAAGATATGCTTCGTGCATGTGTCTTGGAGTTCGGTGGTAACTGGGATAAATACTTACCTCTTGTCGAATTCTCGTATAATAACAGTTACCACGCTTCAATTAAAATGCCACCATATGAGGCATTATATGGTCGCAAGTGTCGTACTCCATTATGTTGGCGTGAAATAGGACAGAAAATCCTTGGAGGCCCTGAAATGATTCAAGACACCACCGACAAGATTCAAATTGTACGAGAAAGAATGAAAGCCGCCTAGGATCGACAAAAGTCCTATACGGAAAGGAGGAGGCGACCAATAGAATTCCATGTGGGGGATTTCGTAATGTAGAAGGTATCCCCATGGAAAGGTCTTATGCGATTTGGAAGAAAGGAAAACTAAGTCCTAGATTTGTTGGTCCTTTCAAAATCCTCCAGAGGATTGGTAAACAAGCATACCGCTTGGAATTGCCTGAAGATTAGGCAGGTATTCATGATGTCTTCCATGTGAGTTATCTGCGCAAATGCTTGAGCATCTATGATGAGGCAGTTCCATTATCCGAGGTGAAACTGGATAATAAGTTAACTTATGTATAAGAGCCTGAAGAGATTGTAAACGAAAGAACGACTAAGCTACGTAATAAAGAAGTAGAGTTGGTGCTTGTCAAGTGGAAAGACCATCGAGGTCCGAACTATACTTGGGAAAATAAGAATGAGATAAGAGCGAAATACCCCCATTTATTTTAATCGATGTAATTTCGGGGACGAAATTCTCAAAAGGAGGAGGTATTTGTAACATACACGTTTTGAGATCGTGTTTTATATAAATAATATTATGAAATATTTTGTGATATTGAGTATTGAGTTCTAACAGATAGTTTTTACTAGAAATAAGGTAAAACTATGTTTAGAATCACTCATAAATTATTGGAAGTCTTATGAGATTCCAATTAAAAGCTAAATAGTGAAATTTAGCGAAAATATAAAACTTGAAATAAGTAAAATTTTATTGTTGAAAGTTGAAGATAATCTCGTTAGAAACACGTAGGCAAAAACTTCGTCGAAATCCGAGTTATAACGAAGAAGTTATGACCAATCGAAGATCCGCGATAAAACCGGCACGGTGCCGAATGACGTAAAAAGTGAGTTTTTGATAAACTACTTTTTAGCCTTAGTGATCTAAATGAAAGTCGTACTATTCGTTAAACCGAGAAGTTCGATAAAAAAAAACGCCAAAATCTGACTTCGTATGAGGAAGTTATGATTTTTATAAGTTTCAGCTTAGCAGTAGACAGCTAAAACTTGAATTTTAGATCGAGTGATTTTTAGCCGACATGACCTAAATGAGAATCGAAGGTCTCGTCATTAGTAGTACAACGGTAAAAAGTCTGACGAAAACGGACGTCGGATGAAAAAGTTATGAATTTTTAACGGATTTACCAGTCCCGGTCTGTTAAAAATAATAATATAAAAATAAAGTCAAAATTTTCCAACGAAGTCTAAACGAAAGTTGTAGAGCATAATTTTCTCTACGCGTGCATATAAAGAACGTCAAAAACGGAGCTCGTATGAGAAAGTTATGGATTTTACAAGATTTGGCACAATTTTCGAGAAAAATCGCATTAATAGTGATTGCCACGTCACCATCGCTCGGAGTTGGCCACGTGTCCGAAGCTGATGAGTGGCAGGTCTGAGAAGCGATGCGTGTCGCACAGGTTTTCGAAGGAAGCCACGTGATCCTCGCATGCTCCCACGTGATCTGACCCTCGTGTAAGCTCCTGATTCGACCGAGGAGGCCCAATTCGAAGCAGCCAGCTCTCCGGCCGAAGCTTCGCCCTGCTGCCGCGTGTTCCGAGCCTCGCACACATGCCCCCCTCTCCTCGCTTCGGATCCGAGGCTCGTACCTATATAAGGGGTGCGAGACCTCCCGGTTAAGAGTTTGAATTTTGGCCTTTTTCACCCCTTTTCAACATTTACTTTCATTCTAACTTCCCCCGAAGCCCCGGTACTTATTCCAAAGCCCGAAGCATGCCCCGAGATTCCCGAGAAGCCCGAAAAAAATTTATCTTTTCGGTTTTGAATTCCTTCCTTCGCAAGGCCCGGTTTTCAACGACAAAAGTCATATTTAGAGCCGAAGTGCTGCCCGAATTACTATTTTGACCCCCGGTTATTTCTCGGTGAGTTTAATAAATAGGAACAATTGTATGTTATGTGTTATATGTGCTATGTGCTTTTCAGTGTTATTATTCCGGTTTATTTTCCCGTGTTAATTTTATTCGTTATGTTTAATAGCAAAGTAATACCTTTGACCATGTGATCAGTGAAAGGACTTAGATTCATATTGGTACTGGTACGTAGCATCTGGCCATGTAGAACATGTCTCCGTAAGAGAATGATTTCTATTCTATGGTATTGGCAGATGGTTAGACAGGGCGTGAAAACCTGAAATCTACCAAAAGGTTAATCTGAAGTTGTATGTCTTCTGTGCCAATTGGGCCAAAGTTTTATTGATGTATATCAAGTATGGTAATTGTTATGTCTCATTGATTGTATATTTTTTAATCAAATCATTGATTGATATGGAAAGTTTGTCACATGATTCTCATATGCCTTTGTTCTTCCTTGATCCTCCTTGCCTCTGCCATAGTGAAGTATATATATATGGCATAACGTTATATTGTATCTATTATTGAACTCACTAAGCGTCACCGCTTACCCCTCTCAATGTTTAACTAAATTGCAGGAGATAAGCATCCAGTATAGTGATATACTGGTAGAAGATTTTTGAATATTTTGAAACTATTGTTTTGATAGAATATTTTCGAATAGTTTGAAACTATTGTATTTTGCACTCCCATATGTATAAAACTATAGTATCCTGGGGAGTTATGTAATATATAACACTATGAAATAGTGGGTTTGTATCCAGTAGTTTGTAACCGCTTTATCAATATAAAATATTGTTTTATGAATATGCATGTAGCATGTTTTGGAATAACTATATTGTCAAGTATGAAAGTTTGGGTCTTTCAGAAATATGAAAGTATAGAAAGGGGTCCTTTCAACACTTCATGAAACCCAGTGAAACCGACAATCCCTAATACTTGCATGATCCCACACTCAAATCTTGAAGTCCAAAAGATAGATGCTCCAACTAACATCTCAACAACGAGCTACTTCCCTTGGCGTTTTCCTCCGCCAACCAATGACGGTTACTGAACTACTGAATCATGACAATGTTGAATAACTATCGTGTGGGACCCTGTCCGCAGACCTCCCACATAATACCCTTCTTCCCAAAATATTCCAACAATCATCCCGCTCTCGGCTCTAGAAATCATATCATCCAGGGCCTCGCACCCTGAATCACTCACCAGTTCAATCATCCACAGGTGAACTGTAGTAGCTGAAACAACCTTTGCCCTAAACCGAGCCACAACTACTCCCAAGACGTAGTCTCCAATCCCGAAAGTGCAATAGATCCCTCAATCAATCCTTACCGCCCGATACAAGAGATCCAAGGCGAATCGGATTTCACAAGATACTTATGCCACCTCGGCTCACCCGCGCTCACCAGCGCTGAACTACTGTCGCCAATCCCGACGACCAACTGACCCCGAGCTGGAATACAACCTGATCCTGGGTCACAAGCCTGCTCAATCCTTCGAGCTTGTAAACTGAAAGAGCACAATCCTTGCCCTGGAAAACAACATTCCAATCCATCAATTAACAATTCTACTTCCAGTTGCAAAACCCCAACTGAACATAATCATCACTCCTTTCCGGAGTCCCCGCGACTCACATCTCGGCCTCGAGCAAAACCCCCGAAGCCTCAATCTAGAACGCATGTGCTAGACTCTCCTGCTTAACCCGCGGAATGTAACAAGTATAGAACATCTCCCTGATCGCAGATAACTGCAGCCCTCTGCTCATCAAAATATGTGCCAATAACAAGTCCTGATACTGGGAAGCTCGACCAGCTCCTCTCCTGCCGTCGTTACAGCTGCTGAAGCTGCTGCGGCAGCCATCTCAGCCATGGCTGCATAGCTCCCGATCCTGATCCGGATCCGGTCGCAAAACGTCTCGTAGTCATCATTCTGATAATACATCAGAAAGATCTCTGGTAACCTATATGATGACAGGAAACCAACTCCCAACTAAACCCCAGGGGTTGTGACTTCCATGCTACGCGTATGGGTCCTGTGCTTTCAGTAGTATGGGCCCCTACTACCTTCCACACCTACCCATATTTGTCTCAAGTATCACCACAACACCCTGACAATATACATAAACATAGCGAGCACTCAATCCTCACTCCTAGAGGAAAGCTAACTGCCTCACAACTGACCTACCGGTCCCACATAACTCACCCATCCATGAAACTTCCACCAACCCTGCAGCACTAGTGTATGCTAGCCATACATAACGTTGGACCCTATATACTTTCGAATATCCAATCCTACCCTAAGCTCCCAATCAAAAAAGAACAGAACATAAGGCCAAATCAAACATTCTCAGGCTATAAGATCTTAATTATGTATAACCGTGATGCATACACTAAGCAACTACAGTAATGATGTCAATCTCATATAAAGGAAACCCTAGGCTGGCATGCATCATGTAATCAGGCAATTCTATCATGCAATTCCTGAAGATCCCTAGCCTAGTACTAGCATGTTGTTCTAACATATCACAAATCAAATAATCCGTATGGTATTTTGGGGTCTATCCGGGAGCTCCGGCTGATCGTACACTTGCATCCTCCTTTACTTATTTTGAAACCCATTTAAAATCATTTTGAAAATCTTTCCTTGATTTGAGACTGGATTCACACGAGTGTTCCTCCAATTCACTCAAACCAAGGCTCTGATACCAACTTGTAACATCCCAAAAATTCAAGCCAATTTAAAACTTTTTAAAACATTTAAAAAGCATTAAGTTATTACAGTTTGTTTTCAAAATAGTTTAAACATCAGAGTATCCCCAGATACAAATCATAAAACCATGAAACATGAGGAGATGTATGATCACGCCTTCGCCTTCCGCGATCATCAGAAGTACCTGAAACAATATTCGATAAATGTAAGCTCGAAGGCTTAGTGAGTTACCCCCAAAATACCAACCCATACTAACCAGAACAAATATCATATCAATACAATCACAGATCAGCATGCATAATGAGCCTTCAGCCTGACTGGACCGCCTCACAGGCCTTCAGTCTATCTGGACCGCTCTCTGAGCCTTCGGCATGTCTGGACCGCCTCGCCGGGCCTTCGGTCTGACTATCATACCCTCCGGGGTCTGTAATCTATCCGGACCGCCCTGGGTATGTTGGCCTTCAGCACAAAGCAGGACCGCCTCAACCCAAACCCCCAATCAAACAAACATGTGCACATACATATCATACGCTAGCATATAAAACAGTCAACCGATCTAACAGATCAAATAGCATAGCAACATCCTATAACCAGGATACCGACCTAACCGGTCACTAACATAGCATCATCCTATATACCAGGATATCGACCTAACCAGGTCACTAAGCATAACACCATCCTAACTACCAGGATTTAAATCAATAAGCATAACATGCAATAAACCCGGATACCAATCCAATAAGGGCCGGCATTGGTGCCTTAGACCCTGTCGATATAGTGAGGAGAACTCACCTGTCACTGCTGAAGTCCCGCAGAATAAACTCCAGCTGCTGGTTGACAGATTCCCGAACTGTCAACATCAAACAATACCCAATTAATAATTGGGTTCCAAGCTCAAAGTCCAACTCACACTCCAAAAGCCCAAAAGTCAAGTAATGGGCCAAGGCCCAACATATGGCCCAATTTTCCAAATTGGGCCCAGACCTCTACATGGTCTTTCCTTAAGGCCCATCCAATTATTCCATTCCAATTCCCATGGCCCATTATCACATAATCATAAAGGTCCAATTATGGCCCATCTATGGCCCATCTATGGCCCAATTTTCCAAATTAGGCCCAAGTCCTCACATGGGCCTTATCCTAAAACCCATACAATTATTTAGTCCATTTACTTATTCTTGGATGGCCCATTAATAACCCAATTACCAAAACCCAAAAGAAAGGCCCAACACAAAGCCCAAGTGAAACTAGGGTTTCTCATAAAATGATGATTAGGGTTAAGTTTCCTACTTAACCCATTAAGGACTTAATCCACTAAGGACTTAATCTATTAAGTCCAATATTGCTTAGTTAATCTTTGCCAATGATTATTATTTAATATTTCAAGCTATTAAATAATTCCTGTGTGTGTGTGTCCCGATTAATTCTCAAAATTAGGGTTTCATTGCATTAGGGTTTTCCAAACCCTAATTAGGGTTTCCAATCCAAATATTAGCCCATTTATCAATTTGTTGGGCTTTTAGGTCAATTAGGGATTTATGGGATCCATTAGGGCTTACAAGGCCCATTAGGGTTTCAAGCACCCCAAACGAATCATACTCAATAAGGCAAGCACACCGCCACCCGACACGGCGGCCGGTGGCGGCAGGAGGCGGCAGCCACCACCTAACGGTGGTGGTGACGGATTTTCTTCACTATTCCAATTAATACAAAATTACAACGAAATAACCAAACCGCACACACACACACACACACACTAGTCTAAACACATACACACACAATGGTGGCTCATGGCGGCAGCCACCACCTCACGGTGGTGGCAGTGGCTATTCCCGACTTTCCGGCTAGACAAAACACACACAACACCCAAATAAAAGCAAAATCACACACCCACACAACTCACAGCCACCTCCCACGGTGGCTGATGGTGACGAGCCAAGGCAGCGACGGAAAGAAGTAGAAGGAAATGGCGGCAGGCAGTGGTTGTCGTCGACGAACACAGTAGCGGCTCCAATGGCGCACCAGCGTCTCCGGCAGCAGCGACAGAGGGACGAAGCCCGCCAGTGGTCTTCGTCGTTACTAGAAAAGAAACGTCGACGGTGCTGGTTGGCGGTTCGGCAGTGTTTGTCGACGAGGCGGCGGCGGAACCGGGCTGATGATGCAAACAACGACTGATGGCATAAGGCTAAGAAACGGAAGGCTCGCCGGAGTCGCCTGATCGGAACCACGAAGAAGCAGCGACAACCTAAGAAGGAGAAAAAGAAGGAGGTTGATGGATGCTCAGTGATCGCCTGGTGGCTGAGTGACTCCATATTGACGACAGGTGAGGTCACGGATGACGGCTCAACATCCTCAGTGACCACAGTGTGGTGGTATCCAGTGGTGGTGTGGTGTCGGAGGTCGAGTAGGTGGGAGGGGCGGCTGGAGGTTTCACATGGCGGCTGTGAGAAAGAACTAGGTTTAGGGTTTTCCAATGCAACAGGAGGGTAAGGGCTCTCGGGTTAAATCCCGCTTCCATACAAAATTATAACAGAAGTTGCAGCATCGGTCCCTCCTATACACAATTTCTTCAAACATAGCCCATAAATTACCATTTAACCCCCTAACATTAAAATCCTTTACACCTTAGGTACAAATTTTACGAAACAGCCCCCAATATCTTAATTATTCCATAATCAGCCCTTCCACCTCATTTCCTTTTTAAATTAAATCCCAATAAATACCACGAAGCCCCTGTCTTCATGAATATTTATAAAATGAGTCCCGAACTCACACTTTTAACCCCCGACTTCTAAAAATGTGGCAATTGACTCCTCGAACCCAACACCCTGCATATATAATTATTTATTTTAGGCTACCATTCGTTCATTAATTTATTTATTTAACTAATAAATAAACGGCAATTGATGACTTGAGTGAATCTACCATTATTGGAACATTGAACTTTTCCATCGCCCAGTGAGTGATGATAGTCTAAAATCGAGCACACGAAATTTCAGAATACCTTGCAGAAGAACTGATACTCTGAACTAGTTGAGACCATATGAGGGACCCATAATCCATATTAACCCCGTGATACAGACCATATAAAAGGGTCATGAATGCCCTGCTCGTTCCATCTGAACCTGCAACCCTCTCCGATAAGCCCTTGGTGAGGAGAGTAAAGACTCCGTTCCACTGAGGAGGAAGACAAGACTTCTTGAACTTGGTAACAGTAGTGAGAAGCTCTGTGTACCCCATATCATAGAACATCGCGAATAGCTGAGTCGTTGGAATGGAGTCTGGGTGAATCATGGAATCGCCAACAGCAAGGCGTAGCAGCAAACAAAACCTAGCTTTCGAAATCGACGTCTTTTGATTGACGATCTCGAAGAAGATACGCTCCTTAGCTTTATCATAAACAGCAGTGGAGTAGACATGAGAGAAGACTGAGCGGATTGTTCGTAAACAGATGAAGATTCAGCCATTGTTGCAGGTGGGAAGAAGAAGATGAACAGTTGAAAATCGCCGATGTGTTCTTGAGAGAGATGAGATTTGGTAAAGTAACCCTATAGGTGTGAGAAAACCTTTTATACCGTCGCTAGGAGAGAGAAAAATCCACAGTAATGATTTCATTATCTTTTAAATCGACGCCTGAAAAAGCGTGATTTGACAGCTGGGTTTTCCAAAGAATACGTCATCAGGCGTGATATTAGGTGCCGTTTCAATTTCACGCGCCTTTGCAAATGAATTGGCTTAAACACTCTTAGTTTGGTTTGTTTTAAAACCCGAGAACTTTAAGCAGTATAAGTTTTAATTTGATTTGGCGATTATTAAGTGGTGATCTTAATATATGATGGATTTCGGTCATTTCAATTAGCCTATCACTGCGTTCTCACTTTTGCATGTTTGGAACCCACTTCCCGAGTATTAATTTACTCAAACGTCCACAGTCGGTCATACTCTTGGAAGTAAGTAGTGATTCAAGACTGTCATGAGTATTAGTGGATTGTCCATATCGATTGGACATAGCAAAGAGATTGCGCTAACACTCATGAGTGCTTAATAGAGATTTAAGTATTGGACCAACCCACGCTTAGAGATTACTTCATGGATTCAGTCACGAGTAATTCTAAGACGATAATATCTTCTATTCTTCAAACCTACATGCATGCGGGGTTTTGCTCTATGATTCTGTTATGCATTGGTCTACTCCAACGCTAACCGTAACTGGTAATTATAAAGGGTATGTCCATATGTGACATGATGAAATAGACAAAAACTATGTAGTCAAAGTTTATTCGTTCCTTCTGCCTTAATAGGAGAAGCGATATCTTTGGGCCCCTCGATGATTTGGTGCTGACATCTAAAGTGCTTGGCCGAGCCCTGACTGGAATTGATGTGTTCAATTTAGTAGTCAGATGCAGTCGTCACAAATCTATATCGGGAAACATAATCTTGAATTCTTGAGATTAACCATTATCCATGTCTCGAATTCATACAGATATCATAGAACGAAGGGATAGTTGATCACTTATCTAAGGGCTGAATATTGACTAGATCAAGAGTTCGGTAGTTGCATTGGATGGCTAACCCTCTGTTGATTATTGGAGAAATATTAGTCCTCGTATAGTTGATGACTTGTCCAAGTGGGAGACTGTTGGAATAGTGTCCAAGGTCATTAACTATTGCTAATATTTCTAATAATAGCAGGGTCCTTTTGGGTTGCCCTCAAGACCCAAATTGAGTAGAATAAATAAAGGAGAAATTGGTTTATTAATTATTATGGTTAATAATTAATTAGAAACTAATTGGAAATATATTTTGGGAATTAACTAACAGTTTAATTAATTAAAGGGTTGAATGTTCATTAATCGATAGTTGGTTAATCAGGAATGTTCCAGAACCTTATGGAATTAGGGTTGGATGAAAATCACTCCATCCCACATGGGAAAGGAGTGAAATTTCGTTGTTATGCTCCCATCCCACATGGGAAGGAGTACTAAACCTAAGGAGGCATCCAAGGCTATAAATAGGGCCTTAGGGATTTCATTCCTCCTTGCACCTTGGCTTGAAGTTTCGCCATCCCTTCTTCCTCCCCCTCTTAGGGACGATTTCTAACCCCTTTGGGTTTGTGAAATTGACCCTTCTCCTAGTTATTTTTATTCCACTCTTTGGTGTCATTGGGTGTGATACCATTAGAGGGATTCTGGTTTGGATCCTTTCATCCAAGCAACTTCATGGAGGTTCAAGATCTCAAGCATGGAGATCAAGGGCTACATAAGAGGTATGTTTTCTTACTTATGTTTTAGTTTTCTAGGGTTGATGTAATTAGCATGAAGCCATAGATCCATAGGTTGCATGTACACTTAGGTATATCGTTGTTTCGATTTTTCCGCTACCTAGTTTTAGAGTGTATTTGATGCATAGAAAACCCAACAGTGGTATCAGAGCCATTGGTTCATGGTTATGTTCACCCTAGATCCATGTTTTCTGTAAAACTTTGTTTGAAATTGAATGGTAGAAGGATTATTGAAAAATTCGTAATTGATAATACCTTAGTCGCAGCTCACGACGTGAGAGCTTAGAGCTCACGACGTGAGCTCAGCAGAATTAGGGTTTTCAGATTTTTTCCATTTTTCAAATATGAAGCTTTATCAAATATGGATAATTACCAAATTTTAAAATGTTTTAAATCTGGAAATTGATAAATATTATTTAAATGTTTTATTTGAATTTGAATATTTATTAATAGATAAATATTGTTTAAATATGTTTATTTGAATTTGAATATTTATGTGTTTATTTGAATTTGAATATTTATTAATAGATAAATATTGTTTAAATATGTTTATTTGAATTTGAATATTTATGTGTTTATTTGAATTTGAATATTTATCTATTATTTAAATAGTGAATTTAAATATTTAATATTATTTATAAAAGAGATTTATAAATTTGAATATTACCTCCTTCTGATTTATTAATTGTTACATTGCGTCCTCGCAATTAATTAGAATTAATAATAGACAACTAAATTTAAAGAGTTTTAAATTTACCCCTTATATTTATATATATTAGAATTATGTCTATTATATGTATAAGAAAGTTACAACATGCGCCCTCGCGTGTTTAAATATTGACATTGTCAGTCTTACATCGACTAGGCTCACCCGTTCTAATGTAGGGGTTTAAGGAGGTCTCTTTGATTCCTAATGAGGTTGGTTTTTAATATGCTTCGCGCTTACCACCCTCACCGCCCAATTGCATTTTGTGAATGGAGTTACCGAAAGGGTTTGATAGTGATAATGGTCAATCTAAAAGTATTTTAAATACAAGTATAAAACAAAATCCCGTTTTATTAATAGAATGTGAGTTTATATTATCCATGAAAATTGCAAATTCTCTTTATATTCTGTTGATGGAGCTCGTGTGGTTAACCGGCACATCAATATAGGGTATAGTTGAGAATGATATGGAACTCGCAAGAGTCGGGGACCATGCGATTTTGCAAGGTTAATTCTCAATCTATTTAATGTGAATTTTATGTTATCCATAAAAGTTGCACATTCTCTTTATAACTTATTGATGGAGCTCGCGTGGTTAACTGGCACGTCAATTGGAGAGTATAAGTAGAGAATGATGTGGAACTCGCGAATCTTAAGCGTAACTTGAGCCGGGGACCATGCGGTTTTGTATGGTCGATTCACCATCTGTTCAATGATCCGCGGCGGACCCGTCATTGAATTTGAGATGAACATAATTCGAGATTAACATGCCATTGATAGTCAATGAATCTCAAAGATCTAGGAATTTCGTGGTGATCGAAATTGGCAAAAGGCTTTGCCTACCTAAATAACTTTATGGTGTGTTTACGGCATCCCTTTACACATCATGGAGCCAAATATGGATCCTAGCCTTATAAAATAATTTTATTTAGGGTGATTATTTTCTAAGGATAAGTAAAACAAACTATAATGGAATTTGTTATTGAATGATGTCTATAACCTTATCCACTAAAATCTACTGCTATAAAACCTTTGAAAGGATTAGCTATGAGGATGATCAATCTTGTCAAATTCGTAGTTTGGGAGTAGTTCTCATAAACGAAAAGAAAGATCATGCCTTTGTTAAAGCTATTCCTTGATTACTTCAAACATTGCATTCTAAAGTGTTAGAAAGAGCAATTGTCAAATGTACGTTGTAAAATGACATATTGAAGTAAAATGGAATTTCCTTGAGTTAGAAGTTGACTAGGATTAATCGACTAGCTGACATGTACATATAATCAATTCATTTTGATTTTGATATGAACAACTTGGAATGACCATGAAGGAGTTATGGAGCATGTTAAAGTTTCCTTTTGGAATTAACATGGCAGTCATAGAAACTCAAACTTCAAAACACTCCCATATTTTACTATCATTAATAGAAGTGTCAAGAAGAAGAAAGCCAATTGCACACGGTTTAAAAGGCGATTAGTGTGGGTATACCTAATCTAGGCCCTAATACCTAGGACAAAGGAAGGCTTATTCTAAGACATGTTCTGATAGTTGCTCGTTTCCATAACAAGAAAAGGACTAAGAAATCAAACTTGCCCAAATGTATATTTGAGGTGAAAGGACTGGAACATGAAGAAGTTAAATTTGATCATGGATCACGAGCCCGTGCTACTTTCCATTGGATCAAAAGATAACTAGTTCTTTCATGTTTGTTATTCAAAAAATATATGAATTTATAATGCCATCAAAACATTACTTCTAAACCTTGAGTATTTTACTGAGGATTAGTACTGACATTTGCAAGAATGTGCAGTTACTAAAATGAAGTAAGAAGACTAGAACATGGAGAAGATAATTTGATCATGAATGCCAAGCCCTTGCTACATTCATGGGATCAAATGACAATTCTCCTCAAGAGTTTAGTCTATGGTAATATAACTAAAATTTTTTATACTATAATTCATGAGATAGTTCTGACTTATTTAAATGTAGAGCATTCTAACATGTTAAAAGAAAGTCATGAAATCTATGAAGCTAGTATAGTAGCAATCGTTCAAAATTGATTCGAACATTTAAATAAGGTGTATTATTGTGAATATTTGTTGATGTTAGTTCAACTAATGGATAGTTCAGAATGACCACAATATGTACTGATTCAAATACATCCAAAGTTTTGGGTGAAATGTATTTGTGGAATCATAGTCTTGGATACATAAACAAGAAATGCATTACCAAGTATCCAGTTGGATCGGATTTTGGATATCATTTGACCTCGAGTCTCATGATAAATGCAAATCTTGTTTATCAAGATAGATGATGAATGTTTCACTGGTTGATGTGAGTATCTGTTGGAATTAGTTTACACTAATGGACCGTTCAGATTAATCGCAATACATGGTGATACCAACTTCGTATGAATGTGAGTCTGAAACCTTTCAGGTGTTCAGAGCTCTCATAAAGTGAAGTTGAGAATCAATTGGGCAATAGGATGAGACACTCATAGTGAGAATCTCAGTGCAAACTTTATCGATCATCTAAGTAATTGTGAAAGAGTTTCATGATCTGTCTCCTCCCAAAACACTGCCACTATGAAGTGTTAGTTGGATAGAGAAACAAATCATTCATTGATTTTGTACTAGATGAGTCGCACTGTATTTGCTAACAAATCGTGGATTGTACCATGAATAGTGTTACAAGAAGTCCTTTGGTCTTGTGCCAACTAAGTAGGTTCCTGAAACACTCTATGATATGTGAAGTGGGATTCTATCCTCACTTCCATATATGTAAGTCTATGATTATGAGGCTTACGCTCGTCGTTGAAGCGCTCGACAATCTGGGACATTGAATAGAGATGTGTTATCTCGTTGGAGAACCTATCAATCATTTTGGATAATTGTTTAACAATCCTTATGAGAACAAAATGTATGTTGCTCGAAGGGCAGTCTTCCGAGAGAGGGAGCTGATTTCCAAAAGGGCTAGTAGGAGCCACATTGATCTTGATAAGATTCGAGATCCAACCAACGAAGAGCCTAAAGTTGGACATAACATTCAATTTGGAATTGAAAGAGCTATTAAGAAAACTGACATATTTCCATTTTTCCTTATAGATCTGATAGAAGACGTCATGGACCTAGTTATATAAGAGTTTATATTGCTAAGGTATTTGAGTCACTGGTAGATAGCAATCAGAGTGTACCAGCTATCGGAAGCTATGGTAGGCCCTAAAGGCAACAATATAGAAAGAGGAATTGGAAAGCGAGATTCAATCCATGTATGTTGTTATTTGGTAGACCTAGCACTTGACCTTAACCCTTAGGTGCAAGCGGATCTTCAAGTAGAGACAATCATGGATAGGAACAAACACATAATTAAACCAAGATAGGTTTTGAAAGATGTGTAAGCTTAACAAGTTCATTTATGGACCGAAATAAGCATCTCGCAAGATGGATCATTATTTCAATGAGAAAGTTCAAAGTGTATGAATTTCGAGAAATAAAGATGAGCCATACATATGTCAAAACTAGTGGGAGTAATTGGAATCTTTGTTTCAATGAGAAAAGTTCAAGGAGTTTGAATTTCGAGAAACATAGATAAGCCATATATATGTCAGTGCTAGTGGGAGCACTGTAGTCACCCTTGTATTGTACATAGACAATGTACGGTTTATAGGAAACTATATTCTAACTTAGCAGGTGTAAAAGCTTGGCTTGGTATGAGAACTGTTTCGCTATGATATACTTGGGAGATACAAGACACATGCATAATAAGGATCTATGGAGATAGATCAAAGTGATTCATTGGATTAAGCCAAAGTACATTGAATGTTGAGGAAACTCGACATGCAGAACTCAAAAAGGAGTTTAGGCTGGCATGACATTGAGCAATGCTAATGTCCTAGTTCTACTATTGAGCTAAAGCAAATGAGTCGTGTCCCACATGCTTCTGCTATGGGATCGATCATAAATGCCATGACATGTACTTGATCCAATGACTCGTATGCCTTGAGCATGACAATTTTGATTAGATCAATTTGGCAAGAATCAATGAATCAAGATCAAGAACATTCTTAAGTGACCTTGGAGGATAGAAGAGATGATCTTGATAGTATGGAAGAGATCATTGTAAGAGTGACATTGATGCTAAGTTCCGCACTAATAAAGGCAATTCCGTTCGCAGTCGGAATTCGTGCTTTTACTGAATGGTGATATATTAGCTTGAAAGAGTACCAGGTAATACACCATAGTGGATTTAACATACTTAGAGTATATTGCAGTTGGTTAGTGGACAATGTGACTGAAAGCGATTCATTAGTGACATCTTTGTTGAAATTCAATCATTGATGGTCCTTATGAAGTTTCTTGTGACTTTGGGTGAACTTACCTCGAGTATGGATCCCAAGTCACACGAGCTCACATGAAACATACTCAGTAAGTACCAACACATTTGATAGTGAGTCAAATGTAAAGACATCATAGTCAATGATTCATATCGAAAGATAATCTTGTCGACCCATTCCATAAGCCGATGTCATTGACCATGTCTGACAGTCAGAAAAAGTCGAGAGGCATTAGATTTGCAAATGAATTGGCTTAAACACTCTTAGTTTTGTTTGTTTTAAAACCCGAGAACTTTAAGCAGTATAAGTTTTAATTTGATTTGGCGATTATTAAGTGGTGATCTTAATATATGATGGATTTCGGTCATTTCAATTAGCCTATCACTGCGTTCTCACTTTTGCATTTTTGGAACCCACTTCCCGAGTATTAATTTACTCAAACGTCCACAGTCGGTCATACTCTTGGAAGTAAGTAGTGATTCAAGACTGTCATGAGTATTAGTGGATTGTCCATATCGATTGGACATAGCAAAGAGATTGCGCTAACACTCATGAGTGCTTAATAGAGATTTAAGTATTGGACCAACCCACGCTTAGAGATTACTTCATGGATTCAGTCACGAGTAATTCTAAGACGATAATATCTTCTATTCTTCAAACCTACATGCATGCGGGGTTTTGCTCTATGATTCTGTTATGCATTGGTCTACTCCAACGCTAACCGTAATTGGTAGTTATAAAGGGTATGTCCATGTGTGACATGATGAAATAGACAAAAACTATGTAGTCAAAGTTTATTCGTTCCTTCTGCCTTAATAGGAGAAGCGATATCTTTGGGCCCCTCGATGATTTGGTGCTGACATCTAAAGTGCTTGGCCGAGCCCTGACTGGAATTGATGTGTTCAATTTAGTAGTCAGATGCAGTCGTCACAAATCTATATCGGGAAACATAATCTTGAATTCTTGAGATTAACCATTATCCATGTCTCGAATTCATACAGATATCATAGAACGAAGGGATAGTTGATCACTTATCTAAGGGCTGAATATTGACTAGATCAAGAGTTCGGTAGTTGCATTGGATGGCTAACCCTCTGTTGATTATTGGAGAAATATTAGTCCTCATATAGTTGATGACTTGTCCAAGTGGGAGACTGTTGGAATAGTGTCCAAGGTCATTAACTATTGCTAATATTTCTAATAATAGCAGGGTCCTTTTGGGTTGCCCTCAAGACCCAAATTGAGTAGAATAAATAAAGGAGAAATTGGTTTATTAATTATTATGGTTAATAATTAATTAGAAACTAATTGGAAATATATTTTGGGAATTAACTAACAGTTTAATTAATTAAAGGGTTGAATGTTCATTAATCGATAGTTGGTTAATCAGGAATGTTCCAGAACCTTATGGAATTAGGGTTGGATGAAAATCACTCCATCCCACATGGGAAAGGAGTGAAATTTCGTTGTTATGCTCCCATCCCACATGGGAAGGAGTACTAAACCTAAGGAGGCATCCAAGGCTATAAATAGGGCCTTAGGGATTTCATTCCTCCTTGCACCTTGGCTTGAAGTTTCGCCATCCCTTCTTCCTCCCCCTCTTAGGGACGATTTCTAACCCCTTTGGGTTTGTGAAATTGACCCTTCTCCTAGTTATTTTTATTCCACTCTTTGGTGTCATTGGGTGTGATACCATTAGAGGGATTCTGGTTTGGATCCTTTCATCCAAGCAACTTCATGGAGGTTCAAGATCTCAAGCATGGAGATCAAGGGCTACATAAGAGGTATGTTTTCTTACTTATGTTTTAGTTTTCTAGGGTTGATGTAATTAGCATGAAGCCATAGATCCATAGGTTGCATGTACACTTAGGTATATCGTTGTTTCGATTTTTCCGCTACCTAGTTTTAGAGTGTATTTGATGCGTAGAAAACCCAACAAGATGTTGTGTAACCATAAACCTCAATGGTAATTGCAGAGAGTCTCAAGGGTTACGTTTGTGGAGCGAAACGTGATGGAGAAAAATGAGGTGGTTAAAGAACCAAAAGTACCTCTGCTGATTAAGAATGACAAAGCAGAAAACTCTTAACTCGCGGTGAGAAGAGTAAGGTAGCTCGTGACTTGAGTGAATTTAGCAGCCTAATTGGGAAGATACGATAAGTGTCGATCGAATCATTAAGGCTTCACTTAGAGTCTAGGAGGCTTCGGCCTACATGCAGCATCATGTTTCTAGGGACACTTAACTAGTACAAAGATAAGAGTGTTATACCTGCCCCGACTCCAATAGTAATCGAGATAGCATCTGTGATTATCAGATCAAAGAGAGAAAAAAATATTTTTGGATTTTTGAAAATTTCTGAAAAAGAATAAAAACAGAAAATAAAAATATTTTTGGATTCTTGAAAATTTCTGAAAAAGAATAAAAACAGAAAATAAAAATATTTTTGGATTTTTGAAAATTTCTGAAAAAGAATAAAAACAGAAAATAAAAATAAACTAAATACTAAATGCAAACACACGAAAGAATAATATTGCTTTACAAAAATATACAACCGAAACCATAACTTAGAAAGGATGAAACGAAATGGGCCGATCGATCGGTTCATTTCGGTTCCTGAAAAATTCTAGAGCCGAAATAGACCGAGCGTTCGGTTCATTTCGGTTCCCAAATATTCTGGAGCCGAAATAGACCGAGCGTTCGGTTCATTTCGGTTCCCAAAAATTCTGGAGCCGAAATAGACCGAGCGTTCGGTTCATTTCGGTTCCCGAAAATTCTAGAGCCGAAATAGACCGAGCGTTCGCTCTATTTCGCTTCTCCAATTTTAGTGAAACAAAATGGGTTTCGGTACCGACTCAGCTTCCATCATTCCCAAACCTTGTAGAATTTTATTAAAGCTTGCTTCTGGTAGGGCTTTAGTAAAGATGTCAGCCAGTTGGTCTGAGGACCGAACGAAGTGAACTTTAACATTACCATCTTCTACATGGTCCTTTAGGAAGTGGTATCTTAGTGCAATACGTTTGGTCTTCGAGTGTTGCACTGGATTGTGACATATACGAATCGCACTTTCTGAGTCACAGTAGAGAGGGATCTTCTTCATGCTTAAGCCATAATCTCTGAGTTGGCTTTGTATCCATATAACCTGCGATGTACAGGATGCTGCAACGATGTACTCAGCTTCGGCTGTGGAAAGCGACACGCAAGTTTGTTTCTTTGACTGCCAGCTGACAAGTTTGCCATCAAGGAACTGGCATCCGCCAGTTGTGCTTTTTCGGTCCAATCCACATCCACCAAGATCAGCGTCAGAGAAAGCTTGAACAAAGAAGCTGGATTTTGCTGGATACCAAAGACCGAGAGACGAGGTTCGCTTCAAATACCGGAAGATATTTTTCACAGCAACCATATGAAGTTCTCTTGGATTTGCTTGAAACCTGGCACAATAGCAGACAGAAAACATTATATCCGGTCTACTAGCTGTTAGATACATTAGAGATCCTATCATCTGACGATAGAGAATCACATCAACAGCCGGTTTCTCAAGAGATGGAGTCAGCTTCGTGCCAAATGCCATTGGAATCTTTACTTTGGAATCTCCCATCATTCCGAACTTTACCAATAAAGTTTTCGTGTATGCTTCCTGATTAATGAAGATGCCTTCTGGTCCCTGTCTTATATTCAGTCTAAGGAAAAAGTTAATCGGACCCATTGCGCTCATCTCAAACTTAGTCTCCATCAACTTCCTGAATTCAGCTGTTAAGCTAGGATTCGTGGAGCTGAAGATGATGTCATCGACGTAAATTTGAACTATCATTAAGTGTTCTCCTTTTTTCTTGCGAAAGAAGGTTGGGTCTACCGAACCTTGTTTGAATTTTGACATTTTGAGAAATCGTGTTAGAGTTTCATACCAGGCTCTCGGGTCTTGCTTCAATCCATAGACTGCATTATCCAGTATGTAGCAGTGATCAGGATGCTTCTCGTTCACAAATCCGGGTGGTTGCTCAACCTATACCGTTTCTTCGAGTTCTCCATTCAAGAAAGCACATTTTACATCCATTTGGAAAACTTCGAAGTTTTGTGCAGCATATGCCAAAAAGATTCTCACTGATTCCAACCTTGCTACTGGAGTGAAGGTCTCTTCATAGTCTATTCCTTCTTCCTGGCAATATCCTTTCACCACCAACCTTGCTTTGTTTCGAATGACGTTACCCTCTTTATCCAACTTATTTCTGAAAACCCATTTTAAACCGACTACTGATACATCCTTTGGTGTGGGAATCATCCTCCAAACCCGATTTCGTTCAAACTCATGGAGTCCGTCTTGCATTGCTTGCACCCAATCAGAGTGATCAAGAGCAGCATTTACCGTCTTCCGTTCGACTTTAGAAACAAACGAATTAAAAAAGCAGAATTCTACTTGAGAGAATAGAGCAGTTTTCTTCGCTTTCATTTGGGAGCGTGTGAGAACACCCTCAGATGAGTCAGCATTTATTTGAGTTTTAGGATGATCCTTTGTCCATTTAATGAGAGGAAGGTAATTTGGATCATAGGCAGGATCCAGCTCAGCATTGACTTCTACTTCTTCCAGTTCTGACAGATTGCCATCGTCATTTGCATTTTCATTCTCCCCCTCAAATGGCGAACCGAATCCGATGTTAGATTCAATACTCTCCCCCTCAGATGGATCTTCATGGGTTGGGGTTTTTGATGGATTCTCCCCCTGGAAAGGCATGTCGGTTTTTTTGGTGTAGACGAACCCTCCCTTGGAATATAGTGCTTTCTCTTGGAGGGTCATTAGTGGCTGGATGATCTCCTGATATAGTAGGTTCGCTTTGTGTCTGCTTCTCGGTTGGTTGTTGAGGTTCGCTTTCCATGTCTTTAGCAGCTTCATCGATGATTTTCTTCAAGGTATCGATTTTGTTATCTACTGCTTTCGCTTCTGAGTGGATTGCCTTCTCTAGTTCATCAAAGAGTAGCTTGTACTCTTCAAACAAATTGGAAATGGGAATTGAGACTTTACCTGATTCCGGAAAGATTTCTTCTGTTGAACCTCCGCTTGCTTGAATCTTCTTCATGTAATTATCATCAAACGTTACATAGTAGGTTTCTTCAATTTTCCGTGAGCGTTTATTGAGAACCCTATATGCTTTTGAAGTAAGTGAATAGCCAAGAAAGATCCCTTCGTCTTCCTTAACATCAAATTTGTTTCGGTTCTCTTTGGAGTTGAAAATGAAGCATCTTGAACCAAACACGTGAAAAAAATTTACATTGGGCTTGCGACTGTTCAAAATATCGTATGGTGTGATGGAGAATCGCTTGTTGAGGTAGGACCTATTCTGTGTGTAACATGCAGCAGTTATAGCATCTGCCCAGAAGTATAATGGAAGGGAAGCAAAACTCAGCATGGTTCGGGCGGCTTCACACAATGAACGATTTCGCCTTTCAACGATCCCATTCTGTTGTGGAGTATACGGAGCAGAGAAGTTGTGACTTACTCCCTTTTCAGCCAGAAACTCTTCAAAGTCTTTATTTTTGAACTCTAGACCATTATCGATTCTAATGTTTCTTACCACCTTTCGCAGCTGCACTTCCACTTGCTTGATAAAAACCTTCAGCTTGGGAGTTGCCTCTGATTTCTGTTTAAGAAAGAAAACCCAGGTGAAGCGTGAAAAATCATCTACAATTACAAGTATAAACTTACTACCACCGATTCTTTCGATAGCCGAAGGGCCACATAGTTCAATGTGCAGCAGTTCAAGAGGTTCGATGATCTTTGTATTGATACGAGAAGGGTGACTTTTTTTTGCTTTGCTTGCCCATCTCGCATGCTGCGCACATGTGTTCTTTGTCAAATTTGAGAACAGGAAGTCCACGCACGTGATCACCAAGCACCAGTTTATTAATATCTTTGAAGTTCAGATGGGATAGTCTTCGGTGCCACAACCAACTTTCATCTGAGTTCTCCTTCGATAGTAAGCATATTGCTGGCTTTCCTTTTATCGGGTTCAGATTTAGAGGATACATCTCCCCTTTGCGCTCAGATTTCAACAGAAATTTCTTTGTTTGCTTTTCAACTATTTCTGATCCCTCATCATCGAACGAGACTTTCAAACCAGTTCCCACGACTAGTTGAGAAACACTGATGAGGTTGTGCTTCAATCCTTCCACGTAGACTACTTTTCGTATTGAGAACTCTCCGTTGGTGATCATCCCATACCCTTTGATCGTGTTGTATGAGTTGTTTCCATATTTAACACATCCACCATTCTTAAGGGACCGAAACTCCCTAAGCTCTTCCCTCCTTCCTCTCATGTGACGAGAGCAACCACTGTCAATATACCATTTATCGTCAAACTGCTCATCACTGATAACCTGCAAAATTAAGCACATTTAGGAACCCAAAGTTTCTTAGTCCCTGGTGAGTCTTTTACAGGATAGGGAATTGCAACCGAAAGATCAACCATATATGTTCTTTTTATTAAAGTGGTTTCATCTTTTCGTTTGATGGTGTAAACTTTGATTTTATTTTTATCTTGTTTTAACCGGGGTGTGTTATTGTTATATGGTTTCTCATCTGAGGTTTTCTTTGGTGTCCTAGGGTTAGCTGACTTTTTGGTATTTTGGACTTCAGAATTTGAGCACAGCTTTCCCTTTCCTTTGATATCCTTCACAGAGTTGGACTTTGGTTGAGAGTGAGGTGGATGAGATTTAGGACCGAAACTTGACTTTCGGTTCTGAGCACTTGTGTTGGGACAAAAACAGGACTTTCGGTTCTTGGCGTAGTAAGAGTTGGGACTGAAACTCGACTTTTGGTTCTTGTGACCACTAGTATTAGGACCGAAATGAGTCGTTCGGTTCACCTGACTGCATGACTGGCAGTGATTGAGTTGTGCATCCATTTTCATCTTGAGATTAGAAGCTTTTTCAGAGCGAACATAATTATGGTTTTGGGATTGCCAAAACTGTTTTCTTTCATTGAGATTCTTCATGTATCTTTTGTTCCTCTGGCGTTTCTGTTCAGCAAGTTGCTCTTGAGTTAAGTGAATGTTGGCCTTAGGTTTCGTTTTCTTCTCACGAGCTTCGGTTGTTGTTGATGATTCGTTGGAGGTTTTCAGTGGTTCATTTGGTATATCTTTTGTACCACTTGAACTGGGTTTATCAAAGCTTGAGGGTTTGTTGAGGGGTTCAGGAATGTATCGTCCCTTAACTATCCATGAGGTTTTCTCTGACAAACCAACTGTTTCGTCTGCGTTGTCGATAGGAGCGGACCAGAAGTGGTTATCGCAACCTTCAGCATTATCCTTGTCAACCATGGACGTCAACTCCACTGTCTGTTTCTTAGTTACTCCAGTGACTGCATACACTTGGTTTGGTGTAGTTTGCACCTTCTGATAAACAACAGCCTTTTCTTTGATTTTCTTGGATCTGTCCTTTAACACCCGAGCGTATTCAACCAAATTTTCAGCTATGAGTGGTTTTGCTGCTTCGGGTTCGCTCTTAAGAAATTATGAACAATTGATCTCGTCTTCTACGGAGATTTTGCTCATCTCACTGTCCTCATCGAATTCAGAAGTGGTTTCTAAATTTATTTTATTTTCTGAACTTAATTTGGCGTTGGATGAATCGAACTTCTGTATTGTTTCAGTCTTGATTTTTAATTTATCGTTTTCGTCCAGTAAATTCTTAAGCATGCATTTATGTTCTTTGGACTCAATGCAAGATTCAATTTTGTCCAGTCCATATTTGTAAGTTACTAAAATCTCATCTGAGGACATTATTGATTCACATTCGGCAATGACTTCGTCTTCCTTAAATTCAAGGAAGGGCAAAATCATTTTATGAATCTTTTTACCTATCTCACAATCTAGATGCAACTGGGTGATATTTGTATATAGGCGTTTAGCAATCAAACAGAAAACATTTCTTTGTTTTAAAAACTGTAAATTGTCTCGTTGTAAATAAATAAGTTCATCCCTAGACCTAACTAACTCTGACTCCTTCAGTTGAATCCACATCCTTCTCTCCTCACTCTTGGAAGATTCCCTGATGAGTTGGTCAGTTAGGTTAGAATTCGCTAGGCGAGTTTGCATAAGACTTCCATTTAAGTTAGAGAACTTGAATTTGAATTCATTTAATTCTTTTTTGTAGTCTGTTATTGGTATTTTAAGAGATTCAAGTATGGATTGTACCTTCTTGATCAACTGATCGCAATCGCTGATCCTTTCACTCACAGGCTTAGCGGCAAAGCAATTGTCATCCTTCAGTTTCGCTTCCTCATGCTCACCTTCAGTTGAACATCCCCTCATCTGTGATATCCAAGCTGACACCATTAAGCACCTCCCTGTTGAATCGGTAGCTCCTTCTTTTGCCATAAGCTCTTCCATGTGAGGGTTTGCGTACCTCTTCATCTTCAGAGTCTGTAGACCAGACTTCTACTCCTCCAAACTCATCATCAATAACATTTTCCTGCATAATCAAAGCATTCATTGAAACATTAGTTGCTTTCTTCTTCTTTATCTCCTCCAGCTTTCTCATGTAGTAAGCTTCATCATCTTCACCATCTATCTTCTCGGCCATCTTCCTTAACATGTAATCCTTCGCAAAGTGGTTCTTGCCATGACAGTAGTTGCAATCGTACCTAGAGTCTCCCATAATTTTACTCTCCTTCTTTTCATCGTCCTTTTGAGAGGTGTTTATGGTTTCTTCTTTCACCTTATTCTCAGAAGAGCTGTAGCTTCCCTTCCAGTTTTGGTTCTTGTTGACTGGGAACTTTCTGCGAGCAAACTTCTTTGGTTTTGTAACCATCATTGTATATTCTTCATTGGACAGATCACACTCTGACATATCAGATTCCTCCTCTTCGTCTGCTACATTCTTTCTCTTAGAAACGAGGGCCAGTGAACCCACACCCGAAACTATCTTCGCTTCCTTTGTCACCTCACTTTCATGAGATTTGAGTATACCCATCAGTTTCGCCAGCGAATATGATTTAAATTGCTCATGAGCTTTCACAGTCGAGACCACTGCCATCCATTCGGGCCTTAAGCCATTCATGAATGAAACCTTTTGTTCGATTACTTTCCTTTCAATACCGTGCTTCATCATCTTGCTGAGCAGATGGTTGAAACGATCGAACGTCTGAATGAGTTTCTCTTCAAGTTTTTATACGAACGCACCAAATTCAGAGAGCAATAGGGTTTGGATCGAGTGCTCTAGATCATCATCAGTTGAATATAATTCTTTCAACCTATCCCATATTTCTTTAGTTGTTGTGCATGCACTTACCAGACGAAAAGTGTCTGATTGCAAAGCGAATCTTATCATCCTCATGGCTTTAATGTTGCATAACACTTTGTCTTTTTCATCTTGAGGGATCTTATCTACGTCCGCCAAGAGTTGGTTATACTCTTTTTGAGTCTTGACCGTTCGGTTTGTTCTAGAGTGAACAAACGGACCCAATGTTATTGCCTCCCAGATGAGATAACCGTTGTCTTCAGATCCAACGACATAGTCTTCAAAGTGATGTGCCCATACTTCATAATCTTGAGTGTAGAGAATGGGAACCCTCGTAGTGGATCCTATACTGTTGGAGATGTTGATTGGATTGACTTGAGAATCGTCATGAGACATGATGAAAAACTTCTTCTTTTAATCTGCTTGAATCAGACTTGTAAAGTTGAAACTAGGGTTTTATCGAACACCAGATACACCGTCGACAAGAAGAAGACGGCTTCTATATATTCAATAAAAGCGGAAACCCTAATGGATTCTTCAAACATAAGAGATGCGTATTTATTACACAGTCTCCTGCTCTGATACCAATTGATGAGAATAAAGAATTATAGATCGATAGATTCAAGACAGAAAAACAAGAATGAAGTAATCAATGAACACAAGAATGGATCAAATGGTGTCGAATGATTAATTACTCACACCTCAGAAGAGTTCGATGAAGAACTTTGACTGTAGAGGTGTGTTTAGGGTTACAATGCAAAAGCTATTAATGAGAATGATAACCTGAAAGCTATACATGCATGCAATATATATAATCTAACCCTAATGATAATCCACGGTTGGACAGGCCCAAACCGGGTAAACAGAAAGGACTTTTAACCGAGCCCAAAGACGCAACACATAAACCCAACACCCCCGTATCTACTAAACACGCGTTTCTTTAAAATTATAAAGCGACACTTATAGAGGACGCACATTTTAGATAAAGTGCCCTTCGTGTTTTTAATTTTTTTACATTAGACACTAATTTAAGGGCACGCAATAATGCGTGACCTAAATCCTTAAATTTTTTGAAGAGATGACACTTTTTTAATGTCACTCTCTTTTACGTAACATAAATCAATGAGTGTCGTCGTTTGCGCGTCGTAAAAGGGTCTTTTTGTTGTAGTGTAAGGGGTTATGTGTGGAACACTAACCCTAGTTATCATTTTATGTGAAAGACCCTAAAATCGGGGAGCTCTATTTGGACAATGATCGGGCACGTATTTAGGATGTTGATTGGATTATTTATTTCACCCGAGAACAACTAATTCAAACGTTAATCAGTCATACCCCTATGTGATTAAGTACTTAATGGGTTAAGTGTTCTTACTTAACCCTAATCGTCATTTTATGTGAAACCCTAATCGTCATTTCATGTGAGGTGGTCACTGTTGCAAGTGACTATGACCTGTGATCAGTTATTGACTCAAGTATCTTCATGTAGTTGATTGGAAGTGAGTTGAAGCTGGTAGAGTTCTTCGTTGCTACAATGATTATCCACGCGCATATCAAGGTGAGTTTCGCCTCATTGTACCCGTGGTTCAAAGGCACCAATGCCGACCCACTAGTTTTGGTTATCTGCTAGTAGAGGGATGCCCTAGGGATTATATATAATCATGTAGGATAGACTGAGGACTTTTCATCTAAGCTCTCTTACCTGTTCCTTGTTTGGTTGTGGTTCTAGAGTAGGATAACTTGTCTGGGTGACTATCTCAACTCTGAGTATATGCGGCCATGCATTCCTTGGATTGTTGATATTTAGTTATGTTGCTACGCTATAGTGATATGTTAGACCTGTGTTCTGGTATTGAGTATGTTGTTATGCTGTAGTGAGCTGTTAGATCTGTGTTGTGGTATTGAGTATGTTGTTATGCTGTAGTGATCTGTTAAATCTGTGTTCTGGTTTGAGTATGTTGTTATGTTGTAGTGATTTGTTAGATCTGTGTTCTGGTATTGAGTATGTCGATATGTTGTAGTGATCTGTTATATATGTCTCCTGGTATTGAGTATGTTGCTTTGTGGTAACAACATGTAGAACTGTATGTTATCTGTGCTAGCTGGTTATCATTTATGGAGTGCCTTAAGGACTGTCTATGGTCATGTAGGATAGCCTGAGAACTCTTGGTCTAGGCTCTCTTGCCCTTTCCTTTTTTAGTTGTGGCTTTACAGTAGGGCCATCTATTCGGGTGGCTATCTCACCTTTGGTTACTTATGGTTACGCATTCTATGGGGGTAAGTTGTAGCGGGACTGTATGCTATGAGAGGATTTGTAGGCAGTAGTGAGCTGTATGATTCTTGTTTGCATGTATTATGTGCCTACTTGATCCTGATTGTTTATATGTCGACATATTTAGTTTGGTTTGGGTTGAGGCGGTCCTGCTTTGTGCGGTAGGCCGAGATACCCGGTGTAGGCCAGCTGTAAGTCGTAGGCACGGAGGCTCGGGAAGAGCGGTAGGGTTGAGGCGGTAGGCCAACAAACCCTGGGTATTGTAGCCCGACGGCTGATTGGACCTGTTGTATATTGGTGTTTCGACCTCGAGTATTCTATCCTGAGGATAACTGGACCCGGAGGTTAACTGGGCCTGGGGTATTCCAACTCGATGGTTGACCGGAACCGACATGTTTGATTGTATATGTGATCTGTTTATTTGGTGTTATTTTGGGGGAAACTCGCTAAGCTTTATGCTTATCCAGTTGTTTATTGTTTCAGGTAACATTGGTGTTTATGAGAAGGCAAAGGCAGGACTGTACACACGCATCAGCAACATTGAGGATTCTGCATCTTCTATAAAACTCTGATTTTGAACAATTGTAATTTGGAATAAATGGTTTTTGTGACATCCCCATTTTCACGGCCAGAAAAGACCGATTTTGTTTATGCTTTATAAAAATCAGAGTACTTCTTTTAATAAAAATGTTGCGGAATTTGTTCCCAGAAAAAAAACATGATAAATATATTATCAAAGTATTTCCGAAGAAATGTATTTTTATTCATTTTAAAACATTTGGGATGTCATCGTCAATACAGAAACATAAGCATAAACAGAACTTACATTCATTTACACTAGTGATCTACATCTCTTTTAAATCTCTCAGTGTAAAGTAGCTTCATATCGACACTTGTGATACAAATAAGCTTGAGTGGGTCAGGTTGGGAAACCTGGTGAGTACATAGGGTTTTCAACCCACAATAATATAATTATTAAGTTTAAACATCAAACAATCAACCCATTTACCCATCCCATTATCTTCTTTACTCTTAAGGATCTACCCTAAGAATTCGCTATTCCTCGTTCATTCATTCCTAAGGATCATCCTAAGGAATGGGCACGAAATCCATAGTTGCCAGCGTTTTCTCTACAGGCACTAAGTCGCATAGTCGCCAGGATATAGGCACTAAGTCTCATAGTCGCCAGGGTTTATACAACAGGCACTACGTCGCATAGTCGCTAGGGTTTAGGCACTAAGTCTCATAGTCGCCAGGGTTATCTCGTTTATCAACAGTATCGTTTCCGAGAATCCACTCGCAATACGTGTCAATGGGTTTTTAGAGTACAACTGGTGAATACACAGTTCAAATACACCTACAGGTTGCGAGCCTGCTAGTGTTCCACAGGACTGTCTAGAATAGTCTGTGGTTGTCATCCATACTCTGCTGAATGACGGGGCCAACACTTGGGTAAAGGGTTTCTCTCGTTGTTCACCTCTCACCCTTATCTCATGGGCTATATCACCTCTCATCATTTTGTTTTTGTCACACAACAACTATTTCATCTACCCATGTTTTACCCAACACATTTTGTAGATATAAAATACATATACAGTTTAAATCAGTTAAAACATGTATAAAAATCTTTCACCCAGCATAGACGGAAAGTATACAGACAATATGCACACATAGCATATAATTTATATTAAATACTTCATATCTATGTGTAAGATGAAAGTAACTATGCACTCACCTGAAAGGTGGTGACTCTGCACTCGAACAACGCTTCGTTATCTCAAAATAATTTTCCCTCGACAAAACCTAGTATCAATACCACTAGGGTTTAGTCTAACGTTAACCGCGACTAATTAATAGTCTAGCTATTATTATTATTATATAAGCTTTAAACAACACTCTATATAACTCATAATAATAGCCCAAATACTCATTATAAGGTCCTAATAATATTACTATATTGAAACAAAAGCTACACTAAAGATAGGTTAGGCATAGCTCACTTACATCGGGTTTTTCTCAAAACCGGGCTTCGCTGGAGCAGCGTTCCCGAACCGAAAGGCTCTTCTTCTCGGAGTCGTCGGGCGCTCCGGGGCTTCCGCCTCGTGCTAGGGAGGTTCCCTAGGCTTTTCGGGGGGTTTCGGGGCTAGAGAGAGGTTCTAGAGAGAGAGGGAAGTGATGGAAGGTGTGAGGAATGAGGAGGGCTTCAACTCTTATTTATAGGGGGCTGGAGGGTCACTCACATCGTGAGTTTTATGATGCACACGTTGTGAGCCAGCTGGAGACACCCAGGCACAGCCTGGTGCTGACACGTGGCATCGCACACACGGTGGAAATCAGCCGATTTTCAAAAATTCATAACTTTCGCATACGAGCTCCGTTTTCGACGTTCTTCTTTTCCACGCGTAGGTAAAAATAAGATCTACAACGTTCATTTAGACTTCGTTGGCTAATTCTTGACCGATCTTAAATTTAACAGTAGGAGGAGATTAGACTGTTAAATGACCGCGAAGAATTCGTAACTCCTTCATACGGACTCCGTTTTCGTCTGTCTTTTTATCGTTGAGTTCCTATTAATGACATATTCAACTCTCATTTAGGTCTCGTAGGCCAAAAACTGCTCGAACTAAAATTCGAGTTTCGGGCCTTGCACTGCTATGCTAAATCTTAGAAAAATCATAACTTTCTCATACGAAGTCAGATTTGGGCGTTCTTTTTATGGACGCTCTCGGTTTAACGTACACCACGACTTTCGTTTAGATCGCTAAGGCTAAAAAGTCCTCCATCGTAAATTCACTATTTACGTCTCCCGGTGTAGTGTCGGTTTTGCCGAAAAACTTCGACAGGCCATAACTTCTTCGTTATAACTCGGATTTCGACGTTCTTTATATGAATAGAACCCTTGAGACATATTCTACAACCTGGTTAAGATTATTTATTCTAAATAATATTTTGTCGAAAAGTCGTTTTCGACCCTTATTATCTATAAATTGACTAGCCCGGATCTACGGGCGTTACAGTTTTCTTAATAATGGAATTATAAATTGAAAAGTTTTCACCTTAATAAAAATGAAATTTTTTTTTTGAAAATGGGATGTTACATTTATGATCGATTACCTCCACGTATAATTAAGTATGGACCACACCATAGTTATGGATAACGAATAGAGGTAACTAGCGACGGGCTACCTATAAGCTACATAGCGATAGCGATGAAATAGCGACCACTATTTCGTATTTAGCGATAGGTATAAAAATACTAAAAAATATTTGTTATTTAACTATTATAGCTACTATAACCAATAAATAAGCAAACAAACCATTAAACTAGCTAAATAGCTTAACCATTTTAGTTTTTTAGACATGTTTGTAGCCGATTGTAATCATCTAGAAGTTAGTTTTTAAACATAAATAACAAAAGTGGCAAGTTAAACAGATAACAGATAACAAAAGGAAATTCTAAACTCAAAAACCCAAATCAAAGATCATCTAGATCTTCATAGATAGGCTCATCATCATCATCTTCAACGGATGACGGCTCAAAATCTTTATAAGAAGCTACATCATTTTTTCCTTCACCTAAGTTATTGTCATCATTCTTGTCTATTAAACATCTTCCTCTGGAGCTCGATGCAGACTTGTCAGCAACCCCCTATTCCTAGTTCTTGTAGAATAAAGCGACTCATACGCCCCAACATCATCTACAACTTGACCCCATGTCAAATTCTCACCCTCAAAGACCAGGGCATCTTCCTCCTCTTCTTCACCTCCCATCAACCACTTAGTCCAATCTAGAACATTTGCATCGTCTAATATAATCAGGTCAATCGTATCACGCATATTGTACCTCCTTATTAAAGTCCGATTATACTTGATATAAAGAAGGTCATTCAACTTTTGTTTCTATACCCGGTTTCTTTTCTTAAAATGTAGCTATATAAAAGTAAGTTAAAAATTATAATTACACAAAGTATATCTATACTTCAACTCACAAAAAATGATTTACTTACATATTCAATTAGGCTCCAATTCCTCTGACAACCTGACGAGCTACAAATAAGGCTTAACACCTTGACCGCAAACTTTTTTAATGTCGAGGCCGATGCTCCATATTGCATCCAACACTTTGCCAATTTTGTAACAAAATAATGTAAAGATATGTTAAAAATTATAATTATACAAAGTATATGATTTTTATATTATTTACCTGGTGCAATTTTTACTCTCATTTTCTTCACTATCGGGTTCCCGAAAGTCCCTTCTACACTTCGGTATATTGGGAGCTCGGCATGAATCTTCATCTCCTCGTCCTCGTTTAATGATAATTTATGAATAGACGACAACAATCCACTCATCACTTCATCATCATTTTCCACATTCGGATTTTCATAATACAGGACTGGATTCAATTAATGCCCAACAACATGCAAAGGTTGATGCAATTGGCAATTCCACCTCCTGTCAATGATTTTGAAGATTTCTACATACTTATATTCTTTGTTTTTGAAAGCTTGAGCAATCATCTCTTTTGCTCTATCCATCACCCCATATATGTAACCCATTGGAGGATTTCTCTCTCCATCAACTAACCTAGCACACTTACAACGGACAACCAAATTTCACTGAAATATCTATGTTGTTCCAAGAGTTAGGCGTCAATATAGTATTTGTCGTGTGTGTGCTTCCATCCAACTTTGAAAACTTGCTTTTAATCCATTGTTCAGAAGTGAACATTTTTGTTTAAATTCCTCATGTTAGCCTTAAATCAATTCAGGGCAATGAAAGTTGTGGCAAATCGGGTCATTGTGAGTCTCATCATGTTCTTTTGCCCGATGAACTCTCTCATCATATTAAGTAGCAAAGTACAACTGTAAATATACGTGTTCACCGCGATTGCCTTATCAAGTGTCCTTTTTAAATGTGACAATTTGAAGATGTCTTCAAATATCAAATCTATGCAATGCGCCGCACAAGGAGTCCAATAGATGTGCATGTATTTCTCTTCCACAAGCTTGCCAGCAAAAACATTGTTGCTCGCACTATCTGTGACAACTTGAACAACGTCACGCGGGTCGACTTGTTTGATGAAATGATCAAATAAAATGAACATGATATCACCGGTATGTGAATAACTAGATGCATCAACCGGTTCAAGGAACATACTTCCTCGGGGAGTATTCACTAAGAAATTTGTTAGTGCCCTTCTTTTTCTGTCCCTCCATCCATCTGCCATTAAGGAACATCCATAGATTGTGTTTTCAGCCTCATTTTCACTCATAATTTTCTTAATGTGTATCTTTTCATGCTTCAACATCGGGACTCAGACCTCATGATAGCTAGGCGGTTTCATACCGCAACCATGTCTAGCTATCGCTTCAATTTCGGGCCTAAGATTGTCGTATTTCACGACATTGAATGCCACACCTGCATCATACATCCAACGTCAAAAAGTTTTGGACCGCATCTGTTCTTACACTTTTTAGGACATCTTTATGTTGTAGAGTTCCAACTAGATGCCCGTTTTTTCTTCCCCCATGTATCAGATTGGTTGTAATACACATGGATAGGCCCTTTAGTGTTTTTATTAGTTACGTTGATCCGAAGGATGAAACATGCCTCTTTCCTTTTGATGGAATCTCATTATTTTGAGTGTGCAATTCGTCATCATCTACTTCATCTAGATCGAAAACATCATCAAAGTGTGGTATGCTATTCATTGCCTTTTTGTTCCTTTCTTTTATCAAAAGCTTCTTTAAAGAAAGCCTTTACCTCAACTGAGACTCTTGTACACTTTGCTACGTGACTGGTATCACCAACAAGGTGGTGCTTGTGCATTGTAATTTGTGACATCCCCAATTTCACAGCCAGAAAAGACCAATTTAGTTTATGCTTTTTAACATAAAATCAGAGTAAACCCTTTTAAAAGATGTTGAGGAATTTGTTCCCAAAACAAAACATGATAAAAGTTTATCAAAACCTTTCTTTAAGAAATATATAATTTCCTTTTATATCAAACCCTCAGGATGTCATGTTCCGATACAGATCAAAAGCATAAATAAGACATTATAAGCCTTACAACAATTATTTACAACTATTGGCCTATAATCCATAAATCACTCATCATCATCCGACTATGCTCGGGGTCCACTACCTGTAATATAAAAAGTTGAGTGGGTCAGGCTTGGAAGCCTGGTGAGCATATAGGGTTTTCAACCCACAATGAATAATAAACTTATTAAGTTCTCAATCAACAATAAATTTATTAATTTCATCAACCAAAAATAACCCTAATTACCCATTCCCATTATCCTCACTTTACGTCCCTAAAACAACTATCACAAGGGACCTAGCCTAAGGATTTTTATTAGGGGTGACAACATTGTTTTCCTCAACAATTTATGTCAAACAAGACAACCAATAAGGTGACAACATTGCTTTCCTCAGCAATTTATGTCAAACAAGACAAACATCATGGTGACAACATTGCTTTCCTTCAGTAATTTATGTCAAACAAAACAACCTAACATAAAATAACCAATAAGGTGACAACATTGCTTCCCTTCAGCAATTTATGTCAAATAAGACAACCAATGTGGTGACAACACTACTTTCCTCAGCAATTTATGTCAAATAAAACAAACATCGGGGTGACAACATTGCTTTCCCTCAGCAACTTATGTCAAACAAAACAAACACCGGGGGTGACAACATTGCTTTCCCTCAGCAATTTATGTCAAATAAAACAAACACCGGGGTGACAACATTGCTTTCGCTTAGCAATTTATGTCAAATAGGCACGAAGTCACATCGTCGCCAGGGTTTATCTAATAGGCACGAAGTCACATCGTCGCCAGGGTTTATCTAATAGGCACGAAGTCACATTGTCGCCAAGGTTTATACCACAGCCACTAAGTCCATAGCTGCCAACGTAGTAAATACATAGCTACCAACGTACATCTATATTGTACTAAATTCATAGCTACCAACGTACATCTATACTGTACTTTTATCCCTCATACTTTATCTACCCATGTTTACCCAACATATTTGAAGATAAAATATATATACATTTTAAATCATTTTAAACATGTATAAAACATTCATTCAACATCCATCTCAAATAAACAAACAACATATATACACATATCACGTATTTTATATAAAATACTTCATATCTATGTGTAAGATGAAAGTGACTATACACTCACCTGATTTAATGAAAATCGGGCAGCAATTCGTTTCCTAAAACGTTCGTTTCTAATAAAACTGGGAGTTTTATTCAGAAACCGGGCTCTGCGAGGGTCGGGCTTCGAAACCGAAAAGATAAATTTTTCGGGCTTCTTGGGCTCTTCGTGGCGTATTCAGGGGGTTATAATCGATATCGGGGCTTTGAGGGATGTTAAGATGAAGAAAATATGAAGAAATGGGCTAAAAGTGGCAAAATTCTAAAAGTATCCGAGAAGGCTCGCACGCCCTCTTATTTATAGAGGTCCGAAGTCGGCTTAGAAGGGAGGAGTCAGCAGGCGAGACACGCGGCAGCAGCTGGGGGAGGGTGCGCAGGTGGCTCGCACATGGTTTGCGCATGCGAGGGGCTCGGTGTCGCCTCCTGATTGGACCGCGGTCTAGTCCGAGGCTTCGGACGTGGCACCTCCTGCGAGACTCGGACACGTGATAAGGGACACGCGTCGGACTCCTAGTGGACCACTTCGGATAGCTCTCCGGTTCGGATGACTCGCGAGATCGGATGACTCAGAAAAAGTTCGGACACGTGTTGGATGCGAGGCGAGGACACGTGGCCGAAGTCCACGTATGCGAGATTTCTCGGTTTTGGGGATTTTTTCTCGATTTTTGCGCCAAAACTTCTAAAATCCATAACTTTCGCATACGAGCTCTGTTTTTGACGTTCTTTATATGCACGCGTAGGTAAAATTACGCTCTACAACTTTCGTTTAGACATCGTCGGCTAATTTTGACTTTAATTTTTATATTATTATTTTTAACAGACCGGGACAGGAAATCCGTTAAAAATTCATAACTTCTTCATCCGACGTCCGTTTTCGTCTGTCTTTTTACCGTTATGCTACTATTGACGAGACCTTCGATTTTCGTTTAGGTCGTGTTGGCTAAAAATCACTCGATCTAAAATTCGAGTTTTTAGCTGTCTACTGCTAAGCTGAAACTTCGAAAAATCATAACTTCCTCATACGAAGTCGGATTTGGGCGTTCTTTTTATACATACTCTCGGTTTAACGAACACTACGACTTTTGTTTAGATCACTAAGGCTAAAAAATAGTTTATCAAAAACTCACTTTTTACGACATTCGGCACCGTGCCGGTTTTGTCGCGAAACTTCGACAGGTCATAACTTCTTCGTTATAACTCGGATTTCGGCATTCTTTATATATCTGTAATCCTTGTCACGACCACTACAACTTAGTTAAGATTAATCCTTCTAAATAATCTTCCATCAAAAAGTCATTTTTGATGCTTATCGTCTCTTAATTGACTAGCCCTGATCTACGGGCGTTACAATTATCTCCCCCTTAGGATGATTACGTCTCCGAATCATCAACGAAAATAGGGCTTGTATAATGATTCAATACGTTATATTTCCATCCTAAGTAATAACTGTGATGCTAAATCTTGCACATGTTCTTCATACCATGTTGGACTTTCATTTGTAACCTTCAAGTTACAAAATAAATCCTTATTGAGGACTCCTTCTTCTTCTTAGGATAAGTACTTCCCCTTATCTATTGTAACATATCAATGGGTCATATTGTAATGACCTTTCATCGGATGATGCAACGCCTAGACTCAAGTCTCTTTGAGTCAAATTCCAGAATGGAATACACCTTCCTTCATATTCTAATGTGATATAATCACATTTTATCATATAACATTTCTGGCTACAAGCTTCATTAACAACGAGCGCGATGCTATTGATCGCATTGATTTCAATCTTCTGACTTAATTCAGATGTTACATCGAACTTGGTTCTCTGAACCACGTAACAAACTCATCGTAGTCGGACTCAATTTGATATGACCACTAGGGTCAGAATATCAATCATCTCATTAGTCATTACCGAAATGATGGTAACGACATACTTGAATAAAATGAGACCAATTACTAGCTTCTTGGTAACCTTGTGACTTTCCCTGATCCGAGTGTGAGTTCTGTGCTTCCAGTAGTATAGATCTCTACTACTATTCACACCTGCTCATACTCGTCCCAAGTACTGTCTCGCAGTCCCCAAGTCCATTTACTCAATTCTCTATGAGTCTTCACCATAACGTTTTGTACACCCAAGCAGACGTTCGGTGTACCGGGCGAGAATTTAAGATAAGAAAGCTTTATTTACGATAGATGTATAAATCTCCTTATCACTTCGAAACGTTTACATGTTAGTTCTAATCTCGTAATCATACGCTTAGAATCCTACACACATAAGGTTTCCAGATCCGGTCGGCAACAGACCATAGATCCGAACAAATAATAGCATCATTATAGCTATAACACAAAACATTTAGCACATAAAAGCATTTTAGGCATCCTTCCTAAAATAAACTAGTGCTCGTGTCTAAAATATGGTAGACACTCATCTCACAATCATCACTTAGCATTCTAAGTTTAAGTCTAGAAATCCTACAATTTCTTAGTTCGCTTAAACTAATGCTCTGATACCAACTGTGACATCCCCAATTTCACGTCCAGAAAAGACCAATTTCGTTTATGCTTTTTAAAATAAAATAAGAGTAAACCCTTTTAAAAGATGTTGCAAAATTTGTTCCCAAAACAAAACATGATAAAAGTTTATCAAAACCTTTCTTTAAGAAATATATAATTTCCTTTTATATCAAAACCTCGGGATGTCATGTTCCGATACAGATCAAAAGCATAAACAAGACATTATAAGCCTTACAACAGTTATTTACAACTACTGGCTTATAATCCATAAATCACTCATCATCATCCGACTATGCTCGGGGTCCACTACCTGTAATATAAAAAGCTGAGTGGGTCAGGCTTGGAAGCCTGGTGAGCATATAGGGTTTTCAACCCACAATAAATAATAAACTTATTAAGTTCTCAATCAACAATAAATTTATTAATTTCATCAACCAAAAATAACCCTAATTACCCATTCCCATTATCCTCACTTTACGTCCCTAAAACAACTATCATAAGGGACCTAGCCTAAGGATTTTTATTAGGGGTGACAACATTGTTTTCCTCAACAATTTATGTCAAACAAGACAACCAATAAGGTGACAACATTGCTTTCCTCAACAATTTATGTCAAACAAGACAAACATCAGGGTGACAACATTGCTTTCCTTCAGCAATTTATGTCAAACAAAACAACCTAACATAAAACAACCAATAAGGTGACAACATTGCTTCCCTTCAGCAATTTATGTCAAATAAGACAACCAATATGGTGACAACACTGCTTTCCTCAGCAATTTATGTCAAATAAAACAAACATCGGGGTGACAACATTGCTTTCCCTCAGCAATTTATGTCAAATAAAACAAACACCGGGGTGACAACATTGCTTTCCCTCAGCAATTTATGTCAAATAAAACAAACACCGGGGTGACAACATTGCTTTCCCTTAGCAATTTATGTCAAATAGGCACGGAGTCACATCGTCGCCAGGATTTATCTAATAGGCACGAAGTCACATCGTCACCAAAGTTTATACTGTTGGGTTTTGAGCATTCTAACACTCCTATGGTGTACATGCAACCCTATAAACCTTGGATCTATGTTTTCTCTATTATACATGCAAATATTAAATATTCCAAGGTTTCATCCTAACTAGCATATTATGAAGCACCTATACTACAAAGTTCTAGTTAGATGACATACCTTTTGATGTAGCTTGATGTCTTCAAGCTTTCAGAGCTTAGCCCCAATAGTGTGGAAGCCTCAAGTGGAATCACAAATCACCAAAACACCTTGGAAAACCTTTAGAGAATATGGATACTTGGCTCACACTATGAAATCGGTTATTGCCCTCTTTAGTGTATCCACACTAGCCACTAGCATAATTTCATGAACCATAAGACCCTTTATATAGTGTGGAGGATTAGGGTTAAACCCCAATACCCATGACCTTACATGTGTCATCGCTAAATCATCGAGGGGCCCACATATATCGCTTTTATCCCGAAGGTAAAAGGAATGGATAAACTTCGACTCATATGGCTTGTTCTACTACTTGTTGAATCATACACAAAGGAATGGATAAACTAATGCGTTTTCGTGCAATCAATGTATAACCAACTCATAGTAACAACTCATATCTCTAGGTTTGAAGAATATAAGATATTATCGTCTCATGATCACTCGTGATAAAATCCATGAAGTGATTCAAACGAGCGCGGGTTGAATCCAATACTCAGAACTTATGAGCACTCATGAGTGTTGTAGCACCACTTTGTCCACCAACTTGGACCTCTACAAACCAACCCATGACAGTCTTGATTCATATCTACTTCCAACATATGACCGACTGTGGATGGTTTGAATAACTTAATCATTCAGGAAGAGTGACTTAGTAATGCTGGAAGTCAAAACATGCAAAGTGAAACACAAGAATAAATGAATCAAATATGGTATCAAACCCTATGAATATAAATAAACACTTTTATTTATCACCATACTGATTACTCATTATTCATTGTTTCGGTTTTATCAACTTTATACTTGAATTAAAAACACTAGTTGTCCCATGCTCCAAGCATGTACACTATGTTTTTCTTAAACAATAGCTTTGCCATACACCAAGTATGCACTCTATGTTTGTCTATGATCCTTACTTTGTGAAATAAACCAATTGAAAATAATTTCAATGATTCTAATTTCACACTCTCAAATCCTTATCGAAAAATGTGAGAATTTCAAATTCCTATCATTTATTGAAATCTGTTTAGATTTTAAACTTATATGCACTGACCCTCCTGTAATGAATATGTACAAAGTCACAAAGACTTGTCAACAGTCATTATAAGGTATTCCAATGGAGATCAACTCCATGGAAACTAAGTCTCATATTCAAAGTACATTGCTTTGGACATGCTTCTTGCATTAAGTTTTCTAATCTTACACGGATAACTTCCACCTATGGAGACAACTCCATATTCTCATTTTGACTATCACTTCTGAATAAGAGATGCCTCTTTTCAGAATATGTCAATATGGTCCTTCCAAAATTAGCACTATACTTCCAACTGTCCCTGAGCAACCAATCTTTGGTAAACCTCAGATTGTCCTCGACAATTGCTTAATCATTTTAGTCATATCCAATTCTAGACCTTTTCCCTTCTTAATGCCTCTGGGCATTTGGAAAAATTTAGAAATGACAAATATTATAGCACATGCAATCGATCCTGTACCCAAAGCAAATGGTACACGATTCATGATGTCTCACATAAAGACATGATTCTAGACCAGTCTTTTGCTACAATATTTTTATTTGCCATGTTTTCAAAATTTGACTATGAAGAGGGATGCCGTAATCATAATCGAATTTTGAGAACGCAATATATAGAATTTCTTTAAGTTGAACCAATCCAACATGAAATTCATATATATATTCTTGACTAAAGATGATTAAGGTCTCAATCTAAGCCTTTAGAACTGAAATGAAGTATATCCTCTCCCTTAATTATAGCAAAACAACTTTTTCAATCCCTGCAGCCTCACGAATTGAAACTTTTGTTTTCTATAATTAACATTGCTAACTTGCAACACGAACAATAATTATCATGCTCCCACTAACATGATGATTATTAGCATAACACTTATGCTCCCACTAGCTTTGACATGCACTCAGAAATCAGCTGGACTTCTAGAAATCAATACTTTATTGACTTTCTTGCCAAAGTTCAGATTTCTGATACGAGATGCTTTGATAAAACTTTATCAAAATCATACACCTTTCCTTAGATAGCATTCATGTGTGTCTAAACAATTTCAGAACTATGAAAAGGGATGTCGTAATCATAGTCTCAATTGTTTAGACCTTTTGCCATCTGCTTCAAATCTACTTGGTGGAAGTGTTTCCTCAACATCATTTTCATGAATCGGAGAGAAACCTTATGACCCTTAGATTTTATGGTGTATGTGTTCTTATCCATGTGAATCGTCAAAACCATAGTCACAAGACAAGGATAATGACAAATCCAAACCCATATGGACTGAACTTATGCAATCTTAACTTCTTGCCACCTGGCAGTACAGGGCCTGCCATTGCTTCCAAGTTGTTAAGCAACCAATTGAGAACTTTCAGAACTCCTATGCAAAGCCAACTTTAACTGGAATGGGCACAGAATATGTCAACACGATAGGTTATAAACCTCAAGTCGTGTGCTAGTGAAGAACCTCAGGGTTTATTCTTGATTAGTTCTTGAAATTCTTTTTAGGATCTTTAAGACTCCCACTATCCTCTTGACATATAAGACTATCTTGCCAAATATTCAAGAGATAGTGCGGATTCTTTATCAAGACAAACACTTCACACAATTGGCCTTAGTTGGTCTTTGTTTTATCCAAAACATCACAATTACCAATTTCAAATGTAAAAGAGTAGGACACTTTTACTCTTACATTTGACAAGTGCTTTAAACCTTTCTTTAAGATATGTCACTCAAGTTACAATCTTGGAGTATGACTCTAAGAATTATTTTGGAACGAAGTATGACTCATTTTCCTGATCTAACCATTTCAACAATTCATGACTCCTCTTCTTAGTCATAAGAATGCACTAAGATGACCTTTAGAGGACTAATTGTGATATGATTTCTAAATCATTAAGATGATCACAAACATGATACTAAAGTACTCTCCCATCTTTTCAGATTTGAGAAACTTTTATCTTTCTGCCTAATTTGATTCTTCCCATTCGTTCTGCCATACATTGAGACTTTTCCAATGTTTCAGAATTATACTTAAACTTGTAAGTATAACCATATTTACTAAACTTTAGTAAATCAAATAGTCTTAACGAGCTTTGTGGTGGACATGACCAGTGCACAAGAATGTGTACTCGATCCCTTTAGTCCTTCACTTGACTCACACATCCATGTGAACAAGTAATTAGTCTTGATTTTCCAATGCTTGAAAGTTCTCATTCATCATACTATTCAACTTGCATGATTCCAAGTTTCGGTCCAATTGAAACTTGGGTGATGAGGAACTTTCCTGATTTGGTAAATTTAGACACTACCACAAATGAAAGAATCAAATCCATTTTCCAATATTGCTGTCAGTGGAATCATATAAGCAACAATTTTCCACAAATGCCATTGTAAGGATACTTCAAATAAATAAAATTAAACAATTTTCTTTTATTTTAAAACTTTGCGGAAAAACTTATCCTTACAATCCACATGGAAAATTGTTGTTATCTATTCCTTGCTCAAAATTCTGATGCGATCGAAATCCACCTTCGCGATCAGAATCAACATATAGTTCCTTTAAGATTTCTCTCTATTCTTTGATTCTTAAAACATCAACATGTGACCCAGTCACATCATGTAATGAGGATCTCAAAATAGAACTTAACAGTTGACTTTAACATCCGGTAGAGCCCATTATCTAACTCTGTTAAGTTCTATTCTGAGATCCTCATTACATGATGTGACTGGGTCACATGTTGATGTTTTAAGAATCAAAGAATAGAGAGAAATCTTAAAGGAAGTATATGTTGATTCTGATCGCGAAGGTGGATTTCGATCGCATCAGAATTTTGAGCAAGGAATAGATAACAACAATTTTCCATGTGGATTGTAAGGATAAGTTTTTCCGCAAAGTTTTAAAATAAAAGAAAATTGTTTAATTTTATTTATCTGAAGTATCCTTACAATGGCATTTGTGGAAAATTGTTGCTTATATGATTCCACTGACAGCAATATTGGAAAATGGATTTGATTCTTTCATTTGTGGTAGTGTCTAAATTTACCAAATCAGGAAAGTTCCTCATCGCCCAAGTTTCAATTGGACCGAAACTTGGAATCATGCAAGTTGAATAGTATGATGAATGAGAACTTTCAAGCATTGGAAAATCAAGACTAATTACTTGTTCACATGGATGTGTGAGTCAAGTGAAGGACTAAAGGGGCGGAGTACACATTCTTGTGCACTGGTCATGTCCACCACAAAGCTCGTTAAGACTATTTGATTTACTAAAGTTTAGTAAATATGGTTATACTTACAAGTTTAAGTATAATTCTGAAACATTGGAAAAGTCTCAATGTATGGCAGAACGAATGGGAAGAATCAAATTAGGCAGAAAGATAAAAGTTTCTCAAATCTGAAAAGATGGGAGAGTACTTTAGTATCATGTTTGTGATCATCTTAATGATTTAGAAATCATATCACAATTATTCCTCTAAAGGTCATCTTAGTGCATTCTTATGACTAAGAAGAGGAGTCATGAATTGTTGAAATGGTTAGATCAGGAAGATGAGTCATACTTCGTTCCAAAACAATTCTTAGAGTCATACTCCAAGATTGTAACTTGAGTGACATATCTTAAAGAAAGGTTTAAAACACTTGTCAAATGTAAGAGTAAAAGTGTCCTACTCTTGTACATTTGAAATTGGTAAGTTGTGATGTTTTGGATAAAACAAAGACCAACTAAGGCCAATTGTGTGAAGTGTTTGTCTTGATAAAGAATCCGCACTATCTCTTGAATATTTGGCAAGATAGTCTTATATGTCAAGAGGATAGTGGGAGTCTTAAAGATCCTAAAAAGAATTTCAAGAACTAATCAAGAATAAAACCTGAGGTTCTTCACTAGCACACGACTTGAGGTTTATAACCTATCGTGTTGACATATTCTGTGCCCATTCTAGTTAAAGTTGGCTTTGCATAGGAGTTCTGAAAGTTCTCAATTGGTTGCATAACAACTTGGAAGCAATGGCAGGCCCTGTACTGCCAGGTGGCAAGAAGTTAAGATTGCATAAGTTCAGTCCATATGGGTTTGGATTTGTCATTATATTTGTCTTGTGACTATGGTTTTGACGATTCACATGGATAAGAACACATACACCATAAAATCTAAGGGTCATAAGGTTTCTCTCCGATTCATGAAAATGATGTTGAGGAAACACTTCCACCAAGTAGATTTGAAGCAGATGGCAAAAGGTCTAAACAATTGAGACTATGATTGCGACATCCCTTTTCACAGTTCTGAAATTGTTTAGACACACATGAATGCTATCTAAGGAAAGGTGTATGATTTTGATAAAGTTTTATCAAAGCATCTCGTATCAGAAATCTGAACTTTGGTAAGAAAGTCAATAAAGTATTGATTTCTAGAAGTCCAGCTGATTTCTGAGTACATGTCAAAGCTAGTGGGAGCATAAGTGTTATGCTAATAATCATCATGTTAGTGGGAGCATGATAATTATTGTTAGTGTTGCAAGTTAGCAATGTTAATTATAGAAAACAAAAGTTTCAATTTGTGAGGCTGCAGGGATTGAAAAAGTTGTTTTGCTATAATTAAGGGAGAGGATATACTTCATTTCAGTTCTAAAGGCTTAGATTGAGACCTTAATCATCTTTAGTCAAGAATATATATATATATATGAATTTCATGTTGGATTGGTTCAACTTAAGGAAATTCTATATATTGCGTTCTCAAAATTCGATTATGATTACGGCATCCCTCTTCATAGTCAAATTTTGAAAACATGGCAAATAAAAATATTGTAGCAAAAGACTGGTCTAGAATCATGTCTTTATGTGAGACATCATGAATCGTGTACCATTTGCTTTGGGTACAGGATCGATTGTATGTGCTATAATATTTGTCATTTCTAAATTTTTCCAAATGCCCAGAGGCATTAAGAAGGGAAAAGGTCTAGAATTGGATATGACTAAAATGATTAAGCAATTGTCGAGGACAATCTGAGGTTTACCAAAGATTGGTTGCTCAGGGACAGTTGGAAGTATAGTGCTAATTTTGGAAGGACCATATTGACATATTCTGAAAAGAGACATCTCTTATTCAGAAGTGATAGTCAAAATGAGAATATGGAGTTGTCTCCATAGGTGGAAGTTATCTGTGTAAGATTAGAAAACTTAATGCAAGAAGCATGTCCAAAGCAATGTACTTTGAATATGAGACTTAGTTTCCATGGAGTTGATCTCCATTGGAATACCTTATAATGACTGTTGACAAGTCTTTGTGACTTTGTACATATTCATTACAGGAGGGTCAGTGCATATAAGTTTAAAATCTAAACAGATTTCGATAAATGATAGGAATTTGAAATTCTCACATTTTTCGATAAGGATTTGGGAGTGTGAAATTAGAATCATTGAAATTATGTTCAATTGGTTTATTTCACAAAGTAAGGATCATAGACAAACATAGAGTGCATACTTGGTGTTGTTCGATTAATGTCTAAGTCCATAACTATAATTGGTAAGACTTGACCCGACCCGGCATGGTCCATTTGGGTTGCATGGCATCATGCATTTGGATAGACTATAATGAGAGAAATAACACTTAAGGTTGGTTAATATATTATAAGTTCTAATGTATTAATAAGGTTATTTAATTAGTATTGATCAAGAATTAATTTGGAATTAATTAAGTGATCAAAAGGAGACTAATTAAGTATATGGGTTGATTGTGTAAATCATTCATTCTTATATATGTGGGCTTGTGATCCAAGATTCCTTATGTTGGACTAAGTCCATGGGGTGACCCATGGATACTCCATGGAGGTTAAAATCCATGGAGCATAAGGAATGGGTAAAGTTATGAGTTACATGGTGTAACCCTAATAGCCACCATATAAAAGAATCCCATGGCTCAAGAAATCGTGCACTAATTTGTGAGTGTGAGGGCTAGACGATTTCAAGGAGTGTTCAAGTTTCTCTCAAGTTATTCCAAGTGTATTTGGTGTTGTGTGAACCATTTGAGGTGTCACACTTGGGGCACTAGGCACTCAAGCTTCATGAAGACATTCTACATCAAAGAGGTATGTATTCTATCTTGTTATATTTATTATTTTGTATGCTAGATTAGGATAATACCTTGGATGTTCATAATTGTATGTATAATAGAGAAAACATAGATCCAAGGTATTTAGGGTTGCATGTACACTTAGGAGTGTTAGAATGCTCATAACCCAACAGTGGTATCAGAGCCTAGGCTTGTTTTCTTGTTATACTTGCAAAAGTTGCTGAAAAATCGAGTTTGATGCATATATTCGATTGTTTTGGCTGGAATTGGACTAGGAACATTACCCTAAGATGTTTTTGGACTTATAAACTTGTTTTTGATGTGGTAATGTTCATGCTAATCCAATTTCTAAGATAATTGTCATAATTTCAAGATTTGTATTAGTTTGTATGTTCATGCTAATTTCTTGAAGATTGATGATTTGAATTATCTTGTTCTTATGAGGTTCTTAGATTAATAGAAAAGTTGTGTGAAATAGTTGTTTTCAATCCATTTTAATCTAAGAGTTGATTCCAAAGTGTGTTTTTGTAACTTGTCCTCAAGTTATATGAAAAGTCACATTTAAGAATCATAAAACTCATAAAAGTTGGCAAAGGTTACAAAATGAAGAGTCTAGTTCTAATTAAATGGTTTTATGACTCCATAACTTGTCCTCAAGTTATGGAGGTTCAAGAGTCTCTTCATTAAATTAAAAAAAAAGTGTAACCTTAATTAGTTCCATAAGTTACAATAAAAAAAAGTTATTTTTTTTATTAATTAGTTTAAAGTCTTCCATAACTTGTCCTCAAGTTATGGAACTTGAAGAGTTATTTTTTTTTTAATTAAAACTACTTTAAACTCATAAGTTATGGAATTAATTAGTTTTGAATAGTTTCAAAACTTGCCCTCAAGTTTTGGAATTTGAAAAGTTTTCACTTATGAATACTTTAATTCCAAGTTAGCCCTTAGAATTTTAAAAGTTAAAATTCAACCCTTATACTTTATAATATTATAAGTTAATAATATTTATATATATGTATAAGAGTAAAGTCAGTCTTACCGTTAGTAGGCCTCATTCACGAAGCCGGTCTATAAGGGGGTATAAGGTTACTGCCTATAAAATGGCAGTTTAATGGGTGTCCACTCTCACCCACCGCTTCCTTGACTGGTGGAGGGTCGTTAGCCGAACGGGTAGGACAAGGACTATAATTCTCCTTTCATTAAAAGTATTAATGATAAATACTAAGTAACTAAACTCTTATTAATACCCAATCTTAGTTACTTAGGAAAATGTGAATTTGGTGCTAACCCATGAAATTACACTTTGCACTTTGCTTAAGTCGTTAGTGGAGCGTGTGTGGTTAACCGGTACACTAACCTGGACTTAACAAGGTAGGCAAAGGGTAACTTAATATTTATCATAGTATCGGTGGAGCGTGTGTGGTTAACCGGCACACTGATTAAGGGGTAAATATTAAGGGTACCAAGTATATTTGCATGGTTATTCACACCTTGTTTTGTGATCCTCCGCATCCCAGTCACAAAACCTGAAGGGCACACTCGAGATTGAAACATGCCTTTGAACAGTTCAATGAATCTCAAAGATCTAGGACTTTCAAATCCAATTAAAACCTAATAAATTATTTCGTTTTTCATGGTGGAAATTGGTGAATCGTCATTCACCTACCTTCAAATATTTTATAGCTTGGATTACGGCATCCCTCTTCTAAGTTATAAAATAGTTTGTTGGGTCCTAGCCTTAATATTTCATATTGGGTGTCATATTAAGGACTTTAAATCAACTATCTTGAATATCTCCCAAAAAGATGTCTGGTCTAGACATTTATGATCTTCCCAAATCTCTTGAAACAAGCTTTCCTAAATGAAGATGATGTCCCATGGATATCATACTTCTTTCACCTCCTCCAATTATTCTCCCTAACCCACAAGTCCTAAAAAGTTTAAGGTCACTCAAGCCCTATTGGCAAGGCAAGGTCTAGGTGTGATCACATCTTGGAGATGTAGTCACATATTGACAAGCCGGGAGAGTTGGGTGTCAAAGTCTTGAGAAAGTTGGTGGCTCAACTACTTTCTAAGTCACATAGTGAGTTCTTTTGGGAATCCTATGAAACAGACTAAGACAAGACCCTTAATGATCTTATCTATTTGCTAAGATCAACTTCCTAAAACGCTATGGACATTGACAATGATGACATTGGATATCCAGTAAAGCTCTCTCTTCCCAATGGAAAGGGATCGGCCATAGTCAACTCGGTTGACCCAATGGTAAAGAGAGAGGCGAAGTCTGAGATAGTCCCATTATCAAGGGTCCATAGGTAACTATTGCCAAAGGAAGGGGCATTGGTTACGAAGCTGCCAAATTTACCTAAGGATGTTAAAGTCAATAAGTTTGGCTCTACTTCACGTAAAGTCCATTGTCTAACTCTATTAAGTACATGCTGATTCTGATCGCGAAGATGGATTTCAATCGCATGGTTCGGTGATCAGAATTTTGGGCTATTACTTAAGAGTTATGATATTTATATTGCTTAGGAATAGATAACAACAAGGTTTTCATATGGATTTTAAGGATAAGTTTTTCCGCAAAGTTTTAAAATAAAAGAAAAATGTTTTGATTTTATTTATTTTAAGTATCCTTACAATGGCATTTGTGAAAAGTTGTTGCTTATAAGATTCCATTGATAGCAATATTGGAAAAATGGATTTGATTCTTTCGGTTGTGGTAGTGTCTAATATTACCAAATAAGGAAAGATTCTCATCACCCAAGGTTCAATTGGACCGAAACTTGGAATCATGCAAGTTGTATAGTATGATGAATGAGAACTTTCAGCTTGGAAAATTAAGACTAATTCCTTATGTGAATAAGGAAAGGACTAAGGGATCGAGTACACATTCTTGTGCACTGGTCAAGTCCACCACAAAAGATCAAGAAGACTATTCGTCATGATTTACTTAAGTTCAGTAAATATGGTTATACTTATAAGTTTAAGTATAAGTCTGTAGCATTGGAGAAGTTTCAATGTGAGACAGAACGAATAAGAAGAATCAAAGTATGGCAGAAAGATAAAAGTTTCTCAAATCTGAAAAGATGGGAGAGTACTTTAGTATCATGTTTATGATCATCTTAATGATTAAGATACCATATCACAATTGGTCCTCTAAAGTCATCTCTTATGACTAAGAAGAGGAGTCATGAATTGTTGAAATGGTTAAATCAAAAAGATGAGTCATACTTCGTTCCAAAACAATTCTTAGAGTCATACTCCAAGATTGTAACTTGAGTGACATATCTTAAAGAGGGTTTGTTAACACTAGTCAAATGTAAGAGTAAAAGGTTATCTACTCTTGTACATTTGAAATTGGTAAGTTGTGATGTTTTGGATAAAACAGAGACCAACTTAGGCCAATTGTGTAAAGTGTTAGTCTTGATAAAGAATCCACACTATCTCTTGAATATTTGACAAGGGAGTCTTATATGTCAAGAGGACAGTGGGAGTCTTAAAGCTCTTGAAAGTTTCAAGACTTAATCAAGAATAAAACCTAAAGTCCTTCACTAGCACACGACTTGAGGTTTATAACCTATCGTGTTGAAATTTTTGTGCCTATTCAAGTTGGCTTTGCATAGGAGTTCTGAGAGTTCTCAATTGGTTGCACAACTACTTGGAAGCAATGGCAGGCACCTGAGCTGCCAAATGGCAAGAATTTAAGATTGCACAAGTTTAATCAATATGAGTTTGGATTTGTCACTAACCTTGTCTTGTGATTATGGTTTTGACAAATTCACATGGATAAGAACACATACACTATTAAATCTAAGTGTCATAAGGTTTCTCTCCGATTCATGAAAATGATGGTGAGGAAACACTTTCACTAAGTAGATTTTAGCTAGATAGCAATTGTGATATTTGCATTCTCAAAGTCGTTAGTGGAGCGTGTGTGGTTTACCGGCACACTAACATGGACTTGTGAGAAGTGGCAAAGGTCTAAAAAATTGAGACTATGATTACGGCATCCCTTTTCATAGTTCTAAAAATGTTTAGACACACATGTGAGCTATCTAAGAGAGGTGTATGATTTTGATAAAGTTTTATCAAAACAATCTAGTATCAGAAATCTGAACTTTGGTAAGAAAGTCAGCTGATTTCTGAGTACATGTCTAAGCTAGTGGGAGCATAAGTGTTATGCTAATAATCATCATGTTAGTGGGAGCATGATAATTATGACAAAGGTTGCAAGTTAGCAATGTTAATTATAGAAAACAAAAGTTTCAATTCGTGAGGTTGCAGGGGTTGAAAAAGTTGTTTTGCTATAATTAAGGGAGAGGAAATTATACTTCATTTCAATTCTAAAAGCTTAGATTGAGATTTTAATCGTATTTAATCAAGGATATATATATGAATTTCATGTTGGAATGGCTCAACATAAGGAAATTCTATATATGGGTCCATTATTTGCGTTCTAAAATTCGATTATGATTACGCCATCCCTTTTCATAATCTGAATTTTGAGAACTTGGCAAATTGAAATGGAAATATTATAGCAAAAGACTGGTTTAGTCTTTATGTGAGACATCATGAATCGTGTCCCATATGCTTCGGATATATGATCGATTACATGTGCTATATTCATCCTTTCTAAAATTTTCCAAATGCCTGAGGCATTATGAAGGGAAAAGGTCTAGAATTGGATATGACTAAAATGATTAAGCAATTGTCGAGGACAATCTAAGGTTTACCAAAGATTGGTTGCTCAAGGACAGTTGGAAGTATAATGTTAATTCTGGAAGGACCATATTGACATAATCTGTAAGGAGGCAACTCTTGTTTAGAAGTGATAGTCAAAATGGAATATGGAAATGTTTCAAAGTTAGAAATTATTCAATCTGTGTAAGATTAGGAAACTTAATGAAAGAAGGATGTTTCCAAGGAGTTGATCTCCTTTGGAATGCTCTGTAATGATTGTTGTCAAGTCTTTCTGACTTTGTGCATAATCATTAAGAGGATCAATGCATATAAGTTTACAATCTAACAGATTTCAGTAAATGGCATGAATTTGGAATTCTTGCATTTGCAGTAAGGATTTGGGACTGTGAAAAGAGGATCATTGGAGTGATGTTCAATTGATCTATTTTACAAAGTAAAGATCATAGATAAACATAGTATGCATACTTGGTGTATGGTATGACTAGTGTTTAGAAAACATAGTGTACATGCTTGGAGCATGGGACAACTATTGTTTTAAATTCAAGTATAAAGTTGATAAAACCGAAACAATGAATAATGAGTAATCAGTATGGTGATAAATAAAAGTGTTTATTTATATTCATAGGGTTTGATACCATATTTGATTCATTTATTCTTGTGTTTCACTTTGCATGTTTTGACTTCCAGAATAACTAAGTCGTTCTTCCTGAATGATTAAGTTATTCAAACCATCCACAGTCGGTCATATGTTGGAAGTAGATATGAATCAAGACTGTCATGGGTTGGTTTGTAGAGGTCCAAGTTGGTGGACAAAGTGGTGCTACAACACTCATGAGTGCTCATAAGTTCTGAGTATTGGATTCAACCCGCGCTCATTTGAATCACTTCATGGATTTTATCACGAGTGATCATGAGACGATAATATCTTATATTCTTCAAACCTAGAGATATGAGTTGTTACTATGAGTTGGTTATACATTGATTGCACGAAAACGCATTGGTAACTCGATGTTATAAAACGTGCATTTGTGTATGATTCAACAAGTAGTAGAACAAGCCATATGAGTCGAAGTTTATCCATTCCTTTTACCTTCGGGATAAAAGCGATATCTGTGGGCCCCTCGATGATTTAAAGATGATACATGTGAGTGCTTGGCCAAGCCAGGACTGATTTCATTTGTTCAATCAGTCAGTCATCATGAATCGGAAATCGGGAAACAACAAATGGACAGAGAGAATGATTGATAATCCATGTCTCAGTCCATATGATATCTAGAATGGAGGAATATATGATCCCTTATCTAATGGACAAGTCATTGACAAAGGTCAGAGTTCATCGACAAGGTCAGAGTTCGACAGAAGCTTTTGAGAGCTACGATTGCTGATCGGTTCCTGAAGTCATACGCAATAATAGTTTTAGACTTATCCAAGTGGGAGACTTTTGGATTAATGTCTAAGTCCATAACTATAATTGGTAAGACTTGACCCGACCCGGCATGGTCCATTTGGGTTGCATGGCATCATGCATTTGGATAGACTATAATGAGAGAAATAACATTTAAGGTTGGTTAATATATTATAAGTTCTAATATATTAATAAGGTTATTTAATTAGTATTGATCAAGAATTAATTTGGAATTAATTAAGTGATCAAAAGGAGACTAATTAAATATATGGGTTGATTGTGTAAATCATTCATTCTTATATATGTGGGCTTGTGATCCAAGATTCCTTATGTTGGACTAAGTACATGGGGTGACCCATGGATACTCCATGGAGGTTAAAATCCATGGAGCATAAGGAATGGGTAAAGTTATGAGTTACATGGTGTAACCCTAATAGCCACCATATAAAAGAATCTCATGGCTCAAGAAATCGTGCACTAATTTGTGAGTGTGAGGGCTAGACGATTTCAAGGAGTGTTCAAGTTTCTCTCAAGTTATTCCAAGTGTATTTGGTGTTGTGTGAACCATTTGAGGTGTCACACTTGGGGCACTAGGCACTCAATCTTCATGAAGACATTCTACATCAAAGAGGTATGTATTCTATCTTGTTATATTTATTATTTTGTATGCTAGATTAGGATAATACCTTGGATGTTCATAATTGTATGTATAATAGAGAAAACATAGATCCAAGGTATTTAGGGTTGCATGTACACTTAGGAGTGTTAGAATGCTCATAACCCAACAGGTGTATGGCAAAGCTATTGTTTAAGAAAAACATAGTGTACATGCTTGGAGCATGGGACAACTAGTGTTTTTAATTCAAGTATAAAGTTGATAAAACCGAAACAATGAATAATGAGTAATCAGTATGGTGATAAATAAAAGTGTTTATTTATATTCATAGGGTTTGATACCATATTTGATTCATTTATTCTTGTGTTTCACTTTGCATGTTTTGACTTCCAGAATAACTAAGTCGCTCTTCCTGAATGATTAAGTTATTCAAACCATCCACAGTCGGTCATATGTTGGAAGTAGATATGAATCAAGATTGTCATGGGTTGGTTTTTAGAGGTCCAAGTTGGTGGACAAAGTGGTGCTACAACACTCATGAGTGCTCATAAGTTATGAGTATTGGATTCAACCCACGCTCATTTGAATCACTACAACAAAGTGGTGCTACAACATCTATACTCTACTAAATTCATAGCTACCAACGTACATCTATAATGTACTTTTATCCCTCATACTTTATCTACCCATGTTTACCCAACATATTTGAAGATAAAATATATATACATTTTAAATCATTTTAAACATGTATAAAACATTCATTCAACATCCATCTCAAATAAACAAACAACATATATACACATATCACGTATTTTATATAAAATACTTCATATCTATGTGTAAGATGAAAGTGACTATACACTCACCTGATTTAATGAAAATCGGGCAGCAATTCGTTTCCTAAAATGTTCGTTTCTAATAAAACCGGGATTTTTATTCAGAAACCGGGCTCTGCGAGGGTCGGACTTCGAAACCGAAAAGATAAATTTTCCGGGCTTCTCGGGCTCTTCGTGGCGTATTCCGGGGGTTATAATCGATACCGGGGCTTTGAGGGATGTTAAGATGAAGAAAATATGAAGAAAGGGGCTAAAAGTGGCAAAATTCTAAAAGTATCCGAGAAGGCTCGCAAGCCCTCTTATTTATAGAGGTCCACAGTCGGCTTAGAAGGGAGGAGTCAGCACACGAGACACGCGGCAGCAGCTGGGCGAGGGTGCGCAGGTGGCTCGCACATGGTCTGCACATGCGAGGGGCTCGGTGTCGCCTCCTGATTGGACCGCGGTCTAGTCCGAGGCTTCGGACGTGGCACCTCCTGCGAGACTCGGACACGTGATAAGGGACACACATCGGACTCCTAGTGGACCACTTCGGATAGCTCTCCGGTTCGGATGACTCGCGAGATCGGATGACTCAGAAAAAGTTCGGACACGTGTTGGATGCGAGGCGAGGACACGTGGCCGAAGTCCACGTATGCGAGATTTCTCGGTTTTGGGGATTTTTTCTCGATTTTCGCGCCAAAACTTCTAAAATCCATAACTTTCGCATACGAGCTCTGTTTTTGACGTTCTTTATATGCACACGTAGGTAAAATTACGCTCTACAACTTTCGTTTAGACATCGTTGGCTAACTTTGACTTTAATTTTTATATTATTATTTTTAACAGACCGGGACAGGAAATCCGTTAAAAATTCATAACTTCTTCATCCGACGTCCGTTTTCGTCTGTCTTTTTACCGTTATGCTACTATTGACGAGACCTTCGATTCTCGTTTAGGTCGTGTTGGCTAAAAATCACTTGATCTAAAATTCGAGTTTTTAGCTGTCTACTGCTAAGCTGAAACTTCGAAAAATCATAACTTCCTCATACGAAGTCGGATTTGGGCGTTCTTTTTATACATACTCTCGGTTTAACGAACACTACGACTTTTGTTTAGATCACTAAGGCTAAAAAATAGTTTATCAAAAACTCACTTTTTACGACATTCGGCACCGTGCCGGTTTTGTCGCGAAACTTCGACAGGTCATAACTTCTTCGTTATAACTCGGATTTCGGCATTCTTTATATATCTGTAATCCTTGTCACGACCACTACAACTTAGTTAAGATTAATCCTTCTAAATAATCTTCCATCAAAAAGTCATTTTTGATGCTTATCGTCTCTTAATTGACTAGCCCTGATCTACGGGCGTTACAATTATCTCCCCCTTAGGATGATTACGTCTCCGAATCATCAACGAAAATAGGGCTTGTATAATGATTCAATACGTTATCTTTCCATTCTAAGTAATAAATGTGATGCTAAATCTTGCACCTGTTCTTCATACCATGTTGGACTTTCATTTGTAACCTTCAAGTTACAAAATAAATCCTTATTGAGGACTCCTTCTTCTTCTTAGGATAAGTACTTCCCCTTATCTATTGTAACAGATCAATGGGTCATATTGTAATGACCTTTCATCGGATGATGCAACGCCTAGACTCAAGTCTCTTTGAGTCAAATTCCAGAATGGAATACACCTTCCTTCATATTCTAATGTGATATAATCACATTTTATCATATAACATTTCTGGCTACAAGCTTCATTAACAACGAGCGCGATGCTATTGATCGCATTGATTTCAATCTTCTGACTTAATTCAGATGTTACATCGAACTTGGTTCTCTGAACCACGTAACAAACTCATCGTATTCGGACTCAATTTGATATGACCACTAGGGTCAGAATATCAATCATCTCATTAGTCATTACCGAAACGATGGTAACGACATACTTGAATAAAACGAGACCAATTACTAGCTTCTTGGTAACCTTGTGACTTTCCCTGATCCAAGTGTGAGTTCTGTGCTTCCAGTAGTATAGATCTCTACTACTATTCACACCTACTCATACTCGTCCCAAGTACTGTCTCGCAGTCCCCAAGTCCTAAAATCACAAAACAATTTAACACATACGAATGTGTCCAATTAATCATAAAATTTTCCTAGACTCTACTAGGACTTCTTTCATGCGTATCTTCAATCATCAATTATACTTCAACTTGGTTGGTGATGGAAATTCCAAATGATGGGACAACTTCAAGAATTACACCAATCATTCCATCATCCTGCCAATCGAAGGTGTACTTCAGACGTACCGTACCCCTCTAAACGTTCCATTACTTTATTAGACATATTCTAAAGACAAGATACCACTCTTACGATATCTTTCGATAGGTGTCATTCACTATCATAAGCCTTTCATTTCCTCCATTTACTCAATTCTCTATGAGTCTTCACCATAACGTTTTGTACACCCAAGCAGACGTTCGGTGTACCGGGCGAGAATTTAAGATAAGAAAGCTTTATTTACGATAGACGTATAAATCTCCTTATCACTTCGAAACGTTTACATGTTAGTTCTAATCTCGTAATCATACGCTTAGAATCCTACACACATAAGGTTTCCAGATCCGGTCGGCAACAGACCATAGATCCGAACAAATAATAGCATCATTATAGCTATAACACAAAACATTTAGCACATAAAAGCATTTTAGGCATCCTTCCTAAAATAAACTAGTGCTCGTGTCTAAAATATGGTAGACACTCATCTCACAATCATCACTTAGCATTCTAAGTTTAAGTCTAGAAATCCTACAATTTCTTAGTTCGCTTAAACTAATGCTCTGATACCAACTGTGACATCCCCAATTTCACGTCCAGAAAAGACCAATTTCGTTTATGCTTTTTAAAATAAAATAAGAGTAAACCCTTTTAAAAGATGTTGCAAAATTTGTTCCCAAAACAAAACATGATAAAAGTTTATCAAAACCTTTCTTTAAGAAATATATAATTTCCTTTTATATCAAAACCTCGGGATGTCATGTTCCGATACAGATCAAAAGCATAAACAAGACATTATAAGCCTTACAACAGTTATTTACAACTACTGGCTTATAATCCATAAATCACTCATCATCATCCGACTATGCTCGGGGTCCACTACCTGTAATATAAAAAGCTGAGTGGGTCAGGCTTGGAAGCCTGGTGAGCATATAGGGTTTTCAACCCACAATAAATAATAAACTTATTAAGTTCTCAATCAACAATAAATTTATTAATTTCATCAACCAAAAATAACCCTAATTACCCATTCCCATTATCCTCACTTTACGTCCCTAAAACAACTATCATAAGGGACCTAGCCTAAGGATTTTTATTAGGGATGACAACATTGTTTTCCACAACAATTTATGTCAAACAAGACAACCAATAAGGTGACAACATTGCTTTCCTCAGCAATTTATGTCAAACAAGACAAACATCAGGGTGACAACATTGCTTTCCTTCAGCAATTTATGTCAAACAAAACAACCTAACATAAAACAACCAATAAGGTGACAACATTGCTTCCCTTCAGCAATTTATGTCAAATAAGACAATCAATGTGGTGACAACACTGCTTTCCTCAGCAATTTATGTCAAATAAAACAAACATCGGGGTGACAACATTGCTTTCCCTCAGCAATTTATGTCAAATAAAACAAACACCGGGGTGACAACATTGCTTTCCCTCAGCAATTTATGTTAAATAAAACAAACACCGAGGTGACAACATTGCTTTCCCTTAGCAATTTATGTCAAATAGGCACGAAGTCACATCGTCGCCAGGGTTTATCTAACAGGCACGAAGTCACATCGTCGCCAGGGTTTATCTAATAGGCACGAAGTCACATCGTCGCCAAGGTTTATACCACAGGCACTAAGTCCATAGCTGCCAACGTACTAAATACATAGCTACCAACGTACATCTATACTGTACTAAATTCATAGCTACCAACGTACATCTATACTGTACTTTTATCCCTCATACTTTATCTACCCATGTTTACCCAACATATTTGAAGATAAAATATATATACATTTTAAATCAATTTAAACATGTATAAAACATTCATTCAACATCCATCTCAAATAAACAAACAACATATATACACATATCACGTATTTTATATAAATTACTTCATATCTATGTGTAAGATGAAAGTGACTATACACTCACCTGATTTAATGAAAATCGGGCAGCAATTCGTTTCCTAAAACGTTCATTTCTAATAAAACCGGGAGTTTTATTCAGAAACCGGGCTCTGCGAGGGTCGGGCTTCGAAACCGAAAAGATAAATTTTTCGGGCTTCTCAGGCTCTTCGTGGCGTATTCCGGGGGTTATAATCGATACCGGGGCTTTGAGGGATGTTAAGATGAAGAAAATATGAAGAAAGGGGCTAAAAGTGGCAAAATTCTAAAAGTATCCGAGAAGGCTCGCAAGCCCTCTTATTTATAGAGGTCCGAAGTCGGCTTAGAAGGGAGGAGTCAGCACACGAGACATGCGGCAGCAGCTGGGCGAGGGTGCGCAGGTGGCTCGCACATGGTCTGCGCATGCAAGGGGCTCGGTGTCGCCTCCTGATTGGACCGCGGTCTAGTCCGAGGCTTCGGATGTGGCACCTCCTGCGAGACTCGGACACGTGATAAGGGACACGCGTCGGACTCCTAGTGGACCACTTCGGATAGCTCTCCGGTTCGGATGACTCGCGAGATCGGATGACTCAGCAAAATTTCGGACACGTGTTGGATGCGAGGCGAGGACACGTGGCCGAAGTCCACGTATGCGAGATTTCTCGGTTTTGGGGATTTTTTCTCGATTTTCGCGCCAAAACTTCTAAAATCCATAACTTTCGCATATGAGCTCTGTTTTTGACGTTCTTTATATGCACGCGTAGGTAAAATTACGCTCTACAACTTTCGTTTAGACATCGTCGGCTAATTTTGACTTTAATTTTTATATTATTATTTTTAACAGACCGGGACAGGAAATCCGTTAAAAATTCATAACTTCTTCATCCGACGTCCGTTTTCGTCTGTCTTTTTACCGTTATGCTACTATTGACGAGACCTTCGATTCTCGTTTAGGTCGTGTCGGCTAAAAATCACTCGATCTAAAATTCGAGTTTTTAGCTGTCTACTGCTAAGCTGAAACTTCGAAAAATCATAACTTCCTCATACGAAGTCGGATTTGGGCGTTCTTTTTATACATACTCTCGGTTTAACGAACACTACGAATTTCGTTTAGATCACTAAGGCTAAAAAATAGTTTATCAAAAACTCACTTTTTACGACATTCGGCACCGTGCCGGTTTTGTCGCGAAACTTCGACAGGTCATAACTTCTTCGTTATAACTCGGATTTCGGCATTCTTTATATATCCGTAATCCTTGTCACGACCACTACAACTTAGTTAAGATTAATCCTTCTAAATAATCTTCCATCAAAAAGTCATTTTTGATGTTTATCGTCTCTTAATTGACTAGCCCTGATCTACGGGCGTTACATAATCCCCCCTCTTAATAAACCCACTTCCTACAAGAAAGCAATTTTTAACCCATTATGGCAGTGTTATACGAGAATAACTTCAAGCGTTAAGAAATGCTCAAACATTAGAAGTTGTTCCATCGAAGTATCTTATTAGCTCCAAATAGGTATAAAAAAGTAAAAACATGGTTGATAGACACAAAGAACATGTTCTCTCTAAGCGGTTAAGTAAGTAACATCACATTGATTATGAGGATACATTTTCTCTAGTAGCATGTATGAGTTCATTTCATAGATCATTAGTCGTTTGTGTAGCTCGTCGTTGGCCATTATATCAAATAGACATCAAAATGTTTTCGTCATATATAATATTGGGGAGGAATCTTATATGTGTTCCCCTAAGTGGCATTACTACCCCTCAGTGTCATGTATATTTGATTTGAAGAGCATGCCCTCAAACAACATATTTTTGGTTCAAAACATTCGGCACCATTATCATCTGTATGGGGTTCTTGGTGGTTGTCAAGACTAACAAATAAATAATCCAAATAATCTAACACATAAACAATGTATATTGGTAATAAGGGGTCGAATCCAAGAAGACTATCCATACAATCCATTCATAAAATCAACTTTAAAATAAAGGGTGTTGTTTATTTGAACTGCTAACTAGGAATTAAGAGTATTTTTCAAGACAAGAAATTAAATCAACTTTTTTTGAATATAATATGAGAAAAAGTTCAACATTGAGTTTTATCCACAATCCCACGTAGTTAATAATGAAGATTTATGGTGTAATGAAGATTTATGGTGTGGGTTTTAACTTGTTTCAATTAACCTAGATTCTTCTTTTATTCAAGGAACTCAAGAAAGCTCTCAAAATCCCCCTTAATCACAATCATAAAATAAATAAGCTCTTAGTTTACATAAAGTAATAAGTATTAAGTTCAAAGAATCATCAAATATAAAATGTAATTTCAAAAGCTTGTGATTACAAGTTTAGATGATACAAGCTATGACCTAATGACGGGACTTGATATTCTTCATTATTTCCTCTATCTTGAAGTCCTATTTGCATAATTATGGAATCTAAATACTCTAAGCAAAGTATATTTCTGATCAATTTTCTTGATCAACTCTTATAAATGCAAAATAGTATGCAACATTAGTTGAGATAAATCTATAGTTGATACCTGGAAGTGGTAGCTCCTCTAAGAGATCCTACCATTTTCCGACATATAATAAGTTTTGTAGCATACCTTATTGTAATATGTCCTAATCTTGTATATATGCATGCAGTTCACAAGATTAGTCGGTTTACGGCAGCTCCTTGCCCTTACCATTATACACTTGTCCTATGGCTTCTTCAATACCTTGAGGCTCAGATGGTTCATGGTCTCTAATCTACTTATGAATTCTCTCTATCCCTTAATTAATGGCTTCTCAAATATCCAGATTACGATGGTGACTTGACTAATCAATCCCTCATTGCACATTCTAGTACTAGAGATCAATGAATACCGAGCATTAGTCTATACAACTCAAGATTTAGTCCAACTATGTTAGCTTTAAGCTTTTGATGACATGGGTGCTTCTCTTCTCGGTCTAATCTACATCCATATGGTGTGACTAACATAAGCGCAATCGAATAGTCCACAATGATATTTCATGAGCGTATGGTGTACCGATCATCTTTTGTTGATCTACATGACCAATCAGCCCACATATATCTTCACTAAGGAACATATACATATTCGTTTTTCAGTTTTTGGCTTCCAAACTCAAGTTGGATCATACCTTCTCCACTTGAATTTGAGGGGGTTGTTAGTGTATGTTTTGGTATATATATATATATATATATATATATATATATATATGTATGTATTATTTGGGGTTCCCATATGTAATTATTAGGGGTGTAAGTGAGCTACTCGCGAGCTACTCGGGATCGACTCGTTAAAAGCTCGACTCGAGATCGAATTAAACGAGTTCGAACCGAGCTCGAGCCTAAATATGAGGCTCGTTTATTAAACGAGCTCGAGCCGAGCTTCAGTCAGTGGGCTCGCGAGCCTAAATGAGCCTAAACGAGCCTATATATATATATATATATATATATATATATATATATATATATATATATATATATATATATATATATATATATATATATATATATATATATAGGCTCGTTTAGGCTCGCGAGCTCACTAAATTGTTCACGAGCCGAGCTCGAGCTTCATTTTAAGGCTCGAATCGAGCTCGAGCTCGAGCTCGAGCTTCTTCAAAATTAAACGAGCCGAGCTCGAGCTTGGTTAGGCTCGGGCTCGGCTCGACTCGTTTACACCCCTAGTAATTATCCGTAACGTTGGTGTTTTTTATAATAATTAGACCATAGTTATCTAGGTTGTTAACCTAATGTATTACCTTGTATGCTTTTCACTTATGATCATATACAATCGACAACTACACAACCCTTTGGGCTTCTTGTTCTTTGATAAATTAGTCACCATAGACAATTCCTAACATTGTTGATTTTCCAGAATATAAGATATATAGCAGTTTTTTCACCTATGAATGAATTCCATCATTACAAATCCTTGCTAATTCATAGACGTCTTTTGTATAGTTTGATATTAGGTTTTCAAGTTAAAAACATTGATTTGATAATTAATTACCGAGGTGGCTTAGTGATAGAGTTAGGTAATCAAGCAATCAAAAATGAAGTTGCCTCAGGTATGATCATTAACTTGTACAGTTGTTTACTTTCATGTAATTCAACGTACTAGAGATATTTCATTCAGGTGACTCAAACCCATATACAAATAAGACTCTATAATACTAGAGTCCATATAGTAACTTTACTACTTTGCGAGCTAAATACTGCCAATGATTACAAACAATGGCTCAAATATTCAAAGAATTCTCATGTAAATCATTCATGCATATATACACATGATTTACCGGATCCACCATCTGTCAAAATCATCATCACTAGAACTATTATTCGAACAGAAAGCGAAAACAAGTAGTTCACGACCAAGCTCACAAACCATCCGTGGCCCAGCTAAAATATCACGGCACAAAGGGCATGCGGTGTGCTTATATTCAATACAACGATCCAAGCATCCTTTGTGAAAAAGATGATCACATCTCAGCACTCTAATCTCGTCATCTTCTTCTATCTTGGACAAGCACACAGCGCATTCCACAGACTCCTCGGAGCTCATCTTCTGGTGAAACTGTGTAGCTCCGAGCTGATGATGGTTTCCGACGACCTGATCAAGTTGTACTCTTTGCTGATAGAAAGAAAGATGAGTCATGAAATCCCATGCCCATATCAAATAAGTAGCGATTGATACAACATAAGATGAAATTTTTGATTCAGGAAACATGTTTCTAAATGATATTGTCGAGAGAAGTGTTATGGATGTACATATATATTGATTCATACATATATGATATAGTTATATATAGATATGGAGGGGCTGCCCAATGGGGTGCTGGAGCGACTGATGGCGTATCTTTGTTGACCAGCGAACAAAGGAAATGATCAGAATATAATATATTTGCTGACAGAATTTGACTATAGTAATTCATTGTATTTTTTCTTCTTTTTCTTTTTTTAAATTCATTGTATTTTGTTCCATGCAGAAAGATACCCTCTTGTATATTCTATTGTATAAAAGAAGCTACCACCTCGCTACGTAAATGTTTTTTTATTCACTATATTTTATTACTATTGTTTTAGATTACTATATACATGTGGTTAATTATCGAAGTTCTTATTAAATAATTAATTTCGTATTAGTTAATCTGTCAATTCTCTAATAGAATAAAGTTATAAGTATACTTTTTTTCTTCGTTCCATTTAGGTTGTTATATTTTTTACATATCTAGTCGATATATGTTTACAAAAATACATTCCTTGATAATTAACAAAATAAAACAATATTAATTAACTATTTACTGATTTACAAAGTACATTAACTAAAAATCAACAGAATATTTATTGGAAAATATGTTGGGACGATTATTAAATTTTCTTCATTTTTAACTAATCTAGTTTTGCAATGATATAGTATTTTTCTTTTTATTAAATTTTGAAATATTCATGATAATATGATATGACTCAAACATAAGGTAAACGATAGTTTTCATCGTTGCAACCAACCCCACCATCTTCACGTTACGCCTTCGTGTCTAACGATCGGCGAATCTATATAAGGCCACGGGTCCATGGACCCCAGACTCTGAGTCCCACCACTAATCTTCCAAAAAAATAAAGTAATAATTGCTTTTTAGGTTTAATAATTGGTAATTGTTAATTGGAACATCTTGTTATAGTTTATCGAGTGTTAATTGTTTGTATTTATTGGGCTCTTTGATAGGGTCTATTACAACAGACTTTCGTAATTATTATTCTGAATCTGTCATTGTCTCTTACTACTCACACATTGCATTTTCTTGTAGCGCTCTGTGCATCTTTGCTTATTGTGTGTTCGACGTGGAGCTTGTGAGAGCTTTTAGTGCTTTTAACTTGTAGTTTTTAAGAAAAAGTTTTATTTGATGGTATGAAGATTTTATTTTAGCTTTTGTTTTAAATAAAAAAATAGTTGAATCGAAAAGGAAGATTTTAGCTTTTCGGAGTTTTTATTTTTGTTTTACACATTTAAAAGCTAAAAATTATTTTTACTGAATATTTATATAAAAATAAAATCTACAGCTTCAATCTACAACTATATTTACCAAAAACTGTTAGATAAAATTTGTATATATATGGATGTATTGCAATCTTTGTAAAATTCTATGATTGGATCCTCTATCTTTTTATTTATAGGATATCTTATCTAGATAAACTTGTTTGCCAAGAGTAAAAAAAAAAGTAGATTATGATTTGATGTCTTATTTTTTCTTTTTATTCATACGTTACTTTTCAATATTAATTTTCTTTTATAGTTACTGTACAATTATTTATATTAATTATAATTGGTCAATTATAAAACCATCTACAACCATTTATATCTATATCTATATTCTATAATTATTTATATCTATATCTATCTATCTATATTTATAGATACTTACAAAAGAGATATTTATATTAATTATAATGTTATCTTTAAAAACAAAAATAATGTTTGTTATTTCAAATAATTACAATCAAAGAAACTTACAATATTCATCAAATAAATTTTAAAAAAGTTAAACTTTTTAAACCAAATTAAAATAATTAAGAGTTTTCAAATATATTATTTTAAATAACTTACAACAACAATAGTTAAAAGTAACTTTATATACAAAAATTATATTATTACCTTTAAAAACAAAAACAATATTTGATGTTTTAGATAATTACAATGATAGAAATTAAAAATCTTAAGCAAATAAACTTTTTAAAATCAATTAATTATAACAACAACTATAAATATCATTAAACCATATATTATATTTAATTTTCTTCATGGGTAACCCGTACATAGAGGCAATTGAGACAATGGGGATTATAAAATTTTAAAAGATTTATACATTATCATATAATTCAAAACAAATAATATTTATATCAATTTTTTATAAGATTTATTATATAAGCGCTAATAACGTCATTGATATATTTAAAAAATATATATTTGTAAAGATTTCAAATATATTGTTGTATTATGCACAACGTGCGAGTATTCTTCTAGTTTATATATCTTATAAAGCTAGCATTTTTCCTTGAACCTCATGCATTTGAAACTCCTAATACCATTTTTTCTTGAACCTCATGCATTTGAAACTCCCAAGACTATTTAACTTATACAAATTAATTTATGATTAATTGAAATATTATGATTTTTAACTCTTAAAACTCTTCAAATCATGATATTTAATTGATGAGTTAAATGAAATATTTATCTTATATATAAGAAATTTGTAGATTACATATTGCATGTATGTCAACACAAAATGATAGATTATATTTGAAGGATTTGAAGAGTTGTCGGAGTGGTTCCATGGATGTAAGAAAGCAATTGCAACTTTTCCAAATATAAATTCATGTAAACTCAACTTGGGTGCATGTAAACTTTTAGATATTAACCAAGGTTCAAATTTAAGTATGTTTGTAAATGTATACTTGAGATCATTTTTTAAGTTTATGTGTTATGCATCTTTCTATGATCACATGATGATGAAGTGGGATTGATAATTACTTCTCATGTGCTTTTGGTAAATCAACCATCAAGCTATTTATAAGTTAGAGCAATTAACTTTGTTAACATGTATGTATCTTTATGTTGTCTCTCTCTTTTTTATGTTAAGAAAATATATTTTATGTATAAGAGAACATTATTCAACATGTATTTTGTGGTATGTATATACTATATTAGTTTTTATCGCTTATTTTATAAATAACATCGATGGAGTTTTTTATAATTGATTTTGATGAAATGAGTTTGCAATTATTATTCCAAATTGTTGGTGATAATGACGAATTAGAACGAATGATTTTTAATATGATATGACTTTATTGTTGAAAACCAATAATTATGTGTGTTATAAAAATGAATTTTTTATGTTCTACCAAAACTTATATGGATGTACCCAATTTTAAATGTTTTACAGTAATAAAAATAAATTATCTTATTACATTTGTCAATTTCCTGTTTTTTCTATTCATTCTTTATCTGGAAAAGTAAAATAAATAAAATATTAATATTTTCATAAGAAAATATAAGTGATCAAAATATACCTCAAGTGTAACACTCCTCCTCCCCTAATCCACTCTTAACACATTGTTTTTAAGATTGGTCACAGTACATAACAATTACTATAGTTTTGAAATTCAAATTACCATTTTCTTTGGACCGTTCATTCTCTTCCAATATTTATAGCTTTAAGGAAAAAATGAAAGTACAATAAAAAAGTATGATAGTTTTTTTTTTTAAATATAATAATGAAAATTTCAAATAAGTAGTTTTTAAATAGTAAAAAGTAATAATTATTTAAAATAACGTAAAACTAAAGAATAGATTATATTATATTAATAAATTATTGTTATTTGAAATAATAATAATAATAATAATAATAATAATAATAATAATAATAATAATAATAATATAGGAAATAAAAAATATTCAAATAAATTATTTATAAATTAGTTAAAAATAATTATAGTTTAAAATAATTTTAAATCCAAAACTCAATTCAATTTGATTTAAACATAATTTTTTTATATCTTTCTTATCGTATACTTAAAATTATTATAATATTAGTTACAACTCAGTATAAAAATTATTATTTCAATGATAAATACTTATAATATTGTTTTTATAGTATATAATTGTTAATATTTATATTACATTATTAGACACAAATCAAGAGTTTAAAACTCTCATTACAACTCAATAGTTTTTTTTATTTAAATGTAATTATGATTTCAAATTTAGTGTAATTTGTCTTTATATTTTCCACTACATTCAAAAGTTTTTTAAACTTATGGTTATTGATGTGCAATGTTTTTTTATTTTTCACTTATTCATTATACACATTGTAACTATATTAGTAATATATAAGTATGTTTTGATTAAAAATCATATGTTTGAAAAGATTTATGATTCAAAATGAAAGAGTTGAAAAAAAAAAAGTTTTGTCGTATCAATGGTTATTTCAACATAATGTTTTTATAACAATGTTTCTATATATCAAATGTATGTTGATTTCTAAATATTCATTTTGAATGATTTAAAAATGTTTAATAAGTTTTGTTTGATGTAAATGTTATAATGTTGTAGTGTTTTTATTTTATTAAAAAGCTATAGTTTTTTCATACTATTTGTTATTTGTTTTATATACAAACGACATACGTTTTATATATAATTTCCACAACTTAAAATGTTCTATAAAATCATCAAAAGTTGTAGTATTTTTTTTTTCATACAACTTTGTTTTTTTATATATAGGAATCAATATATGTTTGATATATAATTTACACAACATAAAACATCTATAAAATCATGAATTAACAGGGGAAATAACTAATGATATAAATTTATTAAAATTAATAAAACTAATATATTAACTATAGAGTTTGTTTTGCTATTGACATTGGTTTTACATGTATAAATATTAAATCAGAATTTGTTAAATTTTATTATTTTAATTAAATAATTATATTCACGCGCAACGTGCGGGGATACGACTAGTCATACTATATTATAAATGAAACATTTTTTCTTTCACCACATTCATTTGAAACTCCCATGACTTTTCATTTTCTTTCTAATAATGATTATAAGATGGTTAATAAGATTAAATAAATATCAAATCTAAAGTGTAATCATATATAAACTAAATTTCAATACCAAAAGAATGTCTTTACTTCTACTTATAAAGTTATGTTTTTTATTTTTTTACATATTATACTTAATTTATTAGTTTTAATATATTGTTGGATGTAAACCATTATCATTTTAAAACTACAACTTTTGAACAATTTGGATAAAATATTTAAAATATAAACTTAAATATAACATTACAGGACCAACTTAAATATAAATTTTAGTTTAAACAACCCAAATAATATTTTGTAAATAGTTAAAAGTGATAAATTGTAGTGTCTTTCTAATAATGATTATAATTTGGTTAATAAGGTTAAATAAATATCAAACCTAAAGTGTAATCATAAATAAACTAAATTTCAATATTAAAATAATATCTTTACTTCTACTTATAAAGTTATGTCTTTAACTTTTAACATATTATACTTAATTTATTAGATTTAATATGTTGTTGTATGTATACCATTATCAACTTAAAGCTAAAACTTTGGAACAGTTTGGACAAAATACTTAAACTGTTAGTTTAAATATAACATTATAGTGTCAACTTAAATATAAATTTTAGTTCCACTTAAAAAACCCAATGAATATTTTGTGAATAGTTAAAAGTGATAAATTGTAGTGCTAAATGCAAAAACTAAATTATAATATCAATTTAACTAAAATATTTCCTAAAGATATTTGTATAATCGTTAAAAGTTTTCAAATAGGTAGCTTAAAATAACTTACAATAACAATAGTTAAAAATAACTCTATATAAATTATTATATTGTTACCTTTAAAATCAAAAAACAATGTCTGATGTTCTAAATGATTATAATGATAGATTTTAAAACGTTAAGAAAATAAATTTTAAAAAATTAATTAACAAAAACAAAAACTATAAATAACATTAAGCCATATATTATATTTATTTTTATTCATGAGTAACTCGCGGGAAGAAGTCATTCAAACGGTTGAGAATATACAGTTATAATAGATGTATATTATCATATAATTCAAAATAATCAATATATTATATCAATTTAGTATACGAATTATTATATTAAATTTAACAACAACTTTATTGTTATATTAAAAAAACATATATTTGTAAAGATTTCAACTATATAGGTGTTTCTGCGCAACGCGCGGACATTCGTCTGGTCATACATACTTATAAAGCTAGCATTTTTCCTTGAACCTCATGCATTTGAAACCCCCATAAAAATTTGCAAACACCTCATGCATTTGAAACCTCTTATTTTAATGAATACCACTTAAAAGTCTCTTAATAATGATTAACAATTCAAAGGCTTTTTAACTTATATAATATATTTAATAAACAATTAATGGATACTCTACTATAAAAAGGTCAATCTTTTTGAGTAGACACACAAATACAAATCACATACAAAATTCACAAAGAAAACAAGTGTAAAGTTTTTTGTGTTGGTTTGAGGGCTTTGAACAATTTTTCGAGCCATGTTATTATATTGAAGTTTTTAATTTGTAAGTTTGTTATACACTAATTCTTTTTTGTATTTTCTTGATTTAAGTATTCTTTTAAGAAAATCATTGTATTTTGTGGTTGAAATTTTAATGTAAATTAGATTAGATTGATGTTATCGATCATATGTTATGGAAGGTGATATATATATAATATTTAATTAACTATTGTATACATGTTTGTATGTTCATGTTGCTTCAAAACAATAATTAATTAAAAATCATGGATATGTCATATTATCCATATTATTCATGTAAGCTTTTTTTAAAATGCAAATTGTCAATCTTATCACTTTATATTTTAGTATATGTTTAACATTTTAATTATAATAATAAGTGCTTTTTAAAAGTTTCTTTCACATATTAATAATAAAAAGTGGTTTTAAAATTAATAAGCAATAATTATAAATAATAAAATCAAATTACATGGATATGTTATATTATCCATAAGTCTCTTTTGAAATGCAAATTGTCTATCTTATCACTTTATTATTTAGTGTATGTTTCACATTTTAATAATAATATTAAGTGTTTCTTAAAAGTCTTCTTTAACTTATTATTAATAATAAGTGGTCTAAAATTAATGAATAACAATTTTAAATGATAATAACATCAAATTATAAATTACATTTAGGTATAAATAAATTGTATTTTAAATGAACATCATTATTGAAATTAGAAAATGATCGCATAAGTAAAAATATAATTAATCAATAATAATAATTGTTAAAAATAATATTAAATAGATAATTATATTTAATTCTATTAATGAGGAATGTGGGTTGATGTCAATGAATATTATTGATCAAAATAATTGAGATTATATATATATATATATATATATATATATATATATATATATATATATATATATATATATTAGTGTAAAAATATTATCTCAAAGTTAATGTCAATTACATAACCATTTTAAACATATATTTTTCAATATTTTAACAATATATTTTTAATCTTCGCTGCGCAACGCGCGGGAATTCGTCTACTGCTACTATAAAACAAGCATTTTTCTCTTCATCACATGCATTTGAAACCCCCAAACTCTTCATATTTCATTCTAATATATCTATTTTATTAATTTAAATATTTTTTTAAATGTGAAATATTATCATATTAATGATAGATTTTATAAATAATAAATATAATATACTTAAAATGTTAATTTAAATATCATGTTAAATCCAAAATATAAAACAAAACCTCAAATAAACTTAAAAATATTTAAAGACTATTTTTTTAGATAGTTAAAACATTTAAATGTTTTAAATGTAAAACTGAATCGATATGTAAAATTAATCAAAAAATATCCAAAACTATTGTTTCATAATAATTGAAAATTTTCCAAATAAATTGTTTTATAATTAATTACAATAATAATAGTAAAATTATCACAACCTTATACGCTACCTTATGTTACATTATAAAAAATATCAAAGAGTAATTTTTAAATTAAATAATCATAATATTAACATTAAGTCGAGAATTATATTTAGTTTTATTTACATGTTAATTGCGAGTAGCGGTTATTAAATCATATGATTTTAATAGATGTTATAGTATTGTTCAAAATCATTCTGATGGTTCAAATAGGAATCATTAAAAGGTTAGGAACCAAAAGAACTAATCTTGGCCTTTCTTTTACAAATAATGGATGAATATGATAAAATTGATCCAAATACCTTTTTTTGCTTTTTTTTATCGTCATTTTCATGTTCATATTCATAGTTTAATACATACATTCACAAATACAATCATTCACAATTTAATACAATCATTCATAATTTAATAAAATATTAGTAAAACATTTACAATATTTATACATAACACAAAAAAAATTATATATTCATAAAGAATTATTACAAAACATCCATATATTTATCAATCACACTGTAATAGAAAAAAAAGTTAACAACAACAACACTCGTATATCATTCACTGTTTAATAGAAAAAATATACATATAAAATTATATATTAACACCTTAAAATTTACCTCTAGATCTATTGTTCGAGCTCCATATCTTGAAAGCCTTCAGAACCAAGCAGATCTTCAAACATAAAAAAAAAAAAAAAAAAAAAAAAAAAAAAAAAAAAAGTAAAATGTGGAGAACATACATCTGAACACAAAAACCAAGCCACTAAGCAGACTATCTATAACCTCCCAAAAATACTAAGTAAAAATTTCATTTTAAATAAATCAAATCATTCATTCATTTGTTCCAAAAGACAATCAGAGTAAAGTATTCTCGAAAGATCATAGTAAAATCATAAACAGTCAATGCAGAATAAATTTCCATGAGATGCAGTGCGGTCAAGCTGGACCCTTCCTTTCACTACAAGAAAAACAAGATATAGGTTGTCACTCATCTAAATCTTTGTTCATTATACGTTTGTGTACTGACTTTAGCGATATAGGTTGTCACTCATCTAAAATTTATTTTTATGTAATTTACTGTTGTCGTGATGATCGTTTCTTGTTCTCTGATCATCTTCATGATTATTATCATCTAAAATTACAATTAAATTGGTTTTGATTGTATTCAATAGTTTTCATGCGTACGTAGTAATGCCTTCATATATAATTTATTTTTATTGTTTGTTTGTTCTCTCCTCTCATCAGTAGTTTATCATATTTAATACATTAGTATATATTGACTACAGTTTTTTGTTTATTTTTAAGCAAGAAAGATGTCGAACTCGAAAGCAAAAGGAGCACCCGGTGTGAAACCAACTAAATTCATTGCACCACAGGTTATGAAACGCAACAGGATTTCAACTGAAAAATTCATAAGTAGACAATTACAAGATGAAGAAATCGACTTCCCAATACCAACAACCACATCCAATGCACCTATAACATCTACCAACAAAACCCCTAAACCTAAATCATTAACATCAACCATGACTACCACTTCCTCGGCATCACTTACAACATCCACACTGTCCTTAGAAAATACATCTAAAACTTCAAAAACAGGAACAATACAATCCTTAACACTTACATCAATAACCAAAACTTCAGCACCTACATCATCTAAAACATCCTCAACACCGACACCTACTACCACATCATCAACACCTATATCTACTACCACAACCTCAAAACATGCATCAACAACTACAATAACTACCACATCCTCCTTAAGTAAAGGAACTACCACATCTACATCTATCCCAACAACTACCCTAGAATATACCCCATCAACAACACTTATGCCAGAATCTACCCCATCACCAACACAACCAACCATGAACCATGAATGGATCTGTAGTGGAAAATATACAATGTGAAAACAATTCCTCTGGAGATTGTGGACCAGATGGACGTTTAACTGTTCATGTTTGGGAAAAAAAACGTGAGTTACCAATCATATCTTACAACTTTTTCTATGTATAACCTTTTCGTTTACATGTACATATCAATTCAAAACTTAAACCATCACATGATTACTTGCAGGCTCATGTCACCAGGCCCTTGTGCACACTTTATTAGTCCGTCCTTTTTACAAAGAGTAGATCTACAAGGGTACGCTTGGGGAAAAGTAACCAAAGAAATACGCGAATTATATTGGGAGGAGTTTCAGGTAATTAAATATATGTGAGAAATTGTTGTTTAGTAAACATTTACACTTAAACTTATGTTTATATTGTTAATGTGTAGAAAAAATGTTGTTGGGATGAAACAATAGACTCGCTGGTGAGGCAAGCTTGGGCAAGGAAAGCGACACAAAGTTATGGTCAATATCTCTTCAACATGCGGAGCCCAAAAAGAAACAAACATGGCTTTAAACCAGCTCATATTCCACAAGAAGTTTGGAACTCCTGGCAATTAAAATGGAATACATAAGAATACAAGCTAAAATCTGAGCAGAACAAGAAAAATAGGCGTAACGGTGTGGTTGATAGAGGAGCAAAACCTACACATAACGCTGGATCCGCAAGTCATTTGAAGATAGCTTCTGATTTGTTAATTTTTTTAATGGTACATCGTATCAATGTTTATATATGTTTATTTGTATATTTGACATTTTATATGGTATTTATGTAGAAGAGGAAATTAGGACGTGATCCCCCCATAGTGAATTGTTCCTGTATAGACACGAAGAATCATGATGGAGTCACTTTCACAAATGAAAAAGGTAGACAAATTCATGTAATATTCATTTCAGTGTTAAACTTTTAACTTGTAGCTAGTCCATAATATCATTCATAAATTTGATATCTTTTAATTTATATTATTTTTATTTTGTAGGCGGCTTATACAGAAAAACGGGAAGAGTTGGAAGCTGAAGGTGTTGAATTTGAGGAGGACAAGGTATTTTATGTTGTTGTTGGTGGTCATGATAAAAAAAAGACTTTATGGATTAGGCTCTTTTGCAAAGGCGGTTCCCAATAGGAACGGTAAAACGGATGTATCTTACATTCCGGAAAAAAAATGATGAAATAGAAGAAATGAGGGAGCTTGTTGCTAAACAAAAACAGCAAAACGAAGAGCTTAAAGAAATGAAGAACGCCCAACAAGAAGAAAACAAAGCAAAGGTCGGGCATCTTGAAAAACAATACAGTTGCAAAAGAGAACAGAACATACAATACAGTTGAGTCTTGGTAGAAGACTACTTTTCATTTAAGCAGAAAATATAGGATTTTCTGGGAAGTATTCAAACATTTTCACTAGACAGTTACAAACATTTTTTCTACACATATACAAACATTTTCATGAAACAAATGCAAACATTTGACACTAAAATACTTATGAACTCACCAACTTAAATGTTGATACTCTCTTTCAAAATAACTTGTATTCTCAGGTCACAAGTAGACAGGTACACTGGACCAGGTTTTGAGAAGACGGAGCATGTTCAAAACTCGTCTTTTATTTTGATATATTTTTGGTGTCTTATGATGGGACATCGACCTCCGGCGAGTCTTCTGGTCTTCTGCTGCGGCAGAGATCTGGACATCACAGTGCAAAGTCGTTAGAGCCGCCCCAGGGACTGTGCCCCGGGAGCGGACTCCGACGGTCAAGTTAGATCAGCTGATAGATCTGAGATGGTCCTCCATAGCTGGAGAGAACCATCTTGGTGCTGGTGATGGTGTATGGTGGTTGACGGTGGCGGGTGGCGGCTGAGCCACCCGGCCGGAGTATAGTGTGGCAGCTGAGCCAAGGGGAAGGTCTATGGTGGCTGAGCCACTTGGGGAAGAGTCTAGGGAAAGCTCCTAGGGAAAAGGGGTCCTCCTTCATGGAGGAGACACTATTCTATTTATAGTGGACAATTAGGTCAAGGGGAATTGGGTCAGGCCTTGGGCCAGCCCAATTCAGGCCCAACTAGCAAGGAGTTGGGCAAGGCCGCCCGGAGGCGCCGGACGGGTCTGGCGGGCGCGCACCAGGAAAGGATGGCAGGGGAGCGCCAGGCGAGGGAGCTTCTGTCCGAGCCGGCAGGAGAGTCCCCAGTAGGGCTGGCAAGGGAGTCCTCAGCATGGCTGGCAAGGGAGTCCCCAACAAGGCTAGCGAGGGAACGTTAGGCGGGGCTGGCAGGAGCGCGCCAGGCCTAGAGCAGTTTAGGCTGTGCTAATGGACCATATATCATCAAGTCCCCCCAGTCTGATGTTATTGGTACGCGGCCAATGATACTCTCTTTCAAAATAACTTGTATTCTCAGGTCACCGGTAGACAGGTACACTGGACCAGGTTTTGAGAAGACGGAGCATGTTCAAGACTAGTCTTTTATTTTGATATATTTTTGGTGTCTTACAACTATAAACAGAACACGCATGTATTAACTATTCTATTAATGCAATGGATGTTGTTGCTTGTTTTACTATTGTGCATTGTTATGATACTGTACATGACGTCCTCCACCCCCGAACGTTTCCGCCGTTCTGGTTTGGGGGTGTGACAGAAGTGATATTTATGTTATAAAGGTATGCATTAATCAATGTCTATTCTTTAACTGTGAGCCAACATCCTAATGTCGTGCCGCCTGGCGTTTCTGCCGTCGGCCGAGGGTGTGACACCGACTCGCACCCGAGTCAAACAACACTAAAGTAGGCATGGAATTTACTAGAAATGTATTAGTAACGAAATCAGGCGTCTCCCTGGCCTCCTCCGTTGTCAGCTGATAAGCACAAACCCTAGACTCCGGGGCCTCACCTCTCCTTTGGCGGCCATCCGTGATTCGTAAAGTCGTAGGAGCTGGTGCCTGCACTGGCCTAACAACAAGCAATAAACAGTTGGCGTTCACATAGCCCGCCTGATCACAATGGAAACAAACCCTAAACCCATGTTCACAATCCTTCGCCTGATGGCCTTCCTTGCCGTACTTGAAACACCTGAATCCTAATCGGCAAGCACCCCCATGAACCTTACCACACTTGTTGTATATGCGGCCCTTCTAGCCTCCAGATCGGGAATCAATGGGATTAAACTGCTTAGCTACTAGCTGGGTTTCAACTGTGGTTTTCCTATTCTCCTTTTTTTTCATCTCTAACTCTATCCCCCTCCTCTAGGCAAACGACTACAACTCTGCTAGGTTCCAGTATTGGGTGGTCGACATAAACTCCCGAATCTCAGTCTTAATCATGCTCAAGAATCGTGACAGTTGCACCTGCTCCAAGGACACATACTCAGGACAAAATAGAACCCAGTCGGTGAACATCTTAGTGATCTATGTCACCGACAATTTCGTCTGCTTCACTGCTTGAGCGAAAGATACTCCTGAGCCAACCTCTTTCTCTCTCTCTTTCTTTCTTTCTTTCTTTCTTTCTCTATCTATCTATCTATCTATCTATCTATCTATCTATCTATCTCTCTCTTTCTCTATCTACCGGTGGAACATAATCAGTCTGAAACATCTCTGAGAACTGCTCCCAGGTCACCGCGTCCCGCTCTGCAGGAGAAAACATTTGTGTCAGAAACTTCTACCACTCTTTCGCTCCCAAGTAAAGAAGGCTCGGCACAAATTTGACCTTCGGGTTCTCCAGTCAAGAACGTGTATAGAAACATCCCTCAACGTCTGAGATCCACCTCATGGCAACGATCGGATCCTTGACCCTGTCAAACTCCGGGGGCTTCATGTTACTGAAGTTCGAATACTGCATCGATCCACCCCCTGAGGTTCTGCAGTAGCAACAACTACAGTGGTTGCGGCAGCAGCAATATCCGTGACAACATCATAGCGCTTGTCGAACATGTCAATCAGTATGGTCTTGATAAACCCGAAAAGCTATGGAATCACCTCCTTGACTGCTATGGTCACCTAAGTGGAGATCAAATCCTAGATCTCATCATCACTCATCCCCGACCTCTCAAGGCCATCCGTGCCTAAACCGGATCCTCCGGTCATCACCATACTAAAAACATACACGAACGGGTCAAAAATCGAATTGTGGTGCTAAAACACTATACACTTAGCTACCTACTCCTTAGAATCTTGATACTTTCCTTGACACTCATACGGATCCTATGCTTCTGGTAGTACGAGCCCATACTACCTTTTGCACCTATCGATATTTGTCTCAATAATCATCCAAAGTTCTAAGTCACTAAACTCAACTACAGCTAGGTGTACTAACACACACTTATACACTCTGATGAGTGAAGGTGTGATTGTACTTCTAGGAATCTCTCATGGTCACCTTGCGTATACTAGTCGTATATAATACATGATCCAATAGACAGTCAAATAAATGATTCTACCCTAAGCCCACAACCAACCATAGAACAGGAAGTAAGGCCAAATCAAGCATTCTAAGGCTATAAAATCAAGATTATGTACAACTATGGGGTATACATTGGACTGCTAACAGAAATAATATCAGTACCAAATAGCACAACCAAGCAATCCCTTGGGCTACCATGCATCATAATAATCAGGTAATTTTATTATGCAATTCCTGAGGATCCATAGACTATTCATTAGCATGTAGTTCTAGCAATTCACATATCATCATATAATAGTATGGATATTTTAGGGGATCACTTTCCTTTGAGCTTCGGTTGACTATACACATCACATCCTCTTCCTTCTTCTTAATTTATTTTAAGCAAATAGTTGTACAAAAAAAATTGACTAGTCCTTTGTTTGAGTTTGGAATCACACGAGTGTTCATTCAAATCCCTCAAACCAGAGCTCTGATACCAACTTGTAGCATCCCAAAAACCATGGTAAATTTTTTGTTTATTTTAAGAAGAAATAAAAGTCATTTTCATATATCAAACATCACCATAATTGTCTTTTCACAAGTACATAACCAAAATCAGAGTGTCAAAACATAATATCTCCCAAAACATAAAAACTACTAGTGGTGTGTACAGTCACGCCTTCGCTTTACCCTCGTCCTCAGAAGTACCTGAATCATTTAAATCAACAACAATAAGCCAAAGCTTAGTGAGTTCCCCAAAGTATCACACACACAACACAACACAACTAACAAATAAAATATATGGGTTATCAGCAACCCTGTGGGCTATCATAAACCCTGAGTTACTCGCAACTTAATACAACAAATTGGGCTATCAGCAACCCCGATCTATCAACAACTCACATACAGTAGTAGATTGGGTTATCAGCAACCCTGAGTTATCAGTAGTTCTCATACAGCACATGAAGGCAGGCACAACAACCACCTAAACATGTATTGAAAGGTCAACCCTCAGCCAATGGCCTGAAACCCTAATGTTTGACCCAAAGTCAAATTTAGTCAAAAGTCAACGATCAAAGTCAACTTCAACAGAACACCGCATTGTGGTAAAACCATTGCCATGTCGTGGACTAAACTAGATCAGTCGCAAGCCTCATGCATGCCACGTGGTGGCAAACTACTTGTTATATCGTGGTAAAGACAGACCAGTTGTGAATCAATAGCTCACCATGTTGTGGCCAGCCCCTAGGTTGGGTATTTTTCGGTTTTTGGTTTTGGTTTCTAGTCTTTTTTAGGCCGGTCTCGAGTCGGTCTTCGATCAGTTTTGGAACAGTCCAGTCTTTTTAGAACCGATTTCAAAATGAACTATTTACATTTCAAACCGGTCTTGGGCCTCTTTTGTTTTAGTCTGGTTTTTTTGTTCATGTCTCCTCTCCTGACATCTAGTCCTCTATATGCATAGCTCTATTTTTTATACATGGTCCTTTATTATATTTTTGTTTCGTACATTATCAAAAGAATTAAAATAGTCACATTACATGAAAATCGAATAAAAACAAGTTAGACCATAAAAATATTAATTTCTAAAAAAGTTTTACCGTCTTGTGGGACTATATATTAGGGATGAGCAACGAGCCGAACACGGATCAAACCGGCCAGAGACCGAACACCCGAAACCCGAAATCCATGAATTACCTTAACTGAAAACTAGATCAATTTAGAGTATGTCAGTTCCGGTTCCGGGACCCCAACTGGGCTACGGTTTTTGGACCAATTTAGACCAAGTTTTGGGCTAAACATCACGTTTAATAATAATAATAATAACTGCACTTAACCAAGAAAAAACTGCACTTTTTAACAAAAAGCTGCATTTTTAATATATATATGAATATCTTGGATAAGCAGGGAATTGATAAAGGGGTTTTTCGAAGGAAAGATTGGATGACCAATTTTCTGGAGAAATGATTTTAAGAATTCGGGCTTTGCTAAAATCAATAGATCCTTCCTTATTATTAGAACGGTGATCAATCTGAACAGATCCAGATTCTTGTAGAATGGTTTGATAATATTCTCGAGATTTGTAAGAGTTTTCATGAAAGGTTTTTCCTCGACCAAAGAGGTGTTCAGTAAGAACATGAAAACCTTGATTAAGCTTAAGAATTTGAGAATCTTCAAGTATTTGGATTTTCAAGAGATTTGGATTGAGAACATAAGGGGCTTTATTTGCAGGTTTAGGATTTGTTGAAATTTGTGTTTCAGAAGGAATAGGTTTTGAAAAAGGGCTAATTGATTGAACTGGAGAAATGTTTGGAGTAGCTAGTTTTGATTGTAGCATGTTTGAATAAAGTTGAGAATTTTTTGCAATTGGAGTTATAAAACAAGAAAATAATTTACCTATTCAAACTCAAGAAGATGATATGGTTAATACTTTAATTTTTGCTATAATCAAAAACTTTGTAGGAGATCCTACTACTTTTCAAGAAAGAACTTCTGAAATTCTAATGAACTTACATTGTAGAAAATTAACTGATTTCAGATGGTACAAAGATAATTATCTCGTTAAAGTTTTTTCAAGACCTGATTGTAAAGAATCTTATTGGAAAGAACGTTTTATTGCTGGACTTCCAAAACTTTTTGCCGAAAGAATTAGACAAAAATTAAGAGAAAATTTTAATAATACAATTCCTTATCAAAACCTAACTTATGGAGATTTAATTAATTATATTAATAAAGAAGGATTAGCTATTTGTGCTGACCTTAGATTTAAAGAAAAACTTAAAAAGGATAGAATTAATAGTAAAAATGAATTAGGAAATTTTTGTCAACAATATGGTTATCAACCATTAACAGGTCCGTCTACTTCAAAAACCAAAAAATATAATAAAAAGTCTTCAAAATATTTCAAGAAAAAGAAATATAATAAAACAGAAAATTATAAGAATTATAAGAAAAATAAATTTTCAACATCAAAAAACCCTTATAAACAATCTAATAAAAAATCTAAAAGAAAATCAAAAGACATTATTATTTGCCATAAATGTGGTCGTAATGGTCATAATGCTAATAATTGTTATGCAAAAACAAAAATTAATGAATTAAATATTTCGGAAGAATTAAAAGAACAAATTAGAAAAATTATGTTAAATTCTGATTCCAATTCTGATTCTAGTTTTTCCGATTTTCAAGAAAATGATTTAAACATTTTAGAGCAAAATAGTTCAAGTTCGGAAGATTCTGATACATGCGAATGTGTTGGAAAATGTAATTGTAATTATTCAATTAATGTCCTTACAAACAATGACAAAGATCTTTTAAAAAATTTAGATTCCATTAAAGATAAAAATATCCAAGAACTGTTAATAAAACAAATGCTTAATAAGAATGAAAATTCTGTTTCAGATAATACAAAAATTTTTAATTTAAAGGACATATATGAACGATTTTCTGAAACAAAACCCATTTCCATGCAAGAACTTCAAGAAGAATTAAAATCAGTTAAACAAGACATAAAAGAAATTAAAGGCAAAATTATAACTCTTGAAAAGGGAAAAAATATTATTAATTCACAAAATAATGATAATAAAGATGAAAAAGTTATCGAAAGAATTATAAATGATCAAATTTCTCAAAAATGGAATACTCAAATAACTTTAGTAAAAGATAATTTTAAAATGGATATTACTGCTCTAATTGATAGTGGTGCTGATATGAACTGTATACAAGAAGGTATATTTCCCACTCAATTTTATGAAAAAACTTCTTCTAGGCTTACTGGAGCTGAAGGAACCAGTTTAAAAATAAATTATAAAGTTTCCGATGTTCATATTTGTAACAATCAAGATTATTGTTATAAAACTCATTTAATTTTAGTAAAAAATCTTACTTCTCCTTTAATTTTAGGAACACCTTTTATTACTAAATTATATCCTTTTATGGTTCAAGATGATGGAATTATTACTAAAGTTTTTGGAAAAGAAATTATGTTTAAATTTTGTGAATCTCCGTCTTATTCAACTATTAATATTCTTAATTATAAAACAAAACAAGCAAATTACCTTATCAATGAAATTAATGATTTTCGTATACATAATCAATTACAAGATAAGTATATTCAAGACAAAATTATAGCTTTAAAACAAAAGTTTGAAAATAATGTTTGCTCAAATATTCCAAACGCCTTTTGGAACAGAAAACAACATATTGTCAAATTACCTTATATTAAAACTTTTAATGAAAAAGATATTCCTTCAAAATCAAGAGCTATTCATATGAATAATGAATTAGAATCTCATTGTAAAAAAGAAATTCAAGATTTATTGGACAAAAAATTAATTAGACCTTCTAAATCTCCTTGGTCTTGTTCAGCTTTCTATGTTATGAATGCTGCTGAATTAGAAAGAGGATCACCAAGATTAGTTATCAATTATAAACCTTTAAATAAAGTTTTAGATTGGATTAGATATCCTATTCCTAATAAAAGAGATTTATTGAAAAAACTTTATGATTCAAAAATATTTTCAAAATTCGATATGAAATCTGGTTTTTGGCAAATTCAAATTCATGAAGAAGATAAATACAAAACAGGTTTTAATGTTCCTTTTGGACATTATGAGTGGAACGTTATGCCCTTTGGTTTAAAGAATGCTCCTTCTGAATTTCAAAACGTTATGAATGATATTATCATTCCTATAAATAGTTTTTCAATTGTTTATATTGATGATGTTCTTATTTTTTCAAAATCTATTGATCAACATTTCAAACATTTAAATCAGTTTTATGATTTAATTTATAAAAATGGCTTAGCTGTTTCAGCTAAGAAAATGCATTTATTTCAAAATGAAATTAGATTTTTAGGACATAACATTGTTAATAATACTATTAAACCTATTATAAGAAGTTTAGAATTTTCTAATAAATTTCCTGATGAAATTATAGATAAAAAACAACTTCAACGGTTTCTAGGATGTTTAAATTATATTCATGATTTTTTCAAAGATTTAGGAACTCTTTGCAAACCTCTTTATAATAGATTTAAAAATAATCCAGAACCTTGGACTCAAGAACATACTAATATTGTTAAACTTATAAAACAAAAAATTCCTTCTTTACCTTGTTTAAATTTACCACATCCTCATGCTAATATCATAGTCGAAACTGATGCTAGTGATATTGGATTTGGAGGTATTTTAAAACAAAAATTATCAAATTCCTCTGAAGAACAATTGGTTCGTTTTTATTCAGGTGCTTGGAATAATACTCAAAAGAATTATTCAACTATTAAAAAGGAGATTTTAAGTATTGTTTTATGTATTACTAAATTTGAAGATGATTTATTTATGAAAAAGTTTTTATTAAGAATTGATTGTCAATCTGCAAAATCAATTTTAGAAAAGGATGTTAAAAATATTATTTCTAAACAAATTTTTGCTAGATGGCAAGCATTGTTGGGCAATTTTGATTTCGATATTGAATTTATAAAAGGAGAAAGCAATTCATTACCAGATTTTCTTTCTCGTGAATTTTTGCAGGGAAAATGAGTTCATCGTCTTCCTCCAAGATTGAAGACAAGAAACCAGTTAATCAAAAGCTTGTTCCTTTCTCAAGTCAAAATCGTTTTTCCCCATTAACTCCAATTGCAAAAAATTCTCAACTTTATTCAAACATGCTACAATCAAAACTAGCTACTCCAAACATTTCTCCAGTTCAATCAATTAGCCCTTTTTCAAAACCTATTCCTTCTGAAACACAAATTTCAACAAATCCTAAACCTACAAATAAAGCCCCTTATGTTCTCAATCCAAATCTCTTGAAAATCCAAATACTTGAAGATTCTCAAATTCTTAAGCTTAATCAAGGTTTTCATGTTCTTACTGAACACCTCTTTGGTCGAGGAAAAACCTTTCATGAAAACTCTTACAAATCTCGAGAATATTATCAAACCATTCTACAAGAATCTGGATCTGTTCAGATTGATCACCGTTCTAATAATAAGGAAGGATCTATTGATTTTAGCAAAGCCCGAATTCTTAAAATCATTTCTCCAGAAAATTGGTCATCCAATCTTTCCTTCGAAAAACCCCTTTATCAATTCCCTGCTTATCCAAGATATTCATATTATGATTACCAAGAAGCTTGGACTAAAGCATTTTTTCTTCGAAACTATTCTCATTCATGGTTCATTTTCTTTGATAAAAATTTCAACTGTGAATACCCCAGATGGTTTGTCAATTGGTATCGTTATATGGGACTTGTTCCTATTTGTTTACCCACTGAAATTCTCAAAGGATTTTCTAAATTCAAAGAACTATTTATTCAACAAATCCCAGAATTTGAATATTTGTTACAGTTCACCATGTTATTCAAAGTTCCATGGATCATGTCCTGGACATTCTCTTATCAAGAAGCAACAGACTTAAATCCCCCTTGGCTCAATAGACAATTTCGTCTAAAATGGTGGGATAAAGTCACAATTTCTCAAGCAAACGAGCAGGCTGTTTTCAATCATTATCAATCAATGTATAATCAAAAGCCAGAAATTGAAGCGAATCTTATCAAGAGTCTATCTTCTCCAGATGCTAATCTTATTAGCAAAATTCGTGCCGCTGCAAATTCTTCCCCTGAAGATCTACAACAATTACTTCAAGAAATTCGCAATTCTCCAACTAATTCAGAAAATTCTCCCACATCTGTCAAAAATAATTTTCAAGATGCTCAAGATCCTTTTGATGATCCATTTGCAGATTAATTAAATTTTTAATTTTGGTGTTATACCTTCAATGTAAGGTATTCTTTCATTTCGTATTTCACCCTCCACCCTTGGTGTCATACCTTTTTAGGTATTTTGCAAAAGTGTTTGTTATTCAAGGGGGGGTAGTACTACGTGTTATCAAATTGTGTTAGTATTTATTCAACTGTTATCAAATTTATACACTGTGTGAGTACATCAATTATTAAAAATATTATCAAATCCTCTGCAGAGATAAGATGTTAAATTATTACAAGAAAACAAACAACTTTTACAAAGATGAAAGAAGATGCTCCATTATCGCAAAAGAAGATTTCCATTATCAAAAAATGACAAAATATGATGCCAATTTGTCAAAAGCTTTACAGTTTTGTCTGCCACATCTACACTCCGACAAAGGCAAGTTGATTCAATAATTCTCAAGATTGATCCGGTAATCCTTCGGTTTCGCGTTTCAAGATATTTCAAGACTCCAAGACTCCTATATATTGAGGAGATATGTTTTAATTAGAATTATCTCTAGGTTCTCTAAAAATTTCTCTCATTAAATTTCTCTCTAATGTTTAGTTCATGTCTAAGAAAAGTGTTCTCCTATCTACTTCTAGATGTTCAAAATCTTTAGATTTTCAAATCATACTTGCTCCAGACGGATGCTCTGATTGTAATTTAAAAGAAGGTAATATATAAAGAATTTTATTCAATTGTTGTATTATCTTTATGGCAATCTCATTTCGAGTTATTCTAACTATTAATTCTACAAAGTTTGAAATTTTTGTTAAAATAATACTCGCATTTAATAATAATCAAGTTAATCAAATTCATGCTTGAAATATTTAAATAACTTTTGTTCTTTTATTATTCATCATGTCCGATTCAAAGATACAAGCTAATCGTCATTATTATTGTAATCAATTAAAAGCTTTACAAGTTCTAATCAGTAATCATAAGTTTATAAGCAAAGATAGAAAACAGTTTTATAAACTAATGTATGATTTTTATCATCAAAAAATATCTGAAACTACTTGTTAATTTGTTCCGCAATTAATGAAACTACTTGTTAATTTGTTCCGCAATAAATGGTAAACTGTTTTTCCTGTTTCTTCAAAAACATACAAGGATGTTATTACTAATCAAGAAATTATTTCTGAATATCCGCCAAAAAAGGAAATCATTATTGATAATAATTTTATTACAACTCCTTTAGTTAAAGTTCCGAGTCAGATAACAAATGAAAAATGTTTTCAAAATATTATTTATCAAAATAATTATTCGAATGAAACTCTTTTAACTATTTCAGATCAACTAAATAGGATTGAAGAAAATACTATAAATTTACAGTTATCAAAAGAAAATAAAATTGAAACAAAAAAATTTTATAATAATATAGCAAGCTCTAGTAATGTCAGCTTTATTCCTCATCAAATAAATGGAAATTTTAATCTTGGAAATAAAGATTTAATTGATGAATTAGAAAAAAGACTTACTAATTTTCGTATTTCAAAAAACGTATCTATAAATATGTTAAAAACAAATAATGACTCTTTTGACGAATCTGACGAAAGTAATAATGAAAGTGAATTAAATTTAGACAATCTTACTCAACAATTCATAAATGATAATGATGATATAAATCAGCTTACAAATAATTTTTCAAGATTAAATAAGATTAATTCTTTTGGTAATAATCCAAAACCAACTATTAAAAATTATTGGAATAGACCTTCTCTTCCTGATGTTCAAATTGAAGAAAGAGCTTTTCAATATGATCGTTCAGCTTACGATGGTACCTCTGTTTACGAATGGAATATCGATGGTAACTCTGAACATCAAATTCTTAATATTGTTCAAGAAATGACCATGGCAGCTAATGCTTACAAGTCTCACAATAATACTCAACTTCAAATTGTTAATATTATTATTTCTGGGTTTACTGGTACTCTTAAAGGTTGGTGGGATTTCTATATTACACCAGAAGAAAAGAATTTTATAATGACTGCCAAGAAAACCGTTATAAAACAAGAAAATAATTTACCTATTCAAACTCAAGAAGATGATATGGTTAATACTTTAATTTTTGCTATAATCAAAAACTTTGTAGGAGATCCTACTACTTTTCAAGAAAGAACTTCTGAAATTCTAATGAACTTACATTGTAGAAAATTAACTGATTTCAGATGGTACAAAGATAATTATCTCGTTAAAGTTTTTTCAAGACCTGATTGTAAAGAATCTTATTGGAAAGAACGTTTTATTGCTGGACTTCCAAAACTTTTTGCCGAAAGAATTAGACAAAAATTAAGAGAAAATTTTAATAATACAATTCCTTATCAAAACCTAACTTATGGAGATTTAATTAATTATATTAATAAAGAAGGATTAGCTATTTGTGCTGACCTTAGATTTAAAGAAAAACTTAAAAAGGATAGAATTAATAGTAAAAATGAATTAGGAAATTTTTGTCAACAATATGGTTATCAACCATTAACAGGTCCGTCTACTTCAAAAACCAAAAAATATAATAAAAAGTCTTCAAAATATTTCAAGAAAAAGAAATATAATAAAACAGAAAATTATAAGAATTATAAGAAAAATAAATTTTCAACATCAAAAAACCCTTATAAACAATCTAATAAAAAATCTAAAAGAAAATCAAAAGACATTATTAATTGCCATAAATGTGGTCGTAATGGTCATAATGCTAATAATTGTTATGCAAAAACAAAAATTAATGAATTAAATATTTCGGAAGAATTAAAAGAACAAATTAGAAAAATTATGTTAAATTCTGATTCCAATTCTGATTCTAGTTTTTCCGATTTTCAAGAAAATGATTTAAACATTTTAGAGCAAAATAGTTCAAGTTCGGAAGATTCTGATACATGCGAATGTGTTGGAAAATGTAATTGTAATTATTCAATTAATGTCCTTACAAACAATGACAAAGATCTTTTAAAAAATTTAGATTCCATTAAAGATAAAAATATCCAAGAACTGTTAATAAAACAAATGCTTAATAAGAATGAAAATTCTGTTTCAGATAATACAAAAATTTTTAATTTAAAGGACATATATGAACGATTTTCTGAAACAAAACCCATTTCCATGCAAGAACTTCAAGAAGAATTAAAATCAGTTAAACAAGACATAAAAGAAATTAAAGGCAAAATTATAACTCTTGAAAAGGGAAAAAATATTATTAATTCACAAAATAATGATAATAAAGATGAAAAGGTTATCGAAAGAATTATAAATGATCAAATTTCTCAAAAATGGAATACTCAAATAACTTTAGTAAAAGATAATTTTAAAATGGATATTACTGCTCTAATTGATAGTGGTGCTGATATGAACTGTATACAAGAAGGTATATTTCCCACTCAATTTTATGAAAAAACTTCTTCTAGGCTTACTGGAGCTGAAGGAACCAGTTTAAAAATAAATTATAAAGTTTCCGATGTTCATATTTGTAACAATCAAGATTATTGTTATAAAACTCATTTAATTTTAGTAAAAAATCTTACTTCTCCTTTAATTTTAGGAACACCTTTTATTACTAAATTATATCCTTTTATGGTTCAAGATGATGGAATTATTACTAAAGTTTTTGGAAAAGAAATTATGTTTAAATTTTGTGAATCTCCGTCTTATTCAACTATTAATATTCTTAATTATAAAACAAAACAAGCAAATTACCTTATCAATGAAATTAATGATTTTCGTATACATAATCAATTACAAGATAAGTATATTCAAGACAAAATTATAGCTTTAAAACAAAAGTTTGAAAATAATGTTTGCTCAAATATTCCAAACGCCTTTTGGAACAGAAAACAACATATTGTCAAATTATCTTATATTAAAACTTTTAATGAAAAAGATATTCCTTCAAAATCAAGAGCTATTCATATGAATAATGAATTAGAATCTCATTGTAAAAAAGAAATTCAAGATTTATTGGACAAAAAATTAATTAGACCTTCTAAATCTCCTTGGTCTTGTTCAGCTTTCTATGTTATGAATGCTGCTGAATTAGAAAGAGGATCACCAAGATTAGTTATCAATTATAAACCTTTAAATAAAGTTTTAGATTGGATTAGATATCCTATTCCTAATAAAAGAGATTTATTGAAAAAACTTTATGATTCAAAAATATTTTCAAAATTCGATATGAAATCTGGTTTTTGGCAAATTCAAATTCATGAAGAAGATAAATACAAAACAGGTTTTAATGTTCCTTTTGGACATTATGAGTGGAACGTTATGCCCTTTGGTTTAAAGAATGCTCCTTCTGAATTTCAAAACGTTATGAATGATATTATCATTCCTATAAATAGTTTTTCAATTGTTTATATTGATGATGTTCTTATTTTTTCAAAATCTATTGATCAACATTTCAAACATTTAAATCAGTTTTATGATTTAATTTATAAAAATGGCTTAGCTGTTTCAGCTAAGAAAATGCATTTATTTCAAAATGAAATTAGATTTTTAGGACATAACATTGTTAATAATACTATTAAACCTATTATAAGAAGTTTAGAATTTTCTAATAAATTTCCTGATGAAATTATAGATAAAAAACAACTTCAACGGTTTCTAGGATGTTTAAATTATATTCATGATTTTTTCAAAGATTTAGGAACTCTTTGCAAACCTCTTTATAATAGATTTAAAAATAATCCAGAACCTTGGACTCAAGAACATACTAATATTGTTAAACTTATAAAACAAAAAATTCCTTCTTTACCTTGTTTAAATTTACCACATCCTCATGCTAATATCATAGTCGAAACTGATGCTAGTGATATTGGATTTGGAGGTATTTTAAAACAAAAATTATCAAATTCCTCTGAAGAACAATTGGTTCGTTTTTATTCAGGTGCTTGGAATAATACTCAAAAGAATTATTCAACTGTTAAAAAGGAGATTTTAAGTATTGTTTTATGTATTACTAAATTTGAAGATGATTTATTTATGAAAAAGTTTTTATTAAGAATTGATTGTCAATCTGCAAAATCAATTTTAGAAAAGGATGTTAAAAATATTATTTCTAAACAAATTTTTGATAGATGGCAAGCATTGTTGGGCAATTTTGATTTCGATATTGAATTTATAAAAGGAGAAAGCAATTCATTACCAGATTTTCTTTCTCGTGAATTTTTGCAGGGAAAATGAGTTCATCGTCTTCCTCCAAGATTGAAGACAAGAAACCAGTTAATCAAAAGCTTGTTCCTTTCTCAAGTCAAAATCGTTTTTCCCCATTAACTCCAATTGCAAAAAATTCTCAACTTTATTCAAACATGCTACAATCAAAACTAGCTACTCCAAACATTTCTCCAGTTCAATCAATTAGCCCTTTTTCAAAACCTATTCCTTCTGAAACACAAATTTCAACAAATCCTAAACCTACAAATAAAGCCCCTTATGTTCTCAATCCAAATCTCTTGAAAATCCAAATACTTGAAGATTCTCAAATTCTTAAGCTTAATCAAGGTTTTCATGTTCTTACTGAACACCTCTTTGGTCGAGGAAAAACCTTTCATGAAAACTCTTACAAATCTCGAGAATATTATCAAACCATTCTACAAGAATCTGGATCTGTTCAGATTGATCACCGTTCTAATAATAAGGAAGGATCTATTGATTTTAGCAAAGCCCGAATTCTTAAAATCATTTCTCCAGAAAATTGGTCATCCAATCTTTCCTTCGAAAAACCCATTTATCAATTCCCTGCTTATCCAAGATATTCATATTATGATTACCAAGAAGCTTGGACTAAAGCATTTTTTCTTCGAAACTATTCTCATTCATGGTTCATTTTCTTTGATAAAAATTTCAACTGTGAATACCCCAGATGGTTTGTCAATTGGTATCGTTATATGGGACTTGTTCCTATTTGTTTACCCACTGAAATTCTCAAAGGATTTTCTAAATTCAAAGAACTATTTATTCAACAAATCCCAGAATTTGAATATTTGTTACAGTTCACCATGTTATTCAAAGTTCCATGGATCATGTCCTGGACATTCTCTTATCAAGAAGCAACAGACTTAAATCCCCCTTGGCTCAATAGACAATTTCGTCTAAAATGGTGGGATAAAGTCACAATTTCTCAAGCAAACGAGCAGGCTGTTTTCAATCATTATCAATCAATGTATAATCAAAAGCCAGAAATTGAAGCGAATCTTATCAAGAGTCTATCTTCTCCAGATGCTAATCTTATTAGCAAAATTCGTGCCGCTGCAAATTCTTCCCCTGAAGATCTACAACAATTACTTCAAGAAATTCGCAATTCTCCAACTAATTCAGAAAATTCTCCCACATCTGTCAAAAATAATTTTCAAGAGCTCAAGATCCTTTTGATGATCCATTTGCAGATTAATTAAATTTTTAATTTTGGTGTTATACCTTCAATGTAAGGTATTCTTTCATTTCGTATTTCACCCTCCACCCTTGGTGTCATACCTTTTTAGGTATTTTGCAAAAGTGTTTGTTATTCAAGGGGGGGTAGTACTACGTGTTATCAAATTGTGTTAGTATTTATTCAACTGTTATCAAATTTATACACTGTGTGAGTACATCAATTATCAAAAATATTATCAAATCCTCTGCAGAGATAAGATGTTAAATTATTACAAGAAAACAAACAACTTTTACAAAGATGAAAGAAGATGCTCCATTATCGCAAAAGAAGATTTCCATTATCAAAAAATGACAAAATATGATGCCAATTTGTCAAAAGCTTTACAGTTTTGTCTGCCACATCTACACTCCGACAAAGGCAAGTTGATTCAATAATTCTCAAGATTGATCCGGTAATCCTTCGGTTTCCCGTTTCAAGATATTTCAAGACTCCAAGACTCCTATATATTGAGGAGATATGTTTTAATTAGAATTATCTCTAGGTTCTCTAAAAATTTCTCTCATTAAATTTCTCTCTAATGTTTAGTTCATGTCTAAGAAAAGTGTTCTCCTATCTACTTCTAGATGTTCAAAATCTTTAGATTTTCAAATCATACTTGCTCCAGACGGATGCTCTGATTGTAATTTAAAAGAAGGTAATATATAAAGAATTTTATTCAATTGTTGTATTATCTTTATGGCAATCTCATTTCGAGTTATTCTAACTATTAATTCTACAAAGTTTGAAATTTTTGTTAAAATAATACTCGCATTTAATAATAATCAAGTTAATCAAATTCATGCTTGAAATATTTAAATAACTTTTGTTCTTTTATTATTCATCATGTCTGATTCAAAGATACAAGCTAATCGTCATTATTATTGTAATCAATTAAAAGCTTTACAAGTTCTAATCAGTAATCATAAGTTTATAAGCAAAGATAGAAAACAGTTTTATAAACTAATGTATGATTTTTATCATCAAAAAATATCTGAAACTACTTGTTAATTTGTTCCGCAATTAATGAAACTACTTGTTAATTTGTTCCGCAATAAATGGTCAATAATGATTTCCTTTTTTGGCGGATATTCAGAAATAATTTCTTGATTAGTAATAACATCCTTGTATGTTTTTGAAGAAACAGGAAAAACAGTTTGCATTTTAAAAGGATAATCTATATTATGTTTAGGAACATAAATCAATTCGAACCATTGAAAAAACGGAGAGTGAATTTGATTTGATAAAACATAATCTTCCCAAAGACCAAAATGTAAAAATCTTATATAATATGAAAAGTTTTCTTCATGCCAAATTCTTTTTGTATTATTATAATCTTTATAATATTCTTCTTCTTTTAAATAATCAAAATTAACATATGAAGGTATTTTAGAAATATCTATATTAATATTCATTTTAACAAGTTGATTGATTTATTCTGAAAGATATATTTTTAATAATACTAAGTTGAGCACTAATAACAATATATTTATTTTTAATCATTTTTGATAAATAATATATTATTTCCTTTTGAATATTATAATTATACGTGTCCTTTTCAATATTAGATAATTTAATTTCTTCGTCTTCTTTAAGTTGTTTAATTCTATTTATTTCTTTAGAAACGCTTGCAATAATTTGCCATCTAGTCTTTAATAAATTATTCCAAAAAGTATTATTATTACAACAACTAATCTGTCTTTTAGAACTCATTAACACGTATATTTAGATAAATTTGTTAAATAATTATCAAGATGTATATTAAAGGTTTTTAATACTGCTTTTATGTTATTAATTTCTTGTTCTAATTCTAATAGTTCCTTATCATTAATTATTAAATTTATATTTTTTAATTCTAATACATTTTCTTGTAAGAGTTTTTTAAATATTTTTATTGAATTTCTTAATCTTTTAATTGCAGTAACTCTATTTCTGTTTAAAGAATTACAATTTATTTGAACTTTATTACTCATAATTGTTGTCTATAATTTTGAAGTTCATTAATAAAATCAGATTTAGTAGGACTTGGTAAACTTGTATCACTAGTTTGATCTTCTTGATAAAGAGGTTTAGGAATAGAACTAGAATAGTCAACAGTTTTTAAATTTAAAGACTTTGATTTTGAAAACGAAGATTTAGAAGTACCAATTTCAGGAATAGAATTAGTAGAAAATCTAGATGATGAAAAATTTATAGAAGAAAAATTTATATCAACTGAGCCATCATTATGCTCAATTATATTTGAAATTTGTTTTGAAGAATCTAAAGATTTTGGTTCAATAACATTTTGTAAATTCCAATTACATGATTGAGTAATTTCTGACCATTTAAGTCGTTTAAGCATATGAACTTTTGTATGATTAGTATTTGCTTCGTAAATAATTGTTTCATTTCTTGGACTTGACAAACGGGTTTTTGGTTCTAAAGTAGTTGTCATGGTTTTATAACAAACACGATAAATGATTGCTAAAGGTTTAGAGTTATTTTTAAATTCTAAATTCTTTGTTTCAACAGTTAAAACCAAAGTGTCTAAAATATTTTTGTCAAATAATCCTACAGAAAAATTTGGATAACAATTAAAATAACTCTAACGTCTTACGCTAATCCAACCAATCACTGGTCTGGTCTCTGTATCATTCTTAACAAAACTCATAATTTTCTTAAAATTCTTCAAACAAAAACTAACCAAATAACAAACAGAAATATCATACATAACTATCAAAAATAGAACTGGCTCTGATACCATTTATTGCGGAACAAAAATTATTTAAATATTTCAAGCATGAATTTGATTAACTTGATTATTATTAAATGCGAGTATTATTTTAACAAAAATTTCAAACTTTGTAGAATTAATAGTTAGAATAACTCGAAATGAGATTGCCATAAAGATAATACAACAATTGAATAAAATTCTTTATATATTACCTTCTTTTAAATTACAATCAGAGCATCCGTCTGGAGCAAGTATGATTTGAAAATCTAAAGATTTTATTCAACTGTTATCAAATTTATACACTGTGTGAGTACATCAATTATCAAAAATATTATCAAATCCTCTGCAGAGATAAGATGTTAAATTATTACAAGAAAACAAACAACTTTTACAAAGATGAAAGAAGATGCTCCATTATCGCAAAAGAAGATTTCCATTATCAAAAAATGACAAAATATGATGCCAATTTGTCAAAAGCTTTACAGTTTTGTCTGCCACATCTACACTCCGACAAAGGCAAGTTGATTCAATAATTCTCAAGATTGATCCGGTAATCCTTCGGTTTCCCGTTTCAAGATATTTCAAGACTCCAAGACTCCTATATATTGAGGAGATATGTTTTAATTAGAATTATCTCTAGGTTCTCTAAAAATTTCTCTCATTAAATTTCTCTCTAATGTTTAGTTCATGTCTAAGAAAAGTGTTCTCCTATCTACTTCTAGATGTTCAAAATCTTTAGATTTTCAAATCATACTTGCTCCAGACGGATGCTCTGATTGTAATTTAAAAGAAGGTAATATATAAAGAATTTTATTCAATTGTTGTATTATCTTTATGGCAATCTCATTTCGAGTTATTCTAACTATTAATTCTACAAAGTTTGAAATTTTTGTTAAAATAATACTCGCATTTAATAATAATCAAGTTAATCAAATTCATGCTTGAAATATTTAAATAACTTTTGTTCTTTTATTATTCATCATGTCTGATTCAAAGATACAAGCTAATCGTCATTATTATTGTAATCAATTAAAAGCTTTACAAGTTCTAATCAGTAATCATAAGTTTATAAGCAAAGATAGAAAACAGTTTTATAAACTAATGTATGATTTTTATCATCAAAAAATATCTGAAACTACTTGTTAATTTGTTCCGCAATTAATGAAACTACTTGTTAATTTGTTCCGAAATAAATGGTATCAGAGCCAGTTCTATTTTTGATAGTTATGTATGATATTTCTGTTTGTACCATCTGAAATCAGTTAATTTTCTACAATGTAAGTTCATTAGAATTTCAGAAGTTCTTTCTTGAAAAGTAGTAGGATCTCCTACAAAGTTTTTGATTATAGCAAAAATTAAAGTATTAACCATATCATCTTCTTGAGTTTGAATAGGTAAATTATTTTCTTGTTTTATAACGGTTTTCTTGGCAGTCATTATAAAATTCTTTTCTTCTGGTGTAATATAGAAATCCCACCAACCTTTAAGAGTACCAGTAAACCCAGAAATAATAATATTAACAATTTGAAGTTGAGTATTATTGTGAGACTTGTAAGCATTAGCTGCCATGGTCATTTCTTGAACAATATTAAGAATTTGATGTTCAGAGTTACCATCGATATTCCATTCGTAAACAGAGGTACCATCGTAAGCTGAACGATCATATTGAAAAGCTCTTTCTTCAATTTGAACATCAGGAAGAGAAGGTCTATTCCAATAATTTTTAATAGTTGGTTTTGGATTATTACCAAAAGAATTAATCTTATTTAATCTTGAAAAATTATTTGTAAGCTGATTTATATCATCATTATCATTTATGAATTGTTGAGTAAGATTGTCTAAATTTAATGTTCTTATTTTTTCAAAATCTATTGATCGACATTTCAAAAAATTAAATCATTTTAGGATGAACAGAGAGGGCATCGGCCCAACGATGATTGTGGTCCGGCTCCGCGACTTACCATACTTACACGTCTTACGCTAATCCAACCAATCACTGGTCTGGTCTCTGTATCATTCTTAACAAAACTCATAATTTTCTTAAAATTCTTCAAACAAAAATTAACCAAATAACAAACAGAAATATCATACATAACTATCAAAAATAGAACTGGCTCTGATACCATTTATTGCGGAACAAATTAACAAGTAGTTTCAGATATTTTTTGATGATAAAAATCATACATTAGTTTATAAAACTGTTTTCTATCTTTGCTTATAAACTTATGATTACTGATTAGAACTTGTAAAGCTTTTAATTGATTACAATAATAATGACGATTAGCTTGTATCTTTGAATCAGACATGATGAATAATAAAAGAACAAAAGTTATTTAAATATTTCAAGCATGAATTTGATTAACTTGATTATTATTAAATGCGAGTATTATTTTAACAAAAATTTCAAACTTTGTAGAATTAATAGTTAGAATAACTCGAAATGAGATTGCCATAAAGATAATACAACAATTGAATAAAATTCTTTATATATTACCTTCTTTTAAATTACAATCAGAGCATCCGTCTGGAGCAAGTATGATTTGAAAATCTAAAGATTTTGAACATCTAGAAGTAGATAGGAGAACACTTTTCTTAGACATGAACTAAACATTAGAGAGAAATTTAATGAGAGAAATTTTTAGAGAACCTAGAGATAATTCTAATTAAAACATATCTCCTCAATATATAGGAGTCTTGGAGTCTTGAAATATCTTGAAACGGGAAACCGAAGGATTACCGGATCAATCTTGAGAATTATTGAATCAACTTGCCTTTGTCGGAGTGTAGATGTGGCAGACAAAACTGTAAAGCTTTTGACAAATTGGCATCATATTTTGTCATTTTTTGATAATGGAAATCTTCTTTTGCGATAATGGAGCATCTTCTTTCATCTTTGTAAAAGTTGTTTGTTTTCTTGTAATAATTTAACATCTTATCTCTGCAGAGGATTTGATAATATTTTTGATAATTGATGTACTCACACAGTGTATAAATTTGATAACAGTTGAATAAATACTAACACAATTTGATAACACGTAGTACTACCCCCCCTTGAATAACAAACACTTTTGCAAAATACCTAAAAAGGTATGACACCAAGGGTGGAGGGTGAAATACGAAATGAAAGAATACCTTACATTGAAGGTATAACACCAAAATTAAAAATTTAATTAATCTGCAAATGGATCATCAAAAGGATCTTGAGCATCTTGAAAATTATTTTTGACAGATGTGGGAGAATTTTCTGAATTAGTTGGAGAATTGCGAATTTCTTGAAGTAATTTGTTGTAGATCTTCAGGGGAAGAATTTGCAGCGGCACGAATTTTGCTAATAAGATTAGCATCTGGAGAAGATAGACTCTTGATAAGATTCGCTTCAATTTCTGGCTTTTGATTATACATTGATTGATAATGATTGAAAACAGCCTGCTCGTTTGCTTGGGAAATTGTGACTTTATCCCACCATTTTAGACGAAATTGTCTATTGAGCCAAGGGGGATTTAAGTCTGTTGCTTCTTGATAAGAGAATGTCCAGGACATGATCCATGGAACTTTAAATAACATGGTGAACTGTAACAAATATTCAAATTCTGGGATTTGTTGAATAAATAGTTCTTTGAATTTAGAAAATCCTTTGAGAATTTCAGTGGGTAAACAAATAGGAACAAGTCCCATATAACGATACCAATTGACAAACCATCTGGGGTATTCACAGTTGAAATTTTTATCAAAGAAAATGAACCATGAATGAGAATAGTTTCGAAGAAAAAATGCTTTAGTCCAAGCTTCTTGGTAATCATAATATGAATATCTTGGATAAGCAGGGAATTGATAAAGGGGTTTTTCGAAGGAAAGATTGGATGACCAATTTTCTGGAGAAATGATTTTAAGAATTCGGGCTTTGCTAAAATCAATAGATCCTTCCTTATTATTAGAACGGTGATCAATCTGAACAGATCCAGATTCTTGTAGAATGGTTTGATAATATTCTCGAGATTTGTAAGAGTTTTCATGAAAGGTTTTTCCTCGACCAAAGAGGTGTTCAGTAAGAACATGAAAACCTTGATTAAGCTTAAGAATTTGAGAATCTTCAAGTATTTGGATTTTCAAGAGATTTGGATTGAGAACATAAGGGGCTTTATTTGTAGGTTTAGGATTTGTTGAAATTTGTGTTTCAGAAGGAATAGGTTTTGAAAAAGGGCTAATTGATTGAACTGGAGAAATGTTTGGAGTAGCTAGTTTTGATTGTAGCATGTTTGAATAAAGTTGAGAATTTTTTGCAATTGGAGTTAATGGGGAAAAACGATTTTGACTTGAGAAAGGAACAAGCTTTTGATTAACTGGTTTCTTGTCTTCAATCTTGGAGGAAGACGATGAACTCATTTTCCCTGCAAAAATTCACGAGAAAAAAAATCTGGTAATGAATTGCTTTCTCCTTTTATAAATTCAATATCGAAATCAAAATTGCCCAACAATGCTTGCCATCTAGCAAAAATTTGTTTAGAAATAATATTTTTAACATCCTTTTCTAAAATTGATTTTGCAGATTGACAATCAATTCTTAATAAAAACTTTTTCATAAATAAATCATCTTCAAATTTAGTAATACATAAAACAATACTTAAAATCTCCTTTTTAACAGTTGAATAATTCTTTTGAGTATTATTCCAAGCACCTGAATAAAAACGAACCAATTGTTCTTCAGAGGAATTTGATAATTTTTGTTTTAAAATACCTCCAAATCCAATATCACTAGCATCAGTTTCGACTATGATATTAGCATGAGGATGTGGTAAATTTAAACAAGGTAAAGAAGGAATTTTTTTGTTTTATAAGTTTAACAATATTAGTATGTTCTTGAGTCCAAGGTTCTGGATTATTTTTTAATCTATTATAAAGAGGTTTGCAAAGAGTTCCTAAAACTTTGAAAAAATCATGAATATAATTTAAACATCCTAGAAACCGTTGAAGTTGTTTTTTATCTATAATTTCATCAGGAAATTTATTAGAAAATTCTAAACTTCTTATAATAGGTTTAATAGTATTATTAACAATGTTATGTCCTAAAAATCTAATTTCATTTTGAAATAAATGCATTTTCTTAGCTGAAACAGCTAAGCCATTTTTATAAATTAAATCATAAAACTGATTTAAATGTTTGAAATGTTGATCAATAGATTTTGAAAAAATAAGAACATCATCAATATAAACAATTGAAAAACTATTTATAGGAATGATAATATCATTCATAACGTTTTGAAATTCAGAAGGAGCATTCTTTAAACCAAAGGGCATAACGTTCCACTCATAATGTCCAAAAGGAACATTAAAACCTGTTTTGTATTTATCTTCTTCATGAATTTGAATTTGCCAAAAACCAGATTTCATATCGAATTTTGAAAATATTTTTGAATCATAAAGTTTTTTCAATAAATCTCTTTTATTAGGAATAGGATATCTAATCCAATCTAAAACTTTATTTAAAGGTTTATAATTGATAACTAATCTTGGTGATCCTCTTTCTAATTCAGCAGCATTCATAACATAGAAAGCTGAACAAGACCAAGGAGATTTAGAAGGTCTAATTAATTTTTTGTCCAATAAATCTTGAATTTCTTTTTTACAATGAGATTCTAATTCATTATTCATATGAATAGCTCTTGATTTTGAAGGAATATCTTTTTCATTAAAAGTTTTAATATAAGGTAATTTGACAATATGTTGTTTTCTGTTCCAAAAGGCGTTTGGAATATTTGAGCAAACATTATTTTCAAACTTTTGTTTTAAAGCTATAATTTTGTCTTGAATATACTTATCTTGTAATTGATTATGTATACGAAAATCATTAATTTCATTGATAAGGTAATTTGCTTGTTTTGTTTTATAATTAAGAATATTAATAGTTGAATAAGACGGAGGTTCACAAAATTTAAACATAATTTCTTTTCCAAAAACTTTAGTAATAATTCCATCATCTTGAACCATAAAAGGATATAATTTAGTAATAAAAGGTGTTCCTAAAATTAAAGAAGAAGTAAGATTTTTTACTAAAATTAAATGAGTTTTATAACAATAATCTTGATTGTTACAAATATGAACATCGGAAACTTTATAATTTATTTTTAAACTGGTTCCTTCAGCTCCAGTAAGCCTAGAAGAAGTTTTTTCATAAAATTGAGTGGGAAATATACCTTCTTGTATACAGTTCATATCAGCACCACTATCAATTAGAGCAGTAATATCCATTTTAAAATTATCTTTTACTAAAGTTATTTGAGTATTCCATTTTTGAGAAATTTGATCATTTATAATTCTTTCGATAACCTTTTCATCTTTATTATCATTATTTTGTGAATTAATAATATTTTTTTCCCTTTTCAAGAGTTATAATTTTGCCTTTAATTTCTTTTATGTCTTGTTTAACTGATTTTAATTCTTCTTGAAGTTCTTGCATGGAAATGGGTTTTGTTTCAGAAAATCGTTCATATATGTCCTTTAAATTAAAAATTTTTGTATTATCTGAAACAGAATTTTCATTCTTATTAAGCATTTGTTTTATTAACAGTTCTTGGATATTTTTATCTTTAATGGAATCTAAATTTTTTAAAAGATCTTTGTCATTGTTTGTAAGGACATTAATTGAATAATTACAATTACATTTTCCAACACATTCGCATGTATCAGAATCTTCCGAACTTGAACTATTTTGCTCTAAAATGTTTAAATCATTTTCTTGAAAATCGGAAAAACTAGAATCAGAATTGGAATCAGAATTTAACATAATTTTTCTAATTTGTTCTTTTAATTCTTCCGAAATATTTAATTCATTAATTTTTGTTTTTGCATAACAATTATTAGCATTATGACCATTACGACCACATTTATGGCAAATAATAATGTCTTTTGATTTTCTTTTAGATTTTTTATTAGATTGTTTATAAGGGTTTTTTGATGTTGAAAATTTATTTTTCTTATAATTCTTATAATTTTCTGTTTTATTATATTTCTTTTTCTTGAAATATTTTGAAGACTTTTTATTATATTTTTTGGTTTTTGAAGTAGACGGACCAGTTAATGGTTGATAACCATATTGTTGACAAAAATTTCCTAATTCATTTTTACTATTAATTCTATCCTTTTTAAGTTTTTCTTTAAATCTAAGGTCAGCACAAATAGCTAATCCTTCTTTATTAATATAATTAATTAAATCTCCATAAGTTAGGTTTTGATAAGGAATTGTATTATTAAAATTTTCTCTTAATTTTTGTCTAATTCTTTCGGCAAAAAGTTTTGGAAGTCCAGCAATAAAACGTTCTTTCCAATAAGATTCTTTACAATCAGGTCTTGAAAAAACTTTAACGAGATAATTATCTTTGTACCATCTGAAATCAGTTAATTTTCTACAATGTAAGTTCATTAGAATTTCAGAAGTTCTTTCTTGAAAAGTAGTAGGATCTCCTACAAAGTTTTTGATTATAGCAAAAATTAAAGTATTAATCATATCATCTTCTTGAGTTTGAATAGGTAAATTATTTTCTTGTTTTATAACGGTTTTCTTGGCAGTCATTATAAAATTCTTTTCTTCTGGTGTAATATAGAAATCCCACCAACCTTTAAGAGTACCAGTAAACCCAGAAATAATAATATTAACAATTTGAAGTTGAGTATTATTGTGAGACTTGTAAGCATTAGCTGCCATGGTCATTTCTTGAACAATATTAAGAATTTGATGTTCAGAGTTACCATCGATATTCCATTCGTAAACAGAGGTACCATCGTAAGCTGAACGATCATATTGAAAAGCTCTTTCTTCAATTTGAACATCAGGAAGAGAAGGTCTATTCCAATAATTTTTAATAGTTGGTTTTGGATTATTACCAAAAGAATTAATCTTATTTAATCTTGAAAAATTATTTGTAAGCTGATTTATATCATCATTATCATTTATGAATTGTTGAGTAAGATTGTCTAAATTTAATTCACTTTCATTATTACTTTCGTCAGATTCGTCAAAAGAGTCATTATTTGTTTTTAACATATTTATAGATACGTTTTTTGAAATACGAAAATTAGTAAGTCTTTTTTCTAATTCATCAATTAAATCTTTATTTCCAAGATTAAAATTTCCATTTATTTGATGAGGAATAAAGCTGACATTACTAGAGCTTGCTATATTATTATAAAAAATTTTTGTTTCAATTTTATTTTCTTTTGATAACTGTAAATTTATAGTATTTTCTTCAATCCTATTTAGTTGATCTGAAATAGTTAAAAGAGTTTCATTCGAATAATTATTTTGATAAATAATATTTTGAAAACATTTTTCATTTGTTATCTGACTCGGAACTTTAACTAAAGGAGTTGCAATAAAATTATTATCAATAATGATTTCCTTTTTTGGCGGATATTCAGAAATAATTTCTTGATTAGTAATAACATCCTTGTATGTTTTTGAAGAAACAGGAAAAACAGTTTGCATTTTAAAAGGATAATCTATATTATGTTTAGGAACATAAATCAATTCGAACCATTGAAAAAACGGAGAGTGAATTTGATTTGATAAAACATAATCTTCCCAAAGACCAAAATGTAAAAATCTTATATAATATGAAAAGTTTTCTTCATGCCAAATTCTTTTTGTATTATTATAATCTTTATAATATTCTTCTTCTTTTAAATAATCAAAATTAACATATGAAGGTATTTTAGAAATATCTATATTAATATTCATTTTAACAAGTTGATTGATTTATTCTGAAAGATATATTTTTAATAATACTAAGTTGAGCACTAATAACAATATATTTATTTTTAATCATTTTTGATAAACAATATATTATTTCCTTTTGAATATTATAATTATACGTGTCCTTTTCAATATTAGATAATTTAATTTCTTCGTCTTCTTTAAGTTGTTTAATTCTATTTATTTCTTTAGAAACGCTTGCAATAATTTGCCATCTAGTCTTTAATAAATTATTCCAAAAAGTATTATTATTACAACAACTAATCTGTCTTTTAGAACTCATTAACACGTATATTTAGATAAATTTGTTAAATAATTATCAAGATGTATATTAAAGGTTTTTAATACTGCTTTTATGTTATTAATTTCTTGTTCTAATTCTAATAGTTCCTTATCATTAATTATTAAATTTATATTTTTTAATTCTAATACCTTTTCTTGTAAGAGTTTTTTAAATATTTTTATTGAATTTCTTAATCTTTTAATAGCAGTAACTCTATTTCTGTTTAAAGAATTACAATTTATTTGAACTTTATTACTCATAATTGTTGTCTATAATTTTGAAGTTCATTAATAAAATCAGATTTAGTAGGACTTGGTAAACTTGTATCACTAGTTTGATCTTCTTGATAAAGAGGTTTAGGAATAGAACTAGAATAGTCAACAGTTTTTAAATTTAAAGACTTTGATTTTGAAAACGAAGATTTAGAAGTACCAATTTCAGGAATAGAATTAGTAGAAAATCTAGATGATGAAAAATTTATAGAAGAAAAATTTATTTCAACTGAGCCATCATTATGCTCAATTATATTTGAAATTTGTTTTGAAGAATCTAAAGATTTTGGTTCAATAACATTTTGTAAATTCCAATTACATGATTGAGTAATTTCTGACCATTTAAGTCGTTTAGGCATATGAACTTTTGTATGATTAGTATTTGCTTCGTAAATAATTGTTTCATTTCTTGGACTTGACAAACGAGTTTTTGGTTCTAAAGTAGTTGTCATGGTTTTATAACAAACACGATAAATGATTGCTAAAGGTTTAGAGTTATTTTTAAATTCTAAATTCTTTGTTTCAACAGTTAAAACCAAAGTGTCTAAAATATTTTTGTCAAATAATCCTACAGAAAAATTTGGATAACAATTAAAATAAATTGGTCCATTTGCGATATTTGTTTCAGCCATAGCTAAAATAGAATTTTGAAAATCTGTATGTCTTTTATCTCTTAATATTAAGAGAACAGGAGCATCAACACCAATTCTAAAAAGAGGTTTGATAGCAATTTGAACAAGACCTAAATGAAGAAATTTATATTTTTGTCTATGTTCAAAAATAGATCTTGATGATAACAAATTTATATTTTGTTGGTCTTGACCAATGGATAGGGTTTGTTCAGTCATTTTAATTGAGTAACTTTGAAAATAATCAAAAGTCCCTATTCTATAAATTGTATTTATATTTGTTTTAGGTATAGTCCAATCATTTAAATTTTGTTCTATATTATCAATAGTTTCTTCAATAGAGTTTATATGGTTATCATCATAATCTTGTTCTTTATTCATGATATTTTTACCAGTATCATATTTTTTAGATAATATGCGTGAAAATCTACTCATATTTGATTAATTTTAGTTTAAAGATTTTATAAGAAAACTTACTTGTTCTATTTAGGATGAACAGAGAGGGCATCGGCCCAACGATGATTGTGGTCCGGCTCCGCGACTTACCATACTTGCACGTCTTACGCTAATCCAACCAATCACTGGTCTGGTCTCTGTATCATTCTTAACAAAACTCATAATTTTCTTAAAATTCTTCAAACAAAAATTAACCAAATAACAAACAGAAATATCATACATAACTATCAAAAATAGAACTGGCTCTGATACCATTTATTGCGGAACAAATTAACAAGTAGTTTCATTAATTGCGGAACAAATTAACAAGTAGTTTCAGATATTTTTTGATGATAAAAATCATACATTAGTTTATAAAACTGTTTTCTATCTTTGCTTATAAACTTATGATTACTGATTAGAACTTGTAAAGCTTTTAATTGATTACAATAATAATGACGATTAGCTTGTATCTTTGAATCAGACATGATGAATAATAAAAGAACAAAAGTTATTTAAATATTTCAAGCATGAATTTGATTAACTTGATTATTATTAAATGCGAGTATTATTTTAACAAAAATTTCAAACTTTGTAGAATTAATAGTTAGAATAACTCGAAATGAGATTGCCATAAAGATAATACAACAATTGAATAAAATTCTTTATATATTACCTTCTTTTAAATTACAATCAGAGCATCCGTCTGGAGCAAGTATGATTTGAAAATCTAAATATTTTGAACATCTAGAAGTAGATAGGAGAACACTTTTCTTAGACATGAACTAAACATTAGAGAGAAATTTAATGAGAGAAATTTTTAGAGAACCTAGAGATAATTCTAATTAAAACATATCTCCTCAATATATAGGAGTCTTGGAGTCTTGAAATATCTTGAAACGGGAAACCGAAGGATTACCGGATCAATCTTGAGAATTATTGAATCAACTTGCCTTTGTCGGAGTGTAGATGTGGCAGACAAAACTGTAAAGCTTTTGACAAATTGGCATCATATTTTGTCATTTTTTGATAATGGAAATCTTCTTTTGCGATAATGGAGCATCTTCTTTCATCTTTGTAAAAGTTGTTTGTTTTCTTGTAATAATTTAACATCTTATCTCTGCAGAGGATTTGATAATATTTTTGATAATTGATGTACTCACATAGTGTATAAATTTGATAACAGTTGAATAAATACTAACACAATTTGATAACACGTAGTACTACCCCCCCTTGAATAACAAACACTTTTGCAAAATACCTAAAAAGGTATGACACCAAGGGTGGAGGGTGAAATACGAAATGAAAGAATACCTTACATTGAAGGTATAACACCAAAATTAAAAATTTAATTAATCTGCAAATGGATCATCAAAAGGATCTTGAGCATCTTGAAAATTATTTTTGACAGATGTGGGAGAATTTTCTGAATTAGTTGGAGAATTGCGAATTTCTTGAAGTAATTTGTTGTAGATCTTCAGGGGAAGAATTTGCAGCGGCACGAATTTTGCTAATAAGATTAGCATCTGGAGAAGATAGACTCTTGATAAGATTCGCTTCAATTTCTGGCTTTTGATTATACATTGATTGATAATGATTGAAAACAGCCTGCTCGTTTGCTTGAGAAATTGTGACTTTATCCCACCATTTTAGACGAAATTGTCTATTGAGCCAAGGGGGATTTAAGTCTGTTGCTTCTTGATAAGAGAATGTCCAGGACATGATCCATGGAACTTTAAATAACATGGTGAACTGTAACAAATATTCAAATTCTGGGATTTGTTGAATAAATAGTTCTTTGAATTTAGAAAATCCTTTGAGAATTTCAGTGGGTAAACAAATAGGAACAAGTCCCATATAACGATACCAATTGACAAACCATCTGGGGTATTCACAGTTGAAATTTTTATCAAAGAAAATGAACCATGAATGAGAATAGTTTCGAAGAAAAAATGTTTTAGTCCAAGCTTCTTGGTAATCATAATATGAATATCTTGGATAAGCAGGGAATTGATAAAGGGGTTTTTCGAAGGAAAGATTGGATGACCAATTTTCTGGAGAAATGATTTTAAGAATTCGGGCTTTGCTAAAATCAATAGATCCTTCCTTATTATTAGAACGGTGATCAATCTGAACAGATCCAGATTCTTGTAGAATGGTTTGATAATATTCTCGAGATTTGTAGGAGTTTTCATGAAAGGTTTTTCCTCGACCAAAGAGGTGTTCAGTAAGAACATGAAAACCTTGATTAAGCTTAAGAATTTGAGAATCTTCAAGTATTTGGATTTTCAAGAGATTTGGATTGAGAACATAAGGGGCTTTATTTGTAGGTTTAGGATTTGTTGAAATTTGTGTTTCAGAAGGAATAGGTTTTGAAAAAGGGCTAATTGATTGAACTGGAGAAATGTTTGGAGTAGCTAGTTTTGATTGTAGCATGTTTGAATAAAGTTGAGAATTTTTTGCAATTGGAGTTAATGGGGAAAAACGATTTTGACTTGAGAAAGGAACAAGCTTTTGATTAACTGGTTTCTTGTCTTCAATCTTGGAGGAAGACGATGAACTCATTTTCCCTGCAAAAATTCACGAGAAAAAAAATCTGGTAATGAATTGCTTTCTCCTTTTATAAATTCAATATCGAAATCAAAATTGCCCAACAATGCTTGCCATCTAGCAAAAATTTGTTTAGAAATAATATTTTTAACATCCTTTTCTAAAATTGATTTTGCAGATTGACAATCAATTCTTAATAAAAACTTTTTCATAAATAAATCATCTTCAAATTTAGTAATACATAAAACAATACTTAAAATCTCCTTTTTAACAGTTGAATAATTCTTTTGAGTATTATTCCAAGCACCTGAATAAAAACGAACCAATTGTTCTTCAGAGGAATTTGATAATTTTTGTTTTAAAATACCTCCAAATCCAATATCACTAGCATCAGTTTCGACTATGATATTAGCATGAGGATGTGGTAAATTTAAACAAGGTAAAGAAGGAATTTTTTGTTTTATAAGTTTAACAATATTAGTATGTTCTTGAGTCCAAGGTTCTGGATTATTTTTTAATCTATTATAAAGAGGTTTGCAAAGAGTTCCTAAAACTTTGAAAAAATCATGAATATAATTTAAACATCCTAGAAACCGTTGAAGTTGTTTTTTATCTATAATTTCATCAGGAAATTTATTAGAAAATTCTAAACTTCTTATAATAGGTTTAATAGTATTATTAACAATGTTATGTCCTAAAAATCTAATTTCATTTTGAAATAAATGCATTTTCTTAGCTGAAACAGCTAAGCCATTTTTATAAATTAAATCATAAAACTGATTTAAATGTTTGAAATGTTGATCAATAGATTTTGAAAAAATAAGAACATCATCAATATAAACAATTGAAAAACTATTTATAGGAATGATAATATCATTCATAACGTTTTGAAATTCAGAAGGAGCATTCTTTAAACCAAAGGGCATAACGTTCCACTCATAATGTCCAAAAGGAACATTAAAACCTGTTTTGTATTTATCTTCTTCATGAATTTGAATTTGCCAAAAACCAGATTTCATATCGAATTTTGAAAATATTTTTGAATCATAAAGTTTTTTCAATAAATCTCTTTTATTAGGAATAGGATATCTAATCCAATCTAAAACTTTATTTAAAGGTTTATAATTGATAACTAATCTTGGTGATCCTCTTTCTAATTCAGCAGCATTCATAACATAGAAAGTTGAACAAGACCAAGGAGATTTAGAAGGTCTAATTAATTTTTTGTCCAATAAATCTTGAATTTCTTTTTTACAATGAGATTCTAATTCATTATTCATATGAATAGCTCTTGATTTTGAAGGAATATCTTTTTCATTAAAAGTTTTAATATAAGGTAATTTGACAATATGTTGTTTTCTGTTCCAAAAGGCGTTTGGAATATTTGAGCAAACATTATTTTCAAACTTTTGTTTTAAAGCTATAATTTTGTCTTGAATATACTTATCTTGTAATTGATTATGTATACGAAAATCATTAATTTCATTGATAAGGTAATTTGTTTGTTTTGTTTTATAATTAAGAATATTAATAGTTGAATAAGACGGAGGTTCACAAAATTTAAACATAATTTCTTTTCCAAAAACTTTAGTAATAATTTCATCATCTTGAACCATAAAAGGATATAATTTAGTAATAAAAGGTGTTCCTAAAATTAAAGAAGAAGTAAGATTTTTTACTAAAATTAAATGAGTTTTATAACAATAATCTTGATTGTTACAAATATGAACATCGGAAACTTTATAATTTATTTTTAAACTGGTTCCTTCAGCTCCAGCAAGCCTAGAAGAAGTTTTTTCATAAAATTGAGTGGGAAATATACCTTCTTGTATACAGTTCATATCAGCACCACTATCAATTAGAGCAGTAATATCCATTTTAAAATTATCTTTTACTAAAGTTATTTGAGTATTCCATTTTTGAGAAATTTGATCATTTATAATTCTTTCGATAACCTTTTCATCTTTATTATCATTATTTTGTGAATTAATAATATTTTTTCCCTTTTCAAGAGTTATAATTTTGCCTTTAATTTCTTTTATGTCTTGTTTAACTGATTTTAATTCTTCTTGAAGTTCTTGCATGGAAATGGGTTTTGTTTCAGAAAATCGTTCATATATGTCCTTTAAATTAAAAATTTTTGTATTATCTGAAACAGAATTTTCATTCTTATTAAGCATTTGTTTTATTAACAGTTCTTGGATATTTTTATCTTTAATGAAATCTAAATTTTTTAAAAGATCTTTGTCATTGTTTGTAAGGACATTAATTGAATAATTACAATTACATTTTCCAACACATTCGCATGTATCAGAATCTTCCGAACTTGAACTATTTTGCTCTAAAATGTTTAAATCATTTTCTTGAAAATCGGAAAAACTAGAATCAGAATTGGAATCAGAATTTAACATAATTTTTCTAATTTGTTCTTTTAATTCTTCCGAAATATTTAATTCATTAATTTTTGTTTTTGCATAACAATTATTAGCATTATGACCATTACGACCACATTTATGGCAAATAATAATGTCTTTTGATTTTCTTTTAGATTTTTTATTAGATTGTTTATAAGGGTTTTTTGATGTTGAAAATTTATTTTTCTTATAATTCTTATAATTTTCTGTTTTATTATATTTCTTTTTCTTGAAATATTTTGAAGACTTTTTATTATATTTTTTGGTTTTTGAAGTAGACGGACCTGTTAATGGTTGATAACCATATTGTTGACAAAAATTTCCTAATTCATTTTTACTATTAATTCTATCCTTTTTAAGTTTTTCTTTAAATCTAAGGTCAGCACAAATAGCTAATCCTTCTTTATTAATATAATTAATTAAATCTCCATAAGTTAGGTTTTGATAAGGAATTGTATTATTAAAATTTTCTCTTAATTTTTGTCTAATTCTTTCGGCAAAAAGTTTTGGAAGTCCAGCAATAAAACGTTCTTTCCAATAAGATTCTTTACAATCAGGTCTTGAAAAAACTTTAACGAGATAATTATCTTTGTACCATCTGAAATCAGTTAATTTTCTACAATGTAAGTTCATTAGAATTTCAGAAGTTCTTTCTTGAAAAGTAGTAGGATCTCCTACAAAGTTTTTGATTATAGCAAAAATTAAAGTATTAACCATATCATCTTCTTGAGTTTGAATAGGTAAATTATTTTCTTGTTTTATAACGGTTTTCTTGGCAGTCATTATAAAATTCTTTTCTTCTGGTGTAATATAGAAATCCCACCAACCTTTAAGAGTACCAGTAAACCCAGAAATAATAATATTAACAATTTGAAGTTGAGTATTATTGTGAGACTTGTAAGCATTAGCTGCCATGGTCATTTCTTGAACAATATTAAGAATTTGATGTTCAGAGTTACCATCGATATTCCATTCGTAAACAGAGGTACCATCGTAAGCTGAACGATCATATTGAAAAGCTCTTTCTTCAATTTGAACATTAGGAAGAGAAGGTCTATTCCAATAATTTTTAATAGTTGGTTTTGGATTATTACCAAAAGAATTAATCTTATTTAATCTTGAAAAATTATTTGTAAGCTGATTTATATCATCATTATCATTTATGAATTGTTGAGTAAGATTGTCTAAATTTAATTCACTTTCATTATTACTTTCGTCAGATTCGTCAAAAGAGTCATTATTTGTTTTTAACATATTTATAGATACGTTTTTTGAAATACGAAAATTAGTAAGTCTTTTTTCTAATTCATCAATTAAATCTTTATTTCCAAGATTAAAACTTCCATTTATTTGATGAGGAATAAAGCTGACATTACTAGAGCTTGCTATATTATTATAAAATTTTTTTGTTTCAATTTTATTTTCTTTTGATAACTGTAAATTTATAGTATTTTCTTCAATCCTATTTAGTTGATCTGAAATAGTTAAAAGAGTTTCATTCGAATAATTATTTTGATAAATAATATTTTGAAAACATTTTTCATTTGTTATCTGACTCGGAACTTTAACTAAAGGAGTTGCAATAAAATTATTATCAATAATGATTTCCTTTTTTGGCGGATATTCAGAAATAATTTCTTGATTAGTAATAACATCCTTGTATGTTTTTGAAGAAACAGGAAAAACAGTTTGCATTTTAAAAGGATAATCTATATTATGTTTAGGAACATAAATCAATTCGAACCATTGAAAAAACGGAGAGTGAATTTGATTTGATAAAACATAATCTTCCCAAAGACCAAAATGTAAAAATCTTATATAATATGAAAAGTTTTCTTCATGCCAAATTCTTTTTGTATTATTATAATCTTTATAATATTCTTCTTCTTTTAAATAATCAAAATTAACATATGAAGGTATTTTAGAAATATCTATATTAATATTCATTTTAACAAGTTGATTGATTTATTCTGAAAGATATATTTTTAATAATACTAAGTTGAGCACTAATAACAATATATTTATTTTTAATCATTTTTGATAAACAATATATTATTTCCTTTTGAATATTATAATTATACGTGTCCTTTTCAATATTAGATAATTTAATTTCTTCGTCTTCTTTAAGTTGTTTAATTCTATTTATTTCTTTAGAAACGCTTGCAATAATTTGCCATCTAGTCTTTAATAAATTATTCCAAAAAGTATTATTATTACAACAACTAATCTGTCTTTTAGAACTCATTAACACGTATATTTAGATAAATTTGTTAAATAATTATCAAGATGTATATTAAAGGTTTTTAATACTGCTTTTATGTTATTAATTTCTTGTTCTAATTCTAATAGTTCCTTATCATTAAGTATTAAATTTATATTTTTTAATTCTAATACCTTTTCTTGTAAGAGTTTTTTAAATATTTTTATTGAATTTCTTAATCTTTTAATAGCAGTAACTCTATTTCTGTTTAAAGAATTACAATTTATTTGAACTTTATTACTCATAATTGTTGTCTATAATTTTGAAGTTTATTAATAAAATCAGATTTAGTAGGACTTGGTAAACTTGTATCACTAGTTTGATCTTCTTGATAAAGAGGTTTAGGAATAGAACTAGAATAGTCAACATTTTTTAAATTTAAAGACTTTGATTTTGAAAACGAAGATTTAGAAGTACCAATTTCAGGAATAGAATTAGTAGAAAATCTAGATGATGAAAAATTTATAGAAGAAAAATTTATATCAACTGAGCCATCATTATGCTCAATTATATTTGAAATTTGTTTTGAAGAATCTAAAGATTTTGGTTCAATAACATTTTGTAAATTCCAATTACATGATTGAGTAATTTCTGACCATTTAAGTCGTTTAGGCATATGAACTTTTGTATGATTAGTATTTGTTTCGTAAATAATTGTTTCATTTCTTGGACTTGACAAACGGGTTTTTGGTTCTAAAGTAGTTGTCATGGTTTTATAACAAACACGATAAATGATTGCTAAAGGTTTAGAGTTATTTTTAAATTCTAAATTCTTTGTTTCAACAGTTAAAACCAAAGTGTCTAAAATATTTTTGTCAAATAATCCTACAGAAAAATTTGGATAACAATTAAAATAAATTGGTCCATTTGCGATATTTGTTTCAGCCATAGCTAAAATAGAATTTTGAAAATCTGTATGTCTTTTATCTCTTAATATTAAGAGAACAGGAGCATCAACACCAATTCTAAAAAGAGGTTTGATAGCAATTTGAACAAGACCTAAATGAAGAAATTTATATTTTTGTCTATGTTCAAAAATAGATCTTGATGATAACAAATTTATATTTTGTTGGTCTTGACCAATGGATAGGGTTTGTTCAGTCATTTTAATTGAGTAACTTTGAAAATAATCAAAAGTCCCTATTCTATAAATTGTATTTATATATGTTTTAGGTATAGTCCAATCATTTAAATTTTGTTCTATATTATCAATAGTTTCTTCAATAGAGTTTATATGGTTATCATCATAATCTTGTTCTTTATTCATGATATTTTTACCAGTATCATATTTTTTAGATAATATGCGTGAAAATCTACTCATATTTGATTAATTTTAGTTTAAAGATTTTATAAGAAAACTTACTTGTTCTATTTAGGATGAACAGAGAGGGCATCGGCCCAACGATGATTGTGGTCCGGCTCCGCGACTTACCATACTTGCACGTCTTACGCTAATCCAACCAATCACTGGTCTGGTGTCTGTATCATTCTTAACAAAACTCATAATTTTCTTAAAATTCTTCAAACAAAATTTAACCAAATAACAAACAGAAATATCATACATAACTATCAAAAATAGAACTGGTAAGTTTTCTTATAAAATCTTTAAACTGAAATTAATCAAATATGAGTAGATTTTCACGCATATTATCTAAAAAATATGATACTGGTAAAAATATCATGAATAAAGAACAAGATTATGATGGTATCAGAGCCAGTTCTATTTTTGATAGTTATGTATGATATTTCTGTTTGTTATTTGGTTAATTTTTGTTTGAAGAATTTTAAGAAAATTATGAGTTTTGTTAAGAATGATACAGAGACCAGACCAGTGATTGGTTGGATTAGCGTAAGACGTGCAAGTATGGTAAGTCGCGGAGCCGGACCACAATCATCGTTGGGCCGATGCCCTCTCTGTTCATCCTAAATAGAACAAGTAAGTTTTCTTATAAAATCTTTAAACTAAAATTAATCAAATATGAGTAGATTTTCACGCATATTATCTAAAAAATATGATACTGGTAAAAATATCATGAATAAAGAACAAGATTATGATGATAACCATATAAACTCTATTGAAGAAACTATTGATAATATAGAACAAAATTTAAATGATTGGACTATACCTAAAACAAATATAAATACAATTTATAGAATAGGGACTTTTGATTATTTTCAAAGTTACTCAATTAAAATGACTGAACAAACCCTATCCATTGGTCAAGACCAACAAAATATAAATTTGTTATCATCAAGATCTATTTTTGAACATAGACAAAAATATAAATTTCTTCATTTAGGTCTTGTTCAAATTGCTATCAAACCTCTTTTTAGAATTGGTGTTGATGCTCCTGTTCTCTTAATATTAAGAGATAAAAGACATACAGATTTTCAAAATTCTATTTTAGCTATGGCTGAAACAAATATCGCAAATGGACCAATTTATTTTAATTGTTATCCAAATTTTTCTGTAGGATTATTTGACAAAAATATTTTAGACACTTTGGTTTTAACTGTTGAAACAAAGAATTTAGAATTTAAAAATAACTCTAAACCTTTAGCAATCATTTATCGTGTTTGTTATAAAACCATGACAACTACTTTAGAACCAAAAACCCGTTTGTCAAGTCCAAGAAATGAAACAATTATTTACGAAGCAAATACTAATCATACAAAAGTTCATATGCCTAAACGACTTAAATGGTCAGAAATTACTCAATCATGTAATTGGAATTTACAAAATGTTATTGAACCAAAATCTTTAGATTCTTCAAAACAAATTTCAAATATAATTGAGCATAATGATGGCTCAGTTGATATAAATTTTTCTTCTATAAATTTTTCATCATCTAGATTTTCTACTAATTCTATTCCTGAAATTGGTACTTCTAAATCTTCGTTTTCAAAATCAAAGTCTTTAAATTTAAAAACTGTTGACTATTCTAGTTCTATTCCTAAACCTCTTTATCAAGAAGATCAAACTAGTGATACAAGTTTACCAAGTCCTACTAAATCTGATTTTATTAATGAACTTCAAAATTATAGACAACAATTATGAGTAATAAAGTTCAAATAAATTGTAATTCTTTAAACAGAAATAGAGTTGCTGCTATTAAAAGATTAAGAAATTCAATAAAAATATTTAAAAAACTCTTACAAGAAAAGGTATTAGAATTAAAAAATATAAATTTAATAATTAATGATAAGGAACTATTAGAATTAGAACAAGAAATTAATAACATAAAAGCAGTATTAAAAACCTTTAATATACATCTTGATAATTATTTAACAAATTTATCTAAATATACGTGTTAATGAGTTCTAAAAGACAGATTAGTTGTTGTAATAATAATACTTTTTGGAATAATTTATTAAAGACTAGATGGCAAATTATTGCAAGCGTTTCTAAAGAAATAAATAGAATTAAACAACTTAAAGAAGACGAAGAAATTAAATTATCTAATATTGAAAAGGACACGTATAATTATAATATTCAAAAGGAAATAATATATTGTTTATCAAAAATGATTAAAAATAAATATATTGTTATTAGTGCTCAACTTAGTATTATTAAAAATATATCTTTCAGAATAAATCAATCAACTTGTTAAAATGAATATTAATATAGATATTTCTAAAATACCTTCATATGTTAATTTTGATTATTTAAAAGAAGAAGAATATTATAAAGATTATAATAATACAAAAAGAATTTGGCATGAAGAAAACTTTTCATATTATATAAGATTTTTACATTTTGGTCTTTGGGAAGATTATGTTTTATCAAATCAAATTCACTCTCCGTTTTTTCAATGGTTCGAATTGATTTATGTTCCTAAACATAATATAGATTATCCTTTTAAAATGCAAACTGTTTTTCCTGTTTCTTCAAAAACATACAAGGATGTTATTACTAATCAAGAAATTATTTCTGAATATCCGCCAAAAAAGGAAATCATTATTGATAATAATTTTATTGCAACTCCTTTAGTTAAAGTTCCGAGTCAGATAACAAATGAAAAATGTTTTCAAAATATTATTTATCAAAATAATTATTCGAATGAAACTCTTTTAACTATTTCAGATCAACTAAATAGGATTGAGGAAAATACTATAAATTTACAGTTATCAAAAGAAAATAAAATTGAAACAAAAAAATTTTATAATAATATAGCAAGCTCTAGTAATGTCAGCTTTATTCCTCATCAAATAAATGGAAATTTTAATCTTGGAAATAAAGATTTAATTGATGAATTAGAAAAAAGACTTACTAATTTTCGTATTTCAAAAAACGTATCTATAAATATGTTAAAAACAAATAATGACTCTTTTGACGAATCTGACGAAAGTAATAATGAAAGTGAATTAAATTTAGACAATCTTACTCAACAATTCATAAATGATAATGATGATATAAATCAGCTTACAAATAATTTTTCAAGATTAAATAAGATTAATTCTTTTGGTAATAATCCAAAACCAACTATTAAAAATTATTGGAATAGACCTTCTCTTCCTGATGTTCAAATTGAAGAAAGAGCTTTTCAATATGATCGTTCAGCTTACGATTGTACCTCTGTTTACGAATGGAATATCGATGGTAACTCTAAACATCAAATTCTTAATATTGTTCAAGAAATGACCATGGCAGCTAATGCTTACAAGTCTCACAATAATACTCAACTTCAAATTGTTAATATTATTATTTCTGGGTTTACTGGTACTCTTAAAGGTTGGTGGGATTTCTATATTACACCAGAAGAAAAGAATTTTATAATGACTGCCAAGAAAACCGTTATAAAACAAGAAAATAATTTACCTATTCAAACTCAAGAAGATGATATGGTTAATACTTTAATTTTTGCTATAATCAAAAACTTTGTAGGAGATCCTACTACTTTTCAAGAAAGAACTTCTGAAATTCTAATGAACTTACATTGTAGAAAATTAACTGATTTCAGATGGTACAAAGATAATTATCTCGTTAAAGTTTTTTCAAGACCTGATTGTAAAGAATCTTATTGGAAAGAACGTTTTATTGCTGGACTTCCAAAACTTTTTGCCGAAAGAATTAGACAAAAATTAAGAGAAAATTTTAATAATACAATTCCTTATCAAAACCTAACTTATGGAGATTTAATTAATTATATTAATAAAGAAGGATTAGCTATTTGTGCTGACCTTAGATTTAAAGAAAAACTTAAAAAGGATAGAATTAATAGTAAAAATGAATTAGGAAATTTTTGTCAACAATATGGTTATCAACCATTAACAGGTCCGTCTACTTCAAAAACCAAAAAATATAATAAAAAGTCTTCAAAATATTTCAAGAAAAAGAAATATAATAAAACAGAAAATTATAAGAATTATAAGAAAAATAAATTTTCAACATCAAAAAACCCTTATAAACAATCTAATAAAAAATCTAAAAGAAAATCAAAAGACATTATTATTTGCCATAAATGTGGTCGTAATGGTCATAATGCTAATAATTGTTATGCAAAAACAAAAATTAATGAATTAAATATTTCGGAAGAATTAAAAGAACAAATTAGAAAAATTATGTTAAATTCTGATTCCAATTCTGATTCTAGTTTTTCCGATTTTCAAGAAAATGATTTAAACATTTTAGAGCAAAATAGTTCAAGTTCGGAAGATTCTGATACATGCGAATGTGTTGGAAAATGTAATTGTAATTATTCAATTAATGTCCTTACAAACAATGACAAAGATCTTTTAAAAAATTTAGATTCCATTAAAGATAAAAATATCCAAGAACTGTTAATAAAACAAATGCTTAATAAGAATGAAAATTCTGTTTCAGATAATACAAAAATTTTTAATTTAAAGGACATATATGAACGATTTTCTGAAACAAAACCCATTTCCATGCAAGAACTTCAAGAAGAATTAAAATCAGTTAAACAAGACAAAAAAGAAATTATGTTTAAATTTTGTGAACCTCCGTCTTATTCAACTATTAATATTCTTAATTATAAAACAAAACAAGCAAATTACCTTATCAATGAAATTAATGATTTTCGTATACATAATCAATTACAAGATAAGTATATTCAAGACAAAATTATAGCTTTAAAACAAAAGTTTGAAAATAATGTTTGCTCAAATATTCCAAACGCCTTTTGGAACAGAAAACAACATATTGTCAAATTACCTTATATTAAAACTTTTAATGAAAAAGATATTCCTTCAAAATCAAGAGCTATTCATATGAATAATGAATTAGAATCTCATTGTAAAAAAGAAATTCAAGATTTATTGGACAAAAAATTAATTAGACCTTCTAAATCTCCTTGGTCTTGTTCAGCTTTCTATGTTATGAATGCTGCTGAATTAGAAAGAGGATCACCAAGATTAGTTATCAATTATAAACCTTTAAATAAAGTTTTAGATTGGATTAGATATCCTATTCCTAATAAAAGAGATTTATTGAAAAAACTTTATGATTCAAAAATATTTTCAAAATTCGATATGAAATCTGGTTTTTGGCAAATTCAAATTCATGAAGAAGATAAATACAAAACAGGTTTTAATGTTCCTTTTGGACATTATGAGTGGAACGTTATGCCCTTTGGTTTAAAGAATGCTCCTTCTGAATTTCAAAACGTTATGAATGATATTATCATTCCTATAAATAGTTTTTCAATTGTTTATATTGATGATGTTCTTATTTTTTCAAAATCTATTGATCAACATTTCAAACATTTAAATCAGTTTTATAATTTAATTTATAAAAATGGCTTAGCTGTTTCAGCTAAGAAAATGCATTTATTTCAAAATGAAATTAGATTTTTAGGACATAACATTGTTAATAATACTATTAAACCTATTATAAGAAGTTTAGAATTTTCTAATAAATTTCCTGATGAAATTATAGATAAAAAACAACTTCAACGGTTTCTAGGATGTTTAAATTATATTCATGATTTTTTCAAAGATTTAGGAACTCTTTGCAAACCTCTTTATAATAGATTAAAAAATAATCTAGAACCTTGGACTCAAGAACATACTAATATTGTTAAACTTATAAAACAAAAAATTCCTTCTTTACCTTGTTTAAATTTACCACATCCTCATGCTAATATCATAGTCGAAACTGATGCTAGTGATATTGGATTTGGAGGTATTTTAAAACAAAAATTATCAAATTCCTCTGAAGAACAATTGGTTCGTTTTTATTCAGGTGCTTGGAATAATACTCAAAAGAATTATTCAACTGTTAAAAAGGAGATTTTAAGTATTGTTTTATGTATTACTAAATTTGAAGATGATTTATTTATGAAAAAGTTTTTATTAAGAATTGATTGTCAATCTGCAAAATCAATTTTAGAAAAGGATGTTAAAAATATTATTTCTAAACAAATTTTTGCTAGATGGCAAGCATTGTTGGGCAATTTTGATTTCGATATTGAATTTATAAAAGGAGAAAGCAATTCATTACCAGATTTTCTTTCTCGTGAATTTTTGCAGGGAAAATGAGTTCATTGTCTTCCTCCAAGATTGAAGACAAGAAACCAGTTAATCAAAAGCTTGTTCCTTTCTCAAGTCAAAATCGTTTTTCCCCATTAACTCCAATTGCAAAAAATTCTCAACTTTATTCAAACATGCTACAATCAAAACTAGCTACTCCAAATATTTCTCCAGTTCAATCAATTAGCCCTTTTTCAAAACCTATTCCTTCTGAAACACAAATTTCAACAAATCCTAAACCTACAAATAAAGCCCCTTATGTTCTCAATCCAAATCTCTTGAAAATCCAAATACTTGAAGATTCTCAAATTCTTAAGCTTAATCAAGGTTTTCATGTTCTTACTGAACACCTCTTTGGTCGAGGAAAAACCTTTCATGAAAACTCTTACAAATCTCGAGAATATTATCAAACCATTCTACAAGAATCTGGATCTGTTCAGATTGATCACCGTTCTAATAATAAGGAAGGATCTATTGATTTTAGCAAAGCCCGAATTCTTAAAATCATTTCTCCAGAAAATTGGTCATCCAATCTTTCCTTCGAAAAACCCCTTTATCAATTCCCTGCTTATCTAAGATATTCATATTATGATTACCAAGAAGCTTGGACTAAAGCATTTTTTCTTCGAAACTATTCTCATTCATGGTTCATTTTCTTTGATAAAAATTTCAACTGTGAATACCCCAGATGGTTTGTCAATTGGTATCGTTATATGGGACTTGTTCCTATTTGTTTACCCACTGAAATTCTCAAAGGATTTTCTAAATTCAAAGAACTATTTATTCAACAAATCCCAGAATTTGAATATTTGTTACAGTTCACCATGTTATTCAAAGTTCCATGGATCATGTCCTGGACATTCTCTTATCAAGAAGCAACAGACTTAAATCCCCCTTGGCTCAATAGACAATTTCGTCTAAAATGGTGGGATAAAGTCACAATTTCTCAAGCAAACGAGCAGGCTGTTTTCAATCATTATCAATCAATGTATAATCAAAAGCCAGAAATTGAAGCGAATCTTATCAAGAGTCTATCTTCTCCAGATGCTAATCTTATTAGCAAAATTCGTGCCGCTGCAAATTCTTCCCCTGAAGATCTACAACAAATTACTTCAAGAAATTCGCAATTCTCCAACTAATTCAGAAAATTCTCCCACATCTGTCAAAAATAATTTTCAAGATGCTCAAGATCCTTTTGATGATCCATTTGCAGATTAATTAAATTTTTAATTTTGGTGTTATACCTTCAATGTAAGGTATTCTTTCATTTCGTATTTCACCCTCCACCCTTGGTATCATACCTTTTTAGGTATTTTGCAAAAGTGTTTGTTATTCAAGGGGGGGTAGTACTACGTGTTATCAAATTGTGTTAGTATTTATTCAACTGTTATCAAATTTATACACTGTGTGAGTACATCAATTATCAAAAATATTATCAAATCCTCTGCAGAGATAAGATGTTAAATTATTACAAGAAAACAAACAACTTTTACAAAGATGAAAGAAGATGCTCCATTATCGCAAAAGAAGATTTCCATTATCAAAAAATGACAAAATATGATGCCAATTTGTCAAAAGCTTTACAGTTTTGTCTGCCACATCTACACTCCGACAAAGGCAAGTTGATTCAATAATTCTCAAGATTGATCCGGTAATCCTTCGGTTTCCCGTTTCAAGATATTTCAAGACTCCAAGACTCCTATATATTGAGGAGATATGTTTTAATTAGAATTATCTCTAGGTTCTCTAAAAATTTCTCTCTAATGTTTAGTTCATGTCTAAGAAAAGTGTTCTCCTATCTACTTCTAGATGTTCAAAATCTTTAGATTTTCAAATCATACTTGCTCCAGACGGATGCTCTGATTGTAATTTAAAAGAAGGTAATATATAAAGAATTTTATTCAATTGTTGTATTATCTTTATGGCAATCTCATTTCGAGTTATTCTAACTATTAATTCTACAAAGTTTGAAATTTTTGTTAAAATAATACTCGCATTTAATAATAATCAAGTTAATCAAATTCATGCTTGAAATATTTAAATAACTTTTGTTCTTTTATTATTCATCATGTCTGATTCAAAGATACAAGCTAATCGTCATTATTATTGTAATCAATTAAAAGCTTTACAAGTTCTAATCAGTAATCATAAGTTTATAAGCAAAGATAGAAAACAGTTTTATAAACTAATGTATGATTTTTATCATCAAAAAATATCTGAAACTACTTGTTAATTTGTTCCGCAATTAATGAAACTACTTGTTAATTTGTTCCGCAATAAATGGTATCAGAGCCAGTTCTATTTTTGATAGTTATGTATGATATTTCTGTTTGTTATTTGGTTAATTTTTGTTTGAAGAATTTTAAGAAAATTATGAGTTTTGTTAAGAATGATACAGAGACCAGACCAGTGATTGGTTGGATTAGCGTAAGACGTGCAAGTATGGTAAGTCGCGGAGCCGGACCACAATCATCGTTGGGCCGATGCCCTCTCTGTTCATCCTAAATAGAACAAGTAAGTTTTCTTATAAAATCTTTAAACTAAAATTAATCAAATATGAGTAGATTTTCACGCATATTATCTAAAAAATATGATACTGGTAAAAATATCATGAATAAAGAACAAGATTATGATGATAACCATATAAACTCTATTGAAGAAACTATTGATAATATAGAACAAAATTTAAATGATTGGACTATACCTAAAACAAATATAAATACAATTTATAGAATAGGGACTTTTGATTATTTTCAAAGTTACTCAATTAAAATGACTGAACAAACCCTATCCATTGGTCAAGACCAACAAAATATAAATTTGTTATCATCAAGATCTATTTTTGAACATAGACAAAAATATAAATTTCTTCATTTAGGTCTTGTTCAAATTGCTATCAAACCTCTTTTTAGAATTGGTGTTGATGCTCCTGTTCTCTTAATATTAAGAGATAAAAGACATACAGATTTTCAAAATTCTATTTTAGCTATGGCTGAAACAAATATCGCAAATGGACCAATTTATTTTAATTGTTATCCAAATTTTTCTGTAGGATTATTTGACAAAAATATTTTAGACACTTTGGTTTTAACTGTTGAAACAAAGAATTTAGAATTTAAAAATAACTCTAAACCTTTAGCAATCATTTATCGTGTTTGTTATAAAACCATGACAACTACTTTAGAACCAAAAACCCGTTTGTCAAGTCCAAGAAATGAAACAATTATTTACGAAGCAAATACTAATCATACAAAAGTTCATATGCCTAAACGACTTAAATGGTCAGAAATTACTCAATCATGTAATTGGAATTTACAAAATGTTATTGAACCAAAATCTTTAGATTCTTCAAAACAAATTTCAAATATAATTGAGCATAATGATGGCTCAGTTGATATAAATTTTTCTTCTATAAATTTTTCATCATCTAGATTTTCTACTAATTCTATTCCTGAAATTGGTACTTCTAAATCTTCGTTTTCAAAATCAAAGTCTTTAAATTTAAAAACTGTTGACTATTCTAGTTCTATTCCTAAACCTCTTTATCAAGAAGATCAAACTAGTGATACAAGTTTACCAAGTCCTACTAAATCTGATTTTATTAATGAACTTCAAAATTATAGACAACAATTATGAGTAATAAAGTTCAAATAAATTGTAATTCTTTAAACAGAAATAGAGTTGCTGCTATTAAAAGATTAAGAAATTCAATAAAAATATTTAAAAAACTCTTACAAGAAAAGGTATTAGAATTAAAAAATATAAATTTAATAATTAATGATAAGGAACTATTAGAATTAGAACAAGAAATTAATAACATAAAAGCAGTATTAAAAACCTTTAATATACATCTTGATAATTATTTAACAAATTTATCTAAATATACGTGTTAATGAGTTCTAAAAGACAGATTAGTTGTTGTAATAATAATACTTTTTGGAATAATTTATTAAAGACTAGATGGCAAATTATTGCAAGCGTTTCTAAAGAAATAAATAGAATTAAACAACTTAAAGAAGACGAAGAAATTAAATTATCTAATATTGAAAAGGACACGTATAATTATAATATTCAAAAGGAAATAATATATTATTTATCAAAAATGATTAAAAATAAATATATTGTTATTAGTGCTCAACTTAGTATTATTAAAAATATATCTTTCAGAATAAATCAATCAACTTGTTAAAATGAATATTAATATAGATATTTCTAAAATACCTTCATATGTTAATTTTGATTATTTAAAAGAAGAAGAATATTATAAAGATTATAATAATACAAAAAGAATTTGGCATGAAGAAAACTTTTCATATTATATAAGATTTTTACATTTTGGTCTTTGGGAAGATTATGTTTTATCAAATCAAATTCACTCTCCGTTTTTTCAATGGTTCGAATTGATTTATGTTCCTAAACATAATATAGATTATCCTTTTAAAATGCAAACTGTTTTTCCTGTTTCTTCAAAAACATACAAGGATGTTATTACTAATCAAGAAATTATTTCTGAATATCCGCCAAAAAAGGAAATCATTATTGATAATAATTTTATTGCAACTCCTTTAGTTAAAGTTCCGAGTCAGATAACAAATGAAAAATATTTTCAAAATATTATTTATCAAAATAATTATTCGAATGAAACTCTTTTAACTATTTCAGATCAACTAAATAGGATTGAAGAAAATACTATAAATTTACAGTTATCAAAAGAAAATAAAATTGAAACAAAAAAATTTTATAATAATATAGCAAGCTCTAGTAATGTCAGCTTTATTCCTCATCAAATAAATGGAAATTTTAATCTTGGAAATAAAGATTTAATTGATGAATTAGAAAAAAGACTTACTAATTTTCGTATTTCAAAAAACGTATCTATAAATATGTTAAAAACAAATAATGACTCTTTTGACGAATCTGACGAAAGTAATAATGAAAGTGAATTAAATTTAGACAATCTTACTCAACAATTCATAAATGATAATGATGATATAAATCAGCTTACAAATAATTTTTCAAGATTAAATAAGATTAATTCTTTTGGTAATAATCCAAAACCAACTATTAAAAATTATTGGAATAGACCTTCTCTTCCTGATGTTCAAATTGAAGAAAGAGCTTTTCAATATGATCGTTCAGCTTACGATGGTACCTCTGTTTACGAATGGAATATCGATGGTAACTCTAAACATCAAATTCTTAATATTGTTCAAGAAATGACCATGGCAGCTAATGCTTACAAGTCTCACAATAATACTCAACTTCAAATTGTTAATATTATTATTTCTGGGTTTACTGGTACTCTTAAAGGTTGGTGGGATTTCTATATTACACCAGAAGAAAAGAATTTTATAATGACTGCCAAGAAAACCGTTATAAAACAAGAAAATAATTTACCTATTCAAACTCAAGAAGATGATATGGTTAATACTTTAATTTTTGCTATAATCAAAAACTTTGTAGGAGATCCTACTACTTTTCAAGAAAGAACTTCTGAAATTCTAATGAACTTACATTGTAGAAAATTAACTGATTTCAGATGGTACAAAGATAATTATCTCGTTAAAGTTTTTTCAAGACCTGATTGTAAAGAATCTTATTGGAAAGAACGTTTTATTGCTGGACTTCCAAAACTTTTTGCCGAAAGAATTAGACAAAAATTAAGAGAAAATTTTAATAATACAATTCCTTATTAAAACCTAACTTATGGAGATTTAATTAATTATATTAATAAAGAAGGATTAGCTATTTGTGCTGACCTTAGATTTAAAGAAAAACTTAAAAAGGATAGAATTAATAGTAAAAATGAATTAGGAAATTTTTGTCAACAATATGGTTATCAACCATTAACAGGTCCGTCTACTTCAAAAACCAAAAAATATAATAAAAAGTCTTCAAAATATTTCAAGAAAAAGAAATATAATAAAACAGAAAATTATAAGAATTATAAGAAAAATAAATTTTCAACATCAAAAAACCCTTATAAACAATCTAATAAAAAATCTAAAAGAAAATCAAAAGACATTATTATTTGCCATAAATGTGGTCGTAATGGTCATAATGCTAATAATTGTTATGCAAAAACAAAAATTAATGAATTAAATATTTCGGAAGAATTAAAAGAACAAATTAGAAAAATTATGTTAAATTCTGATTCCAATTCTGATTCTAGTTTTTCCGATTTTCAAGAAAATGATTTAAACATTTTAGAGCAAAATAGTTCAAGTTCGGAAGATTCTGATACATGCGAATGTGTTGGAAAATGTAATTGTAATTATTCAATTAATGTCCTTACAAACAATGACAAAGATCTTTTAAAAAATTTAGATTCCATTAAAGATAAAAATATCCAAGAACTGTTAATAAAACAAATGCTTAATAAGAATGAAAATTATGTTTCAGATAATACAAAAATTTTTAATTTAAAGGACATATATGAACGATTTTCTGAAACAAAACCCATTTCCATGCAAGAACTTCAAGAAGAATTAAAATCAGTTAAACAAGACATAAAAGAAATTAAAGGCAAAATTATAACTCTTGAAAAAGGAAAAAATATTATTAATTCACAAAATAATGATAATAAAGATGAAAAGGTTATCGAAAGAATTATAAATGATCAAATTTCTCAAAAATGGAATACTCAAATAACTTTAGTAAAAGATAATTTTAAAATGGATATTACTGCTCTAATTGATAGTGGTGCTGATATGAACTGTATACAAGAAGGTATATTTCCCACTCAATTTTATGAAAAAACTTCTTCTAGGCTTACTGGAGCTGAAGGAACCAGTTTAAAAATAAATTATAAAGTTTCCGATGTTCATATTTGTAACAATCAAGATTATTGTTATAAAACTCATTTAATTTTAGTAAAAAATCTTACTTCTCCTTTAATTTTAGGAACACCTTTTATTACTAAATTATATCCTTTTATGGTTCAAGATGATTGAATTATTACTAAAGTTTTTGGAAAAGAAATTATGTTTAAATTTTGTGAACCTCCGTCTTATTCAACTATTAATATTCTTAATTATAAAACAAAACAAGCAAATTACCTTATCAATGAAATTAATGATTTTCGTATACATAATCAATTACAAGATAAGTATATTCAAGACAAAATTATAGCTTTAAAACAAAAGTTTGAAAATAATGTTTGCTCAAATATTCCAAACGCCTTTTGGAACAGAAAACAACATATTGTCAAATTACCTTATATTAAAACTTTTAATGAAAAAGATATTCCTTCAAAATCAAGAGCTATTCATATGAATAATGAATTAGAATCTCATTGTAAAAAAGAAATTCAAGATTTATTGGACAAAAAATTAATTAGACCTTCTAAATCTCCTTGGTCTTGTTCAGCTTTCTATGTTATGAATGCTGCTGAATTAGAAAGAGGATCACCAAGATTAGTTATCAATTATAAACCTTTAAATAAAGTTTTAGATTGGATTAGATATCCTATTCCTAATAAAAGAGATTTATTGAAAAAACTTTATGATTCAAAAATATTTTCAAAATTCGATATGAAATCTGGTTTTTGGCAAATTCAAATTCATGAAGAAGATAAATACAAAACAGGTTTTAATGTTCCTTTTGGACATTATGAGTGGAACGTTATGCCCTTTGGTTTAAAGAATGCTCCTTCTGAATTTCAAAACGTTATGAATGATATTATCATTCCTATAAATAGTTTTTCAATTGTTTATATTGATGATGTTCTTATTTTTTCAAAATCTATTGATCAACATTTCAAACATTTAAATCAGTTTTATAATTTAATTTATAAAAATGGCTTAGCTGTTTCAGCTAAGAAAATGCATTTATTTCAAAATGAAATTAGATTTTTAGGACATAACATTGTTAATAATACTATTAAACCTATTATAAGAAGTTTAGAATTTTCTAATAAATTTCCTGATGAAATTATAGATAAAAAACAACTTCAACGGTTTCTAGGATGTTTAAATTATATTCATGATTTTTTCAAAGATTTAGGAACTCTTTGCAAACCTCTTTATAATAGATTAAAAAATAATCCAGAACCTTGGACTCAAGAACATACTAATATTGTTAAACTTATAAAACAAAAAATTCCTTCTTTACCTTGTTTAAATTTACCACATCCTCATGCTAATATCATAGTCGAAACTGATGCTAGTGATATTGGATTTGGAGGTATTTTAAAACAAAAATTATCAAATTCCTCTGAAGAACAATTGGTTCGTTTTTATTCAGGTGCTTGGAATAATACTCAAAAGAATTATTCAACTGTTAAAAAGGAGATTTTAAGTATTGTTTTATGTATTACTAAATTTGAAGATGATTTATTTATGAAAAAGTTTTTATTAAGAATTGATTGTCAATCTGCAAAATCAATTTTAGAAAAGGATGTTAAAAATATTATTTCTAAACAAATTTTTGCTAGATGGCAAGCATTGTTGGGCAATTTTGATTTCGATATTGAATTTATAAAAGGAGAAAGCAATTCATTACCAGATTTTCTTTCTCGTGAATTTTTACAGGGAAAATGAGTTCATCGTCTTCCTCCAAGATTGAAGACAAGAAACCAGTTAATCAAAAGCTTGTTCCTTTCTCAAGTCAAAATCGTTTTTCCCCATTAACTCCAATTGCAAAAAATTCTCAACTTTATTCAAACATGCTACAATCAAAACTAGCTACTCCAAACATTTCTCCAGTTCAATCAATTAGCCCTTTTTCAAAACCTATTCCTTCTGAAACACAAATTTCAACAAATCCTAAACCTACAAATAAAGCCCCTTATGTTCTCAATCCAAATCTCTTGAAAATCCAAATACTTGAAGATTCTCAAATTCTTAAGCTTAATCAAGGTTTTCATGTTCTTACTGAACACCTCTTTGGTCGAGGAAAAACCTTTCATGAAAACTCTTACAAATCTCGAGAATATTATCAAACCATTCTACAAGAATCTGGATCTGTTCAGATTGATCACCGTTCTAATAATAAGGAAGGATCTATTGATTTTAGCAAAGCCCGAATTCTTAAAATCATTTCTCCAGAAAATTGGTCATCCAATCTTTCCTTCGAAAAACCCCTTTATCAATTCCCTGCTTATCCAAGATATTCATATTATGATTACCAAGAAGCTTGGACTAAAGCATTTTTTCTTCGAAACTATTCTCATTCATGGTTCATTTTCTTTGATAAAAATTTCAACTGTGAATACCCCAGATGGTTTGTCAATTGGTATCGTTATATGGGACTTGTTCCTATTTGTTTACCCACTGAAATTCTCAAAGGATTTTCTAAATTCAAAGAACTATTTATTCAACAAATCCCAGAATTTGAATATTTGTTACAGTTCACCATGTTATTCAAAGTTCCATGGATCATGTCCTGGACATTCTCTTATCAAGAAGCAACAGACTTAAATCCCCCTTGGCTCAATAGACAATTTCGTCTAAAATGGTGGGATAAAGTCACAATTTCTCAAGCAAACGAGCAGGCTGTTTTCAATCATTATCAATCAATGTATAATCAAAAGCCAGAAATTGAAGCGAATCTTATCAAGAGTCTATCTTCTCCAGATGCTAATCTTATTAGCAAAATTCGTGCCGCTGCAAATTCTTCCCCTGAAGATCTACAACAATTACTTCAAGAAATTCGCAATTCTCCAACTAATTCAGAAGATTCTCCCACATCTGTCAAAAATAATTTTCAAGATGCTCAAGATCCTTTTGATGATCCATTTGCAGATTAATTAAATTTTTAATTTTGGTGTTATACCTTCAATGTAAGGTATTCTTTCATTTCGTATTTCACCCTCCACCCTTGGTGTCATACCTTTTTAGGTATTTTGCAAAAGTGTTTGTTATTCAAGGGGGGGTAGTACTACGTGTTATCAAATTGTGTTAGTATTTATTCAACTGTTATCAAATTTATACACTGTGTGAGTACATCAATTATCAAAAATATTATCAAATCCTCTGCAGAGATAAGATGTTAAATTATTACAAGAAAACAAACAACTTTTACAAAGATGAAAGAAGATGCTCCATTATCGCAAAAGAAGATTTCCATTATCAAAAAATGACAAAATATGATGCCAATTTGTCAAAAGCTTTACAGTTTTGTCTGCCACATCTACACTCCGACAAAGGCAAGTTGATTCAATAATTCTCAAGATTGATCCGGTAATCCTTCGGTTTCCCGTTTCAAGATATTTCAAGACTCCAAGACTCCTATATATTGAGGAGATATGTTTTAATTAGAATTATCTCTAGGTTCTCTAAAAATTTCTCTCTAATGTTTAGTTCATGTCTAAGAAAAGTGTTCTCCTATCTACTTCTAGATGTTCAAAATCTTTAGATTTTCAAATCATACTTGCTCCAGACGGATGCTCTGATTGTAATTTAAAAGAAGGTAATATATAAAGAATTTTATTCAATTGTTGTATTATCTTTATGGCAATCTCATTTCGAGTTATTCTAACTATTAATTCTACAAAGTTTGAAATTTTTGTTAAAATAATACTCGCATTTAATAATAATCAAGTTAATCAAATTCATGCTTGAAATATTTAAATAACTTTTGTTCTTTTATTATTCATCATGTCTGATTCAAAGATACAAGCTAATCGTCATTATTATTGTAATCAATTAAAAGCTTTACAAGTTCTAATCAGTAATCATAAGTTTATAAGCAAAGATAGAAAACAGTTTTATAAACTAATGTATGATTTTTATCATCAAAAAATATCTGAAACTACTTGTTAATTTGTTCCGCAATTAATGAAACTACTTGTTAATTTGTTCCGCAATAAATGGTATCAGAGCCAGTTCTATTTTTGATAGTTATGTATGATATTTCTGTTTGTTATTTGGTTAATTTTTGTTTGAAGAATTTTAAGAAAATTATGAGTTTTGTTAAGAATGATACAGAGACCAGACCAGTGATTGGTTGGATTAGCGTAAGACGTGCAAGTATGGTAAGTCGCGGAGCCGGACCACAATCATCGTTGGGCCGATGCCCTCTCTGTTCATCCTAAATAGAACAAGTAAGTTTTTTTATAAAATCTTTAAACTAAAATTAATCAAATATGAGTAGATTTTCACGCATATTATCTAAAAAATATGATACTGGTAAAAATATCATGAATAAAGAACAAGATTATGATGATAACCATATAAACTCTATTGAAGAAACTATTGATAATATAGAACAAAATTTAAATGATTGGACTATACCTAAAACAAATATAAATACAATTTATAGAATAGGGACTTTTGATTATTTTCAAAGTTACTCAATTAAAATGACTGAACAAACCCTATCCATTGGTCAAGACCAACAAAATATAAATTTGTTATCATCAAGATCTATTTTTGAACATAGACAAAAATATAAATTTCTTCATTTAGGTCTTGTTCAAATTGCTATCAAACCTCTTTTTAGAATTGGTGTTGATGCTCCTGTTCTCTTAATATTAAGAGATAAAAGACATACAGATTTTCAAAATTCTATTTTAGCTATGGCTGAAACAAATATCGCAAATGGACCAATTTATTTTAATTGTTATCCAAATTTTTCTGTAGGATTATTTGACAAAAATATTTTAGACACTTTGGTTTTAACTGTTGAAACAAAGAATTTAGAATTTAAAAATAACTCTAAACCTTTAGCAATCATTTATCGTGTTTGTTATAAAACCATGACAACTACTTTAGAACCAAAAACCCGTTTGTCAAGTCCAAGAAATGAAACAATTATTTACGAAGCAAATACTAATCATACAAAAGTTCATATGCCTAAACGACTTAAATGGTCAGAAATTACTCAATCATGTAATTGGAATTTACAAAATGTTATTGAACCAAAATCTTTAGATTCTTCAAAACAAATTTCAAATATAATTGAGCATAATGATGGCTCAGTTGATATAAATTTTTCTTCTATAAATTTTTCATCATCTAGATTTTCTACTAATTCTATTCCTGAAATTGGTACTTCTAAATCTTCGTTTTCAAAATCAAAGTCTTTAAATTTAAAAACTGTTGACTATTCTAGTTCTATTCCTAAACCTCTTTATCAAGAAGATCAAACTAGTGATACAAGTTTACCAAGTCCTACTAAATCTGATTTTATTAATGAACTTCAAAATTATAGACAACAATTATGAGTAATAAAGTTCAAATAAATTGTAATTCTTTAAACAGAAATAGAGTTACTGCTATTAAAAGATTAAGAAATTCAATAAAAATATTTAAAAAACTCTTACAAGAAAAGGTATTAGAATTAAAAAATATAAATTTAATAATTAATGATAAGGAACTATTAGAATTAGAACAAGAAATTAATAACATAAAAGCAGTATTAAAAACCTTTAATATACATCTTGATAATTATTTAACAAATTTATCTAAATATACGTGTTAATGAGTTCTAAAAGACAGATTAGTTGTTGTAATAATAATACTTTTTGGAATAATTTATTAAAGACTAGATGGCAAATTATTGCAAGCGTTTCTAAAGAAATAAATAGAATTAAACAACTTAAAGAAGACGAAGAAATTAAATTATCTAATATTGAAAAGGACACGTATAATTATAATATTCAAAAGGAAATAATATATTGTTTATCAAAAATGATTAAAAATAAATATATTGTTATTAGTGCTCAACTTAGTATTATTAAAAATATATCTTTCAGAATAAATCAATCAACTTGTTAAAATGAATATTAATATAGATATTTCTAAAATACCTTCATATGTTAATTTTGATTATTTAAAAGAAGAAGAATATTATAAAGATTATAATAATACAAAAAGAATTTGGCATGAAGAAAACTTTTCATATTATATAAGATTTTTACATTTTGGTCTTTGGGAAGATTATGTTTTATCAAATCAAATTCACTCTCCGTTTTTTCAATGGTTCGAATTGATTTATGTTCCTAAACATAATATAGATTATCCTTTTAAAATGCAAACTGTTTTTCCTGTTTCTTCAAAAACATACAAGGATGTTATTACTAATCAAGAAATTATTTCTGAATATCCGCCAAAAAAGGAAATCATTATTGATAATAATTTTATTGCAACTCCTTTAGTTAAAGTTCCGAGTCAGATAACAAATGAAAAATGTTTTCAAAATATTATTTATCAAAATAATTATTCGAATGAAACTCTTTTAACTATTTCAGATCAACTAAATAGGATTGAAGAAAATACTATAAATTTACAGTTATCAAAAGAAAAAAAAATTGAAACAAAAAAATTTTATAATAATATAGCAAGCTCTAGTAATGTCAGCTTTATTCCTCATCAAATAAATGGAAATTTTAATCTTGGAAATAAAGATTTAATTGATGAATTAGAAAAAAGACTTACTAATTTTCGTATTTCAAAAAACGTATCTATAAATATGTTAAAAACAAATAATGACTCTTTTGACGAATCTGACGAAAGTAATAATGAAAGTGAATTAAATTTAGATAATCTTACTCAACAATTCATAAATGATAATGATGATATAAATCAGCTTACAAATGATTTTTCAAGATTAAATAAGATTAATTCTTTTGGTAATAATCCAAAACCAACTATTAAAAATTATTGGAATAAACCTTCTCTTCCTGATGTTCAAATTGATGAAAGAGCTTTTCAATATGATCGTTCAGCTTACGATGGTACCTCTGTTTACGAATGGAATATCGATGGTAACTCTGAACATCAAATTCTTAATATTGTTCAAGAAATGACCATGGCAGCTAATGCTTACAAGTCTCACAATAATACTCAACTTCAAATTGTTAATATTATTATTTCTGGGTTTACTGGTACTCTTAAAGGTTGGTGGGATTTCTATATTACACCAGAAGAAAAGAATTTTATAATGACTGCCAAGAAAACCGTTATAAAACAAGAAAATAATTTACCTATTCAAACTCAAGAAGATGATATGGTTAATACTTTAATTTTTGCTATAATCAAAAACTTTGTAGGAGATCCTACTACTTTTCAAGAAAGAACTTCTGAAATTCTAATGAACTTACATTGTAGAAAATTAACTGATTTCAGATGGTACAAAGATAATTATCTCGTTAAAGTTTTTTCAAGACCTGATTGTAAAGAATCTTATTGGAAAGAACGTTTTATTGCTGGACTTCCAAAACTTTTTGCCGAAAGAATTAGACAAAAATTAAGAGAAAATTTTAATAATACAATTCCTTATCAAAACCTAACTTATGGAGATTTAATTAATTATATTAATAAAGAAGGATTAGCTATTTGTGCTGACCTTAGATTTAAAGAAAAACTTAAAAAGGATAGAATTAATAGTAAAAATGAATTAGGAAATTTTTGTCAACAATATGGTTATCAACCACTAACAGGTCCGTCTACTTCAAAAACCAAAAAATATAATAAAAAGTCTTCAAAATATTTCAAGAAAAAGAAATATAATAAAACAAAAAATTATAAGAATTATAAGAAAAATAAATTTTCAACATCAAAAAACCCTTATAAACAATCTAATAAAAAATCTAAAAGAAAATCAAAAGACATTATTATTTGCCATAAATGTGGTCGTAATGGTCATAATGCTAATAATTGTTATGCAAAAACAAAAATTAATGAATTAAATATTTCGGAAGAATTAAAAGAACAAATTAGAAAAATTATGTTAAATTCTGATTCCAATTCTGATTCTAGTTTTTCCGATTTTCAAGAAAATGATTTAAACATTTTAGAGCAAAATAGTTCAAGTTCGGAAGATTCTGATACATGCGAATGTGTTGGAAAATGTAATTGTAATTATTCAATTAATGTCCTTACAAACAATGACAAAGATCTTTTAAAAAATTTAGATTCCATTAAAGATAAAAATATCCAAGAACTATTAATAAAACAAATGCTTAATAAGAATGAAAATTATGTTTCAGATAATACAAAAATTTTTAATTTAAAGGACATATATGAACGATTTTCTGAAACAAAACCCATTTCCATGCAAGAACTTCAAGAAGAATTAAAATCAGTTAAACAAGACATAAAAGAAATTAAAGGCAAAATTATAACTCTTGAAAAGGGAAAAAATATTATTAATTCACAAAATAATGATAATAAAGATGAAAAGGTTATCGAAAGAATTATAAATGATCAAATTTCTCAAAAATGGAATACTCAAATAACTTTAGTAAAAGATAATTTTAAAATGGATATTACTGCTCTAATTGATAGTGGTGCTGATATGAACTGTATACAAGAAGGTATATTTCCCACTCAATTTTATGAAAAAACTTCTTCTAGGCTTACTGGAGCTGAAGGAACCAGTTTAAAAATAAATTATAAAGTTTCCGATGTTCATATTTGTAACAATCAAGATTATTGTTATAAAACTCATTTAATTTTAGTAAAAAATCTTACTTCTCCTTTAATTTTAGGAACACCTTTTATTACTAAATTATATCTTTTTATGGTTCAAGATGATGGAATTATTACTAAAGTTTTTGGAAAAGAAATTATGTTTAAATTTTGTGAACCTCCGTCTTATTCAACTATTAATATTCTTAATTATAAAACAAAACAAGCAAATTACCTTATCAATGAAATTAATGATTTTCGTATACATAATCAATTACAAGATAAGTATATTCAAGACAAAATTATAGCTTTAAAACAAAAGTTTGAAAATAATGTTTGCTCAAATATTCCAAACGCCTTTTGGAACAGAAAACAACATATTGTCAAATTACCTTATATTAAAACTTTTAATGAAAAAGATATTCCTTCAAAATCAAGAGCTATTCATATGAATAATGAATTAGAATCTCATTGTAAAAAAGAAATTCAAGATTTATTGGACAAAAAATTAATTAGACCTTCTAAATCTCCTTGGTCTTGTTCAGCTTTCTATGTTATGAATGCTACTGAATTAGAAAGAGGATCACCAAGATTAGTTATCAATTATAAACCTTTAAATAAAGTTTTAGATTGGATTAGATATCCTATTCCTAATAAAAGAGATTTATTGAAAAAACTTTATGATTCAAAAATATTTTCAAAATTCGATATGAAATCTGGTTTTTGGCAAATTCAAATTCATGAAGAAGATAAATACAAAACAGGTTTTAATGTTCCTTTTGGACATTATGAGTGGAACGTTATGCCCTTTGGTTTAAAGAATGCTCCTTCTGAATTTCAAAACGTTATGAATGATATTATCATTCCTATAAATAGTTTTTCAATTGTTTATATTGATGATGTTCTTATTTTTTCAAAATCTATTGATCAACATTTCAAACATTTAAATCAGTTTTATGATTTAATTTATAAAAATGGCTTAGCTGTTTCAGCTAAGAAAATGCATTTATTTCAAAATGAAATTAGATTTTTAGGACATAACATTGTTAATAATACTATTAAACCTATTATAAGAAGTTTAGAATTTTCTAATAAATTTCCTGATGAAATTATAGATAAAAAACAACTTCAACGGTTTCTAGGATGTTTAAATTATATTCATGATTTTTTCAAAGATTTAGGAACTCTTTGCAAACCTCTTTATAATAGATTAAAAAATAATCCAGAACCTTGGACTCAAGAACATACTAATATTGTTAAACTTATAAAACAAAAAATTCCTTCTTTACCTTGTTTAAATTTACCACATCCTCATGCTAATATCATAGTCGAAACTGATGCTAGTGATATTGGATTTGGAGGTATTTTAAAACAAAAATTATCAAATTCCTCTGAAGAACAATTGGTTCGTTTTTATTCAGGTGCTTGGAATAATACTCAAAAGAATTATTCAACTGTTAAAAAGGAGATTTTAAGTATTGTTTTATGTATTACTAAATTTGAAGATGATTTATTTATGAAAAAGTTTTTATTAAGAATTGATTGTCAATCTGCAAAATCAATTTTAGAAAAGGATGTTAAAAATATTATTTCTAAACAAATTTTTGCTAGATGGCAAGCATTGTTGGGCAATTTTGATTTCGATATTGAATTTATAAAAGGAGAAAGCAATTCATTACCAGATTTTCTTTCTCGTGAATTTTTGCAGGGAAAATGAGTTCATCGTCTTCCTCCAAGATTGAAGACAAGAAACCAGTTAATCAAAAGCTTGTTCCTTTCTCAAGTCAAAATCGTTTTTCCCCATTAACTCCAATTGCAAAAAATTCTCAACTTTATTCAAACATGCTACAATCAAAACTAGCTACTCCAAACATTTCTCCAGTTCAATCAATTAGCCCTTTTTCAAAACCTATTCCTTCTGAAACACAAATTTCAACAAATCCTAAACCTACAAATAAAGCCCCTTATGTTCTCAATCCAAATCTCTTGAAAATCCAAATACTTGAAGATTCTCAAATTCTTAAGCTTAATCAAGGTTTTCATGTTCTTACTGAACACCTCTTTGGTCGAGGAAAAACCTTTCATGAAAACTCTTACAAATCTCGAGAATATTATCAAACCATTCTACAAGAATCTGGATCTGTTCAGATTGATCACCGTTCTAATAATAAGGAAGGATCTATTGATTTTAGCAAAGCCCGAATTCTTAAAATCATTTCTCCAGAAAATTGGTCATCCAATCTTTCCTTCGAAAAACCCCTTTATCAATTCCCTGCTTATCCAAGATATTCATATTATGATTACCAAGAAGCTTGGACTAAAGCAGTTTTTCTTCGAAACTATTCTCATTCATGGTTCATTTTCTTTGATAAAAATTTCAACTGTGAATACCCCAGATGGTTTGTCAATTGGTATCGTTATATGGGACTTGTTCCTATTTGTTTACCCACTGAAATTCTCAAAGGATTTTCTAAATTCAAAGAACTATTTATTCAACAAATCCCAGAATTTGAATATTTGTTACAGTTCACCATGTTATTCAAAGTTCCATGGATCATGTCCTGGACATTCTCTTATCAAGAAGCAACAGACTTAAATCCCCCTTGGCTCAATAGACAATTTCGTCTAAAATGGTGGGATAAAGTCACAATTTCTCAAGCAAACGAGCAGGCTGTTTTCAATCATTATCAATCAATGTATAATCAAAAGCCAGAAATTGAAGCGAATCTTATCAAGAGTCTATCTTCTCCAGATGCTAATCTTATTAGCAAAATTCGTGCCGCTGCAAATTCTTCCCCTGAAGATCTACAACAATTACTTCAAGAAATTCGCAATTCTCCAACTAATTCAGAAAATTCTCCCACATCTGTCAAAAATAATTTTCAAGATGCTCAAGATCCTTTTGATGATCCATTTGCAGATTAATTAAATTTTTAATTTTGGTGTTATACCTTCAATGTAAGGTATTCTTTCATTTCGTATTTCACCCTCCACCCTTGGTGTCATACCTTTTTAGGTATTTTGCAAAAGTGTTTGTTATTCAAGGGGGGGTAGTACTACGTGTTATCAAATTGTGTTAGTATTTATTCAACTGTTATCAAATTTATACACTGTGTGAGTACATCAATTATCAAAAATATTATCAAATCCTCTGCAGAGATAAGATGTTAAATTATTACAAGAAAACAAACAACTTTTACAAAGATGAAAGAAGATGCTCCATTATCGCAAAAGAAGATTTCCATTATCAAAAAATGACAAAATATGATGCCAATTTGTCAAAAGCTTTACAGTTTTGTCTGCCACATCTACACTCCGACAAAGGCAAGTTGATTCAATAATTCTCAAGATTGATCCGGTAATCCTTCGGTTTCCCGTTTCAAGATATTTCAAGACTCCAAGACTCCTATATATTGAGGAGATATGTTTTAATTAGAATTATCTCTAGGTTCTCTAAAAATTTCTCTCATTAAATTTCTCTCTAATGTTTAGTTCATGTCTAAGAAAAGTGTTCTCCTATCTACTTCTAGATGTTCAAAATCTTTAGATTTTCAAATCATACTTGCTCCAGACGGATGCTCTGATTGTAATTTAAAAGAAGGTAATATATAAAGAATTTTATTCAATTGTTGTATTATCTTTATGGCAATCTCATTTCGAGTTATTCTAACTATTAATTCTACAAAGTTTGAAATTTTTGTTAAAATAATACTCGCATTTAATAATAATCAAGTTAATCAAATTCATGCTTGAAATATTTAAATAACTTTTGTTCTTTTATTATTCATCATGTCTGATTCAAAGATACAAGCTAATCGTCATTATTATTGTAATCAATTAAAAGCTTTACAAGTTCTAATCAGTAATCATAAGTTTATAAGCAAAGATAGAAAACAGTTTTATACACTAATGTATGATTTTTATCATCAAAAAATATCTGAAACTACTTGTTAATTTGTTCCGCAATTAATGAAACTACTTGTTAATTTGTTCCGCAATAAATGGTATCAGAGCCAGTTCTATTTTTGATAGTTATGTATGATATATATATATATATATATATATATATATATATATATATAACTGCACATTTTATAAAAAAAATGCACTTTTATTTAAAAAAAAATTATAAAACAGCTTTTATTTGTAAAAAACAGTAAATTATAACAAAAATCAGCAAAAAAGAAAAAAATTACCTTTAACTTCATATTCGAAAATCCGAACCCAAAAAAACAAACCGCCAATATGAATGGATCGGAGAGGCTGTTGACACATCGATCAAAAAAATAATAACCTTTTGTTTTCGGTCCAGGAAAAAACATTTTTCCGGGTTCGATCTGGTCCAAACCGATAAAAACAAGCCCAGTTATCTGTATTTCCTGTTAGGTCCCGGTTTTTTTCCAGTCCGGTACGGTTCAACGGGTTATATACTCATCTCTAATATATATTAAGGAGCAGACAGACATCGGCAGTGGCAGAGCTACATGGGACGGTGGGGGTACTACAGAATCCCCCAAAAAATTATTATAATGTCTGAGATAGGAAAACTCTCTCTCTCTCTCTCTATATATATATATATATATATATATATATATATATATATATATATATATATATATAATAATTATTTATAAACATGTTCTATGTTATTGTACCCTAACTAAAGAGATTGTACAATGTTTTTTAATGCCCGAGAGGATAATTATATAAAATATATATTGAAAACCTTTGTATCCCGTATCAAAAATTTTGGCTCCGCCACTGCACACATGAGACCTACAACTGACTCTCAATTTGGGCTCTCAATTAGAATTATATACTATATTTAATTACAATTGAAGGATGAAGAGTATACTTTGCTTCTATATGATTTCTCCACATGTGTTAAAATATTGACAACTTTGGTCCTTTCTCTTTATAGTTGAGATTTTTGCAGATTTAGTCATTTACTTTGTGGGTTTCAAACTTTGGCCATAAGAGCTTTTTATATTGCATTTTTCGTCCTTAGAGGTTTTGAGTTTCAAACTTTGGCAACGAAAATTTTTTATATTTTAGTTTTCATCCTTACACTTTCATATATTGCCATGTTTCGTCCCTACACTTCTATGTTTCATACTTTGGCCACATGACTTTGATATATTTGTAGGTTTGCTCCCTACACTTTCCTAGTTACGCAAATTCTGACCCCTACGAAGTAGGGTAGTAACTTACTAGTTGTAGAACAAAAGTAAATCAATCAAACTCAATTAGAAATAAAGAACAAAATAATTAAAATAGAGTAACATACTCGCATTACATGATATTTATTCTCCTTTTCTATCATAAAAAACTTCCAAAATTTAACAATAAATTAATTTATTATACGGTAAATATCAAATAAAATAATCAAAATTCGTAACCTTATACGGTATGTACCCAAAATCAGCTCCCAAAATGACGATCCAAATTATATAAATTATTATCTCTTGCTACCGAAGTCATTATATGCAATAGTTGAAATGGAGGCCGGGAGTGCACACTAAAGCTAACACTAACAGGAAGAGGTAGCACAAGAGTATACCTCCCCAGATTAAGAAACATACAAATATAGTTATTGGATAAAGTGGCTGAATGTATAATGATGTATGTCCGGATAAAATGTTGTATACAAACAATTTTCACTATATCCATCAATTTTAACAATATTCATCAGGTTTACCATGAGAGCGGTTGGGAAGAAAAAAACAAAGGGAAATAGCTAAACGGTTACTGCCTAAATACATTAAGGGGTTGTTTGATATGCCTCTTACAGGTTGGGTTGGGTTTGACTCGGTCAGATTCAGACTGTTTGATATCACGCTCAGAAGCCTCTGACTCGGTCGACATCTCCAAAATGCCTCTTACTCAGTCAAATTCATGATCATGTCTAACTCGATCAGATTTAGGATGTCTCTGACTCGGTCAGATTCTGTGTCTACTCGGTCATGTGTTGTGTCTACTCGGTCAGACCTTGACTCACCGAGTCATACTCAATCAAAAACCAACAGACAACCCCTAAGCCAGTTTTTTTTAGCACATTGAATCATACTATTTAGATTTAGTCAAAAAGAAACACTCATGTATAGTTTTCCAAAATAAAAGCTTAACCATTAAGCCCGATAACTCAAAAAGAAACCCTTAACTCAAAAAGGAGTGAATATATAAGTTGTAATAGTTAAGTAATAAGTACCTACATTCCCTCAACACCACTGATTCCATTCCAATTCCGATGTCAGCTTTTTGAAGCATTCCGACATCATTAGCTTCATCACTGACGGCTGATGTATGTAGCCTTTCCGATTCCCTCTTTAAAGCATACGCAAGAGATTTTCCATCAATGGTCAAAACATATATCCTCACACTATGAAGCACTCATCTGAGCCATCCCTGCTTATTTCTGCTTTCGAAATCCACAGGGACAAATTCATAATTTGCAATCAATAAACCTTGCGATGAAATCTTTACTTCTTTACTTAAATGTTAAAATGTAAACAATAAATCAACATCAAATTTGATTACCAAAAGTACTGAGGGCCCGTTTGATTTGATGTTGACCGGGTCTGGTCAGAGCGTTTTGTCTGACTCGGTCCGGTCAGCCTGTTTGTTTTGCATCAGATCCAACTATGGGATACCTTGTATTGTTTCTGTGAAGAACTTCATTTTGGTCGATTCTGGAAACAAATAATCAAATCGATTATCTTGATTTTGGAAACTAATTTGAAGATTCAATTGTGTTTCTGTGTCGTTCTGGAAACAAATAATCAAATCGATCAGTTAATGATATTTTTTATTCTGAATAGCTCTAAATGTTTGTAATCAGACGCAAGACGATGTAGTTATGATTTACAATAGTAAATAGAAGCATTAATTGAGTTTAAATTCAACGAAGTTTGGATGGTCAAAATTGGTGTTCCATCATTAACAATGAATCAGAAAGTTACTTATGTACTGATGTTTACGAATTGAAAAAAATGTGATCAAAAGGAAATTCAAAGGCATTCAAAATTGATATGCTTTATTGCTCTCCTTTGGCTTCTCATCAGTTAGTGTCATCTATATCAAAAACAAAAAACAAAAAAACAAAACAAACAGTTAGATATACCAAAAGTTTAGATTCAAACAAATCACAATAATCACTCAATATGGTTAGGATTGTAAATTAGAACTTCCAATTGGTTGTGTTTTATGGTTAAATAATGAGAAATATTCTTAGTGGTTAAACCAAAAAAGGTACCAAATTCCCTTGGTTTTATATAATTTGCCCAAAAGGTTAAAGATTAAAGAGTAAGGACCCAATCTGTAGATTTTGAATAACCATATCACCATATGGACAATTCACCTAGTTTACTACTTTACTCTCGTAGTTATAAAGTCTTCCAAAGTCCTATGGTACTCCCTCAGTCGAAGATTCAAGTCGTGTCTGGGATATAGGTGGAACTAGGAGTAGGTTAGATTTTCCAATAAAAATAAAAAAAGTTATACATTATTTTTTTTTACTGTAGATAGTTTGTTATAGCTAACCCTAACCGGAAATATAATCAAATAATCAAAATCAATGCCATTTGACCTATTTTCGTATGTTATTGGAGATGATAAACCCTAGCGTTGTATGTTGTAGAAGATGAAATTATCGGGTATTTTGGGTATGGAAATGCTAAAGCTACTTTTTCCCTAGAAGCAAACAACCAAAACAAATGGAGAGAAAATGCAATAATTCAAAATTCAATCGTGTTTCCTATCTTTCTTATTTATGAGATTAGAGTCATGTGTTTGGATCCTTCCCGTCTTTCTTCCATAAGCAAATCTGATTCATTCTTTTTTTTTTTTTTTTATTGTCTTTGCAGATTTTTATATGTACCAAAATCAAGGTTGGAGGCTATTGATGCCAATTATACATGAATGCAGACTAGCAAAACAGATTTTTAGAATAGGTAAATTTCATGACACATGTTTAAAGAACCTTAAATTAATAGCAAAAGAGGGGAAAAATTATAGATTAAGAGCCCTGATCCTCAAATCGCAGAAAATTTTCATAAAACCGTAACGAAAATTGTTAATCGCACCCAGGGCCGCTCCAAACATATATGGGGCCCGGGGCAAAAAGAAAAAAAAATTGCCCTTTAAAGACAAATATAATAAAGATTAAAAAAAATATCATTTATTCTTTATTATAGACGTGTTCAATTAGCAATAAAAAGCAATCCAAATTGTTTATCTTCTGAGCTAATTTGAGCTAATTCGAGTTTGAATCAACTTTAGGCTCTAACAATCATTTAGACAATAAATTTTTTTTTATATATACACTATATAGCCCAGAAAATTTGGGCCCCCTACAGACATGGGCCCTAGGCGGTCGCCCGGGTTGCCCACCTTCTGGACCGGCCCTGATCGCACCTCATCTTCACGTAGAGCCATATTAGGTGTCCCTCTCGCAAGAGGGAATCGGTGACCGGTCTCCTGGCAAATCAGTGCGCCTTTCTCGAGGCGACGCTCAAGGAGTGCAATCATGGAATATCTTCAAAAACTCATCGGAATCGAGCACTGACACGTCAGGGCGTTCTTCGGGGAGCTTGGTGTATCCTAACATCTTTAAAGCGTAGACTAGGGCTTCCCAATTAATATTGTAGAACGCTCGGGTCGAATCTTTCTTCCATTACGATGACTTTTTTTACTTAGGATTTTGAGAGGGTAGTTGTTTGTTACTCCCTTCATCTGCGATTTGAGAATGTTGTGGGTTAATAGCATCATCTTCTTGTTCACCTCTACGGTGATGGTGTTTTGATCTTCAATTGTTCGGGGTTTAAATTTTAAAAAAACACCTCAGGTTTGTTTGTATTTACACCCCGTTTGGTTTAAAATTGAGGGGAAGGAATTAAGAATAAAAGTTTTTCTTTTTCTTTTTCCTTTCCATTTTCTTCCTAAAAAACGTAATAACAATAACAGTTTGTAAATGAAACTCAAAAAGACACTTTAATTTCTTTCATTTCCTTCTTCTTCTTAAAAGAAAACTCTAAGAATACAATTTTCCTCTCTTGTGCTTCCCTTTCTTTCCTTAAAAAACTCAAGACATTGTGTAAATGAATAAAAAAAAATCATAGACCAAACTAATCACATACTTATTCGTGTAATGTTCGGGTTCCTGGGTTTTCTTCTTCTTTGTTTTTTCTTTAAATTTTAAAGAATGTGCAGGCATAGGTGGGTTTTTCTAGGTTTTTGGTTGGAATTGTGGTTTTTTTTAGATCATATTGTTTTGATCAGTAAGAAATGTAAGGCTAAGGGGTATGGTCACCACCAACCCACTAGAAAAGTATTGTCAGCTCAGCGTCACGTCAGATCCAGTACATGTTCACTACCAAACCACTAGCCTTTGAAAATGGTTACCACTACACTTTATTTATCGTTTTATTTTTTATTTTTTTGTTGAGTATATTAAATAAAAAACATAATTATTAAACATAAAAAATATTTTATTAACAAAAAGTACATTAAATTAAAAAAAAACATAATTTATAACATTAAATAACATTTATAAATAATGTGGTTACCACTCCTTATTATTTATACTTTTTTTACTTAAATTAAATAAACGAAACATAATTTTTAAAAATAAATAAAAAATTACAAACTGTTTTTAAAATTATATAAATACACATATGTATATACTTAATATTAACAAAACCATTTTAACACACAAAAATATTAGCCCACTAAAAATATGTCTAGCCCATTTGAATTTAATTAACCCCAATATTTGTAATTTAAACCCTATTTCGCCTCTTTTTCTTCTCTTCGGTCGTTGCTTCTTTTCTTCTTCTGTATGGTTTTTGCAGCACCCTTTATTTATGTAATTTTTTTTCCGGCGAGCCTCATTCAAGAATTTTCGGCGCCTTTCTTGGTGAACAACGGTCATTTGACCATTTGGAATAAACGAATCCCATTGGTCGTTTGCAAAGCTATTCTCTCATCGGTTGTCTTTGTCCGTGGAGCCAGTCACGCCACAACACACCCCAGCTTCTTGGTGGCGGTGTTCACGTGTGGACAGAGGTGCCACATCAGCCTTCACGCGTGGTTTCGTCTCCGATACCGGATGGCCTAATTGTTATTATAGTGTTTTATTTTGGTATTAAGTGGAATGTATTTTTGGTTGTTAAAGTATTGATCTTTCCTAGGAATTTTCTAAACTTGTAGTTATTAGTATTACCATAATGTGAGTATTAAGTGGAAAAAAAAAAGGTTTATTTTTCTTTATTTTCTTCTTCTTAAATAAAACTCCAAAACACACTTTAATTTTTTTTCCCTTCCTCTTCTTAAAAAACACTAAAGAATAAAGTTTTTTTTTTCTTTTTTCCCTTCCATTTTCTTCCTTAAAAAACTCAACAACAGTTTGTAAATGAAACTCAAGAAGACACTTTAATTTCTTTCATTTCCTTCCTCTCCATAAAAGAAAACCCAATAACACAATTTTCCTCTCTTGTACTTCCCTTTCTTTCCTTAAAAAACTCAAGACATTGTGTAAATGAATAAAAATCATAGACCAAACTAATCACGTACTTATTTATAGGGTGACAACCGTGTAATGTTCGGGTTCCTGGGTTGTCTTCTTCTTTGTTTTTTTTTTTTTTTAATTTTGAAAAATATGCAGGCGTACGTGGGTTTTTCTAGGTTTTTGGTTGGAATTGTGGTTTTTGTAGACTTTCATATTGTCTTGATCAGTAAGAAATGTAATTATTATTATGGTGCTTTATTTTGGTATTAAGTGGAATGTATTTTTGGTTGTTATGTTAAAGTATTTGATCTTTATTGTATATTGTATATTGTTCCAAACGGCTCTCACTTGTGCTAGGGACAAAGGTCAATTGCACCTACAATGATAAACGTCTAGCAAAACTATGTTTCCCCTAACCAAACACAAATGTTTGTCTCCATAAAGCTTCTATCAACTCTTAATGGTAAATGTCTTGTACTTTTTATATCCCTTTATTCTTATATCGAAACATGGATCGAATCCTTCTCATATAGATTCAATACTGGTTTCTTGATATATGAATATAAATAAGATCATCAATGCTCAAATCTATCTAGTTCGTCAAAGGCCCAATCGACCGATACGATACTCCAAAAATTATAGGAACAAATTTCAATACTGGTTGTATTTGTTCATTACCAAGTTTAATATTGCATCTTATAGTAGTCTTTATGTCTACCTTGTTTAGATTAGTGTTTGACTAGATCAAGACATAATTATACCCTTGCTCAAAAGCCAACATACACCACATGTCTACGGATACTAAAAATCGTCTCGATTTCAAGTTTCACTTAATAACGACACCAATTTATGAATGAACATCCAAAAGGCTGAAATTTTACAACTAAAAATTGTTTTTATTATACAATAAATATCAAATAAAAGAATTACTTTCTATAACCCTGTACATCCACTATCCAAATTTACAATGTACAAACAACAAAATCTAAATCAAAATACATTATGTACCCAAAATCATCTCTCAAGATGTCGATCCAAATTATAAAAGTTATTATCTCTTGCTACCGAACGAGCAGTCAACCCCACAGTCATCCTCGTCCTTATCGACCTTTGTCTAACCATATTACAATACTCAGGATCTTCACCATGACCTTCATGTCTTATCCATTGCACCATTCCATGGTACCCCGGAAAGAACCTCACTTGAATCGCCTTAATACTAAAATACGGTATCAAAGAAGCAATCACTACAAAAAGAGTCACAACCCAATACGAAGGAGAAGGTGCAAGTGTTTCCACAAAGACATCATATGCAGTAGTTGAAATGGAGGCCGGGAGTGCACCATAAGCTAACAGGAAGAGGTACCACAGGAGTACACCTCCCCAAATGAAGATGTGTTGGATTAAGGTGAAGTAACTAACGGCTAGTGCCATCTGGCAGTTGACTACCCATACAATGCATGTGTACAATGTGGCCCCCACAATCTCCATCCCAGCTGTTTTTCCATTTTTGTCGTATGATTCGGGGTTTAAGGCTGTGATGCAGAGGAAAAAGATGATTATGCCACTTATTAGGCCGTTGAGCATCCAGCTGAAGATTCGACGCCATCTGAAGAGTGTGTTTTGTACACCTTCTTGGTATAGCAAAGGGAACTGCAAAAGAATAAATTGATGCTTAATAAAAATATTTAATAAAATCATGCAAAAAGTTAGGACTTAAGGGGGAATTTCCTTAACTTTATGTATTAAGTCGTTCATTTTGTATTAACTCAAAAAGAAACATACAAATGTAGTTTATCGGATAAAGTGGCTGAATTGATAATGATGTCTGTCTGGATAAAGTGTTGTATACCGTATACATACAATATGTTTCTTTTTTAGACCGAATAAACCATTAAACCGTCTTAATGAGACTAAATGACCATTTTACCCTTACAACTATAGTTTATCGGATAAAGTAGCTAAATGGATAATGATGTGGTCTGGATAAAGTGTTGTATACATACAATATGTTTTAGACTGAATAAACCGTTAAACCGTCTGAATGAGACTAAATGACCATTTACCCTTACAAGTATAGTTTATCAGAATATCGGATAAAGTGGCTAAATGGATAATGATGTCCGTCTAGATAAAGTGTTGTATATATACAATATGTTTCTTTTTTAGACTGAATAAACCGTTTAATTTAAATTAAATGACCATTTAACCCTTACATTCTAACAAACAATTTGTTTTAACAATATTCTATCAGTTTTAAAATGAGAGTAGTTGGGAGGAAAAAAGAAAGGCAAATAGCTAAACGGTTAGTGCCTCAATACATTAGGCCATTTTTTTTCTTTTTCTTTTGGTTTAGCCATTAAGTAAAAAAGGAACAAACCCTAATAAGTCTTTGTCTCCATTAATTCCATAAAATTTAAAAAAAATAATAATAAAATAAAATAAAATCAATACCTTGAGACAAAACCGAGAAGAAACATCTTGGTCAAAAACTCCCAATGCAATGACAGGAAGCGATGTGAAGAAGACGTTGTAAAGAGACAAATACCAATCATTATACGCAGGTTGTGCAGAGAATGATGCATAAGCTTCATACAAGAAAATCGTGGTTCCAAATACGATGTTTTTATAGAAAAAATAGCATATCTGCAAAAATTAAACCAAGAAAATCAATCAAATATTCAATATACGACATACCCTTGTGCATCAAATTTGGGGAATTTTTTTTTTACAGAATTCTTACCATTGAAGAAATTCTTCGGTAAGACCAATGTCCATGAACTAATAGCAAACGTTCCAAAAACCGGAATTGAGCAATTGAGATGTCGCTCGACATAACCGCCTGCATTCCCTCAACTCCACTGATTCCGATTCCGATGTCGGCTTCTTGAATCATTCCGACATCGTTAGCTCCATCGCCGATTGCTAATGTCGTCTTTCCGGTTCCCTCTTTAACAAGTCGTGTAACCAATGCCTTTTGTTTTGGTGATGAACGACAACAAATAACAGAAGCACATCCAATTGCAAGTTCTAAAAACTCGTTTTTTGTGTCATCGTTTAAGGCATACGCAAGAGATTTTCCATCAATGATCAAAGCATATGCCTCAGACTTTGAAGCATTCATCTGAGCCTTTCCTTCTGATATCTGTTTCTCAACACTAGCTTTCGAAACCTACAAGGACAAGTTTGTAATTTGCAATCAAGAAACTATCTGGTAAAATCATTAATTCTGTACTTGAATGTTAAATTGTTAACAATGTAAACGAGTAGCAAGCTCATTCACCTTCGCAATGACATTTTTATCCCCGGCTTTTTCTGCTTCTATGATTTCCGGTGACTCCAATGTTATTACTATCTGTTTCATTCCTTGTCTAAGCAAACTACAAGCAAAACTGCAAAAAGAGAAAACAAAATTTGTTATTTAACTTCAAAATTGACAAGATTTATATTCTGATTTTCGATATCTATGTTCAATTGCGTTATGAGTGATGAAAAGTTAAAGTTTTGATGATCAAGAAAACACTAAATCGACATCAAATTTGAATGCTGAAAGTACTAAGTTTGACTTTCGAAAGTTAAGAAACAGAGTATGAATAAAAGTACGAAAAGCTTACCCTATATTAATGGCTGTTTCCATTTTATCACCAGTTAAAACCCATATCTTGATTCCAGCTTGAGCAAGTTTGTCAATGCATTCTGGAACCCCTTTTTGAAGTTTATCCTCAACAGCAGTTGCACCAAGAAGTATTAAATCTTTCTCAATCTCATCTGTCACTTCACTTATCAAATCATCTCTTTCTGCACTAACCGAGTTTTTAGCTTCTGTGAATTTCTCATTGAATTCTTTGTATTCTTTGTCATTAAGTTCACGATATGCAAGTATTAAAGTCCTTAACCCTGCATCTGCATATTCATTCACATGTTCTCTTGTTTTCTCTTCGAATTCTCTCCCGTTTTTTGATAGTCTTTCAAACATCACACTGAAAAAAAAAATATAGAAAATGAATAAGAATAAATGACCATTTTACCCTTACATTCCACAAACAACTTGGATAGTTGTTTACTAACCTGTCAGCACCTTTAGAAAGTAATAATAGCTTTCCTTCATCATCCCTTACAATAACAGACATTCTCTTTCTCGTACTATTAAACTCTAGAACATTCAAAAGTTCATACGATCTGTAAAATAACAAATAATTAAACATAAGTATACTTTAAATTCGATAATAAAAGTTACCCATAATTCAAAAACAAAAAAAGATCAAACCTTTCGACATTTTTCTTCGATTTAGGATCAAACTCCATAAAACAGACACTTGTGTGTGTCCTTTTATAGAATTGAAACCCGAGTTCTCGAGCTGCAATCACAAAAGCTGCTTCATCAGGTGACTCAGCTTCATAAGTCACCTTCCCTGTTTCTTCATCCACATCAGGTATGGCTGTATGACAAATTGCTAATAATCGAAGAAACTTCTGTATCACTTCAGAACGTGGCTCATGAACCCATCTCCCATTTGTAATCCTTTCATCTTCAAAGTTGTATCCTTTCACTGATAAATGAGAAAACGCATCTTTTTCATCTTCAAGAAAACGAAATGGAGACCCTGTTTTTTTAGCCATGGCTCTTTCAACTTCTGTAACTTTACGCCCATAAGCTGTCCCTGCAACTGAGCATTTGATGAACTCCATCGAGTTCATTGTCAAAGTTCCTGTTTTATCTGATAAAATTGTATCAATTTGACCAAGTTCTTCGGTCAAATTTGATGTTCTAGCATGGGCGGGTTTATCAGATTCTTCATCGTACATATCAATGTCATTGTTGATGAAAATCGTCTGCAATACTTTCACCATTTCAATTGAAACATAGAGAGAGATGGGAATTAAGTAGCTGTATAGCATCACTGCTGTGAGGAAGTGATAGATTGCTGCCATGGGAGCTCGTTCAGGATCAAAGAAGATATCAGAATCGTCTGGTCTTAAATACCATCTTTTCATTCGATCACCATCTAAATCGTCTCTAGTTACAATCCCGAAATAGATCGACCCTACAAAAGCCATTAGAAACAAGACGAAGAACAAGAAATAGATGATGTTATCCATTCGTCTCTCGATTCTGCTTCTTTTTGAAGGTGGGTCCGTTGAATTTTGGATGACTTTCGTGTCATGACCAGTGAAGATCACGGCGCCATAGATGTAATCTGTGTTTCGAAGCTTGGAATCTCGTAAAAGAAGCTGTTGAGGTGAAAGTGGATATCGTTGTTCTTGAAACATCATTGTTCCAACGAACGTGTATAAACTTGCGTTTGGATCTTCGCATCTTACTGTAGCTTTGAAGTTGTTAAACTTTGAATCTTCGTTGATTGAAGAAGTTACGTCTAATGATTGTTTTAACTTCAAATTCGTTTCGCCATCTAGATTCATCGTTTCAACGTAACAGATTGCGTCATCGTAGCTTGATGAAAGCAAAAGAAGATCTGCAGGGAAGAATTCGTCTTTTTCTACTTTCACTATATCACCCACTCTTAGTTTCTTCCATTGGCTCGATTCGAAAACTCCACCACCACGATGAACTTTAACTTTTCGATTATTTACTTCATGATCCTGAAAAAAAAGGTTTGAAATTTCCAAATTAAATGAGGTTTAACTTTCTATATCATGAAATTAATCATCAAATATCTAAATTTCAAACTTATGGACATACCTGCTGTTGTCTTTGCCAATCTTCGATCCCTTCTTTCACCATTGTAGCACCAATAACGATAATAAGAGGAAGAACAGCACTAACAGGTGAATAAGGAGCTAATGGTGTAAAAGCTAAGATCCCAGTAACAAGAAAGTAGAAATTAGCGACTCTTCTAAACTGTTCAAACAATGATTTTGGGAGAAATGTTACTGGTGTGTACTTTGTTAACCTCACATAATTATCGGCGTAATTTTGAATCACGCCCTCTGATCCACCATTTTCATTGCAATAGATAACCCTTGAAAACCCAGGCCCTCCAATCTGTGAATGATCCTCTTCGAATGCACCTCTCCTAAATGAGTACATCTTGCTAAGATGCACCTTCTTTTTCCTCCCATGAGCCATGTTTACTGAAAATTCTTTCAGTAGAACTTGTTCTTACAAATACCCAGATGAAGAATCAATCGGAAACAACAAAAGAATGGTATTTTTTACACCTTCGGATTGAAGGGGCTCAAGCAAGAATTCGGCACCCAATAAAACCAAGAAAATATTAGATGAAGACGAACCCGTAAACCCCAGAAAACGAGCTGTGTACACCCGCGAATTGTAATGAAAGTAAATTAAAGGGGACCCGAAATTAAAGCTATGATGTTTATGGAGAAAGAATGAAAGAATGAAATGTTTGGAAACTGTAAACTAGATACCAAGGATATAAATGGGGCATAAAGAAGAAGAAGATAAGAAAACGTGAGTCAATTAGGACTTTTATGACAGACTAGAAGGTTTGAATGAGACTGTTTTGACTTCAAAATTAGGCTCAATAAACGCGCATGTCTGCCGTAAGGAAATTACAGAACTTTCAACAATCACCAACCAAAAACGAAAAAAAAATCAACAAAAAACATTTAAGGTCTTCGTATATCATACAAAGTCAGAAACTATAATTAACCATCTAGAAAACTTATTTTTCTTAACCATCACAAACTATAATTGGAGAGGTTGGAATCTCGGTCCATTTCTTTGTTTGTAACTTTTTTCTCTTGTTCTTTTCTCCTTTTCTGTTTTGTTTTGTACTTCCTCCATGCATCGTCTTGATGTGAGGCGTTATTTTTTATTATATATTTGCCGTTTCTAAAAAAAAAGATTAATATTTCTTCAAATTTTTCGTTTTCACTATTTTTCCGGTAATTAAAAAAAGATAAAATTACAAATATAGCCTAATCTTTTAATTATTTTGTAGAAAATAACCAAAAAAAACTCAAATTACAAATTTAGCCATGAAAATCGAAAATGGATTAAACTCATCTCCGATTTTAGCAATCCATCTGCGAATGTACAAGTCGTTAAAGCACGGCCGTGCTTTAGCGACTTATACGTTCATAGATGGACTAGTCCATCTGCGATTTAAGTAACCCATATGCGAAAGTGCATTTTTCCAGATATAAAAACGTTATTTTTTTTCCTTTATTTTTCACATTTTTTCTTTGAAGAATTCTCTCTCTGGAAGCAATGGATGATTTCGTGAACAATCCCGACAATATGGTAAAATCTTTACCCATTTTGTGTTTTAATCATCATTTATCAATTTTAGGCTTTGTTTATTTACGATTGATTGGGAAAATGTTTGAAAAAAACGAAAATATTACAAGATTTCAGGTGTTTTTCATTCAATTTTTTTAGATCTATGTGTTATATTTGATATTTACTAGATTTCAAAAGTAACATTGAGGTTTTGATAGCATTTAATAATTGGATCCATGATTATACAAGTGCATAATGCAGGTAAATCGTGCATTGTGAGGTTATACATTTGGTACTTTTGTGTTAATATGTTATATAAATGTGTTAATATGTTGTAATAATATGATTTTTTGATATAAAAATGATTATTGCTGCTTCATTATGTTGTACCTTTGCATTTTGAGGTTGTACGTATAGTTTATCAAAAAATATTAATTTAATTTTTGATGTTATAAATATGTTTATATATAGAAATATCGTTATAAATATGCTTATATATAGAAATATCGTTTATATACAATCGGTTTACTTGTCATGGTTTATATACATTCGGTTTATTTCTCAAAAAACATATTATTATATGTTGCAATTTGGATGCCGTTATAAATAGACATTTGATTTGTTTTTTGATCGTAATTGCCGAAGTTGTTTAAATCTAATAGTTTGTAGATTGTAATTGCCGATGTCTTTATAATAATCTGTTTTTTTTGACAGTTTTTTTTATTATTTAGTATAGTTACAAATAACAACTTACTATCTAAATGCTAATGTTTTTTAATCTTCTAACATGTTGTATTTCAGCATGATTCTATAATTTTAAATGTTAAAGCTGTTGTAAATCTAAAAGGATCGGGATGTAACATATGGCAAGTATTTGAAATATTGCATGGTGTGCGACGGGAAATTTTTTGAAGCATCGTGTTTGGTTATTTGTTGGACGTCCTTCAATTACAAGGGGACCTGTTGCTATTTCATAAAATGTTTATTCATCGGTTACGGCTAGACGCAGTAGTATGTCCAGATGGTATAAAGCGGTTGTATTTTAAAGTGGGAGATACTAAAATGGTTTATAGCCCCGAAGAGTTTTGTTTGATAACTGAATTTAATTTTGGAGTTTATCCAAACATGATTGGAAAAAAAAGTGTCAAAAGAAAAAAAAAATTAGTAGTCAAAAAAGATGTTTATTGCGGGAACGTCTCTTTCCGAACCACACAAATAGTTCGGTGAAAATTTGTGATTTGAAAAGTTTCATTTTAAACCAGCTCTTCTTAGCAGCTATCGACGATGATGCAGTTAGATCATGTCTCATGTCTCATATATTTAATTAATCAATTTAAACCTATCATGGATTTATAATTATCTTTTAACTAATCTTATAATTAAATTTTTTATTAAATCCATAAGGATAATTCAATTTAATTAATCTAATAATTAAATATTATATTTCCAAGATTATCTTCTAATATTTAGGGTTTTTATTTTAATAATCTAAGGCATCAAAAATCGGATTTTGACAGATTTAAGAATAGGTAATTACCAAATTTAACCACACAAATCAGATTATGTAGAAAATCCTGAATTTTCGATTTTTACTAATCTCACGTCGTGACAGAGAGCCTGTCACGTCGTGACAAACCAGATTGTTAAAATTTGGTTTTGTTCTATTCATCTCATGTATAAAAAAATGTTAGACACACCGACGCTCTGATACCCCTTATGGGTTTTATAGGTTACAAGAACTATGTTCTTGCGGGATTTCATTTAACACTTTAGGGCACATGAAACCTAAAGGATCTATGTCATACACTTTGAATGCAACATACTATGAACAACAAAACTAACATGAATCCTAATTAAAACCCTAGTATATCATAACACAAGAATTAGGGTTACATACCTTTGATTTGTTGTAGTAAACAAATCACTTCAATCATTCCTTTGAAGAGCTTGGAAAGCTAGAACAAAAAGTATGATACCTCTAATGGTTGACACCCAAACCCTGGAACTAGAAGATAATTGAGGAGAGAGGAGGAGAAGGAAATTTCGTTCATATACTTTTGGGAAAGTGTAACCACGAAATTTTCAAACTAAGGGGTCTTATTTATAGTGTAGGTAAGTTAGGGACAAAACAAGATTTGAATTAATTAAATAATAGATTTAATCTCAGTTCAAATTATTTCCTTATCTACTATCAGGAGGCTTTTAGAAACCCTAAAAGAGTTCCCAAAACCGTCTATATGATGGTAGGTTCTAGAATTATCTTTCCTTGTTCAATTATGAACAATTACAATTCACCCCTTACACCTTTAATTAATTTTAATTAATCCTGAATTAATTCCAAATTAATTCAGATTAATAATTAATAAATTATAATTGATTTCATATTAATTTATTAATCATATAAACTAACAAATCAATTATTTAACAATTGATCTCATATTAATTTATTATTCACATAATAAATTAACAAATCAACTATGTATTTCTAATTAATATATTAATCATATAATATATTAACAAATCATTTATTACAGTTTATTAATCATATAATAAACTAATAAATTTATCCTCTATACAAATGGCAATCTAATCAAGTTCTAGTTATGAGTGCAAACCAAAAAGGACTTTGTTACCGATTATAAGAATATACCAATTTAGTTATGAGCTTAGACACTTTAATCCAACAATTAGAACTGGCATATAACTTTTCAGAGTAATAAGGAGGATTATGCGTCTAAACATAACTAAAACCTCCCATATTATATTATACTCGCCTCTTGGTGCACTGAACGTCTGCTTCGGTGTACAAAACGTCATGATGACGACTCAATGAAGTAAATAAAGAGGCTTACGATAGTGAATGATACCTATTGAAAGATATCGTAAATAATACCTATAGAGTGGTCTCCTACCTTTAGAATATGCAAGATAAATAGTATGTCTAGTACGAGAGGAGTACACTTTCGATTTGGCGGGAAGATTGTTATTTTTGTGTAATCCCTGAAGTCGTCCCATCCTCTGGTGTTTCCACCGTCAACCAAGTTGAAGCAGAATTGCTATTAAAGATACACGTGGAAGAAATCCTAGTATATGGAAATTCGTTGTATATGCCTATATGAACACATCTATATGTGTTAAGTAGCTTTTAGGAGTAGTAACTTGGGGACTACGAGACAATTCTTGGGATGAGTATGACTAGGTGTAAAAAGTAGTAGAGGCCTATACTACCAGAAGCGCAGGACTTGCACTTGGATCAGGAAGAGTCACAAGGTTACCAAGGCACTGATAGTTGAATTCATTTTGTTTATTTTGCATCATTACCTTTGTTTCGGTAACAACTAATAAGATGATTGTTACTCCGAACCTAGTAATCATATCAAATCGAGTCTGACTTGAGAATAAGTCTGTGAAGTAAGTTAACTTGGTTCAAAGGACCATGTTCGATATAACATCTGACTTAAATCAGGAGATTGAAGGAAAATACAATTGAAGTGATGATAGAAGTATCGCAGTCGTCGTTAAGACTAAGCAACCGTTGCTAGAAATGCTACCTGCTATGATGTGATTACTGTTGGATTAGGTGTCTAAGCCATAACTATATTTGGTATGTACTTGACCCGGTTGTAGCATGGTCTTTTTGCTTTGCCTTCACCAAAGCAACTTGATTGGATGAATAATGGAGAAAGAGGTTATTATGGTTTATTAATATATTATGTGAATAATGTATTAAAAGAGAAATCATATTATTTAATTAATATTGGTCAATAATTAATTTAGAATTAATTTTGGGGTCAAAAGAGATTAATTGAATTAAGGGGACTGATATTGTAATTATGTGATAATTGCAATATGGGTTGAGGAACCCTAAAGAAGGGATGGACGAATTCTATGGGGAAGCCCGCGTAGAAATCATCCATATGAGGCCTTCTGGAAGGATCATGCGGACTGCTTAAGGCCTAAGCAATCTAATTAGGGTTTTGACTGAAACCCTAGCAGCTCACCTATATATAGAATCCCTAGGCCTCACAAATTCGGCTACCACAACCCTAGAAGGATTACTAGAGCCGGTTTTGAGCCTCCTCCCTCTCTCTCTTGCATTCTCCAATTGCTTTGGTGTTTGTGATCTACTAGAGGCATCACATTTGAGATGCTAGGTTCTCAAAAGCTCAAGATCTTCAAGCTTCAATTGAAAGGTAACATTCTTACTAGTTATTTATGTTGATTTCGATTTTTGTTGTATGCTAGTTTAGGGTTTGTAAGATTTGGATAATTATTGCATGTACAAATAGAAAAACTAGATCCAAAGCTTTAGGGTTTGCATGTGCACCATAGGATTGATGTTTTGCTCATAACCCAACATTGGTATCAGAGCCTAAGTCGTTTTTTCTTTTGTATTTGATGCATTGCTAATTTGTTCAATGCTGAAAAATCGAAAAATCTTGCATCTGACTGATGAACTCGTCGAGTCACCTGATGAACTCAACGAGTCACCTGATGAACTCAACGAGTCAGGGCAACTCGACGAGTCCAATCAGTGACTCGGCGAGTCGGGTCGTCTAGTGGCTGATTTTTCAGGATTTTGACTGAAATTGAATTAGGATAATTACCAAAAACGTTTTTTACCAATAAAATTCGATTTTTTCAATAAGATATTGATTATCCTAATGCAATTCAAAGATAATTGTCATAAATAAGATAATTACTTGTTTTATATGATAAAGATTGAGTATTTGTATTTTGATTTGAATTATTTTGTCAAGAAAATAGATTATGTCAAATTATCTGATAAAGATTAATAATATGATTAACTAATTATTTTTCAAATTTGATCTAAAAGATGTTTTGAAAAGTTTTAAAACTTGCCCTCAAGTTTTGGAATTTAAATTTTTGATTAATAGTTTTAATTTTGAAATATTTAAATTCTAAACCCTAGAGTTTTAAAAGTTAAAATTCAACCCTTATATTATTATAATATAAAAAGATTAATAATTATATATATATATATATATATATATATATATATGTATAAGATAAGCTAGTCTTACCGTTAGTAGGCCTCATTCACGAAGCCGATCTATAAGGGGGGTATAAGGTTACTGCCTATAAAATGGTGGTTTAATGGGTGTCAACTATCACCCACCGCTTCCTTGATTGGTGGAGGGTCGTTAGCCGAACGGGTAGGATAGGGCGACCAATTCCTCATTAATAAGTATAAATGATTATATAAAGTAACTAAGGGGTTGTTTGATATTGCCTCTAACTGGGTCCAATAGATGACTCGGTCCGAAAAAGATCAATTAGCATGTTTGATTTCGTTTTAAAATCAAGGACTCGGTCCATGTTGTGGACTCAGTCCAAGAAAAATGGTTGATTCGGTCCTTCACTTTCAATTGATGGATTGGGACAAAAACGTGAGTTGCCCTTGCCATTTCCGATATTGCCCTACGCATTGTGACAACCTCCACAGAAAAAAAAAGGCAGCAATGTTAGGTGACCAGGTCTTCTTCCTTGATTGCCCTTTTAGTTTACATTGACGCTTTCTCTTTTCCCTCCATCATCACACCTCTAGGCTCCAACGATGCTTCTTCTCTATCGACCCAACAACGACATGTGTGCCGACTCCTCCCACCTCCGACCTACGCCTTGGGTCGCCTCCATCTGGCACCGCTTCGCCTGAGTTCTGGCCCCCTTCCAGAGGTAGGAAAATCCTTTTTCCCCCTTTTTGCTTACGCCACTGAATGATTTCATCCAAGCATATTTCAATTGAGTTTTATTTTGAGTGTTTCTTGTTATTGATCAATTTTATTGTTTTATTATGAAGTTGAGAATTATTTAGTTTAGTTTATAATTCACATATTCGTTAAAGTTTTCTTTGTTTCGTCTCCTAATAACTATGATTTTGGAATTGCAGATAGTCGATGTTGTGTTAATTCAGTGTGAATGTTTGCCCGTAAACCGTTTGATGAAAGTCCTAAGAGAAGCAAATTGGTCAAAATTGACAGAAGAAAGACATATTTGTTTAGTATTTTTCATTCAACCTTTATAAGGTTTGAATATTTCATAGCCTAGTCTTCAAAAGAATACAAACACACAACAATAAATTACCCTTGTATATACATATTACTGTAATGTATTTATGCTTGTGTGTTTGAGGTAATGTATCAAAGAGATTTACATGTTAGTGAATTCAATTCTCATTCACATAATCATATCATGCTATTTTGTATTGACAGCTTATGAAAGCAATCAGGGAAAAGAACATAATATTTGTTTGGATCAATTTTGACATTATCCTTAACTTTCAATGTCAATTTTGACATTTTCTGGTTAATAAAATGGTTTTCAATTACAAAGATTGGGGTTATCTTTTATCTCTAATGAATCAAACAAAAGGGTTAAATCGTAAGGATTGTTGCTTTGTTGTTGTTATTGTGCACTTTGTTTTCCACTAAAAGCTTGATAATTTGGTGTATAATAAGCTTAAGAATTTCGTTTTAAGAATGCCAAAGCTCTCATGAACTAGAAAAAGTCAAACACTATACATTCATGGATTGAATATTTGAATTTATTCATGTATATTACTTTTTTAACGAAATAAAAACCGTGTTTGTGGAGCACGTGAGCAAAAGCAAACAGGAGCCAAAAGAATGCTCCTCCAAGTGTTGAATCAAGCTTTTAGCTAAAAGAATGTAATTTTAATGTTAATTCCTTTAATTGTTAATTAGTATTTAATAGTATTAAATGTTTATATAAAAAATGTAATGTTATAAATTAAATGGCACATCATAAACGATTGTTATAAAAATATTGTTTGAGGATAATATAGTCATTTGCCACAGTCAGTCAGATGCACAATCAAACAAAAAGTTTCAGTCAGAAGTTAACTCAGTCAGAAATTCTAACCCAATCAGCTTCTAACCCAGTCAGCTCTTACCCAGTTAGCAACTATCAAACAACCCCTAAATGTTTTTATAAATTCCCAATCTTAGTTACTTTAGGAAAAATGTGAAAATGTATGCTATTCCATGAAATTACACTTTGCACCTTGCCAAGTCGTTAGTGGAGCGTGTGTGGTTAACCGGCACACTAATTTAGGACTAGCAAAGGTGGCAAACGGTAACTTGATATTTATCATAGATCAATGGAGCGTGTGTGGATAACCGGCACATTGATTAGGTGGTAAATGACATCGAGAGTACCAAGTACATTTGCATGGTTATTCACACCTTGTTTGTGATCCTAGGTATCCCAGTCACAAACTTGAAGGGCATAATCGAGATTTAAACATGCCATTGAAAAGTTCAATGAATCTCAAAAGAATCTAGGATTTTTAGTTCATTTAAAACTTAAATCCTTTTCGTTTTTCATGGTGGAAATTGGTAAATCGTCATTTACCTACCTTCATATTATTTGCAATTAGATTACGGCATCCCTCTTCTGAATTGTAAATAATTATGTTGGGTCCTAGCCCTAATTTCTCATTTGGGTGTTTAATTGGGGATTATTAGCTAATCTAAACTTTGTTCCTTTTCTATTTCAGATGTCTACTCAAAACAACAACGCTTCTGGCTCATTCTCACTCATGAACTTGTGTGGGAGGGTGATATTTGATGGAACCAATTTCAATGATTGGATCCGCAACATACGCATGGTCACCCGCTACGAGGACAAATAGTATGTTCTCGACAAGGAACTGAAGGAGGTCAACGTGAACACTGCTACTGAAGAAATTGCTGCCTACAAAACTCGTGAGCGAGATGCTATGAAGGTTCATTGCATCATGCTCGCAACAATGACTATTGAACTCGAAAAGTCCTACGAGGACTACTATCCATACGAGATGCACCAAGATTTGATGGAAAGTTACCATCAAAGTGCCAGGAAGGAGAGGTATGAGATCATTGCTTCGATGATCACTACCAAAATGAAGGATGGAGAATCCATCATTCTACAATCGTTGCCTCCTTGTTACGACCATTTTCGTATGACCTATCATATGAACAAGGAGGAGATCACTATGAGCAAGCTTCAAGGCCTGCTAAGGACTGCTGAGAGTAGTCTAAAAGGCAAATCTACTGCATCTGCTCCTACTACTGCTGCCCCTGTCTTGGCTATTGGGCAAGGGAAAGGAAAGAAGAGGAAGGCTCCTTCTAAGAGCCACAAGGGTAAACCCCATGATGGATCCTCTTCTAGTGGGACCAAAGTTGGTTCTGCTACCCCCTCTTCCAACCCAAAAGAAGCAGAGTGCTTCTACTGTCACGACAAATGGCATTGGAAACGAAGTTGCCCGAAGTATCTGCAGGACATCAAGGATGGGAAGATAAAGCCATCCTTCGCAGTTATTTATACTATTCAATCTAACAACTCATCACATGCTATTTCTTGGGTCCTTGATACAGGATGTGGTTTTCACATTTGTTCTGATTTGTAGGGTCTAAGAAGAAGTAGGGATGTGGAGCATGGGAAGATGAACCTGATCATGGGGAATAGAAAAGTGTCGCTTGTCACCAAGATTGGAGTTTACTCTTTAGTGCTTAGTAGTGGGTTAGGTTTATATTTAAATGATTGTTGCTACTCGTCAGAAATGGCGAGAAACATTATTTCTTTTCATGGTTTGTACAGAAAAGGTTTTAGATTTTCGTTTAATAATGAAATTGGTTCTATTAATGCTTTCTTGAATGGAGTATATAAAACTGTGAATGTTGTAGATAACTTAGGAAATAATGTGTTGCATATTGATTCGTCCAATGGTTTGGACAAAGCATGATTGTGGCGTTGTCGTCTTGGATATGTCAACAAGAAGCGCATAGCCCAACTCCAAAAGGATGAAGTGTTGGAGTCATTCGACCTCAAGTCGGATGACACATGCAAATTTTGTTTACTTAGAAAGATGACCAAGTCACCCTTCACTGGTATTTGTGAAAGGGATGAGGGTTTATTGGATCTCATACATACGGATGTATGTGGACCCTTTAGATCCACCACAAGGGATGCAAACCACTTCTATGTGACTTTTACCGATGATTATAGCAGTTATAGGTATATCTACTTAATCAAGCACAAGTCAGAAACCTTTGAAAAGTTCAAGGAGTTTAAGAAAGAAGTGGAGAATCAGCTGGGCAGGAAAATTAAGATGCTCCGATCCGATCGAGGAGGTGAGTACCTTAGTATTGAATTACACGACTACCTCAAGGAATGCGGAATCGTTTCGCAATTGACGCCACCTAGGATAGTGCAGTTGAATGGTGTGGCTGAAAGGCGCAATCGAACCTTGTTGGACATGGTTCGTTCCATGATGAGTTGAGCTTCGTTACCTATCTCATTCTAGGGGTATGCCTTAGAGACTGCCGCCCACATCCTTAATCTAGTCCCAACTAAGAAGGTTGCCAAAACACCTCAGGAGATGTGGACAGGGAAGGTTCCCTCGTTGGCACATATCAAGGTTTGGGGTTGCGAGGCTTTCATAAGACGAGAGACTCACGACAAGCTCGAGCCTCGTAGTGAGCGGTGTATTTTCATCGGCTATCCACAAAACTCCTTTGGATATCTCTTCTATAGACCGAGTGACAATGTTGTCTTCATTACGAGGAGAGGGGTTTTCCGAGAGCGTGAACTCATATGCCAAGAGGACAGTGTGAGGCAAATTGATCTTGAAGAGCTTCAAGAATTAAGCGATGAAGGAACCTCAACACTGGCGCTCAACCCGAGGAGGAAACTCCTGTTGAACCGATTGACGAGTCCCTACCTCATAGACGTTCCAGTAGAGTTAGTGTTCCACCCATATTATATGGTTTCCATATAACTGCTGAGGGTGATACGTTTATTAGTGATAGTACACTAGTAAATTTGGATGAACCTAACAACTACAAGGAGGCCATGGCAGGCCCGGAGTCTGCGAAATGGAAAGAGGCTATGGACAACGAGATTCAGTCCATATATGACAATCAAGTTTGGAACTTGGTTGACAATGTGCCAGGTCGTAAGACGGTCGGGTGCAAATGGATCTTCAAGAAGAAGACCAACATGGATGGGAAAGTACACACGTACAAGGCGTGATTGGTTGCGAAGGGCTTTACTCAAACTCCTGGAGTTGACTATGATGAGACCTTCTCACCAGTAGCGAAGATTAAATCTATAAGGGTTATGCTAGCCATAGCTGCGTTTCATGATTATGAAATATGGCAGATGGATGTCAAAACCGCTTTCCTAAATGGGAAGTTGGCTAAAGATGTTTACATGAGTCAGCTAGAGGGTTTTGTCGATGCGAAGCACCCTAATAGAGTGTGTAAGCTTGAGAAATCCATCTATGGATTGAAACAAGCGTCTCGCAGATGGAATCTTTGTTTCGATGAGAAACTCAAAGATTTTGGTTTCTCAAGAAGCAAGGATGAGTCCTGTGTATATGTCAAGGCCAGTGGGAGTATAGTTAGCTTTCTCGTTTTGTATGCGGATGACATATTGCTTCTAGGAAATGACGTCCCAACCCTGCAGGAGGTTAAGTCCTGGCTTAGGAACTGTTTCGCTATGAAGGACCTCGAAGAAGCTGCATATATTCTTGGGATAAGGACATTGAGAAATAGGAGTAAGAGGCTAATAGGACTTAGTCAAAGTACTTACTTGGATAAAGTGTTGAAACGTTTAAGCATGGAAAATTCCAAGAAAGGGGAGTTACCAATCCAAAGCAATACCAAGTTAAGTAAGACTCAAAGCCCGAGTACTGATGTCCAAATAGCAGAGATGAGCAGAGTACCTTATGCTTTCGTAGTTGGCTCAATCATGTATGCTATGACATGTACTCGTCTTGATGTGGCCTTCTCTTTGAGCATGGTCAGCAGATATCAAGGGAATCCTGGTAGAGCTCATTGGACTGCGGTAAAGAACATTCATAAGTACTTGCGAAGGACTAAGGATTGGGCTCTTGTCCTCGGTGGGAATGATGACTTGAGAGTGTGAGGGTATAGTGATGCTAGTTTTTAGACTGACCAGGATAATTTCCGATCTCAGTCGGGCTGGGTCTTTACCTTGAATGGAGGAGCAGTGACATGGAAAAGTTCCAAGCAGGAGACCGTAGTTGATTCAACATGCGAATCAGAGTACATAGCAGTGAGCGAAGCGTCGAAGGAGGCAATATGGCTAAAGAACTTCATCGGAGACCTTGGAGTCGTACCTGCCATAAAGGAGCCTATGGAGATTTTCTGCGATAACGAAGGTGTGGTCGCCTTAACCAAGGAACCGAGGGATCATGGCAGATCCAGGCATATCGACAGAAAATATCATTTCATTAGACATCGGGTAGAAGAGGGACTCATCGTAGTAAAGAGGGTATTGTCAGAGGATAACCCAGTAGATCCTCTTACGAAGGGACTGAGCAGGGTTAAGCACTTGCAGCACGCTAGGAGCATTGGGCTGAAGGACGATATTAGTTTTAGTGATTAGATAGATTTTAGAAACTTGTAGTAGATAAATTGTAATTAACATTTGATGATTAAATAAAGGAGTTTTAATTATAAGTAAAGTTATTGTCTTGTGTTAATTATTTAATATTGTTTCACTTTGCATGTTTTGACTTCCTAAATAAAAAGATTATTTAAACTATCCACAGTCGATCATACGTTGGAAATAAGTATGAAAGAAGACTGTCATGAATTAGCTTGTAGATTGTCTAAGCGTTTAGACATAGCAAAAGTTTGTTGCAACGTTCATGAGTGCTTCTGAAATAAGATTTGAGTATTGGATTAAACCCGCGCTCACATGAATCACTTCATGGAATTAATCCAGCAGATCCTCGTAGTAAAGGGGGTATCGTCAGAGGATAACCCAGCAGATCCTCTTACGAAGGGACTGAGTAAGGTTAAGCACTTGCAGCACGCTAGGAGCATTGGGCTGAAAGACGATATTAGTTTTAGTGATTAGATAGATTTAAGAAACTTGTAATAGATAAATTGTAATTAACATTTGATGATTAAATAAAGGAGTTTTATTTATAAGTAAAGTCACTGTCTTGTGTTAATTATTTACTATTGTTTCACTTTGCATGTTTTGACTTCCTAAATAAAAAGATTATTTAAACTATCCATAGTCGATCATACGTTGGAAGTAAGTATGAAAGAAGACTGTCATGAATTGGCTTGTAAATTGTCTCAGCGTTTAGACATAGTAAAAGTTTGTTGCAACGTTCATGAGTGCTTTTGAAATAAGATTTGAGTATTGGATTAAACTCGCGCTCACATGAATCACTTCATGGAATTAATCACGAGTGATTGTGAGACGATAATATCATATAGTCTTTAAACCTAGATATATGAGTTGTTGTTTGCAAATCGGTTGTGCATTGATATTGTGTAAATGCATCAGTAACTTGATGTTATAAAACACATTGTTGTGTATAATTTGATGAGTAAATAGTACAAGCATATAAGTTGAATTTATATGTTCCTTTTATCCTACGAGGCTAAAAGCGATATCTTGGGCCCCTCGATGATTTTGTTTTGACTTATGTGTCGGGTGTAACATCCCGAGATTTTGCAGGTATTCCAAACCCTCTTCTATCATTACTTTTTCATTTATAGTCCTTGGGGTTGGAAGTGAAGAGCGAAGATAAGTTTAAGGGCCAAGTTTGCAAACTTGGGCCAAGAAGGAGTACACTGCGCGTACATAAGAGTACGCTAAGTGTACTATGGTCCGCCTTAGTACGCTAGGCGTACACTTGTGTACGCTGGGCATACTAATGTCAGGGTGAAACCCTAATATTTAGGGTTTGGGGCCTATATAAGCAACATTATAAACACCAACCCTTCCCTTACCTCAGCCTCCACTGATTATAGTCGTCTTCCCTAAACCCTAGCCTTTCCTTTGTGTGTTTGAGCTTATTGATTGTTTTCTTGAGTGCTTTAAGAGGAAGGTATTGCATCAAAGAGTTGGAGAAGAAGATCAAGCTTGTAGATATGAAGTTAGCTTGTGCCCTAGAAGCTCCAGAAGGTATAAAGCTCCAAACTTTATGCATATATGTATAGATCTTTCCATTTTGCTTTAAAAGAACCATTTCTTGTCCCAAAAAGCCATAAGGTGGTGTATGATGTGATTTGGACGAAAAGGACTGTCCTTCTAGACTCTTGAAGGGACCTTGAGTGATAAAAATGAGGTCCCGTTAGCTGAATGTGTCCCATGCATGGAAAAAGAAGGTCTTAATGGATTAAGACCAAGTATTAAGAGCTTTTTGGATGTCCAAAGTGATAAAGTTCATGACTTTATGGGTCCTAGGCATGTTAGGTCACTGGATCTGAAGTTTGGGCTTAAGTGCTTAAGCCATTAAGCACTTAATAAGGTTTTGGCAAACCGTTGAGTACGCCCAACGTAAATCCAGTACGCCCCGCGTACTGGGTCAACCACCCCGATGGTGGTCAATATCTGGACGAGTACGCCCCGCGTACCAGAGGAGTACGCCCCGCGTACGTCCTCTGTTGGGCCTTTGACAAATGTGCTTCGGGTTTTGGGCTGTTTATAGACTAATTAGATGTAGGCTTTTGCTGGACTTTATGAATAAGATATTTTGGGCCAAGTAGTGATAATGGATCATGGGATTAGGCCCAATTAGGAAGTTGGGCCCAATTTCGTAAATTGGGCCAATAATGGGCTTTATATAGATGGACCTTCAAGTTAAGGAATTGGTATTGGGCCTTGGCCCAATAAAGAGAATGGATTTAATAAGATGTGTGGACACTTAGTCAAGAAGGTTATTTTGGGTATTAACTTGATATTTATTATGTGATAGTTCCGGATTTTCGGTGAGACAACGATCAGAGGTTTTTGGTACTTCGGCACTACTTGCGAGGAAAGTTACCTCACTGTTCTAAGGGGTCTAAGGCACCAAGTCCGGCCCATTGGATATGATATCCTAGCAGTGGTAGTATGTTGAGTATGAGTTAGGTTGCATGCTAGTTGTTGTGCCAATTAGGTAGATCTGTAGGACTACCTGTAGTATTATGTGATCATTTGTATGTGCATTAGTTGTGTTATATGTCGACATATTATGTGGGATGGGTTGAGGTGATACTGCTCCGTGTGGTAACCAACAAACCCGAGAGCATTCCAGATACGAGCTGAGGGCCAGGTGGGGCATGCCAAACTCGTACTGTGGGCTCGGGAGCATTCCAGATACGAGCTGAGGGAGACTTGTATTGTAGGCTCGATGGCAATCCAGATGTGAGCTGTGGACCCGGAAGGCAATCCAGACTCATACTATGGGCCCAAGGGTAATCCAGTATGTAAAGCTGTGGACCCAGTACATGTTGTTATTTTGTATATGTGTTATGTGTAGTGTATAAGTATTTTGGGGAAACTCACTAAGCCTCGAGCTTACAGTTTGAGTTTATTGTTTCAGTTTATCGTACAGCTCCTCATATTTATGTTTATGTTTCTGGGATACTCTGATATTATACATTTTGAAAACAAGTTTTGTAATGATTAATGGATTTTGAAATGAATTTAAAAGTTTAAATTTGGCATGATTTTATGGGTGTTACAAGTTGGTATCAAAGCATTGGTTTGAGTGAATTGAAGGAACACTTGTTTGAATCCAGTCTCAAACCAAGGAAAAGATTTTCAAAATGATTTTCATAAAGGTTTTCAAAATATCAAAGGAGGATGCAGGGTGTACGATCAGCCAGAGCCAGTAAGTAGATCCCAAAATACCATATAGTTATTTGATATTGTGATATGTTAGAACAGCATGCTAGTACTAGGCTAGGGATCTTCAGGAATTGCATGATAGAATTGTCTGACTACATGATGCATGCTAGCCTAGGGTTTTCTCTATATGGAATTGACATCATTACTGTAGTTGCTTAGTGAATGCATCACGGTCGTATATAACTAAGATCTTATAGCCTGAGAATGTTTGGTTTGGCCTTATTTCCTGTTCTTGTTTGATGAAGGGCTTAGGGTAGGCTTAGGTATTCGAAAGTCTATAGGGACCAGCGTTATGTATGATTAGCATACACTAGTGTTGTAGGGTTGGTGGAAGTTTCATGGATGGGTGGGTCGTGCGAGGCTGGGAGGCCAGTTGTGAGATATTAAGCATTCCTCTATGAGTGAGGATTGAGTGCTCGCTATGTTATATATATATATATATATATATATATATATATATATATATATATATATATATATATATATATATATATAGGTTTAGGTTCTATGGAAAACAAAAAACCCTAAAAAAACCCTAAAAATTATAAAAATGCATAAAAAAAATACTTAGAGATCACAAAACTTTTTTTTGAATTTTTTTTATAAAAAATCGCAGCTTTTTATTAAAATTCGCTGAAAAAAAAATAAAAAATCAGTTTTTTTTATTTATATATTTTTTTTAATAAAAATAAAAATTTTCAAAATTTTTTTCAGCGAATTTCTTTAAAAACCTGCGATTTTTTCATAAAAAATGTCAAAAAAAAGTTTTGTGATCTCTAGGTATTTTTTATGCATTTTTATGATTGTTAGGGTTTTTTTTAGGGTTTTTTTGTTTTCCAAATAACCCTTCCCTATATATATATATATATATATATATATATATATATATATATATATATATATATATATATATATATATATATATATATATATATATATATGGTTAGGGTGTTGTGGTGATACTTAAAGACAAATATGGGTAGGTGTAGAAGGTAGTATGGGCCCGTACTACTGAAAGCACAGGACCCATACGCGTAGCAAGGAAGTCACAACCCCTAGGGTTTAGTTGGAAGTTGGTCCCCTGATATTGTGTGGCTTATCTGATATCTTCTTGGTATGTTTTCAGAATGGTGGTTATGAGACGCTTTGTGACTGGATCCGGGTCAGGATCAGGATCAGGAGACGAAGGCCAGGAGGGGCCAACAGCACCCGAGACTGTGGTGCAGATTGGACAGAGGAGCTAGATGCCAGGATTCAAGAGATCCTGCATGATGAGGTTGCCGCTATGTTCCGGGTACAACTACCAGAGATGTTTGGGTCTATTAAGACCACCATGGTCGAGTACTTCGATGAGCGTTACGCAGCCCTTCCAGAGATGGCTGCCGCTGCAGCTACATCGGCTGTAACAGCGGCAGGAGGAGGAGGAGCCAGTCGGGCTTTTCAGTACAGGGACTTCGATAACACGAAGCCCCCTACTTTTGATGGGACTCAGGACCCTATCAAAGTCATGAGGTGGATTTCTGATGTGGAGGGGTGTTTCTTTACTTTCTCGTGTCCTACTGACCAGAGGATCAGATGTGCCCTGAACCTGCAGAGGCTAGGGGCCAAGGACTGGTGGAGTTTGACGACAGGGTCGTACACTGATGATCAGAGAGCTGCTGTTACTTGGGAGCAGTTCTGGGATATGTTCCGCGCTCGCTACATTCCACGGGTCGAGCGCGAGCGGTTGTCACAGGAGTTTTTGAGTTTGAGACAGGATGGGGAGTCGGTGACGGAGATCACCCGCATGTTCACTGAGAGGGCGATGTTCTGCTCGGAGTTTGCTTCTGAGCAGGCCCAGATGACACGTTATCTGAGCATGCTCAAGACTGACATTTGTCAGTTTGTTGCCACACAACGATGTGATACTCTACTGGATTTACAGAAATCCGCTAGGCTGCGTGGGTTGGAGATTGAGTTGCAGTTGAGGGAGCAGCGACAGGCCTCGGTGCAGTCACAGCCGGCGCCGAAGCGGTCAAAGACCGCTGATTCTAGGACCGGGGGTCAGCAGATCCACACTTGTGGAAAGTGCGGCAAGGGTCATTCTGGGGCTTGTCGAGCTGGTAGTTGGTGCCACAGGTGTGGCAAGGAGGGGCATTATGCGAAGGATTGTCGCCAGCCCGCCACGGTTCCGAGTATGAGGTTATGTTATCACTGTGATCAGGTTGGCCACTTGAAGGCCAACTGTTCGTTGCTTGCCGCTAAGCCGGCACAGGCTCCCGCTCCAGCTACATTGAGGATTATGGACGGGAGGTCAGGTAGAGTAGAGCCCCCAAAGGCTCAGGGGCGCGCCTTTCAGCTCACCGCAGAGGAGGCCAGGGCAACACCAGATGTGGTTTCTGGTATGTTTCTATCCCTTATCTTACTGATCTTATATGTTTTATGCTTATTTGTTTATACCTGTGTTTAGGTACGTTTTTAGTGGAGTCCTTGCCTGCATTGGTTTTATTTGACTCGGGGTCGAGTCGGTCATTTGTATCACAAACATTTAGTAGGGAGTTCAGTGTGCCAGAAGGTGAGCTAGAGTGTCCGTTACGAGTCTCTATCACCAACGAACAAAGGGGTTTCTGCTTCTTCGGTCTACCAAGGATGTGAGATGGAGATCTTTGGGGTATCTTTCCCGATAGACTTGATTCCGATTCCCATGAGGGATGTGTGCGTGATTGTGGGGATGGACTGGCTCAGTCGATTCGGTGGCATGATTGATTTCGAGGGTCAGAGGGTAGTGGTTCGAACCCCAAGTAGGGGGAGAACTGATTGTATATGGAGAGGGCACCAGAGTGGGATCAGGGTTTTGCTCAGCTGCCAGGGCTCGGCAGTATATTCAGCACGGGTGTGCGGGTTATCTAGCGTATGTAGTGGATACGCGGGTCAGGGATCAGACTCCAGTTTCAGAGGTTCCAGTGGTGAGGAGCTACCAGGGATACCTCCAGAGAGGCAGGTCAAGTTAAGGATCGATCTGGTGTCGGGTGCGGCCCCTATCGCCAAGGCTCCGTAACGACTGGCGACACCCGAGATGCAGGAGCTGTCATCACAGCTGCAGGAACTGCTGGGCAAGCAGTTCATTCGACCGAGCAGTTCTCCATGGGGAGCATCGATCCTCTTCGTCAGGAAGAAGGATGGTTCACACCGGATGTGCATCGATTATAGGGAGTTGAACAAGTTGACAGTGAAGAACCGTTATCCACTCCCGAGGATAGATGACCTCTTTGATTAGTTGCAGGGCGCATCTTGGTTTTCCAAGATAGACTTGAGGTCTGGGTATCATCAGGTCCGGGTCAGAGAGGAGGACGTGGAGAAGACCGCGTTTCGGACTCGTTATGGACATTACGAGTTCGTGGTGATGTTGTTTGGGCTCACCAACGCGCCAGTAGTATTTATGGACCTGATGAATCGGGTTTGCAGACCGATGCTTGACCACTCGGTCATCGTGTTTATAGATGATATCTTGGTATATTCCAAGACCCGAGAGCAACATGAGGAGCACCTCAGGGAGTTATTGGGAGTTCTGAGACGAGAACGACTGTATGCCAAGTTCTCGAAGTGTGAGTTTTGGTTACGAGAGGTCCAGTTCATCGGACATATCGTTAACCAGGAGGGGATTTTGGTCGACCCGGCCAAAATCGAGGCAGTCATGCAGTGGGAGGTGTCGAGATCTCCTTCAGACATTAGGAGTTTTCTGGGATTAGCAGGGTACTACCGGAGATTCATATGGGATTTCTCCAAGATTGTAGTACCCCTCACTCGTCTGACGAAGAAGGGGGTGGATTTTCGTTGGGGCCCTGAGCAGCAGAGGGCGTTTGAGACCCTCAGACAGCGGTTGTGCGTGGCTCCAGCATTGACTCTTCCAGAGGGAGTCGACGATTTTGTGGTGTTCTGTGATGCAACCATCACAGGACTGGGGGCGGTCCTCATGCAGAGAGGACGGGTAATAGCCTACGCATCGCGACAGCTGAAGCCGCATGAGACGAGATACCATACACATGATTTGGAATTACGAGCGGTGGTATTCGCTCTCAAGATTTGGAGACATTACCTCTATGGGGTCCGTTGTACCATATACACGGATCACAAGAGCCTGAGACACATCATGGATCAGCCGAACTTGAACATAAGGCAACGCAAGTAGCTGGATGTAGTCAAGGACTACGATTGTGAGATCCTTTACCACCCCGGTAAAGCGAATGTGGTGGCGGACGCTCTGAGCCGCAAGTCAGCTAGGTCTTCCACCCCAGAGGTATGTATGAGGATAACGGTGGATTCCCCGCTTGTGAGTTTGATCAGATATGCTTAGGTTGAGGGCATGCGACCGGAGAACTGGAAACTGGAGAGGATCAGGGGCGAGAACACCCGGTTTGTGCAGGATAGCCGGGGATTGTTGACCCGATGCGGTCGGGTATGGGTTCCGATGTCTGGTGGGGTCAGACAGACAGCTATGGAGGAGGCTCACAAGTCTCACTTTTCTATTCATTCGGGGGCCACCAAGATGTACCGGGACTTGAGTTTGAGTTACTGGTGGCCGTGCATGAAGCGAGAAATCGCTTGGTACGTCGAGATGTGCTTGACCTGTAGGATGGTCAAGGCCGAGCATCAGAGGCGGCATGGCAAGCTGCAGCCCCTGGAGATTCCCATGTGGAAATGGGAACAGATCACGATGGACTTTATTACCAAGCTGCCGAGGACGACGAAGGGGTTTGATGCTATATGGGTCATCGTGGATCGATTGACCAAGAGTGCCCATTTCTTGGCCATACGGGAGAGTTTATCGGCCAAGAAGTTGGCCGACGTGTATGTCCGCGAGATCTTTGCTCGCCACGGAGTTCCAGTCTCCATTGTCTCCGATCGAGATGTTAGATTTACCTCCCGTTTCTGGCAGAAGTTCCACGAGGAACTGGGCACGCGGCTGCACTTTAGCACAACATATCATCCGCAGAACGACGGTCAGAGCGAGCGGACCATACAGACCCTCGAGGACATGTTGAGGGCTTGTGTCATCGATTTTGGTGGGAGCTGGGATTCCCACCTACCTCTTGCAGAGATCGCCTACAACAACATCTACCATTCCAGCATTGGCGCCCCGCCTTTTGAGCTGTTGTACGGGTGGAGATGACGCACCCCGGTTTTTTGGGGTGAGGTTGGTCACAGAGTGATGGGACGGACATAGGTAGTTTTACAAACTACCGAGAAGATTCAGCAGATTAGACAGCGAATGCAGACCGCTCAGAGTCGGCAGAAGAGTTACGCCGACAGGCGCCGATCTGAGTTGGAGTTCCAGGTAGGTTACATGCTGTTACTGAAGGTTTCACCATGGAAGGGTGTGATTCGCTTCAGAAAGAGGGGAAAGTTGGGTCCCCGATACATTGGACCATTTCGGGTTATCGCCAGGGTTGGCAAGGTTGCATACAGATTGGATCAGGAGGCAGTAGTATCGTTGGATGATATTCAAGTCGATGAGCTCTTGAATTATGTAGAGAGGCCCGTGGCCATTCTGGAGAGGAAGATGAAGGTTCTATGGACCAAGGAGATACCTTTGGTAAAGGTACAGTGGGAGTATCGGAGAGGATCCGAGTGGACTTGGGAGCCCGAGTCCTAGATGCGGGAGCATTACCCGGATCTATTTGCCGCAGCAGACTTCGAGGACGAAGTCTAGGTCAAGTGGGGGAGAATTATAACATCCCGATATTTTGCAGGTATTCCAAACCCTCTTCTATCATAACATTGTCATTTATAGTCCTTGGGGATGGAAGTGAAGAGCCACGATAAGTTTAAGGGCCAAGTTTGCAAACTTGGGCCAAGAAGGAGTACGCTGCGCGTACATAAGAGTACGCTAAGCGTAATATGGTCCTCCTTAGTACGCTGGGCGTACTAATGTCAGGGTGAAACCCTAATATTTAGGGTTTGGGGCCTATATAAGCAACATTATGAGCACCAAACCTTCCCTTACCTCAGCCTCCACAGATTATAGTCGTCTTCCCCAAACCCTAGCCTTTCCTTTGTGTGTTTGAGCTTATTGAGTGTTTTCTTGAGTGCATTAAGAGGAAGGTATTGCATCAAAGAGTTGGAGAAGAAGATCAAGCTTGTAGATCTGAAGTTAGCTTGTGCCCTAGAAGCTCCAGAAGGTATAAAGCTCCAAACTTTATGCATATGTGTATAGATCTTTCCATTTTGCTTTAAAAGAACAATTTCTTGTCCCAAAAAGCCATAAGGTGGTGCATGATGTGATTTGGACGAAAAGGATTGTCCTTCTAGACTCTTGTAGGACCTTGAGTGATAAGAATGAGGTCCCATTAGCTGAATGTGTCCCATGCATGGAAAAAGAAGGTCTTAATGGATTAAGACCAAGTATTAAGAGCTTTATGGACGTCAGGATCTGAAGTTTGGGCTTAAGTGCTTAAGCCATTAAGCACTTAATAAGGTTTTGGCAAACCGTCGAGTACGCCCAGCGTAAATCCAGTACGCCCAGCGTATTGGGTCAACCACCCCGATGGTGGTCAATATATGGACGAGTACGCCCCACGTACGTCCTCTGTTGGGCCTTTGACAAATGGGCTTCGGGTTTTGGGCTGTTTATGGACTAATTGATGTTTATGGACTAATTGGATGTGGGCTTTTGTTGGACTTTATGAATAAGATATTTTGGGCCAAGTAGTGATAATGGATCATGGGATTAGGCCCAATTAGGAAGTTGGGTCCAATTTAGTAAATTGGGCCAATAATGGGCTTTATATATATGGACCTTCAAGTTAAGGACTTGGTATTGGGCCTTGGCCCAATAAAGAGAATGGATTTAATGAGTTGTGTGGACACTTAGTCAAGAAGGTTATTTTGGGTATTAACTTGATATTTATTATGTGATAGTTCGGATTTCCAATGAGACTGCGATCAGAGGTTTTCGTTACTTCGACACTACTTGCGAGGTGAGTTACCTCACTATACTAAGGTGTAACGTCGTGATTTTTACCATATTTTTTTTTTCTTTTTAAAACATTTATTTAACAGAATACGTTAGCGGAAGACTTAGTTTTTTTTAAATCAAAACAATTTCAAAACCACAACGTTACTTCGAAAACTCAAACATAATTCCAAACCATTAAACTGTAAACAAAAGTATTTTTAAAGTAAATAATCAAAAACGTGTCCAAGAGTGGTATCGTTAATACAAATCTACTACCCATAAGAACCCCTCTCACCAAGACCAATCTTCTAAACTGCCTGTACCAATCATGAGACACAAAAGAGAAAAGATACAAGTGTCAGCCCCTGCTGAGTGAGTTCATAAAGTTGTATATAATACATACAAACCCCAAATGGGTCAATCATTCATTTTATGATGAAGCATAAAAATGATAGACAAATACCACTTAGAAAACAACTGCATATCATAATTATTCAACCGCATACACGCATATATGTTTAATCACAATTCTACCACATAACATATATGATCAACCAAATACCACATAAGCAACCGCATAGCATATAATTAATCACATTTCATATATAAGCAACCTTTAAATGTTCAACCTTTTATTAATAAGCAACCTTTGATATATATTCAACCTTTTAATATGCAACCAACCTTTTATTAATAACCAACCTTTGTTATATATTCAACCTTTTAATATGCAACCAACCGTTTGTTACGTGTTCAACCTTTTATTATATCTATCCAACCGATTGATAGAAAAGTGTCTCTTAGTGCTACCTAACCCAAGAGAAACACCCCGTTCACTACTTGTGTGCACGGCCAGCCGAATGCTCTAAGTGGCTCATGACTTCCACCCGAAACACCAACCCCGTGACTTCCACTTTCGCTACTCCGACTTTGCAAAGTACAAGTACCCCGCGGTGTCGTTCAGGATCGGTACAAACGGTGCCAATTCCAACGATACACCTCCTGATTCCCACGTGATGTTTGCGCTGGCCGCGAACGAGGGACCAACATCACTCCAGCCCACGAACACCGAAGTGCCCGCAAACCATGTGTCACACGGTCATCTAGAAAGACCGGCAACTAATCACCGTTGTGGCTATAGCTCTTCCTATAGGTACTCTTTCAACCTAGTAGGCACCCTCAATGATCCGGATAAGGTTTTAAGCAAAGGTCATCAAACTACCCAAACCCACTACGCATAACTCCGCAATGTCGTTTATATATTAATTAAAGCATGTAATGCATACCATATAGATGTGTATTAAACATGCAATATATTCATAACTAACACATCAAAACATAACCATACATCATATTTCAAGCAACTTAAGCTAGCATGTCGTATTCATCAAGTACATCAAAGTGTAAGCAACATAGCAATTAGGTCATATCATGGCATTAGCACAAAGCGTATATTAGCATCACAAATATCATATCATCATCAAGCACAAGTAATGACATGGTCATCCTAAAGTGAATCAAATCACCATCTACGGATTGCACGTTTCAATAATGCAACCTTAGTGAGTTAAAACTATGAACTCACCTTTAGCCTTGATGAAATCTTCCTTCTATTCCAAGTCTTGAACTTACTTGAAGTTATCAAGGCTCCACCTAAACACCACACATAACATTCAATTAACAAATAAAATATATGTTTCAAAAATACAACTTGATTCTAACTTTTATATTAATTTTCATATTTTCACTGCCCGACCCCCGTTCAGTGTTTTAAGAATAAAACCTAATCTACAGCTCCATTTGGGATGACATCGGACATTCTGAAAACTAGACTCGATTTCCTAGAATTTCATGAGACATGAGCATCTTCCAATTCTGCCCAGATTAGCAGCTATAGCTCTCGCAAGATGGGGAAAAGTTGCTGTGCAGAATTCTAACATTCACCAAAAATCACTATATGATTCAAGACTTTAGGTAAATGATTATAGTTGCTCAATTTTACACACAAGATGATTGAATGATAGTATTAAGACATAAATTGTGTACTTTATGAGAATATCAAACAGATGACACAAAAATGTTGAGAGTAGAATGCCTAAACATGTAAACGAACGTTTAGAACAAAGTTCTAGAGTTTGACCCGTAACAGCCACCTGTTCAAAGCCATTTTAACACAACCAAGGACTGAAAATTATACAATATTTTTGTATATTCCAGTAGTTTATACTTTTAGCTTTTCATAAAGTACTTTTAAAAGTCCAAACGATTTTTCTACAATTTTATATGATTTTTACAAAACAGTCTATCCGTACATCTAATTTCCGACCAGTCAGTGAAAAAGGCGATTTTCACCTAAGTTGGAGGAAACAACAGGTCTTGGAAAAAATCATGGACAAACTAGACTCAAAATGAAAACTTGGAGAGTTTACGGATCACTGATACGACTTCTGATGATTTTTCTATGTTTTTTTCAAAACAGGGGCAGAATGGGAAATTTTCAGAATTTCCCAGCAATGCATTCTTAGGGTTAATTGACAACTTAACCCATTAAGCCACCACCAAAATCAACTATAAAGTTGTAAATCGAGTTCTTAAAAGTAGCAACATTTCAAGAAGTTAAAATAACAATTTCAACCTCAAGTCATGATTCAAAGTACATTGCTTATATGAGAAAAATAAGGTACTTTGCTAAAAGAGAAAACATCACTAGGGCTTGAGTTTTCTCCACCATTAAGCCTCACATTAAGACCTTTTAGGGACTGTTTTGAGGACCTTTTGGATGGTTCAAAATAAGGTCTTAGAAGAAGGAAATTAATCACGCGAATCCAAAAGAATGAAGATAACAAAAACATGAACTTGAACAAGGAAATCATTTAAGGTGTTCATAAGAAATTTTGGCAGCAATTAAGCCATCAAAAACACCCAACACCAATGGAATTAAACCATATGAACTTTCAAAGGTTTCTAGGAAGAAGAAGATGAGATTGTAGTAATCAATTAGGAATAGAATTGGCAACAACAATCATTAATTGACATGAGATTTGATATATAAACACAACAAAAGAGATTAGAAGAGAATTTTTTTACCAATTGTTGGCCAAAATCGCAGCCCTCTTTCTTCTCTCTAAGATCAATCAAGCAAGGTTTCTTTCCTCCCTCCTCCTCCTCCTTTGGTTCGTGATGTCTTCTTCCCTTTCAAGTCGTTTTTTTCTTCCCTTGCAGCTTGCGTCGCACGATCATACACACAAGGAATTGTTTTTTTTTTCTTGTTTCCCCAATCGACACACACACCAGAAAATAAGATATTGCCGTTTTCTTTTTTTTTGGACGTGAATAGGGAATGGAGGCCAATGAGAAGGATCGATCCTTCTCCTTGAGGAGTTATGCCATAATTTACCTAATGCCCCCCTCAATTGTTAAATTTAAACCCTTTCCAACCTAACCCTAGAGTCTTGACAATTAAAGTTTCCTTTTATGACATTTGAGTCCCTCAACCCCAGTTACCCCATTAAACGAATCATATTTTACCCTAATAAGTCAATTTAATTAAATTACACACCTTTTATTTTTTTTAATTCTTTTAGATATTAAATAATACTACTTTTAGTTAATTAATTTCGTTTTAACCTCAAAAAGCTAAAATACTTTGCATAAATAGTTCTTCGAGTAACGGAACAAATAACGTTGTTTACGATAGGATTTTCGGGTCGTTACATAAGGGGTCTAGGGCACCAAGGCCGGCCCATTGGATATGATATCCTAGCAGTGGTAGTATGTTGAGTATGAGTTAGGTTGCATGCTAGATGCTATGCCAGTTAGATAGATCTATAGGACTACCTGTAGTATTATGTGATCATCTGTATGTACATTAGTTGTGTTATATGTCGACATATTATATGGGATGGGTTGAGGTGATACTGCTCCGTGCGGTAACCAACAAACCCGGGAGCATTCCAGATACGAGCTGAGGGCCAGGTGAGGCATGCCAGACTCGTACTGTGGGCTCGGGAGCATTCCAAATACGAGCTGACGGAGACTCGTATTGTGGGCTCGGTGGCAATACAGATGTGAGTTGTGGGCCCGGAAGGCAATCCATACTCACAATGTGGGCCCAAGGGTAATCCAGTCTGTAAAGCTGTGGACCCAGTACATGTTGTTATTTTGTATATGTGTTATGTGCAGTGTATCGGTATTTTGGGGGAACTCACTAAGCCTCAGACTTACAATTTCAGTTTATTATTTCAGGTACATCAGGGGATCGCGGCAAGGCAAAGGCTTGATCATACAGCTCCTCATATTTATGTTTATGTTTCTGGGATACTCTGATATTATACATTTTGAAAACAAGTTTTGTAATGATTAATGGACTTTGAAATGAATTTAAAAGTTTAAATTTGGCATGATTTTATGGGTGTTACACCGGGCCTGGTCAGGACTGAATTGATGTGTTCAATTAAGTTCTATGTCAGATAAATCAGAGATCGAGAAACAAACTGCTGGACAATAAGTATGACTATGTTCCATGTGATTGTCCACACGATATCTTGAGAACGGAGGATTATACGATCCCTTATCTATAGGACGTGTCAGAGTTCGACAACAGCTTTTGAGAGCTACGATTGCTAATCGGATTTTGAAGTCGTACTTGCATTTATAGTTATTAGACTTATCCAAGTGGGAGACTGTTGGATTAGGTGTGTAAGCCATAACTATATTTGGTATGTACTTGACCCGGTTGTAGCATGGTCCTTTTGGGTTGCCTTCACCAAAGCAACTTGACTGGATGAATAATGGAGAAAGAGGTTATTATGGTTTATTAATATATTATGTGAATAATGTATTAAAAGAGAAATCATATTATTTAATTAATATTGGTCAATAATTAATTTAGAATTAATTTTGGGGTCAAAAGAGATTAATTGAATTAAGGGGACTAATATTGTAATTATGTGATAATTGCAATATGGGTTGAGGAATCTAAAGAAGGGATGGACGAATTCTATGGGGAAGCCCGCATAGAAATCATCTATAGGAGGCCTTCTGGAAGGATCATGTGGACTGCTTAAGGCCTAAGCAATCTAATTAGGGTTTTGACTGAAACCCTAGCAGCTCACCTATATATAGAACCCCTAGGCCTCACAAATTCGGCTACCACAACCCTAGAAGGATTACTAGAGCCGATTTTGAGCCTCCTCCCTCTCTCTCGTGCATTCTCCAATTGCTTTGGTGTTTGTGATCTACTAGAGGCATCACATTTGAGGTGTTAGGTTCTCAAAAGCTCAAGATCTTCAAGCTTCAATTGAAAGGTAACATTCTTACTAGTTATTTATGTTGATTTCGATTTTTGTTGTATGCTAGTTTAGGGTTTGTAAGCTTTGGATAATTATTGCATGTACAAATAGAAAAACTAGATCCAAAGCTTTAGGGTTTGCATGTGCACCATAGGATTGATGTTTTGCTCATAACCCAACAATTACAACACATTAGAACATGATGGAAGGTGTCTTCCATGTTGGAATCTGACTCAAAGATACCTGATTCTAGCCATTGCATCATGTGATGGAAGGTCATTAGAATATGAGCATTTGGTCTATTACGGTAGTCGAAGTAAAGACCTTATCTTAGGATAAATCTATTCTAGAAGGAACAAGAGTCTCCGATGAAGATCAAATTTAAAATGAAGAGCAAGTGCAAGATTTAGCATCGCCATCAGTCAAGAAGTCCAAAAGTTAGAAACTCATTCGAAAAACATAAGAGTTGCGTTTACTACCGAGGATGGAAAGGTAACATGTATAGTCATTATACAAACATAATTTTGCTGATCATTTCGGTACGTAATCATCCTAAGGGGGGGGGGGTAATTGTAACGCCCGCAAGATAGATCTAGATAATTAAAGAATAATAGGATAAATAATTGTCAAACAGATAAATAGATATTATCAATGAAGGATTATTTAGGGAAAATAATCTAAATAAAAGTCATAGTAGTCGTAAAACAAGGGGCATGCATATATAGAACGCCTAAATCTGACTTAATGAGAGGAAGTTATGATTTTTCGAAGTTTCAGTGTAGCAGTATACGACTTAGAAACCGAAATAAAAATTGACCGATTGTTAGGAAAAACAATCTAAACGAGATTTGAAGATCTCTTTAATACCTATCCGTCGATAAAGACAGTCGAGAACAGACATCAGACAAGAGAGTTATGAATTTTTAACGGACTTTAACAGTCTAAGCCTGTTAAAATTTATATAACTTTAAAAATAAAGTCAAAACTAGCAGACGAACTCTAAATAACAATTGTAGATCTCGTCGATAGTTATGCGTGGATATAAAGAACGTTAAAAATGGAGTTCATATGAAGAAGTTACGAATTGTTAAAGTTTCCCGAGTGTACCTCGCGCAATAGAGGCACGACGCGCATCTTTTAGAAGCTGCCACGTGGCACCAGCCAAAAGCCGCCATGTGTCACGCTCTGAGAGGAAGGAGTGCCGACCAAGCTTGGGCGCAACGTGCACTTGGTCGGGCGTGGTGCACACTTGTCCCATAAATACCTCAGATTCCCCATTTGATCTACCACACCTCTCATTAATTTCTCTCTTGATTTCTTTCAATTCTAGCCCAAAATTTCCTTAGTTTTTAAGATTCTGGTGAAGCCCTGAGGTCTTTGAGAGCCCGACATATAGTAGAGCAGACCGGAGTTCTGACAGTACAATTTTCGGACCATTTGTCAGGACATCTATGTAAGTTAAGCTACACTCAATATTATTTTTAGTGTAACTTATATTTATATTCATACTCTTTGTTATAAATTTATAAATACGATTTATCAGTAATCCAAGTCATTATAATGATTGATCTACTTACGGCGATGATATCTAGGCTGGATTTAGTGAGGCGTTTAAAGTCGGATTTCCAAACAATATAGTCTGTATACCATAAGGACCTTACCTCCTATATGATCCTACCTGGTTGTTCCTTACTTGATAGATCTTGATGTAGACATTATGATTAGTGAGGAATCTAGCCTATCAGTAGTCGCCAAGAATATAAGACTAAGACTTAGTGAAATTCGAACCTAGGTCACGTCAGAGGAAAAGCTAAAGTACCAAGGCGAAGTTCTGCCCAAATTTTGAGGCCTACACTTTTATCAAGTGAGTGCATAGTTACTTTCATTTTACACATAGATATGAAGTATTTAGATAATTAAATGTTAAGTGTTCCTATCAACTATGTGTTGGATGAACCTATATGATATGATTTTACTCGATTTAATTATATAAGTATTTTCGTACTTATTATATATATATATATATATATATATATATATATATATACATATATATATTTAGGCTTAGGTTATTCTATTCAAAGTAATTATTGTGTTATTATATGCATAAATATGGGTCAATCAATTTTACTTATTTTAAGAAAGTGATTAATATATATTATTGAATTAATTATAATTGAAAAATATCATCTAAATTAATTACAAGGGTATTTTAGTCAATTAATATAGATTTAATAAAGGAAAATTGCATATTTTATGGGATCATAGATTCTATTAATTTTAAAAATCTGATTTTACGAATTATAATTCTTTTAATTCAGACATTCTGATAGAATATGTTTTTGAGTATATTCAAAAATAAAAATATTCTTGAACCATAAATAATAAAAATATTCTTGAACCTATTTCTTGATCATGACTTTAAAAACTTCTTGTAGAATAACAAATTCTTGAACAATCAATTGAAAAATAAAAACAAAAAATACATTATTTCTTATAGAATACGGGTAACAATTGTTAAGAATTACATTTATTGTTAAAGAATAAAACTAAAAAAACTTTCAAAACGGGAAAGAAAACATCAAAATCTAACAACGACACTAATACATTCTAAAAGAATAATGTTGCTTAGAATCACTTTCAATTTTGTGGTCCGTTCTTCAAGCATCAACTTCTGTGAAAACAAAACCAAATTTTAGTTTAGATTCCAATAACGCATTAGCAAATGAAAAATAAAAAACTAAATTCCTTTGGAAAAATATGTGGACTTGTGAATTGCACCAAAACCAATAACCAAGAATTGTAGAACATGCATAAATCAGTGAGAAAATATCCATACTCCATTCCAACAGAATTAGAATTCATGATTCCATTCCAACATAATTGGAATTCGTGATTCCATTCCAATAGAATTGGAATCTCACCAATATCATCCATTGAATCATCTACAGAAACAAATTGATTTTTATCATATAAGAAGAAGTAAATTTGATATGAAAATGGTGACAAACTACCTTCACTTTCAAAATAGTCAAAATAGTGGTCAGATTTATAAAGTCTTTTAAAGATATAAAAAGTTGCCAAGAAGTAAAATGCATTTATAGTGTATACCTCTAGCCTTTTTCTTAACTTTTCATGCCCTTTTAATAGCAAATGCACAGGAATATAACATGATAGGAAGATTATCCATCCTAATGTCAGAACAAGAACCCTGAGATATGAACAAAAATTAAGCAAAGAAACCAAATGTTCAATTTCTCATTATGCAGATTTACATACAACAAACATTTACCTTCCAGGGAAAAGAATTCCATATCTAACTACAACTCCCAAACACCACAAAGGGAATAAATATATATATTCCAGTTCCAAGGCTCTGGAGGATTTGATTTGAAGCATCGTGTGAAAGAATCCTGCTCATGCAGATGGAATTTGGTTTGACACAACTAAAATCATGAATCCTCATCATTAGGGAAGGAAAAAAACGAATTCACAGTGCAGAAAGCACACTAGACACAATTGTAACAGTGTTTTTCAGATGATAAAACATCTAGTAGATCGAATGAGTCAATTCGCACGAAAAAAAGAAGAAACATCAAAAATCGAGGCAAAATTAGAAAGGAGGATAAGAGGAAAACGACACTTACATCGACAATGGCACCAGCCGCCTCCATTAACGTCGGGGAGATGTCCAGCAAATCGCACCTACACAAAAATATGCAATCAATCGATCAAGATTTCCAAATAAGAATATACACATATAGATTGATAAAATAGATTGATGGATGATTGAATGGTTACAATGGTTAATTTGGGTTGGGTCGGAATGATTGAGCAATTGTTCTTGCAGGTCAAAAGAAATTGAAAAGGTCTCGAAATCGTAACTCATACCTGTAATCGGAATCGAGCATGTGTTTGGAAGTGTGATGTTCAGGGCAATGGAATCGTGATTGGGATTCTGGGTACTTCAAATGGTTAATTTGGGTTGGGTCGGAATGATTGAGCAGTTGTTCTTGCAGGTCAAAAGAAAAGTCAAAATTGATGATTTGTGGATGCCAAAGTGCGAATGAACGAAACTAGGCTCGCACTCTGACCCACGAACATTCGTTGACTGTGATTCACAAGTGAACCTATGCTTGGGTTTGGGGTATAATCGACGGCCTTGGAACGAACCTGGAAATGACGGTGGTGGCGATATTCTGTTTTGGAGCTAGGGTTAGGGAGGATCGAATGGGATAAAATACAGTATTGTTGATTGTTTTAAAAAGGGATAAAAGTAGGTCAAAGTAATTACCATAATTATAGGAGTGTATTTGTAGAAATTATTTATCAAATTACTAAATTACCCTTATTTGTTTGTTTGATTATTTATTTATTTTTTAAATTTTGATTGGCCCACATTTATGCATACAATAACACAATAATTACTTTAAACACCTGAACCTATCTTTCTCTCTCTCTCTCTCTCTCTCTCTCTCTATATATATATATATATATATATATATATATATATATATATATATATCGGGTAGTGATGGGCGATGAGAGATGGGAGATGAGAGATGAAAAATGATTAAGAGAGGTCCTTAACAATATAGGAGATGACATGACCTTTACTTCTGATGGCTGTGATTAGGGGTGAGCAAAAACCAAACCGCAAACCAAAAAAACCGAAAAAACCACATAAACCGAAACCGAAAAACCGAAACCGAAATGAAAACCGACGGTGAGGTTTTTAGTTTTTCAAAAACCAAAAATGTTCGGTGCGGTGCGGTTTATAGTCTTGCAAAAACCGTAAAGAAACCGAACCGCACCGGATATATATATATATATATATATATATATATATATATATATATATATATATATATATATATATTGTTGATATTTGTAAGAACGAAGAACTCATGACAATTAAAATTTCTGTCAATATAAAGATCTATCTTATCAGATGATGATTTTATATTTTTAAACATACATATAGTGATATTTACAAGAACAAATAATGTTTATTATATTTGTTAACATTTTAATATTAAGAGTACTAGTGATGATAGTATCATTTTTATGAATACATTAATTGATATTATCGTATGTACCTGTGAAACAAATATTATATTTGATTCGTATTATATTTAAGCATTAGAAGCATATTGGATGAGTGATTATGTCATTTGATTTCAAACCAAAATGTGGTGGTATCGGTTCATCTCCAAGATATCATTTGAGATTTAATTTTGTCAACCTTATAAGAGTATCCCCCATCATATTTGTTATAAAACCTTCACCATTCTCACCTTTCATATAAGAATGTCAAGTCTATGGCTTTTAACCCACATCTTTGAGGAGTCGAACATTGCTGAGGATGAAAAATTTGGCGCTCCTCATCTCTACATAAAGTTTCTCAAAAAATGGTTAACACTTCTCATCCGAGTCAAAGTAACTCGTTGAGTTACCTGAGTTTTATTAAAAAGGCAAAACAAAAACCAAATAAAAAACTGACAAAAAACTGCAAAGAAAAAACCAAACCGCAAAAAAACCGAAAAAAAACCCGCAAAAACCGAACCTCATAAAAACCGAACGGTGCGGTTTCTAAACTTCAAAAAACCGAAGTTGCGGTTTTCGGTTCAGTTTTGGCCAAAACCGCACCGAACCGTATCATGCTCACCCCTAGCTGTGATGTTTGTGATGTAGTCATTTAACAAATTATAGATGACGGCCACAGACTAATCTAAACAGTATAGTGGAACACTAGCAGGTTCGCAACCTGTAGGTGATGAATTACGAGTTCAGATGATGTACAAATCGTGTATTCATGCGATGTACTCTACCAATATGTACTACATAGGAAACCCCCAAAATAATATTGTCAATGCGATGATAGGCGATGAACACTAGGAGAAGTCCTTAGCGATGAAAATATAAAATGTGATGATTAGGAGATGAACACTAGGAGAATTCCTTATCGATGAAATTATACAAAAACGCAAAATGGGGATGGGTAATTGGGTTAACTTTTTAAAAATTAAACATATTAAATTATATTATTGTGGGTTGAAAACCCTATTTACTCACTAGGTTTCCCAACTTGACCCACTCAGCTTCTTTGTATCACAGGTAGAAGTACAAAGGTACATGAATGATAAGATTCCAAGAGATGTAGATCGATAGTCTAAGATATTGTAAGGCATGTTTATGCTTATGTTTTGTATCAGTTATGACATCCCAGACTTTTATAAATCAATGAAAAACATTTCTTCGGAAATACTTTTACGGGAACAAATTCGACATTTATAAATAAACTATGTTTTAAATAAGCATAAATAAAAAGTTTTTAAATGGCTGAAAAAATGGGTATGTCACAGGTAACTTGCATATAAATCCGGATTTGAACAATTAAATATTTGATTTGATCCCCAGTTCAAATCATTTCCTTATCAATAACCATGAGGCTTCCAGAAATCATAGAAACTCCTCTAAAACTTTCTATGATCATGGATGGTTCCAGAATTGCACATTTTGTTCGACTTTTAAACAATTACAATTCACCCATTGCACCATTAATTAATTCCATTTAGTTCCAAATTAATTCCAGATTAATTCTGATTAATAATTAATTAATTTCAGCTATTTCTAATTAACTCAAAATTAATTATTAACAATTTTTAATTAATATATTAATCATATAATACATTAAAAAAATCATTTTATCTATCTCCTAATATCAATTCTAACTATTTATGGTTATGAGGGCAACCCAAAAAGGACTTTACTTTTATTCACTTTACTTTTATTCACTAAGATTATACCAATTTAGTTAAGACCTTAGACACCTTAATCCAACAGTTTCCCACTTGGATAAGTTATCTAGTACAATTACAAGTATAGACTTTGAATAACTAGTAAATAGTGTTTTCCAAAGCCACTGTCGAAATCTAATAAAATCAAACGTTGGCCCTAAGATAAAAGATCAACTATTCCTTCATTCTTAAAGATATCATATGGATATGATACATGGATACAAATCAATCTCATAGTCCAAGATTCTGTTTATTGATTTCCAATTTATGAAGACTGAATTCAGACTACTAATTGAACATGTCAACTTAGTACGGGCTCGACCAAACACTTCAGATGTCGGCAATAAATCATCGAGGGACCCAAAGATACTGCTTTTCCTATTAAGGAAAAATAAACGAATAAACTTTGACAATATAATCACACCTTTTACTTATCATGTGATGCATGGAATGACACTTTATGAGATCTTGTTATGGATGCATTGATGCAAAACCAATGTACAACAGACTGGAAAACTATGACTTATATATATATATATATATATATATATATATATATATATATATATATATATATATTCAATAATAGAAGATATTGTCGTCTTAAAATTAATCGTGATTAAATCAATAAATTAATCTCTAAGCGCGAGTTTAACCAATACTTAAAATACATATTTTCCAAGTACTCATGAATATTGCAGCAATCCTTATGCAATGTCTGATCACCATGAACAATGTACAAATATTCCATGACAGTCTTAAATGAATACCTACTCTAAGAAGTATGAATGTGGCATTTCGAATAAATTAATATTTGGGAGGTAACACGCAAAATGAAACACAATAATAAACTAACTGTCTATGGTATCATAATCTTTGAATATAAATAATTCCCTATTATCTAATCACCACACAATTACATATATATTGATTGGATAAATGTTTCGAGGTAATCGAATTAATAACTGAACTTGTCAACATTTCTCATGCCAATTCTCTTAACATGCATATCATGTTTTTCTTTGGTCATCACTATTGTGAATGAATCATCGAAAATATATTCACTTCACAACTAGATCTCCATCCTCAACACTTTTCTTGGATGTAGTGGATTTTCCTCCTTCTATGCATTGATCTCAAGAATCATTAGTCAACACGACCACACTTTCACATAATATCTCTAATGACAATTTGTTACTCAAAACAACTCCAAGGTAAACCATGAAGTTTTTCTAGTCCAGGTACGCTCCTTAGATGCTTCACTTGCAGTAATGTAATCTGACCTAAAATATCGAGTCTACCACCATCTCCTACATGAAACTGTTCATCTTATTGCACTACAATTTAAAATGAATATCCATTTAGACTATGACTCATAGTCATTTGTAATACATAGCTTTTCTTAATATTGTTCTCTACTGTCTACAAGCAACCATCCCTTGGTATCTTTCAATATCTCAGAATGTTCTTGACAGTTGTCTAGCGATTCAGTCGAGCAAAATTTTGATACAATCTCATGATTTTTAAAACATCTAATACATCAAAATAAGCACAAGTCATATCATTCATGATCGATCCTATATTCGAAGCATATGGGACTCGAATCATCCTATCAATGTCGCTTCTGCATGTCCATCATAGCAAAAACAATTCCCAACCTTTTACACCTTGCAAATTTAAGACAATGTCTCCTATGAGTAATATTGTCATAAACATGTAATACCAAGAAGACAATGACACTCCCACTAGCTTTGACATGTACTCAGAACCCATATGGACTTCTAGAAAACAACATTCTTTGACTTTCTCATGGAAAAACAGATTCCTGCTACGCGATGCATGTCTAAATTTACGAATGGATTTCTCAATATTATACACCTTATTTGGATACTTTTATATTTAAATCCTTTCAGGATGTGTCATATATCCTCTGAAAGTTTCTTGTTAACGAAATTTGTTTAAACATTCAACTTAACATATCTTAAATCAAAGAAGGCAACAATGGTAACCAATAACCAAATAGACCCTTTTTCATCTATTAATGATAATATTTCCTCATAATCAATTCCTTAAGTTTGAGTGAAACCCATTTCTACCATACTAGCTTTGAATGTGTATACATTCCAATCCATGTTACTCTGCATATTGAAAATCTAATTGCAACCCACTATCATAAGACTAGGCTTTGGATCAACTAATCTCATACTTGGTTATCCATCATGGACTTAATTTCGCTATCCTTAAGCTCTTATCATTTTCAGCCTTAGGGCCCACCATTACTTCCAATTAGCTATTAGGCTTATCCAAATTGATTACTGTTTTATCACTAATCAACGTATCTCCTTCCATAGTTATATGAAACTTATAAAACTTGGGAGGTGCTCTAACTCTACTATATCTTGCAAAGAGATAAGGTAATGTCGTTTGACTCAACTGGTATTTCAACCTCAAAGTTGAGAGCTAGTGCAAACTATAGGTTCATTTTTGGTCATATCTCAAATTTTTTCAAGGTCAATATGACTCCCACAGACTTCTTGATATGTATATATTCTTTTTCTCAAGGAACGCTCCTTTTGAGATACAAGCACCACAAAAATCAAAAGTATTTAGTGAATACCCGACAATGTAACACTTCTTGGATCTCGGTTCAAGTTGGTTATTGGTTTCTCGTCTAACAAAAGACCTCACAACACCAAGTGTAAATGTGAGGGAACTTTCCAACTTCATATTTCATGAGGTGTATTCAAAATCTACTTAGTTGGTTACAAGGTTCAAAATTCTCTATTATTTTAAATGTATATTCCCCAAAAACGTAATTGGTAGCGAAGCACGATTCATCATAGATTGAACCATATATCATCGGATTTTCCTTTTGGAAACATCATTACATTATGGTGTTCTTGGAGAAGCCAATTATGGAAACCATTCCACAATCATCTATGATGATCATTCAACACGATACTAAGGCATTCTCCTTTCCTTTCGGATTGAAAACCATTTATCTTCATGCCTAATCAATTCCTTACTTTGTACTAATATTATTTGAAACCTTTTCAAGGTGCCAGATTTATGCTTAATAATATAAACATAATCACATCTTACTAAAACTATGAGTAAATATGACATAGTAGTGTATGTCGTTCCTTGTGGTGAATTTTAAGGGTCCACACACATTAGTATGTACAAGATCCAACAATCCTTTATCTCCATTACATTTCCATATGATGGTGATTAATTCGTCTTTCCAATAACCAAGATTCGCATAAATGATCCAACCTAAAGTTGAATGATTCCAAGTTCGGTCTAATTTGATCTTGGTGATGTGATTCTTACTTTTGTGACCAATGAGATTAAGTCACAAGCATGTTTTAATCTAAAACATTAGAGGAATCAATATTAAATTTAACCTTACTAGTATTTCGAAACACAAACTATAATTTCATGAATGACAATTGTAAGAGGATGTTTTAAACATAAAACAACCATCTTTATAAACTAGAATTGTCACCTGTCCATTATCAAACGAAAATTAATATCCATGTTTATACGATGCATAAAATGAAATTTTGGTTTGTAAACATATCTGAAGAGTAATAACAAATAACTAGTTTTATCCTAACTCTATTACTAAGCCCAATCTCGAAATCCTGAACCATTAATACATGTAACATTCTTCCATTCCAATTATTAGGTTTAACTCTTGATACTTAGCTCCCTTCTTTCCTATAGATCCTATAATGCCATCCAACTGAGATTACCATATCATGCATTAAGGAACCACAAATTGGATGTATTTAGAGTTTGATTATTCAAGTACTTGATGTAGAGTCAAACATTTGACTTTACCATCTTCAAGATCTTCAAAGTACTAAGAGATCTATATTCCCATGATTCATTATAAAATGATTTTACTAGATAATATATGATCCTAAATGGTCACACTAATAACAACTTGATACAATTGATTATTTATTAGATAGAAATTGATTTTAATAAATATTAAATAAACTCTTATAATTAATTGGAAATTATTTATTTCTTGGAAATAATAATTTTCATCAGCAAGTAACATAATATATCATATGGTATGATTTATTAAGTCATGGAAAACATTTTGGACTAGAAATATTTTTTTTGTCTTTTACCAAAAAGTTAAGGTTTATATTTTATAAGAAAGTTTATAAAATCTATAAATCTTTGACTTTCTTTTGTTATAAAACCGAAATCATGCATGCATTGTACATGTTATGGCTTTTTTCTTATTATAATAAAAAAAAAGACATGTCTTAAAGCATGGGGTAAGTAGGATATGGGAAATGATGTGCTTAAAGTCTTAAGGACTTATGGTCCATAAAAAAGCTTTATAAAGAGGCTTTCACTCTTTCTTTTCTTGAGTGTGAAAACTGTATCCTCCCTTTCCCATACATTCTCTATAGTTTTCTTCCTTTTATAATTATATAATATTTGCATTTTACTCTCTTGAAGTTCATACTTTGGCTATAAACTTTAAGATTAATAGTATAAGAGTTTATGGACTAGCATTTACATCAAGTTGAAGTATTGTTGGTGGATAACTCAAGGTGAAGTTCTACTTTCATTCATCTTCAACATTCAAGCCTCCCTTGGGGATTTAAAATCTACAAAGGTTGTATTCTTCTTCCTCCTCATCTTTGGTTGATGTTTTCTTTCCAAACATTGCAAGAAGATCCATGGTTAGTTATAACTACTTTATAATTGTTCAAAATATTCGAGTCTTCTGTTGCTAAACTCTTATGTTTTTGAAACTATTTTTGAATAAAAACCTAACAAGTACTTAGGGCAACTTCATTTCCTATGATCCTTGTCATTGCATTAATCACAACTTTCCTCTTTTTGAATCATGGTTGCATGGAATGGAGGACACACCAGTTTCATTTTCTCATAATGGGATGTTCCGGCCGAATCCATTCCTTTCCATTTAGGATTCGAACGTTTCCTCTTCTTTCCAAGAACATTGAGAAAGGCAATAACTGGAATTGGATAAGAAATCTAATTCCTTTCCAGTTTCCTCAGTTTGGAGAAGGTTTAAGAATTTTGTCAATGTATTCTCCATACTATTCATATGATAAATCAAGTTGAAATTATCATAAGAACTAATAAAAGATACAAGCCAAGATCTATAGCAAGGCTCTTGTCAAGGGTAACATTGACATTCTCTAGTTTGTCTATATAGCTCTCATTGAGCACATACAAAACTATTTTCTTCAATTCGAATTGTATTAGAACTTTTGATGATTTTCATATCACTATTGCTTTACCTTTTGGTGAAACATTTCACTAAATTGCAAATGCATTTCATATGTTTACATGTTCACAAAAAATCCTTTGGAACATCAAGTACATAGACACGCAAGAGACCTTACTTGACAATTCTACATGTTTATAGAAATAACAACTTTTCGAAATGATGCATTTTTTATTTGAGGGAGATGCTCATCATGGACATCTTTCCCAATATCAAAAATCGAGGAAGATCCCATAGCAAATGAGCTATTCCCGATAAAGAACAAAGATAAGGTAGAATTTTGAAAGGGTGCGAGGAGATGGGAGAAGATTTCCATTTAGCCTGAGAGAGAAAGTTTAAATAGTTCAATTTAGCCCTTAATTATTAAACAAAATTTAAATTAAGGCTAAGATCCAAAAATACTATTCATAATATGAAGTTGGATGTCGAATCACATCACGAATCTATTTTAAGTAGGTAAATCACTTTACCAATTTCAATCACAATGAAACTCCTAAATCTTTTGAGATTCTTTGAGCTATTAATGGCGTGTTAAATCTCGGATTATGCTCTTCGGTTTGTGACTGGGATATCAAGGATCACAAACAAGATGTGAATAACCATGCAAACCCGCACGACACCGTCAATGTCGTTTATGATCTCAAATTGACGTGTCGGTTAACCACACACATTCCATCAACAACCAAACATTTCAAGTTTGTACCATCATTTCATATTTGTAGTCCCACATTAGTGTGACAGTTAACCACACACGCTCCACTAACGACTCGCAAATAAATGAAGTGGGTTTTCGTGTATTAGAATACAATTTCACATTTTTCCTAAAGTAACTAGAGTGGGATTTTGTAGAATGTTCTAGTACTTTTACATTATACTTTTAATGTGATTAGTGTCCTATCAAACCCTTTCGGCTAACGACACTCCACCACACAAAGAAGCGGTGGGTGAATAGGACACCCATTCAACAATCATTTTATAGATCATTTCCTTATACCTCTCTTATAGTTTGACTTTGTGTATGAGGCATACTCTTGATTTAACTGACTTAGTATTTTACATATAGTATTATAACTCTTATATATATATATATATATATATATATATATATATATATATATATATATATATATGTGTGTGTGTGTGTGTGTGTGTGTGTGTGTGGGTGGGTGTGTAAGGGTGTATTTTAAAACCTTTTGAAAATACAAGGTTTAAATATAATTATTTGAATTAACATTTAATTAATTAATCTTTTAAACCATTTAGACTTAATATATATCTTTTAATTAAATATATTAAATCATTTTAAGGATAAATCAATTAATTTAATTATCTTATAATTAAATGGTTTTGTTTTCCTATTATATTACTTCCTTAATTTTGAATTAGGGTTTTATGATTATCTAGCTTGAATATTTGGTTTTTAATAAGATAAAACAACAATTAATGGTTAATAATTATCCTACTGTTCAAAAATGTAAGTAAATCCCGAAACCCTACTGCAACCAAAAGCGGGTCGCACCAAGTTATAGGCACGCCGCACACTGCGATTGACAAGTTTCTTTGTATTGAGGTGTAGTTTCATAATATGCACTAATAATTGAAAATCCTAGGATAGGATACCACTGATCGGTTTGTAGGTTACATCAAATCATATTTGTACAATGGAATTTCACATAAACAATTTATGGGCACATACAACCTAAGGATCTATGACATTTTCTCATTATAGCATCATACTTTATGAAATAACATCTAACCTATTATAATCGAAATTACTAGGGTTAGAAGCATACCTTTTAGTATATTCAAATATACTAACTCTTGAGTTTTTCAAATTCTCCATCGAAATCTAACATTCAATAGTATGAATGACTCCAATGGTTCACACCCAAAACCCTAGAACACTAGAAAGAAAAGAGGAGAGTGGTTAGAGGAAGAGAAATTTCATTCTCCACCTTCTAGGTATGATAAGCCATGGAATTTTGATTCCCAAGGGTCATATTTATAATTTAGGTAACTTGAAGATAAATCCAGATTTGAACAATTAAATATTTGGTTTAATATCCAATTCAAATATTTCCTTATCAACAACGAGGAGGCTTCTAGAAACCCTAGAACTCCTTCAAAACCATCCATGCTCATGGAAGGTTTAGAATTGCTTCTTTTGTTATACACTTCACTCATTGCACCTATTTAATTCCAATTAATCCCGAATTAATTTCAGATTAATTCTTATTAATAATGAATTAATTTCAACTATTTTTAATTAATTCAAAATTAATTATTAATAATTTCTAATTAATATATTAAAAAATCATTGTATCTGTCTCTTAATATCAATTTTAGATATTTATGGTTTTGAGGGTAACCCAAAAAGGACTTTACTTTTATTCACTAAGATTATACCAATTTAGTTAAGACCTTAGACACATTAATCCCACAAGGATCACGATGGAATTTATTATGGGATTGTCGAAGACGAGTCGAGGTCATGATGTCATTTGGGTCATTGTTGACCGCCTGATGAAGAGCATGTTATTGTTGGGAATTAAAGAGATGGCTAGTTTAGGAAAGTTGGAAAAGTTATATGTGGATGAAGTGTTAAGATTTCATGGAGTTCCACACACGATCGATCCAAGATTTACCTCTAAATTTTGGTGTGCATTGCAAGAAGAGTTAGGGACGAAGATTCTTATGAGTACAACATACCATCCCCAAAACGATGTCCAAAGTGAGGGGACAATTCAAGTGGTGGAAGATATGTTAAGGGCTTATGTTTTTTTATTTTAGTGGTAAATGGAATAAGCACTTGCCATTACTAGAGTTCATATACAATAATAGTTTCCATTCGAGTATTGGAATGCCCTCGCATAAAGATTTATATGGAAGGAAGTGTAGAACTCCTTTGTGTTGGTTAGAAGCGGGTGAAAAGAAGCTTACGAGACCGAAATTGGTGAGAATTACCAATGAAAAGATCAAGATTGTCCAAGATCACATGAAAGCGGCCCAAGACCGACAAAGAAGCTATGTGGATTTGAAGAAAATACATTTCAGGATGAATCTCGACGATTTAGTTATGTTGAAAATATTACCTTGGAAAGGAGTGATGCGTTTCGGGAAGAAAGGGAAATTGAGTCCGAGGTATATTGTCCCGTTCAATATTTTAAAGAAAATCAGATCTTAAGCTTTCAGGTTAGATTTTCCCTCGAAACTTAGCGGTATACATGACATGTTTCATGTATGTTATTTGAAAAGATTTTTGGGAAAAGAAAAAAGAAATTATTCAGCTAGATGATGTAAGAGTTAATGCTTCAAACCGGTTGATAGAGGAGCCAAAAACGATAATCGAGTACCAAACAAGAAAGTTACGGAATAAAGAAATCGATCTCGTGTTGGTTAAGTGGAAACACTCTTTAGGATCAGATCAAACTTGGGAAACGAAATAAGATATAAAAAGAAGATTTCCTCATTTAGATATTGATAAGATTCTGAGGACAGAATCCTCTTAAGGGGGATGGATCATAAGAACCGAGATTTTGGATTAATTATGATGTAGAATGTTATTTTGTTGTTAAGGGCGTTTAAGTCCTATTTGAAGATATTTAGATTTGTGGAATGTTTGAAAATTTTATATGTATTACCTTGTGTTTTGAACCTATAAGAATGTGTTATATTAGTTTAAGGATGGCATGGAACGGAATTGATAAATGAAAGTTTGGGATTGAATGACTTTAAGAAAGGAATGGAAAGGCTGTTTCGAGCCTCACCACGATGCGGTGAGCGAGGCGGTGATTTTGTGTTTTCTCCGTCGTAAGTCGTAGGCAACGTACTTTGGCTTTGCGGCGTGGTGTAAGGTGCCACAATACGGTGGGAAAAGTAGGTTGCTATGGAAAATGGTTGCCACAACATGGAAAAAAGGAATATCGCGAGTTCATTTAACCCAACGCGATGCGGTGAGGTCTTCACCATGACACGGTTTGGAGTAGTGATAAACTTTGAGTTGGAGCTCATTTGTTCATGAATTCTCACCCAAACCCTAGAGAGAGGAGGTCCGACAATCTTGAGTTCTAAAAAACATCAAGGGTCGATTTAACTTGCTTTGGACAAGGTAAGTGCATCTCAAACCCTTGTTGTAGTTGTTTTCTCCATTTTCAAGCTTTTTGTAGCTTTAATGGTGGATTTCGATTTTGTGGTTACTATGCTAGATTTCTTCAAGATAACTTGGTAGTAATGTATGATTAAATGTTTGGAAACTTAATCCATGGTTTGTATGAAGTTTTAGTGGTTGAATACCATGATTTGATTCTAGGGTTTGAAATCCTAGTAATGGAGATGATGAAGATGGTGTTCATATGTTACAATCTAGTTAGGTTATATGTTTATTAGCTTGATTAGAGTAGTTTTATAAGCATTTGGACAAAAGATAGCCAAGTTAGGGCTTTTGTCCAAAATATGAGTTTTTGGCTAAAATCACTGGTAATGTGTTAATGGATTAAGACATATGTAAGAGGCTTAATGTATGTGAATGTCATAAGTGGTAGCAAGGAAGAATTTGGAGCCTCTCAAGAGAAGCTTTAGAGGAGTTGTAAGTAGGTTGCTATTCCACAACAAAAAGTGAGTTATACTTCTCTTTTAGAATTTAATTATGTGATACAGAACATTTGTAAGCATGTGAATGCCTGGATGTATTTACCAATTACATCATTGTTAGATTTTTTTATGATAATAACTTGTGTTATGTTTTATGATGTGTATGCTCATGCATGCAAAGAGTTAGACTAAGGAATCCCTAGGAAGAATGTACTTAAAGTCTTGTATGGAAGCAAAGATGATGATGATCGGTTGTTTATCACCCAGTATATGTGTAGATGCTTGGTTACTTATGTGACAAGCCATATACGTGATGTATGGTTATGTTATGTTATGTTATAACTCACTAGACTTATAGTCTGTCAGATATTGTTTCCATGTTGTGTTTACAGGTTCAAGTAGCAAGCCATAGAGAGTGAGGACTTAGAAGCATCAAGGACACTGGACTAGACTTTTGTTTCATGTTTATCCTTGTTTGCTTAGTTATGGTTAAGATATTAATTGGTAACACCCGTTGATGTTTTGGGAATACTTTTAAAAGATTTTTGATTCTCTTGTTTTTGGTATCGTGCATGTAAACTCTGACATTTCCTTAGAAACTTAATGTTAAATGTTTATGAAAAATATGGGTTGCTACATATGTAATTGAATAAATTATGTTTGATCAGAATTAGTTATGTTTGAACCTAATAAAGATATGTATTCCTCACCTTCAAAGTTGTCTTTTTATATATTTTTCACTGAATAGCCTACTTTAGACCTAAAAAATTATGTCTTCCTATCATCCAAATTTGGAGTGTGATATGTTCATGATATCCCTTACTAACTAAACCACAAACAAAAATAATTCGTCCCAAACAAAGTTTGTATGTAAGAGTTATGAATGTTCAAAATTACGGAAAAAAAACTAGATTTTCTTAATTGCAATGTGCGAAAATGGACGTAGAAAATATATGCTTTTCAACAACAAAATTAACAATACAATACACGCCTTTAAAAAAATAAAAAAATAAAGGGAAATCTATAATAAAGTCCCAAAATTTTGGTTCAGTTTACGTTTTAGTCATAATTTTGTTTTACGAAAAAGTCCTAAAAAGGCAAAAATTTGCATTTTGACCATTTTTGACAAATTCATTTAAGACTACTCCGTAAACTGACCCAAAATATTGAGACTTTTCTACAAACAAAAATATTAAAACTTTTATGCAAATAAAAACATTATTATTATTATTATTATTATTATTATTATATTAAAAATATAAATAAGTATACTATTTCTTAAATTCGTTATTATTAATATTTTTAATAATACATATAAATAGGTTTAAATAAAAAATAATATTACAGACATTTTTAAGGGTGAATGTGGAAGGGATGATGATGCTTTAAGTATTGTAATCTCGCATGTCTGCTTGTATATTATCACTTTGTATATGATCATTTCACATTTGTTATTATTGTTTTCAATTCAGAATATTAACACTTAACAATTTAAAAGAAGTTGCCTATTTGTAAAATTGTTTATAAATAGTTTAAGGTAGAAGGATGTCTCACTTTGTATATAAACTTGTTTAAGGTAGAAGGATTTCTTTTCAAATCCAACCGTTCCACTACAAAAATCTATAAAGGTAGCCCATATCAAAATTCAAAAGTATTAATTACAATATCTTGTTTAATATAAAATAATATAACATGTTTTGCTTTATCACACTATATATGTTATGATTCCAAAAACCACATGAATAAAGTAATGAAAAAGAGCAACACACATGTTGGTAATTCAAATACTTACACACATAGCACACTCTCTGACACTAATACATGTGGTAGCAGACCCAATCATAATCTTGACCTGATCCCAGTTGCAGACCAAAACTCGATTCAAGAATATATATATATATATATATATATATATATATATATATATATATATATATATATATATATATATATATATATATATATATATATATATATATATATAAGAAATGTCCGCTTACATGTTGAGAACGATAAGCAAAAAATTGATAATTTAATGATAATATTCATAGTCCATGACACAAAATCATTATGTATAAATAATTTGAAAAATAGGCAACTTCTTTTTTATTGTTAAGTGTTAATATTATGACTTGAAAACAACAATAAAAAAATGTGAAATGACCATATACAAAGTGATAATATACACACATGCATACAAGATTTCAATGCTTAAAGCATTACCATCCGCTCCATCTTCACCCTTAGCAAAATGTCTTTAATATTATTTTTTCCTTTAAATGTATTTATATGTATTATTAAAAATATTAATAATAACGAATTTAAAAAAATAATATACTTGTTTATGTTTTTAGTAAAATAATAATAATAATAATAATAATAATAATAAGGTTTTTGTAACATCCTTCTCTGACACGTATTACAATATTGTTCGTTTTGGGCTCCTGACACGAAAACTTCCCAAGGGGCCACCCATCCCTGAATTGCACTCGCCCCAACACGCTTAACTGTAGAGTTCTTATGAGATCTGTTGCCCTCATGGCTTTAAAACGCGTTGTGATGGGGAAGGTATCCACGCCCCTTATAAGAAAATGTTTCGTTCTTCTTCCAAGTTGATGCTGTTGGGTTTTTATTAAAAAATCCGGTTTCACAACCGGTAAAATTGACAACGGAAGCTTTAAAAAATGTTGAATAAAACTAAAACTATTTTACCCACCAATGATCATTTTGCAAGAGTTAGAAATATTAAAACAACCATAGAAGGGAAAGCATAACAACCTTTGAAGACTTTGATTCTCATGGGAGGTTGGAAGTTGATGAAGTGTGGCATGAAACTCTAAAGCAAGAGTTCTCTACAAGTATCTATCAAGCAAGAGTTATCTACAAGTATCCATCAAGCAAGAGTAGAACCATCAAAACATGCTAGTATTCACTTGTAATTTGTTGTTCACAACCCCTTGAAATATATATTAAATATATGTTCAAAGGTGAAGCAACAAATGGACTTTTTCTAGCATCAAAATTCAAGAGAATGGAGGAGAATAAGAGGGCTTAAGTCTCGAAAATTTGGCAGCCCTATAGAGCACTTGTTGCTCTCGGTTTTAAGGCCAAAAGAAGAAGAAGAAGAATCTTTCAAGAAGTTCTACCAAACCCTTCCATGCCCTCCTTATATAATGCCTAAAAAGCAAAGGGAGACCATAAAGTAAAAGGAGGGATAACTTTGTCCCCAAGCATGACATGAATAGACAAGGCATGCATGCCTTGTCTCCTTCCTAATTTCGAGAAAAGCATGTCCAAAAGAAGACAAAATTTGTCTCATGGCTAGTTTATATACACATGCATGTTATCTTTATAAAAATCAATTATTTTTATAAATAATTCCCAACATATATATTTATATAACTAGTCATATATAAATATCTTATTTTATACAAAATTATCTTTTACATAAATTGTAACTAGCTTATTTTATATAAAGCTATCTTTTATATAAATTGAACTAGTTTATTAAAATATAAATATAACTTATAAATAATCATACTTTATGATATATTTCATAAGTTGTTATTTTTGATAATAAATATTATTTCCTCAAATAATAAATTCCCAATTAGTAAAATATTATTTCCATGAAATAATAATTTTCCAATTAAATACAAGTGCTGATTTATTTATTAATAATCAAATTATACTCATAAATAATCAATTGACGGTAACTTGCTATATGGTGTGACCCTATAGGATCATATATTATTAGCATTATCATTCTATAATGACTCTTGGGCATACTAGATCTTTCAATCTCCCACTTGCACAAGACTCATCATAGATTGATACAGACAGTGGTGAACGTCTAGCAACATTTCACTGCCCTCAATAATATATGACGAAGAATGCCATTCATCAACATCCAATTCCCAAAAGCTCAAAGCTTCAGTTAATGTATTAAGGTAAGTTTATCAATTATCCCTTTGTTACAGACATCATGTTGAAACATGAGCCTTGGATCGCAATCAATCTCATTTGTAATTCAACTTTGGGTAATGTGCGTTAGATGTCTAACTCTCAACGAATAAGAGGAACAAATCGCATCTTGACTACATAAGCCTCTTGCATAGTTCACACCATACCCGAATATGACTTTTATAACTGCCCGGTCAAGGAACAACATTTGGTCATATCAAAGCATAGTACTCTCTATACTTAAGTCCCACTATGTATCTCAGGTGTTAAGGATACAAAGATAGTACCTTTTAATCAAGTGTCACTCACGACTGCGATCTATGAGTTGATCTTGATGCGGGTCTGTTCATTACTAGTTCTCTGACAAGTACCTATGAAACATGGTTACAACTTCTTGCCTACTTTCATCTGGTGAGAATCAACCAATCCTTTTCATATTAGTCTTACTTCATAATTGCTCCCACAATCATGACCGACTATGAACCTTTAGAATAACAAGATTATTCATGGATTAAACATGTTAATATAGAACACAACAAGTATTAATGTAATGATCATATCCCAGTATATCAAAAACATTATGTAATAGTTGTTGTTACAATGTTCCAATATCCAAATACTAAATCCAAACCAAAATCCAATTTCTAGAATAATAAAAGTCTTATGGCTTAAGTGTGACCACTCATACTTAGCTTAAAAGGAAAGACTTTATTAATGGGTTCGACTAAATTTGATTTGTGTGAATTTCACGAATACTATATCTCCATATTTGACTTTTACTCTAGGTATAGTTAAATATCTTGGAGAATATGATTGGTGTTCTTTCGTGACATAGAGTCCCTTAGCTTGATTAAGTCAACTCTCGAAATCACAAAGATTTCTATGTGATCCTTGAATGGCAGAAATCAACATAGTTTTTCAATAAACTCATTCATCCAATCATATTTGACTTCAACTTCAAAAGTTGTGTGTTCTTATTTTGTAGTAAATTGTGTCATTATGTTTTGCTTGGACCTCCTTCCAACTAAAGTTACTCTTCATTCCAAAATGAAGTCATAATCTAATTATAATTCATAATTATCTATGTTTATTTAGAAATCAAAATCATATGTAGCTCTTTACATTAAGATTTTGTTCTAAACTAATTATCTCATATACATTCTCTTATCTCTTCTTAAGTACACTTAGAATGTTCTCACAGTCATCTAGTGACTTAACCATGTATTTAATTTTGTATCTCATGATATGACATAAATGATGGATTCATTTGCCAAGCATATAGAATATAAATCATTTTATCTAGCTCAACCTATGTGCTAGGTCCTTTGAGACAGACTCAAAAGGTGTCATGTAACAATGTCAAGAATCTTCTAAAGGAATATTGTATCCTGACCTCTTTCAAGATATTTTCATTTCATGCAAAAGAATTTTAAAACCTTTAACATTCATCTTTATCTATCTCTTATAGATTTTACATTCCAAGAATGTATCTTGCCATTCCTAAGTCTTTCATTTTAGAAATACTTTCCGAGTCAAGGTGAAAACCACCTTGCATAGTCGGAATATTATTTCAAATGATTAAGTATGTCTTTTTCATACAAGATTAAGAATATAACTATCCTCCCACTAGTTCTTAGTAAACACACATGTTCTTTTTCATTTTGATATAAAATCATACCTTGTATCTTTATATTAAAATGACTATTCCAATCTTGAGATGTTTGCTTTATATCCACAGGTGGATCTTAAGCCTTACATATTTGGTTAGGATAACATGGATTAAGAAAAGCTCCAGGCTAAGCTATATAGATATCTTGTAGTAGATGTCTATGAAGAAAAGCGTTTTTTCTTGAAATCTATTTGCTATATCTCATATTAAGAATGTGAAGTTATAGTAAATAATATCCTTGTAGATCTAATCATAGCTACTTGTGAAAAGGTTTGATCATAGTCAATGTCATGAGTATGATAAGGACCATAGTCAATGACATGAGTATGAGAAAATCCTTATATAACAAGTATTACTGAATGTGTACATACATCCATGTATATATTCTTTCTAGAAGAATCTGTTACTCCTTCTAGCTTTGCTATAGAGAGGAAGATTAATCAAGCCCATACTTGATTATTAAACATGGATTACATCTCAATGTTCATGACTCTAAGTCATTTGTCAGATTCAAGATCTGATATAATATTTTGGTAGTTGATGGTTTAACTAGAAGCCATCAAGAACTCATTAATGAGAGATTCCACAATTCTCAAGTCATAGATGATTTCTACCATTGTTGTGAACAATTTGTGTTTATGAATAGCTATTATTCATGTTTAACATTTTCTAGTGCCAACAATTGTTACATCAGGCTATGGTTCTTGAACTACTTCAACTTCCATGTGCCTCCCACTTGTTTTGTCATTAGAAGCTTGCTTTCTGCTAACTCAGCTTTCATAGGAATAAAGGAACTTATTCTTGGTGGGTTTGTATCTAATAATCTAAATGCCCTTTTAGAATATTCTACAATTATGTAATTAGTCGGAGTTTGTATTCTAGATACAATTGATAGTGATTGAAGTATAATTCCAAAAAGTTAAAAAGAGGACATTTCTACTGATTAGAAAGTAAACTATATCAAGTAAAGTTTACTTTACCCTTTATCATCATGAAGGCTTTAGATGGTAGTAGTGGGTTGTATCTTGTGCTTAATCATAGGCATTCATTAGAAAGGAAATCATGCACCAAAGTGTATAGTTCCTTAATAATTATTTTCTCTACACTTTAGTGAAAATATTATTAGGAATATTTTATATATAAATAAGATTCACATATGTCAGATAATCTACATTATTTGCGTTCAAAGATCCCTGTCTTGAAGTTGGAATATGTGGATTTCATTTATACAATAAAGATAACAATGTCATGGATAAGTTTGATTTAAAACAAGTTTAAGTCAAAAGTGCTTGCATATAGAACTTAATTTTATTTATAGAATGTTGATATTTACTTTGTAATTCTATTAAGAGATCTGGTCTCAGAAATAGAATTCAATCATTTCAGAATATGAGTATTATCATCATGAAAAACGATCTAGTAAATAATCAATCATTTAAATAAATAACTGAGACAAAAATATTTAGACATGCTAAATTTAAAACATGCATTGTTCCAAAACAAATATTATTTTATATTGCAAGCAATTTATGTTCTAAGCATAAATTATAAACTAAACTTCGAGAGTGTAGTTCCAACTTGCTTGTGCTCAGCTAGTTACTCTTCTATAAATATTTGCAATCAAGTTACAAATATTAGATTAACATTTAAGTACCAAGTACTTGAGTATTACGCAAAAAGTATAAGTTCTATCCCACAGATACATGAAGTACTAGTCTCTTCCAGACTTTCTTTCTAGATAAGAGGAGCAGTTCCTCTACCAGTGTCCAGTTTCTTCACAAAAGAAACAAGATCCATCTTTGTGGGCCTTATTGAATTTCTTGGGCTTACAGGTGTTTAGTCCATAAAACATGGGCCTTTTAGATCACACAAGGTGACCCTTTTAGCCTTGCATTATTCCATTGTTTAAACTAGCTTTAAATAAAATATCACTGTATTTATTGGAATATTGCTTGACCTGTTATATCATCAGATATATGCTTAAATTATCCAAGACTTCCTAGAAGTCATGAATAACTATTCCTAGATTGATGTTAGAAGCATCTTGAGCATCACAGTGATGCCTTTACTAGGTAACATATTTAGGTCTATTACTCAAAGTAATTTGTTTAGGATTAGGACCTTCAAGTGTATACAATTTCATATCTCTCACGAGATTCTCTTTTAAGACATGAACTCATTCATTGAAGTTGTATCTATTGAATGTTATTGTTTCACTAAGTCATTTAAAGAGAAATGACATTTCATGGTTATGAGAGTGGATTATATATCTACAAAAATTTTGACAAAATTCATTTAGTATTTTCAATATTTAATCTTTAATAATTAATACCCTTTTAGTTTCTAAAAACATTAATTATCAAAGTCTAGGATCCAAGTTGCAAAATAGATAAATGGTTAGGTATCTTTTATCCCATCCATCCGAATTCAACCCGGTAGATATCGATTATCAATGATATCTTACCATATAATTCCTAGATTTATGGGATCGCTAATAACAAATTTAATTAGACATGTTTGATCCCATCTATTCCTCAGAACTATCTTGCTTAGGTATCCTTTATCACAAGAGATTTCCGATCAAATCATCCAATTTGAAAAACTTGTGTAATCGGCCTATAACTTGGTTATAGAAATCGCGAAGACACCTCGGCCATCAAAAGATAACACTAAGTGGTTAGGTATCCTTTATCCCACTAGTGCATACAAGAGACGTGCGAGTGTTCTTTAAAAAAGGATTGCATAGATTTTAGGTTTGTAAGGGTCTTTGATGTTTTTATGATTCTAGTTTAAAAAACATGGTATATCATGGTTATTGCATGCATTCAATAAACCATGATATACTTTAAAAAATCTTATTTCATGTAAAATCTCATTTTTAACAATGTTCTATATATAAAACCCGGTTTTATATTATTGACGCGATCAAAGTTTTAAATTAATAACTAGTATTAAGTTATATCGTTTGAGCGCTTTAGAACATTTGGAAACATTTTAATAAAACTTCCTTTTATAAAATAAGGTTTGGAGTTTGATAAGTTTACAAATCTCTGTTTTAAACTTATACAATTTTAATCCCGAAATTTTACCGGTTACTAGTTTTAACGATAAAACTTGTTTTATTGTAAAACTATTTTAACATCTTATGTTAAAAGGTAAATTTCATTAAAACCAAACTCTTTGTGATGTTTATTTATGTTCAAATATTATTTTGCATTTGAAAAACTAATTTATCAACCATAACATAATAATAATAACATAAACATAAAACATCACAAACATGCATAACAATTATAATATATGTGCATAAACCAAGCCATTAACTAGTAATAATTTTGTGAGCCATCACAAAATTATCAAGTCCATTCCTAAAGGGACATAAGGGACCTTTATCTTGTAAAGTCTTCATGTGCTTCCACTTTCTTCAACACCTTGTAGCAAGTTTATAAAAATAATTTTATAAAGTTTGAGAAACTTTAATAAAATCAAGTTTATAAACTTTTGATCTTCAAAATGGTCACCATCTTCATTCTTGTTACATTTTTATAAAAACAAACTATTTATAAAACTAATCTATTACTTACAAAAATTAACAAATGAAAACTATCTATTTAATTATTACATACCATATGAATAAATAAATATTTACAACCATTTTAAATAAATCAACACATGCAACAACACAAAGGTCCATGACTAGTTTATGCACATCATACATATTTATATACTCAAAAATATATAAAACAACTCTTTGTTTTTCTAAGACAACTTTTATGATCAAAAAGATGAATGTAAACTTTTGGTCAAAAATAACAATTATAAACATTTTAAAGTTGTCATAGAAAATATGTATGAATTTTTCTTACAAAGAGAAAACCATCCATGTTTTCCAAAAACAAATATTTCATCAACTACACAAATGATCTAACTAATCTTGCAAAAATGGCTCTGATACCAATTGTTGGGTTTTTATTCAAAAATCTGGTTTCACAACCAGTAAAATTGACAACGGAAGCTTTAAAAAATGTTGAATAAAACTAAAACTATTTTACCCACCAATGATCATTTTGCAAGAGTTAGAAATATTAAAACAACCATAGAAGGGAAAACATAACAACCTTTGAAGGCTTTGATTCTCATGGGAGGTTGGAAGTTGATGAAGTGTGGCATGAAACTCTAAAGCAAGAGTTCTCTACAAGTATCCACCAAGCAAGAGTAGAACCATCAAAACATGCTAGTATTCACTTGTAATTTGTTGTTCATAACCCTTTGAAATATATACCAAATATATGTTCAAAGGTGAAGCAACAAATGGACTTTTTCTAGCATCAAAATGCAAGAGAATGGAGGAGAATAAGAGGGCTTAAGTCTCGAAAATTTGGCAGCCCCATAGAGCACTTGTTGCTCTCGGTTTTAAGGCCAAAAGAAGAAGAAGAAGAATCTTTCAAGAAGTTCTACCAAACCCTTCCATGTCCTCCCTTATATAATGCCCAAAAAGCAAAGGGAGACCATAAAGTAAAAGGAGGGACAACTTTGTCCCCAAGCATGACATGAATAGACAAGGCATGCATGCCTTGTCTCCTTCCTAATTTTGAGAAAAGCATGTCCAAAAGAAGACAAAATTTGTCTCATGGCTAGTTTATATACACATACATGTTATCTTTATAAAAATCAATTATTTTTATAAATAATTCCCAACATATATATTTATATAACTAGTCATATATAAATATCTTATTTTATACAAAACTATCTTTTACATAAATTGTAACTAGCTTATTTTATATAAAGCTATCTTTTATATAAATTGAACTAGTTTATTAAGATATAAATATAACTTATAAATAATCATACTTTATGATATATTTCATAAGTTGTTATTTCTCCAATAAATATTATTTCCACAAATAATAAATTCCCAATTAGTAAAATATTATTTCCATGAAATAATAATTTTCCAATTAAATACAAGTGTTGATTTATTTATTAATAATCAAATTATACTAATAAATAATCAATTGACGGTAACTTGCTATATGGTGTGACCCTATAGGATCATATATTATTAGCAATATCATTCTATAATGACTTTTGGGCATACTAGCTCTTTCAGATGCAGGATCAGGTGCAACCAACCTTCACCCCCCCCCCCCCATTATAGGGTTTGACTTCCCCATCGAACACATCGACCCGTGCCCCAGCTCTGATACCATATGTAACATCCCCTATGACGCTTATCACAATATTGTCCGCTTTGGGCTCCCGACACAAAAACTTCCCAGGGGGTAAGCCATCCCTGAATTGCTCTCACCCGGGCATGCTTAACTGTAGACTTTTTATGATATCTGCTGCCCTCACAGCTTTAAAACGCGTTGTGACAGGGAAGGTATCCACACCCCTTATAAGGAAATGCTTCGTTCTCCTTCCAAGCCGATGTGGGATCAGGTGCGAGTGTAACGTCTCATATTCACAACAAACAATTTTCAATTTTATTAAGGTAAAACTTCACAATTATAAAATCCATGTTGAGAAAACCATTTGTTGTAATTTATATTTTTTGAAAATCGGAGTAATATAATAAATGCAGAATCTTCATTGTTGCTGATGAATGTGTACAGTCACACCTTCGCCTTCCCACGATAACCGATGATACCTGAAAAATAATAACAGTTGGGTAAACTCGAAGCTTATTGAGTTCCCCCAAAATACCACACACAACATAACATATACAAACATGCATACTAGGCCTACAGTCATCGGACTGGACTACCTCGGGTATGTTAATCTCACGCCTCAACCCAACCGCTCTTCCCGAGCCTCCGTGCCTACGGATTACAGTCGGCCCGCATCTAGTCTCTTGGCCTACAACACACAGCAGGACCGCCTCAACCTCATCCGCCACCATATGTCGACATATAAAAAAATCAAGGATCAAGTAGGCACATAATACAGACAATTATCAATCATACAACTCACCACCGCTTACTAGACCCCTCACAACACATTGCTCCGCTACCAGCTAATCTCCATGGGGTGAGCTCAGTTAAATTCGTATTTTCATTTATTCATTTTTCACGTCGTGACCTCTCTATGGTCACGTCGTGACCCCCAATTTTACCCAAAAACCATGCATTTGACTCCTTGATACCTTAGACGATCTGTTCTGGAAAGTGGGTGTTACAGTTTTTGTTTACACAGAAGTCCTAATATTTTGGATCGATTTACGAAATAGTCCCAAATTAATTTGTTACCGGTTACAACCGATCAAAAAGGATCAAAATGCAAACTTTTGTCAGTTTTTAGGATTTTTTCGTAAACAAAAATAAATTTATGACTAAAACGTAAATTGAGCAAAAATTTTGGGATTTTATTGGAGATTTCCCATAAATAAATAACGTAGATGACGTCACTCTTCGCAGTCAACGTCCAAAAATGACGTTTTTTGGGCAAAAAAAAGAAGAAATTTTGTAGATGACCTCACTTTTAACATATGATCATATGTGAAAAAAACTGGCCATACGAGTCTTTTTTTCAAGGAAGAATTATATATATATATATATATATATATATATATATATATATATATATATATATATATATATATATATCTTTCTTAAAAATCAAAATATCATATTTTCTCCAAAAAAATTACAATGTTTTTAGTAGCTTATAATCATTTTTATATCATATGGTTATTATAATAATTAAAAATTTTAACAACATTATTATCTATTTTATCTATTTGATGGTATATTCATATAGTTATTGTAACAATTAAAATTTTTAACCATAATATTATATATTTTATCTGTTTGATGATGATATATATATATATATATATATATATATATATATATATATATATATATATATATATATATATATATATATATTAAAATGGCTATTATGATTATTTTCTTTTATTTTATAAATTTTATGATTTTGTCTAAGTTCGAGAAAGTAGATAGAAAAAAAAAAGTTAATTTAAGGTGAGCAAGTTGGACCCAATATACCCGGTTGCTGTGCAGGGACCCAATTACAACGCATGTGAGTTTCCAATATATGAAAAAGTGATAATAAAAATAATAAATAATAATTAATAATAATAATAATAATAATAGGGACAACTAATCATTTTTAATAATTAATTAATATATAATATAATCCTAATAATAAATTAATTGAAGATGGGAGAATAACATGTGGGAGTGTCAACAAAATAAGCCTTTATAAATTGAAAGCCATGGACCGGTTGACAGCCATCGTTTGAAGAAAAGGATTTATACGGTAGTTTTATGCTTTTCTTGGACATCTGCAAAACCTATGGCTATCACACCTCTTGATACAGCATTTCTTTGTTTACCATTTAAGCTCTAGTTATGTAATGGACAAAATAAGCACTTTAGAAGTAAGATTTACAGCCAAAACCGTTTGAAGGTCATCCCCAGAAAGATGATCGGTATTTTGGAACAAGAATTCCATATCTTTCACCCCGCACTGCCTAAATATGTAAAAGATAGTTACCTTTCTAAATTATAAATCTTATAACAAACTATTTGATGCAGGCCCATTCCAGTGAGAGCTTAAAGTTTGGGCTTTGTGGGCTCGCGTTTTGTTGAATGTTTAGGCTAAATAAAAGAGAAAACATTAATGTTTTTATTTCCTTAATTATTATTATTACTAGGCGAATACCCGTCCGTTGCGTATAATATAGAGTAAATTACATGAATGATCCCTATGGTTTAGGGTAATTTACGTGTTTGGTCTCTAACTTATTTTTTTTAACTCGGAAGGTCCATACTGTTTGTTTTTGTTACGCGTTTGGTCTCTGTCTTACCTAAAAAGACTATTTTACCCTTGATTTTTTTAATTTATTTAAATAAACACACCACCAACCTCATCCCCATCACCTTACTTTACTTATCCCACTATTTTTTCCTATTTAAATAATAGTATTTTTAGGTAAGATAAAGACCAAGCGTGTAACAAAAACAAACAGTAGGGACCAAGGGCGTAACAAAAACAAACAGTAGTGACTTTCCAAATTAAAAAATAAGTTAGGGACCAAACATGCAAATTACCCCAAACCATATGGACCATTCGTGTAATTTACTCCATAATATAATAATATATTTGAAATCTTTATAAATATATGTTTTCTAAATATGTAAATGACGGTGTTAGCTCTTATATAATAAATCTTATAATAAGTTTGTATAAATATTATTTGTTTTGAATTATATGATAATGTGGATATCTTTTAAATTTTTATAATCTTAATTGTCTCAATGGTCTGTACATGCGGGTTACTCATGATAAAAAAATAAATATAATATACGATTTAATAATTTTTATAGTTGCTGTTATGATTAATTAATTTTAAAAAGTTTATTTGCTTAAGATTTTAATTTCTATCATTGTAATTATTTAAAAACATCAAATATTGTTTTTGTTTTTAAAGGTAACAATATAATTTTTCTACATAATGTAACTTTTAACCATTGTTGTTGTAAGTTATTTAAAATAATGAATTTGGAAACTCTTAATTATTTTAATTTGATTTCAGAAATTTAACTTTTTTTTAATATTTATTTGATAAATATTGTTAGTTTTTTTATTATAATTATTTAAAACAGCAAACATTGTTTTTGTTTTTAAAGATAACATTATAATTTTTTATATAATATTACTTTTAACTATTCTTATGTAAGTTTTTTTAAGCTACTTATTTGAAAATTCTTAATGATTATAAAAAATAGTTTCATGGTTCTTTTGTTAATTTAGGATTACAATTCAGTTTTAACACTATAATTTATAACTTTTAACTACTTATAAATAGTCTCTCGATTTTTTTCAAGTTTATCTGAAATTTTGATTTAAGTTAACCGTTTAACATTATATTGAAATTAATAATTTAACTATTTTGCATAAAATCATAAATTATACAAAAGTTGTGACTTTAAAATGACAATTGCTCAAATACGAACAACATATTTAAACTAATAAGTTAACTATAATATGTTAAAAATTTACAGTTATAATTTTATAAATAGAAGTAAAATATGATATTTTAATATTGTAGTTTAGTTAATTTATAATTAGAATTTAGTTTTTGTATTAATTTAACATTATTAATGTAACATCCCGAGTTTTCAGGTATTTTCGAATCCTTCCCTTGGTACTTTAATATGTCATTTTGGTCCTTGATGTTGGTTGGAATTAGCCCTAAGAAGCCCTAGTGGCAAATAGGTAATTCTTGGGAGCTTGAGTTGTACGTTGGGCGTACATGTGGATACGCTAAGCGTACTAGGGCACACCCTAGTACGCTGGGCGTACACATATGTACGTTGGGCGTACACGTGTTCGGATAAAACCCTAATTTTAGGGTTTGTGGGGTATTTAAGCACCATTACGGGTCATTTTGACTCACTCTTTCAGCCTCCAAGTCCCTTAGCCGTTTTTAGAGAAACCTAACCCACATAGTGAGCATCTTGAGCTTATAGTGTCATTTTTGTGTGCCAAAAGGAGAAGTTAGTGCATCAAAGGAGTCAAGGAAGGAAGGAAGCTTGTAGATTTGAGATTATCATCTTCTTGGGAAGCTTCATAAGGTATAAAGCTTCTACCTTTATACTTGGATTCTTTAGATCTTGTTTTGGTTGCTTTTTGGTATTCTTCTTGTCCCAATAGTTCCAATGTTGTGCATGCTTTGTTTTGGTTGTGTTGGGCTGTCCTTTCAAACCCTATGATGGGTCCTAAGGCATAAAAATGAAGTCCCTTGAGCTAGTTTGGTCCCTTGTTCTTTGTAGAAAGTCTTAATGGATTAAGACCATGCATTAAGCCCTTTTTGGACGACCAAAGTCTTAAAGTTTGAGATTTTATGGTTCTGGAGTGCTTTTGAGTCATAGATATGAAGTTTGAGCTTAAATGATTAATCCATTAAGCACTTATGAAGATATTAAGTCCTGCGAGGGTACACCCCGCGTAAGGCAGAGTACGCCCCGCGTATTGAGTCAACCACCCCGATGGTGGTCAATACGAGGCGAAGTATGCCTAGCGTACCGAAGGGGTACGCCCCGCGTACGCCTTCTGTGTGGATTTCGGACTTTAGGCTTCGGGTATTGAGCCATTTGTTGGGCTTTGATACTTGGGCCCTAATGGACCATCTGGATAAGTGTGTTTTGGGCTAATTAGAGAATCGGACCTTTTGATGAGGCCCAATAAGGGGTTTGGGCCCAATTTGGAACATTGGCCCAATCATGGGCCTTGAAGTAAGTGGGCCTTTTGGATCAAGATTTGGACTTGGGCCTTGGCCCAATTAGCGAAGGGTAAAATGGAAAATTATCCTATGGTTGGGCCCTTAGTCATGAAGGGTATTCCAATTGTTAATTGGATATTTATTTATTGTGATAGTTCGAGATTTTTAGTGAGTTAGCAGTCGGAGGTTTCAGTGCAGTTTGGCTTTGTGAGGTGACTCTTCCTTACTGTACTTGTGGGTCGAAGGCACCAAGGCCGACCCTTTGGATTTGATATCCTTCTGTGCATGCCATAGTGTTGTAGTAATATATTAAGTCGGAATCCTGGTATTTAGGATGTTGCTATGCTTAGTGATATGTGAGATCTGTCTGTCTGTTTGCTGACTGGTTAGTAGTATGTTTATCTGTATTATGTACACATGATTGGTTGGTGGCTGAGGCTTCATTGCTTTGTGCGTAAACCAACTGGCCGAGGCATTCCAACCCGATGATTGAGGGCCTTGGGTATTCCATCTCGAGGATGATTAGGCCCATAGTATGTTGGTATTCCAACCCGATGGTTGAGGGCCTAGGGTATTCCATCCCAATGATGATTGGACCCATAGTATGTTGGCATTCCAACCCGATGGTTGAGGGACCTAGGGTATCCAACCCGATGGTTGATTGGGCCCATAGTATGTTGTTATTATATTTTGTGCCATTTGTTATGTATTGGTATTTTGGGGGAACTCACTAAGCTTTGGGCTTACAGTTTGGATTATGTTTCAGGTACCTCAGAGGATCGCGGGAAGGCAAAGGCGTGATCATGCACCTCCTCATGTTTTGTTTTATGATTTTGGGATTTCTCTAATGTGAAACTTATTTTGAAAACAAATTGTGATAAATGAAGTTTTTGTGGTTGTTTAAAAAGTTTAAAATTTTCAAAATTTTTATGAATGTTAGAAGTTGGTATCAGAGCCTTGGTTTTAGTGAATTGGAAGAAAGCTCTTGTGAATTGTTAAATTAGGTGTCTAAGCCCATAACTATAATAGGTATGTACTTAACCTGATAGTATCATGGTCCTTTTGGGTTCCCTTCACCGGAACAATCTGATAGGATGGATATTTGAGAAAGAGGTTATTTGTGATTTATTAATATATTATAAGTAGTATATATTAATGGAGAAATCATATTAGTTAATTAGTATTGATCAAGAATTAATTTGGAATTAATTTAGTGATCAAAAGAGACTAATTAAACTGACGGGGACTAATTATGTAAATTAGTGATACATATGGTTTGGGCTATGGATCCATGATGGACTAAGTTTATGTGAGAGTCCATGAAGAGTTAGTCCATATGGGTTATTGGATCATAAGCCTAAGTGTAAGAATTAGGGTTACATATGACTCTTGGAATTCTACACTATATATATATATATATATATATATATATATATATATATATATATATAACCCCTTGGCCAAAATCGGACACACAAGCATTCTAGCAAGAGTATAGCCGATTTTAGGTGCCTAGAACCTCTCTTTCGAGTCTTCCAATTGTTGGTGGTGTTTGTGACTTATTAGAGGCATCACACTTGAGGTGCTAAGCTCTTGAAAGGCCAAATTCAACAAGCTACAACAAGAGGTAATCTTTTAACTAGTTTATATGATTATATATCACATTTGTATGCTAGTTAGGCTCCATGATTTGGAAAAACAATATTGCATGTATAATTAGAGAAAACTTAGATCCAAAGCATCTAGGGAATATGACTGATGACCACGACGTGGTCAATGTGACCACGACGTGGTGACTGTTCAGTGGACGTTTTTTTTGTTTTTGGCCAAGTTTTGGACGAGAATCATTACCACAAACTGTTTTGACTATTAAAAATTGTTTTTTTATATGGTAGTGATTATCCTCATCCAATTAAAGGATAATTATCAAATTTTAAGATAATAAGTTGATTATTTGTATTATTTGATATGAATTGCCTTATGAGTTAGATTAGATCAATGACAAAATTACATAATAATTTTATTGGTTAAAATTGATCTAATTGCTTTTAAAGAACTTCATAGCTTGTCCTCAAGTTATGGAAAATGAAAAGACTCATTCATAAAAAAATGCATTAACTCATAAGTTATGGAAGCCAAGAGTTTTGAAGAGTTTCAAAACTTGCCCTCAAGTTTTGAAATTTGTAAAGTTTCATTCTTGAAACATTTAATTCCAAATCCTAGGATTTTAAAAGTTTAAAATTCAACCCTTATACTATTATAATATTAAAAGTTTGTTAATTGTATATATGTATAAGACAAGTCACTCTTGCCGTTAGTAGGCCTCATTCACGAAGCCAATCTATAAGGGGGGGGGGGGTATAAGGTTACTACCTATAAAATAATGGTTTAATGGGTGTCCACTCTCACCCACCGCTTCCTTGATTGGTGGAGGGTCGTTAGCCGAACGGGTAGGATAGGACATTAATCCTCATTAAAAGTATAATGATAATTATAAAGTAACTAAATGTTTTATTAAATTTCCAATCTTAGTTACTTTAGGAAAAATGTGAAAATGATGCTATTCCATAAAATTTCACTTTGCACCTTGCCAAGTCGTTAGTGGAGTGTGTGTGGTTAACCGACACACTAACTTGGACTAACAAGGGTGGCAAAGGGTAGCTTGATGTTTGTTATAGATCAATGGAGCGTGTGTGGCTTACCGGCACATTGATTAGGTGATAAATGACATCGAGTGTACCAAGTATATTTGCATGGTTATTCACACCTTGTTTGTGATCCTCGGTATCCCAGTCACAAACTTGAAGGGCATAATCGAGATTTAAACATGCCATTGAAAAGTTCAATGAATCTCAAAAGAATCTAGGAATTTCAATTCATCTAAAACTTAATAATCAATTTCTTTTTTCATTGTGGAAATTGGTAAATCGTCATTTACCTACCTTCAAATATTTTGCAATTGGATTACAGCATCCCTCTTCCGAATTGTAAAATATTGTGTTGGGTCCTAGCCTTAATATTTCATTTGGGTGTTATATTAAGGATTCTTATCTAATCTAAACTTTGTCTTTCTTTTTCAGATGTCTTCCAACATCGCTTCTGGCTTAAACCCTTCTGGCTCTTTCTCCCTCATGAACTTGTGTGGGAGGGTCATATTTGATGGTTCGAATTTCAATGATTGGATTAGGAACGTAAGGATGGTTACTCGTTACGAGGACAATGAATATGTCCTCGATAAAGAGCTTAAGGAGGTTGATGAAGCCACTGCTACTCCTGAAGAAGTTGCTGAATATAGGACTCATGAGAAGGACGCCACAAAGGTGTCATGCATCATGCTTGCCACTATGTCAGCTGAACTTCAAAAGTCCTATGAGGACTACTACCCTTTTGAGATGCACCAAGACTTGATGGAAAGATACCATCAAAGTGATCGCCAGGAAAGGTATGAAATCATTGCCTCCATGATTACAACAAAAATGAAGGATGGAGATTCCATCACGGCCCACGTGCAGAAAATGCAAAGGTTTGTGGACCGCTTGCTGAAGTTGAATGTTAACTTCGATGAAGAGTTGGCCATTGATTGTTGGATTAGATGTCTAAGCCCATAACTATTATTGGTATGTACTCGACCCGAGAGTAGCATGGTCCATTTGGGTTGCATGGCATCAGAACAATTGGATAGACAAATGAGAAAAGGTTATTTATGATTTATATTAATATATTATAAGTTCTAATATATTAATATGAAATCATATTATTTAATTAGTATTGATCAAGAATTAATTTGGAATTAATTTTGTGATCAAAAGAGACTAATTAAATATATGGGGATTGATTATGTAAATCATTCATTCTTATATATGTGGGCTTGTGATCCATAGTCCATCATGTTGGGCTTAACCCATGTGGTAACCCATGGATACTCCATGGAGGTTAAAACCCATGGATCATGAAGGAAATGGAAAGTCATGCACATAAGGGTTTACATGGTGTAACCCTAAATGAGCCACATTATATAAAGGACCCCATGGTTCATGAAATGGCATTAGTGGAGACACAAACAGGGCAAAGTCGATTTCATAGAGTGAACCAAGTAACCTCTTCTCAAGTTATTCCAATTGTTGGTGGTGTTGTGTGATTCCATTTGAGGTGCAACACTTGGGGCACTAAGCTCTTAAAGGTTCAAGACTTCAAGCTCCATCAAAAGGTATGTCATCTAACTAGACTTTTGTAGTATAGATACTCCATTGTATTCTAGTTAGGATGATGCTTTGGAATTTTGAATGTATGCATGTATAATAGAGAAAACATAGATCCAAAGCACATAGGGTTGAATGTACACCATAAGAGTGTTAGAATGCTCAAAACCCAACATTGATATTATCCTACACTCTTTGCCTCCTTGTTATGATCAGTTTCGTATGACTTATCATATGAACAAGGAGGAGGTCACTCTTAGCAAGCTTCAAGGCCTTTTGAGAACTACTAAAAGTAGTCTAAAAGGAAAATCTGATGTATCTACTCCTACTCCTACTACTGCTGCCCTAGTCCTGGCAATTGGACATGGGAAAGGGAAGAAAAGGAAGACTCTGTAACGCTCGTGTTTCTGGGCTAAGCATTAATGATGATGTAATAGTCTAGGTCAACCATTGTAACTCGTTTCGAAGTAATGAAGATGAATTATTTGAATATTATGTACTTTTGTGTGCTTATGACTTGTTTACAATAATATAATAAATAAAGGATAAAAATAAGCGTCAAAAATAAAATGTTAGATAAAATCGATATCCATGAAGAAAATTGTAGTGGTCGTGACAAAGATTCCGGAGATGTAAAGAACGCCGAAATCCGAGTCATAACGAAGAAGTTATGGCCTGTCGAAGTTTCGCGACAGAACCGGCACAACACTGCGAGACGTAAATAGTGAATTTACGATAGAGGGCTTTTTAGCCCTAACAATCTGAACGAGAGTTATAGTGTTTGTTAAACCGAGAGCGTCCATAAAAAGAACGCCCAAATCTGACTTCGTATGAGGAAGTTATGATTTTTCTAAGTTTCGGATTGGCAGTGCACAACCCGAAGTTCGAATAATAGATCGAGCGGTTTTTAGCCGAAACAACCTAAACGAGAATTGAAGATCTCGTTAATAGTAGCGCAAAGGTAAAAAGACAGACGAAAACGGACGTCGGATGAAGAAGTTATGGGTTTTAAAGGACTAATCTTGTCCCGGTCTGTTAAAGAATATAAATTTAAAATCGGTCGAGAATTAGCCAACGAATTCTAAACGAAAGCTGTAGAGTACGGTCCCGCCTACGCATGAATATAAAGAACTTCAGAAACGGAGCTCGTATGCGAAAGATATGAATCTTTGAAGTTGGAGTGGGAAATCACGAAGGCTGTGCGAGGGGGTACGCCCAGCGTTCGCACTACGCCCCGCGTACGAAGCTCGGAATGCCCAGAGTACTTCTGTCTTCTGCGGTCCGAGATGAGCCACGCACCACCACCAAAACCTCACCACATGTTGTACGAACCAAGCAGTACGCCCAGCGTACCTACGAGGCTCCGCCTATAAAAGTCATGCGAGGGCTGCCGATATTTTTGCTCATATCCTCATATCTTTCTCTCACTACTTTCTCTCTCTAGCCCCCTAAACCCCCCAAAAGCCTAGGAAACCCCCTAGCCCCCGAAGGAAGCCTCGGAGATCCCGAAGTCTCCGAGAAAAAAAGTTTTTCGGTTTGAAACTCTGCCCGTGCAGAGTCCGGTTTCAAGCCAACCTCCCGGTTTCGTCAAAGAAGGCTATTTTAAGAAGCGAAGTGCTGTCCGAATCGCTCCTTATCAGGTGAGTGCATAGTCACTTTCATCTTACACATAGATATGAAGTATTTCATATAAATTACGTGCTATGTATATATATATTCTACCTGTTTACCTGAGATGTATGTTGGATGAAGATCTATACTTCTTTCTTTTCAGATCTGAACTTTATCTTCCAGATCTAAACTTTTCCTCTTGGATCTGAAACTTTTCCCTTTAGATCTAAACTTTCTCACTTCAGATCTAAACTTTCAGACCTAAACTGTACATATGTATTTTTGTACTTGAGATCTGTGCTGGATGAAAATCTAAACTTCTTTCTTTCCAGATCTGAACTTTTCTTCAGATCTAGACGGTATATGTATTTTATGCTTTGAAAGATATGATGAAAGATTTAAACTTTGTTTTTCAGATCTAGACCTTTTTTCTTCAGATCTGAACTGTATATGTGTTTTCTTTACAGTTCAAAACTATTTCTTCCGATCTGAACTGTATATGTATTTTATATCTACAAATATGTTAGGTAAAACATGGGTAGATGAAATAGTTGGTGTGTGATGAAATATGAGTTAGAGGATGAGATAAAAGGTAATATAGATTATGAGATGAGGGTGAGAGGTGAGAGGTGAAAAATGAGAGAAACCGTTACCCAAACGATGGCCCCGTCATCTAGCAGAGTACGGATGACAACCATGGACTATTCTAGACAGTCTGTGGAACACTAGCAGGCTCGCTACCTGTAGGTGTTGTGAACGATATGTTCACCCGGTGTACTCTAAAAACCCATTGACATGTATTGCAGGTGGACCCCCGCAAATGATATTGTCGATCTATAAGAGCTATGGACTTAGCACCCGTGGATGAACCCTGGCAGCTATGGATTTAGTGCCTATTGTATAAACCTTGGCGACGATGGACTTCGTGCCTATTCCTTAGGAAAACCCTTAGGGATGACTGATAGATGATTCTTAGGGTAGATCCCTAGGAATTAAAGAAGATAATGGGGATGGGTAATTGGGTTAATTGTTTGATGATAAAACATAATAAATTTATTATTGTGGGTTGAAAACCCTATGTACTCACCAGGATTCCCAACCTGACCCACTCAGTTTATTTGTATCACATGTGTCGATATAAAGTTGCACTACATTGAGAGATTAAAGAGATGTAGATCCTTAGTGTAAATGAATGTAAGTTCTGTTTATGCTTATGTTTCTGTATTGACGTTGACATCCCAAAGTTTTAAAATGCATATCTTCGGAAATGCTTTGATAACATATTTATCATGTTTTTCTGGGAACAAAAATTCCGCAACACTTTTCTTTAAAAGTATACTCTGATTTTGAAAAATGAAGCATAAACAAATCGGTCTTTTCTGGCCGTGAAAATGGGGATGTCACAGACTCCTTCTAAGAGTCACAAGGGAAAGTCACATGATAGATCCTCTTCTAGTGGGACCAAAGTTGGTTCTGCTAATCCCTCTACCAATATAAAAGAAGCAGAGTGCTTCTACTGTCATGATAAAGGGAACTGGAAGCGAAGCTACCCCAAATACTTGCAGGATATCAAAGATGGGAAGATAAAGCCCACCCATGCAGATATTTACACTATTCCGTCTAATAACTCATCACATGCTAAGTCTTGGGTCCTTGACACAGGTTGTGGTATTCACATTTGTTCTGATATGCAGGGACTAAAAAGAAGTAGGGATGTGGAGCACGGGAATATGAACTTAATCATGGGGAATAGGAAAATGTCGTCTGTCACCAAGATTGGAGTTTACTCTTTATTGCTTAGTAATGGATTAGAATTAGATTTGAATAATTGTTGCTACTCGTCTGACATGGAAAGAAACATTATTTCCTTTCATGGTTTGTACAAACAAGGTTTTAGATTTTCATTTGATAATGAAATTGGTTCTATTAATGCTTTTTATAATGGTGTGTTTTATTTTAAAGCATTGCCTTGTAATGGTGTATATGAAATTGTGATGGTTGTAGACAACTTAGGAAATAATGTATTGCATATTGATTCGTCCAATAATTTGGACAAGGCATGCTTGTGGCATTGTCGTCTTGGACATGTCAACAAGAAGCGCATAGGCCAACTCCAAATGGCTGGAGTCTTGGAGTCATTCGACTTAAGGTCGGATGACACTTGCGAATGTTGTTTGCTTGGAAAGATGACCAAGTCACCCTTCACTGGTACTTGTGAAAGGGGTGAGGGTTTGTTGGATCTCATACACACCGATATGTGTAGACCCTTCAGATGCGCCACAAGGGATGCTAACCGCTTCTATGTGACTTTTACTGATGATTACAATAGATATGGCTATTGATGGGTTTTGAGCATTCTAACACTCCTAAGTGTACATGCAACCCTAAATACCTTGGATCTATGTTTTCTCTATTATACATGCAATTATGAACTTTCCAAGGTATTACCCTATCTAGCATACAATACTTGATACTTGGGTAATCAAATGGATAGAATACATACCTTTGTTTGATGTAGCTTGTCTCCATGAAGCTTGAGTGCCTAGTGCCCCAAGTGTGACACCTCAAATGGTTCACACAACACCAAATGCACATGGAATGACTTGAGAGAAATGGAACACTCCTTGAAATTGTCTAGCCCTCATATTCACACATTAGTGCACGATTTCTTGAGCCATGAGATTCTTTTATATGGTGGCTATTAGGGTTACACCATGTAACTCATAACTTTACCCATTCCTTATGCTCCATGGATTTTAACCTCCATGGAGTATCCATGGGTCACCCCATGGACTTAGTCCAACATAAGGAATCTTGGATCACAAGCCCACATATATAAGAATGAATGATTTACACAATCAACCCATATATTTAATTAGTCTCCTTTTGATCACTTAATTAATTCTTGATCAATACTAATTAAATAACCTTATTAATATATTAGAACTTATAATATATTAACCAACCTTAAGTAATATTTCTCTCATTATAGTCTATCCAAATGCATGATGCCATGCAACCCAAATGGACCATGCCGGGTCGGGTCAAGTCTTACCAATTATAGTTATGGACTTAGACATTAATCCAACAGTCTCCCACTTGGATAAGTCTAAAACTATTATTGCGTATGACTTCAGGAACCGATCAGCAATCGTAGCTCTCAAAAGCTTCTGTCGAACTCTGACCTTGTCGATGAACTCTGAACTTTGTCAATGACTTGTCCATTAGATAAGGGATCATATATTCCTCCATTCTAGATATCATATGGACTTAGACATGGATTATCAATCATTCTCTCTGTCCATTTGTTGTTTCCCGATTTCCGATTCATGATGACTGACTGATTGAACAAATCAAATCAGTCCTGGCTTGGCCAAGCACTCACATGTATCATCTTTAAATCATCGAGGGGCCCACATATATCGCTTTTATCCCGAAGGTAAAAGGAATGGATAAACTTCGACTCATATGGCTTGTTCTACTACTTGTTGAATCATACACAAAGGCACGTTTTATAACATCGAGTTACCGAATGCGTTTTCGTGCAATCAATGTACAACCAACTCATAGTAACAACTCATATCTCTAGGTTTGAAGAATATAAGATATTATCGTCTCATGATCACTCGTGATAAAATCCATGAAGTGATTCAAATGAGCGCGGGTTGAATCCAATACTCAGAACTTATGAGCACTCATGAGTGTTGTAGCACCACTTTGTCCACCAACTTGGACCTCTACAAACCAACCCATGACAGTCTTGATTCATATCTACTTCCAACATATGACCGACTGTGGATGGTTTGAATAACTTAATCATTCAGGAAGAGCGACTTAGTTATTCTGGAAGTCAAAACATGCAAAGTGAAACACAAGAATAAATGAATCAAATATGGTATCAAACCCTATGAATATAAATAAACACTTTTATTTATCACCATACTGATTACTCATTATTCATTGTTTCGGTTTTATCAACTTTATACTTGAATTAAAAACACTAGTTGTCCCATGCTCCAAGCATGTACACTATGTTTTTCTTAAACAATAGCTTTGCCATACACCAAGTATGCACTCTATGTTTGTCTATGATCCTTACTTTGTGAAATAAACCAATTGAACATAATTTCAATGATTCTAATTTCACACTCCCAAATCCTTATCGAAAAATGTGAGAATTTCAAATTCCTATCATTTATCGAAATCTGTTTAGATTTTAAACTTATATGCACTGACCCTCCTGTAATGCATATGTACAAAGTCACAAAGACTTGTCAACAGTCATTATAAGGTATTCCAATGGAGATCAACTCCATGGAAACTAAGTCTCATATTCAAAGTACATTGCTTTGGACATGCTTCTTGCATTAAGTTTTCTAATCTTACACAGATAACTTCCACCTATGGAGACAACTCCATATTCTCATTTTGACTATCACTTCTGAATAAGAGATGCCTCTTTTCAGAATATGTCAATATGGTCCTTCCAAAATTAGCACTATACTTTCAACTGTCCCTGAGCAACCAATCTTTGGTAAACCTCAGATTGTCCTCGACAATTGCTTAATCATTTTAGTCATATCCAATTCTAGACCTTTTCCCTTCTTAATGCCTCTGGGCATTTGGAAAAATTTAGAAATGACAAATATTATAGCACATGCAATCGATCCTGTACCCAAAGCAAATGGTACACGATTCATGATGTCTCACATAAAGACATGATTCTAGACCAGTCTTTTGCTACAATATTTTTATTTTCCATGTTTTCAAAAATTGACTATGAAGAGGGATGCCGTAATCATAATCGAATTTTGAGAACGCAATATATAGAATTTCCTTAAGTTGAACCAATCCAACATGAAATTCATATATATATTCTTGACTAAAGATGATTAAGGTCTCAATCTAAGCCTTTAGAACTGAAATGAAGTATATCCTCTCCCTTAATTATAGCAAAACAACTTTTTCAATCCCTGCAGCCTCACGAATTGAAACTTTTGTTTTCTATAATTAACATTGCTAACTTGCAATACTTATCATAATTATCATGCTCCCACTAACATGATGATTATCAGCATAATACTTATGCTCCCACTAGCTTTGACATGTATTCAGAAATTAGTGGACTTCTAGAAATCAATACTTTATTGACTTTCTTACCAAAGTTCAAATTTCTGATACTAGATTGCTTTGATAAGACTTTATCAAAATCATACACCTTATTGTAGATAGCCCACTGGTGTGTCTAAACAATTTAAGAACTATGAAAAGGGATGCCGTAATCATAGTCTCAATTGGTTAGACCTTTGCTATTTCTCATAAGTCCATGTTAGTGTACTCTACTAACGACTTTGAGAATGCAAAGATTACTATCTACTTAAAAAACTACTTAGTGAAAGTGTTTCCTCACCATCATTTTCATGAATCGGAGAGAAACCTTATGACACTTAGATTTTTATGGTGTATGAGTTCCTACCCATATGAATTTGTCAAAACCATAATCACTAGACAAGGTTAGTGACAAATCCAAACTCATATGGACTGAACTTATGCAATCTTAACTTCTTGCCACCTGGCAGTACAGGGCCTGCCATTGCTTCCAAGTTGTTATGCAACCAATTGAGAACTTTCAGAACTCCTATGCAAAGCCAACTTTAACTGGAATGGGCACAGAATATGTCAACACGATAGGTTATAAACCTCAAGTCGTGTGCTAGTGAAGAACCTCAAGTTTTATTCTTGATTAGTTCTTGAAATTCTTTTTAGGATCTTTAAGACTCCCACTATCCTCTTGACATATAAGAATATCTTGCCAAATATTCAAGAGATAGTGCAGATTCTTTATCAAGACAAACACTTCACACAATTGGCCTTAGTTGGTCTTTGTTTTATCCAAAACATCACAACTTACCAATTTCAAATGTACAAGAGTAGGACACTTTTACTCTTACATTTGACAAGTGTTTTAAACCTTTCTTTAAGATATGTCACTCAAGTTACAATCTTGGAGTATGACTCTAAGAATTGTTTTGGAACGAAGTATGACTCATCTTCCTGATCTAACCATTTCAACAATTCATGACTCCTCTTCTTAGTCATAAGAATGCACTAAGATGACCTTTAGAGGACTAATTGTGATATGATTTCTAAATCATTAAGATGATCACAAACATGATACTAAAGTACTCTCCCATCTTTTCAGATTTGAGAAACTTTTATCTTTCTGCCTAATTTAATTCTTCCCATTCGTTCTTCCATACATTGAATCTTTTCCAATGTTTCAGAATTATACTTAAACTTGTAAGTATAACCATATTTACTAAGCTTTAGTAAATCATGACGAATAGTCTTATCGATCTTTTGTGGTGGACTTGACCAGTGCACAAGAATGTGTACTCGATCCTTTAGTCCTTCACTTGACTCACACATCCATGTGAATAAGTAATTAGTCTTGATTTTCCAATGCTTGAAAGTTCTCATTCATCATACTATTCAACTTGCATGATTCCAAGTTTCGGTCCAATTGAAACTTGGGCGATGAGGAACTTTCCTGATTTGGTAAATTTAGACACTACCACAAGTGAAAGAATCAAATCCATTTTCCAATATTGCTGTCAGTGGAATCATATAAGCAACAATTTTCCACAAATGCCATTGTAAGGATACTTCAAATAAATAAAATTAAACAAATTTCTTTTATTTTAAAACTTTGCAGAAAAACTTATCCTTACAATCCACATGGAAAATTATTGTTATCTATTCCTTGCTCAAAATTCTGATGCGATCGAAATCCACCTTCGCGATCAGAATCAACATATACTTCCTTTAAGATTTCTCTATATTCTTTGATTCTTAAAATCAACATGTGACCCAGTCACATCATGTAATGAGGATCTCAGAATAGAACTTAACAAAGTTAGATAATGGGCTCTACCTGATGTAGAGTCAAACTTATTGACTTTAACATCCTTAGGTAAATTTGGCAGCTTTGCAATCAACGCCCCTTCCTTTGGCAAAATAAACATATGGCCCCTTTGGTAATGGGACTATCTCAGACTTAGCCTTTCTCTTTACCATTTGGTCAACCGGGTTGACTATGGCCAATCCCTTTCCATTGGGAAGAGAATGCTTTTTCTGGATTTCCAGTGTCACCATTGTCACTGTCCATAAAGTTTTTGGGAAGTTGATCTTCTAATCAAATTTGCTTTACTATCGTTCCAAATCATTGCTGATTCAGCAGCACCAAGCAAATAGATATGATCATTAAGGTTCATGTCATAGTCTGTTTCATAGTAGTCCCAAAGGAACTCACTATGTGACTTAGAAAGTGATTGAACATCCAACTTTCTCAAGACTTTGACACCCAACTCTCCCAGCTTATCAATATGTGACTTCATCTCTAAGATGTGATCACACATAGACCTTGCTTGCCATTAGGGCTTGAGTGACCTTGAACTTGTGGGTTAGGGAGAATAATTGGAGGAGGTGGAGGAAGTAAAGTTCCAAGAGATTTGGGAAGATCATAGATGTCTGAACTAGACATCTTTTGGGAGATATTCAAGATAGTTGATCTAAAGTCCTTAATATAACACCCAATATGAAATATTAAGGCTAGGATCCAACAACCTATTTATAACTGGAAGAGGGATGCCGTAATCTGAGTTATAAAATAGTTGAAGGTAGGTAAATGACGATTTACCAATTTCCACCATGAAAAACGAAATAATGTAATTAGGTTTTTAATTGGATTTGAAACTCCTAGATCTTTTGAGATTCATTGAACTTTTCAATGGCATGTTTCAATCTCGAGTGTGCCCTTCAGGTTTTGTGACTGGGATGCCGAGGATCACAAAACAAGGTGTGAAGTAACCATGCAAATATACTTGGTACCCTTAATATTTACCCCTCAATCGATGTGCCGGTTAACCACACGAGCTCCACCGATACTATGATAAATATTAAATTACCCTTTGCCTACTTTGTTAAATCCAGGTTAGTGTGCCGGTTAACCACACACGCTCCACTAACGGTTTAAACAAAGTGCAAAGTGTAATTTCATGGATTAGCACCTTATTCACATTTTCCTAAGTAACTAAGATTGGGAATTTATAAGTGTTTAGTTACTTAGTATTTATCATTAATACTTTTAATGAAGGGAGAATTATAGTCCTTGTCCTATCCGTTCGGCTAACGACCCTCCACCAGTCAAGGAAGCGGTGGGTGAGAGTGGACACCCATTAAACTGCCATTTTATAGGCAGTAACCTTATACCCCCTTATAGACCGGCTTCGTGAATGAGGCCTACTAACGTTAAGACTGACTTGCTCTTATACATATATTTATTATTAACTTATAATACTATAAAGTATAAGGGTTGAATTTTAACTTTTAAAATTCTAAGGGCTAACTTGGAATTAAAGTATTCATGGGGAAAACTTTACAAATTCCAAAACTTGAGGGCAAGTTTTGAAAATATTCAAAACTAATTAATTCCATAACTTATGTGTTTAAAGTAGTTTTAATTAAAAAAAAAACTCTTCAAGTTCCATAACTTGAGGACAAGTTATGGAAGACTTTAAACTAATAAAAGAATGTAACTTTTCTTTATTTTTGTAACTTATGGAACTAATTTAGGTTACACATTTTATCATTTAATGAAGTGACTCTTGAACCTCCATAACTTGAGGACAAGTTATGGAGTCATAAAACCATTTAATGAGAACAAGACTCTTCATTTTTGTAACCATTGCCAACTTTTTATGAGTTTTATGAAACTTAAATGTGACTTTTCATATAACTTGAGGACAAGTTACAAAAACACACTTTAGAATCAACTCTTAGATTAAAATGGATTGAAAACACATAATCAATTAACTTTTCTATTAATCTAATAAACTCATATGAACAAAGATAATTCACATCAAATTTTTTTCAAGTAATTAGCATAACTTTTAAACTAATACAAAACATGAATCTATTGACAATTATCTTTGAAATTGGATTAGCATGAACATTACCACATCAAAAACAAGTTTATAAGTCCAAAAACATCTAAGGGTAATGTTCCTAGTCCATTTCTAGCCAAAACAGTCTAATATATGCTGTCAGGGGTTCCAAAATTCGATTTTTCAGCTAATTTTGCAAGTATAACAAGAAAACAAGCCTTGGCTCTGATACCACTGATGGGTTTTGAGCATTCTAACACTCCTAAGTGTACATGCAACCCTAAATACCCTGGATCTATGTTTTCTCTATTATACATGCAATTATGAACTTTCCAAGGTATTACCCTATCTAGCATACAATACTTGATACTTGGGTAATCAAATGGATAGAATACATACATTTGTTTGATGTAGCTTGTCTCCATGAAGCTTGAGTGCCTAGTGCACCAAGTGTGACACCTCAAATGGTTCACACAACACCAAATGCACATGGAATGACTTGAGAGAAATGGAACACTCCTTGAAATCGTCTAACCCTCATATTCACACATTAGTGCACGATTTCTTGAGCCATGGGATTCTTTTATATGGTGGCTATTAGGGTTACACCATGTAACTCATAACTTTACCCATTCCTTATGCTCCATGGATTTTAACCTCCATGGAGTATCCATGGGTCACCCCATAGACTTAGTCCAACATAAGGAATCTTGGATCACAAGCCCACATATATATAAGAATGAATGATTTACACAATCAACCCATATATTTAATTAGTCTCCTTTTGATCACTTAATTAATTCCAAATTAATTCTTGATCAATACTAATTAAATAACCTTATTAATATATTAGAACTTATAATATATTAACCAACCTTAAGTGTTATTTCTCTCATTATAGTCTATCCAAATGCATGATGCCATGCAACCCAAATGGACCATGCCGGGTCGGGTCAAGTCTTACCAATTATAGTTATGGACTTAGACATTAATCCAACAGCTATATCTACTTAATCAAGCATAAGTCAGAAACCTTTGAAAAGTTCAAAGAGTTTAAACAAGAAGTGGAAAATCAATTGGGATGGAAGATAAAGATGCTCCGATCCGATTGGGGTGGTGAGTATCTTAGTATCGAGTTCCACTACTATCTTAAGGAATGTGGAATTGTTTCAAAATTGACGCCACCCAGGACACCACAGCTTAATGGTGTGGCTGAGAGGCGCAATCAAACCTTGTTGGACATGGTTCGTTCCATGATGAGTCGAGCTTCGTTACCTATCTCATTTTGGGGGTACGCCTTAGAGACTGCCACCCATATCCTCAATCTAGTCCCTACTAAGAAGGTTGCCAAAACACCTCACAAGATCTGGACCGGGAAGATTCCCTCATTAGCACACATCAAGGTTTGGGGTTGCGAGGCTATCGTGAGGCGAGAGACTCACGATGTCACACCCCCAAACCGGAACGACGGAAACGTTTGGGGGCGGAGGACGTCATGTCAGTATCACAATAATTGCATAATAGTAATCAAAGAAAACACAACCATTACATTGATTGCATATAGTATTTACATCTGATCAATACATAATTTGTATGACATCAAAAATGTATAACAAAAGTATAAAAGACGCGACTCTAAAAGCTCCGTCTTCTCAAAACCTGTGGGTGTACCTGTCTACCGGTTCCCTGAGAATACGAGTGGTTTTGAAAGTGTATCAACATTTAAGTTGGTGAGTTCATAAGTAAGTTTTTGTAATGAAATCTTGTCTTTGAATCTGTGAAAATGTTTGTATGTTTCTCAAGAAAATCCAATATTTTATTTAATGCCAAAGTGTATGTTTGTTACTGTATTCTGCAATTGTATATGAATATCTTTGTATGTATGCCTGGGTACCACCAGCTGTATTGTATTGTATTGTTTTGTATGAAAACTCTTGTATGAAATCCCTGAATACCACCAGTAATTATGTATAGTAATGTACTGTATGAAAACCCTGGATACCACCAGTAATGTATAATATTGTTCTTTATGAAAACCCTGGATACCACCAGTAATGTATAGTAGTTTTATTACTTAAAATAAAACCACGTGTTTGTATTCCCTGGAATTCTCCAGTTGTAGTGTATAGTAGTTCTATTAATTAAAATAAAACTAATTAAAGAGTTTGAAATCCCATAAACAAATGTTTTAGTTTATACTGTTGTGTGTTTCGTATAACCATGCTTGATATGACCTAGTGACCTCTACAACGTTCTTCAGGCGTCGGAAACGTTATGACATTTGTCACCCCAAGCCTGCCGGCCTAACTATAGCTACCAGTTCAGGTGTGGGATTGTCAGTCCCGTACAGATCTATACACAAATCTCACGCTTTCCCTCCAGGAGACTCTGGTTATGTTGTATAGGATATAGTTCCGCACCCTGATGGGTACAACTGAAGTAGTGCCTCACAACCCCGTATTAACTAGTTTATGTGTAGTGTTGTAGTGTTCTATCGTACTTGAAAATGTATGTATAACCTTGTAGTATTGTACTTTGTAAGGTAAAATAATTATACTTAAATACATATTTAGTAATGCATCCTTGTATCAGGAATATATTGTAGTGTTCCATAAACTATATCTACCATAGTTTACATGTTGTTTCTGAACTGTTAAAATAGTGTATTGTATCCCAAACTATACCTATTATAGTTTGTATGTATGTTCTTGTTTAGTGTATTGTACTCGGTAAAAGTAGTGTAGTGTTCCCAAACTATACCAATTATAGTTTAATTGTATGATCTGTATTGTACTGAAAGCTTTTGCAATTTAGTTGTATGAAGGAAAACACCCTTATGCTTGACATGGTACAAAAGGGTTAAAATATATGAATGTATTTGTAAAATGTAGTGAAATCTCAGTTTAAATCAATTGCAAAAGTTTTGAAACTGTTAGAAATTGTTTGTATAAAAACATAGAAATCATTGTGTTTTACTTGTATTCCCCCCCTTAAAAACATTGAAAACAGTAAAATGTAGGGGTATGAACTCACTTTTGGCATGTGCTCGGTACTGGATGGCGAGACTGACGAGATGACCCTCGAGTTGGCGCACGCGTAATTAACGGTATCCTAATAATATTTAAACACATAATTACATTTAAATTAGTGAAGCCATTAATTAAAGTGTTAGAAAACACTTGTTTTTGTGTCGAGGGTAATTATCGAAAATTGCACAAATGTTGAAGGGTTTTCGGTTCCAAGGAGTTTTCGGTTCAAGGGGGTTCTCGGCCGAAAATGGTTCTCGGCCGAAAACGGATTGCGGTCTTGAGCTGTTTTTGGTCACTTGAAGATTTGAAGGTTGTTCTTGGTGTTCTTGGTGAAAAATATGAAGATTCAAATGATTGTTCTTGATGATATGAATGTTCTTGGATGATACTTGAGAGAGAATTGGGAGTGTTTTCGAGTGAAAAAGTGAGAAAATGACAAAGTTTTTGGATGAAACCAATATATCCAGTTGGATTTTCGGCCGCAAACAGGGTTTTCGGCCGCAAACAGTTTGTTGTCACGAGGTTTGTGGTTTCAAGGGAAAAATCTAGGTTTTTCGAGTGTTTTTGATTCCGAAAACTTATATAAACTTTAATTATATAATTTTAATTATTTTCTAATCTTTACGAACTTAACGAAATAAATAAAGACTCTATTTTTATTTATCGGTTTTGACTTTTGTTGACTCGGAAAGTAACGGGTTGTTACATTATCCCCCCGTTAGAGGAAATTTCGTCCCGAAATTCTTGTTATAGAGAATACATCATGGACTAGGGAAAAGATGTGGGTACTTTTGTTGCATCTGGTCTTCTCGCTCCCAAGTGAATTCAGGTCCCCGCTTGGCATTCCAATGAACCTTCACTATTGGTATGCGACTTTGTTTCGTTCGTTTGACTTCCCTATCCATGATTTCTACTGGTTCTTCCACAAAGTTAAGGCTCTCGTTTATCTCGATTTCATCGAGTGGAATCACAAGAGTCTCGTCGGATAGACACTTCTTTAAGTTTGACACGTAAAAGACGGAGTGTACGTTGTTAATTTCTTGTGGTAGACGAAGTTTGTAAGCTATGGGTCCGATTCTAGCGTTGGGAAGTTGGTTGAAGATGTTTACATGAGTCAGACAGAGGGTTTTGTCAATGCAAATTATCCTAACAGACTTTGTAAGCTTGAGAAATCCATTTATGGATTGAAACAAGCATCTCGCAGATGGAATCTTTGTTTCGATGAGAAATTCAAAGAGTTTGGATTTTCGAGAAGCGAGGATGAGTCCTGTGTATATGTCAAAGCTAGTGGGAGTATAGTTAGCTTTCTGGTGTTGTATGTGGATGCCATACTTCTCATTGGAAATGACATCCCAACCTTGCAGAAGGTTAAGTCCTGGCTTGGCAAGTGTTTCGCCATGAAGGACCTAGGGGAAGCTGCTTATATTCTAGGATAAGGATATTGAGAAACGGGAGTAAAATACTAATAAGACTTAGTCAAAGTAACTACTTGGACAAGGTGTTGAAGCGTTTCAACATGGAGAATTCCAAGAAAGGTGACTTACCTATCCAAAGCAATACCAAACTGAGTAAGACTCAGAGTCCGAGTACAGAGGCTTAGATAACAGAGATGAGTCGAGTACCATATGCTTCCGCAGTTGGCTCGATCATGTATGCTATGACTTGTACTCGCCCTGATGTGGCCTTTGCTTTGAGCATGGTCAGCAGATATCAAGGGAATCCTGGTAAAGCTCACTGGACTGTGGTAAAGAACATTCTTAAGTACTTACCGAGGACTAAGGACTGGGTCCTTACCCTCGGTGGGAGTGATGACTTAAGAGTGACAGGGTATAGTGACGCCATCTTTCAGACCGACAAAAATAATTTCCACTCTCAGTCGGGTTGGGTATTTACCCTGAATGGAGGATCAATAACTTGGAAAAGTTCGAAACATGAGACTGTAGCTGATTCAACGTGCGAATCAGAGTACATAGCAGCAAGCGAAGTGTCGAAGGAGGCGATATGGATGAAGAACTTCATCGGAGACCTTGGAGTTGTACCAGCTGTAAAGGAGCCTATGGAGATTTTCTGTGACAACGAGGGTGCGGTCGCCCTAACCAAGGAACCAAGGGATCATGGCAGATCCATGCACATCGACCGAAAATATCACTTCATAGGACATCGGGTAGAAGAAGGACTCCTCGTAGTAAAGAGGGTATCGTCAGAGGAGAACACATCAGATCCCCTTACGAAGGGACTGAGTAGGGTTAAGCACTTGCAGCATGCGAGGAGCATTGGGCTGAAGGACGATATTAGTTTTAATGATTAGATAGTGTTTAGAAACATGTAATAGATAAAATGTAATTGACATTTGATGATTAAATAAAAAAGGTGTTTTATTTATGAGTAAAGTTACTATCTTGTGTCAATTGTTTACTATTGTTTCATTCTGCGTGTTTTGACTTCCAGAATAATAATATTATTTAAACTATCCACAGTCGATCATACTTTGGAAGTAGGTATTGAGGCAAGACTGTCATGAATTTGGCTTGTAGATTGTCTAAAGTGTTTAGACGTAGCAAAAGTTTGCTACAACATTCATGAGTGCTCCTGGAATAAGATTTGAGTATTGGATTAAACCCACGCTCACATGAATCACTTCATGAAATTTATCACAAGTGATTGTGAGACGATAATATCATATAGTCTTCAAACCAAGATGTATGAGTTGTTGACTACAAGTTGGTTGTGCATTGATAGTACGAAAATGCATCAGTAACTTGATGTTATAAAACGTGTTGTTGTGTATGATTTAATGATTAGTTAGTACATGCATATAAGTCAAAGTTTATCTATTACTTTTAATCCTTAGAGGACTGAAATCGATATCTTGGGCCCCTCGATGATTTTGTTTTGACTTATGTGCCGAGCCCGGTCAGGACTCAATTGATGTGTTCAATTATGTTTTATGTCAAACAAATCAGAAATTGAGAAACAAACTGCTGGACAATAAGTATGACTTTATTCCATGTATTTGTCCACATGATATCTTAATGAACAGAGGATTATATGATCCCTTATCTAAAGGACGCGTCAGAATTCGACAGCGGCTTTTGAGAGCTACGATTTCTAATCGGTTTTACTTACAATTATAGTTATTAGAATTATCCAAGTGGGAGACTGTTGGATTAGGTGTCTAAGCCCATAACTATAATAGGTATGTACTTAACCTGATAGTAGCATGGTCCTTTCGGGTTGCCTTCACCAAAACAATCTGATAGGATGTGAACCATAGGAGTGTTATAGTGCTCAAAACCCATCATGAATCTCAAACTAAGGAAAAGATTTTCAAAATGATTTTCAAATGGTTTTCAAAATACTCAAGGAGGATGCGATGTGTACGATCAGCCGGAGCCAGTAAGTAGACAGCAAAATACCATACTGTTATTTGATATGGTGATATGTTAGAACAACATGCTAGTGATAGGCTAGGGATCTTCAGGAATTACATGCTAGAGTTGCCTGATTATATGATGCCTGATAGCCTAGGGCCTTCTTTTATGTAATTGACATCATTACTGTAGTTGCTTAGTGTATGTATCATGGTTATATATATAACTAAGATCTTATAGCCTGAGAATGTTTGGTTTGGCCTTATTTATTGTTCTTGTTTGATGAAGGGCTTAGGGTAGGATCATATATTTGAATGTATATAGGGTCCAATGTTATGTATGGCTAGCATACACGAGTGCTGCAGGGTTGGTGGAAGTTCATGCGCGAGTCATGTGGGGTCAGCCGACCAGTTGTGAGATGTTTAGACTTTCCTCTAGGGAGTGAGGAATGAGTGTTCGACTATGCTTATGAGTATTGTTAGGGCGTTGTGATGATCCTTGAGACAAATATAGGTAGGTGTGGAAGGTAGTATGGGCCCGTACTACTGAAAGCACAGGACCCGTACGTGTAGCAAGGAAGTCACAACCCCTAGGGTTTCGTTGGGAATTGGTTCCCCGTTATGATATGTGGATTATTTTATATCTTCCTGGTGTATTTTCAGTATGGTGAGATCAGATCCGGGTGGGGATCAAGAGCTGGCAGACAGGGTGGTCTAGTATTGTCAGAGGACCGTGTCAGGGAGATCATTCACGAGGAGGTAGTTACTATTGTTCGGGGTCAAATTCCGGAGATGTTCGGGTCTATCAAAACAGCGATGATGGAGTTTTTTGATGATCGCTATGCAGCCATCACTGAGATGGTTGCTGTTGCAGCCTCCGCAGCCGTGGCGTCTGCAGGTGTTGGGACAGGGCGGGTCTTTCAGTATCAGGACTTCGATAATACGAAGCCCCCAACTTTTGATGGAGTTCAGGACCCGATCATAGCCATGAGGTGGCTATCTTATGTGGAGGGATGTTTCTTCACTTGTTTATGCCCTGCTGACCAGAAGGGCAGGTGTGTTCTGAACCTTCTGAGGTCCGGAGCGAAGGATTGGTGGAGGCTTGCTACTAGTTCTTATTTTGTTGATCAGAGAGCTGATGTGTCATGGGAGCAGTTTTATGAGATGTTCCGCTCCCGATATGTTCCGCTGGTGGAGCGTGAGAGATTAGCGCATGAGTATCTGGATTCGAGACATGGTTATGAGACAGTGACGTAGATCACCAAGATGTTCACGAAGCGAGCTATGTTCTGCCCTAAGTTTGCTGCATCTGAGCAGGCTCAGATGACCCGTTACTTGAGCATGCTCAAGACAGAGATTATGCAGTTTCTTTCTACACAACGCTATGGTTCATTGTTGGAGATGCAGGAGGCCGCCAGGCGGCGTGAGATTAAGATTGAGTATCAGACTCAGGAGTCGAGACCGGCCCCAGCGCAGTCGCAGTGACACCGAAGCGGTTTAGGGCCGCTGACTCCAGGTCGAGGAGTCAGAGGGGTCGTATTTGTGGGAAGTGTGGCAAGGTGCATAATGGAGTTTGTCGGTCTTCTTTGGGTTGCCACAAATGTGGAAAGCAGGGCCACATTACGAGGGATTATCGGCAGCAGACTCTAGCTTCTGGCATTAGACTTTGTTACCATTATTATCAGGTGGGCCATATGAAGGCCCAGTGTCCCTTGCTAGCTGCCAAGCCGGCGCAGGCTCCAGTGTCGGCTACTTTGAGGATCACTGACGGGAGTCAGGGCAGGGCGGAGCCCCTAGGGCTCGAGGTCGTGCTTTCCAGCTTACTGTCGAGGAGGCCAGGGCAGCACCGGATGTTATGACTAGTATGTTTCTATCCCTTATCTTCTTGATTATGTTTGTTTTATGCTCATATATTTGTACCTTTGGTGGGTACATTTCTAGTGAACTCCTTGCCAGCTTTAGTGTTGTTTTACTTGGGTGCGAGTCGACCCTTTGTTTCCCGGTCTTTTAGTAGGGAGTTTGCTTTGCGCATAGGGGAGTTGGAGTGTCCATTGCGAGTTTCTATTGCCAACGAAAATGGGGTTTCTGCTTCTTCGGTTTATCAGAGTTGTGTTCTGGAGATCTTTGGGATATCCTTTCCGATCGATTTGATTCCAATTCCCATGGGGGATGTCTGCGTGATTGTGGGTATGGATTGGCTGAGCCGTTTCGGTGCCATGATCGACTGCGAGGGTGAGCATGTGGTAGTTCGAACCCCAAGTGGGGGAGAACTAGTTATTTATGGAGAGGGCACCAGGATGGGTTCAGGGTTTTGCTCGGCAGCCAAGGCTCGACAGTATATTTAGCACGAGTGTACATGTTATTTGGCTTATGTAGTGGATACGCGGGTTGGGGACCAGGTGTCGGTTACTGATGTTCCAGTTGTCATGGAATTCGCTGATATATTCCCGGAGGAGTTACCCGGTGTGCCTCATGAGAGGTAGGTCGAGTTCAGGATCGACCTTGTGCCAGGTGCGGACCCTATTGCCAAGGCGTCGTACCGATTGGCACCGCCTGAGACGCATGAGCTGTCATCTCAGTTGCAGGAGCTGCTAGGTAAGTAGTTCATCCGTCCGAGCAGTTCTCCGTGGGGAGCACCGATTCTATTTGTCAAGAAGAAGGATGGTTCACATCAGATGTGCATCGATTATCGGGAGTTAAACAAGTTAATGGTGAAGAACCGTTATCCCCTTCCTCGGATTGATGATCTCTTTGATCAGTTGCAGGGAGCATCTTAGTTTGTCACACCCCGAAACCGATGGCGGAAACGTTCCAAGGCGGAGGACGTCATGTGTAGCATCACAACCAATGAATTATAGCAATCATAGCAACACAACCAGTACAGTGCATACTAAAATAAAAATATTTACATCAGTTCTGAAACTTGTTTGAATAACATCATATAACTTGTATGAATATAAACATTAAACTCTTATTGCTTCAACTCCTCAAAACCCAGCAGGTACATGTCTACTGATTTCCTGAGAATACAAGCAGTTTAAAAGAGTATCAGCATAAAGCTGGTGAGTTCATAAGCGGTGGTTTGTAGTGAAATTCGTTGATGAGTTCGGAAAATATTTGTATAGTTTCAAGAAAATCCGATATTTTCCTTAGCGAAAATGTAGTGTTATCAGTTCTGTAATAACCCATGAATATCTGTATGTTTCCAAGAAAATCCGATATATTCTTTAGCGAAAATGTAGTGTTATCAGTTCTGTAATAAACCATGAATATCTGTATGTTTCCAAGAAAATCCGATATTTTCTTTAGTGAAAAGGGGTAGCGTTATCGATTTCATATAAAACCATGAATGTTCGTTACTGAAAACTGTAGTGATATGAGAGAATACTACCTCATGTGACTAGCTAAAACTAATCATGAAGTGTAAGTATTTTATATGTGAAACCATTGCATAATCGGTTCTGTGTGAAAAACCCTGGCCTTAGCCAGATTACGTAATGTGTATCAGTTCTATTTAGTAAAAATAGAACTGTTGAAGAGTGATAAGTTGTAAACTAAAGGTGATTTATACATATTGTGATTCGTATAACCATGCTTGATATGACTAGAGACCTTTCCAACGTTCTTCAGGCGTCGAGTTAAATGACATTTGTACATCTCAGGCGTGCCCGCCTAACTGTAGCTAGCAGTCCAGATGTGGGATTGTCAGTCCCGAATAGATCTATTCACAAATGTCACGCTCTCCCTCCAGGAGACTCTGGTTATACAATGGTAGGATTTATCCCTGTACACCTAAGGGTACAGTAGTGAAGTAGCGCCTCACATGTATCGTACAATCTAGTTTACATGTAGTGTAGTAGCGTTCTACCGTAGTGAAAATCCGAATGTGTACCGTATATAATGATAATTACAGTTATGAAAAGCCATGATAAAGTGGTGATGTACCTGTAAACTATTTCTGTCTTCGTGCATATGTTTAATAGTGAAAGTTTCTGTACTCGTGATGTTTAGAAACTCCCAAACTATACCGATTATAGTTTGCATGTATAGTGAATATCGTGTCCGGAAAACTATGCAAATTTTGGTGAAAACGTCCCTTATGCTCAACACAGTACAAAAGGGTTAAAGTATGAGATTTGCATAAGTTTTGAAAACATTTATGTTTAGCTTGTATTCCCCCCTGAAAACATAAAAAAAATATACGGAAAATGTAGGGGTATGAACTCACCGTTCTTGTTGTGAAATAGTTGACTGAAATGAAGATCCTCGAGTTGTTGCACGCGACACTTAACGGAATCCTATTATCAAATAAATATGTATATGTATCTAAATTAGCGATTTCGTTAGAATATGTGTTAGAGATACACTTGAATTCGGTTGAGGAATGTTACCGGGACTTGATCGAATCGAAGAAGATGAGTTTTTAGCCAAAAACACCACTTAAAAGTTGTTTACGGTCGAAGAGGAGTTTACCGTTCTTGAAGGCTTGGACCGTAAACTCAAGAACAGAGTTTACGGTTTCTGAAGTTTGGACCGTAAACTCAAGAACAGAGTTTACGGTTTCTGAAGGTTCGGACCGTAAACTCAAGAACAGAGTTTACGGTTTCTGAAGGTTGGACCGTAAACTCAAGAACAGGGTTTACGGTTCTTGAAGGTGGACCGTAAACTCAAGAAAAATGGTTCTGCTTGCTGATTTCGAAGAGATAATCGTTTCCAGGCGTTCCCAAGTGACTCCAAACGTGGTTTCTCGATGTTTTCCGAAGCTTGAAGGCGTTTTGAGTGTTTACGGTTAAGATTCTTAGAGAGAGAAGGAGAGAGTTTTTGGCCAGAAATGTTCTAATGAAGGTGGAGGCATCGTATTTATAGGGGTGTAGTGGGGGGTCCACTCTTCACTGACCGTAAACAGGTTTACGGTCGTAAACGAGTTTACGGCCGTAAACACGTTTACGGTCGTAATCTCATTTAGACCGCAAATGCTTGATTTTTCGAGATATTCGAGTTTCTGCGCGATTTTTGGTTCCAACTCGTAAATAGTTTAATTAAATATAACTAGATTATTTTCTAAGCCAAAAAGTTTGACGGAAAAGTTAACAAATTCGAAATTTTATTAACGAAACTCGCGTAACGGAAACGGACAAAGTTTCGGGTTGTCACATAGTTCTCCAAGATTGACCTGAGATCTGGGTACCATCAGGTCAGGGTGAGGGAGGAGGACACGGAGAAGACCGCATTCCGAACTCGTTATGGGAATTGTTCTCTCACTCTGTTCATCAGTCTGCGGATGATAAGCCGTGCTCATATCCAATTTTGTTCCAAGAGCCTTTTGTAGTTATTGCCAGAATCTCGAGGTAAACCTGCTATCTCGGTCGGAGATAATAGATGCAGGTACCCCATGAAGGCGAACTATCTCTTGAATGTAGATTCGGGTGAGTCTCTCCATCTTGAAGTTTTCTTTGATTGGCAGGAAGTGGACGGACTTTGTTAATCGATCGACAATTACCCAGAGGGCATCGTGCCCACTCGGAGATCTGGGTAACTTGGTGATAAAATCCATGGTTATCCTTTCCCACTTCTACTCAGGTATTTCCGGCTGTTGAAGTAGACCTGAGGGCTTCTGACATTCGACCTTCACCTTGGCGCAAGTCAGGCACTTGCCCACGAAGGTAGCGATCTCTGCTTTCATGTTTGGCCACCAATAGAGCTGTTTGAGATCCAAGTACATCTTATCCGAACCTGGATGAACGGAGTATTTCGTCTTGTGAGCCTCATTCATGACAACCTCTCTGTACCCGCCGAACTGTGGGGTCCAGATCCGGTTCATGAAATAGTACACTCCGTCTCCTTTGACCTCCAAGTTCTTGTCCATTCCTCGCAATGACTCGTTTGCCACGTTCTCGGGTTTTAAGGCTTCCAGCTGAGCCTCTCTGATTTGCGCGGTTAAATGGGAATGGATGGTCATTGTTAGTGCCTTCACCTTATGTCCTGAATACTCCTTTCGACTGAGGGCATCTGCTACCACATTGGCCTTTCCGGGATGATAGCGAATTTCGCATTCGTACTCACTGAGTAACTCTACCCATCACCGTTGTCTCATGTTTAACTCCTTTTGATCGAAAATATGTTGCAAGCTCTTATGGTCGGTGAAGATAGTGCACTTGGTTCCATAGAGATAGTGTCTCCAGATCTTTAATGCAAAGACCACTGCTCCCAACTCTAAATCGTGAGTTGTGTAATTGACTTCGTGTGTTTTCAACTGCCTCGAGGCATAGGCAATGACCTTTCCTCTCTGCATGAGCACACACCCTAGGCCCTGATTGGATGCATCACAGTAGACAACGAAGTCTTCTGTCCCTTCGGGCAGGGACAAGATAGGTGCGCTGCATAGGGCCTGCTTCAATGTTTGAAACGCAGTGTCTTGCTTGACTCCCCAACTAAATGTTACCCCTTTTTGCGTCAGGGTAGTTAAGGGCTTAGCGATTTTGGAGAAGTTCTGGATGAACCTGCGATAATAGCCCGCGAGACCCAAGAATTGCCGGATTTATGTGGGTGTCTTCGGTGCAGACCAGTTCTCAATCGCCTTGATCTTGGAAGGGTCCACGTGTATTCCTTCCTTGCTAATAACGTGTCCAAGGAAATTCACCTTCCTGATCCAGAATTCGCACTTCGAGAATTTCACGTATAGCTTTTCTGCCCTTAATGTTTCCAACACCTGCCTTAAGTGTTGTTTATGATCATTCTCACTCCGCGAATAGACAAGTATATCGTCGATGAACACAATCACGAACTTGTCTAAGAAAGGGCGGCACACCCGATTCATCAGGTCCATGAATACTGCCGGTGCGTTGGTTAGACCAAAGGGCATTACTACAAACTCGTAGTGTCCATAGCGAGTTCGGAATGCTGTTTTGGGCACATCATTCTCATGAACGCGCAACTAATGGTACCCTGATCTTAGATCTATCTTTGAGAAATAACTGGCTCCCTGAAGTAGGTCGAAGAGATCGTCGATTCTGGGTAAGGGATATCGGTTCTTGATGGTCAGCTTATTCAGCTCTCGGTAGTCAATGCACATCCGAAAGGATCCATCTTTCTTTTTCACAAATAAGATCGGAGCTCCCCAGGGTGAGGAACTCGGCCTTATGAATCCCTTACTGATCAGCTCATTGAGCTGACTGGATAATTCTTGCATTTCCGCCGGTGCTAAACGGTAAGGGGATTTAGCTATAGGAGTAGCTCCGGGGATCAAGTCGATACGAAACTCGACTTGGCGTTCGGGAGGGATTCCTGGGAGATCTTCGGGAAAAACATCAGGAAAGTTACAGACTTCGGGGATGCTCTCGAGGTCTCTAACTCCTTGCGTCACGTTTAAAACGTGAGCTAGAAATGCATGGCACTCCTTTCGCATATACTTCCGAGCTTTGATGCATGAAATGATACGGAGGTTCGAGCTAGGCTTATCTCCGTAAATCATGAGAGCTTCGCCAGAGGGAAGATTGAGACGGATAGCCTTCTCGAAGCAAAGAATATCAGCACGATTGGAGCTCAACCAATCCATGCCGATAATGACGTCGAAACTCTTGATGGACACATGCATAAGGTCGATGGGAAAAGAATAATTATCTAGGGTAAGAGTACAACCTATGAATATGTCGTTAGTGCTCTCCTTCTTTCCGTTATCCATTTCGACGGTAAATGTTTCGGTTAGAGGTTGGGATTCACACTTGATTAAATGTTTGAATGTATGACTAACAAAACTCCTCTCCGCACCAGAATCGAAGAGAATGCATGCATAAGAGTTGTCAAGGAGAAACGTACCCGTAACAACGGTAGGATCAGCAACTGCTTCCTCCTGGCCCATCACCAGACCTCTCCCTGTATTGCCACCAGTTGTTGCCTTGGGGCAGTTTCTCCTGAAGTGCCCAGCCTCTCCACATCCATAACAAGTTTGACCAGCGCCCGCTCCCGGAGCCTGGTTGGTTGGTTGAGCTGGTGTCTTGCAGTATCGAACTGTGTGTCCTTTCTTTCCACAGCTGTTGCAACTCAACTCACGTCAGAGTCCGTGATGGTGGAAGTTACATTTGTTGCACAGGGGTAGTTTTCCAGCATAACCACCGGTAGGGGATTGGGTGGTTGGAATAGCAGTGGGAGCAGCAGCAGGAGCAGTAACAGCATGAACTGACACCATTTGTTGTTTCTTGGAGGGCTCCTGCGAATACTGTCCCTTTCGTTTGTTACCAAACTTCTTCTTCTTCCCACCGCTTTCCTTTTGTGGTTCAGAGACAGCTGCCACTTCATCCAGATCGATTCCATGATTGATCAGAGTCTGTGCCAGATCCTTGGCGCTTTCAAATGTGGTCGGCCTCGCAGCCAAGACATTTCCTTTTGTTGGTTGTGTCAGTCCCCAGATGTACCTTTCGATTTTCTTGCTTTCCGGGGTGACCATTCCCGGACAGAGGAGAGCCAGATCACAAAATCTCGCGGTGTAGGCAGCGATGTCGGAACCCTTCATCTTCAAGTTCCAGAGTTCGTGCTCCAACTTTTGCACTTCGCCCCTCGGGCAGTATTCAGCGAGCATGAGCTCCTTCAATCTTTCCCAACCCATGGCATTAGCCACTGGCAGGGTTAGGGTTTTGACTCGACCATTCCACCAGGTCAAGGCTCTGTCGGTGAAGGTGCATGCGACGAACTTCACCTTGTTTGCTTCAGAACAAACGCAAATTTCGAAGATGGATTCGATCTTCTCGAACCATCGAGTCAGGGCGATGACACCTCCATTTCCGTCGAAGGACTTGGGTTTCGCAGTCATGAAGTCCTTGTAGGAACACTCCTTTTGATGTCCCTGACTTCCATCTTGTCTTTGTGGGTCGGTTCCACCTCCAGCCCCACCAGCATTCACTTGTGCCATTGTTGCAGTCACGGCGACTGTAACTGCTGCCTGGAACATGACAGGGTCGAACTGAGGGGGTGGTGGTGGTGGTGGAGTGTCGTCGTTCCTTCTGATGGGTCTTGGTCGAGGAGGCATCTTGTTCTAGAATCAATCAGGAAGAAGAGGATGGTAAGTCCTCGAGATATAAAAACAAATATATCTCATCCTGATATTGAAAGTATACTACCGAGCGATAAGCATAGAAGGGTTACTGACGCAAGTAAGTTATCGCTTAAGGAAGGAGAGGTAGCAACACTTAGAGTGAATATGTATACTGAGTTTGGTTCTAGCGAAAATACTCCTATAGTATTTTATGTGAGATGATTTTGGTAAGTTTTAGGCCTGCTGTAACACCACAGTCACTCCCAAGCACATGTTGGTCATGTCTCGACTGGATATAGTTGATCAGGCTATATTCACCCTAGACATGATTACATAACTGCCCAGGTTTAACCGCAACGTTCCAGCATCCAAATACTTTTGTTCTTTTCTACTAGCGACACGAATTTTGTTATGTACGCATGCTCGTATACTTTTTATAAAAATACTTTATATTTTGAAAGTATACTTTTAGCGTAGAGCACTTAGGCCCCTTAGTGTTTATAGTTGTATACCACGTAAGGTTCGGTATACTAGTTCTCTATAAACATGGGCTTTGATACCAATCTGTCACACCCCGAAACCGATGGCGGAAACGTTCCGGGGTGGAGGACGTCATGTGTAGCATCACAACCAATGAATAATAGCAATCATAGCAACACAACCAGTACATTGCATACTAAAATAAAAATGTTTACATTAGTTCTGAAACTTGTTTGAATTACATCATATAACTTGTATGAATATAAACATTAAACTCTTATTGCTTCAACTCTTCAAAACCCAGCAGGTACCTGTCTACTGATTTCCTGAGAATACAAGCAGTTTAAAAGAGTATCAGCATAAAGCTGGTGAGTTCATAAGTGGTGGTTTGTAGTAAAAATCGTTGATGAGTTCGGAAAATATTTGTATAGTTTCAAGAAAATCCGATATTTTCCTTAGCGAAAATGTAGTGTTATCAGTTCTATAATAACCCATGTATATCTGTATGTTTCCAAGAAAATCCGATATTTTCTTTAGCGAAAATGTAGTGTTATCAGTTCTGTAATAAACCATGAATATCTGTATGTTTCCAAGAAAATCCGGTATTTTCTTTAGTGAAAATGGGTAGCGTTATCGATTTCGTATAAAACCATGAATGTTCGTTACTGAAAATTGTAGTGATATGAGAGAATATACCTCATGTGACTAGTAAAACTAATCATGAAGTGTAAGTATTTTATATGTGAAACCATTGCATAATCGGTTCTGTTTGAAAAACCCTGGCCTTAGCCAGATTACGTAATGTGTATCAGTTCTATTTAGTAAAAATAGAACTGTTGAAGAGTGATAAGTTGTAAACTAAAGGTGATTTATACATATTGTGAGTCGTATAACCATGCTTGATATGACTAGAGACCTTTCCAACGTTCTTCAGGCGTCGAGTTAAATGACATTTGTACATCTCAGGCGTGCCCGCCTAACTGTAGCTAGCAGTCCAGATGTGGGATTGTCAGTCCCGAATAGATCTATTCACAAATCTCACGCTCTCCCTCCAGGAGACTCTGGTTATACAGTGGTAGGATTTATCCTTGTACACCTAAGGGTACAGTAGTGAAGTAGCGCCTCAAAGTATCGTACAATCTAGTTTACATGTAGTGTAGTAGCGTTCTACCGTAGTGACAATCCGAATGTGTACCGTATATAATGATAATTATAGTTATGAAAAGCCATGATAAAGTGGTGATGTAACTGTAAACTATTTCTGTCTTCGTGCATATGTTTAATAGTGAAAGTTTCTGTACTCGTGATGTTTAGAAACTCCCAAACTATACTGATTATAGTTTGCATGTATAGTGAATATCGTGTCCGGAAAACTATGCAAATTTTGGTGAAAACGTCCCTTATGCTCAACACAGTACAAAAGGGTTAAAGTATGAGATTTGCATAAGTTTTGAAAACATTTATGTTTAGCTTGTATTCCCCCCCTGAAAACATAAAAAAAATATACGGAAAATGTAGGGGTATGAACTCACCGTTCTTGTTGTGAAATTGTTGACTGAAATGAAGATCCTCGAGTTGTTGCACGCGACACTTAACGGAATCCTATTATCAAATAAATACGTATATGTATCTAAATTAGCGATTTCGTTAGAATACGTGTTAGAGATACACTTGAATTCGGTTGAGGAATGTTACCGGGACTTGATCGAATCGAAGAAGATGAGTTTTCAGCCAAAACACCACTTAAAAGGTGTTTACGGTCGAAGAGGAGTGTACCGTTCTTGAAGGCGTGGACCGTAAACTCAAGAACAGAGTTTACGGTTTCTGAAGTTTGGACCGTAAACTCAAGAACAGAGTTTACGGTTCTTGAAGGTGGACCGTAAACTCAAGAAAAATGGTTCTGCTTGCTGATTTCGAAGAGATAATCGTTTCCAGGCGTTCCCAAGTGACTCCAAACGTGGTTTCTCGATGTTTTCCGAAGCTTGAAGGCGTTTTGAGTGTTTACGGTTAAGATTCTTAGAGAGAGAAGGAGAGAGTTTTTGGCCAGAAATGTTCTAATGAAGGTGGAGGCATCGTATTTATAGGGGTGTAGTGGAGGGTCCACTCTTCACTGACCGTAAACAGGTTTACGGTCGTAAACGTGTTTACGGTCGTAAACGAGTTTACGGCCGTAAACACGTTTACGGTCGTAATCTCATTTAGACCGCAAATGCTTGATTTTTCGAGATATTCGGGTTTCTGCGCGATTTTTGGTTCCAAATCGTAAATAGTTTAATTAAATATAACTAGATTATTTTCTAAGCCAAAAAGTTTGACGGAAAAGTTAACAAATTCGAAATTTTATTAACGAAACTCGCGTAACGGAAACGGACAAAGTTTCGGGTTGTCACATAGTTCTCCAAGATTGACCTGAGATCTGGGTACCATCAGGTCAGGGTGAGGGAGGAGGACACGGAGAAGACCGCGTTCCGAACTCGTTATGGGAATTACGAGTTCGTGGTGATGCCATTCGGGCTCACCAATGCACCTGCGGTATTCATGGATTTGATGAATCGGTTATGCAGGCCGATGCTCGATTGCTCGATCATCGTTTTTATTCATGATATCTTGGTGTATTCCAAGACCAGAGAGCAACATGAGGAGCATCTTCGTGAGATTCTGGAGGTTTTGAGGCGAGAACGGCTTTATGCTAAGTTCTCGAAATACGAGTTTTGGTTGTGAGAGGTTTAGTTCCTTGGACATCTCGTTAATCAGGATGGGATTTTGGTCGATCCGGCCCAAATCGAGGCGGTGATGCAGTGGGAGATTCCAAAATCTCCCTCGGATATCAGGAGTTTCTTAGGTTTAGTAGGGTACCAGCGGAGATTTATTCAGGATTTGCCAAAGATTGCGGTACCCCTCACGCATCTGACGAGGAAGGGGTTGGATTTCCAGTGGGGCCCTGGGCAGCAGTAAGCATTTGAAACCCTTCGTCAGAGACTTTGCGAGGCCCAATTTTTGACCCTCCCCGAGGGAATCGAGGATTTTGTGGTTTTCTATGATGCGTCCATCACCAGGTTGGGGGAAGTTCTCATGCAAAGAGGAGGAGTGATAGCTTATGCTTCGCGGGAGTTGAAGCCGCATGAGACGAGATATCCCATGCATGATATTGAGTTGGGGGCAGTGGTTTTCGCCCTCAATATTTGGAGGCATTACCTTTATGGGGTCCGTTGTACTACCTACACAGATCACAAGAGTTTGAGGTATATTATGAATCAGCCGAACCTGAACATGAGGCAGCGTAGGTGGCTGGACGTAGCCAAGGATTATGACTGCGAGATCCTTTACTATCCGGGTAAAGTGAATGTGGTATCGGATGCCCTGAGCCACAATTCGGCTGGATCTTCTGTTGATGTGTCATGTATGAGGATATTGTTGGATTCTATGCTTGTAGGAT